>NC_141691.1:1734371460-1736771460 GCF_964263255.1 Lissotriton vulgaris
CATGAGTGATGCCACTGACCATGTCAAGAGTGATGTAATATGTGACGTCATCAGCAGTGCATTGCACGCGCAAGTTATAGTGAGTCCAACTAACTATAACGTGGGAATTTCAATGGTTTTATGCGAGTAAAATTTCCACCTAACTATAACTGGTGTGAAACCTATGGTTTTTTCAGTGAATTTAATAGGTTTTTTAAATGCTAATTCCTAACTATAACTGGTGTGAAACCTATGGTTTTTTCAGTGAAAAAAAAGAATATATATATATATGTATATATATATATATATATATATCAACGCTTCAGCCAGAAAGGGTCCTTCCGGGGTCCTGCTCCCATTGTCGGGTGGCGCGTATTTCGGCGAACCCGTAAGGAGAAAAATTAATAAACAGTCCCAGTGTGCTGAAAGCAATACGCGCACTCCGTTGTAGAGATGCCAAGTTTTTTCTTTATTCCTCAGTCAACGTTACGCGTTTCGACACCAAAGTGTGTCTTGCTCGAACGTGTGAGCAAGACACACTTTGGTGTCGAAACGCGTAACGTTGACTGAGGAATAAAGAAAAAACTTGGCATCTCTACTACTGAGTGCGCGCAGTGCTTTCAGCACACTGGGATTGTATATATATATATATATATATATATATATATATATATATATATATATATATATATATATATATATATATATATATATATATATATATATATACATACATACATGCATACATATATATATATATATACATATATATATATATATCCAACAACAGAGTTACCCCTTGTAGAAAAGCCTCCATGCAGGTAGGTAAAATCTTCGTTTTTATTGCAGTTACAGCACAATGAAGAGAGAACAAAGTCCAGTTCAAATAGGCAGCCTGACGCGTTTCATGCTCATGGAGCATTTCTTCAGAGGCTTGTGAGCACACTGCGCGAAGCACTCGGGATTTTCAACCTCAAACACCTGCCATGTGGGCGTTGGCTCTCCTAGAGCCTGCTGGTGCAAGTAGTCCAATTTCATCGCTCCAGTGCGCTGCTCCAAACAGTGAAATTAATTCATGAAAATAAAGCCCCAAGTGGGTTTGGAGTTTGTCCCACTATCTCTGTGCCTTTTATAAAATCTGCAACACGAACCTCCTGCCACTGATCATCCCGTGACTGCAGCTTAACCCACTTTCAAGTGGTGGGGCTTTTCCTCGACCAGGGCCGGCCGAAAACAATCCAACATGGAGGCTTTTCTACAAGGGGTAACTCTGTTGTTGGATATATATATATATATACATATATATATACATATACATATATATATATATATATATATATATATATATATATATATATATATATATATATATATATATATATATATATATATATAATTTCGATGGCAAAATGAAACCCCTCATTTTGTTCCTTTTCAAATTAAATGTATTAACTGTTACCACTTTATTCCAATCAAGATGACTTCAGGTGTGCCATACTTTTGTAATAAGTAAGACTGTTAGCGTTCTAGTTGTTCTTTAGAACACTCTGGGACATTCTATCATTGGGCTATAGTTGGGCTACATCTGGCTGATATTTGGGCTACATTTGGGCTCTTTTGTCTCTGGTGGCCACCTTGGGAGACTGCATATCAGAATTTTTTTAATGAAATATAAGAGGATTTGAGAAGTCACTCAAAATGTGCCCTAATTTTTCTTTCTTCAGCACTAATCATAATTTCTATGGCAAAATGAACCCCCTCATTTTGTTCCTTTGCAAATTAAATGTTTTAAGTGTTAACACTTTATTCCAATCAAGATGACTTCAGGTGTGCCGTACTTTTGTCATAAGTAAGACTGTTAGCGCTCTAGTTGTTCTTTAGAACACTCTGGGACATTCTGTCATTGGGCTATAGTTGCTCTACATCTGGCTGATATTTGGGCTACATTTGTTTTTTTGTCTCTGGTGGCCATCTTTGGGCTACATTGGGCTACATTGGACTACATTGGGCTACATTTGGGCTCTAACATATATATAGCCCAAAATATATTTTTTCAAAGTTAATTTTCGTAAAAACCACTGGAGCATATAGCTTGAGACATAGCAAAGGCACATCGGGGTTCCAGTCCCTACAATTTTGCCAAGTTTGGTGGAAATCCATTCAGCCGTTCGGGCTAAAAGTGAGTTCGACCGCCCGCCCTATGGAAATTAACATGGAGAAAACACGTTTTGGGACCCCCCCGTTTATCTCAGCCCCCGCTTGACGAATCCCCCCCACATTTTCAGGGAAGGAGCGGAGCGGAGCGGGCCATGAACTTTGAGAAATTCGCCAAGATTCGTTTGCCGGCGCCAAAGTTATTCCTCATAGAATGTTGCGGATTTCCTATGGATAGTAGATCCTAACTATAACTACCTACTGGCGACCGCCAGTAGGTCATATATATATATATATATATATATATACTAGTAGCCCGTCCCGACGTTGTCCGGGTATGAATAGCTGCCGGCCAGTAGTATATTGTTTTGTAGGATTTTGTTTTGATAATATTTATTTTCTGTGACAGGCCTGTGAAACGCTCCGATTCACAGTGCACTGCTGATGCACTTAATAGTGCACGTTCAGTAGTGTGTGAACTCGAGTTTCCCTACTTTGTTTTTCCTTGCAATAATATATAGCGCGAACTCGACAACATGGCATGAGCACAATTTACATTACAGAAGAACACATTCATTTGTGGTAGGCACGGGGAGACAAAGCGATTTGCCTGGAATCACAGGATGTTGAGCTGATGCCGAGATTCGAAAGTAGCTCCCCAGCTCTAAAGTTCGCAATTCTAGAACTTGTGGCGGGAGGTGTGTCTAAAAGTGTATGTCGGTGCTGGCCATCAATGAGAGAGACCTGTGCATTTTTCAAATGGGTGGTGAAAAAATATGAGTATGTTGCTGGAGATGTGGGCTGACGTGCCACCAATATACTTATCGGGGGAGGGTAAACACTCATTATTCCGCAACTTTCTTGCCGCATACCATCACTCCTCATACATTCATTATGAAAGTACCATGACTCCGCAATGCCATTATAACACATGGCATTACATTTGATATGCTTTTACCACGCATACATTTACAACGAAATTCGTTGTATTTGGATATTTGGATATTTGAAAGGGTATTTCTAAAGCGCAGACGGTCGCTCCGGAAGGAGCATCATGGCGCTATAAATCCTGTCACCAGTTCACAGAGTGAAGGGAGGGGGGCTAGATGGCAGCTTTAGACCAGTCGTCGGGAAGATTGAAAATCCACGTTTTGAGGAGCTTCCTAAAAGGCTTCTCGACTGTCTGAAGCCTGAGAGCCTTGGCATGCTGTTCCAGGCTTTAATAGCCAGGGTGCTGAGAGTTTTACCCCCTTTAGATTTCAGATTGAATTTAGTGGGGGTCATGAGGTTATCTTGTGAAGATCTCAGGGAGCGGCAAGGAGTATAGTGAGGGAAGCGTCTAGTCAAGTAGGACGGACCAGATTTGTTGAAGGCTCGGAAAGCTACAATGAGAATTTTGAAGAGTATTCTCTTGTGCAAGGGGAGCCAATGTAAGGTTTTAAGGGCTGTGGAGATTGAAGATTTGCGTGGAAGTTTTAAGACAAGACGGGCGGCAGTATGCAGGACACTTTGCAGTTTCGAGAGAGTGGACTTTTTGGTCCCCGCCAGAAGTCCATTGCAGTAGTCCACTCGAGAGAGTATGAGGGCTACCGCCACAGTTTTTCTGGAGTCAAGCGGGAGGAAATCAAAAAACTTTCTCAAGGACTTTATTATGCCGAAGCATTTTCCAGCTATGGTCGAAGCATGGAGATCGAAAGAGAGCTCGGAGTCGAAGAGGACCCCGAGGTTCCTGGCCGATGAAACTGTCTGAGGTGGAGCAGCAGAATTGTCAGGCCACCACAGGGCAGGGCAAAAAGAGGCATTCTTTCCGATGGGAAGGATCTCGGTTTTATTCGAGTTGCAGCGAAGATGGTTAGCGTCCATCCATTGGAAGACTGCTGTGAGGCAGTGTTTCAGATTGAGCTCTGCCGTATTGGAGTTGTCGTCTAGGGGGATGATAAGCTGAGTATCGTCGGCATAGGAGGTGACGGTTATGCCGAACGATTCTATAAGGGTAAGAAGAGGGATAAGATAGATATTGAAGAGGAGGGGACTCAGGATGGAACCCTGGGGAACTCCACAGGACACTTTTTTCTCATTAGAATGGAAGGGGCCAAGGGTGACAGTTTGGTACCTGTCACTGAGGAAAGAACTAATCCAAGATAGGGCAGAGTTGGTAACGCCGATGTCCATGAGTCTATTAATCAGAATGGAGTGGGAAATGGTGTCGAAAGCTGCCGTGAGGTCAAGAAGGATCAAAATGTCCTTCTTCCTTTGATCTTGAAGGATTTTGATGGTATCGGTCAGTTCGATCAGGGCCGTTTCGGTAGAATGTTTAGACCGGAATCCGGATTGCTGGGGATGAAGTAGGTTATGAGAATCCAGGAAGGTCTTAAGCTCCTTGTGGACCAACTGTTCAGTTATTTTACCCAGTGCGGGTAGCAGGGTAATAGGGCGGAGGTTGGTCAAGTCTGAAGGGGGTTTGTTCGACTTTTTCATGAGTGGCTTGACCACACCTTTTTTCCAAGAGCGGGGAACAGAACCGGATTTGAGGGATTGGTTGATTATTGCATTGATGGAGGGGTTGACTTCATCAATGATTTGTAAATGTTGTAAATGCATGAATGGTAAAAGCATGTTTTTTTAATGTTTGGATAAGGTAAGTATGGGTATAGGGGGATATGTTTTGGGGTACTGAGGTATATGTCTTGGTGTGTTTGGGTATTTTAAGGGTTCAGATATAGTTTTGGGTTATGGAGTACAGGGGTAGTTTTAGGGTTTAGGAATAGGTATGGGTTTTGGGGTACAGGGGTATTTTTAGGGTTCAGGGCTAGATTTGGGTTTTGGGGTATAGGGGTATTTTTAAGGTTCAGAGGTAGGTTTGGGTTTTGGGGTACAGGGTTATTTTTAGGGTTCAGGGATAGGTTTGGGTTTTGGGGTACAGGGGTATTTTTAGGCTTCAGGGGTAGGTTTGGGTTTTGGGGTACAGGGGTATTTTTAGGGTT
The DNA here is from genome assembly GCF_964263255.1 of Lissotriton vulgaris. Classification (NCBI taxonomy): domain Eukaryota; kingdom Metazoa; phylum Chordata; class Amphibia; order Caudata; family Salamandridae; genus Lissotriton; species Lissotriton vulgaris. The sequence goes on from NC_141691.1 coordinate 1,734,376,578, forward strand.
CAGGGCTAGGTTTGGGTTTTGGGGTACTGGGGTATTTTTAGGGAATTTGGGATAGGTTTGGGTTTTGGGGTACAGGGTATATTTATAGGGTTAAGATGTGTTAGTGTTTAAGGGTGTTGGGGTATTTTAAGGAGTAAGGGTGGGTTATGATTATGGGGTGCAGGGGTATTTAAATGGAGCAGGGTGGGATTAGCACACGATATGAGACATGGCATGAAGGTCGCAACGTACCACACGCCCCCAGCATTTGTCACGCCCCCAGCACACGCCCACAGCACAACGCAGACACGCCCACAAGGGACTACTTTGCTGGCAGGGTTCATTTACCTTTTAAATGTATATGGTGGGTGTCTGCATAGCCTATGTCCTTCTGCTATAACTGCCCTTTCCAACGCTGTATTGGGTGTCGTGATTGGTGCTGTGGTTCCTGAGATTACCCGCCTCAAAGGTTTGGGCTCTCACCTTATTATATTAGTATAGATATATATATATATATATATATATATATATATATATATATATATATATATATATATATATATATATATATATATATATATATATACATATATATATATATATATATATATATATATATATATATATATATATATATATATACATATATATATATATATATATATATATATATATATATATATATATATATATATGGAAAACAATTCCTGGAACAGAAAAAGCGAACTCCTCCACCAGGAACGGACCACCACACAGGTTTTCGAAAATTACAGTGCTTTTTATTCAGCCTCTCACAACATGACGCGTTTCAACCGGGTTGCCCCGGCCTTGATCACATGACGTGTCAGGAAAAACTCCACCCTTAAGTACTATGAATCAATGTAAAACCCTCCCATTCTTTTCATGAACAGGGTAAACAAACTATAAAAGTACATAGTGCTAATGTGCAAAAACATTTCTTGTTGCTGAAGTTCAACCATTTAGTTTTACATATTATTCGACATAATTTAAATGTCAAAAATTAATAAAGGTCAATGAACTTCAATAATTTAGAAAAATCCGGGGCAAGTGCCCGATACTATTCTATGAAATGTAATATTCATCTTGTACAAATCTGAAAACAATTGATCATAGTAAAACCCATTAGTGCAAATAAAACATGTGGTTGAACACAACCTTTCATGATTGATAAGTTAAAAATTAATTAGAGATTGAACGGATGCATTTTATCAAGCAATCATGCATACAACCACCCAGAGATACAATTCTTATTAAATATACTGATGGTATTATAACTTGAAACTAGAAAAGTTGATATATTCTATTAAAAAGGATCAATTCACAGTAAATAAATATATATATATGTAAATATATAAATATGTATAAAATTGTATATAAAATTAGAAAATAGATTAAATATTTCCGTGGATTCTTAATAAAGTGCTAATCAACATTGACGAATTCATAATAGATTGATAACCCTCTCTTTAGAAAACCCTATAGTCAAACCAGAACATACTAGAAGACCAACTAGGTAATATACAATAAAAGGTTCCATTTAAAATCCATTATATCCAACAAATTCATAATATGTTTTACACATCTATATAAAATCTAAATTCATATATATACACATCTATAGCATATCTGTATCAGAGGAGCATAAACCAACATGAAGTAAACATATTCTTATAAATTCATTAATCTGATATTGAGCCCAATATCAGATATACATATAAAGCTATTATTAGTCCCAACTAAATGTTATAAATTGTATTCATAGAAAATTAACCATATCCTCTCCTGTGTTCAAACCGTTAGGTATCTTGGTGTTTAGTCTTACAATGTATTTACTCTCTAACTGACGGAGTTTCTTCTCCCTATCTCCGCCACGTATTGATTTTGGAACAGAGTCGATTACATAGTATTTTAGGTCATCCAATTTATTTTGATGTACAAGTTTAAAATGCCGAGCAACCGGATAAGATGGATCCGAATTCACAATTGCTCGCAAATGTTGGAGGATCCTATTAAACACAGGGAGTTTAGTACTACCGATATAAGATAATTGGCATGTACATTCTAGGACATATACTGCACAATCGGTTTTACAGGTATAATAACCATTAATCTTATTAGGAGTTCCTGAAAAGGGGTCAGTAAAAAATTGTTTATTTACACCAAATTTGCAAGCCCGACAAGAGAAGCATTTAACAAAGCCTCTCTTGTCAGTCAGCCAGTTCTTCATTTCTGTTACCTCAGGACTGGTTTTAACTAGAGCATCTCGCATAGATGGAGCTCTTCTGAAAGTGACAGTAGGCTGGTTCAGTAATTCAGGCGACAAAATAATGTCAGTGTGGAGAATAGGCCAATGTCTATTGACAATTCTCCTAATATCATGTTCCTGACTACTATAGGTGGTGATTAGTCTTACTGGTATAGGAGCAGTTGTTATGACCTGACTATCATTAGACACCTCTCTGACCTCTATTATGCTGGATGTATTTAATTTGTCTAGAGCCAACTGGAGATCTTTTAGACTATAGCCTCTCTTCAGGAATCTTTCCTTAGCTTCATGTAGACAAATGTCCAAATCTTCCTTTCTGTTACAGATCCTTTTTATACGTAAAAACTCACCATAGGGAATGCTTTTTATGAGGTGCCTAGGGTGAGAACTGCTGGCATGAAGAATAGAATTACCAGCTGTAACTTTGCGGTGTAATTTAGTGCAAATGTTACCTTGGTCAATAAATACCTCAACATCTAAAAATTCTACCTTAGAATCACTGACCTGTGCCGTAAATTCCAGATTGAGGGAATTAGTATTGATCTTCCTGACAAAATCAATGGCTGATTCTTTTGTACCACTCCAAATGACGAACACGTCATCAATGAAACGCCACCATCTGATGACATGTTCTGAATAATCATCACCATGGGTCTGCATGAGGACGTGCCTCTCCCACCAGCCAACGTGCAAGCACGCATAGCTTGGAGAGAAGCACGCCCCCATAGCTACACCCCTTAATTGGTGAAACAACTCCTTATTAAAAATAAAGAAATTGTTGGTTAGACACATTTCTGTCATCTGGAGTAACATTTTATTATGCTCATTGTAGCAGATATTTCTACTGGACAGAAAGAATTTAATAGCATTCAAGCCATCTTGATGGTTAATACTTGTGTATAAGGAACAAATGTCCATCACTAATAAGTGATAACCATCCTCCCAAGTAACATCCTTAAGTCTTTCCAAAAAATGTCCTGTGTCACGAATAAAAGATGGCAGGGCAGCTACATAGTCATGAAGAAAAAAATCAATGTATTTAGACATTGATTCAAGTAAACTACCTTGGGCCGATATAATGGGTCGTCCTGGCACTGGGGATATCTCTTTATGAATTTTAGGAAGTAGATATAGGGTTGGGGTAATTGGGTATTCTGTTTTTAAAAAGTTATATTCATCCTTGTCAATTAGACTTTCCCTTTTCCACTTTGATAATTCTTTAAAAGTTTGATCCTTTACTTTCAAAAGAATTGGAAAAGCTACCTGCTTGTAACAATGGGCATCACTCAATTGTTTTTTCGCTTCTTCCAAGTAAGCATCTCTAGGCCATAAAACAATATTTCCGCCTTTATCTGCTTTATTAATTATAATGTTCTTTTCCTTAGTAAGTTTTTCCATAAGGCGAAAATATTGTTGTTCTCTGAAATGACTTTTTTTGTTCATTGTAATACATTTTTTATGCAGGATTTTTAAGTCACTAATTACACAGTCACCAAAGATGTCAATGGCATCTCTTGCCATAACAGGCATAAATGTAGATGTAGGCCGAAAAGGAGTGAGTGCAGCATTAGAAGTTGATACGCCCATACTTTGAAGATCTTCCTGTGTATTTAATACAGTCTCATCATTATCACTTGCCAATATATATATACAACTTTTAGGGTGCAATGGTAAAATACATTACTGCAGTTTTACAATGATTTGTATGTGTTTTGTTGGTCAAATGTTGAGAGTACATTTGTGATTCGTTCCAACACAGAGGTTCAAGGGTGACATGCTTGTGTGCTGTGAATTACGAAGTGCAGGTATTCCCATTATTATTGGTGTTGGCTCTAGTGCCCTCGCTCTTCTAAATGGGTGTGCCTAGTTTCCTGATCAGAATCCTACACAGTGACGGTATAGTACCATTGTGTGCTGTTATAAAGAAGTGGTTTGGAGTTAAGGCAGTCGCCGAGGACCTCAGTGCTCATATCCGTATCAAGGACGTGATTCTCAGGATCCACTTTGCATCACACTCCTGTAAGAGGAAAATACAACAGTTAGTGCACATTTCATTACACTCCTGTGAGAGGACAGTTCGACAGTTAGTCCGCATTTCATCTGCATGTATCATCTCTAGTAGTTTACATATAAAGCATGTACCAGTAGTGACCTAATAAGTTATGCAATCGGGTCATGGGGTCTGCAGGAGCGACGTTAAAAAACAAGGGTGAATGTGTGGTGGTGAAGGGTAGGGGAAGGGGAGGTGAAGACATCAGTAAGGCATGATTCAATTACATGGCAACAAGTGTTTTACATATTTACAAGTGACTATACAGTTCCTCATCCTGGTTAAGGCCATATGGAAAATTGGTACCCGCAAGGAGGATGAAACGTGGTTCACGTTTCCGGAGTGAGGCAATACGATTGCCTCCTCTCGGAATGGGGCTGACTGTGTCCAGTCCAAAGAATCTGGCTTTCTTCCAGTCTGCCTCATGTTCCTTCGCAAAGTGCCTTGCGGTACTGTAGCTATGATCTCCATTGGTGATAGCACACCGGTGCTCTAGGATACGCTTTTTAACTGCAAAAGTGTTGGACCCTATGTACCAAAGGCCACATGGGCAGACAGTGGCGTCCACAACATACTCAGTATGGCAGGTAATCAGTTTCAATATCCTCCTTTTCGTTTTAGTTCTTTCTAGGGTGGTCTCAGTGAGATTGTTACTATATTTACAGGCCTTACAATTTCCGCATTTGCGGAACCCTTCGGTTTGCTTTAAACTGTTATTCTCTTTAGGATGGAGGTGTATCTGTACCAGTATGTCTCTGAGTGATGTATTCCTTTCGTATGTGATGGATGGTGTTATTCCTATCACATTACGTAGATTGGGGTCTTGTCTAAGAATATCCCATCTGTTTTTGAGGATTTTGCGAATCTAGTTAGACTGGCAACAAAATTTAGTGATAAATCTGGTGGGTTGTCTCTCATTTTTCTGTTGTTTGGCAGCCTTGGTTCTGCTCTCCTCAAGGATCTCCTCTCTACATCTAGTTTCTACTTGTTTTTCAGCATGGTGAGAGAGCCCTTTTGGAGTACACCCTGTCTTCGAACCATTGTTTCATTTCCTGTTTAGTCTGTGTGAATAATTCCTCAGAGCTACATTTACATTTTGCTCTGAGGAATTCACTGTATGGAATTCCTTATCTGAAACTGGGAGGGTGTGCACTGGTGCAGTGAAGGAAGGAGTTTTTTGCCGTGCTTTTGCGGAAAAGATTGGTTCTCCCATTTTGTATAGTAAGTCTCAGACCTAGAAAATCAACAGAGGTTTGGCTATAGTGTCTTGTGAATCTGAGATTGACATTGTTGCAATTCAAATAATGAATGAAAACATTGAGGTCACTTTCAACACCTTTCCACACAAAGAAGATATCGTTCATGTATCTTAGCCACTTGGAAACATTGTGAGCCCATTTTTCAGGTTGGTCATTCCAGAGCACCTGCTTCTCCCACCATATATATATATTCACTGAAAAAACCATAGGTTTCAGACATGTGATAGTTAGGAATTAGCATTTAAAAAACCTTAGAAATTCTTTGAAAAAAACATAGGCTTCAGGGGTGTTATAGTTAGCTAAACATTTAACTCATACAAAACCATTGAAATTTCTCCATTATAATTAGTTCTACTAACTATAACTCGCGCGCCCGCAATCCACTGCTGATGATGTCACATATTACATCATTCATGACATGGTCAGTGAAATCACTGATGACATCACTGAAGATATCAACCAGTGAATGTGGTTTGGCTCGATATTTAAATATGAATTATATATATATAGCAATCTGCATTCAAGAATGAGTGGATGTATAAGTGTCTGGATGGAGGATTTAGTAGCACTGTGATTGACTGTCTAAGTGACTAATTTAGAGTGTCTCACTAAATATATGGGATCGTGATTAAACTGTGTGAATATCTCTATCACTCTGTTTCTTGTGTAAACTACTTGGGTGGGAGGTGTGTGACTGTCCAAAGATGTGTAAATAGTTGATTTATAACACCCCTGTAACCTATGGTTTTTTCGGTGAATTTCTAAGGTTTTTTAAATGCTAATTCCTAACTATAACATGTCTGAAACCTATGTTTTTTTCAGTGAATTTCAAAGGTGTTTTAAAATGCTAATTCCTAACTATAACATGTCTGAAACCTATGTTTTTTTCAGTGAGTTTCAAAGGTTTTTTAAATGACTATTTAAATGTAATATTAGTTATATTTATTTTTTTATACAGATTTTCTACATTTTTTAAACGATTTATTTTTTCATATTTTATTTTTTAAATTACATTATATATTTTTAATATAAATTTAAAAAAAATGTTTTTTAAAATATTGAAACTGTTTCTTTTTTGTTTTATATATTTTTTTATATATTTATATAATTTACTTCATTTTTTTTCTTCATATTTTTTTGGGGAGTCGCGCACCCAAAGCGTACCTTTCTTGATCACTGCGCAGAACCTAGCCACCATTTTAGGATTGTTGTGTAGGATCCGCCTAGGATGTGCAATGGGCGCATATTTTCATGTGTGATCGCTATGCGACCGGTACACGACTCCAGGCGCATACACGACACATATGTATTACTTTACGCGACACTCGCGCGCTTCCACATGACGTCATATACGTGTTTGACGCGGTGGGTGCGGGACTCCCGTGAAATTCTTCTATGTCTAAAATAATATATATTTGTATTTCATATCCACATTAGGGCAAGACATTATCTAAGCTAACCATTAAAATAATATACTTTTAGTTTTTAATAAACTTGTATTACTTTTAAATGCAATTTCGCGAAGTCTCGTTGGGTGCGTGCTGCCTGTGTGCACGGTGCGCGGACCCCATGTGAACTGAAAAAAAAGATTTGATTGGTTCATAACATTTCCTATTGTAACTATTGAAGGACCCCACCCATTTCAATCATTCTTCTTAGACCTTCTTTGGAGGAACATCTCACACCTGAGAAGAAATTATTTTTGGGTGATTTTGTTTGTGCTATTCACTTCAATCTGCACACAATGGCTTCTGGACAGCAGCCGGCACCGGATTCAGAGCATTCTTCAGATAACAAGTTTATCCCTGAACCTGCACGCCCTTAAAGAGCAACTTCAGTGGGTTGGAATTTTTTTCCATTCCAGAAGGACTAAAATAGGTAAACGCCACTAAAGTGACATGCAGAATCTGTGAAAGGGTTCTTTCCATAGGTGATCTGAACAAGAAGTATTATTGCGGTACAGCAAGTATGATGAAGCACCTCAAGATTCTGCACCCCGTCAACCTGGCTCGGGACGAGTGCAGAAGACATTGAGAGAACCCTCCGCCTGCAGTGGCAAGTACTTCAGCTGCATCTTCATCGCCTGCACATCCGGACATACGTCCAGAATTTGGACAACTGAAGATTTATTGCATTAAAAAAAAAACTACTCTGCTATGGAGAGCCGTCCGTCGATCTAATTTGCACAGAACAGAAAAATCACAGCTGTTAGCTTTTTGTTTATTTTTTTCTCCTGAAGTTGACTGTTTTGTTCATCTTGTTCCCTTTTTTCTTTAAACCCCCCCAAAAAAATCACAAAATTGTTCAAAAAAGGTACAAAAAAAATATAAAACAAAAAAAAGTGATTTTCAGAACTAACTTCTCTGGTTAAAAAAAGAGCTATATTTGTATGATAGTGTGTGAAAGTTTGGTTGAATGTATGCATAGTGCATAATTGACTGAAAGAATGCATTAGTAGTGTATGGTGAACGTATAAGTGCAGAACTATAAGGAAGTGCTGCAGCATGACACTGTAAGCTCTTTAGCTGCAGTGTGCTAATTTACTTCTGAAGCACAGGGATGCAACATTTTACATACATATGTTGCAAGTCTATGCTTCCCTCTGTTCTGCTGCTTAAACTGCAGCCATGCGGTGACACAGGCACCCTTGCACCATGGTGCAAGGATACCCGTGTTGTGTGGAGTTTGTTTTTGTGCAGGAAGACACACCTTCCTGCACAAAAACAATCAGTGAAGGCATTTTTCTCCTTCAATGTATGCTGTGCAATGCAGCATATATTGGAAAAAAATGAGGAGAAATGAAAACAATTCTCCTTGTTGTGCCTTGCTACACCAATTTGAAAATCATTTTATTATAAAATCAGCTCCAAAACGATACACATCAGTCAGCATCAGAAGACAATTGACGAATGTAAATAAAATGGACCATTGACATCCCCTCTAGTACCCAGATCAGCCTGCATACAAAAAGCAAACCCCTAATGACCCCCCAAACAACAACAAAGGCACTGCTAAAACCCCCCACTGAAGCCTACCTCCTACAATCAACTACCCCTTCTCAATATGTCGGAATGTACCCATCTATATCCACCGTAGCGGACCAAAGGGTCCAGGTCCACCGAGCATCCCCTAGCCTTACTACAACAATGCATACAAGAAGCATAACATTAGTAACATTGCTTCCATTAATCCAATACAGACCCAGTCTGGGCGCCTCTCCAGTCCCCCCTGTATCGCCTCCATGCCGCCCATATTCTTTCCCATTTCTTGGGGAAACCTCGACTTTTATAGATTACCTTCTCCGCCCTCTGGCACCAGTCCAAGTCTCACTCCCACTCTTCCACCGTTGTTAGTAGATCACTCCCCCATAACCTTGCTATGTTTCTTTTGTCCACCATACTTGCCAGGGCCAGCCATGTCTTATCCCATTGTGGCCAGGTAATGTCGCCTGTCACCCCCAGGACATGCCAACGGGCCTCCATAGTGATAATAATAATAATAATAATAATCTTTATTGCATGATTAATTAAAATCTTTGCAATTAGGCAATAAAAACAAGAAAGAGAAAAGTACATGAATAAAGCCTTTAAAAAAGCAATTTAAAAAAAAAAACATTTAGAAAAGTTAAAAAGGTGAAAGAAGAACCATGCGGGTAGTACAGTACTATGCATTAGAGAAAAAGGTCTTTCACGATCAATTGTGACTTTGGTTATCAAAGGAAAATAGTCTTGAAGAGCAGAAGCCATTCACAATAAGACAAATTTAATTACTAACCGCTGGGTTTAGGGCCGTGTTGACTGGACCTCCGCCTCTACCACTTCCTCCATTATACCTATCAGGCTGGTCCAGTATGCTCAAATCTTGGTGCACTCCCATAGAATGTGGAAGAAAGTGCCCTCTTCTCCACATCCCCACAGCCAAAATCGTGAAGGTACATAGCCAATTTTGTACTGTACCGTCCGTGGAGTATATGACCTATAAAGAATACGTAACTGAACCAGCCTAAATCTGGAGCGAATCGCCACCTCTCGGGGACACTGCAGGGCCTCACTCCAATCGTCATCCTCAAGTAGACCAACATCTGACTCCCACTTTTCTCACAGTAGTCCCAGTGGATCAGGGAGATTATTTATGAGCTTTCTGTAAGTGAGGAAGATAGCTTTATCAATCATGGGATCTAGCAGCAGCCTATCTTCGAGAGGGGCATACTCAGGCAGCTGTTCCCCCCGGCTCATGTGTGTGTAAATGGCATGTTTAAGCTGCTGATAGTGTAAAAATTCTCCATTCCCCATCTGAAATTCTGTCTGCAGGGTCGCAAAGTCCAACATGTCCCCCCTTTTCCACACATCCCCCAGTACCTCAATACCAATTAGACTCCACTGACGTAAACCCCGCAGTTTCGCAACTTCCGGGAGGAAATTGCCAGCCCAGAATGGCATGTGTTCCGTGAGTTTTGCCTCCCAACCCAGTAGCCTCGTCGCCCGCTTCCACACCCTCACTACCACTGCCGTTTGGGGCAGCAAAGTCCGACCGCGCCTTCCCTTAGAGTAGAGAGCTGCTAAGTAGTCATCGCTACCTAGGACCATACGGTCAATCCTGTATGCAGGCTAGTCCTGTGGGGCAAATACCCAGCCATTAAAATTGACCAGTTGCGTCGCCCAATAGTATAGGCGAATGTCTGGGACCGCTATTCCCCACTCATATGGCCCCCTTTGCAATTTCCGGAGAGCTATTCTCGGGCACCCGCTGCTCCATAATAAGGAGCGCGGTTCTGACTCTACCGTTCTGTCCCGGGATCGGAAAGGGCGAGCTCTGCAGGACGTATATTAACCTGGGTAGGGCCATCATTTTAAATAGGGCAGCACGTCCCATCAAAGAGAGTGGAAGGGTCTTCCAGTGTTCCACGTCTCTGTGGAGCCGTTCCAGTTGCTTCAACACATTCAATCGGAGAAACTCTGTGTCTGACGTTGTGACCCAGATGCCCAGGTACTGGAATACCTCCCGCCAAACCAGACCTCTACAATGCTCCGTTGGCTGTGGCTGTGCCCCCACCAGGACATGCCCCAGGGACTTGTCCTAGTTGATGCGGTAACCGGAATATTCCCCGAATGTGTGGAGAATGGTCATCAATCTCTGAATGGAAGTGGCCGGTTGCTGTACATATAATTAGATGTCATCGGCATATAATGATATGCGTTCTTCCCAGCCTCCTCCTTAGTCTATGCCCCATACCCCGGGGTCTGCCCGTATCCAATGGGCCACCGGTTCCAACGCCAAGGCAACGAGGGTAGGGGAAAGGGGGCACCCCTGCCTCGTGCCCCGCCCCAGCTGGAATTCCCTTGAGATAGCGCCATTGACTCAGACCCTTGCAAGCGGTTCCGTATACAGCAGCTTTACCCATGACCGGAAATTATCCCCAAATCCAAATTTTTCCAAGACCGCGTACCTATACTGCCACTCCATGCTGTCAAAAGCCATGTGGGCTTGAAGGGACAACTAGGCCGCCGGAACCTCCGGACGCCCGGAAACCACCTGCATGACTCTAAACTAGTGCCGCAGGTTAAGGCGTGTGCTTCTGTGCGGCATAAAGCCCGACTGATCCGGGTGGATCAGAGACTGGACCACTGCTCCCAGTCTTGTGGCCAGAATCTTCCCCAGAATTTTAATAATCCACATTTGTAAAGCGCACAATCACCCGTAAGGGTCTCTAGGTGCTGGGGGCCATCGGGAAGATTCAGCAAGCTATTGCCAGAGTCACATGGTGCTAGGCTAATCTGCCGCCGGTGCCGGGGATCGAACCGTGATCCCCAGATTCCGGAGTCAGTCGCCCTAGCCGCGGAGCTGCACACTCCCTGCGGTTTGCCGGCCTTATGTATAACTACAATAATAGCCGACCGCAGGTCCCTTGGAAGCCGCCCAATCTGCTGTGCCTCCTTGAACATGCTTAGTATGTGGGGTGCAGTTCGCTCGACATGCACCCAAACACCTCTGCCGGGAACCCGTTGGGTCCTGGTGCCTTCCCCACCTGTAAATCCCCCATGGCCTCCTCCACTTCCTTGACTGTAATAGCAGACTCCAAAACGTCCTTGTCAGCCTGATCCAAGATGTGCAACTGCAAAGGGGAGTCATGGCACTCCTGATCACCCCTCGCCGTCTGTGACCTATACACCTACACATAGTAGAGCGCATATTCCTCTTCTATCCCCTCAATCGTGCCTCGCACAGTCCCATCCAGCAACCCTATCCCCGGTACCCAATTACGCTATCTATCTCTCTTTTCCAACCAGGCTATCATCTTATTGGCCTTCTCCCCCAAGCCATACACACGTCGCTGGGTGGCAAGGGCGCATGACCTCACCTGCCCAGTAAGTACATCCCTAAGTTCCTTACCCAGGAGCTGTGCCCTGTGGTGCCTATCCTGTCCCTGTTCCTGATATTGCCCCCTTTCATCCTCTATAGCTTGGAGCTCCGATTCCAGTTTGTCAACTTGGGCATTTTTGTCTTTGCGCCTTCATCCTACCTCCGCCTGGACAAAGTCCCTGACTACGGTTTTATACGCCTCCCAGAGTATCCCAGGGAAGCTAACTGAACCCACATTCTCAGCAAAGTATTGATCTACCATCTCTCAGAACTTCTCCTGAAACTCCTGATCCTTAAATAAAAATGTGTCGAGTCGGGGGGAACACTCCAATCCCGCCTAGGACCTGTCAACTGCACACCTACCGGGGAGTGGTCAGATATCCCTCTTGCTTTATGATGCCCACCCCGAAAGAGGCCCACATAGCTCGTCTGTCTAAACAAATAATCGATCCGAGACCCTGAGCCATGAGCTGCAGATATATGAGTGTATTACCGAACTCGTGGGTTATGCACCCGCCACAGATCTGCCAGGCCCATAGCCTGCACAAAATCCCGTAAGTGACTCAGCACCCCCCTGGCCTCTTGAGCATGCGACCTATCCATATCCGTCTCCATGACTTCATTCATGTCTCCCCCCAGGACCAACGTCCCAGTGGGCATCTCCAGGAGTAGTTTCCCTATGTCAGGGAGAGTGGTGTTGTGTAATTTCGGGGGGGGGGGGGGGGGGGGGGGTGTAGAGGGAACATAGGTTTAGCTTCCGGCCCTCCTATTGTACCGTCAGCGCTGCGTAGCGCCCCAAGGGATCTAACCACCGCTGCCCTATGATCAGCGGCAGGGAATTCTTGATGATTATCCCCACACCCCTGGAGCCCATGGTAAAACCGGCATGTGCACGTAGGGTATAACCAAATCTGTCAAGAGCCTTGCAATGGTTCCCTAACAGGTGGGTCTCCTGGAGGAGAACAACATCATGGGCATGTCTGCGAAGGTACTGAAGCACCGTAGTGCGTTTGATCTTGTTCTGCAGGCCTTTTACATTTTAGGATACTATATTAACCTGCTGTTCACTTGGTGTGTGCGTCATAGTCCACTATCATATCAAACGTGAGGGATGGCAACTCAGCCATCCCGCCTCCCACCGCCCTGCTGATGATGCTAAGGGAGCCATAACTTGTTCACAATACAAAAGCAAAGTCGTAAAATATAAACAATAACCCTGCTCCGCCCAACCCCCCTTCCAAACCCCTCTCCCTGCTACCCTGCTATGTCGGCCAACATGGCCCGACATACCCCAACAAGCAGAGCGCCTGTAGCCCGAACAACAAAAAACCTAGGGGGTGAGTGATACAACCAAAGAAACCACCTGAGGTCTCCTCCAGCCCATCACCATAGTATATTAGCCGTCTCGCCATGCGTTATGACGGGGGGAAATGTCTCAAAGTCCATATCTCAACTCAATTATAGGGATTGAGGTTCCCCCCTCCAAAGTGTCCACACAGATCAACCCAACATGTCCAAATACTGATATACCACCCCCCTCCGGGGATCACCCTTTAAACCACCTTTGTCCATCTCACCAAAGTCCCAATGTGTCCATACATAAATGCGCCGATATACATTACGTGCTCTTCATCTTGTACGCTGCCCATCACGACAATCTCCGCCACTTCACCCCATGTCCGGCGAGGCCGACAGGCTCCCAGCCCCTGTCTTGCCCGATGGCTGAGGGCTGCCCCACCGGCGGTGCGCTCGCCGCATGGATCCTGCCGATGAAGTCGGAGACTGGGACACCGTATTCTTCCAGCTCCCTCCTTGCCTGGGGCATCCCGATGTGTGCACGTGATCCTCCAACCAAGCACTTACTTCCTCCGGGGATGTGAAAAAGAAGGACTTCCCATTCGCTAGGATCTTGAGACGCACCGGGAAGAACATCATGTTTTTGATTCCATGATCGCGTAGTTCCTTTTTACGCCATCAAAAGATCGACGCTCCTGCTGAACCCTGAGTGTAAAATCAGGAAAGAGTCGAATGGTGGCGTTTTCAATACGCAGGTCACGATGTTGATGGGCCGCTTGCAGAATGGCATCCCTATCACGATAATTGAGGATCCCGCCCTGGGCGCCCGCTCAATGATGAAAAATTTGGACAGGCGTTTGGGCTTAAGATGGTTCAGAATGAGATCCTCCAGGAATAGTTCCACGCTTGGCCTCTCCATTTTCTCCAGCACACCCACCACCCGTATATTGTTCCTTGGGGCCCTCCGTTCCTGGTCTTCCAGCCGGACCGCCATCAGTTTCTGCTGATGCGTGAGGTGCTGGACCTGCTGCTGCAACTGTTTAGTGGTACCTTGAAGTTCTGCGATGTCCATGGCATTTTGAGTGGCAAGTTTTTCTGAGGTTTTGTTCAGATCCGCTCTCTGCAGCGTCAGTTCAATGGACATCTTGTCAATCTTCAATTCCAGCGTGGTGCCCAAAGTCTGTATGGTCAGCATTATGGAGGACAGTGAGGGTTCTCAGGGCTCCGCCGTACTCCCGGGGTGCGTCTTGGGTCCCTCGCTCAGCGTAGCTGTGTAGTTATCCATTGTGTTGGCCTGCGTCATCGTGGACTTTTTGGGCTTCATTGCTGGTTCACTACTGCCCACCAGAACACAAAGGGCCCCGCCCGTCACTTGCACCCACACCAGATCACTTCACCACCAAGCGGTAATCGTCGACCAACCACAGCAACGCCGGGGGACACCCCGGTGAATCAATGCGGGATCCTTGGCTGGGCCTCTCAGCAGTATTATACCCTCACCACAGCCGCCACTGCAAGGACCACGAGCCCACCACGACTATTTCGACTCCTTCACTTCTCGGCCAAGGATCCACCCGGGCCGTCCTCACGGGGCCAGGAAGTCCTTTATGGAGGCGCACCCCCCATCTATGGTGTCGGTAGCTGGGTGTCCTCCCACTGTCCCAGCGCTGTTCCTCACAAGTCAGGACATCGCTCCACCACCACCACTCCCAGCCCCGCCGATGTCCATGCGCCGGACTCCTTGCTGGCAGCGGTGTCTCACGAGCCACTTTCACCCCAGGCTGTCCGAGGTTCTCACCTCCGTTGCTCACCGCTTCACTTGGTCCCCAGCAGGGTGTATGGACTCCCGCCGTCGATCAAACCTATGGGGTCTCTGGAGCCATCCGCGCACCGGCCAGCCCACACTCGCTCCACAGGGTCTCACCCCTGCGCCGCCAACTGGAGGGGGCTGTCACTCCTCGCATATAGTCCCTGTGTGGGGGAAGAAGCAGTCTGTCTGCCCAATCTTCGGGCGGAGCTCCCCGCTGTCCACTCGGGCGTTACCGCTGTCCGGCACTCGTCGCCCCCGCCGCCGGCGCACCACAGCCGGTACGCCAACTACTCTAGTCCGGTGCTTCAGTGACAGCCACACTCAGCATAGGGCCCCAGCAGGCCTCAACACGCCGGCCGCCAGAACTCTGCTCCCTGATGGCCAGAAGGGAAGAGATGCACACCTCTTGGTTCCGGAGCCCAGCGGCTGGCAGATGCCGACCTTGAAGAGGGCGAAACGGCAGGACAAATGGCAGATTTTCAGGGCCTTGCGAGTTGCCTCAGGAGTGCCGCGTTATTATGCGGCCATCTTGGATGCTGCCAAACCACACCCCTGTTACACCAATTTGAGGATGGTGCAGTATTCTCACACATGTCCAGATTTACGATTTCTGGAGATGTGTCTTATTCTATTAGTGTTCTGTGCAAACACGCACCGCAGCACCTATAGAACGCCCCTTCAACGCAAAGTGGTGTGTATAATGAGGTCATATTTACATGGAGAAGAAAAGCTACACAGAGTGCCTTTTCCTCTCCTTGTCAATATGAAAGAGTGTCTAGCACTATCAAAATGTTACAAAAAGTGACATATTTTTGGTACAGGATACTTCTACATTTTCCTCATAAGTGCTTAGGTATTGGCAGACAGTTAGAATAAGAACATATTGCTAGTTGATTGATTGAAACATTACACGAGAGTGACAGGAGGTAAGCACAGAGTTATCTTTCCAAAGATGCTCAAAGAAGAATGATTGAAATGATTGCGGTCCTTCAATAGGTACAATGGGAAATGTTATGAAGCAATCAAATCTTTTTTTTCAGGTCTCATGGTATCCTATGACAGAGACATTCCAAAACTACATAGATATAAACTGAGTATTTTGAAGACTGTATTAATACTTTGTAGCTTCTTGCAGGTGTGCATGCATAATATTTAAAGAAATTGACTTGTACTAGGGTTAGTGGCTAGACTAATCCTTAACTATTTGACTAATAAGTAGAGTAATTTCAGTACTGCAAAGAAAGAACAAGATACATTTATAAGTACTTAGGTTATGGCAAAGGGATAGGACATGTTTATAGAGTGGTGAAGGGAAGGGATGGGGCCTGATCTGGCATGTGCAAACACAATCTGTGACGTGTTTTAAGTTGAGGAATTTAGTCTGTTTTAATCCTGAAAGTCCCTGGGTCCTACTAACCCACCATGTCTCTCTATTGAACACCATACAGCTACGTTGCAGAGAGGTGGTCCGAAGCCATGTCCCATTTTACACCTCTCTGCAATGCAACTCTCTGGCACTTTCTGCAGATATCTGGTGGGTTAGTTGCCCCCCATCGACACTCAGTATTCAAGGCAACTTTATCCCGTAACTTAAAACGCTCACAGAGCATCTTTCCACACTTATCTACTCTGTCCATCCCCCCTTTCTTCATCAGTGTGCAAACACAGCCCATTGTGCATATTAATACTTTGTTAATCTTACCTTCACAGTAATAGGTATAAAAAACGCTAAACATTTTTTTCAGTTGTTTTTTATAATTTTAATTTGTGACAATTTCCTGTTTTATTTTCTTTTCTTTTTTTATTTAAGAAGTTTTCTATAGCGCTAGCCAGACCCGAAGGTATCGGAGCGCTTTACAGCAGGAGGGAGAGAAATCAAATACAGGGTAGGGAATAAAATGAACATATTCATAAGTGTTTAAAATTTTCAATAGGACAGAGCGTCCGAGGTGTGCCAATGATGTAGAGAGGTTCTGAGGTAATCTCAGTGCATGGGGAAGGTTTTTTATGCTGAGTCTTTCTCCGAGCATTGGTGAACCAAGGCGCTGGGTTGGGGAGAGGGGAAGAGGTAGGCAGTGGATGCGTATTGCCACGTGGCTGCCGTGTGGAGGCTTGTGAGTCATGGATTTCCGTTCGGGAAGGCGTAATTGAGGTAAAGGACTTTTAGGAGACTTTTGAATTTTGGAAAGGAGGGGATGGTTCTGATGTCTACAGGGATGGAGTTCCAGATTCTGGGTGCATTTCCTGCAAAGGAGCGGGCAGCCGTTTTTTGTTTGCACGTTTTCAGGGGGATGATTAGGAGGGAGTTGGAGCTCCTGAGGCTTCTAGACTGGCCGGCTTTCTTAAGTTTAGAAGCTAGGTATTCCATTTTCCCAGTGTGCAGGACTTTGTGCGTGAGGCAGGCAGTTCTGAAGCTGGCACGCATTTCCACTGGGAGCCATTTTAGCTCTCTGAGTGCGGGGGATATGTGGTCATATTTTTTGACTCCGGTGACCATTCTGGCAGCTGCATTGAGGGTTGTTTTGAGTGGCGCTAGATGGGAGAAAGTCGTACCGGAGAGGACTGTGTTCCCATTGTACAGTCTAGACAAGACCAGTGATTGGGTGGCTTGTTTGAGGTCTATGGGTGGAATGTCGGGTTTGATTTTATTGAGAAGCTTCAGATTGAGGAAGGCACTCTTTGCAGAGTTCTTGATGTGGTTGGTCATGGTTAGTTTGAGGTAAAGGGGGATTCCGAGTGATTTTACCAAGATTGCCAAGGTGAGATTACTCTTGAGAGCATCGATTGCTTTCAGCCAATCAACGATTTGCGGGTTTTCTTCCTTGTTGGAGAAGAGGAGAATTTTGGTTTTTCCTTGATTGAGTTTAAGGTGGTTTGCTGATAGCCATTCTTGAACTTCTCTGAGAGTATTGTTGAGTCTTATAATGTCATTAAAGGACGAGGTTTCCAGGTAGATCTGGGTGTCATCTGCATATAGATGTTATGTTAATATGTTATGTTATTAATTTCTTATAGAGCGCACGCTAAGCCAGAGGTTTCATGGCGCTGACTCTAGCGTATGCTGGGACCAAGCAGGAACTACACGTGCGCCTGTGTGAATAACCATTTCTTAAGCATCTTCCTGAAGCTCAAGAGGTTGTTGCAGGATCGGATTTCCAATGGGAGGGAGTTCCATAGTCTGGGAGCCAGAGTCGCAAACCTGCGACCCCCTGGCATTGTAGCTTAAAGGATAGGGTGGCCAGAAGTTGAAGATTGGTGGAGCGGAGGTTGCGGCAGGGGTGTACCTAGGTAGAAGGCATGTGATGAATTTAGGGCTTCGACTGTGAAGGGACTTAAAGATGATACAGGCCGTCTTAAATGCAGTGCGTTGAGGGAGGGGGAGCCAGTGAAGTTTTTTTAGCAGTGGCCGCCTGGTTCTGAACCAATTTGAGGCAGAGTGGAAGGCCCAGGTATATAGCTTTGGCGTAATCCAGGTGTGATAGTACCAGGGCTATCACAACCTGGATCAGGGCTGAGTGGGTGAACATACGGCAGATTTTCCGGATCTTGCGGAGCTGGTAGAAACAGGAGGACACCACTGTGCCTACTTGGGTCTTTAAAGATAGGTCATCGTTGATGATCATCCCTAGGCTTTTTACTGAACTTGATGGGATGGGGGGTGGGCCAAGGTCTGCGGGCCAGTAGTGTGGGCCCCAGAGGGATTTGCTATTCCCATTCAGGACCAGCTCGGTCTTGCCGGGGTTTAGCTTCAAATGGTTATGGTCCATCCACTGGTGAATGGGAAGCATGGTGCCCTGGAAATCCTGAATTGATTCAGGGAGTTGTCTATTGTAAAGATCAACTGGAGATCATCTGCATAGTTGAAGGTGATAGTTTTCCATTCCTTCATGGACTGAATCAAAGGTATCAAATATAAATTGAACAACAAGGGAGAAAGTGAAGATCTCTAAGGGACCCCACAAGTCCTGGGAGCTTAGGAGCAGTAAAAGGGGCTAGGAGTACCGCCTGACGGCGGTCGCTAAGGAAGGACCTGATCCAGCTGTGAGCAGCGCCACGGATGCCGGCCTGTTTGGCACTATCCATTAAGATGGTATGATCGACCGTGTCAAACGTGGCCGAGAGGTCCAGAAGGACAAGGCCTGAGGGATTCCTTTGTCGGCATTTCCTCTTAGAGTATCCAGTACTGCGAGAATTAGTGTCTCCGTGGAGTGGGCAGGGCGAAACCCTGCTTGGTGAGGGTCTAAGTAGTCGGACTGCTCGATAAAGTTAGACAAGCATGTTGCTACATGAGCTTCAAGTACCTTAGCCAGATAGGGGAGCAGAGAAATAGGCCTGTAATTGGAGAGATTCTAGGGGTCCGCACCCCTAGAAGCCATGCTGACGCGCAGCGGCATCGCGCAGCGGGATCGCCGGATGTCCGCCGGAGTTACGCCTGAGTTCAGCACGTCTGCACCCGTCCGCGCTGAGGACGCGCTGCAGGACGGGCTGGACTCGGCTTACACTCCTCCTCCATCTTTTGTATTGTATTGTATTGTGGTATACTTTTATAGCGCAAACCTGTCACCACCAAGGGCATCCTGGCGCTTTGACTCATGATCCAACAAAATTCAGCAGCTCAACCAGTCCTGGGAAAGAGGTAAGTTTTCAGCGCCTTTCTAAAGGCTAAAAGATCCTCAAGACTTGTCAGGGATATTGGCAGAGAGTTCCAGAGTTTGGCCGCCGCCACTCTGAACGAACGGCCACCCATCCTCACTCTCTGGAAGCGCGGAACTATAAGTAGCCTGGATGAAGAGGAACGTAGAGCTCGGGATGGAAGATACCAGGCAAACATTCGCCGCAATGGGATTGGGCCCAGGCCATGAATAGCCCTGAACACAATACACGCTGCTTTATAGCGGACGCGTAGGTGAACCGGCAGCCAATGAAGTTCCTGTAGCGCTGCCGTAGAAGAGCTATGGTAGGGGCGGGAAAGGGCGAGTTTGGCAGCCAGATTTTGCACCCTTTGAAGCTTGCCCAGAAGTGTTACCGGGGCCTCCAGAAATAGTGCGTTACAATAGTCGAGTCGACTTAGGATGGTGCTTCGCACTACTTCTGGTCTGGCTTGCTCAGGGAGGAGGGGTAAAACCTTGCGCAGCATACGGATCAGCATCATGCACGTTGAGGTGGTCTTATTTACGTGCAGATCTAGCTGCAGGTTGGGCCCAAAAGTGACGCCCAGATTACGTGCCGATTGTGCGGCTGACACCGTCTCTGAAAAGGACGGGGGCCAGAAGTCGTCTGGGAGATCTCGGGGAACTCGGTCATTGGAGCAGTACAGGACCTCTGTCTTGGTTCCATTGAACTGTAACGAGTTCAAATGGAGCCATTCCGCTGTAGCCTGCATGCACCGGTGGAAAATCTCCAGTGAGACTGCATCCTGTCCCTCCAGCGAAAAGACCAGCTGGGTATCATCCGCATAATTAAATGCGGAGATCCCAAAAGATTTAATAAGCTGGACTAGAGGGCGGAGGTAGATATTAAAGAGTATAGGGCTGATGGCTGAGCCCTGAGGCACTCCTTGTCCTACTCTCCGCTCCTCTGAGCTGAAGGGAGGGAGCGAAACCCGTTGTTGACGGTTATCCAAGTAGGAGATTAACCAATCCCTGGCCTTATCTTTGACACCGCATTCTTCCAGCCTCGAGATCAAGGTAGGATGACTGACCGTGTCGAACGCGGCCGACATGTCGAGCAGCACCAGAAAAGCTGCCCGACCACTGTCGACTCGCGCCCGCAGGTTGTCTAACACGGTCACCAACGCGGATTCCGTCCCATGGGCTGGGCGAAAACCGAATTGCGTCTCATCCAGCCAGGTGTTCCCTTCTAAGAAGCCGGACAGGGTGCGGGTAACCAATTTTTCCATGATTTTGACTGGAAAAGGAAGCAGGGAGATTGGCGGGTAGTTGGAAAGGCAACCAGGGTCGAGCGTAGGTTTTTTTAAGAGTGGGGATACCACTGCCTTCTTCCAGCAATCCGGTACCGTCCCTGTTTCAAACGACTGGCAGCAGATGGAATGCAAGGGCTGGAAAAGATCTTCTTGAAACACCTTCCAGAGTTTAGGAGGAAGAGGATCAAGAGGCGAGCCGGAGGAAATTGTAAGGGCTAGACTGCCAAACTCCTCCAAAGAGGGAAGGGGAAAGCTACTCAGCTGGGGTCGACTGGCCTCAGTCGCCGGAGCTCCCAAACTAAGAGCCGGATCCAAGGGGGGAGAGGAAGTGCTACTCAGCTGGGGTCGACTGGCTTCAATCGCCGGAGCTCCCAAACTGAGAGCCGGATCCAAGGGGGGAGAAGAAGAGCTACTCAGCTGGGGTCGACTGGCTTCATTCGCCGGAGCTCCCAAACTGAGAGCCGGATCCAAGGAGAGGGAGGAAAAACTACTCAGCTGGGGTCGACTGGCCACACTCGCCGGAGCTCCCAAGCTGAGGGCCGAGTCCATAAAGGGAGAGGGGAGACTACTCAGCTGGGGTCGACTGCCCTCAATCGCCGGAGCTCCCAGGCTGAGGGTCTGGTCCTCTGGTCGGGGTCGACTGGAAGGCGTGGCCGGAGCTTCCAAACAGGGGTAGACGACCCTCTGCAGGGGTCGACTGGCCATCTCCTCCGGAGCTCCCGCACCAGTGGTGGGAATCACTGGATCCTGCAGACCCTCCAGGATTTTATGGATTTTCTCCTCAAAGGCTTCCGCAAGTGAGTCACAAAGAGCTTGCGATGCAGGGACAGCGCTAGCCACACACGTAGGGTGGGCGAGGTCCCTAACGATTTTAAAGAGGGCCTGTGCCTTGTTTGGGGCCTGATTCAAGGTGAATTCAAGATAGGTCGCTTTAGCCGTCTTGATCTGAGCCTTGTATTTTTGTATAGCGGACCTAAATACCGTTTTCTCCGAGTCTAAATACTGTTTCCTTCAAGCCCTTTCTGCTCGTTTACAGTCAAGTTTAAGCTGGCGTAACTCGCTCGTGTACCAAGGGCTAGCTCGATTCACCCTCCCTCGTGACTTCCGGAGGGGTGCCAACTCATCCAACGAGCTCGATATAGACTGGCAGAAGAGAGTGTAGCTCTCTTCAGCTGTGTTGCCAAGCTTAAAGTCCTTACCTAGGATGTTCGGCAGTGGGGAGGTTTTGAGGATACGGGACCAAGGTCTCTCTAGCTTGGCTAGAGATGATCCAGCCTTTCGCGAGATATGGTCCTCTGAACAAAGAATGGTCTGTCCAAAACTGGCACTTGATATCATCTAATGATACCCACTGTGGGTCCGCAAACACTAAGTCCAAGATGTTTCCCTTTCGATGCGTGGGGGCGTTCACCAACTGTTCCAGATTGATATCTGTACAGGCTTGGCTAGAGAGAGGAATACATTGTCCAAAGAACTGCCTGCCCACAGATTGAAATCTCCAAGAATCAATAACTTGGAGTGGGAGCTAGAGAGTTCATAAATCAGGTCAATGAGAAGAGATATGGAAGATGCCGGTCCCGGGGGACGGTAACAAAGGACACCTGAGCAGAGTAGCAACTCCTGCTGTTTGATTGTAAAGCCCATCAGTTCAAATCCCAGTACTTCTCGAATCTTTAGCTGGGAAAGGGTCAACGAGTCTCTATAAATGAACCCGATTCCCCCTCCTCGATTGAGCGGGCGCGGGGTATGACTGATTTTATAGCCTAAGGGGCAGGCTAGGCCCAGCTCAACCTCACAGTCCTCCCGAGTCCACGTTTCTGTGAGAAAGAGGACATCGAGTTTTTCTGAATCGATGAGGAAGGCTATTTCCGTGTAGTGCTTGCAGAGGGATCTGACATTAAGCAACCCACAGGAAATTGGCCTAGTGGATGGAAGCCTGACCTGGTTCTGACATGGTCTGAGTCTAAGTAGCTCAGCCCGGGAATAGGCAATACGAAGTGGGCCAGAGGAGCCAGAGGTAGCGGCCCTAAGCGCGTCCGTTGCGCGAACGGGCGCAAACGGGCTTACCTCTGGCGCACCTCCGGCGCCCCTACGGCGCCCCCGCTGCGCACCGTCGCTGCGCACTTGTCTAGCGGCCATCTTATATGGCCGGCAGGGTGTTGCGTGGGTCCTGGCAGGGCGAGTGGCTCTCCCTCACCCAAGATGGCGCTCAGTGAGGAAAGACCTTCTCCCCACTCCAAGATGGCGCTCGAAACCAGCGCGATGGTTCTACAGTGCCCCCGAGTCCCTTCTGTCCCACAAAATGTGGGTGTGCAGCAATTAGAGTGCGGGTAAGTGCTCCCTTAATTCCCCCTAAGCGGCGCTAACAATTTAGGGTTAAAAGCGCGAAGCGCTCGGCGCAAGCAAGATAAAACTAAATAAAGTTTAAATTTTAAAAATAGCAAGGCAGGAGGAGCGTTAGGCGCGCTGCGCTAATGCAGGAGTTTGAATCAGACTAAACGAGGAAGGAGGTCCTACTCTTATTACCTCCTCCTCCAATGCGGGGGTCCTGGCAGGGCGAGTGGCTCTCCCTCACCCAAGATGGCGCTCAGTGAGGAAAGACCTTCTCCCCACTCCAAGATGGCGCTGGAAACCGGCGCGATGGTTCTACAGTGCCCCCGAGTCCCTTCTGTCCCACAAAATGTGGGTGTGCAGCAATTAGAGTGCGGGTAAGTGCTCCCTTAATTCCCCCTAAGCGGCGCTAACAATTTAGGGTTAAAAGCCCGAAGCGCTCGGCGCAAGCAAGATAAAACGAAATAAAGTTTACATTTTAAAAATAGCAAGGCAGGAGGAGCGTTAAGCGCGCTGCGCTAATGCAGGAGTTTGAATCAGACTAAACGAGGAAGGAGTTCCTACTCTTATTACCTCCTCCTCCAATGCGTGGGTCCTGGCAGGGCGAGTGGCTCTTCCTCACCCAAGATGGCGCTCAGTGAGGAAAGACCTTCTCCCCACTCCAAGATGGCGCTCGAAACCGGCGCGATGATTCTACAGTACCCCCGAGTCCCTTCTGTCCCACAAAATGTGGGTGTGCAGCAATTAGAGTGCGGGTAAGTGCTCCCTTAATTCCCCCTAAGCGGCGCTAACAATTTAGGGTTAAAAGCGCGAAGCGCTCGGCGCAAGCAAGATAAAATGAAATAAAGTTTAAATTTTAAAAATAGCAAGGCAGGAGGAGCGTTAAGCGCGCTGCGCTAATGCAGGAGTTTGAATCAGACTAAACCTCTTTTGAGGTACTTAGGCAATATTCTATTTCTGAGCTGTTGGCTCTTAAACCGTCAGCACATTCTTGCTATTATTGCTTCACTCCAGAGGGGATATTACATTCCCATTTTTGTCTTACATGCAGAGCTCCCCTTCGCTTCCCCGCTCCCGTTCCTATAAGACCCCATTCGCGCCTTGGAAAACATCTTACCATCCCTCCTAGAACGGGTTTCCTAATAAACGCGCGCTCGCTCATTAAAAATAATGTTGCCTTCCACGAGTTCGTGGAAGAGAGACAGCCAGACTGGGTCTTTGTGACGGAAACCTGGGCCTCGGACTCCTCCGGTCATGACTTACTTCTGGCCATTCCTGATGGCTATTCTCTCCACAGGCAGGACAGATTGCGCCGTAGAGGTGGAGGACTTGCCATCTTCTATAAATCCTCCCTTTCTTGCACCATCAAACCCATATCGATGCCCCAAGACCGTTTTGAAGCATTATAATCCTGTACATTCTGTGTGCCCCATCTGTCTCATTCACCGGGATACTTATATACAGACCGCCTGGTCCTAGAGCTAGTTTTTGTGTAGATCTACTTAGAATCCTTGAACCCTATTTCGGAAAATCTCGTCTCTCTATTTTGGGCGATTTCAATTTCCACCTTGATGAAGTTGGTTCAAAGGACACCTCTACACTAATTGAGTCACTTGAAGCCTGTGACCTCGTTCAGAGGGTGAACAGCCCAACACATAAGGCTGGCCATATTCTGGACGGGGTATTTTCCAGTGACTCAAGATTATCTACTGGCCCCCCTTTGCCGCTGGTCTGGTCAGACCATCTTGCAGTGCCGCTAGAACTTGCTCTCCCTGCCTCGGTCACGGATAACCAGGTCGCCACCACATATGCTCTTAGGAGAAATTATAGAAACATTACCGACGAAGCTCTTGCCCCTTACGTTCGGGCCACAGAGCCCTCCTCCTCAAGGGAGGCGGGTGAGGCAGCTCAAGAACTCGCGGACTCCATCACCACTGCAGTTGAGAAGCTTGCCCCCGCCTCTCTCCGCTATGTGGCGAGGCAGAAGCCCACTGCTCCCTGGTTCTCTGAACATCTGAGACTTCTGAGGCAGAGCTGTAGGAGTAAGGAGAGAAGCTGGAGGAAATCTTGGGATATGAAGGACCGGGAGGAACACAAGTCCGCTTTGCGGGAATACAAACAGAGAGTGATCATGGAAAAGCAGGAGTATTTCTCCAATCTTACAAGTTCTCTAACTTCATCTAGAGAACTCTTCAAAATTGCTGATTCACTGTGCTCTCTCCAACTTCCAGATCCAGTGGTGAGCTCACAAGATCTCTGCAATAACATCTCGAATTTCTTTTATAGTAAAATCGCGGATATCCACACTTCCTTAGAAGCTCAACGCCTCTCCCTGGACGATGATGTTCCTCTCACTATAGCCAACCTTGATACTTTGGTTGAAGGCCCATCCGAATCCTTCACCCAATTCCAGCACTCTCACTGGAAGGACTTAATCTCCTGCTAGACAGGACCAAATCCTCCTCCCCAATGGATCCTGTACCGCTAAAAAAGTTAAAGGAGCGTAGAAACAGCATTCTTCCGCTTCTGCTTGAAATCATGAACGGGGCTATTGTCCAGGGTTCTTTTCCGCCCGTGTGGAAGAAGGCTATAGTGAAGCCTCTCCTTAAAAAACCGTCCCTGGACCCGGGCCTCCTTAAGAATTTTAGGCCGATCTCTTTACTTCCAGCCCCGGCAAAAATGTTAGAAGCGCACCTTAATACACATCTTTCCACCTTTCTTGAGTCTAGTGAGTATCTTGATAGCTCGCAGCACGGATTCAGGAAACATCATAGCACCGAATCCGCTCGCACTGTTGTGGTGGATAATATTCGCCGCAAAGTTGACCTTGGCCAAACCACAGTGCTGGTCCTATTAGATCTCACGGCTGCGTTCGATACTCTGTCCCCCACCATTTTACCATCTCGGCTCAGGGAGGCAGGGGTTACTGGACCGGCCCTGAGTCTTCTTAACTCCTTTCTCCATGACAGAGAACAGAGAGTCATGCTCGGAGATTTCCTCTCCCCTGCCAAGTCATTGCAATGTGGGGTGCCACAGGGGTCGGCCCTGAGCCCGACCCTATTCAACATCTACGTGGCCCCCCTTGCTAGACTAGTAAGATCGCAGGGGATGGAGGTGGTGTCTTACGCCGACGACACCCAGTTCATGGTGTCGCTGGCCCACTCTGTCAGTACATCCGCATTCAGCTTTAGGTCATGCATGCAGCGTGTGGCGGAGTGGATGATCCTTAACTCCCTAAAGCTGAATGGCGACAAGACAGAGGTCTTGGTCTTCGGTAAAGACCAACACGTGTGGTCGAGCGAGTGGTGGCCTTCATCTCTTGGCACCTGCCCCACTCCCTCCCAATCTGCCAGAAACCTCGGCGTTATCTTTGACACTTCACTCTCCATGACGCTCCAAGTGAACAGGACCGTGGCCACTTGCTGGGGTGTCATCAAGATTTTAAAAAGAATTCTCCACTATCTCTCCTTCCAGGCGCGCAAACAGATTGCGATTGCTCTTGTTGGCTCAAGGCTTGATTATTGTAACTCTCTTTATGTGGAGTCCAACAAGGGCCTTATCCATCGACTGCAAACTGTACAGAACGCCGCAGCGCGCTTCGTCCTGGCCCTTCCCATATCATCATCTGCCACCATTGCTAGGAGAAATCTTCACTGGCTCCCCGTTCAGTTTAGAATCTCCTTTAAGCTCCTATGTCTCACATATAGAGCACTTGCGGCTGGCCCTGCGGACGCACTTGGTACCCTTCTCACCCGCTATGTACTCACGAGATGCCTACGATCGGCCGGGCTACACCAATTGGTAGTGCCCCTAGCTAGGTTGACCAGATGGGGAGCGAGAGCTTTTTCTGTTGCCGCTCCTCAGCTTTGGAACTCCCTTCCGGTGGAGATCAAAACCTTACCCTCCATCGACCTGTATAAAAAGGTCATTTACTATGGCGAAGATGTCCTTTGATTTATTATTCGACTTTGTGATTTTTGGGTGGCTTTAGCTGAGATAATAGCTCTTTTGTATTCTTTGCGGGCCATCAGATAGTGATGTTTACCTTCCGGGGTGTAAGAAAGTCTCCATTTCCCATCTTTTTGGCGGAGGTCTGGTTTTTGAGTTCTGAGCTCAGGGGAAAACCATCTCTGAGCTTCAGAGTGACGGGCAATTTTTTTTTTTGTCCTCATATGCCACCTAGGTTCCGATTGTACAAACTGCCGGTGAGTGCAACATGCTGCCTCAGTACTTTGACTGGTGGGGATAGACGAAAGGAACGGGGTGGTCATCCCTCAGCAGTTGCGCCTAGACCTGCAGCTATCGCCAAACAGACTCCTATAAAGGTGTCAAAAATGCAGCCAAAATGTTAGGTTAGCATGTTAATGCAGCTCTACCCAAGAATGGGAATGATGGCTTAATCATTGGACCTGGGGGAAAAAAAAACACAAAAAAAAACCAGACTCTCAATGATCCCATCTCAGGAGATGCCAAAAAGATCTTTTCACAGGGTTCCCAGCTCTGGCCAGATCCAACTTGGAAGCCTCTAAGGCCGAAGTGTACCAGTCATTAATTGAAGGAGATAAAGAGTCTTTCCATTTTTTAAATATCTCCCTCCTAGCGAGAAGGATAGAATAGAAAATCAGCTTCCTTGCCGAAGAGGGAACCCCATCTACAAGACCAAATATTACGGAAGTAAGGTCAAGAACAATATTAGTTCCAATGGAAATTGATAGAGTCTTACTTATGGATTCCCAAAATTAACCTAATTGGAACATGTGGGTATCAGCTGCGGCTATGAGACCACATCTTGCACATGCTACTCTTTTCCCCTGGTCAAATTTGGACAGTCTCAGGGGTGAGTAGTAAGCTCGATGTATAGTAAAAATATGGTTTCTACGTAACCATGCCGGCTTAACAATATCCCACAACATGTCACATGAAGTAGTCCAAAGGTCTTGCAGGTTGGGGTTGCTCAGATGCGATGCCCAAAGCTGATCTGGTAGCAAAAATTCTCCATCCAGTTCTTACAGAATTAAATTGTACAAAAATGAAATTTCTTTTTTAAACGGGGGCTTGTCCAGTAGAAGGGTGATAAGATAACTGTGTGAGCCCAACGGAAATTTAGGTCCTCGAGATGGTAAAATACTGTATGATGTGGACCAGCTAGATATTTGTAGGTATTTAAGTCTCGCAAAATT
Organism: Lissotriton vulgaris; assembly: GCF_964263255.1. Classification (NCBI taxonomy): domain Eukaryota; kingdom Metazoa; phylum Chordata; class Amphibia; order Caudata; family Salamandridae; genus Lissotriton; species Lissotriton vulgaris. The sequence goes on from NC_141691.1 coordinate 1,734,405,053, forward strand.
CGGACCTATTGTATTTCGTAAAGACTCCCAGGGTAAGAGAACACCATCAACAAATAGATCTCCCCACACCAAAAGACCCGCATCTCTGATAGGTTGAGCAAGTAAATCATCCAACCAGGTCCGACTGTTGGGAAGACCCCACAAAGGCGCTCTACTACCATAGTACCCTATTTTGATAGCTTTTGTCAGCTCAGCCCACATTCTTGCCATGCCCCGTAAAATATTCAGCTTGATTTTTTAAAAAAATTTGGAATTTCCAAATTTAAAAAGGAAGCATGACTGGCTTACCCCCTCTGCCAACAACAATGTAGAGTATATATAGCCTAATCGAAGATCAGTTGGATTCTTTAATAACATCCTAGCATGTGCTAGCTGAAAAGCCCAGGCATAGATCAGCAAGGCCACCCTTATCCCTACGTCTCCTGATTTTTTTCCATGAAATTCTTGGAAGATGTTTATTCCAAATAAAAGAGCTAATGTCGGCCTGTAATTTTTTAATCAAGGAAGGTTCAATGTATAAAGGGATAATATTAAATAAGAAAGTTATCTTGGGTAAGATGGACATTTTGATAAGATTCACCCTACCCATTAAAGATAATGGAAGATGAGCCCAATTTTGAAGCAACTTGCGACATTCCATAGCCACCTTCGAAAAGTTATTGGAAGCAATCTGATCAATATCCCCCCCAACCTCCAGTCCTAAATACCTCATCCCCTTGCTCGGTTGTACATCAGGACTTAGGGAATTCTGGTCAATATTCCAAATCATCATCTCACTCTTTATTGTGTTAATTTGATAGCCCGACACCTCACCAAATTCTGAGGCCAACTTAAAAATTACCGGAAGGGCCAAATTAGGTGCAGAAGTGAAAATGAGGATATCGTCCGCATACAGGGCTACCTTTCTCTCCCAACCCCTACATACAAAACCCCTGATGTTAACATTATCCCTCAAAGTCTTGGCAAAAGGTTCGGCATATAGGTCAAAAAGGAGTGGGGAGAGAGGGCAGCCCTGTCGGGTACCCCTGGAGATATTAATAGGGTCAGATAAGATCCCATTGACCAGAACGCAGGCAGTAGGGTGCTGGTACAGAAGACTAATCGCCTGACGAAAACGGCTCCCCACATTGAATTTAGCTAAGACCTCCGACAGGTACAACCAATTGACCCTGTCAAAGGCCTTGGTGGCGTCCAACATAAGGGTGGCCAAAGGAAGGGATTCCAAAACAGCTAGATCTATTGCTCCCAATAGATCGTAAGTTAATTCAGAAAGCTGTAGCCCCCTAACAAACCCCCTCTGATCTGGATGTAAAATTGTGGGAGCAACTGAGGCTAGTCTATCCGCAAGAATCGAGGAGAATAGTTTATAATCTCCATTTAAAATCGAGATTGGTCTGTATGAACCACATGCTGATGATGGCTTTCCAGGTTTTAATATTACAGTAATGGAAGCATTATTCCATGATACTGGAGGAGGCACCCCATTCAAGAGAATCTGATTAAACAGGATTGTCAAAAAAGGGACACGTTCTTGTTCCAGGTTTTTATAGATTTTAGCAGGTAGGCCATCTGGCCCAGATGCCTTCCCCTTCTTGGCCTTCCGAATAGCTGTCATCACTTCTCCTTCAGATATTTCTCTATCCAGTATCTCTCTCTGAGCAACAAAAAGGCGTGGGAGAGAGATTTTATCGAGCCAATCTTTAATTAAGTCAGGATCCAATACCTTGTTCTCATGATAAATGCCCTGAAAATAATCTCTGAAGGCTTCTCTGATATCACTATCTGCAGACAGAGGGACATTGTTTACTTTAACCATGTCGATATTATTACAGACCTGATCCGTTTTGGCTTTCCATGCCAGTAGTTTCCCAGCACTTTCCCCATACTGGAAATGTGCAATTTTACTGGCCTCCCATCTTTCCTGTATCCTCTGATTTAGAATTGAGGCTAATTGACCCTTTAAGGAAAGTATTTTTTTCTCGCAAAGATGACTGAGCATGATCCGTACAGGTGGTATTAGAGTCAATGTTTGATTGGACCTTAGCTATATTCGCCTCAACAGAGGCCACTGCCTCTCTATACTCTCTTCTTCTATAGGCAACTTTGGTTGTAATTAAGCCCCTTAAAAATGCCTTAAGAGAGTCCCAGACGAGTCCTACTCCGGCCGAACCTACATTTATTTCTATAAAGGACGCTACTTCGGTCTTTAATATAAGAAGATCTTCAGAGTGGGAGAGTAGCGAACGATCAAAAGACCAGATCCTTGCTGGCACTGTTAATGATATTATAAGTTCCAACAACACCGCCGAATGATCTGATAGGTGTAGGGGAAGGTATTTGATGGTTTTAACAGCGTCTACCAATCTCTTATTAATCAGTATAAAGTCTATTCTCGATTGGTGATGGTACTTATAATTCCTAAAAGAAATACCCTGTTGCTGGCCGGACCTTAACCTCCAAATATCCACGTATCCATATTGCTTCATTGTATTCACAAACCAACATCGGACCCCACCGAACTCAAGAATTACCGCCGCATCTCGCTCCTCCCGTTTCCAGCCAAAGTCATCGAGAAGACCGTCAACAAACAGCTGGCCGCCTTCCTCGAGACGAATGGATCCCTCGACCCCTCACAGTCTGGCTTCCGAGCCAACCACAGCACCGAGACCGCCCTCATCGCTGCCACCGATGACATCCGAGCCCTGCTGGACAACGGAGAAACAGCGGCCCCCATCCTCCTAGACCTCTCCGCGGCATTCGACACTGTCTGCCACCGCACCCTAGTGCAGCGCCTCAGCAACGTCGGAGTCCAGGAGAAGGCACTGGAATGGATCATCTCCTTCCTCGACGGAAGAACACAGAGAGTCCGCCTACCACCGTACAAGTCAGAGGCCACCGAAGTCATCTGCGGCGTCCCTCAAGGATCCTCGCTCAGCCCCACCCTCTTCAACGTCTACATGAGCCCCCTCGCGGCCATCGCACGCCAACACAACCTCAACATCATCTCCTACGCTGACGACACCCAGCTGATCCTCTCCCTGACCAACGACCCCGCCGCCGCCAGAGCCAACCTTCACGAAGGGATGAAAGACGTAGCCGAGTGGATGACGACCAGCCGCCTGAAACTGAACTCTAACAAGACGGAAGTCCTCATCCTGGGCTCCTCGCCCTCCGCCTGGGATGACTCCTGGTGGCCCCCGCCCAGGGCACCGCACCCAAACCGACAGACCACGCACGCAACCTAGGCTTCATCCTGGACTCCTCCCTCTCCATGACCAGACAAGTCAACGCCGACTCCTTGTCGTGCTTCAACATCCTGCGCATGCTACGGAAGATCTTCCGGTGGATCCCCACCGAGACCAGGAAGACGGTCACCCAGGCCCTCGTCACCAGCCATCTGAACTATGGCAACGCCCTCTACGCCGGAACCACCGCCAAGCTCCAGAAGAGACTCCAGTGGATCCAGAACGCCTCAGCCAGACTCATCCTCGACATCCCCCGACGCAGCCACATCTCCGGACATCTGAGAGACCTGCACTGGCTCCCCGTCAACAAGAGAATCACCTTCCGTCTCCTCACCCACGCACACAAAGCCCTACACGACCAAGGCCCGAGCTACCTCAACAACCGCCTCAACTTCTACGCTCCCAAACGCCATCTCCGATCAACCAGCCACGCCCTCGCCGCCGTCCCCCGCATCCGAAGAGCGACAACAGGAGGAAGGTCCTTCTCCTACCTGGCCGCCAAGACCTGGAACTCCCTCCCGACCGACCTGCGCCTGACCCAAGACCACCTCTCCTTCAGGAAGAAGCTCACTACAGTAACATTCTTCTCCTGGGTGCCAGCAAAGAGGTGATCCGTAAACTGCAAACAGTCCAGAACATGGCAGCACGACTGCTCTGCAAATTACCTAATACTTCCCCTACCACTAACTCCCTCCGCACTCTTCACTGGCTCCGCATTGAAAACCGCACGAAATTCAAAGCTCTCTGCATCATGCACAAAATAAATACTGGTCTGGCCCCACCATATCTCACATCCCTGGTTCACCACCATTGCCCCCCCCGCACTCTGCGTTCATCTAACCAACACCTTTTCTCAGTGCCTAGAATCAGGAAAGCCAGAATGGGAGGCCGTTCCTTTGCCTGGCTAGCCCCTTCCCTTTGGAATTCTCTTCCCCTTCAGCTACGAAAAGAACCCAACTATCTCAGATTTCGCAAACAGGTAAAAAATTGGCTATTCAACATGTAGCTTCCTCCCTTCTGACTTCCCCTCTCTTTTTGTTGGCTTTAGCGCCGGGAAAACTACGGGTAGCTGAGCGCTCTATAAACTTAAATAAATAAATAAATAAAATAAATAAATGTTCTTACTCTTAGTAGGAGCACCATTAACTAGAATAACTAATGGTTCACTTTCTACATTCTCTACACCAATAGTTTCAATATTTTTCTTTAAATCTAGGGGTAAATATACAACTATTCCTTTTAATCCTCTCTGTAAGTCTGAAGGAGGCAATTCACCTGCTTTAGGCTCCATATGAACAATGGCTTGAAATGGGTGTACACATTGAATCAGAATAGACTCATATGTATTTAAATCTATCAGATCTGGAGGAATAGTTGCCAACTCTAGATTACTATGGACAGCTCTAGCGGGCATTTTATTCTCATCTAATTTGTTATAACAATATTTGCAAATTCACTGGTCAGAATCCAAATCAAAACAATTCTCTACCAACAAATAAGTTGCAAATTCCTAAAACTTATCATTATTTTCTCTCTCACTTTTTAAATACAGATCAACAGTCCTAGTCTGATTTTTATAGTGAGTTCGCCGACAACAAATACAAGAATAATTTGGCCTTTCACTTGAAATCACCTTAAACTTTGTAATTTGTTCTTCAACATTTTTTGTAGTAGTATTTTGCACATTCTCTTCAACATTTCCTTCTATTAATGTGTCCGTTTCTGCACTCTCTTGTTCAGGACCAAAGTAACAAAACTCAATTTCATCAAAAACCTTTTTCACATCTGTTACTGACCCACACAAAAGAGCACTGTTCAGCTCACTTAACATTAGTGCTGGACTTTTCGCGTAATTCAATTTTCCGACAAACTTCCGCATTTGAGAATGATGTACTGCTAACATCCTGAAATAATGAAAAACACTTTGACATACTTTTCTAGAAAGACAAGCCAGAGAATGACCTTGCAAACCAGTATTTTTTCTCACTCTGCAAGGGTCTAGTCCTTGCAATATTTTAATATTTTGTTTAACACTTTTTTTACCATATTGTCGTAAGAAATTGGATAAAATATCAATAGATTATTGTCGTACACTACAAATACTACTGCAATCCCAAGTGTACACTGGGGCTTTAGGACGTCTCCCTAGAACTTCATCAGCTAACACTTCTTCTGCATTTCTGGGAACCATCTTCTCTTTCTCAATTGGACAACCATTTCTAACCTCATAAGCTCGACCACTGGTATCAACTTCAATCACTAATTGAAATTATAATTGAAGGTGTAAAGATAACTGTATAGGTGATTAGAGGTCTGCATGTGTAATGGGCAAGGGTTTGTACCAGTGTTTGTGTTAAGCCCAGGGTCATTATATGAGTACTTAGGCACTGACGGAATGATTACAGTCCTGCAAGGAGAATGCCTGGATGAATGTATAAGTGTTTGGGTTTTGGTGCAGTGTTTGGATTACTACATGATGCTGGGTGACTGACTGGAGCAATGCATAGGGAGTGACAGGGTATTTACTGGAGTGTATAGGTACTACCTGAGTAATTAAAGATGTGAAACACAAGTGTGTAGATGGTTAGACGACTACATGCATAGTGGACAGGAGTTTGTACAAGTATATATGTTAAGGCCTAGCTAACTGTATGAGTACTTGGGTACCAAAACAATGATTAGAGTACTACAAGTAGAGTGCCAGGGTGAATTTATAAGTGGTTTAGTTTTGGCGCAGTGAATGGATTAGTACATGGTACTGAATAGGTCACTACAGGATTGCAAGATCAGTGACAGGGTGTTTCCTGGAGTGCATGGATACTGCCTGGGTAAAATAACGGGTGTAAGATAAGTGTATGGGTGATTAAAGGACTGCATGCACATTGGACAGAGGTTTGTAGCACTCCATGTTGTTAGCCCTGGATTCCTGCATGAGTACTTGGGTACTGACTGAATGATTAGAAAATTGCAAGGAAAGTGCCTGGGTGAATTTATAAGTGGTTGGGTTTTGGCGGAGTGAATAGATTAGTACATGGTGCTGAATGTGTCCCTAGAGGAGTGCAAGGGGAGTAACAGGGTGTTTGCAGGAGTGTATGGATACTGACTGGAGAATTGAAGGCCTGAAACACAAGTGTGTAGGTGGTTAGAGAACTACATGCATAGTGCATAGGAGTTTGAAGCAGTCCATGTGCTACGGCCCTGGATCTCTGCATGAGTACTTGAGTACTGACTGAATGAGTAGAGTACTACAAGGAGAGAGACTGGGTGCATTTATAATTGGTTGTGTTTTACTGCAGTGAATTGATTAGTACATGGTTCTTGAAGGGTCACTAGAGGAGTGCAAGGGGAGTAACAGGGTATTTGCAGGAGTGTATGGATACTGACTGGGGAATTGAAGGCCTGAAACACAAGTGTGTAGGTGGTTAGAGAACTACATGCATAGTGCATAGGAGTTTGAAGCAGTCCATGTGCTAATGCGCGGGATCACTGCATAGGTACTGACTGAATGATTAGAGTACTGCAAAGAGAGTACCTGGGTGAATTTATAAGTGGTTGGGTTTTGGTACCGTGAATGGATTAGTACATGGTGCTGAACGGGTCACTAGAGAAATGCAAGGAGTATAATAGATTTTTAAGCTGTTATGTGTCAGCAAAGACATAAAGTAACCAAATGCTTCTCTCACAATGGTTGCCCAAATGCACATAGACTCACAGTGTGATTGTAGCCATGCTACACTATTCCTTGGACTTTAGATAAACAGACTCACTAGTCTGGAAGAGGTAAAGTGACTGCACACATTCTACATATTTCACTACTGCACTCTAGTATGAATACCTGACTCATTCTGCAAATGCATAAGCAATGACTGGCTTCTATACTACTAAAACTTGACAACAGGATAGGTTTTTAAGCACTTATGTGTCAGCAAAAACATGAAGTAACCAAATTTTTCTCTCACAATAGTTGCCCAAATGCACACAGACTCACAGTGTGATTCTAGACAAACAACACTGTTCCTTGGACTGTAAAAAAACGGACTCACTAGTCTGGAAGGGGTAGGGTGACTGCATACATTCTACATATTTCACTACTGCACTCTAGTGTGAATATCTGACTCATTCTGCGAATGCATAAGCAACGACTGGCTTCTAATACTACTAAAACTTGACAACAGGATAGGTTTTTAAGCAGTTATGTTTCACCAAATACATGAAGTAACTAAATGCTTCTCTCACAATGGTTGCCGAAATGCACACAGACTCACAGTGTGATTCTTGACAAGCAACACTATTCCGTGGACTGTAGTAAAACAGACTCACTAATCTGGAAGGGGTAAGGTGACTGCACACATTCTACATATTTCACTATTGCAGTCTAGTGTGAATACCTGACTCATTATGTGAATGCATACGCAATGACTGGCTTCTAATACTACTAAAACCTGAGAAAAGGATAGGTTTTTAAGCTGTTATGTGTCAACAAAGACATGAAGCTACCAAATGCTTCTCTCACAATGGTTAACCAAATGCAGATAGACTCATAGTGTGATTTTAGACAAGCAATACTATTCCTTGGACTTTAGCCAAACAGACTCACTAGTCTGGAAGGGGTAAAGTGACTGCATACATTCTATATATTTCACTACTGCACTCTAGTATAAATACATGACTCATTCGGCAAATGCATAAGCAATGACTGGCTTCTAATACTACTAAAAATTGACAGCAGGATAGGTTTTTAAGCAGTTACGTGTCAGCAAATACATGAAGTAACCAAATGCTTCTCTCACAATGGTTGCCCAAAATGCACACAGACTCACAGTGTGATTCTAGACAAGCAACATTATTCCTTGGACTTTAGCCAAACAGACTCACTAGTCTGGAAGGGGTAAAGTGACTGCACGCATTCTACATATTTCACTACTGCAATCTAGTGTGAATACATGACTCATTTTGCAAATGCATAAGCAATGACTGGCTTCTAATACTACTAAAACTTGACAACAGGATAGGTTTTTAAGCAGTTATAAATGAGCAAATACATGAAGTAACCAAATGCTTCTCTCACAATCGTTGCCCAAATGCAGACAGACTCACAGTGTGATTCTAGACAAGCAACACTATTCCTTGGAATTTAGCCAAACAGACTCACTAATCTGGAACGGCTAAAGTGACTTCACACATTCTACAAATTTTACTACTGCAGTCTAGTGTGAATAAGTAACTCATTCTGCAAATGCATAAGCAATGACTGGTTTATAATACTACTAAAACTTGACAACTGGATAGGTTTTAAGCAGTTATGTGTCAGCAACTACATGAAGTAACCAAATGCTTCTCCCACAATGGTTGCCCAAATGCAGACAGACTCACAGTATGATTCTAGCAAGCAACACTATTCCTTGGACTTCAGCCAAAAAGGCTCACTAGTCTGGAAGGGGTAAGGTGACTGCACACATTCTACATATTTCACTTCTGCATTCTAGTGTGAATAAGTAACTCATTCTGCAAATGCATAAGCAATGACTGGTTTATAAGACTACTAAAACTTGACAACAGGATATGTTTTTAAGCAGTTATGTGTCAGCAAATACATTAAGTAACCAAATGCTTCTCTCACAATGGTTGCCCAAATGCAGACAGACTCACACTGTGATTCTAGACAAGCAACACTATTCCTTGAACTTTAGCCAAAAAGACTCACTAGTCTGGAAGGGGTAAAGTGACTGCACACATTCTACATATTTTACTACTGCAGTCTAGTGTGAATACATGACTCATTCTGTAAATGCATAAGCAATGACTGGCTTCTAATACTACCTAAAACTTGACAACAGGAGAGGTTTTCAAGCAGTTATGTGTCAGCAAATACATGAAGTAATTAAATTCTTCTCTCACAGTGGTTGCCCAAATGCAAACAGACTCACAGTGTGATTCTAGACAAGCAACACTATTCCTTGGACTTTAGCCAAACAGACTCACTAGTCTGGAAGGGGTAAGGTGACTGCACACATTCTACATATTTCACTTCTGCATTCTAGTGTGAATGTCTCTTTCCTTCTGTGAATGCATAAGCAATGACTGGCTTCTAATACTACTAAAACCTGAAAACAAGATAGGTTTTTAAGCAGTTATGTGTCAGCAAAGACATGAAGTTACCAAATGCTTCTCTCACAATGGCTGCCCAAAGGCAGATAGACTCGCAGTGTGATTCTAGACAAGCAAGACTATTACCTGGACTTTAGCAGAAGAAACACATCAGTCTTATTAAAAACAAAGGCACCACATACAACTCCTCTGAAATTAATAACTCACTTTTCAAATTCATTTGTAGATTAAGAAGTATGTCAGTCACACACTAGATTTTCTTAAACAGAATGCCTGTACTGCACTGCTCTTAGCAAAACCAAACAAGCATTAGAAATGCAATTGGGCTCGGATTTATTTGAGTTTGAGCTAATGGCATTGTAAATGCCAATGTATTGTTGCTATGTGTTATGGAGTGTGTTCATGTGGTGTGTACTGCCAGTGATCTCCTTGTGAGTGTGAGAATATTGCACCGTTACTGCCTGTGATGTCCTTCTTGTGAGTGTGAGAAGCTTGCACCTCTGCTGCCTGTGGTCTCCTTTTGAGCGTAAGAAGCTTGCACTGCTGCTGCCTGTGATGTCGTTCTTGTGAGTGGGAGAAGATTGCACCTCAGCTGCCTGTGGTCTCCTTGTGAGTGTAAGAAGCTTGCACAGCTGCTGCCTGTGATGTCCTACTCACTACTCTACTCACTACTCTACTCACTACTCTGCACTCACTACTCACTACTCTACTCACTACTCTACTCACTACTCACTACTCTACTCACTACTCGTCTCACTACTCTACTCACTACTCTGCACTCACTACTCTGCACTCACTACTCACTACTCTACTCACTACTCTGCACTCACTACTCACTACTCACTACTCTACTCACTACTCTACTCACTACTCACTACTCTACTCACTACTCACTACTCTACTCACTGCTCACTACTCTCCACTCACTACTCTACTCACTACTCACTACTCTACTTTATACTCACTACTCTACTCACTACTCACTACTCTACTCACTACTCTACACTCACTACTCACTACTCTGCACTCACTACTCACTACTCTGTACTCACTACTCTACTCACTACTCACTACTCTCCACTCACTACTCTACTCACTACTCTACTTTCTACTCACTACTCTACTCACTACTCACTACTCTACTTTCTACTCACTACTCTACTCACTACTCACTACTCTACTCACTACTCACTACTCACTACTCTGCACTCACTACTTTACTCACTACTCTATTCTACTCACCTCACTACTCTACTCACTACTCTACTCACTACTCACTACTCTGCACTCACTACTCACTACTCTACTCACTACTCACTACTCTACTCATTACTCACTACTCTACTCACTACTCTACTCACTACTCTACTCACTACTCTAGTCACTACTCACTACACTACTCACTACTCTACTCACTACTCACTACTCTACTCACTACTCTACTCACTACTCACTACTCTGCACTCACTACTCACTACTCTACTCACTACTCACTACTCTACTCACTACTCACTACTCTACTCACTACTCTACTCACTACTCACTACTCTACTCACTACTTTCTACTCACTACTCTACTCACTGCTCTCTACTCTACTCACTACTCACTACTCTACTCAATACTCACTACTATGCACTCACTACTCACTACTCTACTCACTACTCACTACTCACTACTCACTTCTCTACTCACTACTCTGCACTCACTACTTTACTCACTACTCTACTCACCTCACTACTCTACTCACTACTCACCTCACTACTCTACTCACTACTCTACTCACCTCACTACTCTACTCACTACTCTGCTCACTACTCACTACTCTACTCACTACTCACTACTCTACTTTCTACTCACTACTCTACTCACTACTCACTACTCTACTCACTACTCACTACTCTACACTCACTACTCACTACTCTGCACTCACTACTCACTACTCTGCACTCACTACTCACTACTCACTACTCTCCACTCACTACTCTACTCACTACTCACTACTCTACTTTCTACTCACTACTCTACTCACTACTCACTACTCTACTCACTACTCACTTCTCTACTCACTACTCTGCACTTACTACTTTACTCACTACTCTACTCTACTCACCTCACTACTCTACTCACTACTCTACTCACTACTCACTACTCTGCACTCACTACTCACTACTCTACTCACTACTCTACTCACTACTCTACTCACTACTCACTACTCTACTCATTACTCACTACTCTACTCACTACTCTACTCACTACTCACTACACTACTCACTACTCTACTCACTACTCACTACTCTACTCACTACTCACAACTCTACTCACTACTCTACTCACTACTCACTACTCTGCACTCACTACTCACTACTCTACTCACTACTCTACTCACTACTCACTACTCTACTCACTACTTTCTACTCACTACTCTATTCACTACTCACTACTCTACTCACTACTCACTTCTCTACTCACTCTCACTTCTCTACTCACTACTCACTTCTCTACTCACTACTCACTTCTCTACTCACTACTCTGCACTCACTACTTTACTCACTACTCTACTCACCTCACTACTCTACTCACTACTCACTACTCTACTCACTACTCACTACTCTACTCACTACTCACTACTTTGCACTCACTACTCACTACTCTACTCACTACTCACTACTCACTTCTCTACTCACTACTCTGCACTCACTACTTTACTCACTACTCTACTCACCTCACTACTCTACTCACTACTCTACTCACCTCACTACTCTACTCACTACTCACCTCACTACTCTACTCACTACTCTACTCACCTCACTACTCTACTCACTACTCTACTCACTACTCTACTCACTACTCTACTCACTACTCACTACTCGCCACTCACTACTCACTACTCTGCACTCACTACTTTACTCACTACTCCACTCACCTCACTACTCTACTCACTACTCTACTCACCTCACTACTCTACTCACTACTCACTACTCTACTCACTACTCTGCACTCACTACTCACTACTCTACTCACTACTCACTACTCACTACTCGCCACTCACTACTCACGACTCACTTCTCCACTCTGCACTCACCGCCACTCTGCACTCACCGCCACTCTGCACTCACCGCCACTCTGCACTCACCGCCACTTCTCCACTAAGTGTATAGTTATGCAGCACAATATCCTTGGTGCAACAACAACCGTTGCATGGCTAATCACTTATAAGGTCCCAAAGGTGAGACCTATTGGTAATGGCAATGCTTGTTTTCATTCTGCATATGTGAACTGAGAGTTGTTAGGACCAGGTCTGTCCAAGATAGCTTGGTGGGTTTAGATTGTCCTCCTTTCCCTCCCCCCACTCTTTTAGGTATAATTGTCTTAGGGTAGAATCCTCTCTGAGGTCAACTTGTGCTTTTTTTCCTTCTTATGTCGATTACATAAATATTATTGCACCGGGATAGATAGTACCTGTTATTGCAGCGCCTAGAAACACGCGTGAAAGAAGCCCTTCTTACACGGACACTTCACAGTAACTCATTAGGCTTGTGCTCTGAAGATGTCAGCCGGTAGCTGTGATTAGTGCATTTGCAAAGCGCTTTGCCAAGGCTTGAACCACAACCCTTTAGAAGTTCTCTTAAAAGAACATAGAAATGCAGCATTTAAAAGTGTGCGATGCACGGGTGATTGCAGAGGCATCGAAGGTGACACTACTGTGCTTGATATTTTAATACTGCCCCGGGCTCGTGACACATCATATATATCCACGCAATCCATCATACATGGAACTCGCAAGCGTCCAGGCACGCCCACACAAAAACACAGTGGCACAAACAAAGGATACACTCATACATACACCGAAAAGACACGTGTGCGCAAGCGTGCCCAGGGACACACATGGCGACAGACATGCTGACTGATGCAAGTTAGCACACCGACAGACGGGGCGACAGAGTGCACACGACTGAAGTGCCGGACACACTTAGCACAAGAGCGCACAGTGCTTGCTCTCAGCGCCGTCCGGTCCCGGGGTGCACTAATGAGGCGTCGCCTGAGCAACGAGACGGGCCGCGGAATCCTAAGAGGCGCACAGCTGCCCTGCGCACATATAGGTTTTCACTTCAGTGAGGGGGGGGGGCGGGGGTCGTCTTTCACACAGGAAACTTCTTTCCATTATCTCCGCCGTGAACGCGGCACCCTGACAGCTCCTAATTAAAATGAATGGAGTGCGCGAAAGGTAAATGTTAAACGCGCGCATGATACATGCAATGCAATGGTGAACGCGCTCGCACCATCTGCATTGCATTACACGGGCACTCTGACAGCTCCTAATTAAGATTAATCACTCTGCCGTGCTCGTTCGCGCACAGAATATGCCATGAAACTAACATCAATGACGGACGAAAAGTAAATATAGCCTATCACGTCAAGGCTACTAAATAGACAGCACAGCGAAGACGAATCACTAGGCACATGCCATATAACACTAAGGAATGTGTCTGGCCAGAGCCCTAGAGATACTTTTTTTTTTCTTTAACATTAGGAGCTCGAAGCTCCGCCCCACTTCGTGTTGCGAAGGCCGAGCCCTAAAAATGGCAAACTTTCCCTCTCATTCTGCACACATATACATGTAAATATCAAATCACATTGCTTCCCACATTATTTCAAAAAGCTAACACACATTTCTATTGGTCACACATTTCAACCCTTTCCAAATGACATAACTTTGAACCCTACCGAGGAACTGGAATCTGAATTAGGCCTAGTAAAACACATAGTCAGCATTAGTAATTAGCATGATGCACCTATTAGGCGAATATAGGTATTCGAACATTAATAAGCTCACATATGTAATATCTTAGGGATTAGCATACGCCTTATTATATGTTCTCTTCTTCAATTAGACAACACAACTTGACCCGACCAGCGCCATTCTGTGGCCTAGTCGGCTTACAGTATTAGTGGAAACCTACCATCACATTCAGCTAAAGTCGTTCTCCTGTAGAAATAATCTGACACATGTAACAAGCTGCTGCTTCTGCACATTGCGTCTGTCAAGGTTACAGGTGGGGGTAGGCTGGATAAGCACATTCCAGCAGGCGCTGTGCGGACTCTCCAAGAGCTAGCAGAAGGGAGTCACCCTCTCCACCTTGCTATAACGAGCTGGGCTATACTGAGGAGGCTTTGTGTTCCATATATGGTCTTTCCTTTGCACCAACCTGCACCAACTTGTATTTTTCCATCTTAGGTAACGGTTTCTAAATGTTACAGTATATATGTGATCTGTTGATAATGTACCAGCAGTCTTCTCGGCCGACCTTGTGGGGTTAGGTCGTGAGAAACTCCTCTGGCAGAGTTTGTTTGTTATAATAAACGATTGGACCTTCTACACTACCAACTGACTGATTATTGGTAATTGGTATTAGGGCTATTTGTAAGTATAGCTCTATTGGGTTGTAATTTATTTTTCGGTACTTCAGTTGGCGACTCCACCGGGACTCCGCGTTGGGGTCGTCCCTCTGTAATCAGAAAGGAACGGGACATTGGGTAGGGTGATCTTGATCGGGGGAGGATCGACCGAAGAGTTTGGGGGTTGCTCCGCTCTCACGATCGAGAGAGAGCCCCAGCTGCTAGTGACCACACGCCGAAGTCCTACGGGTGTAACCTGAGAACGGACCACGTTGGTCTACATGAGTTGGAAGCAGTGGCGTCACTAGGGGGGTGCGGGGGGTGCGGACCGCACCGGGTGACACCATCCCTGGGGTGACACCGTTACGCTGTTTTCAAGTTTTTGTATGTATCTCCTGTGTTGTTTTTCACTCCATATCGGGCCCTGAATTTTACCCGCGATCCCTTTTTTGACCGCTTGAAGATCCCGCCCCACCGGCGTAGCTAAGGGGGGGGGGGGGGGGGGGGCGGTCCGCCCCAGGCGGCACTCATTTGGAGGCGGCCGGCGGCAGTTGCGTGCACTGTGGTGGCAGCCCGGGATTTATTTGGGTATACACAGTCAGTCGAGCAGCACTGCACAACGTGTATGTAAGTGCAAGCAAGCGCAGCGCTCCTGGTCCCAGGGCCGTCAAGGTCCTAGGCATTATTTTTGGGTCAGCCCCGGCCCTGTGCTGTTTAAATGCAGCAGTGATGCGCATGCGCACGCTCACGCGCCACCACTACGCACTCTCGAAGTCTCGGCAGTGCTGCTGGGCGGGCAATTTTCTGCAGACAGTCCAGTTGGATGAAGGTGAGGAGACGCCACATACAGATGAAAAATGTAATGTAAGTGTAAAACAATGTTGTTTCTATGATCGCACTTGCTTTCAGGTCAACCAACAGTCGGGGGTCATTACTAGTATATAATGTACGAGTGGGAATTGGAAATACACACACAACCACATGTAATGTCGTATTATTAAAAGACATGCTCTATGCTGACATTCTGCAGTCCTAGGGTTGGGTTTTCATGTTTAATACCAGGGAAAGGACGACAGCCATTATTTTGTCGATAAGTGGGAGGTTTGATTCCTCACACTGAAAAAATATACAAAAACGTAAAGTGTATGTCTGCATTCTGCAGCCTTTCTTTTCTCAAGTGAATGGCTATCACGGAGCAATAAGAGTCATGCTACGTGCACTGCAGTTATCCAGGCCAGATATATATTCTACCTGCAATTTTTTAAGAGCGCATATCCAGTGCTGTGCAAAACACGTATGTGTTCTTTTAAGGCGCGCTAAGTGTGCGCCTTGCAAGGTGTGCGGATATTACATGAATGTAAACTCATCAATGCTTCATTAGTTCATGCACCTGACACTCGTTACAAATGCTGAACAGGGACCATTTTGCAGGAGTTTCTTTGACTCTTAAGAACACCAGTCTCACTTAGTTTGAGACCGACCACCACTGCTCCAAACCGCCTACCTAAGGAGGCCCTAGTGATAACCAGCAAAGTGCTGCAAAGCCATACCAATGGCATTGGTGCGTGAATAGATGGGTGACAAAGTGAATGAATATATGGGTGGGTGGCAGATTGGAAGAATGGCAAAGTAAATGCACGCATGGCAGCATGAATGGATGAAAGGCAAAGTGACTGAATGCATGATTGGATAGCAGAGTGGATGGATTGATGAATGAATGGCGGGATGGATGGCAGAGTGGATAAATGGATGGATAAGGAGCTGATGGATGGCGAAATGGATGGATGGATGGCAGAGGGAATTAATGCATGCCAGAGTGGACGAGTGGGTGGTTGAATAACAGAGTGGATGGATTGATGGATACATGAATGGCAGAGTGGATGGGTGGCTGGATAGATAGAAGAGTTGATGAATGGATGGGTGGCAGAGTGGATGGACGGTGAATGAGTGGCAGAGTGCTGTCAAGATCACTGTACTGTTTCTCAAACTTACCAATTCCCAGATCCAAGAGCCTCTTCCATATGATGGATGCCATGCTAGGGGATCTAATTTGAAATAATGAATGATGCCGAGTAGCACTTTCCTTTCATAATTGAAACTACCCACGGATCAGGGAGGCCTGGGAGCCCTGCACTTCAAGCACTGCTATCTAGGGGTGCAACTTCAGCGGCTTTCTCATGAGCACTATCTCGCAGTGCAACTTCAGTGGCCTTCTCGAGAATGAATGTGTACAGTGTGGCCTATGTGACATTGGTTTCATGCATAAGGACCTGAGGGGTGTTTCTTAAATGACATGCATGGAGTGGAGCAAAAAGGAGATAGGTATAGCTTTGCCTATGTTTCTAAATACTGTTGTTGTTTGGTGGAGTGTGGGTGTAGAGTGTGATCTATGTGGGAGTTGTTTTGGTGTTGTGCTTGATGTCTAGCGGGTGGTTTTACAGCTGTGGTCTTGTAGTAGCAGTTAAGTATGGAGTGGTGTAAAGAGGAGGAAGGGATGCATTTACTTATGCGTTTAGCTACCATTTTAGTGCTGGTGGGCCTTCATCAACTGAGACTTCACCTTCGAGGTTTGCTCTATGCTTACGCCACAGTTTCACGCCCTTTCTTATGCAGTGGAGTAGAGAGTGGCGTTGTAACTTAAACTCTGCCAATCCACCCCTGCTGCTCACCGTAATTTTTCCCCAGATCTGGGGGATAGCCCCGGGCGCCAGAAGCTCTAGATACGCCCCTGTCCCGCCCTGAACGTCTTTCATTAACTCCCGGAGAGGCCGAATTGGCGTCATCCCGCCAATCTAGCGTTTACTTGAAAAGACCATCCTTTTCCGGCATATCGCTCTAGCCGGCTGACGCCGGGACAGCGTTTCTTCTGCCACACTTTTTCTTCACGAATACGGCTAAGTGCTGCTGGTCTTTTCCAATGCATGCTGCCTTACTGTTGAGCCTTTTGCGCATTCCTCCCCAGATCGTTTATTTCCGCATTTCCTTCTTTGGACTGGATGCCTCGTGTATCCATGCACGGAGGACACCCCTTCAGCACCCGCTAGCCCTGAACCACCACGCGTTCCCCTGCGGATTAACTTCCACTTCAATCCTAAAGTGAACGCAACATCCGAAAACTCTGTTGCCTTCGGTAATTATTTTCATGTCCGCCCACCTAGCTGTCATTTCTTTTCCGACCTTAAATAGTTCCTTGCCCTTGGATGTATTATATATTATCTGGTTAAAATACTCTTTCTTGTTCTGTTGCAGCCATTCTTTTGCAGGTAGCAAAACTTTCGCCAACCAATATTGTCTGGGCGTGCTGATTATTTAAAATATAGTTTTTTTGTCATTTACCAGACCCCATTGAGTTTCTGGCTATCTTCATATCTTTTCGCCTTGGTAAGAAGTTAGCACCTGTTCTCAGGCCTGGAGAATCATTTACTTTATTTAACTGCTCTTATCCAGCTGAGCCCTGTTTTTGCTTTCATTATGTCCAACAGACATCCTTATGGTGTTTATTGTTTTGATCTGCATTTTCGACTCTCCACATTTGTGTCCGTGTACAGTGCTCAGGTACTATGCTTCACTGCCAAATTTTCTTCTTACCTCCTATGGAGTGTACGTTACAGCCACCAGCGCGCTGTACGCACTGTCACAGGGTCGCAGGAAGTTGCCCTAACTAGGCCTCAGAAGGACGCTTTGCCAATGTTACATTTCACGAGTGGATTTCTTCATGTCAGCCTCGTGACGCCTGCCCACCCTGGACTCGGAACCCCTCTAGCATGCTTGACAGACGACTAATGCCCAGAACAAGCTGGTCATTCCTGAGGTGAGACTCTGAGAGCCGAGTGAGCAGCAAGGCAAACGCCTTACTCGGAATAATAAAACAAACTAAGTTTGACTTTTACTTAATAAGCTTCTCCTGTGTTTATATCCAATTATCCACTGGAAGGTGCACTATGTTTTTTGGCCACGTTTTCTCCGTAAAACCCCCATTTTAGACGTTTTGTGCCCCCATCCTGGCCAGCCTCAATCCCTCCCCCCTCCGCCCCCGTCCCTGCTCTGCTCGAAGGTGAGGGCGAGTGTGTCTTCTGTGTCTATTTATTTAAACTTTTCCACTCAGTGTTGCTTGCACGAATTCAAAGCGCATTTCATGAGTTTATTTCAGTCACTTTGAGAAGAGCCAAAAACTGTGTGGGAGAAACCATCGGGGGTGGGGGGTAAAAGGCGACGAGGAAAGGGTTAAAAGAGCAGAAGGCAGGGGAGGGGGGTGCAGGCGGAGGGGGTGGATGGTGCAGACAGAGAGGGAGATGGTGCAGGGAGAGATGGTGCAGGGAGAGATGGTGCAGGCAGAGAGGGAGATGGTGCAGGCAGAGAGGGAGATGGTGCAGGTATGGGGTGAGACGGTGCAGGCAGGGGGTAAGACGGTGCAGGCAGGGGGTGAGACAGTGCAGGCAGAGGGTGAGACGGTGCAGGCGGAGGAGAGACGATGCAGGCGGAGGGGAGATGGTGCAGACAGGGGGAGAGATGTTGCAGACAGAGGGAAAGATGGTGCAGGCAGAGTGGAAATGGTGCAGGCTGAGGGAGAGATGGTGCGAGAGATGGTGCAGGCAGAGAGAGAGATGGTGCAGGCGGAGGGTGAGATCTTGCAGGCAGAGGGTGAGATGGTGCAAGCAGAGGGTGAGATGGTGCAGGCAGGGGGTGAGATGGTGCAGGCAGGGGGTGAGATGGTGCAGGCGGAGGGGAGATGGTGCAGGCGGAGGGGAGATGGTGCAGGCGGAGGGGAGATGGTGCAGGCGGAGGGGAGATGGTGCAGGCGGAGGGGAGATGGTGCGGACAGAGGGAGAGATAGTGCCGGCGGAGGGGAAATGGTGCAGGCAGAGGGAGAGATGGTGCAGGCGGAGGAGAGATGGTGCAGGCGGAGGGAGAGATGGTGCAGGCGGAGGGAGAGATGGTGCAGACGGAGGGAGAGATGGTGCAGGCGGAGGGGGAGATGGTGCAGGCAGAGGAGGAGGAGATGATGCAGGCAGAGGGGAAGATGATGCAGGCAGAGGGGTCGATGATGCAGGCAGAGGGGGAGATGGTGCAGGCAGAGGGAGAGAAGGTGCAGGCGGAGGGGAGATGGTGTGGACAGAGGGAGAGATGGTGCAGGCAGAGGGGAGATGGTGCGGGCAGAGGGTGAGATGGTCATGCGGTAAGTCCTGAGGGGGTGACACCATGAGTTACCCGCACCGGGTGACACCAACCCTAGTGACGCCACTGGTTGGAAGTGGAAAACGCACCATCGAACCTAAGTGCACCAGGTGAGTAATTTGTCTTGTTTTGTGTTGGATATCCTTTGAATCTGAATTTGGAATTTGGAATTTGGTGGCTTCAGGTGACGGAGAACTCGAAAGGGGGTCTGACGGGGCAGTATTGACACTGCACGGGCAGACGCCCCTGTTTTGAATTTTGGAGAAAACTAGAGATCAAGACCAGATCTTTTGGTGTAACTTGTGGAAAAAGTTCAGACCCGGCCGGACTGCTACCGGAAACGCTGTTAGCTGAGATTGGGTAGCACTCGGACAAATCTGGAGCGTGCTTGAAAAAGCGGGCTCAGCCAGAAAATTCTGGGAGGTAAACCATTAATGTTGCCAGATGGTCTGTAGGTCGGTCTGCGGTTTGAAGAAACCTGTGTGGCTATCTCTAGGCAGTCTAAGGACAAGACTGTTTGATTTTGTTTTTGGGTCCTCTTATTTTTGGAGGTTTGGATAAGAGTTCTCCATAGGTGGGAGTCGACGGGCTCCACCTTTAGCTTGGAATAAGTTTGTCTTTTATGTCAATGTAAAACTGTGGTCGATTTTGTTTGTGCGAAATTGGATACGATTGTAAACATGGCCATGTGTATGAGAGTGTTGTAAATAACCCTTTTTCTTTTCAGCTAGAAGTAGTTAGATTCTAGAAAAGGGGGCAATGCCGTGTCTTAGTAAGTTATGCTTCGTCTGTATTGGCCAGGGCGGTACAAGACTGGACGAAAGCCAGCCAGCCCCTCCAGAGGGAACCCCCAGCCATGATATGTATTGTAAACATGGTATTGGCCCACTCCTATTTAATACCTTATGGAATAAGTACATCAAAGATAATGTAGAAATACAGTGGCCGAAGACAGGATCTTTTGATGAGATAAAGATCCAGTATTTGCAAGATCGTCTGTTCGCTAAACGCAGCAGACAAGCTATGTTTGATACTCTTAATAAGTGGCAGAAAGAAGCAAAGCGGAGATGTATATGGGCCGAGAAATTAATAAAGATACAGCAAGGGCAGACCATAACTCAGAAAGCCATTGCTCATGACAAAAATTAGACCGAGCAAAACATTGAGTGTTTAGATAGGCATTTTAGGTTAGAGGTAGACAAAAGTTATGTGACTCGAAATGAAGCGGAAGATGAGATAGAGGATTTATTGAATGTGCAGCCTCCTCCACCGTATGCGCCTCAACGCATATATCCCGCTGTGCCTCGCCAGCCACCGCCTCCCTAGCCTCCGCCCCGGAGGCAGACGTGTCTCTCATCCCCCTAGGTACTACTCGTGCCACTCCTTCCTCATTGAGAGACACTGCTACCCTTTTCCCCGACACACGGCAACCCCCAGGAACTTCCTGTATAGTTTTGGCCACCCCAAGTCCCATATGGACGTCTCAATCAGCTAGTGCAACCCCCGAGGATAAAGAGCGTACTCCATTAGGGGATCTTGGAAGAATGAATGCTAGACGATTATTTACGAGAGCCTCTTTGGGCTATAGTGAGAGAGAAGCTATAGCGGACCAGGCAGTTAAATGGATGCGGAACGATGTATATACAATAGCCGACTTGTGGAGTATCATGAGGGATCTCGAACCAGTTATGCAGCAACATGCTTTGCATCAAATGTACCGCTATCTTATTGATGCATGGGAAAAATGCTTTCAGGACGGAGCAGCACCTCAAATATTGTATGACATCTTGGACCGAGCTCATAAGTTCGATCTAAGTCCGGTGGAGGTGTACAAAAACGTAGAAACCTTAGTAAAATACCGAGGCAGAATGTTTGTAAAATGTCCCAACTGGGATTTTCAGCATCCCATGAGGGAAGTACATCCTATTTTCCATCCCGAAGTGCCTGAAACGCATGATGATAATAACCATGTTACAAGAGCTCGAGTAGACGCGCTGTTTCAGGAACAATGGGTGTATACTCCGTTGAAGCGAAGTGAGGTCCTTGCTTTAAAATCACAGTTGCCTGACCCCCGTAAGAACCCCACCGCTTACTACAAAGAACTAACTGAAGCTGCAGCCTCGGCTGTAATGACTTTAGCAGATGTTAAGCTATTTTTCGGGTTATTGGTCCCTGTAGACATATGGCGACAGGTTCATGACACTGATCACTCGGGGCGTGGCTTTGACTCCGCCGAGCATGGTCGCCTGAGCCCCGAGCTCCGGGCTGATCTCGGTATTTATCCTGACCGAGAACCTCCCCGGCGGCGCCACTGACCCGGCGTGGTTCCTGACCGACGTGGAGCACCTCGGCATCGGCCGAACAAGAGAGGGGACCCGCGGCTGTCTGTAGGCGGCCACTGAAACGGAGCCCGGACTGCGGCGGTTGGCCATTTTGCAGAGGGCCCGCTGCGGCCCACTGATCCCCGACCTCGATTGCTGAGGGGTCGACTGGGGACCTGGCCTATGTGGAGGGCCAGGGATCGGAGCAGACCGGGACACGGCCCATTGGCGGGGATAGACGCGGGCGCCTGGCGCTGGGGCCCGCGTACTGGTGGTCCCGTCTGACCAGCGGTAACGACCGGAGGTCCCGACGAGAGGGGGCTGTGGCGTCATCGCCTCCGGGCGGCGGAGTGGAGTGGTCCCGGTAGGGGGCCCATCATACGGCGGACCCGGCGGGGCAGCTACTCGGGAGCGCCGGTCTGCCTTGTTTGGTGCACCGGAACCACGGACCCCGACTGGGGAGCAGAGACACCTCGGAGCTGTGAGAGGGGAGTGGCGCCTGGCCTGCTGGGGCCTCAATAGCCATGCTGGAAGACTAGAGGCCATTGGATTTGCGGTTTGCCCAGGATCGGACGGAGAGGGGCCCTGCCCTTGGCCCAGTGCAGACACGGTTGGTGACGTCTTGGTGTCTACGCCACAGGTCCCTGGACTTGGGAGGACTTCTGGCCCCCGGCGCGGCCCTCCTGTGCACGGGTGAGGACCTGAGGGCGCGTTGGCGCTCCCCCTAGATCTGCCATCTGGGTATCCTGGTTCTCACAGAGGGGCCGGGGTGGCCTAGCGTCACTGGTGGGCCTCATTGACGGACGTAGGGCCTAGCGAGTGGGAGCCCCCATTGGAGCACCGGGTACCTGAGGCCGGACGGCGCCACCCGGAGCGATCTTGTGGACGCAGTTCCGGCTCTTTGCTCAGACCGACCTGAGGGGCGGCGGCCCCCATTGCCAACCGGAGCACACCTCGTGACAGACTCTTGGCGATTGGCATAAGTGCGAGAACCGGTGGTGCGACATGGGAAAACCACGGAAGGGAGCGGGCACGGCACCACCGGACCAGTCTGAAGATTCTCTTGAGGCCCATGACCAGCGGCTGACGGATGGCCAGGCTACAGGGCTGCAACAGCAACAGATGGACCAGATCCTCAAGGCCATAGGGGACACAAGAGAGGCGCTACGACAGGACATCGCTCAGGTCTCCACAGGCCTTGGCCTCCTGAAGGCGGACCACGACAAGCTCGCTGATCGAGTCAAGGCAGCGGAGCTGGTGCTAGAGACGCTGGAACCGGCCCAGAGAACATCGGACGCCACATTGGAGGATCTAACGCGCAGGGTGCGGCAACTGGAGAAGAGAGCGGCTGACGCAGAAGGGCGCAACAGGCGCAATAACATTCGCGTGGTGGGTCTACCCGAAAATGTCGAAGGGGGCGACATGGTCTCATATCTGGAGAACTGGCTGCGAGATGTGGTGGTCCCTGAGGGCCTGACGCACTTCTATACACTGGAAAGAGCTCATAGGGTTCCGGCTCGACCTCCGGCCCCGGGCCGCCCCCCCCGACCAGTGATAGCCCGGCTGCTACATTTCAGGGACCGGGACATTATCCTGCGGCACGCCAGGTCAGATGGCCCGTACAAGGTGGACAACGCATCCGTGTCTCTATTTCCCGATTATTCCCAGGAGGTCCAACGCTGCCGCTTCTCCTTCGTCACTGTTAAGAGGGCTCTCCGTGACGAGGGGGTGCAGTACTCTTTGCTGTTCCCTGCGCGCTTGAAGGTGCTGGTAGATGGAGTGGCGACGTTCTGCGACACACCGGACGACGCTTGGCAGTGGTTGGAACGGTACAGAGCGGGCAAGGATGGCACGGGTACCTGGGCGGAGGCTGCGGAGGACCGACGAAACCGCGTAGGAGCAAGCGCAACCGGAGGCGAGAGCAGAACAGGCGGTCCCCATCGGCGTCGCAGACTGAACTGGAGAGGCAGGCCGCCCTTCAGGCGGTGTCGATCATCTCTGGAGTGGTGACGGAGGCCCCGGCGGTGGACTCGGGCTCCCGGTTGGGCTCTGATGAAGCGGAGCGTGGAGGTTCGGATGGGGGCTCGGAGAAGGACCCTGAGGAGTTGCCTCAGGTCACTCCGCAGACTGCCGATGGACTGATGGACGAATGATCTCCAGGAGGCTGAGTGAAGGACAGTAAGGAGGTGGGCTCAGCCTGTGGGGGGAGACATTACCGGGGTTGATGGGGTCTTGCTGCCTGGGGCGCTAGGAAGGCCGCTGTCACCTGTCCTACTGGGGTGTTGCTGGAGCGCGAGGAGACCCTGGTACATTCAATGGGTCGGTGGTGCTGCTGGGGGGGAGGGGGGAGGTCTATTCTTAGTCGGGATCGGCTTCTCCCGGTGTGGTGGGTCTCTGGCTATCCGGCCGGCTGGTGTGGAGTCACCTCCTCGATCTCACATAACTTGTGAGTCTCTGGTAGTTCCCAGAGTTTCCCTCGTTAGCGGGGGTAAGGTTTGGATGGGTAACAATTGTTTGGCGCCTGTTCTGGGGGTGGGTGGGTTGGGGGTTGGTTGGGGCTGTTGCAGGTTGCAGGGGATTGTCAGTGTGCCGACAGGGCTGTCAGGGACTGGACTCCGCTATAGACCTATTGATGGCGGCTAAATTGGAACTGAAATGTGTTACCTGGAATGTGCGGGGGCTCAACTCCATGAGGAAGAGATACAAGGTGCATGCATACCTAGTGCGCAGGGGGGTTCAGGTAGCTTTTCTGCAGGAAACGCACTTAACACTGGCAGAGGGGCAAGCGCTGCAGCGGCGATGGAGGGGGCAACTCTTCTATACTACCTATTCTGCTCATGCTAGGGGGGTGTTGATTTGGGTGCGAGCAGGTGTCCCCTTTCAGCCCATGACGACGAGGGTGGATTCAGATGGGAGGTTTGTGGCAGTACTAGGGCGACTGGATGGCCGGGATGTTACGCTCTGCAGTGTTTATGTTCCAAACTTTGACCAGGCCGCGTTCTTCTCTACGCTGTCGAGGAGGTTGGCGTCTATGCTGGTGGGCACGGTGTACATGGGGGGGGACTTTAACTCAGTGGTGGATGTGGAGATAGATCGTTCCCACCCTCCGCTGGCTCAATCGGTGGTGCGCAGGGTGGCCAAGGCTCGGAGGAACTGGCAAGAGCAGTGGGGGCTTTTAGACGCCTGGCGGACGCATCATCCTGTCGATAGGGATTATTCGTTCTACTCCACGCCACATGATCTACACGTGCGCCTTGACACTTTTCTTAGTACGGCTGGGGCCCAGGAACTCACACGCAGCAGTGAATACCTGGCGAGGACCATCTCGGACCACAACCCTTGCTTACTTACGGTCCTCTGGTCCAGACAGCGGCAACCAATCCCCACGTGGCGGCTGAACCCGCTGGCACTGGAAGATCCGATATTTCACGCAGAGGTGCAAGAGTGCATTGAGCGTTACTTTCAAGAGAACACGGGTACCGCGACCACTAGAGCGATCGAGTGGGACGCCTTTAAGGTGGTGGTGCGGGGCGCATGCCTCTCGTCCTCGGCGGGGGTACGTAGGTCACTGTTGGCTGATGTAGCGCGGGAGGAGACCTCACTGCGGCAGGTGGAGAAGGATAGCCACGTGGAGGGGGGCAATAAGGAGGAAGTGTTGGCTGCTAGGGAGCGAGTTGCCGTCCAAGTGGAGAGGCTCCGCTGCCATGGTTACCGGGAGTACATGGTCCGAGCACACGCAGAGAGGGACCGGGTCGGTTCGCTGTTGGCGTGGCTGGCCAACCCTCAATCTAGGGGTACGCCAATACTATCGCTGACCACACCGGCCGGGGACTTGGTTTATTCGCAACAGGAAATCAATGACCAGTTCCTAGCTTATTACTCGGAACTCTATCGGAGCAGATTGTCGGCGTTACCGGCTGGATTGGATGCCTTCCTCGATGTAGCGCAGTTACCACGGCTAAACTCGGAGCAGGGAACCGCGCTGGGTGCAGCTATCACCCTGGAGGAGATCAGAACGGCGGTTAAGCACATGGCCAGAAAGAAAACGCCAGGGGGTGACGGACTCCCGGTGGAGTTTTACGCCGCATATATTGACCTCCTAGCGCCTCAACTACATCAGGTGTATCGGGAGGCGTGGGATCGGGGCAGGTTACCAGTGTCGACGAGGGAGGCGATTATAGTGCCGTTATTGAAGAAAGGCGGGCTTCCTACGGCTAGAACGGCATATCGCCCGCTCTCGATGCTCACTGTGGACTATAAGGTGTTGAGCAGGATCCTGGCCACACGATTATCTGTCCATATGTGCTCTCTGGTACACCCGGACCAGTCGGGCTTCATCCCCACGCGGAACACCTCGACGTGTATACGGCGCCTGATACGGGTCATGGAAGTTGAGGGGGAGGGCCCCCAGGGCGCGGCCGTGCTCTCGGTAGACATCGAAAAGGCATTCGATAGTGTGGAGTGGCCATATCTGTTCTGCGTGCTTCGTCGGTTCGGGTTAGGGGACGGTTTCGTCCGCTGGACGCGGCTGCTGTATGAGTCTGCCACTGCTAGGGTCCGCACGGGCCGCTCAATATCTGCGGCATGCCCGGTGGAACGAGGCACCCGACAGGGTTGCTCTTTGTCCCCGCTCCTCTTCGCTTTGGCGATTGAACCTTTGGCAGCACAGGCTCGACAGGGACGGCATTATGAGGGGGTGTCCCTGCGCGGGGTGTCGCATTATATTTCCTTGTATGCCGACGATCTCCTGATGTACTTGGCTGATGTGGAGGCTTCGGTGCGGGGTGCGCGGGCCTTGCTCCGTGAGTTCGGCGAATTGTCGGGGCTGCAGGTTAACTGGCTTAAGACCTGTCTATTCCCCTTGACTCCCCGTTGCATCCAGCCTGCGGAGCTCGGGGGTTTGCGCTGGGAATCGGAGTGCCTGCCATACCTCGGAGTCTACATTTATCATACCCACTCGCACCTATATGAAGGGAATGTGGGCAGAGCCCTGAGGGGTATTAGAGGCAGCATGGGATTTTGGCGCACTCTCCCATTGTCTGTGGCTGGTCGGATAGCGCTGCTGAAGATGGTGGCCCTACCACGCCTGCTTTATTTTTTCCGCACACTGCCGGTGTGGATCCCGCTCTCTTTTTTTCGGATGCTGCGGTCGATGGTGATAGGGTTTATCTGGGGCTCTGGCAGGAGACGTGTAGCTTTGAACACCTTGCTTAGGTCCTGGGAGGAGGGCGGCCTGGCGGTACCGGATTTTGAGTGGTATTACCTGGCGGCGCAGCTACAGTGGCTCACGATGGCTGTGGCGCGGGAGTTTAGAGGCCCGGACGGCCCGCAGGGTCGGATTATACAACGACACGTCCTGTCCTTCATCGTGCTCCAGCAGGGGCTTCGGTTGGATCAGCTGACTTTGGAGGAGCGCACCCTTCGCCAGTGCTGGCTTCGTAGCCAAAAACGGGCGGGATGTCACACTCCTTATGCGCCGGAGATCCCCCTGGGCATGTGTACTGCCCTCCCGCATGGTGGGGACTGGTCGGCGCTGGCCACCTGGGAGGATCTCGGGGTCCACATGATAGGGGACTTGTATGGGGATGGTGCCCTGCTGTCGTTCCACAACCTACAGGAGGCCTTCGATCTGCCGAGGGGTGACTTTTTGCTCCATGCGGCTCTAGTGACTGGGATTCAGAAACGCTGGAGGATGGGGCTGGTAGAACCTCCCACGTCGTTGGGCTGCCAGTACGTTGTGATGGCAGATGGCGCTCATAAGGCTATCACCTGCCTATACCTGAGATTGGCGCTGGATGGGCCGCCCCCCCTGGATAGGTTGCGGGAGCGCTGGGAGGGTGACATCGGTCGGCCGATACCGGAGACGACCTGGCCCCAGCTTGTACGTGGGGCCTGGAAGGGCACGCGCAATGTTCGGTTCCAACTGGTCCAATACTTCACTCTACATAGGGCGTATTGGACGCCGGCCAAGATCCAACGGGTCTTTGGAGGCGCGCACTCGGTATGTCCTCGCTGCAATACGGAGGGCGCTGATTTTGGGCATATGTTCTGGGCATGCGCGGGGCTTGGCACATACTGGGCTGATGTTATGTTTTGCTTGAATGAGGTTACGGAACGACAGATT
Organism: Lissotriton vulgaris; assembly: GCF_964263255.1. Lineage (NCBI taxonomy): Eukaryota > Metazoa > Chordata > Amphibia > Caudata > Salamandridae > Lissotriton > Lissotriton vulgaris. The sequence goes on from NC_141691.1 coordinate 1,734,433,424, forward strand.
GATACGGACATGGGGGCCTGCCTCTTACTCTGGTTTCCACATACTCCAGCCACGAAAATTACCAGTAAGTTCTTCGACCTGGGGTTAATCCTGGCCAAAAGGGAGCTCACACTGCACTGGAAATCTAGGGGGGGACCCAGCTTCCTGAGGTGGCGGGAGTGTTTCCAGCAATGGGCGACTAGTGAAGGGACACTTAGATTACAATTAGCCAGACGCGCCGCTAATGATAAAGCGCTAGATGCGGCCAGGGCATGGAGCGCGCTAGTGGTGGACCTACAGGCACTGTCAGAAGCTGATGGGGATGGTGAGGTTGACGTGCCGGCGAGCCAGGAGGGGGCGACAGAGGGGGAGAGAGCGGGGACATTGGTTGAGGATGTGGCATGCTAGACCGCGTAACCTGCAGCAGGCGAGATTGACGGCATGGGCCGAACGAGATGGAGGATGGAAGGGGTAACGTGCGCGGATTGGGGCAGCGCCTGGACTCCCGCTTGGCTGGGGGGCCGAACTTGGAGAAGCTCAGGAGGAGTCGCCCGCTTTCTTATGGAGGTCTATAGTATGTCACGAGAGAGTCAGTAGAGGGCACACTGACAAGGGGGGGTGGGGGTAGGGGGGGTGATGGGAGAGATGGATAGGGCTTTCTTGGTTGGGGATGTTGAGACGCTGCATTATTGAGCATCAGCGCGATGGAGGAACGTATGCAGCGTGACTGCGAGGTGCTACACAGACTCAATAATGATCTGTTTGGTTAAAAAGAAATTCATTTGGGCAGTAGGGCCAGTTCTTTGTTGGGGTCAGGGGTGGGGGAGAAACGGAAAAGCAGATACCAGATCGTTCTGTCGAGCAGATGTCACTGTTTCCTTGTACGATTTCCTGGTCTGGTGTTTACTAGCTATTGCCGCCCGACCTCCGGGATGCGGGTTACACGGCTGTGTAAAACTTGTTTTACAACTGGTGTAGGTCATTGCTAATTGATGAGACACTCGAAATAACTGTCTGTATGTTTACTATATATCTGCAATAAAAATACAGTTTACAAAAAAAAATGACACTGATCACTCAGCAGAGCTAGGGGGAACTTGGAACTAGTTGAAAGACTGGGACCGAGATCGCAAACCCAGAGATAAGCCTAGGAATGAAATTACTACTCTTCCTGCAAAGATAATTGCTTACATGCACACACTGATTCCCCCCCGTAAAGTCGACTGGGATAAATTGACAGCTGGTAGACAGAAGAAAGACGAAAGTGTTTCTGATTTTATTACACGCTTTGAAGGAACTTTCATTGATTTTAGCAGACAGGACCTAGCGACAGAAGGCGGGGTCCGGTTGTTTGTAAATCGGTTTGTGACCAACTTGATACCTGAAATTTCTGCTCAGTTACAAGCCGCCGAGAGTACCTGGACTACCTCTACTCCTTCCGTGATATTAAGCATGACCCAAAATTATGAGCACAGGGAAAATGAGAGCAAGGATAAAGTAGAGAAAAAGGCCAAGGATCTTAAGACTCGAGTATTGCTGCAGCAAGTCGTTCAAGGACAAGGAGGAGGGAGAGGAGTCAGAGGGCCAGTATCTAGAGGGGTGGGGACAGGGAGAGGCGCAGGCGCAGCCCAGCCGCTAGGGTTAAATCAGTTTGTTTATTGTAAACAGGAAGGACATTGGAAAGCTCAGTGTCCGTTACTGCTTGCCCAGAACGGAGCGGTCTGGGGAAGAGGGCGTGGGCGAGGTGGCCCAGATCGGAGTGATATGCGTAGAGAAGAAGCTGCTCAGGGCAGGCCTGAACGGAACCATTTTGATAACTCTCATGGTAGGCAATACTATAATGAGGATTACACATTTGGAGATCAGGATGGATATGTTCATTCACCGTGGGATTTTCAGGAGTTCCGGTGGTAAGCCCCATCTCTAAACCCCTCCCCTTCACCATTGGTCCTGTTACTATTGATTCGCCTTTTCTATTGACTTCACATTGTGGTGAGAATTTATTGAGTTTAGATCTGTTGAAAAAGTTGAATGCTAAAATATATTGCGCCCCAGACGGTGTTTATTTAACGATACAACCCCACACTGACAATATGAAACAATGTTTTGCTAAAAATGAACCCCTTCCACCTGAGTTTGATACCATCCCTACCACGCTATGGGCAACAGGGGATGCAGATGTTGGTAAATTAGACATCCCGCCCATCCATATCACGATGAAACCTGGTGCGAAATTACCACGTATACCTCAGTACAAAATTTCGCCGGCTGGCGAGCGAGCCTTGCTCTCAGTCCTATTTTGCCGATTTTGAAGAAAAGCTCTGATTCTGGATCCCCGGGGAGTATTGATGCATATCGTTTTGTGATAGACCTGCGAGAGGTTAATAAGATTGTAGTGCCCCAGTAGCCTGTGGTGACTGATATTACCACCATACTCACCATGATCCCACCGACTGCCAAATATTTTTCGGTCATTGATCTGAAGAATGCCTTCTTCAGTATCCCGATTCATCCTGAAAGCAGGCAGATCTTCGGCTCCTCGTTATCTGGCTGAAGCTTCAGATTCTGTCGTGCACCTCAAGGCTATACTGAAAGTCCGAGCATCTATAGTCAGGACCTTAAAGCACTGTTGGACGATTTAGTGTTGCCCACAGGCAACGTGCTCTTGCAATATGTGGACGGCTTGTTGATAGCGTCCGACACTGAGGAGGGTTGTAGGGATGCCACTGTTAAATTGTTGCACCACTTGCTGGCGAAGGGTAATAAGGTGTCCCTGTCCAAATTTCAATATTGTCGACAGGAGGCGACCTACCTAGGTCATCTACTGTCGAAGGAGGGTAGGTGCTTGACCCTGAACGTATTACTACTATCTCTAACATGTCTGTCCCTTGCACCCAACGTGAAGTTCATGCTTTTCTTGGCATCACTTCTTACTGTCGCCAATGGATACCTAATTTTTCTCTTCTTGCTAAACCTTTGTTGCATTTAACCACTAAAGATGTGCATGAACCCCTCCCTTGGACGGACGAATGCCAGCATTCTTTTGATTCTTTGAAATCAGCTCTTTGTTCTGCACCCGTCTAGGGTACTCCTGATTACCGTAAACCTTTTGTACTATATGTGCATGAGGTCGACGGTTGCTTGCTTTCAGTGTTAACGCAAGGATTTGGTGGTTAGCAAAGACCTTGCGCTTATTTTTCGGCCACATTGGATAATGTTGCTAGAGCACTTCCTAGCTGTCTGTCCAGCCTAACAGTAATGGTGCCACACGCTGTGGATGCATTGTCAAATAAAACTAAGACACAGCATCGTACGAGTGCACGCCTCACTGGTTATGAATTGACACTATTTGCTCCACATATTACGATTATGCGATGAGCCACGTTAAACCCTGCCACATTGCTACCACTCCCTTCGAGTGAAACTGCAAATGATGTACATGATTGCATATTCCGAACTGAAGAAGAAACAAAGGGTAGGATTGACCTCACTGACATTATCTATCTGACCCCCAAGCGGAGTTATATATGGATGGGTCTTGTTTCAAGTTAGCAGATGGCACAGCAACAGCTGCATATGCAATCACCATGCTAAAAACAGTAGTTAAAAATTCTCGAGTTCCCCATCGATCAGCCCAGGCTGCTGAACTGGTGGCATTATTACGAGCCTGTGAATTAAGTGAAGGACTTGAAGTTAACATCTATACAGACAGCCAATACGCCTTCGGCATGGCCCATAGCTTTGGGCGGCTTTGGAGGAAACGGGGTTTTCTCACCTCTCATGGTCAGAAAATACAGAATGGTCCCTTGGTGTTACGATTACTTGATGCCTTAACCTTGCCCAAAAAGCTAGCCATAGTAAAATGCAGAGCCCATAAGGCAGTAGCGGATGAAGTGGGCGAGGGGAATGCTTTTGCTGATCAGGTCACTAAGCAAACGGCTCAGTCCACAATATCGACTATGTTTGTAACCTCTTCTGCAAGATGGGTGGAGGAATCTGATTTGTTTGATAATACCATAGAGAGCAGGAAAGAACTACAGAAAGAAGCCACTTCAGTTGAATTGGAGCGATGGGAGCAGGAAGTGGAAAGATTGGATGAAAATAACTGTTGGGTTGATTTGACAGAAAAGCAAAGATGGCTGCTACCCAATGCTTTGGTACAAGCCGTCGTAACAATGACCCACGGTCCAGGCCATATTGGAGCTAAAGGAATTTGTGCTCTGTTAGACCCAGTGTGGTATAACCCCAACATACATAGGACGGCTGTCCGTTTGGTTCAATATTGTTTGGTCTGTTTGCAACACAATCCGGGGAAGGGAGAAAGCATTTTGAGTGGAAGTTTTGCACCCCCAACTTTACAGTTTGAAGTACTCCAGATGGATTATATCCACATGGAGCGCGTCAACAACTTGAAGTATGTTTTGGTAGTGGTTTGCGCCTTTAGTAAATGGGTTGAGGCTTACCCAACTAAGGAGAACACTGCCTTGGCTTCAGCAAAGGCTCTTATCAAGGAATTTATCCCTAGATACGGATTGCCCCGTTTGATTTGGTCGGACAATGGGGGACATTTTCATGGGGCCCTTGTCAGACACATCTGTGATGGGCTCCAAATACGACAGAAATACCACGCAGCTCGGCACCCCCAGTCAGCAGGGTTGGTGGAAAAGTATAACGGAATATTCAAACTTAAGATGGCTAAAATTCAGGAAAGTACTGGCCTAAAATGGCCTGACACACTACCCTTGGCCCTTATGTCATTACGAGTTACCCCTCATTCACGTTCTGGTCTCTCACCTTATGAAATCATCTTTGGGCGGCCAGCTAACATATGGGGGGTACCCAGACCACGGTCATTTACTGATGTTGAATATCCTATGTTGATCGATTACTTGTATACCTTGACTAAAGACCTCCGTTGTATTCATCAGCAGGTAGCATCTGTACTGCAGCCTCTGCCAGAGGGCCCCGGACATCGATTGGAACCTGGCCAGTGGGTACTGGTCAAGAAGTACGAACGGGACACCAGTCTGGCCCCAAGATGGTCTAAACCTCATCAAATTCTGCTGTCCACGCGGACGGCTGTAAAGGTGGATGGGATGAAACACTGGATTCATGTGTCCCATCTTAAATGGTTACCACTCCCGCTTCCTCATGATCAGAAGCACTCTGGGGGGATTTTGACCCAGGAAACTGAGAGAGCCACTGCATTTGTTCCTTTTTCCGACGCCTGCGAAACAGAGCAAAGGCAAGAAGAAGGAGTGACGAGATCGGGCGAACCGGTCCCAGTTGAATCCGCAATTGCCCTAAATCCTGTCATTGATATTCCAGTAAGCAAAGGCTCAGATGAAGGGAAAGTACCTTCTTTGCTATTTTCGGATCAGGAAGTTCCGGGTCATGTGCGATACAACCTACGGCCAAGAAAACATCACTGTGCCTCAGACACCACGGCTAGGAGATAAGGAAAGACTTGAATAGAAAGGGTTTGCTATATTTCGGGTCTGAGGTACTGAGCGAGACACTGAACTGAACCCGTTGAGAGCTGGAACTTTGTGCTCTGTTCAGAAAGAAAGACTGACACATGTAAACGGCCAGGTTGTACAACGGATTCCCTTGACAACGACGTTTTGTTTTCTTGAGATGAACGTTAGGAGTCTGCCTGTGAGAAGGGGAGAACAACCCTCTGGCAGGACGGACTGCTGTGCCCGAGTTTAGAATTGGGCTTTTAATTAGGAATGTACCCCTTTGGTCGTATTGTACCTGAAGAAGAACGCCCTTTTGCACCACGATATTTGCCATTTTATGAGCCAATGTTTTCTGCTTAGACCATGCGTGTGAAAGTAGCCTTGGTGTTAGTAATAGCCATCTTTATGGTTATATTTGTATAATTAGAGTATAAGTATCCTATGCAAGCGATGATGCCCTCTACCATTGCCACGCCTGAACACTTGATGTTCACCTTAGCACCACATAAAGAAAGACACCGCCAGACTTATGCAAAGAACGTATTTGTAGGCATGCTTCACCAAACCCATAGTACCACTAATATGACTGATTGTTGGGTTTGTGGGCTCTTGCCATCAGTTATGCATAAACACGACGTATTTCTCTCTCTGCCCTTATCATATTTAGGTAGCTGTGAAGCATGGTTTCAAATGTTCTCCGCTATGTACAACCATTATGTGGAAAACCCCAAATAGTATTCAGTGAAAGATTATAATATGATTCTAGCTTACATTGAAACGCACCAGGGATTTGATCCAGCAGGAAATGAGGGGGAGGGATCATTGGGCCCAGATGCTTGTATGAATTTGTATACTACTAATGAGAACAGTACTTGGTTGAAGGACGAACTTTATGATTTTGCTAATTTTAATCATTCTTAGTATTTTCAACAGTTTTTCACCAGGAATGTCACTAGTGAACGCATTATGCCCGTCCCTATTTTGAATACTACCTCTGATTTTTGTGTTCAAGGAATTGGACACGTTCAAGTTGGAAATAGCATCTGTAATTATACCTATAGAATGAAAATATTCAGAAGCCCTCCACTGTTGACACCACCAAATGTGTATTTCTTGTGTGGGGAAAATGCTTACACCTGTTTACCACAGGGATGGGCAGGGCAGTGTTACCTATCTTTTCTGTACCACCCTGTATACATAGCACCATCAGATTCCATAAAACACACCAGCTTCATAACACAAAACTGGTTTCCAATAGACAGCGAAGACAGCTTGGGATGACTGAGGTTGACCAAACTGACACTTCCCTACAGTAGTTCACCGATTTTACTGAAGGGTTGGTCCCTTTCTGGGGGCCAATATTTAATAGCAGGGAAATAAGACGATCGAATAGTAGAGAATGTCATTAATATCACTACTGAGATTATGTCAAACATTACTGTAGAGCTTCAGGCTACGAGGCTCGTTTCGCTGCAGAACCGGATGGTTCTTGACGTTATCTTGGCTGATCGGGGAGGAGCATGCCGGGTATTCGGCAGCTCCTGCTGTGTGTACATTCCAGACTCTGCCCCCACGGTTCATTTAGCTATTCAAATTGCATCGCATTGCGGCAGAAATGCACCCTGAGAATGGGTCCAGGTCACTCTCTAGCTGGTTTTGGGGACTTCTCTCGACTTGGGGTTGGAAATTATTGATGATAGTAGCTGGAGCTGCCGGTATTATCTTTACTTGCTGCCTTTGTATGCAATGTGGTCCAGCTTATTGCTCCTATTGTGCTACCAAAGTGACAGCCATGCTTGTCCCATCTCCTGTCCCCTCTAAGTCTCAGATGCTCCAACAGGAGATTCGTGAGTTAATGGCCATTGATGAGGAAGTTTTCCAAGATTAGTACTTTCTTTAGTTAGCTACATCACGCTAAAAGGAGGATTTGAGGAACCGGAATCTGAATTAGGCCTAGTAAAACACATAGTCAGTATTAGTAATTAGCGTGATGCACCTATTAGGCGAATGTAGGTATTCGAACATTAATAAGCTCACATATGTAATATCTTAGGGATTAGTATACGCCTTATTATATGTTCTCTTCTTCAATTAGACAACACAGCTTGACCCGACCAGCGCCATTTTGTGGCCTAATCGGCTTGCAGCATTAGTGGGAACCTACCATCACATTCAGCTAAAGCCGTTCTCCTGTAGAAATAATCTGACACATGTAACAAGCTGCTGCTTCTGCACATTGGGTCTGTCAAGGTTACAGGTGGGGGTAGGCTGGATAAGCACATTCCAGGAGGCGCTGTGTGCGCTCTCCTAGAGCTAGCAGAAGGGAGTAACCCTCTCCACCGCGCTATAATGAGCTGGGCTATACTGAGGAGGCTTTGTGTTCCATATATGGTCTTTCCTTTGCACCAACCTGCACCAACTTGTATTTTTCCATCTTAGGTAACGGTTTCGAAACCTAACAGTATATATGTGATCTGTTGATAATGTGCCAGCAGTCTTCTCGGCGGACCTTGTGGGGTTAGGTCGCGGGAAGCTCCTCTGGCAGAGTTTGTTTGTTATAATAAACAATTGGACCTTTTACACTGCCAACTGACTGATTATTGGTAATTGGTATTAGGGCTATTTGTAAGTATAGCTCTATTGGGTTGTAATTTATTTTTCGGTACTTCATACCCCCAATCTACTTACTGCCTATTACCATAGTAACAGTTCATGGAACACTCAACTGAACACACAGGTCACAAGTTCAGCACACAATGTTGCTAATACATACAGCAAGTGTGCTTGACTTTTCATAATATCAGCTTATCCTATGTAATATTCCTTTCAAACAGTTTTTGTTAACCAATAAGAAACATGTTTTAAAAAACAGAAACATGCACTCTACTTTTCAGTCTATAATGTTCTCAAACAGCCAATCATTTCTTTCTTTTTTTCAAAACTGCATCTTAGCCACCATTTTAGAAAAATCTTAGTTGTCAAACTGCCATTTCACATACAGACACCTTCTGAGTGCATCCAGACCTCCCTTCAAGATGCTTCGAGTGTGGATTGTGGGATTGTGGCACCAAAGGTATGCAGAAAACAGGGGTATTGACAAAGACCTAGCTTTGCCAAATGTAGATATTAAATGGATTGGACAGAGAGGATTAAAGTGGCACCATTTGATGCCATTGGTTAAATCCTTTTTGCATCTCCAACACCCTGACCTCATAATTGTGCACTGTGGTGGCAATGACCTAGGCACTTTGACTGGGGTAGGTCTGGAAAGGCTTATGAAGGACGCCTTTGGAGAATTTATGTCACTTTTCCCCCTAACTGCCTTTGTCTATTCTAACATATGCCAAAGAAAGAAATGGAACTGGTCCAATCATTTTTGTCCACAGATTGAGAAAGCTAGGAAACATGTCAATAAAGCTGTTTCTGCTCATCTCCGAGATTTTAGGATGGGGTCCATTTACAACAACAATGTGCATTTTAATATGGATGGTATCTATAGGAGAGATGGTGTACATTCCACAGATGAGGGTAACAGAGTCTTCCTCAACAACTTTAGACTCTGCATTGGTACTTACTTATAGGTACCAAAATCTCCCAATAAACACAACGGCTCTTTTTAGAGACACCTAAGATCTAAACCCATAAGCTTGATGTATATGTAAAAAATATTACTTTTTTTTGGCTTGGAGTCACACACCCAAAGTGTTAGGAGTCGCACACCCAACGCGTCCACACCATGGGGCCGCGCTGGGAGTCGCGCACCCAACACGTTCATACCGGGGGGCTGCGCTGAGCACCGCGCTGGATGCGTGACTCCTAATTGTACCTTAAAAAAAATAGCACCTATCTCTAATCTCCCTGGGAACCCCATCTCCTGGGGCCTATATACAACGATGGGGACCGTGGGGGGAGCCCCAATGCCCCCATGGTCCCGCCAGCTCCCTGCATCCTTCGGGAGCAGGCATTGCTTTTCCACATAGGGAGCTGCTAACATGCAGCTCCCCGTGTGGAAAAGCAATCTGGTTTGCATTTTGAAAGAGAGAGCAGGTTTCCTGCTCTCTCTTTAAAAATCCAAACCAAGTTTGCTATGGCGGGACGGGAGCTGCAAGGCTCCTGCCCTGCCATAGCAAAGAGCAGTGTCCCTGGTGTGGGCACCCCAGGGACAGATTTGCACCATTTAACAAAAAGGCACAAGTCTGAAGCAAGAACTACCTCTTTGCCAAATTTGGTGTAATTCCGTTGAGCAGTTCGGGCTGTAGCTGCGGCTAAAGGTTCCTATGGAAAATTGCATGGGGAAAACACGTTTTGGGACCCCCTTTTTTCTCGGCCCCCCCTTGACGAATCACCAGAGACTTCAGGATAGGAATGAACCAGAGCAGGCCAAAAGTTTTGAAAATTTCACGAAGATTCGTCGACCAGCGCCAAAGTTATTCGAAATAGAAGGTTGCAGATTTCCCATGGAAAATTGGTCTTAACTATAACTACCTACTGGTGACCGCCAGTAGGTAATATATATATATATATATATATATATATATATATATATATATATATATATATATATATATATATATATATATATATATATATATATATATATATATATATATATATATATATATATATATATATATATATATATATATATATATATATATATATATATTTATATATATATATATATATATATTACCTACTGGCTATCGCCAGTAGGTATATATAGTTAGGATTTATTACCTATGGGATTTTTGAAAATTCTATGTCTAATAACTTTGGCGTTTGTGGACGGAATCGGCTGAAATTTTCAGGAAAATGGCACATTTTGTTTCTGAGCAGCCCTTGAAAATTTGGGGGGGTTTTGTCGAGGGGGGGCCGAGAAAAAAGGGGGGTCCCAAAACACGTTTTTCCCATGTTAATTTCCATAGGGCGGTTGGACTCACTTTTAGCTCGAACGGCTGAATGGATTTGCACGAAACTTGGCAAAATTGTAGGGACTGTTAGCCCGATGTGCCTTTGCTAGGTCTCAATATATGTGCTCCAGTAGTTTTTGAGAAATTAACGTTTAAAACAAGATATATATCTGTAACAGCGCTCCAGGCTGCGCTCCGGTTCGCTTACTTTTCGCGAAACGGAACTTTGAGCGCAGAAAGCTGATTGGCTCTCCGGTGTCTGTCAACATTCTAAACAGTCCGGAGCGGCCGCCATCTTATCTCTCGGTAGGATCGAGAGAGAAGAAGAGGTGAAAAACGAAGGGGGAATTTAATGAAAGGGGGCAAGGTAGACCCCTCTTGACCCCCTAGGAATGATGTTGGGGTTATTAAAGGGTCCCGTGGGGAAAATAAAAAAAAAAGATTTTTCACGGTAGAAGCGCTTCACGGGCCGCGAACTGGGCCGTAAACTGGTAGCGAAACGAGAATTCGCCATTTTGTGCTTCGTTTTAATTAAATTACTAGGTATAAGGGGGTGCGGGAGACGTATCCTAATCCCCTATGTTTCATGAGGGTGGCTGAGGAGGCTCATATATGTTGATACATCTCTTCCAGCGGCTGTGCGTGAGCTTTTTATTTTTTTTGCTGCGTGACGTCTGTTAACGTTCGATTCGATGGAAATCAGGAAGTGTTGAGCGCCAATTTGTCACTGCGATAAAATATTTTGTTATAAATGAATCCTTATTGATAAACATTGTCTGCGCCATCTTGCCTTTTTTCCAATGCCACAATTTTGTCGTGCACGGCAGCCATTTTAGATGCCAGGCTGGTCCCAGGCTATCACCTACCCCTGCGGATGTAGTTTATGGCCCCAGCTGTAGAGAATCCAGACATGCCAACCCTCCCGATTCAGGCGTGAGACTACTGATTTCAGTGCTAGTCTCCCGCCTCCCGATTTCTGCAAGCAAAAACCCGGGGGCATATTACCAACAACTAGCGATAATTTTTGTCTCTAACTTGTTTAGAGACAAAAATTATCGCCGCACATCGGCGATTTTTATCGCAGATAAACCTTGCTATTAGCAAGGTTTATCGCAAATGCGATAAAAAACGGCCGCAATGCATGAATATCGCAGAAAAGTCAGCGATATTCATGTATTATCGAGCAAATGCTCTTAGCCATGTTATCCACCTCCCATTGGATAACATGGCTAAGAACTGCTCAGGGCACTATCACTGACATGCAAAGCGGGGCCCACGATGGTCGCTATCTCCTTTTAGCTGTCACTAACTGGTGTTAGCGACAGCTTGGTAATAGGGAGATAATTTTATCTCCGCTTTCTTGGCTTTTAAAGCCAAAAAAGCGGAGATAAACCCCCTTGATAATATGCCCCATGATTCCTCGGGGGTTTCAGCTGACAGGGCTTGGTATTGTGTTACGTGGTAATTCTTCCAGGAAACGTCAGAGGGTCGACGCAGGGGTTCTAGAAGGGGTGATAAACCATTTAAGCCTCATAAACAAGCGCATGGTCTTTTAAAGTTCTGTGAAGTACTCGGGGCGGCGGTGTGTGTGTGTCCTCTTTCAGGAGCGGGCGGGGGGGGGGGCACTGCCCGCAACTTCCAGGCTAGGCAGTGTTCAACACTTGCATCACCCTTTCTCTGCCTGCTATTGCGCTCCATGCTTCGGAAAGGTAAGAAAAAGAACGTGCATTTGAGTTTGAAATGTCCGATCCTGTAGCAGTACACTTGCAAAGCCCACACATGACAATAACCTGATTCAAGGCCCCATTCACCCGTTTTAAAAAAAATTTATAACACTCCAACAAAGTAAGATTATAAAACTTTATTAACTTTTAAATATAATGAACGGAACAAAAACTGTAAAAACATTTAAACATTTTTCACCAAAAAAAGCAACAATTGTCAGAAGCTGTCTTTTGTGCGAATAGTCCCAAGGCAGCACAACGTGCTGAGTTCTGGACGGCACCCAGGTGATGTCGCCTGGGTGCCGCACTGGTTTTGGTATCCTACAATGCTGCTCAGAAAATTGGCGTGGGGCGTCCCGGGTGGTGCGGGGGGAGGCCTCGTCAGTAGCGGTCTGTTGTGCGAATAGTCCCAAGGCAGCAGAACGCGCTGAGATGTTGATGGCACCCAGGTGATGTCCAGTAAACTGCCGCACTGGTTTTGGTATCCTACAATGCTGCTCCGAAAATTGGCGTGGGGCGGCCCGGGGTGGGGGGGCGTGGGGGAGGCGGCGTGAACGGGCCTCCCCAGGTGGCGGCCATCCAGCTGAGTTGCGCCCGCTCTTGCGGCTATAGCGTCTCGCTCACCATGTTATTGAGTTGCTCCCACTCTTGCAGTGCAGCGATAGGCGGCTGCCACATGACTCTTAAAATGGCGGACGGCTCTTCGGTTTTGGGCCTGGTCCACTGAAATGGCCCTGGGACACCTTGGAACTCGGACGCTTGCCTGCTAGGGCTTGGGCTCCATTCTCGAAAAGCGTCCCCTCAGCCGTGAAGATTCTACAAAAGTCTTGGGGGCCCCCGACTCCCGCAGGCTTCCGGTGGGGAGCGGCTGCCATGATTGCTCGCGGAATGACCACGACGGAGCTACGAGATGGTGGTGCTCTCATGCTGACGCCAGTTTTAGTCTGAAACATCCAGAAACAAGGTGGGGCTTTCATCGTTTGGGAAAAAAAAATGTTCTAAACCAATGAAAAGTGTTATTTTTAGGTCATATGACCAAGCCTTCCATCTTTAGGAAACCAAAAGTAAAATGAACCAATGAAAAGTTTTATAAACAAGTCACATGACCTGTTATGCGGCATAGGGCTACAAAACGCGTAGAAAATCCGTTGGCACGTGAGGCGGCGTCAGTAGCGGACCGATGTGCGAATAGGCCGAAAGCAGCACAACGCGCTGAGATCCGGATGGCACCGAGGTGGTGTCCAGCAAATTGCCGCACTGGTGTGGCCATCCTACAATGCTGCGCCGAAAGACGGCGTGTCCAGCTGAGTTCCGGTCACTCTTGCGGTACAGTGAGTCGAACGCGCCGAGATCCGGATGGCACCGAGGTTGTGTCCAGCAAGTTGCCGCACTGGTGTGGCCATCCTACAATGCTGTGCCGAAAGTCGGCGTGGGGTGCCCCGTTGGCTTATGAGGTGATGTCAGTAGTGGACCGATGTGTGAATAGGTCGGAACCAGTACAAGGCGCCAAGATCCGAATGGCAAGTCCTGGATGTTGAGTGCCATAGTTGAGAGTTCTGAGCAGTGCTTGTAAGGCTATCTGAAGCTTATTTGCACCTGCTGCAGCTTCACTGTTGCCCTGTCCAGCAAATTGCTGCACTGGTGTGGCCATCCTACAATGCTGCGCCGAAAGACGGCGTGTTCAGCTGAGTTCCGGTCACTCTTGCGGTACAGTGACTCGAACGCGTCGAGATCCGGATGGCACCGAGGTGGTGTCCAGCAAGTTGGCGCACTGGTATGGCCATCCTACAATGCTGCGCCGAAAGACGGCGTGACCAGCTGAGTTCCGGTCACTCTTGCGGTACAGTGACTCGAACGCTCCGAGATCCGGATGGCACCGAGGTGGTGTCCAGCAAGTTGCCGCACTGGTGTGGCCATCCTACAATGCTGCGCCGAAAGTCAGTGTGGGGTGCCCCGTTGGCTTATGAGGTGATGTCAGTAGTGGACCGATGTGTGAATAGGTCGGAACCAGCACAAGGCGCCCTGCACTGTTGAGCTTTTTTCAATGCCTGTTTTTTGTTGTTTCCCCTCCATCAAAAACAAAAAAAATATATAAAACTGTGCAAAAATACAAAAAAAAGTTTAGAAAAGCAGTGCTTGTAAGACTGTCTGAAGCTCTTTTGCACCTGCTGCAGCTTCACTATTGCCCTGGTGTGGACAAAGATCGCCCATGACTTAGGCTGATTGAGAGTTTGTAGAAAAATGGCTTCAGATTTTCCACATATTACTCTTCAACATTCTTCCTAAATGTAACAATGTGAGACTCACTAGGAGAACGGCTGTTTATCTTTCCTTTCAAAATGCTGCCAACAATATTTTCTGAATGGAAGACACCATCTTGTAGCATAAAGGGCCGAAAGGGGTTCTGGTCTGGCCGATTGTTGGTGGAGACATTTTGACTATATCTTGGACCTGCCCGGCCTCGCCCAAAATGGCGCAGGTATAAATGGGACTCGTAACTCCTTGCCCGCAAATGTATATCTAGAAAATTTTATTGTAAGTGGCCCTGTCTTATTTTAATTACAAAATGTACGTCCACCGATTCCGCAACTGTTAGACACCTTAGTTCTTGCAACCTAATGGCCCGCTCGTTACGTTCCTCTACAGTGTAAATGTCTCCTCATCATATACGATTTCAGTTTGCTCCGTGGCCGGCCCACGTGGTTATAGGCCCGTATTTGTATACTGACATTTTCACAATAAAGGTTTTTAAAACAAAACACGGTAGTAGTATTTACATTGGTAAAGTTTTTACTTTTAGTCACTGTTTTCGAATCAGTAAAAGGCAAGTGAAATAAAGCAGTCCAATTACATGACGGATAAAAGGTATAATATGTAGGAACGTAGTAAAGATAAATGGTCAAGGGCAGTTGTGTTTTCCACTCCTGCAACATAAAGTGATCGATAAGAATCTGATAATCAGGCGTATCGGCGACTAAGACAGCAGGCCGAGTCTCTTTTACTCAACGGCTCCGTCATGGAACGAAGAAACGCCCTTTTTCTCGAAAAAGGAATATATTTTACTTGCAGGACAGTTGTAAATTTTCCTGGAAAGTACATTAGCCTGGAATATTATAACATATATGTTTTAAAAAAAATAATGTTCGAAAACAATAAAAAGCGTAATTTTTAGGTCATATGACCAAGCTTTTCATCATTAAAATAACAAAAGTAAAATGAACCAATGAAAAGTTTTATTAACAAGTCACATGACCTGTTATGCTTACGTTACGCGCTGCGCGCCGCGCCCCGGATCACTTCCGGGTGCGCTAACGCGGCGTGTCATATAACGCATTACGCGACAACGTAGATCAAGAATATAGTCAAAATGTCTCCACCAACCAGCGTTCGGAACACAACCCCTTTCAGCAGTCCAAAAAGTTCTGTTAAATGACAACAGAGGGGACAGGCAACAAGAACCATCAGTCAAAGAGGGGAGGGCAAGTTCTTCTCTTCCGGGTCATGTTGGGGCGCTACCGGAACTGATCGAATTGGTAGTCTACAGTGTTTCTGGATGTTTCAGACTAAAGCTGGCGTCAGCATGAGAGCACTACCATCTCGTAGCTCCGTCGTGGCCATTCCACGAGCAGACATGGCAGCCGCTCCCCACCAGAAGCCTGCGGGAGTCGGGGGCCCCCAAGACTTTTGTAGAATCTTCACGGCTGAGGGGACGCTTTCGAGAATGGGACCCAAGCCCTATCAGGGAAGCGTCCGAGTTCCAAGGTGTCCCAGGGCCATTTTAGTGGACCAGGCCCAAAACCGAAGAGCCGGCCGCCATTTTGAGAGTCCTGTGGCAGCCGCCTATCGCTGCACCGCAAGAGCGGGAGCAACTTAACTACATGGTGAGCGAGACGCTGTAGTCGCAAGAGCGGGCGGTAAACAGCTGAATGGCGGAAGAGGCACAGTGTAGCAAAAGCGGGCGGAATGGCAACTAAAACGGTAAAGGGGCGCCCCACTACAGCGTGTCTTCAGGTCAAACGGATTGTGGGACAAAGTCCAGAATAGAAGAGTCATCAAAAGGCAAAAAGTTCCGCCGGACCCCGGGAGCCGGCCGCCTATGTCGGGGGCGATCTCAGGCTACACCAGTGCTATAAGACTTGGGGAGGGGGTCGGAGCCAAGCGTCTTCTCCGAGTCCGTGCCATCACACCGCCCCTCGGGGGCCTCCGTCAAGCGGTTTAGGGAGGTACCATATAACATTGTTTTCAAATGCAGTCAGGTCCACAAACGACCCTCACTTACTTTGAGAATAGTGAAGCTGCAGTAGGTGGAAATAAGCTTCAGACAGTCTTACAAGCACTGCTTTTGTAAACATTTTTGGATTTTTTTGTATTTTTGCACAGTTTTATATATTTTTTTTGTTTTTGATGGAGGGGAAACAACAAAGCACAGGCATTGAAAAAGGCTCAAACTCAGAACTCTGAACTATGGCACCCAACATCCAGGACTTTCCATCCGGATCTTGGCGCCTTGTGCTGCTTCCGACCTATTCACACATCGGTCCACTACTGACATCATCTTATAAACCAACGTTATGTAAATAGTTATTTAATAAAATGTTTTACCCTGTTTCTTTGCTGGTGTGTTGTCTATATTTTTAATATTTGCATAGGGTTTGTCGTTATTTTGGGCGGGATGGGTGACGGAGCCGAGCTGTCTTGCAGCCCTCATGGTGTGGAGCTCAGTTCATCTCACTATTTTCGTATTTCTCATGAAGGGTTGTTTATAATATTTCTATTTTAGCGAGGTCAAAAAGAGATCCAATTAGTGGCCTACTGATTTTGCTCGATTACTTTTATTTTTTTACACGATTTTTCACGATCTGCAAAGACTAAACAGAGTATTGCGACTTTGTGCTTGTTTGTAAATAGAGAATGAACCAAAGAGAATCAATTGTAAAACAGTAAATGCTTGGATAATAATCAATCAAATGGAGAGACAAGCAGGCAGGACGGATTACAACGGGGGTAAAGGCCTGCGTTAACTACTCTTCACTATCTGCAAAGAGAGAGTACTACTAAGAGAAAAGAGGGGAGGGGGGCAGCGTTCAAAGCACATCAGCGTGCATAAATACGAAAATGTTTTTATCTATCACGTACTTGACATTTTAAAGCTTTTCATATTTGCTATTAAAAAACCATTGAAATTCACTGAAAAAACCATAGGTTATAGTCGATATATAGTTAGGAATTTGCATTTACAAAACCTTGAAAATTCAATGAAAAAACCATAGGTTTTAGGCCATATATAGTTAGGGATTTGCTTTTACAAAACCTTATTTTACTCGCATAAAACCATTGAAATTCCATATATAGTTAGATGCGCTAACTATATATCGCGCACCCGCAATCCACTGCTGATGATGTCACATATTACATCATTCATGACATGGTCAGTGACATCTGTGATGTTGTCAGTGATGTCATTTGAGTTGTCATCAGTGATGTCATCAGTGATGTCATTTGAGATGTCATCAGTGATGTCATTTGAGTTGTCATCAGTGATGTCATCAGTGATGTCACTGACCATGTCATGAATGATGTAATATGTGACATCATCAGCAGTGGATTGCGGGTGCGCGATATATAGTTAGCGCATCTAACTATATATGGAATTTCAATGGTTTTATGCGAGTAAAATAAGGTTTTGTAAATGCAAATCCCTAACTATATATGGCCTAAAACCTATGGTTTTTTCATTGAATATATATATATATATATATATATATACATATATATATATATATATATATATATATATATATATATATATATATATATATATAGATATATATATATATATATATATATATATATATATATATATATATATATATATATATATATATATATATATATATAGATATATATATATAAGTCCAAAGATCGCCTCTGTGGGGTATCCCTCGTCAAGTGGGGGTGCCGCGCTGCCGGTGAGGCATCCGGTAATCAATATGCAGTCAAAAGCGGCGTTCCAAGCGTGCACTCAGGTACAAGAATGATCCACACTTACACTGCAGGTCTGTCAAAAAGGTAGGGTGTATTCACGCCATAAGCCCTACGTGACGCGTTTCGCACTCCATGAGTGCTTGTTCACACATATATATATATATATATATATATATATATATATATATATATATATATATATATATATTATATATATATATATATATGTGTATATATATATATATATATATATATATATATATATATGTATTATATATATATATATATATATATATATATATATATATATATATATATATATATATATATATATTATATATATATGTGTATATATATATATATATATACAACACTCACCTGAATATTGCATGTTGGGAATCGAAGTCCTTACAAAGGACTACAGCTGCAAAGCGGGGCCTGTGTTGTTCCAACCAATAGGAACGCTACTTGAACAACAAAGGAGGGACTGATTGACACCCTGTGGACAAAGGCATCTGACGAAGGCGTGTAGCTGAAATGCATTATGCCAGTAATCTACGGTGAATAAAGGTCTGCCACTGAGTACCCCGTTGTGTCCTCTGGTCTTTCTTCTGATCGACTTCTCTGCATTTCTTCACGCGCTGGCTAGTAGCGCGTTCACAGAGGACCCGCCATACAAGTGGCTCGTGAAAATATTGGCAAAGCTCACAAGTGTTCAAAGGGATAGGTTATTCACGAGACCACCCCAGGATTTGGCTGAGCTAATGACCGCTGCAATCCGCAGTCTGTCACTGCACGGGAGATGCAGGATCATTGTACCTGCTTGTCACAGCCTGGCTCCGTTCTCGCTCTGGTGATGGTGGCGTTGGGGACTTGAGGCAGCCTTCAGCACATGTAACAAGGGATCAATTTGGCAAGCATTTGCCACCTCCCCCCGATGTTTGGCACATCTCAAACACAGCTCCGCTTAGGACACTCACCTGAATATTGCATGTTGAGAATCGAAGCCCTAACGGACTACAGCTGCAAAGCAAGGCCTGTGTTGTTCCAACCAATAGGAACGCTACTTGAACTACAAAGGAGGGACTGATTGTCACCCTGTGGACAAAGGCATCTGACAAAGGCGTGTAGCCAAAATGCATTATGCCAGTAACCTACGGTGAATAATGGTCTGCCACTGAGTACCCCGCTGTGTCCTATGGTCTTTCTTCTGATCCACTTCTCTGCACATATATATATATATATATATATATATATATATATATATATATATATATATATATATATATATATATATATATATATTCACGCTCCAAAGTCCTTCCCACTTCTCCTGGAAAGAATGACAGCACTCGAAGTTGAGGAATACAAACGCGCTAGATTTTAATCAGCGGAGGGGTGCACACAGACGCGTTTCGGCGGTCTGCCTTCGTCAGTGTGTGATGCACTGTGTTTGTATCCGACATTGTTTTATCATACATAGTCACTCCCACTACCAGTCAGGTGTAGACACAAACAAGGGGACTGAGGCCCAACGTGAAACAAAGCGGCCATCTTATAGTGTATGAGTAATATAACACAACAGTAGGGTTTAGCTACATAACGCCCCCAGATGGGCAATTGCATTGTGTCCAGTTAGGCAAAACATAATATATTTACAAAAAATTGGCAAGAAATAAAGCCGTGGATCGGCTTAAGTCCCCATATATACATGTGCCAAATCACCTGTATAGGAAAGAAATTAAATTAAATCAATTCTCAAACCACAACTATAAGCTGAACATAGCTAAAAGAAGGGTTTTACGTGAGTGGGTATCAAGTGAGATGCATCGCGTGCAAAATCGGCCAGGGCATGTATAAATGTTCACTAGGGGCCCGATTCACAGAATGAACTTAAGACTCAATCCTAAATTTACTACTATTTTGGTATTCACAGAATGCACTTACTACTTTTGGCATTCACAGAATGCATTTACTACTTTTGGCATTCACAGAATGAACTTACTACTTTTGGTATTCACAGAAGTTAGGATTTTGTCTTAAGTCTGTCTTAAGACAGACTTAAGACAGACTTAAGACAAACTTAAGACAGACTTAAGACAGACTTAAGACAAAATCCTAACTTCTGTGAATACCAAAAGTAGTAAGTTAATTCTGTGAATACCAAAAGTAGTAAGTGCATTCTGTGAATGCCAAAAGTAGTAAGTGTATTCTGTGAATACCAAAATAGTAGTAAGTTTAGGATTGAGTCTTAAGTTCATTCTGTGAATCGGGCCCAATATGAACCACATGTAGTGAAAATTCTTACATACATTCAAATTTGAAACAAAAGGTTGTTAGAGTGCATCTTATATACAGTGAGACTTGTGTATGTGAAGAGGCATTGGAAATAAGCTTCTACATTGTTCACAAGAAATTGATGATAGTTATCAAGTGCCTGATTGTGGGTTCTACCAGGAGAAGCATATACTATCAGTCCAATAACCACAACGTGTCTCTCACATACTGCTATGTACAAAGAACTACTATGTACAGGAAACGAATTGGATATACTGTTCAGAGCTATTATATACATTAATATACATATATTGCCAAGTGTGATAATCTGATAAGTTCTAATTTCAGTATCCTCAGTTGCACTATCACCTTGGAATAGTGTATATCAGATCTTTACTGCTCATTTCCCTAGATGGAAGACCATCTCCTCCCCACTGTTGAGACCTTTGGGATATTTGGTACACAGATCAATGATGTAACGGGACTCTAGTCTCCTTAATCTGCGTAGTCGGTCACCTCCACGAATATTGTGGGGTACAATATCGAGGCCGAAGTACTGGAGTTTACTCCGATCTCGATTGTGTACTTCCGCAAAATGGCGAGCCACCGGATAGGTCTGATCAGTTTTATCGATGGCTCGCATATGTTCCAATATCCTGAGCTTGGTCTCCTTGATAGTGCTCCCAATGTAGCGTAGGCCACAGGGGCACTGCAGGCAATATACGACATACTGGGTGCTGCAGGTAATGAATTTATTGATATAGATTTTCCTGCCAGTCTCCGGTATGGTATACGAGAGTACACGTTTACTACCTGCGCACGCTTTGCAGCGGCCGCAGGGGTAAAAGCCTCGTTGCTCCTTCAAAGTGTTCGTTCTCAGGGACACCTTTTCGAGATGGCTGTGCACCAGTGTATCGCCTAGTGATTTAGCTTTGCTAAAGGTCAGGAGTGGATGAGGTGGGAGATCTTCTTTGAGCACACTATCTGTTAGAAGAATGTGCCAATTCTTACGTAACATGGCTCTGAAATTATCTGCACCTGTTGAATAGGGAGTTATGACTCTGAACTTGCCTTGGTCTTCACCTGACTTGCCCCTACGGTTAACCTGATCGATGTTACTAGTTAAGAGGGACTGTCTCTCTATTTTCCTTACTCTTTTTAGGGTGTTGTGGAGCATGCTCTCGCCATATCCCCTAGCTCTAAATCGGGATATGCATTCCGAAGCAGCCGCTTCGAAATCCGAGGGTTTGGAGCAGTTCCTGCGGAGTCTTAGCAGTTCCCCATAGGGGATACTCCTGATTAATTGGGGTGGATGGCTACTGCTGGCATGCAACGTAGAGTTGCCAGCGGTTTGCTTTCTGAAGAGGTTAGTGTGGAGTTGGCCGTCTTCTGCGTATATTTTAAGGTCCAGGTAGTCCGCTGCCACCGGACTCACTGTCCCAGAAAATTGCAGATTAAGTTGGTTGTTGTTGAGTACATTGATGTATTCCCGAGCTGTCTCAGGTGTGCCTCTCCACACGATGAAGAGATCATCGATATATCGATGCCAACAGATTACTTTGCCCTCTTCTTCCCCAATTTTGCAGCTCCTGGGTACCTGCTCCTCCCACCAGCCCACGAACAAGTTCGCGTAGCTGGGAGCGAAGCAGGTACCCATCGCCGTGCCAGACTTCTGGATGTATAACTGCTCCTCAAACAGGAATATGTTATGCTTTAGACAAAATTCTACGAACTCCAGAATCATTAAATTGTGTCTGGAAAATCGTAGTTGGCGTTGTTCCAATGCCCATTTGGCCGCCTCTAGTCCATGGCTATGATCGATGATAGTGTAGAGGCTGGTAATGTCTAGTACCATTAAAAGGTAGTCCTGTTCCCACACCAGATTGTTCAATTTTATCAAAAAGTCTTTTGTGTCTCGTATGTACGAGTCCAAGTTGGACACAAGAGGGAATAAGGTGTGGTCCACAAAGCGAGACATGTTCTCCGTAAGGCTCCCGATAGAAGAAATAATCGGGCGTCCAGGTGGGTGGTCACGATTTTTGTGGAGTTTTGGGAGGTGGTAAAAAGTTGGTATCATTGGGCAAGTGGTACGCAGGAACAGATGTTCATCCTTGTTCAGCATATGTTGGTTGTACCATTTGGAGATGAGTTTATCATATTCAATGATACTCTGTTGGTAGGTGTCATTGGTGCATTTGGTATAGAAATTCTCATCTGAGAGTTGCCTCAATGCTTCCTTTGTATAGTATTCACGGGTCATCAGAACCACGTTCCCGCCCTTATCAGAGGGCTTCACAATTATTTTCGTGTCCATCGTTAATCCTTTCAAGGCAGTTCTCTGTTGTTCCGTGATATTTTGGTGGGGGTTCTTTTGGTTACTTTTTCGTAGTTTTAATAGGTCATTATTCATCGCTTCCGAAAACACATCTATGGCATCCCAAGGGGATTGAGGAACAAAAGTGGACGGAGGTTTAAAACCACTGTTTTCACTGTCCTGTTCAATACCCTGCAATTCAGCTCTTTGGGCTGGATCCAAATCTGCAAGGTCCTGTGTTTGTTCCATTTCCAGATCTGTTAATATCTCAACTGAGCGTAGATCTTTGCCTCTCAGTACGTCTGATGCTGTTAGTCTTTGCCCTTGGTTTTCTTTAGGTTGTAGATGTGGCCGCATTTTGAAGTGTTTATGTAATTTGAGTTTGCGGGTGAAGCGGAACAGATCAATTTTTGTTTGGGTGTATTCCAACTCACTACTTGGACAAAAGGTCAGTCCCAGACTTAGGACTTGTTCTTCTTCCTTTGTCAGTTCTCTAGGGGTGAGATTGACCACCGTTAAGTTAGTAGCCATGTCGTTAGTGATAGAGTTACCTGGGGGGTTGGTGGTAATGTTGATTCCACTTAGGTGGGTGGCTGTGGCTATTGTTTCTTGTTGGTACGCTTACGATTGGTCCAACGGGGTGCTCGGACGCCTCTGCCTCTTCCTTTTGTTCCCCCCGCCTGCCCGTCTGGTTCTGCGTCCTTTTCTGCTCCTTGGATATCCGTGTCTGGGGGCTTGTTCTTCCCTCCTCGGAGCCATGTAGTTTGTATTACTTCGTACTCCTCCTGAAAAGGAGTCTTGGTGCTTTTTTCCACCGTTTTAGGCCCCCTGTTGGTGGTACGTGTGTCTGGGTCTGACTGATTCTCTTCAGCTTCATTCTCAGTGATGTCAGATTCGGAGGTGACTTCTCCAGTACCGCCAGTTGTTCCAGCACCTTCTTTTCTGCTCTTCTGGAGGGCTTTGCGAGGAGCGTCAAACTTTTTTGCGTACGTAAGGACGCGTCCAGTTAGATAGTCGTTGGCGTCCCTTTCGTATTTTTCCTGTTTGCGGAGCCTTATTTTGGATTCATACTTAGTTAACCTGGCCTTCATCTGTTCTTTCATTTGTGTGATGATAGTCACTTGACTGGGATCAGTTTCGCTCTCAAGCTCATTATCAATCACTTGAATGTCTGCCAGTGCTCGCTCCCTATCGCTCCAGGCATACTTCACCAGTATTTTCAGTGTGCCCTCACAGTAGTGGGCAGTATGTTCGAACCAATCTGTTAGCAGTTGCGGGTCCGGATTTTCATAGGAGGGAACAGTGTGGACTCTCAGCCCCCTTGGTACTCGTTCTTCCTCAATGTAGTTAGTGAGGCTTGTTGCCTCCCACCATTTACGAATTTCCCTTTCGTGCAAGCGTTCCAATTTCGTTATTTTTATCAGAAGTGGATTGCTGGGCGTCTCCACTGTAGGCGTCCCAATTGACGCAGGTGGTCTTATCTGCCTTTTGAACATGCCCTTCGCTGCCGATTGCCGTTCCGCATCTGAAAACATGTCGGAACAACGCGTGTCATACACAGTATTAAGCTCTTACTGTTGACTCGCGTTTTAGATAGTGCTGCCCCTTCCGCTATATTGAACGCGCGTTCTTAGCCTCAGTCCTCTGTCGCCTTGCCCACAATTCCAAAACTCCCCGAAATACAGAGACGGGAGTAGCAATCAGTGTCTGCATACAATACAATGCTCACCGGAGACGTCTTCCTCGGGAGATGCGGGACTCGCGTTCTCCTCCGTAGTCCGTGACCAGACTCGAACTCCCGGTTTGGATCAGGCGGTGCGCAGCCGTGCACTTAAGAAACGCTCCTTCTCCACGAGAAAACAGCTGCTCACTCGGCGGCGGGTGCTGTCGGCGGTTCGTGGACACCGCCACACATTCACGCTCCAAAGTCCTTCCCACTTCTCCTGGAAAGAATGACAGCACTCGAAGTTGAGGAATACAAACGCGCTAGATTTTAATCAGCGGAGGGGTGCACACAGACGCGTTTCGGCGGTCTGCCTTCGTCAGTGTGTGATGCACTGTGTTTGTATCCGACATTGTTTTATCATACATAGTCACTCCCACTACCAGTCAGGTGTAGACACAAACAAGGGGACTGAGGCCCAACGTGAAACAAAGCGGCCATCTTATAGTGTATAAGTAATATAACACAACAGTAGGGTTTAGCTACATAACGCCCCCAGATGGGCAATTGCATTGTGTCCAGTTAGGCAAAACATAATATATTTACAAAAAATTGGCAAGAAATATATATTCACTGAAAAAACCATAGGTTATAGACCATATATAGTTAGGAATTAGCATTTACAAAACCTTAATTTACTCGCACAAAACCATAGAAATTCGCATATATAGTTAGTTGCAATAACTATATATCGCGCACCCTTAATCCACTGCTGATGATGTCACATATTACATCATTCATGACATGGTCAGTGACATCACTGATGACATCACTGATAACAACATCCAGTGACTGTATGTTTCTGTAAAGTTAAAATATGTCTTACATATTGAAGAATGAGTGGATGTATAAGTGTCTGGATGAAGGATTTAGTAGGTGCATGACTGACTGTATGAGAGAGTGATTAAATGTGTCTCACTGAGTGCATGGATTAGTGACTAAACTGTCTTAATTTGTGCATCATTATGTCTGTTGTTCTGTAAACTGCTGCATGTGTTAATCAGTAGCTATATGAGTAACTATATGGGTTATTGATTGGTTGCCCAAGTATTTGTATGGGAGACTGAGTATGTGTGTGGCTGGCTGGGAGGTGTATGACTCTGTGCATAGATGTGTGAGCAGTTGATTCACTAGATGTATAGGTTCAAACGTGCATGTGGAAACAGCTGTATGGGCAGTTGACTGTGTGCATGAGTGTATGGATATCTCAGTGCTACATGTCAAAGTAAGTACATATGTAAAACACAGTACATGTGAGAGTTGACATATATAAATAACTGAGCATAAGAGCCAGTGAATGTGAGAGTGGCTGTATGAATCATTGTGAACTTGTATCAGAGATTGTATAAGAGAGTAAATATGTGTTAGAATATGTTTGAATTAGTAAGGTGTGTATAACTGTATAGTTGAGGAAATGGAGGAGTGATTGATTCTTTTCATGACTGACTAGATGTGTGAGTAACTCCATGGATGAGTGACAATCTGTGAGTGTCTGTTTACACTGATTGTATCTAAGGTTATATTAGAGTCTGAAGAGGTTCATCGTATTATCACATGAATGATATTATCAGTGATGTGATCAGTAATGTCAAATGAGATGTCATCAGTGATGTCATCAGTGATGTCATCAGTGATGTCACTGACCATGTCATGAATGATGTAATATGTGACATCATCAGCAGTGGATTGCGGGTGCGCGATATCTAGTTATTGCAACTAACTATATATGCGAATTTCTATGGTTTTGTGCGAGTAAATTAAGGTTTTGTAAATGCTAATTCCTAACTATATATGGTCTATAACCTATGGTTTTTTCAGTGAATGTCAATGGTTTTTTAATAGCAAATATGAAAAGCTGTAAAATGTCAAGTACGTGGTAGGTAAAAACATTTTCGTATTTATGCACGCTGATGTGCCTTGAACGCTGCCACCCCCCCCTCCTCTTTTCTTTTAGGAGTATTCTCTCTTTGCAGATAGTGAAGGGTAGGTAACGTAAGCCTTTGCCCCCGTTGTAACCCGTCGTGCCTGCTTCCCTCTTCATTTGATTGATTGTTATCCAAGCATTTACTGTTTTAGAATTGGGTGCTCTCATGCTGACGCCAGCTTCAATCTGAAACATCCAGAAACACTGTAGACTACCAATTCAATCAGTTCCGGTGGAGCCCCAACGTGACCCGGTAGAGAAGAACTTGCCCTCCCCTCTTTGACTGATTGTTCTTGTTGCCTGTCCCTTCTCTTGTCATTTAACAGAACTTTTTGGACTGCTGAAAGGGGTTGTATTCCGACCGCTGGTTGGTGGAGACATTTTGACTATATTCTGGACCTGCGTTGTCGCGTAATGCGTCATATGACGCGCCGCGTTAGCGCACCCGGAAGTGCTCCGGTGCGCAAGCCGCAGCTTCCCGGAAACGATCCAGAGCGCGGCGCGCAGCACGTAACGTAAGCATAACAGGTCATGTGACTTGTTAATAAAACTTTTCATTGGTTCATTTTACTTTTGTTATTCTAATGATGAAAGGCTTGGTTATATGAACTAAAAATAACGCTTTTCATTGCTTTCGAACATTTTTTTTTTCCCAAATGATGAAAGCACCACCTTTTTTTTCTCACTCTGACTTGTAAAGCAAAGGACCCAGATGCATTTACAGTTTATCACTAACAATGTTCCAGGCTAATGTATTTTCCCGGGAAATTTACAACTGTCCTGCAAGTAAAATATTCCTTTTTCGAGAAAAAAGGCGTTTCTTCGTCCCATGAGGGAGCCGTTGAGCAAAAGAGGCACGGCCTGCTGTCTTAGTCGCTGATAGGCATGAATATCAGATTCTTATCGATCACTTTATGTTGCAGGAGTAGAAAACACAACAGCCCTTGACCATTTTTCTTTACTGCGTTCCTGCGTATTATACCTTTTAACAGTCATGTAATTGGACTGCTTTATTTCACTTGCCTTTTACTGATTCGAAAACAGTGGCTATTATTCAAAACTTTACCAATGTAGGTACTACTACCATGTTTTTTTTTAAAACCTTTATTGTGAAAATGTCAGTATACAAATACGGGCCTATAACCACGTGGGCCGGCCACGGAGCAAACTGGAATCGTATATGATGAGGGCACATTTACACTGTAGAAGAACGTAACGGGCGACCCATTAGATTGCAAGAACTAAGGTGTCTACCATTTACGGAATCAGGGGACGTACATTTTATAATTAAAGTACGACAGGGCCAGTTACAATAAAATTATCCAGATATACATTTGCGGGCAAGTACCATGGGTGACGTTAATTCGAACTTTCAATAGTACAGTAATCAATAACACATCAGAACTTAATATCAATAGGGATGTCAAAATGTTCAATCAATTCTCGTCCCTGCTCGCCATGTGCTTCAAAACTGCATACGTATCTCGTGATATCAAGGTTGGACAACCAGTACACAACAAGGAGTTACGAGTCCCATTTATACCGGCGCCATTTTGGGCGCGGCCGGGCAGGTCCAGGATATAGTCAAACATAACAAATGAGGCTGACGTCCCTGAAGCAGTTGACGCACAGCAGGACATAGCAAATAAACATGAAGTCTCTGAAGCTGTTAACTCACTGCAGGACAAAACAAGTGAACCTGAAACCTCTGGAATATTTGTCGCTCAGAAGAACAACACACAAAACTCTGTAGTGTCTGAGGAAAGTAAAACAGAGAAGGGCACTGTAGTTTCAGACACACTTAACACTAATGACTTAACAAAGATATCGTCTGTCTATGAAGCAGCTGTCATGTTCACAGAATTGACAAAGAAGTGTGCAGACACCAATGCTATTAAGAAACACAAGGAAATCCCTAACGCATCTGCAGTCTCGGAAGAGGTTGACACAGATGACATCTTAAGGAACAAAGAAAGACAAATTAAGGATGAGGAAGTTGTCACTTTAGTTTTTTCATCAGCTAGCGACAGCAACAAACACATTGTAATGGAGATTAGAGAGGCTACGGATGGGTGAATAAATTATCAAAAGAAATGGCGACTCCCCCCTTTAGCAGATTAGCTAAATCTTTGCGTAATTTGGGCATAAAAGTTATATTATTGGAAGTAGATGGTTATAGTTCTGGTTAATTTCCATTCAGAGTGTCCTACACAGCACCACTCTAGGTAAACACTACTTTATGTAAAACCTGGGACATAGCACTCATTGGAATGTTTGTGATCTTTCCTGTTAAGTTGCATCATAAGTTATTTTAACCATTCCATATAAAGTCATGCATAAAAATGAATACACAGACACAAATAACATGTGTATCCAAAAACAAAATACAGATTTCGGCCTTATTTGTTGCCTCTAGTTTTCAAAGGCAAATTTCTGTGGAAAACATGCACATTAAGGGTTGCCTTTCCTTAAACCTTTGTTTTTAAAAAGAAATTGGAAGAAACAAAAAGTCTTCCCTTCCATAAATAACCCAAGACTTTTATTTTGTTATGGCAAGGGAACGAAATAGAGAATAAACTATAGTTGGTCACCATGGGGTTTAAAGAAGGGATGGTTCTGCACCAGATTAGATATTTACCCAGACCCTCATTCTCCAATGTGATGAACTAGGCTAAAATTCTTCTGGTGCCTGCACCCTGTCACAGAATATCACCCCAAAACATGGAAGCGCCCAAACACCAGATTGAGTTGAACCCCACAGTAAGCCTTATTTCTTCAGGGCCTCAGAATTTCTTTTGCTTTGCTCATGGAAATTGTGGGATATAGGAGAGATAAGGTGTCACCATTAAGAAAGGGTAGTATTTAAATTAGCATATCAATTATGTTTAACCTTTTAGACATATGATATGCTAGCTTGAACTTATGCTTTACATTTGAAGCCGAATTCAAAAGATAAAGTAAGTAGGTTTTCGTAGTTGTAACTTTAAAGGGTGATCTAGCAAGCTGTAAAGATTTTCTAAAACAGTGGAGCGTATTTAGTTTTTTAATGTACATGTTTATGAAACGATTACACAAATGAAACATTTGTGAGTTTTAAATTTCCGGAGAAGTATAATTCACCAATAGTTTTCTCTGTAGATGTTTTTTCATTAACAATACCAGTTCTCGGTGCCATCCGGATCTCGTCGCGTTGTGCTGCCTTCAGCATACTGTAGCAGCAAGAGTGACCGCAACTCAGCTGGACACGCCGTCTTTTGGCGCAGCATTGTAGGATGGCCACACCAGTGCGGCAACTTGCTGGACACCACCTCGGTGCCATCCGGATCTCGTCGCGTTGTGCTGCCTTCGGCGTACTGTAGCAGCAAGAGTGACCGCAACTCAGCTGGACACGCCGTCTTTCGGCGCAGCATTGTAGGATGGCCACACCAGTGCGGCAACTTGCTGGACACCACCTCGGTGCCATCCGGATCTTGGCGCGTTGTACTGCCTTCGGCCTACTGTAGCAGCAAGTGCGGGCGCAACTCGGCTGGAAGGCGAGTGAAACGCTAAGGGGCGCCGCACTGCACATGAGGTGCCTCCACCTGGGGAGGCGGAAGAAGGCCGTTCGCGCCGCCTCCCCCAGGGCACCCCATGCCGTCTTTCGGCGCAGCATTGTAGGATGGCCACACCAGTGCAACTTGCTGGACACCACCTCGGTGCCATCCGGATCTCGGCGCGTTGTGCTGCCTTCGGCCTATTCGCACATCGGTCCGCTACTGACGCCGCCTCCTGGGCCAACGGGTTTTGTATGCTTTTTATAACCCAAAGCCGCATAACAGGTCATGTGACTTGTTTATAAAACTTTTCATTGGTTCATTTTACTTTTGGTTTCCTAATGATGGAAGGCTTGATCATATGACCTAAAAATAACACTTTTCATTGGATTAAAAGATTTTTTTTTTCCCAAACGATGAAAGACCCACCTTTTTTTTTCTCACTCGACAATCAAAAAAGGTTCCGTTAGATGACAACAGAGGGGACAGGCAACAAGAACCATCACTCAAAAAAGGGGAGGGCAAGTTCTTCCCTACCGGGTCACGTTGGGGCTCCACCAGAACTCATCGAATTGATAGTCTACAGTGTTTCTGGATGTTTCAGACTGAAGCTGGCGTCAGCATGAGAGCACCACCATCTCGTAGCTCCGTCGTGGCCATTCCGCAAGCAATCATGGCAGCCGCTCCCCACCGGAAGCCTGCGGGAGTCGGGGGCCCCCAAGACTTTTGTAGAATCTTCAAGGCTGAGGGGA
This sequence comes from Lissotriton vulgaris, assembly GCF_964263255.1. Taxonomy (NCBI): domain Eukaryota; kingdom Metazoa; phylum Chordata; class Amphibia; order Caudata; family Salamandridae; genus Lissotriton; species Lissotriton vulgaris. The sequence continues at coordinate 1,734,464,007 of NC_141691.1, forward strand.
CGCTTTCGAGAATGGAGCCCAAGCCCTAGCAGACAAGCGTCCGAGTTCCAAGGTGTCCCAGGGCCATTTTAGTGGACCAGGCCCAAATCCGAAGAGCCGGCCGCCATTTTAAGAGTCCTGTGGCACCCGCCTATCGCTGCACCGCAAGAGTGGGAGCAACTCAACTACATGGTGAGCGAGACGCTGTAGCTGCAAGAGCGGGCGGTAAACAGCTGAATGGCGGATGAGTGCACAGTGTAGCAAAAGCGGGCGGAATGGCAACTGAAACGGTAAAGGGGCGCCCCACTACAGCAGACGAGCCTCCACCTGGGGAGGTCCCCCCCCCCCGGGGCGCCCCACGCTGTTTTTCGGAGCAGCATTGTAGGATACCAAAACCAGTGCGGCAACTTACTGGACATCACCTGGGTGCCGTCCAGATCTCAGCGCGTTCTGCTGCCTTGGGACTATTCGCACAACAGACCGCTACTGACGAGGCACAGTGCAGCAAAAGCGGGCGGAAAACCGCTGAATGGCAAGTGAAACGCTAAAGGGGCGCCCCACTACAACAGACGAGCCTCCACCTGGGGAGGCCCGTTCACGACGCCTCCCCCCCCACGCCCCCCCCGGGGCGCCCCACGCCATTTTTCGGAGCAGCATTGTAGGATACCAAAACCAGTGCGGCACCTTGGTGCCGTCCAGAACTCAGCACGTTGTGCTGCCTTGGGACTATTCGCACAACAGACCGCTACTGACCATTGTTGCTTCTGTTTTAATAAAAAAAAAATTAAGGTGTTTACTGTTTTTGTTGCGATGTATATATTTATAAGTTATTAAAGTGTTATAATCCTACTACTTTGTTGGAGTGCTATATATTTTTAATGTGACACATAATTGTGAAGACTTTGATGTACAAAAAGGCATCCCTGGAATCTTCCGCTTCAGGCTCGGTCCCACACACCCTCACAGTGAGAATCCCCTCCCCAATCACAATACAGGATGGTTATCAGATAGTAGGAACGCGTGTGGTGTGACGGATCTCATCGGGTGGGGGCCTTGATCTACTGTAACTCCTTTGAAGAGGGGTGATTCTTTACAGTTGAGGCCATAAACTACATCCGCAGGGCTACGTGATAGCCTGGGACCGGCCTGGACAATCAGACACAAAGGAAGAGGAATGTCAGAGGGTGCGGTAGTGAATAGGGTGAAAGGGTGGTATCGGGCGGGCACAGGGTGTGATTCTCAGGGAAGAGCAGCGCAGATGGGGGGAGGTTTATGGCCTATGCATAAGACAGAGAGCGGGGGTGACCAGTGCGTGGGGGAGATGCTTGCGAGGGTGGGGAGCCATGCTGAGGATCGGCGGCGTGCAGAGAGTGGGTCTGGTCAAGGCATCTAAAATGGCTGCCGTGCACGACAAAAGTGTGGCATTGGAAAAAAAGCAAGATGGCGCAAACAATGTTTAGCAATACAAATTAATTTATAACAATTATTTTTAACAATATATTTACTCGCAGTGTCAAAATGGCGGTCAACACTTCCTGATTTCCTTCGAATCGAACGTTAACAGACGTCACGATCGGCGGCGTGCAGAGAGTGGGTCTGGTCAAGGCATCTAAAATGGCTGCCGTGCACGACAAAAGTGTGGCATTGGAAAAAAAGCAAGATGGCGCAGACAATGTTTATCAATATGGATTAATTTATAACAATTATTTTTAACAATATATTTACTCGCAGTGTCAAAATGGCGGTCAACACTTCCTGATTTCCTTCGAATCGAACGTTAACAGACGTCACGCAGCAAAAAAAAACAAAAAAAACGCTCACGCGCAGCCGCTGGAAGACAAGTATCAACATATATGAGCCTCCTCAGCCACCCTCAGAAAACATAGGGGGTCAGGATACGTCTCCCGTACCCCCTTATACCCATTTCTCACATTGTTTTTCCTCCATCTTGTAATTTAATTAAATCGAAACACAAAATGGCGAATTCCTGTTTCGCGTCCCCGTTCACTACCCGGTTCGCGAACCGGAAAGCGCTTCTACCGCAAAAAATCAATATTTTTTTATTTGCTCCACGGGACCCTTTAATAACCCCAACATCATTCCTAGGGGGTCAAGAAGGGCCTACCTTGCCCCCTTTCATTAAATTCCCCCTTTGTTTTTCTCTTCTTCTTGTCTCTCGATCCTAACGAGAGACAAGATGGCGGCCGCTCCGGACTGTTTAGAATGTTGACAGACACCGGAGAGCCAATCAGCTTCGCTTCGCAAAGCTCCGTTACGCGAAAGGTACGCGAACTGGTGCTTATCCGGGACGCTGTCACAGATATATCTGTTTTTTTAAACGTTAATTTCTCAAAACCCACTGGAGCACATATATTAAGACCCAGCAAAGGCACATCGGGCTAACAGTCCCTACAATTTTGCCAAGTTTCGTGCAAATCCATTCAGCCGTTCGAGCTAAAAGTGAGGCCAAACGCCCTATGGAAAACTCAATGTTAAAAACACATTTTGGGACCCCCCTTTTTTCTCGGCCCCCCCTTGACGAAACCCCCCCAAATTTTCAGGGGCTGCTCAGAAACAAAATGTGCCATATTCCTGAAAATTTCTGCCGATTCCGTGCACAAACGCCAAAGTTATTAGACATAGAATTTTCAAAAGTTACATAGAGAAAAAATCCTAACTATATATACCTACTGGCGACCGCCAGTGGGTTATATATATATATATATATATATATATATATATATATATATATATATATATATATATATATATATATATATATATATATATATATATATATATATATATAAGAAAACTCGCCAAACAATCCCCAGCACTGCCACGTTCTATCAGGCTGATAAAAGACGAAGAGAGGAACCCATTTCTTGGTGCCAAACAAAGTGCGTTTATTTTAGCTTAATTTCGCTCAGCATGCCCGCCATTACGCGTTTCGACAGTATCCACTGTCTTGATCACATGATGTGATTGCAAAGCCCAAAGGGGAAATTTATATAATAGACACAAAAGGTGGACTGATCGTAACCACCTACATATGTAAACAAGTTTCAGAATAAGGAAACAAAGAAAGGACTATAAATGTAACTTAAGCCTTCCTGGTCACAAATATAACCCAAAGTGGGTATATGTACAGGCATGTGATGTCATATATGTACACATGTGCAACATTGAGCAATTGAATAAATACATATATAAATAAGTTAATAAATATATAAATATATAAAATATCATAACACAATGTTAATGTCATTACATCAAAGACCAAGTTTACTGATTTAAAAAAAAAAAAAAAAACGTGCAAAGTAAATCCCAAGTGGGAATCTACATTAAAGTGTCTTGCGCAACATGTAAACAATGATCTCAGTAAACATGAGCAGATTTTCATATTATTCCCATTTTATAGCAAGGAGCAGATATTGTAGCTAAGTGCAAAATAGATTTATAAAGTGCAAAGTGCAACCAGTGAAATAATAAATTACAGATAATTGCTGTAATTTATGTAAACAAGTTTTCATTATAATGTGAAGGGAGGAGCCCCTCCCTGTAAAATAAGCTATCTGACTGGTGTTATAAAACATCTGTGTGCCATGGCAAAAGAAGGAAAAAGAAGAATATATATATATAGGAGCTGTCTATTGCCCTGCACAGCGCTCGGAATTCCAACCTGAACCAATTCCAGTCAAAGATAAGGCTGACAGAGACATTCAGCGAGATGGAGAACCAACTGCATGCTGGATATTGCAGTCCCAATTGACATTATAACAGAACTGAATGGCCTCGAAATGAAATTGACTCAGGTGCGGACCGCCCTACTTTAGGAGCAGGAAAAGAAAAGAAACGAACGGAAGTGAAATCAGGGATTCTAAAGCACCCGTGGCATTTGAGAAAGGCTTCGCCGAAACACGTCATGCCTACTGTCTTAAAATAAAAAGCTCCTGAAAGCCCCGCCGTGTCCCTGCGTCTCCTGTACCGAGGGAAGACAATCTTTGCATATATATATATATATATATATAAAGCCGAGGAAAATCAAATTTGCTAGATGCTACTTTATCTCCCCCCTCCAGCTCAAATTATAACATGCATTCAGAGCTAAACCTACAGTATACCTCAGATAAAGTGAATTTGTTTCCTTTGCAGCTGTGGGTCAGTGTGTGGCTCAATCCCGTTACCGGTGTGTGCAAGGGTATCATCACTGACTGCCTTAGTTTGGACAAGGGCCTTTCAGTTCCCTGGCTAGATCACAACTCTAAATCTTTCTGCGTGATGGGATTGTCTGCCCTATTCACCGCCCCACAAGTATTAACAAGCATTGGCAAAGCCAATAGGTCTCGCTTTTGGGCCCTTATAAGTATTTAGTTATGCAGCACAATATCCTTGGTGCAACAACATCAACTGTTGCATGGCTAAACACTTATAAGGTCCCAAAAGCGAGACCTATTGGCTATGCAAATGCTTGTTTATTTTTGTTGTATATTCTTGCTATATGAAATGTTTAAAACAAAAATAGTATCTCCGCATCCTGTCAAGCTCAGACCTGTTGACTTTACCATTGCTTCTTTAAAGGTCTTGTAGAGTTCATTTCTTTGGTGGGATCTGCCTTTTATTGGCAGTAATATGTTAAAGGGATGTAGTGAGCCAGGGTTTTAAGCTAGTTCCTTTACTTGAATAGTGTTCCTTTGCAACATTATCTATTAAATGTATTGACTTTACCTGCAGCCATTCTTAGAACACTTCTTCCTGTTCTTGCGATTCTAAGAAGAGAGCAGTTTCATAATGTTCTATTTTCATAGCCTGAATGAATGGCACTCCACTGAGCAAACACATCTAAGGTGCCTTTAGCTGTGAGAGGGGAGGGAGTGCGTGTATTCTGGCCCCTTTGGCCAGGGTGGGATGGGGTGCACATCTGGTCTGCAGTCATGCAGGGCAGGGCTTATTTTCTGTGGCTTGCTCATTGTAGTTAAAGAACAGCTACAGTTTTGTGCAGCTGTGAGCAATTGGCAAATTGAAGTGACGAGTGGTATAAAAATCCGTGCTGCATGTTCTCTAAAGTGCAGTGCTTGTAACGCAGATTAACAGTAGAGTGCATGAGGAGAGCGCTGACTCCGTGGTTTGATTCTGTTCGACCGCGGAGTTGTCTCCAGAGTAACCATTTAAACAAGCCCGGGAGTTGTAAAAGGAGAACAAGAAAGCAGGGAAGGTAGCCAATAGGTGGAAGGCAACCGGGCACAATAAAGTTAAAAATGGGATAAAACTACCTCACATTTTATAAACAATTGTTGTGGGAGCTGGGTCCTCACCAATAATAAAAGGAAAAACAAATTGGAAAACATTACATTTTTGTTTTGATCTCAAAGTGCACATTGCAATAGTAGTTCTCAGTACTGAAGGTTACTACTGTGCCTGCTGATGATTATTGGGTCGAGGTGAGCAACACGGAAGGTGCAGATTGGAGTAAGCCTCACACAGGATGTGGGGGTTGGGGAGGGAGCGTTACAAAGTATGCGGGCGGAGGAACAACACAGAAGGACTAGGTCGCAGGAAACAACACAGAGGGCATAGGTTAGGGTCAGTAACACCTAGGGTGGGGGTGTTGGGAAGCAACATGGAGGGCACAGTGTTGGAGAAGTGTGGCTCAATGGTTAGAGCGACAGACCCTGATGCAGAGGTCTAGCCCGGGACCAGGGTTCAATTCCCCGCCTCGGCGGGTCTTGGGCTCAAAATTCCACGGACCTGATAATTCTCGCCTCGTGCCTATTCCAATCATGGAGTCCCACTCTGCAACTCTGGGCAATAGCTTGCTTAATCTCCACAACGGCCCCCACAACGCTAAGGATGCATGGCCTCCACCTTGGGGGTGCCCAGGAGTGGATGCCTCACAGGGAAAGCCAGGATGGGTTCCACAGCGGTATTCGTACAAGCGCCTTGAGACCCTTGCGGGTGAGTAGTGCGCTATACAAGTATCAATTTACACAGAGGGCAGGGGAAAAGGAACAACATGAGAGAAGCGCAGGGAGTTGTGTGCGCGCACGCCCTAAAAGAAAATAAAAACTGGCATTCGGACCCGTGACTTACAGTGTCTTGAATCTGTGACCTGCAAGTGACATCACGAACAGATGACAGCAATTGGTGCAGCAAAGCGAAACAGACCAGCAGCGTTCACAGCATCTGTGAGAACCCCAGGAGGAACATCCTGGTCGACCGTGTCGAACAAGCTGGCGTCCGGGACCTAGCAGCCTGTTGGCTGAGATCCTTCCTGACAGACCGTAACCAAACTCTACGCCTTGGTGACCTAATGGGTGCCAAACAGGCCATCACTTGTGGAGTGCCACAGGGCTCCTCCCTGTCTCCCCACCTATTTAATCTTTACATACTCCCCCTGATTCAGACCTTAAGAGACAATCAGGTGAGAGTCTTCAACTACGCAGACGACTTACAACTGCTTTTTACCATCGACAACACCGAAGACTCCATACGGCACTTCCAGTCTACCATGAGCTTTATTAAAACCTGGATGGACCAGAACCAGCTCAAACTAAATCCGGGTAAAACCGAGCTAGTCCTGACCGGCGATAGCGGCAAGTACTGGGGCCTTCTGAACTGGGCCAAGCTCCAACGCCCTCCTTGTCAGCTAAAACACTTGGAGTCACTGTGGACTGTGACCTATCTCTAAAAACGCAAATAGGTCAGGTGGTCTCCAAGTGCTTCTTCCAACTGAAAAAAATCCGGAAGGTACGTCGTCTGCTTACACCCGAGGCAATCACCCAGGTTGTGATTTCTACTGTACTGTCCCATCTGGACTACGCGAATGCTATCTACCTAGGTCTTCCCAACTACCTAGTTAAGCGACTCCAGATGGTACAGAACCATGCCGCAAGACTAATCCTGAACCAACCAAGGCGTCAGGCAGCCACCCCCCTCCTAAGGAAATTACACTGGCTCCCAGTAGCCCAGCGCTGTGCCTTTAAGACTGGCTGCATTATCTTCAAGTCCCTCTACTGTAAAAGCCCATCATTCATCAACCATCTGATCTCCAGATACACCCCTTCCTGCAAACTACGCTCACTCCACCTGAACCTCCTGCAGACGCCTTCTTTCAAACTAAAGCGCGCAGGAGGCCGTAGGTTTGCTACCCTCGCTTCCTGCTTGTGGAACTCTCTCCCCGTGGAGACCCGGAATTGTCAAGACCTCCTCTCCTTCCGGAAAGCCTTGAAGACCTGGCTCTTCAGACAAGCATTTCAATAAATACACCCCTCCTCTATGTCCATGTTACTGCTGATCACAGCGCCAAGCAACCAATCGGTGATAGCGCGCTTTAGAAATATTTTAATAACATAACATAATAACATAACAGGAAACAACAACAGATATGGACATGTACGTCACAATGAGTCACCGATTCTAGACTGTACCAACAACTGTTTAGATAGAGGGGAGGTGAATGTCTCTCTCATGGGGAATTTTCACTCAGGCAAGCAAGACTTAAGTTGTCATGCAACTACTTCAATTAGTCAAGGGTTTAGCAAGGCTTACAGGCAGGATTGAATGAATTTGATCTCTCTTGTCTCGCGCAAATGGGGGGGGGGGGGAATGCTGCCGACAGCAGGCAGCGTTTCCCTTGCGGGAGCGAGCACAATAATTGCCAACAACGCAACACCGAGGGTGGGGGTGTTGGGAAGCAACATGGAGGGCACGGTGGTGGGAAGCAACACAGAGGGCAGGGGAACAGGAACAACATGAGAGAGGCGGAGGGAGTTGTGTGTGTGCACGCGCTAAAAGAAAATAAAAACTAGCATTCGGACCTGTGACTTACAGTGTCTTGAACCTGTGACCTGCAAGTGACATCACATACAGATGACAGCAATTGTCGCAGCAAAGCAAAACAGACCAGCAGCGTTCCCAGCAGCTGTGGGAACCCCAGAAGGAAACAACACCATATATGGACATGTACGTCACGATGAGTCACCGATTCTAGACTGTATCAACAACAGTTTAGATAGAGAGGAGGTGAATGTCTCTCTCACAGGGAGTTTTAACTCAGGGGCAGTTCTGTTTAAGCGTTGGGCTTGGCAAGCAGGCCTTAAGTAGTCAGGCGACTAATTCAGTTAGTCAGGGGTTTAGCGAGGCCTACAGGAAGGATTGAATGAACTTGATCCCTCCGCTCCCTCCTTAAAAAATCTGAATGGTACGCTCCCTCAGCGCCCCATTCATAAAAACAAGCGCTCGCGTGCCTCGCGCAAATGGGGGGATGGGGAAATGCGGCCGACAGCAGGCAGAGTTTCCCTTGCGGGAGCGAGTGCAATAATTGCCTACATATGGCGCCGCTAGCTCCCGCAAGGAAATCGTCAAACGTGCACGGGCTGTATTGAAAGCAATGCAGCGCGTGCCCGTTTTTGCCTGGAAAGCTGAATTGATCTCAAGAGGTCTCTTTCCTATGCAGCGCATGTGCGCTGCGTAGGCGAGACCAAAAAAGGATTCAAATCAAAGATTAGGCATCACGTTTTGGAGCTCTGCAATACGCAGAGGCTGCACAACGAATTGAGTAAAGTTCTGTGAGGAAAATGTATGGGTTTTTATCATCTGCTGAACCTATACTGTACCTGACCCTAGATCTCACACATTGGGAGAGGTCTCTCCTCTTCTGTTTCAGGGCAGGAACGGTCTCGCGGTGTTTGTGTTATTGAGAGGACTGCATCGCTTTGGGGGGATCTGCTCTGCCTTGCTCATGTGACGACTTGGCTGACCAAAACTTACTGCACTTCATATTTGTTTTGCAAAATGTGTAACCCTCTTTTTCTGTGTTTTCTTTAACCCTTATTAATTCTTTGGGGCATCGGAAATGTAGGGAAGAGCTATTTTATCTTTAGCTATTAAATAGCCCTGACGTTTGTTTTAGGGTCAGTTCCTTTCTCAAAGCTGCAGTGAGATGATGGAAATCCATGGAAAATGTAGTTCCCCGGGTGCGGATTGTTCCTTTACGTTACTATAAACAAACTGTTCCAATAGAGTGATTGTAGGCTGTATCACTGACAGATTTTGAGTAGTAGTTTTATTCTGCAACAAAAGATTGTATTTTATCTCAAGCCATTGTTTTGACTGGTATTGTTCTGAACTCATTTTATATTGCTTGCAGGATGTTTGTGTGTTTTAATTTGATATTTTAACTATGCCTGGATATCTTTTATGGCCAAATTTGGCAGTATAAAACTTTACTGACTGACTGACTGACTGACTGAATCCGATTCTAAATATAATGGAGTCTGCGTGGCATAAAGCACATGAGAGAAAAATAGTAGAAATAGTAGAATACACAAAGACACACAGCTGTCCAGATATGAGAAAACCAGCAGATTAGTATGGGACACACAGAGAAACTGTGGCCAGACAATGAGTTCAAGGGATCTTAAAAATAGACTGTTGTTAGAAAGGGTTTTACATATATAAGATAAACCCTGCTCACCCCCTTGGTAGCCTGGCAGAGCAGCCAGGCTTATCCCAGAGGAAATGTGTAAAGTGTTTGTGCAACACACACTAGTGACACATTAGGCACACCACATAAAGAGGTTAAGGAAAACTTATCCTTTGTATTACACATAAAACACACTAGACCACATCACAAACATCCCTGTGTGACTAGGCACTGGTCATAACTAGGCATATAAACTTCATAAGACCACATTCACATAACCACGCAGATTATAAATCACTTTGTAGTATATGTAACCCACATAGACTACATAAATCCCATAATTCGCTTTGCCATTGGCAATAGTCATAAGCATAACAGGTTATAAATCACTTTGCCAATCACGCAATTGTCATAACACCCAGTTTAGTGCACTGAAGTAAATAATAATAACTTGAACCTTAGTCCACAGACTCTTTGCATGATACAAAAAGCAAGTGACCACAAACACTTAGTGTTACAAGAACAACAAAAAACCTACTACTTACCTATGTTTAAGGACCTAAGACACAACAATCCAAAGGTTTACTAAAAAGAGTATGGCTGCCTTTTAAATTTGTAAATGTAAAAAGAACAATTGATGGACAGAATGGTGATTAATGTCAGACATTCACCCCAGTACAGAGATCTGGGCCCGAATCCATCATTTTTCTGCTCCCCATGCCATTCCAGTTTAAACCCAGCCATATGCAAATCAGTCTTGACCCTAATCTCTATGGGAACAGTCCAGCCCGAACTGCCATACCAGGTTCTCCCTGGACCGGAAACACGCATCCTGTGACCTGATTCGGGGTTTCACCCCTCATCAACCAGGCTAGCTTGACTGCAGTGGCATGGAGAGCACGAGACCCACGTCTGGGCATACCCGTCCCACTCGATGTGACAAATGCAAAAAGAACAACGGATGGACAGATTGTTGAACAATGTAAAAAATTCACCCCAATACAGATATATGGGCCTAAATCCATTGTTTTGTGCTCCCCATGCCGTTCCAGTTTAAACCCAGCCATCTGCAAACTAGTCTTGAACCTGCTCCCCTTGGAAACAGGCTAGCCCGAACTGCCAGACCAGGTCCTCTGTGGACCCGAAACAAGCCACCTAGGACCGCTTTCGGGGTTTCACCTCTCATCAGCCAGCTTGACTCCACTGGCATAGAGAGCCTGGGACCCACGTCTGGGCATACCCATCCCACTTGGGGTGATAAATGCAAAAAGAACAATTGATGGACAGACTGTTGAGCGATGTCAAACATTCACCCCAGTACAGAGATATGGGCCTAAATCTATTGTTTGTGCTCCCATGCTGTTCCCAACCCAGGTATGTGCATATCAGTCTTGACCCTGCTCCCTATAAGAACAGTCCAGCCCAAACTGCCAGGCCAGGTCCTCTCAGCATCCTGGGACCAGTTTAGGGGTTTCACTGCTCATCAGCTAGGCTAGATTGACTCCAATGGCATGGAGAGCATGGATTTCACTTCTGTGCATATCCGTCCCACCCGACCCACTCGGGATTACAAATGCAAAAAGAAAAATTGGTGAAGAGAATGTTGAACAATGTCAAACTTTCACCCCAGTACAGAGATTTGGGACTAAATCCATCTTTTTTTGCCCCCCCATGCGATTCCAGTTTAAATCCAGCCATATGCAAATCAGTCTTGACCCTGCTCCCCATGGGAACCGTTCAGTAAAACCACCAGGCCAGGTCCTCCCTGGAATGAAAACAAGCATCCTGGGACCTGTTTCAGGTTTTTCCCCCCTCATCAGCCAGGCTAGCTTGACTCCAGTGGTATGGAGAGCACGGGACACACGTCTGGGCATACCTGTCCCACTTGGGGTGACAAATGCAAAAAGAACAAATTATGGACAGAATGTTGAACAATGTCAACCATTCACTTCAGTACAGAGATCTGAGCCTAAAGCCATTGTTTTTTGCTCCCATGCCATTCTAGTTTAAACACAGCCATATGCAAATCAGTCTTGACCCTGAGCCCTATGGGAACAGTTCAGCCCGTACTGCCAGGCCAGGTCCTCCCTGGACTGGAAACAAGCATCCTGGGACCGGATTTGGGTTTCACCCCTCATCAGCCGGGTTAGCTTGACTCCAGTGGGATGGAGTGCATGAGATCTATTTCTGGGCTACTTGTGGTGACAAATGCAGAATGTTGAAAAATGTCAAATATTCACCCCAGTACAGAGATCTGGGCCTAATTTCATTGTTTATTTGCTCCCAGGCTATTCCAGTTTAAACCCAGCCATATGTAAATCAGTCTTGAACTGCTCCCTATGGGAACATTCCAGCCTAAGCTGCCAGGCTAGGTTTTCCCTGGACCGGGAACAAACATCCTGGGACCGGTTTTGGGTTTCATCCCTCATCAGCCTGGCTAGCTTGACTCCATGAGGGGTAACACCCTAAAACCGGTCCCAGGATGCTTGTTTCCAGTCCAGGGAGGACCTGGCTTGGCAGTTTAGGCTGGACTGTTCCCACAAGCATCATTTGTTTATGTAACACTTTTTGCCCAAATTTAGGAGGGGTATGACCAGACATGGGTCCCTTGCTCACAGTGCCACCCAATCCAAGCTAGCCTGGCTGGTGAATGGTAGTCCCCCAAAACCAGTCTCAGGATGCTTGTTTCCGGTCCAGGGAGGGCCTGGCTTGGCAGCTCAGGCTGGACTGTTCCTATGAGGAACAGGGTCAAGAATGATTTGCATATGGCTGGATCTAAACTGGGGTGGCATGGTGAGCAAAGGAACAATGGATTTAACCCAGATCTCTTGACTGGGGGTGAATGCATAAGTTATTTAGAATTCCGTCAATCATTTGTTTGCATAGCACTTTTGCAATTTTTAGTAGAAGGAAACAAAGTATTATTACCAGAATTACAAGAATGATGAAGAAGATGAATAATTCAACCATTATGATTGTTGCAGTGATTGTATGAATATATGTATATATCATAATTGTACTCCTATTGAAACTACCTAGTCTATAGAGAGCATAGGCTGAATGCATCTGCCAGATCAGTTGTTTAAAAATGGCCATCAGCCAATGTGTTTCGTTCCTATGAAGGAACTTCATCAGGGATTCCAATATTAGGTGAAGAATTGGACACTTAATTAGTGTCTCAGCTAACAAGTGTAGCAGTTCGGGAGAATACCGCACAATAAGGGTTAAACGTATCACATGCAATCTCCTGGATTCAATGTATCGCCACGATCGGCAAGCACGCCCAGTTCCAAGTTCTTGGAACAGGGCGTACTTGCCATAGGAACAAAACGCGTTGGCTGATGACCATTTTTAAACATTTACACTATTAAAGAAAATTGATGGACTTATTCTGATGATCTTGACTCCATTCCTGGTGCATCTTCCTTTGTCAAAAGAATTCCCATTTACCAGTGTGAATGTTGGATGAGGAAGCCGGACTTGTGTGGACAAGCTTCAGTCCTTTTCAGGATGGTGGTGAGAGTCAGCAAAGCTGGAAATCAGCCACAAGGAAGCGCCCAAGACAACCCATCGAAGTGCGCTTCTGAGGAGCCAAAGTTCAGGAGCAGGTTTTATACTCTATTCGCATTGAGCCTGATTTATTTGCAAGCTGGACACAATTTGAAAATGTTTTCATGTACGTGTAAAAATATGTTAAAAATCACTGTCAATCAATCAATCAATATGGGGTTTGTATAGCTTGGCTACTCACCTGTTAGGTTCTCAAGGAGCTTAGAGGTGGGGAGCTGGTGATTCTTCTGGGTGCTGGGGTTCAGTCGAAGAGCCAGGTCTTGAGATCCTTCCTGAATTGGGTCAGCTGTCTAAAAAGATGTCAAATTTAGATGTATTACTCAAAACGGACACTCATGTCCACATTCCCTGTCAAACCATACAACATCCACTCCTTGGCCATAGGAGACCAAAAAGCTTCAATCTAAACATATATCAAAAAGCTCATCTAAAAATGTAAACTGACTACTCATGGAATGATCTAAATATCCTGTGAGCTGTTTGGAACCATGATGGAACCAGCATCCACTGACGATGTTCCCACTGGGGCCAAGACCACATGTTCTGTAGCACAAACATGTCACTTTCAATTCTATCAGCAGCCGCTGGGGGGGTGACAGTCAGTAGTGTAGCCGCAGAGCAAGAGTCAGCAGGCAACAGTCCTGGAGCCAAAGCTTCCCAGAACGACTCATAATATGCATTTTGAAGCAATCGCATAGGACAGCACTGGTAACGAGTCTGAAGTGGAAACATCTGCAGATCCATATCCATAGATTGACCTGGTTGCGTTCCAAGGCATACATCCAGATAACACTCAAAAGTGCACATCACACAGCGGAACACAGACTGCACGCTATGTCACCATGCAGGTCGATAGGCCAAAGACCAGTTGTCATTCAGGTCTGGTAGCACAGACACGCTAAAATATTAGATCATGAATTCACGACATTACAGCATGTGTGACAGTTTCATCACCATGTGCTCCTGAAGACATCCATCCATTGCGGAGCAGAAAAACATAGGATCAGGATCCCAACAATCAGGAAAAGTACCAAAGGTTTCTCTCCAAATATGCTGGAAACCAGATAGTGTATGAACGATGGAAAACAGTCTGGAACGTGCTTTAAAGCCAGACCAAATCCCTTCAAAAAAGTGCATTACATCGCAGTATTTGAAGCATGAAATATGCAGTGCACCAGTTCTTCAAAATGCTAGAACAGGTTAGTGCGTAGTAGCAACTCTATTTCAGATGAAGAACTTGCAACTTGGAGATCAAACATCTCTCGTGCAGATGTCAAAGAAACCTCCTTCTGAAACAACAAGGCTTTTAGTCTGCTTAACTTATCAAAGTTCATGTTAAAAATAACTACTGAAGGCCAATCTGTAATTTCCTGGACTGAACCCACAGGTGGAAACAACACATTGTCTCAGTAAGTCACAACCCTGGAAACTTTCTCCACACAGGATACACCCGGTCTCTTCCCACAACAACCTAGGTTGTCCAGAACCAAATTCATTCCATTAGAACGCAATCTGAATGGTGGTGGAATCATCGCAGCTGGGACACTCTTTAGATAGCATGCTTAGTTGGCTACCAAAGCGTTACATGCTCCAAGAAGTGTAACCTCCCTACAAATTAGAGAATGAACAATTGAGGTTTCACATTCATTTCTGCGGAGAAATACCTGTTTCCCCATTTCTACATCGATAATCGAAAGGTACCATCCATCTCTCTGTACAAATCTCTCCCCTAATGCCTCATATCTGCCCACTTGCAAATATGTCAGACAAGATGTGAAATGAAACGTAGAAATTGGCAGAGAAATTAACCATTCAGCAGAGGGTGTTTCGACTGCATTGACTGATAAGTTCTCAAAATGGTAACTTCCCCAAAACTTCTATATTTACCATTTTGCTTGTTGTATCCTTTTCCAACATGATCTGTTTCGAGCATGTTAAATTATAAGGTGTAAATAATTTTGTTATGTTCAAATAACACGAAGGCACACTCAGGACTTAAGATCTGTAGTGTGCAGTTCAGTTGCATGATAGACCTAAGCTGACTTTGTCCGTGTTGTAAAAGAGACATATCACAGAGTACCTTTACCCTTGAACAAAATGTACCGTGTCATGTTAATATGCTTATGAGAGATATGTGTTGCAAGCAGGACATAATCTGAATATGTTTTCTTGTAACTGTAAACGTATGTTGAAAGTCACTGTCTAAAAAGGTGCCAAGTTTAAACGTATTACTCAAAATGGACACTTGTACATATGGTCTGTTGAACTACCCAACACTATGTGACACTTCACTATATGCTTATCCACTCTTGCCCACTCCACTATACACCACTGCAGTATTCATTACTCCACTGTTCACTGTTCACAACTCCACTGTAAGTACTACACTGGAGTCCAATCCAGACTACACCACTCCACTGTATGCAGCTCCACTGTATGGGTTTAGAAAAAAGAGGGGTCCCTTATCGCCAAAGGGAATAGGGCACTAACCAAGTGAAAATAAAGGGATCCCTTTGGGTAAATTCGTAAACGTGGGGGAACCAGTCTGAAAGTAACTTCCACCCTAGTATTTTCTAGTCATCTATCATCACCATCCACACCTTTTAAGCTTGAACCATATGTAATAGGAAAACACACATAAAGTGCTATGTTAGAGAAATATATCACAGAAATGTATTATTACAAAATTTTCAATAAAAACCCGGGAAAACCTGTCAATAAGTACATTTGATATCACAAGAGTTAATAAAAAACACAATACATTTAAAATATTAATCACGAAAATGCATGAAAATATGAAAAGAGTGAGTAAAACAAAAGCTAGGCTGAAAACTTAGTCTTAGCAAATTCCACATCCGTTTTCATATCATATTCTGGGCATGGAGATAAGCATTCTTTAATTGGCTTTTTCATCCCAATGTCCAACGGACGGATTGTGAATCAAGAAATGGCGTTGACGCGTTTCGATGGAGAGACTTTATAAACCCATCTTTATCAAGACTTTAGAATAAGCACTCCTTATTTTGTTTAATCCATTTTTCATGCAGACACCTGTTTACTTAGGCGAGACTTCTCTATCTGTAGTATTTTCACATATTATCCTAAGGGATGTCAATAAAACTCTAAAAACATTCTGTTTGACAACATAGGGGTCGCAGCTAGTATGGAAGCTGATTATGTTTGGAATGCAGACCTCCACTGTATTTGTCCTTTTCACAGGAAATCAAAAGCCTGGTTCTTAAAAATCCGGCCTCAAGCTGGTTTCGCCTGTAATAGGTGGCATTACAACCCTCGGTACCTTTGATAATTAGGGATCCTTGCTAGTACAAATTTGTGGCGAAACACTCCTATCTTCTGGGTCGGCTTACGAAAGACTGGATTTTTAAGAACCAGGCTTTTGATTTCCTGTGAAAAGGACAAATACAGTGGAGGTCCGCATTCCAAACAGAATCAGCTTCCATACTAGCTGAAATACATTTTTATTAAAAACATGAAAACCACTGAATTTCCATTAAATACAAAGGCTAGTTATAGTTAGGAAAACCTTATTTATTCTTTCCATACAAACCAAACTTAACCTACACAAACATTAGAAATTCCAAACTTATAGTTATAACTTAAATTTAAACTAAACCCCACCCTTCTAATTACTATAAGTTGTGCATCTATGTACACAGTGTTACTTATAACTTACATGTTAACTTAACACACCACCTTCAAATTATTATTAGTATAGTTAAAGTAGTATGGCAAGTAAGGTGAGAACACAGTGTACACAGCTGTGTGAGACTATGACGAATCTCCACAAAACTTTCCAAAAAAGTAATACTTTTTTACTAATTTGTGCATGGATAGTTTTGGATTGAACTGTCAAGAGGGGGAGAGAAAAAAAAGGAGGGGGGTCCCAAATAGCATTATCACCATTCATTTTTTCATAGAAACTTTAGACACAGTTTAGTTAAGCAGCAGTGCTCCATAATTGCACCCTCGCCCAACTGCCCTTCATGTGCCTGGGCCGGTCCGATAAAATTGCCAGGGCTGCTTTTGGTTCTCAGTGTGGCCCTGATCCCAAATCGCGTAACAAATTTACACAGAATTTGGCAGGAAGCTAGATCTTAGTCCTGAAAAAGTGTTTTTGTGTTTTGGTGTAAATTCGTTCAGTCGTACTGGAGAAATGAAGGTTCAAAATAATTGTATATATCACGCTGCGGAGGATCCATGGAGTCGACATTTCTCAAACTGTAATCTGATTGGTTGCCACCACCTCCACCAGGAAGTGCTGACAGTCATCTTAGCACCTGGGACTCGGTTTTGATACAAATTTGTAAAGGATCGCCGAATACGCAGCAAAATAAAAAAAATAAAAAAATCCTGCGCTTCTTTTTGAGGGGTGTGCTTAGCCCCATTCATTTTGGAGCACACTGGTGGAAATATATGGCTAAATCGTGGTGTGGTAGTACACTGTCATTTACAAACCACATATTTTCCATTTAAATGGGCATCTAATTGCACTGGCATGTACTTTTACTGCTATCTAAGACACACATGATAATAACAAATTATTGTTTGTGTGCTGTAAAGTTTTATCAGTAAAACTGCAAGTCAGTGCGATTTTTATGGCTATTTCAACGGAAAATGTGCTGTCTGTAAATGAAGGTGCGTTACCACACCCTGGTTATATATTTGCGACAGTGTGCTCCAAAATGCACCACAGCCTCATACATACCCTTACTACTCTCCTGCTGAATGGATGTGTCTAATTTTCTACACCTGCTCTTTGTGCAACAGTCCCTATGACTTTAGTGATATAACACTGATTTGATGGCAGCGGCTCCACTCTGAAATGTGTTCCTGCACCACTGTCCAAGCCTTCTTTACACGAGAGCCAGTGTCGAATAATTACCAACAATTTGATAACCATGCGTGGTAAGCTCCGTGAATGCAATTGTTTTTGATAACTTCTGTTTTTCGTCCGCTATGAAAAGACAGTACTGCACAGTAGATCGCACCTACCGTTCACACTTTATCTCCCACAGAATTGTTTAGAAGGGCGTCCCTGCTGGCACAGTTAGCCGTATTTTCTCAACTTTTCAATGCAGAACACGGAACCTGATTCTGCGCGGCCAGCAGATGGCAGAACATGACCACGTAACGGAGCTTTGAGAAAAATCACCTCAGATGTCTTGTCAGTGTTACTTTTCTAGTCAACTTAACAAAGTAGAGAGACAAACTATTTTCGAAAAAGCGATTTCATAGTCTTTTTTTTCTATATCTGCCTTTGTGCACCGAGTCCTCATAGAAAGCTGGATTTGAATGGGCAATAAATACACTGTTGTGCGTATTTGGTCAATGTCATGATTAGACAACAAGGACCCATCCATGGGACAGGGAAGGAAAAAGCTAGAGTGCAAGCCCTACCCCCAAATAAACGACAACCATTCAACTAAAGTACTTTGGGAGTAGAAAACAGCGTGAGGTTGATGGCCCACATTGGGACAGCCCTTAACCAGTGTGAGAAGAAGCCCCATGGTGAATCATGCAGCCTTTTGGGTGGGTGAGGGCTTTGTCCTAGTAATGTAATAGTTCAGTCGCCCACATATCAAAACTAGTGGTGAGACCCACGGACCTACCGGCCCCTATGTTTTCTTTTCCTCGAATATTTTAGTTGAATAGTTGTAGACAAAAATGGCTTACATTTGAACGATGTCAACTGCACTCTGATGTGTGCCTCAGTCAGTGCTTAGTTTGTAAAATAATAAGTGCAGCTGGCACCACCCGCGGTCCCTGCCAACGCTGCCAAACACCAGTACCAACGACACCTGCTTACTATTACAGCACTACATATCGGAAGATTTAATCTATTCAAGGTGACCCAAAGCTATGAATGGCCTGATCACTCTGGCATTACTATTTTTGTAAGTAACGCATTGCTGCGGGAAAACAGCGATGCGTCACTTTTCATTTTGACGCATTGCTGGAGTGTGTCACAAAAGTGACGCAACTTCAGCAACGGGGCATTTAATATGGGCAAGTCTCATTTCAAGGTGCCTGCGTCAGTCTTAGGCCTGCTATGAGGCAGGCGTGAGATATTGACGAATTGCGTCTTAGAAGTGGCGCAGTGAAATCTCATAGATTTCACTGCGTCACTTCTACAAGGCTTACTTGCATCCGAATGCCCACCCTGAATACATTATACCTGGCGCAGGTATAATGTGGCGCAGGGGTTTACAAAGTGACGCATCTTCCTAGATACGTCACTTTGTAAATATGACGCAACATGGTGCATTTTTCACACTGCCGGTCCGGCGGCACCAAAGTGACTCAAGGGCTCATAAATAAGCCTCTTTGCTCAGAAGCTTTTTTTAAGAAAAAAAAGATTGATACCGCTATTATGTGGTGGGCTGTCATAAATATATGCCGGTGTTGAGAAAAAAGTGTTGGTGTCGAGCACACCGGGGCAAATGAAGCACTGCTGCTTCTATACCTTTTGGTAACATACTCTCAAAAACCTCTATGAGGAGGGTTAGCACTATTTCAGATGTTACTTGGTTCAATACCTCAATCTCACGCCACTGAGAAAAGAAAGATTTGTGAGTGACAGAGAAGCACTTTGCCACAGCTATGTCTAGCACTACTCTTTCCCATGTAAAATAGAACAAGATTAACCCTGCCACACGGATATAAGGGGTCCTAATACAGGATCCAATCAATAAACAAATGGGGTGAACATGAAAACCAGAGCCATATACTTCACCATTCCTCTTTTTTTAGTACATGATATTTTGATTTTTTTCTTAAAACATGATTTGTCTTTTCACAGTACAGTTTTTAATGAGAAATACTGTTGATACATAGTTCATATAAAAATGATTACATCTAGGGGAAAGACACATTTCATTCAAGATAAAGGGTAAATTAAATACAGTACACAAAAAGTTCCTCACAATCCCAAACACTCCCCCCAAATTTTTTTTGTTATATATACATCACTTAAAATACTCATTCACTTCCTCATTCATTCAGATTCACTCACAAACAAGTACAACCGTGCCTGCAACAACAGATGTATAATAGTTGCATAGGTTAAGGGTGGACGAAGCGGACAAAACTAATGGGAAAGGTTTTATGAGGACCCAGAAGTTGCCGTCCACTATGTAGCGCCGACGCGCGTTTCGGTGTTAGCCCTATTAGGCAGCACCTTCTTCAGGGCAGGAGTGTACAATCAGGGAAGGGAAACACATAGGCTGTGAATAAAAAAACAATTCTCAATATCTCATAGATAATACACTTGATACAATGCATAAAAATAATCAACATTTTGCTTTAGTTTTCTGATTTATCATTTGGTTTAACATAGTGGTTCAGTCAAGGCTCCGTTAATCAAGAGGGTCACTCCTCAAAGATCGGACTTCCCTAGGATAGGGGAGCACAAGGTCATTTTTTAAGACCTAGGTTTAGGGTGGACGCATCCACATTCATTCAAGTATAAAGACTATCATTCATATGGTCCATTCATTCTAACTCATTAGGGTGGCACTCGTAGATTATACTAAGAAAGAATAGTGTTTAAATGGGCAAAGGAACAATCATGCTCATATCATCGAGAATGTATATAAGGTCCTGGTATATAGGAAAGCCAAATGGGGACACAGGCATATGACACAAGTGTAGTCCTACCCAGCGTGTCTAGGGTGTTTTGTGAAATCATAGGGAAAAGCGATAGAACAACATATCCTAGACATTTCTTACAGAAGCCATACTCACAGGGTCTGAGGTGTTTTAAAGTCATAGGAGGATGCGATAACATAACCTAGGTGTTTTTTACAAAGTAGTTCAAAGGGTTACCAAAGGCTTCATAACTAAATCTAAATGTTCTAAGGAGCATACGGTACAGTTTTCTTTAAATATGCTTATTCAAAAGATTACCTAAGATGGGATCACAATATTGTCCCTCTCGTCGTTTACGGGCTCAATGGATCTCAAATCACAGATAGTCTAATGGGATAAAAAAGAGATAATAAATATACCCCGTTTATCGATTTTTGGAGATTTGAGGGGAGATCGACGGGTAAATAAAGGACAAGGAGTCGATGAGTTTACCTTTGGGATAGAAGGGTCTGAGCCTCTAATGGGGTTCTGCGGCTGGAGAAGGCTTTATTTAAATGCTGCGTGGAGTCAGTGGGTAACAAAAGATTCAGCTTTAATTTTTTAATAGTCCGTAGATCATGAGTTAAGTCTTGTCTAAGGGTGACAAAAGAAGAATATATGCGGTCTATAAGAATCAATCCGGCTGGTGGTGGAACCACCAGCCGGATTGATTCTTATAGACTTATAGACCAAACAAAATAAACAAGGCCTTTTCTGATACTGTCAGCTTTTAGAATCCAATGCAGTTCTTCTTTGTTGAGCAATTGGGAGAGATCCGCTCCTCTTGGAGGTGGTTTGATGATAGAAACAACTGTCCAAAGTAATTCATCTTCGCTGTGGCCTTATTCGTGGAAATGTTCAACTAGTGGTGCATTGGCCGTGTTACACCGGATCCTGCTTCGGTGTTGGCCAATTCTTAGTTTTACTTTCTGACTTGTCTGCCCTATATAAATAAGCATGCAGGAACAGAAAATTGCATATACCAAATTTACAGAGTTACAGTTGGAAAAATATCTTCGGTCAAATTTGATAGTACCATATTCAAAAGATATATACAATTTCTGTTTTTCCTTCCCCCTTGCCTCCAATTTCCTTCTTATATACAATTTCTGTTTTTCCTTCCCCCTTGCCTCCCATTTCCTTCATGTAAAGTAATGCTATAATAGGCATTGTGTTAATAATTGTTGAACAAAACAATACTGCTGATAATTCTTCTCCTGATGATGATGTCATAATTTAAAAAGGCATCGAAACGTCGTCGATAAAAAAACCCATATGCAATATGATGAATGCTATATTGTTTGATGCAATGGTATGGTTATGTTTAAGAGATTGAGTCTGTAGCAATGAACAATAGTATACAGACAGATTTTCGCTTTGCCTTTTTGGCCATTTCTTTGTTGTTTTGTCTAAAATGTTGTGGGTCACGGCTGTGCCCACTTGTTATCTTGGTCTTAAAACTCCCTCTATGAACTAGATCATTTAAAATAAAATTCTTGTCCAACTGGACAAAGAAACTTACTACTTATTAGGTGTATGATTATTATTTTTTGCTATCCTGTCCACATATAGGGACCATTGTCTTTTGTAAATTCATGGGAACAGTCCAGCCCGAACTGCCAAGCCATGTCTTCCCTGGACCGGAATCAAGCTTCGTAGGACCTTTTTTTGGCATTACAGCCGTCTTCAGCCAGGCTTGCTTGACTCCAGTGGCAAAGTGAGCAAGGGACTCACGTCTGAGCATACCCTGCCAACTTAGGACGAACAAAGAAAAACCAAAGGTGGTGATGGTCGGAGCGTTGACAATACAAACACTCACCCCCAGTCAACTGATCTGGGTTTAATCCATCACCGTTCTTTAGCTCACTCCGCTACCCCAGTTCAGACATGGCCATATGCAAATCAGTCTGACCCTGTGCCTCATGGGAACAGTCCAGCCTCAACTGCCAGGTCATGTCTTCCCTGGACCGGAACCAAGCTTCCCAGGACCGGTGTCTGGCATTACAGCCGTCTTCAGCCGGGCTTGCTTGACTCCAGTGGCAAAGTGAGCAAGGGACTCACTTCTGAGCATACCCTGCCAACTTAGGGCGAACAAAGAAAAACCAAAGGTGGTGATGGACGGAGCGTTGACAATACAAACACTCACCCCCAGTCAACTGATATGGGTTTAATCCATCACCATTCTTTAGCTCACTCCGCCACCCCAGTTCAGACATGGCCATATGCAAATCAGTATGAGCCTGTGCCTCATGGGAACAGTCCAGTCCAGCCTGAACCACCAAGCCATGTCTTCCCTGGACCGGAGTCAAGCTTCCCAGGACCGGTTTCTGGCATTACAGCCGTCTTCGTGAATGACTCAAGCCAATTTTTGGTGGGTGGCTAAAGTCCAAGTGACTCTGCATGCCTGCCACGGAAAGGCACTGGTAAATGCCCATTGTAATATGGCTGGCGGTGTCTGATAGACACCTCCACCATATGAACCTTTTTCCGCCCCGGTCGCAAGGCGACCGGGGAGAAAAAGCGGCAGACGGTCTTTCCGTCCGCCGCGGATCCCACAGCCATGCTAATATGGCGGGGGGTCATTCCGGCATGGATGGTGGGCGGATCGCCCCCGCCAGGCCGGCGGTGGCTACCGCCGGCCTGGCAGGGGCGATCCGCCCGCAATCATAATGGGCCCCTATGTGTCGTGAATGGCTCAAGCAAATTTTTGGTGGGTGGCTAAAGTCCAAGTGATAAATTAGAATGCCTTTAAATTCTGTATTTATTTGCTGTGCTTTAAAGCCAACCCGCCAGCTCCGCTCCGCCAGCCTCGCCCTCGCCACCGTCCCATGGATTCGCAGAACCACCACCGGAGGAAGATCCTTCACCTACCAGGCGGCCAAGACCTGGAACACCCTCCCCACCCACCTACGACTCACCCAGGATTATCTCTCCTTCAGGAAGCACTCAAGACCTGGCTTTTCGAGCAGTAGCAGCCCCCTCCCCCAGCGCCTTTAGACCCTAGGGGGTGAGTAGCGCGCTTTACAAATACTCTTGATTGATTGAAAGAGAAATGTCTTCTGGCAAATTGCTGTTTATTTGTTTAACATGGGGATTGGTGCTTACAAACTCTACTGACTGTGCAGTCAGATAAAGAAAAATAAAATGAATTCTGTGTACAATCTTGAAACCTGTTTGGAATTTACTCCAGCGTGGGTATATTCTATCTATGTTTTTCTGTTGCAATGTATTTTTGAAATAAATGTAACATTTTCTTAATCATTGGAACTTCCCATGGAAATGATTATTATTTTTCCATTAGTACTATTTAAACATTTCTTTATGCTTAGGAAGCTGTGTTCCTTAAAATAATGATAAAAGGGCCATACCAACTTGATTCTCCAAAATGCTCATATCCAGTTCCAAATTCGAGATAAGGCTCGAGACCGATTTGGGGATGGCTAAAAGCCTGTACAAAAATGTAGTTTAAGTAACAACCAGGTAAGAAGTCCTGTAAATGGTGAAAGTGCTCTTGGAAGTGATCCAGCACAACTCCAAACCAAACCTCCAAAGCCATCACTAAATTTCCTAGGAGCTAACACACTTTACTCGTCAGTGGGGCCCATAACACCGCGAGTCACTCATTCACCCAAATCACCCTACTCCCAGGATTAGTAAAGACTAGTGGAGGAGATGGTGGATTTTAGCGTTTTTTCTCATTTTGATTATTTCTAAACATTTATGCACTATATACATCTGCAGTTTAACAAATTTACCATGGTTTTACCCTTAAGAAAACATTAAAACACCCCACCATTTGGTCAATGGATCAGCTAGTAAAAGTTAACTAATGGACAACAAGACCAGCTTAATTCTCCATTTATTTAATTTTTATTTAGAGACTTACTCTCCTAGCATGACCTTATTTTATTTAGCCTTCATTCAATAATCATTAAAATATTTTATGAACCTAGAGAAAAAGAAAAGTTAAATTCAAACAGTTTACATTTATTAACAGAATAGTTCAAAAAGTAAGTCAAAACCATATTACCAAGATTTTAGTAAATGGACATTAGGGTTAGCACAGGAAAGTTCCCCAAAACCGCCTCTCTATTCTTTCTTGATGTTCACCTCCCATCCGGACTCTGCACCCATCAAAAGTTAAAGTCAAGAAAAATGTCAAAGTCTTTGCACCATGCAAAATTGTTCAGTCCGACAGCATGTTGTGGTGCAAAAAACATTCAAAAGTAAGCTCTCTCTTCACTTCCAAACGTCCTCTTTTATACCCTTTTTCCGTAACTATCTATCTAAAATTTGAAACTTTTAGGGTCCTCACTCAATTTCATTGGTCCTTTTAAGGGGTGGATGAGCATCACCTCATCTCCTCATTGTCCATATTTCCGCCAAGTCATCGTTATAATCAAAATAAGGTTTCGATTGTTCTTTAACAGTTTTTTTTTGTTTCACTTGTGTCCTTTAACTTGTCACTTGGAGCAATATTCCCAGGCTCACGACGCGGTCATACAAATCTTGGCACCCTTTTACACTCCAGGCCACGCTGACCTTGACCAACGCTGAACAGGCACAGACTGCTTGCACATCTCTCGAGCATAGTCGCACATGCGTAGATCACCACCGTTTCGGAGTCTCGCAAACCTTCCATTTTATCGGAGGCCGCATGTCCCATAAAGAGAACTATTATAGAAACAAACACAATTAAACAATAGATTTAGAAGTATAGTCCTTCAGTTTACCTCTCCCCATTCTAAGGTAACCCTGTTAGTCATTACCTAGCGTTCTAGCAACATTTGAGCGTTATTTTCTTACCATTCTCCATCGTTTCTGTCACAATAAGAAATATAGGAAGCTTACATGCATGGGGTTTCGTTAGATTATGACATTTACGTACTATGTTAGTATGACAATTTCACTCAATTAATATATTATGATTCGCAACACAAGCAAATTAGTATCCTACGTTTATTTGTGTATGTGCTTTCTATTCTACGTTGGTTAATTTAAAAACCACACGATTAATACATATTACAATTATGGGAAAGAGACTTTGAGAGGGGTATACAAAAATGTTTGTTTTCACCCTTGCTCCATCAACTCCCCCTTTGGTGATTTATCACCAAATAACACCCCAAAATTTCGTACATTTTCTATAACATTGTGAGAAGTTGGCCTGATATATGATGTTTCCAATTCTGAAACCACCTTGTATCAGTCCAAACAATCTTATAAAGAAAAGAGAGTACCCTCTGGACCCAAGGGAACTGGATAGAGTAAGACAAAAATATTTAAGTATTCCCTGGGTTGTTTTATAGTTATCTCAAGAGACACTCTGTCTCCACATTCACAAAGAGGGCTGTCCCTCACACAGTCACACTTAATTATCTATGTACACAAAGTTCGTATATTGCATCCCATCTAATAGTAGAACCACAAAGGCAATAAGAGTTTGGCATAGACCTATTTGTTAAAATTCATCAATTTTTAATTTTTATTTCTTACTTAAAAGAACAGTTTATATGTGCTTGAACACTATGACCATCAACGTTACAATTTTTAATACAGTGCCTAGTGCTCGTTATTTCCACATCACAAATGTACACAGTTTCCACTACATATAAAAACAACTAATACGAACACAATTCAATTTAAACAAGATTTAAAAAAGATTTAAAAACCCTTAATCGGGGTGTTGGCGCGTTTCGGTGGATAAGGCGCTAGGCCCCACCTTCTTCAGGACAATTTATATAACATGGATCTGTGAATGAAGGAATCCAATGTTAGAAAACATCCTCACATGCAGTTTCACATAGATATACATTTTATAAAAAAGTTCTTGCCATGATTTTTGGTGATACTATACTAATTGCCTATTGTGGTTATACTAAGATTGTCACCCACCCTCCCGATTGGTGGCTACATTCATGCATTTTTGAAAAATAATTCACACTCACACTCCTTTTACATTGTAAAGGCTCTTTTCACATTTAAACCAAGATTAAATCAACCATATATCCGTTTATAACTTAGGATGCGTTAATCTTCCAAGGTCTTATTCAAGTACCCTTCTTGTGGACGGTTTAATTCAAAGGACCTCTGGACAGACAATATTGGGGGTCCTTATTAATTTTGTGCTGGATTTATCTTTAATAAAAAGAGGTCCAATTGGACACACCTAGTATCTTATGAGTATAGTAAAGATCATACCTGAATTTTCTTGTGACACTATTCTCTCAATACATATATGGTGTTCATGTAATCTCCTATTCGATTGAATATCTGTTGGTCGGTTTAATCAATTACGACCTATAGAGAGATATATAGACCATTGTTGAACAACTAGAAAATTAATTAACTAGAGGCCATGGATAGATGAACAGAATCGATTGCAACACACCTGTATTTCCTTGTACTTAAATATAGACCGGTGTGTTTGTGTAGCTTCCTTATTTATTGGCAAGCAGTTTCTGAAAAGAGAAATAATGTCCCTTCATTCTCATTGTGCTATCGTTTCTCTATTTCTACGTGTATCAGGTTCTCTCATGTTAACTCACCTTGTGTTCTTATAATCTTAAATCACGAGTTTTGGATCCTTCTTTGTGTCTTCCTACCTCTAAACATAGGCCGATATCTGTTTAGATTTTCTGTGTTGCCTGTTTTAGAAGTCAAACAAGACCAAACTGTTACTACTATATTACATTTCTCCATTGTGTTTCATACTTTTAGTTTCCATTTTTCTCACCTTTCATGATGTAAGTCAGACCTCCATTATTATTTTCGGATCAGCTTCTTAGGTGGGGCTCTATTCTCATACCCTCTCCTTGTCACCTATGATATAAAGTGTATGTTCTATGTCTATTTACATCTCTATATTTTTTACTTAATCACTTTAGGTGTGATACTTGCCCCGATTGTCATTTGTAAAAACCTTTTACATATATAATTAAGCGTTTTTCTTTTTTCTTATATACACCTTTAATTGCTCCTCATATTAAGCTTCTGGGTATGTTCAAGTGAGTTAGAGAGTCAGCGACATCCTCATCTCTCGCGACTTTCATATGTTATTTCCTCACTTATGCTACCTCTCAACCTTCGTTAAGTACTAATTTCCAGTTAGACGCGTCTCAATTCATTTTTAAATGCCAATCCCATTTTCGTAATAATAAATGTGGGGACAAAACGTGGGTGTTTAACAACTTATTTAGATGAAGGTTGAGCATTTGCGGGCCGGCCACCTTTAATGCACTATACTTCGAGCAATTGTATGCGGGTTTAACAACTTATTTAAGTAAAGGTTAAGCATTTGCGGGCCCCCGTTTATACACTGTGTTTCGCGCAATCATATACGGGTTACCCTTCATTAATTAAGCTTCACGTTAGAAAGAGGGATTACCACTAATGAGATAGACTCAGGCTCACCTTTTTGGCGTTCTCGTGTCTTGCTGCCACCGGTCTCCGTATTATCAGGGGAAGTGATCAAAGATCAATGTTGTTTTATAATTCCGGTTCAACTCACTCCCTTTGTGGTCGTGGATCCTGTTAACTACCTATACTTTGCTGGCCGCCATCTTAGA
Source organism: Lissotriton vulgaris (assembly GCF_964263255.1). Taxonomy (NCBI): domain Eukaryota; kingdom Metazoa; phylum Chordata; class Amphibia; order Caudata; family Salamandridae; genus Lissotriton; species Lissotriton vulgaris. The sequence continues at coordinate 1,734,492,195 of NC_141691.1, forward strand.
GTGTATTCATTTTGTGTATTATTTATGCATTCCCTTATCTATTGCATCTAAAGATAAGGTTTTTCCTACCGCTTCATTCTGATTCCCGGGTTTTATCTTATTTCTTATTTTATATTCATTATTATTGAATATTTATGAAAATTTCAATCCTCCTGGGAGTGATATTTCATAACTCTAACCCCTTGGGTATCTTGCAATGGGTGCTTGTGTCTAAGCGTTTCTCATGAAAATGTTTATAACCTATTAATAACCACTCACTTTCCAAAGTAAAACATTTTTTTAATGTATTTATTTAGCACATTCTATTTATCGTTTTTTAGCCCCATTCATCTATATATAATTAAATCAAATCGGACACTAGGCGTTATGGACCCACTTCCTATTGTATTATATAATGCCCTCAGAAGAACTCATACCAAAAAATTATTTAAACAAAAATTTTATAGGGTAAATTAGTCAGGGTTTTATACAATACATCAGTGTCATTGTTCATTTTACCTGTGTATTCTTTCCCACTCTTCACGGTTATTAAGACCTTCAATGTGGGTTCTAAAAATACACATGTAAAACTGTTCTCGCATTTTCCATTTTTTATCCAGGTTGCCTCCTCTTCTTGACAGGGTCACCTTTTCTAAAATACACCAACGGAGGTCATCTACTGTATGACTACATTCTGCCCAATGTTCCGTTAGTGGTGCATTTCTCTTCCTCGTTCTGATCGCGGACCTGTGCTCATTTAGTCTAATCCTAACCTCTCTGCTGGTTTCACTAATAAAGCCCAAACCACATGGGCACATGATTAAATAAATAACATTTTGGGTCTTACAATTAAACATATTCTTAGCAGTATGTATACCCTTATTTAGCGTGATCTTTTCACCCGAAAATATTGATTTGCAGTTCCCACATGTGCTGCAATGGTATGTGCCAATTAGTTTTTTGTTTGTCATAATGCCAGTTTGATAAGTTTAATTTTTGTCTCTGTATGTTCTCACTAATCTATTCCTGATTTTTCTATCCCGTCTATATGAGAACAGAGGTTTTTCGATCTTTGCAGAGTTGTTCTCCTGGAGATAGCTCCAATTTCTATTTATAATATTTTTCACTTTGTTGCTGATCACTGAGTAGTTGGATACAAACACGATTTTTTCTACATTTTCTCTTTCTCCAGTTTTTTCCTCAAACAATGCCTCCCGGTTATAAAATGTAGCTCTTTTGTATGCTTTCTTTATGATGTTTTTAGGGTATCCCCTATTGTTCAATTTAATTTTCAACTTCTCTGCATGGATCTCAAAATCCTTTTTATTTGTGCAGTTTCTGCGGAGCCGCAGAAACTGGCCAAAGGGTATATTGTCCTTCTGGCATCGTGGGTGGTCACTGTTATAGTGGAGCATCGTGTTGCGATCACTAGGTTTAACATATAAGTCAACTATTAGTGCATTATATTTTGCTATTATTGTGATATCTAGGAAAGCACATTCCTTCTGGCTCATGGTATGAGTAAATTTCAGATTTGGATCTCCATAGTTAAGCCATGCGATGAACTCCACTAGTTCTTCTTCCTCACCATCCCAGATGAAGAAAATGTCATCTATAAATCGCGACTGTAAACAATAAACTTAGGGGTCTAAATCAGAATCCGATTGTGATTCACTAATGTTGTGCCTATGCCAGCTCGTGTGCGTAGGAACCAGAAGTTATAGGTGGGGATAACAAACCAAATCGCCAAAATGTGAGACACCGGTAACCGTGAGTCACCCCTGATTGAGGATTCCCATCAAAGTCTTGTATGGATCAATATTATCATCTGGTAATCCTTATCGGGTATTGTGTCTCTTGATCATTGAGACCACATGCATACCCTGATAGATGGTTCGGGGTAGCGACCCACAATCACTCGGATATACCACATGATGTTGACATGATGGGAAAGTGCAGTGCAACAATAATAAATGTGGTGATTAAAAAAGGATAGGGAACTAGCAAAAAACTATTTTAATGAACGTTGGCCCCTTCCTGTTTAAAAACAAGAACAGTTTAGCAAAATCGTCGCAGTACACACAAATAGCTGCGGAGAGACCAACATGTTTCAGCCTCAGAGGGAGGTTCCTCAGGCTTTCGTCAGGGTCTCTGTTCTTTGGTAATGCTACTGCTTATGAGTGATGAATAAGGTGTGAAAAAACTATACGAAAAAACACACAAGTGAAGTATAACAGTAAAGGATATGATGTTCCTTCGTCTGTACAAACTCCTCTTCGGCACCTGGTGTCTTGTTGCTGGACAAACGTACATCTATAAATCGCGACCAATTGGTCACGTTATCATAGAAAGGTGCTGCCTCATTATATATATGTTTGCTCTCAAAGGCACCAACATAGAGGCAGGCTAGACTAGGAGCACAGGTAGCCCCCATGCTGGTGCCCTTGACCTGACAGTATAGGTCTTCTTCGAAGAGGAAGATGTTATTCCTCAATATTATGTCCACTAGTTCCAGTAAGAAAGTGGAGTGTTCTGATAAATCACCAATCCCATCTTTTAATATCTCTCTGACAGTTTCCACTGTTGCTGCCTGTGGTATATTTGTATATAATGATTCGATGTCAATGAGACTAGCCACTGTTTTTGATCATCGAATTTTAGACTTTCAACTTTCTTTATTATTTCAGTTGTGTCCTTAATATATGATTTTTGTAGAGCTACCATAGGTCCTAAAAATTTGTCAACATAGATACTCAATGGCTCAGTGAGGGAGTTTAAGCTTAAACTATTGGTCTCATTGTGGGATTCAATAGGCACTTATGCACCTTGGGGAGCCCATATATGGCAGGAATTACTGGATGGTTGTTAAGTAAAAAGCCATATTCATCAGGACAGATAATATCATCCTCTTTTGCCATGTCCAGAACATTTTTAATATGTCTCTGGAGTGTCCGCCATTCGTCTTGTGACGATGGTCTATAATGTTCTCTTACTGTTAGAAGGGAAAGCATTTTCTCTCGATATATCTCTGTATCTAATAGAACAATGCTTCAGTGTCAAAATGGAGGGTGGTTTTAAACCTGACTGGTTACTTTTTTCTGGTAATACTTTATTTTCAAAAAAACTTTTTCAGCCTCACCTTCCTGAATAGACTCTTCACATCTTTCAAGATTTCATAAGCATTGGGTTTAGAGATGGGTTCAAATCCTAATCCTAAATTTAAAACTTTTTGTTCAGTGTCGCTTAGCACCTTTTTAGACAAATTAATAATTGATGCTTTTTTATTTATTAGCAATCCCACCTTTTCTGACTGCGTGTGTTCATGTATGGGGGTCTGGCCTGATGTGCTTGTCGATGGTAATTCCCACGACCTCTCCCCCGTGGTGCATAGTTCCCTCTCTGTTGGTTGTGGCCTAAAAAAGGTCTCTGATCTCTATTTTGTGCTTGGTTTGATTCTTTCCTATTTCTGTTATCATTATGTGAGTCTTCTTCAGATTCAGTGCTCACATAGGAGGTGTCTGAGAAACTCACATTTTTCTTTTGTCCCCTAGGGCGATAAGGATCCCAGTTTTTATTTTGATATTGATTAGTATCCTGCATTGGTGTATCATAGTAATCCTTTTTGGTATATGGATATACTATTTCTGTACTGTATCTACTTATGTCCTTTTTCAGTTTTTTTTTACCTATTAGGTAGTCTCTATATCCATTCACATCCTCTGCTATTTCACTTAGTTTATTTTTTGCTTCTTCTAAGGCATTACGGTAGCTACTTTTAATTTCGGCTTCCTTTTTATCTAGGTCTCTTTTTTCTATGATGATATATTCCTGTGCCGTTTCTATTATTAAAAGCATCCAGTCTCTGCTGCATCTATTTGCTATGAGGGTCCAGTGTTCAATACATTTTTCATTCTTTGCGAATAAGCCTGGTTCATTCCTTACTTGCAGGCCCACTGGAATAATGCCCTTTCTACAGTATTCAATTAGAAATTCAGAGTGTAATACGGTACGTACCACCTTTTTCTTTAGGTTCCAAAAGGTGTTCCATTTCTCAAAATTACCATCAGATATGATGGAAGCGCTGGTACCTTTAGCGCTCCCTATAATCTTAGAAAATTGGTCTTCTGTAAAACCGAATGTTTTTATCGTGTCCATTATTAATTAGACACTCAGTTATGCTCCCCTCTCCGGCTCACAAGCCGTGCTATTAATCTTATAAAGAAAAGAAAGTACCCTCTGGACCCAAGGGAACTGGGTAGAGTAAGACAAAAATATTTAAGTATTCCCTGGGTTGTTTTATAGTTATCTCAAGAGACACTCTGTCTCCACATTCACAAAGAGGGCTGTCCCTCACACAGTCACACTTAATTATCTATGTACACAAAGTTCGTATATTGCATCCCATCTAATAGTAGAACCACAAAGGCAATAAGAGTTTGGCATAGACCTATTTGTTAAAATTCATCAATTTTTAATTTTTATTTCTTACTTAAAAGAACAGTTTATATGTGCTTGAACACTATGACCATCAACGTTACAATTTTTAATACAGTGCCTAGTGCTCGTTATTTCCACATCACAAATGTACACAGTTTCCACTACATATAAAAACAACTAATACGAACACAATTCAATTTAAACAAGATTTAAAAAAGATTTAAAAACCCTTAATCGGGGTGTCAACGTGTTTCGGTGGATAAGGCGCTAGGCCCCACCTTCTTCAGGACAATTTATATAACATGGATCTGTGAATGAAGGAATCCAATGTTAGAAAACATCCTCACATGCAGTTTCACATAGATATACATTTTATAAAAAAGTTCTTGCCATGATTTTTGGTGATACTATACTAATTGCCTATTGTGGTTATACTAAGATTGTCACCCACCCTCCCGATTGGTGGCTACATTCATGCATTTTTTAAAAAGAATTCACACTCACACTCCTTTTACATTGTAAAGGCTCTTTTCACATTTAAACCAAGATTAAATCAACCATATATCCCTTTATAACTTAGGATGCGTTAATCTTCCAAGTACCCTTCTTGTGGACGATTTAATTCAAAGGACCTCTGGACAGACAATATTGGGTCCTTATTGATTTTGTGTTGGATTTATCTTTAATAAAAAGAGGACAAATAGGACACACCTAGGGCCCGATGTAGGTCGATCGGTAACGGCCGAAAATCGGTATTTTTGGCCGTTACCGACCGGTATTCAAGGATTGGCATGTAGGGGCACAATTTTACAGAATCGGTAAATTTACCGATTCGGTAAATTTACCGATTCTGTAAAATACCGAATCGGTATTTTTACCGATTCGGTAAATCTCAGATGTAGGTGGGACTCTTCTGAGTCCCAAAGGCCCTACAAAATCGGTATTTTACCACACAATCCTATTGTGTGGTAAAATACCGAATTCAGGTGTGCATGCACATGTGTGCATGCACACCTAGCCATGTGACAGACAGACATGCCCTTTGATCACTTCCCCTGATAATACGGAGTTCTTCTGAGGGCATTATATAATACAATAGGAAGTTGGTCCATAACTCCTAGTGTCCGATTTGATGTAATTATATATGGATGAATGGGGCTAAATAACGATACATAGAATGTGCTAAATAAATACATTGAAAACATTTTTTACTTTGGAAAGTGAGTGGTTATTAATAGGTTATAAACATTTTCACGAGAAACGCTTAGACACAAGCACCCATTGCAAGATACCCAAGGGGTTAGAGTTATGAAATATCACTCCCAGGAGGATTGAAATTTTCATAAATATTCAATAATAACGAATATAAAATAAGAAATAAGATAAAACCCGGGAATCAGAATGAAGCGGTAGGAAAAAGACTTATCTTTAGATGCAATAGATAAGGGAATGCATAAATAATACACAAAATGAATACACTCTAAGATGGCGGCCATCAAAGTATAGGTAATTAACAGGATCCACGACCACAAAGAGAGTGAGTTGAACCGGAAGTATAAAACAACCTTGATCTTTGATCACTTCCCCTGATAATACGGAGACCGGTGGCAGCAAGACACGAGAACACCAAAAAGGTGAGCCTGAGTGTGGTATTCCATGACCTGATGTCATCTGGAATCTTCCCATGTCATTCAGAAGGGTCTTAGTAACTTAGAATGTTTTCCCTTGACTGTGGACTGTTACTGCTTTACTGATGATGAAGACATCTCCTGCTACCTGTGGTTGTTAAGCTGTTCTTCCTATGAATAAATCTACTTGGACCTACTTCCTGTGTAGTTTGGTTTACTACACAATTACTGGCGACGTTGGGAGCAGTGGATTTTCAAAGACAGCGTTCACTCATTTTCTGTATTTCCAGTTTCATGCAAAATTTGATTTTGCCAACTAAAGAACATTTTGTTTACTTCTGCGGTGAGAAGCTTCATTCATCATCTTTCAAAACTTTTTTTTTTAACATTACTACTCAAACGTAAGTCAATCTACTGGATTTTCGCTTCTACTTTGCGCTTCTATTTTGTGCATCTACTATTTCTCAATCTATTCCCTACTTCTCGACCGCATTCATCGAGCGGTTTTCAGCTTCTATATTTCATTTTTTTTTTTTGTGTGACATTGCTGTGCTCGTTTACTTTTTAGAAGTTAAGGTTTTGAAAATAAACATTGAAGAACTCACCTCGAGCACTTCTCTCGAGCTTCCCGGAGTTCGTTTCAATCCTTGCGTTGCATCCTGGGATACGAGCGTCATCGCGCATGTCATCCCGCACAATTGCACGTTCACGGCGGCCATCTTGATGCAGTTTGAAGCATTTGCTTCGTGTTGTTCTTGATTTTGACGAGCAATTTCCTATTTTCAGACCGGAAATTAAACTCATTACGGAAATTCAATTTTATTATAAATACTTCCGGATATCGAACGCTCTGCTGCAATTTAATTTCAGTTTAAATACTTTTCTGCAAAAAATATTTTTTTTTTACAGTGACTTGCACATCTCTTCGAAATAACACCCTGCAAATTTTCACCATTCTGCAATTTTCCACGGTGATTTGCACATCTCTTAGAAACACCTCACTGCAAATTTCCACGGTGATTTGCACACCTTTCAAAAAATAGAGACGTTTTCTTATTTATTCATACTGTTCTAGAATTTATTTATTGTGTACTAACATTACATTTTATTTGCAGGATGTCTAACATTGCAGCACCATCTCATTTTCTTCAAGTTGCAGGCGATCCTCCTATAGAATGGGATCTTTGGTTTCCCATGTTTATTGCATACGTGGATGTTCTAGAAAAGGAGGATTGTTCACCAAAAAGGAAACTTGCTCTTTTAAGACATTGTCTTGTTGGTGCAGGAATAAAAGAATTTGATAACCTACCACCTTTGGAGGATGCTGGTGACATGGATGTATTTAATAAAACTTCTAAGCAAATGAAGATTCGTTTTGGTAGGAGGATAAATACTGTGATGGAAAGGTTCAAATTCTATTCTCATGAACAGAAACCGGATGAAACGATTGAGGATTACGTTGCAGCACTACGTTCACTTGCCTGCACTTGCTCTTTCGAAACTATATCATATGAGCAAGTCCTCAGGGACCAAATCATGATGAAAACAAAAAGTAAAAAGATCCAAGAAAGGCTTTGGTTAGGGACTGAGACTACACTTGCTGCAGTAGTAAACATAGCTAAAGGTATAGAGCATTCTGAAATATTTGTATCTGAAATTAGAGGGAAAAATATGAAGACACATTTTCCTGAGGTTGAAGTAGCCATTGTTAAAAGTAACACCAGTCATCCTACTTCGAATACCCTCAATACTAAATCTAACTTTAAGAAAGAATATGTAAGAAATGCTAACGATAATAAGAGTTTTACTAAGAAAAGTACAATATTTTGCAATAGATGTGGTAGTTCCAACCATGTTGGCAACTACAAAGGTTGTCCTGCCTGGGATAAAGTCTGCATCAAATGCAAAAAGAAAGGGCATTTTGGTAATGTGTGCAGATCTGGTCAAAGAATTAATTATATTTCCCCTGAAGAAGAGGAAGTTCTTAATAGTCTGAACTGCATACTTTCTGTTGATGAGTGTATTCAAAATAATTTTCCTTCTTGTACAATTTTTATGGATGACAAACCTATTGACATTTTTGTCGATTCCTGTGCGTGGTACACCATTATTGGTAAGAATATTTTCGAACAATTGTGGCATCAAAGGGAACTCTTGAGTCCAGACATATATCCTGGTGGGTACACGGGACGAAAGATCGCATTAGAGGGTTTCTTTTGGGCCAAGTTGTCTTTTAAGAACTGGGATATCAGAGCAAAAGTTTATGTTGCTACCAAGGGTGTGTCTATTCTTGGTTGGCCTCATCAACGTGCCTTAGGAATCAAGTTAGATCCCAATGCTGTTCCACCAGTTTATGTTGATGAGCCCCGATTTGAAAAGCACATTACTGACTCTTTAATAAACTTAACCTTAGATGCATCTAGCAATACTGATTTCACTGAGAGTGTACTTAAAGATTTTCCTGAAATTTTTAACGACAAACTAGGAAAATATATCGATTTCAAACACAAAATTATTTTAAATGATAATGCTGGTCCTGTCAGGCATAGGGTAAGAAATGTTCCTTTAGCCTATAGACCCTAATTAAAAGAAATCCTAGACGACTTAGTCAAAAGAAACATAATAGAGCCAATTGAATCTTCCCCTTGGGTTTCGCCCATTGTGATTTCACTTAAGAGTTCAGGCGAACTTCGCTTATGTGCGGATCTTCGCAGTCTTAATAAAGAAATATGGATAGACAAACATCCTTTGCCAAATATACACGAGTTGATTGCTGCATTATCAGGTGCTACCGTGTTTTCCTCAATTGACTTGGCTAGTGCCTACCACCAAGTAGAATTACATGAAGACTCAAGGAAATTAACTGCTTTTGTCACCCCAGAAGGTATGTTTCAATATTTACGCATGCCTTTCGGGTTGGCAAGTGCAGCCTCCTTCTTCCAGCGCCTTATGAAAGAATTGTTGACAGAGTGCAAGGGGGCTATAGCTTTCCAGGATGACATTTTGATTTTTGGGAAAGACTATACTGAACATGATGAGAACTTAGCTTGTGTTTTGGGAAAAGTTCGATCTAAGGGTCTTACACTGAAATATAACAAATGCAAATTCAGACAAGACAAGGTTGAGTATCTTGGACATGAAATATCAAAGTATGGAATCAAACCCAAAGTTAACCATGTCCACAATATTGTTAATGCACCTTCTCCTAATTCAAAAGAACAATTACTTTCTTTTTTAGGATTGACTGAATTCTGTGGTAAATTTGTAAAAAATTATTCAGATATTGTGCATCCTTTGAGGATTCTATTAAAAAAAATGCAAAGTTTGAGTGGGGCAAAGAACAAGAGAAATCCTTTGAAATTTTGAAATGCAAAATTGTTGAAGCACCATTTTTGAAACCCTACTCAGTGGGTAAGGAGTGTATTGTTTATGTTGATGCAAGCAATGTTGGTTTAGGGGCTGTTTTGATGCAAAAGGATAAATCTGGTGAGTTTGTTGTATCGTATGCTTCTCGAGCTCTACGTGACGCTATTGAGAGAGAATTGCTTGCTTGTACTTGGGCTTCTCAGCATTTCAGACAATTTTTGTGGGGGACAAAATTCTCTTTGAGAACGGATCATAAGCCTTTATTCACTATGTTAGCTGCTGGTGGTGGAAGAGTTCTTACTGCTCGTTTAGCGAGGCTAGCAGCCAAATTACAGGAATATCGGTGTGAGGTTGTGTATATTCCAGGACGTTTAAATGTTCATGCAGATTGCATGTCACGTTTCCCAGCAAGTGTTGATGTAGGAGACAGTGCTGATTGTGATGTTGCGTACTCGTTTGCAGATGTTAATATAATTTCAGATCAAGAAAGTTCTTTGATTCTTTCGGAGAAGGATTGGTCAGAAGCTATGGAGAATGACGTTGTCTTGAATCAAGTTAAGCAGTTTTTGATTAGAGGTTGGCCTGAGGAAAGGAAGCTTTCTGGTGAGTTGGGATCGTTCTATAAAGTCAAGGATGATTTAATGTTATGTCAAAACATCATTGTTAGATCTGATAAAATCATACCTCCTACGAGATTAAGAGAAACAATTTGCAAATTAGCACATGAAGGGCACATGGGCATGTCCACCACCAAAAGAAGGATCAGGGAACTGTTCTGGTGGCCTGGTATTGATGCTATGGTAGATAGTTGGGTCAGGAATTGTTCCCCATGCTCTTTGAGTGACAAATCAGTGAAGAGTATGTCTGTTGATATTACTCCTATCGAGTACGCTAATGGTCCTTGGCGAAGGTTAGCAATTGACATTATCGGACCTTTCAGTTATCAGTCTGGTAAAGAAATGTTTGCATTAGTTCTAATTGACTACTTCTCTAAGTGATTAATTAATCAACAGTGGGAATGGACACTAGTCTCTACAATAACCATTGGTTATTCTTTGACAACCCTCATAGACGCTGACACAATCGGTTGTTGAAAACGTGCGGTATATCTTTTCGTCCGCCCCTTAGTCAAGCGTCAGGGCATAGTCATTGGGTTGTCAAAATAACGTGCTGTATGCCTGCCTCACCCGAGGCAACCTCCAGTTAGTGTAGAAGTGTCCAGAGATAGGGGGACAGATCTCAGGAGGTGATGAATAAAACAAGGGGGGGTTTTAGGAATTGTAAAAAACTGTAGTTCCCCGTAAAAAAAATATTTATTCAAAGAAGGTGAGTACCGTTAGGTAAAAAAGATTCCTTCGTAAGTGGTTCAAAGTTCCACATCAGGTTGCAAAAGAGTCGCTAGTAACGCGGTCTTTGCCGCGTGTTCCGAAGCATGTGCTGCTTGTGCTGACTCTGCCCCTGGAAAATTGAGAACTTCGTACAAACCTTTGAAAACTACACTAATAGTGTGAGTACTTTCTATGTCCTTTTTGTGTTTTGTCCTGACGAAAGCTCCATAGACCTTCTGGCCCTAGGTGAGCTGAAACATGTCGACCTGTCTTTAAGAGTTATATGGTAATCCGGTAACTCAATTACTTAATATAACCATTACTTTTTTACCTAACGGTACTCACCTTCTTTGAATAAATATTATTGTTACGGGGAACTACCGTTTTTTACAATTCCTAAAACCCCCCCCCTTGTTTTATTCATCACCTCCTGAGATCTGTCCCCCTATCTCTGGACACTTCTACACTAACTGGAGGTTGCCTCGGGTGAGGCAGGCATACAGCACGTTATTTTGAAAACCCAATGACTATGCCCTGACGCTTGACTAAGGGGTGGACGAAAAGATATACCGCACGTTTTCAACAACCGATTGTGTCAGCGTCTATGAGGGTTGTCAAAGAATAACCAATGGTTATTGTAGAGACTAGTGTCCATTCCCACTGTTGATTAATTAATGACTTCCTAAGGGGAACTAAATGGACTACAATTCCTCTTCCCTCCCTTTTGATGAAATACTTCTCTAAGTGGCCTGAATTAAAAATTGTTGAGAAAACTTCCTCAGAGCAAGTCATTGATTTTCTTGACGAGATATTTGCTAGGGAAGGTTTACCGGAGGAACTGATTTTAGACAATGGCCCACAGTTCATTAGCAACGAGTTTGAGGATTTTCTCAGAAATTGTGGTATTACTCACAAAAGAACCTCAAATTATTTTCCGCAAGCCAACGGCCAAGTTGAGAGGTTCAACAGAGTCATCAAAGAATCTTGTCAATTGGCTGTTAAAACTGGTTTGACGTGGAAGAAAACGCTTCAAGCAACCTTATTAACTTATCGGTTGTCTCCCAATTCAGTGACTGGTCTGTCTCCTTTTGAGTTGTTACGAGGGAGGAAACCAGGTTCTCGACTTTTACCCTGGTGGTTAAAAGGTAATTCTCCTTACGAGGTAGATTTTAAGGAATTGAGGGATAAAATTGGAAAATACCAGGAAAGAATGATCCAACATTCTGCCAAAAAGAAGTATAATACTTGCAGTGTAAAGATTGGTGATCGAGTTCGTGTAAAAATGGGTGGTTTGTTTCACAAGAAGGTTTCTAGATGGCCTGATCCTGTCAAAGTAACAGAAATTTTTAGCAAAGCTGTCAGAGTTGAAGGGGGTAAAATATGGAATTTGAGAAGGATTTCTTTATGCAAGCCTTTTGTTGCCCCTTTCTCTCAAAAAACTACTCTTCCAGAGAAATTTATCTCAGACCAGAGTTCAAATGGTTTCTCTGGTATGCATGAAGCTTATGACAATTTAGAAAATGTGACTGTAAATAATTCTGATGTTGTGATTAACTCTGATGTTCGACCTGTTCCGTGTGTCGAAACAGACAACCAATCAAATGTAGAGTGTGAAGATTTTCCTTTAAGACGCAGTGAGCGCGTGAAATGTGCTCCTTCAAAGCTTAAAGATTATATTAGAACTTAAATTCTTATTGTTTTATCTTGTTTCTTTTAAGGTTTTAGTTTTTTTTTTTCTGTTGTTTTTTTTAAAAGGGGGGAGGTGTGTGGTATTCCATGACCTGATGTCATCTGGAATCTTCCCATGTCATTCAGAAGGGTCTTAGTAACTTAGAATGTTTTCCCTTGACTGTGGACTGTTACTGCTTTACTGATGATGAAGACATCTCCTGCTACCTGTGGTTGTTAAGCTGTTCTTCCTATGAATAAATCTACTTGGACCTACTTCCTGTGTAGTTTGGTTTACTACACTGAGTCTATCTCATTAGTGGGAATCCCTCTTTGTAACGTTAAGCTTAATTAATGAAGGGTAACCCGTATACGATTGCGCGAAACATAGTGTATAAACGGGGGCCCGCAAATGCTTAACCTTTACTTAAATAAGTTGTTAAACCCGCATACAATTGCGCGAAGTATAGTGCATTAAAGGGTGCTCAACCTTCATCTAAATAAGTTGTTAAACACCCATTTTGTACCCACATTTATTATTACGAAAATGGGGTTGGCATTTAAAAACGAATTGAGACGCGTCTAACTGGAAACTAGCACTTAACGAAGGTTGAGAGGTAGCATAAGTGAGGAAATAACATATGAAAGTCACGAGAGATGAGGAGGTCGCTGACTCTCTAACTCACTTGAAGGTACACAGAAGCTTAATATGAGGAGCAATTAAAGGTGTATATAAGAAAAAAAGAAAAACGCTTAATTATATATGTAAATGGTTTTTACAAATGAAAATCGGGGCAAGTATCACACCTAAAGTGATTAAGTAAAAAATATAGAGATGTAAATAGAGATAGAACATACACTTTATATCATAGGTGACAAGGAGAGGGTATGAGAAAAGAGCCCCACCTAAGAAGCTGATCCGAAAATAATAATGGAGGTCTGACTTACATCGTGAAAGGTGAGAAAAATGGTAACTAAAAGTATGAAACACAATGGAGAAATGTAATATAGTAGTAACAGTTTGGTCTTGTTTGACTTCTAAAACAGGCAACCCAGAAATTCTAAACAGATATCGGCCTATGTTTAGAGGTAGGAAGACACAAAGAAGGATCCAAAACTCGTGATTTAAGATTATAAGAACACGAGGTGAGTTAACATGAGAGAACCTGATACACGTAGAAATAGAGAAACAATAGCACAATGAGAATGAAGGGACATTATTTCTCTTTTCAGAAACTGCTTGCCAATAAATAAGGAAGCTACACAAACACACCGTCTATATTTTAGTACAAGGAAATACAGGTGTGTTGCAATCGATTCTGTTCATCTATCCATGGCCTCTAGTTAATTAATTTTCTAGTGGTTCAACAATGGTCTATATATCTCTCTATAGGTCGTAATTGATTAAACCGACCAACAGATAATCAATCGAATAGGAGATTACATGAACACCATATATGTATTGAGAGAATAGTGTCACAAGAAAATTCAGGTATGATCTTTACTATACTCATAAGATACTAGGTGTGTCCTATTTGACCTCTTTTTATTAAAGATAAATCCAGCACAAAATTAATAAGGACCCAATATTGTCTGTCCCGAGGTCCTTTGAATTAAATCGTTCACAAGAAGGGTACTTGAATAAGACCTTCGAAGATTAACGCATCCTAAGTTACAAAGGGATATATGGTTGTTTTAATCTTGGTTTAAATGTGAAAAGAGCCTTTACAATGTAAAAGGAGTGTGAGTGTGAATTCTTTTTAAAAAATGCATGAATGTAGCCTCCAATCGGGAGGGTGGGTGACAATCTTAGTATGACCACAATAGGCAATTAGTATAGTATCACCAAAAATCATGGCAAGAACTTTTTTATAAAATGTATATCTATGTGAAACTGCATGTGAGGATGTTTTCTAACATTGGATTCCTTCATTCACAGATCCATGTTATATAAATTGTCCTGAAGAATGTGGGGCCTAGCGCCTTATCCACCGAAACGCGTTGATACCCCGATTAAGAGTTTTTAAATCTTTTTTAAATCTTGTTTAAATTGAATTGTGTTCGTATTAGTTGTTTTTATATGTAGTGGAAACTGTGTACATTTGTGATGTGGTAATAACGAGCACTAGGCACTGTATTAAAAATTGTAACTTTGATGGTCATAGTGTTCAAGCACATATAAACTGTTCTTTTAAGTAAGAAATAAAAATAAAAAATTTATGAATTTTAACAAATAGGTCTATGCCAAACTATTATTGCCTTTGTGGTTCTACTATTAGATGGGATGCAATATACGAACTTTGTGTACATAGATAATTAAGAGTGACTGTGTGAGGGACAGCCCTCTTTGTGAATGGGGAGACAGAGTGTCTCTTGAGATAACTATAAAACAACAAAGGGAATACTTAAATATTTTTGTCTCAGTCCAAACAATCCCTTATGGTGCCTGGTTGTAAGTCAATCTTATAGACAAGCTTTCCTAGGGGTAGCATGGACTAAGCAGCCTGAAAGGCTAAACTCAAGAGGTCATGTTAAGCGAGCTGTTTTACCAATCACAATCCTGTAATATCAAATGAAAGGACACCACACAAGTTTATATTATAAAAATATATGTATTTATTACTAGAATAATCCCCAGTACTCTTTATGAGCAAAGGGGCACAAGCGTTAAAACAAAAGCACAGCTAAACATATGAAAGGTGGCCACTCAAACCATATATTAAGAAAGTGGTATAAGAGATACCAATCGAACAGTGGTTAGGCCTAGGGCCTAGGGAATCGCTGGGAGCAGTCGGGACTAGCAATGTTGAAGTCGGGAAAAGCCAGCGGGATTCGGGTGCAGCGCTTAAAGCACACGCATGCACCAATGCAAAGTCAATGGGGCGTAAAAGTTAAAAAGTTACTGTTTAAGGAGACTTCCGCTTAACCTAGAAGGACACAATTTAAGACACATACACTAGAGGTGTGTACCAGTGTGGGAACACCGGCGTTGTTGAGTTACCTCACCCACAGGAAGCGGGTGCATAGGGTCGAAGTTGTGTCGGGTTTCGTCACGCAGGTTGTTGGTGCTTGAAGCTGAAGATGCTGTAGGCGATGTGAAGGAGAAGTGTCCGGTGTGATCCAAGGGTGGATCAGAGTAGTAGAGTACCTGAAAGCAGAGGGGACAGAGTCTGGGTCACTCCGCAGTGACCAGAGTGGAACCAGGACAGAACCAGGCAATGTCTGGCGCAATCAGGTGGTTGTCGAGGAGCTTCTCTCCGCTGCCACATGGGCTCTAGGGCATCTGCGACGTCCAGGAGTGGGTCACAAGCTGTACCACAAAGGCTCTCGCCGTCGGCGCAGTCGGCTTCAAGATTGAAGCAAACAACACTTGACAAGAGCAACCCACGCAGGACTGGAAGATTGCTTCTCACTCGGACCAGAAGGGTCAAAGCGGGTGCTCCTTTTCAGAGGAGTGGGTGCAAGTCTCGAGCAACCAGAATCACAAGTTAGATTTTGTACTTCGGCGGCACAGGGGCCACAAGCCAGCGGGCAGGTGACCAGGCCAACGTGTTGAGCCAAAAGATGCAGAAGGGCCCCATGCAGCACTCGGTGAGTGTAGAGGGGTGAGCTTCGGTGCAAGAGTGGCTCAGGGCTGGGGCTTCTCAAGCCCTGATGTACAGCTTCAAGGGTCACTCGTGGGTTGCACGGTCAGTGTCTCGTGGTTTCTCCAAGATGGCGGGCCCCACGCTTCCGGTCACCTCCACGGGTCTCAGCTCTGCAGGGACTGTGGATCGGGCTGTTAGAAGGCAGGCACGCTTGGTCTTGTTGGTCTCTGTCGCTCGAGTTCTGGCAGGAACTGCAACAAAGCAAACGTCTAGGTGCTGGATGGTGCCTGTTTGCACACGGTGGTCACTCCTTGACCACAAGGGAGATTCTTCAGTCTTCTACGTCGAGTAGGATGTTGAAGGGTCCAGAGTTTCATTTCTTGTGTTTCATCAGGATAATCTGAGTGCGTTGGCACTGCTCCCATTCTTATACCAATCTAGGGGGCTGGATTACCTGCTAGGTCCCCTCCTATGGGTGGGACCCAGGAAGGGGGTGGATACACCCCTTTCCCTTTTTCCAGGTCGATCTGGGACTGGGGCTGGTGTGCCCCAGAACCAGTTTGACCGGATTATGCAAAGGGAAGCCTTGTGCTCCCCAGGTAGTGTCTGGTTTCTTTTAAATCTCCCTGCTACAATCCACTATCTCCTGTCTGGGGTGTTGTAAGACCTCCCTGCAACAGGAAAGCCTTTGTCCAGGACTCCTGTGCTGAGTTTCGGTTGGCAGCAGGAGGTCAGACTCGTGTCTGTGGCAGAAGCGTTCATTTTGTGATGCTGAGGCTCTTTTAATATCAACCGCGTTTCAGTAAAGTAACATGTCTTCTCCCTCTAGAAGGGTGGAATGCTATCCCTGTCGACAGGACTGTCGAGGGATAGTATTCCAAATCGTATGACACCTTACATGACATTTTTTGATAAAGCCAAACCAAAGTTGACATATAACCGCGAGGATTATAATGCACTTAATAGTATATGGTATGGCATTATCCCGGAACAGCTTAGGGAGTGGTTCCCGACACCTGCAGACAGGCTCAGCTCATGCTCGAGCTCCCACACATTCACTCCAAGCCCTTAAGCAAACCATCTGTTTAAAGCTGGAAAAGGTGAAGAGCACGTAATGCAGAAGGACAAACCGCCGAAGGCAGACCTCGAGACAGAAAGCGGACTAGAGGACCCCATCGGAACAAGAAATTTTTAAAGTTGCCCAAAAATACGTCCGACATTCTCTCCATGCTCAGCAATCGCCAGAGTCCCGCATGCCACAATGATATAGTCGGGGCATTCAGTTTCTTCCAGGCCGCCGCTAGTGTCAACTTGGCAGCTCCAAGGCATAGCCATAGAATACGTTTGTCCGCCGTAGTCTGATGTTCCAGCATCGGGTCACGGAGCCCCAACAGGACAAAATCCATCAACTCTGGAATCGGATAACCCAGGACGTCCTTGATGTGGGACAAAATCTCAGTCCAGAATGGATGGATAGCCGGGCAATCCCACCAAATATGGCGGAAGTCCCCCAACAGACCACAACCTATCCAGCACCTGTCGGAGGAGGCTGGAAATATCCGATGTAGCTTGGACGGGTAGAGGTACCAATCGAACATTAGTTTCAGGTGAGCCTCTCTAAGGTCCACTGAATGATTATGCGCCACTATGTCCCGCCAGAGGCTTTTCCATTCGCTGTCAGAGATGTCTCTGCCTAGAAGGGCCTCCCAGTGTTCCATATAGCGGGGACGTGGGGAGACCATAGTGTCGAGAAGCAACCCATATAAGAAGGAGATCGTCCCTTTCATAGTAGACGTGCGGATAATAAAGGCCTCAAATGGTGTCAATGGTCTTGTGGCCGCGTCCACCACTCCCGCTGAGGTTGCCCAATGCAGTAGTTGGTTGTGGCGGAAACGTTCAGTGGGCGGAATACCATAATCTTGCATACAATTATGAAAGGTGAGAGGCGCCGTTCCGTGGAACAAATCCGTGAGGGCTCTACAGCCTCCCTCTCTCCATAGTTCAAAGGGTCCGCCTCTCAGAGCCGTAGGAAATGCCGGGTTAAAATGAATGGGCGTAAATGGGGACGGAAACGTGGTCCAACGGTCATCGCCACTAACCGTGTCCCACACTTTTAGGACCGTGCTGGTAGGGGTGCTGATGTAAGCATTCCTGGGGCGGTCTACCTTAGGCTTCCAGGCCAAATCCCATATTGACCTCCCGGCCACACTCCGATCCATATGCAGCCAGTGTTTCTCTGAGAGCTGCTGGGACCATTCCACCAGAACCCGCAGCTGCGCGGCCTTATAGTACAGGTGCATGTCCGGGAGCCCCACTCCTCCCTCCTTCCGCGGCCGCCTCAGCGTTGCGAACGAGAAGCGCGCCCTGCCTCCCTGCCACACGAACTTCAGCATCAAAGTCTTGAGGTGGCGAAAAAAAATCCAACTCCACCGGTATGGGCAGAGCCTGGAAAAGATATAGGAACTTAGGAAGTAGGACCATCTTGAGAGCATGGATCCTGCCAAGCCATGAGATGTATTTTGGCTTCCACCGCTCCAGCTCAGCGCGCTCTGCCGTTAGCATTGGGGGGAAGTTAGCGGAGAACAAGGAGCCTAGCATAGGCGTTAGTCGGATGCCTAGATACAGCAGAGAGGCAGACGCCCACGATATGGGCGTAAGGGAGCGCACCCGGTCCACCTCCGCTGGGGGAAGAGTCAAGTTCAGTATGTATGAGAGCACCTTTTGAATATGAGGTAGCGATTGGGCCGGGTCCCCTACCGACAGCAGCACATCATCTGCAAAAAGGGAAATTTTGTGCTGCTCACCTGTAAAGGGAAGACCTTTGATTTGCTCCTTCTCCCGGATTGCAAGGGCCAAAGGCTCGATACTCAAAGCAAAGAGAAGAGGAGAGAGAGGGCAGCCCTGTCTCGTCCCGCGTGAGTGAGGGAAGCAAGCAGATCAATGCCCGTTGATCATCACCCTAGAAGTGGGGCTGCTATAGTTGGCACTGATCATTTTTATGAATTGTTGTGAAAAGCCAAAGGCGCCCAAAGTACGGTACAAGAATCCCCAATCTACGCGATCAAAGGCTTTTTCCGCGTCGAGCCCCACCAGTATCGCCGGGATACGGAACCTGTTGGCCTTCTCTATCAGATGGAGTACCCTCCTCAGGTTGTCATGTGTTTGTCGCCCCTTTATGAACCCGGACTGGTCCGGATGAATGAGGGCCGGCATCAAGTCCTGGATCCTGCTTGCGATGATAGAGGAGTACAATTTAGCATCTACATTGAGGAGAGCTATCGGGCGATACGACGAGCACTTGGTGAGATCTTTTCCCATTTTGGGGAGCAAGGTAATCATGGCCTCAGCCATGGACCCAGAGGTCTTCCCGGTGATTGCCATCTCATTAAAGAGGGAGACCAGACAATCGCACAGTTCTGTCGCAAGCTTTTTATAAAACAGGGCAGTGTAGCCATCCAAGCCCGGAGCTTTGTGGAGCTTCAGGGTCTTGATAGCGTCCAGCACCTCCGCACTGGTGATAGGAGCAGACAGCAACTCATTACACTCCTTGGAGATCTGCGGTATAGGGAGGCCGGTCAGGAACTCAGTTTGAGCATCCTGATCCGGAGTGTCGCTCTTATACAGTTCGGCATAGAAACTGCCAAAAATATTCGCCTTGTCCGCATCTCGGTGCTGCAGGGACCCCGCCAAATCCTGAATCCCTCCTATGTATTCCCTCTCTCTCTTATCCCGAAGCTGTCGGACCAAGTGCCGCCCCACCTTGTTCCCCTGTGAGTAGGAAACGCGCCGCAGTCGCAAGAGAGTGAATTCTGCCCGGTTGTTGTAGTGGGCCTTCAGCTTCCCCCGTACCGCTGTGAGAGGTCGGAGGGTCACCCTGGACGGATTCGATTTGTGCGCCTGTTCCAATATTGCCAGTTCCGCCTCCAGGTCCTCACGCTCCTTCCTCCTTAGTTTGTTGAGATTCGCATTGAGGCCTAGGCAGGTGCCCCGTAACGAAGCCTTACAGGCGTCCCATGTGTTGAACACTGAAGTGTCCGATGGCAGGTTTAAGCATGGGCGGAAAATCCGTTCCGCTCGCGGATTTTGCGGATTTTCGGTAAATTCGCAATCCGCAAACGCTCGCGAATTTACCGAAAATCCGCAAATTCGCACGCAGCAGATTTTTTTTTCTTGGTGATACAATTTTGCGGCGTGCGGAGTAAGTTCGCAATTGCGAACATGTAGGTGCGGCGGGCAGCAACAATCTTGCACTCGCGAAATTACAAAATTTGCAATTCTGCACAAGAAATCCACTAGCAAGCAGCATAGACCTTCTGAAAATGCTGATTTTTATCAGAATAACTCCTCAGGTTGACATTTGCCTGCCCTTTTTTGGATTTGAGGCCTTTTGACTTTCTTTGGATCACTTTTGGATTAGAAATAAACTTTCACAAGTAAGTTTGTTGGCATTACATTTGCTGTTCTGCAGAAAAACGAGTTTTGCTAAACTGAAAGCACTCAGCAGCAGGTGCAAAAGTTCAAATTCATCATTAGTAACCATTCCCTGTAGTGCTTCCTGACTGGGGCCCTTCCAGAGTTCAGTTGCTAGTTGCAACAATTGTATGACCCTGCTCTGACCCTCACAGCCGGATCATAGAAAAGCTACAAGTAGGCCACAAAGGTCCTGGAAAAAAAAATTGCACTGCAACAGAAAGCAAATTACAGATAAGGAAGCAGGTGCAGACTGGAATTTTAAAACAGTGACACATTAATAAATCAACCCCAAATTAATTCATGTCAGTTGAAGCAGGGCAGGTGTGCTTGCTTTTTCCCCCCATAATCTACAGTGATGATGATGAACCAGAGGGTGGCATTGATGTACCAGAGGTTGGCATGGGTGAAACAGAGGGTGGCAGTGTTGAAACAGAGGGTGCTGTGAACCTGTGATGATGAACAAGACGTAGAAACAACATAGTCGCGACTGTTGCGTGCCGACAAGTAAGTTCGCAATCGCGAACTGGTACAAAATCCTCGCGAACTGGCAGAAACCCTTGCGAACACAAAAAAAATAAAATCCGCAAATTCGTGAGAATTCGCGGATTTTGCGGATTGTGAGTTCGCAAATTTGCAAAATTCGCGAACGCCAGATTCGCAAAATTCGCCCATGCTTAGGCGGGTTAAGATCCAGGAACTCCCTAATGGCCTTCCGCAGCTCCCTACAGGAAACATCGTCCCGGACCAGTGCCGCCGGAAAATACCACTTCTGCCAACCATCCCCTCCTACCGACCAATGCAACCCGAGAACCACCAGGCTATGATCAGACACGGAGAATGGAAAAACGCTGGCGTCATGGACATCTCCCCGAAGGGCCTGGCTCACAAAGATATGATCTAAGCGAGAGTAGGAATGGTGGACGTGGGAGAAGAAGGTGTAATCCCTGGTCTGGGGGTGCAAGAAGCGCCAGCTATCAATCAACCCCAGTTCCCCCACCTGTCGCTGTGTTTCAGCGGAGAAGACCCCTGCCTCCGCCCTCTGCCTCCGCCCTCTGCCTCCGCCCTCTGCGCACGGGAGCTATCCAGGTCCTTGTCCCACACCATGTTAAAATCCCTCAATAAGAACAAGTGCCCGTCCAGAAAGTCCCCCACCTTGTCTAACATGTCCTGAAGAAAGCTATTCTGTCCGGCATTGGGAACATATACCACAACAAAGGTACATAATCGGCCATACAACGACCCTTTCACCATCAACCAACGGCCATCTTTATCACTACTCACCCCTATAGGTTGGAAATGAAGGGACGCCCTAAAGAGTAGAGCCACCCCCCTGTGTTTAGTGGGCGCAGAAGACCTGTAGATGAGAGGAAAGTGTTTGTGTCGGAGCCTGAGTTCATCTTTCCTAGCCAGATGAGTCTCCTGGAGGCCCACCACATCAAGGTGATGGTCAGACAGGTATTTCCAGAGTTTCTGGCGTTTCCGTGTGGAGTTGAGACCTTTCACATTCCAAGTGCCAATACTAATAGGCATGAGGAGTCAGTTGGACCCAACGCTGTGTACCTGGCATGATAACCTGACCCCGTCCCCTGTCCCTCACAAGCAACCAGGCATTCTCCCAGGATCCAGTCCCTCCCCCGAGCTCCCCTGTCGGTCCCCCATCCCCACTCTCCCACCTCCGACCCCAAGCTCCAAAGGCCCCCTAAGTCCAATCGTACAACAATAGGAAGAGGTCCCCAACCACGGCAAGGACCATTGGTAGTGTCCGCACATAAACCCCGTAACCAAAGGCCCATGTAACGCTCCTCCAGAAAGGCCTACTCGCACTACAAGCATCCATTGGTCGCCACCACCCCCCTAGCGTCCCCCCACCCCGAGCCCCAACTCCCCCCCACGCCGTCCACCCCCAACCCCCCCCCCCTACCCCACCAACAAGCAAATAAACAAGAAAAGAGTACTTATCAGTCCCAGATTGAAGCAGTCCATAGAACAGTCTCTGGGAGGGGGGCGGGAAACCCCCGATGGGTCTCCCAAGGCCACGGCCCGGGGTGTCTTCTCAGAAAGTACAACCATACCCACGGGCCTGAGTTCCTGCGCCCCTCCGGCGCCATTTGGCCATCAGCCCGAAGATCAGGCCGCCCCGGAGCTCTGCTGGGAAGACATCAATGTCGCTGAAGCAACTGACGCCACCGCCTCTCCCCTCTCCAGCAAACTAGTCGTGCGATCAATGATTCAGAAAAGACGGCTGAAATGCCAGAAACCGGTCCCCGGAAGCTTGTTTCCTTCCCAGTATAAGATTTGGCTTGGTAGTTTGGTTTGCCCTGTTCCCATCATGCACTGGGACAGGAACAGACTAATTTGCATGTAGCCAGGTTCTGAGCTGGGATGGTGCAGTGAGCTAAAGAACGGTGATGGATCAAGCCCTGATCTTTGGACTGGGTAAGAGTGGTCTGCTTAATTCAGACACTCTGTTCATCACCACCCCCTTTTCTGAATCGTTTTTGTCCACCATAACCGTGGAAGGGTATACTCAGATGTGAGTCCCTTGCTCATTGCACCATCAGGATTCAAGCAAGCCGGGCCGAAGACGGCTGAAATGCCAGAAACCGGTCCCCGATAGCTTGTTTCCTTCCCAGTATAAGAATTGGCTTGGTAGTTTGGTTTGCCCTGTTCCCATCATGCACTGGGACAGGAACAGACTAATTTGCATGTAGCCAGGTTCTGAGCTGGGATGGTGCAGTGAGCTAAAAAATGGTGATGGATCAAGCCCTGATCTTTGGACTGCGTAAGAGTGGTCTGCTTAATTCAGACACTCTGTTCATCACCACCCCCTTTTCTGAATCGTTTTTGTCCACCATAAGCGTGGAAGGGTATACTCAGATGTGAGTCCCTTGCTCATTGCACCATCAGGATTCAAGCAGGCCGGGCCGAAGACGGCTGAAATGCCAGAAACCGGTCCCCGGAAGCTTGTTTCCTTCCCAGTATAAGAATTGGCTTGGTAGTTTGGTTTGCCCTGTTCCCATCATGCACTGGGATAGGAACAGACTAATTTGCATGTAGCCAGGTTCTGAGCTGGGATGGTGCAGTGAGCTAAAAAACGGTGATGGTCAAGCCCTGATCTTTGGACTGGGTAAGAGTGGTCTGCTAATTCAGACACTCTGTTCATCACCAACTCCCTTTTCTGAATCGTTTTTGTCCACCATAAGCGTGGAAGGGTATACTCAGATGTGAGTCCCTTGCTCATTGCACCATCAGGATTCAAGCAAGCCGGGCCGAAGACGGCTGAAATGCCAGAAACCGGTCCCCGGAAGCTTGTTTCCTTCCCAGTATAAGAATTGGCTTGGTAGTTTGGTTTGCCCTGTTCCCATCATGCACTGGGACAGGAACAGACTAATTTGCATGTAGCCAGGTTCTGAGCTGGGATGGTGCAGTGAGCTAAAAAACGGTGATGGATCAAGCCCTGATCTTTGGACTGGGTAAGAGTGGTCTCCTTAATTCAGGGTCTCTGTTCATCACCACCCCCTTTTCTGAATCATTTTTGTCCACCATAAGCGTGGAAGGGTATACTCAGATGTGAGTCCCTTGCTCATTGCACCATCAGGATTCAAGCAAGCCGGGCCGAAGACGGCTGAAATGCCAGAAACCGGTCTCCGGAAGCTTGTTTCCTTCCCAGTATAAGAATTGGCTTGGTAGTTTGGTTTGCCCTGTTCCCATCATGCACTGGGACAGGAACAGACTAATTTGCATGTAGCCAGGTTCTGAGCTGGGATGGTGCAGTGAGCTAAAAAATGGTGATGGATCAAGCCCTGATCTTTGGACTGGGTAAGAGTGGTCTGCTTAATTCAGATACTCTGTTCATCACCACCCCCTTTTCTGAATCGTTTATGTCCACCATCCACCATAAGCGTGGAAGGGTATACTCAGATGTGAGTCCCTTGCTCATTGCACCATCAGGATTCAAGCAAGCCGGGCCGAAGACGGCTGAAATGCCAGAAACAGGTCCCCGGAAGCTTATTTCCTTCCCAGTATAAGAATTGGCTTGGTAGTTTGGTTTGCCCTGTTCCCATCATGCACTGGGACAGGAACAGACTAATTTGCATGTAGCCAGGTTCTGAGCTGGGATGGTGCAGTGAGCTAAAAAACGGTGATGGATCAAGCCCTGATCTTTGGACTGGGTAAGAGTGGTCTGCTTAATTCAGACACTCTGTTCATCACCACCCCCTTTTATGAATCGTTTTTGTCCATCATAAGCGTGGAAGGGTATACTCAGATGTGAGTCCCTTGCTCATTGCACCATCAGGATTCAAGCAAGCCGGGCCGAAGACGGCTGAAATGCCAGAAACCGGTCCCCGAAAGCTTGTTTCCTTCCCAGTATAAGAATTGGCTTGGTAGTTTGGTTTGCCCTGTTCCCATCATGCACTGGGACAGGAATAGACTAATTTGCATGTATCCAGGTTCTGAGCTGGGATGGTGCAGTGAGCTAAAAAACGGTGATGGATCAAGCCCTGATCTTTGGACTGGGTAAGAGTGGTCTTCTTAATTCAGACACTCTGTTCATCACCACCCCCTTTTCTTAGTCGTGCGATGAGGCCGCCCATGATCCAACTCCGACCCCACTCTGTGCCAAGAGGAGGACCGACGCCGTCTCCGCGATGAAGGGCTGCCAGCTGCAGATGTGGGAGTCGTATCCTCAATGCCCAGAAGCTCTTTCGCCACCTGAAGAGAACAGATCTGTGCCAGCTTATTCTGCCACCGGAAGACAATGCGGAAAGGATGACCCCACGAGTAGGGAATGCTATGCTCATGCAGAAAGGCAGTCACTGGTCGGAATTTGCGCCGCTTCTGAAGAGTTGTTGCCGCTAGGTCCTGATAAAGCTGGGGCCGGTGCTCACGGAACTGCAAGGATGGAATGTCCCGCGCTTTTCGGAGGATCCGCTCCTTCAAATGGAAGTCATGCACGCAGACTAGGATGTCAGGTGGCGGCCCTCCACCTCGCCAAGGGAGGCCTACTCTGTGGACTCTGTCCATCTTGATCTCATGCAAATCCTCCTCGCCCAGGACCTGCAGGAAGAGCGCCTGCACTTAGCCACGTAGGTCGCCTGCTTCGCCATCCCACGGTACCGCCCGTATGCGGATGTTGTTTCTACGGGAACGGTTCTCCAAGTCTTCCGCGTGGGACTGCAGGTCCAGGTTCTGCTCCGTGAGCCGAAGCACATCCTGCTGCAATTGGTGGACATCATTGGCCATGCTCAGGTCATGATCTTCCAGGGTAGCCACACGCTCACCGATTCCGTCCACGTCTCTACGCACCTCGCGGAGATCAGATGCCAGTTGAGCACGGAGTTCCGAAATATCCTCCTTTATGGACGCGAAGAGTTCCGACATGAAAGCCTTAGTTGCTGGGGCTTCATCATCCGACTTCCTCGGCGAAGAGCTAGCGCCAGGGGACGCCGGTTGCTGGGAACCCTTGGGTTGGCCATCCTTGCCAGGCTTCCCTTTGCGCGGCACGGAGGACATCGCGGCCCCCCTATTCCGTCTGGAAGTCAATGCGGAGGCCCTCTTTTTCGTTTGGGTGGAACTCCGCCGAGGCGACCGCACTCCTCCACAGACTCGAGGGTCGCCAACCGGTTAGTTCAGTAACCCCCCTGTGGTCGTGCAGTCCGCCTCTTATATGTCTGCATGGGGTAGGGGTAAGGAGAAAGCACAGTGGTCAGCGATCCTCCACTCCACCCGGGGACACCAGCTCAGGACCCCACCACCGCACAGCTAGAGGTATCCTTCCATAGGCCGCACACGTTGGCCCTCTCGAGGCCGCACCACTGATCACCACAGCCCCTCGAGCTCTTCCCGCCAGGTAGGGTCCGACAAAGATTAGGACCGGGCAGAAGCAGGATGCACCCCTCTACGATCCTCGGGAGGAAGAGTGCTCTCTAAGAACACTCAAGTCACCACCACGGCCAGGCGTCAATGCAGTGCACCTCGTCTCCTATAGCTCTGACCCACTCCTACAGGCCAGGCTCAGCAGGACACTTTAGCATCACCGGGTGTGAACCAATGGAGGCAACCAGGCAGCGAGCCCCCAACAGAATTGCAGTCCGCCCCAAGGGTCCGGTGGGCACCGTCAGCCAACTGCAGACACTCCAGCCAATTCCGGCAACAGATCCGCAACTGCTATGCCCCTGTCTTCAGGCAGAACCGGCCCTCAGCGAGCAGGGCGGGTCCGAGGGCAAATACCCCCCAGGACCAGGGGCCCCCAGCAGGACTACGGCCGAGGTCAAGGTGCTCCGGTGCTAACAGGCTCTCCTTGTGGCTGCAGGCCCCGCTCCTCAGTGGCAGCCCCCCGCCGCCGCACCGCCGGTAGTCAGGGAGGGGGAAGGGTGGCACCTCAGCTTGTCCAAAGAACCCGGCCGGTCTCACGGGCTCCGGCCAAAAGCTCCCCCAAGGAGGCCTCAGGTGCCGGCCGGCACTCCGACCAGAGCTAATGGAGGGGGCCGCACTGCAGCGGCGCCGGCCGCCCCTGTAAAGCGATGTGAGCTGCCTCGTTGCAAGTCCTCCCACGCGGACCCTCAGCCTCTCCCACCGGGTCCATGCGGGTCTGCAGCAAGGATCGGGAGGGGGGGCCAATGCCGGCGCAAGTCACGGTAGGAGCGGCGGAACTACCTCCAGGCTCGGCACTCCGCGGCGCATCCAGTCTGCCTCACCGCTCCAAGCATCCGGCGTCCGTTTCAACTCGAGGGCGGGGATTCCCAGGCAGCACTCTGTCGCGGCGCCCGCGGTGCAACCGCCCCCACCCGACACCTCCGGGGGTCGGATCGCTCAACTGGACCGCGCTCTACAGCAGCAGGGAGCGCCACAGGCAAAGGGGGCTCCAGCAGCGCGGTGCTCCGGGGTGCTATTCAATGCTTAGCAGGATCGGTGCCGGAGGGACAGCAAAGCACGTCTCACTCCGCTGCCATCTTGGCCACGCCCCCCGTTTCAAATACTTTTAATTAGTATAAGTTATACTCTAGTTTCTTCCAGTTTCTTTCTATCTTGATAAAGTTTCTCTTTAAACTCCTCCATTTCAATGTCCCCCTTTTCACGTTCTCTTTCTTGTCTTTCTTCAAATTCCTTTTTTATAGATTTTTTAAGGTTTCTTCTTTTTCTAAGTTTACATCCTTATCTTAAAACTAAAAATATTACTATTATTAGTGTTACTGGAATTAATACCTTCCCTATTATGGATCTACCTATTTCATAAAATCAATTCTTAACTGCTGAAAAAACTTCTATCAAGTTGTTCGAGAACACCGTCAACCTCCAGTGGTATCATTTCTTTATGCAACTTTGTAAGATTTGTAATATATCTTTCAATGTTTTGATTTTCATCAGGTAAGTATGTAGAACAATATTGTACCTTCAAAATTCAACAGACGGCTCCTTCTTTTGCCTGGATTATATCAAGAGGAAGTCGATTTTGCATCACCATAGCTCTCATAGCCACCATTTCTGTTTTTACCATTAAAAATCCTCCTGCAGTATCTGTTGACAAATGATCTACTATTGTTGGCAATTTCCGAATTCTGTTTGCATTAAAGGATATACCCACTGCTGGTATCAATGCTCCAAAAATATCACCTATTATTTCTATTACACTTTTTCTCCTTCTACGATTTAAAGGTTTACCTATCTTATGAATTCCATTAGTTCCTCTATTGCTTTGTTTTTTTTCCTCCTTTTGTACTGATTCCTCCTTTCTTCTACCATATTCAAAAATGCTTTTCCTCATTTCTCATTTTACAAGTCAAATTATGTTTGAATGCATAGTCATGGGTCAGTTCTTGTGTTTCCCAAAAATATTCTCCCAAAAAATTTCCAGGTTTGATTTGATTCAATTCAGCTACAATTTTCAATTTTGCAAAAACATCATCAGAATTAGAATAATAATACTCTAATTTACCTGTCTTATAAAACAAACTAGCTAATACACTACATCTAACCCCATATGTTAGTGGAAGGTGATGGTACGTCACACCCTCTGATACAGATGCTGGTAAATTCACACAGACATAACAGTCACTCGCATCCATCGTTCTCACATATTCAGACAATAACTTTGAAAACTTGTTCCTTGAAAAGTCACTAATCGAGTTATCTTGATGTACTTCAGGTCTATACACATGCATCATTTCACCCTTTGACTCATCGGTCTTTTCTTTCATACTCTCATTTGCCTTCTCTTTTTCAAAATTCGGCCTGAAAGGAATTATAATAGCTAAAAGTAACCATACCAACAATAATAATCCTGTACATATTAACCACATTCTACACCATTTTCTAAAAATTGTGCATTTTGATCTTGTTACATCATTAGTAGCCATTTTTCTTCTTTTTTTTACACAGCGCTTTCCACAACTTTTTTTCTGCCCTTGTATTGTCTCTTTTAAATCTCTTTTGCACTTGAAGTGTCCTTACCACCAATAATTTCAACAGTCTTGTTCCTGCACCTTTTCTCTTCTTTAGTTTCCCAGTTTAGGTACTTCCTTTTTCTCTCTTTTGAGTTTCAGTTCACTCACTTTCTTTTTCTTCACTCTGACAACTCAAAGTTTCTTGACTGCTATTCACTTCATTTATTGGAGGCAAAACCATATATGGCCACTAAGGTGACTTGTCTTTTTGGCCTTTGCACAATTTCTATCTTTTTACCCAACAACTCCTTTTGACTTGTTATTTCATTTACTTGATCCTCTTGGACTTTTGATTTATTTACCAGTTTGAATTTCAGACCCTCATTTTCTTTAGGCTAATTATCTCCTTTATGTGGTCTCTTGGTTTCAGGTCCGACAGTGTTACGTTCCACTCTCCAAGCTCTTTTTCTTGAGCTTTTCCTCAATTGAGTTTCATCCTCACTGTCATCAGACTCAGTTTCAGATTTCTCATTAGTTTCATTTATGGTGAACTTTATAATGTATGTTTCCTTCACTGAATCTGTTTTCTCTTTGGTCAATTCTTTCACTCTGTTAGGAACTTCTCCATAGCTGGTACTTGGAAGCTCATCCTTATCGTGGGTTATTTCCTTTTCACCAGTTTCGAGATTCCTGTTCCTACGTTCAGAGCTTTCAGACTGTCCTTCAGTGTTTATCTGACTACCAGCTTTATCTTTACTTTGTTCAGTGTCCACACTGGTATCAGTTCTTACCAAATCTCGACTTTAAGCTCGATCTTCAGAATTTGGTACTTTAACTACTTCACTTTCCCCTTCAGACACAGACCTTGCATCCGATATTTCCAGATGTCGACGAACAGGTCGACCTTCAGTATCTGGATCTTTATCTTGTTCACCTTCAGAATCTGAGTCAGTTGTGCTTTCTGCTTCGTCCTGTGGATTTTCAGGTTCAGGCACACGGATGGTGTGGCTGGCGTGCACCCATCTCTTTTCTCCAGCACATTTAACTGCAGTCGTGCTAACCAGAATGACTTGTCTGGGCTTTTGCCAACGAGGGACTAAGCAGTTGCTTCTCCTGTGTACCATTATCCGAACCCAATCTCCAGGGACTAGATCATGAGCTGGATGTTTTCTTTTGAGTTTGCCTCAGTTCCCACTTGATGGAACTCAGAAGTTACCATGTCAGACAGGTATTTCCAGTAATCCAGTATGATATCCTCATTAATAGTCAATAGTTTATCAACTGGCACACATTTTTGTCTCATCACTCTTCCCATCAGAATCTCATGTGGACTTAATCCTGTCATTTTATCAGGTATGCTTCTTAGGGTCATCAGAACAAGTGGCAACGCATCAGGCCATTCCAGTCCAGTGGTCAAACACATTTTTGCAATTCTGTTCTTTATGGTTCCATTCACTTGCTCAACTACCCCAGAAGCCTCTGGTCTGTAAGCACAATGCAATTTCTAACTAATTGTAGCGATTTCGAGGTTGCAAGGGCTGCTTCCCTACTATGTACGTAAAACGGGAAACGTCCTTGGGACTACAGCGAACAGGATGCCTTGGGGTCTTCTCTACAGACATAAGTCCCTCCTCCACCGGGGTAAGGTGCTTGTCAATCGATTAACATGCTTCTGGAGAAAAATGGCGGATGGTATTCCCCGCCGGATTCCAGCGTGAAGATTCGAGCCTCTGTTTTCTTGTATTGAACCTGGTGAAACCTTGACCTCCGAGGATATCGGAGTGTGTGTGAGACAATCGTCACGCAGTACCTGTCGAAGGAGAGCGGGCTCGACTCCTTCGTATCGACCTTGTTCCTTGTGGAAAGAGAAGCCGCGTTGCACTTAAACACGCAGAGTCGCGTTTCAATGGCACGTGAGTAAAAGAAAGCATTTGTGCTGTTTCTTGCGTCTGACTGAAAGACGCGTGCGGCACACTTACTTTCAGCATTAGGGAACGTTCCCTTAGTGTTTTGTGGGCACATTGTATTTTCATTTCCGTGGGAGCCTGTTTGGAAAGAGCTGGACCTTAGCTCGGAATTAAGAATAAGTATTGGAACAATTGGAAATTCCATGGAAACTGTGTTGTGACTGCAACAACGCTTTGTTCGAAAGGAAGTAAAGAATCCTTTTCTAGTGACTTTTTATGATTTGGTGTTTGGCAGCATCCTAAGACTATGAACCTTTTAGGGAAGTGATTGGACGCTGATAATAATCCTCATATATTGGGCGGAAGTTCTTTCTGATCTTTGGATTCAAAGTTACTTGAGGAATCCGAATACCTGCTCGAGTTAATGGAACTTTGGTGAGTTGGAGGAGGGACAGAACAATACCTTGTATCCATAGATAACAGAATAGTGAGTGATTTTCTGTTTTGTCGCCCTGTTATACAGAATTGGAGGTCCTTTCCGATACACTGCAGAGTGGCTACCTCGCCCTAGAGAGGAATACAGAAACCACAACCTCTTTATTATTTTATCCACTTCCCTTTCTCCTCCGGGGCTCGAGTTCATGCAGGGAGTGTATTCCTCTCTGCTGGGGGTCGTGTCGGGAGGGCTTGGGGGGCTTAGCTTCGACCATCATCTCCGCTTGGCACAAGAACAAGGTTAGTGGCGTTCTTTATTCTTGCGCTGCTGCCAATCCCGACAGATTGACAAGCCCAAGTATACAAGCCCGGCCTGGATGATGGATATTGAAGAGGTGTTGAAATCTGTGGTGGAAAGCCTTGCGGCTTTGCAGCAGGAGGTCAATACATCCAGAAGTGAGAACCAGGCCCTATATAAGGAAGTGGGTAGTTTACGGCGAGAGGTGTCAGGACTAACACGAAAGGGACAAGGAGGGGTTTCCTATATCAAACCAGCTACACTGCCACCTCCAATAACTACAGCACATACTCCTCAGATCGGAGCCGAAGGGGGTGGGTGTTTTGTGACTCCTCCGACTACCTCTCCCCTATCCGATACTGTCCCTACAGTACATGTCATACAAAATACTTGGATCCCATTGGCGCCCCCAGAAAGATTCTATGGGGACCCCAGGAAGTTCGAGACCTTTTTGAACCAGTGTAGGTTGCACTTTTTATGTAAACCTGGGGTGTTCCAGGAGGAATCTGCGAAGACAGCCTTTATGATGTCGTACATGGGAGGCAATGCTGCAAGTTGGACTATTCCACTCTTAGAACGGAACGATCCCGTGTTGCATAGTTTTGTGGATTTTTGTTTGAAACTGCGAAAATTGTTTGATCGAAAATCACATATGCTTTCATTGGACAGAGAATTATTGACCTTGCGACAAGGGTCCCAAGACTTGTTGTCGTATATCACGTCCTTTAATCGCCTAGTGGTCGAAACTGAATGGCTTCCCGCAAAAAGAATTTCTATATTCTATCAAGGATTACGAGGGGAGTACAAAGATGTTTTGGCACAGGTAGTGCATCTACCAAACACCTGTGAAGACCTTATTGATCTGACAGTCCAGCTAGATCATAGACTCGTAGAGCGGAGAGGGGATAAAAACAGAGGAGATAGTTATTACTTCTATCCTCGTATCAAAAGCTCTACCGAAGAACATCCTAAGGTGGCAGACGGGGTAGAGCCTATGCAAATCGGAGGTATACGGGGTCCTCTTTCTATGGAAGAAAAAGAGAAAAGACAACGATTGAAGCAATGCCTGTACTGTGGCAAAGGAGGGCATTTCATTAAAGATTGTAGAGCTAGGAATGCTCTACCTGGACAACCTATGGTGCCGCGAAGTCAGGCCATCGTTCAATCCTCAAGTCCGGCGGAAAACTAAAGAGCTCAAATCAGGAAGAGATCTCTGCCTTGGGTTGTCAACTACAAACGATCTCACCTACGCTTGCCAATACTCTACATCCAGCTGTAGCACATATGAATCTCAAAGTTACTCTGTGGGTCAACTCTCAAGATGCCTTGGATTTAGATGCGTTGCTCGATTCTGGTGCCACCGGGAATTACATTGATCAGGAATATACCATGAAGATTGGAATAGTCTGCGAGAAGAAAGAAAGACCTGAGTTGGTGAAAGCAGTGGACGGTACTGTCGTGTCATCTGGTCCCGCGTTGTACCATACCCGTTCATTAATAATGCAGACGAGCCAGAACCACCAGTAGCATATCCAATTCGATCTTATAGATGCACCTCAATTTCGTCTTATCTTGGGTATGCCGTGGTTGACTCTTCATGATCCTAAAGTCAGTTGGGCGGCTCGTACCATTACTATGTCATCGGATTATTGCAAGGAGAATTGTAGACAGGAAATGCCTTGCTCCAACGTCCCTCAAAAAACTCCATCGGTGTGTTTGGCGACTGAATGTTCCAGTGAACACTATTGTTGTGCCACCATCCTTCCTGATGAATACAAGGAATATTGTACCCTTTTTGATAAAAAGAAGGCTACCGACTTGCCACCACATAGGGCATATGATTGCCTATCGATTTACTGCCCGGAGCGGATATTCCATGCAGTCGGGTATACGCCTTAACCGAAAAAGAAACGCAGTACTTGAAAAACTACATTGATGAGAACTTGGCAACTGGATTCATCAGGCATTCAACATCTCCAGCCTCATCCCTGATGTTCTTCATTCCGAAGAAGGATTGTGACGAATTGAGGCCTTGTATTGACTATAGGGCCATCAATAGAGTGACCGTCAAGAATCGCTACCCTCTCCCCTTAATACCAGTACTCTTGGACCAGCTAAAGGGGGCCCGTTTCTTCACGAAACTCGATCTACGTGGGGCTTATCATTTGGTTCGGGTCCAGAGAGGGGATGAATGGAAAACAGCGTTTCGAATTAAATTCGGGCTGTTCGAATACAGAGTGATGCCATTCGGGCTCTGTAACGCCCCCGCTGCTTTCTAGTTTTTATGGACGAGGTGTTGAGAGGTTGTCTGGAGACGTTTTGCGTCGTGTACATAGACGACATTTTGATCTATTCGTCTACCCTTCCTAAGCATGTAGAACATGTGAAAACCGTGCTCAGTAAACTACAGCCTAATTCACGGAATGCAAAGCTCGAGAAATGCCTGTTTCATGTAAAAGAAGTGTCATTCCTTGGTTATATCTTTAATGTGCAAGGTTTTCAGATGGACACCAGTAAGGTCGATGCTATCACAGGTTGGAGTACCCCCCAGAATGTCAAATCTGTGCAGAGTTTTCTTGGCTTCGCCAATTACTACCGGCGATTCATTAAAGACTTCTCCAAAATTATCCATCCTATTTCTAGCCTGCTGAGAAAGAACACCCCGTTTTTATGGAGCGAGGGGGCAGCCAGTTCATTTCAGTTTTTGAAAGACCAGTTCACTCGGGCTCCTATTCTCCGCCATCCTGATCCTCAGATACCTTTTGTGCTTGAAACGGATGCATCTCAATTTGCAGTTGGAGGGATATTATCTCAACGCCATCCTGTATCTGGCCAACTACATCCTGTTGCATATTTCTCGAAAAAGCTCACTCCTTGTGAGATTAATTATACCATCTCGGATAAGGAACTCCTTGCGATCCAACGGGCGTGCGAGGAATGGCGCCATTACTTATTGGGAGTGGTTCATACTGTCGAAATCTATACAGATCACAGGAATTTGTTATTTT
Source organism: Lissotriton vulgaris (assembly GCF_964263255.1). Classification (NCBI taxonomy): domain Eukaryota; kingdom Metazoa; phylum Chordata; class Amphibia; order Caudata; family Salamandridae; genus Lissotriton; species Lissotriton vulgaris. The sequence continues at coordinate 1,734,526,693 of NC_141691.1, forward strand.
TGAAAACTGCAAAGGCGCTTACTCCTCGACAACTGCGATGGACATTGTTCTTCTCCGATTTTGATTTTGTCATCAAGTATAAGCCAGGACCACAAAATGGCAAGGCGGATGCCCTTTCTCGCATTGGTGAAACTGAAGAACAGCGAGAAATGAGTGACAACGAACCTCCATTGATCTTGACTGAAAAGGGTGATCCAACCTTATCAGTAGCCTTGTTGTCTTTGCAGGAATTCCTGGAAGAGGTGCGAGTCGCCCTTGCTGACACCAACTTACAGGAATGGGTACAGGAAGATCCTGAACATCGTACGGAAAAAGATGATCTTGCCTATCAAGGCTCAGCTATCTATGTTCCAACAGAGACCTTGCAACAATAAGTGCTGAAATGGATTCAAGATTCCCCTCTAGGAGGGCATTTGGGGATCTACAAAACCATTGCTAGTGTGGAACGTTCCTTTTGGTGGCCCCGAATCCGAGAAGATATGCGCTCCTACATAAACAACTGTGCTGGGTGTGTTCAAGGAAAGTCCATCCATGTGAAACCTGTTGGACCTCTTAGACCTCTACCTATTCCTCCAAAACCCTGGCATACTCTATCAATGGACTTTATAGTTGAAATGCCTCCTTGTGATGAAAAGACTGTGATCTTGGTGGTTGTGGACCATCTGACTAAGATGGGGCATTTCATACTTTTGGCAGGCCTGCCCACCTCAGCGGAACTAGCGGGGGTGTTTCTTCAGCATATCGTTCGAGCTCATGGCATTCCTTGTGTGCTTATAACTGATATAGGAACCCAGGTCACTTCCCGATTCTGGAAGGCTCTCTGTAAGACTTTAGACATCGATGCCCGACTCTCTTCCTCCTACCATCCCCAGACTGATGGTAAAACAGAACGCCAGAATCAGACATTAGAGCAATACCTTCGTTGTTTTACCTTGCAGAATAATATGGACTGGACTGAGTTGATTTGGATGGCGGAATTTGCCTATAATAACGCTATACATTCCACCTTGGGCTGTTCCCCTTTTTTTTTGCCTTTTTGGCCATCACCCTAATGCGCTTCCATTTGAGGTACCTGTGCACTCCCCCTTACCTAGCATACATGAACATCATGCCCATCTTAAAGCGGTGTTAATCGCTGCAAGACATAGCCTGGCTAATGCTCAATCATCACAGAAACGCTTTGCAGACAGGAGAAAAACACTTGAACCAGATTACAAGGTGGGGGACAGGGTATGGCTGTCTACTAGAAACCTTCATTTAAAAGGGGAGAATAAGCTGAAACCTAAATATGTGGGGCCGTATAGTATAGTCAAGGTTATCAACCCCGTGGCTATGAAACTGTCCCTCCCTGGCTCTTGGAAGATTCATCCTGTGTTTCATGTGTCCCTCCTCCAACTCTGTCCTCCCGATACAAGGCTTTCTGATAGGCCCCTTCCGATTGAGGTAGATGGGCAGGAGGAATATGAGGTGCAATCAATTCTTGACTCTCGTATGGTTAGAGGGAAGATTCAGTATTTGGTGGAGTGGAAGGGTTATGGGCCCGAGGAAAGGACCTGGGAACCTGTGGGTAATCTGAACTGTCCTGTGTTGGTTGATCATTTTCATGAACTGCACCCTGGTAAGCCTGGACGACCGCCGGGTCGGCAGTCCTTGAGAGGGGGTTCTGCAGCGATTTCGAGGTCGCAAGGGCTGCTTCCCTACTATGTACGTAAAACGGGAAACGTCCTTGGGACTACAGCTACCAGGATGCCTTGGGGTCTTCTCTACAGACATAAGTCCCTCCTCCACCGGGGTAAGGTGCTTGTCAAATAACCTGCTTCTGGAGAAGATTGGCGGATGGTATTCCCCGCCGGATTCCAGCGTGAAGATTCAAGCCTCTGTTTTTTTGTATTGAACCTGGTGAAACCTTGACCTCCGAGGATATCGGAGTGTGTGTGAGACAATCGTCACGCAGTACCTGTTGAAGGAGAGCGGGCTCGCCTCCTGCGTATCGACCTTGTTCCTTGTCGAAAGAGAAGCCGCGCTGCACTTAAACGCGCAGAGTCACGTTTCAATGGCACGTGAGTAAAAGAAAGCATTTGTGCTGTTCCTTGCGTCTGGCTGAAAGACGCGTGCGGCACACTTACGTTCAGCATTAGGGAATGTGCCCTTAGTGTTTTGTGGGCACATTGTATTTTCATTTCCGTGGGAACCTGTTTGGAAAGAGCTGGACCTTAGCTCGGAATTAAGAATAAGTATTGGAACAATTGGAAATTCCATGGAAACTGTGTTGTGACTGCAACAACGCTTTGTTCGAAAGGAAGTAAAGTATCCTTTTCTAGTGACTTTTTATGATTTGGTGTTTGACAGCATCCTAAGACTATGAGCCTTTTGGGGAAGTGATTGGACGCTGATAATAATCCTCATATATTGGGCGGAAGTTCTTTCTGATTTTTTTTAATTTAAAGTTACTTGAGGAATCTGAATAACTGCTCGAGCTAATGGAACTTTGGTGAGTTGGAGGAGGGACAGAACAATACCTTGTATCCATAGATAACAGAATAGTGAGTGATTTTCTGTTTTGTCGCCCTGTTATACAGAATTGGAGGTCCTTTCCGACACAGTGGAGAGTGCCTACCATGCCCTAGAGAGGAATACAGAAACCACAACCTCTTTATTATTTTATCCACTTCCCCTTTTCCCCCGGGGCACGAGTTCACGCAGGGAGTGTATTCCTCTCTGCTGGGGGTCGTGTCGGGAGGGATTGGGGGGCTTAGCTTCGACCATCAACTCCGCTTGGCACAAGAACAAGGTTAGTGGCGTTCTTTATTCTTGCGCTGCTGCCAATCCCGACATGAATGTCCAATGCTTCGCAAATCATCTGCATTACCTCGCTGTGAAAATGTGTTCCACGATCTGTCTCAATTGTTACTGGGAAACCAAAGCGCAGAATAATTTCCCTCAACAACAGTTTTGCAACAGTCACTCCATCATTCCTTCTGGTAGGGATTAGGGAAGGCCTCCACCCACCGAGAAAGTAGGCAAATAATCACAAGTACATATCGAAGTCGATTACAGGGTGGCAACTCGTCCTAAGGTTCCCAAACTCACAACAGTTTTTCTTCTTGGATTCAACTGCTGACAAACAAGACATCGCTGACAAAGGCTCTCAGCGATGATCCTGAATTTAGGATTATACCATGTCTGTCGCAACATTCTATTCATGGCATCTCACCCGATATGAGCTTGACCATGGTACATTCGGGCCATATTAGAAATCATGTAATCAGGCATTACTGGTCTTTCATCTTTATAAACCCAAATTTCATCCTCTTATCTTTGTCTACATCCTGATTATAACCAGTTGTCTTTTTGTTCCTCCCTTGCTTCTTCCTGGATCTGTCTCACTTCCTGCCAAGTCTAAACTACTGTTGTTAGCATTAAAGGACTTGAAACATGTTCAGCTTTTCTGTCCCGATTTATGGATGCAAGATTTTTGGCACTGTACTTAGCAATTGAGTCAACAAAGCGGTTGCCTCTGGTGACGTAATCATCTCCTTTCTTGTGAGCTGCACATTTTACAACAGCAATTTTCTCTGGTAATTGGATTGCATCAATCAACATTTTCACGAATTCAGCATTTCTGATGGAGGATCCTGCAGAAGTTAAATAAACTCTTTGGGACCACAGTTGACCATAATCATGAACAACCCCAAAACCATATTGACTGTCAGTCACTATGGTGACTCTTACCTCCTTTCCCAGTTCACATACTCGAATCAAAGCAATCAATTCTGCTGTTTCAGCAGAACGCTTCCAGGTTGTCTGCCACTGTACATACAGCATATGCAGCACTTAGTGCACCCTCATCCATTCTCAGACATGAACCATCTACAAACATTACATAATCAGATTCAGGCAATGGTTCATCTTTAAAGTCAGGTGTTGGTTGGGTACAGTATTCAAGAACATCCAAACACTTATGATCAACTTCATTTCTCACCTCAACATCCATGACATCAGGTAACAACGGAGATGGATTTACATTCACGCATCGTGCAATTGTCACATTACCTGCACCTAGAATTACCTTCTCATATTTTGTCATCCTGTTATTAGTAAATGTTATGTTATGTTATGTTAACCCTTTGTTGAAGCGCAAACAGCTGCCCCAGCAACGGAGCGTCCCGGCGCTGACCTAACCAGTACCTGAGGGGTGGGTGGGATAACCAACAGAAGACTAGATGACAGAAAAGAGATGGGTTTTGAGTTCCTTTCGAAAGGCAGTCAAATTGGTTAGGGTGCGGATGTGTAGAGGCAGGGAGTTCCAGAGTCTTGCCCCTAAGACTCTGAAGGAGCGTCCGCCCATTCTACAAAGCCTGGTTCGGGGGACCGTCACAAGGTGTTGTCCCAGTGAGCGCAAGGTGCGCTGGGGAGTGTAGGGTACAAGGAGCGGGCGTAGAAGTTCAGGGCAGTCTGAGTTAAGAATTTTGAATGCAGTGGTAAGGGTTTTGAAGTGAATTTGGGATTCAATTGGCAGCCAGTGCAAATTACGGATGGTGGCTCTGGCAGAGCACCTGCGTGGGAGGCCAACCACAGCTCTGGCGGCCGAGTTTTGAATGCGTTGCAGCCTTGCTAGTTCTGCTTTATTTGCCCCCAAGAATACAACATTGGCATAGTCCAGCCGGGCAAGGATCATGGATTGGATGATAAGTTGGCGGGTTCTGGAGTCAAAGAAGCCGAGTATCGGGCTAAGGCTCCTCATTAGACCCACACACGTAGCTGCCACTTTCTTTGTGTGGGACTGAAAGTTGGGTGAGGAGTCGAGCCAGACACCTAGGTTCTTGACAACCTTTTTTGGCACGGGGGTGGGGCCAAGCAAAGAGGGCCACCAATGATCGCTCCAGTGGCTGGGGTTTTTGCCAAGGAGAAGCACCTCCGTTTTCCCGGCGTTCAACTGCAGGCAGTTGCGCGTCATCCACTGTGCAACTGCCGCTAGACCATCCCTGAATTTAGTAGCCGAAGATGATGGGCCTTCAGAGAGTGTGATGACCAGCTGTGTGTCGTCGGCGTACGACACCAGCGTAAGGTCCCACTCTTTTGCCACTACTGCGAGAGGCTGGACGTACAGATTAAAAAGGGATGGGCTAAGCGCCGATCCCGGGGGAACTCCCTGTTCGATGGAATGGGGTTGGGAGATGTAAGGTGGGGCTGAAACTCAAAAGGACCTGTCCTTTAGAAAGGACCGGAACCATTCAAGGGCTAGTTCATCGATCCCTATGGCCTCAAGTCGTTTCAACAGGATATTGTGTGAGACCGTGTCAAAGGCCGCGCTAAGATCCAGCAGGATCAGCGCAGCACTTTGACCAGCGTCCAGGACACCTCGAAGGTGTTCGGTAGTGGTCAGCAGGGCCGACTCGGTGCTGTGACCTGGCCTGAAGCCGTTTTGGGAGGGGTCCAGGACGTGGTTTTGCAGCATGTGATGGGATAGCACTTTGTTTACATGGGCTTCAGCCAGTTTGGACGTCCAGGGGAGCAGCGAGATGGGTCTGAAGTTTTCTGGCTTAGTGGGATCTAATGTGGGTTTTTTAATAATAGGGGAAACCCATGCAGATTTCCAACAGGCGGGGACCACAGCTGAGGAAAAAGAAAGGTTGAGTAGGCTGGCAAGCGAGGGAAGGAAGAAATCAAGTGAGTCCAGGAATTTAGTTGGTCTCATGGGGTCTGTGGGGGAACCAGACTTAACCTGTCTACACAGTTTAGCAAGGTCGTCGAGGGATATGTCGGGTATTCTTGACAATTTCGACATATCAGCCGCCGAGTTGGGAGTGTTGATGGGTACAGGGTCATCTTGCGGAAAGGAAATATAGATCTTCCTCACTTTTTCAATGAAAAAGGTGGCAAGGTCTTAGCACTGTTTCGAGGAGGTAATGCAGGAACCTGGGTTGGAGACTTTTTGGAGGCTTTGAACTAAATTAAAGATAGTTTTGGTGGGGTTGGAGCTTAGTTCAATTTCCTTTGCGTAAAAGGAGGCTCGAGTGGTACGAATCGCCTTGTGATAAGTGCGTAGTTTAGACAAGTAGAGGGCTTTGTCGCTATCTAAGTAGTTTTTCCTCCATCCGCGTTCGGCTTTCTTGCATTCCTTCCGCAAGGTTTTGAGCGTTTCGTTGTACCATGGGTTGGTGGGGGAACTGCGGGTTTTGGTCCATTTAGCCGGAATTAAGGCGTCAAGCCCTGTAACGATCCAGTCGTGGAAAGCGGCATAGGCTGTATTGATATCTCTGTTCTCGTCAGGGGGGTGGAATTCTCCTAGGTTTTTAATGAGGTCTTCAGAAGAGAGTTTGTGCCATGGCCGTTTGTGGCAGGGGTTAGCCGCAGCTTTGGCAGGCGTTTTTTTTGCCGTAATGATAAGTTTGACAAGGAAATGGTCAGTCCAACCCATGGGTTCAGGGGGATCAGCCGTAGCTTCCACCATGTTGGTAAAAATAGGGTCTAATATGTGCCCAGCAGTGTGGGTGGGGGAGTGGACCAGGGAGTTTAACTGCAGGGCCGTGAGGTCGGCCAGCAAGTTTTTAATGATGGGTTCTGTCACGGAATCAAAGTGGAGATTAAGATCACCCAGAATGGTGAAGTTGGGAGAAGAGACTGCCAAAGTGTGGGATATTTCTAGAAGTTCATCAATAAATCTGGCAGAGGGACCTGGTGGCCGGTAGATGTAAAGCCCAGACAGGGTGAATTGAGGGCAAATGGAGATCTTAAATCGTGCGCATTCGCAGCCCCAGATATCTTCTTTCGTGAAAGAGCAGTTATATATAGTTCGGTATATAACGGCTATTCCCCCGCCCCTAGAGTCTCTATTAACCAGTTTTACGGAGAAACCATTGGGCAGCGTAAGGTTCAAAATGCTAGTCTGGTCATCATGGAGCCAGGTTTCGCATAGAAACAGAATGTCTGGGTTTTCGTCCGTTATAAGAGTATGGACTTCCGCATGATGTTTCGCGAGAGATCTGACATTCAGTTGTAGAACCCGGAGGGGAGACAGGTTAGGTGTCGTCGCTATACAGCTGGCTAGGCTAGGCTTAGGCGTAGTAAATTTACAGGACTCACAGTGAAGAGCTGTTTGTCCGAGGCAGCCTCCAAGCTTGTCGCATCTGGTGCTGGTATTTAGTACGAGGAGATGTTCTCTGTCATAGCTGACTCTAAGCTGGGGATTTTGTGCAGGGGGACTGGCGAGAGGCGATGTCTTGGCGATGACGGGCGCAGACGGGATTGCCTTAGGCGCGCCTTTGGCGCGCAAACGGCGCTCCCGCTGCGCTCGTCCGCTGCGCTTCCTGTACGTGCACATTTATCCCGGGAAAAAGGGTGTGTGGCCTCAACGGGGGCGTGGTCAACGCGCACGCCTGCTCTGATGGCGGCTGCTTTGGGTGTTGGATTGCGTGAGGAGAAAGCGCGACAGCTTGTAGTCAGCTGTGCGCTCCAGGTCGGCGTATCAGGGAAGATGCCAGCCGTGTTTAAAAACACAGTACGTGACACCACACCACACAAGAGAAATAACGATTTTAAAATAAGCTTTGAGCACAAGTAATCAGTACCGCCAGCTCCCGGCTTCCGCCTCAGGACTGGGAAGGATTAGACTGTCACCGCTATTGGTCGGCGGTTATATAGTCAGAGGAGGGGTCGTGGCCTCAATGGGGGCGTGGTCAGCGCGCACGCCTGCTCTGATGGCGGCCGCTTTGGGTGATGGATTGCGTGAGGAGAAAGCGCGACAGCTTGTAGTCAGCTGTGCGCTCCAGGTCGGCGTATCAGGCAAGATGCCAGCCGTGTTTAAAAACACAGTACGTGACACCACACCACACAAGAGAAATAACGATTTTAAAATAAGCTTTGAGCACAAGTAATCAGTACAGCCAGCTCCCGGCTTCCGCCTCAGGACTGGGTGGATTAGACTGTCACCGCTATTGGTCGGCGGTTATATAGTCAGAGGAGGGGGCGTGGCCTCAACGGGGGCGTGGTCAGCGCGCACGCCTGCTCTGATGGCGGCCGCTTTGGGTGATGGATTGCGTGAGGAGAAAGCGCGACAGCTTGTAGTCAGCTGTGCGCTCCAGGTCGGCGTATCAGGCAAGATGCCAGCCGTGTTTAAAAACACAGTACGTGACACCACACCACACAAGAGAAATAACGATTTTAAAATAAGCTTTGAGCACAAGTAATCAGTACCGCCAGCTCCCGGCTTCCGCTTCAGGACTGGGAAGGATTAGACTGTCACCGCTATTGGTCGGCGGTTATATAGTCAGAGGAGGGGGCGTGGCCTCAACGGGGGCGTGGTCAGCGCGCACACCTGCTCTGATGGCGGCCGCTTTGGGTGATGGATTGCGTGAGGAGAAAGCGCGACAGCTTGTAGTCAGCTGTGCGCTCCAGGTCGGCGTATCAGGCAAGATGCCAGCCGTGTTTAAAAACACAGTACGTGACACCACACCACACAAGAGAAATAACGATTTTAAAATAAGCTTTGAGCACAAGTAATCAGTACCGCCAGCTCCCGGCTTCCGCCTCAGGACTGTGTTTTTGTCCTAGTGAGGAGGATTTCCACAGAATGAGGTACATATACCTTCAAAGGATATCCCATCACTATATCTTCACTTTGTTCCAAACTCACACTTGTAGCAGCTACTGCTTTCAGCATCCTGGCAATGCCTTAGCAACTGGATCCAAGACAGCTGGAAAATATGCAATTGGCTTTCTCAGTTTTCCATGTCTTTGAATTAGAACCGATAATGCACATCCTTCTCGTTCACTGCAATATAGTTCAAACTCTTTCTCATAATCGGGCATTCCCAATGCTGGTGCTTCACACAGACTGGTTTTTAGTCATTCAGAAACCTCCATTTCTGTTTTATTCACCACTATTTGATCCTTTACATCTGCTCATTAGCTTCTGCAATGGTTTTGCTATCAGTGAAAATCCACTGATCCATTGTCGACAATACCTACCATTCCTAGGAACATTCTCACTTGTCTCTGAGTTTTAGGAGGTTGCATTCCCTGAATCAGTCTGATTCTCTCTATGGGAACTTGTCTGATTCCTTGGGCAATCTTGTGACCTAAATGTTGTACTTCTTTCTGACAGAACTGTAACTTTGATGGGGACACCTTATGTCCTCCATCTGCTAAATGGTTCAGTAAATCAATGGTATCTGAAACACATGCACCCTTTGTTCTTGATGCCACTAACAGGTCATCAATGTATTGAACCAGGACTGCAATGTATGTAATGTAAGGTCCACTTATATAGCGCGGCTGTCACCCCCTAGGGTATCCTTGGGACTGAATTCCCAGGCATGTTCAAACTCTCCAATTATTTCTTTAGCAGCTGATTAAAAATTGAGGGACTCTCGGTATACCACTGAGGAATTCGGCAACATGCCAAAATACGGTCTCCAAACCGGAAAGCAAATTTTGGCTGGCTATCTGGGTGTAATGGAACTGTAAAGAACGCATTACATAGATCAATGACTGTATACCATTCTACATCATGTGGAATTAGGTACAGGATCACTGCTGGGTTTGGTACAACTGGACAGCATGGGACAACAATTTCATTAGTTCTTCTCAAATCCTGCACTATCCTAAATGTTCCATTAGGCTTTTTCAATCCCCATTATAGGTGAATTACATGGACTGCTTACTATTTCTCACAAACTTCCTTGTTCAATCACCTTGTTTATCACTGGGGTTATTCCTTCAATTATTTCTGCTGTCATGTTGTATTGGGTAATGTTTGGGTAACTCACTCCTTCCTTTACAGAAACTTTCACAGGATCCACACCTTTCATTAGTCCAATATCCTCTCCTGCGAAATCCCACACTTGTTCTTTGACTGACTCTTTCAACTCACCAGGTATCTATTCTCAGTCAGATACAGAAAACATACTATTTTGTTCTGAGTCTATCAGTGACATAGTCATTGTATACAATCTATCATCATCTGGGGTTTGAAGTTCAATGCCATCTGGTGAACAGTAAATGGCATAGTTCATTTTACACAGTATGTCCCTACCAAGAAGGTTAACAAGACTACTGTCACACACTAAAAATCGATGCATATCTTTGACATTTCCAATTTCCACTTCAATTGGTTCTGTCAGGGATGTTTTAATCTGTCTATTTGCTACACCTACTACTTGGATACTGTCTCCAGAGAGAGGAAGATTTTGAAATTCTACTGATCTAACAGTAGAATGGGTAGTACCTGTGTCCACTAGGAAAGTCACATTTACATCATTCACCTTTCCATTCACAAAAAGATTGATCTACTTCTAGAGGTGTGCCAAGTACGTACTCTTCTCCCTCTCTTAGGCACTGTCAGAAGCTATCATCAGACTCACTCCCATCTTCCTTCAGCCAATACTGTGAACTCACATTCACTCTAGGTGATCTTGTTACCTGTTCTCCTCCGAAGAATCCTGTCTCTGCACAGTATTTCTGTAGATTTACACTGTGTGGAAGTGGTGGTTGTGGCACCTGACTCTGTAGGGTAATTACCTGCTGCTGTGGCGATGACTGTTGAATTACCTCATTCTGCACCTGCGGATTCAATGATGTATTTTCGGGATTGGTGGCAACTTACACTCTTTCTTCCAATGCCCTAACCTGCCGCAATTGTGACATGGAAACTTTTTCTTGGCTTCTTCCGAATTACCCATTCCTTTTGCTTTATTCAAATTCCCTTCATTCTTACCTGACCTCCTTCTGGACTTTTATTCTCTAGTTGAGCTACTTGATGTTCAGTCACTTTTCACCTGCGCCCACATTGCTTTCTCTTTAAGTTTTCTTTGCTTAACCTCAATCTCATCACTGCAATATTTTGCATGCTTCAATACATCATCAACGGAATATGATTGCCATCCCATCAGTTATGCTTGATCATATCTCCTATCTCTGGTCTTAATCCAAATAACAAAACGATACACAAAATAATTCATGTCTTTCTCACGTAACTCCTCATATCCACTGTATTGCTTAAACACTTGCAACAATCTTTCATAAAATGAATGTACTGATTCTTTAGGTTCCTGCAATGTCTTGTCAATCTTTACCCAATCCGTTTCTTTTGGTGGGATTTTATTCTTCAAGAATACTATTACCTGTTCATACTTTCGCATTACCTCAGGTCTAGGAGCACCTATTGTAGGATCTCTTGGATATTCCATTTTCGGCAAGTCCACAGTAATCATGCACTCAGACCATAGGTCTGCTGGTACTATTATGTCAAACAATCCATCTAGATCTTCCCATAATACCTTTGAAACTTTTGCAAATCAATCCACTTGTCAGTACCATTCCACTGGTTGCTCTCGCAACCTGGGAAAATCATTTGTGAATGACAATGTATCCTGTCTAGTCCAAGGAACATGCACATACCTTCCTCCCGATATTTCTCTCATAGGAAATTCATTTGCTACAGACTCCTTTCCTCTAACTGGATCGCTAATTATGTTTTATCGTTGCTCTCTTCTCTTTTCTTTGTCCATTTAGTCTTCCATCATTCTACATCTCCCCATTTTCTCAGCAACACAATTAATTCTTTTATCTGGGTTAATCTTTCAGCAGTATTCATATTGTCAATATCCTTTTCAGTAAAATCTACTCTGTAAGGCTTTTGTAATAATTTGTTCTTTGCAAAGTCTATATTGAGTTCATTTGCCAACCCTTCTAGTCGATCATGCAGGATTTTTGCTCTCCACGTAATGCTTTTACACATGAACATTAATTCATCATCTTGGTATGCCTTTAACCTATCCTTCCCAATTGTTCCAATTATCAATTCTTCAATGTCAATTTTCAATCTGACCACATCTAACACTTTAGGTTCTTGATCTTTTACTTTCAAAGTTTTAAGCCAATCACTTAATTCCTGCTCTGTTTGTCTTACAGGAGTTTGCGGCAAATCGATTTTCTCTATACTTCTTTCGGGTGTTGCAGAATCTGATTCTGCACCTGCTGGAAACTTTTATTGGAGAATTTGATTAAAGGTCAAGTCAGGCGGTGTCATCTGACTAGTACGTCTAACCTCAGACAAATCTGGATAAACCTTTTCTCTTACTTTTTGTAAACTTTGATTCAAAGGGATAGTTAACGATGGTTCTGTTGAAGGGATTCTGCTCAGTCACAGAACTGTGTACAGAGACTCTGGACCTCAGTGAATTAGGGTGTTCCAAAACTCACCCTAGTACCCAAAATCCCCTACCAGACTAGCATCAGTGTCACATTAGCTCTTATAGCGATTAGACAACCCAAAACATGTGACTTAGGATACCTCAGGTAAGGTGGGAAACATGAGCACTCTTTCGTTATACTCTCATACCAATCCAGAACAGGGAGTAAAGGGAGACACGAGCAAGTTTAAAATGTTTATTTCAACGCCATGATCTCAGGTGCAGCATCTTAGCTAATACAAGCAGACATATGATAAGAAATAAGATTGTCAGCATTGTTACTATTCCATAAAATACAAAGGGAGAAAGCGTGTTATAATGCTAAATGGAAACAGGTTAAATATATACCTATATTTCACGCTCCCTTGCGAGTAGGTTACTTTATAACTACAGAAGTCTAAGGCTTGCATAGGCGACCCCATACCTCAGAGTTTAGCAGGAGTGAATCACATCGAGTTCAGAACAAGCTCTCAGCATACGAAAGTTCTCCAAGTGTTTTCAATCATGCCTACACAGTGTATTATTAAAGGCGCCAGTATCTGAGCTCTCCGCAGCTGCATATATGCTATGTCTAGAACGTGCGCTGATCAGTTCGAACAAAAGCAACAGTGTTGATAACCTTGAAGACCTCGGCAAAAACTGTTCAGACTACGCTTACAAGGCAAGTCTAGCAATGTGGAAAAACAAGTTATTCTCATGTGAAGCAAAACTCTCAGCTTAGCATAAAACAATAACTAACGTGTGTGTCGTGTTGCAAAAGAAAGCAAAAAGGTAAAATGGCTTTTAAAATTCTAATAAGCTTATGCTAACTTAACACTGTAGAAATGCAAAGCTCAGCCCTACTACAGTTCTTTTATTTTCTGGTTTTTGAACACTGGAATCACAGGACCTATTGTTACAGGTACAGTCACAGCTTCTATATTTTTAGTGAGATCCTGTATCTTTTCAGTCAATTTATTAGTAGACCGCACATATTCAGATATACTTGGGATTTCTTCAAATCTCCTTTCTGCTCTATCCACACTACCTCTATTTTCATGATTTTGTCTTGGAGTACCAGTAAGTCTGGTTTCCATTAATGGGGCATTAAAATCATATCTCACTTCCTCTCTCTCTGCACTGTCGTCTGAAAATCGTCTTAGAGTACAAGTAAATCGGGTCTCCATTGGCGGAGCATTTGGAGTCACAGTTACAGAACTCGGTTGATATGGAGGGGATCTTCTATTTAAAAATCTCCTCCAGTACCTCATCCTCTGTTTCACAATCCCCATAACTCTTCCTTCCTGACTCCACATTATTTCTTTTTTCTATACACTTCCGTCATACAATTTCATCACTGTCCTCACCGGATACATTCCATCACACATATCAGTGTTTCTCCATCTCCGCATTCTACTCTGATGGGTCGTTCTCCATAAACCTCACAATCTGCCTCTAGGTCCTCTGAACTCTTCAAACCTTTCTCTCTCCAATTCATGCATCTCATCTTCCCACTCAGCCAATGCCTCAAATTGAGTAGGTCTAGGTCTTGATTCAAGCTTAGTTGTTTTTTCTCTCAAATTTCATAAAACAGAAGTACTAAAAGAACCTACTTCTGGAAATGTTTATACCCCATCATTCTTAGTATATCTAGCCCAATTGTCTAACCATATGCATGTATGGTAGCCATATTTTGTCATCATGTACGATGCAGGCGTTTTAGGCGGAGGAAGCAATTTTCCCTCTCTCGTCACTATTTCCTTATCCTTTTTTAGCACATTTTTTAATTTCTTAAACCATGTAGGTTTTTCTTTTTCTTCTCCATAATAAAACTCAATTTTCCTGACGGTTTCCTGACTTTCAAACAATCACGCACTCTTCCGCAAACTGCTTTGCTGCACCAACCTATCACAGCACGTTTCACACTAACCAACCAATCAGAACAAGATACGGTTCAATAACTCTCAACCAATGCTTGCACAGTCCTTTGCTAACACACCAATCAGCGCTCACTCCATTCTAGTCATGCGGACCTATCCCAGCGTGACCCTTCTTACATCAGCCCTGCTCCGGTTTCTGCAGCTTCGGCTGACCCCTCCATTTAAACATGTATTGGCACACTGTATTTACACCTTTATACAACTAAAATTGGTTAGTAACCACATAAAACATCTCCATTCATCTGTTTCGCTCAAACCAAAGTGATAGTTTCCTCAAATTCACAAGTATTCTATATTTCCGGTAGACAGCGCTTACCTCTTCTTTACCACAGAATCTTAGTTTTGCCGATAAAGTAGCACATCCCTACCTTACCCTTCTCTCAAGCTCCGGTGAAAACCTATTACTTTCTTAGGGAGAAGTTTTAATCAGAATACACATTGATTCCTGTGCTTAAGCCCATCATTTTATAGATTGCCTTCGCTATACATTCACCACGTTTACACGTAAATGTCCCTAACTTGTAACATACGATGATGTCACCACTTTGAAACAGACTATGTGATGTGTGACTTACATGTCACACGTTCCTCTTCCTAAGCAGAGTAACCAGCTTCCTACTTCCCAGAAGCCTCAATTTCCGGACTATACATAACGTAATACAGATTCAACATATAATGTTAGTCATAATTTCTGTAGATCAAAATTCTATATACATTGCCTTACTAATTCTGCACATTACTTTATCCAAGTTAACCTATAGCAACCAGACTCCTGCTACCAAGAAAAAAACGGATCCAACGCGGCTCCAAACCAAACCTCCAAACCATCACTATATTTCCTAGGAGCTAACACACTTTACTCATCAGTGGGGCCCATAACAGCACAAGTCACTCATTCACCCAAATCACCCTACTCCCAGGATTAGTAAAGACTATAGGAGGAGATGCTGGATTTTAGCGGAGTGTTTTATCTCATTTTGATTAATTCTTAAAATGTATACACTATATACATCTGCAGTTTATCAAATTTACCATGGTTTTACCCTTAAGAAAACATTAAAACACCCCACCATTTGATCAATGGATCAGCTAGTAAAGGTTAACTAATGGACAACAAGACCAGCTTAATTCTCCATTTATTTAATTTTTATTTAGAGACTTACTCTCCTAGCATGACCTTTTTTATTTAGCCTTAATTCACTAATCATTAAAACATTTTAATAACCTAGAGAAAAAGAAAAGTTACATTCAAACAGTTTACATTTATTAGGAGAATAGTTCAGAAAGTAAGTCAAAACCATATTACCAAGATTTCAGTAAATGGACATTAGGGTTAGCACAGGAAAGTTCCCCAAAACCGCCTCGCTATTCTTTCTTGATGTTCACCTCCCATCCGGACTCCGCACCCATCATAAGTCAAGAAAAATGTCAAAGTCTTTGCACCATGGAAAATTGTTCAGTCCAACAGCATGTTGTGGTGTGAAAATAAATTCAAAATCAAGCTCTCACTTCACTTCCAAACGTCCTCTTTTATACCCTTTTTCCTTAACTATCTATCTAAAATGTGAAACTTTTAGGGTCCTCACTCAATTTCATTGGTCCGTTTAAGGGGTGAATGAGCATTACCTCATCTCCTCATTGTCCATATTTCCGCCAATTCATTGTTATAATCAAAATAAGGTTTGGATTGTTCTTTAACAGTTTTTTGTAGGTTTTTTTCACTTGTGTCCTTTAACTTGTCACTCGGAGCAATATTCCCAGGCTCACAATGCGGTCATACAAATCTTGGCACCCTTTTACACTCCAGGCCACGCTGACCTTGACCCACACTGCACAGGCACAGACTGCTTGCACATCTCTCGAGCATAGTCGTGCATGCGTAGATCACCACAGTTTCGGGGTCTCGCAAACCTTTCATTTTATTGTAGGTCGCATGGGCCATAAGGGGAACTATTATAGAAACAAACACAATTAAACGTTAGATTTCGAAGTACAGCCCTTCTGTTTACTTCCCCCCATTCTAAGGTAACCCTGTTAGTTATTACCTAGCGTTCTAGCAACATTTAAGCGTTGTTTTCTTACCATTCTCCATCATTTCTGCCACAATAAGACATATAGGAAGCTTACATACACAGGGTTTTGTTAGATTATGACATTTGCGTACTATGTTAGTATGACAATTTCACTCAATTAATATATTATGATTCGCAACACAAGCAAATTAGTATGCCACGTGTATTTGTGTATGTTCTTTCTATTCTACGTTGGTTAATTTCAAAACCATACGATTAATACATATTGCAGTTATGGGAAAGAGTCTTTGAGAGGGGTACACAAACATTTTTGTTTTCACCCTTGCTCCATCAGAAGTGACATTTCCATTACGGACTTTGATTGGCAGGAGGTTAGAATACTGTTACCCAAATATCCTGGAGGTTATGTTACTGCTAAAATGTTGAGTTAAAAATTCTTTCTGCAAGAGAACCTCAATAATATGTAAAGTGTCCAAGATCACAAGGGGTGTGTGAGGAGACATCAATGTTACTTTTTCGTGTTCCAACAACAGCTTTTCAGCACTTTCCAAGAACACAGTAATGTGTGTTAGATCACAGAGCAATGTGTTCAATGAGAGCTTTACATTAGAAGGAAGCCTCAGGGTGACCTCTTGTGCCTGCACATGTGCTCCAAGCCCAGTCGCTATTTAAATGTTCTCAACTCAATTGTGTCCTACTGCTTTTCACACTCGTTTGGTGCATTTAATTTGTTAAGCAGAGTGTACCCTTATTGCCCCATATGGTTAGCTCCATATGGTTAGCTCAAAATGGTCTGAAGACTGATATGCCTATTTAAGAACTCTATTCCACCTTTGTTACTGCTTCAGACGCTCTAGTTCCAGCATGGAGCAAGGGTGTTTAAACTAGGTCCGCGAGGATAAGATCTATGTTGGAATTTTTACACATAAGACATATTTACATAAAGTGAATATAAATTGAACTTATTTATATAGTCAATTGTTAGATGGAAATCTGTAATGGAAAATGCTTTCTGGGTCTTACTTTGCACCTTCCCCAATTAAGGTAAAGTAATGCTGTGTTCGTTACACTCCCGAGAAAAGATGTCCAAATAGAAGCCATGCAAGGCAGAGTCTGCAAGAAAGCTCTGCTGGTCTGCATGCAGGTGCCATGCTAAAAAAAAATGAGGCAGATATTATTACTTTTAAAAACGCTGTCACTGTGAGAAACATTAGTATTTCAAAATATGCTGGTATTGCATCCGTGTAAGCAGTTCTCTCTATGTTGTGCACAGTGCTAACACAGAATGCAGGTTACATGCTGTTTTGTACAGATGGCCATCTCACCCTTTGCATTTTAAATATAAGGTTGCATGGTAGAGGATTAGCTTGTAAACCTTACATATAATACATGTAAATGTAAGTACATCATTAATGTAAATACATCATTATTTCAATGATGTATATATTTGTGAGTTTCTTTTTCCATTCTAATATTAAATGTGGAATGTAGATAGTCCACACACATATCTGAATGAACAATTGCGGTAGGTTTGCAGACTTGCATTGGACCAAAAACACTGAATATAAGTAAGATATTACAGTTTGCTCCCAAATGCTTTAACATGATCCGGATTATAAAATACGTTGCTAAGTGGAGAGCTCTATTTATTTGAGGAGTTCCTTTCAAAAGAGAAATGAAGAGGCCAGACTTAAATGCGTGGATATTCAAGGGATTAGGGCTTTCACTGTAGCAACTCCCTGGCAGAAGCTAAGCCACATATTTCAGATGTCATGGTCTCTAATCACTAGATTTAAAAAAGTGAATACGTAAATCTATATTTTGAATTCTCTATAATGTACCAGCTCAAACTAAAAACACAGTCCATTGTTACACTCACCTTTCAAAATAATGACATATGCAAGGGTATTTGGCCTGTTCATAATTCTCTGGTATCCATTCCTTGCTTCAGGAGATCGTGTTGGAAGCCTATGGGAACTCCAGTAAGAACCTAAGATGCAGCAGCAGAGCAAGAACGTCTATCTGGCTCAAGGGGGAGCTGCAGTAATATCCTAAGGTGCTGCAGTCTGCTTAGAGAAAGGGCTAATGTTAATGACAATGCTTTTTCAAAAAGCAAGACTGATTGGTTTTGCCAGTGTTTGTTAAATTCAACACCATCCCCCAGAGGAGACTCTAGAAGCTATTTTAGTGGGGCGTGTTCATGGACAGCGCACAGCGAGGCACAGATAAAGCAGACTGAGATACCTATAATAATGAGCAATGTGGCAAGGTGCCGGCCCCCTTTCAGTAGACCTCACAACTGAACCTGTACAATCCTCGCCGATCCTGTCACTCTGTCACTGAGATGCCCTATTTGGTGCTTTGTTCTCACTGATATGCCTCTGAGTCCTGCCTATCTGGACCGATGCAGATTTCCCACTGTTTCTCCTTCTCAGAGCCACCCTCTGACTGACCTGCTCACGAGCCGCGTGGGTTCTACTTTCAGGGCCCAGGGCATCTAGTTAGGGGGCAGCCCTTTCCTGCTTCCTTCATGCTGTAGGGGGCTTGGCCACTGGGTCACTGGATCCCTCCGGCTGCAGCAGCAGCCTAAATTGCCCACCACCTCTCTGCTGTTTGCTGGCTGATCCATCACTGACCCTGCTTGCGGTCCGCATTGCAGATTTAGAGGTACGCCCTGCTCCACTCTGTGCCTTACGGCCAACTGGGGCTTGACACAGAGGAGACATGAGGCCAACAATGAGTGACACATATTCTGTGGCCCAAAATGGGCTGGGTGGCTACCTACCCGAATCCCTTGGAAGTGCTGACAGGGCTATACCACACCTTTTCAAATTTCCTGAAACTGTGGGCCTCCAACCACTGACCTTGGGGCTTGCACAATATTTGGGAGGTAGGTGCCCGTCTACTTGTTTACACCTGTCTGGTGGACTAAGATCTGCCTTCTGACATCCTGTGCCTCATTTTCGGATATCTTTGTGTTGCATCATGCGCTCACTCTGGGGACTGCTCGTGCCTTCCCTGTCTGCTTCTCCTTGTATCTGCTGCTGGGAACTGAGGTGGGTTTCTCTCTGCTCTTTTGCCCTTCGTGGCTGCTCTAGGATGTCAGCATACTGACCTGTCGCAGTGACACACTCTCTCAGACCTGCTCAAGACAACTGCTGATCCTGAGCTGACGCGACCTAACAAGACTGCAGTGCCCCCTATACCTTCTGTCGGTTTACCTCTATCAGATTGCCCCTGTTGTGACCAGAGATAGGGGCTTGATATTGTCACTTTTACTTCTTCCATCTGATGGAGAAACTTTGAAAGGATAAGCAGTTCCCCCTGCCCATCACTTCGACCATGATGTGTGACCAAGATCAAAGTGCACAATGCGTTACCACAGAACTAGAAATGTGGGTATCAGATAGTATCACTCATCCAATCTAAAAATTGGACTTAATTCTGCAAGCCATCACAGAAACCAGAACTGCGCTAGAGAATTCATTAAACAGAGTTGCTACAGAACTTGGCCTGCTGTGCGACAACCAATTGAAACTAGCAGAACAGTACAAGAACTGCAACGCCAAACAGTTGACATTCAGCGACAAATGTCAGACCTCTTTAAAAAAATCAGGTTTCTGAAAGGAAGAGTGGAAATTGTGAACGACCGCTCCTGCAGTAGCAATATTCATCTCGTTGGTCTTCTTGAGGGCTCTGAGAGCCCTGATCCCACATCCTTTATAAAGGACTCCTGCTGAGATGTGTGCTGCCCAAGAGACTCTCCCCCCTATCTGTTGTAGAACTTCCCACAGAGTTCCTGCTCGCCGCTCTTCACTGGGGCTCCTCCTTGGTCGATGGTCACCAAGATCCCAAATATCAATGACAAAGACCTGATTCTGAGAATGGTATGACAATCAGACCAGTTACTTATAAAGGGTCAGGATCTTCATATTCACAGTCTACACACTTGCAGTCCTGTGCCACTGTGCTTTATTCATGGAGGCTAAATGGAAACTATGAGGCACGGGCATTAAATATTCCTTGTTGCTTCTGGCCAAGTTTAAAAAATCCTTACCAACCAAACCACGCACTTCTTTACTGTGCTGGAAGAGGCCCTGGACTGGGCAGAGCAGCAGGGCTCCGCACTCCTTCCCTCGGACTGTCCACCCCACACAACCCCATAGAAAGTCATGCACTGGCAGACGCAGGCCCACTCCAAACCAAGCACACATAGAGAGAATTTATGGTGCTCTCCATGGCTTCCTCGTTCACAATTCCATCAATGCAGTCTCCTTTGGGGAGTCTGACTCAACTTTGCCAAGCAAAGACTCACAGTGCTCTTTCCTGAGTACAACATCTGTGACCTTACCAGTTGACACACCAGAAAAATCTGAAGATATTGTTTAATCATACAATCACATCTCATTTTTAGAACTTCATTGTGTTACTTCGAGTTCCTACTACCTGTGTTTTTTTACTTAAAAATGTTTATGCTTCATATATACCGCTGGTCATTTGTGCTTCTCCCTGTTACACAACACACTATTAATGTAATCTCCTGCAATGGTCAGCACACTTTAATAGCTCACCTTTTTCATAACAGCTCTTGCTCCTTCACATATGCGAGGAACAATAGGTAGCTATTCATAGCCAAAATGCACCATTACTGTTTTCCCCTAACCAGCCTAATTGAGCCTGTAAGGTTTACAGTTGACCACAAAAGTTTTTCACTTTTGGGAGGACAGATGTTACTCTGCTACCCTCGGATGGGAGTTGGTAATTGTTCACAACGCGGTCTGTTTACCCCTCATTATATGGAAATGCAGCTGAGGGACCCTTGACGAAATAGTGGATTGTTAATGTTACTGTGCCGGTTGTGTTGTCGCAACATTATCAAACTTACTGCCCCTGTATTAAATAATGGCTAAGCTAACGTTTCTGACATGAAATGTTTTGGGTATGAGATTTCCCAAGAAGCGTTACCACATTTATTCCTTTCTTAAGCGTAAAGGCACCCATATTTCTCTTTCACAAGAAACACATTTATCATGACAGGAAGAGACTAAACAGCAGAAGCGGTGGAGAAGTCACTGTTAGTTCGCAGATCACTCAGATTACACTTTGCATTAGATGCAATGATCTGGGTAAGGCCTATGGTTCCCTTCAAACCTACCGAAATAGTCATAGACCATGAAGGGGGATACGTCTTTGCCAAGGGACTACAAAATGGTGTGCCAATACTGTTGGGTAGTGTCTACTCCCTGACTATAGGTCTGAATGAATTTGTAGCGTGGCTCTCATTCCTCCTTTTGCAATGGGCTCACCTACAGTGGATCATCTGCAGCAATTTCTAGTGTCCTAGATGTCCAGTTAAACAGGTCTCACCCCATTGCCGCAAATGCTCACTCTACGCCACTCTGAACAGCTTGCGCAAGGTCCTGCACATTGGTCATTGGTGGATGTCTGGAAGACTTTACACCCTACTGCATGTGAATATCACTTTTACTTCCCCCATGATCTTCATGTGTGCCTTGACCGCTCTCTATGTCCGATGTCTTTACAACTCCTGACATATAATGTAGAATACATTAGCAGAACCATTTTGAACCATAATCCTTTACTATGGCAAATATCCTGGGGCAGATATAGACCACCAGTCCCAACTTGGAGCGGGCCCCCTCAGCTCTGTACTTAGGCCTGAGCGCTCCCGACTAAATCCGGAGTGGGGGCCCTCCGTGTACATTGCAGGGGGGGGGGGCTTACATTTTCGTTAGGCCACTGCTGGTGTACTCACAAGAGTCTCTTCCTTCTGTTTTCTCTATGCTCTAAATAACATTACATGGCCCAGTGACTAACCCTGGTCAGACTCATATCACAGCCTTCCTAGAGCAGCTGGCCTTACCGTGAATATCATTGAACAAGAGGTCCGCTCTTCCGTAGGAGATTTTGCAGCATGTAAAACCCTTGAGCTTGATGGACTACTGACAAACTTTTGCAGAATTTACTCTGACCTTCCGGTTCCTAGGCTGCGAGAGCTATATAATGCTGTACTTGCTAATGTTATGGTATGTTATGGGCCATTTGTATAGAGAGTGTTCACCAACTGGTCTCTTAGCGCTGGGTTAATGAGGCATAATCTAATCAAGTACTTAGCTATATGCTTGTGAGAATAGCCATGTTTTCGGCATCTTTCTGAAGCGCTTGTCATTTTCTACTAGTCTGATTACAGTAGGACTGAATTCCAGATCTGAGGGCCAAGAGTAGAGAAACCTATCCCTCCCAGAGACATTAGAAGGTACATTTGGCTTACCTAAGGTTGCGTTTCGTGGGATATTTTTAAATCCTTGTGGATATGTACTTATGCAACTTTAGGTGGAGAGATTTAAAAATGATACATCTTCTTTTAAATAAAGTACTTTGAGCCACTGGGAGCCAGTGTAGCTTTATCATCAGTGACTTAATGTGGCAGTGTTTTGATTATTGAAAGACGATTCTTGCTGCTTGGTTTTGCGCCATCTGAAGTCTAGGATTTAGATTTGTTGGAAGTCCCAATTAGAAAGCATTTGCATAGTCAATTCTAGATAAAATTAACGTAATGATGATTTGAGTGCTGGCCTGCATTTAAAAGAATCTTCAGATTTTTCTGATCATCCTAAATTGGAGGAAGCAAGAACACGTTACAGTGCCTATGTCAGATTTCATGGACAGATTCAGATGCTAATGGAACGCTAAGTCCTACTATGCATGAGGCTCTTCTGGTTTCCATCTCAAAGCCTGGCCATGACCGCCTTGAGGTCACCTCCTATGGGCCCTCGGTATTCTGAACAATGATTATGAAATATTCAGCAATGTTTTGGCATTGCATTGCAATAAGTAGCTCTTCTTCCTGTTCTGGTCCACCTGGACTAGACTGGTTTCATCCTGGGCTGTTCCACATCTCTTAACATATGTTGTCTACATTAGGTTCTAGAATATGGTCCACCACACTGGCCGCATGCTGCATGCTTTGTCCTCTATCTAGAAAAAGTTTTTTGACATACTAGATTAGAAATAAATTTTCATCGTGTTGTGTAGAGTGGGCCTATGCCTGAAAATTACCCGGATTATTGCGCTGCTATGCACTGACCCAACAGTTAGAGTCAAGATAGGTCAAATCATTTCTGAACCTGTTCATGTTAGGAGAGACACCCAACAGGGTTGCCTCTTTTCTCTTCTCCTCTTCATGCTGCCGTTGGAGCCATTGGAAATTTGACTGCATCAGCTGCGAGATGACTGGGGTATTACAGTTAACAGAGAGACACATTTTGTGTCTCTCTATGCTGATGATGTTCTGATTTGCATCAGGGATATCTGTAGCAGCATGATGACTGTGGCACAACAACTGAGCTCATGTAAAATGGCCTCTGGACTTGGAGTCAACTGAGCTTTGTCCTGCTTCTTTACCCTAAGCACAGAACCCACAAACTATGGGGCCGATTCACAGAACTGACTGAAGACAAAATCCTAAACTTACTACTTTTGGTATTCACAGAAGGCATTTAGTAGTAGTAAAGTTAGGATTTTGTCTTAACTTTGACTTAAGACAAACTTAAGATAGACTTAAGACAGACTTAAGACAAAATCCTATCTTTACTACTACTAAATGCCTTCTGTGAATACCAAAAGTAGTAAGTTTAGTATTTTGTCTTAAGTTAGTTCTGTGAATCGGGCCCAATGGGTTTGGCTCTAATCAGTAAGGCTGAGCCCTTAACCAAAATCTTTTTTGGGTTGTTTGGTTAAGCACCTTGGTCTAAGAAAGTGACAAAGTTGATATGAGACCAGGTTTGCGGTTTGTGAGTAGAGTGAGTGTAGTATGCAACTAGGTTTGTATGATGCGTGTGTATGCTTGAACATTTTGTGAATGAGAAGGATGAGAAGAGTCCAGGTTGTGGTGAATTTCTGTTTTTCTATGTTCACTTAAGAAAGTTGGTCGTGTCCTTGGAATGTGATTTATATATACATAAAAAAGAAAACAATAGAAATTAAATAATTTTCTAAAAAGAAACTATTGAATAGTTACGGCTGTCGTTGATGAATGTTCATGCGCCGTGGTAAAGCTTTTCGAAAAGGACTATCAGTATTGGCATCTCCAGTGTTTTTGTTGTTCTTTACCCTAAAAGCAGACTGCCTTGTGCACGTCATTCACATAATTAAGCAGTCACTATATAAAATGGGAACCTACTGCTTTACCCCATTGAGGTGGCCACATCTAACACTCCACCACCCAAGATAAAAGTGATGAGTGAAGTCTCCTCACTTAGGTCCCAGATTTCATTTTGGAGAACACTCACCCTGTCTGTGCCAGGCAATGTGGCCCTTGCAAAAATGATCATGCTACCTAGTATGCTTTATTGTTTCTCTAACTTGTCTATCTGTCTCCTGTGGAGTCTCTTCTGTACTTTAGACAGCTTGATGGGTGATCTGATATGAATTAATAGCTGGCGTAGCAGTTCCTTAGCGAAATTGAAAATTTCTACCAATTACAGAGGCCTGGGTGGCCCAAGTTTCGAACACTATTCTTCAGTCACAACTCCAACGGTCTGCCCGCTGGTTGGCTGGCCTTCACCTATCCAAGGTGTCTGGAGCAGTCATACACATATAAAACAAAGTAGGAGAACTGTTCATCCTGTGAGCTATCTTACTCAAAACGACTAACAGACCAGCACGTATAGTTCATTTTAGTAACCGCGGGGCACTGATCTTCTCCCCCATACTGTCCCATATGCCCCTGGGATACTGTTGATGAGACCCCGTTCCTTTCAGTGATACTTATCAGACACTGCAGCAGAGGCTCGGGAACACCCTGGGATTACCTGCTTGGGAATCCTCTTTCACGACTGGGGTCTTATCCCATTTGAAACCCCATCTGAACAGGTTAGCCTTCCCCCAGGACAAGTCCCACTTCATAAGTGCCTTACACCCACCACCACCTGGGCTGTAAGAGACACAGACCCTCCCTCACACCCACTTTTGCAGACATTGCTTTGCATAGGCTCAGGAGGTAAATGAATATCTGGGATAGTCATACCCATCCCGGTTTGGACTGAAGACCCATTAGCGTCATTACAGTTAGAATGGGGAACAGATATAGGTGACACATTTATGCAAAAAGAATGGGAGAAACTGCATGCTTGCCCACAGAAAATGTCAAGAAACGCCAAATTCCAATACATACAACACAGCACTGTGTATCGTGCCTATCAGACTCCAGACATATTGAGTAAAATATATGCAAATGCCAGTTCTAACTGCCCCTGCTGGGCCTCCCATGGTGCAGACCTAGAACATTGAGTAAAATATATGCAAATGCCAGTTCTAACTGCCCCTGCTGTGCCTCCCATGATGCAGACCTAGACCATGGAGTAAAATATATGCAAATGCCAGTTCTAACTGCCCCTGCTGGGCCTCCCATGGTGCAGACCTAGAACATTGAGTAAAATATATGCAAACGCCAGTTCTAACTGCCCCTGCTGGGCCTCCCATGGTGCAGACCTAGACCATTGAGTAAAATATATGCAAATGCCAGTTCTAACTGCCCCTGCTGGGCCTCCCATGGTGCTGACCTAGAACATTGAGTAAAATATATGCAAATGCCAGTTCTAACTGCCCCTGCTGGGCTTCCCATGGTGCTGACCTAGAACATTGAGTAAAATATATGCAAATGCCAGTTCTAACTGCCCCTGCTGGGCCTCCCATGGTGCAGACCTAGAACACACGCTCTGTGATTGAACGTGAGTTGTCCCTTAGTGTAATGACATCTGCACTGTATTATCGACCCCTACAAGCCATCAAGACCTCTGCAACCACTGCTCTTACATTACGCTCTGGTCCTCTCTATGCAAGTATAATAATTCCTTTCGTATTACTTATAAGGCCTGTCTTTACTGTTACAAGGTTCTGCTTTTTCATTTTGTGGTTTATTATGGACTAGCATACTCGACTAGGTTTAAGCTACACAATATACTCTACTCTATATAAGACAGCTTTAACGATTACACTGTGAACCTTCATGTATATTGTTTAACAATTGATGTCACTGTCTCATAAGCTATCTCTACTATGCATAACATGTATTTTAGATGTTTATTGAAAATCAATACATACATTAAAAAAATATAGTGAACGATATGCAGACATATGTAAGTATATATAATACCCGCTTCTGCTCATGCGCGCGGATTCATTATAACCTTACTTCCTGAGGCGGAAGCCGGGAAGACTCGAGCTAATTGTTTAGTTCAATCTATTTTTAATCTGTTTCTATTTTAATCGATCTTTAAATATTGACTTGCCTCATACTAAGCTCCTGCACTATCACGCTCCCCCACGTACAGCAGAGGAGGTGCTGGCGTTGGTGTGGAACGGACGATCTTTGGCTGCCATTTCGATTGAGGTTTGGGGTTAGCGGTCTAGCTGCCCTGCCCTCCCGCCCTCGCAAGTACAAAAGTCGCGCTTCTGCTAATGCGCGCGGATTCATGAAAACTTTACTTCCTGAGGCGGAAGCCACGAAGACTCGAGCTAATTGTTTAGTTCAATCTATTTTTAATCTGTTTCTATTTTAATCGATCTTTAAATATCGACTTGCCTCATACTTAGCTCCTGCACTATCACACTCCCCCACGTACAGCCGAGGAGGTGCTGGCGTTGGTGTGGAATGGACGATCTTTGGCCGCCATTTTGATTGAGGTTTGGGGTTAGCGGTCTAGCTGCCCTGCCCTTACGCCCTCACAAGTACACGATACCTTCTACACGGACGTGCAGTGGACGTGTGCAGCGGGCGTGCCTACGGCGCGCCAAAGGCGTGCCTGAGGCAAGCCCGTCTGCTCCCGTCCACGCCAGACTGGGCCCAGGGGCCACAACCCCTGGTAAATTGCAGAGAGACACCCTCACTTATAGTGCCTCGACCTTACAGAGCCTGGCAGGCCCCACAGATCTAAAATGTAGGCACTCAATAGACGTCGCATCCGGTTCGACTGGGTGCCCCCAATGCCATTTTAAAGTCTATACAGAAAGGTTAACAGCACAGCCCCCTGACCCCCCTGAAAATCTATCTACTGAATTGCCGCTCGATGGCTAAACACTCTACTGAACTTCAACTCCGATTAGAAGACCTCGACCCGGATGCCTAATTTCTTACTGAGACTTGGCTCCAGGCCGAGTCAGACCCAATTATCATTCAAGTCCTACCCCCAGGTTACATAATCCTAAGAGAGGATCGCAAAACTGGTAGAGGGGGAGGGTAAGCCATAATCTACAAGGACCAGTTTCAATGCCACTTTTCTACAGAGGACCTCCCGGACTGCGAAAACATGAGTTTTTCCTTAAAAATTCATGTCTACTAATATGTTCTCTGGCCTACTGCTCTACCGCCCTCCTGGCCCCTCGGGCCAATTTATGAATGCGCTCCCCACCACCGTCGTCAATTTAGCCCTTTCCCCTTCCATCAACACGATTTTAGGTGATCTTAACATTCACTTCGATGATCCTGCTATTAACCCAGCCAATGAACTCGTATCTAATGTATCAGCCCTACAAATTACCCTGCAGGGTACTACTCCTAATCATATAAAAGGACATCTTCTGGGCGCTGTGTTCAGCAATTCCCGGCTTCTCCAGAGTAATCTCCCTGTACCTCTCCCTTGGACTGACCACTCGCTAATCCCACTTACCTGGCCCTCCTCTGCCAGCACTTCCCCCTCGAACATCTCTGAGACACATAACAGGAAATGGCTGAACCTCTCTGCTGGCCAGTGGTCCAACCTCCTAGAGAACACCCTACCACCTCCTAGTCCAGACCCAGAGAGAGCGAACCTCAACTTCAATCTCTGAATTCTAAACTCCTTAGATACTCTAGCCCCCATAAGAACCACCCATAAGAGATCAAACCATAGGCCTGCACCATGGTTTTCTACAAAACTTAAAGAGCTTAAACAAAACTGTAGGAAGCTAGAAAGGAACTGGAGACGGAACACCACAGAAAAAAGTAAAGCTAGCCATCGTGAGGCAAAAGGAAGTACAAGAAAGCAATAAAAACTACACAAGCCGCTTTCTATGAAGGAAAGATTTGTGCTACAGAAAACTCCCCTAAGGAGATTTTAGGGATAGCCAAATATTTGATCACCATACCTCAAAAAATCCCCAACCAGGAAGACGCTCTTCCTAGGTGCAACAGCCTCGCAGAATTCTTCCATCATAAAAATTGAACTTATTACCCACTCCTTCCATCTCTCCCAGGACGTCGCAGATAAGGCTGATACCAGGAGCCCTCCCCGCTGTTTCCTCGCTTAGTTCCCATTACTAGATGAGGACTCCCTGAAAGCAATTATACCTAAAGTAATCTCGGGCTCTCCATTGGATCCTGCTCCTCCCCGATTTCTCCCCTTGGTCACTAATACAATAAGCCCTGTTATCCTGACCACTATAAATGCCTCCATCTCGACGGCTACGGTCCCCCTTGAATGGAAACCTGCCTCAGTGAAGGCCCTGCTGAAAAAACCAACCTTGGATTCCAACAACCTGTCTAATTATCGACCCATATCCCTCCTTCCCTGGCTTAGCAAGATAACCGAGAAACACATTAACTCTGTTCTAGTCCAATATCTTGAAATTAACAACTTACTCCATACATCGCAGACAGGCTTCCGGCCCCGTCAAGGGACAGAGACGGCTCTCTTGGCCGTGACTGAAGAGGCTCGAAGACTTATGGACCAAGGTGGCTCAGCTGCTATCATCTTGTTGGACCTCAGTGCCGCTTTTGACACTGTGGACCACAAGATCCTGCTGAGCCGGTTGAAAAGTTTAGGAGTTACTCAGTCAGCTCTCTCCTGGCTACAATCATTCCTTAAAGACCGCGTCTTTTGCAGGCCTTGGGGGCAGCGCATCAGTAAAAGAAGTAGCAGCTTCTTAAAACAGCCACTCCATCTTTCACTGTACAGGCAGCACCCTTGTATATATGCAAAATAACAACCTAGGCAATCGAAGTTTACACAAACACAATTGATAAGGAATAATAAACAACTAGCTACAACTGACTAAAAGATAATTATTTTATTAAAACAGTAAACAGTTCATTGGCATAATACACAGTTTAAGAAAGTCACAAAATTATTCAACAAGTTAAAAATAAATTATGCAGTAAACAGCAAATTCATTATCTATAGTGGATGAGTGGCAAGGTTATATGACTCTACGCGCGTTTCGGCGGCCAGCGCCTTCTTCCTGGAGTAGCCACGTAATATCTATAAGAATAGAGACGTATGTCATTTCACTTTCATACATATAAACAGTTCTATACATATATAATTTAACATTTTAAAACTTTGTCTTTTAGTAGCTGTAGTAAACACATACATGGTTATTTAAAAAAACAATATAATCTAAAGTTTCCTCTATTATTGTCATTTCCTTGTATTAATCCTGGGGAGGAGAGACGTACTCATTCATGAATGATGTATGAGGAAATTGACATACGTATTTGTCAATTCCATGGTTCATAAATACAATCTATATTTTTGGGGTAAAGGGCAGGCAATTTTATTGGACCCCAAGCAAAATAATATGTTGGTATAGAAAAAATCCAACATAGATGCATAATAGGTGAGAATATACATTATTTGGTGTTAATATCTGTTCTAAGTTGGTAAAGATCGAATTATTCAATTCTTCTGGGTTGGATACTTACTATTGGAAAAGAGTAGATAATTGATTTTATTTTTTCAGACGGGGCAGTCAGGATTAAAATGCCGTTTTTCTTATTTTAGTTTCTGTCGCCTCACGAATTGCCGAAGCTTGATGGAGAAGAGAAAGTGGTACTTGATGTTAATTTATTGAATAATTTGGTTTGTCATTATTATTTCAGGCAGTTATTTTCAAGTGAAGTTACCTAATTGATAAAAAGGATAAATAAGTAACGTCCGCCACCGGAACCCTTAGTGTTGATTTTGTTCTGTATGGTCCACCGATTGGGTATTCTTGAATAGTTCTTGGTGTCTAATGTATTGGAGACTATAAATGAAAATATACAGATAAAAGGAAATTAAAGAGATGTTTAATGTATTTCCTCTTTTTGGCAAAATGGTTCTCAATGATGCTAATTCAGTTAAAGTTGCTATTAAATGACTTAAAACTAATATATGATTCCATTATTCGTAGTTGTGGTCAGGCTTACCCATTCGAATTAGACTATTTCTGTATTCGTTTTTATCTATGTTCTTCAATCATGGAGAAAAGGGGGGGATCGCCAGATGTTGTTTTTAGGAGAACTTCCTATATGCCTATAAAAAAAGGGGGTAAATATGAGGATTCATTAACTATCTCCTGTTCTGACCAGTCTTTTTCCTTCCAATATGTTATTTGGCTATCTTACCTAGAGGCATAAGTTCTTCTGTTGCAAGGAAAAAGGTGAAAGTTGCAATGAAGTCTGTAGAGTTGAATGAAAGGGTGATATTTAAAAGATCTCCCTGCCTGTTAAAAAATAGAGAAATAAAGCGGAAGGGTATGTTATTTCTTACAGAGTATTACTTGTACTCTGATATCTTAGGGCTTGGGGCTTGGTTTAGTCCTAACACCTACCTGAGGATGGTCGGCAGGGCTCAATACGTCCGGTGGCGGGCAGCTCGAACTGGCAACTGCAAGCGCGGCAAAGTGCTGAACAGATGCCTGTTGGGAGCTCTAGTTTATATATGCGTTTTTAATTGGTAAAATGTGCTCACCTGTGTAATGATACTCTTTCTTCCCCCAATAACTCTCGGAGTCGGATGGTGGTGCCAACCTATTTATTCAGGTACATACATACAAGGAGCGCAAAGCATGTCCTGCGCCCAGCCTGCTCGCGCTCTGAATGCCGCGCTCCGCCTGCCGCGCCTCTACGTCAACGCACGTCACGTAGCCACGTGACGTGCCGTGCTAGCGCGCTCACTACATATCTCCCTTTTTTCCAAAGAGTTATGTGAACAAGTCCTGACTCATATCATAGTCTCTGAACCTCACTGGTGGGACCACCGCCCTGCCCCTTCTCGTCAGTCTTACCGGGGAACTGGCAGTCGTTGCTTCTTCACTCTGTCCACTCTCTAGCGCAGCCGCGCCAGGCACACTCCGACTGCTGTCTTCCTCCGGCTGACACTCTGCACTGGCCTCTTGATCTTCGTTACTACTTTCTCCTAAGTCCGGGTCTTCACCTCCATAGTCACTGGAGTGGTCACTGCTGCTCTCACTCTCTTCCCTGTTGTCTCTGCTTCTCCAGTTGAGTATTTTATTGCACCTGGCCATGCGATCCTGCGACCACACGTTTCCATCGCTCAGCAAGGCCGCCCGGCCCTTGATTTCCACAACTCTCAGGGGCCTGCTGTATTTACTTTCCCCTTTTTTCTGTAGAGTGGGCAGTCTTACTCTCACCCATTCCCCCTTTTCGAGGGCAGTGTCTTTTACATTCCTCCTCGCGTCATAGTGTTTGGTATACACTGCTTGTGCCTTCTTCAGATTGGCTTGCACCACTGCCGGTGACCACTCACTCTTGATAACTCTGTCCTTCCATATCCTGTTGTCTTGGGTGAACGGCTCCCGGCCCCTTAATATCTGGAAAGGGCTATAGCCAGTGTTCGTGGGAGTTATCCGATACGCCCACACCATGTGCCATATCTCCGCCTCCCAGTCTTTGTTGTCTGCAATAGCCGCTTGTATCGAGCCCATCACCACTCTATTGAAGCGCTCCACCAACCCATTCCCCGCCGGGTGATATATGGATGTGTGTTTAGACGCTATTCCATTTCTTTGCATAAATTGGTTCCATCTGTCAGAGCGGAATTGGGGCCCATTGTCACTGAGGACACACTTAGGGATGCCCTCTCTCACGAAGGTCTCCGCCATGAAGCTCACTATTTTCCCAGTGTCCATTGTTTCTTCGATCTTTACTTCCGGCCATTTCGAATAACGATCCACCATTACACAAATGTATTTCTGTATACCCTGTGCATTCAGCACTGGCCCTAAAATGTCGATGGACAGTTCCTCCCACGGGTTTTGTGGAGGATCAATCTTTCCCAGGGCAGGGCGCAATGGTTTAAGCGTTTTGTCCGCGCCTTGGCACCTCAGGCACTCTCTCACGTGTCTTTCCGCTCTTATGTCCATCCCTGGCCACCAATAATTCTGCTTGGCCCTTAGTTTCAGCTTTCCCACTCCCAGGTGGCCTTCGTGTAACATGTCCATCAATCTGGGTATCATCGTTGACGGGGGTATGACTCTTTCCCCTCTGTATATAAATGTTCCCTGGTCATTTATAGATAGTTCCTCTCTCACCTCGAAGTAGGGGACAAGGCCACGCTCTAATTTGCATTTGTCCGGCCAGCCTCTCACAATGTAGTCCTTCACTTTCTCCAGATTCGGGTCTCCTTCATATGCCGTTCTCCATTCCTGTTTGCTGATAGATACTTCGAGGTCCTCGGTGAGTGCGACCCACTCTTCCCCTGTCTCCGGGCATTCTGTACTGGACTCCATCGCTGCCGCCCTACTCAAGTAGTCCGCCACTTTGTTCCTGTTCCCTGGAATGTGTTCAACATCATAGCGGAACTCCATTAATTTGAGCGACATTTTCGAGATCCTCGGTGTTGCTTCCGCATGTCCACTGGAGGTGAGCACTTTGAACAGGGGCTTGTGATCGGTCCTCAACCGGAACCTTGTGCCCCACAGGAACTGCCGGAACCGGGACATGGCCCACACCACCGCCAACATTTCTTTTTCAATCACACTATATCTCTTTTCAGTGTCATTCAGGGTGCGGGATGCGAAGCATATGGTTTCGACTCTCCCCTGACCTCGGTCTTGCATGAGGACTGCCCCCAGTCCTTTATCACTTGCATCTGTGGTTAGTATGGTGCTTCCTTGGGGGTCGAACCCTTGCAGTGGAATTGCCCTTGCCACTTCTCTCTTTATCATTTCAAATTCCCGTTGGGCTTCCTCTGACCAACAGAACTCGCTGTTCTCACGGGTTGACAGCCTCATGTGGTGAGTTTTCGAGGCGAAATGTTCAATGAATTTCCCATAGTATTCCGCCATTCCCAGGAATGACCTGACTTCCTCCTTGGTAGCTGGTGATGGTGCGTCGCAGATCGCCTTTACATTTTCACTCTTGGGAGTCACACCTTGAGCACTGATTTCGTGGCCCAAGTACGTTACCTTCTCCATCCCTATCCGGCATTTGGCCCATTCTGCTGTGAGGCCCTTCCCTTCCAGGATGCTCAACACCGCCTCCAGCTTCCTGTCGTGGTCTGTCCTGTCCTGGCCCATTACCAATATATCATCCTGGAAGTATTGCACTCCCTTGAGGTCCTGAAACAGCTGATGCATGAGCTTTTGAAATACTGCAGCCGCCGAGGCTAGTCCGAACGGCATGCGGCGGAATCGATAGCATCCGAAGGGAGTTATGAAGGATGTTAAGCTGCGGCTCTCTGGGTGTAACGCTATCTGGTGATACGCTGAAGTCAAGTCTATGGTGGAGTACCACTGAATACCCCTGGTGCCGGCCAGCATCTCCTCTATCCGGGGAAGAGGAAACTTCTCCACCACTATATTTTTGTTCAATTCACGTAGGTCCACGCACAAACGGACCTTCCCGTTTGGTTTCTTCACCACCACCAACGGCGATAGCCATTCAGCACAGGCTATCGGCTCAATGATCCCTCTTTTCTCCAGCTGTTGTAGTTCTTCCTTCACGTCGTCCCTTACTGCTAGCGGGATGTTTCTCACCTTGTGTGCCACCGGTACGGCTCCTTTTTTGAGTACGATCTTGTGTGCAAATCTGTCGAGTTTGCCCACTGAGCCTCCGAAGACCGTTGGGAACCTCTTCCTCCATTTATTCGTGTCCAGCGCTTCCTCCGGCTCCGTCAATAATATCTGTTCCTTGCCTCCCGGGTCTAGCTTGATGCCCAGGTCTCCTTGGTCGAGCCACCCTAGGACGGAGGGACCTTTCTCGGAGACATACAGTTTGCACCTGGCCTCTCTGCCCCTGAACTCGAAGTTCAATCTCCTGCACCCGGCCATGGGGATTCGATCACCGTTGTAGGTAACGGGACGTATGTCCAGCTTGTCCAGCTCGGGGCCCAGTCGCGGAGCAAACTTCTCTTCCCACACGCTCCGGGGGATGATGGTGTAAGGCGACCCTGTGTCCGCCACCACCTGGACTTCGACGCCTCCGATCTTCATTTCCATGACGGGTTTCATCGTTCTTCCTCCACCGGTGCCACGGCCTCGGTCGTTTATGCTTAATACCTCGTCGTAGATGCAGAGGACGGTGATCACCTCTTCCTCTGCTGCTTCTTCTGGCTCCTCCGATGCTTGGGCCACGTACTTCACTGCGTTCTTGGCTGCCTTCTTCCTGCACGCCTTTTCAAAATGGCCGATTATTCCGCAGAACGTGCATTTGGCGCGAAGCGCGGGGCACTTCCGGTCGTGCGCCTCGTGCGTCCAACTGCCGCATCTGTAGCAAGGCCGTTTGTTACTTCCGGCCTGTTTGCCAGGGTTGCCTGGGCTGTTCCGCCATTTGTCGGGACCCTTTTCTGGCTGTTTCCGTGCCTGATTATCCTTGTGGTGTTCTTCCTCGTCTACTTTGTTCACCGTCCCACTGGGCACGATCTCTTTCTTCGTAGCCGCTGCACACCTTCGTGCCAGTTCAGCCCTTTTCACTATCACCAACACGTCCTTGAGAGAGGTGTCCCCTGCGGCCCATAGCTTGTCCTGCACGCTCGTGCACGTGGTGTGCATCACCACTTGGTCTTTTATGAATTCACTTTCCCAGTTGGCATATTTGCACGATACCGCCAGTTTCTTCAACGCCGCCACATATTCTTCCACCGTTTCCCCGGGTAGTTGCTTCCTTTGCTGGAAGTTAAACCTGTCTACTGAGACGCACACTGAGGGTTTGAAGTGTTCTTCTAGGTCTTCCAGCGCATGGGCATACACGTCGTCATCCTCTGTCTCTCTCTTCTTCGGCACCAAGCTTTTGTAGATCCTTAGGCCTTCAGGGCCCAGATTCAGCAGCAGGATGCGTTTCTTTCTCGGCGGCTTGAACTTCTCCTCGCTCTCGTCTTCCATCACTTCTATGAAATTGTCTATGTATTCCTTCCAGTCCTCCCATTTCATGAGCGGTTCTCCTGGTCGGGGAAGGAACTGGACTGGCGCTATCGCGTAGCCCGCTTGTGCATTCATCTTCTCCACCCGGGCTGCGGGTAGCGTACCTTCCAGGCTTCTCGGGCTCCCTGGTGCACCGTTTCGCTCTTCCTTCTTGAGCAAGGGTGGAGGGCTGTTCCTTTCAGCCCTTTCCTGTTCGGGTGGAGTAGCCAGTGCGTATCCCGGTGGGCCGTGACCGTGACTGGCTTCCTACCTCGGTTGTTCAGGGTTCTTCGACCGTCGCTATTTGTGCTCTCGGTGCTCTGTTCTCTTTGCTGATGGTTGCGTTGCGCTCCTTGCCGTGCCCTATGAGGATGGGGTCGCTGTGCGTACCCTCGGGCCTTCCTCGTTTCTCCTGCGCCACCACTCCGTTCCGCCGTGCTTCTCGTAGTCTGCGTGGTGGGGGTCGTGGGTCGGTATCCCACCCTCGTCGCCACTGTAATGATACTCTTTCTTCCCCCAATAACTCTCGGAGTCGGATGGTGGTGCCAACCTATTTATTCAGGTACATACATACAAGGAGCGCAAAGCATGTCCTGCGCCCAGCCTGCTCGCGCTCTGAATGCCGCGCTCTGCCTGCCGCGCCTCTACGTCAACGCACGTCACGTAGCCACGTGACGTGCCGTGCTAGCGCGCTCACTACAACCTGGGTGGCCTCGAGTTGCTGCTTGGGCGGCGCTATTTTCGCGTAGTTATCCCTGGCTACACAGAGTTTTGTATCTGCCTTGCTGATTGGTGGATAGTCTTAACGGAGTTAAGTTTGCGGTTTCTCAATTGGTTGACTAATGTTTTATCGCTCTAATACATAAACATGGAGCGTATTCCTGAACATGCTAGTTTTTCTACAAAGAGGAATTATGTGAGTGTGAACTCCGTCTTTTACATTTGTGATCTGATAGATTCAAACATCTGCCGATTTTTACTTATCATAAGAGAAAACTAAGTATTTGGAATGGCGCGCTATTCTTGTGTAGTTATCTCTGTTTACACGGAGTTTTGTATCAACCGTGGTGATTGGTGGATAGTATTAACAGAGTTTTGTTAGGGGTTTCATGATTGGTTGGTCTGTGATCCTTCGCCCCAAAACACAAACATGGGACGCACCTTTGGACGTGACTATTTTTTTACATCGGAGGATTGTATGATTATGAACTCTATCATTTAATTAGGTAATCCGATCAATTAAGGCACCTGCCGATTTTAGATTTTATAAAAACAACATCGAGTATCTGACATGACCTTCCTATTTTATATTGATTATATCCTATCAGTTCTCTATGTTCGAGAGACGGTAATGTCTCTGTTCGTTTCTCATAGAGTTCATAGAAAGTCATGTATTGATTGACAGGATTGGATGAGCCGTATTTGACCAGCTTCATTCCTACTAGTGAGTCAGTCCTTTTCCCAATGTTTTCAAAAAATAAGACATATTCTTATATCAGGTTTTTCAAAACACATATTATTTTTCAAGAAATATTATTGTGTAAACACACAGAGAGTCTGTGTTTGAAGCCATTTAGTTTAGATGATGTTTCTACAGAAAAAAATTGGAAAAAAGTGTGTATTCTTGTGTATAGACGCACCCTTGTGCACTTCAAAACTGGGTTCTGTGAGAAACGTTTTCCCCTCCCGCGTGGAACCTTCTGGAGGGCACAATGAGTGTTCATAAGGCCACATGCTCATGTAAATGAGAGAACGCCCCCTTGAGATAGCGCTATATGTATTCCAGCACTATCAATATTACATGAGGGGTAGAAAAGCATCTTCAGCCCCTTCTGTAATACAACAGTGCCACAGGGGCGCAGAAAATGGAAGGACACTGCATAATATACAACCCCAGATCTTTCCATTTGCCTGTCTGATGTATCATCAAAGGCGCTACTGTAGTGTCTATGAGAATGAAAATGCAAGAGCTTGATTTTGAATGACTACCCCATCATGAGAAATGCTGTAACATTATTTAGTCATAAAGCGCCTGATTTAGAATATGGTGGTTCAGTGCTGTTTGTGAGTGTAGAGGAGGTAATTACCTACATATTTTGGGCAGGGCACAGACTGATACCCAAAACCGGCCCTGGCAAAGTGCATGGCTAGCCCCCCAGGCAGTGCTTAATTTGTAAAATATGAAGTGCAGGTGCTCAAATTTTTTTGGGAGGCCACACCCACTTCCCTCGGCTCCACCCTCTTCTACCAGTGACTCCTCCCACTTACTCTAGTTGCTACCTCACATCCTCAACTGGCACTGCTGACTCTCAAGTACCAGAAAACTATCACATGGTGGCAAAGGTTCATTTAGAACCTTACAGCACGTGGTACGGAGCTCTGCATGTGTTCATTAATGAAGCTGCTGTTCACTGGTCAGAGAGCGATGCACATACCTGAGAGCATTTTGCATGTGGGTGAGAGATGATATTATGTATTAGCGACTGTAGCTCAAAGCTTTGACCAGGAACACGCACTGTGCATCAAAAGTCGAGAGACACTATCAGGCACTAACAGCCAGCTCCAAGGTACAGCTAGGAAAAACTGGAATTTTCTCCATCGCATGTAGGAAATGCCCAAAACATGTATTAACTATTGGATTCAGCACAAACCACTTGTAACTGGTTAATTGTAATTTTCACCAACTTTTAATACCATATTTCACCACATGGGCCCCAGAAGCCGCTGGGAGCACCACAAATCATGGCACTAGTATGGGGTATGACCTACTTAATTATACTTCGCATAGAAACACAGAGCAGCCACTCAAACCCTTCTGCAGGCAGAGGCGGGCATCTTCACACAGCTCATACTACCACTTCGCACCAGGTGTTCAAATTCAGTGTGGCAACCACTAGGAAACCTTGCCCGGCTCTCCTAGCTAAAGTTGGGTCCGCCTTGCGGAACCAATACTACCACACTGAAGCTGCAATAGAGAGGCCCTGCAGAAGAGGGTGATGATGGACAAGCAGAGAGACCCCACAATCAGCAATGCTGACGTTAGTTACTGCACCGTAGATACAAGACTATGACACTCTACAGTAGCGCGTTGGCACGGTGAATAAGACCACGCACAGACTCCCCACTGCAGCATGCCACTACAACTGTTTGGGAGGAAAAGAGTGTTGTACACTTATAAAGCCCTGAATGGCAGAGTAACCATGCTCGACCCTTCACATTCAGAAGGGGGTTCATGGATGAGCTAAGACACACTGGCCACAGTCCACAGTGCCATCATAATTCGCATAGGAGTTCAGGATTAGTCCGTGGAGGGGAAATTTAGGCTGCATTTTTAAATGTCTCTCCTAAAATCTGTGTAAAATGTAATTCAGAAACAAAAAGGTTGGCATTTGTTATTCTTATTTGCGCTGGATATGTTTCTATATTTGAATCTTTAGGTGTGTGGTCCGCCGCACTGTCACCTGAACTGACCAACAATGTTTTATGTACTTTTTAAATTCTGTAAAAAAAATAAGTATATTTTTAATATTAATGTAAGTCGTATTAGACGTGGCAGACATTTTATAGACATGATTTTTTGTATATATATATATATTGCTTATTTGACTTTTAGTTTTTTTTACCAAAGTTGTGTTTGACCAAAAATGTTGCTTTTGTAGTCACATTTTTACTCCTTGTTATGTCCACGAAATTACCTTTACATTTTAGTAGGATTTTGTGTAAATGGATCTACTGAAGATGTGCTGCTATTACTTGATAAAATAATGAGTTGTGATAAGAAAAAAATAGTTTCTTAAAGTTTATTACCGATTTAAATTCTTTATTTGTCAGCCTGCGACATTAATTAAACTTCGCGTGGTAGTCCCCTTCTACTGCCGGGCATCTGACTGACTCTGGATGAAGCTTCCTGGCCTTTAAGAGCTACTTCCATGTCAGGAATTCTTTCAATGTCCCAAGCTTTAACATCGTTTGCCACCTTTTTGTCACAAATTTACCGGCACATGTCCACCATGCGAAGTGAATCGTACCCGGAAATAGCGACCCTGGAAGTGGGCCTCATGGGCCTGGAATGCTGCCTCATTTCAATGGCTCCCTCCTGCTGATAATCCCGTTGCCTCATTTCATGGGAACTGGGCTGTCTGCGCCCGTTATGCTACAAGATATTCAAAGGCACTGCAAGAACACATAGACAAGAATGTTAGTTGAAACAATAGGTGTCAGTATACATGCAAATGAACACCGAGAGAAAGCACCACCAGAATAAAGACACCAATACAGTACGATGAGAAATACATGTGCTGTTAATGTCGTTGTTGGTCTCTTACCCGTTACCTGCTGTGGTGGTGGGTGGGCCGGCTTGCAGCGACTCCGGACTCGGGACACAGAACAGCCAGCCAGACACACCCTGCACCGGCTGCGAATAGGCCTGGTCTGGACGGCCTGGTGCTACTGCTGCTGCCTAATTGTAGTACCCCCACCACCAGACAAACTCGGGTCGGGCCTCGGGCGGCGGGGGACGGGGCCAACTTTAAGGCGCGATGCTCAGCTCGTGGTGACTCAGCTGCCTGTTGCACGCTGCGGACGGTCACGTGGTAGTTATGCTGGGGGGCTGGGCGTGACAATGTGTACAAATCTGCGCATGTTGCCGCACAGCCCCTACCCCATCACATAACCAACAAGCATTAGAAATGCAATCGGGCTCGGATTTATTTGAGTTTGAGCTAATGGCATTGTAAATGCCAATGTATTGTTGCTATGTGTTATGGAGTGTGTTCATGTGGTGTGTACTGCCAGTGATCTCCTTGTGAGTGTGCGAATATTGCACCACTTGCCTGTGATGTCCTTCTTGTGAGTGTGAGAAGCTTGCACCTCTGCTGCCTGTGGTCTCCTTCTGAGTGTAAGAAGCTTGCACTGCTGCTGCCTGTGATGTCGTTCTTGTGAGTGGGAGAAGATTGCACCTCAGCTGGCTGTGGTCTCCTTGTGAGTGTATGCACTGTCATCGCTAGCCTGTAGATATGCATTGGCTTCACTAGCCTGTAGATATGCTCTGTCATCACTAGCCTGTAGATATGCAGCGTCATCGCTAGCCTGTAGATATGCATTGGCTTCACTAGCCTGTAGATATGCACTGTCATCGCTAGCCTGTAGATATGCTCTGTCATCGCTAGCCTGTAGATATGCGCTGTCATTGCTATCCTGTAGATCTGCGCTGTCGGCGCTAGCCTGTAGATATGCATTATCATCGCTAGCCTGTAGATATGCACTGTCATAGCTAGCCTGTAGATATGCACTGTCATCGCTAGCCTGTAGATATGCATTGGCTTCACTAGCCTGTAGATATGCATTGGCTTCACTAGCCTGTAGATATGCACCGTCATCGCTAGCCTGTAGATATGCACTGTCATCGCTAGCCTGTAGATATGCACTGTCATTGCTATGGCTTCACTAGCCTGTAGATATGCATTGCCTTCACTAGCCTGTAGATATGCACTGTCATCGCTAGCCTGTAGATATGCTCTGTCATCGCTAGCCTGTAGATATGCACAGTCATCGCTAGCCTGTAGATATGCATTGGCTTCACTAGCCTGTAGATATGCGCTGTCATTGCTATCCTGTAGATATGCACTGTCAACGCTAGCCTGTAGATATGCTCTGTCATCGCTAACGTGTGGATATGCACTGTCATCGCTAGCCTGTAGATAGGCATTGGCTTCACTAGCCTGTAGATATGCACTGTCATCGCTAGCCTGTAGATATGCTCTGTCATCGCTAGCCTGTAGATATGCGCTGTCATTGCTATCCTGTAGATATGCGCTGTCATCGCTAGCCTGTAGATATGCATTGTCATCGCTAGCCTGTAGATATGCACTGTCATCGCTAGCCTGTAGATATGCACTGTCATTGCTAGCCTGTGGATATGCTCTGTCATCGCTAGCCTGTAGATATGCACTGTCATCGCTAGCCTGTAGATATGCACTGTCATCGCAAGCCTGTAGATATGCATTGGCTTCACTAGCCTGTAGATATGGACTGTCATCGCTAGCCTGAAGATATGCATTGGCTTCACTAGCCTGTAGATATGCGCTGTCATTGCTATCCTGTAGATATGCGCTGTCATCGCTAGCCTGTAGATATGCATTATCATCGCTAGCCTGTAGATATGCACTGTCATCGCTAGCCTGTAGATATGCACTGTCATCGCTAGCCTGTAGATATGCGCTGTCATCGCTAGCCTGTAGATATGCTCTGTCATCGCTAGCCTGTAGATATGCATTGGCTTCACAAGCCTGTAGATATGCACTGTCATCGCTAGCCTGTAGATATGCTCTGTCATCGCTAGCCTGTAGATATGCACTGTCATCACAAGCCTGTAGATATGCATTGGCTTCACTAGCCTGTAGATATGCACTGTCATCGCTAGCCTGTAGATATGCATTGGCTTCACTAGCCTGTAGATATACACTGTCATCGCTAGCCTGTAGATATGCTCTGTCATCGCTAGCCTGTAGATATGCGCTGTCATTGCTATCCTGTAGATATGCGCTGTCGTCGCTAGCCTGTAGATATGCATTATCATCGCTAGCCTGTAGATATGCACTGTCATCACTAGCCTGTAGATATGCACTGTCATCGCTAGCCTGTAGATATGCTCTGTCATCGCTAGCCTGTAGATATGCACTGTCATCGCTAGCCTGTAGATATGCACTGTCATCGCAAGCCTGTAGATATGCATTGGCTTCACTAGCCTGTAGATATGCACTGTCATCGCTAGCCTGTAGATATGCATTGGCTTCACTAGCCTGTAGATATGCGCTGTCATTGCTATCCTGTAGATATGCGCTGTCATCGCTAGCCTGTAGATATGCACTGTCATCGCTAGCCTGTAGATATGTGCTGTCATCGCTAGCCTGTAGATATGCTCTGTCATCGCTAGCCTGTAGATATGCATTGACTTCACAAGCCTGTAGATATGCACTGTCATCGCTAGCCTGTAGATATGCTCTGTCATCGCTAGCCTGTAGATATGCACTGTCATTGCAAGCCTGTAGATATGCATTGGCTTCACTAGCCTGTAGATATGCACTGTCATCGCTAGCCTGTAAATATGCATTGGCTTCACTAGCCTGTAGATATGCGCTGTCATTGCTATCCTGTAGATATGCACTGTCATCGCTAGCCTGTAGCTATGCATTATCATCGCTAGCCTGTAGATATGCACTGTCATCGCTAGCCTGTAGATATGCACTGTCATCGCTAGCCTGTAGATATGCTCTGTCATCGCTAGCCTGTAGATATGCACTGTCATCGCTAGCCTGTAGATATGCATTGGCTTCACTAGCCTCTAGATATGCACTGTCATCGCTGTCATCGCTAGCCTGTAGATATGCATTGGCTTCACAAGCCTGTAGATATGCACTGTCACCGCTAGCCTGTAGATATGCTCTGTCATCGCTAGCCTGTAGATATGCACTGTCATTGCTAGCCTGTAGATATGCTCTGTCATCACTAGCCTGTAGATATGCACTGTCATCGCTAGCCTGTAGATATGCATTGGCTTCACTAGCCTGTAGATATGCACTGTCATCGCTAGCCTGTAGATATGCTCTGTCATCGCTAGCCTGTAGATATGCACTGTCATCACTAGCCTGTAGATATGCATTGGCTTCACTAGCCTGTAGATATGCACTGTCATCGCTAGCCTGTAGATATGCATTGGCTTCACTAGCCTGTAGATATGCGCTGTCATTGCTATCCTGTAGATATGCACTGTCATCGCTAGCCTGTAGATATGCTCTGTCATCGCTAGCCTGTAGATATGCACTGTCATCGCTAGCCTGTAGATATGCATTGGCTTCACTAGCCTGTAGATATGCACTGTCATCGCTAGCCTGTAGATATGCTCTGTCATCGCTAGCCTGTAGATATGCACTGTCATTGCTATCCTGTAGATATGCGCTGTCATCGCTAGCCTGTAGATATGCATTATCATCGCCAGCCTGTAGATATGCACTGTCACCGCTAGCCTGTAGATATGCACTGTCATCACTAGCCTGTAGATATGCTCTGTCATCGCTAGCCTATAGATATGCACTCTCATCGCTAGCCTGTAGATATGCACTGTCATCGCAAGCCTGTAGATATGCATTGGCTTCACTAGCCTGTAGATATGCACTGTCATCGCTAGCCTGTAGATATGCACTGTCATCACTAGCCTGTAGATATGCATTGGCTTCACTAGCCTGTAGATATGCACTGTCATCGCTAGCCTGTAGATATGCATTGGCTTCACTAGCCTGTAGATATGCGCTGTCATTGCTATCCTGTAGATATTCACTGTCATCGCTAGCCTGTAGATATGCTCTGTCATCGCAAGCCTGTAGATATGCATTGGCTTCACTAACCTGTAGATATGCTCTGTCATCGCTAGCCTGTAGATATGCTCTGTCATCGCTAGCCTGTAGATATGAACTGTCATCGCTAGCCTGTAGATATGCATTGGCTTCACTAGCCTGTAGATATGCACTCTCCTTGCTAGCTTGTAGATATGCATTGTCATCGCAAGCCTGTAGATATGCACTGTCATCGCTAGCCTGTAGATATGCACTGTCATCGCTAGCCTGTAGATATGCTCTGTCATCACTAGCCTGTAGATATGCACTGTCATCGCTAGCCTGTAGATATGCATTGGCTTCACTAGCCTGTAGATATGCACTGTCATCGCTAGCCTGTAGATATGCTCTGTCATCGCTAGCCTGTAGATATGCTCTGTCATCGCTAGCCTGTAGATATGCGCTGTCATTGCTATCCTGTAGATATGCGCTGTCGTCGCTAGC
Organism: Lissotriton vulgaris; assembly: GCF_964263255.1. Classification (NCBI taxonomy): domain Eukaryota; kingdom Metazoa; phylum Chordata; class Amphibia; order Caudata; family Salamandridae; genus Lissotriton; species Lissotriton vulgaris. The sequence continues at coordinate 1,734,570,795 of NC_141691.1, forward strand.
CTGTAGATATGCATTATCATCGCTAGCCTGTAGATATGCACTGTCATCGCTAGCCTGTAGATATGCACTGTCATCGCTAGCCTGTAGATATGCATTGGCTTCACTAGCCTGTAGATATGCATTGGCTTCACTAGCCTGTAGATATGCACCGTCATCGCTAGCCTGTAGATATGCGCTGTCATTGCTATCCTGTAGATATGCGCTGTCGTCGCTAGCCTGTAGATATGCATTATCATCCCTAGCCTGTAGATATGCACTGTCATCGCTAGCCTGTAGATATGCACTGTCATCGCTAGCCTGTAGATATGCATTGGCTTCACTAGCCTGTAGATATGCATTGGCTTCACTAGCCTGTAGATATGCACCGTCATCGCTAGCCTGTAGATATGCACTGTCATCGCTAGCCTGTAGATATGCACTGTCATTGCTATGGCTTCACTAGCCTGTAGATATGCATTGGCTTCACTAGCCTGTAGATATGCACTGTCATCGCTAGCCTGTAGATATGCACTGTCATTGCTATCCTGTAGATATGCGCTGTCATCGCTAGCCTGTAGATATGCATTATCATCGGCTTTAGTGGGTCAATTTCTGCAAAGTCATATGTAGTGGGCGGGAAGAAACTTGAATGACACAATAACGGGGTAATGCATGAAGAGGGCTCTTTAAAAACTCCTGTTAGTAAGTGTATTAAACATAAAATGTTTGTTCAAATCAGTAGGTCTTGGGTAATGGCAGTCCTAAAAAGTTAGTTACTGGCTATACAATTTCTAGAATATTTTGTGTGTGTTATCGAGGTGGGAGGCTGATGCGTTGATGGTGATTGTTTCCTGCTATGAATTTGTGTGTGTTTTTTCTTTGCAGAATGTCCTAATTGCTTCCGCTTCTCCTCTGCCCTCCAAACAAGCGTGCTCAGCCAAGTAATGCCGACCCCTGAGATTGCTGGGAACGGCTCTTTCTGAGCACTGCGCCTAATGGGCCGGTAGCAGAGTGGGACAGGATGGACGTTTTTCCTGGTTAGCAGGAAGCACATTCCGCAGGGGCATAGATAAGCATCCCCGCGCCAGACATCGAGTCCAGAAATCTCCGAGCCTTAGGCACACGCTCTGCCCGGCTGCCCCCTCCACTTCACACGGCAGGGAATCACACATCGAGAGATAAGAACTGAGAAGGAGTCAGCGCTCGTGATGTGTAAAAAGTTCAAGCAGGACACCTCTCTTAACCATCTGGATTGCATTACACGGGCACTCTGACAGCTCCTAATTAAGATTAATCACTCTGCCGTGCTCGTCCGCGCACAGAATATGCCACATCGGGCACGCGTAAATTACTTACAGCCTATCACGTCAACGCTACTAAATACACACCACAGCGAAGACGAATCACTAGGCAGATGCCATAAAAAAATAAGGAATGTGCCAGCCGGAGCCCTTTCTGCATTTTTTTTTTCTAAATACAAAAGAGCTCGCAAGCTCCGCCCCCACACTTCGTGGTGGGCGAGGCCCGAGCCCTAACAACTCAAAATACGCCCAAACCTCCGGCCCGCCCACAGCAGCCAGTAAGTGGTGAAGGTCTCCACGGCGCGCAGTGCGATGATGCCACGCGCATTTACCGCCCAACAACACAGTTACGTTTATTTAAGCTTGAATAAGAATACAGCCAGTGTTAGTGTGTGTGACTCACTACTCGCCGGGAGATGGGAAAACAGGTTGCGGGCCGGCACAGGAGTCTGACAGAGTTGAGTTGATACAGATTCATACAGTCATCACACACACAATACTACTGTAAAATTAACTTACATTGAAAAATGTGACGTATGCCTGGTGCGCGCAGTGAAAGAGTGTAGACCCGGCCCTGTCAAGAAAGTGCCGGTGCTAAGCACCGGAAAGCACCGGCACAAATTAAGCCCTGCCCCCAGGGGTTTGAGAGTGCGGCCGAGCTGTTTACCAGCGCTGCTTTCTGCCAATTTCGTTACAGCGGCCGATATTGCAGCTATGCTGCAAAAACGGCCCTGTAACAAAATCGGCCCCCAGGGACCAAAAACCAACCCCCAACCCTGGCGGCCTACCGGGGAAATGCCCGGTGCCCGCTATGACTAGTCCAGCCCTGATTTTGGAATCTCCATCAGCCCTGCGGAGATCTCTGTGACTTCATGGGAGACGCCCCCATGCAGCTCCCCTGAAGGCACTGAAAGTTTGTAGAGTGGCCGCCAGATTTCAGGCTGCTTACTCAAAATAGGGCGGAGAGTCTTGTGCACCTATACTGACGGACCCAATTCCAAAGGGCCATCGGTGTAGGGTTTCTGACACAATCAGAAGCATGACGCCTGCCCGACCCAAAATGGGGCTGGCTGACCGTCAGTTTGTCAAAGAGGGTTCTCTGCCACATTGTGGCCGAGTACCCTGTTCTCCGACGTCTAAGTCAAGGTTTAAGTGTTAAGTTCAAATAGTATTGACAACAACAATTGTCTTGTGTACCAGTTCACTGCATATTCTTCTCTAGGCAGACAGTTATATATGTTCTGTTGTGCAGTATAGTGCAGGTGATTCCACTCTGGGTGTGCATGACATGGATATTACCTCTCCCACAATGAGGCATATTCATGAGAAGATGTTGTAGCATTGAGCTGCAGCAAGATCTGCTGCACTACACCCTAACTATTTCAGAACACAGGGATTTTCCATTTGTACAAGGCTACGAGGCACCCCTGCATTTTCCCAAGCACCTGTCCCATAATTAGCTGTCTATCAGCAACGCAGATCCCTTTGCACTATAGTGCAAGGGTGCCTGCTTTGCTGGACTGGTTATTTATGTGCAGGAAGGGACACATGCACATTAACAATCATTCATGGCGTTTTGCTGTTTCTATGTGTACTTCACAATGCGTGGAAGGGTATACTCAGATGTGAGTCCCTAGCTCATTGCACCATCAGGATTCAAGCAAGCCGGGCCGAAGACGGCTGAAATGCCAGAAACCGGTCCCCGGTAGCTTGTTTCCTTCCCAGTATAAGAATTGGCTTGGTAGTTTGGTCTGCCCTGTTCCCATGATGCACTAGGCCAGGGTCAGACTAATTTGCATATAGCCAAGTTCTGAGCTGGGATGGTGCAGTGAGCTAAAAAACGGTGATGGATCAAGCCCTGATCTTTGGACTGGGTAAGAGTGGTCTGCTTAATTCAGACACTCTGTTCATCACCACCCCCTTTTCTGAATCATTTTTGTCCACCATAAGCGTGGAAGGGTATACTCAGATGTGAGTCCCTAGCTCATTGCACCATCAGGATTCAAGCAAGCCGGGCCGAAGACGGCTGAAATGCCAGAAACCGGTCCCCGGTAGCTTGTTTCCTTCCCAGTATAAGAATTGGCTTAGTAGTTTGGTCTGCCCTGTTCCCATGATGCACTGGGCCAGGGTCAGACTAATTTGCATATAGCCAAGTTCTGAGCTGGGATGGTGCAGTGAGCTAAAAAACGGTGATGGATCAAGCCCTGATCTTTGGACTGGGTAAGAGTGGTCTGCTTAATTCAGACACTCTGTTCATCACCACCCCCTTTTCTGAATCATTTTTGTCCACCACAAGCGTGGAAGGGTATACTCAGATGTGAGTCCCTAGCTCATTGCACCATCAGGATTCAAGCAAGCCGGGCCGAAGACGGCTGAAATGCCAGAAACCGGTCCCCGGTAGCTTGTTTCCTTCCCAGTATAAGAATTGGCTTGGTAGTTTGGTCTGCCCTGTTCCCATGATGCACTGGTCCAGGGTCAGACTAATTTGCATATAGCCAAGTTCTGAGCTGGGATGGTGCAGTGAGCTAAAAAACGGTGATGGATCAAGCCCTGATCTTTGGACTGGGTAAGAGTGGTCTGCTTAATTCAGACACTCTGTTCATCACCACCCCCTTTTCTGAATCATTTTTGTCCACCATAAGCGTGGAAGGGTATACTCAGATGTGAGTCCCTAGCTCATTGCACCATCAGGATTTAAGCAAGCCGGGCCGAAGACGGCTGAAATGCCAGAAACCGGTCCCCGGTAGCTTGTTTCCTTCCCAGTATAAGAATTGGCTTAGTAGTTTGGTCTGCCCTGTTCCCATGATGCACTGGGCCAGGGTCAGACTAATTTGCATATAGCCAAGTTCTGAGCTGGGATGGTGCAGTGAGCTAAAAAACGGTGATGGATCAAGCCCTGATCTTTGGACTGGGTAAGAGTGGTCTGCTTAATTCAGACACTCTGTTCATCAACACCCCCTTTTCTGAATCATTTTTGTCCACCACAAGCGTGGAAGGGTATACTCAGATGTGAGTCCCTAGCTCATTGCACCATCAGGATTCAAGCAAGCCGGGCCGAAGACGGCTGAAATGCCAGAAACCGGTCCCCGGTAGCTTGTTTCCTTCCCAGTATAAGAATTGGCTTGGTAGTTTGGTCTGCCCTGTTCCCATGATGCACTGGGCCAGGGTCAGACTAATTTGCATATAGCCAAGTTCTGAGCTGGGATGGTGCAGTGAGCTAAAAAACGGTGATGGATCAAGCCCTGATCTTTGGACTGGGTAAGAGTGGTCTGCTTAATTCAGACACTCTGTTCATCACCACCCCCTTTTCTGAATCATTTTTGTCCACCATAAACGTGGAAGGGTATACTCAGATGTGAGTCCCTAGCTCATTGCACCATCAGGATTCAAGCAAGTCGGTCCGAAGACGGCTGAAATGCCAGAAACCGGTTCCCGGTAGCTTGTTTCCTTCCCAGTATAAGAATTGGCTTGGTAGTTTGGTCTGCCCTGTTCCCATGATGCACTGGGCCAGGGTCAGACTAATTTGCATATAGCCAAGTTCTGAGCTGGGATGGTGCAGTGAGCTAAAAACGGTGATGGATCAAGCCCTGATCTTTGGACTGGGTAAGAGTGGTCTGCTTAATTCAGACACTCTGTTCATCACCACCCCCTTTTCTGAATCATTTTTGTTCACCATAAGCGTGGAAGGGTATACTCAGATGTGAGTCCCTAGTTCATTGCACCATCAGGATTCAAGCAAGCCGGGCCGAAGACGGCTGAAATGCCAGAAACCGGTCCCCGGTAGCTTGTTTCCTTCCCAGTATAAGAATTGGCTTGGTAGTTTGGTCTGCCCTGTTCCCATGATGCACTGGGCCAGGGTCAGACTAATTTGCATATAGCCAAGTTCTGAGCTGGGATGGTGTAGTGAGCTAAAAAACGGTGATGGATCAAGCCCTGATCTTTGGACTGGGTAAGAGTGGTCTGCTTAATTCAGACACTCTGTTCATCACCACCCCCTTTTCTGAATCATTTTTGTCCACCATAAGCGTGGAAGGGTATACTCAGATGTGAGTCCCTAGCTCATTGCACCATCAGGATTCAAGCAAGCCGGGCCGAAGACGGCTGAAATGCCAGAAACCGGTCCCCGGTAGCTTGTTTCCTTTCCAGTATAAGAATTGGCTTGGTAGTTTGGTCTGCCCTGTTCCCATGATGCACTGGGCCAGGGTCAGACTAATTTGCATATAGCCAAGTTCTGAGCTGGGATGGTGCAGTGAGCTACAAAACGGTGATGGATCAAGCCCTGATCTTTGGACTGGGTAAGAGTGGTCTGCTTAATTCAGACCACCCCCTTTTCTGAATCATACTTCACAATGCAGCACACATAGAAACAGCAAAAAAGGAGGAGACAGCATTTCTCCTCATTTCACATGGTTAAGTGCATGTTTTACGTAGTCTTAATTTAAGCATTGCCCCGTTTGTATGTCACCCTTGTAAATATGGGGCGTCATCTAAATCAATGTGTGTTGTGGCAAAACGCCCACTGTAACACCCATTGCCCCCCTTTCATGCTACGTATAGCATGAAAGGGTGACTTATTTACAGGGCGACATTGAGTCACATTAAGTAGCTTAACGCTGCCTTCTAAATAAGGTGAAGCCCCTATCACCACATGAATATAGGGGCTTGTAAATATGCCTCATTGTACCCTTCACACATGCTGTGACATCTCACTGACTATCAAGGTCTCAGTGTCTGCAGACACCAACATTTTAAATGTAGACTGTAAGATATGTAGTGGCTACACAGATTAGCCATTGTTGACACCTGTCCTGTTTCATTTAAGACAGACAACACCCATCCGAAGATGCATTTATTTACATGTGCAAAACAGATTTAGTCACACTGGGCCACTTCATTTGACAACAAGGCCAAAGGATGTGTTTAGACAGTGGAATAAAAGACAAAGTCCTTGTGGTAAACATGTCACGAGACATGTAGAGGAATTGCAAAATATCAGCCAGGAGGATGATTGCAGTGTCATTGGGGAGGAATGGCCACTTTGGCAGTCCACGAATATCCAAGGTGAACATATCAAAGTCAAGATGAGGACAGTGATAGATGATTTTCCTAGGCATGATGGTAAGCACAGGGCTAAGCAGGAACTAGACATTTGATACAGATGAATGCTACTGTAAAGTTTTCCTTTGGAAAGATGTACCATCCACATTTTCTTCCTCATGTGTGCGGTGTCTTCAGTGAGGGTATTGTTGTACATGCGGCAGGGGAGGGAGTCACAGACACATCAGGGGCGAAATATATGGATGCCGTATCAGCAGCAGCATTCATGTGTGCCAATACATGAGGCATCACTGCAGCGAGGAGGCTCTGCTGGTTTCACGACACAGCAGCAGAGTCGTGGTGGTAGGCAGCTATGGCAGCCATTTGGGAGTCCTGCTTCAGTGCCATGGTCTCCAAGATTTTTCACATTGTCCTCATCTCATTGACCAAGTCGCTGGTGCCACTTTGGGAGGACAGTTGTTGGTGCCTCTGCCTCATGACACCAGCAATGTCAGCCAGGGACTGTTGGAGGCCATGGAGCGGAGAGTGGGTGCCTCTGATGGCAAACAAGAAGTCCCTAATAGTACAGAGGCACCCACAGACCCCCTCTACTGTGGCTGCCAGGCATTCCAACTCCGCCTGCACCTGATCTGCCATCTCCAGCTGGACTCCAACTGCAAGCCATTGGAAAGTGACCCGTGGGTCCTCAGAGTCCAGAGGTGTGCCTGTGGCTGTAGGTGGTGCCTGTTGGTTATTTGGCAGGGCGATTGGAGCCGCCACAATGCTGTGGACCCTACCCAGGTCTGGAGATGGTGTTCCTATGGAGGGTGTCTTGGTCGATGATTGGAAAGTGTTCTTCATCAGCACCATCATCGGTGATGTCTAGGACAGTGTGCTAACCAGCAGGATAACGTTTCATCCTCTGCAATGGAAAGGGCAAATACTATTTTTGCAGTCTGTTACATCTTGACATGATGTTAAGCATTTGAAATTGAAGATGCATGACACTTTCCATTCTCCTGTGTTGCACGGTACAGCTGTTAAACAAAGCTGTGTATGCCCAGTTTACACTGCGCGTGTATATTCTATGGCATCAGTTCAGGATTATGATATTAGCCCAGTGTGGCAACACTAAGAGGCATTTTACAATCCCCTATCCCCACTGTTACCTCACTTTTTCTGACGTTCCTTTGGAAATCAGCGATTTGCCTTTTTTTCAATGAGACGTAACACTGCCTTGTCAATGAGGACCCCTTTCACGATACACTTAGCGCGAGAGGGGTGGGCAATGAATGTATTTGGTGGACTTCACGCTGCAGCACCCCTTGATTTTGCAACTGCCCCCTATTTGACATGGTGCAGTAAATAGGAGTGGGTGCATGAATTATGACCAGAGAAAACCTGGTCTTAACATGGAGAAAAAAACAGTGAGATGATTCATTTATCATCATCTTTGATGTTTCTATGTGAGTAGCATTGTGCAGCACACATGGAAACAGGAAAAATACCATGAATTATTGTTCATGTGCAGAGGGGAACCTTCCTGCACATGAACAATCATTCCTTTAACTCAGACACCCTTGCACTATGGTGCAAGGGTGCCTGCGTTTGCACTAGGCAGCTGATTTTGGCACCTGCGTTTGGAAAAACACAGAGGTGCACTGTAATACTGCACATCCCTGCCTTTTCAGAATGGCAAAGCGTGGTGTTGGGAATGTTAGCTTAATGCCATGTTTCACAATTCTGTAGTACATAGGCCCCTAAGTGGCTACAGCCTACCATATTTGTCAAATGGGAATCACTTATATCTTTTATATTTTATCATGTGAAGAGTAGGTGTTCTGCAGGGTGTGAGACATCGTATGTATTTCTTCCACACACATGGATGTGTGCATTCATCCCTCTGTACATTGAAAACAAAGGTCCAGACAACCAACTTATTGCCACACAGTTATGGGACCATGATGAGGAGTGGCTCATCCTATACCAACTGCACTTGCATAATTTTTGCCTATCCACAACTGACTAATTTGGCAAGCTGCTATGAGGTTTTATGTGTCACGCAGCACCCACGATGATATTTGTTTGGGGTGAAGGTGAGATTTCACAACAGAGGGTCCTTTTGACAAGATTTTGACTAGGCATGCTGTGGCAAGCACTTCATTTATGCAACCCAGCATATTTCCACATACACAGGACTTCCCCATACTGAGATTGTGCATGCCCTTCCCTTGTGTTTTTCCCTGCAGTGGCAATGATGACAACATGAAAGCTGCAAAACAGAAAATGTTTATGCTGGGTTCTGGGATGTCTGCGTTGGTGCACAGCAAACCTTTTTAGGTTTAAAGTATTTTATTGCAGTAGGAAAAGAAAGGGGACAACATTACAGACAAATAACCACAGGTGCTCCCCCAAATCAGTGTGCACAATACAACAGATGTGTGAAGGCAGTTCGTTCAGTGCGATGGGCACGGTCGTGCCAAAGTCTCATGGCTAGCGCACCTGTGGGTGGGAACAGAACAAAAGGGCAAACCCCCCCCCCCCCTCCCGACCAACTTTCCCCCTCAACCCCCCAATTCCCCTCCCCCACCCCCTGCACTGTGCTGTCAACCTCTCGCTTTCTCGCTGTGGCAGCTTGGTATCTCTCCCTCCCTCCAACTGCCTACATGGCCAGTTCAGTCTGGCGGATCTGGCGGCGGCGTCAGCCGTAACAATCTGAGATACCTAGGGCAAGTGATTTCCTTGAATTCCGATCTTAACAAAGTGTGGAATGGCGCCCACAGCTCTTCAAAAGTGTCCACCTCCCCCGCCACCACCAGGGACAACTTTTCCATGCCCAGGACATGCCACAGTCTGTGTAGCCAGCCAACAACAGTAGGAAGTGTGGTAGTGCGCCAGTGTATGAGTATGTTCTGTACTGTCGATCCCAGGGCTATCGCTGTCTGTCTACCTCTCTTAGACCTTAGTGGGTACATTAAACCATTCGGCAAGCCCAGTAGAACATAGGCGGGGAAGCGGGGTAATTCAATCCCAAAGCACTGGTCAATCACATTCAGTACCTCCTCCCAGTAAGGAGTCAGCAGGGGACAGTCCCATAGTATATGAGTGAGCTTGCCAGTCTGGCCGCAGTTGCGCCAACATGTCTTGGGTATTGAGTGGTCCATGTCATGTAATTTCTCGGGGGTGCGATACCAATAAGTCGTAATCTTGGTGAAAGTCTCCGTGAGCCCAGTGTGATAGGCAGAGTGACGCGCCCGGTAAGAAATGTGGTCCCATTCAGTGTGGCTCAACACTCGACCAAGTTCTCGTTCCCACCGCTCCCTCCCAGGGTTGTAGATGTGAAAGGGGGGAGGTTGCAACATCTTGTAAAGGTCGGAAATAAGCTTGGCGTCCGATGAGCGAGTCACTAGCCAACGCTCATATGCCGTGATTTTCCGGTCCGCCGTGGCTCGCACCTGCGGCTGTAGCGCCCAGTGGCGCGCCTGCATATATCGCATGCGTTCCGTCTCGGGAAGGCCGTAGTCCCGTCGCAAGTCCTGGAAGGAAACTACACCCTCCGGGCCATACATATGAAATAAGGCGGAGCAGCATGCCGCTCGCCAGAGTTCATAGGCTCCCGACTCCATACCTGGGCCAAAGTCCGGGTTACCAACTATTGGCGTGAAAGGGGAGGGAAAAGTGGTAAGGTCATGCTTGACGGACACGGAGTCCCACACACGGAGCGGGACCCGGGTTACAAAGGACGCATAGAGGTTGGGGGGGCGGTGGGCCCTCCTCAGGAAGGGCACCTCCTGTAGCGTCCTGCCCGCCACCGCCTGGTCTTGAAACAACCAGTGTTTGTCCGATTCCCACCGGCTCCACTCCACTAAGTAGCGCAATTGAGCAGCTTGAAAGTACTTATGCAGGTCCGGTATCCCAAGGCCACCAGACTCAGGCGCCAGCGTGGCAATGGTCCTCTTGATCCTAGGCTTACGGCCCTGCCACACGAAGCGTGTGAAAGCAGACTGAGTCTGCGCTAGCCATCTCTTGGGGGGTTGCAGCGGAAGAGCTCGAAATAGGTACAGGACTTGCGGCAGGAGGGTCATTTTCACCGCGGCTACTCTTCCCAGCAACGACAACGTGCCCCTGTCCCAGCGGGCCAGTTCCTCTTTGATCTTCGCACTTAAGGCCGTGTAGTTGGCCGTGATCATAGCAGGGAGAGAGGGTGCTAGAAGAATCCCCAAATATGGTATCCGGTCCTTAGACCAGCTCAGAGGAAAGAGCCTCTGTAAGTCAGCCCTGGTGGTGCTAGACAGCGAGATGTCAAGGAAGGACTTCCCAAGGTTTACCTTGAATCCCGCCACGGTCGCAAAGGTTTCCAGTTCTGCGATACACGCAGGCAATGACCTCTGAGGATCATCGAGCGTCAATATTACGTCGTCCGCGTAGAGACTTAGAGCGTGATGGAACTCCCCCATATGGACACCTATGATGTCGGGATTCTGGCGAACTCTTTGTGCGAACGGCTCCATATAAAGAGCGAAAAGCAATGGTGATAGTGGGCACCCTTGTCTGGTGCCTCGCTCTATTGGGAAGTGCTGAGAGCTGGACCCGTTCACCCTCACTACCGCGGATGGGAATCGATAGCAATTGAACACCAGGTGCCTGAACTTCTCACCGATGCCAAATTTGCCCAAGACCTTCTCCAAATAAGGCCAATGCACTCTATCAAACGCCTTTTCCGCGTCAATGGAGAGGAGCATACGTTCCCCGGGTATCCGCGAGGCCTTCTCCAGGATATGGGTCACCCTCTTAGTGTTGTCGACAGTCTGCCGGCCCGGTACAAACCCGGCCTGATCCGGGTCAACCATGCCCGGGAGGTGGAGCGCCAGACGTGCCGCTAGGATACTGGTGAAAATCTTCAGGTCTGTGTTCAAAAGTGAAATCAGTCGGTAGGACCCGCAAGCAGTCCGGTCCTTGCCCGGCTTCGGAATCACCGACACCGTAGCCTGAAGGAATTCCGGGGGGATAGCGCGCGGCTCAGAGAACGTGTTAAATAGGCGCGTTAAAAGTGGTGCGAGATCCTGACAAAAGGTCTTATAGAAGAGAGGGATAAAACCGTCAGGTCCCGGGGCCTTCCCGTTTTTGAGTCGGGAGATCGCCGTGACCACCTCCTCAATCCGAATCTCCCGCTCAAGATGTTGGGCCTGATCCAGCGTCAGGGACGGGAGCGACATCGACTCTAGATAATCTGCTTCGGCTCGCGCTGAGGGGGGAACGCCGGCGTAGAGATCAGCGTAATGACCACGGAAAACTTCCGCGATCTGTCCATCCTCCGTGACCGTCCCTCCAGTGGGGACCGCTAGTTCCTTCACCCGGTGCTGTTGGTGCTGTACCCTGTGTTTTGTGCGCCAGAAGCCGGCCGCACCTGTCTCCGCCAGTGTAGTACTTATGCTTCAGGCGAAGCACTGCGTACTCCGCTCTGTCCATGTCAAGCGCAGACAGGAGTTTCCTGGTGGCCTTCAGTTGCCTCCAGACACGGGGGGCACCCGCCCGTTGATGCACCTGCTCTAGCTCCCGCACCTGGCGGGTAAGTTCGTCCTTCTTAAGCTGGCGATCTTTGTTCTCCGCCGAGGAGATGGCGATAAACTCACCACGGAGCACAGCCTTCAGGGCGGCCCATTGTGTCGCGCGGGTGGTATCGTCATTGTCATTAACCCCTTTACTGCTAAGGCAATATTTTTGCTGCCATTCACTTTCCATTGAAATCTATGGAAAGTGCATGACGAGTTACCCTTGTCATTAGCGGCGAAGAGGTTAACACGTTGAAAGTCCGCTATGGATTCACAGATCTGTTTCACCACTGATTGCTTATGCAGCAAAGTGTCCCTAAGGCGCCAGACCCCTCTCGAGGGAAACACCGGAGGCAGTCGGAAGGTGCCTTCCACTGGGGCATGGTCTGAGAGAGATAGGACCCCTATATCGGCGCTCGAGGTCAGTTCATACATCGGACCCGTCACCAAGAGATGATCCAACCTTGCATATGATTTGTGGGCATGGGAGTAATAGGAGTATGCACGGGTCGCGGGGTGGAGGCGGCGCCACATGTCGTGCATATCAAGCTCCTCCAAACGGGTACGAACCGAGCCCGAAAGCTCCCCCGATTGTAGGCGCCTCTGCACCGACCTGTCCAAGGATGCATCAAAGACCACATTCAAGTCACCCCCAAGTACAATGTGCCTATCAGGAGTGGACGTCACGTCTTCTAGTGCCCTGTGTAGAAACTGATCCTGATGGTCATTGGGGCTATATATGGAGCCTACAGTAAACACCAAACCTCCCGCCTTCATCCTATATGCCAAGAGCCTCCCCTTCTGTTCCGCTACCTTTTGCAAAACCTCCCCCTTGAACCTCCTAGATATCAGAAGCGCTACCCCTGCCGTCTTGGAGGCGCAGGAAGAGAAAAGCTGCGTGGGGAACCTTGGGGTCCGTAGCCTGTGACAATCTTTAGCCAGCAGGTGGGTCTCCTGCAGAATACAAACCTCTGCCTGTGAGTCCTCCAGAAGGGACAGCACAGCCCGTCTTTTAACCGGGTTATTCAGCCCCTTCACATTCAAGGTAACAATCTTAAGGGCCATCAGTGAGGGGATTACCAGAAACGCACACCAAGGCGGGCAAGGCCCACCAGACATAACTCAAAGGCCACAGCAAGCAGCCCCAGCGCACAAAGAAAGCAAACCACCCCACAGCACAGTACAGTCCCCGAGCCCCAAAACCCCCAACTGTGTGAACCCCCCCTCCCCCGGAACCCCACACTCCCACCCCCACACTCCCCCCTTCTCCCCCTCCTCCCAGTGAACCCCCAACCCCCGAACTTGCCCATCCAACTCCCCTACCCACCCCCCTCTCCCCAAACCATTCAAAATGCGTCATTGTCCCAGTCCGGTCCTTAGCGGACAAGGCCGTGGAAAGTCGTTCTAGTGGACGTCCAGCCACCACCACCAGCACCCCCGCCACCCCCCACCCCCGGAACCCCCGCACCTGCGATGATGATAGGCTACTGTAGACTCCCCCCGGAGCAAGTTCAGGCCGTCAAGGCCACATCGCCATTCGACGTAGTCCTGGAGGCCTCCTGAATGGCGCTAGACATTTCTGCTTGAATTGTGGGCGAGTCAGGCCTCGCGGGCGGTGGGGATCGTCTCTCCCCGACCAGCTGCCAGCCATCTCGCGTGCTCCGCCTGCGGCGAGGCGCCGGGGTGTCCGTGTCTGATGCAATGATTCCTAGCACCCCGCATACATCCTGGAGGGACCGGAGCTGGTGCAAAGTTCCATTCCATCGAAAAATCAGGCGGAAGGGATGCCCCCACGAGTACTGCGTGTCATGTTCCCTTAGGAAGTCTGTGGCAATCTTAAAGGCCTTCCGTTTCTGCAATGTTATCGCGGACAGGTCCTGATAGAGAGCCACCGGGTGGTCTCTGAAGCGGAAAGGCTGCTGCCGCCGCGCCTCACGGAGAATCCGCTCCTTCAAGGGGAAGTCCGGCAAGAAGGCCAAAATGTCCGGGGGAGGCGCCGAAGCCCTGCGAGGCCGGCCAACTCTGTGCGCTCTGTCGATCCGAATCTGGAAGTCTTCGGACTCGCCTAGTATCTCACGGAACAGGGCTCCCAAGTAGGCGGCCGCATCTTCACCTTCTTCGTTGGACGGAACACCTCGGACCCTGATGTTGTTCCGCCTGGACCTATTTTCAAGGTCCTCGGCATGGGCCTGTAGATCCATATGTCGGTCCCGCAGCCGCAGGACCTCCTGTTGCAGATGGGTGATTTCCTCGTCCCTGGAGTGGCCAGCCGCCTCTACAGTGTTCACTCGCTCTCCCAGGGAGTCCACCTCTCTCCGGACTTCCCGGACCTCCCCCGCCACCTCCTGCTTCAAGGCCTGAAAGTCCTCCCTCAAAGAGCTGAACAGGGACTCCAGGAACGATCTGGTCACCGGGGGTTCCCTACCTTCAGCGCCCCGTGAGCTGGTCGGGGGGCTCGGGGCGGGTTGGGTCCTGTCTTGTCTCGGGGCGCCACGTCCCAGCATGTCCGGCAAAGTTCGATCGCCCTTCCTCTGCCCCCTGGCATTCGACATCGCTGAGAGGCGGGAATCACGAGAGCCCGCGGGCCGCGGTGAGTAGGTGCCACAGGCCGGGGCCGCGGTCCAGCAGTGGGTGGCAGGTCACACAGCTCGTGCCGGCGTGGAAGCACTCCCAGCGAGGAGCCCTCGTATGAGGGCCGATGCAGCCGCTCCGCACCCGTTCAAAATGGCCACTCGTTCCGGCCCAGGGAGCCAGCGCCGAACTGGCGTAGTCCAACTCCCAGGCTATGTGTCGCACTGCCCGATGCGGGGTCCGGGGCTACCAGTGCATTAAGGCCTTCTCCGAGCAGTCTCTCCGGTGATCGCCCCCAAAACCACATCCGATGATTCCGGCTAGGCCCGGTTCCGGGGAACGTGGCAGTCCCACCCCACGGGTCCACTCGAAGATTGCACAGCCGGGGGCCAAGTTCTCAGATTGTGCGGCAGCCGGAGTCGGAGGTCGCGGAGATGATCAAGGGCGTCGGAGGGCCCGGTCGCGCTCAGTAGCAGTCAGAGGAGGGGCTCCGGGACTGGCCACGTGGCGCAGGCCTTCCCGATCCCCGGGCTTGCATAGTTACTCCCTGCCGACTCCGCCTCTGCTTCCACAGTCAATGCAGCTCCGCTCCGCCGAGGAAGGCCGTCCCGGCACCCACCGGGGTGTCGAATCGTGTGCAAGCTGGCTGCCTGCCCCGTGCTGCAGGCACTCCTCGTCGGAACCCTAAGGCCTCGAGATCTATGGCTCCCGGGCCTCTCGACAAGTCCCTCGGCGGCCATCGCCTCGGCTGGTTCTCTAGCGGTACCGCTGCCGCGGCAGAGTAACCGAGGGCTGCGGACTGCTCCACACCACCACGGGGAGCACTGGATGCGTTTTCCGCTCGATCCGGGGGAGATCAGCGGTGTAGAGCGGTGCAGGGTTTCCAGGGGCTCGGGAGCTCATGGCAAGTGCGTCCTCTCAGCCCGCCATCTTGGCCACGCCCCCAGCAAACCTTTTTAAAACAGCACAGGATTTTGCACATAGATGAGACGTACTCCAGTGGGTTGTGTCCTTCCTTACATTAGTGAATGGATGCAGGTTGAGCCAAACCTATCTGTATGCATTTGCAACAAGCCACGTTTGACATTACCTAGGTCCCATGTGCCATGTATGTGCATAGGTGACGTTCACCACAATACCCAAGGCCATTATTACTGTGTGTTATTGCCAACAGAACATCACTTTTAGGGACATTCTGGTGGTTATATACACTTCTCCTTATTTGCAATGCAGTGTGTAGCCAGTTACGGTTGGTTAATACCACCTTGTGAATGATGCCCCTTCCCAACCTTCACTTACCATGAAAGGGACATGCAATGAATTCCACCAGAACAGGCATATTTTTGAGTAACACATATGTACAAGGCTTTGGCAGTACCAACACCTAATGACAGGTAGACACTAGGCCTTATTTACAATCCCCTTGCGCCGCCAGTATGTCACTTTTTCAACTATTGAAAAAGACACAGCACTGCAAGGGGCTTGTAAGTTGTGGTCCTGTTCTCAGGAGTGTAAAATGTGGTAAACACAATTATCAATTTCTCCTAAATGTTTTGCTCTTTGTTAATGTGCTGCATTGTGCTGCACACAGGGATACAGCAAATCACCTCTAAGCATTGTTTATGTGTAGGAAGGTGTCTCTCCATACAAATCAACATATGTAACTGCTCTGCAGACACCCTAGCAACATGGCACAAGGGTGGCTGAGCTTGCCCTCGTCCATTCTGGAGACAACAGGACTAGGGACATGCAGGGGTGTGTTGGATTTTTGGTGTGTCCAGCACACCTCTGCATTTCTATTCTTTTGGAGCACCATGCTACCAATTTTGGGGCAACACTGTGCTCCACTAGACTATGGTATATGCCCCATAGTTAGTACAGGAAAGCGCCAAATCTTGACTAGAATGCACATGACTGCTATTATACTGAGTGTTAATCTAGGCTGACTGTAAGTTTTTCAACACTGCCTGATGCAACATTAAATTTGAGACACATGACTGTTAACTTGTCATTGTTTATACACATAAAGGGCTTAGTTACAAGTCCCTTGCGCCACTGGTATGTCACTTTCAATAAGGGAAAAAGTGACATACTGGCAGCGTAAAGTGCTTGTGAATAAGCCCCAAAGTACCTATGTGGCTAGCGTTTGACCTGCACACAGTGTGGGATAATGCTGAGGCATAGGTGCTTGGACAGTCCAACATGACCTATTTCCATCCCTTGTTGTTACATACCCAGTTTTTGATGTAGTTGCTCATAGTCAGCACTGCCAATTCTCTCTACTCCAAACACTGACTCCTCACAGATGACTGGTGATACCTGTTCCTCTGAAGCATCAAGCTCCTCCTGGGGCGCTGGACTCCGACCTCCTGTCTGCAGTGCTGTCTGCCGATTGCTGGCCAGTTTCTGCTTGGTCTTGCGCTGGCATCATGACAAATTTTTTGCTGTCCGTCACTGTCCTCTTGACTTCTGCGACAGAGTTCACCTTGTTGACTATAGACTGCCATATAGCATTTTTGGTCCCCAATGACACCCTGGATCTGGGGAAGAACTGGTGTTGATTCTTTGTTACCTCCGCAACCAGGATTTTATTCTCCTCCTGATTGAATCTGCATTTCCTCTTACTCTTCCCCATGGACTCTGGCTGGTCATCCTGGCTGTTAAGGGCTTAGGGGCGTTGTTGTCCTGAGCTGAACTTGGTCCTGGCTGCTCCATTCTGTAATTAGGTTTTTTCCCCCATAGCAGCGTATTTTTGAATTCTTTAAACAGTGAGAAGTGACGCTGGGCTAACTAGCGCAAACTTTCTTGCTGCTAATTGACCGGCCGGCACTTTTTTTCATGCTAACGAGGATTTTTTTTACGTCTTGACGCTAGCTTTAGCGTCATTTATTGCCACTGCTTGCTGATCTTAGCGCCACATAGCAGCGTATTCTAAATACATTGCAAACATAGTATTAGGATTTGATAATAGACAGTAATAAAAATTTGGCCGCTAAGTAGTGTGAAAACTGCTTAGCGACAATTCCTGTAAATATGTCCTTAGGTTCTTTTACCATAATTTGTCCAAGAACTTTGAACAACATGTGTGTGATGACCAACTGCACCATGGGAACTGGAACTCAATCTAAACTGGCAGCGCCAGCAGACAGCTCTGCTAAGGTAGCATCCCAAGCACTTTGCAACTCGTTAGTCCTCAGCTTTCAGGATAAGGTGGGGCAAATCTATTTGAACTTTAAAGCCTCTGCTGAGGGCAGGAGTCAGCTGGGCTTAAATAGCGAGGGACATGTCAGCTCTGCCTTCAGGGAATTTAGGCCAGTCTCAGTGGAACAGTTAGTCAATTTAGGTTCACCGTTTAACCCTTGACCCCCTTCAGTTTTGAAACTGATCTCAGATCTAATAGGCACAAACTTTACCAACATTTTCAACTCTGTGTTTTAGTTAAAAAAACAAACTAATCTCGATTCAGGAGACCAACAATTATCGACCTATTTCAGGTCTCCCTTTGCCGGACAAACTTATGAACATTCAATTGGCTCAATTTATTGAGGAGAATAAGCTATTGGATGAAACACTGTTTGGCTTTAGGAAAGGCCTCAGCACAGAAACCTCAGTCATCAAAGCTACTGACGAAATCAGGTTTGTGTTAGACAAAGGAGGTGCTGCGGTACTTGTGCTATTGGAGCCTTCGATCAGACATTCTATCAGAGCCCATCTACCCCATTGGTCCTCAAGCTTTTTCCTTACCACCACATTGTTAAATCTGGACAGTATAGCCACCCCTCTGGTTTTAGCCCCTTGCCTTGAATAAGCGAGCAAATGAAACCCCAGTTGTTCCAGTAGAAATCCCTTAGTTCCCTCAATGTGTGTCTCTTGGAGACACACACAGTCTGCACTGGTATTCTTAAGTAGCACAGCTACCCATTGTCTCTTAAGACGATCGTTTAAACCACATACATCCAGTGTTATTATTAGCATACTCATTAGGGCCCGTCTAGTGGATGTCCTACCCAATTAAGCTGTCCCCACAAAGCCAATTTTTCTTTAATGTCTAATGCCCATAGCATCTGCAGCTCAATCCTGAACTCATGTTGCGTGCTCCAATATAATCCAAATCTATTTTCAAAACAATGCAAAAGTGTGCTGTGCCCTGTGCCCATACCCTGCCCCGCTCCTCCCCCAACCCCCCCTCAGACTCCCTCCCCCCTTACAGGCAAATAGGTCAATCTTGACCTATGTGTGACAGCTATGATCCCATAGGGGATCGCGTGCCCCCCGTGTAAATTAACCTAATATGCCTGTGTTGTAGAAGTGCTTTTTAGTAATAAATGGGTTACTACATTTGTTAATCTAAAGATTAAACCATATCAATTATCTCAATGCGGCGTTACTGCTTCTTTGGTCTCTTCTGCCTTTTAACTCAGTCAGATATTGGTTGAGCTTTGGTCTCTGAAAAAAACATCCTGACTTGACCATCCATCAACACTTTAAGTCGAGCTGGAAATAGCAGTTAGGCCTCGCACCCCAGCTTCTGAAAGGGAGATATCAACTGTCTTAAACGCCATCGCCTTTCCACTGTAGTGTGGCAGAAGTCAGGGCACGCGAAGAATGTAATTCCGTTAAAGGAGCGCCGGGCCTCAGGCCTCGCTTTGTCTATAACTTCTTGCCTAAGAAGATAATTCCCAACATAGACCAATATTGCCCTGGGCCTGTCAGGCTGGGATGCGACATATCTTTTCTTCTTGGTTAAGGGAAACCGATGAGCACGTTGCACTTCATTTTCCCAATTCCATGCTGAAAGTTCGGGAAAGGCCCCCTTTAATAACGTAATGACAAATGCCCGTGCATCCCGCCGTTCTGCCCCTTCCGCCACACCCAGGAGTCTAATGTTATTCCGTCTTTGGCGTTTTTCAAAGTCCTCTAACTTCCATTGAACGTCCTCCGTGTCTTTCTGCTGAGCTTCCTTGAATTCCTGCCATCTGGACACTTCGTCCTCCAGCTTCCCTGTCCTTTCTTCCACCTCAGTAACTCTTCCTGCCATCTCGGCATACAACTTATTCATCTTACTGAGTGAGCCTTGGATTTTCTTGTTTGCTTGTTTGGCCCTTCTACTCTCCACCCTAGCCTCCCCCTGTATCTGTTTCAGGGTGGCATACAGCAAATCCATAGTGGGCGTCTGGGGAGGGCTAGAAGACTGTTGATGTCGCTGCCTGTTCATACCCTCGTCCTCGTGGGACAGATGAGAGGTAGCGGAATAGTCCCAGTCTAGTTTATTTACCACGTCTGCATGTGATGGACTGACAGGCACCTTCTGTTTTGAACACGCTCTGCCTTTCTGCTGTTTTGCCCTCTGGTTAGCTGAAGCCCTCTGAACTGAAGTACTTTCAACCACAGACAATTCTGACTCCCAGTCCCCGGTACAGCTCTCACCATTCTACCCACTCGATGTACCTGTAACATCATTTACAGAAAAGAAACAGTCATCGCTGGGAGAGCCTGGGGCTGGGCCTGGATCCAGAGAAGGGGTTCCTTGTTTCCGGGCAGTTAACCCAGGAGGGGTGCAGGGTAGTGGTGAAACTATTCGAGATCCGGAGAGAGGCGGCACGTCGGCTACCCCATCCAGAGTGAGCACAATGTTAACATTTTCGGCATTACTGATGTTCTCCATATTGACAGAATTTCCGCCGGTAACCTCTAAAGCAGGCAATTTACCTCCCAAAGCTCCATCACATTGTAACGGGAACCCCCTGCCACCTACCGAATATGTGGCCAACAAGTTCTCATCTGGGTTGATTATTTTTTGCGAAGGTACCTTAGTTGCCGGGTGCCCTCTCTCTGTTACCTCTGTCAGAGCCGAGGTCTGCAGAGTCTGTGGTGCGTTCTGTACCTCCGGGTGTGTCACAGTCTGGGCCGCTCTCCTGTGCTCGTCCCCCGCGCAGCCCTCCTCCATCCATTGTGCCTGATCCGCCTCGCTCCCCGGTGCCAGGGGAATATCTCAGCACCGGCAAGATGGCCGCTGACCGGCCGTAGGGAGTAGTTGCAACACTTCCTTTCTCCCTACAGACCATAAGTAGGCTGTAGTATGCTGCATGTTCCTGTTTGGCTACGCCGTCTACAGAGCAGACTGTCGACTTCAACAACTTGGCTTATCTCCTTGATAAAGGTGCTGGTGAAAATTCCCTCTTTAAAAATTACAATGGCGCAGAGAGGTCCGAAGCAGAAAGAACAGAAAGATGCTTCAATTCCCAGCGCATCTCTGGCACCTACCTCCGCTGGGCGTGTAGCGGCTCAAATAAGAAAGCAGGCCACTAAGAACATGAGACCCCCAGAAGAATTATACGAAGGCAATCAGAAAGGTACCGAGATTGTTGTCAAGAAAGGTATCAATAAAAAACAGAAAGAGTCAAATACTCCCAAGGAGATCATTCTCCGACAGCCCACCTTGATCGAGTCCTTCTCCACGTCACCATCAGGCTTCAAGGTTCCCAATGCTGTAGCTATAATCCATGATTATCGGTCCCTCGATCCTGAGCCTGGAAACGCAGGGGAATACAGCGCGCCGAGCGATGCATGCACTGATGACCGACGGAAGGATCACCCCCTCCAGGCACCGGGGAGAGAGGCGGATCAGGCTATTACACCTAACAAATGGTCTTTTCATTTAATTTAATTTTATTTCATGACAGAAGTAATGGTCTTTAGAAACCTATCCACGGGGTGGTCTGCAGGCTGCTGGCCGGATAAATTGAGACCGCCCCCAATTGCAGTCACTAAAGCCAGGAACTTGGGTGTCATTCTTGATGATATCATGCCAACGCAGTGGTCTCCTCATCCTTTTATGTCTTAAGAATGTAAGGAAATTGCTGTAGTTTATCCTGGTTGGGGCCCGGAGAAAGCTAATCTCCCCTCTGGATATGTCAAAAGTTTATTACTGCAATAGCCTTCTAATTAATTCTCAGGAAATGGTTCTTAGTAAGCTGAAGATGGTGCAGAATGCGGCTGCTAGGTTACTGTTGTGTACTCCAAAATTCAAGTTCATCTCTAATGTGGTGCGACAGCTTCACTGGCTGCCCATAAGAAGCAGAACAAAATGTAAAGCTTTCTGTATTGTCTATAAGGCAATTCACAATATAGGGCCGTAATTTTTTAAGAAGCCATTTCATATATACACTCCCATCAGATCCCTTCGCTCAGCAGGTGCCAATCCTCTTGTAGTCCCTAGAATCAAGAGAACCAATTGGGGCGACAGAAGTTTCGCAGTTGCCACTGCTAAACTGTGGAACTCTCTGCCCTCGCACATTAAGGTTAGCCCTACTCTGCTCTCATTCAGGAAACAAATAAAAACATGGCTTTTCAAATAACAGGTTATCTTCCATTCTAAGCCTTACCTTCAGGAGCACAAGGTGCCTAGACACCTATGGGAATTTGCGTGCTTTATAAGTTGTTTAAATAAATAAAATAATATCAATCAATTCGGAGCAAGACGAAAAGATCACCAGGACGACTCGTAGATGATGTTTCGATAATCTAACTGCAACGCGGGTACTTGGCCTGGAAAACTCACTTTGGCTTCTGCTCTGAACCTGCATTACAATGTGACAGGAGTAACCTCTGCCAAATGACCCAAAAACATACTCATAGGGAGGGAACATTCATCAATGTAAAACAGAGCAATTCAATACATTGGAACAATAAACAATGCGTGGGACAGTCCTCACCTCCATTTCCTTAGTAGAACTGAAAAATCTTGATATGAATGCTTGTGATTTTTTTATTATATATAAGCACTGGAGGCTCAGATTATGTTCCTCAAAACTGATCCACCACCACAGAGGGAACATTTCTAGTGAGTTTTTAATAATACCAGTTAAAAGTATATCAGAGGACCAATCAGCAGCTCTCATAGCGTCCTCTATACGGGAACCCAGGGCAAAATACTTCAACCACCTGACAAGGTAGATGCCAAAAACACTCACATCCACACCAGCTTCAGTCAATATAGCCATTTGACCCAATGTGCTAAAGTATCTGAAGTTATGGGGCCAAATGGCTTCTGAAGAG
This sequence comes from Lissotriton vulgaris, assembly GCF_964263255.1. Classification (NCBI taxonomy): domain Eukaryota; kingdom Metazoa; phylum Chordata; class Amphibia; order Caudata; family Salamandridae; genus Lissotriton; species Lissotriton vulgaris. Next base: position 1,734,593,293 of record NC_141691.1, read on the forward strand.
CAATCAGCAGCTGTACAGATGCATCCTGTCTAATAGGGCGAGTCACCAATTCATAGGCTCTAAGGCTCTGATTAACACATAGCTGAAAATTGTCCAGAAAACTGGGATAAGAAATGCATTTCAAGAAAGTCTTTATGCATTTGGTAATTTGAAGAAAAAACTCCTTCTGGAGTAAAAACTCTACCTGCAATGTCGAGAACTCTCACACCCAAGACTCTGCAGTAACAAAGGAGGTATAGGACAAATGTCAGTTCAGCTGACAATTGCTTACGAGACAATAATGAGTTCTCAGGCCAGTGTTGTACAAATCAAAGGACTATCTCCACACCCCAAAGATGAGACTAGTGAGGAGCAGGAGGGTTCAAAATGGAAATGCCCCTCATAACCTAACAGGTCAATGGATGTTTGCCACTTCTTTCCCCTCAAGAGGAAGATGACCAGCGGAAATGGCAGAACAACATTTTTTGACCGATCGATAAGCCATTACGTCTGCTGCCAAACATAACAGTAAATGCAGTAAATTTGACAAGTCTGTCCAAGCGGATCAATACATTGTGATCACGCCAAAGGACCCAGGGGTACTACACAGATGCATGTCACTTGTGTGTATTTCAAAACTTGGGGCTCGATTCACAGAACTACCTTAAGACAAAATCCTAAACTTACTACTTTTGGTATTCACAGAAGTTAGGATTTTGTCTTAAGTTTGTCTTAAGACAGACTTAAGACAAAATCCTAACTTAAGTCAGTCTTAATTCTGTCTTAAGACAAACTTAAGACAAAATCCTAACTTCTGTGAATACCAAAAGTAGTAAGTTTAGGATTTTGTCTTAAGTTAGTTCTGTGAATCGGCCCCCAAGAGTGGGAGCGAAAGAGCTCTGCCTGCTGTGAAAGCTCAGGTTGTCTCCAACAACCCCTGAAAGATGCCAAGCCATGAATCGAAGATATCCCTGATGTACTAGAGCATGAGACCCCCTTATGAACCCATCAGAAGTTCCTGGAAGGATTGGAGTTGGACTGGAAAGTTGCACAAGAGCTCCATCAGAGTTGGGAATCATGATTGAGCTCTCCAGACCAGCTTCACAATGATCAAGATCGCCTTCTGACCTCTCACCTGAGCCTCCACTCGAGGAATCATCAGGAAAGGAGGAAACACGTACATCAGACCCTGACTACAGTCCTGAAGAAAAGCATTTGTTGCTAAGGTCGGAGGATCTGGCCTCCAGCTGGAAAACTGTGGAAGCTGACTGTTGAGATGTGAAGCACAGGTCTAGCCAACAAGGCTCTCACAGAGGCTGAAGCCATTGAAATAGAGGCAATTTAAGTCTCCTACCGCTTGCATCCATCAGAAACCTGGAGTTGAAATTGCAGATTGCATAGGAATGACCAGGAACATGTTCAGTTATTACTGCAATCTTGCACTGCATGCAAAAAAGTTAAAAAATCTTTGCTGATCTCCGCTTACTTCCAAGACCTGGTGCACCTCAGTTTGTTGACTTTATAGGCGGCTGACACATTGTCCATCTGCAAGAAAATGTATCCGAGAATTTCTGATGGGACAGAGTCCTGATAACAAAGGTCCGAGCCAGCAGTTCCAGGCAGTTGATAGGGAGATGCAGCTACTGCTCAGACCAACATCCCTCTCCTCCTGTAGAAATTGAGTCACAATGGGCCCCCATCCCCACATGCTCGCATCTGACTCTGATAATGTCTGCCTCGAACCCTTAGATTGCAAGGTCGTTTCAAGCCTCCATGTGATGTAGCCGCCATGCGACATAGCCGCCATTTCATTTTGTCCCTGGTCACTTGGGTCAGGGGAACCAGATCCCAGTGAGACAAACCCTTCTGGAGGTGCTGAATTCTGAGGCGTGGTAGACCTCGGTAGTGCAGATGGTACAGGAAGATGGGTTGAATGGAGGAGGTGAGAAGCTCTACGATTCAAGCAATATGACGTAAGGAGACCAACTTCTCAGGCAGTTTGACATCCTAAACTTTTTGAGAGGGCAACAATAGTTGTGCCATCATGTAATTTATTTGGAAATCTAGGAATTCCACATGAGGGGGTCTACTTGGATTTCCTCACATTCAGTAGGAACCACAGCTGCTTAAGGGACGATCAACTCTATATACGCAAGGATGTGATTTCTCTCTCTCTTGGACTAGTATTTAGTGATTATCCAGATAAATGATGAGACTGTAAAGATGATTGCCACAAGAGGTAATTGTAGGAAGAAGTAGTTCAATTAATAAGCAGGTACAGGTAGATGCATCCACACACTAAGAAGTAAAGCAACTAACTGAACTCATGCCATTCTAGAATAGTCATGATGTAATACAGAATCACTGTGCCTTATGTTACTATGGATACATAGATGTAAGGATACCACATCTCCTTCCTTTATATAAAACTTTATAATAAATGAAAAAGATTATATTACTATAGTACAATTAAATATTAACCTAAATACTAAGAAAAGATTTTCAAAGATTATTACAAGTACAATGCTGTAACACCAATCCCTTTCTTTATGAACATTTAAATTATATTACATCACTTCTATACTTCACTGGTACATTTATTGTTCTATCAACTTGTGTTACTTTTGTAGAATTATTTGAAAATTGTGAAGATTCATTAATGGAACTACTAAATGTGCAAAGCCCATATTTGTAGGTTGTTGACTTGAATTTGTAGAGCCCATACTTGTTGGTTGTTGACTTGACATAGTAGAAACGCTGGTTGAACCATCTGAAGATGAATGCATAACCTTATCCCACATCCAGTTCATAGGAGAGAAAACATTTTGTACATTCTTCATTATACTCAGAATTTTTGTACAATGACATTCTGTTGTAATGCCATACATTTTCGTCACTTAATCTAGCTGACTTGGAATAAGATGAAGTGACTTGTAAGGGTGTAGAATATTTGCTGAGACCTTTTTTAACTATAGAAGGTAACTTTACTTTAACCCAATCACCTGTCTTTAATTTAATATCATTAGCATTATGCATTTTATCAAACTGAGCTTTGCAAGAATCATGCAATTTCCTCATATTGGATCTCACTAGAGCTGGTGACCATTTGCTATGAATTTTCTTAGTATTCTAAGCTACATTATCTTTACCAAAAGGTTCTCATCCTCGTAAAATTCTGAAGGGACTAGATCTAGTTCCAGTAGGATTGATCCTATTAGCCCACAATGTGCTCAACAGTTCTTTTTCCCAATTTTTTCCTGCATTTATTGCTGCCTGGATGCTGCCCATGATGACTCTGTTGAACCTTTCAACAATACCATTTCCTGCAGGATTATAAATTGGTGTACATTTCTTGCAAATTCCATTAGTTTCCAAAAATTATGTGTATTTTTCAGATGAAAATTGTGGACCATTGTCACTTAAAATTACTTTAGGTATTCCTTCTCGAATTAATACATTTTGTAAACAATGTATGACATGTTTACTGTCAAAATTTCCAGTAACATCAATTTCAGGCCATTTGGAAAATTCATCAATTACAACTAAAACGTATTTATTGTTTCCATCACAATCTTCAATAGGACCTAGCCAATCTATGCTAAGATTTTCCCAAGGATTATCTAGAATTGTTCTTAATCTAAGTGTGGGTCTCAGTGTTTTTAAAGATTTGTCAGCATAAGCACAAGTTTGACAGTTCCTAACAAAATTGTCTGTGTCTTTATCCAATCCTGGCCACCAATATAGCATTTCAATTCTGGATTTTAATTTTAATATGCCCAGATGACCTTCACGATTGATACCTAATATTCTCATTCGCAACGTAGATGGAACCACAATCCTTTCACATCTGCAGATGTAACCAAAATTGTCAATGGATAATTCATCTTGAATTTCCCACATGGCTTTTAGATCACCTTGAAGATCATTTTTGCTTGGCCATCCTTTGGTGATGAAATCTGTGGCTTTTGACAAAGCGACATCTTTAGAATATCCATTGACCCATTCTTCTTTTGTTATGGCATTCATATCATCAAATACAATAACCATACTTAAATCATCTGGGTCTGCACTGGAATTATGCTCTTGAAGAACTTGTGACCTGCTTAGATAATCGGCAACTTGATTGTTCTTACAAGAGAGGTATTTAACATCGTAAGTAAAATCTAACAATTTTAAACTCATTTTTGCAATTCTAGGTGTGGCCTTGAGTATACCTTCTGTGTTAATACCTTAAGTAATGGTTTGTGGTCAGTATAAAGAATTAATCTTGGACCCCACACAAATTGTCTGAACTTTTCCATAGCCCAAACTGTGGCTAGCATTTCCTTTTCTACTACTGAATATTTAACTTCTGATGTAGATAATGATCGAGATGCAAAGGCTATAGTTACTTCATTTCCTTCATTGTTTATTTGTGAGAGTACTGCCCCCAAACCTTTGCCACTGGCATCAGTTGTGATAATACTGTGTGCAAAGGTATCAAAGGCTTGAAGAGGAAAATCAGATGTAAGGTCAGCCTTAATTCCTTGAAAGTCACGTTCAAGTTCATTATTCCATTCAAATTCATGTTTAACTTTCAATAGTTGTCTCAAATTGTACGTTTTAGCGGCAAAGTTTTTCACAAATTGCGAATATAATTCAGCTAATCCAAGAAAGGATCTTACATCATCCTTAGATGTTGGTGTAGGTGCTTTTTCAATTGCTTCAATCTAACTTTTCATAGGGGAAATACCATTCCCACTGACTTGATGGCCAAGATATGTTACAGAATTCATTCTGAATTTACATTTTTTAAGTTCAGCGGTTAAACCTTTTTCCATCAATTTCTCTAATACAATTTTCAGTTTTTCATCATGTTCGTTCCAATTACGACCCATTATTAATAAGTTGTCCTGAAAATAAGTTATACCTTTTATGCCCTTAAATAGTTTATGCATCAGACGCTGGGACACAGTAGCAGCAGAAGCGAGACCAAAAGGCATTCTTATAAAACTATAACAGGCAAAGGGTGTTATGATAGCTGTCAAACTTCTGCTGCTCTAGTGTAATTGAACCTGATGATAGGCTGATGTCAGATCTATTGTGGAAAACCATTTCAAGTTCTTAGTTTATGATAAGAGCTCATCTATCCTGGGAAGGGGCAATTTGTCAATTATAATGTTTTTATTGAGATCTCTCAAATCAATGCACAGACGTAAACGATTATCAGGATTGCACGCGATAACTAACGGAGCCAACCATTCTGTGCTTTCTACTGGTTCAATAGTGCCTTTTTTTTCTAAATTGTCTAATTCTGTCATAACATTCTCTCTAATACTCATGGGAATATTCCTTGCTTTATGGCTTTTAGGAAAAGCGTTTTTGTTTAAGAACAATTTGTGAGTGAAACCATTAAGTTTCCCTACTTCACCTGTGAATGCTTTGGGAAACTGTTTAGTTATACTCTCAGTGAAATCTTTGTTTATATCACTGATGAGCATAACTTGATCAACTGATTTGGGATTTAAAATAATTCCTAATTAGCCTTGGTCAATCCACCCCAGCACAGAAGGACCCTTTTCAGCAACATACAGTTTCCCTTTGGTAGACCTGTCTTTAAATTTGAAAATGTCTTCAATGTAACCTACCATAGGGATCTTTTCTCCAGTAAATGTTACTGGCTGAATATCTGATGGTTTTAACTTTTGTTTAATAACGTGGGCAAATTCCTTTTCCCAAACTGCCCGTTGGACAATAGTATAGGGTGACCCAGAATCAGGTACAATCTGAATATCTACTCCACCTATATTAATATCACAAATAGGTTTCTTTTTTCTTGTTGCATTAATGTTCAGAACAACATTGTCGGGATCGTCTATATCTTCAATGCACAACATACCATCATACGAAGACGAATACTATCAATCTTATCTTCAATACAATTTACAAATCTCTTTTTATTTCTGTTCAATCGTCTTCTACAGACTTTAGAAAACTGGCCTACAACTCCACAGAATGTACATCTGGATTTAATTGCCGGACACCATTTTCCTAAAGCATTATGGCCATTGTACCCACATCTGTAACAAACATGTTTGTCATCAGAATCATTTTTGTCTCTATTTACAGGTTTCTTAATGCCATCTTTCTGAAAACGGTTATCAGGCTTCTTACTATCATTTTTCTTTACATATACTTTTGCTACAACATTGTTTTCATCATTTTTCTTTAATGCAACTTGTGCACATCTTTTAGACATTTCTGCTTTTTTGATTATTGCAATGATATCACATAAGGGTGAATCACCGCAAACCCACAATTTTTCATGAATGGCTGAATTATTAGAGTCCATAACTAGTTGATCTCTAATAAAACTGTCATGCAAGTCTCCAAATTGACAATTGATGGAAAGTTTTTTCAAACAAGAAACATAATCCTCTACAGATTCAGATTTTTGCTGTTTTCTTTGAAAAAACTCGTATCTGTTGATACCAACACACACTGTAGTTTGATAGTATCTACCTAGGTCAGATAATGTGTCTAAAAATACATTAGCATTATCATCAGTACTCGTTTTCTTTTCCATTTGTATATAAATTCTTATACCTTCAGGACCTAAATTATGTAATAACATTTTCTTTTTTCTAGATGCTGAGAAATTCTCATCGTTTTCTTCCTCAAGGGCTGCAATATAATTTAAAAAGTACTCTTTCCAGTCAAGCCACTTAATTACTGGTTCACCTGGGCGTGGGAGAAAAGGTACTAGAGCAACCAATCCGGATGTTTGTGAAGCCATATTGATACTCTTATTAGATGAATGTGGTATAACTTTGTATAATTTCCTTAAAAAGATTCACTTATTCCTCCTATTTCCTTTCCATTTTTGGAAATTTCAATTAAAATATGCCCCTCGTGTGTAAGGTTTCCATTACCGTGAGTTTCCAGGAGAAGATGCTTGTCTTCTCTTCCGTTTGTGAAGCGATGGAAGTTGTTCAATATTCGTAGCTCATTAGCTCTTTTACTGCGCTACGCTGTGAAATGCGATGTTGAAATTTCCTCCTGTGATGTTGCTAGGAGACGGCTTGCCCAAGATGGCCGCCGTGTAAAGGTCATGCTACTTGACCTCACGTGATTCCGTATGTGCGCTTGCTAGGGGCGCTAGGTTCTGTTGCCGCGCATGCTCTGACATCAAGGAAGGCACGTAAGGCAAACAGAGCGATCACTCCTACAAGCTACACAGAATGTTCTTCACGGGTCAAAAGATGCAGCTGGGAGACGGCTGCAACGAACAAACGGAAAAGTTCAAACAATCACAGGTACGATGTTGTATACATAACTTTAGTTACTCACGAAGTTCACAGTAATTTAATGCTGAAATATTTTCCAATAAGGTGGATGGTGGTCTGAAGTCTCCTCAAAGTTCAGATTTCTTCAATTTACAATCAATTCCTCAAAATTTAAATTATTTCCTTCCTATCTTCGTTGTCTTTGCGAAGAAGATGGAGGAAGAAAAAATAAATATTTAGATGCAAGGAAAATAATGGCGAGGATAAAGTTAATAATGGTCAGTTTCCTCTACTTGTTTTCAACTGCCCCGTAGCAATAAAATTCCGAACTTTCTTCCAACTGGTCTCTTGAAGGTCATAGGCAATTTCTTCTGACTTAGGATTCAGATATACCCCATCTTGTCGCCATTGTAGAGATGATTGCCACAAGAGGTAATTGTAGGAAGAAGTAGTTTAATTAACAAGCAGGTACAGGTAGATACATCCACACACTAAAAAATAAAGCAAGTAACTGAACTCATGCCATTCTAGAATAGTCATGATGTAATACAGAATCACTGTGCCTTATGTTACTATGGATACATAGATGTAAGAGACTAACTCCGTGAGTCTGAAGAAACTCCACAACGGGTTTTATCAACTTGGTGAAACACCTAGGGGCAGAAGATAGCCCAAAGGAAAGAGCTAGCGGTTACGCAATTGGACATAGAGGAACCGTCAGTGAGCAGAATAAATTGGTAGCGTCAGGTAGGCGTCCATCAGGGTCTGCTGGACCAACAAGTCACCCTTCCTGCCCTCCATTTTCAAATGTCAGTAGTAAACCCAACAGTTGAGCTCCCTGAGGTTCAGAACCAGTCTGTGGCCGACCCGTGTTTTGGGGACCAGAAAAATTGGGCTGCAAAACCCCCTTGGGTGACGGCAAGCAGGAAAGATGGCTCCTTTCTTCAACATATCTAGGATCTCTTCATCTATGACCGCATGGTCTAGAAGGGAAAACGTCAGAGGACGAGGAGGAATTTGCTGCGTGGGGATCCTATAAAACTCTATCTAATACTGTTGCACCATCTGGAGAATCCAGGCAATTGGAATAAGCTGAGTCCAGTTGTGAAGGAAGAAACGTATTTGACCCGAAGGAAATCTCCGAAGGTAAAATCAGTCTCACCTGTGAGTGACAGCTGTGATCCGTTGAAGGCGCCAGGATGACCGCCGTCCCTGCCGTGCCTGGCTCTATGAAAGGCGAAAACGGGAACAAGTGGGGTAGAAGGAGGGACAGCTGTTAGGGTCCTGGCAAGAGGAATTGTGATGGTCATGATACACTTGCTAGAGACCTCCTAGAAACCTAGCAACCTCAGTAACTCCTGACCCTGGCAGAAAGGCCCATGTGGAACCTTCTTTAGTGAAGACTGAGCCTTATCAAGAGCAGTAACAGTATTAATGAATTTTCCCAGGTCCTTAATGTATGCCAAACAGAGTAGGCATCCGCCGGGTCAGCTCCGAGAGTTTTGGATTGATATGCATTTGAATGAACATCATGCTTTCTGAAGAAATGGCGAAGTTGGCATTGCACGTTGGGCCTAACTGTCCAGGACTTCAGGGTCAATAGGGACACCAGACTCTTTGACATCGACTGCCAGTTCCAAATATTTTTGCAGAAGCCCAGTGACACCCAATAAACAGTCTTGGCATGATCGTCAGGCCCTGTCGTTGCCCTTCTTGAGGTCTTTCGCAAACTTTTTAAGAAAAGTGTTCATATTCGTATCTACCTCTGGGGTATCTGACAACTTGTCTTGCAATGTAGGGTGTGGGCATTGAGTGCAAACCATCGCACGCACCTCCTTGTCAAAACCCTTGCAGAGATGAGCGTGCATGTAAGCATGTAAGCTGCCACTTCAGAGTGAGGGGTCCAGTCACTGGACCTGGGGTGTACAATTTTGTCAGGTTCAAAATCAAGGAGGTTGTAGTAACTCCAACACAGCTGTGAGTTGATTTAATGGTTTATTGCAGATAAGGTGAAGCAGTAAGTATTAAAGGTGCTGCCAGCTCGAAGTAGAATTCAGGTCTGGCAAACACTCTAAGAATCATACTACATGACATGCTAACATTCTAATATCACATTCTACAGCACAAGCCCACAGCTCTAAATAAGATAAGCATCCCTACACATCCCCCTCCTTAAATATACAACATAAACAAGAAAAGAAAAGAATAAAAAGAAACACTTGCCCCAACAGAGAAACAGTTATTTACAAACATAATCATCTAAGAATTTAGGAGAAACAATCTTCCTTCCACTCCTGGTGGAAATTTGGAATTGCAACTCCTTATCAACAGAGGAATCAACATCACTGGAAACCTGTGAAAAGTCAGCACACGAATTTGAAGGAATGTGTGGAAGAGAAGATTGAGGAGATGGAAGTAATGATTCAGACGAACCAGCTGTGACCTCAGAATCAACTTGTGGAACAATTGGCTGAATAGCCATACTGTTATGACCAACACCCTTGTTGGAAACAGGACAACTGGTGTCTGACAACACAACTGGAGACAACCACCAAAATTCACCAACATCAGCCACATCATCCTTCTTTATTTTTAAAGGATCAGACAACCTGGCTAACGCAATCTTACTTATATGATGAATAGATCCATCATCTAACATCACAGTATTACGCATAACTTTAGTTATGGTTTTTGGATCCGTAAAACGTGGCTGCAATTTACCAACCTTCTTTGTCAACTTGACTCTAACTAATTGACCTAAAACAACATGAGTCTCTTTAGTTCCATGTTTTATATCATAGTAAGATTTACTCTTGTTTTGAGTTTTGCAAATGTTATCAATAACCTTCTCAGCATTCCAATTATATTTCCTACTTCTGCCCATCCACACAGGATTCAACTTGGAATAAGGAAACCTGCCTCTCATCAAACCAAAAGGACTTTCACCACAAGTGTCATGTACTGTAATTCTGTAAGACCACAACATTTTATCCAATTCATTGTACCAATCTATCCTATTCTTATTGGCAAGTTGCAATGTTCCCTTAATGACTCTGTTAACTCTCTCAACTACAGAATTACATTGAGGATGATATACAGCTGAAAATCTTTGTTTGATACCTGTAGACTCCATAAAAACTCTCATAGCATCGGACTTGAACTGAACACCGTTGTCAGTCAATATAGAAACTGGTAAACCTTCCCTGATAAAACATTCATCCAAAAATGTTATAACTGTGTCGGTATTAACTCTATCAACAATTTTCAAATCAATCCACCTTGAGAATAAGTCAACTATACAAGAATATACTTGACAGAATCATTTTGCCACGTCATTGGCCCTAAAGCTAACTCCTCCCAAGGTAATTTGGGACAATTAAGAGATGACATTGGGGGATTGAGTGTCTTTTGACTTTTGTCAGAACACTCACAATGAACACAATCACGAACTGACCTCTCAATCTCCACATCAATCCCAGGCCACCAATACAAAGCTTTTACATTCTTTCTAGTTCTGGATATACCAGGATGTCTCTCAAGTCCTAGAGATATCATCTGTTGACGCACTCCTAAAGGTGGAACAAGTTTCTCACCACGGCACAAAAAAACACCATCAACACTAAGCTCATCTTTGACTTCCCAAAATGGTTTATATTGGACATCGGCCTTAGACTGAGCAACCCAACCTTGGTTAATTTTGGTCTTAATTGCTTCAAGAATTACATCTTTAATAGGTTCACATTCCCACTCTTCTTTTGATAAACCTTGAGAACTAGAAAACACTCCTGCAACACAATAATCATTCCACGAATTTTGATCAATTTCCTTCATGGGTAACGGCAGCCTACTTAAAAAAATCAGCCACAACATTCTTCGCTCCAGGCACATATTCTATGGTATACATATAATCCTGAAGCCTCATTGACAGCCTTGCAATCCTGGCTGAAGCTCTGCTCAAACCTTCAGTGGTAAGAAGTTTGGTTAAAGGTTTGTGATCAGAGCGTAAAATGAATTGTTTACCCCATATAAATTTGCGAAAATGTTCCATTGACCACACAACAGCCAATGTTTCACGCTCAATAACAGAATATTTTTCTTCACAAGGCGATAAAGAACGAGAAGCGAACGCTATGACAACTTCATTGCCTTGCTCAGAAACTTGTGACAGCACACAACCCAAACCAATCCCGCTAGCATCGGTGGTAAGATAAGTTTTTGCAGAGGGATCAAATCCTTGTAACATAGGTGCATTGATTATTGCAGACTTAATTTCTTTAAATGCATTCTTACAATTATCATTCCACAGAAAAGATGACTTGTTCTTCATCAACACACGCATATCAAATGTTTTCTGTGAAAATTGGTTGACAAATTTTGAGTAAAACTCAGCTAACCCTAAAAATGATCTGAGCTCATCCTTAGACTTAGGTTCTGGAGAATTAACAATAGCCTCCACTAATTTTGCTTTTGGTTTGATACCACCATCACAGATTTCATGTCCCAAGTACGTAACTGACTTTTCAGAGAATTTACACTTGCTAAGTTCACCTACTAACCCATTATCTGCAAGAATTTTTAACAGTTTTCTGAGGAGACTGTCATGGTGAGCTTTATCCTTCCCCATGATCAAAATATCGTCCTAGAAGAAAATCACTCCTTTGATGTGTCCAAATAAATTATACATTAACCTTTGGAGAAACCCATTCTGCAGCTTCTACCGTTTCAATAATATTAGAGTTGAGCAATTTATCCAATTCTGATTTGACTTCATCTCTAATGATAATAGGAATATTCCTAGCTTTATTAATTTTAGGGACTGCACTGTCTTTTAACCTGATTTGGTGTGTAAAACATTTCAGTTTACCAATGCTTCCTGAAAATACAGATGGAAATTCATCCATTACCCATTTCTTAGTGTCTTCACTGGTACAAAAAACCAAAACCTGTTCTTTACTGTTAGGATCAAGAATTATATCTAGACTCCTCTGATCCCTCCAACCAAAAACAGATGGTCCATCCTTAGAGACATATAATTTGCAAGTAGCATGTCTTCCTTTGAATCTAAAAATTAAAACTCTAAAACCTAAAATATCAATTGTGTTTGAAGTGAACCACTAACATCCTCAAGATTGGCCACGTTATTCAGGAAATATTCCTTCCAATCTAGCCATGCCACAGGAGGATCACCAGGAATAACCAAAAATTCTCTGTGTGCATTTAAATTCAACCCATGTACAGGTCTTTCTCCACTTGCTGTGCTATCATTAGTGTCAGGCATAATGAAGGAAAAAATAAAAGTACTTTACACTATGTCAGTGTTAATAATAGAGAAGTAGTTTGAGGTTCTTGAAATAATTGCAGGCAGCACCTTTATTATAACGAATTTAGAATAAACAAATAAGTAAATAATAGAAAAAAAATAATCGTCTTGTTAAATACCATAAGAGACTGTCCCAAATCTCCACATCGATTCGCGATGTAAACGCGGTGAAATTGGACAAACAGCGTTATCCAAAATGGCCGCCGACGTGACCTTACGTCGGGTCGTACCCAGAATGCACTTCGAAATCCCAAAGCTGACGTGACGTGGACTAATAAAGAAGGATTCGAATGACAGAGAGTAATCCTCACGAAGATGTCGTGTCTTTTGAAATCAGCGATGATGTGGTAGCGCCGGAGCAGTTGGGCAAACGGCAAGATTTGAAGAATGTAAAAGGTACAGATAGCACAGGATACGAACAAAGTTAGAAAAAATTAAAAAAATAAGTTCTCACCGCAAATGACTTTCAATGAGAAAAGAAAGTTCCGTTGGGAGTTAAAGTTGATAGTTTGATTTCCAAGCATAAATTGAAATTGTTCGGTCCAAAAGAAGTCGAGTTGAGTCGAGTCCAGTCAAGTTGTAAACGTGGACTTTCAAATAGTATATAGAGTTTCCCTCGTCGCCAAATCTGTAGTAACTCCAACACAGCTCTGAGTTGATTTAATGGTTTATTGCAGATAAGGTGAAGCAGTAAGTATTAAAGGTGCTGCCAGCTCGAAGTAGAATACAGGTCTGGCAAACACTCTAAGAATCATACTACATGACATGCTAACATTCTAATATCACATTCTACAGCACAAGCCCACAGCTCTAAAGAAGATAAGCATCACTACAGAGGTCTACCTGAGAGGGGTCCTGGGAAGAATTTGAGGGTAGGGAAGCCTGTCATTTCTTGGAGGGTACAGGGCTGAGGTCAGAAGGTGGGGAGAGTGATGGGTCAGATGGGGAAAAGGGGAGTCATCAATCTGGTGGTTACCAGAAGGGTCAGAAGTGCTTGGGGGACTGGGCCCCAAAGTGGACCTATAAATGTGGTCCATCATGAATGAGTGGGTAAGATGGGTGAAGGCGTTGAAGTGAGGAAATGTATCTTCCTGGGGTGGCGGTTCCTTGGAAGGGCCCAGAGTAGAGGCAAGGAGATTAGCCGGGATGGAGGGTGGAGAGATGGGGACTTGTTCAGCAATAAGGCATAATTGTCTGGTAAAGGGTTGCAGGGCTAGTGCCAGAGCCTTGTTAACTGAGTATTGGATGGAGGTATCAAGGACCTCAGCTTGCCCTTCCCCAAATCAAAACTCCTCTGCAGTGGAGGGCTTTAATGATTCTGGGGAAGAGCCAGATTGACCCCTATTTGAGGATGTAGGTAATGGAATAAACACACCCCAGGAGTATAAGGTGTTAGAGGAGATGGGGACATGTCAAGTACAACCGGGGGGCACAGATACCTCCCAGCATTGTCTAGAGGTCGTCACCTCATCAACACAAGGTCTGTGGTTTCCAAAGGTTTCTAAGGGCCCCTTAGAACCATATATGCAACAGAGTCACTGCGACACGCTAGGAGTGTGCAACGTGAAATTGGGCTGAATCAGGAATGGTACTAGGTGGAAATACAGATATGGCAATATATGGTCTAAATAAATGCTGACTCTGTCCTTTGCGGTCAGAAAAATATGTTGAGACAATGCCTGAGATAAGTATCGGCTCCACACAACTCTCCCAAGTGAGAGGACATCACATGGGGGCGGGGACTGGCCAGCCGAAGGCGGGACAAAAAGAGGACTGCCTAAGAGAGACGCGGTGGAAGCCGGCTGCTGGAGAGTACAAGACGGCCCTGTGAAGCACGCAGACAGCAACAATAATAGATAAACCTCAATGCAACAAAAGCAGACATAAAATTGAGCCCTAATATATAACGAAAACATGCAGGATGGTACTTAACTTTGACTGCAGCAGCAAAGAAAGGGAAGGAGGCTTTGTTGGTTGCCCTGATCTAGGGAATGGTGTGCCCTGATTGGGTGAGGGGCTTATGGGAAATGTAGTTTTGTGTTTTCACTGTTTTAATCGGCTGCTGAAAAATTGCAGTAAAGTTTGAGAAGCATAATTTGTGCCTCTGGTCCTGACATAAAATGGTTTGGGACCACAATAGAGGTTACAAACCATTAAAAAGTTACTGACATCTCAAAGGTGGCGGTAACTGATTTTGATGGAAGACCCAGTCCTCTCACTCGATGTCTTTCAAATGGAAAATGTTGTTTTAAAGATACAACTGCTCTTTTAAGAAACATGAGTTTCTATAAAAAAAATTACCTTGTTTGGGAATGTAAATGTGAGGGTGGAGGGCTGCGGTGTCTTGCAGGCTACTTTTTCAGTGTTTTGTAGTCAATTGCAAGGGATCACAAATATCAATAGGTCTGGTAGACGTGACAACTTTAGGGTGGTCTGCCCCCCAACTTTTTGCCTGCCTTCTCCACTTTTCTGACCTTGTTTGTGCTGGTATTAGGACTGTGCACTTCACCACTAATTACCAGTGCTTAAGTGCTTGTGCTCTCTCCCTTCAACATGGCAATATTGGTTCATTCCCAATTTGTGTAATATTTACTTATAAGTCCCTAGTAAAGAGGTAATACAAATGCTGCTAGTTGGCCTGCTGCACTGATTGGGCCACACACTAAGGGCCTGATTATTATGGAGGATTTTCCGCATCCTCCGGGCCGGCGGAAGCCACCACCGGCCCGGAGGATGCGGAAAATCCTCTGCGGACCCACCAAAGACCCACTGCCAAATTAGGATGGCTGGTGGGTCCTGGTTTCAGTCCGCCGCTTTTCCGCCGCGGTTGACTTACAACCGCGGCGGAAAAGCTGTAACATGGCTGGCGGTGTCTATCAGACACCGCCAGCCACATTAGGATGGTGTAAAAGAGATGTCTTTCCACAGCGGCTTTTCCGCCGTGGAAAAGCATGTGTAACTTCACTTCGGGGGCCCGTTGCGGGCCCCCTGGGTGAAGGGGGGTGGGGGGTACCTGTGGTACATTTGTATGCAGAAATTGGCAGGCACCGCACGGTGCCTGCCGCTTTCTGCATACAAATGCAATGTATGCATTTTTACCATTGCGGCGGGTGCAGCTTGAAGCTGCACCCGCAGCAATGGTAAAAATAGAGGATGTGACCGCCAGGGTGGCGGTCACATCCTAATTTGAAAGGAGGGAACTCCGCAGGCCATACGGTGGTTCCCTACTCCTCTATGGTCGCGGACAGACTCAAGTCCGTCCGGGATCATAATGAGCCCCTTAATTAGCCCTTTAACCAGGACTCAGGCCTGCCATTGCAGATCATGTGTGTGAAGTTAACACTGCCATGTCGATCTGGCAAAGTAAACCTTTTGTTAGGTCCAAACCTTCTCTTTTTATACACATAAATACCCTCTTAAGTAGGGCCTGGACAGCCCAGAGGGCAAGATGTAATATATTTAAAAGGCAGGACATGTACTTTGTAGTTTTACATGTTCCTGGTAGTTAAAAACTCTAAAATTAGTTTTTCACTACTGCAAGGCCTATCTCTCCCATGGGATATTATTGGGATTACCTTATTACACTTTATACTTATTACACTTTATATTTGATGTCTGAGGAGAGCCCGTTAACTATCGAGTGCTCCCTCATTGCGCATGGCTGGGAATCAGGGGAGCCTATTCCCTCTCTGGGATCTCCGCTGGCGTGGTATGTGGAATCCAGTGGGCCGCGCCTGTGATCGATGAGAACCGGGACTGCGATCGCGAGACAACCAAAATGGCGGCCGTCGGCGGAGATGCGAGGAGAGGACACTGAGCAACGGATGTCCTCTCCCCTCTCAACATGAACAAGCACAGGGGAGCCTACCCCCTTTTTTAACCCCCGCATTTGAGGCATGAGGAGAGAACGGCCCGGCGGGCGGAGCCGTAATGCTGGGTAATGGCAGGCTTCGGCACGGGAAGCGGACCACAAATTATCCGGTGAGCAGGGAAGGCATCATAATTGGTGCAGGGTGGCCAAGTCTGTAGCGGAAACAACTGGGGTCCTGGTGAAGCGGGCCATATTTATGAATGAGCCAAAGACGCGGATTATGCTTGATTTGCCTGAGCTTGGAATGGCTGCCAGAGTCACAGCGCCCTTCTAAGTGCAGGAGAGAGCCACTGAGGTGCCCCCATGGCAGTTTTCCCTGTCCAGAGACAGTAGCCCTCTAAATCCCTGTCTAAGACCCTGGGGCCACTATGTACTCGAAGCTGTGGCTGATGGGTGCCTGACCCTTGGTGGTGACTCTTTCCCCGAGCTGAACTTTTTCTTACATCCACCTACCAGGACTGTGCCTGATCCCAAGATTGCGTCTGGATTTAATTTGGACCATGGTCTCTCCCTCACACCCCTGCGCTATTCTGACAACCCCTGAGTACCTGATCTCTATCCTGACAGTGGAATCCGAGCATTATGTCCGACGCCCGGTGGAGCTGCTCTGTTCAGCTATTGAGGAGATCGGCCTTGGGTCATCCCCTTGACCGTCACCTGCCCAGTCAGACTTTGGGCACAGTTTCTCCCCGTCTCCCACTCTCACCCATTCCACCCTTATTGTTCTTCTGTAACTCTGCTTTTTCCTTATTTCCTTATCTCCTATCTATCTATCTGACCCATTCCTATCCTGACAGCGGAGTCTGAGCACTGTGTCCGACGCCCGGTGGAGCTGCTCTGTTCAGCTATTGAGGAGATCGGCCTCTGTTCACCCCCTTGACT
Organism: Lissotriton vulgaris; assembly: GCF_964263255.1. NCBI lineage: Eukaryota > Metazoa > Chordata > Amphibia > Caudata > Salamandridae > Lissotriton > Lissotriton vulgaris. The sequence goes on from NC_141691.1 coordinate 1,734,610,610, forward strand.
GTCACCTGCCCAGCCGGACTTTGAGCACAGTTTCCTCCCCGTCTCCCTGTCTTCGCCCATTCCTCCCTCATTGTTTTCTGTAACTCTGCTTTTTCCTTGTCTCCTATCTTTCTATCTATCTATCTGACCAATGCCTGATGAAGTACCGTGAGAGCTATAGGGATGATTCGCTGTGGATTCCCTCCTCGGCCATCACCTACCTAGTCGGTCTCTGGCCAGACCTTCCCTTCATCTCTCATACCTCCACCCCCTCTTCCTCTCTTCCTCTCCCTTCTCACTCCCTCTCACCCCCTTTCTGCTCTATTTTGTCTCTCCCTCTCGCTCTTTAGGGTGTCGCATTTATTTAATGTAACGTGTAATTGTTATCATTGTTGACACATTGTTGATCTTTATGTAAAGCGCTCTGATACCTATGGGTCTAGCCAGCGCTATATAAAACTCTTTAAATAAATAAATAAATAAATAAATAAATAAGTCCCAATTGGAACGAGATGAACCCTTCAAGTCTGGTGCCTCTGAAATCACAATTTATAATCCAAACCTATGGTGAAGTATTTTAAATAATAATTCAGTAAATGCTACTTTTAGAGGGTTGATATGTTCTTGCTTTATCCATTTGGTGCTGCTACCCTGGCTCTGAAACATGACTGTGTGTAGTTGGCAGTGGGTCTTTGTGTATTCCTCCTAGACAGCACCATATAATGGGAGCTTAGGTGTGTCTCAATGGACCATCTATGGCATGATGGGAGAGTGGAGCTGGGCAAAGCCTCACTTAAACCTGAAAAGGCTGTGTCCTGTCTGCACACAAAGGATTACATACCCCCTGTACTGAGTCTGGAGCCAGGGCAGGAACAAGGGCATCTGTGCACTTCAAAGGCATGCCTTTGTAGTCTCCCCCACCTTCGCGGCACCACTGGGTATAAGTACTGGACCTCAGACACCACCACTGGAGTACACTTTTGGACCTTTCTACAAGGAAGGACTGCTGTGCTGCTGAAGGACTGCCACTCTGGTACACTAAACTCTGTTGGACTCCTGCTTTGCTGAACTGCTGCCTGCTGCCCTCTTGCCTGGGTGAGAAGGTCTGAACCTGCATCTCTTGCCCCCGGAACCCAGAGTGACTCTAAGGGCTAGTTGGCTGGCCTTCTAATCTGAAGCCTCAGGGACATAACTGGCTTTCAACCTACTTGCATCAGCACCTGAACTCTGCCATCTGTGAGTCTACCCTGGCAAGTGGTGCCACCCCAGTGGTGCCACTTAAATAGGAATTTTATCTGGGCCTAAGGCTCTTACCAGCAGAACCAATGCATCTTCTCTGCTTTACGCCGCATCCCTGAGCAGAACCAACGCATCTTCTCAGTTGAGCGGCACATCTCCGAGTAGCATTGCTGCTGCTGGGAGGATTGGACCAGTCGCAAAAAACTTGCATTGCCACAACAACTCACATCTCCGGACTGACGCATCACCTTTAGAGCCGCCACTGTGTGACACTTTCCATGTCTAGCTCTTCATATCTCTTGTTAATCGGAGCCTTAAGAACGATGCCAAACCTCGCATCACACAGGATTGCCTTGACTGTGCACTGCATCCTTGATACATACTTCACATCACAAGTAACCGTGGGTGTAGGACTATGCTACGCTCGCGTGAATTGCACGTAGCACAGTGCAAAAACGCGTAGCTGGCATTTTTTCCTTGCTCGCAGTCCTCAACGTCAAGTTGGCGACTGCGAGCGAACAAAATGACACCCTGGCAAGACTTTTTCCTCACTTGCGATCAGCAACATCAAGTTGCCGATCACGAGCATGGAAAATAAACCTCCCGGCAAGATTCTCAACGCGGGGAGGTCAGGTTTCTCATTTGTGGTTGCATATGCTCACGACCGCTCGCGATAAGAAACTACTGGTCCGCGTTGAGAAAACTGCAGCTCGAGTACAAATCTACTCGAGCTGCAAAAAACGACCGCTTGCACTGTGCAAGATGCCATTTGCAAAGATTGCACAGTGTGGACAAGCATCCTGCACTGTGCAATCAGTATATTCCCTACTGCACTACGCAGTTCACATAGGTACCCATAGCTTGTGTAGTGCGAAGTGCACTTCGCGTAGCGCGACTACTCGCACTACGCCCAGGGTTACTCACAAGCTTCATCGACAGGATCCTTAATGTCAACGCAACAGAACCTTGCACCACTGCCTCGCCCCTACTCAGAACCGACGCATCACTTTGGGTGTGTGGCGCATCTTTGGCGCAGGTCTATGCTACGCAACCAGAATTTTATGTAATCTGTTCAGCAAGCGTAACTGGGTAACTGTAGCTGACTCTGTTCAGCAAGCGTAACTGGGTAACTGTAGCTGACCCACACTCCATCGTGGTTGGCCTTAACTTGTGACTTTGCTCCAGTCTGGCACAACCAAATACCCCCAATACAGTTTTGTGCTTTTTGGCCTATTTTTCACTATAAATTAAAAAAAAATCAATATCTCTGATTCTATTTATTAAAGTCATATCTATTTTTCTAACCTGGTGTGGGGTCTTTTTGTGTGGTGTTTTCACTGTTTTGCTGCCTGAAGTGTTGCACACATACTTTATACACTGCCTCTAAGATAAGCCTGACTGCTCTGCTACCAGGGTTTGCCTAACTCTTACCCTGACTAGGATTGTGGTTGCTGCTTGATCATGGCTCAGACCCTAGTCAACTAGTAACCCTATCTCTAACCATGTCTAATTATTATTCCTTAAGCAAATCTTTCTGTGATCCCTGCGAGTGGGCATTTTGTGATGCAACTGATTAGTACTCAGCCTGCATTGCAAAATGGCAAGCATGTTGCAAAAAGTTGGCACACAATTTTCATCCACTATTTGCAACCTACCTGTTGCTACATGTAGCCCTTAGTGTGCATAAAGTAAACATATGTTTCTGTGAGGAATTCTGGGCTCATCCTTGTAACTGCAGAATATGGGATAGGCTCCTCTCAGAGAAAATGTGGGTTAAGTATGTACCAGCAAAAACAACATTAGAGTAAAAAAACAAATCAAATAACATTCTCATTCGAATTTAATAAAAACAAGAAACACGTAATGGTTCATACAAGGCCATAACAATGTGAGTAGATGTATCAGGTGATATAGCTTACCTCTAGCGCAAAGTCCATTACAGAGAAGGAAAGGATGATGTTCTCCAAAGGGTGTTGATGTTGTCTGATTTAACCCCTTGCCTGCTTATGATGGAACCACGCCACCATGAGCGATGGGCGGCATGTGCTCATGATGGCGTGGTTCCGCCATGCTGTGGCCGCTCCGCCCACGCTGCATTAATTCCCCGCCTGTGCAGGCTAATTAATGAGCGGGCGCGGCCGTGATGGAACCACGCCGTCATGAGCACACGCCGCTCGCAGCTCATGATGGCGTGGTTCTGTCATGAGCATAGCAGCGTGCGCTCACCTCCGTGCCCCCAGCGCCGCAGCGGAATTCGCACCGCGGCCAAGGGGTTAAGGTTTGGCGTGTATAGAGAACACCTTAAGTGATGGCACCCAGGCAACAAACTATGTTTCTCAGCGATTCCAGAACTTTCATGTTGTTTGAAGATGGTGTCAGCTATCTTGGGTTGTCAGGTATATCTTTCCTCCTGTTTCACAGTGTCCTTGCTATGCAATTGTTATGCACTTTTGTTGAAGCTAGGGCATTTCTACTTAGATTCAGAATTTCCTTTTCCAATGGCCGAGAGTTAAAATAAATAATACTTGTTGGGGATGTTCTGTGCTGAGTTTAAATAGCTTTCACTCAGGGGGCTTGTCCAAGATGGCGACCAAGTGGTGGCTGATCTACGTAGCTCCAACGCGATGAAACGAGAGCAGCGGTCCCCGGGAGGCTAGCCTCCCCATCAAAATTGCACCCGGCAGGGGAAATCGGGGGCATCCCACCGCGAGTCCCGAATTGCAGCCAGTGGACTCAGGCTTACTGACCTGTCCGGCCCGAGCACAAGATGGTGGCAAGACGCAACTGAAACACGGATCGTGGTGAAACGGGCAGTAAACACACATAGGAGCTGGACACGGCCATGAGTGACTTACGCCGACGACACTCAGTTGGTTCTGGCCATCAGAAATGACGGCCAAAAAATCGCCGATAATTTCAATCTGGGCATGCAGGCCATAGGGAACTGGATGGCATCCAATTGCCTCAAATTGAACTCGGATAAATCCGAGGTGGTCATCTTTGGAAGCTTAACCCCTGAATGGTCCTCCCGCTGGTGGCCACAGTCTATGGGTCCCCCCCCCATCCCTGTCAGCAAAGTGAGGAATCTAGGTGTCATGTTTGACGATCGTCTCACGTTTTTCCCCCATGCAAATCAGATTGCCTCCTCTGCTTTTTATAAACTACGAATCATTAAAAAAATTCTCCCCTTCCTTCCTGTCTCTGCTGGTAAAACCCTGATCACGTCCTTGGTCCTGTCCACCTTGGACTATTGTAATGCCCTATTTCTCAATTCCCAAGAAAAAGTTCTCAATAAGCTGCAAACCATCCAAAATGCGGCTGCTAGACTGCTGGGTGATATCCCCAAGTTTCAATCAGTCTCAGGAACCATCAGAGAACTTCACTGGCTTTCCATCAGGAACAGATCTAAATTCAAAGCTTTGTGTATTGTTTATAAGGCGTTGCATAACCAGGGACCAGCCTTTCTTACGCAACAACTTGTTCCCTATCGGCCCACCAGATCCCTGAGGTCTTCTGACCTCCTTCAACTGGAAATACCCCGTACCAAACTGGTTTCATGGGGCGACAGAAGATTTCTTGTTTCAGCACCCAAGCTCTGGAATACTTTGCCACTATCTATAAAGAGCAGCCCCTCTCTGTGGTCTTTCCGAAAGCATCTTAAAACGTGGCTATTTGATCAATAATTACATCCCTCTCTAAGGCAGATTTCAGCAAATACTTAGCGCCAAGATGCCCACGGGCCTTCGCTGCGCTTAACAAGTGTTTAAATAAATAAATAAATAAATACCGGTAAGTGCGCCTGCTACAGGGGGCAGTGGGGGTTATGGAATCGGTCTAGCAGAAGATGTTCCCCTGCCAAGCCCTGCAGTATCCTGCCCCCACCATCTCACTCCACCGGACTGCAGCAAGAAGAGAGGCCCCTCAGATCACACTGGATGCCAAGGGCTGGCCCATCCAGAGTTGCAGCAGCGGGTCAGGGAGTTGTTGACACCCCTTGGAAGCCTGCTATCACAGTAGAAAAGGCTAGGGGAAGCGCCCAAGCCTGCCTGGCCCTAAGATGGCAGCAGGAAAGAATTAATGAAGCCCAGAAGGGTGAAGAGGCCGTACCTCGAGGGGGAGACTCCAGTTTAAGGTCAGCAGGAGAGCTGAGTAGCGGTGGACGACACCCAAGCTGCGCAGAGGTCACGAGTGAGACAGCGCCTGGATTAGACACCGATCGGACCCCGCGCATAACTCCACCTCCCACTCCCATCTGGCTCACCCACCAGGAAAGGTAGGAGATCAAGAGGCAGGGCTCGGACGAAGGCCAAAGGGACCATGCAGTAATAATAGCGGCCTCCGTGTAGAAGATTACTCCAACTTGGGCATCTACGGGTTTGTGAATCGGCTGCCATACTAACTAGACAGGGAGGGAGAGCTCGAGACCCGGAGTGAGTGGGTGGTGAACTGGAGGACTACACCAGAGCCGCTACTGGGAATGGAGATGTAATCGATATACTAAGAACAAGTGCATGAGAGAAATGTCTGAGTTTACACCCAGGCTTGCAACGAGGTTATCCCTGGCACTGCCCTTTGGCTGCCAGTGGACCCGGGCTTAGTTGGGTGAGCCGAGAGACCGGGAGGACTGACGGAGGGCACAGGCTCAGCTGGAGGCGCTGACAACAACTGCCCAACCATTGGAAGAGGGGAAGTTACTGCGACACGAGGGCAACCCTTGGGGCATAACCAAAGATGTCCCCATGTCGTCTGCCAGGACAAAAAAGGAAGCCACCATCATAAACCTCCTTACCAAGAGCTACTCTAAGCGAACAGGGCACACAGAAGAACTGGCTTCTTTGGAATCCGCCACCTCAGGCATGGAGGAAAAGCAGACTGTAAGCGAGGAGAAACCCAAAACAGACAGCTTCATGGAATCCCTCTTCGGCATGTTGAGGGAAGACCTAGCGACACTGCAGACTGAAGTATTCAAAGCGGTCAAAGACTTGTGCCAAGACGTGAGCACATTGGAGCATTGTATGGATACGGTGGAGGACGGGGATGCAAGAGAGGAAGAACTGGAGGTGTGTTGTAGGAAGATCCTGGAACTCAAAGACTGCAAAGCAGACGTCAACTACCACCGGGAAGATTTGGAAAACTGGTCCTGCATGTCCAATATTCAAATCAAGGGGGTTCCATTGCAGGCGGACACGGACCTCCTGGAAGAATATGTCTTACGCCTGCTGCACCACATTGTCCCAGACTTCGAAGGGAAGGATCTCCCATTGGACCGAATGCACAGGGCTCGCTGGCTATCACAGATGCCCGGTTCCCAGTAGCACTTTCTTACCTGCCTTCACAACTACTGCCAAAAACAGCGCATAATGGCGGCTATAAGAAATCAACCGTACATTCTCTTCGAAGGGAACAAAATCCGGCTTTACCAGGACTTGTCTAAAATTACATTGCAACGATAACGCACCATGAAGCCAGTCAAGGAATTTTTAAGGGACAAGGGAGTGCACTATAAATGAGGACACCCCTTTTGCTTGATCTTTGCCTGGGAAGGAGAGACTCATGTAGTGCGTACACCCCCAGAGGCGGCAACGATCCTAGGGATGGGACTGAACAAGGGTATCCTCCCCAGCAAGGGAGATCCAGGGACTCCACCTGGGATCCAAGAACCAGACCCAACATTAGCTGAAAAAACCCTCGGCCACCGAAAGCCTCAGAGAGAGATCAACAATACTGCAATACCTCGATGAGCAGAACCAGTCTCCAGAGCGGGAATCTGATTAAAGTAGGCTCTTCTAAAGCGAAGACATGATCCTTCTAACCCAGTTGCAGTCTGCACAGGGCAACTTGGAGGGCCTCCCGGTCAGATCCAGGGACACAGTGACCAGATGACCACCTATGGGATCACCGTAAATAAGATGATGAAGCACAGGCTGTGGCAGAGGCTCCGACACGCCTCAGTGACACCCCGAACTACCGCAAGGAACTGATTACATGGACCCCTAATACACAGTAGCTAGTTTAGCATTGATTGGTGCTGACTGCTCCTTGTATATAGCACGACTAGGTCTCACACCACTTCCAGACTCAATAACGGCACAAATGGATGCTGACATAACAGTCCAAGAAGTCAAGAAGGCGATAGGGAGACTTAAGCTAGATAAATCCCCGGACCCTGTTAGGTACACAGCAGCCTTCTAAAAGTGGTATGTGGAACTGGTCTCCCCGGTACTGACACGATTGCACAACTCCTTTAGTACTATGAAAACACTGACGGAATCTATGCGCACTGCTGCAATAACAGTCCTCCCGAAACCGGGGAAGGATCCTCAGCTCTGCTCATCCTACAGGACTATATCCCTGCTCAATGTGGATGCAAAGCTTTTCTCAGGGATCTTGATCCGTGGACTAGACCAACACATGGCTGGGTTGGTGGACCCAGATCAATCCGGATTTATACTGAGACGTACGTGCGGGGACAATACCAATCGCTTCTTGTACCTGTTGGACAAGACCCAGCAGTCTAAGGTTCTGACTCTTTTCCTCTCAATAGATGCCGAGAAGGCATTCGATCGGATCCACTGGCCATTCCTCCACACGGTCTTGAACACATTTGGAATGGGTCTACGTTTCCAGAAATGGGTATGGGCTAGATATGAAAACCCACAGGCACGAGTCAGGGCCAATAAGTCCAGAACAATCCCGAGGCCCTGGTGCTCCTCGATCTTTCCGCTGCCTTCGACACGGTGGATCATTCCATCTTACTTTCCCGTGTCGGAGCGGCGGGGATCGAGGGCTCAGCCCTGGTTTGGCTATCGTCCTTTCTGAGGGACCGCACCCAGGCAGTCCGGCTGGGGGATTTCTCGGCCACCCAACTCAAGGTCACATGTGGTGTTCCCCAGGGTTCTTCTCTTTCCCCTCTTTTGTTTAACCTTTACATCTATCCTTTGATCTTTGCACTTCAGCAACTGGAGGTCACCGTTTATAATTATGAGGATGACCTCCAGCTTATCTTTTATCTTTCTTCTTCTTCTCATTCTATTTCTAATTTTCAGACTACTATGATTTTCATCAGGGACTGGATGAACCACAATCATCTGAAGCTGAACCCCGATAAAATTGGTTCTCACAGGTGGTTCTTCCAGTCCTTGGAATTCTTCATTCTGACCTTCTTCTTTAGGACCCCCTCCCACGTCTTCTCCCTCAGTTAAGACCCTGGGCATTAAAATCAATAATCATCTCACTCTTCACTGACAAATAACTTCTGTTGTCTCTTCCTGCTTTCTTGTTCTTCGAACTATTCGCTCTGTTTCTCGCTTTTTCTCCCCCCTCGCACTTAAACTTATCTTGTCCGCTCTGGTGATTTCCCGGCTGGACTACGCCAACGCCCTATACAACGGCATTCCAGCGTATAGTTTGCGGAAGCTCCAGCTGGTTCAAAACCAGGCAGCCAGACTGGTCCATGGTCTCCCCCGCTCTCATCATTCTACCCCCTTACTGAAGGCACTGCACTGGTTACCTGTCAGGGAGCGATCCCTTTTCAAAACAGGTTGCATGGTCTTTCAGGCGCGCCAGGGCACAGCCCCCGCCTTCATTTCCTCCCTGCTAAAAGAGTACACCCCTGCCCGTGAGCTTCGCTCATCTACTCAATCGCTTCTTCAGGTACCCCGTTACAGACGTAAGAAATGGGGTGGAGCCAATTTTTCATTCTTGGCAGCATCCTTCTGGAACACCCTTCCCGATCATCTATGTCTGGCCAGACATTATTCCCTCTTCCGTAAAGATCTTAAGACTTTTTTGTTTACCCAGGCCTTTTCTAATGTAAACTGATCTCATTTCTTGTTTCCTTACCAGTATTTGAGTTCCTACTGCTAATTTAGTCTCCACAGCACCAAGAAACCGCACGGTGTATGTAGCGCTATATAAATATTTTAAATTCAAATTCAAATTCCTTGTCTGCCTCATTCCCAGTTTCACGGGGAACGTGACAATGGTGTCCACTTTCCCCACTCCTATTTGCTCTCTATGAGGAGCCACTGGCAAAACATATTAGGAGGATCCCCTAACAGAGCACAAAATAACTCTGCGCAGTTGATGTCCCACTCACAATCACCAAACCCAGCCGATCGTTGCTACCTCTGCTAGAGTAAGTCGCAGCTTTCGGTGGAGTCTCTGGCTTTAGGGTGAATAACTCAATGTCCCAATCGCTAAACATCACCATCCCGCAGGACGAGCAGAAGCTCCCTGCTGCAAAGTTCCCCATTGCATGGGCTAAGCAGGGAATCTCTTACTTGGGCATACATATATTCCCTTTGCAACATCTTAAAAACATCCCTGAGCTCCTTCCTCATACTAAGAAAGTTGTAGCCCTCCTTGGGACTAGGTTTTCCCATTGAGAGGAGAAACCCATATGATAAAGCATGCCACCTATGGTGGGTGAGGGTATTCGTTAGAAGGGATTTCTCTCATATGGAGATTTTGTGAAACATCAGCTCGTCACTTCATAGTTTTTCTCTGTGCTAGCACAGACCCGAGGATTTTTTGTGTTACAAGTGTACTTTAATAGGGGATACCTTCCTTGCTGGTCTTTAAACTTTCTCCCTTGGACCCTCTCCTCTCTTTTCTTGTGTTATGCATATATATATTCCCTACCATAGGAGCCTCAATCTCGCATAACTATTCCGATCACTTATCCATGGTGAGAGCACTCATTAAGTCCTGGCATGGTGACCTCATCTCCTGGCTGGGACGGATAGCAGCTGTAAAGATGTCACTACTGCCCAAAATTCTTTATCTCATGCAGGTAATGCCTATACAGCCACCCGTCTCTATGATTAGCAAGGTACAGGCGAGCCGAAAATCCTTTATGTGGGGGAGGTAAGAGGGCTAGAATGGCCAAGAACCATATGTATCTTCCTGTAGCAGAGGGGGGCTGGGTATACCACACCTATTGCGCTATTATCAAGCTGCCCAACTACGTTTTCTTGTGGAATGGCAAAGTCCACTTACGGAGAAGTACTGGTGCTTATTAGATCAGGTGGTGGCTGGAATTCATGTATGGAAGGTCCCCTGGCTCCCACTCAGGAATCTCCCGCCGGGAGTGTATATCTTCCCAGTGGTTAAAGCCACCATGGATGTCTGGGATAAAGTCAGTGTGTTTAAGCGCCTTTCCACCCCAATTTCCCCCCTCACCCCAATCATGGGGAATGCGGACTTCCCGCAAGCAACGCAGGGGCATTCGTGCTCGTGATGGCAAAATGCCAACTGCAAGCGCATTGGGGACCTGTTTGATGATCACGGGCTGTTGGAGTTCCAAAGAGTACAGCAAGACTTCGAACTTCTGGAGTCAGAACATTGGCGCTATATAGTGGTGAGACACTGGATAACACATCCCTCTATACGACTCCATGCAATTAGGCCTCTCACTGCCATTGAGCACTGGCTATTGTCCGGGCGGAATGACAGCAGGCTTCTATCGGACATATATAAATTCTTAAATACAATGGCGAATCCCTTGAGCACCCCAGCCATGAAAAGATGGGAGGCGGAATGTGGCCGCCGGTTCACATACAAGGAAGGGTTAGCCATCATTGGGTGTGCCCACACATCAGCCATCCGTGCTTCGGGGAGGGAAACAGTGCTTAAGACAATTCATTATTGGTACTATACACCCACCCGCCTGGCCCAATGGCAAAAAGGGAGGGCCGACAAAAGTTGGGAGCAGTGCAATCATTCCGGCACGCTCACCCACTTGCTATGGCACTGTCCTAAACTTCACCGGTACTGGGAGGAAGTGCTGTCGGATGTAGATCTGATGTTTGACACAGAAATCCCCCGTTTCCCAAGCCACATCCTCCTGGGGTTGCCCAACACCCAAACATATCCACTGCGTTCTACCAAGGGAAGGTACCATTACCTGGGCAGTATGCCCAGCAAAGCAGGTCTTGCTATCCAAATGGGGATCTGTCACAATCCCATCACACTTAGGTTGGCTACACAAATTATGGGACCTGATAGGCATGGAGAAATTATCGCCAGTGATCAACCATGCCCTACCCAAATTTGAAAAGACTTGAGGTTCATGCTTAAAACACCTCTCCTCCACTTTCCGCGAACTTACTTGCCGAATATATCCACGCATATTGCGCCTTACGTCCACAACCGAGGCTGGTACATAACCCTATACATAACAACGTCATAGTGGGGGATTTGACGGTGTTAATCAACTTCCTTGAAACGGCTTGGCAATGATGTTCATTTTCTGTTTACCCTCCTGTAATGGCTGCCCTTTTCTGGCTCTTTTAAGAGGGAGAATGATGGAGAGTGACTCCAGCCTATCACCCCCATAGCATAGGGATTAGGACTATAGACAGGACCCCTGCTTTCCATATATTAGAGCATTTTCGTGTCACTTTCCTTAGTGTAGGGCTTATGAACTTAAGTTAGGGGATAGATACATAAGTACTAATCATGATTTGCCCATTTGCTAACGTGTTAGGATATTTTCTATGGAGTTACGCATATTGCGGGCCCTGTAGGCCTTAAACGAGACAGACTCCATTTTGCTCTCTGCCTGGTAGCTCGAGAGGCCTTCTAGGTCAAGTGTAGTGTTTTAGTTTCAAGCTGTTGTTCGCTTGGAGAGAACCGGCTCAGGCTGGCCCTTATCGAAGGAATGTATTTTTCTCCACTCCGAAGACACAACTTCAGGCCGGCCGGCTGGGAACGTGTCCTTGGTACGGGGAGGTACAAGAATTTGGTGGGCGGCAGGTTGCTGGCCGTAACTTTCCATGAAGGAACGGGCTTTGATATTAGCGAAGGTGTTAGTCAGTTGTCAGTTAGTTCGTAGGCGGCATCTAGCCGTTAGCATCTCTGCCATTAATTATTTCATGGCGGACAGTCGCCATCTTTGAAGTCCGAGAAAGATTTAAGACCGAAACTCTCTGAGAAAGACTGAAGGAGAATTAGCGCGGAGCGCACTGGCACAGAGAGAGAGAGAGAGACGGTAGCTAATAACCAGCAAGGTTCCAGTGGCCTGGAGGGAAGCAGACGAGGTTGAGCCTAGCGGTGCAGACGTGTACTTGTGACGGCTGGGGTGTGACTGCGAGGCGAGCCAGGACACAGAGACGAGAAGGGAACCTAGATGACTGCCGAGCCCAGACTTCATGTTAACAAGGTGATCTCCGCCCTTTTCCCAATTAGCGCGCATTCTAATCTTTATCTTTTCTTTACAGAAATTATGTTGCATAGTAATGTAATGTGTGTCTATTGTCAATAAATACCCTAGTTCTTATAGAACTAACGTGTGCCTTGTATTCCTGTTCAATCTTGGTAAATGGATCTCCTAGTCGCAAATTGTTTGCATGAACGGATGTGAAATCCCGATCAGGTAAATAGTGATCGAACAAAGAGGGAGTGAGTGGACCTTTGATGCCAAGAATAGGAGGTACATCATATAATTTGGGAACCGTATTAAAAGTCATTATTATAGTTTTATCCCAAGTAGATAACTGAGACATTGTCCCGATAATTGTACATAGGAATGTGGTCGTCGTTGATATGCGGCGTTAGTGAGAACGTTGGGGGGGATTACCAACGCGGATACCCACAGGATTGTGGCTTGCATAAGTGAGAGCGTCAGGGAGGATACTGGCGTGTAGATCTACCAGATTGTGGATCGTTTGGAAAGGAGAGCATTGGGTTCTGCAGGCCTATGTGTAGACGCACCGGATTGTGTGTCATATCTGCCCTAGGGTAGACCGGTCTGGGTCGGGGTGGCCGCGAGACCAACTGATGTGAATAAGATATTGTAGAAAGTCTATGCATGTGTATTGCTATTCCCCATCCTTAGGTGCGACCTGTATATACCTATATATCTATCCATATCCATTGTGAATACGTTTTGGCTGGGTCATAGGGGCCCCTGGGGGCTGATCCCATCTAAGCGGAAAATCCGGCCATAACACCTCCTCTTCCCTTGTTCCCCCCCCCCCCCCTCTCATTCCCTCGCGTCTTTCTCCACCGGCCAATGGATGTAGGCGGCATGTTGTACCTTTAAACTAGAAACCAATAAAAATGATACAATTCTAAATAGCTTTCACTCGCCTCTCAAAACTCATAATGGAAATAAATTAAGGGTGCCTTTGGATGTCAGAGAAAGGTCATAAAGGTGCGGTGTTTTATAGGCCTTTCCATCACTAGGGCTTCTTGTGGTTTTCTGCTCTTAAAACTTTTTCACTGACTTTCCCTCACTTAGTGGTGTGAAATATCATGTTTCTCATTTGTGTTTCCACTCATGCAGTAAAGTCAACCTTCGTTTAAACCCCCTTAAATAAAACAAGACGCGTCTCCCACATTCCTCTTTTCCCGGCGCTGAATGGGCCTGGTGTGTCGGCTCCGAAGCAGGGCGGGCCAGGATGCGGGGAATCTGAAATAGCTGCGCCTGGATTTATGCACCGAGAGTTTGACGGAAAACATGTCGCATTTTGCTATTAAGAGAGCCCGTGTAGCGCTGCTAATGAGGCACGGCGCTCAGTTCCAGACTCAAAACTGCTGACTGACACTTCGCTGCCGAGGTCCTCTGAACTAAGTTTGGAGCCACCGTGCAGGCAGTCAGTCTGTCAGCTAGAGGATGACAGGCCGCCCCGGCTGAATGTTTCACTCAGTTATCTGCCATTGGAAACTTTAAAAGCTAACTCCATCCCCCAGGCGTGATCTAGAATGAGCCAGGACTCTGTCCAAGTGTGCTTATTTGTAATAACAGTTTCAATGTCACAAGCCTCGGATTTCAACATTTAAATGAAAACTAGAAAACGACAAGTACCGTTAGCCTGAAAAAAGTTTGTAGCTGATGTCACAACTTCTTTCTTGTCAGCTTGTTAGTTTTTGCTTTGCAGTAGTTGACTGGGTTACACGATGTCATATTGTTTTAATGGCTCTCAAAGCTCTGCTTGAGTTTCGTGATTTTATCTCTTTTTGCTGTTACAGGTTTTTTTTCTATAACGTTGACGAATAATATCTGGTGTCAGCAGTGGCGTAGCAAGGTCAGGTGGTACCCGGTGCGGAAAATTTCTTGTCACGCCCGGCTTGACAAAATGGCAAAACTATCCCCCAGATGCATCAAAGTTATGTTTTGCGAGTCCTTATTAGCGAATTTTAAGGAATCGCTATTAAAGACTCGCAAAACGGGATGCATGTAGGAATCGCAATATTATTTGCGATTTCTACTGATTCCTTATTTGCTATTCACTAATTGCTAATCGCAAATAAAGAATGGCTTTCCCATTCATTCCTATGGGCCTAAAGGCCCATAGGAATGAATGGGGAGTCATTCCTTATTTGTGATTAGCAATTAGCGAATCGCAAATGTGCCGCAATTTCAAGGGTGCCAGGGTGTCCAAAGGACACCCTGTTGCACCCCTGAAATGGTAATGTTCACTGGTGTTGCGCACACACATGTCCCAAGGACATGTGTGTGTGTAACATACAACTTAGAAAAGTGCATATTTCTAAGTTTTTACTATTTACCACGTAGTTTGACTTCGCTGTAAATAGCGGCCCCAGATTGCGAATTCGCAATCTTGGAATGGTTCTTGCATTGCATTTAAGGAATCGCAAATTGCGATTCCTTAAATGCAATCGCAATTTGAGAACTCGCAATTATTTGCGAATTCTTACATTGCGAGTGCATGAACCCTTGATGAATCTCAAATGCCATTTCCGGCCGATTTTTGCGATTCGCACTGTTTGCGCTCGCAAAAAAGCTTGATGCATCTAGCCTTATGTGTTTAAAACACATGTTTTTGCCATTTTGTCATTTGGCCCGCACCCACTGCACCCCACTTCCTACGCCACTCGGTTTCAGGCAAAATACTAGAGCTCTGTGAAAAAATATTCTCGGCTTGCTAGCATACAAGAAGCCACGTCCCTTCTACTCCTCAAGATTTGAGAGACTGGTGTGTCTTTTTTGATAGTCACTACCTTGTTTTATTGGAGGAAGAATTTTTAGTCCTTTAGAGGCTACTTTTAGGTCTTGCCTGGGCAGTTCTTGAGTTGTCTCTTTGAGAGTATTGTATTCAGAAAATGGGCTTTAAGCTTCCTCCATTTTTTAATTGACTTTTTTAACTGTCTAGTGGAAATGCTTTTATTCCTTTGGCTAATTTCTTTAGTAGTACCTCCTTTTCTACACTTGTAACCTCCCATAAGGACTGCCTTTTACATGTGACAAAACTCTGGAGTTCCATTAACAGTTTCTCATCACTCTTTTGTTAAAGATTTAATCGTCAAAGCTGGTGTTCCAGGCACAACAGCTATGCGCTTCTCCAACCGAACTTCCCTGACACGTTTTTCCCGTAAATAAAGTGGTGTTTTATATTTGTTTCTGTTCCTTAGCAAGCGCTGCTTAGTAATAATGCTGCAAAAAAGCATTATTTGTTATTTTTTTATATGCAGCGCCCATGACGCATTTCACTTTCACAATGAAGGCCATGCGCCTTACTTTTTTTCTGCACGGCTTGCCATGTTCAACTTGTAAAAGATTAGGAGGCATATTATCAAGAACTGCGATATAATTATCGCCGCTTTAGTGGCAGGAAACTGCAGCGAAAACGTCGATAATGAGCGTGATAATATGTCCTAGTGAATTCCCATAGCAGCCCAGGTTCTGGTGTTAACCTGGACTGCTATGGGAATTCACAAGGGCATATTATCAAGCCCATTATCGCCGTTTTAGCGCCAGTTTCTTGCCGCTATAGCGGCGATAATTTTATCGCAGTTCTTGATAATATGCCCCCAAGTGTTTCATTTTGGCAGCACCCCATGCTGCGCTTTCTCTTTCACAATGGCGGCCGTGTGCCTATCTTTCTTGGTGGCTCGCCATAATCAACTTGAAAAACATTATGTGCTTAATTTTGGCAGCGAGCCAATCTGCACTTTCACTTCAACAATGGCGGCTGTGAGCCTTTTTTTTTTCTGCGCGGCTCGCTGCATTCAACATGAAAAACATTATGGGGCATATTAACAAGGAACAGGGAAAATTAACGCTAAGGGCGCTTAGCTTTAATTTTGTTAATGCCCGCTGTCGCTGGATAAAATCGCCTGGTTATCACGTTATTAACAACGCTAACCTCCGAGGCGATAAAAAATCCAGCGATAGCGGTATTTTGGGAGGATATCGCTGGTAATGCAGCGAAAAAACTACAAAGATAGGGATATCCTTGTTGATGGCCCATGGTGGATTTAGCCATGTAATCCACCTCCCATTGGATTACATGGCTAAATCTGAAAATTAGCAGACGTAAAAAAGCAGCGTTAACCGTGGTTAGCGCTGCTTTTTTTTGTCTCTAACAGGGTTAACGTGAAGCTTGATAATAAGAGAAATGTCACTTAGGGACATTTCTCTCTGTATTTTGCTCTGGAATGCCCACTTTGCATCTCATTAGAGATGCAAAGGGAAGCGTAGTAAAAAAGGGTACTAACATGCAATTTTGCATGTTAGCACCCTGTTGTTGATAGGGCGATATTTTTATCTCCGCTTCTTTGGCTTTTAAAGCCAAAAAACCGGAGATAAAGCCCTTGTTAATATGCCCCTATATTTTTATTTTTGGCAGTGCGCCATGCCATGCTTTCACTTTAACAATTGTGGCCACATGTCAAAAAATGGAAACGTATGCTCACCTGCAATCTCTCTTTATAATTACATTAAGGGTGCAGTACCTTATGTGGCTACTAGAGGTCCCTTTACAACTCCAGAGGGACACCTAGTAACAGCATATGGGACTGCACCCTTTACTTGATTTGTGGATTTTCTTTTATTACTTATGCTACTGCTGGGATATTTTTTACAAAAAAATAAATCTAACAAACATTATCATTTGCAAGTCTAATAAATAAAACTTTCACTAACGCAAGACCTATTGCATCACAAATGCTTGTTTATTTTTTGTTTTCACCTGTGCTGACACAACAGATAGTGCTTCATTAGACTCCGGTGGGTGCTCTTTACAACACACTCATTTGGACTTTAAACTTTAAACACAATCTATAAGGGCATTTTTTCTGTGTGAGATCCTTTATCCCAGCATGTTGTGTCAGGAATCAGTCACCTTCAGCTGAAGGGCAATAATGGGACAAATACATGTAAAGTAATGGTTATGTATCTAAGTGCAGGAATGCTTGCCTTTTACTTTGAGTTACACTGCACATTTGGGAGGTGGTGGCCGGCCTTCTTTACTTTCCACCAGTGTGGGCACTATTTTTGAGTTGTGCCTTATTACAAATTCATAGAGATATTTCACACCTAAGTATTAAAGGTATTTACTAGGGGACGGCGAAACTCACAGAGTTTCACTCCGCAGAATTCCGCAAAGTTACCTAAAAACTCTGCAAGATTCCGCTGAGTTCTGTGAGTGTCAGAGTACGGTATGTCACACTGCTCGTGCTGATTTTTAGTGCCGGAAGCTTGTCCGCACTGTAAAAACAGCGTAAATGGTAGAATGCAATGCACTGCTTCTTTCCGCCACTCGAGTAGCTTTTCTACTTGAGCAGCAGCTTTCTCAACACATTGGCGAGCCACACATGAAAAAACACTCTGCCACGAGGCGGTTGGTGGAGTTTTTCTGAAACTCGGCGGGGCAAAGCTCAGCCAACTCCACCAGAGGAGCAGAGTTTACTGCCCACCCCAAGCATTTACATATTTATGCTCCATGATGGCCTTCTTTAGGCTAAAGTGTCTCAATTAAGTTCAGTGAGACTAAAGCGGAGAAGCCCTATGACACCAAACAAAAGTTATTGTGTGCTAAAAACAAAAAAATATGGAACATATGGTTTAATTTGGCACAAATTGGTTTAGCCTGGTATAAGGGAGCCTGGGCTGAATACTTGCTGGGTTGTTGAGAACGAGAGGGGGTTTGCCAAGAATAGACAGCTGTCCATCACTGCCCTAAAGGCTAAAGCTGCCTTCGGGCAGAATGATATGACATATTGTAACCATCACATTTGGGAACAAGGGTAGTGTTGACCAGACCCACTATTAACTTGGGATGTGGTCAGTGCTTGCATGGAAATGTAGAAGTGCTGGTTCTCATGATTCGAGAGTACCTGTTAGCTACTGAGAAGTGCTGGGTCTGTTCCATTCAAATTATTGCACGCTGTTGAGATGTGCTGGTACTCCTGCTTTCAAATTAGATAAGTGCGGGTACTCAGTATATTACAGTGCCTGCCCTTTAAAATCATTGGATGTGGTCGAAGAGCCACAGACAAAGAAGAAGTCAATTGTAGTCAGTGGACAGACTGGAGGAGACAGCAGGTAGAGATATCAATCTGCTACAGTCACAGAACCAAAACAAGCATTTGCAATGCACTAGGTCTCGCATTTACGCAAGTTTGAGCTATTGGCATTGTAAATGACAATGCTTTTTATTTAGGTTTTGGGTTTTAACACCTAAATAAAAGACATTGTCATTTACAATGCCAATAGCTTCAACTCGCATAAATGAGAGACATATTGCATTGCAAATGCTTGTTTCATCCCAGCTACTTGGCGATGCCCTGCATGGGAATTCCTACCTGGAGAATGACAATGCTGTCCTGAACTGCCCATTCCTTCCTGACTTCAGTGACCTTTCATGGTCTCCACTTTTACCCTTACTTTATCAGTACCACAGAATCAGTACTTTGAGGTTATTGTTTGCCCAAATATTCTTCTGGGGGACAGTTCCATGGATTTACAACACAGTCAGTAAATCAAGGCCATTATACTACAAGTCCTTGCTCATAGGCAGGACCACTGGAATAACGCAATTTTGTGGCTTTTGCGTTTTCGGAGTATTTACATATTTTCCACACTTGCCGCATGATTCAGATCTTCTGTATCAGTTGCAAACATTGATTCTAGCTCAGATGGATCAAATGAG
The DNA here is from genome assembly GCF_964263255.1 of Lissotriton vulgaris. Taxonomy (NCBI): domain Eukaryota; kingdom Metazoa; phylum Chordata; class Amphibia; order Caudata; family Salamandridae; genus Lissotriton; species Lissotriton vulgaris. The sequence continues at coordinate 1,734,629,728 of NC_141691.1, forward strand.
GCTTTCAAAAGCATCAGCCGTGGTCCCCCGGAGGGCAGACACTTTTCAAAGATGAACTGTCACCAGTTCATGACGGCTGTATTCAGGTTTTAGAGTGCTGCTGACCTGGGTCTCAGGATCTACAACGGCTCGGCTGACCTGGTTCTCTGGCTCTACAGCAGCTCTGCTGGACTGGTTCTCAGGCTCTAGAGCAGCTCTGCTGACCTGGTTCTCTGACTCTATAGCAGCTCTGCTGACCTAGTTCTCAGGCTCTAGAGCACCTCTCTTGATGTGGTTTTCTGGCTCTACAGCAGCTCTGCTGACCTGGTTCTTTGGCTCTAGAGCGGCTCTGCTGGAACAAACCTAATACTTGCCACTGGTTTCGGTGAGGAATTATCCCTATAACTCAGGGCAACGGCTTCCCAGAGGGAGCTCAGGAGGGAGGCTTTATTGTCAACCTTTCATCAGAGTTATTCCCTTCTATGAACCTGTTTCCTCCATTAGCTCCCCGGCTTGCAGTATTAGGCTTGTATATACCAAAAAGTGGGAGAGTGGTCATCCACACCAAAGGGACAGGACACAATACTGATACCAAGTCAAAGAAAATTCCCTTTGGTACACCTCAATAGCATACAACGGTACTCAAACCTCAATCACACCTCACTCATATATGAACTGTTGAAAATGCCAAAGAGTAGCATATAAATGTTTTATTCACCAAGTGAATGCATAAAAAAGCTCTATTTTATATCTAGCAAGATATATTAAACTAACATATAAACAACAAAAAAAATGGCACAAAATATTAAGAATTACTTGTTAAACGCATCAAGAGGATGACTGTTTCACAGTTCAACATTAAAAACAATCAACATTAAATTCACAATTAAAAACATATCATATATATGTGAACATTTCATATAAAAGCATCACAAGAAAAACATGACAAATGAATACAAAATGACCAAAGGCAACACGTTTCGGTGGAAGTAACTGGTCCAAACCACCTTCTTCAGGCTGTCTTATAAAAATGTGTCCAAGGATCCTAACATCGTTATGTAAGAATGTGGATTCAATGACAGGAGACTTCACTCTTTATCTCCTCCTGCTAGTACCAACCAGACCTTTTGGTAGTAGATTTGTTACCAATACGGGAATCTCACACGTTAATACTGAACAGTTTGAACACTTGGTGGTCACAAAAATAATCCTACTCAAGTATCCTTCCAGGGGGAATGTTCAATTTTAATATGTAAAGTGGGTAAAAGACACCACCACGGGTTGTCCTTAGTTGTTGTTATTTGAAGCCACAATATTCTTCATGTACTAAAAAGGCAGCCAGGCACCTCTTCCCTTCAGTTTTCCACTATATCTTAGTACTGAGAAATGGGAATCGGGATATAAAAATCTCCAAAAATATGTGCACGTAGCATCACCTTTTCCAAATGCGGGTTACACTTGATAAAAGATACAAAACCTGAGTGGCTTGACTCACAGGGCATTGGCAAACAAAAGGGTTGCTTGTATTAAAAAAGGCTACTCAAGAATAGCCAGAAACAAGCAGTTTGGTGAACTATAAATCAAGGTGCGTGCGCATACACACTCTAATTGTAGGATGCAGAACACACAAGATGACTACTTTTAAGTTTGCCTTAGGGGACTTGATTTGCCTCTGTACTAAGCTTGGTTTTAGGACTAAAACACTGGCTATACTATGAGTTTGGTTCAGGCAAAGGGGGCATAGCTGTGCTTAGCATAGTGTCTCTTGTCTTTGAACTATTTTGGACCCTTCAAAGTGAATCTACTTTATACCCTCGGCCAACTATTCTCACTGCAGCATCCCAACAAAGAGAAAGAACCCCAAGGATGGTGGAGAGCCCTGCCACGCAGGGTTAAGAGCTCCGATACCCCAGCTACACCACAACAAAAACCATAATCACGGAGTGTCTTTGCTCATTGAGACCCATACGACAGGGTCTATGTGCCATCTCCTTCATCATAAGAGGCCTCAATCACTAAAATGGACTCTGTGATCAAATCAGTGTGGAGATTTCTGCGTGTTGAGAATACTGGCACTATGCATGGACAACCTCACAAATGGATTTAACAGATCAGGGGTGGGAGGGGGGGGGAGGGGTTACCTAATGCCACCACCTACACGAAATGGTGCTGAGGCATATACTGTCCGTGTAGCCTGTGGGTCAAGCTGCAGAACTAGGTGTTCCTGTCACAACCAGTTATTTAAGAGGAATTTTCCAGGAGCTCCCAACATCAAGGTAATGATATCAAGATGCCCCACATTAACACATATGTGCCTGGTCATCAACTATTTTCTCAAGCTGCAATTGATGCTGAGCTCTGCATCCACTTCCACAAAAATACATCACATGAGTTCACAGGGAGGCACAGAAAGAACCCCTGAAAACCGATGCAAGTACCCCCCATTCCTACAATTTTTTCAAAAAAATGATAATTGTTGCGGTATGGAGTTTATAGAATGCCTCCCGTCCGACAAGTTTAAAGAAAATGTTTTGTGAAAGGATTCTCGCCAAAAAAAGTAACTTAATTCGAAGGATGGATCACAGTTTCAATATTTCCCGCTTAAACATGAAGTTATCTGCAGTTCGCAATTTCGAATCCCAGAAAGTCCGGCTCGGAATTCCATCTTTCTGAGATATTTAATTTCAGCACTATTAAAGTGGATAATAGTAATTCTGATTGTTCACACAGCTTTAGAGCACAAGTGCACTATGAAACGCTAATTAAAAACAAAGTGTTAATTTAAATAATCTTTTGTTGCCTCTGACACTACGTCAGTGGCAAGAAGAGATTATTTAACAACGTCGAAGACCAGTGGCGTAACGAAACTTGAGGGGGCCCCCTGCAAACTACATGGAGGGGGCCCCCCTCCCATCCTCCGTGCCAGTCTAGAGCACTCAGGCCAGCAACCCACCATACTGCAGGGGATGTGGCGCTATTGTTACTCCACTGTCATCAATACAGCCGTTATAAGTAACACTGGATGGTGGAGTTAAAGGTTGGGCGTAGTCTGCCAGCAGGCTATCATAGGTGGTGGTCCATTCATTACAGGGTCCCTGCCATCAGTACGCTGGGGAAGTTTGCCCAATTTTAGGTGGGTTTTCTGATGCAGACTCCTGTCATGATATACAACATTGGGCCCACTCATCGTTCAGTTTTGATAAAAGCGCATCCACTGCTCCTTCTCCTTTCCGTTTTAAAACATTAGACAATGCAACAATGCAGTATTTCAAAAGCAGATGTAACTACAAAGAGCACATTTTGATAATACATTTTTATTAGTCGACAATAGCAATCTTAAGAGGCATTGCATAGCTTCATACACACTTTGACTCCAATTCCATCACAGTCTCTCTCTCTGTCTGTCAGTCTCTCTCTCTGTCAATCAGTCTCTCTCTCTGTCAGTCAGTCTCTCTATCTCTGTCATTCAGTCTCTCTCAGTCAGTCAGTCTGTCAGTCAGTCAGTCTGTCAGTCTGTCAGTCTCTCTCTCTCTGTCAGTCTGTCAGTCTGTCAGTCAGTCGGTCGGTCTCTCTCAGTCAGTCAGTCTCTCTCTCTCTCTCTCTGTCAGTTTCTCAGCCAGTCAGTCTCTCCGTCAGTCAGTATTCAGTCTCTGAGTCAATCAGTCTCTACTCTCTCTCCACTCTATCTCTCTCTCAACTCTGTCCACTCTATCTCCACTGTCTCTCTCTCTCCACTCTCATTCCACTGTCTTTCCCTCCACTGTCTCTCCACTGTCTCCCCCTCTCTCTACTCTCTCCACTCTCTCTCCACTGTCTCCCTCCACTCTCTCTCCACTCTCTCTCCATTCTCTCTCTCTACTATCTCTCCACTCTCTCTACTCTCTCTACTGTCTCTCTCTCTCCACTCTCTCTCTCTCCACTCTCTCTTCACTCTCTCTCTCTCTCCTCTCTCCCTCCACTCTCTCTCTCCACTCTCTCTCTCTCTGCGCTCTCTCCACTCTCTGTCTCCACTCTCCCTCTCTCTCCACTCTCTCTCTCTCCACTCTCACTCTCTCTCCATGCTCTCTCTCTCCACTCTCTCTCTCCACTCTATCTTTCTCCACTCTCTTTCTCCACTCTCTGTCTCTCCACTCTCTCTCTCTCCACTGTCTGTCTCTCCACTGTCTCTCCACTGTCTCTCACTCTCTCTAAACACTCTCTCTCTACTCTCTCTCTCTCTCTCTCCACTCTCTTCACTCTCTCTCTTTCTCCGCTCTCTCTCTCTCCACTCTCTCTCCACTGTCTCTCTCTCTCCACTGTCTCTCCCTCTCTCTACTCTCTCTCGCTCCACTCTCCCTCTCTCCACTCCCTCTCTCCACTCTCTCTCTCCACTCCCTCTCTTCACTCCCTCTCTCTCCACTCCCTCTCTCTCCACTCCCTCTCTCTCCACTCTCTATCCACTGTCTGTCTCTCCACTGTCTCTCACTCTCTCTACTCTCTCCACTCCTTCTCTCTACACTCTCTCTCCACTCTCCCTCCACTCTCTCTCTCTCGCTCCACTCTCTCTCTCTCCACTCTCTCTCTCTCCACTCTCTCTCCACTGTCTCTCTACACTGTCTCTCTCCACTCTCTCTCCACTCTCTCTCTTTCCACTCTCTCTTTCCACTCTCTCTCTCTCTACTCTCTCTCGCTCCACTCTCTCTCTCCACTCTCTCTCTCCACTCTCTCTCCACTGTCTCTCTCCACTGTCTCTCTCCACTCTCTCTCTTTCCACTCTCTCTTTCCACTCTCTTTCCACTCTCTCTCTCCACTCTCTCTCTCCACTCTCTCTCCACTCTCTCGCTTTCCACTCTCTCTTTCCACTCTCTTTCCACTCTCTCTTTCCACTCTCTCCCTCCGTTCTCTCTTTCCACTCTCTTTCCACTCTCTCTCTCCACTCTCTCTCCACTCTCTCTCTCTCTCGCTCCACTCTCTCTCTCTCCACTGTCTCTCTCCACTGTCTCTCTCCACTGTCTCTCTCCACTGTCTCTCTCCACTCTCTCTCCACTCTCTCTCTTTCCACTCTCTCTTTCCACTCTCTCTCTCTACTCTCTCTCGCTCCACTCTCTCTCTCTCCACTCTCTCGCTCCACTCTCTCTCCACTGTCTCTCTCCACTGTCTCTCTCCACTCTCTCTCCACTCTCTCTCTTTCCACTCTCTCTTTCCACTCTCTTTCCACTCTCTCTCTCCACTCTCTCTCTCCACTCTCTTTCCACTCTCTCTTTCCACTCTCTTTCCACTCTCTCTTTCCACTCTCTCCCTCCGCTCTCTCTTTCCACTCTCTTTCCACTCTCTCTCTCCACTCTCTCTCTCCACTCTCTCTTTCCACTCTCTCCCTCCACTCTCTCTCTCCACTCTCTCTCGCTCTCCACTCTCGCTCTCCACTCTGGCTCTCCACTCTGGCTCTCCACTCTGGCTCTCCACTGTCTCTCTCTCCACTCTCTCTCTCTACTCTCTCTCTCTACTCTCTCTCTCTAATCTCTCTCTCTACTCTCTCTCTCTACTCTCTCTGTCTCTCTATTCTCTATCTACTCTCTCTCTACTCTCTCTCTCTACTCTCTCTCTCTCTCTATTCTCTATCTACTCTCTCTCTCCCTCCACTGTTTCTCCTCTCTCTCTCTCCACTCTCTCTCACTCCACTATCTCTCACTCCACTTTCTCTCTCACTCCACTATCTCTCACAAAGTAGTGTGCGTTGCCATGGGCGTCCGCAGAAATGTTTCCGGGGGGGGGGGGGGGGGCACATTCTTAACTTCATCACCATCCCCCTTGCACTCTTCTCCCCTCTGCCTTGCACCCTTCTCGCCCTCCCCCTTGCACCCGTCTCTCCCTCCCCCTTGCACCCTTCTCCCCCTTCGCTATGCACCTTTTTCTACCTTGCACCATTCTCCCCTCTGCCTTGCACCCTTCTCCACTCTGCCTTGCACCCTTTTCAACCTCTGCCTTGCCCCCTTCTCCCCTCTGCCTTGCACCCTTCTCCCCCTCCGCCTTGCACCCTTCTCCCCTCCGCCTTGCACCCTTCTCCTCCTCCACCTTGCACCCTTCTCCCCTCTGCCTTGCACCCTTCTCCCCCTCTGCCTTGAACCCTTCTCCCCTTCGCCTTGCACCCTTCTCCTCCTCCACCTTGCACCCTTCTCCCCTCTGCCTTGCACCTTTCTCCCCTCTGCCTTGCACCCTTCTCCCCCTCCGCCTTGAACCCTTCTATCCTCCGCCTTGCACCCTTCTCCTCCTCCACCTTGCACCCTTCTCCCCCTCCGCCTTGAACCCTTCTCCCCTCCGCCTTGCACCCTTCTCCTCCTCCACCTTGCACCCTTCTCCCCTCTGCCTTGCACCTTTCTCCCCTCTGCCTTGCACCATTCTCCCCTCTGCCTTCCACCCTATTCCACCTCCGCCTTGCACCCTTTTCTACCTTGCACCATTCTCCCCTCTGCCTTGCCCCATTCTCCACTCCCCCTTGCACCCTTCTCCTCTCCACATTGCACCATTCTCCCCACTGCCTTGCACCCTTCTCCCCTCTGCCTTGCATCCTTCTCCCCTCTGCCTTGCACCCTTCTCCCCTCCGCCTTGCACCCTTCTCCCCTCCGCCTTGCACCCTTCTCCCCTCCGCCTTGCACCCTTCTCCTCTCTGCTTTGCACCCTTCTCCCCTTCGCCTTGCACCCTTCTCCTCTCTGCCTTGCACCCTTCTCCCCTCTGCCTTGCACCCTTCTCCCGTCTGCCTTGCACCCTTCTCCCCCTTCGCTATGCAATTTTTTCTACCTTCCACCATTCTCCCCTCTGCCTTGCATCCTTTTCCCCTCTGCCTTGCCCCCTTCTCCCCTCTGCCTTGCACCCTTCTCCCCCTCCGCCTTGAACCCTTCTCCCCTCTGCCTTGCACCCTTCTCCTCCTCCACCTTGCACCCTTCTCCCCTCTGCCTTGCACCCTTCTCCCCTCTGCCTTGCACCCTTCTCCCCTCTGCCTTCCACCCTATTCCAGCTCCGCCTTGCACCCTTTTCTACCTTGCACCATTCTCCCCTCTGCCTTGCCCCATTCTCCACTCCCCCTTGCACCCTTCTCCTCTCCACATTGCACCATTCTCCCCTCTGCCTTGCACCCTTCTCCCCTCTGCCTTGCACCCTTCTCCCCTCCGCCTTGCACCCTTCTCCCCCTCTGCCTTGCACCCTTCTCCCCTCTGCCTTGCACCTTTCTCCCCTCCGCCTTGCACCCTTCATTTACCAAAGAGAGTGGGGCCCCCCCACCGCGGGGGCGTTTGTTACGCCCCTGTCTGTGGCTCGTTAATGACCAGACTTATTTTTCAAGAAGGAAGAGTTGGAAAGCTCTTACTGTTTGGAAGGGTAGAGAAGTTCAGAATTTTTGTAATTATGGAGAAATTGTTTTATCATTAAAAAGGTTGTGGCTATAAACATTTTCAGAGTTGAGTTTTAAAAAAATATATATTAATGGAGAAATAGTAAGCTATGGCCAAGCCTGAACTCAAGAGACTTCATTTAAGGCACTGTGTGACACAAAGTATAAAGTGGAAAATAGTTTACATTTAACATGAGTACATTAACTTATAGCAGGCGATGTGTGAGATTTGTTTAATGTGTATCCTGTTTATTGAAGGGATGACACTTTAAGCCTTTCATTCATTCTATCTGTGCAGAAGGGTTTTAATTTTGGCACATTCTGTACATTCCACATATGTTGAATATCTGTATCTATTTTATATAAAATTGTATTTGAGTAGCATATGTTTGGCTGATCAGAGATGTAGTTAATGTATGGTCTTCTGACTCACTAAAAACACTGGTAATAACTCACGTTGAACTCTATTCCGTCGTTTTTAGCTCCATCTGTGCCATAACACACAAGGATTAGTCGTACAGAAATCAGCCTTGGCCCTGCCTGAACAGGGCATTTCAACCCAGCTGCCTCCTGCTCTCAGGGGCCCCCACCCCATCCTCTTTCTGGGCCTCGCCACTCTGACTGAAGAGAAACAATGTATGTATGTTGATACTTTGTTTCTCTTCAGTCAGAGGGAGGGGGCGAGGGGATCCGAGCTGGCTGCAGGCTGCACCTGCTTCAGACGAGAGGAGACTGAGAGAGGCTTGCTTCAGCGCAAGGCAAGCCTCTCTCACAGCCCTCAGAAGAGCTGAGGGGGGCCGAGGCCCCCTTTATTTAATGAAGGGAGTGAGGCCCCCCCGCACTGCGGGGGCTGCGGGGGCGTTTGTTACGCCTTAGCGAGCATGCTCCAGACTCCACTGGTTTACGGTTCTTTTTTTAAACAAATACCCCAGCAAAAGTCACCCACATGGATCTCGGACACCACCACCGCCCTTGTGAATACCTGATCCTGTTTCCGTGTGAAAAAAGGTCACCGCTGGATTTTTAAGACTCACAGTTTGCTGTTTCTATGTAAAAACTGATGTGCACTGCTGCTCGACACCCGAAGTCCGCCCTGCTGTCTGATCAACACATCCGGCAGGCATCTGAAATACCAGACCGATGCCCTCTGGCCCTCACGGGGTACTGCAGAGGGACATCTACGGCCCTGTGTAACAAGCCTTTGGCTGCGCACCAATGACACGTGCTCTGCTTGTGTTATTTGTACAATGGTATAAACCAGCCTGACTGTCAGTTCTGTCTCAGGGCTGCGCAGGGAGGAATGCGGGCGAGCGGCATTCCACCCGCAGCGCCTACCCACCCACTCACTACCCATACACGCCATGGCGGCAGCGCCTAGAAGGACAGACTCAAGGGATTAAAGAACCCTGACCGACCCGACCATGTCCCAGGCTAGAGACAGGGCGGCTGTGCCAGCCTCCATCTGTACCGCAGGCCCTATGTCCGTGACAGACGCGCCACTGTCCACAGGGAGCCGGGCGAGCGAGAAACCGGGAGACACACACTGATCTTAGCGGGTCCGATGCCAGTTTAACAGCCGTTAGGCTGGCATCAGATGCCAACCGTCCCGCCTCAGATCAACTTCTGAACGTGGCACTTACCTCTAGTATTCCAGTGGAGGTCAGTATTGTCAGTTCAGAGGTGAAAACAAGCCCGGAACACCACAACAGCAGCGCAAGTGACTGGCCGTTGTGTTGCCATGCAGTGGTCTGGGGCACTTCCGCTGTGCAGCCAATTTGCATTCACTACACGAGCTTGGTGTCAAGACCAGTCTCCTCCCGCAGCGCTGCCTGCCTGGAGTCATGAATCTCCGCTAGCAGCCCCACAAACACAACGACGATATAACTGTTCAGTGCCATATTCACTTACCAAGGTTTCCAATGTGCCTGGGTGTTTCATTGTGAATATCAGAGGCAGACTGGGCGACTTTAACCTTTGGCCCAACGGCAGTCTAGATTCCGCCCAACGGCAGTCTAGATTCCGCCCTCAACAATCTCCTAGTGTCCTGCGAAGGATTGAAACTCTCCCAGCTAGTGGACAAACCCACTCACATAGCAGGGCACCAACTAGATTTAATTTTTTCCTCCCCACAGCTGGCTATTCTGAGTGACATTCTACCAATGTGCTGGACTGATCATGCCTTGATCAAATTTCACATAGTAGGCAGCAGGTATGGCAAACCGGCTTCCCACGGTCATATACCTCCATACAGAGACTGGAAGGTCCTAGACAAACTCAGGCTGAATGGCCCAGTGTTTAAGGTAGAGGACACTTTCTCTACTACACAATCGGTGGAGGCTAACTATCTATCCCTTTGTTCAAGGATTTCCAGTACTGCGGATCACCTCGTCCCACTGAAAAAGGGTAAACCCCAGAGACGAGCTCCGGCCCCCTGGTTTGATGACTCTTTAAGAGCTCTCAAACTAGCTTGTAGGCATGCTGAGAGAAAATGGAGGCAGGATTACTCTGACACTCATAAAACCATCTGGAAAACACACCTCCGGAAGTATAAAACTGCCATTGCCCTTAACAAAACTAAACATTATTGCTCCATTATTTCCAATGCCACAAACAGCTCAAAGAGTATTTTTCAAATACTCAAAAATCTGTCCAACCCGGACTGTGTCACCACCACACAACCTCCCACCCAAGCCCTCTGCGATGACCTTGCAGAGTTCTTTATTACTAAAATAAACACTATTATCCATAACCTGGAATCACCCCCCTCACTTGAAACCAATGAATTGCCGAGACCAGACACCAGCCCTCGGAACCTGTTGCTCCCTGGCTCTGGCCCTCTGGCAAGAATGGAGGCATTCCCTCCGATCCCGGCTGTCGAGTTTGAAAGACTTGTGCTTGGTATCACCTCAGGCTCCCCACTTGACCCCCTACCTCCAAAAATATGGAAAAACTTTGGTACGGAACTTTTTGACACCATGCGCCTAATCTGCAATCAGTCCCTGCAGAGTGGCCTTGTTCCCACCCCTTGGAAACAGGCACTAGTCACTCCCCTTTTAAAGAAACCCTCCCTGAGCCCAGACTGCCTTTCCAATTACCGACCCATCTCCCTGCTGCCATTTCCAGCAAAGGTCGCCGAGCGTTGGGTCAGTTCATGTCTGTCTACCCACCTGGAACAAAACAACCTCCTTGACGACTACCAGTTTGGTTTTCGTCCCGCTCACGGCACAGAATCAGCAGTTTTGACTGCCATGGAAGACCTTCGAATGCGAGCGGACAGGAACCAGCCAGTGGCTTTGATACTGCTGGACCTGTCTGCCGCATTCGACACGGTCAACCACGCCAGGCTGATGCAGAGACTTATGGAAGTAGGAGTGGAAGGCACTGCATTGCTTTGGCTTCACTCCTATCTTCGGGACAGAAGACAGGCTGTCTCTCTCCCCCCCTTCCGGTCCGCCTTTGCAGCAGTTCCCCAGGGAGTCCCCCAGGGCTCCTCCATCAGCCCTATCCTCTTCAATGTGTACCTTATACCGCTAATTAAATTGATCCAATCATTTGGGGTCAAAACAATTAATTACGCGGATGATACACAGCTCATTCTCTCGTGGGAAGGTGAAGATGCTATTCCGTTCTCAACATTCCACGACTGCTTAAGAGAGACGGCCAGATGGCTACATAGTAACTCCCTCCAGTTCAACGCCGCGAAAACGGAGGTCCTGTTCTGCTCCGGCTCTAAGATACCCCGTCAGTTCCCACATGAATTCTGGCCCCCGGAGTTCAGTGTCAAACCTCTACCAGTGCCTTCCGTGCGCAACCTGGGAGCCATGTTGAACAACAACCTAAGCATGGAAACCCAGGTGACAAAAACTGTGGGGATCTGCACTGCCCTGCTCCGATCACTGCGGAAAATCTTGCCTCTTCTCCCGGCACAAGCCAGGGCGTCGATAGTCAGGTGCACGATACTCAGTCGCCTTGATTATTGTAACGCCCTGCTCCTGGAGTCTCCAGTTACGATCCTGGATCGACTTCAGCGAATCCAATCTGCCGCCGCCAAGCTGGCTCTTGGCTGGACGAGGAGGGCCTCAGCCACAGCTGCTCTGGCAGAGCTCCACTGGCTGCCCCTGAAACAAAGAGTGGCATTCAAGTCCCTCTGCATTGTCTTCAAGGCTCTGCATGGACTTGGACCCAAACCTCTGCAAGCCCTGTTCCAATGGTACACACCTGCGAGAAACCTACGTTCTTCTTCTGCTTGCCTGGTAAAGGTACCCAGATTTAACAGAACTAGAACAGGGGGCCGATCGTTCAGCGTAGCCGCGGCCAAGCTTTGGAACACCCTACCCACTGACATACGTCAGACTCCACAGCTTCTCCCTTTTAGGAGACGCATTAAAACTTGGCTCTTCCCCAAATAAATTGTCAGCCCAACTATTCTCCCGGTCTACCGTCACCAGAGTATTTTCCAGCGCCAGGAAGCCTGCAAGGTGTCAGTTCGCGCTTTACAAATTCTCTAAATAAATAAAATAAATAGGAGGTTGTGCTTTACAAAGTGGACATTGGATGTTTAGGGGAGAAGTTTGTCTGCTATAGGAGGACTGTTATGTTCATTTTGAAAGGGGCTGTCGGGAGCAATCATGCTCTTTCGGACCACTGGGCTTTACTATAAGTGCGGGAGGGTGCATGTGATAATGTTAGCAATGAGTATTCCATAATGCTTGTTTCCTCAGAATGCGAACTTCACGGCGCTGTAAAGAGCCGGGACCCTTGTTGCACGGTGTGGGCTCTGGAGGTTTGGCGTCCGAATGGGCGAGGATGAGTCCCTAGGTGGCACAAGAGTAGAGTGCCCACTGGAAGTCAGCGCGTGGCACCTGGAGGGACAGCCAGGGCAGAGAGCTGGTTGGTGGCAGACTAGTCTGGCACGACAGAGCCCATAAAGTATCCCCTCTTCAAACCCTTGCGTACTCCATGCTACAACCGTGCCCTCGCCCACAAAACCACCAGACACACTAGGGCAAAAGGTAACATTTACCGGGATCCCTCTCCTGCCCACTCCCACGACCTCAGCCTCTTTCTGACCTCCCCCTGCAGGCACAGACCCATCGAGCGGATCCTCACGCGTTCTATCAATCCCATGTTTCAAATGAATTACTCTGCAGGGGTGCACAGAGTGAAGCTGCATCAAAATCTCACTTCCCATCGATGCTGGTATAGTAGATTGGGATGGTTGTATAGCGCAACATGTCAAGCACTGGCAGAGGATGCGGCGCTTATAAACGTAAATCGATACGCCCAGGATCACACAGTGCTGTCCAATTGCGGAGCCAGGATTAGAGCCCGGTCCTACGGTGGTAGGCTAATAGCAAGCAGCACACCTCCCGCCACATTCAAAGTGCAGCTAGTGCAGTTAAAACAAAAACAGAGTCCGCAAAAATGACTAAACAATGATCAGGTGTCTTCTCTTCTGCTTTTCTCCCAGCCCTGGCGCGGGACTCCGATTTAATGAACTATTCTTTACTCAAAGCTCTGCAATTGTCAGGCCGTGAGTTATTCCTTGGAAAAAAAACTTGTAGTTCACTCTTGCTGGCCCAAGCAGAAAACTAGTCGTTGTCTGATTTCTTCCTGCGTACTCCAGCATTAATCATCGACACAGAAGAAGGACCAGTGGTGCGCACGCACCAGAGGAGCGGGGGTAAGAGAGCACGAAGACGCCGAGACGAGGTAGGGGATGTGTGTGTAAGCGCCGGGGGGGTTCTCTGTGTATGTGTGTATGTATGTGTATGTGTGTGCGTGCGTGGGGTTCTGTATGGGTGTTGTATGTGTGTTGTGCATGTGTTGTGAAAAGCCTGCCGGAATCGGAGCGCGTGTTGACGGCGTGACCTGATCCCGGCAGGCTGCTGCTGCGTGCGCGTGACAGTCTGTTGTCCTCTCCCTTTCAGTCCTTGAAAGCCGGAATGATAACAATAGTCTCGCTCTGCGACAGCAGGCCTTTGGCCTGCGATTCGCAGGGCGAGACCTAAAAAAGTGCAGAGATGATGAGAATGGCAAACCCAATATTAGAGAAAAATTAAGCGACAGCCAAGGAGTGGCGCGCCAGTCGAGTATGAGAGACGGATGCAGAGCCATAGAATGCTCTATGTTAAGACCTTTAAAGACTGACAGAAACTGTTGTGCCTCTTTCCGGGGATCATCACAAAAAGGAAATATCAACTAGACTGCAAGAAGACCACAGACGCAAAATATAATACAAAGGAAAACACATTGATTGTATTGAAAACCTTGGATGCTATGATGTACAAAAAATGTCATACAATTAAAAAATGTAATTAAATGTAAAAAAAATTGTAAATTGATACATGCACTACTCACCCGCAAGGGTCTCAAGGCGCTTGTACGAATACCGCTGTGGAACCCATCCTGGCTTTCCCTGTGAGGCGTCCACTCCTCGGCACCCCCAAGGTGAAGGCCAGGCATCCTTAGCGTTGTGGGGGCTGTTGTGGAGATTAAGCAAGCTATTGCCCAGAGTTGCAGAGTGGGACTCCATGATTGGAATAGGCACCGAGGTGAGAATTATCAGGTCCATTTGAGCGCAAGAATTGGAAGAGGGGAATTGAACCCTGGTCCCAGGCTAGACCTCTGCATCAGGGTCTGCCGCTCTAATCATTGAGCCACACTTCTCCAAATGGCAACGCAAAACACATAAAAAATGGTAAAAGGTAATGGTAGGAAAAGTCCCTAAATTAACCAGCGTCAATGGTTATGTACAGAGATCACTAAACAACTCAACATGTGTTTTGTAAATAAATAAAGTGGTGACAAAGGTCCGGAGTAACTCTTTAGTGGAAACCAGTTAGATTAATCTGGTTATGGGTAGAATGACCCATAACCGAACCCTCCCTGACATGACCTGAAACAGAAAGGAGCCACAAGGAGCTCTAAAAACTCGACTTGAGGCACAGATAATAACAGGAGAATAGAGATGTCGTTTCCTGTGTGTGGATTCCTAAGGACTGCTCCCTGGCCTTGAATCTGCAGCAGCCCCCCCTTGCATGGATCCCTATGGAAAGTGCCACAGTAGCTGGAGGGCCACCAAGTGGCATAGCAACAGTGGCATGGGCCGAATGTAAACAAGTCAATTGAGCCCCCATACCTTGGTTTTATGATTAAATAGCTACTAATTGACGTGAGACCCTCATGCCCTTGCGTCCTGATGCTACTCTACCTGCTGCACTACTGATAGGAACGCCACAGATGGCCACTCCAGATCATCATATTCCCTCTTTTCTTGCACCCTCAATGCTAGAAATGTATAGAGATGACAGTACAACACACCTGAAGCAGCAATGCAAATTTTTATTGAAGCAGCAATTGGTGTGACAAGATGTTCAGTTTTGACCCACATTTGGGTGAGCTATCATATTGCCAGTCAAAACAGGTCTTTGCTAAGATAACGCCCTGGATGTGGGCGGAGAAAAAATTGGTGCCCTTGCTGATGGTAGTGCATTCAATGGGGGCAGCAGGGGGGGCCTTTTGAGTTCACTGGGACAGGCCCCTGAACACAAACATCCCCGGACCTCCCCCGGCTCACCTAAATCAATAATACCTTCGCTGCCTCACATAGATGATGGTTTTGTTGATGTGTGCCAGCAGGGGTCACAGGGTGGAGGGAGGGCAAGGAAGGGGGCTAAAGGGGGTGTTAAAAACATCGCCCGCTGCATGATAGCGAAGGACTAAAACCACTTTAAACTGCAAATGAGACTGAAACTAACCAGCAGGGACAAGGACAAGGCTAGAGCAAGATGAGAGGGGGCTGCTTCTGGCATAACCTTAATGCACACACCTCCAAGTACAGGTCAGAAAATTGGTGCCCATCTCGCCCATGCTAAACGCCGGTCCTGTCCAGCTTTCGGCTGGTGGAGGACTATTAAATGTCCTGTTTTTTGCTGCTCACAGCCAGCTGCCTGATTGGGCAGCTTGAGTGGCCTGACAGGGTGCTCACGTCACACTATATCAGCGATCCGTGAGCTGTGACTGTCTTTGGCTAGGCGAGAGGAGCTGTCCCACAGGAGGAGCCCTGCACAATGCAGCTTCCGCTTCCGCGACATGGTCGCATTCAGAGATGGTAGTAAGGAAGGTGGAGCCCTGCAGTTAAAAACCCTGAATGTGTCATCTGGTTCCACTGGTTCAACTAGCCCACAACTAGGGTAGCAGTGATTCTTGTGGAAAGGTAAAGGGACTACTTGAAAAGTAGAGGTGGAGGCAGGGTTCTTGAGTAGTCGTTTATTTAAGATATAGGCAAGAATAGGTGGTGCCAGGAAGCACAGCTGTACAGCAACGAGTCAGGCCACAACTGACTCTTACAGTAAGAACACATACTATGTCATAAGCATTCTAAAGATAGGCTCGCACCAACACGAGCCTTAAAGAAATACACATAGTAATAAAGTACGACATAACACTACTCTCCCTAGAAATGACACTGTAATGTGGGTCCTGCCGAGGTTTACAATTCAGTATTTATTTCCAGCAAATTGAGGTAAAGCAGCAAAGCCAGCTTGGTGGGTTCTGCACACCACAGTAAATTACTCACCGTTAGAGACCCTGACAATGTATTTTTATAGCACAAACTACCTGTATAGTGTCAATCAATCACTCAATCATAACACTTGTATAGCGCGCTACTCACCCGGAAGGGTCTCAAGGCGCTTGGGGGAAGGGGGCTGCTACTGCTCGAACAGCCAGGTCCTGAGTTGTCTCCTGAAGGCGAGGTGGTCCTGGGTCAGCCGAAGGTGGATGGGGAGGGAGTTCCATGTCTTGGCCGCAAGGTAGGAGAAAGATCTGCCCCCGGCGGTGGCTCTTCGGATGCGTGGTACGGCGGCGAGGGCGAGGCTAGCGGACCGTAGCTGGAGGGTGGGCGTGTGGAAGGTCAGGCGGTCGTTGAGGTACTTGGGGCCCAGGTTGTGGAGAGACTTGTGTGCGTGGGTGAGGAGCCTGAACGTGATCCTCTTGTTGACGGGGAGCCAGTGCAGGCTCCTCAGGTGGCCGGAGATGTGGCTGCGTCGAGGGATGAGTCGGGCGGAGGCGTTCTGGATACGTTGTAGTCTTTTCTGTAGCTTGGCTGTGGTTCCAGCGTAGAGGGTGTTTCCGTAGACCAGCCGGCTGGTGACGAGGGCCTGGGTGACCGTCTTCCTGGTTTTGATCGGGATCCATCGGAAGATCTTGCGGAGCATGCGGATGGTGTGAAAGCATGAAGAGGAGACGGCGTTGACTTGTCTGGTCATCGAGAGGGAGGAGTCCAGGATGAAGCCCAGGTTGCGTGCGTGGTCTGTCGGCTTGGGGGCGGTGCCCAGGGCTGGGGGCCACCAGGAGTCGTCCCAGGCGCAGGGTGATGGCCCAAGGATGGGGACTTCCGTCTTGTCTGAGTTCAGTTTCAAGCGGCTGTTCTTCATCCACTTGGCGACGTCTTTCATCCCTTCGTGGAGGCTGGTTCTGGCGGTGTCGGGGTCTCTGGTGAGGGAGAGGATCAGCTGGATGTCGTCGGCGTAGAAGATGATGTTGAGGTTGTGTTGGCGTGCGATGGCTGCGAGAGGTCTCATGTAGACGTTGAAGAGGGCGGGGCTGAGTGTCTGTTTCTAAGCCCCACCAAATATTTTCATATAATGGGGAAAAGCAGAAGTATATTGTGAGACCTTTTCTTTAGGTCCTGGGACAGAAAGTGGCTACTGTGCAGAATCTGTGGTATATGTGACATTTCCATGGAAAAAAGTTAAACAGGATGAGGATATCTTTGCTATTGTGCCCTTTCTCCAAATGTGGCCAGAGATCCGCTGTGTTGGGGTTTCTGCTGTATATGTTTGCAAAAAAACACATCCACATTCCACCGAGTCTACACACTACATGTGAGCCTAAATACAGAACACACAGGCATGTTACACTACACACACCTTCCTTCATACAGGAAGAAGGACAACGTTGTTTGTACCGGGAGGGGGTGGGGCTGTGGGTCTTTTTCCCCAGCAGGCAGAAAGGTTTAAAAGCCAGCTGCTTGTGTACCCGCTGGCAAAAAGTCTCCTCCCTTCTTTGTTCAATGGGGCAGTAACCACTCTCTACAATGAGCAGGGATACCCTTTAGGTGCACTCGCTATCCAGTGGAACCTGGTACTCCTTTGTGGAATGTGTAAAAAAACATGGAACATT
Organism: Lissotriton vulgaris; assembly: GCF_964263255.1. Classification (NCBI taxonomy): domain Eukaryota; kingdom Metazoa; phylum Chordata; class Amphibia; order Caudata; family Salamandridae; genus Lissotriton; species Lissotriton vulgaris. Next base: position 1,734,647,259 of record NC_141691.1, read on the forward strand.
CTCTGTGGACTCCGGATTATTGAGTCCAGGATGGACAAATAATAGCGCAGGTCGTGAAAGTGTGAAAAAGAGCATCATGGCACAGTTGCCTACACAGTGAGATGAAAGAGAGCCACTTTAACCATTACACACATGCACCACCTCATTCTATACTGAAATTATAAATCTCAGTGGGAAATGCAATGCTGTAACATGTTCACTGTATTGGGGCTGTAGCCTTGGATTTAGCGTTCAGACCTTAATGATGGTCTGAATTAGGAAATATGAGCTTTCCTCTACGTGGACGTTATTCTTATAAATAGGAAATTCTGTGTCTCAGATCTGATCACGAGTGAACCTGAATGGGTGAGATATTTATCTGCATGGTAAATGCTGATGCCCTGGGGTGAGGTATTTACAGAGTCTGGTAAATACCTTTCATTCTCAGTTTTCGATTTTAAAAATTGGAAAATACATATGGAACTTGTGTTTTTGCACCTAATTCTATATGTCAATGCATTTTCCGCTCGTGAATTTGAGCAAGTTTGACTTGCCTAAATGTGCCTGTGAAAGATGTGGGTGTGCAGTCATTACATCAATTCTCATAATTCCAAACCCTGAGCAAAACAGCGATTTGCACAGGGATCAGAATTTAATGGCACACGCATAATCGTAGCCCATTGGTGTTATTTTCTTGATACACTTTGCCATTATTGTGCAGATTTGGTGGAGATGGTGTAAGAAAAACAGTAGAGTAAACTGATTAGTGGAACCATGGACGGGTGGTATGTAGGAACTGAATATGCACAGCTAGCCTCAAACAGTGGCAGACCTTAAGATAACAATCCTAACTTCAAAAACCCAAATACTATTTTTAGACATGAATTATCAATAAAAAGTCTCTAATATGAAAGGGCTTTATATTACTCCTATGCCCCCACAATGATCCATTCTAAATTGGAGAGGATAGTTGGGGAAGGTGTACCAATGAAAAGGCAGGAAGATTAACACAGAAGGACCCTTTTATAGAAAAGGAGAAAGTGGAAGACTCAAAGTGTAGATATTTGATTGAGCTAGGGTAACTTTATGGTTGAGGCCTTATACAATACATTTATGTACTTAGCAATGAGGGTGCTATCTTCGTCAAGAAGATAGAATAGCTCATCCCATTTTTCCAAAATATTAGACAATTAGAATAGAAGAGTTAGCCTAGACCGTTGTAGCACCTTAAATTGGACATGAGGGAACGGCGGCTCTTCTGGACACAAAAGCAGCTTTGCAACCTTAATTTACTATAAGCACAGAATAAAACTCGCATGGAGGCCCACACTTTCAAAAGAGCATGCCTTATCTTCAAAGCCTTGAAGATGAACTCATCAAAACATTTGACCCATAAAACTAAATTTTATGATGGCTTAGGATGTTGCAAAAGATCTCCAAATGTCTACCAGAGAACACTAATGTACCCAGTTCAAACTGTTTACACACACATGCAAAGCACTACACATCACTGGCTCTGCATACCTTAACCGCTGCATATCCTGCTACACACCTCCCAGGCATCGCGACTCAACAGGACTCTCACTTGCATGCTTAACCTTCATCCGCAAAGCCGCAGCCTGAGACCTAACATTCTCATATCCCTCCTCCAAAGCACGGAGCAAGATCCTTCCCCGCATCAGAGTCTCCTCAACACTTCTCGAGTTCTATAAGAAGCTGAATACCTGACTGTTCGATGAATTCCGTCCTAGGACCTGCAAAGCACCTGGATGCCCTAATGGTGGATGTATGACATTACAACGCATACATTCACAGCGCATACCATTACAACAAAACTTTTACAACACAGGATCCATTACAACACATGCCATTACAACGCATGCCATTACAACGCAGCTGCTATTACAACGCATGCCATTACAACGTAAGTATGGGTAAGTATTTTTTAATTAATGGGAATGTAATAGTAGTGTAAGTGTTGGATAGTGTAGGGGTTAAAATTACAATTCTAACTCCAGGGGGGTGTAATAGTAGGGTAAGTGTTGGATGGTGTATGGGTTAAAATTTTATTAAATACTTACCCATACTTACGTTGTAATGGCATGCGTTGTAATAGCAGCTGCGTTGCAATGGCATGCGTTGTAATTGCATGCGTTGTAATAGATCCTGCGTTGTAAAAGTTTCGTTGTAATGGTAGTGCGTTGTTTTAGTTGCGTTATAATGGCTGTTTCCCCCTAAGGGGTCATTAGCACATTTTACAAATACACATAACATAAGTTCTTGTTACAGATGGTAAGGGGTCAACTTCAGATGAAATAACCCATTGGATGACTACCAGATATTGATTGACAACTCACAGCATTACATTGGTTGCTACTGCAATCAGCGATGATCTCTGAATCCTGACAGATGCAGGCACTGATGGGGCACTGATCCTGCTATTCATCAGTGACCTTCAAAACAACCCATCATAAGATCTTGGTCAACTGAATGGGAGAAGCAGGAAGTAGGATTCCGCTCGGCTCTGGTGTGATTCTTCCTTCTCTGTAGGAAACAGACTGTCAGTGTATCAATTTTCACATTCAAATGAAATCTAATAACGTGTGGGATATTTTAAGGAGCAAACGTATCGCCTTTTACCTTTGTTAATTATATTTTTCTCTTATTGAATTTAATTAGAAATCATAATACTCTGTTCCATTATTATGCACATAATTTGCAGCTAATCAATTAAAATACCTCCCTCAACTGAATAAAAGAGCAGTGGCTTCAGAGCGCCATTATTTGAAATTGACAGTTGAATGTAAATATATCAGCTGAAGTCAACACCCAGCAAAACACGTTTAAGGGCCTGATTTAGATCTCAGCAGACGGGTTACTCCATCACAAGGGTGAATGATACCCCGTCCGCTGAAATATAAATCCCTTAGGATATAGGAGGTAAACCCTCTGCTGAGATCTAAATCAGGCCCTTTGTTAGAAAGAACATCTCAGCCGTGGGACTGAAAGATCTGTAGCCTGAAGGCGCTAGAGGGCGCACTAGCTAATGGCCGCACCTCTGTGAGGCTCTGGCTGCCTGGCCAGCATTATCCTGCTTTCATCCGCTTCCCCTGCAGATGGGGGCCTGAAGATTGCACCGCTGCTGGGTGCACCTGAGCTGCGGTGCCGGTCCAAATCTGGAGGAGATCTGACGCCCAGAGCCTGAGCTACGGCGCCTTGAAAGTGCCCCGAGGTGCGTTGCTGTGGAGGGCCGCTGGCCGCGACCGGGAGCTGTGCCACTTGAGGCCGTGGCTTTACACGAGGCGGCTAGGCCTTGCCATCGCGCACCCCGACCGGAACTGCGGGGAGCCTGCTGGTCGAGTGCCGTGGACTGGCGGAGGTGAGTCTCGCCCCCCCCCCCCCCCTGAGAACGCTGCACTGGGGGGTAGGGCTGAGCTCCGCGCCACCTCCCCTGCAGCGGCGGCGGACGGTCGGGTGTCTGCACCCTGAACCCGGCGGAGGCCGTAGCGGCGGTCCCCGAGGACGCAGCCCTCCGCCTGGAGGACTCCACCCGGACCCGGTTGGGTATATCGCTGCACCTATGTACGGCGGTTGGCTGCGCCCCTGATCCCGTCGGAGGCTGCGTGGGACACCCCCAAAGGCGCCTTCCTTCACCATTGAGGACTCCCTCCAGGCCCAGCAGGGGCTATCACTGCGCTCACGCAAGGCGGCAGCGGGTACCGTCGGCGCTTTCGTGCCACTAAGTGCGGGGTCCCGCCGGCAGTTGCGGCTGGGGCGTAAGCCCTCTGATCTCGCCCTCCACTGCTCTATTCTGCCCGAGGTGCTCCTGCTGCTGTCGGGGGCTGCTGTGCTGGGGGCTGAGCCGGCTCCCAGGTCTGGTGGGGGCTGCATATACTCCGTTGACAAGACACTGCCACGGTTGCCTCTGTGGCACTATATTCGGAACGACCAGCGCGCGGGCTCTGCTCGTGGGGCCTGGCGGGCTGACCACTCATTCCAACCACTGGGTGCCAACAGCTTGGGCACCATGGGCAAGAACGATGCCAAGCAACCCAAACTGTCCTTCGAACCTGCAGCTTCGAAGAAACCAACTCGTGGCGCAACGGGCGCCGGGAGCTCCACAGGACAGCCAAGCACCGAGGCCCCTCCTGCGGTCATAACACCTGAACTACGCCTCATCATAGAGGAGATGCGTCAGGGCTTCGCAACGGTTGTGGACAAGGTTGATCGGCTATCTTCCAGGATGGACGGCGTGGTACAAAAAGTGGAGGTGCATGAGGAGCGGCTCTCTGAGGCGGAGCGACGCATTTCCACGGCCGAAGACACTGCCGCGACGCACGACACACGCCTTACCCGCATGGACAACATCCTCAGAGTGATAGCGGCGAAGAATGAGGAATTGGAGGCGAGAAGTAGACGCAATAACATCCGCGTCACGGGGGTTCCGGAGTCCACCAACACTGGACGCATGGAGGACTATGTTGAACGCATACTGCAAACGGCTGTAGGCAAGGAGGCCTTCTCGAGTCAATTCATAGTAGAGAGAGCGCACCGCTCCCTAGGCCCGGTCCCCAAGCCGGGAGCACCACCGCGGCCAATCATCGCCCGGTTGCTTAACTACCGCGACAGGGACGTTGCCCTTCGAGCTGCCCGCACGCATCGGAATTTATCCTGTGATGGTGTACAGTTTTCACTCTACCCGGATTTCACGCCCATGGTACAGGACCAGAGGAAAAAGTTCCTGGAAGTGAAAAAGAAATTGAGGGATATGCAGATCGACTACGCCCTTCTGTATCCGGCCCGGCTCCGGGTGACCCATCAGGGCAAACAGCACTTCTTCACGAACCCACAGCACGCTGAGGATTACGTTAAACGGCTTCGCACTGAAAGGAGAGACAGGCATAACGAGGGTGAGGATGAAGCGGGAGGGAATCCTGCTGAACAAGATGAATGACTCATAACGGCGCCCTCATGAAGTTTCTGCCACTCGCACCCTGTCGCACTGCTGGAGTAGGGGCTGGGAGCTGCTGGCGGTGACATCGGGGTCCCCGCCTTGGCTGCTCCGAGGCGGCGTGCTCCTTCATCATTTGCTTTGGGTACCTACCTTACTGCGCCATGGACCCCCAGCAGTCTACTGGCCCAGCTGGCGCGCACTGCTCCTTTGATTGACTAGCGCCTGGGACGCATGCACTGATGATAAAGCGGGTGACTGTGCGGGTGGCAGTTGGGAATGGGACGGGGTCACTGAAGTTATTGTTGTTTTCTACAATTAGAGGGCTGTGGGTCCGGTACTGATGGTTTTTCGTTGAGGCTTACATCTGCAGGACTACTTTAGGCCAGGCACCACCCCTTCTTCTCTGTCTTCCCCATATGGTATATGCGGGAGGGGAGGGGAGTGTTGGGGTGAGTAGACGTGTACCTCTGATGCCCCCAGGAGGGGATTCCCCACATGGTTTTCCTTTGGTTATTGAGTACGGGGTTTGGGAGGGGGGGAGGAATCGTAATACTGGCAAGTTTGGGTTGCTTCAGTGGGTTGGGGGAGGGCTCGGGGAGTGGGGTTTCTGTTACTGTGAACGGAGTGAGGGGGAATGTTCACTTGTTGGGGGGGATTGTTGGGAGAATGAATGACTGTGCGGATGGTAGTCATGGCATGTGTGTTGGGACTGGACGTGCGGGTTGTGGCAGTGTTACTGATCAGGACAACCGACGATGCTATGCGCGGTGGTTTTTGGTACAGGATGTGGCACCACAGGGTGCTGGGACTCTTTGCACTCATTGGGTACAGGGATGTGATGATGAGCACGGGTGATCAAACTTTGAATACTGTGTCTATAATATCCTGGAATGTCAGAGGCCTTAATAATCCGCGGAAATGTAGGAATGTGCTGGGATACTTAGATAGACACCAGGTGCAAATAGCTCTACTCCAGGAGACTCACCTTAATCCACGTTGCATCCCTCGCTTTGCAGACAGATGGGCGACCGTGCGGGAGTTCTCCTCCTATTCCACCTATTCCAGGGGCACTGCCATCTTGATCAATAAACGACTGGCGTTCCAAAAACTGGGTGTTCGAACGGATAGTGAGGGGAGATACGTGATCCTCTGGGGGAGACTGGGCACTGATGTTGTCATGCTCATCAACTGTTATGCACCCAACATTGACACGCCTGGGTTCTTCTTGACACTATGGGGACATGCACTTGAGGTCGAGGCCACACATGTAGTCTGGGGGGGGGACTTTAATCTCTCCTTGTACCCGGGGGCGGACAGGTCAGACGGTAGCGGACAGTACAATACGAAAGCCGGGGAGGCGTTACGGGGCATACTGGAGGAAGCGGGATTGTTGGACAGCTGGAGGCACTTACATCCGGGGGCTAGGGAGGGCACCCACTTCACCACGCATGCACGCTCGTGGGCCAGGATTGATTACTGCTTCATCTCGCGTGGTCTGGCTGGTGGCGTCGCCAAGGTGCGGCATCTACCTCGAACATATTCGGATCACTGCCCTGTGTTGACCGTCCTGGAATTGCCTGGATATGCGAGAATACGCCCACCGTGGCGGCTATTCCCCTCGGCCCTCCTTGACCCGGTATTCAAACAAGAACTCGGAGAGGAAATCGAGGCCTTCTTCCCTAGGAACAAGGGCTCTGTTGCTAAGGTTGAGACGATCTGGGAGGCTTTTAAGGTCACAGTGCGCGGAGTCACAATCTCTACAAGCTGTGGCGTGTTACGGGAAATAGTGCGCACGTTGACGGGTATTGAATCGGAACTTAAAGCGTTAGAGGCGGAGATGGTTGGAAACCCTTGCCCTGACCTCGCGATAGCTTTCAGAGCCAAGTTATCCAAATTTGAGGAGGAGGCGGCCAGGGAAGCCAAATTCCGTGGTAAGTACTGGACGGCTCGACGCTATTGCGAAGGAGATAGGCCGGGAAAAGTTTTAGCAGCGCTCACTAGACACCAGCGATTTGCCACGCACATACTGGAAATCACTGATGGCGAAGGCAGGACTCATCAGGACACTAGGGGGATACAGGACACCTTTCTGCAGCATTATAAGCGGCTGTATACCACGCAGCAGACTGGAGAGGTTGACCTCAGTGGGTTCCTCGATGACATTGCACTGTGTTGGCTGAGTGATAGTGATAGGGCTTTCCTGGGGTGTCCTTTCGAGATTGATGAAATCCGAGATGCGATCATGTCACTAAGTAACGGTAAAGCCGCGGGACTGGACGGCCTACCGGCCGAATTTTATAAATGTTACATAGACATAATGGCACCAGTGCTGAAGGAGGTGTTCGAGGAGTCGCTGGAGGAGGGGATACTACCGGGCTCTATGAGGGAGGTGGCAATCACTTCGCTGCTTAAGCCGGGGAAAGACCCGAAGGATACCGATGCCTATAGGCCCTTATCGCTGCTAAATTGCGTGCGAAGATTCTGGCGAAAGTGCTCGCGACTAGGTTATCACTACTTATGACTACCCTGGTGCTGCCGGATCAGGCTGGATTTATCCCAGGTAGAGCTACGTCCCATAACCTCCGCACCCTGTTCTCCCTCATACCTACCATCTCGCCGGATCTGCCGGTCGCTGCTGTGTTCCTGGACGCCACCAAGGCGTTTGATTCGGTGGAATGGGGCTATCTCCTGGCCATTTTAGGCAGGATGGGCTTCCCCCGGATCTTCATTGCCTGGGTGACATTGCTTTACACCTCTCCAGTTGCTAGGGTCATCATCAACGGAGTGTTGTCGTCGCAGATGCCGATCACGAGAGGGACTCGACAGGGCTGCCCATTGTCGCCCCTGCTTTTTGCCCTAGCTGTCGAACCCCTGGCTTGCAGGATCCGGCAGTTGCATAAGGACAGCGCCTTTAATTGCAACCAGAGACAGATAGGCATATCCCTCTATGCGGATGACGTTACCTTATACGTGCGGCGCCCGCAAGTACACCTCAACCCCCTGTTGAGAGAATTCGTGTTATTTGGTGGAGTCTCCGGTGTACACATCAATTGGAAGAAGTCGCAGTTCTTCCCCCTCACGCCTCGGTGGCCCCTTTCCCGCTTGATTACCCGCTGGAGTGGTGTAGTACGGATTTGAAATACCTGGGAATTGTGGTGTCACTCGCTAAGGAGAACACGGTCCGACTGAACTACGGGGTGGCCATCTCCAAATTAGCTGACACTGTGACTCGCTGGTTGGCCCTCCCACTGTCGATGGCGGGAAGAGCCTCCCTGATAAAAATGGTCATCCTTCCACGCTTCCTCTACCTCTTTCAAAATATACCCTATTACCCGGGAGCCTACTTCTTCAAAAGACTTCGGTCTGAACTGCTTCGCCTATTTTGGGGCGGGAAACAACCGCGCCTTAGCTGGAAAGTATTGACACAACCGTATGACAGGGGTGGATTCGACGTGCCTGACTTGGAGGTGTATTACCTCAGTGCGCAGGCTCAACATGCTTATTATTGGATTAACCCCACCCCCTTTATGCCTCAGGTGGCAGCTGAGGACTGGATAGTTCACCCGCTGCCGCTTAAGGGCATGCTGCTGGGCCAGATCGGGGACGTTGAGACGCCTGCCACCACTGTAACTTGTACCATGGACGCTTGGCGGAGGGTGACTAGATTACTGGAAGCCCCCATGCTCTACTCACCGGCGCTGCCCCTTTCATATCATCCGGAGTTATCGCTCCTGACGGAAAATGGATTTCATTCCATGTGCAACCGCATCCAACTTCATACCTGGGGGGACTTATTTCATGAGAAGCAGTTCCGCACTAAGGAGCAGTTTTTTTGTGCTGCTCCCCCGACGCCAATGGAGGTCTTTTATTACATCAGGCTCCGTCAGGGTATGAAGGAGATAATTCCTGGCTACCCGGAGGAACCGGGCACGGTTCTGCCGCTGCACATCATGCTTGTTTCGGACGGCAGACATTTGGTGTCGAAGCTATATTCGGCCATTCGAGAGCAACGGCCCCCTGTTCCGTCCAAGGCACGTACTGCCTGGGACGCTGACCTACCCGCTGCACTCACTGATGAACAGTGGAGATACTGCTGCTCGGTTACCGCACGAGTCTCCTCTAGTTGTAGACTGAAAATTATCCACTATAAATTTGTGCAACGGTATTACTATACCCCTGTTCGGAAACTGCGATTTCGACTGTCGGATGACGACAGATGTGCGCGGTGCCGTGCAGAGGGCGCAGGTTTCCTCCATCTGGCCTGGGAATGTGGAGTCATTCGGGAATACTGGGAGCAGGTTCATGCTGCGTTGCAGGTGATGATCGATGGTCCTCTTGACCTTGAGCCGGTGGTGATGCTGCTGGGTTATACCAAAAGCATTCCCAAATCGGATCGCAAGTTTGTCGATCTCGCGCTCCTTCTAGCTAAACGGAGGATTGCATGCAGATGGGGGAGAGGGAGGGCACCTAAGTTTAAGGAGTGGCTGGACGACCTCAAGTACTGCCAGGACCAACATGGCGTTTATGCGGACCTGATGCCTGCCCGCTGTAGACCCAGGGACTTCTGGTCCCCCTTGCAGGTTTACTGGCTGTCCCAAGCTGCCGGCAGCGACTCCTCTGGTGAAGACGAGCCGATACCTGGCCCATGAGCGTGAAAATGCACATTACACTGCACTCACCGCAATACATACCACCCGATAGATTGGCCCTTGACCAGTAGAGCTCCACCTCTTATATTCCTCCCATGGTTGGATCCCTGGGGCGCGCAGCGGCTCCCTATCCACTGGGCACACTCATAACATATTGATACACCGGGCGCCGGGGTTGTCTCACTGGGCGACGACAGGGAGACTTCGGACTGATGACATTACAAACTCCTGGTTTTCCTTGTCGAGGGGATGCCTGTCTACGAGGGTGGGGGGGGTCCCCCCCTTTGCTAATTGCACAGCTGAGATGGCGGGGGGAGGGATGCAGGCACAGTGGCTTCTGACTCCGGAACATTGTTGGAATTCATCTATGTTGTACCTTGCCCGTTGTAGGTGATGGTTGTCTGCTGAATGTACCATGATCGATACTGTACAGGATAATTGATGCTGTTACTGTCATGACCATGTGATGCACAATGTTAATAAAAAAGGTTTAAAAAAAAAAAAAAGATCTGTAGCCTGAAGCCGCAGGTGTATGTCCAGTACCATCCAATAAAGTGAGAAAAAACTCCAGGGATTTAGATGGATAAGCTTTCAGTAGAAAATCTGATCAATAAAGCAGTGATTACAGGATTCTGCCATCTTGGTCTCCAGAAAAAGATCTTCTATTACTTGAACCACCCAAAAACAGAACCAGCTCTGTTAGTTGTGGTTATTTCATGTGAGAACTTTACAAATATCAAACACAAAGAAGGGGTGAGGGCTCCTAACTCTACTACCCCAGGCCCCCACAGAAATTCAAGTGAACACACAAGGGGGGTAGTAGGGTACACACAAAAAAAAAGCAACCACAACGGAACGTAGACATGGGGAAATTCAATCATTGGAAAAAGTTGCCCTCACTCACATACCGAAGTATGTGACATTCTACCATCATTGGGCCTGCTTGCAATACGCCCTGGTGTAGCCACACCCCGGGCGGAGCATTAGGGAAGGGGAAAACAACAATAATCAAAGTCACTCGACAAGACAAACCATAAATTCCAGACAACATGTAACATATAAAGTGATTTGATGTGTACCAATCACCAAGTGTCAGAAATAATAGTGCGACTAAAGTGCAGTTAATAAGGAATGTTAAAACTGATTAAGGGTGCCAACTGAAATAAGTGTTTTATTGGACATTACCTGGTACCCCTATCAGGATTAAAAACTCGAATTAGGATGGGAAGTGTCTTGTTCGAGGCCCAAGGATCTCACAAGACTTCCTTCCTGATACCGCTTATGTCGACATGTTTCAACCGTAACAAATGTGCCAAAGCTGGTCACCTCGGTATTCTTCGGGACAGTCCTACCGCAATTTGGTATACTGGGCCCCTTCGAACTGAGCCGGTCTTTACAAATCCGTGCCCTCTCCTGTTACATGTAGAGGCTTATCCCGAAATACGGGAAAAACACTTACGAGTTCATTGAATTTGTGAACTCGAATTGGTGCCTGCGGGAGGTTCCCCCTTCGAACACAACTGTTCCTTGGGTGGCGTCCTGCTCCCTTGCCCGCTTTCCATGACACCGCGTATTTTTTTTTGTGTGTACCCTACTACCCCCCTTGTGTGTTCACTAGAACTTTACAAATAACACTTACCCTGGGGTAAATAAGTATTGGGTTTTAGGGTTTAGGGATGGATTGTGTATAGGGGAAGTTATGTGTTTTAGGATTCTGGGCTGGGTAGTGCTAGGGGCTAGAAAGGTTTTTTTGTACTCACGGATGGTTAGTGCCAAGAGGCAGCAAAGTGTTTTAGAACTCAGGGATGGGTAGTGCAGAGCAGTAGTAATCTTTTTATTAACCCTGGGCGTAGTGGGCATAGTGGGGTTACGCGAAGCACCACGAGGTGGGGGGAAATCTACCCCCACCCACACACTTCACGTAGTCCCACTACGCGCCGCCCGCCTCCCTCCCGCCCTCTTGTAAATATACTTCAAATAATTTAAAACATTGTAAAACGAATTAAAACGACTTACCTAAGATGCGGCGTCCCGGGGTTCCCTCTTCCTAGTTTCCCGCCGACTTCTTTCTGACAAATGCGCGGGCGCCAGCGCATGCGCATTTGTCAGGAAGAAGTCGGCGAGAAACCAGGAAGAGGGAGCCCCGGGACGCCGCATGTCAGGTAAGTCGTTTTTAATTCGTTTTAAAATGTTTTAAATTATTTTGGGCATTTAGAAGAGGGCGGGAGGGAGGCGGGTGGCAGGCAACTTCGCTCCGTCATGGCGTGTGTGTAGTGTTGCCTACTACGCCTACTTTGCGAATCGCGAAGTGGGCAACACTACGCACACTCCATGGACGGAGCAGGGCACTACACCCACCCTTAATTTTTATCTGCTTAGATAAGAGTAGTGAGGGACAGTAAGGATATTTTAGAGTAAAGCGATGTGTAGTTTACATATATAAATATATAGTGGCAGTCACCAATGTGTAGTTATAGTCAGGTCAGAGTTTCCATAAGAAAGGCATTTTTGTTTTATTAATAACTTTGATGAATCTGCACAAAACTTTCCAAAGCAAAAGTTCATTCACTTTCACTCCGTTTCGGAACGTTTTGTGCTGATCCATCAATTGGAGGAGAAGAAAATAGGAGTTGATCTCCGAAAAGTACGATTTCTGATGTTCATTTCCATAGAAACTTTGCTCTCTGATATAGAAAAAAGCTGATCTTATTCACATAAAATTTGGCACACAGTTAGAAATTTACTCTGAACGCGTGCTTTTTGTGATTGTGTAGTTATAGTTATGACCATGTTTCCATAGGAAATAGATTTTTTGGTTTGCTAATAATTTTGGTGCCGTTTAACAAATCTTTACAAAACTTTCCCAAAGAAGATGCATCCACCTCAGCTCCTTCCTGGAAGCTTTCGTGGTGTTTTGTCAAGCGGGCTGAGAAAAAGGAAGCTGGACAAAATGTGCTTACTCCATACAATTTTCCATAGGAAAATTGAACAACGATGCAGCAAAAACTGCTGAATAGAATTACACCAAATGTGTCAGACAGCTAAATCTTTGCCCTGTAACTGCGCGGAGCATTTTCTTACAGTTGGAGGACCAAAAAAAGATAGTAATTGGTTCTGGATGTATATTCTGATGCAACAAGTCTCTTCACTTCCAGAAGATGCCAAATCAAAAATGCCTTTCAACTGAATCTGTAGCAAACATAGGAAATCGTAAGAAAAAAGTATATTTTATTTGTTTATTCACAATTTGCAATAAATAGATTGAACTTGATAGCCATGTTAACCATTTCACGATCCACTGAGTAGGATCGTTGGGCTAAGCAGCCTTTAAAAAGGAGTAAAACCTTTCTATGGATAGAATTACGGGATTGAGGATTACATTTAAGGAAGGATGTTCTCCTCATAAGGCAATTATTCATGCAGGTTGACCAAAGTAACCATATTTAAAGTAGTAGTTTTCAGATACCCCAATGTCTGTTTTAATATATTCAAATGATTTAAAGCACTAGTCATAACAAGTATCCGAGATTCATTGAATCCTACAGTTCTGCCATGGCTTCCAATGCTCACCAACTTGACGTTCAGAATGCCAGGGAATGGAAGATCCATCAATTCCAGGAATCCTTAGAAATTGCTTAATTTTTACCGTAAAAAAGTGGCTAACACCATTAATTTGATTTCAAAGTACTTTGAATCTTCAAACGTAACATAACATCATGACAGCATGTTTTGTAGTATAAATAAAACCAGGATTTTGCGTAGAGATTGGGTTGAAACACGGACATCAATGATTTGCCTTTCGAGGACTGGTACTATAGCCTCCAGTCATGGAGGGATCAAGCGCCTCTGAACAAAGTCATGGTTAGTCTCTATGAAAGACTGGACCTACAGCAGTGTTACTTCTCCCTCTTACTTCAGGGAATTATGGAAATATAAAAAATATTCTCCTTTTGGAAATACTTCAGTGCTCACTGATCCTACCAAGCAAGACATTCCTAAAAGTCATTGAGAATCACCTGCATGATTGTATCTGAAAAGATAAATAACTCAAGATAAGGAGACAGTCCCCTGCCACAGTTAAGAGAAGGATGCTTCTGGTTCATGACCTCTGATGGCCTACTACTCCATGGACCGATTTCTTCACATTTCCAAAATGGTTTCATCGGTCCTCACATAGGCTGATGAGGTAGCATTCCATCTATACCCAGAACCCTGTCCACCTTTCCACAACACCAGTCACATCTGAGACAGACGTGAAACTGTGGTGACAGCAGCAACCATTAAGTGAGTGTCTCATGTAAGTTACTCTGGTGCGTTGAAATAAATTACTGTGGGAGGCTATGACCTCTAATACATCTAGTCCTACACTTCTAGAGGGACGGCTTCCTCTGTCTCTTCCTTGCTAAGCCTGACAGTTTTCTCCTTCCTCATACATTTCCTTGGCTCTCCCCCACACCATGCCACAAAGGAACTTCAACTTCTATAACCACAGGTCCTCTACAGCTTGCCACCAGACTCGCAAAGGATTCCGCTGAGGTGCCTCCCAGTCAAGGCCATTATACTACCTAGTCATAGTCTACCCAGGGCAGCATGAATGCAAAATCCAGGCCTCTCTGTATTCAACCGCACACAGAATAATATATTTCTTAAGCATACATCCACCAGTCGAATTACTTTCATATTTCACTATACTATTTCACCACTAATCCTCTGTGGGTTCCAGAGTAGCGTGCTACTCGCCGAAAAAGCAATTCGACGCCTCATCAGGGGTAGTAAGCACTATATAAATGCAATTATAATACAATACAACACAGGGCAGCCATGCGAAGGCTGGAGCTACAGCCCCTTGCTTGCTATGTTTGTCATCCTCCCTCAGGCAGCTGTGGGGTGGTCTTTATCTCCTACTGTGACGTATGCTCACTTCTTAATTTCTATAAAAATAAGTGCAGGGGTCCAAAGTTTTTTATAGAAGCCTGTCGCTGGTGCCCCCAAATTTCAGAAATGCTGCTTACTCTTAATTACCCATGTCTCTCCTTGAGATCCCTGCATATTTATCACAAATTTGTAATGTTATTTTTCAACCCTGTTTTTTCTCCCGGGCTCTGTTTTTTTCTTCCTTTCTCCTCCTCCCCGTCTGTCTCCCTTTTCTGTATTTTTCTCTCTTGCTCTGGGTCAAAGTCTGATGTTGAAAAGTAAGCGCGGGTCCCAAAAATGTGTTCTGGTTGCCCCCACCTGCAGTCACCAGCAACAATTATGCAATGCTTATGCTTCAACTGCGCTCTCTCTGGAGTGAACCAACACTCAATATCCCTCCATGTATTTTCCATACACCCGCCTCTTTAATCTCTCTGCTTCAGGCATAAAATATCCCGATTTAGGTATCCAGAAGGGAAGGGGAGGTGCAACCAATCTTATTTGACCCCCAGCGGCCATTGAAATGTGCACTCAATTTGCATCCTTTTTACTTCTTTTCCAATTCGCTTGTTTTAATTACAAAATATATTTCTTGCTTTTTGTTTGCGTCAGGTTGCCAAGTTGGCCCCTGTTAAGCAGCAGTAGTCGCATTCTCATGAAAGGCTTCGTACGAGGGTGGTTAGTGGGTTTATTGTTATGAATAATAAAAATGTATTTCTTCGCTCTGCTATCTCCCTCGGATCTTATTAAATTAAAATCGTACAGCGGTAAGAGGTAAAAACAGAACATTTGTGAACACGTGGCTTCATTTAGGCTTGGAGCATAAACCTTACAATTGATGCATGCGCAAACCTTGCGCATTTATGGTGCTCCAGGTTTCGTGATTATTATCCCAGTTCGCCAACAGGAAGAGATACATACACAATTTGTTCATTTCCGCAGCTCATTTACGAGACAAAAATGAAATACATCACATAAGACATGTTTGTTCTTGCGTGGGGACAGGTACACGCTGGGCCGTATTAATGTCAAAGCAGCGCAACCTGATGAATGGGCATTTGCAGGTCTGGCACCTCCGCTCGAGACGGCTGTGGGCCTTGTCCGCTTTTCCTACATTTTTCTAAGACTATGATCGATCAATCTAACATTTCTAGGCACTCATTGGAGGCCTGGCAATTGTTCGGTACAAGCAGCGCTAGCCACGTAATCACTGTCCTCGAGACTGGGAGGGCGGTTATTTGCCTGGCAGCCTTTGCTCAACCAAGAGTGAGTCAATGTTTTATTTGCAGGCATCATTATTTCAGCACGGCTCTTCAATCAACTCTTTATTTGCTCAGGGACGACAAGATGTGTATGTTTACAGAACCAGGCTCTGTGAACCGGCTAGGAGGACAGTCCACTCACTTTTCCAAGCTGACGCGTGCACTGGAAGGGGGCTGCTTGAACCGGAAGTCGGTGGGAGCACAACAAACGCTGGCAAAGCGAATACTGCAGCTCACGAGCGTACATTTGTGTTGTTTTTGTTATTGAAGTGCTGCCAGTTTTGGAACACATAGTGCCAATATCAGCAACACTCCCCATCCCCCATACAGCAATCTCCTGGCGAAATAAACAGACAAGACACCTTCTTTGTGGCGAAAATTGCTGCAGGTTTATTTGCATAAAAAATATGCCAACATGCAGGGCACAAGTCCTAAAAAGAGAAGTGGGGGGACACTGACGTCACGGCAGGAAGTGACGTCAGGAAAGGTGGCTTGCACCATCAGACTCATTGCCTCCCCTCGCTCACTCCTTAAATGCGATTGTATCAGAGAAGCCAGGATGTGAGCAGCATTCTGAATGAGCTTCGATCTCGCTCCAGAGAGGCCAAAGAGTGAAAGTGTGGCTCCATTTGCTCCAGTTATCGATCTCCTGATAAAATAAGTGGGGGGATGCCATTCACCCGCGGGGTACCCCGACTCAGCCCTGCCAACATGGTGGGTTATCTTACGGGCGATTCCAGGGCAGGCAGCCCCTCGCCGCCTGCCCACCTGATGAGCCAAATTACACCGTGGCCATGGCCAATTGGTGTTTGTCAGATTTGGAGGAGGGGATAACCCCTCCCACTGTTGGATCGCCAGTCCACCCCATTACTCACGCCCTCAGAAGGGGGCGGAGCGTTCCAGGCAACCCCCGGTTGCTCAGGTCCACAACCGCCCATAGGACTAACGGGGCGCCGTCGCTCCTCCAGGGTCCAATGCGAGGACCTCTCTGGGGATATTTGGCCTTTGCACTCTTGTTGTGCTCCTGCAGAGGGTACCCCTCTGTACCTTACAGCCTCTGGATCGCCCTGTAACTCCTCCTGCAACACAAAATAATAAGTTAGAAAACCCGTCCCCCACACTCTGCGAGTATGCCCGGTAAGCGGTAGGGAGGGAAACAGCGTCAGGGTAGTGGGTAAAGAGGATGGGAGAGCTACTTGTACCTCGCCCTCGCCCACTCCTGCCCTGATGTGACGCGGCGCGCAACCCTATAGGGGTCCCCAACACTGGGTGGCCGCCTCGTGTGCCCTCATGTGGCACTAAGACGGCCGCCCTCTTAGGAGGGCACCCTTCGTGGACCCTGGGCAGCCTGCATTGTTCACAGCGGAAACACTTTTGTATTTTTTAGTGTCTGAGCGTGGCATGCCACTCTCCCAGGGTATGTGATTTGTAGTAGGTTCTATCTGGAGGAAGAACATGCCTCCTCAACATGTCTCCTCACAGCACCGTCCATCAACCCCAGCACCCTACTCTCCCCAAACATGGCCCTAACTCCTGGATCATTCTTTACCCCCCCAGTCTCTCCAAACATGCTAGAAAAAACTTCAAACATAAACTCCTTATCCGTAACCCCGAAACACTCATTGTTGACAACTACATCAGCCTCACCTCCCCCATTATCACCAACTACATATTTTACTCCAAATGCCCCTCCAAATGGAAGACCATCTTCCTTCAACACCTCCCAATCTCTAAATTAACCAAAATACTGTATGGATTCAAAATATCCACCACTCCCTCCCCAGCCTTTCATGGTGATGTTAATATCTCCATCTTCAAAGCAGGTTACATTCTCATACAAGCCATGGCATTCCATCTTTCCATCTTCGAACTCCACTTCAGCACTATGTCCCTCCTCCTCGACCACTCGGCGCCTAACACTCCACCTCCCCAAATGAATAGCACCCCTCATACCTCCCCCCTTCACCCTACTCTACCTCCACTCTTAACCACCCTCTCTACTGCTAATGACATCCCCCATCCCAATCACATACTTCACATCCCTCTCTTATCTCCCTCTCTCCCCCTACCCTCATGAACTCCCTCTCTTCGGACTCCTCCTTGAATAATGATAGCTCCCACTCCCAATCACGCACTCACCACTCCCCTCCCATGACCCCACCTCCCCTTGACCCCCCAAACGCCCTCCACATGACCCAAACACTCACGTACTCCACCGTCCTTTCCCCTCAATCACCCGCTTCACTGGAAACTCTATGCCCCCTAAACAACCTAACCCCTCCACTGACACTTAACAGCTCTGTCACCCCTCACTCCTCACCTACCACCCAATCTTCCCACCCACATAACCTGCCACCTTCCACAACTAATCAAGACCACCCCTTTCCCCAGACCATATTCCTCTTTTCTCCTATGCCCCTTCTATCCCTCTCCGGAACCGTATGGCTCTGAATCTACATAACACCAAACTTGACCAATCTAATTTGACTACTGAACCCCTCAAAACTCCCAGCCCCATCGCCTTTCACCACACATCTCCTACCCATCTCCCCCTCACACACTATTCCTCCCATCGCAAATAACACATACCGCGCCCTCTCAACACCTCACCTCACCTTAATTGCCCAGAGCCTACAAAACATTGAACATGACCTTTATAACGTTACTACTTAACTGACCCGACTCAGGAAAAATTTCATCCTCCTCAGCTCCAAAACCCTCTACCACCATAAAACACCCTCCGACCCTCCCTCAAAAATCCCCCACACCTCACACAACAGGTGGAGACCTCTCCCTCTCTGCTGCGGTACACACAGACCTTGCTGCACCTCTAACCATCTCTAACCGTCTAACCTCGCCGACCTATGCAACTCCTACCTTCCTAATGTACCAACTACAAACCCTCCACTCCCCCACGCCCCCCTCCCTGTTATTATAGGTACTAATAGAACCTCTTCCTCCTCCACTTCCCCCAGACCACCGCCCCAACTCACGTTGATCCCCTCGTGCCACCCTCCATATACAACCCCACACCACTGAAGTGCATGCTCGTCAACTGCCGATCCGCTGTTTTACACGCCACGGAAATTTCGGAAACAATCCTAAGTGAATCCATTGATATCGCATTCCTCACAGAAACCTGGCTAAATGACCACTCAGCGAGCATATTCAACCTACTCTCCCCTCCTGGATACTCTATTCTTAGAAAAGACAGTCCAGGCAGAATGGGGGGTGGTCTCGCCATTATCTTCAAAAATGATTTTCAGTTATCCCTTGTCACTAACCCAGGCTACTCCTCCTGCGAATACCTGGAAGCGGAACTATCAACTCAAAACTCCCTCCTAATTTGCCTTCACAACATCTATCGCCCCCCCGGGTGTGGTACTGAAAATTCTGGATCCGTGTCATAAACATTGTCATATCATGACGATTTTGGTATCAGCAGACCGGTAATGGTTCGAATACTATGCACAAGCATTTCCGTCATGTTCGAGTGACGAAATCACCCTGAAATCGGCATTTTCGTCCTGAACCCTCGGGTTCCATTTTGTGATTGTCCTCACATAGCCAAATAACTAAGGCTATATTCGATCTGAAGGACACGTACACCTTTGCTGACTCCTCTGTGACCTGGGCAAGCTGACTCCACTGCCCGAAGCCAAACCTGTTCGGCCAGTTCCCTTCTCAGTGGCCGAATGAGATTAGTATCAAGGCACAACATGTCATAAACCGTTCATCACACACAAACCATGTCTAATCTCACACACACCTGTCCCTGTTTCTTCTTAATGACCTGCTTTACGAGGAGGAGGTGCCCATTTTTATTGGGGGTCTGACGATATCGGATGGAAATACTGGGCCTTGCCGGATAATTGATTATGGGTTGGACTAACTGAAATGTGGGCTTGTCATCATGACTCTGCTTTTTCTTTGTAGTGAAAATATGTGAATGGTCAACTGTAAAATAAGGAATGTTTGCCTGAAGCATATTATTTTGTATAAAAGGAAAAGTCTGGCTTTGTAATTTTGAGCAGTCTCCTGAGAACATACATGCTGTTGTACTTCTAGGATACCTGTTACTGGCTGCAGCCAATAAATACGATCTTTGACTTCGCCAAGAAGACTCTGTGTTTCTGTAGTCTGAAACAGGAAGGACTCGAAGTCTTTGGGTGTTCTCCCTGGCACCGCTGGGTTCTTAAAAACCCGGTACTTCAGTTGGCGCCCAACGTGGGGCGGTATCAGCGGTACCGGTCCAAGCCAGAGGTTCGTGAGGAGCTTTGTGTGAAAATTCTGGAGGAAGGCCGCCACTTCATCGCCCCCTGTATGTCGACGTGGTCCGAAAGTCTTTGCTGCGAGGTTCCCCGCGTCCCGACGGCTACGAAGGACTGCTGCCCTGACTATCACCCTGTTTTGGACCCTTGATGATTGGTAGAGCGAAACGAAAGACGAGTCTTCTGGTGACGTCATTGATACCTCAGTTAAGTATAAGTGGAGCGTCTCCCAGTCCTTAGTTTGGTTCTTAGTTTGGTATCCCCTTGGGATCGCTTTGTTTGGAACTTGCAAGTGCCAAAACGAAGGACTCGTGTATTCACAAGACTATCATATTCGATAATCCTTTGAAGTTTGAAGCTAGACTAGAGAGCGAAGATGCCTGGTCTCAGCAGACTTGGAAATTTGTTTTGTCTTGGTTGTAATAGGGATTCCCGGTTGGAGGACTCGTGTCCGGTTCCTCCGATTGGAACTCCAACATATGAATTGTATCTGAAACATGGTGTAGGCCCTATCACATATAACGAAGTATGGATCCGATAAACCAGAAAGGATGGTGTTTTAAAATGACCCCAATATGGTAGTTTTGACACAGAGATTTTGGATAATCTAGAGGTTAAACTTTTTAAGAAGAAAGCCCGGCCGGCGATGTTTGACTCTTTCTGCTTATGGCGCAAAGAAGCCAAACAGAGAGAAATGAAATTAGCGAAGAAAAATAAACGAGAATGAGGTATGTCAATGGTACAAGCTGCTGTTGCATTTAGGGATAACGAAGAAGGGCAAGAAAGCGAACAGATGAAAAGAGTAAAGAAGTTAGCGGTAGATAGATGCTACCCAGTTTTGCCAACTAAAGAACAGGAAGCAAGGAACGATCTTGAGAAAGATCCTTTAATGTCACATCTTTTGAGTTCACCACCCCCTTATGCACAAAATGCTACGGCACCACCGCCACCAGTTGTGGCCGTGCAACCTCCGGTTATTGTGCCACCTGCGATTCCTCCACAGTCAGCTCCTCTTCCGTTGGCTCAGTTAACCTGTGATGACCAGGTAATGTACAGGCGCTCAACAAAAATTATGGCCACAGTAGAAAATTTAGTAAGAAAGTTCTGCTACAAAGCTAAAAAGAGGAAGGTCATTATTCTTCCTCACAAACACCAAGGAACCCCCCGGTTAGAACATATAAAGATTCTTAAGCTGAGCAGATAGTAGTTAAGTCCAAATTGTATCTCAATGCAAATATAAATCACAATGATGAATTGATAAGTGTCCAACTTTGTATCCAAAGTGATGTACTCTTCTCATTAGCATTAGGACGATCTTAGGTCTCTTAACAAGGGGGCCGCTGCCTGCACCCATAAGATCCACCTTGATACCACCACCCTCTCTCGCACCTGTGGAGTATGCGGGACACTACTCAGAGCGTTGGATGACGCGAGAGTAAAAGACCCCGTTAACTCAAAACCACAGTTCAGTAGGGATTTCAGAGCAGGCTTGCTAAATTGCAGATCTCTTGCAAAACACGCAGATGAAATTTGGCTGCTATTAGAAGAGCATCAATGGGATGCACTGTTTCTAACAGAAACGTGGCTAAATGAGGACAATACGTCCTCTATTGCATCGGCAGTACCCTCCGGGTATAAAATATGCCTAGCCAACCGGACGGGTGATAAAAGAGGGGGGGGAGTGGCTGCTATTTTTAAAGAACAGCTCACACTCAGTTCATCAGCCCCCACCCCGAATCCGGAATTCGAGGGGCTCCATTTTTGCTTTCAGGTGGGCCATCAACTATCCCTAGCGGGATTAGTAATCTATCGCCCCCCGGGAAGGGAAGATCACAATCTGACCTCGATACTGGACACTATCATCCAAAGCTCCCTCCTTCACCCCCAATTCCTTGTGGTAGGAGACTTGAATATACATATGGACAGGGAGGACTGTGCCCCTGCTGATATAGTGAGGTCAACTTTAAGCACTGCCAACTTAAGCCTCTTAAACGCAGGCCCCATGCATAGAGCAGGCCACACGCTTGACCTAATTTTCTCTAACATCGATAAGACCGTCACAGACCCGCCGCTACCATTGACATGGTCAGACCACTCTCTGATCCCATTTCAACTAAAACTAGCGAAGGATAAACCTGAGACAAGCAAATGCTCTTTTATGAAAAGACAGTGGAAGAAACTAACCCCTGCCTCTATGGGTCCAGTCCTAGCCCAAAACACGCCCACCCTCACCTGCAATGCCGACTTGGATGCCAGGATGCTCAATGACTGGGTTGGGAATATGGTGTCCTCAATCGCACCGCTGCACTAGCCATATCGAAACGCAGCTCGCCCTCGGCCCCCTGGTTCTCGCAGGACCTTAGAGCTCAGAAATCCGAATGCAAAAGACTGGAGAGGCTTTGGAGGTTAAACTACGATCCTCTAAATAAAGCCAGATATAAGGAAGCCATCAATAAGTTGCACAAAGCGATTAGAAAAGCAAAAAAGCTATTCTACACGGACTCGATTCTGAAAGCAGAACATTCAAGTAAAGAAACATTCAGGCCAGCTCAAAGCCCGACCCTGGATGCCTATCTCAGCCAGGCGTGCCAGCAATCTAACGATAGATTGCTGGCACGCCTGGCTGAGATAGGCATCCAGGGTCGGGCTTTGAGCTGGCTTCAATCATATTTGACCCAGAGAACACAGAAGGTAACACTGGGGACATCCTCCTCAACACCGAAGCCCCTTAGCTGTGGCGTTCCTCAGGGGTCGGCTCTCAGCCCTTTGCTATTTAATTTATATCTTGCCCCTCTGTTCACGCTAATTGCCAACTGGGGAGTCAAGGCAATATCTTATGCTGATGACACCCAGTTGGTGTTCCCGTACTCTGAGGTATCGGAGGCATCCTTTTTGCGTTTTAAAGGTTGCCTCCAAGATATAGCTTACTGGATGAACACAAACAAACTGAAACTTAACGCCAATAAGACAGAAGTCATCTTTTTTGGTAATGGCCCTCCCCCGCCTTCTGATCTTTGGTGGCCGACAGAGATGGGTGTAGATCCCTCTCCCAGCCGGGCGGCAAAAAACCTGGGAATTCGGTGGGATGACAAGCTATCTTTTACATCCCACATCCAGCAAACAGTTGGCAATTGCCTATGTAAGTTGAGGAATCTACGGAAGATTCTGAAACTCTTACCGGTAAATTGCCGAAAAACTGTAATCCATGCCACAGTAACATCTAGACTGGATTACGCCAACGGCTTGTACATTGGCCTTCCCAAATACCAGATACGGCGTTTACAACTGGTCCAAAATGCGGCTGCGAGACTGTTAATGCGAATCCCTTTCAAGCAATCAGTCTCTCCGCATCTCCAATTACTTCACTGGCTACCGGTAGCTAGTCGAATTAAGTTCAAGGCACTCACACTGGCATACAGATCGCTGTACGGCACATGCCCAAACTATTTGAAAACACGCTTACCGAGATACAGTCAAGCCCGTTCCCTCCGTTCCAACAGTCGTACTCAAATTGCTGTCCCTTGAGCAAAAAGAGCTCGGCTAGGAGGTCAGACGTTCTCAGCTAACGTGGCAAAACTTTGGAACTCCCTGCCCCCAGCCCTCCAACAAGCCCCCTCTGAGCCGTGTTTTAAACGTATGCTGAAAACATGGCTCTTCACCCAACCACGCTAGTCACTTACCCTGCCGAGTCCTCACGGTCAAAATGTGTTCTGTAGCGCCGGGACACCTCCTGGTTGAGGTAGCTGTTCGCGCTTTAGAAAATTCTATATTATTATTATTATTATTATTATTATTATTATTAGCAACACCAGGGTATGTTGTCAAATCATCATATTCATTTATTTCTGTTTGTTTTCCATCAACAAAAAACACAGCCAACATGTGTTTCGTCGGGCATTACTGTCATGCCTTACAACTTCTTCAGGGCTGCAAGCCAAGACAATAGTACACTTAATATCTTTAACAACTAAAAATTTAGATAAAAATAATGATAAAGAATAATAAATATTAATGTAATAATGGGAGAGGATAGACCAAGTGTAGGGTCACCCTCCAAAGAGACCCTGTGAATGATAATAAAACAATTCAAGATTCACCTACAGTAGCGGTGCATACCCTGGTGTTTGAACCAAATCACAAGAAGAGGCCCAAACGTCCCAAGACTGAAAGAAAAGTAAAGTAAAAATATCTTTACCAAAGAAAGGTTCAATTCCTTTATATAATTCAGACTTCCAAAAGTATAGCCAGGAGTCACACTCTAGAACGAAAGACGACACTCCTCATTTTCTACTCGCATTCCTCATTTCATCCCTATGTATCATCATGTTATAAAGTAAAAATAGTGATCTAATCCTAATGTCACTGAAAAATTTTAAGCACATCACAAAATACCTTAATGGTACTCATTTCACAAGAACCATTAAAAAATACACAGCAGGTAAACCCCAGTAATGTAAAGTAGTGCAATAATCCAGTCATGTAGTACACATCATTATAGAAATAATCTACTTAATACAATGTCGCCATCAATCAGAAAAGTCTCCTAACATATAGAATAATGCAGTCAACCATTCAAATAACTTACCTCATTATAAGAGGGGAAGTCTTCTTGATAAATGTCTCAATCAGTCGAAAAATCTTCTAACATGTGAAATAAAGCACTCTGTAGTAAAAAACAAAGCATATCACACTCCTAAATAAATCTGTTGTTTTTGACCTAAATGTTACTAATACTGAAATACAGCCACTTTCTATACACTCACCAGTACTTTTACTGGCTGTCTCCAAAATATTAACGATTCTTCGGTGCCATCACGAGTACGTGGCAGAGTATGTTGCGTATCTATGTAAAAGTAATACAAAACCGCTCGTAAGAAATCAATCCGAGCTTAATATAAAAAATGCAGGTTACACCAAAAAAACCTGGAGGCTTACCTGCAGCCTACCGCGTGTACGCCGGCATGTGAACAACGACAGCAGCGGGCGTTCTGTGTACGCGCCATTTTATTAGTAAACACCAGGCGTTTTCGAGTTTAGTCGCCATCTTGTAGTGGCTAAATGACTCATAATCTCTTGGTATGCATATATAGAAAGATAACTTAGTCTAACTACATTAACTTATTTAAAATCAAACCGTAATGTTATTGTATAAGCGAGCGAAAATATTTCAATACATAAGTGTCCGCGTAATTATGTCAGATAATAACGATCACATTAGTAACGTGTGCATCGGTATCTCAACTTATCACAGTTAATTTTAATACTCCGTTATATCGAGTCACAAAATAATATTATCAACAACCAAGTAAAATGTCATCAGTTTTCTGAACCGGTCAATGATCGAACCTGTAAAGTACAAAAAGAGATAACTTAGCTGATCCAACCAGTCGTACCTCCGCTGTCGTGAGGACTTTAGGATATCAAGAGTCCACTATGACGTAAATAAAATTAGACTAGTATCATACTAACACTCAACCGCGGAATGTCATCCCAAGCTCCCGAGCTAAACCCCAGGTACACCCGAAGGTCTGAAAGAGTAATCAATTCTCCTACAGGCACATGC
The DNA here is from genome assembly GCF_964263255.1 of Lissotriton vulgaris. Taxonomy (NCBI): domain Eukaryota; kingdom Metazoa; phylum Chordata; class Amphibia; order Caudata; family Salamandridae; genus Lissotriton; species Lissotriton vulgaris. Next base: position 1,734,672,851 of record NC_141691.1, read on the forward strand.
ATCAAGCGATTTGGGAATCGCAAACGGTGCGAATCGCAAAATTCGGCCGTTTGCGATTCCCAAATCACTATTTGGGATGCATCATCCTAAAAGTGAAGAAATCGCTATTTTAGCGATTTTTTAAAGTGCGATTGCTTTTAAGGAATCGCAATTTTGCGATTCCTTAAAAGCAATGCATGAAACTTAAAAAAATTGCGATTTCGCAATTAGAGAGCAAAAATTACCATGAGGTTGGACCTCATGGTAATTTAGCGAAATGTTAGAAATATGCAATTTTGTGCATATTTTTAACTTTCATGTTGTGCACACACATGCCCTTAGGGCATGTGTGTACACAACATATGTGCATTGTTTGATTTCAGGGGTGCAACAGGGTGTCCTTTGGACACCCCTGCACCCTTGAAATCGCAATCTCAATTTGCGATTAGCTAATTGCGAATCGCAAATTGAGATTGTCTTCCCATTCATTCCTATGGGCCTCTAGGCCCATAGGAATGAATGGGAAGGGATTCCTTAATTGCGATTCGCAAAATGCTAATCGCAATTAAGGAATTCTAAGGAATCGCAATTTATTTAGCGATTTCTTAATGCATAGGCATTTGCGATTCCTTAATTGCGATTCCTTAAAAATCGCAATTAAGGAATCGCAAATGCCGAGATTGATGCATGTACCTGCTAGTTCTCATAGATTAGGTTAGTTAGGGGAACAAGAAAAAAGTTAGTGACAAGTCAGGGAAGCAGGACCAAGGAAAAATCAGCAAGAATATTTTTCAACAAGTAAATTGGTGGTTGCTGATTCGTCAATACATTCATTCCAAATAGAACCAATAATGTGCAAAAGTCATTTTTCAGCAATTAACAAGAACAGAGGTTAAGAAATAATAACCATATTAGGTCTAACCAATATAAAGCGGTCAATACAAAACATATAATCATACAGAATTTGCTTACAGTCCATTTATATACAGTAATTCAATTTCAACCTGATATATCAATTTAATCTCCCAGAAAGAATTGAAGTTCAGAGTCCAAATTTAATCCCTCCTCAACTGCTCTCATAATCATTATCCATCTAGCTTCTCTACGTCTTAATTTTAGGGTTCTGTTTCCACCTCTTTTATCACCACTAACATGTTCAATTCCGTGATAAGTAAATACATGATTTTTGGAATCATCCCTATTTTGAATTATATGAGAAGCAATAGGGTAACGTGTGTCCCCGTTTTTAAGAGCACGAAAATGCTCTATCATTCTTTCTTTCAGCCGCCTCACTGTGCTCCCTATATATATTTTCCCACAACTACAAGCTGTTACGTATATAACGTATGTAGTTTCACAGTTGATAAATGTCCTAATCATAAAAGTACCAGTATTATTGTATTCAAAGGACACAATCTTCTTGGTCACCCATCTACAGCAGCTGCAAAAACCACAGCTGTAAAACCCATTAGGTTTAGGTCGTAGCCAATGTTCTGATATAATAGGCTTTGTCGTTACTGGATAACTAGGACTCACCATATTTGCAATAGTCGTACCCTTTCGAAAGGTTAAACTTGGTCTCTCAGATAAATAGGGTGCTATGTCACCATCAGTCCTTAGTAGATGCCAATGTCTATTCAAAATAGCATACAGTTTGTAACTCCCTGTTCCATAGTTAGTAATCATCCATCTTTTGTTGATTCTGACTTGGTTCATTTCTATTTCTAGATCTCAAAGTATCTTCTCTCTTAAGCTTCAAAGCTTTTTGATATGCTTTATCAATGACTTTTTCTTTATATCCTCTTTTCTTGAATCTTAAAGTCATATCATTCAGATTTCTTTTAAAATCCATATCATCCGAGCAATTCCGTCTGGCTCTCAACATTTCGCCAAATGGAATCGCCTCAGTTTGGCTTTTAGGGTGACAACTATCTGCACGTAAAAGTGCATTACAGCTTGTTTCTTTGCGATACATTCTGCTACACAATTTATTATCTTTCACAAAAAGTTCAATATCTAAGAATGTAATATGAGATTGATCAAAATGTGTAGTGAATGTCATATTTTGGTCATTTGAGTTTAAATAAGCAAAAAATAGGCTCAATTTCTGTGGGGTTCCCCTCCAAATTAGTAGACAATCGTCTATAAATGTCCCCCAAAAGTAAATATGATCAATCCAGTTTTGACCCCTAGGGCCCCAGATCCACTCCGCCTCTAAGCGACCCATAAAAAGGTTCCGTTGGCTACTGTTCCTTTGGCGCAGCCTCCGCAGGGGCCGCCAACTTTGCCTTTATCTACTACTTCTACGTCTGTTTTTAATGCTCCTCCTATCCCGACTCTGGACTCCTCTACTGTTGTTCCGTCTTCTCTTATTCTTTTTTCTTCTCCTTCTACTAGACAGCGAATGACTGCTGCCTTTTCTGGTTTCTTTTCTCCTTAGTTGGGACAATTGGGTATGTCCCCTGTTACAGAGCGTAGACAGTCACGCAGTCAATTGCCTGACTCAAGAGAGAGAGAGATACTGGATCGTTTGGCACATAAATGGGTTACAGACCCGATAAGATACGAACTAGAATCCGTTATGGATGTCTTCCATCAGTGGGAAGCATCGAAACAGAGATACGTTTTTGAGAAAATGTGTGTTTTCCTTTGTGAGGAATTGGAAGAAAACAATTTGGAATCCAATATGTCTGAGTTGTATCGTGTACGGTTCGAGTTTGCAAAAGGCACAATTGTAGGTTCTGATATTAAGAAAGCAGTTGCGACATTGTTGTCGTTTAGGAGTGAGAGTGTTTCTCAGTCGTTGTTTGAGTCTGAGGTTAAGCAGAAGGCAAGAAAATATCCCATGAGAGAGGTTCCCCCAGTTTGGAGGGAAGGGGACGCTAATGCTAATCCCGCCATTCCGCCACATTTTCAGCGTGTGTGGGTACATGTTCCATGGAAGCGAGCTGAAGTTTTGGCCCTTAAACAGACATTGCCTGATCCCCGTAAAAATCCTGCAGGATATTACAAGGAATTATCACAGACTGCAGGCTCCTGCATCATGAATTTAGCTGATATAGACATGTTGTTTGGAAATGTTGTTCCACAGCCTTTATGGGGAAAGATTCGTCATGCGGATCATGATCAAGAGTTAGGCGACACATGGGTTAATATTGCTGCTGCTGATGGCAGACAAGTTGGTGGTGCTAAGCCCGAGCCTTTAGTAGCAGAACTTCCTGGTAGGATTATTACGTATATGAAGACTTTAATGCCCGAATCACGTGTTAATTGGGACAAGTTGTTTGCGTGCAAACAGAAGAAAGATGAGACTGTGTCTGACTTTTTTCACGCGGTTTGAAGAGACTTTCGTAGATCATAGTGGTCAGGATATGGCTACTGAGGGTGGCCAGAGATTGTTTGTTGACAAATTTGTACATAATTTGCTTCCTGAACTGTGTAATAAGTTGAAGGATTCCGAGAGTGCGTGGGCTGTTTCCACGTCAGCACAGATTTTAGCTACGGCCCAGTACTACGAAAATAGGCGCAAAGATGAGTTAGAGAAAGCGGATAAAAAGACTAAGGAATTGAAGACTAAAGTTCTTCTACAGCAGGCTTATCCACCCCGCAGTAATAACCAGCGCGACTATCAGCAACCTCTGCAATATTCGAGGAACTCGCAAAGAAATGAGTCTTCTCAACAACGTTTACCGTATGGGCCCAATCAGTGTGCATATTGTAAAGAAGAGGGTCATTTCAAGAGTAGTTGTCCGGTTTTGTTACAACGTACGAATGGTGCTTCTGGTGCAAGAGGTCGAGGTGTTCAACAAGCTCCTAGAGGTAGGGGACGTGGAAATTTCCCCCAGAACGCTCGTTCATTCCCGCCTCAGAATTCGATGAATAGTTTTGACCAGCAGAATAACGCATTTGCTAGGACGGCGCAGTGACTACTATGCAGAAGATGAGAATATGCAGAGTAATGATTGCTAGGACAGCCATGGACAAAGAGAGGGAGTTGTTTCAGTTCCGGTAGATCAGAGTGGACCTTATGTTGAGGTGATTACATCAGGTGTGTCAGAGCCTTTTCTGTTGGATACTGGTGCTACAAAGAGTTCTATTATGCACTCCAAACTCCCTGGCGCACCTTTGTCTGGCGAAATGAATGTTTCAGTAGGTTTTTCTGGCACCCCGGTTAGAAACCCGATTTCTAGTCCTATGTCTCTTTCTGTTGGACCTTGTGAATTCGAAGCACCCCTTATTTTTACAACAGATTGTGGTGAAAACTTGTTGGGATTGGATCTGCTGAAAAGATTATATGCAACTTTGTACTGTTCACCTTCGGGAGTACAACTTACACTGGGTAAGAAAGTGGTTTCTCCGATGTATTTGTCGAAGGATAAAGTTCCGACAGAATTGTCTTCTCTTCCGGATACTCTTTGGGCTACTGGCCCTAATGATGTTGGTCTCTTGGAAATACCACCATATGTTGTAACATTGAAAGCCAATGTTAGAATGCCGCCCATTCCCCAATACAAGATCTCTAGCGAAGGTGAAAAGGCGTTGTTAGCGATCATTTATGATCTGATTGAAAAAGATGTAATTGAAGAGACAAGAGGCAACGTTTGTAATAGTCCTGTTCTGCCTGTTTTGTAGCGTACTGACCTTTCCCAGCCACCTGTTTACAGGTTTGTGATTGATCTTAGAGAGGTCAATAAAATAATTGTGCCGCAGTTTCCCGTTGTCCCTGATATCACTGCCTTACTGACTGTGATTCCAGCTTCAGTCACTAGGTTCTCGGTAATTGACTTGAAGAATGCTTTCTTCAGCATTCCGATTGCCGAGGAGAGCAGAGATATTTTTGGCTTCAGTTTAGGAGGCCGAAGCTTCCGCTTCAAACGCACTCCTCAAGGCTACTGTGAAAGTCCATCAATATACAGTCGGGCTTTAAAAACACAGCTTGATACGATTGTTTTACCTGATGGCGCTACCCTTATTCAGTACGTAGACGATTTACTAATAGCTGCAGATACTGAGGAGATTTGTAAAGAAGCCACATTGTCGTTGTTGCGTCATTTGTGTGATCTGCATCACAAAGTCTCTCTTTCAAAATTGCAATATTGTTGACAAGAAGTGACCTACTTAGGTCACCTCTTCTCGAAGGAGGGAAGGAAACTGACCCCAGAAAGAATTCAGGCAATTGCAAAATTGAGTGTACCAAGGACACAGAGAGAAGTGCGTGCTTTCTTGGGCATTACATCATACTGCAGACAATGGATATCGAATTTTCCCTTATTGGCCAAACCTTTGGTGGCATTAACTTGTAAAGATACACCGAATCCCATTCCGTGGTCTGAAGAGTGTCAGAAAAGTTTTTCCGAATTGCGTGATGCATTGTGTTCGGCTCTTGTGTTGGGTACCCCCGACTACAGTAAGCCCTCTACATTGTATGTCCATGAGAAAGAAGGTTGTGCATTGTCAGTGTTGACACAGTCTTTTGGGGACAAACAGTGTCCATGCGCTATTTTTCATCGACTTTAGATCCGGTAGCTAAGGCGTTGCCGAGTTGCTTGAGAGCCACTGCGGCAGCAGCTGTTTCTATTCGACAGTCTGCTGGGTTAGTGATGAATAACATGTTAATAGTGATGGTCCCGCATGCAGTGGACACTCTGTTAAACAGAACAAAGACACAGCACTTAACTAGTGCTCGATTGTCAGGTTATGAGCTGACACTGTTAGCGAGTCATGTGCACATAAAGAGGTGCAATACGTTGAATCCAGCCACGTTATTGCCAATTCCAGTAGAGACAGATGATGTTGAAAAGCATGATTGCTGTCTCAGGACTGAAGAAGAAACGAAAGGGAGGATAGACCTCAAAGATACTCCTCTTCCAGAATGTGATGGTACTTTGTGGGTTGATGGTTCGTGTTTCAAGTTGCCGAATGGTGATACGACTGCAGCATATGCTGTGACGACTTTGCATACGATTGTTAAAGCTGCACGTATCCCACACAATTCAGCGCAAGCAGCAGAATTGATTGCACTTACAAGAGCGTGTGTGTTGGCGAAAGGAAAATGAGTGAATATGTACACAGACAGCCAGTATGCATTTGGTGTGGCTCACAGTTTTGGACGATTGTGGAAAGAACGTGGGTTCCTGACTTTGCATGGTGCTAAGATCCAGCATGGTCAGTTGGTGAATGAGCTTCTCGAGTCACTGACCTTGCCGTTACAAGTCGCGATTGTGAAATGCAGTGCACACAAAAAGGTTACAGATGATGTTGGTCGCAGAAATGCGTTTGTGGATGAAGTTGCAAAAGAAACTGCAAGGAATGTAATGAGTCGAATGTATGTTGCAGGCCCTGCAAGATGGGTTGGTGACGTTGGTATGTGTGAAGATACAATTGAGAATGTGAAATCCATTCAAGCTGAAGCTACAGAGAAAGAATTGAGTGTGTGGAGAGAAAGTACGGGTAAATTGGATGCAAATGGTTGTTGGGTTGAATTGTCAGAGCATCAGCAATGGTTGTTACCCGATGCGTATGTGCTTGCAGTGGTGACAATGGCTCATGGAATGGCTCATATCAGTGTGAAAGGGATCTGTAAGTTGTTAGCTCCAGTATGGCAAAATGCTGGAATTCCTAAGTGTGCGGAGAATGTGGTCAAGAATTGTATGGTGTGTCTGAAATACAATCCTGGTAGAGGAACCCCAACTCCAGCTGGTCATTTTGAGCCTCCAACGTATCCGTTCAAGGTTTTGCAGCTAAATTTCATCCACATGGAAAGGTGCAACAATTTGAAATACGTACTCGTTGTTGTTTGTGCCTTTTCAAGATGGGTAGAAGCATATCCCTTAAAGGACAATACTGCCTTATCCATAGCTAAAGCCCTTGTCAAAGAATTCTTCCCCAGATTTGCAATGCCGAGAGTGGTTTGGAGTGATAATGGGAGTGAATTTGTGGGTCGAGTGATGAAGAAAGTGTGTGCAGGACTAGGCATTCAACAAAAATTCCACGCTGCAAATCACCCCCAATCAGCTGGACTAGTAGAGTGCTATAATGGCACGCTAAAACTGAAACTGGCCAAGATTCAAGCGAGCACTGGTCTTAAATGGCCTGACGCTCTGCCCTTGGCACTCCTATCAACGAGAATGACTATACACTCGCGAGTAGGACTTAGTCCTTATGAGATTGTGTTCGGCCGCCCGGCCAACATATGGGGAGTGCCAAGGCCAACCAAGTATAGCGAGATCGAACACCCTGTACTGCTTGATTATCTGTATGAATTGACGGCTAAATTGCGTGTTTTACACCAACAGGTCCACAACACTCTGCTTCATGCCTCTGAAGCTCCAGGACATCCGATCGATCCTGGATCCTGGGTGCTGATTAAAAATTTTCAGCGAACAAAGAATGACCAGCCCCGGTGGACCGGCCCTCATCTAGTCCTTCTCTCAACAAGATCAGCTGTTCGAGTGGAAGGGAAGAAACACTGGATCCACGGCATTCATTGTAAGAGGGTCCCACTACCTCTTCCGTACGACCGTAGGGTCCAGGAGGGGATCGCTGACTCTGAAACTGAGACTCTGCCTCGTTTTCTACCTTTTAGTGATGCACGTGTAAAAGGAACAATTTCTGAACAGGAAAGCGATGATATTTTTCAAGAGGCTGTGCCACCGTCAATTCGATTGAACACTACAGAGCCTGATCTCTTATTCCAAGACCAGACAGCACCTGGAAGAAATCGTTACAATTTGAGGCCGAGAACTATGACTATGGACAAATAAAATATTTGTTTTTACTTTTTTATTGTGCAGCTCTCTCGTCTGAGAAACTTGCTTATTTTTGTTTTTCGAACCGCCATCCGGTTCTGCTGCTAGGGTCGCGGTTGCCCAAGTCTTTGGAGTGCAGCTGAAGACGTTAGGTCGACAGTTCTGGTCGGTCTAAGGGAGTTGCCCTGGACTGACAGAAGCACTCTTTAGCATAGAACACCCTACCACCGCGGGCAGCAAATTAGAGAGGATGGAGTTTTCCGAGATGGAGAGACCTGCCAAACGAATGAACTTTAAAGACAGAATGTGTATATGGATGACGAAGAAAAGATTTTTGATATCATGTATTTTCATGGTGCTTGGTGTAATGATGTTTTTAATAGGATATGTTTTATTCTCTTTTCAAGTAACATTTGCACCCACTACACAGCCCATACTTCCTCCTACTGTTTCCTTGCATTCTTTTCACCCTCTGCCTGAACATGAGTCCTCTAGAAGATTAGAGTTTATCAATAACTCTTTCGTTCAACTGTTACATCAACACCAATTAGTAGTGAACACAACTAACTGCTGGGTGTGTGGTCTTATGCCGCATACGACAGATAAGGGTATCCCATACTTGGTCTTACCATTTAGCTACAATGGTTCTTTGTGGGCATTTCAGACGATGTTCATATTTGCCATTGAACCATATCCCCCACGTTCCACGAAAAGTAACTCAAGCAACAAAGCATTGGTAGTAGGAATTGCAAATATGAGCAGAACAATTGACTCGTACAGAACGATTCCTAGAGATGAGTTGCAAGCTTACGTTAGATGGAACATAACAGAATATGGAATTACCCTGGGTGAGAACCAGCGAGCAAAAAGATCCTCCCCGATTTGGATTGTACCCCATCAGGGTCACCTATGTCTGCAAGGTAATGGCAAAAATCCCAGAGCTCAGTTGGGGAAGAGCGTCTGCACTGAAACATATGTTTTTGCAGCTCAAAATTCCCCTTCGTTTCTAGCAGCTAAGGGTACCTATTTCATCTGCCATGATAGAGCCTATACATGGTTGCCCCCTGACTTCTCGGGCACATGTTTTGTCTCGTTCCTGTTGCAAAACCCACCTACACGGCTACGGCAGAGTACCATAGGACAAGGATAGTTAGAGGTGTCATCAGTAAAGAAGACACTGCAGAACAAGAATTCGGAGAATTTGTAAAGGGTTTTCTGCCATTTTGGGGGCCTATGGTGAACAGCAGGAACATAAGGCAATTGACAAGGGTGGTTGAATCCACTGTAGTTGAAACTGCCGGTGCCCTTAGTAATTTGACTGCTGAGCTCCAGTCGGATCCCCTTATGACTCTTCAGAACAGGGTCGCATTAGATGTCATACTTGCAGACCGAGGTGGGGTATGTAAAGTGATCCAATCAAGTTGCTGCATTTTTATCCCAGACAATGCTCCGACAGCTTACCAGGCCATTTCCAAACTGCATAAGATCTCTGAATCCATTCACATGGATGAAGGAGACTGGTCATTGATGGGGTGGTTCTGGGAACTGATATCTGCCTGGGGATGGAAGATTCTGATAGTCATTGGGATGGTCTTAGCCATTCTTTTCCTGTTCTGTCTGTGTGTACAGTGTGCTCCTGCAATATGTGGCCTCTGTGCTACATCGTGTGTAAGGAAACCTGTGTCAAGAAACGAGCTAAGTAATAGGATGATGCTACAGCAACATCTCAATGACTTTATGAATATAGACCTAGAGTCAGATTAGCATGAGTATAGGTTATTGCCTATGTAAGGGCAAAAGGAGGGTCTGTGGTACTGACAATTCTGGATCCGTGTCATAAACATCGTCGTATCATGACGATTTTGGTATCAGCAGACCGGTAATGGTTTGAATACTATGCACAAGCATTTCCGTCATGTTCGAGTGACGAAATCACCCTGAAATCGGCATTTTTGTCCTGAACCCTCGGGTTCCATTTTGTGAACGGCAGCCATTTTGTGATTGCCTTCACATAGCCAAATAACTAAGGCTATATTCGATCTGAAGGACACGTACACCTTTGCTGACTCCTCTGTGACCTGGGCAAGCTGACTCCACTGCCCGAAGCCAAACCTGTTCGGCCAGTTCCCTTCTCAGTGGCCGAATGAGATTAGTATCAAGGCACAACATGTCATAAACCGTTCATCACACACAAACCATGTCTAATCTCACACACACCTGTCCCTGTTTCTTCTTTATGACCTGCTTTACGAGGAGGAGGTGCCCGTTTTTATTGGGGGTCTGACGATATCTGATGGAAATACTGGGCCTTGCCGGATAATTGATTATGGGTTGGACAAACTGAAATGTGGGCTTGTCATCATGACTCTGCTTTTTCTTTGTAGTGAAAATATGTGAATGGTCAACTGTAAAATAAGGAATGTTTGCCTGAAGCATATTATTTTGTATAAAAGGAGAAGTCTGGCTTTGTAATTTTGAGCAGTCTCCTGAGAACATACATGCTGTTGTACTTCTAGGATACCTGTTACTGGCTGCAGCCAATAAATACGATCTTTGACTTCGCCAAGAAGACTCTGTGTTTCTGTAGTCTGACACAGGAAGGACTCGAAGTCTTTGGGTGTTCTCCCTGGCACCGCTGGGTTCTTAAAAACCCGGTACTTCACGGGTCCACCACAGCCCTTCATTGAGGACTTATCTGAGCTCCTGACGAAATCTGCATTATCCAACTCAAAAAATATCTTTCTTGGGCGATCTTAACCTCCATTGGAGCGATACCAATGACCCCACTATCTCCCACCTCACTACTCTCCTTGAGATCAGTAAACTCAAACAACTTTGCTTATCCCAACACACTCCAAAGGTTCCATACTCGACGTCATTCTGTCTAACGAAGCTACTGTTCACCATCGATACCTCTGCAAGCCTCCCGCCTCTAAAGTTAACAGACCTAAGAATTTAACAACGAACCTAAAAGGTATCCCCGCAGACGCTCTCCAATCTAAACTCCAAGCTCAACTCCTTCTCATTCCCGACTCACAAAATGCAAATGAGCTCACTGAACTCTTCAATAATACTGTCACTGGTATTCTTGATGAACTGGCCCGCCTAAACTCAAAAACCAAAGAAACACCCCTCAAACTCTTAGTTTAATACTGAGTTAAATAATGAAAGACGGGCACTCAGATTAGCGGAAAGAACCTGGAGACACCAGCCCGCTCCCTCTCATCTGGCTCAACTCAAACGTGCTAGATCCATGTACAAAAAACACATCTTGAAGCAAAAGGCACCCTTCTTCCGCACTCAACTTGATCATGCCAAAAACAGACCCAGGGAACTCTTCAATATAATTCGTAACCAAACTTCCCCAGCACCTCCTAATATGACAGCCTCCTCAGCCAGATGTGACAAAATTGCCCATTTCTTCTGGGAAAAAAATTGCCAAAATTGATCAATCCTTCCTTCCCACACAACCACCCTCCAACCCGCTCCTTTAGACCCTTCTCACCCACCCACTTCCCTACACCCCCCAACAACTCCACTGGCCTCCCTCCTACCACTTCACCGGCTACCAACTCCCCTAACTCACAACTAAAGAACAATGCATCCTTGCAACTTCCTCCCTGTCACAGAGCTAGAAGTCCTCAAAATAATTGGCAATCTTAAACCGTTCTCCCACACAAAAGACCCTGTACCCTCCAATCTTGCCCCACCCTTAAACACATCATCGCCTCCTTCTGGACCAAATTATCAACACCTCTCTCTCCACGGGCTGTGTCCCCACCTCCCTTCAACTTGGACAAATCTCGCCCATAATTAAAAATCCTAATGCTGACCCAAATGACCTAAACAATCTCCGCCCTATCAACAACCTCCCTCTTCTCTCAAAGGTCCTTGAAAAATGTGTCCTACTACAACTTGACAAACACATCGAAAATTTCAACCTACTCGACCCCCTTCAGTCTGGCTTCAGGAAAGGCTGCAGCACTGAAATGGCAATGCTCAATGTCATTGATGACATCCATCAATCACTTGATAAGGGCAAGACCTGCCTTCTTATACTCCTTGATCTCCCCGCAGCATTCGATACAGTCAACCATTCAGCCCCACTTAGTGTTCTTAGGACCCGTTTCTGCCTTAATGGCACCGCCCTCAAATGGTTCACCTCATACCTTCAACACCGAACTCAGCAAATCAAAATGCAAAATTGTCTCTCTAACCCCTCTCCTGTCTCCCTTGGAGTCCCCCAAGGATCTATTCTCTCTCCTTCCTTCTTTAATCTCTTTATGGAACCCCTCACTCTCATTCTTAAACAAGCAGGCATCAACTACCACCTATACGCCGATGACACCCAAATCTATTACAAGATTAAAACTCATGCAGACGTCTTACACCTGAACAACTCCCTTCACAAGATTCCATCCTGGTTCCAGTCAAATCATCTCAAACTAAACTCTAATAAAACTGAAATCCTCTTCTCCCCTAAAAAGAACCGTCTCCCCATTCAATCATGGATTTCAGACCTTAACGCACTCAACTGCTCACTCACACTGTCCAACTCCGTCAAATATCTTGGCATTACTATCGACAACACCCTCACCCTAAACGTTCACATCAAAAACTCTGCCAAAAGAGACCTCTTCAGTCCCCGTCACCTCAAGAAAATCAAACCATTCTTAACCATCAATGATATTAAACTTGCAGTTCAATCACTGGTTCTTTCACGTATTGACTATGGTAACGCAATCCTCAACGGAATCCCCAAGGTCACCTTACTCCAATTAAAGCTGTGCTCAACCTTGCAGCCAGGCTCATCACAGACTGCAAACGCTTCGATCATATTTCCCCAGCTCTCAAATCTCTTAAATGGCTCCCTATCGAAGGGAGATCAGCTTAAAAAACGGCCTGCATTACTCATAAAGCCGTCCATCAAAACATTCCGCAGTACCTCTCCAGGAAACTCCTCATCGCCCTCCTCCTAATCCCACCGCTGCATAAAAAGAAAAACACATAATCTTACTCCTTCTCTGGCAATGCCCCCACTATCTGGAATACCATCCCAAAAAACCTGCGCTGTAACCCCATCTAAAACAGCTTAAAAAAAGACCTCAAAACCCACCTCCTTAATGGTGAGAGAGCGCAAACCGAGAAAAATGTATAAGTGCGCCATATTTACAAGTTAGATGCACAAATTAGTTAAAGCATTTAGAAGTGTCATAGATATAAAGAAATACATATACTCATGAGTGTTTAACCAATGTAGAATGCATATTTTAGAGTGTGAAGCTAATGTAGTAATGTATAGAAATGTTAGAGTGCTGTTAAGACTCCATGTTATGTAGCTGCCGCAGAAGAAAATGTGATGCTGCTAAACGTAGAAGCGTGCAGGCCTCATGGCAATGTATGAAGAACGAAAACGTGCCTTTACATTTCACATAAGATGGATTTGATATTATTCAGAACAAATGATCATATGTTAAAGTTATGTTTTATAGAAGTGTTTTATATAATCAGAGTGTAGTAGGTTAGAAATTGTTTTAGCTTAAGAAATAAAGGTTCACAGAGTGCAGGCCTTTGCAAGTAATTTAGTAGGCCTGGAAAGATAGAGCCGCTTCTTTGATCTGCACGTGTTAGTTAAAATCGAGTCTCGTTAAGCATAAATTGTCAACCATGTTCGAAGTTTTACGACCAAGAAGATAAACTGGAGGTCGGAATTTGGGGCCCAATTCATGGGTGTCTGTTTGCAGGTGCGAGGGGGTTCCAATCAAGAGAGTGATGAATAGAGCTCTGTCCGGGGAGACAGGCCCAGGCCTGGAGGAGGATCCAGGAATTTAATGGGGGGTACCGGCGAGCGGAGAAGAAGCCTGGGAAGCAAGGTCAACGCTAACAAAAGGCCCAGAGGAGTATCAGTATGGAAAAAGCCAGAACCGAAACCACGTGAGAGGTGTATGTGAGGGGCGTCTCTGAGGGGTGTTCAACTGTACTTGTGATTTTGTATTAGGGATAGCACCCTGGGGTGGAGTTAGAGCAGATGGCCTGAGGACCCTTAGAGAGCGGATGGGTAGGCAGAGAGGGTATGACTGAAATGCACAGACTTTCACCAAAGACTAAGGAAAGTGAGTGAACTTCTTTGGAAGTCACCACGGCTGACACCTTTTTAGATTAAGATTCTGCTAAGTAGGGATGTCACTTAGTCTAGTGTAGGGACAGTCTAACCTGATCTTTTTTTTTTTTTTTTGTAAATGACACTTAAGTTCCAACTTGTGTCTATTCTTGCAAACCTGTTAATCTTTGAATTGGCTTTTGTGGTATTTTTCTGTCGTCTAAGATCGTTCAGAGAATTCTTGTTTGTTTTGGTGCCAGCATACCTTTTGAACCTTATATTGAGATGCTTGTATCTTCAATTATCTTTGGCTTTATAATAAAACTTTAAATTTTATTCGTGGTAAGTGGTTCTTCAGAGTCGTGCCAATTCTTGGGATTGTTTAGCCTGGTAGTGGATTGCTTTTTACTCTATGACAGGCAACAAAGATCCAGTCGACCTAGGTGGGGATGTAGATCTAGAGTAATCAGGAAAGAGATCAAAAATCCCGCCTTCCCAGTTGGTAGCAGAGTAGGATGGTTGCCTTCTAGAGGAAGGTGATCTATATTAGGTTAAGATTACCCCGAGGCCCCTAGAGATCGAGAGATGACCAGAGGAAGAATCACCTGCCGAAGAAGGTGCTGACGGTGCGGGAGAGAAAAAGCAGCAGAGTCGGTCGAGAGTGAGTATAAAGGGTCATGCGTTGTCAGATTGCGGTGTTTTGTGTTGTATTTGTGTTGTAATGTCATGCGGAGTTGAATGCCTGTAGTGTGATTGAGGCAGGGTTTTGAGCGCGCGCAACCTGGTGAAAATCTTAAGTTCAGAGGAGAGCTTAAGTGGTTCGGGTGTATCGGACATCCAGAGTAATTGTCGACCATTGTGAAGGGGGTCATGAGGTACCATTGATCGCCCGCAGGACCGTGATAGGGGGAATGCAAGAGTGAGTGTATGAGTAACAGACGCTGGTCGGAAGTTACTGTGTGTAAGTAACCTATCAGAAAGGCGATCGTCTGGACGTTTACGGAAGACGTTTCGTCAGTTGAGGTGACAATTACAGTTAGACTGTGGGCGTACAGTCAAGAAAAGTGATCGCTTGGTCGGAAGTAATAATTTTTCAAGAGTATGAATGGGACGCATGCATGACCAGGGACACGAGCTGAGAAAGGAGGGGAACTGCTGAAAAGGGGACGAGTGACGTCAGAGAGAGCCGCGCTGTGATAGGTCGGTTGGTGTGAAGCCGCGCTGGGATAGGTCGGTTGACGCAGACCGCGCTGTGATAGGCCAGTTAGCAAGAACCGCGCTAGGATTGGTGGATTGTCATCAGGAAGTAAACAAGCGCAGGGAATTGAGAAAAGTAGATTTCGAACATGAAGTGTTTTAAATGTTTGAGAGCGATCTTTAAGAGAGACAGAAGGAACTCTTATTACGGGGAAGAAGCCCCGCCAGAGGGTACACAGGCTCATTATATGGCTACGAATGTTGGGTTGCATACTATACTGTGGATTTCTAATTGGAGTAAGATTACAGAGGGGAACGTGGAACTGACTTTTCCGAAATACGGAACGTTTAGATTAGAAGTATTGCATCAGTTAAAAGCAGTTATGACCTCAATGAGACCTCTGCCCAGACCAACACAGTTCGAAGCCCTTAATGCGTGGATTAGGGCGGCGCACGACAGGAACCAGAACAGGCGTCAAGAAAGAGTGAGACGATCGGTAAGAGCAGTGCAGGATGCCAAATGGGATGAGGAAGCTAAAAAGTGGAGGGTGCAGACTATTGAAATAGATAAATTGTACCCAGTAATAGAAGTTACCGGGGATAAGAGACCACCAGAGGAGGATGATGAGAGCGAGACAGAGGATAGTCTGATAAATAGGTTGTTGACAGACAGACCGCCTCCGTACAATAGAGGGATGGAAGGTGCTGAGCTCCAAAAGAGGGATGGGGCTGGCATAGGAGAGTATAGACCACTTCCTGTGACGGAAAGGGAACCCACCAAAGGTGAGGAAATACCCCAACCCAGTCCAGTACAGAGAGTGGTTGGAAGATTTGTGGTACAAAAAGTGCCGGAAACAGAATGTGCCAAATCCTACCAATTGCCAGACGCTCTCCAAGTACCTGTTACCATAGGTCCTATAGTATCGATTTACGAGCCAGAGAAAGCACGAGAGGAGGAACAGGTACGCCTGGACAGAGAGAGAGCAGAAATGGAAAGTAGGAACAATACGATTAATTCTCGAAGGCAGTTGCAGGGACCGAGAGATCGGAGCACACCATTGAATTCGGCGATGGATCCCATAATAGATCTGGGGGATCAGAGAGGATCGATGGATTTAAGGGGACCACGATCGAAGTCCTTTAAGGAACTGAGGGCTGACTTGAGAGAGTGGGATGCTAACACAGGAACCAAGAGCAATGGGTCAGGAGCAGAAGCAGACTGGGGAAGTCGAGGCGATGGAATCTTGTCTCACTGCGGGGCTAGTGAAAGCGGTCAGGAGTGCGGAGGCAAAAGTCAGGAGAGTAGAGGAACTATGCGTCGGTTCCATAGAGAGAATAGGAAGGAGCAGGAAGATAGAAGTACAGAGTGTGGAAGGGCGTCTCGTCTCATTCACAGGGAGGGAGACCGAAGGACGCAAGAGTACAGGGACAGATTCAAGTGCACTCACCATGCACCTGGCGATAGTAGACAACATTGGGATCGCGGGAACGTGGGGAGTTGCGAAGGGTCCTATCATGTGTTGAGTGACACTAGACAGCAAGGGAATTGCGAAAGCATGGGGAACAATGGAGGATCCTATCATGTGTCTAGAGAAATAAGGCAGAATAGACAGAATGAGACCGTGGGAAATAGAGCATTGTTTCACCACACGCCAAGGGAAGATGGAACTGCATGGGACCTAGAAAGATGGGAACATGGGAGGACTCCCCATAACTCGCCTGAACCTAGGCGTAGGGCTCGGAGCTGGGATGGGAGAGATGTCAATGGACCCTCTAGGAATGACACAATGAGAGCTGAAATAAAGGCAAAAAGGCTTGATGTAACCAGTTTAAAATCGGATCTAGATGAAATAATAGATGGTACGTTGCCTTTTGAGAGGATTGACATGTACGAGCAAGATGAGGTACTGTTCATAGCAAAGGATATTACTCGGAAGGCGAGAGCAGTACACGAGAAATTATCTGAATTGGCAGACAAGTACATGGTAGACCTGTCAAGGACAAAGGCACTACATGGTAACCATAGGTTGCATTACTCAGACCAGGATCTTGATGAGAGAAGGACAATCAGATTAAAAACACACATAAGGGAATTGATCACAGGAATAAGAACATGGAGAGATTTGGATAAATGGGAGGTAAGGTGGTCCAAGAAAGGGACTGTCAGGCGGAGCACAATTGTGATGTCCCCGGAGGGAGGGCTACAGAGGATGGAAGCATACCCTTTGCGAGAAATTGCGAATGGGAGCTATGTGCATGTGCCCTGGAGTAGGGGGGACTTAGCGGCATTTACCAATTCTTTTCCTAAGCTGAGGGAGAATCCCGTGGAGTGGTACAAACAGGTAGAGAGGTTTGTAAAAATCTCTAAAGTACTGTGGGTTGACTTGAACACCTTGTTCGATATTGTAGTCCCAGGAGACTTGTGGACGGCATGCAAAGTTAGTGTTGAATGGCCCACGTCTGAACCGGAGAGGGATGCTTAGACTAATGGACCGTCAGAAAGAGTCATGGAGAAATATGAAAGGGTAATGACCTGGCTGAAAGATAAGGTGCCACTGCAGGATATAGATTGGGTCAAAATAGATCGGACTAGGCAAGAACCCAAGGAGACAGTCCATGAATATTATGAGAGGCTACTGAAAGCGTTCAAACAATACAGTGGATTAGATGTAATGGATCCTAAAGATATAGAACAGTTTGTGTCAAAATTCGTTTTGGGGTTGAGACCTGATATTTGTTTGATGATTCAACAGCATTGAATTTGTTGGCAAAACAAACCATTAGATGAGATTTCGAGATATGCGAGATACTGTAGTGATGAAATAGATTCCAAAGCAAAGAAACTTAAGGAGAAGTTGATGATGGTACAGATGCAGTCGGCTGGAAAGGGTGGACAGCAGCCACAGGGAACAGGGACCATGGGAAGGAGGTCGAATAACCAGAGCAGGGACAATGAGGAAAATCCTAGACCTAGAGTAGACCTGGCTACCTTGAAAAGGACGACAAAGTGTCACCAGTGTCACCAGGTGGGACATTGGAAACGCGAGTGTCCCTACAACCCTGAAAATGGAGAACTAGAACTAGAGGAGGAAGTTCAGAGCAGTCCGGTAAAGGGGACAACGATACCCAAGGGTAAGGTGGTCAAAGGGGGGACCTCGGCTCCTCGAGCCCAGTTCCCTCAACCACCCAGAATTGCGACAGGAGGAAAGACTTATAGACAGATGCCTCTTTTTGTAGGAGGAGAAGAGTGTTACTATGTTGATCCTCTAACTGGACAGCGGGTGAGTAGAGAGGAAGACTGCACCCTCGGGGCAGTTCTAGAGGGGGACCAAAGGGGACCGTACGTGGAGGCCGAAGTGGCAGGGTGTCCTACGACCTTCTTGGTGGACACGGGGGCCACTCGATCCACTTTGAGATCAGCAGTGGTTCCAGGTCTGCCAATGTCGGGAGAAACAATACAAGTGGTAGGAGTCGCAAATAAGAGAATGACTAACCCTCTGACAGAACCAGTATTAGTGAAAATAGGGAAATACAGCGATGAGCATCAGTTTGTGGTCTGTGACTCTAGCCCTGTGTGTCTGTTGGGAAGAGACTTATTGTGCAAACTAAATTGTACAATATACTGCACACCTCAGGGAGTGGAAGTACAGACTAACGACAACGATGCCGACTTTAAAGATGCAAACTCAAAGGTGTGGGATTTCACTGGGGAAGAGATAGGACTGATTAAAGGGGTGGAACCAGTGAAAATCATGGTAAGACCAAATGTTGAATATCCAAGAACGCCACAATACAAATTGACCCCGGAGACGATTGCAGGAATAAAACCCATAATCGACTCCATGATTAAGCAGGGAATACTGAAGGAAATCGTGGGAATTCCATGTAACTCCCCGATTATGGGTTTACAGAAACCTAGTGGGAAATTCAGAATAGTGCAGGATCTCCGGAAAATTAATAACATAGTTGTTTCATGTTGTCCAGTGGCACCGAATCCATCAGTGATATTGTTTCAGATACCATTCCAAGCTGAGTGGTTCACAGTGATAGACCTTTGCCAGGCCTTCTTTTCAATCCCATTAGATGAGGAGAGCCAATTTCTTTTCGCTTTTAAGCTGGAAAATCGCGTATTAACATGGTGTCGTATCCCACAGGGGTATACAGAAAGCCCATCGATTTTCAACCAGCTACTGAAGAAAAATCTTGAAAGTCTAGTACTGCCGCAGAACTCGGTTCTGGTCCAGTACATAGACGACCTACTTGTCGCGTCAGAAACAGAGGAAGCTTGTAAGGTAGACACCATCACCTTGATGAACCATTTAGCTGAGAACGGACACAAGGTGTCTCCGAGCAAATTACAGTATTGTCTGACAGAAGTACAGTACTTGGGTCACAGAATTGAAAAAGGGAATTGTAAATTGTAATTGTAATTGTAAAAGTACTTGTAAAGCGCGATTGCTGCCCGAAAGCGTCCAAGCGCTGAGTAGAAGCAGGGAGTGCCTGGAGGGAATCTAGGGGGAGTCGGATTTAGCGAACAGCAGGGTCTTTAGACTTTTACGGAATGAAAGGAGGTCTGGGTTGGACCGAAGTGAGATGGGGAGAGCATTCCAGAGCTTGGCGGTGTTCAAGGAGAACATCCTGCCCCCAGACCTGGCTCGCTTCACTCTGGGAACAACAGCGAGGCACGCCTCTGTCGACCGGAGTTTCCTGTTAGGTTGGTAAGGAATGATAAGGTCAGTGTTAATGGCTGGGGCTGTTTTCCAGAAGGCGCGATGCGCCAAGCACAGCGCCTTGAAGGTCACTCTCTGCCTCACTGGCAACCAGTGGAGAGTTTTCAGAGCGGGTCTGGCTGATTGAGTGCGCGAGAGTTCTAGCAAGGTGCGGGCTGCACAGTTTTGGACGACCTGTAGTTTCCGGAGGGTCATCTCTGGTGCCCCTAGATACGAGGCATTGTTAGAATCCAGGCGAGACTGGATAAGGCCTTGTACCGCCACCTTTTTGGCCTCTAGGGCGAGTAGCGGGAGGACCTTCCTCAAGATTCTAAGCAGGCCAAAGCAAGTGGATGACAGTTTTTTGGCCTGAGTAGCAAAGGAGAGTTTGTTGTCAAGCCATATCCCCAAGCTTTTAACGCTGTCCTTAGGGGTGGGAGGGGGGCCCAAGGCACTGGGCCACAGTGAAGTAAATGGTACGGGAGAGGTGGGGCCTAGGAGCATAAGCTCCGTCTTATCACCGTTTAGTTTTAGGGAGGAGTTGGTCATCCATCCCTTGACATCCACTAGGCAGTTTAGGAGGTCAGCTGTGGAATGCCTACTGTTCTTCGTGGCCAACGAGACCACAAGCTGGGTGTCGTCGGCATATGACACAATTTTAATGCCATATGGTTCGACAACACCCGCCAGCGGCCTCATGTATACGTTGAACAGTACAGGGCTCAAAGAGGAGCCCTGTGGCACTCCACAGCTCAGGGGTTTACTCGAGGACACCATCTCTCCGTCGAAGATCTGGAACGACCTCCCAGACAGGAAGGACTCGAACCACCTTAAGGCGTCACCTGAGACTCCGATGTTATGGAGATGGTCCAGCAAGGTGGTGTAGCTGACCGTATCGAAGGCAGCACTTAGATCAAGGAGGATCACTGCCACTGATCCTCCCTGATCCAGTATCCTTCGAGTTTCTTCGGTGACGGCTAGCAAGGCGGTTTCAGTACCATGCTTTGGTCTGAAGCCCGTCTGGGATGTGTGTAGTAGAGAGTGGTCCTCCAGGAACTGGACCAGCTGCATGTTTATGTGTTTCTCTAACACCTTGCTGGCCCAAGGAAGAAGAGAGATGGGACGGTAGCTGGAGTAGTCGTCTGGGTCCAGGCTGGGCTTCTTCAGCAGCGCCCTTACCATGGCCTGTTTCCAGGCTGTGGGGACTGAGCATGTGGATATAGAGGTATTTAGAAGATCCCGGATGACAGGCAAAGTGGCTGTACTTGCCTGCATTAGGATTTCTGGGGGAGCAGGATCACGGGGGGAGCCAGATTTTACTTGTCGTGCCACTTTGCTTAAAGTGTCAAGGTCCAGAGGAAGAAAGTGCTCAAGGGCAGGCTGATCTAGGTGCCGAGGTGATTTAGGGAGGGGAGGGTGAGATACATCCAAGGTAGTGCCCGAGGTGGGGAAGGTGGAGTAAATTTTTGTGACTTTATTATAGAAGAAATCCGCAAGCTCGTTGCATTGATCCTTGGTTTTGTTAGGTGGAGGAGCCGTGTTGGCGGTGGAGCAATGCTTTATTATCTGGAAAATTTCTTTAGGTTTTGATTTTGCTTCTAATATTTTCTCAGAATAATAGGTTGCCTGGGCTGTCTTGATCCCTTCTTTATAGACTTTAATCGCCTCTTTATAAGAGGCCTTTTTGTCTGGGAGAAAGTCTAAGCGCCAGGCTCGCTCTCGTTGCCTACAGAGGCGTTTTAGTTGTCTAAGAGAGTCAGAAAACCAAGGGGCAGTTTTCTGTAGTCTGTTAGAGGATGATTTACGGATCGGGAGAATCGAGTCTAGCGAATGGGTGATCCAGTTTTCGTAGTGGGAGTTAGCCGCGTTGGGATCTGGGCAGAGTGAAGGGCAGGTGGAGTCTAGTTTGTGTAGCCAGGCGTCCAATGGGAGTTTTGACCAGTTCCTTCTAGAGGAAACTTGGGGAGGGGGCTGGGGGGTTTTGTGTTTGACCCAGGTGAATGGGATTAGAAAATGGTCCGACCATGGGAGGGGGGTGGGTTGATCAACAGTTAGATCCGAACAGTTGCTGAATATGGGATCGAGTAAGTTACCCCTTTCATGGGTCGGAGCAGCAACCAGTTGGGACAGTTGGAGGGCCTCCAGGTCCTCTAGAAGTTCCTGAGCAATGTGGTCTGAGGGGGAGTTGAAATGGAGATTAAGGTCTCCTAAAATCGTGTAGTTAGCGGCAGACAGAATTCTTCCCGCTATGGTCTCAGGAAGAGACCTATGAAACTCTTTTACGGGCTCCGGGGGGCGGTAGATCAAAGTACCGGAGAAAGTATTGTTCGCATTGAACTCTATGTGGAATGCTATGCTCTCACATTCAGGAACGGTCTCTGCTGTGGTACGGCATCGGTACTGGTTCTTCAGAATGATCGCCAGACCTCCGCCTCTCCCTACCGGTCTATCTGCTCTAAGGATATAATATCCTACGGGTAAAGCTTGAACTACGTCCGGCTCAGAATGCCCGGTGAGCCATGTTTCTGTCAGAAATAACACGTCTGGCTTATGTTCTTCAAGCATCATGGCAATCTGTATACTGTGTTTGGGCAGGGAGCGGCAGTTTAATACGTACATACGGTACGTTAGTGCTGTGGCTGATGGGGATTTGCGGAATGAGTGCTTGCACCCTGGACATCGGGCGGGTAGCTCTAACGGAGCGAAAGTGTGGGAGCACTGAGGAGTGGCAATCCCACCTATGCTATGTAGGGCCGCCGAGCTGTAGGTCCTGCTGTGGATGTCGTGAGAGCCAGGGTGTGTGGCCCCGGGTCCCGGCTGGTCGCGGACAGGCGCAGACGGGCTTGCCTTAGGCGCGCCTTCGGCGCGCAAACGTCGCGCCCGCTGCGCTCGCCCGCTGCGCGACCGAGGATTACACATATTTTATGCGCGAGTGTTGTGGGGGCGTGGCCTGAAAGGGGCGTGGCCTGAAAGGGGCGTGGCCTCCGCTCGTGGTGGGAGGGCGCGAGGGGAAGAGTGTTTGTGTCGTCAGCGCTAGCTCCGCTGTGAACACAACGAATTGCTGGTGAGTGCAGTTAAAGACACAAGTTGTCTGTGCTTTTAAAAAACAAGTTAACAGTGACAATGATTTTTAAAAATGGTCTGCCTTCCTCCCGGCTTCCGCCTCAGGAGTCTGCTTCAGTTCTGTCTGTTTGCCCAAGCTCGGCGCTTTTATGCGCGAGTGTTGTGGGGGCGTGGCCTGAAAGGGGCGTGGTCTCCGCTCGTGGTGGGAGGGCGCGAGGGGAAGAGTGTTTGTGTCGTCAGCGCTAGCTCCGCTGTGAACACAACGAATTGCTGGTGAGTGCAGTTAAAGACACAAGTTGTCTGTGCTTTTAAAAAACAAGTTAACAGTGACAATGATTTTTAAAAATGGTCTGCCTTCCTCCCGGCTTCCGCCTCAGGAGTCTGCTTCAGTTCTGTCTGTTTGCCCAAGCTCGGCGCTTTTATGCGCGAGTGTTGTGGGGGCGTGGCCTGAAAGGGGCGTGGCCTCCGCTCGTGGTGGGAGGGCGCGAGGGGAAGAGTGTTTGTGTCGTCAGCGCTAGCTCCGCTGTGAACACAACGAATTGCTGGTGAGTGCAGTTAAAGACACAAGTTGTCTGTGCTTTTAAAAAACAAGTTAACAGTGACAATGATTTTTAAAAATGGTCTGCCTTCCTCCCGGCTTCCGCCTCAGGAGTCTGCTGTTGGATTCCACAGGCCCAGACACTGCAGGAACGAGGTATGCCCAAATCCACTACCCTGACTCAAAGGCCCCCCATGAGATAGACAAACATGAGAGGACACCCGAGCCCAGGGCAGGGGACAGGAAATCAAAATGAATGGGACGTCAAAAAGTCTTCACCCCTGATTTGGACTGGACAATGATACTCGGGCACCACCTCCTCGCCTCTGTACCTATGAAAGAAGGTGCACACAATTACTTCTGTGTCCAAATCAATGGCTACCCCTTATCCCCCTAGCCACACTCCACCATACACTGATAAGACCCCTCCTTACTTGTGTAATATACAGGATGAGCCTCGGGAGGTCTTTGGCAGCAGGAAGATGAATATTTCACTGATGTGGATGCATCCAATTCCAATTGAGGGAAGGAAAATTAAGGGAAATTCACTCGAGGAAGCTGACTACAAAAACGGGACTCCTAAGGGGAAAAAGCCATAATACTCGGCATAAAAAACCCCCGCTATGTCCTTCCGAGTGATTTTTAATCTTTTCGAGCCAGAAGGGGGATAGCGCAAACAAACGTTTCCCTCTTCCGGGATCTGCAGCTCCTCTGTCGTCCCAGCGCGACTGAAAGCGCCCAAGCGGCACACAACGAGGCGGACAGCCTCACAAAACGCGGAAGTAGAGGAGGCTGCTTGGAATCCACGCAGCTAACACGCCAGCCGGCGTCCTTCGGATTTATTACTGAATGTCCTTCCGAAGAGCTGGTATCTGAGGAAACTGGAGCCCCAGCAATCCTCGAATACTAAAATAAACACAGCAGCTCAATTCCAAAAACGAAGGAACAGTGGGCAGGTAAGGGAGGAGGGGGGGGGGAGGACAAATGGGATACAAAAACTTCTCCTAACTGCACTAGCTACAAGGGACAAAAAACGGAATAACCAGGGAAAGGAAAGGGCAATACCTGAGCAAAAACTAAAGTAAAAAGGGAATCCAAAAGTAAAGGAACACGAGCCCGTGAACCAATATCTCTCACAACGTAGAATCCACAACACAGCACCTGGAACCCAAACTAAAAGATACCAAGCACTGAAAGGAAGAAGGGGCGGTTCCTTTATCCCCCTGAGGCCGATCATGTGATGGTGAAGTATGGCCACAGAGGACAGACTAGCCCTAAATCCTAACATCTGCTTCAGAAGCGGAAGGTGTCTCCAGACAGAATAGAGGCGATCATGAAAATGAATTCGCCCACGACACAGAGAGAGGTCAGGATGTTCCTAGGAATGGTTGGTTATTGCCGACAGTGGATAGCTAACTTTTCACTGAAAGCAAAGCCTTTACAGAAACTGACGCACAAGGAGGTGAGTGATCCGGTACCATGGGACAAGGACTGTTTGATGGCATTCTTGCAGTTGAGAGAGGACTTGTGTCGTGCTCCTGCTCTGGGAATGCCGGATTACGAAAAACCATTCTTACTAAACTGCTGTGAAAGAGAAGGTTGTGCTTTGTCGGTTCTAGCCCAAATTCATGGAAATGCCCGTAGACCAGTTGCATACTTCTCGGCTACTTTAGACCCAGTAGCCGCAGCGTTGCCCGGATGTCTCAAATCCGTTGCTGCAACGGGTGTCAGCATTGAGAGGTGTGAGAGCATAGTCATGGGACACCAGTTAGTGGTGTATGTACCTCATTCTGTGGAACTGTTAATGACCAGGACCAAGACACAGCATTTGACAAATAACAGGCTCACGCGTTACGAGCAAGTCATTCTTGCCGCGGAGAACGTGACCCTTAAGAGATGCTCTGTCTTGAATCCTGCTACTTTGATGCCACTTCCAAATGACATAGAAGATGGAGAATGTGAAGATCACGATTGCCTTGATGTGACTGAACTATGCACCAAACCGAGACTAGATATTGTAGATGAGCCGTTGACTGACCCTGATGAAATTTTCTTTGTCGATGGCTCATGCGTAAGAGACAATATTGGTCAGTTGAGAGCAGCTTATGCTGTTTGCACCATTACTGGAGTTATGGAAGCCGCTTGCCTGGAAGGAGTACACTCCGCTCAGGTAGCTGAAATTATTGCATTGACACGCGCCTGTATAGCAGGTAGCAAAATTCGAGTCACCATTTACACCGACAGCCAATATGGTTTCGGGGTAGTTCATGACTATGGGCAATTGTGGTCTCAAAGAGGTTACATGACTTCTTCAGGTTTACCTATTCGAAATGGGGAATTTGTACGATTGTTGTTAGAAGCATTACAAGGTCCGACAGCTATTGCTGTTGTTAAATGTGCAGCCCATACCAAAAGTACTGATTTTGTGTCCCAGGGAAACAGATACGCAGACGAGTTCGCACGTTACTGTGCAGAGCAGGGATACTCTTTTACAGAGGTAGAAGTAGGAGGGACACAGGAAAAGACAGAGTTAACTATGATGTTGGAAACTGTAGACACCTGGGACGATTTAAAGGGCATACAAGAGAATGCAACAGACTTTGAGAAAAATACATGGGAAACCGCAGGTTGTGTAAAAAGTGAAATGAACTTTTGGGTTTCAGCAAATGGAAGGGCAGTGTTGCCAAATGAGTTAGTGAGTCCAATGGCGAGACAGATTCATGGCCCGGTACATCTAGGCAGAGATGCTATGCTTCGGGTATTCAGGCAAACGTGGTATAACCCCAAGTTTAGAGTAGCCGCAGAAGCAGTGTGCCAGCGATGTGTAACCTGCCAACAGTTGAACGTAGGAAAGAGAACACCAGTCACGTTGAGTCACATAGGGAGGTCTGGGGGCCCGTTTAATCAGATGCAACTAGACTTCATTGAAATGCCAAAATGTAACCGCCTCAGATACGTTCTGGTGGTTGTCTGTATATTTTCCAGATGGGTCGAGGCTTACCCTACACGCAGGTGTGACACACTCACAGTAGCAAAGCTATTGCTTAGGGAGTTAATACCGCGCTTCGGGGTGCCGGCCTCTTTGGAATCAGATAGGGGAACACATTTCAACAGCGAAATTGTGAAGATGCTCTGCTCAGCATTGAACATTGATCAGAAGCTGCACTGTAGCTATCGACCAGAAGCTTCAGGAATTGTGGAGCAGATCAATGGGACGATAAAGTCCCGAATTGCTAAAGTGTGTTCAACTTCATCGACATCTCTGAGCTGGCCTGATGCACTGCCATTAGTACTTATGAGCATACGTAGCACACCCGACAGGAGAACAGGTCTCTCTCCACATGAAATTTTAATGGGGAGGGCAATGAGACTGCCATCAGTTCCAACTGCAGCATTGTTGATATTCACAGATGATCTAATCCTGGATTATTGCAAGGGACTTTCTGATGCCATCCATTCTGTGTCTCTTCAGGTGCAGGCTGCTGAAATTCCATCGTCCCAAGACCTGTGCCACGACCTGTGCCCTGGTGATTGGGTCGTGGTGAAGAAACACGTCAGGAAGAATTGCTTAGACGTGCGTTGGCGAGGGCCCTACCAGATCATCTTAACATCGAATACTGCTGTTAAGGTCGGAGGGCTGCCCAACTGGATTCACGCCTCCCATACGCGGAGAGTTCCAGCACCCCTGGAAGAAACAGCTCCTCTCTCGGATGAAAATCCAACTGTGGACGAAGAATCGATAGAGGGGACCAGCCAAGCTGTGGGGGTGTCGGAGGAAGCTGGGAGCGTGTCAGACCAAGTGGAAGAAGGGCAAGACGACAGTGAAACTGACGTTGCCACAGAAGGAGAAAGTAGCTGTGAGTACGAAACAGACACTGATCAAGCTACAAGTGATCAAGAGTCAGGTGTGAGGACAAGAAGCAGGAGAACAAGGCGTCGAGAGACTAGTTGGCTTGAAAGAAGGAAGAGGCCGAGCTTGAAGTCAACTCCAGAGAGAACCCTTGCTCCTATATCCGAAGACTCAGACCTGGACGAAGGTGCACAGAACTCAGAAGCGGAGGGTCCAAGAAGATCAAGGAGGGTGCGTGTACCCTGCAGAAGATACACCACTCCTGAGTGGACCTACCTAACAGCAGATGTCGTGTGCACAGAGATCCGGGAGGGTGAGGGAAGTGACGGTGATCAGCACTGACCCAATCATCAAGTTGGAAGTAGCGTTGTTGGTGCCTGGAGTTGAAGCTGAAGGGTTACTAACACTCACTATCCCCAATCCTCCTTACCTGAGCAGAATAAGAGAACTAGTTTTAAACAGAGTAGAATTTCCAACGTTTGGTACAACAGTATCAGCACTCGAGGAGACCATTCTTCACTTAGAAATATTAGAATACGCTATTAGAGCCGCTGGAACACGCACAATCGTAGACACCTAAAGACTTTTGTAAATAAGTAAGATTGAGAAGGTAACCTAGCGCCAAGTGGAAGAAGAAAAAATGTAGGGACCTTTCTATTTAGTTGACGGAGAAGGGCTAGGGTTGTCTGTTGTTGCGGTTCAAAGGACTGATTTCAAAGGAGATTGCCAGCTTCTTGAGGTGTAGTGCAAGAAAGACTGAAAGAACAAAAAGAGACTGTTGAAGAGATAAAGAGAAAAGACTTGCATTGAGAAAGAGACTAAAAGCTACACTGTCTGGAGAACATGGAGGCCGGCAACTCGAACCGCAAAGCGAAATGTATAATAGGTACACTTTTAGCAGGAGTAATTTTTCTTATTGTTTTAGTGGTTACTGTATCATATATAGTGGGACATGAAAATGAGAGAAAAGCAATAGAAGCAAAGGTTATGGTAACATCGAAACCTACTACTGCTGGTAAAAAGGAGGACAATGCAATGCAGGACAACCAATACAGGAGTCTGAGGGCTCTAGAAATGATAAAGCGAGGGAGCATTGCAACGAGTTCTGTCTGATTCAATTCAATGATGGTGTTGTGATGGTGATGACCCCTAGAGGTCATCAAAGGGGGGAACTGAGAGAGCGCAAACCGAGAAAAATGTATAAGTGCGCCATATTTACAAGTTAGATGCACGAATTAGTTAAAGCATTTAGAAGTGTCATAGATATAAAGAAATACATATACTCATGAGTGTTTAACCAATGTAGAATGCATATTTTAGAGTGTGAAGCTAATGTAGTAATGTATAGAAATGTTAGAGTGCTGTTAAAACTCCATGTTATGTAGCTGCCGCAGAAGAAAATGTGATGCTGCTAAACGTAGAAGCGTGCAGGCCTCATGGCAATGTATGAAGAACGAAAACGTGCCTTTACATTTCACATAAGATGGATTTGATATTATTCAGAACAAATGATCATATGTTAAAGTTATGTTTTATAGAAGTGTTTTATATAATCAGAGTGTAGTAGGTTAGAAATTGTTTTAGCTTAAGAAATAAAGGTTCACAGAGTGCAGGCCTTTGCAAGTAATTTAGTAGGCCTGGAAAGATAGAGCCGCTTCTTTGATCTGCACGTGTTAGTTAAAATCGAGTCTCGTTAAGCATAAATTGTCAACCATGTTCGAAGTTTTACGACCAAGAAGATAAACTGGAGGTCGGAATTTGGGGCCCAATTCATGGGTGTCTGTTTGCAGGTGCGAGGGGGTTCCAATCAAGATAGTGATGAATAGAGCTCTGTCCGGGGAGACAGGCACAGGCCTGGAGGAGGATCCAGGAATTTAATGGGGGGTACCGGCGAGCGGAGAAGAAGCCTGGGAAGCAAGGTCAACGCTAACAAAAGGCCCAGAGGAGTATCCGTATGGAAAAAGCCAGAACCGAAATCACGTGAGAGGTGTACGTGAGGGGCGTCTCTGAGGGGCGTTTCAACTGTACTTGTGATTTTGTATTAGGGATAGCACCCTGGGGTGGAGTTAGAGCAGATGGCCTGAGGACCCCTAGAGAGCGGATGGGTAGGCAGAGAGGGTATGACTGAAATGCACAGACTTTCACCAAAGACTAAGGAAAGTGAGTGAACTTCTTTGGAAGTCACCACGGCTGACACCTTTTTAGATTAAGATTCTGCTAAGTAGGGATGTCACTTAGTCTAGTGTAGGGACAGTCTAACCTGATCTTTTTTTTTTTTTTTGTAAATGACACTTAAGTTCCAACTTGTGTCTATTCTTGCAAACCTGTTAATCTTTGATTGGCTTTAGTGGTATTTTTCTGTCGTCTAAGATCGTTCAGAGAATTCTTGTTTGTGTTGGTGCCAGTATACCTTTTGAACCTTATATTGAGATGCTTGTATCTTCAATTATCTTTGGCTTTATAATAAAACTTTAAATTTTATTCGTGGTGAGTGGTTCTTCAGAGTCGTGCCAATTCTTGGGATTGTTTAGCCTGGTAGTGGATTGCTTTTTACTCTATGACAGGCAACAAAGATCCAGTCGACCTAGGTGGGGATGTAGATCTAGAGTAATCAGGAAAGAGATCAAAAATCCCGCCTTCCCAATGGCTATTGGGGATCCTAACCTGTGCCCGACTCCTGATCTCTTTTCACCATACCATATTTGTCTCAGTAATATATGTCCCTCTTCCTGTACTCCACTGTACCTATATTACCTGTATTGTATTGCTCCAGGTCCTGTTTCATTCCTTCTTGATTTGTAATTATGTTGTTTTTTACTTTGTTATTATGCTTTTATACCATGTTTGCCTTATACTATCCTGATCAAGGAAAGCGCTCTGATACCTCTGGGTCTAGCCAGCACTATATAAAACTTTAAAACAAAAAAAAGGATTACTCCAGATTGGTTTATTTGATTAATTTTATTGCTTTTCTGGTATGCTGACACTGCACTTAGGCCACTTGCATTTGTTTGTTGCGCAGTGAGGATTATCGTCTTACTTTGTTATTTGGAGGCCATACCCTGTGTCCATCCCTATCTACAGCGCATGGCAGAAAGCTGTGCACAGTGTGAATTGGTTAAATATTAAAATCTGAGGGTTTGGGGAAAAGGCGAGGAGCACAGACACTCCGATTGTGTGTGAAAAAGGCTGCTTTATTGAAACAGGTATCCATTACAACATAAAGTCGGCCTTTGCCTTACAAAACTATAACCTCACTATACATCTTTAGTTTCCAATGATAAACTACCCCCTCCCCTAGCATACCCATCCCCCACATAACAATATTAACCTCAATAAAATACATGCATCAGAGCTGATCAACTGTAACTGGGACCTCTAAAATCCCTACCATTTTCCTACCTCAATTACTCTTTGAACCCCATTGAACTTTCTACCTAACCTTGAACTTCCTATGGTGTCCAGGTGTGAACTTGCCTACACGTTCCCTTTCAGTCTGAATTGCAGCTGACAAACAATAAACTTCTGTAAATCGTGGCAACTTCTCAGCCAACCGTTTATGCACCTCAAGTTCAAGAAATACTTTATTCGGTTCAGTTACAAAAACCATAAAAGTACAGAACATACAATAATTGGTCCACAAATCACCAGGCAGCATAAAAAATATATAAAAAAGAAGGGAGTATCCGTTAAAATATGCAACACATAGTGCCAAGGTGTGAAAACAACAATATGTACATCAATGCAGAAAATTTAAATTAAGACTTGATTCAATTTACAAGAGTCAATATTTACAGTAAATCATCTAGGACCAGTTGATCTTTTTACTGAGTCTCATCGCTATGGTTAAAAATATAGCCACATTGTAGATTTCCCATATATCTGCTAATAATTGAAGATGCAATAAAGCTGGCTTAACTTGTCTAAACCCTTTCCCCTTTAACAAGGGTATGATAAACTTTTTCCTAATGTCTTTAAAGTGATCACAGAAAAACAAAAAGTGAGCAGTGCCCATAATTGAGCAACAGTCACAATTGCATAAATCTAGGTCCAGTTGCTTAGTCCAGCCAGGGCAGCTTGAAATTAGTAGGTGGATTTTATTCAATCGGAACTTGGTGAGAAGATACCTGTGGTTTGCGTTGTTGACAACCTTTAGGTAGAGTTCCAAATCATAGCCGGGGGAGACAATCAGTTGGTGAGACCTGACTGAAGGCTTTGACAGCTCCATGCTTTCTCTGTCCATCCCTCTGTTCAGCAAAAAAGTGTTTCTAACCCACTTCAAGTCACCTTTCACCAGTTTGGATGGGTCATTAAACAATTCAAGCCGACCCATCTTTGCACATGTTTGTTGTATGTATTTTATCCAAGGGATCTTGTCCCAGTGATCTAGCATTAGGCAGTCCTTCAAAATTTTGTGGTTCACATCAAGCTCCTTGTTAACCCCTTCCAGGCCCATGACGAGCTGGGCTCGTCATGGTGTAGCCTCCTCGCACGCTGATGACGAGCCCAGCTCATCATGTAACATGGGTTTTTTAAAATCTCAGCATAGGTGGAGAATTCCACTAGCATGTGGTGAAGCCAGACTGATATCCATTTTAAGAGAGGGGCCAAAGCAATGCGATCCTCCAAGTAATCCACGCCGCATTCCTGATGGACTATGAAGCTGGCCGTGGATCTTGGAAGAGAAAGAATCGTTTTAAGGAAGTTGTCTTCCGTTACCTGTAGCTGTTTAACTGGCCTGAAGCCCCACAAATCTGCACCATACATGGCGATGGCAATACATTTAGCAGCATATACCTTTAGAACCGCCTCAAGGGGTTTCACCCCTAGTTTGCGTGAAAAGCCCAGCACCGCCGAAATGGACCGAGCCAGGGCCTTTTTTTTCCCCAACAATTGGGGGTGCCTGGTGGAACTGTCGTCAAAGACGACCCCCAAGTATGGGAATCTAGAGACTTTTGCCAACTTATGTCCATTACAATGCATAGTCATTACATTTTTTTTGGCCTTCCCTTGTTTGCCCACCACCATAACATGGGATTTACCATAATTTACGCTTAAATCAAGGTTTATCATAAAAACATAAAAAGAATTCAACAGACTTTGAAGACCCACTGTGGTTCTGGCTAAGAGAGCAGCATCGTTCGCATATAACAATGCGGGCAATGCATACTTCCCAGCCCTCGGGAAGTCCTTACACGCTGCACCCAAAACTCCACCCAAATCGTTTATATATAGTGTAAAGAGCAGGGTAGCAAGAATGCATCCCTGCCTTACACCATTGGTGATATTGATTTTACCCGTGCAGTTCCCTTTTCTATCATATCTATCATATCGAACCGTGGCTTTAAGGTCTCTGTGAAGGTCTGCTAAGAAATACACAATGTTTGGGTCTATTCCAATACCAAGGAGCTGGCCCCACAACTTGAATCTGTTTACTCGATCAAATGCCGAGGACAGATCCATAAAGGCAATATATAGAGATCCTTGCTTCGCTATTGTGTACTTCCCAATAAGCAGTTGTAAATTCAAACTTTGATCGATGGTGCTACGGCCCTTTCTGAATCCGTACTATGCACCTAAAGCAAGTGACATTCCAAATACCTATCTATATATCCCCTTGCGCACCTGCCGCTAGTGTGCAAGCCAGCCTCCTACTGGAGAGCCACTCAACCGAGACAAAAACTCAGAACCTTTACAACAGGGATGGGCGAAAGGGGCAAAAAGGATGCTGCCTAGGTACTAGCCACCATATCACAGAGATAAAATAGTGACTGGTACCTTAAAATGGGGTTCTATATATAACTTGTCAGCCCACTGCCACCCAGAGAAAGGGTAAGGGGGAGGGAGATACCCAATAACCCTACTCCTCTCCCTCCCCCCTCACCTGTCTCTGCCCTCACCCCATCCCCTAGTTCCCCAATAATATGACAGGAATGGCACCCTTCACGAAGTGCCTAGCACTTTGGTAAAAGCCATCTTCGCCTGCAGTAGGTATAATTCCATGGCTATAAATTAGAGATGCACCCTGTTACCCCTAAAAATTCCACATCCTCGTATTGGAGATCCCAATGTTCTATCCTGCCAATCCCTGTGTTCCTGCAGAATGCCTGCATCTCTATGTTTAAATTTCTCCTCGCCTTATCTATATAGCCGCTGGCCTGTTTGCCCGGCGCCAGGATCTCCTAGGGATGAATTCAGTCCACAATGTGTGGCATCAGGCACCTGACCTACGGATGTCCCTCAGGTCCCCCTTCATGGCCTTAATGAGTACCAAACCATTCTGTACAACCAGGTAATTTCCCCTCATATGGATAATCAGCACATCCGGATATTTCCCGCCCACCCTCAGCCTATTTCGACAGGGGATGAATTCCTTCACTTCATCTCCCCCTTCCCTACCCAGGTAATAGCTTACAGTGATTTATCAAAACCCAAATTCCTGCAGTGGCAGCTGTCCTTGGCTTGGCGCTCCGCACACTTCACAAAGGAGTGCCTGACTATCCAGATGTTCGCCCATGCCTCCTGTGGTCAGGGGACAGAACCTGTCACAGAAAAAAAGATGACAAACTGCAAACTATTCCCCCCTAATCCCCCCCTGACATATCTGTGAAAGCAACTGGATGACCATCTGCTCAGCGCCATAATATGTGTTTAGTTCCAACCCTCTGCGGCCCGCTTCTGTTGCTGCCCCTATCCTAAAGGAGTGTGTCCCAACCCAGGCTGGTCTATGCCCCTCACCCTCAAGGCTGCGCGCATGACTGCCAGCTGCTCAAAGGAAGTCACAAGCTTACCATCCTTGTGTTTAAACACCTTCCCTATCCTGGCCCCCGGGTGCTGTAAGGCTGTGCCCAGTGCACAGGCAGATGCTTCTTACTGGGGAACTTGTCAGGAAAACAGCTTTCCCTTCCTTCCTTTGGTCGGCCTTGGACTCATACAGCCAAACATGCACACCGTCTTACCTGCACCTCCTCCGACAGCAGACTCCTACTATAAAACTGAATCCTTGCTACATTTGGTGTGCTGTTGTCACAGTGTCATCAGAAGCTGCTAAAACCAATGTGACTATCCAAAGGAGCTTGTAGATGTAAAGAAGCAGTTTTGGTTCTGTTCTCCTGCACTGCACCAAAAGATTTGACCAAAGTTGGGAGATACATGGCGAGCTGCGTTTCAGACTTACTGAGAAAAGAAAGTGCGGGAGACACTAGAGGAACTTGAATAGCAGTACGCCATCAAATAGAAAATAGATTCGCTGTTAACTGTTTAAAGCATAGTTTTAAACGACACATGGAACTTTGTCACTATAACTCTAGCTGCTATAGAGTTTGACGTAAGATACACTTTGCTATGGAATCTGATATTAATTAGTAATGCTGCTCATACAAAAGGTTTTTAATGGAAATGGTGTCATTCTTACAACTGCAATCAGCCAGAATTCCACTAATGTGCTTCTTTTTTAATGTAGATGTAAGATGTACTGCAAATGATTTTTAAGCAGTGGTGTTTTTTTACAAGATGTAAGATATATTGCAAAACATTGAAAGTAATTGTGCAATACATTTTTTTTCTCTCTCTCTCGCTCTCTCTCAGCGGACCCCTACTCCTTTTGCCCCCCAGCAGCTTTGATACCCTGACGGCCCGAAGAACATCCATGACATGAGGGTTGCAAAAAGCGCCATTTCCTCATTTTGTCGCACACCGTCACAAGGGACAGGATCACCCTGGTCAAAACATTTAAAGTCAGGGGCTTTCGCCTGCATATCACTTGTCCAGTTTCCCTCACCCAGCCCTCAAAAATCCTATTCCCCAACTCCCCTGCCTATGGGGCGTAGCCCCAAAGGAGCATCCCCATAAATGCAATACCGGACAATTTGCCCGCTATTCTAACATGGACTGGCCTTTCCCTATGAGAGTATAAATTGTACCACATCTTCCACCCCTCCCAATCCTATGATCTCCTTATAGCCCCCGCCTGTCAGAAATTCAGACCATGCTTGTTGGTAGGCCTTCCTCTTGGAAATGGCTAAAGACTCAACTACCAATTGGAGCATCCTCCTTCTCCTAATGACCAGCGTTCTTGTGGCATCCAAAGTCTTCACCGGATCCCCCTGCGTGGCCAGCCCATTGAACCTCTCCCACTGCGAACGAGACAAAGCATTGGCAATTGTCATTGTCTAGCCCTGGGACATGTCTGCCTCTGAATGTAATGTCAAGACTCAAGCAATGGAGGACGAACACCCTTAGGAGCTGCCACAAGTGGAGTTCCCTGGCTGACTGTCTTTCAACTATCTGCAAAACTGACATATCATCCACGTGAAACGGAACCCACCTGTGGGCCTGCTGCTCTCCCCATAGTACCACCGCTACTACCAAGGGAAAACATTCTAGGAAGGTAATACTCCGCTTACCCTCTTTCCAATTCTTTGGCCATTCCTCAGCACACCAGTGGCCCTGCCAATACAGGCCAAAGCTGCAACCCCCAGCAGTGTCTGAGAATAGCTGTGCATCCCATTCTAAATTCGGTAGGGCTGCCAATGGGATAACAATAATCACTGCAGGAAAGCCCTCCACATTCTCAGGTCCTCCTTCACTCCTGCCGATAACCTGACATGATGCAGAAGGGACAAGCCCGCTAGTGAAAGACCTAGCTGCCTCCAGGCTGTCCTCTCTGCTCTCACCACCCTGCAGGCGAAGTTCAAATGACCAAGCAAAACCTGCACTTCCTTCACCGTCTCCTTCTTTCTGCCCAGCATAGAGTTCAGCAGGTTCAGCATGTTACGTTTTTTGTCATCAGGTAACCTTGCCACCATGGCTGCAGAATAGATCTCGATCCCTAAAAATGATATGACCGTACTGGGCCCAACTGTCTTCCCATCAGCCAATGATATGCCTAAGTCATCCATAAGAGCTTGGAAGCTACCTAACAGACGGTGGCAGTCCTCCGAACTAGGGGCGCCTGCAAAAAATAAATAATCCAAGCAGTGTGTAACATGGTCGTGCCATGTACGAAAAGCCACTGCAGGAATGTGCTGAAGCACGCAAATAAAGCACATTAACATGAGATGGAACACCCCATATGAAGTGCTTTATCCACATACATTTTCCGTCAAATTGAATGGCTAGCAGCGAAAAATCGGCAGGGTATTCCAGCAGCAAACGGGAGGCAGACCTAATGTTGCTCTTAGCCATCAACGCCCCCTGTCCAACCCTCTCCACTACTGTCAGCGCGACATCCACTGAGGAATATGTCACTGTCACAGGATAAAGGTGTTCACAGACTTTTCTTTGGGCCAAGAAAGATGTTGTATGAGCCAGAACTGTCCAGGCTCCTTCTTAAGTACAGCTCTAATTGGGGACACAATAAGGTGTTCCATTGGCCAGTCCTCAAAGGGACCCGCCATCCTACCTTCTTGGATCTCTTTGTGCAGTTTCTACCTCACTACTGGTGCATGTTCCCCTGCTGATTTCAAATTGACTGCCCAGCAACGCACCCTAACGCTGTCATATCCAAGTCTAAAACCGTTATTGAACCCTTCCCTCAACAACCTTGCGTCTTCTGTCTTGTCATACTGAGCGAGCGAAAAAGCCAGTCTGACCACCTTAATGGGCGTACGCACCCTCCCCTCCAGATCCCTGTCCGCCCCTCCCAGACCGGAAACCTGTGGCTGTACCCTGCATGGCCCCCTACTGTCCACCTGCTGCCCCCTTTTTCTGCCCATACCCTGCTGCATACCCATTCCCACCCGGCTCAAAGCAGGCGAGCAATAGGTGGCTGCCGGAGCACTTTGAGGATTTATGTCGGAACTTACAAAGTTCCCTCATACACAGACCTTTGCTAAAGTCTCAACAGGCCTCACCTTGGCTGGTTTGGCTATTCGCTGTTCCCTTCAACCCTCCACAGATGGGGCATCCCTGAAAGATTTGTACGTGATAGGCAGACCACTAGCCGTGAAAACAGTCTTGCCGAATTTTGCCGTGCTTATCATGTGTTGCCATAGATCGGTGTCCAGCTCTCTCCATTGTGTACCCGGGTCTACTGCCATGCATGCCCTAAACTCCTTGTCATACTGGACCCAAGCATAGCCCCCTTAATTAAGCTGGGCCTTCATCCTTATCACATCCATATACTTGAAGAGTACCACGGACCTCTCTGTGTATTCCTCCTAGTAGACACTCACATATATGAGGAACGCCGCAGCCCAGTTCTCTATTGCCATTGGCACTCTTGGCCGCTTCAAGAGCTCTAGCTCCTCCTCTGTAGACCCTTCCTAGACCTCAATTCTCATTTGAGGAGCTTCATCATCTCGGCATACTCCCCCTTCCATATATTGTCCTTTGTTGCTTGCATCAGGTGTGTGCCCCCAGTGGCTTGGCCATTCCAATGTAGGGCAACTTCTTGAATTTAATCTCCTTACTCACCAGATTGTCACCCGGTTCAACCTGCGTGTCACTCTTAGTCTCCCCCTCAGCCCCTGTTACTAACCCTTTGGCACTCTCATTCCCTGCTATAGGTTCTCGCTATAAAGTCCCTTGTTTCTTGTCCCCTAGCTGCTCTGTCATGTTACCTGGGCCCACCATAAGGTCCTCAGTTCCTATCCCAGTGTCCCGCGCATGCTTCCCTTTCCTCAAGTAGGACTCCCAGCTGTCCTGAGGCTCCATTGCCTCCGTCCCAATGAAAACCTTTTTCATGTGGGCCTCCCTGCCTGTTATGGGCATCTCGCATCAAGCCCCCTTGTGGGTATCCTATGGCGGGCCTCCCCGCTTATTTGAGACTTCATGGCCTCACCCCCCAGTGGGATCTGTGTTTGGGCCTGCCCGCTTACCTGCCCCTTGGAAGCTGCGGCCCCATAGAAGCCGCACATGGGGTCTCAGACCCATACTTTGGTATCTTAGGGGCCAAGGTGTCAGTGCCCGCTCGAGGGCCCACCGCTACACCATCGCCTGCTTTCTCCATGTACAGTCAAGACTCCCTGGGTTCTGCAGGGTCCTTCTGCCCTGCAACATACTAGGTGCAGATGGGTTAAAGACCCTCCCACCGCATCTTCCCGCCACCAGTTTCATACCTCTATCTGACCCTCATCCTCGTCTCTCAGTTCACCCTCCTCTAAACTTCCCTCATCATAGTCCAGCAGTGTGCTCTCAAGCTGCACCAGCTCCCCATGCACCCCACCGCCCCCCCCACCTGGGGATGGGTTCTTTAGCATGCAGTAACTGGTCCTGCGCCAACCTAACGGGGGGCCGTTCCTTGCCCCCCTTCTCTCCAATGATGCTGGTCGCCTAGTCCGGTACTCCGATGTAAAGGAGGATGGCCCCAGTCCTTACGCCCACTACACCGTAGAGGTCACCCCCGACCTTCTTGTGGCCATGATCTTGCCATCCTCGATGCGTTCCAGCTATCCGCACCAGGCGTTGCTGTCTCTTCGCCTCTGGGCCAAAAAGCAGCACCTGGCTCTCCCGAGTCTGGCTCTGACAAACCTGCTGACCTTCAAGATAGAGACATGGTCCAGTGTGATGGGAACTAGCTCCTCCCGCTCAAACGCCTCCTTTGCCCTCCTTCGCCCTCCACCCCACATCTCCCCTCCCTGATGGGGTCCCCCTCCCCGCTAGGGGCCTTTCATATACCCTGCCCGGATGCTTGACTTTCAAGATACTGGCTACACTTTCCCATCTGTACATGTCTGCTCACTTCTCACCCCAGTCCGCTCGTCCTCTTCCCTGTCGCTTTGCACCAAATCAGCCACCGCTAGCCTGCAGCGAGGGAGGAGGGTAGAAGGATACAGGCCTGTCTCACCCTCCTGTCTCCATGGGCCCGCAAGGACACCCTCCCAGGCCCTCCCCATGCTGCCCTGATGCCTGTTCCTACCAGGTATCATTGCCCCAGTCTATGACATTCCAGGTCCCGTCCTGCAGTTGTCCGGACCCCTCATCCTGCCATGCATGTTCCTTTTCAGCCATCTCTGCCACCCACTCCTTATATACTTCCCTAACGTCCACTATTTCCTGTTCCTGCCAATCCGACACACTATCCATCAGAGCTCTACTAATTTAATCCAAACTTCCCTCCCCCCCCCGTTCGTGATGGCTCTCCTGCATGCTGTG
This sequence comes from Lissotriton vulgaris, assembly GCF_964263255.1. Lineage (NCBI taxonomy): Eukaryota > Metazoa > Chordata > Amphibia > Caudata > Salamandridae > Lissotriton > Lissotriton vulgaris. The sequence continues at coordinate 1,734,712,131 of NC_141691.1, forward strand.
TGCAGCAGTCTGCTGTGACACTGCCATCGCCCTCCCTCAATGGGATGCCCTGCCGGCATCAGCAGGGGCCCCGTCCAACAAGCGCAAGCATGAGGGCTCACAAATCCCTGCTGCGGCCTCCTGACTTTTCCTTCTATATGTGCCTGATCCTGGGCCTATCACCCACAATAGGGGTCATCTCCTTGACCCTCCCTCCCTTCTTGTGGGAATGTGCTAACTTCCGCAGCAGCTCCGCCCACTGTAACCACTCGCTAGGCCTCACTGTGTTCAACTGAGACCTCACGCAATGCTGCTTGGTGACCTCCACTCTCCCGCGCTGCAGCAGCGGCAGGGGAAGCGCCAGCTTTGCATCCCCCTGCCCGGCCTGCACTTCCTCACCCTGCACACCTTCCTGGGGCCACTCTCCAAAAATGGGAGCGGGCTCTGCTCCCTATTTGGCTCAACGTTCTTTGGGACCGGTGCCTGAGACCCGCAAGCCAGCACCGCGGTGTGACCCAGTCGGCCGCCCTCTGCATCAGGCGGCCCACTAACATAGGCGTCTCCCCAGCGAGGGGGTCAAGACGCCGTGCCTCCATGAGCAGTCGCACCGCCTGGGCCACTTTATCGTCTACATCGGCCATCACTATGGTAGCCTGAATAATCTACTACAAGATTAATGTCACAAAAAAGGGATCCTGTCTAGGTACCAGCCACCGTGTCACCAAGACAAAATGGTGGCTGGTACCTTAAAATGGGGGCCTATATAGGCGGCCCAAATGAAGCCCAATCCCCGGTGCAGTCGCTGGACTGCACCAACTTTCCCAAAAACCCCAGAGAGGGGGCAGTCTTCCCTGCGGTCGGCTGCCACCCAAGTCCCCAATGAATGCCAGTGGCAACTGGTGGCATTTAAAAGTGGTGAGGCATAAAAGTTCGGCATGAGTGCCCGGTGGAGAGTGAGTGTAGCAAGAGAGCCTGACTGTCATGAGGAGGGTACAGGTGTTCTCTCCCTGAGACAATTTTGAAAAAATAGTGACCACATGGTGAATATTCAATCATATTTGAGAAACCAAGAAGAATAATAAAGCAATTGTTAAAGTGAGTAACATAAAATATTGTTCTGCGATCTGCGTGTTACATGTTTATTGCAAGAGGCATATTAGCCCTCTCCACTACCTTGGATGAGTCAAAACTGCCACAAGATAAAACTCTGATCTTTCTCCAGCAGGTACCTTAATCACTAGAGTTATCCTGGCACTTTTATTGTCGCCTGAAAACAGCTGAATATACCAGGAACTCTGCAGTGCTTTTGAAACTGCTGCTCTGCTACAAAACCGGTCCCCATCCTTCCAGCCTCCTGGGAGGAAACGCCTGATGCCTGGTATGGCCAGTGTGGCCTTGGTGCCATCCCCTCAATCTGTTACCAGGCTCTGTGTTTTTAGGTCTCGCAGGCCTATCGCTGGAGCGCGCATGCGCTCCTCGCTCTGGAATGCTTATTGTAATCGGTATGATTTCAGAAGGGGACTTAAAGCCCCACCCATCATTTCCATTGGCTGGCGTCATCATTTATGCTAAACGCTGGCCTCCGATTGAAAATGAGGCTTTTTTGTTACCGCTCTGTCTCCTTTTGTTACGGCCCATCCCGACTGGATGTTTTACTTGCAGCGTTATACGTAGTCCTTTAATTACAGGGTAGGCACTTTTTTCCCATTAGGGGCTTTACTTTGGCAATGGCGGCGTGTGTTTATTTTTGCATCGCGCTTTCACCATAACAATAGCTGCCGGCCGACCCCGCAAGTGCTGTGTGGGGAGGCAGCTATTGTTAAAGTGAAAGTGCGATGCTATCCAGGCTCCTCAATCTCTCTTCCCTTTAGTAACCATTCCAGTCTAACTAAAAACACGTCACGTCAGCGGGCGGGGCTGCAAGCCACGCGAGCACTATCCCCAAGTGTTTCCTTCACGCAGCAGATTATGTTTAGACTACCTTACAGATTCTTTGAATTTCACATTGATTTTGAGCGTATTTTAGAATCAATGGGCCTCTAATACTTATTTCAAAATCTCCTGAATGAGGTACAGCATTTTCGTCGAATCACGGTTGATTGCACTACGTGTGGCATTTACTTTCGGAGTTCAATAACTGTGCTGAATTATCCTGTGCCTGCGCTAACTTTCTCCTAATCACAAGAGCTCGCACACATGCCCCCTTCCAGGAAAGGGGGGCCGCTCGGCCCCCTCGCACGTATGGCTGAGCCCGGCTTCCCCCTCCCCCGTATTCTCGATGGTGGGGCATGCCCCCCCTTTTGCCGTGTCCTAATGGCGCGGCCGGGGGCGCCCCACCACCGATGGGTGCAGGCTCACCATTGACCCAGAAGCAGTAGAAGTGCTTCCGGGTCAAGGGGAGGGGCCAAGGGGAGGCAGGCCAGCGGGAGCTGGTCAGCCCCCCCATGTTTACGAAGGGATAAAATACCTGGAGAGCGCGGGAGGTGCCCTCTTGCCCCCACGCTCTCCACGCCTGTTCCGTGCCCCTCAGCGAGGGGCTGAATAATTTGAATTGTCTTTTATTTTTCAGGTTGTGATCTACCTTGAGACATTCAGTTGGACGTGCTTCCTGAGTGAAGGACTCTCGGGATTTTAGAAGCGGCCAAATTCGACGGCTCCCTCGAGGTGGTGGATGTTTTCCCCGTGGCCTGGGAATATGTGACGGCAGACATACGCTCGACTGGTGGCGGAGAGCATTTAGTATGGCATCAGGAGCTGGTGGGGGGGAGGCCCACGCTGGTGATTGTGGTTTTGCAATAGCGGGGGCAAGTACCGGAGCGCTAACAGTATTATCGTGAATCTGATCATTGGCTCGGCGTGCTCTGCTTGCTGTAGTGTCTCACTCTGCAAACTTCACCATTGTACCTTCGATAGCTCGGTTGGTAAAGCGAAGGAATCTAGCATAAAGTCGGGCATCCTTTGGTCGCGGGTTCATATCCGACTCGAAGGATTTTACACAAACGCCCATTACAAAGCGCTCGTTTTGTGTGGATGGGAGACCAATTGTAAAACATCCCTTTGTTACCTTGGCTGTAGAATTTAGAGGTGCGCATAGCTTGGTTGTGACAATCGGAAAGCAGGGTCGGGCCTGGTTAGTACCTGGATGGGAGACCCCAGGGATGCTCTGTTAGGAACTGTGTGAAAGCTTCAGCATTCATCATCATAGGGGCCTGTATTTAATGTGAGGGGGTCTTTAAAGGTTTTTCAGCCAGAAAGAGCGAATTAAGTGGGTAATTATGACACGCACACATTGCGAGTTCGCAAGTAGTTAAAGACTGTCTGGAGTGGTTGAGACAAGGAGGGTCGGCCCTGGTTAGTACACGGATGGGAGATTAGTTTTAACGCTCCCTGTTTGTTTAATCTGCACAGTGCGAGGGGATAGCATTCCACGTTCAGCAGGGGTTTTTATTGCAAAACTTTAATTCCCAGGGCGCTAGTGGAATAGGACAGGGCAAGGTAATGGTGATTTAATATTGCACTGGCCCTGTAACAGTGTGCAGGACAAAGGTTTGGGGTTTTTTTCAACTACGAGATCCATTGTCTGGAGGAGCCATTACTGTGTTGTAACTTACCTTTCATCGTAGGCCTGCATTCGGGGGGCGCTGCGGACGGAGATGCCGGAGAGGGAAACGGTGGACATCGCTATCCAAGGACACGGGCAGGCCTGCATTTCACTGCTTCTGTCAGGCCGCCGGGCTAGAGTGCTCTCGCCCAAGCACCCAGGCTAGCTGGTGTGTTGCGGTCACAGTTGCGTGGTGCATACGGCCAGCCTGTGAGCCTCCAACTCTGGTACAGGTACAAGGCACATCGTGCCCATTGGTGACATTGAGTGTAGGTTGTACATCACTTACAAAGGTATAGGAATGTCAAGGGGGGCGTGGCGATAAGCGTACCCACATGGAACTTATGCTGCAGGGCATGATGCGCAGGATGTCAGCCATGGACAGGAGAATGGGGACAGTGGACCGATTGGGGAGCAGTGTGGCGGAGCTGAGTCAGAGATTAGATGATCAGGCGGGGCCATCGGGGAGACCCAAGCGAGTTACCGTGCCCCCTCAGCCCAGGAGGGAACTGGATGCTTTGCCGACGCGGGGCAGACCCAAGAAGAGTAATGGGCGGGTGCCCAAGACCCAAGTAGTTGGGGGGTCACCGGGGAGGGTCTCTGAGGGAGTGCCCACACCTCCGGTAGCAGTCATTCCGACTCCACCAACCCCAATTAGTTTACCGGTGGCAACGGCTCCAGCCACACCACCGACTCCCTCGGTCTCAGCCCCGTTGGGGGTCCCGGTGGTAATTATCCCAGTAATGGCACCTCACGGAGTGGGTCAAGTGCCCCCTGAGCTGGCAGCTCAGATAGCGGCAGTACTCCCCTGGCTGGGGATTGGGGGGGGTGTTACCTTCCGCTGAGGATCTCTCTGCAGAGGCGCAAAAAATGGTAGTAAAAATCATGATGGCTAGGGGCGGAGGGAGAGCCAAGTGCGCCGATTTCTCCTCAGGCCTCAGGTTCATGCGGCGACGTAGGACAAGACAATAGTGCTGCACCAACGAAAGTCGCGGAAAGTGGTAAGGAGGTTGCGCTGCCAGTACTAGGGGCAGGTACAATACCCTCCAGGAGAGAAAACCTGGCACAGCATGTTACACAGGGGGTGAAGGAGTTGATTTGGGCGGGCAAGTATATCAATATCTTTTCACTGCTAATAGATAACAGGGAAATGGAGTATGCCAAGAGACAGAAGGACTGGATGATTCCTAGTGAATGGCGGACACAGTTGACTAAATTCAGGATGGAGAAGACATTGATTAATTGGATTAGGGCCTTCTCTGTCTTTATGGCAGTCACGGCAGAGCGTCCCCCCAACGTACATGCAGAAATGGCATGTTACCAAAGTAGAATTTCATTTTTCAGTGACAAGTATGGAGGGGATGGGTGGAAGGAGTATGACATAGCCTTCAGGAAAGCGAAGGAGTTTGACCAATCACTATCTTGGGATAGGGTTGATTCCATCTCATGGTATTGCCAGTTTACAGGTGGACAAACAGCGAGTGCGAGCACAAGCTGGGACAAGGGCTATCCCAACAAACCCCAGCAAACTTTTCGGCGAGCACAGGGGGGGACGCGGCAGGAAAGGCCATAAGCAGTGAGAATCGCAAAGGCGTGTGTTGGGATTTTAACAGACGGAGATGCACTAGGGCAGCAGGCACTTGTAAGTTCAAACACGCATGTTACATATGTGGCCAATCTTCCCACCCAGAAACAGCTTGCCGCTCCAAGGGTAACACATCAGGCAACAGGGGAAGAAAGAAGCAGGATTAGGGGGGGCGCGGGTCGCTCACTCACCGATTGGCATACTGGTGATGATCCCTTGGCTGAACAGGTACCCAGACCATGCCTCTGCGAGGATGCTACAGGAAGGTTTCTCACAGGGTTTCAGGATCCCAGCGGTGGGTTATACCGGGACACCAGAGTGTAGAAATCATCTGTCAGTTAGGCACAACCCAGTTGTGATGGCAACAAAAATTGACAAAGAGTTGTGCCTGGGTAGGATAGCGGGTCCCTTTGATGACATCCCTGTACCTAATTTTGTTTGCTCACCCCTCGGGATGGTCCCAAAGAAAGAAAAGGGCGAGTATAGACTCATCCACAACCTCTCAGCACCTAGGGGTGCATCATTAAATGATGCAATCGACGACGGCATTTGTAGTGTCAAGTATGCGTCGTTTGACCAGTCAGTGGAGATGTTGAGGACCCTTGGGCCTGGGGCCTTAATGACTAAATCAGACATCGAATCTGCTTTACGGTTGCTGCCAGTCCACCCCCTAGATCACCATCTGCTAGGTTTTTCCTTTCAAGGCAAATTCTATATGGATAGGTGTATGCCCATGGGTTGCTCTGTGTCATGTGCCTACTTTGAGACATTCAGTTGCTTCCTAGAATGGGTCTTGAGGCAGACAACGGGTCACCATCATGTCATGCACTACTTGGATGACTTTCTTTTGTTGGGCGCAGTGGGCTCATGGGAGTGTGCGTGGGCATTGCAGAAATTTTGCGTGCTCATGCGGGCTTTCGGGGTCCCGCTGGCACCACGAAAAACAGTGGGGCCAGCAACATACTTGGAATTTTTAGGCATTGAGTTGGACTCAGTTGCTACAGGTTACCCAAGGAAAAGATCACGAAATTCAGAGCAGCCCTACAGCAATGTTTGGTTAAAGAGAAAGTGATATTGCAGCAGCTGCAGCAGACTGTGGGTCAGTTGAATTTCGCACTGAGAGTAATACTCTTGGCACCCCCCTTCTCCCGCTCCATCGCGCAGGCCATGAAAGGCCTGCGGGATAAACACCATCACACTTGATTGTCAGTCCAGGTTCATCATGACATGCGCATATGGATGGCATTCCTGTAGGATTTCAATGGCAGAGTGGTGTGGTGCGACCCCCCTACTACGTCGGCAGAGTTAGGTCTATGGACCGACGCTGCAGGCAGTGTGTAGTTTGGTGCCATACTTGGAAACAAGTGGGTGGCGCAACGATGGCCGGATTGGTGGGAGGAAGGCGGCTTGACAGCGAACATCTGCTTTTTGGAGCTGTTTCCAATATGGGTTGCATTAACTTTCTGGCCTAAACATTTGCGTAATCAATCTGTGATCTTCTGGTCAGACAACATGACCATAGTTGAATGTATCAATCAACAGGCAGTGCGGTGTAAGTTTATACTCCGCCTCATGAAGGATGCCTGAAATTGAATGTACAGTTTCGGGCCAAACATGTCCCTGGGGTCTTGAATAATGCAGCTGACACACTCTCGCGCTTTAAGAGCAGGTATTCAGGGAACATCTACCATCTGCAGAGGCTACCCCGGCACACTTCCCAACAACACTTTGGCAAATTGGTGCCCCCAACTACAGAACCTCGTGGCAGCCAGCCTAGCCCCCAGGACCAGGACGGCATACGAAGGGGCGTTTATGTCTTATTGCTGTTTTTTGGGGCAGGACTGGGTGGATAAGTGGGATCAAGAGGGGAATTTTGCCTTGTACATGGACACATTGCACAAAAAAGGGCGCTCAGTGGCAACAGCTAGCAGACACAAGTTGGCCGTCTCTTTCTTTGCACAGCTAAAAGGTGCCAGAGATCCCACAGTTACATAGTGCGTAAGGCATTAAGGGGGTGGAGGCGCCTACAAGCGAGCACCGCTGACTCCAGACAACCAATAGGTTTGGAGCGCCTGGCAGCAGTATTGGATGCCTTGCCTGATAAGTGTAGCTCCCCAGGGGAGGTACTCCTATTTAAAGCCGCGTTTTCGTTGGCCTTTTATGGGGCATTACGGCTAGCAACAAATTGGACACGCTAGGTGGTCTCCGGCTCGACAACACAAAAATAAGGGGCGAGACAATGTGGGTAACCATACTGAAATCGAAAACTGATCAGGAGGCCCGGGGGGATAGCCTGGTACTCCACCGGGCACGGACTAATCCTTGCTGCCCGGTGTCCCATATAGAGGCATTCATAAGGCAACGAGTAGGTGCAGCAGTGGGAACATTGTTAATACATGCAGATGGTACCCCATTGACCAGGTTTCAGTTCAAAAGAGTTTTGGCAATGGCAATCAGCAAGGCAGGTTTAAATCCCAATGATTTTGGGACACATTCTTTCAGAATAGGAGCGGCCACTGAAGCAACAGCGAGAGGGTTGCATGCCAGCAGTGTGAAGAGGATTAGGAGATGGTCTTACAACAGCTATAAACGTTATGTGCGGCTGCACATATTGTAAGGTACAACTAAATCACCCTGACACCTGCCTTGTTGTTCTGTTAATGTTTCAGTTTCTCGAGCCTGTGACGCAGGGCGGAAACTGGTACCGGGTCATCAACAGCATCCATCCTCATCACGGCGAATGCAAGAAGACAGAAGGAGGACACATGTAGTATGTATTGTTGGTCACTCGTATGTTAAACGTGCTAAACCTGTTTTCCTTTCAGGCGAATGTAGACGGAGGGTGAAGCAAGGGGGTTTCAAGGTTTCCTTTCATGGTGGGGGGGGGGGGCTCTGCCTTAACCAGCTTAGGGGGTTCTTTTCAGAATTACTCGACAAACACATCCCGCCGCCCTCAGTGGTTATCCTACACCTGGGGGGGGAAACGATTTGGTAAAACTGGTCAGGAGGGTCCTGTTGAAAGAGATTATCTCGGTAGCAGGTTGGCTGGCGAAGTCGTGCACCATAGTGTGGTCTCAGTTGATACCTAGGCTGCAGTGGAGGGGGGGGGGACTCTGTTAGGGCACTAAATCACACGGTAAAGAGGATCAACAACAAGACAGAGGAATTGTTCCGAACACCTCATGGGTGCATCTGGGGGACCATTTCTACTTGCAGGATGGGGTCCACATGACTGAGACAGGCAATGAGTTACTGACAAAGAATATTTTGGCATGGTTGTAGGGTTTTGCAAGGTAGGTATGACCTTTCAGAGTAGGAGTTTTGGGGGGGGGCAGATTGTCGGTCAACTATGTTGGCCCGTGACGGTAAGGTCATGATGGGTGAGCAGCAATTTAAGGTCCTTAGGGGGCGTCATCATTCTCGAAATGGGTCGCCCAGGGGGAGGGGCCAATGGTCTCTCCTAGAACTTCAGGGGCAGGATATCCGCTTGGTTGGAAGGGTGCGGGGGAGGGAGTCACGCTTTCCTTGGGCTGTTAGCCACCCCGCACGTACACTATGACATCAGCAAATGGCGCAGAGTGAAAGGGCCCTCCTTTTGGCTTAATGGAGTTCACAGAGCATACGGGGTAACCAGGAGAGGGCCGAACTCTCCCGGTAACCGGGCCCTGTCGCGCATGCGCACTCATACGTGAGGGCGTAGCTGGATAATAAGGATCTGACACCGGTTAGCGACCTTGCCGTAGGCCCAAAAATGCTAGGATGCAAAATTCATACGTAGGATGTTAGATTCGGTTAGGAAACACGCTGTATTAGACATTTGTTAAGGTTAGCCCTTTCATACCTGCCTACATTGCCGTAAATCTAATGTCAGAATTTTGCATATTAATGATTGTGTAAATAGTGTTTTATTTCAACAATTTTAATTTGTTTTCATATTTTAATAAATACGGCCGGGGGGTCGTGAGACTCCCTGCCTTCCAAACAAAACTCCTCGCATGGCTAATTACTGTAAGGGTTGATGTGGTAGTGCACAGGACAGGGAGGAGGTGGTCGGCAGTCCCAGACCATATGTGCCAAGCGCAGCCTCCTGACCAGGCTCAACGTTCCTCTGTATTCATTTTATAAACACACGGGTCTTTGAGCTGATTAAGCTTTAGAGCAGGAGCTGCAGGTTAGTATTTCCCTTAATAGGTGTATACCCTGCCCTGCCTTGTTATGGGAAAGGCTGGCAGTGGCCCAGTGACAGTGAAAAATACTTTCAAATTAGCCAAGGGCTGATAATAATTGTTAATGACTGGACGTGAACGGGGGAGAATGGAATCTCCATTTGGTGGGAAATGGACGGTTTGCTGTGAGAGGAAGCTGCCAGCCATAGAGCCCAAAGGTTAAGGTGTGTTTGTCTCTTCTAACATTAAAGAGGAAATCAGAGGGGGCGGAGTTGTTATTTTCGCAGAAAAGACGATTAAAATGGGTCTTTATTTACAAATAGCAGATAACTACGCATTATTTTGTTGGAAATGTACTTAGTTTTGCAGCTGCCTCATAACTTCCTCCAAAGGTAGCTTACTGAGCATGCTGAAATGTATTTTTGGGCAAGTAGACTGATTAAACCCTTAAAGTGTGTATGGCCACTGTGGGCCAATACATAAATGCATTTTTCACAGTAAATGGACGTTTCTCGACGAAAACACTTCCATTTACGTCTGTAAGGAATTCACAAAAGTAATTCTGGCAGGAGTAAACGAGTATATACATTTGAAAAAAGCTATCTGTTATAGTCTGTCACTTAAGAAAACAAGCATTTGCAATGCAATAGGTCTCTCATTTACGCAAATTTAAGCTATTACCCTTGTAAATGATTTTATTTATATGTGGTAACATAAAATGCAAGCTTTTAAACTCTTAGAAAATCTGAAAAGTGGTCGTATTTTGATTCTCACTGCTGTCAGCCAACACTCCTAGGCTAATAACATTAGAGTTAATAAAAAGACCAGATTCTCTAGTGGTGTTTAAAAAACGTCATATATCAATCTGATTGTACTGTAGCACTAAATATTTTCATGTGCTATAATCCACTGCTCCCGTCTCTGGCAGTTTGTCGTCTTGATGTCATTTGCGGAGTATGATATGTCCCCATGACATGCTTTAACAGCCCCCACGTGTGTCTCAGCCTAGGCTGAGACAGTTTCCATGACACACCCCATCCCCCTCCTCCTACCCCTTCACTACTGTGGGCTCCGTGACCATTTACATCCCATAGGAAAAGGTTAATAAGGCTTTCCAGTACATTTGGTAAATACTTACACCAGTGGTTTATGTTTTGCAGATGCCAAAACCATTAAAATTATGCTTCTTTCACGAGGCATGTTCATGTTATTTACATTTAACACGTCTCTACAATCCATAATTCACTCCTGCTGATGCTGCTCTGGTGTTTATGTTGATTCCCCTCATCCCAGCTGTTTCTGCTTGCTTACCCAGTCCACCCCGTCCAGCTTTAATTCCCACCAACATTTCTTTTACCCCCCCCCCCCCTCGTGTTGCTGGTTACAGCGGGCACAGTAGTAATCACGGTAACAACACCAAAAGGAGAAAATTCATTTTTAGCCAGTCTTTGAATAAAATATGTGCAAACACACCAACCTGTTAATTGTTTCTACCTTTTAATTAAAGCACCTTTTTAACATGAAAGCATCCAGCAGAACATAATACAATGCATCTTTTTGTAAGAAAACGAGGCCAGGTGAATAAAATCTCTTAAAACAATTATTTTCCTCCAGCACTGGCAACCATTTCATGTTCTGTTTAAAGGCATTTCTTCAGAATATACCTATTTCCCACTCCATTTGCATAATTGCTTCGTTACTATTCACATACTTTCACTGCACACCATACCAAATAATTTCACTACACACCACCCAATTCCACAACTAACAATTCCAAATCCAACCACATATTTACACTATATGCTACATGCATACACTCCAAAACACATTGGTAAAAAACGTTGTCATTTACAATGCCTATAGCTGTAACTCAAGCAAATGCGTGACCTGGTGCATTTCCAATGCTTGTTTTTTATGTCCTGACAAATGGTTTGAATGTTATGGCGTTTGTTTGGAAGACCCTGCTGTCATCAAACCAGTTAATGTAGGCTGCAATCCATTTGCAAGGCCGTAAACAAACAGAGCACACAGAGTGGGCTGTAAACTATACTGGTCTAGAGGACAAAATCCTTGCCTTGATGAGCCAGGAGTCCATTGTGAAGTTTACATTTGTACAATACACATAGGGGGATATTCTCAAGAACGTGTGATAACTATCGCAAAATTAGCTTAACCCAACTTTCAATATCGCAGTCTATTGCGGGAAAATTAGGGCTTGTTAACTAATTATTCACAACACGGCGGTACCATGCGATAGTCTCACGATAACGTGTTAAAACCAACGCGACGCCGCAAAAATGCGAAACACGAACGCAAAAAAAGCTGCGATGAGGCCAATCGCGATACAAAAATCAGCGTAAAACAGGGACAGGCCTGCAATTCACATGCGTCAGGTGGGAAAAATCACCATAAAAGTTGAAAAAACCAGACAAACAATGCCAAACAACAGCAACGCACAATGGATGTTGCCGGAGCAAGTACGGAGGAGAACTAGAACCCAACAAGCCCCCTGAAAGCCCTGCCTGGGACCTCAGGGAAGGGAAGGCCAAGGAGAAGAAGAGTAGGAAGAAGCGGTTCAGTCCACAGGAAAACAGGATCCTGATAACGGAGGTGGTAAAACACCATCAACAACTGTTCGTTACCTCCACTGTGTCATTGGCAACCAAAAATGGACTATGGCAGTCCATCGTGGACAAGGTGAATGCAGTGGGAGTGCTGAAGAGGACAATGGAAGAGGTCAAGAGGTGCTGGAATGATGTCAAGCGCAAAACCAATCTAAAACTCATCAACAACTGGAAGGCAGCAATGCAGACTGGTGGTGGGAGTCCAGCACCACAAGAGGAGCTAGACGATATTGAGGAAATGGTGTCCACAGTCATCAGTGGGGAGATGGTGGCAGGAGTTGGGGGACCGGACACTGCTCAACATGACCGGACACAACAGCACCAGGGTGAGTAACGACCAGGGACTGGGGGGACGGGGGAGATGGGCACAATGGCACACATGTACAATTGAGCTGAGTACATCTGCGGACAAACCTTGCCGCAGCCCCCAACTCCCACTAAGAGACCAGTGTAACCAAGTATGCAACATCTCAGCACTGCATAGGCACAGAAGTCAAAGGCACTTTGCATGAAATAGAGAAGTGGCAGCAAAATCAGAGCTGCAGGGGCGACTCCCCCGAAATGCAGCACATACACATAACATGCAGAGCATATCAACACTGACAACAAACCGCAACACTTCCACAACAGAACACAGGACACAACTGGTGCGACTGGGTGTAGACACTAGCCAATCACATTTGGCATTGCAGGGAAATGTGAGTTGATAATGTACATGTACAAACACACACACACACGTCATGTTGTCGAAATGTCCACTGTCCCCCATCAAACAGGCAGCACCTCCCAAACAGCCACAATGTCATGAAGGGTGCATGAAAACATGTACAATGCAACAACATACATGTGAACACATTGTTAAACTGCATCTCCCCTTCACATTGCAGAGGGACAATCAACACCTCCTGCAGAGCAGCTCAAACTTCTCTTCTCTGATGACGAAGAGGACCACCACAGCTTCGACTCCGACGCCCTCCAACTGCTCGCGGACAGCCTCCTCAGCCAACTTCTAGGAGCAGGGCAGCCCTGCTGCTCTGAGGAGACCGCACCCCCTGCACAGACAACACAGCATGCAGCACCCACCACCACGGCAGCCTCCCAGGACCCCCACGAAGAACACATGGCCTTCCAACGCTGTGTGTTGGGGTGCCAGGAGAATCTGGCTGAACAGGTGCGGGTGGGCTTTGACCGCATGGCCAACAAAATAGATGCCATACGTGGGTGTCTAAGTCCATCAGTCCCTAATGGACACCCACAGTAAGCTCCATGCTCACCAACAGACCATGGCTGACATCGCTGGAGCCCTGACTCCGAGAATAGAAGAACTGTCCTGTCAGAGTGGCTCTAGCGATGTCACACAGGAGTAGAGAAACATGCAGAGGTTAATGGAGACCATGGAGCGGGCGAATGCGGAAAGAGCAGCTGCCATGGCTGCACACCAGCGAGTGGTACCTGGGTTCCTGAATGACCTCAAGACCACCCTCATGGCATTGCTGCTACACGGCCTGGCGCTGATGCATGCTGCTGCTAACACTACATCCACATCTCCGTACCCTGAAGTGTCAGTGCCATACAGTGCGCCCAGACATTTCACCTCCGGTCCCTGAGGTGTCACTACCACAGTGCAGGAGACAGAACACCACCACCCACACGTGAGCCACATGCAACAACAGTGGACGAAGATGCGGATGAACCTGCCTTCATGGTACAAAGGACGCAGTAGAATTCTTCTCTGCCATATGGCTGGTTTCTGCTTGGTCCTGCCGTCTGCATGATCCCCTTCCACTGTCCCCTGATGCACTCTGCGACACTCACCTTGGACCTCGGCATGGACTGCCATGTGCCGTTTGATCGCCAATGACAAAGCAATCAGACTGCGGACTGAACTCTTCCTTTTCCTTTGGACTTGTCATTCCCTGAAGGACTCTAGCTGGCCCTCCATGGACCAGCATCGGCATGTGGGGTTTGCATGGCCCTGTAATGCTCCAGATGCAACACTCCACCAGCGGCGTAGCTTGGGGGGGGTGAGGGGGCGGACCGCCCCAGGCGGCACTATTTTGAGGGCAGCCGTCGCGCTGCACTGGCCCGTTGCGGCGGCCTTTATAATTTATTTGGGGACACTCAGAGTGTCCCCAAATAAATTATAAAGGCCGCTGCACAGGGTGTCCCCAAATACATTATAATGGCCGCTGCAACAGGCCAGTGCCGCGCGGCCGCGGTTTGAACTGGTCACGGGGCACGCAGCGGGACTCCCAGTCATTGGACAGGCTGATCGTGTCAATTAGGCTGGCCCAGGTGCAGTTGTTGACGCAATCTCAGATTGGACCGGCCGTAGCGCTGCAGGAGGACGCCTGACGTCACATCCTGCTTCAAGAGAGCGCAAATTAAATGTTGCGAGGTCGGAGGACTTACTCTGGTGCGGACTGGCCGGGCTCACGTGTCCCGGTATCTGGACACACAGTGCGCTGCGCGCATAACTGTCAGCAGCATCAGCATGGTGCCCGAGAGGCCTCTGCTGCAGAGTGTGACGATGTGGCTCACTGCCGGGACCGACGCCGGACCGAACTTGCTCATACAGTGAAGGACTCGCAGGTGTGTCACGGGGTGTGTATATGCGTGCATATTTAGCCTTAGTATATAGTCTTTATTAATGTAAATGTTACATTTAATTTTACAGCGTCAGGATTATCACTGCTGGGAGCTCTGCCCACTACTTAATTTTCTCTTTTGTTGGATGCACGTGACGTGACTGACCCTGCCTCAGTGTCTGGTGCGTTACCAGTTATGCAGTTAGTTTACCGCTCTTCGCTGACATATGCGGTGATCTAAGGGTGCCGAGATTGAATCGTGCAAGACCGACTGACTTATCCTTACAAATTCGGTCGGTAATTTAGGCACCCTAAATCAGGGAATTGTAAATAATAGCTGCTGTGTGCGTACACACTGCTTACAAATGGCGGGAAGGCGTTCTGCACCGAGGCTGACTTTGTACAGCTCTGTCTCCTGCATTACCTTTTCTCTGAGTAACACCTATCCCCTCGAACATGCCTCGTGCAAGCTGGCCTGCCCTTGCACTGTAGATTGGACGGATGCTTTAACACCATGATGGTGCCCTTCCAACTACTGCAAATATCCTGGGAGTCTTCAGACGGCCATGTGAATACATCCCGCTTCTAGGCGCCTTGTGATCATGATCGGCGAATAGTGCTCAAGGCACGGTACATTTAATGAGCTGAACATCGTTTCCAGCAGGCTTGCGGGTGAGAGGCCACGGCAACTTTTCCCTTTTAGGGTGAGGGTGCCTCCTGGATTCTTATTAGTAGGCGTTAAAAATCTGTTAAGTGTTCTGTGAAGGTGTGGAGCATGTGTGCGGTTTCACTCGCCATGAACACAATGAAAGGCTGCTACAGTAAAGCCCCGCCGATTTTTACAATTGTGACTCACTGAAAAAAGAAAGGTGAGACAAGAATAAGGGAACTGGAATGACCTTTACACATGAATAATATTCCAATATAAATTTCAGTTACATCACCCATCGTTTTTGTGTAGGATGCCAGTGGTATAATTAACCTCCTAGGCTTAAGTCATCTGGAAGAAAACATTTTATGGCACAAAAATATTTGAGATAACCATAGCATGCAATATTAGTGTAGTGAATACACAATGTTAATACAAAAACATGGAAAACACAAATAATTACTAAACGATCAATCTTTGTCCATAAAAACGCCAAAATAATTAAACCATCGCTCACACCATATAACACTGGCAAACCATAACCTCATTAACATATTTTTGTGTTTACCTGGACCATTAAGAAGAAATGGTCATTACAATTTCTTGAAAAAGCTGTCGCTTTTTCGTCCTTCTAAAATAATTCTAAAAATGCCTTCCAGGGACCTGGATATACAGTGCATAATGATTAATTCCTAAGATCAAACTCTTCCCAGCGTGCACAGGGTTGTTCCAAAATAAAGATGTAATGCAGACTTATCCCTGTATAAAACTGAAAGGAACAATTCGATTGGCAGAGTAGAACATGAAGACTGTTGGGTTTCCAAGCCAGATCTCCGGACTTGGGGGGCAAGTGGCCAATCCTTGCAGTACATGTTTTTGGTGTTCCGCACAAATGACTTGCAATCACTGAGATTCATTAGTCTTTGATGTTCTAATTGTTAACCCCTTCGATGCTGTTGACGGAACGGTTCCGTCATGCACGTCGGTTGAGCTGTGCGGATGACGGAACCGTTCCGTCATGACTCCGCCCGCGCAAGGCGGAGTCAGCATGGGCGGGGAATTCGCGCCGCAGCGATGCGGTTAACAGTTAGGACTAATCTTGATTTTAATGACTGAATGTGGGGGTATACGTCTGTGCGCCTCATAAGCTGTCAGTAATGAGCTTGACTGTGATAGTGTGATGGCTGTGTTCATATGCTTCGCCCGTTCAGGAGGCCAACCTGCTACAGGGAGTTTTGCGCATGAAGTGCCAGCTGTGGTTTACATGCAGTCTTGCTCCACGCCTAGTGTGTGTGTGTCACCTGCAAAGGTCGTAGTGAAAGAGACGCACTGCCCACTCCTGCTTAATTGCGCAGCAACATTTCAGGGGACACAGAGGAAGACAGGAACATGAGGATCATTTGCAGGCAGTATGGCCTCCCACACCCTGTTTGGTACAGTCTGGTCTCACCGTACCCTTCCAATCTTGGTTGTTTGCAGCAGGTTTAAGATCTTAGAGTTTTTGGGTGCTCAGTTGGGTGTAATTTTTGATTTCTATATGCTTTCCTCAGCTTGATTTTGCTCGCAAGAAAGTGTCACTCATAGTCGTCGAATGTCACTCATAATTGCACTTCAATTATAAAAATGTCACACATAAGCAATCTGAAACCTTGGCAGCTATGGAGCTGCCCACTGGTTTGCAGGCGGCCGCAAAATCATGGTGCTCGCCTCGCAGCACACTGCTATTTGCACCCCAGTAAGACCTGCCCAGCTGGGCCCATATTGCGCTGTGGGACCAGGCCATGCACTAAATGGTCATGACGCCGCCGGCCAGCAAATTATTTCCGGGAGCCCGGGAGGGCCGACTCAAGTCAATATGCAGTCAGTCAAGTGAGCGTGGTGAAAGACTGAAGGCCGGCCATGATGAGTTCGTCCGCTGCAAGACTGTGGAGTAAGTACTAACAAAATATGACTGTGGAAGAAACGTTAATACATTTCTTGGAATGAGTTCTGCTGCGAACCATAACTGAATCTGTTTACTTTATGAAATATTGTTTTGCCCATAAAGTTTAGATTACATTCAGATTAGTAAATGTAGTTGGTGTTGATAGTCTGTGCAGATGGATTGCAAGGAGTCGTCTCCAGTTAGTGCCCTTCCATTTCTGGTGCTTTGAAGCAATATTAAAGATCTCCTTAGAGTTTTTCATTGCTCATATGGGTGTAATTTCTGATATTTGTATGTTTCCCTTGTATTAATTCCTAAAATTTGATCGCAAGAAAGTGTCACTCATAGTCATTGAAATGTCACTCATAATTACACTTAAATTATGAAAATGTCACACAGGGCATCCTGAAACCTTGGCTGCTATGCAACACCAATATTGTTCTGACCTCTCAAACTGTGCTCCTCGGGATACAGGAGGCAGGAATGGCTAGAGGGGGTGATTCCTTAATATATATGGCCATGGCTGTTTTCGTATGTGCATCGCATCAGCGATCCACAGCCTCATACGTTTCAGCAATGGCAGGGGGCTGGTTTTGTCTATCCTGAATTTAGAAATCGTATTGTATGAGCACAAAGGAAGAAGGTCCAGGCAGAAGGGAAAAAGAATATGGGGGCCTCTGTCGGATTGGGTTTATGCTCTCTGGCTGGCCCCGGATCCTTGGGTAGGATGACCTGCTTTTGAGCCTAAATGCAGGCATGGTTTTTGCACTGTATGGATTTTTCTGCTTACACATGTACGAGTACAGCACTTTATGATCAGATTAGTTTTGATATTGGTTATATTATAAGATTAGGCTGCTCGAATCCTTTGTAGAGGTATATATTAGACTCTAATGGGGATTGTACTGATGTCTTTTTTTTTGCATATTTTATTCATGTATGTAGTCTCAAAAGTCCATGGTTTGATAAATGAGTTCTAATGTCCCCTACAGTTTTTTAATACAGTATTAATTTCGCTCAGATGCGTTTTGTAGTTCTATTTTTGCTTAGTGAGTCTTTTGTGTGCTGTTTGATAATTGATTACTTACTGATTATGATTCGATTCTTGCTGAATGTGCACACTCTCTCTCCGTTTACTTATTGTGTTGATAAAGTAAATGTTGAAAAGCTTTAATAAAAATTATTGGAAAAAAATTAAAGGGATATTCAATAGAAAAAACAAGAGACCTAAAAATTCGAGGGAAAACAACTCAGGTGGGAGATGGTTCGAATAAAAAGTGGTAATAGAATGGATAATTAAAAGAGTGCGGAGGCAAATCGGACAAGGAATAAATGAAAGATTTAAGGGATACTCTACCAGCCACACATTTTACTTCAGCTTGTTCAAATGTTTTAAACTGTTGATGTTGACGTCTGTATGGTGTGACTTGCTTGATGTAAGGTTGACCATTGGATCGATATGTAAAGGATCGTCAGTGGGCCAGCTGGTCAATTTGGTGCAGTTTTGAATGAATTGAACTCTGGGTGTTAGTATGCTGGTGAAAATGTGGTTGAAGCCCTATCACTGACTGCATGGTCTTAAATATGTCCTTGACCCTAAATTTCACAGTGGACTGAGCATGGTAAAATTATCTAGATGGCATGATGGCACTGTCAGTAGTGATAGTTTATGGCACATTTCAGTTCTCTTGGATGCATGCCAGCAACTCTAATGTATGATCTGGGATGTTTTATGTAACCTGCTTTGGTTCATACTGGTTTAGTCACCCCTCATAGCCAACTACACAGTGTATCTTTATGAGGGATGCTCTCTGTAATGTACTTTATGTGTTGTCTTTTGTTGACAAGTATGACGTGATGTGATAGCCAGTTGTAAGGTATGTAGTTATGTGTCTGTCTCTGCACGTACTTGGTTGGCATGCTGCAGAATGTGATGAAAATGCATGGATTGTTGGCACCACTACCACCACTCCCCGATGATGGTGGGTGAATCAGCTATGGTGCCTGACACCCCCCGGATAGGACCCGTTTCCTTGCAGTGTCCTACTGTGCCGCAGGTGGGGTGGTGAGTAGTGGAAGGGGCATGTGGGATGGCTTCTACTGAGCTCTCATGGGAGGCGTGGGTGGAGCGAGAAGGCTTCCACTGCAGGGCTGCTACTGCCCCAACTGCATTACTCAAGTTAGTCTAGTGATCAGGTGCATTGGACTCACCTGTAGTATCCTGAAGGTGCTGCCAGGGGAATCGTGGTCAAACCCAGTGTGGTGGACCGGTCTGCAGACGTTACTGAGATCATGGACGGGGCAGATAGGGGACAGGGGACAAGGGTCCTGCACAAGCTGTGTTGTTACGAGTGAGAAACAGGGTAGGTAGAACTGATGTAATTTTTGGGTTTCCTTCTGCTTTACCTTCAGCGGTGTAGCTAGGTGAGGGCGGTCCGCCCCAGGTGGCACTATTTTGGGGATGGGGGCTGTCTAGCCCTGGACTGTGTCATGTATGTGCATGTAACTTGCATGATCAAGGTAACAATTAGCAGCGATACTACGTGTCTCTCGGACCTCTTTCAGGTGCTCGATGTCCTTTTCCCCCAGCACCCCCCCAGGGGGGCACAATCTGAAGGATAGCCCCGGGCACCACAAGCTCTAGCTACGCTCCTGCACTCCACTGAATGTACATTAAATATTCCTAATCACACAGATGTGTCATGTCTATGGTCTTTTAAGTGTGGAAGTATGGATGAATGTAGGCTCAGTGAATTCCTCTTACGTACATGTGGCTCATGTTGTAGAACTTAGGTCACAGGTTGACACATTGCCGAATGCGGGCAGGGTGGCGCCGACACAACAACAGGGACACATGCATTAGTTACTTCCTTGTCCAGCCCAGTTCAGAACCATGCCCAGATCCCCGGTGTCATTGTTCACACCCTTATGCTGGACTGGCATACGCCAGGGCAGCCCACTCTGCTTATGCTCAAAGTGGGGGGGACGGCAATGCTACATGTCCTCAGGTCTTCCCTGTAGTGATCTGCTGGTCACAGGTCTAGTTGTCAGCATGCCACAGCCACTCCCTCATGGCTGGTGTACACCCACATCACACCCATCCAGGACACACGTCACAGGACATGTGACCCTGCCAATAAAAGGGCCGGGCACACATGCTTGATGCCATTTCCTCTCTCAATATGGGTGTATCCGTGTGGTGTTCATGTAGGCATGAGGGCCTCTGGCCCTGCATCACATTCCCCCGGCCCGGAGGTGACATGATGGCGTCCGCACCATGATACCCAATCATACAGGGTCCATGACTTGCGGGGCACAGACTTGGTGGCACAGGATACACTGCAGCCGGCATAGGCACACCGCCACAGGATGGTGACTTTCGGTGCACTGAGATAGGGGCACCTTAAGTGCTGAGCAGATGTGCCGCCTGCAATGATTCTCCATCTCGCCGGTACGCACTGCTCAGGATTTGTGTGCCCTGCTGGACTGCAGTGTAGGCCAGAGCCACAGGCAGCGCAGGCCTACCCCCACGTGGCGTCGCCTCACAGATCACAAAGTTAGTTGCACCTCTAGGGTAGAGCGGGTGTGCAGTCTGCGATGATGCTGGGTGCACTGGTATGTCCTTTGCCATGGCGAAATCAAGACCCAGAATCAAACGTGAGACCTAGTGGCCGCATGATGTGGAGGGTGCCATGTTCGAGGCCCCCGGGCCTCGGGCTTGCACCGGCATGTGGTGGGCCCTCATTGCGACTTGCCAGTGGCAGAAGGTGAGCAGTAAGGGCTGGGTGCGCAGGGGCGGGCATGCCCCGCCCGGCAGTGGGAGGGCTGGGGTGCAGCTGCCTGGGTGCGCAGGGGCGAGCATGCACAGCTGGATGGCGGGCGGGGCTGGGGTGCAGCTGCCTAGGTGCGCAGGGGTGGACAGGAGATGATGTGTGCAATTGTATGTACTTTGCCATTCATGTATCTGGACTCTGTTTCAGATGACGGATCTGTTTCAGATGTGGGACCTGGTGAACTGCACTACATACCGGCATGTGGTTTGAGACACACCGGTGTCAGCAGGTGAGCAGTGAGGCCTGGGTGCGCAGTGTCGGCACTCTCTCTCCCTGTCCATCTCTACTGTTATCTGTGTCTTTCTCCTCCTCTCTTTCTGTCTTTCTCTCTCTCCCCCTCTCTGTCCGTCTTTCTCTCTCTCCTCCTCTCTGTCCGTGTTTCTCTCTCTTCGCTCTCTGTCTGTCTTTCTCTCTCCCCCTCTTTCTCTCTCTCTGTATCTCTCTCTCTCCTTCGCTCTCTCTCTGTATTTTGATAAGCGCAAGCCACACCTTCTCATCTGGATTTTTGTCTTGCTGGCTGTGACCTACTGATTGTCCTGAGGAGAGCCGCTATGTGTCTTCATTTCTGTTCTGTGTTTATTTGAATACATTTTTGTTTGTTAATTTGAAGGTGAATGTGTGATGCTCATTTTTGTACAGAGACATGCAAATGTGATTATGAGACATCAGGCTGATTATTTGGTACATGTTTCTTGTAGTTGATGTGGCAATTCTTTGCCCGGGAGGGTTGGGTGTTGCCCGGGGAGGGGGGTCCTGGGGGTGGTGGTGGTGGGTGTTGTGGCCCTGTGGGGTCCCCCAGCTGCATGAACGTTGGCTCCATGGCATCTGTTGCCCTTCAGGTGTGGCTCCTGGCTGGGCTCCCATTTCTGGTGCAGGCTGTTGTCTGACTTTACAGCAGGTCAGAGCAGGTGTTAGTTTCCTGCTGCTAATGCGCCTGATCGCCTGTTTTGGGTTCTTCTGGCTGATCTGGCTGGTCGTTGAGAATGTTGCGGAGTGGTGGTGTTTTGGCTTTTGGTACGGGAACGCCTACTCTGCATCTCATTAGCGATAGTTGGGGGAACATCTGTGGCGATGTTTTTTTAGGCTGCTATCGCAGGTTAACTGGTGATATGGGTTGTTTGCCCCAGCATGTGAATAGGGCGATATATTTATTGCCACTTTGGCTGTGATAAAGTGCTGAAACCTTGACAATAGCTCCTTGAGAATGTGCCCCATAAGGTGTCAGGCCAGCGAGGCTCTTTGAAAACAACAACATGCCATTTCCTTTGAAAACGGTTCAAAGTGCATGGTGCAGCAACCTGGATTTGATGAATGCCCTGGTGAGGCATGGAGCCACCACCAGCCGGCCAGCGGATAGCAGAATATGCCTAAGGTCACGGCAAATCTTAAAACCATTTGAAGACGGCATGAGAAAATAAAAAAAACACGCATTCTCTCTGTCTGCCTGCCTGGAAAAATTGGAAAAATAAATTAACTTGTGCTTAATGGATTGAGAGATGTGACTGAGCTCAGAGTCAAGAAATGTGACCGCTCAAGCAGGAGACAGACTGAGATCAGCAAGGAATGTGATCACCCTGTTGTGAGACTCATCTCAGAGCGACCAGTGAACGCTTGAGTGTGTAAGACTGAGCTCAGCGACAAACAGCCCTGCGAGACAGTTCCCGCTTGAGACTGAGCTCAGCCGCACCAGCAAATTTGACTTCTCTAATGTGAGACTGACTCAGCAGCAAGAGCAGTTATTCCTCTGCCTGCAAAAAGGCTGTAGTTATTTTTTTTGCAATGATGTCAATGCAGACACAAAACATGAAACACGCACAAAGAGGTAGGTGAGCCATGCGGTTTCCTACACCACATATCGGCTCTCACTTCGAGGGAACATAACAGTGGGTACCGCAAACAAAACAGCCAAAGAGAAGTGCCCCACATATAGGTGTTCTGACCTAGCCTCAGCCCTCACTCACTTGACTGTCACTCAAAGACACCTGGCAACATGACGCCCAGCAGTCGGTGGAGAGGATTTTTGAGCAAAACGTACCCCAGACTTTATCCTTTGTAGAGGCTCCAGTTCATGTGAAGTGTGAGTCACTGTCCCGGCAAGGCATGCCAATAGACTGTTCAACCTTGGTGACTATCCCCTATGATCTGTAAACCTATTTACTGGTTTTGCCACCTAGTAACCATCTGGTTGGTGATGCAGAACCTTCTACCCAGTATAAGCTGACCGTCTTGCGTTGCCATCACACCACCTGAGCCCCTTGAATCACCCCCCATCCTCCTGTGCAGTAGTTATTTGCCAAATGGGCCAACAATTCAATATCCCTCCTTTCTTACCAGACCTTTGCCCGTTCAGTTTAATCCGTAGTCTTTGTACCTAGCATATCTCTTCCCCTTGAACTGATACCTGCCTATGAAGAATCCAGAATTGTATGCGACACCTGCTGCAGAAAAATGCCATTTCTGCATTAGGCCAACGTGATACACCCTGTTATGGAGCCGTCCAAAAGGACAGCCAGCTGTAGCTCACCAGACAGGTGCATTTGTATCCCAAGCCTGCTGCATGGAATTCGGGTGAAGATGGTGCAGTCGGTGAACAATGAAACGTGTCCTTGCCCATACTTCTGGGACCTGTATGATTCAATCTGTCCCATAATCCCCTAAAAGGAATTTTCCAATTGCAGCTGAATCCTGTGCTGTACAGCTGATCTTCCTCAAAGGCCATTAACCAATAACAATAAGGGTGGTGCGGCAACCTTATGTCGGAATCTAACTGATGCAGTTTTATGTACTGATGCTGTCAATGGGAAATATCGAATCGGTATTTACCGAATCAGTAAATACCGAATCCTGGCAGGGGGAACGGGGTATCACTTTGACACCCTGTAGCACCCCAATTGCAGGTTTGTGTGCCATGTGGCACACATACATGCCCTAAGGGCATGTCTGTGTGTCACATGGCATAGGTGTACATGCACAGATGTGCATGTACACTGGAATTCGGTATTTTACCACCCAATAGGATTAGGTGGTAAATACCGTCTCCTAAAGGGCCTGTGGCACTCTTTGAAGTGCCAGCTACATCTCGAAATACCGAATCGGTAAATATACCGAGTCGGTATTGTACCGAATCTGTAAATTTACAGAATCGGTAAATTTACAGATTCTGTAAAATTCGGGCCCCCTACATCTCAAAAACCAATTACCGGTCGGTAACGGCCGAAATCGGCCGTTACCGACCGGTAATTGGCGACCTACATCTGGCCCTAAATGCTTTCTTTCTTAATGTAGGTAATGCAGCCTGCATATACTACAATAAGAACAGAGTGCACTTGCTCTGTGATCTTCTGGATTCTTATTTAGCCTTCCTTTATGCCCATGGATACCCAAGGCAATGCTTCAATTCTGAAATGATGGGACTGTGCAAGAACTGTAATGAGTCTTCGCCTACACAAGTCACCCAACAGACAAGTTGGCACTGACTAACCTTGTGTTCTGGTGCCAGATTTGGAAAGAACCTTGCCTTCACTTGCTGCCCCCTGGGAAACTCACAATGCCCGTGCTTTGGCAGCAACGCGGCGATGCCCTTGTGTAGGATCGAATACTTGGTCAAATAGACCTGCCATCTCCAACCACTTAAACCTACACCTTGACAATAGTGCATTCACTAAACATGCACCTGAGAACCCGACTGTTTACTTTTCCACCTAGAATGCCTCCACACTGGCTGCACGCTGGAGGTCTGATTCGGCGTGGCGCCATGGGGTGAAATTTACGCATAACTCCTTGGATAAATGGGAATGCTTCAAAAGGTTGGCTTCCTATGTGATATAGAATGCTTTGTGGTATCACCCGTGCTGTAAAGTGAAAGGCTCGCGCCTAACAAAGCCAACACCAGCACCCCGGAAACAAACTGCTCAAGGCGCACAGCACCAACAGTGCCACCCGGTGCCTATTTGTGTTCAGAACATCATAATTTAAGAAAACACCACGCGCTAAGACTTAAGTGTCGATCAACTCATATCACCTTGTTCCCTCTCCTGAGGCAGGGTGGACAATCAAGACTGATGAGCACGCATTCTTCCCATAGTCCTCTTGCACATTTACAGTAACTCTTGATGCTGTGCAACCATGAGACCTAACGCATTATAGCACCCAAAAAAGTTCTTGCTTTGAGCAAGACATAAAATTAGGTTCTATCTATACATGGTATCGCCTGGTCTGCCGTCAGGCAACCATTGCAGAAAGATGAACGTGCTGCCACCGCCTGACTTTGAAGCCTCGGCCTGTAAACCACATAAGCACAGACTGCACCCGGTTATCACTGAACCAGTTAAAGACACCAGTGTCTTGAGTACTGAATCGAGCGAGGGAGCCTACAAATCCCCGTACCCCCTTGGGCACACAGCCACCTGCGCCCCTGCAAGTCTCATCCAGATTTGTTTTGCAACACAATACGAGCCCTTACCACATACAACCTGGCTCAGGTTTTGCCCCGCAATCATTAAACTGTTGAGCAATGGAGCTATGCAAAGGTATTGAAACGCTATACATGAGCGCCAGTTACATTACATATTCAGCACAACTATCTTCATGCTCACTGCAAATGAAAAGCATGGCCATCAGTGGAACTGTGCTACGCTTGCTGATCCAGGTGTAGCCCGCCAAACGCAAATGTTTAGCGGCATGTGTGGAATCATGGGCTGAGTGGTCACAGCACTCTAACTGGCTCATGGTTTAATAAGGACATGGCTTCCCTCTTAAACTGAGTGGCATCTGGTTGCTCCCACTCAGTTCTTAACCTGGACCACCGGCTGGGAAGTATCAGAAAGTAAAAAATAAAACAGAACGAGGAAAAGAGACAGATCCCGAATCTGTGCTCCACTACCTCCAACATTTCAGCAACACTAGTAAATTTTCACAAGTCTGCTTGTTTAACGTTCACTTTGCTTGTCATGTTATGTTATGTTAATAAAGTTTTGTAGAGCTCTCTTTCACCGATTAGTTTCTTGGCACTAATCCTAGAAGGTGCCATGGAGGTTGACAGTTTAATTGTAAGCCTCAGTGTACAACCAAGTTTTGAGCAATTTTCTGGATCTCAATAACTCAGTGCTGGACCTGATTTCCAGGGGGATGAAATTCCACAATTTAGGGGCCAGAATTGCAAACCTGGCTTCTCCTTGTCGCTTTAACTTAAAGGTTGGAGTTGCCAGCTTGAACGCTCACTGCTAGGCAAACCCATAGCACTGTTGAACCCCATGCCCCACAGTACCGGCGCTGGTTGCCACCCACGTTGCCGTCCAAGTAGCACCCAAAAGATGAACTTGTTAAATGTGTATGGCCAGATAAGGCGTTTTTACAGTTAGCTTCAGGTAATCCTCAAACCACTTCCTAGGCCTTGGCTTGGCCAACCACCCCGCTGTTAAATCGACAATTTCACCAGATACCCCTTCACTGCGGCCTTACCCCTAACCCAGAGACCCCACAACAGCACCAATCGATCTGGAAGACCAAGATGTTCGTGGGGATTGACCTGGTCAGACCTGCGGGATGGGGTGCCTTTGGGACCCCAGCGCACAGCCCAACTACCCGAGAAATGTTTGCAGAGAAAAGCACAAGACCTCAACTGATTCCAAAGACGCTGTGCAGCCAAGGAGCCAAGCAACAACAACGATGTCCAGCAATCTCTGCTCTCTTTCACCACTATAATATATAATATATAACGAGTCAAGACGGCTTGTCCGGCGCAAAGAGGGCGCCAGAAAGGCAGACGGAGGTATAAGTAGCCTCCTCCCAACCCTCTAGATGTCAGAAGTGACGCATCTAGCGTGGCGTGCAGAAGGACTCCTCCCAGAGTCCCACAAATAGAGGGGTGATGGTTGTGTCTAATTGGCACTAAGGGGGCTGTCCTTTTAGGATGGCCCACTGCGTGGGCGCGGGCAGCCACATTGTGCCCAATGCCGTTACTGGCAAGGAGCATGAAGAGTGGAGGGAGAGAGGCTGGGCAGTAGGGCAAAATGGCCATTCACTTCACGGCTTCACAATAAAGCCATACAGTAATTGGTCATTAATGCCCCCATTGCTTCGTGAACAGGACTGCGACTGCAGTCTGCACCAGAGGTCCTAGTAAACTGACTTTTAGCCAATCCCGATGCTGCTCCCTTAATTTAATTAATTATTTGGAGAGCGCCAGAATCGACCCCCGAAGGGGTATCTCTGCACCTGGACGAACAGCTTGTGAGAAGCTGTCTGTAAAAATCAAAAGTAGAAAAAAAAGTTCTTGAGCTGTTTCCTAAACAGAAAGTAATCTGTGCACTGTCTTAATTGCAAAGGAAGCTCGTTCCAATGGTAAGGGCCCAGATAAGAAAGGGAGTTCCCGCTCTGTCTGGCCCTTTTAATTTCAGGTACCTCGAGTAAAGATTTAGATCCTGAGCGGAGAGACCTCCGAGGTATGTATGGAATGAATTTGTCAGCAAGATAAGCAGGACAGGATTTAGACAGGGCCTTGAATATTGTGCAACAGACCTTAAACTGCACTTACTTCCGTATAGGGAGCCAGTGGAGTTGATAGAACAAGGACCGGGAGGCAGTCCTAGGGGCGGGCATTAAGAATCAGGCGAGCTGCCGTGTTCTGCACAACCTGCAGTGCGCCAAGGGCGTCCTCATTGGCGGAAACCAACAGACCATTACAATAATCCAGGCGACCTAAAATAAGTGTAGGGGTCAGTGTCTGCCGGGGCGAATCCGAGAGCAAAGGGAGGATGTGGTGCAGCAGACCCAGCATATGAAAGTAAGAGCCGGCTGTCTGAGCGGCGTGCTCCTTCATGGTAAGGGTCTGTTCAAGGCGGACGCCTACGTATTTTAACACAGGTTTCCAGGACGGGAGAAGTACCCAAATCAGTTGACCACCAATTAGGGGTCCAAAGTAGTTGAACCTCGCAAAACAGCATGATCTCCGTCTTTCCCACGTTGCACTGAAGAAAATTACTCCTCATCCATTACGAAATGCTTCTCATTCCTGAAGAAAAAGTGGCCTGCACTGATGTAGTAAACTTTGTGAAGGGAAAGAGCAACTGGGTATCGTCAGCAGAGGAGATGGAGGTAAACCCACAACTCCTTAACAGACTGGCCAAGGGGGCCACATAGATATTAAACAGAATCGGGCTCAGACAGGAGCCCTGTAGCACTCCCTTGGTCAATTCTGTTGGAGCAGAACGATATGGGCCAAGATTGATTGCCTGCGACCGAGAAGATAAGAAACTCGCCAGCCACTGAAGAGCCAAATCTCTAAGTCCAATCTCCTCCAGTCTCCTGAGCAGTACCTGATGGGAAATCATGTCGAACACGGCGGATAAGTCTAACAGCACCAGAATTGTTGAGTGGCCTCTGTCTAGGGTCATCCTGATGCTATCGGTGATCGCTAGTAGGGCAGCTTCTGTGCTGTGTTTAGGCCGGAAGCCTGATTGAGAAGAGTCAAGACTACCCGTCCGTTCAACATAATTGGAGAGATGTGTGTATATATGCTTCTCCAATAACTTGCTCAGGAAAGGGAGGAGAGAGATAGGACGAAGATTAGAGAGCTCAGTCGGCGGGGCCTTGGTGTTCTTGCGGATAGGCATGACCTGTCCTGCTTTCCATTCCAAAGGAACAAAGCCCTCTTTCAGGGAAAGATTGAGAAGGTAAGCAATGGATTAGGACAAATGACAAGCCAGGGAAGTCGTGATATTCGCTGGTATGCTGTCTAGAGGTGACCCTGATTCGTACGGTATGAGTCAATCACTCTACCTCTGCATGCGTGACCTGTGGGAAACTTCTCAACAGCTGGGTGGCTGTCTGCGCAAGCACCTCAGGGAGTGTGATGGTAATGGAATACCTACTTGACTCAACTATTTTACCATAAATTAGCTTATCTTTTGTGTGAAGAAGGTTCCGATATCATCACACAGTTTTTGTGTAGGAGTCTCTGAATTCTCACAGGCTT
Source organism: Lissotriton vulgaris (assembly GCF_964263255.1). Classification (NCBI taxonomy): domain Eukaryota; kingdom Metazoa; phylum Chordata; class Amphibia; order Caudata; family Salamandridae; genus Lissotriton; species Lissotriton vulgaris. The sequence goes on from NC_141691.1 coordinate 1,734,741,055, forward strand.
TAGGGTTTATAAAGGACTGTAAAACATGGTATAGTACTTTGGGATTGTTTTGGGCCTGATCTAGTTGTAACGCTATATGGGCTTTACGATCTACCCTGATTTTCCCATGATAATCGGCCTGGGATGCAAATAAACGATCCCCGTCTTCCTCATTATGAGTAAGACACCACCGCTTTTCGTGTTTCCTGCAAATTCGTTTCTGGGCACGAAGTAGGGGGGGAATACCAATCATTCTGCGAGTACTTGGAAGTGCTGGAAAATGATTTCAGAGGTGCTAGCTGATCTATGGCATTGGAAACTGCCATATTATACTTGGCAAGATCCTCTTCTATATTATCTGATTCTGAAAACCGTGGCTCTACGAAAGAGGCTTGGAAGCCCTCCGAAGTGACTCTTTTCCATTGTCTACAAAGGTGGTGAGTTACTTGGCTAGAACTGGCTATCTTCCTAGGGACCTGGATGGAAAATTCAATTGACGCATGGTCAGACCATGATAAAGGCTGTGGGGGTTCACAGGAGGCATTAGGAGAATTAGAAAAAATAATGTCCAGTGTTTGCCCGGCTGAGTGCGTAGGGCCTTCATTGCGCTTGGTTAGTCCCAATGTGGCTAAGTCTGTCAAAAGTGTCCCTGCATCCACACTCACTAGGTATATTAAAATCACCCAGCAGCAAAAAATTGTTGCTTGCGATCACATGAGGCGCATTTAACTCAGTGAGTTGAAGAGAGAACCCAAGTAAAGGGCCAGGGGCTCAATAGACAAGAGCCCCCTTCCAGCACATTTGGGACGCAAAGTCTACACGGAACACCATAACTTCCATAATTGAGTCAATGCGTTGTTCTAGAATGGTGACCTTAATACTGTGCCCACAAATAAAGAAAACCAACCGAGAACTCACCCTTGCTCACAGGTTATGTCACAGAGAGCTCTCCATGGATGAGGAAAAATACCCATCAGTCACCATTCGGATCCGCCCTTCATCATTTAGGATTTTATCCGTACCACCCGTCAGAGGTTACTAGTACTCTCCTCAGAGGTCAACCCGGTGGTAGGGGGTATCCTCAGTGAGTATAAGAGACGACAGTGTGGTATACCACTCAATGTAGGTGAGTGGCAGAAAAAGTGGGACTGGGGTGTGCAGTGCAAAAGAAGGTGTGAAAAAGAAGAAACCAAGAAAAAAGGTGTGTTTAAAATTGGTTTAGAAAAAGCACTAGACAATGATTTATTCCAGGTGTGCTTAACATACCAATGTTAAAAACAGTGCACCCGCCAACTGTCTGTTTATGTAGACAGCCTCAGGTCTATGTGGTCTACACTGTCGTCTCTTATACTCACTGAGGATACCCCCTACCACCGGGTTGACCTCTGAGGAGAGTACTAGTAACCTCTGACGGGTGGTACGGATAAAATCCCAAATGATGAAGGGCGGATCCGAATGGTGACTGATGGGTATTTTTCCTCATCCATGGAGAGCTCTCTGTGACATAACCTGTGAGCAAGGGTGAGTTCTCGGTTGGTTTTCTTTATTTGTGGGCACATTAATCTGAGACCCTCTGGTACCTGTGTTGTTTATTAGTTCTGTTGGGGATAGTACCCAGAGCCTGGTCTTTAAACTTCCCCCAGGTCCTCCTCCACCGTAGTGTTTTGTTGACCTTAATACTGTCTCTGTGTACTATAGCAATTCCACCCGCCCATTTTGTATTGTGTGTCCATTCGCGCGAGCCTATAACACTCAGGCAATGCGAGGGTGATGGAAGGGACAGAATGGGGCTTTAGCCAGGTTTTGGTCAGAAACCCAAGATCACGCTGCTCAGAAGAAAGGAGATCCCAAACCTCAGCAGAGTGCTTGGGAAGAGACCTTATATTACATAGTAAACTCCTCCACCCCTGCTGGGAGTTAGTGGGAAGCTTGCCTGTATTGATTGTAGGAAGTCCTGTGTTAATACGCTCCAGAACAATAGTTTGGGGAGCATTGGGTTGCATGTTAGCATAAGCATGGGGGGTTAGTGCCTTCTCACCAAGAGTGCCCTGAAACCAGCAGGTCAGACATGAGAAGGGTCCCTCCAATGAAGGCCAGGAATCAAGTCGGCCGGCGAGGCAGGGATTGGATCTCATCTCTAACATTTCCTTAACAGAGTATTTCAGTCTCGATGGGAAGCCACGGTCTGATGAAAAATGCCCAGAGTCCCTGGCTCCTGGCGACTTCCAGGCACGGACTGGTACAGACGGGCTTGCCTTTGGCGCTCCACCGGTGCGCACGCTGCGTGCATCCGCTGCGCAGCACGGAGAACATCCGGTTTTATAGAGGTGGTTGGCCACTAGTGCGTCAACCTCCCTCTGTGCCAGAAATGAGCCCTGCCTCCCTCCACTCAAATGAGCTAGCCTCGCGGTGGACCGGGGAGAGGGGCTTAGGACTGAGAAGTGCTGGTAAGTGAACAGTACACAGTTCATTTTAAAACATTGACCAAAATAGTGCAATTTTAAGATTAAAAAGGTCGCCTTTACAACATATGCAGATGCCTTACACACTGTCAGCGCGCATCCGTCCGCAGCGTGGAGAAGATCCGGTCTTATAGAGGTGGTTGGCCAATAGAGCGCCAACCTCCCTCTGTGCTGAAAATGAGTCCTGCCTCCCTCCACTCAAACGAGCAAGACTTGCGGTGGACCGGGGACAGGGACTTAGGACTGAGAAGTGCAGGTAAGTGAACAGTACACAGTTAATTTTAAAACAATGACCAAAATAGTGTAATTTAAAGATTAAAAGGTCGCCTTTACAACATATACAGATGCATTCCACATTGTCAGCGCGTGACAGTGCCTATACAGCAAGAGAGCAGTGCCAGGCCTGGCCTGGGCTGGCCAACTTACCACTCCTTTGGAGACCGGGTGACTGTGGGCTTTGATCCCTTGGGCCCCACTAATTATGTAGGTGAGACTACAGGCCAGGTAAAGGCACCCATCCAACCCGACATGCGCACTTCGTTGTTGACATGGTGTGCTCTGCTACTGTCCTATCATTTATATTCTGAAGCCCCACCCCTGGTCTGCTGCACACACAAAGGCTGGAAAGGATTAAGAAACTGTCCTGCAGCTAACAGCTTACTGCTGCGGGCTATTTTATTTTGCAGTCACATGTATACCCTGGCCCAAAAAATATCAGGGGGCAATGCCCCTGCGCCCTAAGGAAGTAACCACCATTGCTGGATGTAATATATCATCCAAACAATTAATTATTAAAAAGAAAGCGCAAACAGTAAGGTGGTTCTCCTCATTCTTGGAAAGTCGGCAGCAAACAGTATGATCCCCGTCATTTTCTGCCCTTATCCCCCAGATGAAAGTAGGAGTGCCACAGGGCTCTGTTTTGAGCCCAACTTTTGTTATATATGGCTCCCTTTGCTCTCCTGGCAGAGGAATACGGGGCAAAAGTAATATGGTACGCCAACGACACGCAGCTGTAGTTCACTTGCGAGAAGGATGATACGCTGAGAGGAAGTGAAATAAACACTTGCCTGGCAAAGGTGTTCACCTGGTTTAGGCAAAATCAACTGCTATGTAATTCAGAAAAGTCTGAAACAATTTTTTTGGAACCATAGCCCAGGTGATGAATGGCACCATTGGTAGCCCCAGAATATGTCCCCCCCAGCAAGCCCAGTCACCAGCGTAAAAAACCTTGGGGTGAAACTGGATGCTGACATGTTCACAAGTGCAAACAGTGGCCGGCACATGCTTTGGGCTACTGAAAATGCTGAGGAACTTCCTCCCCCTACTCCCAGTCAAGCATAGGAAAACAGTGGTCCAAGCCCTGATCACATCAAGGTTGGACTATGTCAACGTTCTGTACATAGGTCTCCCTGACTATTTATATGGCTGCCTGCAGGTGGTACAGAACGCGGCGGCTAGGGCCGTAATCATGGTTGGCCCTAGGACACATATGACGCCTCATTTGAAGTCCCTGCACTGGCTCCTGGTGTGAAATAGGGTCAATTTCAAAGCCCTGGTGCTGGCCTTTAAGGCCTTCCACAACATAGGGGCTCCTTACATTAAGAATAGAATTCAGCCCTATGCCCCACCCAGAACCTTGCAATCTTCGACCCTGCAGTTGTCAATCGTAAGTTTGTGCGTTCACGTATGGGGGACGCTCCTTCCAGGTGGCAGCCTCTAAGCTATGGAATAGCCTGCCGCCCTCCCTTAGACAGGTGCAGAATCTTCTTAGTTTCAGGATAAAATTAAAAAATTTGGCTCTTCCAACATTAGAGGAGACATACCTGCTGTTGGCTGTTGGCTGCACTGTTCTGTCAAGGGTTTTCTGCTAGCGCCAGGACACTCTAAGGAGTAGCCGTGGGCTCTACAGCTACCCAGTAACATACCATAACATAACAAAATACACTTAAAGGGATATTATTGGTATAAACTGGCCAGGTACAGTTTATTGAGCGAGCTAAAACTCATCCATCAATACACTGTTTGTGACCTCGCACATGAGGCCACAGATGACATCACAGTATGAAAGGTAGCCCATGGGAGAGAAGCAAAACTTGAGTAGTTGCAAGAAGTCTGCAACGGAGGAGAGAGGATCACTAAAAATAGGGTGAAGTGTGTGAAAGACATCAGGAAGGAGATTAGACATGAAATGTCCAAAAGTCAAGAGAAGAAGTCCTGTTTCACTTGTTTGGAGATGAGGAAAGGTGTGTATCTTTATCACTGTTTAAGATCCAGATTCACTAAAGGTTCAAGCTGGCACTCGTGTGATACTTAGGCCCTGATTATGATGTTGGTTGGAGTTGCAGGGATCGGCCCCCAACCGGCGGCCCTGCTAGGGGCCCCTGAAGTTGCTTTCAGACTGGCCTTCCATGTCAGATAGCCTGACATGGAAAGCCTGTCAGAAACCAACATTGTAATCCAGATGGCGGAATCGCCATCCTCAGGGATTACAATGGGGCTTCCGACTGGCTGACGGGATCCTTGAGCCCATCGGAATCCAGCCAGAATGACTGGCTGGTTTCACTTTCGACCGCCGGCATTGTAATGCAGCGGTCGGAAGTTAAACCTTTGATGTGAGTCGGAAAGTCTCCGACCTGCGGTTTGAGGCTTTCTGACTTACATCATAATTTGGCCCAGAGTGTCAGGCTCAACAAGCAACAGTGACAGATCAACTTTCATTTCCAAAAGCTATTTAGTGCTGAAATTGACCTGCCTTAAGCCCCTTTGCACCAGCCCCCTATTAATTGACTTAGGAGGAGTGTGTCCGGCTTGTATTGGCTTTTAAAGCATGTTAAATGACAACCTTACAGTGCACTAGGATACAACAATCTTTGTTTGGGCTCTTAATGATTCCCTCACTGTCACCCTCCAACAGTGCCCTTCACCTCTGATACCAGTGTAGGGTGTTGGAGCACTTTACATCACACACACATACAGAAACAATAAATCCACGTTTAAATCAGTGTATAGAAATTGTTACATAAGACAAAAGGGAATATAAGGTGTAGAATATACATGTTATCCATACTGGTAGGCATGTTTTAAGAGTGATAAGCCCGGAGAAGCACACATTCAGAATTTGAAAGTACTTTTATCTAAACAAACTCATGTTAGCAGCATTAGGAGAAAGAAAGACTTAAGAAAAACATAACTTTTTAACTGTTTGCATGTAGCTCTTTGATGATAGCTCACTGTGCGGCGAGATTAGGACTGTACATTTTGAACTACAAGTAACAAAAGGCTCTCTGTGACAAACCAGTAACCCACTGAGCTATGCACATACAATACAGTTCTGTGATCTGCAAACTGCACATGCTTTGCAGCAGGCATATTGACTCTCTGCACTACTTCAGATGAGTCAAAACTGCCAATAGATAAAACTCTGATCTCTCTCAAGCAGGAACATTAATCTCCAGAGATATCAATCTTGACACGTTATTGTTGCCTGAAAACTGCTGGATATAAAGGAAACTCTGTGGTGAGTGTGAGAAGTGAGGGATGTTGCTGGCCAGGCTTGCTGATTTTCTACTGGGGACGTTATTGCAGCACTGCTGCAAAACCATCTCCCCACCCCTCCTGCCTCCCAATGGAAACGTCCGATGCCCGATACGGCCAACCCAGCCTTGACTGCCAGTACAAATCCTTATCCTTTGCACAACAATCTGGGGCTTAGCATCACGCAGAACACTCATTTAGCATGAGTGCCTCCTGATTATCGGCAGGTGACTTTTATTATATCTGGGGTTGTGCTATTTTATGCCCTTAATGCAAGACAGTGCTGATGTTTTTTGTACAACACTCTGTTGCATGAAGGACAGTTCCGGTGCAAGGAAATCTGATTAAAAACAGCGACTGATGGATGAAAAATAACAGTCAAGTCATAGGCAATGGTCTAGAGTGAGAGAAAATAGGGACACAATAGAATAGGAGAAAGGTGGTGAAATGCATGCGGAGAAGAACTCAGAAATAATAGAATCTTGGTTTTTATGAGAGTCAATGTGGAGGGAATGCATATATTCTACTTGTTACTCTGAGAATTTGATGAAACATCTAGAAGAACGTTGTTGTGAAGTGGTGATCCATCGCCTGAGGTGGATAGTCAATTAAAAGCAAATCACAATACGAGCAGGAGTCCCACCACTACACCAATAACAACTGGTACTTGCTTTTCCTCTGCAGCAGGAAGTCTACTCAGTGGTGTTCTTGACGGGAAACAACCATCACAACGCAACTTTTACAACGCACTACCATCACAACGCAACTTTTACAACGCAAGATCTATTACAACGCATGCCATTATAACGCATGCCATTACAACGCAGATGCTATTACAACGCATGCCATTACAACGTAAGTATGGGTAAGTATTTAATTAAAATAATATTAATTTATTTTTAAATTAATTTTCTTAAAATAATTATAATTTAATTTAGCATAATGCATTTTAATATTTTAATTTAATGTTATTTCAATTAAATCATTCAAATTAAATGTATTTTTATTAAACCCCCTGGAGTTAGAATAGTAATTTTAACCCCTACTCTATCCAACACTTACCCTACTATTACACCCCCCTGGAGTTAGAATAGTAATTTTAACCGCTACACTATCCAGCACTTACCCTACTATTACACCCCCCTGGAGTTAGAATAGTAATTCTAACCCCTCCACTATCCAGCACTTACCCTACTATTACACCCCCCTCGAGTTAGAATAGTAATTTTAACCCCTACACTATTTAGCACTTACCCGACTATTACACCCCCCTGGAGTTAGAATAGTAATTTTAACCCCACCACTATCCAGCACTTACCCTGCTATTACACCCCCCTGGAGTTAGAATAGTAATTTTAAACCCCTACACTATCCATTACTTACCCTAATTTTACACCCTCCTGGAGTTAGAATAGTAATTTTTACCCCTACACTATTCAGCACTTACCCTACTATTACACCCCCCTGGAGTTAGAATAGTAATTTAAACCCATACACTATCCAACACTTACCCTACTATTACACCCCCCTGGAGTTAAAATAGTAAATAAAATTTTATTAAATAAAAATTAATGATGTTAAAAAATTATAATGAAATTAAAATTAAATTAATATTAATAAAATTATATACTTACCTATACTTACGTTGTATTGGCATGCGTTGTAATAGCATCTGCGTTGTAATGGCATGCGTTGTATTGGATCTTGCGTTGTAAAAGTTGCGTTGTGATGGTATGCGTTGTGAATGTATGCGTTGTAACGTCATACATTCGTTCTTGACATAAATGACTAGGTGATGAAGTTGCAGCACCAGTGTCCTCTATGAAATGAAATGCACCGATTAAGTTATCACAATAACATACCTCTCAACTATGTCTCGTATGATGTCTCATCCTCTTCTAATTCATCATTACCTTTCGGGTCTTGTACTGTGTAACTGACTGAATCATTGATGACAACAACAGGATTGTAACATTCTACAGAAGCCTCGATGGGAAGAGTTTGCATTGCTCTGACGTGCAAAGTCAGCCCAGACGGAAGACTTTACATATAAGTAAAAATCATATCAAACTAGGGTTGACTTGCTAGAAGCCCTGTGAGCTCACGCTGGACACAGCACATGGTGCACAGATTTACTCTGCCTTCATATAGACTGTTCACTGGAACCTACTGTCCACCTGACATGACTCTTTGTGATCCTCCAAGATGCACAAGAGGGACACTCGTTGTTAAGTTAGCATACTAGTAGTTGGGAGTGGGCGGAGCTAGGGGGCCAGAGGAAGAGGAGGAGCGGACACAGGAAAGGGGCAGTTAGAGTAGGGACAGGGTAGAGACAAGTAACTGTTTAATAAAGCTCCATTAATTAAGAACCTGTGTCTGTGGTTCTTTGTAGCAGGATGCTACAACTGGCGACGAGGGTGGGATAGAACAAGCCTCACTGTGTGCAGAGCCTCACAAGGACGCCCTGTCCCGAGCAGCTTCGAAAACGCTGCTGAATGGAGCCAAGCTGCCGCCTGAAGGACGAGGCCAGCAGCTGTTAAGATTGCCCTTCAAAGTCTGTAAGGGAGCAGAGGGACTGAAGAAACGAGCGCTGAACCGCTCGAGAGCCAAGCAGTCGATCGCGTTGAAACGCGTCTCACGCTGGAAGCGTGTGCCCTGGGTGAGTGGCCCGCGAGCAGAGATCGGGAGCCCACTTCGACCCTGTACTGTGCCCAGGAAGGAAGAAGAAGTGCCCCAGAGCCGTGGACGGCGTCCACAACGTGCCGCCAGCAAGCGCTGCTAAGAGCGCTGCAATTTGAGCCCGGGCGCTGTCTGAGATCGGGAAAACCTCACACCTAATGCATGAGGTTTGGCAGGTCGTCGGCGCGAGAGAGCAGGAACTACGAATGTGAGCCGGGAGCCCACCCCAATCTCACCTGATGTCCATAGTGGCTGAGGAGGAGTGAATCCTGGTGTGGACTGCCCCCAGAAGCCGACCGCCGGTGAGTCCTGAGTGACCTCAAATGAATGAGCCTGGAGAGCCAGCCTCGTGTGTGCCTGCAGTGATGGCGGCCATCTTGAAGTCAGGCATCTGGTAAAGACAACCCTGTATAGAGTGAAGGCGGCCATTTTGAAGTCAGGCACTGGTAAAAGAAACAAGCATTGGCAACAGAAACAAACACGCATTGTCAACAGAAAAGAAACAAGCAGTGGCAAACAAACAAGCATTGGCAACATAAAGTGAATGAACATTGGCACCAAGACACAAACAAGCATTGGACTCAACATTTAAGCAAATAGGAAGCGAGTGACACCTGCTGTAAAATGGTGTCCGGCGATGAAGGTAGTCCGCCTCGACCAAATGACGCCCGTCCCAAGACCACAAGCGGGTCGCTCCTGCGAGCACCCGAGCCTCTCCATGTGACAACTGGGGGAAGCATGGGTCCCAGATGGCAAGAATAGCTGAAAGAGTTTGAAGATTACGCTGAAGGATCAGACATTGCTGATGACAAAAAGAAGCTGATCGCCCTGCGCAGCCTGGCGGGACGAGAGATAGTCAAAATAATCAAGGATCTTCCCACTGCCGAGGCGGATACATATGACCACGCGTGTGACGCTTTGAATAAAAGATTTCTTCACAAAAAGAATGTAGACTATGAACGCCACACGCTCCACTCCGCTCGGCAAGGGAAGGATGAGCCCATGAGTGCTTTCATGATGCGCCTGCGTAGACTAGCCAAACACTGTGAATTTGATAATTTCTCAACAGATGCTGCAATCAAATCTCAAACAATTGATGGATGCTACTCTGATCAACTTCGGAGGCGCCTTCTAAGAAAAGCACATGCAATAGATGACATAGAGGAGATGACACGAGTTTATGATCAGGCGGAGGAGTATGCAGCGGATATTGAAACTGGACACAAAGGAAGTCATGAACATGTGCGACGTGTGCACACCAAAAGTGACAGTCGAAGGAGTTCGAGAGACAGACAATGGAGGTCACGCACGTCTTCCCGTCAAGAGCAATCAAGATATCAGCGACGAGAACCGTGGAAGCAAGAGAGAAAATCAGAAAGAGTGAGAAAATGTTACCGATGTGGGTATGATTACCCTCATGTAGACAGTTGCCCTGCCATGGGTCAGAGATGTCGGAAGTGCGGTCGAACTAATCACTTCGAAGTGATGTGTAGTGACTACAACAAGGAGAAACGAAGTGGTGCCACAAGGACACCCCAATCTGACGCACGAAGCCGAGCCCCAAGGATGTCCCGGTCCGACACTCTAAGACACCATGCGCGAGCTGTCCAAGACCAGACGGAGCAGTCCTCTGGATCGTCGCATTCTAGTAGAGAGTCACGTCGGTCCAGGTGGGAACGGAGGTCACCCTCCAAAGAATCCAGACCGTCCTCCCGAGACTCAACATACACCATCGAATACCTGAACCTAGCAGCAGATCCGGACCAGCTTAAGAAGTATCCTCGGCTGGATATCAAGGTTGGCAATCATGACACAAAGTTCGTGTTAGATTCTGGTGCATCCTTAAACTACATTCCGGTCACTGAATACGAGAGAATAAGTCCACGGCCTCCTCTGACATTTGCACCCGTGAGAGTCTTCACATGGATGGCCAAGAAGCCACTTCCCTGCCTGGGAAAGTTCTCGCGACCCTCAAACACGACAACACAACCATATCAGCAGTCATTCACGTCATCAAGGGCCCAGAAGCAGACTGTCTACTGAGCTTGCCGACTGCGGAACGTCTTCACCTAGTAGAAATCCTTTTCAAGGTCAGCGACAACCACGATGTGACCCGCCAGTTTCCCAGATTGTTTCAGGGGTTGGGCAAATTGAAGGACTGTCAGGTGCGGCTGCATATTAATGAACAAGTCAGACCCGTCGCTCAACACCCTCGACGGGTACCATTCCATCTACAGACCGCTGTGGAGGAAGAGCTCCAGGATCTGTTAGCTGCAGACATCTCAATGGGGCCAGTGTTCTCCAAGTTGGATTTAAATAAGGGATATCATCAGCTTGAACTGGACGTAGGGTCAAGATATATCACCACCTTTGCAACCCATCTGGGGTTGTTCAGATATAAAAGACTGAGCTTTGGAGTTTCTTCAGCGGCCGAAATGTTTCAGGAAGCAATTCGGCAAGTCATTCAAAACATTCCCAACACGCTTAACTATAGCGATGACATCCTTGTCTATGGTTCTGATCTACGAGAGCACGATATTGCACTCAACCGTGTCTGCCATGCCTTAGTGGAGGCGAACCTGACTCTGAACAAAGAGAAGTGCGAATTTCACCAGACCACACTGAAGTTCTTGGCCATATCTTCTCTGGAGCTGGCATGAAGCCTGATCCTGACAAAATTGTGACTTTAAACAACACCAAGAGTCCCCAAGACATCAGGGAACTCAGGTCGTTCCTTGGTATGGCTAGCTATTGCGCTCGTTATATCAGAGACTACGCAACAATCAGCCATCCCCTCCGCATCTTGACCAAACAGGGTCAACCATTCGACTGGACGCCCCAATGTGAGCAGTCATTCAAGGAAATCAAGAGAGCAGTGGAATCTGCGGATCACCTGTCATACTTTAACCCAAAGCGTAAGACTGATAACTGTGGATGCCAGCCCTGTTGGGCTTGGAGCCATCCTGGCACAATATGAGAATGACTCAGATCAACGCCGTATCATTGCATATGCGAGTCGTAGTCTGACTGACCCGGAACGAGCCTACTCGCAGCCCGAAACGGAGAGCCTAGCCGTAGTATGGGCATGTGAACATTTTCATGTTTTCATATATGGCAAACATTTCACCTTAATCACAGACCATCAAGCTCTCGTCACCATTTATGGAAATCCACGATTCAAGATGCCCCGAGGATTGAAAGGTGGGGCGTACGGCAGCAGGAATATACATTCACCATACTCCACAAACCGGGAAAATCTGAAAATCCAGCGGATTACATGTCCCGGCACCCACTTCCATCGTCGGTTTCTAATCCATCCATCGCGGAAGAGTACATACATTTCGTGGCTGACCAAGCCCTACCTCCGGCTATCCCCATGGATACCATTCGAGAGAGTACGGCACAGGACGTCATCCTGCAGAAAGTCCTTCACAGGGTTCGAAACAATCGATGGAGACACGACCCTCAGGATGAGAATGCCGACCCCTCTGTCCAACGTGAAATGCAGGCCTTCAGGCATGTGAGTGGCGAACTGTCGGCCACCACTGATGGCATACTGTTGCGAGATCAGAGGATTGTAATCCCCACTCAACTGAGACAAGGAGTGGTTGCTCTTGCACATAAAGGGCATCGGGGGATTGTGTCAACCAAACGAGCACTAAGGGAACGAGTGTGGTTTCCATACCTCGATCAATTGGTGGAAGCCACCTTGAAGGATTGTCATCTCTGTCAACCCACTAGCAAGAGCGATCCCCCGGCACCATTACACATGACCACCCTGCCCAGTGGTGTGTGGCAAGAGATCGCTATTGATTTCTATGGACCCCTGTCATCGGGCAAATATGTACTGGCCATCATTTATGAATATTCTAGATATCCCATTGCATGCTTTGTACCGTCCACAAATGCCTAAAGTACTTGATGAAGTCTTTGCAACGTGGGGGGTTCCCAAGACAGTTAAATCAGACAATGGGCCCCCTTTCAATGGGAAAGACTTTGCAGCCTTTGCGAAACACCTAGACTTTCATCACCATAGGATTACACCCCTCTGGCCACAGGCAAATGGGACAATTGAGAGATTCATGGCCACGCTCAAAAAGACCTTCCAACATGCTACCGCGGAAGGAAGGGATCTGCAAGCAGCACTCAATGAAGTCCTCCGAGCTTACTGCACAACTCCTCACGCAACGACTGGCCAGTGCCCAGCGACACTCATGCTGGGACGTCCCATGAGGAATCGCATTCCAACGTGGGATGGAGCCTTGAAAGCATCATCATCTGCAAAAGATCCACATGAAATAAGAGCAACTGACGAACGCAACAAAGGAAAAATGAAGGCCTACGCAGACCACCGGAGAAGAGCGAGGTCACTATCGTTACATGAAGGGGACCATGTTATCGTCAAGCAGGAGCCGCAGAAAAAGACCGACTGTCTATTCAAGGATGACCCATTGGTGATCACGAAAAGGAAAGGAACTATGTTGACGGCGGAGTCCGAGCAGCGGCGAGTCACGAGAAACATCTCGCACTTTAAGAAACTGCCACGAGATACCTCCAGAACCATGATGAGTGAAATGGACTAAGCATGGGCGAATTTTGCGGATCTCGCGTTCGCGAATTTTGCGGATTTGCGAATTCGCAATCCGCAAAATCCGCGAATTCCCGCGAATTTGCGGATTTTTTTTTTTGTGTTCGCCCGTGTCTCTGCCAGTTCGCGAGGGTTTTTACAATTTCGCAATTTGCGAACTTACCTGACGGGTCGCAAGTTTTGCGAACTTGTTGTTTCTACGTGTCCATCCTGTTTGGGACACTCTTCTTCATCACTGCCACTCTCTGTCACCACTGCCACTCTCTGACTACTCATGCCACCCTCTGGCCCACCCATGCCACCCTCTGTTTCATCACCACACCCTCTGGTTGTCCAGTGTACATTATTTTCGGCAAAGCAAAGCACACCTTCCCTGCCTCAAGTGACCTGAATTAATTTGGGGCTGATTAATGTGTCACAGAATATTTTTTTAGCTGGCACCTGCTTCCTTAGTGCGCCCTGATTAGTGATCTTTTGCACTTGCTAAGTGCTTTCATTGTTGCAAAATTAGTTACAACACCTGCCCTGCCCCAACTGACAATAATGAATTAGGGGCTGATTAATGGATTTTAACTTCCAGCCTGGCTCCTGCTTGTCTCCCTTAGCTATAATTCAGGACCTTTGTGGCATATGTGTAACTATTCTGAGGTTCAGAGCAGGGTCACATAATAGTTGCAACTGGCAACTGAACTCTGGAGGGGCCCCTCAGGAAGCACTACAGGAAATGGCTACTAATGATGAGCCTGAACTTTTGAACCTGGCAAGTAGTTTCAGTTTTGCTAAGATCGTATTTCTGCAATTTAGCACTTATTCGCGAAGCGCGAAGTTGTACTGGGAAGCCGCGAACTCCCGCGAACAGTGCGAGCAGTGCGAGCAAAATCCGCTGCTCGCGGATTTGCGGATTTTGCGGGAGATTCGCGAATCTCGCGGATTGCGGATTTCCCGGAAATCCGCAAAATCCGCGAGCGAAACGGATTTTCCGCCCATACCTAAAATGGACACTCCCAGTTCGGAGGAACTGCATTCAGATGATCGTGAGAGCACTGCTCCGATCATTGAGACACTGAGTACTAATAGTCCGAGAGCCAGGTCGCCACGACCTCATCGTGACGTACGTCCACCCAAGAGACTGATCGTAGAGATGGACTGAGAAGTCAGTATGTTTTGTTTGTTTTGTCACAAAGGGGGGAGATGTTATGAAGTTAGCATACTAGTAGCTGGGAGTGGGCGGAGCTAGGGGGCCAGAGGAAGAGGAGGAGCGGACACAGGAAAGGGGCAGTTAGAGTAGGGACAGGGTAGAGACAAGTAACTGTTAATAAAGCTCCATTAATTAAGAACCTGTGTCTGTGGTTCTTTGTAGCAGGATGCTACACTCGTCAGGACCACCAACAGGAGACCGGTGGTTGGCCAGACATGGTCCAAGTGGCACCTGGATGTTGGAGGCCGGGCCTTCAGACAGCGAGGCAGCAGTCAGACCTATAAGAGCGTGGGATTCGCCACGCCACCCCCAGTAAGAAGATGAACCCATTCAAGACTGAATGCTGATCACATGATTTCCTTGCCGTTAAGCACCATATCTGCTGTTGAGCATTGGCAGGAAGAACATGACTGAGTTTGTGATCAGGATTTGGACATGATAATTTGTCACTTATAATTTTTTACAAAGTATATTTAGACCAAAGCACATTCTTCATGACACTGTTGATGTTCTTTGCAAAGAATCGTGGATGATAGTTCATCTTTCCTCCATCTCCAACACTCAAGAATTATATTTAAAATTCTCATGGTTCCCCCTGTTAGGAGAAATCTATTATCTGATGAGCCTTGAAGAAAGCAGTGGGGATTCATTTTAGGATGTCCAAGGTTTTATTTATCCGCATATTATCACTCTGATTAAGCTCCTTCCACTCAAACCACTCTTTTCCTTCGTTGAATTAGTGCGAATTAAAAAAAAAGCAAAATGAGTAGTCCAGATGAATTCATGCAGAGTTGCCGCAACATTTTCATTATCATAACATAATTTATTGAACAGGTTTCTGGAATCTAAGTAATTGAGCTGCACTGTTAATATACATACTTTGTTCATGTCTAATAAAATAGGTTTAAATGATATAACATTCACATCCTCAAGTGCAGTTGTTGGTATGCTTTATTATAGCTATAGATGTACACACCACTTTTCTTTAGAAACATTTCTCTTGGTACTTGAATAATTTCTCAACAGTGCAAAGTGAAATGGAGGTATTAAAAACGACTGCTTTGCACGTATTTTAATAATCGCTGTTTGATTGTGTACACATCAGGTTCTCATTTTGCAGCTGATACAAATCAAGGCTTGTCCTTGTATGCACCGGCTGTTATGCTGACAGGTTTTTCTGTTCTTCACTGCACACCTGTTTCATTTCATGGACTATAAATTGCCTTGGCCCTCCGCTGGGCTGTGACTGGGAAGGCTCTCCTGGCAATGGTTGCAGCTTTGTGTCACAGAAGTAAGGCACGGAAAGGGATCCCTGCTGTCTAATTCAAATGCGAGAGATCCCATGAGTGATACTGAGAAAGCAAGGACAGCAACACTGACGAACACAGTTACATATATATAGATTCAACAAAGTCCCCTTTTGCGAGTCTGTATTAGCGATTATTAAGGAATCGCTATTAGAGACTCGCAAAACGGGATGCATGTAGAAATCCCAATATTTTTTGCGATTACTACTGCTTCCTTATTTGGGATTCGCAAATTGCTAATCGCAAATAAGGATGCGATTTCCCATTCATTCCTATGGGTCTGAATGGGGAGTCGATCCTTATTTGCGATTCGCAATTAGCGAATCGCAAATAAGGATGCCATTTCAAGGGTGCCAGGGTGCTCAAAGTATTTACAACAAGGGGTGGTGAGGGACAGAGTCTCTGAATTAAGCAGAAAGCTCTCACCCAGTCAAGAGATCAGGGCTAGATCCAACACCGTTTTTTAGCTCACTGCACCATCCCAGTTTCAGAACCTGGCTGTATGCAAATTAGTCTGTTCCTGTCCCAGTGCATGATGGGAACAGGGCAAACCAAACTACAAAAGCCAATTCTTACACTGGGAAGGAAACAAGCTCCCGGGGACCGGTTTCTGGCATTACAGCCGTCTTCGGCCCGGTTTGCTTGAATCCTGATGGTGCAATGAGCAAGGGTCTCACATCTGAGAATACCCTTCCACGCTTAGGGTGGACAAAAATATTTACAACAAGGGGTGGTGAGGGACAGAGTCTCTGAATTAAGCAGAAAGCTCTCACCCAGTCAAGAGATCAGGGCTAGATCCAACACTGTTTTTTAGCTCACTGCACCATCCCAGTTTCAGAACCTGGCTGTATGCAAATTAGTCTGTTCCTGTCCCAGTGCATGATGGGAACAGGGCAAACCAAACTACAAAAGCCAATTCTTACACTGGGAAGGAAACAAGCTCCCGGGGACCGGTTTCTGGCATTACAGCCGTCTTCGGCCCGGTTTGCTTGAATCCTGATGGTGCAATGAGCAAGGGTCTCACATCTGAGAATACCCTTCCACGCTTAGGGTGGACAAAAATATTTACAACAAGGGGTGGTGAGGGACAGAGTCTCTGAATTAAGCAGAAAGCTCTCACCCAGTCAAGAGATCAGGGCTAGATCCAACACCGTTTTTTAGCTCACTGCACCATCCCAGTTTCAGAACCTGGCTGTATGCAAATTAGTCTGTTCCTGTCCCAGTGCATGATGGGAACAGGGCAAACCAAACTACAAAAGCCAATTCTTACACTGGGAAGGAAACAAGCTCCCGGGGACCGGTTTCTGGCATTACAGCCGTCTTCGGCCCGGTTTGCTTGAATCCTGATGGTGCAATGAGCAAGGGTCTCACATCTGAGAATACCCTTCCACGCTTAGGGTGGACAAAAATATTTACAACAAGGGGTGGTGAGGGACAGAGTCTCTGAATTAAGCAGAAAACTCTCACCCAGTCAAGAGATCAGGGCTAGATCCAACACCGTTTTTTAGCTCACTGCACCATCCCAGTTTCAGAACCTGGCTGTATGCAAATTAGTCTGTTCCTGTCCCAGTGCATGATGGGAACAGGGCAAACCAAACTACAAAAGCCAATTCTTACACTGGGAAGGGAACAAGCTCCCGGGGACCGGTTTCTGGCATTACAGCCGTCTTCGGCCCGGTTTGCTTGAATCCTGATGGTGCAATGAGCAAGGGTCTCACATCTGAGAATACCCTTCCACGCTTAGGGTGGACAAAAATATTTACAACAAGGGGTGGTGAGGGACAGAGTCTCTGAATTAAGCAGAAAGCTCTCACCCAGTCAAGAGATCAGGGCTAGATCCAACACCGTTTTTTAGCTCACTGCACCATCCCAGTTTCAGAACCTGGCTGTATGCAAATTAGTCTGTTCCTGTCCCAGTGCATGATGGGAACAGGGCAAACCAAACTACAAAAGCCAATTCTTACACTGGGAAGGAAACAAGCTCCCGGGGACCGGTTTCTGGCATTACAGCCGTCTTCGGCCCGGTTTGCTTGAATCCTGATGGTGCAATGAGCAAGGGTCTCACATCTGAGAATACCCTTCCACGCTTAGGGTGGACAAAAATATTTACAACAAGGGGTGGTGAGGGACAGAGTCTCTGAATTAAGCAGAAAGCTCTCACCCAGTCAAGAGATCAGGGCTAGATCCAACACCGTTTTTTAGCTCACTGCACCATCCCAGTTTCAGAACCTGGCTGTATGCAAATTAGTCTGTTCCTGTCCCAGTGCATGATGGGAACAGGGCAAACCAAACTACAAAAGCCAATTCTTACACTGGGAAGGAAACAAGCTCCCGGGGACCGGTTTCTGGCATTACAGCCGTCTTCGGCCCGGTTTGCTTGAATCCTGATGGTGCAATGAGCAAGGGTCTCACATCTGAGAATACCCTTCCACGCTTAGGGTGGACAAAAATATTTACAACAAGGGGTGGTGAGGGACAGAGTCTCTGAATTAAGCAGAAAGCTCTCACCCAGTCAAGAGATCAGGGCTAGATCCAACACCGTTTTTTAGCTCACTGCACCATCCCAGTTTCAGAACCTGGCTGTATGCAAATTAGTCTGTTCCTGTCCCAGTGCATGATGGGAACAGGGCAAACCAAACTACAAAAGCCAATTCTTACACTGGGAAGGAAACAAGCTCCCGGGGACCGGTTTCTGGCATTACAGCCGTCTTCGGCCCGGTTTGCTTGAATCCTGATGGTGCAATGAGCAAGGGTCTCACATCTGAGAATACCCTTCCACGCTTAGGGTGGACAAAAATATTTACAACAAGGGGTGGTGAGGGACAGAGTCTCTGAATTAAGCAGAAAGCTCTCACCCAGTCAAGAGATCAGGGCTAGATCCAACACCGTTTTTTAGCTCACTGCACCATCCCAGTTTCAGAACCTGGCTGTATGCAAATTAGTCTGTTCCTGTCCCAGTGCATGATGGGAACAGGGCAAACCAAACTACAAAAGCCAATTCTTACACTGGGAAGGAAACAAGCTCCCGGGGACCGGTTTTCTGGCATTACAGCGTCTTCGGCCCGGTTTGCTTGAATCCTGATGGTGCAATGAGCAAGGGTCTCACATCTGAGAATACCCTTCCACGCTTAGGGTGGACAAAAATATTTACAACAAGGGGTGGTGAGGGACAGAGTCTCTGAATTAAGCAGAAAGCTCTCACCCAGTCAAGAGATCAGGGCTAGATCCAACACCGTTTTTTAGCTCACTGCACCATCCCAGTTTCAGAACCTGGCTGTATGCAAATTAGTCTGTTCCTGTCCCAGTGCATGATGGGAACAGGGCAAACCAAACTACAAAAGCCAATTCTTACACTGGGAAGGAAACAAGCTCCCGGGGACCGGTTTCTGGCATTACAGCCGTCTTCGGCCCGGTTTGCTTGAATCCTGATGGTGCAATGAGCAAGGGTCTCACATCTGAGAATACCCTTCCACGCTTAGGGTGGACAAAAATATTTACAACAAGGGGTGGTGAGGGACAGAGTCTCTGAATTAAGCAGAAAGCTCTCACCCAGTCAAGAGATCAGGGCTAGATCCAACACCGTTTTTTAGCTCACTGCACCATCCCAGTTTCAGAACCTGGCTGTATGCAAATTAGTCTGTTCCTGTCCCAGTGCATGATGGGAACAGGGCAAACCAAACTACAAAAGCCAATTCTTACACTGGGAAGGAAACAAGCTCCCGGGGACCGGTTTCTGGCATTACAGCCGTCTTCGGCCCGGTTTGCTAGCATCCTGATGGTGCAATGAGCAAGGGTCTCACATCTGAGAATACCCTTCCACGCTTAGGGTGGACAAAAATATTTACAACAAGGGGTGGTGAGGGACAGAGTCTCTGAATTAAGCAGAAAGCTCTCACCCAGTCAAGAGATCAGGGCTAGATCCAACACCGTTTTTTAGCTCACTGCACCATCCCAGTTTCAGAACCTGGCTGTATGCAAATTAGTCTGTTCCTGTCCCAGTGCATGATGGGAACAGGGCAAACCAAACTACAAAAGCCAATTCTTACACTGGGAAGGAAACAAGCTCCCGGGGACCGGTTTCTGGCATTACAGCCGTCTTCGGCCCGGTTTGCTTGAATCCTGATGGTGCAATGAGCAAGGGTCTCACATCTGAGAATACCCTTCCACGCTTAGGGTGGACAAAAATATTTACAACAAGGGGTGGTGAGGGACAGAGTCTCTGAATTAAGCAGAAAGCTCTCACCCAGTCAAGAGATCAGGGCTAGATCCAACACCGTTTTTTAGCTCACTGCACCATCCCAGTTTCAGAACCTGGCTGTATGCAAATTAGTCTGTTCCTGTCCCAGTGCATGATGGGAACAGGGCAAACCAAACTACAAAAGCCAATTCTTACACTGGGAAGGAAACAAGCTCCCGGGGACCGGTTTCTGGCATTACAGCCGTCTTCGGCCCGGTTTGCTTGAATCCTGATGGTGCAATGAGCAAGGGTCTCACATCTGAGAATACCCTTCCACGCTTAGGGTGGACAAAAATATTTACAACAAGGGGTGGTGAGGGACAGAGTCTCTGAATTAAGCAGAAAGCTCTCACCCAGTCAAGAGATCAGGGCTAGATCCAACACCGTTTTTTAGCTCACTGCACCATCCCAGTTTCAGAACCTGGCTGTATGCAAATTAGTCTGTTCCTGTCCCAGTGCATGATGGGAACAGGGCAAACCAAACTACAAAAGCCAATTCTTACACTGGGAAGGAAACAAGCTCCCGGGGACCGGTTTCTGGCATTACAGCCGTCTTCGGCCCGGTTTGCTTGAATCCTGATGGTGCAATGAGCAAGGGTCTCACATCTGAGAATACCCTTCCACGCTTAGGGTGGACAAAAATATTTACAACAAGGGGTGGTGAGGGACAGAGTCTCTGAATTAAGCAGAAAGCTCTCACCCAGTCAAGAGATCAGGGCTAGATCCAACACCGTTTTTTAGCTCACTGCACCATCCCAGTTTCAGAACCTGGCTGTATGCAAATTAGTCTGTTCCTGTCCCAGTGCATGATGGGAACAGGGCAAACCAAACTACAAAAGCCAATTCTTACACTGGGAAGGAAACAAGCTCCCGGGGACCGGTTTCTGGCATTACAGCCGTCTTCGGCCCGGTTTGCTTGAATCCTGATGGTGCAATGAGCAAGGGTCTCACATCTGAGAATACCCTTCCACGCTTAGGGTGGACAAAAATATTTACAACAAGGGGTGGTGAGGGACAGAGTCTCTGAATTAAGCAGAAAGCTCTCACCCAGTCAAGAGATCAGGGCTAGATCCAACACCGTTTTTTAGCTCACTGCACCATCCCAGTTTCAGAACCTGGCTGTATGCAAATTAGTCTGTTCCTGTCCCAGTGCATGATGGGAACAGGGCAAACCAAACTACAAAAGCCAATTCTTACACTGGGAAGGAAACAAGCTCCCGGGGACCGGTTTCTGGCATTACAGCCGTCTTCGGCCCGGTTTGCTTGAATCCTGATGGTGCAATGAGCAAGGGTCTCACATCTGAGAATACCCTTCCACGCTTAGGGTGGACAAAAATATTTACAACAAGGGGTGGTGAGGGACAGAGTCTCTGAATTAAGCAGAAAGCTCTCACCCAGTCAAGAGATCAGGGCTAGATCCAACACCGTTTTTTAGCTCACTGCACCATCCCAGTTTCAGAACCTGGCTGTATGCAAATTAGTCTGTTCCTGTCCCAGTGCATGATGGGAACAGGGCAAACCAAACTACAAAAGCCAATTCTTACACTGGGAAGGAAACAAGCTCCCGGGGACCGGTTTCTGGCATTACAGCCGTCTTCGGCCCGGTTTGCTTGAATCCTGATGGTGCAATGAGCAAGGGTCTCACATCTGAGAATACCCTTCCACGCTTAGGGTGGACAAAAATATTTACAACAAGGGGTGGTGAGGGACAGAGTCTCTGAATTAAGCAGAAAGCTCTCACCCAGTCAAGAGATCAGGGCTAGATCCAACACCGTTTTTTAGCTCACTGCACCATCCCAGTTTCAGAACCTGGCTGTATGCAAATTAGTCTGTTCCTGTCCCAGTGCATGATGGGAACAGGGCAAACCAAACTACAAAAGCCAATTCTTACACTGGGAAGGAAACAAGCTCCCGGGGACCGGTTTCTGGCATTACAGCCGTCTTCGGCCCGGTTTGCTTGAATCCTGATGGTGCAATGAGCAAGGGTCTCACATCTGAGAATACCCTTCCACGCTTAGGGTGGACAAAAATATTTACAACAAGGGGTGGTGAGGGACAAAGTCTCTGAATTAAGCAGAAAGCTCTCACCCAGTCAAGAGATCAGGGCTAGATCCAACACCGTTTTTTAGCTCACTGCACCATCCCAGTTTCAGAACCTGGCTGTATGCAAATTAGTCTGTTCCTGTCCCAGTGCATGATGGGAACAGGGCAAACCAAACTACAAAAGCCAATTCTTACACTGGGAAGGAAACAAGCTCCCGGGGACCGGTTTCTGGCATTACAGCCGTCTTCGGCCCGGTTTGCTTGAATCCTGATGGTGCAATGAGCAAGGGTCTCACATCTGAGAATACCCTTCCACGCTTAGGGTGGACAAAAATATTTACAACAAGGGGTGGTGAGGGACAGAGTCTCTGAATTAAGCAGAAAGCTCTCACCCAGTCAAGAGATCAGGGCTAGATCCAACACCGTTTTTTAGCTCACTGCACCATCCCAGTTTCAGAACCTGGCTGTATGCAAATTAGTCTGTTCCTGTCCCAGTGCATGATGGGAACAGGGCAAACCAAACTACAAAAGCCAATTCTTACACTGGGAAGGAAACAAGCTCCCGGGGACCGGTTTCTGGCATTACAGCCGTCTTCGGCCCGGTTTGCTTGAATCCTGATGGTGCAATGAGCAAGGGTCTCACATCTGAGAATACCCTTCCACGATTAATAACGGTGATGGATCAAGCCCTGATCTTTGGACTGGGTAAGAGTGGTCTGCTCAATTCAGACACTCTGTTCATCACCACCCCCCTTTTCTGTATCGTTTTTGGCCACTATAGGTGTGGCAGGGTATACTCAGACATGAGTCCCTTTCTCACTGCTCCATCAGGATTCAAGCAAGCCGGGCCGAAGAGGCTGAAATGCCAGAAACCGGTCCCCGGTAGCTTGTCTCCTTTCTGGTGAAGAATTGGCTTGGTAGTTTGGTCTGCCCTGTTCCCATGATGCACTGGGCCAGGGACAGACTAATTTGCATATAGCCAGGTTCTGAGCTGGGATGGGGCGTGAGATAAATAACGGTGATGGATCAAGCCCTGATCTTTGGACTGGGTAAGAGTGGTCTGCTCAATTCAGACACTCTGTTCATCACCACCCCCCTTTTCTGTATCGTTTTTGGCCACTATAGGTGTGGCAGGGTATACTCAGACATGAGTCCCTTTCTCACTGCTCCATCAGGATTCAAGCAAGCCGGGCCGAAGAGGCTGAAATGCCAGAAACCGGTCCCCGGTAGCTTGTCTCCTTTCTGGTGAAGAATTGGCTTGGTAGTTTGGTCTGCCCTGTTCCCATGATGCACTGGGCCAGGGACAGACTAATTTGCATATAGCCAGGTTCTGAGCTGGGATGGGGCGTGAGATAAATAACGGTGATGGATCAAGCCCTGATCTTTGGACTGGGTAAGAGTGGTCTGCTCAATTCAGACACTCTGTTCATCACCACCCCCCTTTTCTGTATCGTTTTTGGCCACTATAGGTGTGGCAGGGTATACTCAGACATAAGTTCCTTTCTCACTGCTCCATCAGGATTCAAGCAAGCCGGGCCGAAGAGGCTGAAATGCCAGAAACCGGTCCCCGGTAGCTTGTCTCCTTTCTGGTGAAGAATTGGCTTGGTAGTTTGGTCTGCCCTGTTCCCATGATGCACTGGGCCAGGGACAGACTAATTTGCATATAGCCAGGTTCTGAGCTGGGATGGGGCGTGAGATAAATAACGGTGATGGATCAAGCCCTGATCTTTGGACTGGGTAAGAGTGGTCTGCTCAATTCAGACACTCTGTTCATCACCACCCCCCTTTTCTGTATCGTTTTTGGCCACTATAGGTGTGGCAGGGTATACTCAGACATGAGTCCCTTTCTCACTGCTCCATCAGGATTCAAGCAAGCCGGGCCGAAGAGGCTGAAATGCCAGAAACCGGTCCCCGGTAGCTTGTCTCCTTTCTGGTGAAGAATTGGCTTGGTAGTTTGGTCTGCCCTGTTCCCATGATGCACTGGGCCAGGGACAGACTAATTTGCATATAGCCAGGTTCTGAGCTGGGATGGGGCGTGAGATAAATAACGGTGATGGATCAAGCCCTGATCTTTGGACTGGGTAAGAGTGGTCTGCTCAATTCAGACACTCTGTTCATCACCACCCCCCTTTTCTGTATCGTTTTTGGCCACTATAGGTGTGGCAGGGTATACTCAGACATGAGTCCCTTTCTCACTGCTCCATCAGGATTCAAGCAAGCCGGGCCGAAGAGGCTGAAATGCCAGAAACCGGTCCCCGGTAGCTTGTCTCCTTTCTGGTGAAGAATTGGCTTGGTAGTTTGGTCTGCCCTGTTCCCATGATGCACTGGGCCAGGGACAGACTAATTTGCATATAGCCAGGTTCTGAGCTGGGATGGGGCGTGAGATAAATAACGGTGATGGATCAAGCCCTGATCTTTGGACTGGGTAAGAGTGGTCTGCTCAATTCAGACACTCTGTTCATCACCACCCCCCTTTTCTGTATCGTTTTTGGCCACTATAGGTGTGGCAGGGTATACTCAGACATGAGTCCCTTTCTCACTGCTCCATCAGGATTCAAGCAAGCCGGGCCGAAGAGGCTGAAATGCCAGAAACCGGTCCCCGGTAGCTTGTCTCCTTTCTGGTGAAGAATTGGCTTGGTAGTTTGGTCTGCCCTGTTCCCATGATGCACTGGGCCAGGGACAGACTAATTTGCATATAGCCAGGTTCTGAGCTGGGATGGGGCGTGAGATAAATAACGGTGATGGATCAAGCCCTGATCTTTGGACTGGGTAAGAGTGGTCTGCTCAATTCAGACACTCTGTTCATCACCACCCCCCTTTTCTGTATCGTTTTTGGCCACTATAGGTGTGGCAGGGTATACTCAGACATGAGTCCCTTTCTCACTGCTCCATCAGGATTCAAGCAAGCCGGGCCGAAGAGGCTGAAATGCCAGAAACCGGTCCCCGGTAGCTTGTCTCCTTTCTGGTGAAGAATTGGCTTGGTAGTTTGGTCTGCCCTGTTCCCATGATGCACTGGGCCAGGGACAGACTAATTTGCATATAGCCAGGTTCTGAGCTGGGATGGGGCGTGAGATAAATAACGGTGATGGATCAAGCCCTGATCTTTGGACTGGGTAAGAGTGGTCTGCTCAATTCAGACACTCTGTTCATCACCACCCCCCTTTTCTGTATCGTTTTTGGCCACTATAGGTGTGGCAGGGTATACTCAGACATGAGTCCCTTTCTCACTGCTCCATCAGGATTCAAGCAAGCCGGGCCGAAGAGGCTGAAATCCCAGAAACCGGTCCCCGGTAGCTTGTCTCCTTTCTGGTGAAGAATTGGCTTGGTAGTTTGGTCTGCCCTGTTCCCATGATGCACTGGGCCAGGGACAGACTAATTTGCATATAGCCAGGTTCTGAGCTGGGATGGGGCGTGAGATAAATAACGGTGATGGATCAAGCCCTGATCTTTGGACTGGGTAAGAGTGGTCTGCTCAATTCAGACACTCTGTTCATCACCACCCCCCTTTTCTGTATCGTTTTTGGCCACTATAGGTGTGGCAGGGTATACTCAGACATGAGTCCCTTTCTCACTGCTCCATCAGGATTCAAGCAAGCCGGGCCGAAGAGGCTGAAATGCCAGAAACCGGTCCCCGGTAGCTTGTCTCCTTTCTGTCGAAGAATTGGCTTGGTAGTTTGGTCTGCCCTGTTCCCATGATGCACTGGGCCAGGGACAGACTAATTTGCATATAGCCAGGTTCTGAGCTGGGATGGGGCGTGAGATAAATAACGGTGATGGATCAAGCCCTGATCTTTGGACTGGGTAAGAGTGGTCTGCTCAATTCAGACACTCTGTTCATCACCACCACCCCCCTTTTCTGTAGGGTGCTCAAAGGACACCCTGTAGCACCCCTGAAATGCAAATGTACACAGGTGTTGCGCACACACATGTTCAAAGGACATGTGTGTGTGAAACATACAACTTAGAAAAATGCACTAAAGTTTTCGCTATTTACCACGAAGTTACACTTCGCGGTAAATAGCGGCCCCAAATTGCGACTTCGCAATTTTTAAAAGGTTCATGAATAGCATTTAAGGAATCTCTAATTGAGATAGATATATATAATAAATGCGGAGCAGCCTGAGCCGCGAGAGGAGCTCCGCTGCGTCCAGACTTGGTGCCACATGCCGTCAGGACAATGGGTCAGGTATTGCCGATCAAGGATGGTATCAGCATGACAAACAGTAGCTGTAACCATTGCAACCCACTTGGGAAATAATTTTGTGCTTACTAGCAGTGATTTCACAGCGACTCACTTGAGGAAAACGCTGGCACTACAGTTACCAACAGGCCACGTGGGTGGCCATGCCCATCCGTACAGGTGAATACCTTTAATTGCCAATATAGAAAAGTGCTGAGTCTTCACTGCGCACTGATGTCCTGAGCCCCTGATGAAATGCTGGTTGCGTGAAACGTGTTCAGAAGGACTTTTAACGTGAGCGTGGCACACCTGAACTGCTTTCCTCCATCAAATAAAAGACTGAAGTAACGTAACTGCGTGAGGCCCTCTTTCAGCAGGCAACTGTTGTTTTGAATATGTATGTAAATATATATACACACACATATATTTACACATGGGAGCTTGGGAGGAACTGGTCCTCAAAACCGACTTTAAGAGAGAAATGAATGAAAATGTTATAGCGTGGTTTATTGATAATTTATTTGTTGTGCGGAGAGGTGGACGTGAAGAAGGTGAAACATTTGTTGAGAGTATCAACAAGAATGTGTATAATATGAACTTCACAGTTACGATGAGCCAGGAAAAGGTTCCCTTTTTAGAAATTGAAGTATATGTCCACAACAATAAACTGGAAAGCAGATTATTCCGAAAAAGCACAGCAGGTAACACCATACTGCATGCGAGCAGCACCCACCCAGCTCACCTAATACGGAGCATCCCGTATGGGGAGATGCTTCGTTTAAGGAGACTATGTAGTGAGGATGGAGAGTTGGTTAGAGCTCAGGAAGCCAGCACAAATAGATTTTTGGAAAGGGGTTACCACATCAATACGATCAAACAGGCAATACAGAAATCCATGGCTATGGATAGATCAAAGCTGCTTGGCCAATATGATGTCTCGGCTGAGACACAAAACCAGCAGAACGCGTCTAGCAGCAGTGAAATGGTGAAAATTGAGCCCTTTCGGATAATCATGGGTTATTGTAATCAACATAGGGAGATACGCAAAATAATTGACAGAAATTGGCCAATAGTAAGTAAAGACCCCATTATTGGCCAGAACCTCCCCAAGAAAGCATCCATCATGTTCAGTAAAGCTCACAATATGAAAGAGAGAGTAGTTGTCACATGCCCTGAAATATTAGACACTATGTCATGGTTCAAAAACACCAGAGGGTTTTTCAGGTGCAAAACCTGCAAAGCCTGTATCCATAGTATCAATAAACAGGTATACAAGGATTGCTTTAGTGATCGGGAACATCAAATCACTAAAGTGTTAACGTTTAAAACAGAATACGCTATATACATCCTGGAGTACCCATGCAAGCTCAGGTATGTGGGGAGCACTAAGCTCCGCATTCACAGAAGAATACTGCAACACCTCAGGGCAATTACATCACAGGACAATACCTATCCGGTGGCACGCCATTTCAAAACATACCATCAGAGCAATAACAAGGAACTGACATACTATGTGGTGGATGCCATCTAGGCAAGTAGGAGGGGAGGCAATAGGGAGGCCAAACTACGTAGATTAGAAACCAACTATATCTTGAAACTGAACAGCAAGCAACCGGGAGGATTGAACCTCACTGAGGATTTGTACATATGCTTACATTGAGACAAATA
Source organism: Lissotriton vulgaris (assembly GCF_964263255.1). Classification (NCBI taxonomy): domain Eukaryota; kingdom Metazoa; phylum Chordata; class Amphibia; order Caudata; family Salamandridae; genus Lissotriton; species Lissotriton vulgaris. Next base: position 1,734,768,930 of record NC_141691.1, read on the forward strand.
TGATTATTAATCAACATCAGTAGGGGTCGGGTACTAGAGGAATGGTCAAAATGTATATATTGTTGTAAATTAATGAAGTTATTATTATCTCTTATTTATAAATATATAAATAATTTTTTAGGGATTTTAGTATTTAATGTTTTAACTGCATAATATTATCAAATTCAATATACATTCAGCTAATGATGAGTTGAAGTCAACAGCTTAATAACAACAATTGCTCGACCATTTAAACCGGAGCCCATATATTATATTATTGTGTTGTTTCAAGAAAGGAAATCATATTGTTGGTTAAAATCACTCTATTGAAGATTATCATCCCCAAGCCCAGTAAATCAGAAATGTACAGCACAATAGAATGTAAGAGGCTATAGTCCATAGAAAGAAGTAACCAGCATACAGAAATAATCCAAATATGATCTTAAAAAATAGTCCAGCTCTGTTGAATAATGAACATAATTATGCATAACTGGTTTTAGGATCGAGTGTAAACTATAAGGATGTAAATAGTATACAAATGCAGAGGGAGAGGCCGCGACAAGCGGTAATGTAGCAAATGATTGAAGGATCTGGGCTCAGTCCTAACCAGTCGCATTAAGTTACACAATTTTCAATAGCACGGTAATGCACTTTACAGCACATTTACACATTTTGTTTTATATTAGTTGAAGGGATAAAGGTCATCGTATATCAAAATGAAATTGTAACGGGATTTAACCCACTATTGTGTATATTCTAAATGTCATAAATTATATCGGGATTTAACCTGTTATATCTTCTTAAATTATAAATGGTGTTTTAAGCATGATTTTATATGAATATAAAATTCGTATAATTATATCTTGCACTGATTCCGGTAACTAACATGTTTAGGAACGGATGTGAAGTCTTTCTTCTATATTCATGATAATGATGGTCCAATCATGAGGTAGCAATGTGCACTTTAAATATTCACTGCAAATGTTGTTGCGCTGTCATGTGATCAAGGCTTTGTGCCGAAACGTTATGGTGACAGCTGAATAAAAAATAACAGCATCCTGATTACCTGGTCCGTGTCTGTGTCCACAAGGCATTGTCGTGGGAGGACGATTGCGCAGAGGAGACGGTGGTTGTTCATATATATACATATATCAAAGAACAACGACCCGTTACTGAAGTCCAGGGCCCATTGGCAGATGGCGAGCGCAACACCGAGCGGATCACTCAGTAAATTCGTACCACACAATAATCCTTCACAGGAAAAGCTCGCACTCAGGATAAGTATCACCGCAGTTTTATTCCAGCAAAATGTTTGCTGGAATAAAACTACGGTGATACTTATCATGAGTGCGAGCTTTTCCTGTGAAGGATTATTGTGTGATATATACACATATATATAAATTCACTGAAAAAACTATAGGTTTCAAGCAAGTTATAGTTAGGAATTATCATTTAAAAAACCTTAGAAATGTATTGAAAAAATCATAGGTTTCAGGGGTGTTATAGTTAGTTGGACATTTCACTCATACAAAACCCTTGAAATTCCTCCGTTATAGTTAGTTGTACTAACTGTAACTCTCGCGCCGCAATCTACTGGTGATGATGTCACATATTACATCATTCATGACATGGTCCGTGACATCACTGATGACATCTGAAATGACATCACTGATGACATCATCCAGTGAATGTGGTTCGGTTCCATATTTAAATATGTATTATATATATAGCAATCTGCATTGAAGAATGAGTGGATATATACAAATCTGGATAGTGGATTTAGTAGCAGTGTGATTGATTGTTTACTTGAGTAAGTTATAGTGTGTCACTAAATATATTGGATAGTGACTAAACTGTGTGAATATCTATATTACTTGGTCAGTTGTTGTGTAAACTGCTGCATCAGTTGGTTACTAGCTATGTGAAAGTCTATATTAGTTATTGATTAAATAACTGATTATTTGTAATTGGAGAGTGAATGTGTGTGTGCTTCGGTGGGGGGTCTGTGACTGCCCAAAGATATGTGAATAGTTAATTTAGTACGTATATGAGGTTAAGACTACGTATAATAATATTTGTTTGCATGAGTGAATATCTTTATGGGTGTGGTGATGAGCAAAAACATTCCTCAATGGTACATGTCCAACAAAGTAGAAAAAATAAAAGACAGTGTATGTGACAGTTGTTGTAAATAAATAAGTGTACATAAAAACTCATTGATTGCATGAGTGACTGTATAGATAATTGTATACTTATAATAGTGATTTCATAACACACTAATTACGAGTTACTATTTATATGATTAAATGAAGTGATATTTGTATGTGTGTAGCTGAGTAAATGTAAATAAGGTACATTGTTTGCAAAAGTGAGTAGGATGACTGCATAACTGAACAGGATGTGTGCTGGTGTGTAATGTTAATATAAGTATATGAGCATATTTGATAGTGTTCTATTGATCATTGACAACATGTATGGGTGAATCTATAGGTAAATGATTAGATGAGTGTGTAGATCTAGGAATTACTGAGTGGGTTTTTAGATACTTTTATTGCTGTGTCAATGGATTCAAATATGGTACTCTGTATTTTACAGTGAGTGATGAAAGGGTACAGTAGTGTATGATGACGTGTATCTGATTGTCACGTGGATAATGTCAACAGTGATGTCATCAGGGATGTCATTTGAGATGTCATCAGTGATGTCATCAGTGATGTCGCTGACCATGTCATGAATGATGTAATATGTGACATCATCATCAGTGGATTGCGGGTACGAGAGTTACAGTTAGTACAACTAACTATAACAGAGGAATTTCAATGGTTTTGTATGAGTGAAATGTCCAGCTAACTAGAACACCCCTGAAACACATTGTTTTTCAGTGAATTTCAAAGGTTTTTAAAATGATAATTCCTAGCTATAAACCTGCCTGAAACCAATGTTTTTTTCAGTGAATTTCAAAGGTTTTTTAAAAGACAATTCCTACTTATAATGTTGACCACTTCCCCATATTTTCAACAAGAAACCAAATCTGCAATGCTATCTGAAAAATCAGGCAATAGTTCCACTTACCACTAACAAATTAACATCAACATTTAACTAATGTAAGAACGTCGACTATGTACTGTGTGAATTATATCCAACTAACACCCATATTTAAAGAGCAATATGGATAGAGGTTCTAATTATACACTTCTAACACCAAACAAAATCACAATACCCAGCGCCACCACCACCACCACAACCACCCCCTGGCCCCCTACCCCCTACTCCCTCATAGGCAGCGCAAAACAGGACAACGAACCTTTCCAAAATAATATATCCCCGCAACAGCACACTAGCTCAATGTACAGAGATGTGGCAACCAAGTATGTATAAGGGAAAGAACTCGAACATCAACAATAATGTACACAACGATAAGACTATTGGTGAAATACTATACACAATTCACTATACAAACCAAAAACTTTTCTGTGAGTATATATACCATTGATACGTGCAGTGTACTGAATAGTGGACGCAACCATATTATCTCAGACACTGGGGAATATTTCAGTCATGTAGCTGTATTCACCCCCCCTTTGAAACAGAAGCGGAGTGAGCTAGTCCAACGTAAACAACATCAACGTAAGACTATAAATAATTAGGCTACACCTTGGGCGTGGTTCACTTCTGAAATGAGAAGAGACTGCACCGCAGCGAAGTCCGCACCCTGCCACTAAGCTGCCACCATGATCACATGCCTCCTCGATACGGGCCGATTGCGAACTCAGCGCCACAGCACCGCAGACTTATGCCTGTATCGACTACTGTCTTCAATCTACACTGCGGCCAGCAGGGTTTACAACTTGAATTCAACTTTGGATCTAAATTTTTCGTCGTTATCTGTGCTGAGTACTGCCTTCAATCTACACTGAGGTCAGTAGAATTGACAACTTGATACCAGTTGCGCATCAGCAAATACAGAAAACATTGAATTCAGTCTTGATTTATTTAAAGCAAAGACAATTATACTATGTCCTCAGATTTTGTTAAAGGTTGAACAGTAGGAAATTCAGGCTTCAATTATTTAATGCAGAGACAATTGTACTATATGTCTTCAGATTTTGTTTACATAAGTGACAAAAAGCATTCGTCCATGTCCGTGTCAACAACTGACTTCAATCTACTCCGCGTACAGCAGGGTTCACAACTTCAATTCAGCTTTCCACCTACACTACAGACATCATTCAAGTTAGCCTTGATTTATGTAAGGCAAAGACACTTTTGTTAATGGATGCCACAAAAAACATTCCTCAATGTCTGTACAAAGTACTGCCTTCAAATGTACACTGCGATCAACAGAGTTAACTACTTGATACCAGAAGCGCATCAGCTCTACAGACAATAGTAAATTAATTCTCGATTTATTTAATGCAGAGACAACTCTACTGTGTGGTCAGATTTTGTACACGTATGTGACAAAGATAGCATTCCTTGATGTCTGTGTCAACTACAGCCTTTAATCTAGACTGCGGCCAGCAGGGTTCACAACTTGAATTCAGCTTTGCATCTACACTTCGGACAGCATTGAAGTTAGCTTTGATTTATGTAAGGCAGAGACAATTTTGTTAAATGATGCAACAAAAAACATTCCTCAATGTCTGTTCTGAGTACTGCTTTTAAATGTACACAGCAATCAACAGAGTTCACCACTTGATACCAGGATCGCCTCAGCACTACAGACAACATTGAATTAATTCTCGATTTATTTAAGGCAGAGACAACTGTACTGTGTCCTTCGATTTTGTTAAAGTATTTGACAAAAAAAGCATTCCTTGATGTCTGAATCAACTACTGCCTTCGATCTACATTGCGACCAGCAGGGTTCACAACTTGGTACCAGTGGCGCTTTAGCTCTACAGACAATAGTAAATTCAATCTTGATTTATTTAAGGCAGAGGCAATTGTACTGTGTCCTCAGATTTTGTTAACTGTGACAAAAAAGCATCCATCGATGTTTGTGTAGAGTAGTGCCTTCGATCTACACTCTAATTACTGTGCCCCCCGACCACGCATCGACGCAGGATACGTACATGCTAAGCGCCAAAGGTACTACTAACTCAGTGCACCAAAATTCATCGCCATATGGCCTTAGTAAGCCAGAATTCACAAGACAAAAAACATTACTATCAGTACGGCCTGCCCAGACCTCACATCATCGCAAGCTCTACAGAACCTCGTTGTTTCAGATACCACTAACTCAATGGAAACCAAAATAAGTATAACACCTATCAAACCCTACTCAATATCCCTTTAATATGCTTCCTTCAAAAATTTAGTTGAATAATAAAATGCACGCTGCACAAATGTTCGATCTTCCACTTCAACATGATTGCAGATGATGCACTCCACCCTAAGATCTACACTGCAGACAGCAGGGTTTGCAATTCGAATTCACCTTTGCATTTACACTATAGATAGTAGGGAATTCAACCCTGATTTTTTTAATGCAGACACAATTATACTGTATGTATTTAGATTTTGTTAAAATAAGTGAAAAAAAAAGCATTCTTCTATAACTGTACTGACTAGTAGCTTCGTTGTACACTGTGGACAGTAGAGCACAGAACTGAATTTACCTTTTGATCTACACTACAGACAGTATTAAATTCAGCCTCGATTTATTTAAAGAAGAGAAAAAAATAGAAAAAAAGCAGAGAAAAAAATAGTGCAATTGTACTGCTAGTATGCGCAAGCACCTTCAATCATTGCATCCTGTGAACTATGGTCACAAAGAATGTAGAAGATTATGCCAAAATGTACCTCCACCACCGGCAATACCAAGTAACTCTGGAGTATCACCTTCAAAATCACCACCAGTCATACATCCCCAATTTGTGAAAGTTAGAACGCTCTACGTAGAGTGGAATTGTTTAATTTGCTACGGGGAGCAATCAGTACACCTAGTTTGCACAGCAATTGATAACCATTGGTGCTAGTTCCCCCCCCTCAAAGTTCATATAGTCCAGTATGCAACAGTGAATGGTTTCAGTGCAGCCCGCTCAGACCATGCATCATCGCAGGGTGAGCACACGGTAAACACCAAACGTACCACTAATTTAGTACACCGTAAATAATCGCCATTTGCCCTTGTTAAGGCAAAATTCAATAGTCAAAACACATTTTTACCAGTGTGGTCTGCCTGAACCACGCATCATCGCAGACTCCACACAAACCGCCCCTACCTCAGTGCACCACAACTCATGAACTCTTTACGATAGAGTCTTCTGTGTCTTCTGTGTAATAATTCACATACAGTGCTCCTACCTTTGTACAGCAGAAGTCATAAACCGTTTATGATTAAACTTCTGTGTATGTTATCTTGATTGCTATTCTACTTGTTACCAACAACAACGTAATAAAATAGAGTCGAGCACATGTGCCCGTACCCACTTCAACTATCTATCTGTGTCTGCGTATTTATTATGTTTGTTAAATGCTGCTCCTGCGCCCTACCACATTATATTGTCCTATAAATAACGTATAGTCTTTTCAGTCACTCTCTCACTTCTTCTCTCCTTTGATAAAGAAATGACACACAATGTTAACTTCCTTTTTATCTTACAGGTTGTGTTTCACAAATTGGAGTCATCCCGCCACAAAACCTACAAAGCTCTATGTTCGCGGATTCTGCGATGATGCGTGGCCGTCGTAACAACGTCTGAGAAGCCTGCTTCTACATGTGGTGCACCCTCTTTGATTCACGCCAATGGCACAAGGTGAGCAAAGAAACTTGTTTCCGAAACAACAAGTTATCTGTGAAAGGAGAGAGTGGGTAGTGTGCAGCAGCTTCACTGCGTAGAAATGTACAATTACCTCAGAGCAGTGAGGATAGGTTACAACAGTCTGAGGGGCAGATCTACAAGCCCCTTGTGCCACTTTTGTGTCACTTTTAACATAGGAAAAGTGGTGCAAGGAGCTTCTAAATCTGCCTATGACTTCCCAAGAAAAACACTCACCTCGGACTCTGCGAGTCAATGGGGTGCAACGGTCTAGGAACGCAATATCGAGAACTCATCGCTATTCAGTGGAAGTGCATGGGATATACTACTTTGGAAGAAAAACAGCGCATAGACACCTCCTTACAGTGGAAGTTGATGAAATACATTATCCTGAGTGTACAAATAAATAAAGCAAAAATATACGTGTGCAGTTGTATGTACTATGCTACTCCTAACTCTATATACTATCTTTCAGATCACTAAAGTGGAGGCTGCACTATGAACCTGAACGTGCTTGGACACAAAACGGAGGCAAAAGGTGAGCCACAAGTATTTTCGCCAGTATTAATTGATCCATCTATAACTTTCTCTCTCTCACAGTTTTAATGTCGTTTTTTCTCTCTCTCTCTCACTCTCTCACATCGTTTCTCTTTCTCTTTTAAAGTTATGGACACTGCTGTCCACTATGCCATGTACAACCAAAGCTGAGTTCAAGTTGTAAACTCTGTTGGTCACAGTGTTTACACAAGGTAAGCAGAGCAGCCTAGATATACAATGCAGCCGATTAAATCCATTAGAAATAAAAGAGCTTATTTACAAGCCCCTTGCGCCACTTTTGCGGCACTTTTAACATGGGAAAAGTAAAGCAAAAGTGGTGCAACAGGCTTGTAAATAAGCCCCAAGGAATATTGTCCTTTATAATGACTTGGGGCCAGATGTAGGTCGGTCGGTAACGGCCGAAAATCAGTATTTTTGGCCGTTACCGATCGGTAAATAGGTGATAGGTATGTAGGGGGCATTATTTTACCGAACCGGTAAAATTACCGATTCAGTAATTTTACCGATTCGGTAAAATAAAAAAATCGGTAAATTTACCGAATCTGAGCCACCCAGATGTAGGTGGGACTCTTCAGAGTCCCAGAGGCCTTACTGAATCGGTATTTTACCATCAAATCCAATTTGATAGTAAAATACTGATTCTGGTGTGCATGCACATGTGTGCATGCACACCTATGCCATGTGACAGGCAGACCTGCCCTTAGGGCATGTATGCCTGCCACATGGCACCGAGCCTGTTTTGGGGGTGCCAGAGGGTGTCAAAGTGACACCCCCTGCACCCTTGTGAAAATCGGTATTTACCGATTCGGTAAATACCGAATCGGTAATGCCCAATCATTCCTATGGGCTTCAAAGCCCATAGGAATGAATGGGCATTACCGATTCAGTATTTACCGAATCGGTAAATACCGAAATCATCCGAATCGGTATTCCAGCACATCTGGAATACCTACATGTCCACCCCATAGATTTACCGATTTTTAATTACCGAATCGGTAAAATTCGGTAATTAGAAATCAGTAAATCTATTTCACCTACATCTGGCCCTTGACTCCTTACCTAATTCTGTCTCATCTCTGAATCGTTTTAAAGACCTGTTGGTCCATACTGTAAGTCTGACGCAGTAGGCACTTCCGTACAGACACCTCTTGAATTTGGACCTATAAGAGAGGTGGAATGTATCAGGCACACTGCAGACGTGCAAATTAAAAAATATCGCCAAGTATTACCTTAACTTGTAATGTTTGACCTCATTTAGTCACATCGATCTAATTTTGAACACTTATTTTCATTTTTGTTTTGCAGATTACCTACCCTACTTCTATTGGAGTCCATATCACATTTTGTTTAATTGTTTTTTAAAGTAATGTTTCTAGTTATTTATGAGATTGTTATCTTTAAGTTATGTTTCCAGTTATTTATCGTTGTTTTAATAAAAGTTAATTTTTAAAAGGTATATACGTCTTCTTTTTCTGACAACATTTCACTATTATTTAGTGTGATAATAATACAGTTAGAAAACATTTACAAATAGAAATGATATTTATAACTTGAAGTATAATACTGAGGCTAACTCTTTACCAGCTCTTTACCAAAGTCTATAGCTATGACTAACGGTTCCTATGGGAAACTTTTAAAACTTCAGCACAGTAACTGTTTTGATTAGCAACATAGTGTGGTGATCTTCTAACCTCTGTGCTCACCTAAGTGTTCCATGAGCTGTTACTATGGTAACAGGCAGTAAGCTGTTTGGGGGTAGGGTTGAAAGGTACTGGCTGTACAGAAACCATATATTTACCCAGGATCCTCTACATGACAGAAAGGAAAGCAAAGTAAAACAGAACACTGTGTACCAGATTTACAATCCCCTTGTACCACTTTCGCGTCCAAGGCCCCCCTGCAAAATTAAAAGTGTGGGGGCCTCAACGACCCACCTCAAGCCCCGGGAACCACTACCCCCCGGGATCTGTGTATTGTGGGAGGCAGGCTGTGTGGCCATCCGCCTGGAGCCCTCAAGAGCCCTGGGGACCACCACGCCCCAGGGCCGGCTCCTGCAGTGTCCCGGGGTGCCTACTCGCATATACTAATTTAAAATATATGTAGTTACTTATAAAGACACTATTGAGACAGTCATTCACTCACTAACACACCCATACACACACTCATCCACCCGTACAGTCCTGCACACATACTGCCTTTAACACATACAAATAGTGACTCTCTCATCCATGCATGTACGCACTAAGTAATACCCCCAACTGAACCATACAGACACTCAGGCACTCATACTGATACTCAAAAAACCAAGTAATAACCCATATAAACACTCATGTAGCTACTCACCAACCCATGCAGCCACTTATACACAAAGTGAGAGACTGATACAGATATTTATATATTTAAACATTACTCACTAACCCATGTATTCACCAAAATACACTTAATCAGTCAGTTATACAATCAATTTTTTGTTAAAAAAAATCATCCATTTAGACACTTATATACCCATTTATTCTTCCATCGACCTTGAGATATACATATATAACACATATTTAATTTTCAGAAAAACACTCATTCACTGGATGATGTCATCAGTGATGTCATTTGAGATGTCATCAGTGATGTCACGAGTGATGTCACTGACCATGTCATGAGTGATGTAATATGTGACGTCATCAGCAGTGCATTGCGGGCGCGCGAGTTATAGTTAGCTGAACTAACTATAACGGGGGAATTTCAATGCTTTTGTACGAGTGAAATGTCTAGCTAACTATAACGCCACTGAAACCTATGGTTTTTTCAGTGAATTTCTAAGGTTTTTTAAATGCTAATTGCTAACTATAACATGCCTGAAACCTATGGTTTTTTCAGTGAATTTCAATAGTTTTTTAAATGATAATTTCTAACTCTGCCTACAGAGATAGGACATGTGAAGAAAGAAGAAAAAATGCACAGAAAGAAAAAAACAGAATTGCAGAAAGAAGCAACAGAAGTCCTCAAAGACGAAGAAAAGTGCAGGAAGAAGGAAAACGTGCAGAAAGAACAAACAGAAGAGCAGAAAGAAGCCTTGTTGCAAAATCATCCCGTACCCTCAACTTTTCCATACGGATACTGGTGGTAACTGAGTCTGACTAACCAGTCCTAGAGCCAGTGCTATGTCAAAAGACACTTAGAATACAGTGGAAACACCTACATACACTAGGGAACACTATACATTGGGGTCCCCCTGCGATTCGCATGACCTCCTCTGTAAGCCCCTTGTATATAATAGGGTAGGGGGATTAAAACGACCTCATAAAATGTGCCACAGGGCGTGTTTGCACACGTCACCCCAGGCCCTGTCCCCACCCTTCACCACTGTGCAAACACGCTCTGTGACTGTTTTAAGTTGGGAGATTAAGTCCCCTTGAATTCTGAGGGTCCCTAGGGTCCAACTAGCCCACTAGGTACTCCAGTAAGTGCCACAGAGCTGCATTACAGAGAGATGTAAAAAGGGGCATGGCCTAGACCATCTCTCTGCAACGCAGCGCAGTGGCGCTTACTGGAAGCACCTGGTGGGCTAGTTGGCCACCAGGGGCCCTCAGGTTTGAAGGAAAATTATTTCCCCAACTTAAAATGCGCCACAGGGCGTGTTTGTACACTTCACCTCAGGCCCTGTCCCCTCCCTTCCCCACTGTGTAAACAAAACACGCCCTGTGGGCGTTTTAAGTTCGGAGATTAAGGCCCCTTGAATCGGGGGGTCCCTAGGGTCCAACTAGCCCACTAGGTACCTCCAGTAAGCGCCACAGATCTGCGTTGCAGAGAGATGTAAAAAGGGGCACGGCCTAGTCCAACTCTCTGTAACGCAGTGGTGCTTTACTGGAAGCACCTGGTGGGCTAGTTGGCCCCCAGGGCCCCTCAGGATTGAAGGGGAAAATGGGCCACAGGGCGTGTTTGCACACGTCACCTCAGGCCCTCTTCCCTCCCTTCCCCACTGTGTAAACACGCCCTGTGGGAGTTTTAAGTTGGGAGATTAAGTCTCCTTGAATCCTGGGGGTCCCTAGAGTCCAACTAGCCCACTAGGTACCTCCAGTAAGCGCCACAGAGCTGTGTTGCAGAGAGATGTAAAAAGGGGCATGGCCTAGTCCACCTCTCTGCAACGCAGGACAGTGGCGCTTACTGGAAGCACCTTGTGGGATAGTTGGCCCCCAGGGGCCCTCAGGATTGAAGTGGAATTATTTCCCCAACTTAAAACACGCCACAGGGCATGTTGCACACGCCACCTCAGGCCCTGTCCCATCCCTTCCCCACTGTGTAAACACGCCCTGTGACCATTTGAAGTTGGGAAATTAAGTTACCTTGAATCCTGAGGGTCCCTAGTGTCCAACTAGCCCACTAGGTACCTCCAGTAAGCGCCACAGAGCTGCGTTGCAGAGAGATGTAAAAAGGGGCACGGCCTAGACCACCTCTCTGCAACGTAGCGCAGTGGTGCTTACTGGAAGCACCTGGTGGGCTAGTTGGCCCCCCGGAGCCCTCAGGATTGAAGGGGAATTATTTCCCCAACTTAAAACGCGCCACATGGTGTGTTTGCAAGCGTCACCTCCGGCCCCGTCTCCTCCCTTCACAACTGCGTAAACACGTCCTGTGGCCGTTTTAAGTTGGGAGATTAAGTTCATTTGAATCCTGAGGGTCCCTAGGGTCCAACTAGCCCACTAGGTACCTCCAGCAAGCGCCACAGAGCTGCGTTGCAGAGAGGTATTAAAAGTGACACGGCCTGGACCACCTCTCTGCAACGCAGCGCAGCGGCGCTTACTGGAAGCACCTGGTGGGCTAGTTAGCCCCCATGGGCCGTCAGGGTTGAAGGGGAATTATTTCCCCAACTTAAAACACACCATAGGGCGTGTTTGCACACGTCACCTCAGGCCCCGTCCCCTCCCTTCCCCACTGTGTAAACACGCCCTGTAGCCTTTTTAAGTTGGGTGATTAAGTCCCCTTGAATACTAAGAGTCCCTAGGGGCAAATTAGCCCGTTAGGTATGTCCAGTAAGCGCCATTGCAGAGAGGTGTAAAAAGGGGCAAGGCCTGCACCACATCTCTGCAATGCGGCGCAGTGGCACTTACTGGAAGCACCTGGTGGGCTAGTTAGCCCCAGGGCCCCTCCGGATTGAAGGGGAATTATTTCCCCAACTTAAAACGTGCCACAGGGCGTGTTTGTACATGTCACCTCAGGCCCGTTCCCTCCCTTCTCCACTGTGTAAACGCGCCCTGTGGTCGTTCTAAGTTGAGTGATTAAGTCCTCTTGAATCCTAAGGGTCCCTAGGGTCAAACTAACCCACTAGGTACCTCCAGTAAGCGCCACAGAGCTGCGTTGCAGGGAGGTGTCAAAAAGGGTGTGGCCTCTGAACACCTCTCTGCAATGCAGCTCCCTGGCGCATACTGGAGATACCTGTTGGGCTAGTTGGCCCTCAGGGACCCTCAGTATTGAAAGAGAATTAATTCCCCAACTTACAACTCGCCACGGGGCGTGTTTTAAGTTGGGGGATTAACTCCCCTTGAATCCTGAGGGTCCCTGGGTTGCAACTAGCCCACCAGCTACCTCCATTAAGCGCTATAGAGCTGCGTTGCAGAGAGGTGTAAAAAGGGGCGTGGCCTCAGAACACCTATCTGCAACGCAGCCCCCTGGTGCATACTGGAGGTTCCTGGTGGGCTAGTTGGCCCCCAGGGACCCCCAGTATTCAAGGGGAATTCGTTCCCATCTGCAAACGTGCCAGGGGGCGCATTTGCAGGGTGTTGCAAGGAGGGGGCGTGGCCTCTGGCGCAATGCCGGTCTTTTAATTTATTTATTTTTAAGAAGAAGGGCTGTGTGGCCCCCATCTTTTTCTAATGTATTGGCCCTGGGGATCCCATCCCCCAGGGCCTGCCCCCTATTAAAAAAAATCATAATAATTGGAAGGGGGCCGCGTGGCCCCCCTCCCAAGGCCTTAATCAGTCCCTGAGACCCCATCCCCCGGGGCATGGCATTATTTTTGTTTTATTCTTTTGGAGGGGGGCTGCATTGCCCCCCTCCTCAGGCCACTTATGGCCCTGGGGACCCCATCCCCCGGACCGGCCTTTGTTTATTTATTTATTTATTTATTTGGTTGAAAATTTTGGGGAGGGGGCCGCGTGGCCCCCCTCCCAGGCCACTTGTAGCCCCCCACGGTCCCGCCGGCTCCCCGCATCCCTTGGGAGCGGGCATTGCTTTTCCACATGAGGAGCAGCTAAGATGCAGCTCCCTGTGTGGAAAAGCAATTTGGTTTGCATTTTGAAAGAGAGAGCAGGTTTCCCTGCTTACACTTTCAAAATTCAATCCAAGCTTGCTATGGCAGGGAGGGAGCCGCGAGGCTCCCGCCCTGCCATGGCAAACTACAGTGTCCCGGGGGTGGGCACCCCAGGTCACTGCAGGAGCCAGCCCTGGGGGGTGGCGGTCCCCAGGGTCATCAAGGGCTCCAGGAGGGGGGCCGCATGGCCCCCCTCCCAACATTTTCAAAGGCCCGGGGGGTGGTGGTCCCCGGGACTTGGGGGTCCATAATGGACCCCCCAATTTAAAGACTTAGTGCCCTGGAGAGGTTGTGGTCCCCGAGGCATGTGGAGGGGGCTCAAGCCCCCCCACACAGGTTTTTTCATAAAAAAAGCCCCGGGGGTGGCCCCTTCTTCAAAGCCCCGGGGCTTGTGGGTGCTTGGATGCCCTCCCATGTTAAAATTTAAAGCCCGGGGGGGTGGTGGGGGGCCTTTGAGCCCCATCCATGTTTTTTGAAACCCTGGGGGGTGGCGGTCCCCAGGGCTGAGGGGCTAAGAGCCCCCCACACATTTCAGAAAAGCCCCAGTGGTGGCGGTCCCCAGGGCTGGGGGGCCCTTTTGGGCCCCCATTACATTACACATATTGCCCCCGGGACTTGGCCCCCCGGGGGCTAATTAGCAACGAATCTCGAGTGCCTGTTTTTATTTTTTGCGGCCAGATGTGCAGATACTACGCGCATCCCACGATTTTTAAAAAAAAATTAAAACATTTGGGGGTCCTTGGGGGTCCTTGTGGGACCCCCTGAGCAGGCGTAGGGGGTCAGGGTGTTTCTACCCTGCCCCCTTTGCGTGTTTTGCATGTTTTTTTCTGTTTTCTGAGGCACAAGATGGCTGCCAACACTTCCTGGTTTGGAATGTTGACAGCCAATTAGCATAAAGCTCATGCTCGGGAGCATCCGCTGCCCTAGATATATATGTGTTTTAAACATTTTTAATTTCTCAGCAACTACTGAACGGATATACACCATTTAACAAAAAGGGTTCTTTCTGAACCAAGAACTAACTCTTTGCCAAATTTGGTGTAATTCCGTTCAGCAGTTCGGGCTGTACCCGTGTCTAAAGTTTCCTATGGGAAATTGCAAGGGGAAAACATGTTTTGGGACCCCCTTTTTTCTCTGCCCCCGCTTGACGAATCACCCAACAACTTTCTAGATAGGAGCGGACCAAAGCGCCCCACGAGTTTTGAAAATTTGGCAAAGATTTGTCAACTGGCGCCAAAATTATTGGGAAAAGAATGTTGATGATTTCCTATGGAAAATAGGTCCTAACTATAACTACCTACTGGTGACCGCCAGTAGGTAATATATATATATATATATACACACACACTTCACTTCTCCTTCAAAGAAGCAGGTCGAGGCCAAATTTCTAAAAGCTGCAGACACTTTAAATTCACATAGAGATATGCACAGGTTGCTCATTGTCCTTACACGTTACAGCTCAAATGAGCCTTGATCACAGTTGAGTCTTTTACTTCAAACATGACCACGTGGTATTGAAAATACTTGTCACATTCTATCTGAAGAATGCGCATTCAGATAGAATGTGACATGTATTTTCAATACCATTCATATTAATATAAAGGTGTCCTTCCCGCACAGATTAAATGCTAACTAAATAAGAGAGTTCACTTTGTCTATCTGGAATCCAATATCTTCTGTTTTATGCTTATTAATTTGTAATCAGTAAACTATTGCAGTAGTGCATATCTATGTGAGGGACGAATCAAGGCAGCAGGGTGTCCTCTTTGGGGGCCCCTTTTAAATTCTTGCACTAGCATATCCCATGCCAGGGCAATAAAATACTTCCTCAGCCCAGCTCGTTCCTACCTACGCAGCAAGGTGCTTTCAGAGTGAAACCTTACCTGGCCCAGGAGGGGAAGGTTGGGGAAGTGTATCTTTTCTAAGCATGGGCGGTAAATCCGTTCCGCTTGCGGATTTTCTGTAAATTTGCAATCCTCGAGATTCACAAATTTCCCGCAAAATCCGCGAGCGGACCGGATTGGGTAAAAGTTCAAGCTGACTTTTTGTAACTATTTTAGAATGGCGCCGGCAAGCTGCCAGAGCCTCTAAAATAGTTACAAAAGTCAGCTTCAACAGGAAGCACTAATAGATAAAGTAAAGCAGGTTGAAGCTCAAATTCAGTTACACAATCATTAATCACCCCAAATTTAGGGTGATTAATGACTGTGTAACTTAATTTGACCTTCAACTCGAGCACCTGCTTTACTTTATCTATTATTGCTTCCTGTTGAAGCTGACTTATAGCTAAGGGCAGAAGGGCACAAAGTGGGAAAGAGGGCATGAGTTAGGCAGAAGGCAGAAGGGCACAGAAACCAGTGGAGCAGAGGGTAAACGGGCACAAACAAGAGTGGGGCAGAGGGCAGAAAGGCACAAAAACAAGTGGTACAGAGGGCAGAAGAGCATAAAAAACGAGAGGGTGGCAGCGATGAACCAGGCAAAAAAAAAACACGAACACGCAAAGCGCCCCGCGAACACGCAAAGCTCCCAGCGAACACCCGCAAACACTCAAAAATTAAAAATCCGAAAATTCGCATGAATTCACGGATAGCGAATTCGCAAAATTCGCCCATACTTAATCTTTTCCAATGAAACGTGATATTGTGCTTTGCTAAAACCAGGCTCAGATTGAAAAATTTAGTAGCGGGTCTTTGAAGTTTGGGGCAAGGGAATATGCCCATCAGCACCATCTCAGCGGAATTACTCAGCGTTCTGTCCATTGTACTCGCTAGTGTTTCTGGCATGTCCAGCCAGTAGGAGTGAGTGAGGGGCAGGCCTAGAATGTATAGAGAAGGTCTGCGTTTAGAGGTGAGCAGCGAGGGCAGGTAGCCGCAGCACCTAGAAAAAATTGATTAATCCGAGCTGGTGTGAGATAGTTCTGGTTCAGGATATTAAACTGAATATATTTGAAGCAGGATCCACGAGACACTTTGTGAGGATACTTCAACTCCTTAGCCCAGTCGGAGTGATTGAGTGGTTCAGCCATACAGTCTTAAGAGAAGCCCTGGATCCACCTTTCTATTGTAGGAAAGCCTTATAGAACCATTTGATTATTTTGCAGCTTGTTCCTGCTGTGTAGAGCTCCTGGTATACTTCGTGTGAGGATGGTGTCAAATGATGAGAGCGGAAGAGGGTGTTGAAAGATTGCCTAGTATGTTCATAGGTAAGAAATTGGCCAGGGGGAAGGTTGTAATTTACCATAAATGTCTGGAAGTCCAGTAGTTCACCATTGAGAAATATATCATCCATTGTAAATGGGCCAGACGTTCATAAGTGGGCTGTTCTGGCACAGCCGTCCTGTGTTAGTAGGGAGGTCCACCAGGGAAGCAGCATGGCCACAGAGGGCATTGCCGCCTTAGTCAGTTTGCGTGTTCTGGCCAGGCAAGCAAAGGCTGTTCGAAGCACCCCCGTCAAAAGCTGAAAAATACAGCAATCACTCCTTAATGTCACTATTAGTAAACTCCGTTTCATGTAGGGAGCGCCCAGAGAGCCAGCGAGGCAGCCATTGAAGCTGTGAAGCTAAGCAATAGTGTTTGAAGTCAGGGAGAGCTATCCCATGATGGCCACGGGGATATTCAGTGTAGTCAGGGCTACCCAGCGATTCCCCCAAATGAATGCGATAAGGAACGTGTCCAACTGTCAGAAAAGGAGAGAGTAATCAGCAGAGAAAAATTAACAAAGTAATGCAATAAGTGCGGCAGTGCCACCATCTTTATCAATGCGACTCAGCTCATCACCAGTAGTGGGAAGGAAGGCCAGAATGTAAACTGAGCCCAGAGAGCTCGGACCATTCTTCCCAAATTTCCATCCTGCAGATCAGCGGAAGAGTGATAAATATTCAGGGCTAGATATCTAAATGCAACTGTTTCTTGTTTTAACCTGGGATCTAGGTGCATCCGGAGAGCAAGCTCAATGCTGGCTTGTAGAGGAAAAATATAGCATTCGTCCCAATTAAACTAAAGGCCTGAGATGACTGCAAAATCATTAAGTGAGTAATAGAGGATAAAGCGCCACTTGCATCCTTTATGTATAACACGCGATCAATGGCATAGTGATATACGGCATAGGAAGAGGCACAAATCAGTATACCTCAATGAACTCCAAGGAGACGTAGGCAGGCCTCTAAGGGTTTCATCACATAGCGAATAATAAGGGTGAAAGGGGGCAGCCCTGCTTAGTACCTCTTCCCACCGGCCCTAGACTGAGATACATGTCCCTGTATTTAACCAGGTGGAGGGGTTTGAGTGAACAGTTTGTATCCGTCAATAGGGGCCCACCCCAACACGTTGCAGTGCCATATGCATAATTCTCAGTGTGAGTAATCAAATGCTTTCTCTAAATCAAGCGCAATGCATGCTGGTGCTGGGACTATATCTGCTGTTTCTGTTTAATTTGCCTTAGCCTGCGAAGGTTGAAGGAAGTGTTACAATCCATGACAAACACAAATTGGTCTTCATGAATTATGACCAGAAGTTCTGGCTTTAAACTGCACACTGCACGTTTAGTTAAAATGTTATAGTCAGAGTTAAAAATGGATAATGAGTGATTAGAAGCCATATAAGAACAACCTTTGTGCAGTTTTGGCAGTGTAGTGATAAGAGCCTCATGAAGGAAGGAGAAGAGAGCTGGAGGTGAAGATGACCTCATATAGCATTGTCAGCTTGGGTGCTACCAGTTGAGCAAACAGGGTATAGAATTTGGCCGGTCAGCTAAATGATCCTTGGGTTTTCCCTCAAGGTAGGTCGCTTAGTATTTATATAATCTCTTGTTGAAATTTTGGGATATCTAGGAAAAGCTGGGTCTCAGGGGATACACAAGCTAGTCTTACTGGAGTGACAAAGATTTCTATAGCAGACTCAGGGGTCAGCTTTAGAGCCCTAGAAAGAGCACTATAAGAATTGTGGAAGGCGCTGTTAATGGCCGACTGAGTGCGGACTGGTACCCCCGATGTCAAGTTGAGAGTGGGGTAGAGCCTGCATGGCGCTTGGTGACCAGTTGTGCCTACAGGCCACTAGGCTTGTTGCCTTCATTGTGGATTCTCACTTGATAGACAGAGTAGTCGTGGCATCGAGGTGATACTATTTTATCGAAGTAAGTGGCTCTGGCCCTATGTAAGTCATCAACCTTATCTAGTGAGGCTGACACAGCCTATTCCAGATCGAGGAGAGAGAATTCTGCCTTTGCCAAATCCCCTAGAAGGGCACACTAAACACCCACCTTAGTTGTAATACATAGTCCCCTTGTCACCGCTTGAAATGTTTCCTAATCTATCTTGGGGGAGGAGGAGGACCCTGTATTCGCTTGAAAGAATGTATTTATGTGGTGAGTATCTCCTGTCAAAATACCACATCATCCAACAAGGGGCCTGCAAGCCTCCAATTGAGGATCGGGGAGGGGATCCAACCCCAAATATAACCATAAGCAACGGGTTATGGTCAGATATTGCCCGGGGTTTGCAGGATATAGAAGTAACCTGTGTATGGAGGGTTGAGAACATATGTACCTGTTCATCTGTGAGTAAATTTGTGCACTGCTCAATAAAAGGAAATTTTGCAAAGTCGTGTCTTTCAGGCACCATGTTTTATCCAGGTCGCATTGCGCCAACCATTGCTGGAGTTTGGATGCATTGAGAAACGTGAGTGATTGTGAGAGTGGCAGTGTTGATCTATCCTTGTAAACATTGAGGAGATTTTTGAAACCCTCCCAATAATCCAAGGGGTGTTGGGCCAGTCCACCAGCAGGGTCGATAGACTGGTCCAAAAGGTTGAAGTACGGAGTGGGCCACCACCCCTAGATTCAGAGGTATGTCATAGAGGTAGCCACTCACCTGTACGAAAAGGCCCTCATTGTCTGCTTTCACCTCTTCCAACGTAAAAGGAACTCCCTCTATGATCCACAGTGCAACCCCTTCTAGCAAAGATGGAAAAGACCCCACCATTTGGTTCGTAGTTTGGAAACCTCCATCGCCGTCAAATAGGTCACTTGTAAAAAGACTATCTGGGCCTGCCTATGAGTCAGTGCTGTATGGACTTTGTAATGTTTTTGTAGTGAATTCAAGCCCCTGAAATTCCATGTAATCAAACTATGATGACAAGATGCAGTGAACTAAACAAACTGTGTACCTGGTGGTCAGGACAGCTAAGGGGTTTGGTAAGAGTGAGGAGAAGTGAATTTAGATACCAGTAGGTAGGGCTTGAAATATAGCATGTTATGCAGAGAAATCCTGTAATAATTAACTGTATGGAAGCATCTAGCATCCCAAAGACAGATCTCACCATGTCATCCAAAAGACCAAAAAGAAGAAAATACACCACCACCTGGGAAAGGGAAACAGGTGAACAAAACCATAACAATTTAGAAACTCCAAGCATAAATGCTAATGATCCAGTGAAAGCTATGCAAAACTAGTTTCATATACTTACATCCTTTCATACATACTCTGACTGTTTCCTCTATGGGCCCATATCAAAACAGTTAACAGCCATAGATCCTCCAATGGATCTTTCATTTGATCTAACAGGGACTTGGATATTAAGAGATCATGTGGCAAATCCTTATGAGGACCTTAAATAAGAAGATGCCAAATTCATGCTGACAATAAACAAATTTTCAATAGACGTTAATTGATAAAACGTACAACAAGAAGTTTCCACACCAAGAAGGACACAAATACGATAAAATTACTCATGTAAATAGTTTATCTAAGTTAAATTTGAATGGTCAAGAAAAACAAATCACATTTAAGCTTTCGTTTAAAGAAAATAATTTAGTACAATTAGTCAGACAATGTCATATAGATTCAGGAATTAGACATATGCTGATCATCTAGTGGATATGAAAGTGGAAGAGACATATGGAAAAGTCAAGTTCAACATTTAGGTTATACAAACCAAATATGCAGAGTTGAAGCGTAAGGAGTTACAGGAATGAGTCCATAAACTCTCCAGATGAAGAGTTATACCTGCCCACTTTACCGGCTGGCAAAGTACAGGCTGAGTCAGTTCAGAAAGTTCATTTCAAATGGGTTTGGCAGAGAAACAAGAATCAGAGTTCAGTCCGACAGCATGCCAGGCAAGGTAAGTGAAAATGATAACCAGCCTGACTCCTCCTCCAAGGGGGCAAATATACTTCTAAAAGTTCTCAGTTTATGCCCACAAAGTATCAGTTCCATCGCACGTTATGGTTTCCACTGATTGTTCACAGTGGGCTGCTCATGGTGGGATCAATACCTCACTAAGAAATCTGGAAGCATTAAGTAATCCTTGTGCCAAATCATCAATTTCAACCACCTTATATTTTCCATCCTTTCCTCTGAAGAAAATTAATTTGTTCACTGTCTGTCCATTCCCAGGCGCTCTCTTTGGGTTTGCAATTGTATTGATACATTTCTGCCAAAAGTGTAACTGAATCAGAAAAGGGCCTATTATAACCCGAGGCAGAGCAGGCGGAATGCCTCTACGCGGAGTTCCACGGAGTTGGAAAAAAACTCAGTGGAATTCCGCTCCGCTCCCCCCCCTCCCAAAGTAATCATGATGTAAAAGAAAAGGCACTTACCTGCCGTGGCTGCCTCCTCCTCACCATGGCCGCTCTCCTTCCTCGTCCTCACCGTCCTTCTTCGTTGATAATCCCTACGTTGTACGTCGTGCAACGTAGGGGTTTTCAAAGAAGAAGGATGGCGAGGACGAGGAAGGAGAGCGGCCACAGCGAGGAGGAAGCAACCATGGTAGGTAAGTGCCTTATTTTTATATTATAATTACTTTGGGAGGGTGGAGGAGCCGACTAACTCTGCTCCGCCATGGAGTCAGAGTTTTGCCTAATCTCCGCGTTCGCAATGGAATGCAGAGTAGAAAAAACTCAGCAAACTCCGCTAGTGGAGCAGTTACCCGCCCGCGTTTAGCATATTGTTCATTCGCATGAAAAGAAACTCTCAGAAAAGTTCTCAAAGCGTCTAAAATTAGATTCTGCTTTTTGCAATGAGGAAAAGAAAGCATTTGAGGTCTACATGAAACTTGTTAAATCATTATCACGTTATGATTAATACAAAACACACATTAATATGAATAATTCAGTTTTCTTAATAAATTCACTCATTATTCTTTTCTCCAAAAGTTTCATGTTAATATTAGGTACTTCTTAAAAGAACATGTCACAAATTTTTATTTTTCAAACAGATTACTATTCCTCACTTTTGTTATTCACGTTTATTTTCATGCATTGCTAGAATAAAACAGCTAATCTTGTACTGTCAAGCATCTTTAAACAGAGCATTTTTGAATAATTTTCAAGTGTTTCATTATGTAAGCATTCTTTTCATTTATCACGCTAGGTAATCAGCAGCACATTTTCTGTGTTAACCATATTTGCTCTCTTAAACGTGTGGTTACATTTAACTGTTTTTCTCTCTCTTTATTTACCTCTTTCACATTTTCAGGTTTTCAGGATACTTTTGCATGCTTTTACAATGCAGTAAAATGTCTCATGTTTTTGTCATCATCTAGTTTGCACATTTTATTAAAATTAGTATCATAAATCTCATTTAATAGTGAGAATTGTCTTTAAACTTTTACGCTCCATCACTAAGTAGCAAATGGAGGTGAGAGGTTATAGAAGAGAAAGAGTGCCAACCCCTCTGAGGAACCAGGGTAACACAGGAATCTGGGCTTATCAGATGGACATAGCTATACTTGTGACCCTGCAGACTTATGTCCGTACTGTTCAGGATTGTCTGGATGAGGCGTCTGCGGTGTATGAAGCAGAAATATTATGGAGGGGTTGAGCACCCCAAAGAGGCCATTGTAACTGGCTACAAGCCTCTCATAATGGAAAAGCCTAAAGCAAGCATAGTTTCCTACTCAGTAAATCACACCAGTTCTTTGATGGATTGTGTTGTAAATTCTGGTGGTGTCAATGAGTCAGAGCCAAGTCCTTGGACATCTGGTCATCGACAGGTACATTGGATTCAGAGGAAAGCAGATGTGATGTTGCCGAGAGTTCCTGCAAGGAGGCTGGTGCTGCAACTTCCTCCTTTGTTTGCCTCTGACTCTGATCTTGCGTGGGACCATGGTGTTTTGGTTCTTGGCGGCGCAGCGTCTGGTCCTTAGCTGAGACTTGGTCTCTCCGAATGGTGGTAGGAGAGGGTGACCTATTGACAATGACCAGGTCAAAGGTTTCCATACAATCCTAAACTGCCTCCTGCTGGGTAAAGAAATGTGAGATTTGACCACCTGAAATCCATGGCTTTGCAGGAAACAGGAGGGCAAATGTAAGACCCATGTCATGTATCTTCTTTCTAACTTGAATAAAGGACTCTCTTTGTCGTTGGACCAGCAAGGTGCAGTCTGGGAAAAACATTACTTTTGCATATTTTAGCTAATCGATCCCTCTCTCTGGGATGCTATCAGGATTGCATCCCGGTCTCAGTAGTTCTGGACACTGGCTACCATAGGTCTGGGCGGCGCTTCTGAAGGTGGACATTTTGATGGCACCCTGTGTGTTTGTTCAATCACAAAATAGGGAGAGACAGTTTCAAGGGCAATATCCTGTTTCTGTCAAGTTTCCAGAAAAGCAGGTGGATCCTCTCCTTCTGCCTGGGCAGGCTCACAATATGTTACTTTATGTTACTGGGTAAATATAAAGCGCACAGCTACTCCCTGGAGTGTCCCGGCGCTAGAAGAAAGAGAACCAGTGACAGAGCCAAACAGGACGCCAGAGGGCCGCTGACCTATTGTGAAAAGAGCCAAGTTTTTAAACCACATCTAAAGCTAAGGAGGTCCTGCACCTGACGTAAGGCTGGTGGAAGATTATTCCAAAGCTGCGAAGCTACCACCTGAAAGTACCGCCCGCCCATCCAAGAGCGGGAGAACCTAGGGATTTGCGAAAGCTGCTTATTTGAGGACCTCAAACTTCTGGGAGGAACATAGTGCTGGCATCTGTTTCTCAGATATAGTGCCCCAATATTGTGAAAGGCCTTAAAAGCCAGAACCAAGGCTTTGAAATGTGTCCTCTTACGTACTGAAAGCCAATGCAAGGACTTCAGGTAAGGAGGCCTGTGTGTCCTAAGATCCACCATAAGTATGGCTCTAGCCGCCAAGAAAATATTCAGGAAGGCCTAAATAGAGAACATTCACATAATCTAGGTGGGACAGAATCAGTGCTTGTACTTCTGTTTTCCTATGGGAAAGCGGGAGTAATGGGAGGAAGTTTCTCAACATTTTCAGTAGGCCAAAACATGTGCCTGCCACGGCCTGGACCTGAGATTTCATGGACATGTCCGCGTCCATTTTCACCCCAAGATTCTTAACAGTTGTAGATAGGGTGGCAGGAGGGGACATATTCTGCGGCCACCAATCACGCCACTCCTCCCCCGGATTATAACCAAAAAAGATCATTTCTGATTTTTCAGAATTGCACAGTAGTTGATTCTGTTTAACACCTTCGCTGCTAGGTGTTTTCCCCTCCTGTGCTGGAAAGAGTGATTTTGCACCTTTCATGACGAGCTCAGCTCGTCATCAGCACAGCTCAACCGTGCATCATGACGAGCTGAGCTCGTCATCAGCATCGAAAGGGTTAAACCATTCAAAAACTGCTGACAGGCAGGTGTTTATCTCATTCCCATTCAGGGCCTCATCCTTACCGCAAGTGAACAACAACTGTGTGTCATCGGCGTAAGATATGACTTTAGCGCCGTATTGTTCTGCCAACGGCGCCAAAGGGGCCATAAAGACATTAAACAGAGTGGGGCTTAAAATAGATCCCTGTGGAACACCCACATTCAGTGGTAGAATGGGGGCTGCAAAAGGGGGAGACTAGACTGTTTGCTGACGATTCTCCATGTAAGATGTAAACCACCGCAGAACCGTGCCCACTATGTCATATCCTTGGAGTCTACCCAAAAGGAGGTCATGGTGCACGGTATTGAAAGCTGCTCAGAGGTCCAACATTATCAAGACAGCCTTCCCTCCTTTATCAAGTATGGTTTTAATAGATTAAGAGATTTCCAGAAGGGCTGTTTCGGTACTGAAATTGGCTCGAAATCCTGATTGATTGGCTGGGATGTAATAATCAATTGGTCTCAACAAAGTCTGCAGCAACTTTATTTACGTATTTCTCCAGGACCTTGGAGAAAAAAGGCAGCAACGAAATTGGCCTTTAGTTGCTGGCTACAGAAGGGTTGGCAGAAGATTGTTTTAGGAGAGGGAGAATTTCCCCATGCTTCCAGCTATCCGGCATCGTTCTGTCAGCCAGAGAGAGGTTCAGGACGCTGTTGACAGCTGGGTTTATCACCTCTGCAACAGCTGCAAATATTTTAGCAGGGCAGGGGTCTGAGGGTGAGCCTGATTTTAATGATTTCATTTTTTTACGGCTAGTCATCCAACATGATTGGAGGGAAATGCAATAGAGAGCCGCCAGCATTGGGTAAGGGAAGGGGGAGCTTACCAGTAGTGGCTGCTAAGGTAATAGGTGCTTCCCCAAGCGTAGCTTGAATGGTAGTAATTTTTGTATAAAAATAATGTGCAATGTGGGTCGTCCTTTCATTGTGGGAGTAAAAAGACTCTTGGTAGCACATATGCACGTTGTTGAATCTGTAGTGTCCCTCTGCATTGTCTAGTTTAGTCTCAGCAATGCACAACCGCTGCAGGATCCATTGCATCTGTTTGGTGAAGTCATGTGTGCGCGGACTAAATGATCAATAGCCTTTACGTTTGTATATGGTTTTCCTAGAGGATGGACATTTTGATGGCACCCTGTGTGTTTGTTCAATCACAAAATAGGGAGAGGCAGTTTCAAGGGCAATATCCTGTTTCCATCAAGTTTCCAGAAAAGCAGGTGGATCCTCTCCTTCTGCCTGGGCAGGCTCACAATATGCATGTTGTTGCATCTGTAGTGTCCCTCTGCATCGTCTAGTTTACTCTCAGCAATGCACAACCGCTGCAGGATCCATTGCATCTGTTTGGTGAAGTCATGTGTGCGCGGACTAAATGATCAATAGCCTTTACGTTTGTATATGGTTTTCCTAGAGGATGGACATTTTGATGGCACCCTGTGTGTTTGTTCAATCACAAAATAGGGAGAGGCAGTTTCAAGGGCAATATCCTGTTTCCATCAAGTTTCCAGAAAAGCAGGTGGATCCTCTCCTTCTGCCTGGGCAGGCTCACAATATGCATGTTGTTGCATCTGTAGTGTCCCTCTGCATCGTCTAGTTTACTCTCAGCAATGCACAACCGCTGCAGGATCCATTGTGTCTGTTTGGTGAAGTCATGTGTGTGCAGACTAAATGATCAATAGCCTTTACGTTTGTAGTTGGTTTTCCTAGAGGATCGCCCAATCATTTGTTAGCGGGTCAAATTTAGATTTAAAGGCAGCGTGTGAGTCAACTGGCAGAATCTTTGAAACGGCCGATGCAGATTCCATGTTTTCCTGTCTTGTGGGGCTCGCCCCTCGAAGGCCTACATGTGTTCTTTAGCTTGCCCATGCAGCTATGTAGAGCGGTACTGAAAGTGTTAGACCTTCCGTCAGTAGGATGCCAGCGACATTATGATGAGCTCACTTGAGAGGCCTACAACGCCCATTCAGGACTATATATATTACAGTCAGTATGGGGACACAAGCAGCCTCGCAATTAGGAGCTGGCATTCAGAGTTGAAGGTATTTACTCGAGATTAGACAAAAATCCCATCATGTGGTCAAAGAGAGGAGAAATAAAAGGACCCTAGAGAGGTGCCTGAGCTTGTATTATTAGTGGTGTTCAGTGTTTGCCTTCAGCTGCTAAGTGTTTGTTGGAAGCCAGGTAGTAGTTCCAGTCGAAGCCCCTTCTGTGTTCAGGAAAGGCAGAATCAGTTTCCCTCCTGTGACCCTCGCTCAATTCCAGGATGTGGTCCTGTAGTTCATTCAGCTTCAGAGGGAGAGCCGGGGAAGAAACCCCCAGGCAGATCAGCTCAGGCTTCACGAGACCATGCAGTTTTGCCAAAATAGCCGAAGGCAAGCACAAAATTCTTGGGCCCCCGCACAGTCCTCCAGCAACTCGTATCATGGCCCAGGAGTCACCTACCTCAGGGCCCGGTGCCAGGCCACAGCAAAAGCATGCTTGCTGAGCTGGAAATAGTCATAAGGCGGGGCCCGGCCTAGTTCCAAAACAACTTAAGGCCCAACGGCTTTAAAGAGAGTAGTCCAGGAAGGCCTCCCCAGAGCCAGACCCCAGATGGTGGCTCCCCTCGGCTAGGCTGAAATACGCCGACCGGGTCTCTCCACCTAACCGGGCCTCTGTAAGATCTATGAGGTGCAGAAAACCTCAAGCTTCGGCAGAAGAGATGCAAAGCAGAGTGGGGTCTTGGAGCTCTGCTACTCCAAGTAATGCCCCCGAGTGCCAGACCCTCTTACCGTTGGAGGACACGGGGGGAGCTCCATGGGGCCTGTGGCTCCTCTGCATGCATCCATCCTGGGTGCAGCACGAGCCGGCTAAACTCCCGCCAGACGGGAGCAGGATTTTGCCTCTGCCTCCGCCACACAGGACCAACCTCCGATTCACTGCTTGCACGAAAGCAGACAGGGAAAAAAATGTGTGCTTCCACATGGCAGCAGCCTTTTTAAACTCCCAACAGATGGAAGTCCACTTTTTTCCCCTGCCCATGCTCTTGCGGGCAGGGAATGTGTTTCCCGTGGGATGTGAACCCTGGAGCTTGGGAAAGGGAGCTGCATGCCCCCTCTCTTTAAAAACATTTTGGCCTTGGGGATGTGGTTCCCAGTGGCTTTGGAGGCTCAGGGGGCTTGGCTGCACACCCCCTTCCTTTTAATATACATTAGGCCCCAGGGAAGGGGGGCTCAAGTTTGCAAAGAGGCCCAGGAAAGAGGGCCGGACCCCCTCCCCATAATTTAACATCAGGCCCCTTGGGCCTCCTAGGGTCTCGGGGAGGGGGGCTACAAACCCCTCTCCTCAAAATATTGAAATGCTCCACCCCTGGGCCCTGCACCACTCTAGGGGGTTATTTGTTTCATTGTGCTTTATTTTTTTTATTACAGTGGATTTGTAGATCAACCACAAATTTGCTTTAAACCAAAACATGTGTATGCTCTTCACCACCACGGATAGGAGAGCAGGGTATCCATACCCTGCCCTCTTATATCTTTTTTTACCTCTTTCGAGAACTCTGGAATGCGTCCTGAGCCCTAAGATGGCTGTCACCAATTTGTTGCTGATGAAGTAGCAGCCAATCAGATCTCATCTTGAGATCTGTCAGCTCTGTGGATCCTCCGTGGGTGAAATATATTTTTTGAGGCTTTGCATTGCACTTGCCCTTGTTTTTGAAAAGTTTAACTGCTCCTGGGGTATTGGGTACCCAGGCCTGAAAGCGTCTCAGGGAGGAGGGGTCACGTGCCCTTCTTCCCGTGAAAAGTACATCAGGCCCAAGGGGATGCAGTTCCCGAGGCTGAAAATGGCCTGGGAAGGGGGGCAGGCGTGCCCCTCCTTGAAAATAATAACCATCATTCCCCTGGACCCTGGCCCACCATGAAGGATTTGCGGAACCTCTGAGAATTTGCAGCAAATTTATTTATTTAGAAAAATATATTTTTGGCCCCAACCCCACCACCAGGCCTAGGAGGTCAAGGTATCTGTATCATGCCCCGTTATGTCTTTAAAAAAAATAAATTTTAGGACTCTGTACTGAGTCCCCAGTCCTAAGATTTCTGCCACCCCTTCCTGGTTAAGGTGGTGGCGGTCAATCAGATCTCACTTTGAGGTCTGTCGGCTCTGCAGATCGTCCGCGGCGTGAAAAATAAAACACATTTAGCCTTATTTCTTCAAACCTACTGAACGGATTGACACCAAAACTCTGAAAGCACTCTTTCTGGACGACGATCTAGCTTTCTTTCAAATCTGGTGTAAATCTGTTCAGCGGTTTAGGCTGTAGCGGTGTCCAAAGTTCCTATGGAAATATGAATAGTGAAAAAACGATGGGGGAACACTCCTCCTACTCAGCCCCCGGTTGACAGATCACCCTGAAACTTCCCATGTGCAAACGAGTCAAAAAGTAACACTTTTTGTTGAGGTTCTGTGGAGATTCATCAAACAGGGCCAAAGCTATGAGCAATACAAAAATGTGTTTATTATGGAAGCACAATCCTAACTATATCTACCCAGAGCCGACTGCCCTTGTCTAATATATATATATATATATATATATATATATATATATATATATATATATATCTATATATGTTTGTGTGTGTGTGTGTGCCTCTCATTAATTTGGTGGAACACAGTGGCTGGACCGTGTTAGTCACAATGTATTACTTTTATGGTTTTAGGTTCATCAAATCCTAGTTTTTACATATTTTTGGAACAGGATTAGATTGATGTTAACTTTTACTACTGTGAAATGTTTCGGTTGTGAACTCACAGGTTTTAGCAGCAATGCAGTGGAATAATTATATTTTAACATATTTATTTGTTTATATGTTTTGCTTCTATTTGTGACAATTGTATTTCAACCCGTGATCATGTATTTGTCTTATTAAGCTTATTTTAACCAGTATACAAATGTTAGTCTGCATTTACGCAAGAACAAACTATGACAGTATGTCTTCTATGTCTATTTAATTTCCTGGCATGTTGCACTTTAAAAGGAGTATTTCCACCCGGTATACGTTGTCATGTGATCAAGGCCTCTTCAGGCTGAAACGCGTAATGGCGGTATGGTGTAGAGCACAATAAATTTAAAGCACCAGTTCCTGGGTTCGCCTCGTCTTTTGTGCTGCTGTTTTTGCTGCAAGACGTCCTTCTGCCATATAATATATATATATATCTATATATATATATATATATATATATATATATATATATATATATATATATATATATATATATATTCTAAAAGAACTCCCAACAGCTACCTCCAATCCCACGAGATGGGCGAAGCAGGAGACGGACCACAATTGAGGGTAACAATTCTTTACTGCAGAAAAGGGTCAGATGATAAAACCAGCAATGACGCGTTTCGGGCCCAGCGGCCCTTGTTCACATGCAGAGAGTAGCAGAATGTACTTATTTTTATAATATACTAGAAGTGTAGGGTAGAGCACCGCTGTTTCAATTGGATTTTTCGAAGTTTTCGTGCCTCCGGGGCTCTCTCCCCGTCTGGAGAGATATTAGTCACAACCTCCGATAGCAGCTATACCTAGTTGGGTATAGCTGACCCCCCGGGCACCGTTGTGTGCTGAGTCAGCTCTAAGTTTGCCTGTTATTCAGGTACCAAGTTTTTCTTAACATGCATTTCCAAATAAAAACTGTTATTCCATTGGTTCTGAATATTTCATTTATTCTTCATGAAATTATTTTCTTTTCCAAAATATTATTTTCCGTTATTTCACATGAAAATCCAATGCATTTCGGCAGTGTATTCTGCCTTCATCAGGGAAATAATAAATCTACAAATTAAAGAAACACATGTTTTCAATCTTATGTACATTGGAATATACTGCATCATTATTCAACTTAACTGTTT
The DNA here is from genome assembly GCF_964263255.1 of Lissotriton vulgaris. NCBI lineage: Eukaryota > Metazoa > Chordata > Amphibia > Caudata > Salamandridae > Lissotriton > Lissotriton vulgaris. The sequence continues at coordinate 1,734,799,067 of NC_141691.1, forward strand.
CGATTTTATATTAGTTCCATTTTAACTTCATCAGCTGGCTTTCTATTTCAAATCCATGGGAACCTCTCATTTCTATAGGGGCTTTAAGGTTTTTAAGAGTTAAGTATAACTGGATCTCACTCCGCTTTCTAAATCAGTTACATGCACTGAGCTCGGTTTCTAACTTTAATTTACTGCCGTCTATGGAGCAGTTTCTACAAATGAAAATGCAAGCCTCGCGTTACGCGCTGGCGGTGATTTAAACAAAACCGGATATCTAAACGCATACGCGTTAGCAAGAGTGATACGTTAACTGTTCTTAACTCGGATGTGGTAAAGGGTAGCGTTCGTATTACGCGCTTAAACAATCTAAGCTGGTTGATTGTTGGCTTACCACAGCGTTTCAGTTCCTCGCGCCATTTCTCTACGGACTGGTTCTGTTCCTTTCCGGAGTTACACCCCTTGCGCCTGCGCCCTATTTGGCTCCCGCTGACCCGTTTTTTTTAGATATGCGTAATCACGCTAACTTTATTGTTTTCTGTTCTAGGGGATCTATGCCAGTACACGTTACCACTATGCATTATGGCTGCTGATACGCTAGTGCGGTATTAGTGAAAACTAATGAGGTTATGTTCAATGGTTATTATTAAAACAATTATTTTATGTTATTAATAATTAACACCAGAGTTTATAGGTAACAAAGAAATTCTGTTCTTTCATTGAGTCCTCCGGGCTTCAAACTGCCCAGATTGTAAATCCAGTAATTCTCTTGTTTCAACAATTTGTTTTTGTTCATGGAATAAGCGGGACACTTTGGATTACAAATTACAAGAAGTCTATACATGGGCAGAAGTATTTGCAAGAAAAAGACAATCCAAAGGGTATACTTCTCATACTGATACATCTTCCACAGATAGTGAAAGCACAACCCAAACAAAAAGCAAATCACAAAAAACAGCACAGCCAACAGAACAAGCGACCACATCGACAGCGGTACCTTTTTTAGAGGAAGGCCGGATAGAAACAGAAGACTCCGGAGGGGACGCAGAAAAAGAAACAGGATCCAACCAACCACAGACACGGTCCACATTAACCAAGAAAGAGAAGAAGAAACAACAACAGATCAGCAAAGCCTAGTGTTGAACATATCAGGTTACACCTTCAGTAAGATCCAAATAGCGACATTACAAAAAGGATTATCTTTCGTCCCAACAGCCCATACTAATACTTTAGAGTTGGAAGTAAGCCTATTCAAACTCACTAGAAAATTGCGTCTCAGACATTTCTTTGAAAACATCGTGGAAAAACAGCCCACAATGGAAACAGATGAATTAAGAGGATTAAAAACCAGAAGCACATACATGCCCCCCATAAGCCACAAAACAATAGATTTGTATGAACAACTGTGCAGCAAGGACCTAAGACAACTGAACACCAAACAAAAACCACACAAAATGAACATCACCAAGAAAGAATTTGGAATCCTCAAATCGATAGCTGGGAATCAAAAGATCATATGCCAAAAGGCAGACAAAGGAGGAGCCACAGTTATTCTCAATAAAACGTACTATCAGGAGACCATGTCTGAACATCTAAGAGACCTGAACTTATACATGGAGATTGAAACTAAAAGCGGAGTGAGATCCAGTTATACTTAACTCTTAAAAACCTTAAAGCCCCTATAGAAATGAGAGGTTCCCATGGATTTGAAATAGAAAGCCAGCTGATGAAGTTAAAATGGAACTAATATAAAATCGAAACAGTTAAGTTGAATAATGATGCAGTATATTCCAATGTACATAAGATTGAAAACATGTGTTTCTTTAATTTGTAGATTTATTATTTCCCTGATGAAGGCAGAATACACTGCCGAAATGCATTGGATTTTCATGTGAAATAACGGAAAATAATATTTTGGAAAAGAAAATAATTTCATGAAGAATAAATGAAATATTCAGAACCAATGGAATAACAGTTTTTATTTGGAAATGCATGTTAAGAAAAACTTGGTACCTGAATAACAGGCAAACTTAGAGCTGACTCAGCACACAACGGTGCCCGGGGGGTCAGCTATACCCAACTAGGTATAGCTGCTATCGGAGGTTGTGACTTATTTTTATAATGCCATACACCCCGCCTACAGCTCGCCTCCAGCATAGTCATGTGATATACTAGACATGGTAAAAAGACTGTTTGTTGTCGAGGCTGAATACAATACATGTCCATATAGTTTTATAAATCCTATAAAAACTCTGGAAACATGTTAAAATCTAGATTGCATGAATGCAATGACATACCAATCAATACTTTGAATTCTCAAGGCATAAAAATAAGTATATAAAAATACACCCAAATTTTGCAAATTTACAATCCATTATGCCGAGCAAGCCTCAACTTATACAACAGCAATGATTGTAACATACCACGTCAATTGTTTCCCTTTGAAACAATCCACATTTTTTGCTGGGACTTATGTAGGCTATAAAGTGCAAGAAAAGTGCTAATAAATATATACAAAAAAAGTGACTAAACACCTCTGCATAATGTGCAAAAAAGCTTTCAATATAGTGCAAACACATCTATGAAAGTGCTGAAATATATAATAAATAATTCCCTGAATATAAAAAATGCATCAGAATATTACCTCTCTAAAAAATTGGACTGAGCCTTATTTTTCTATTAAAAGGTAAATCTAAAACATTTTAAAAACAGTAATTCATTATTATATATATATATTCCTTATTTTAGTGCCTTTGTAGCACAAATGCAGTGGTCAATGTCATTGGCACCAAGTCCAATGCTTAGACACCTTGGTTGGAGCCATTCAAGTACTTTGGTATTGAATCCTTCCAGGATGTTGGCAGCTGCATTACTTTCTCCATTGAGAACACTATAATTGTTGAATGCCTATAAATGCCTCAAAAACTATCAGTACTTGTGTCATCAGTAAAAATCCTTTCCTTAAATAACTTTAAAAAACTGAGTGTGCAGAGCAAATATTGTCTGTAGTCTAACAACTGGTCCACATATTTGTTATGATATGGATGGACGGACCTCACATCACTTTCCTTCATTGGATCAGCAACCAATTCCAGCACTTGATGGTGCAGCTGTGACAGAGCATCAACTGAAAAATAGATCTAGCTTGGAAGCTTCCATTCTGGACAAAAGGCTTTAACTAATTTGGGAATCCCCTCTTCTTTCACCAAAGAAAAAGGAAGAAGGTACGCTGCAGTGCCAACATGAAGTCCAGTTTCCCATTGTAAAAAGGGAACAGCTGATTGTTTTTAGTGTTAGGGTGCATCCATTCTTATACAGCCAAAGGCCATGCGCAGCGAGAGATGGATTTTCGTATGGTAATCAAATATTACTTTATACAATTGATGGGAGTGCGCAGAATGATAAAGTTCAGATAGCAAAATAAGCATTACAAAATGTCTTTATTGTTCAGTCGTTATCAAAGCTTTAGATTCCAGCCAACGCGTTTTGTTCTCCCTGGGAGAACTTCATCTGGGCTCCTAAGGGCAATCACCCTTATGAGTGGGAATCCAAGTTGATTGTAGAAAATCCTTGTGTCTATGAAATGTCTGAGCTGTACCCGAATATTTCCACAGCAAAGATGTCTGGATCAATCACGAATTCACGTGAAGAATGGGAAGAAATTCTGTATGACGACTCCCAATGGTAGATGTCAAGAAAATGCTGTGTGCTCAGAGACAGACCTATGTAGATCCTGAGTTCTGGACTGAATGTATGTCCATTAGCAAGATTCGTAAAAAGAAAAATTGGCTCCTACCCCTAATTTCTATTCGCCCTTGGGACCCCATCCTCTGGGGCCTATCCACTTCGATGGGGACCATGGGGGGAGCTCCAATGCCCCCACGGTCCCGCCGGCTCCCCGCATCTTGCGATAGCCGGCATTGCTGATCCACTTGGGGAGCTGCTAACATGCAGCTCCCCATGTGGAAAAGCAATTCTGCTTTCGATTTTGGACGAGAGGGCAGGTTTCCCTGCTCTCTCTTCCTTAACATCCATGATTACTGATAATTGAATTGTGTGGTGTTTTGCCCCAGTGGGCATAGTCGGGCACCATGCATAGTGTTCTGTCTAATTGTTCAGAAATATTGTGTGTTGCCCTGGTGGGCTCTTGTTGCGTCCTTCTAATGTCATCACCAGTTATAACATAATTCTTAACTTGACACCTCATTAGATTCCATTTCCTTTTCTTTGGCTGCCACTAGGTCCACTTTCCAAACTGCCTATGGACAACCTGTCTCCTACAAACATAAGCAAAAGAAAGAGTACAATCACTAAATCGTGAATACAGATAAAAACTGATAAAAACTTCGATTCTTACAGTGTTCAGATCATTAAATATGAAGTGGGTTGAGACAGTACATTCCTTAGCCCAGATGAACAGATAGCTCCTCATCAAACATTTTAAAGACTTTCACCAGAAGAACGTAAAACTATTACAGTTTTGTGCCTTGACAGGATTCCCATTTCTGAGAGGGGAGGTAATAGACTGAAACAGCTCCGTCAACTTGAGTCCAGAATGATAATTAAATATGACACGGTTCAACCGATGGGTCTGAACGAGGATGAGGAGCTATCTGTATCTGACGTGCTGTCCATATTAAGCATCACCAACACACAATGTTAAATAGATTTTAGTAACACTGGTGGATTCTGATAGACATTCCAAGATGGCCGCCATTTCTGGACCCAAACTTACTTGCTAAGGACGGGTAGTCCTACTTTTATGATTATGTTTTTGAACTCTGAATCACTTTATAAAGCGCAAATGAACTAACTGATGTTACCGGTGACCAAGGTGCGGCTGCACCGAAATGCGTCAGGCGTTTTTGACCATTTTGCTTAATTAAAATCATCACGCTTATGAATTTGAGGCTCGAGTTTCCTTCTTTGAACTCCGAAAGTTGGTGTGAAGAGTTATTGAGGATCGCCTCCTCACTTGAGCCCGCCGCCACTAAGAAGGCTGAGGGATTGGCGGACTTTGCTTCTTGATATATATATGTGTTCTAGCCACGTTTGAAAAGACTAACGAACCCACCCCAGAAACCATGCATATGATTGAGAGGTAACTGACCTCGAAACGCGTTATGCTGTCCTGCTTGTGAATATCTCCTTGCCTGGAAATAAAGAACCTTGAACATGCTGGTGTGGTCGGCCATTGTGCTGCTGATGGCTGTGCATAATTCCTGTTGGATTTATTGGGTTGTCTGACACATCCCGTAACCGACCCCGACTCGCAAGGTGGTGGCGCTTTTCCTGTCAGATCCTTGGCTCTTGTGAGGAACAAATTAAAAAAGCGCCCGCCAGCTGAAACATTGATAACGGAAAAGGTTGAATGGAGGGGCCACGTTGAGAGGCCCGCCTCACCACGGAAGTAAATTTGTGTGACAGCTAGAGTTTGCCTAAAGGACTTCCTTAAGCACAACATGTAGAGGCAACTTATTCCATGAAGGCAAGCAAGAAAAGGTTAGAATCCGGGGTGGTTGTAACCTGTTCCAGTGCTGCTCCGGCCATCGGGTAAAACGAAGAACTAATTCAACCGATTAAAAACGTGTAGCAATTGGCTGTGAATACACTGTGGATTGTTTACCTAAATCTACACTGAAGAAAAGAGTAACGCTGTGTATGCAGAAAGAGGCATTGTGGACCATGTAGCCTGAATAAAGGAGTTCATTGGGAGAAAAAAGGATTAAGGTAAACCGAATATCATTTTAAGTGACTTCTTGTATTAAGCACTATAAAAGAATGAAAATGGGTACTTTTACCTTAAATTCGATCAACACTCGGAAAATCATTCAAAAAGACTGCCTCTTTAAATTAATGGACAGTTGTCCCTCTTCAGTGTTCTAGCCACGTTTGAAAAGACTAACGAACCCACCCCAGAAACCATGCATATGATTAAGAGGTAACTGACCTCGAAAAGCGTTATGCTGTCCTGCTTGTGAATATCTCCTTGCCTGGAAATAAAGAACCTTGAACATGCTGGTGTGGTCGGTCATTGCGCTGCTGATGGCTGTGCGTAATTCCTGTTGGATTTATTGGGTTGTCTGACACATCCCGTAACCGACCCCGACTCGCAAGGTGGTGGCGCTTTTCCTGTCAGATCCTTGGCTCTTGTGAGAAACAAATTAAAAAAGCGCCCGCCGGCTGAAACATTGATAACGGAAAAGGTTGAATGGAGGGCAGTGGCGGTTCGTCCATTGGGGGCGTTGGGGCGTTGCCCCACTAGCCATGACCCATGGACGACCGTCACGTCACTGACACTGCGCAGGGCATACCACAAATTATTAGAATTACGAGCGCAGCGCGGCCAGCGCCGACAGTCATAATGATTTTTTTTCGTAGTGTGAGTCACTAACTGTAGTGACCTCATCGCGGAAGGGTGGGGGGCGGGCCTGTGGCAGTGAATGGCAGGGTGGCAGATAGCAGCGTGTCAGGGAGGGCAGCAGTGTGTGCGCATTTAGGACAAGTCATTTTTTTTTACTTGCCCACGCATGCGCACACACGCAGTAGCCCCTTCCCTCCTCCTCCTCCTCCTCCTCCTCCTCCTCTAGCAGGAACACAGGCAGAGACCCGAGGGAGCCAGGTCTCATTATGGGCAGTATTAGCCCTGCTCGTTAACCAATCCTGGCGCAGTGGCGATGTTATGCTGCGCCAGGATTGGCTGAGTTACCGCCGCGCGCGAGCCCTAGAATTTAAACTAGGCCCACCACGGGCACGAGGAGCGCTGCGGCCGCATCTCCGGCGCTGGGTGTTCCACAGAGTCAGCGATGCCCGGAAGATTGTTGCGCCTGACAGTGTCAGTCAGTGAGTAGCTCATGATGAAAGCTGCCCTGCAAGACCACCAGAACAGTCTGAGGATGCCACCACCAGGATGAGCGACAGGGCACGGCAAGCCCCGATGTGGCACTGATGTTAACTAAAAAAAAAAACAAAGCCAAACTGTACTCCCCGCAGCCCCACCTAAACTCTCTGAGTAGTACGTACCGGTAGAGCTGCCAGCTGGGTGAGATACGATTCCGACTTAGTCTCCTGCTTTATTGAGGGCGGGTCGCGGGAGCTGTTAAGGAAAGCTTAGAGAATGGATGACAGAGCGCAGCGCTGTAAGTGTATGCCCCCCTGGGGTCCGCCACCCAGATGTTCTACTCGGGCAGCCGGGCATGCTGTCGGACTCGGGGAGGAAGGAGGCCGATATCAGGGAGCACTAGCAACAGAGGAGGAGGATAAAGAAGTTGGTGCAGTTCATGCACAATTACAATGACTCAGCCGACTTGCTGCCTTTGGACGGGCTGAAGAAACTGGGGACATCAAAGCCGGTAGCCGGATACCGTGAGTCACTCAGTGAGCATTTACTAATTACATCCCTCCCTCACCCTTACTTTTGCTTAGTAACATCTCTCGGAACGTACACCTTTTCCTCCCATCATGGTGTGCAGTGTTTAAAAGTAATGCGCAGGTGGGTCTTCTGGGGTGGTTTATTTGCTGGGTTATTTCATCAACGCCTGCCTGCAGGCACTCCAATGCCCCATGCGAGCTGTCGGTGTTCCCCCAGTTAAATTGGACTACCTTTGCACTTATCCTCCTGTGCAGGGCCACAAGCAGATTGTCTTCACCCCGATGACGTGGTCTTCTGTCTTGGCAGATTGTCTTGTTGCCTGAAGTGCACCGTGGGACGCTACCTGGAATGACCACTTTGGCCTATGTTTTCATTATGGGTCTTTTTAGACGGTGCAGTGTAACTGAGCTCAAACTCCTGTGTCACCCAGGTCACTTCGCAGTGTTCATTGGGTTTTGCCCATTACTTGTCCGAGAGCTCTGTAGGTGCCTCAGTCATCTCTCTGGGTGCCTTGAAGTATTGTGCTGTAGTCCGCTCAGCACCGAAGACGTGATTTGCCGCAGTGTCGAGGGCATGCAAGTGGAGCGGGTGGAGGGAGAAGGGAGAAAGTCCCCTCATTGGACGGAGACATGCTGCAATGTGTTTGGTGGCATGCGCGCACTCTCTCACATGGCAGGCCTCTGGTATTCCAGTCTGCGCGCGCACTCTCTCACATGGCAGGCCTCTGGTATTCCAGTCTGCGTGCCTGTAGCCATTCTTCAGTCCTCACCATCCTGGGCCTCTAGGCTCCTGACTATTCCACCCACCCTCCTTCAGTTTCTCGGAGACGCTCCCAGCTTGCCCCAGCACTCATAGGTGGTAGCAGCAGCACATAATCACCGGTGCTCCAGACAAAACTGTGATCTCCCGACTGTCAATAAATGTTGTGACTGGAGTGGGGAAAGGACGTGTTCAAGGCGAGTGAGCACGCAATAATTATTTATACAGAGAGAGAAGAGGTAGTAGCATCCTATATGAAATGGGGGGGGGGGGAACTCTTTCATTCGTTTTTGTCCCCTCCCCCCGAGTCTCTTTAGTGGGATATTTACAACAGCAGCCCTTAACCCTAGAGGGAAGTACGACATGATTATTATATGTTTTAATAATTATAGTATTGCTGTGCCTGTGTCAACGTTTTATAGATTAAGCTTTTGTTTTTAATAATTTTGTGAAGTGTCACCATCCATCCATGTCGCAGTATAGCACTCAATTACGAATCTTTTACTTGCTTTATGGGACGCCGCATTATCACATCAGTTTATTGAAATGCAGCCTAATCTCAAGCATACTAATGTATTCTTACTTACACATGAGTTTAAAGAAACACCACTTGACTAGCAGGTGGCTTGACAGTACAAGGCAGCAAATTCGACATTCCAGTGTTTTGAGTCTCCGCCACATGGCATATTTTTCCACAGAAATTGTACAAAGTCCATAGGGGAAAACGGAAATGCTAATTTGTGACTATTTATAAACATCTCTAAAATGAGTTCCCACATTTTAGAATTAGCCTGGGTGAGTGATGTCTGTGTGAGTGCAGGTTGAGCAGTGTGCCTGTGTGAGTCCAGGGTGAGTGATGTCTGTGAGAGTGCAGGTTGAGCAGTGTGCCTGTGTGAGTCCAGGGTGAGTGATGTCTGTGTGAGTGCAGGTTGAGCAGTGTGCATGTGTGAGTCCAGGGTGTGTGATGTCTGTGTGAGTCCAGGGTGAGTGATGTCTGTGAGAGTGCAGGTTGAGCAGTGTACCTGTGTGAGTCCAGGGTGTGTGATGTCTGTGTGAGTCCAGGGTGAGTGATGTCTGTGAGAGTGCAGGTTGAGCAGTGTGCCTGTGTGAGTCCAGGGTGAGTGATGTCTGTGAGAGTGCAGGTTGAGCAGTGTGCCTGTGTGAGTCCAGGGTGAGTGATGTCTGCGAGAGTGCAGGTTGAGCAGTGTGCCTGTGTGAGTCCAGGGTGTGTCATGTCTGTGTGAGTCCAGGGTGAGTGATGTCTGTGAGAGTGCAGGTTGAGCAGTGTGCCTGTGTGAGTCCAGGGTGTGTGATGTCTGTGTGAGTCCAGGGTGAGTGATGTCTGTGAGAGTGCAGGTTGAGCAGTGTGCCTGTGTGAGTCCAGGGTGAGTGATGTCTGTGAGAGTGCAGGTTGAGCAGTGTGCCTGTGTGAGTCCAGGGTGAGTGATGTCTGTGAGAGTGCAGGTTGAGCAGTGTGCCTGTGTGAGTCCAGGGTGTGTGATGTCTGTGTGAGTCCAGGGTGAGTGATGTCTGTGAGAGTGCAGGTTGAGCAGTGTGTGCCTGTGTGAGTCCAGGGTGTGTGATGTCTGTGTGAGTCCAGGGTGAGTGATGTCTGTGAGAGTGCAGGTTGAGCAGTGTGCCTGTGTGAGTCCAGGGTGAGTGATGTCTGTGAGAGTGCAGGTTGAGCAGTGTGCCTGTGTGAGTCCAGGGTGAGTGATGTCTGTGAGAGTGCAGGTTGAGCAGTGTGCCTGTGTGAGTCCAGGGTGAGTGATGTCTGTGTGAGTGCAGGTTGAGCAGTGTGCCTGTGTGAGTCCAGGGTGTGTGATGTATGTGTGAGTCCAGGGTGAGTGATGTCTGTGAGAGTGCAGGTTGAGCAGTGTGCCAGTCTACTCCCAGAGATGTATTCGCCAAGCCACCTCTTTCTCAAATGTGCTTGAGAATGCACCATTTGCCCACTTTTTTCAAAATGTTCTCGTGGGAGAAGCCCCGACCCCCCATAGGTGGTTCGGCCTCACTCGCTGCGCTGCGCTTGCTCGCCACAGTGCAGTATTTACGCCTCACCACTTTCAAATGTCACCAGCCGCCACTGATGGAGGGTCCACGTTGAGAGGCCCGCCTCACCATGGAAGTAAATTTGTGTGACAGCTAGAGTTTGCTTAAAGGACTTCCTTAAGGCTGTCATCCTTTCTTGGACAAGGGGAAGGTCGTTACTTTCATGTTTAGAGCTGGCCACGAGCTCAAGACAGCCCCCTTCCAGCAAGTTTTCGGCGTCTGTGTGGCACATGGGAGGACTGCTGTTTGGTAAACGCCGAAACGCCACACTCCACAGCGATTCTACTGGCAAGCAATTTGCAAGGCCGTGACTACACAGGGAGCTCACGCTCACTGGAGGAGTGGGCTCTTTGCTCGCTGTGGTGATTTGCGGTCGGAAGCAAGGAGGTGAAGGCGATCCGTCCGACTACAAGATCCAGGATTCAGTGGGGTCCCTGCAGTCACCGCCCACTTGGGCATGTACTTACTAAGGTTTGCTGCAGGTGAGGAGGTTCCGAATCTCCGCCCCCTAATCATGTGGGAGTGCCATCAAATTTTAAAAGGCGCTTCCAGAGTGGACAAGTGAATTCTCTTTCAAGCAAGACGGCATCTGAGGAAGGCAAAACATGCCGAAATGCATCATGCCGCTTGAAATTGTGCACTGGCAATAAAGAACGCTGCTTCATCCTACCTGTGGTGGCTGTCATCCTTTCTTGGACAAGGGGAAGGTCGTTACTTTCATGTTTAGAGCTGGCCACGAGCTCAAGACAGCCCCCTTCCAGCAAGTTTTCGGCGTCTGTGTGGCACATGGGAGGACTGCTGTTTGGTAAACGCCGAAACGCCACACTCCACAGCGATTCTACTTGCAAGCAATTTGCAAGACCGTGACTACACGGGGAGCTCACGCTCACTGGAGGAGTGGGCTCTTTGCTCGCTGTGGTGATTTGCGGTCGGAAGCAAGGAGGTGAAGGGGATCCGTCCGACTACAAGATCCAGGATTCAGTGGGGTCCCTGCAGTCACCGCCCACTTGGGCATGTACTTACTAAGGTTTGCTGCAGGTGAGGAGGTTCCGAATCTCCGCCCCCTAATCATGTGGGAGTGCCATCAAATTTTAAAAGGCGCTTCTAGAGTGGACAAGTGAATTCTCTTTCAAGCAAGACGGCATCTGAGGAAGGCAAAACATGCCGAAATGCATCATGCCGCTTGAAATTGTGCACTGGCAATAAAGAACGCTGCTTCATCCTACCTGTGGTGGCTGTCATCCTTTCTTGGACAAGGGGAAGGTCGTTACTTTCATGTTTAGAGCTGGCCACGAGCTCAAGACAGCCCCCTTCCAGCAAGTTTTCGGCGTCTGTGTGGCACATGGGAGGACTGCTGTTTGGTAAACGCCGAAACGCCACACTCCACAGCGATTCTACTGGCAAGCAATTTGCAAGACCGTGACTATACGGGGAGCTCACGCTCACTGGAGGAGTGGGCTCTTTGCTCGCTGTGGTGATTTGCGGTCGGAAGCAAGGAGGTGAAGGCGATCCGTCCGACTACAAGATCCAGGATTCAGTGGGGTCCCTGCAGTCACCGCCCACTTGGGCATGTACTTACTAAGGTTTGCTGCAGGTGAGGAGGTTCCAAATCTCCGCCCCCTAATCATGTGGGAGTGCCATCAAATTTTAAAAGGCGCTTCCAGAGTGGACAAGTGAATTCTCTTTCAAGCAAGACGGTATCTGAGGAAGGCAAAACATGCCGAAATGCATCATGCCGCTTGAAATTGTGCACTGGCAATAAAGAACGCTGCTTCATCCTACCTGTGGTGGCTGTCATCCTTTCTTGGACAAGGGGAAGGTTGTTACTTTCATGTTTAGAGCTGGCCACGAGCTCAAGACAGCCCCCTTCCAGCAAGTTTTCGGCGTCTGTGTGGCACATGGGAGGACTGATATATATATATATATATATATATATATATATATATATATATATATATATATATATATATATACCGCTTTTGCCGGCACGCCCTTTCGGTCTGGTGCTACGTGCACAACCTGCGCCGAGTAATTTAGTGGAGAAGAACACAGCACGTCGCCCCCTGGTTGGTCCAGATTACTCACTGCAGTGTATGGCCTCTCGGGGAGAAAGGAAGCAGCTGAATCCTGGTTGAAGAGGCTCTAGTGAAGTTTTTGCCATCTCTGCTTCCTGCGAACCCTGCCGGAAAATATTGTTCTTCTCGAGGCCAGCAGAGGTTGGGACACAACTGGGTGTATGAGTATGCTGCTCACTGTACTAGCATTCACCAACGGGGAGAGCGCAAAACCCGGCATTGAGTAACGCGGAACTGCTAAGGCTGGAGGTAGTGGAGTGCGGGCTACACTGTTTGCACCAATGAGCAAACGATGACTTCATCTTTAAATTAAGCCCCAGGTGTACCAACATTTATGGTGATTCGGGCACTGAGGAAAGCCGACAGGTTGAAACTCGTCTGCCGAGGTGCCTCTGAACATAAGGACGCCACTCCGCTGGTGCAGGTTAACAAACCATTTATTTTCAGAGGCTGCACATTATGCCCGGTTTATTTTAATCTCCCCGAAGCGTTTAAAAGCTCCTGCTTCTTCCTCATGGGGTTATATACAGCACATGACGGAATTAACCACAGCCGTCATTTTTATCCATCAGTTGCATACACTCTCTAGTGAGGTGTGCTGGGGGCTGTAGTCCGATTCTTGCCCTTCAGTGGGGTCCGTTCTGTGCCGTAATTTAAATGCCTTTAAGTTAGTTTCACCCCCCTCCAGTGGGCTGCAGGCATAAGATGCAGCCACTCAATTATGAATCACCAGCGCTGATTTCAGGCAAAGGGATCCCCGCCATTCATTCCCATTTTGGTAAGTCCTGCCAGGTGGTGCATCCTCCACGGTTGAGGCCGCCGCGTTAAACATCATGCCAAGGTGCCTCTGGACATACGGACGCCACTCTGCTGGTGCAGGTTAACAAACCATTTATTTTCAGAGGCTGCACATTATGCCCGGTTTATTTTAAACTCCCCCGACACGTTTCAAGGCTCCTGCTTCATCCACATGGGTTCATATGCAGCACGTGACGGAATTAACCACAGCTGTCATTTTTATCCATCAGTTGCATACACTCTCTAGTGAGGTGTGTGGAGTGGCGATCCTAAGATCAGAGGCACCTTGGTTTTGATTTGTGACGCGGCGACCTCAGCTGCGGGGAACGAACCGCCCAGCCACCATGAAGTGGGTCTGCTTGGCTGTGAATTTTAAGTCAGGGTTCAGCGCACATGAACTCCCAAATTATGGCAGCTCCATTTAGAGGTCTGGGGCCCACCGGAGGGCTGTGAAAAACAATTAAGGCAAAAAATGAATTAAAGGCTCTTTGATGAACTCTACTAGAAGGGGAAAATTGTGCAACTACAGCGCCCATACAAAAGGGGAAATGACGCTGTGGTCGGTTTCATCAATTGGTACCCACCCCATGAGGAAGAAGCATGTTGCTTTAAAAAGCGTCGGGGACTCCATTACCGGCTTTTGAAATGCAGATGCACCGAATAAAAGGTTTGATAACCTGTTCTGTGTGGAGTGGCGTTCCTAAGATCAGAGGCAACTTGGTTTTCATTTGTGACGTGGTGGCCTCAGCTGCAGGGAACCCACTGCCCAGCCACCATGAAGTGGGTCTGCTTGGCTGTAAACGTTCGGTCTGGGTACAGCGCACATGAACTCTGAAATTATGGCAGCTGCATTTCTAGGTCTAGGGCCCACAGGAGGTCAGTGAAAAACAATTAAGGAAGGCAAGAAATAAATTAAAGGCTCTTTGATGAACTCTACTAGAAAGGGGAAATTGTGCAACTACAGCACCCAGTATGCATCACTCAAGAGAGCATACAAAAGGGGAAATGACGCGGTGCCCGGTTTCGTCAATTGCTACCCACCCCATGAGGATGAAGCATGTTGCTTTGAAACGCGTTGGGGACTCCATTACCTGCTTTTAAAATGCAGATGCAATTAATAAAAGGTTTGGTAACCTGTTCTGTGTAGAATGACGTTCCTAAGACTAGAGGCGCCTTGCTTTTGATTTGTGACGCTGCGGCCTCAGCTGCGGGGAACGCATCGCCCAGCCACTGATCTTACCAACACTCTGATTTCATGAATATACAGAGTATTCATATGAATAGGCGAGGGAAGGAGAGGAAGGGAACAGCGGAGAAAAGGGACAAGACACTGGTTAATATCTGTTCACCAATACAAACTACTCTCATATGATCTCGCTAAGACATGGTATGTACCTGAGGTAATCAACAAGAGACTGCTTATATATATATACACGTTCCACAAAACATCTCTGGTCTCAAGAACCTATATAAAAGGAGCAAATTACAGTTATTGATTTGCACTTCTGTAACATAGGAAACTTAAGTACGGGTAATAACCTTTTATCCTTCCCAAGTACCTCAGGTCGTGGATTAATGCATCTCCACTGCTTATATAAATAAAGTTTATAATGACCACAACATCAAGAAGTCTCTCCTGAAATAATAAACAGAAATGTTTCCAGGCGATAAGGTTCACAACACCTATGCCCCAAAATAACTCCTTCAGTATATGGTGATTCTATTTTCCAACACAGTTCTCCAAATATGGCAAAACATGGCAGCCACCACCGTTTTCCGCTTTGGCACTTATAATCCAATAATGCAAGAGAATGCCGAAAGAATTGATTAGCCTTTCTTCATAACGGAAATGTGTAGCATCCGCCACCACATTCCGCTCACCAATAGGTTCAAATATTGTCGCTTTGTTTTCATAACGGCAATATGTGGAGACATCCACTATATTCCGCCACACTAGGTCACGTTAATAGTCAGCACTCGCGACGGTAATACGTGGCAGCAACCACTGTATTCCGCCGTTCACCAATGAACACCGTAGCAGAAGCCTTTGCTAAACAACGGCGTTTAAACAGGAAAAGACATAGTAGTTGCATCGGTACACCTCGCCCCACAACCCTCACCACCCAAATGAAACACAGACAAGTGAGTTTGGGAATAAGAAGTTGCAGGTTTATTTGAGGATACAAATAACAGAGCGGGTTAACTGACGGGCGACCCCCCTTGCCCCGCAACCCCTTGTTGCAGGGCGCCTGAGGTTGAGCCAATTGCACGGACACCCTGGCCCTGGCCAGGTGTCGATTCTGGGAGGCACCAGCCTCCCACCGGTGTACCTAACGTCCACCCGCCCCACCCTCCAGACAAGGGAGAGTCAACTCACACCTTGCCCATCCAGGCGGGGCGTTTATTAGCAAACCCCCGGTTGTTCAGGCTTACAACCGCCCTAAGGACTAACGGGGTGCCGTTGAACCAAGTCCCCGAGAAGGGCCCCTCGGCTTAATATGACTCAGCTGTGCCTTTGCACTGGGGCTTCAGGTCCTGTTCCTGCGCCTGTTCTGCTTGTGGGGGGGGGGGGTCGCCTTGTAACTCCTCCTGCAACCTGAAAAACAAACTACAACATTAATATTCCCCCCTCACCACTTCCCCCCTTCCAGCGGGTGAGCGGTAGGGAGGGGAGCAGGAATTCGGGCCTCGCATCCGGAGTCGTGGGGGAGAGGGAGAGGGCCTAGAGGGGGGCTAACGGGCCTGAGGCTGGCGAGGGGCAGCCTGGCGACCGCAGTGGTGGGGGGACAGCAGCAAAGAGGGCGCGGGGAGGGAGGAGCTCCCATATAACCTCCCAGAGAAAGGGGGGTGGCCTGCCCTACCTGTCCCGCCTCCCCCGCCCCTTCCCTCCCACAGACTGGCCTCGGTTCCCTGCGCCCTACTACGGGGTTTGCCCTCCCATGGGGGTCCCTTGCAGGGACCTCGGGCATCCTTCATAGTAGTTGCATTGGTACACCTCGCCCCACAACCCTCACCACCCAAATGAAACACAGACAAGTGAGTTTGGGAATAAGAAGTTGCAGGTTTATTTGAGGATACAAATAACAGAGCGGGTTAACTGACGGGCGACCCCCCTTGCCCCGCAACCCCTTGTTGCAGGGCGCCTGAGGTTGAGCCAATTGCACGGACACCCTGGCCCTGGCCAGGTGTCGATTCTGGGAGGCACCAGCCTCCCACCGGTGTACCTAACGTCCACCCGCCCAACCCTCCAGACAAGGGAGAGTCAACTCACACCTTGCCCATCCAGGTGGAGCATTTATTAGCAAACCCCCGGTTGTTCAGGCTTACAACCGCCCTAAGGACTAACGGGGTGCCGTTGAACCAAGTCCCCGAGAAGGGCCCCTCGGCTTAATATGACTCAGCTGTGCCTTTGCACTGGGGCTTCAGGTCCTGTTCCTGCGCCTGTTCTGCATGTGGGGGGGGGGTCGCCTTGCACTTTATCCACAGCCTTGGGCGTGGCACCCGCTGCGCCCAGGGCCCCCACTACCTAGCCTTAGTCCTCCTTTATCTACACCCGGCTGCTTCTAGCGCCTCACCCAAGTATAATAGGAAGATCGCCATACCCACCTTGGACAGATGCACTCCATCAGATTCCCAGCACCCAATGGACTTGGCGTGCAGCAAGCCATGCCTAATGAAACCTACCCCACTTTGTCCGCTGAATTTCCGCATTGCTGCATTGACTCGCCTACGAGTGACTTCCAAAGCCCCTTGAGATACTGCCCCATGCCAGATAGGCCTGGGCGATATTTCTGACCAGTATATACTGCACTGTCCTAATTCGCCGCACAAGGTGCTCAGGTCCTTCCTCATTGAGTCCAACAAACGCCTCTTGCCTAAGGCCACCAGATCGTTCCCCCCCAGGTGCACCACCAAGATGTTTGGCTTCTGCCTGTGTTCCCTCAGTATTTTCCGCAGAGTCCCTACCAGTGCTGCCCAGCGCATCCCAGGTGAACCGAACCATGATATGTTTGTGTTGTTAAAGCCATGCTTCCAGGTGTTGGCCCTCACCCATCTCGCAAGTCTGGTGACATAAGAGTGCCCCATCACCCACACCTCTGCCCCTGTAATAAAACACAGTGTGTTGGAAATTGTTGTTTATTACGAACTAAAAGCACAGCAATCAAAACACGCCACTTAGCAGCTAAATATGAACCATAATAACCATTCTGGTTTGCGGGTTACATACAATATTTACAAATCATTGACCACAGGTCTGCTCACAGGGCGTATAACGCTCAGTGGTCTGACATACCTCCTGTAACAGTTGGAATCCCACCGTCCTACTTTTTTGATTGCCTCGGCCGGGAGGCCCACCCTAAAGGCCGTGGTGGCCGCTCCTATCCTAAAGGAATGTGAGCTAAACTTGGCCCCATTTGTGGTGTAACCGGCCCTGAACAAGCACCCTTGCATCACATGGTCCACCTGGTACTTTGTTAACGGTGAACAGTCAGCGTGTATGAGCAGCAGCCCGTCTGTATGCGGGCGGCAGGACAGAAAAGTGGCTAGCAGGGCCACCGGGCAGTACTTGTCATTGCCCAGGCGTTGTAAAGTAATTGTCCTACCCTTGCCTGACTGGTCTGTTTTGGAGGATTGTAAAAAGATCTCGGCTAACTCAGCTGTTGATCGTACGTCCCTTATCGAGATGGCCCTGGAGCATGACTCTTTTTTGGACCGGGCCACCAGCTCGCTGATCCTGAATGCCCCAAAGAAGGCAAGGCTAAACGTGACTGCAAAGAGGGCTGTTTCATACGCGGAATGGGTGACTGTAGGCAAGGCGTCAACTATGTTTTTCAAAGTGTCATAGTCTATTGGCGTCCTCTGATCTACCACTTTCGGCATCACTCTAGCCCACCCTTTGAGTGCTGCCCTAGTTGGAAAAGAAGTGGTCGGGTCCCTCTGACCTGACAAGCGAGCATGGTGCCCAATGGCCGACAGGTGCCCCGCCATCCAAGAATGACTCTTACCCTCATCCTTTGCCCAAACCATGAATGCCTGTACTTGGTCCCCTAGTTTTGAA
Organism: Lissotriton vulgaris; assembly: GCF_964263255.1. NCBI lineage: Eukaryota > Metazoa > Chordata > Amphibia > Caudata > Salamandridae > Lissotriton > Lissotriton vulgaris. The sequence continues at coordinate 1,734,817,161 of NC_141691.1, forward strand.
ACGTCCTGCTCCCAAGGGCCCATAATTCCACAGAATGTTTTAACACAGGTCTGGTATCTTTTCATCGTTGAAGGTGCCAGAGACAACTCTCCTAATTCTCTGATGCGCTGCGCCACCGCAGTAGGTGCCAAAGTCGAGCCGGGAAAGGCGTCATCTCCTCCCTCGCTCGCGGCCACGCCTCCCGGAATCGCTGCCAATGGAAACGGGAGAGAGCGTCAGCCGCCGTGTTTTGTGCCCCCGGGATGTGCTTAGCTTTGCATTCTACGTTATTATAAAGGCAAACCCTGACCAGTTCCCTGAGTAGGCATAACACAAGAGCGCAGGAGGCTGACTGGGTGTTGATGGCTTGGACCACCGCCATATTGTCCGACCATAGCACCACTCTCTTTGCCGACAGTAAGGCAGACCAAAGGTGAAAAGCAACTATCACTGGGAATAGTTCCAACACAGTTATGTTGGAGGTGATCTTTTTCTTCCTCCAAGCATTGGGGCCAGTGGCACTCCCAAATGCTTAGACATTCTTTGAAATTTCGCCAGTGCCTCTGCACATTCAGCTGTCTCTGCTCTGCCCACAAACAGGAAGTCATCCAGGTAATGTGTCACTCCCTGAACCCCTTCCGTGCCCTGAAGAACCCATTGCAAGAAGGTGCTGAATGCTTCAAAAAATGCGCAGGAGATGGAGCAGCCCATGGGCATGCATCTATCGTAGTAGTATTCATTGCCCAGCCTGAACCCCAATAAGTTCTGGCAAAGCGGATGAACCGGCAGAAGACGGAAGGCAGACTCTATGTCCGCCTTTGCCAGCCATGCCCCTTTCCCAGCTCTTCGCACGAGGTCCATGGCCACGTCAAATGAACAATACGAGACAGAGCACACCCCTTCCTCAAGATTGTCGTTTACTGATTCTCCCTCGGGATAGGACAGGTGATGAATCAGCCTAAAGGCCCCTGGCTCCTTTTTTGGCACTATCCCCAGTGGTGATACCACAAAGTTGTCTAATGGTGGATGCGGGAAAGGACCAGCCACCCTCCCCAGCTCGAGTTCCTTGCCTACCTTGGCCCTCACAACCTCTGGGTTATCCCTTGCGGATTTCAAATTATCAGCATCCCTGGCGACCGGCACACCCACGTACGGTATGACAAACCCCTCAGCAAAACCCCCCAGGAGCAGTGACCCGTCAATTCTGTTTGGGTATTTGTTCAGTAGTGGCAACATTCGCTCCAACACTATCGGCGAGGGGCCCTTAACTGCGCCTCGCTCCAGGGGAACTGCAAACAACTCAGGGGTGTTGCCAGGTGGGCAAGGCATGTTCATTCTCAGGGTACTGGATGGAGAGGGGGGAGGCTGGTTTGGGGGGGGCGGTCGTTACGTGTGGTGGAGGTGGGTTACTTGTTCTGCCAGGACCCACCTCTCCCTCTCCCTCCCTGGTAGCTACCTGGCTTTTGCCCTTTGCTTGTTCTACAAGACCCCGCTTGGTGTTGCCCTCCACAATTGCTACATGTGTGAGTGAATTTGCAGTAGCTACCCCAATGGCAATGGCCCCCGTTGAATAACCTGCATGACCCTGGCGAAGACTTCCCACCTCCTTTCTTCTGACCTCTCCCTCTCTGGCCCCCACAAAAGGGCGGCGTCCTCTGTTCGTACTGGGCCCCAGGGGAGCTTTTTTCTGAAGACCCTGCCTGTGATTCTTGCGCCTTGCTTTTTGTCGCAACCCCTTGAAGTGCCCTGGACCCCATATGGTCCATCCAAAGCTGCACCTCCTTATGATCCCACCGCATATTGGGACATCTGGACATTTTTTTCCTGAATTCCCTGTCGTAATCCAGCCAGCCTACTCCTCCCCACTTCTTCGCTTCATTGTGGATGAGCCTCCCGTACTGCACTAACCCTGGTCCCTGGTCACTAAACTTTTCTACAATCACTGAATGTAAGATGGCAAAGGCTTCCAACCAGTTATCAATGCTTTTCTCCGGCCAGGTCTGAAATCTCACTTTCTTCTCCTCTTCCTTAAGCCCTGCCTTGCGCACATCCGCCCCTTGTTGACCCAGCATGAGTAGAGAGAAAATGTCAATAAACTCTCTCTTCCAAATTAATTATTTCGCTGCTTGTGGCACCTCCCAGGATAGACACGAACGACCTGATAGCAAAGGGGCGTCAAATTGTATCTCTTCCTCGCTTGGCAGCAATGGGGAAGGGGCAGGCAATGCTGGAGTAGGCACTGTTGGGTTTGGGGGGGGAGGGTTGGAACAGCAGGGGGTGGGGGCACCGAGGGCATAGGCTGCGGTGCCGGGGGGGTGGGCGTTGACGGCGAAGCCAAAGGTACAGGGTGCGTTCCCAGGGGGGGTGCTGATGGTGTTGGCCCCGTCGCCGGAAGCACATCTGCCATGATGGATAAGTCAGTCCCCTCCTGCCTCCCCCCTGTCGCTCCCGGTGTGCCAGGAGCCGGAGCTCCATTTACCCAAACATTGGAAGGTCTGACCTCAGCATTAGGTCCCGGCCTCACACTTTCCCTCATTTCTTTCATGAATATTTCTAATGTGGACATCATCTTACCCAGCTCGCTTCTGGTAGCGTACTCCATTGCTGGCTGGGCGTTAGCAGGCCAGTTAGATGGACCAGGCAATTCCTGGCCCCTAGGCGGCAAGCTTGAAGCGTTCAACTCCTCCTGAACGACCCTTCCTGTGGGGGCAACACTCCCCTTCCTCTTAGCGGGCGGCGGAAAGTCTTTGTTCGTGGGTACCTTGACCCTTTTTGACACTCTCACGTTGCCCACACTAGTTGTGTCCTCTTCATTGACTGTTAAAATGTCATTATTCAAACAAGGGTTCGCCGGGTTGCCCTTAAGCAGGTTAGTAGCCCAAGCAACTCCGTTCGTCTCGACTAGCTGCAGGAAGAGCGCCGCATGTGCTGCTTGCGCTTCCGTGACCGCGAAACCTGTTCCTGCACCACCTTGTCCCATTCCTGACATCTTATTCTGTTCGGTCTCACCTCCTGAAAGGAAAAAACCTCGTGACTACTGATCTTACACTGTCATGCATCCTTCCCCATAATCCTTCATTGCATCCTTTTAACCTATCTTTACTTACTTTCCACTGGACTGTCAGCTGCGTGGTGGGGGGGGGCGGGGGGGGGGGGGGTGGGAGCGGTGTTGAGGTCGCTTAGTACGCAGAGACCACCCTTCCCGTGGGAGTGTCGCGGCGACGCCTGTCGAGTTGCGCTCCTGTATGGCTTCATATAAAAAGTTCTGGGGTTAGTCCCAACCCCTTCTTAGCCAAACCATGGGGGCCTGGGAGGGCCCTGCCCCGTCCTGGGTCCCCAGCCCCGCCCACTGTCTCTAACCTCCCCCTAGGGGGACCAGACCATGAACACTGGCCCCCCCAGGCTGCGTAGCCCATGCCCTTAGAATGGCCAACCCCCCCTCTTGAGATCTTACCTTCCTCTTGCAGGGGTGGTGCTGTGCAATCGTCACGTTATGAAGCAATCCTTAAATGCCTAAAATTAGGGAATACGTAATTATAACATCAGCGGGGGAAGCACCTTAACATACACATGCTTCCTTGATATAAACCAAGAAATTGGCCTTGTACTGCCGCACCAATAACAGATAAAACTTTGTAAATTGCCATCTAAACCTCCCCTGCCTGCTCTTTATGGCTGTTCGTGAACCTTGCGTAGGGATAGTGTTCTGGCTGTTCACAATTCGTCTCATTACTGCGCGTGCACCCCATATGTCATCACGTTACCGACCCGAGGCTATGATGAAAGCCCGCGCATTGACCTGGTGCATCTCCGCTACTGGCGGTGCGTGTCTGTGGTTGTTTTGGGGGGGGGGGGTGTTCATAAACGCGGCTAATGGAGGTGCGTGTCTTGTGTTGTTGGCGCAAGGAGCGCTTTATTCCGCCTCGAGCGCTTGATAGCGCTGTGTCGTTCCCTCGGAGCGCTTTTAATTTGCTTAGGAGGTGGTGAAGCGCTGCGCCCGCCTCCTTACCCAGGGCCGCGCTGCCATTGGCGGCCCCGAAGGGTGTTGTCCCCTAGCGCTCGGAGCGCTTTATCTAGCTTTGCAGGTGCCACCCTGCTTATGGCTGCCCTAGCGAGTGCCCACCTCGCATCTACATTAACTTTTTAACTTCGAGGGTGCCACCCCTCACTTATGCCCTGAGATCTTCACCGCCGCAGCCCGAAGTCGGCCTGTGAGGCGCTGCACCCGCCTCCTTATCCAGGGCCGTGCCGCCATTGGCGGCCCCGAAGAAAGCATTGCTGCACGCTCATTGGCCCCCCGACCGACGGGACTCCCGTTACGTCATTCCTGCGCCGCGCAGGGATTGGCCCGACCCTGAGGGCTTCCCCACGCGCCGAGAAGGTGAGCTGACCTCCGACGAGGATCCCCCCTGAGGCGAGGGCCCTGCCACGCTGAGGGGCCCAGCAGAAAGGAGCTGAGGCCACGGAGGGCCGCCGCCGAGCACCATAAACCCGGTGAGTGTGTAAGGAAGGGAGGAGGGGCCCCGCTCTGCAGCCGCGCTGCTCTGAATGGTGGGATGGTCCGCCCTACTGCCCTTGCTGATCATCGTCCCTCACCTATGGCCCCTTAGAGTGTTGCCTCCCGCTACCTTCACAGTCCACGCCTCATGGGACATGTAGATTTCTGGCATAGCAGGGGTGACATGCTAGATCCTGACAGCCACCATGAAATGGGTCTGCTTGGCTGTGAACTTTCAGTCTGGGTACAGTGCACATGAACTCTGAAATTATGGCAGCTGCATTTAGAGGTCTGGGGCCCACCGGAGGGCTGTGAAAAACAATTAAAGAAGGCAAGAAATACATTAAAGGCTCTTTGATGAACTCTACTAGAAGGGGAAAATTGTGCAACTACAGCCCCCAGTATGCATCACTGGAGAGAGCATACAAAAGGGGAAATGACGCTATGGCCGGTTTCGTCAATTGCTGCCCACCCCATAAGGAAGAAGCATGTTGCTTTGAAACGCATCGGGGACTCAATTACCAGCTTTTGAAATGCAGATGCAATGAATAAAAGGTTTGGTAACCTGTTCTGTGTGGAGTGGCGTTCCTAAGATCAGAGGCACCTTGGTATCCTTGGTATGTATAAAAGCGTCATTTTGTTTAGTCAGATGTTAGTGAGCAAGGCGGAGGTTGCCGCCGAAACGCGTCTGAGCAGAAGTTGATATGAAATAAAACTCTTGAACTAAGATACACGGAGTCAGCGCCTTCTTGGATGGTGAAGTTTGGTGTGGTATTAATATATATATATATATATATATCTCTAACTGGCAAGCCTCACAGCATGTTCCTGTTCTTTCAGTGATGAAAGGTGTCAGGTACCCACCCCTGCAACTGGAGGACCCGAGCAGTTGAGGTATTGTACCTCTCTCTGTGGCAATCTGCACCTCGCATTTAGCCCCTGCACACTGGACTTCCTGCACCGGCGGTTGTGACGGTACGAGGGGACCCGAGGAGAGGCTTGAGGATTTCGGGACAGTTTGGTGTGTAATCATGTCCTGCTTCATTTGGGTTCCGCAGCAGTGATTTTGAACATTAAATGTCTCCCCCCATTTTCATCAACCCGAGTTGCTGTCATACAAGGCATCCTGGGAGTTGCAGTTCGGAGAACTCGAACGATCTGCAACAGGTGAGCAGGATTGCAGGGGGGAGGAGCGGATTCACACCAGCTATTTTTGAGGCAGCAGGGAAGAACTCACTGTGATTTCTATTTTGGTGTTGGGCACTGATGAAGGCGAAAGCCGAAATGCATTCGCAGCCACTGGAGCTGTACTGAGATATTAAAGCCTTTCCGACCTGTTTCCCTCAGGGCTTCTGCTTCTTCTTTTGGAGAGAGGTTTTGGAGATATATATATATATCCATCCGAACAAAGGTAAGCCCCTGTGAGAGAGCCGCAGGTACATGAATATGCATGATTCTTTATTCAAAACAGCTTGCAGACCAAGGACCATAAGGCCAGAGTGCTGGCCACACCCACTGGGGCAGGTGCCTTTAAGTAATGGGTGAAGGACTTGAGTTTGGTGTTTGCGGGGAGTCACGCCACTGAGGAAGGGAACTTTGTTCTAGAAATGCGTCTGGTTGACTCTAATGCCAGATGAAATCTTGTGTATCCTGTTTGCCTGCAAGCTGTTTTGAATAAAGAATCACGCATATTCACGTACTTGCGGCTCTCTCACAGGGGCTTACCTTTGTTCGGATGGATTTATGCGGCTGAAGCCCAGCCGCGAGAGAAGCCCACTGCATGGCAGTGGGCCCGAGATGGAGTCATGCTGACTTCATCTACAGCACGGGAGGCGGTGTTGTGACAAAGCGGCTGGTGAAAAGTGTCAGACAGTGAAGACAGTTGTTCATCAACCCACTGAAGGAAGAGTTTTAATAATGCCTGCACATCTGACAATACTCACATGAGTACACTCTCCTGACACTACAAGGACCATAAGGGCAGATTGCTGACCACGCCCACTGGGGCAGGTGCCTTTAAGTAATGGGTGCAGGACTTGAGTTTGGTGATTGCGGGGAGTCACGCCACTGAGAAAGGGAACTTTGTTCCAGAAACGCGTTTGGGTTGACTCTAATACCGGATGAAATCTTGTGTTTCCTGTTTGCCTGCAAGCTGTTTTGAATAAAGAATCATGCATGTTCAAGTACCTGCGGCTCTCTCACAGGGGCTTACCTTTGTTTGGATGGATATACATATATATATAAAAAATGCAAAAAAGAAGGAGAGAACTCTGGGTAGTTCTCAAGTTTAGGTGGAAGGCATCTCCTGTTAGAGCACTCTCAACACCAGCGACACTCTAGATGTGCTCACCTCAAATGTCTGTTTTTCTATCAAAGTTTTTAAGCATAGGATTAGCCCAGTGCTATCCACGCCAAGATAGAAAAGGACAAAGTCTTTTGCCATTTAAACAGCAAAGTCTTTAAACATAGGACTAGCACAGTGCTGTCCTTGCCCAGCTATAAAATGTCAAAAGCCATTCATCACTCCAGGCACAGTATTACAGCTTTGAATTGGTAGAATACCAACTCAAGCCAACCTGAAATGAGTATAAGCAACCCCTGACACAGTGTTTCACTCTAATTAGAGCTCTTCAGAGAGGTATAACTTTGTCCAGACACATGGGAGCACCCAGTATAAAACAAAACCCTTTCAGGCATAGAGTGACGCATAAATTATGCAAAAAAGGAGGGAACTCTGGGTAGTTCTCAAGTTTAGGTGGAAAGCAGCTCCTGTTAGAGCACTCTCAACACCAGCGACACTCTAGATCTGCTCACCTCAAATGTCTGTTTTTCTATCTACGTTTTTAAGCATAGGATTAGCACAGTGCTATCCACGCCGAGATAGAAAAGGACAAAGGGGCAGATTTATGATGCCCTTGCGCCGCAATTGCGTCATTTTATTTGACGCAACTGCGGCGCAAACAATGCGCCCTATTTACAACGTGACGCATCTAGGAGATGCGTCACGTTGTAAAGCCCTGCGCTATAAGGAGGCGTTCCTGCGCAGGGGGGGGGGGGCGTTCCTGTGCAGGAACGCCTCCTGAAAGTGGCTGAGTGAAATCTATGAGATTTCACTCAGTCACTTTAAGGCCAATGCTGCGTCAAAACCCTGCGCCTGCTTGAAGCAGGCGTAGGTCTTGATGCAGCATTGTGTAGATGCGGCACCCCCGAGCCTTGCTGAAGCTGCGTCGCGCTTGCGACGCAACTCCAGCAATGCGCCACATTTCCGGCACAGATGCGTCACGCATCTGTGCCGTTTTTGCACCATGGTGCGCCGCATTATAAATGCGGCGCACCATGGGTGGCGGAGCTGTGGCACACTGTGGCGCGCGTTAACTGGCGCATCCGGGGCATGCGCCAGTTAACATAAATCTGCCCCAAAGTCTTTTGCCATTTATACAGCAAAGTCTTTAAGCATAGGACTAGCACAGTGCTATCCTTGCCGAGCTGTAAAATGTCAAAAGCCATTTATCACTCCAGGCACAGTATTACAGCTTTGAATTGGTAGAATAGCAACTCAAGCCAACCTGAAATGAGTAAAAGCAACCCCTGCCACAGTGTTTTGCTCTAATTAGAGCTCCTCAGAGAGGTATAGCTTTGTCCAGACATAAGGGAGCACCCAGTATAAGTCAAAACAAAACCCTTTCAGGCATAGAGTGACGCATATATTATGCAAAAAAGAAGGAGAGAACTCTGGGTAGTTCTCAAGTTTAGGTGGAAAGCAGCTCCTGTTAGAGCACTCTCGACACCAGCGAAACTCTAGATCTGCTCACCTCAAATGTCTGTTTTTCTATCAACGTTTTTAAGCATAGGATTAGCACAGTGCTATCCACGCTGAGATAGAAAAGGACACAGTCTTTTGCCATTTATACAGCAAAGTCTTTAAGCATAGGACTAGCACAGTGCTGTCCTTGCCGAGCTGTAAAATGTCAATAGCCATTTATCACTCCAGGCACAGTATTACAGCTTTGAATTGGTAGAATACCAACTCAAGCCAACCTGGAATGAGTAAAAGCAACCCCTGACACAGTGTTTCGCTCTAATTAGAGCTCTTCAGAGAGGTATAGCTTTGTCCAGACATAAGGGAGCACCCAGTATAAGTCAAAACAAAACCCTTTCAGGCATAGAGTGACGCATAAATTATGCAAAAAAGAAGGAGAGAACTCTGGGTAGTTCTCAAGTTTAGGAGGAAAGCAGCTTCTGTTAGAGCACTCTCAACACCAGCGACACTCTAGATCGGCTCACCTCAAATGTCTGTTTTTCTATCAAAGTTTTTAAGCATAGGATTAGCACAGTGCTATCCACGCGGAGATAGAAAAGGACAAAGTATTTTGCCATCTATGCAGCAAAGTCTTTAAGCATAGGACTAGCACAGTGCTGTCCTTGCCGAGCTATAAAATGTCAAAAGCCATTTATCACTCCAGGCACAGTATTACACCTTTGAATTGGTAGAATACCAACTCAAGCCAACCTGAAATGAGTAAAAGCAACCCCTGACACAGTGTTTCGCTCTAATTAGAGCTCTTCAGAGAGGTATAGCTTTGTCCAGACACAAGGGAGCACCCAGTATAAGTCAAAACAAAACCCTTTCAGGCATAGAGTGATGCATAAATTATGCAAAAAAGGAGGAGAGAACTCTGGGTAGTTCTCAAATTTAGGTGGAAAGCAGCTCCTGTTAGAGCACTCGCAACACCAGCGATATATATTGTTTTCTGCTCACTAGGCCTCTGATGAGATGGTGAGAGTCCATCGAAACGCATCAGGCCAGGTAAACGAATACGGGAGGAAAAGCTGTCAGCTTTAAAATAAATAAAGATGTTTCTTTCACCTCAATGGGAGTGCGGCCTCATATTGCTGGAGCAATTTTGGGTGTCTCTAGTTGGCAGAGGTATACACTTCTGACAAATAGGGACACACCTTTTCTAGTCAGGGCAAGGGGATAACACCCTTCGATAACCCCTGCTCACCCCCTCGGTAGCTTGGCAGAGCAGACAGGCTTATCTCAGAGGCTGTGTGTTAAGCATTTATGACCACATACAGTAATAAAGTGAATACACTACAAATGGACGCGACACCGTAGTATTATAAAAATAGGAATTTTTATATAAGGCTTAGCACAAGACCCAATAACGACAAAAATGTACACAATCTTAATAAATACTCTGGGAAGGGAAAAATAGTTCAAGGTAGTTTCTTCTTTAGCACAAAGTCTTTAGTATCAAAGCAAATCTTCTGCTTGGCAACACAGTTCTTAGTAACAGGGTAACTCACACGGGAGCTATACGACGTCGAGGCAAAGTTAATCCAAAGGTTCGGCGTCGACCACGAGGAGCGCTACGTCGAGCCCGGAGTCACACGGACCCCCAACAACACAGTACCTTTGGAAAATGAAGCACACGATGATCAGCGGCGTCGAGCAATCCGGCGTCGCGTCTTCGGTGTCGATCAGGCCTCAGCAGGCGTCGTCATCGATGATGCGGTTGCACAGAGTGAGAGGGCACGAGGGCGATGCGATCAGCAGCGGTGCAGACACGAGGTCCCTTGGAGCTGGAGCCGAACTCACTACTCACTGGCGTTGCTGCTGGCGTTGATCGGGCCCGGCGGCCGGCGTCGAGGAAGCGGGACACTTGAGCCGTCACTCACGGTGTCGAGCTGGATTCGGCGACGTCCGTCGGCGTCGAGGTTGCTGGCTCTTTCAGAGGTGCTGGATTTACAGGTTCCAGCAAATAGCACTTGTAGCAGATGAAGTCCTTTAGCCCTGTGACTTCAGCAGGAGACTGGCACTCTTCCAGTCCTTGGAGATTTTCTTATCAAGCGTGAGAGTACACACACAGTTCCTCTCTCCTGGTTCCTTGGCAAAAATAAAGAAGCACTGCAGGATTCCCCCCAGCAAACTGGCAGAAGGGGTAGGCAAGTCCTCAGATCAGCAGGCCTCTTGTCCTTGGTTACAGGGTTCCTTGTCAGAAGTGATCTAAATTCTTGGTTCAGGGGTCCTCCTCTTATACCCCTTTTCAGCTTTGATCCCTTTGTCCATGCAGGGGAATTTCCCAACATCCTGGGTCTGTTGGGGGTGGAGCCAGGCAGAAGCACCTGGCTTATTCACTGAGCAGGGCTGGGTTCTCAGACGCCCAGCAGGAGGTGGAGCCAGCATTGACACTGGCAGGAGCAGAGCTATTGGCCTCCTGGCAGGAGGTGGGGCCAGGATCGTCCATGGCAGGCACAGAGCCATCAGCCGCTTGGCAGGAGGTGGAGCCAGCATTGTATCAGGCAGGGCAGGCTATCAGCAACTACTCTCCCCCTACTCTCAACGTTAATGTCCCACTCATCCCACGCTGACTCATCCAGACCTCTGGAGCCACCCAGCTCCGGTCACACACACGCAAGACCAGCAGAAACCAGAAATGGTTAGACAAGAAAATAGACACTTTCTAAAAGTGCTATTTTCAAACCCAGAGTCCAAAAACCATCCACACCAACGGATGCGTAATTAAACCCCGAGTTCAGGGATACCCAACTCGACATTGCACCATGCTCCCCGAGCCATCTAGGATCATAGCCTTAATAATCCCGGCGGCTATTCTAACTAATGGAGAGCAGGCTACCTCGCAATAGTGAAGAACGAAGATGGCTGTAATTCACTATTAGGACATGCCAACTTGGTCAGGCGTGTCCTACCTTATACTTACAATGCACCCTGCCCGTGGGCTTACCATAGGGGTGACTTAACATGAAGTCAAGGGGAGGTTTGAGGGGCTGGCAAGTAGGTATACTTGCGCAGCCTGCGTGACAGCACTAGGCTGCACGTGGGTCTCGCAATGACCGACCCGTAGACATTCTTTTACGAGGCCGCTCTTGTGGGTGGCACAACCCGTGCTGCAAGCCCACGAGCGGCATGTGTATTTACAAGCCCCGGCACTCCTGGTGCACTAGACTAAGGACTGACAGTAAACCAATTAGCCAAACATGGATACAATCGATACATCAATTTAACATCGGGAGCACTTGCGCTGTGGCACTGATCAGCAGTGGCACGGCGCCCAAAGCATATACCAGCAAAACATCGAAAAACAGTGGAGGCAAACAGAAAAAATGGAGGAGAGACTCAAGCCAATGATGTCAGGTCTAACAATATATATATATATACATCTTTGTACTAAGAAATCAAAACACAATAACTACCCAGCGGCAAGGGGAGATATACTTATATATATATGTATATCTCCCCCAGTGGCGGTTGCCGCTGGGTAGTTATAGTTAGGCCAACTGTTCTATAGGAAAAGTCTTTTTTTGTTGCTAATACATGGGTCTCCACCCTTTTCTGTAATAAGAACTACTTATGTCCCATAAAACGTCTCGAGAGCTGCTTGTATTATTAGTGTTGTAAAAGGGACCACATAAGAAAAGATCACATTAGTTTTCACCATATAAATGATTACTAGCAGTGATCACCTTAGTTCATCAGGAATGGTTGCCAGCAGAAATGTAAAAAAGCTTTGTCAATATGGGATGCCTCTACTTGGTAATACATAACAGCCATATCTACGATGCCTCTGGCACTGAGGTATTTAACATTTGTAAAACATCTCTGCAATGCCACATGATTTATCTCTCAAATATCATCTTTGAATAGATTTTGGAAATGTATCTATTTTTCTACAAATATCAGCTTATGAGTTCTGAAAATAAACACATTTTCCTATTGAATATACAATCCCAATTTAAGTATATGTATATTAATTCAACCAAGCAAAAGGTTCTAATTTAGTCGCTGGGCTGCACACGGAGATCTACTAACTGGTAGCTGGAGATCTACCAGTAGCTCACAAGGTACTTGTTGGGGAAGCCTGCTAATAACTTTGGCACTGTTTGATGAATCTCACTAAAACTTTCCAAAAAGGTGCTACTTTTTGACTAGTTTGTGCAATGAACATGTTGGGTGATCTGTCATACGCGGGCCCAAAAAAGGTGGTTCCCAAAACGCAAAATCCCCATGCATTTTTCGTAGACTATTTTAAGAAGGGTTATAGCAAAAACTGTGGAACAGAAGTACACCAAATTTGCCAGGAAGCTAGATCTTGGTATGTAGATTGTGCTGTTTCTGATTTGGTGTAAATCCACAAATTAGTTTTTGATGAGTTAAGGTTAACAATATATAGATATATTGACAGTTGGGTCAGCAGGAGGCTCAAGAGACTCTTGCGGGAGCACCAATTTAAAAACAGAGTAGTTTGATTGCCCAGGGAGCTTTTCTTCCCTTGGGACATGTCTCGCCCACAAGAGTCTTATTGGGGCAGGGTAGAGAATACCCTCAGCCATTAGGCCCCATGGGGAGGCCTAGAGGCCGCCTGGGCCAAACAAAAAACATTGCATTGATCCTGCGGGACTCCCGCTTGAGCACATAAAAAGTACAGAGAAACGCTGAATATGCATAAGATAAGAGAAATAGAGAGAGAGCAAGGTAAAGAGGAAAGACAACGATGAAAGAAAAAGAAGAAAAGAAAGGAAAGGAGCCAGAAATACACTAAGCATATATACGTACCAGTCGCTTCTTTGTGTTCTTGTCCGAGGTATCTGGTCCTCCAGAAGGAAGCCTCTGCAAGAGAACAAAACACGGTATCACCAGAAAAGGACAGAGGAGGAACACACTGGGAAAAGAAATGGAAGAGCAACCTAATTTCCTTGTTATAAGACACTGAAATTCTTTAAATAAAGAACTTCAGGCCAGATGTATGACCATTGGATTTTGCGAATCGCAAATTGCGACAATTGCAAGTCGCAGAATCCAATGTACAACAGTGTCTCAGACACTGTTTGTGATTCCCAATGGAGTTGCAATTTGATTGCCTCATGAATATAAATGAGGCTGTTGCAATTTGCGACCCCATTGAGAATGGCTGGCACTCCCAGGGATAGTGGCCTGCTGGGGTCAGCAGACCATCATGTCTGGGACTGCTTTGTCAATAAAGCATTTTTTTTTTAATGCGGCCCGTTTTCCTTACAGGAAAATGGGATACATTTAAAAAAGAAAAATTTAACTTTTTGTGGTATCGGTCTAGTGTTCAACATGACCGGAACCGGAAGGGGTGTAACGGAAGCTGCGGCGTGCAATTGATTCTGGCGCCAACCGCACAGAGTTTAGACGTGGTCCCGGCGCTCCGGGGAATAAACCAAAGTTAACTTACATAAGTCTCCTGTCGTTCTTGAATCATACTTCACTACAATGGCGACGAGGCAAGGGATCTGACTAGAGAGCCCATGGTGCATGAGCGACGAAGACAGGTGGAAGAAAATCGACGACCCAGAGCGCGGCAGAAGACGAAGGAGAGGCCAAGAGGAAGCGATCAGGCCCTCACAAGAAACAACGTGGCGCATTCACGAGTAAGCTTAAAGGCGATCAGGGCAGCATAGCGAAAACACACAAGCGACCCACCGCCCGGGAAACAGCAAACCCCACTCCGCAGTAGGGCGAAAACCAGTACACCAAGCTGGCGGCACTGCGAGAAAAGGAGGAAGGAACTAACGCGGGTGACGGAGCGGTAGGAGACGACCTGCACACAGACGGGGCGACGGGAGGCGGCTCAGCCAGCGGCGAGCAAAGTGAGGAAGACACGGACGAGAGACGAGCGCCAGGCAGTCCTCCGAGCAAGCCAGTCCCAGCGCACGCAAGACCCAGGAGGAACGACAAAATGGCGACACAGTCCTCCTCCTTAACCCAGCTAGTACCGTTCCTCCCGAAAAGAGGGGAACCCACGATGCCGTGGGAAGACTGGAAACGATATTTTCTCAACTACCTGGACGCGTTGGAGGAAGAGAATGGAGCAGAGTTTGCAGGCCCCAGAAGTAGGAAGATCCTGCTACATAATTTAGGCCCGGAAGGTCTCAGGGTATATAACACCATCGTCAAGAAGGCAAGAGACGCGGCCGACGTGTTCAGTCACGCACTGGAAGACATCGATGCGCATTACAGACCGGTAGTGTGCGTAGCCATAGACAGACACAACTTTTTCAAGAGGAAACAGGAGGGAGGAGAGACAATCGATGAGTACGTGTCGTCGTTGCAGAAATTGGCGCTAACCTGTAAGTTCGGCGCGCTATATGACGATCTGATAAGAGACCAGATCATAATCCACACGTCCAGCACGCATGTGCAAGAAAAACTGTCGGTGAATGGAGAAGCCCCCCTGAAAGAGGTTTGTGCCCTGGTGAAGAAGGCGGAAATGTCTAAGCGATGCGCCCAAGCTGCTCGGAAGGACACAGGGGCGATGCAAATGGTCTGTGGGGTGCAAGGTTTCTAGTCAAAACAGACCATAAACCCCTGGTAAAGGTTTTGACATCCAAAGGACATGCTCACGCCACGCCCAGAATAGCCAAAATGCACAACGCTTACTGGACTTTGTGTACGACGTGGAACACATACCGGGTCCCCAGAACAAGGTAGCTGACTTCCTAAGCCGAGCAGCAGCTAAAGAAGACGCAGACAAGCAAGAATCCTCCCAGTGGGACAACTACGTGGTGGCAACAGTAGACGACATGGAGAAAGTGATTGGAGCTCAGGAATGGGAAGAGGCATATAAGTCGGAGGGAGACCTGCAGGCAAGAAAGGGGTACGTGGTCCACGGATGGCCTGAGAAAAGACACTTGAAGGAGACATTAAGAAGGTATTGGGAAGTGAGGGACGAATTGTCTCTAGGGGAAAATCCCCTGTTTCTGCTCAGAGGAGACAAGGTGGTCCCACCCCAAGGGATCATAGAACACTTGATGACCTTGTTACATGAGGAATCACCAAGACTAAAGCGTTGGCTCGTCAGGCCTACTGGTGGCCAGCAATCGACACACAAGTAGAACGATTTGTGCGACAATGTGAGTCATGTGCCAAGGCGGATAAGTCCCAAACCCTGATGAGACCGCCACTGGGAATGTTTCCGGTGCCCGAAGGACCATGGGAGATGGTATCAGTGGGCATCATGGGACCAGTACTGAACGCCAAGGGCATTCAAAAGTATGCCATAGTATTAATTGACAAGTACTCCAAGTGGCCAGAAGTAGTCATAAAGGAACCAGTGGACACTATCACGGTGATAGCCTTCTTGAGGGATGTGTTCATCAAAGAGGGAATCCCCAAAACCATCATAAGTGACAATGGGCCGCAGTTCACGTCAGGAAAATGGGATGCCTTTGTAGCCAGAAATGGGATCGAAGTCAAGCACACACCCGCTTATCACCCAGCCGGCAACGGGCAAGTAGAACGATTAAACAGGGTGATCATGGGCACCATACAGGCTGCCATAAATGACGGATTGGACTGGGAGAAGGAAGTGCCTAAAATGTTGTGGGCGTACCGCATCATCCCAGGGAGCACGGGGTACAGCCCCTTCAAAGTACTGAGAGGGAGAGAACCGTTTACTAAAGACAATACAGTATGGAGGAAGATGGTCGTGCAAAGTAAGTGGTCACCAGCAGTGGTCAGGAGAAATCTAGAAAGAGCACAGAAGGCATACACCGAACACTTCAACAGGAAACGGGGTGTACAAGGAGTTGAGTTAGAGAAGGGAGATTGGTCAGAGTAAAAGTGGCAACCCTGAAGAGAAAAAGAGAGAGCAAATTAACGCCGCCCCTCCAAGTGTTGGAACCATATACCAGATTGGCGCTACTCAGTGACGGAAAGGTGTGGTCGCAAGACAGAATGGCCAAGTGCAGCAAGGCTTTGTAGAGGGAAGCGGAGGCTGATGAAGGGATTGAGGATGTTGTAGGAGGCAAGGAAGAATGTGATGGATGGAGAACAGAGCAGGTAGAAGGAAGCATGCAGCAAGTGGATGATAGAGTCACGAGGGAGGATGAGGAAGTCAGAGGAACCAGTGGTACAAGGGTCGGAAGCAAGTTCAGATCGATGAAGGATATGGCGGGAGGCACCGGGGAAGGAACAGAGACAGGTGAACTGGAGCAGGACGAACAAAGTGAAAGGAGAAGAGAAGGAGCGGTAAAAACTAGGAGCTGGAAGAACCATAAGAACTCCGGAGATGGTTTTTGGCGGTCATCTTGGGTCGGGCTGGGTTGGTGAGGCCATCGACAGCGCTATAAAAGGCGCCAGTAGTAGGAAGCAGGTAACATTGACACTGCACGCACTTTTCCCCTCCTGAGGCGGAAGCCGGGAGGTCTCTTGTCTTTTCTGATTTTTAAATTGTGATTTTACTTGTTGGACACTCGCTACTCGTAATTTCCACACCTGAGCCAAAGCGGTGTGCTGAGACCCCCCAGCGCTTAGCAGCGCCTTAGAAATCACTTTCACCCCCTCCCTGCAGCTCCGGTCCCGCTCTCGGCTGAGTATTGACGCCAAGGGCTGGGCGCCGGTTTTTGGCGGCCATCTTGGGTCGGGCTGGGTTGGTGAGACCATCAACAGCGCTATGAAACAGACAGTGATGGCTCCGCGCAGCGGACGCGATCAGCGGACGCGCCGGACGTGCGCCGGAGTCATGCCAGAGTCCTGCCCGTGTGCGCCCATCCGCGCACGACTGGGCTTAGGGACTCTGGCACCCGTACCTGCTATACCTCAGCGGATCTCCTAGCACTGAAGTCCGATAGGTACTGTTTGTCTCCTACCACATGTGCTACCATCAAGAAAAATAACATCCTCCGTATCCCCTGCCCTGTGAACTCGAGTCAGCCACCCCCTCTAAAATTAGCCACCCTCAACACCAGGTCATTACAGAAACACCATCTAGAAATATTTACCCTCCTACAGGACGATACCATTGATATCCTGACACTCACCGAAACTTGTTTGAGTGACTCCTCCTCCCCGGATATCATAGCTGCCCTTCCTAGCGGGTACGACATGGTCTGGCACAATCGACCAGAGGGGACCCGAGGTGGTGGTGTAGCAACGATTTTTAAAAGTCAGTTCATGATAACTAAAATTCTAACTGAGACCATAAATGCCGCGGACCTATTAGGTATAAAAGTCACCATGAATAACTCCTGTTTCATCATCTTAACAATATATTGCCCACCTCAAAGCACTTCAATGTTTAATGATCTCTTTTTCCCTATAATATCGGATCTATGCACACGTTACAAACACATCTTGGTGACTGGTGATTTTAATATCCACTGGGATAAAAGAGACACAGATCTATTAGCTCAGAAATTGCAGACTTCTATGACCGCACTTGGATTGATACAACTTGTGGAATCTCCAACTCACACAAAAGGCCATATTCTTGATCTTATTTGGTCTTCTATGCCAAAGGCGGTCATTACAAATATTACACCCTGCATTTGGTCAGACCACCATCTAATCTTGTACGACATACCGCAATATAACTTCCAGACTAAACTTCCACTAAAAACTAAAAAAGTGCGCCAGTGGAAAAAAGTCAACTCTGATACCTTGACCAAAGCTCTGTCTAAACACAAACAGAAATCCATAACTTCATCAGATGGTATCGACTTAGACTCAAACTATGACAGGATAATAACTATCCTCATGCAATCTATTGAGGAGATAGCCCCTGAAAAAACACAAAAAGTAAAGGGTGCAGAAAAAGGAGCCCCTTGGATCACCCAGAGTCTACGAGACCAAAAAAGAAAGCTCCGTTATCTCGAAAGATGCTGGAGGAAATCTAAAAGTGATACTGATAGGGAATTATACAGAACATCATTTCAATTGTATAAAAAGCTCATCATTTCAGCCAAGAAGGATTATTATGAAACACGCGTGAACAACGCCACCAATATCAAAAAAGAGACCTTTCAAATTCTGAAAGAGCTAAGTAAGAAGGAGGAAAAGGCAGACATATTGATTAACTGTGACACCTTTCAGGCATATTTCCTTGAAAAAGTAGCGACCATACTGTCAGATATCAAGAAGGACAATCCGGCTATACACACCTTGCCACTGCCCCCTTCACATTTCTCAACCCCTATCGTCACTAGATTTCCTGAAATTGATGCTACCTCCCTTAGACATCTAGTAGCATCCACCAAGTCAGGTTCCCCTGCTGACCCCTGCCCGCCTGATATTTTCAGACTAGCAATCCCGATCCTAGAGGACCAGATTTTAGACCTCTTTAACATCTCATTAGCTACTGGATCATTACCAACATCCTTCAAAGAGGCCCGCGTCAGACCATTGATAAAAAAACCTGGGGCAGATCCAACTAGCCTGAAGAATTACAGGCCAATTTCCCAGTTGCCATTTTTATCAAAAGTACTAGAACAACATGTACTAAAATCCCTGTCATCCCTCCTGGAATCCCATCATCTTCTCCAGGAGCGGCAAGCTGGCTTTCGTGCCCACCATAGCACGGAACTAGTAATGCTGTCAGTATTGGACGAGCTCAGAGGCATGGCTGATAGTAAAAAGCCAAGCGCCCTGATATTACTAGACCTATCAGCGGCGTTTGATACTGTCAGCCATGCACTGCTCCTGGACAGACTAGCCAGGGCCGGGATAAGAGAACAAGCTCTCCAGTGGCTGACAGCCTTCTTATCAGGGAGGACGCAGAGGATCCAGCTAGCAGATCAGGTCTCCGAAGTGGGTGCCTTAGTTTGTGGAGTCCCGCAAGGGTCCGCGCTTTCCCCACTTTAATTCAACTTATATTTACAACCATTGATAGAATCCCTGGCAAACATGGGCTGTAAAGTTTTTAATTATGCCGATGATACTCAGCTATTGCTGAGTATCGACAATACTATATCGGCTCAGTCCACGGCCCAAGACATATTACGGTTCACAGTGAACTGGATGTCATCCAACCTACTGAAAATCAATCCGGCTAAAACAGAGGTTCTTGTAGTTTCAACTTCTACCTCCCCCTGGAATGATTTGTTCTGGCCACAAGAACTTGGACCTACCCCAAAACCGTGCTCTAGTGTAAAGAGCCTTGGGATGAAAATTGACCAGGAACTATCAATGACTAACCAAGTGTCCGCTGTGGTTGGCTCATGTACGAACCTGATCAGGCAACTACACAAGCTTGTCCCTTTACTCTCAAGGAGTCTGCTTCGAACAATTGTTTCAGCTACGATTGTGTCTAGAATTGATTACGGCAACGCATTATACCTAGGCCTCCCAAAAAACTCCATCAATCGCCTACAGGTCATCTTAAATGACGCAGCTCGTCTGATATTTGGAGTACCTAGGCGGACCCACGCCTCTCCCTTACTTTATAGGCTGCACTGGCTCCCTATGAAACAAAGAGTCGAATTTAAGAGCATGTGCATCTGCCATAAAGCTATCCACGGTCAGGCGCCAGCCTATATAAAAGATAGGCTAAAAATCTACGAACCTACGCGCGCCTTGAGATCCTCCGATTCCCTCCTGCTATCCTGCCCACGTTTCAAACTGGCAACTAAAGGAGGCAGAGCTTTTTCAGTCCAAGCCCCTACCATCTGGAACAAGCTACCGGAGGCGCTCCGTAGAGAAGCCAACCTTCTCCGCTTTAGGAAAACCTTGAAAACTTTACTTTTCAAAGATGCGTTTACATCTCCGTAGTCAAGTTAACATCTTTTTACCTTCACTTCGTCTTTGTTGCTGTACTTTGTCAGAAGCGCTTTGAGACCTGTCGGTGAGTTGGCGCGATACAAAACCCAGTTACAAATTACAAATTCAAAGACTTTGAAATGGACTACAAGTAAGACTGTTCCTAATTGTGTTTTGAAATTTTACGTTGTGCATAAAGGGGGGAGATATGTGGTATCGGTCTAGTGTTCAACATGACCGGAACCGGAAGGGGTGTAACGGACGTTGCGGCGTGCAATTGATTCTGGCGCCAACTGCACAGAGTTTAGACGTGGTACCGGCGCTCCGGGGAATAAACCAAAGTTAACTTACATAAGTCTCCTGTCGATCTTGAATCATACTTCACTACACTTTTTTGTTTCATTTTTTAAGGGCAGTGTGCATCCATTCACAAAGGGGAAGGGGTCTCCTGGGGACCCCTTCCCGTTTGCGAGTGCATTACCATCCGCCTAAGAAGGTTGGTAAACTGTGAAACACTCATACATAGGTTTTGGACTCGCTATTAGGAAGGGACACCCATGGCATGCCCCTTCCTAATAGCGAGTCGCTAACCCTATTTTGCAAGTTGCTAATTGATTAGCGACTCGCAAAATAGGGTTAGTAAGCTAATTGATTGGCTACTCGCAAAATTAAGTTAGTACATTGGGCTGGCATATTTTGAGGTCGCAAAGTGGCTAAAATTCCCTTAGCGACCGCAAATAACGGTCGTACATCTGGCCCACCATGTTTATGCTACTACAAAAGCCAAAAGCCTAGCAGTCAGAAAACGTTTTGTTTACCTCCCCAAACCGCAGCAACGGAATACCCTGTTCACAAATCTCTAAATTAACTCCTAAGGACTTTAATGGGATACTCCATCAAAACGTTACCAACATATGAAACTATGAATTAGCAGACTTGTCTGAGCTGAGATGACAGCAACGCCGTGCTCGCCTGAGGCTCAAAGACTCCGAGAGTTTTCTCCTAAACGTGCTCCTGTATTATACAAGAACCTCTTTATTTATTTTCACACTTTTATATACCTATCAGTTCTCCGCCATTAGTCAGTTTCCTACGACCAGTTTCGGGAGACTAAACTTGAATCATGTACCTGTAACTAAAAAGTGATTCATGTTTCTGCCAATATCTTGAGACACCATCCCTTCCCAGAGCCACAGGGAGTCATGCGCGAGTAGTAAAAGCCTGCCTTAGAGATCTGTTCAGCATCTTCCACCCCCATTATGCTGCCCTGCTAATGGCAGAGCAATGCACTTTATCAAAGCACGCTTTCATTAACAGAATATGCTTGCTCTTGCAAACAAAACGCATTGAAAAATATAGATTTCTGCTATATTTACTGTTATTAAAAGCAAGAGCGGCCACCTGCCGTGTAATGACCTCCGGACAGGGCATTTCCTTCCTATTAATCACAAGCTGGGCTCGGGGCTCAAGGCAAGCTCTCAGAGCCGGCTATTAGCAGACAGGAAACCCCCCTCTGTCGATTATTATTGCTCAACCATGGGGAGTTATTGGCGCTGAACTCATCAAAGGAAGGAAGCACGAGTCACTGGCCCTCCTTGACCCCCCATTAATGTTCTTCAAATAAGATATGGAATTTACAGGCATTGGCAGAGGCACTTCCTCCCTCTGCAAAACAAATCGTATCCTCCCTAATTCCGCACAACATACAGCAACTGCTTTTTAAATTAGCCTGGCTGAAGTAAAAGAAAAACTCAACTTTGAAGGGTTGTTGATGTTGGAAATATGCAGTTAGAGAGCAGTCCGTTTTATTCAAGCAAAGAAATCTCAATGGTTGCGTTTCTTTTCATACCTTTTTTGTAATAATCAAACATTTGTACACAGGAAGTGCCCATTGCACACCTACACGCTCATTTAAGGACTGACGGGTGCGTCATATATGAGATTGCAGCTCACGTTAGAGGAACACCTATGCAAAGGTGACAGCAAAAGGACTTGCAAGCAGTCGAAATTGCAACTGACCCCCAGGAAGTAGGTCCATGAGCTTCAAAGGAGCTGCGGTGTACTATGCAAGCCGTGCATACTCTGAAGAATGAGCAGATTACTTTTCAAGCAGAAGCAGAGACATTTTAAGAGGTCTTGCACAGCAGCCAGTCCAAGTGCAGCGAGTCCAGTGACGAGCAGAAGTGTTACAGAGAGCCACCCGGCCACTACCAGGCGCTAGAGTACATTGCACTCACCCAGAGGTCGGGCTCAACAATGGGTATGAAAAACAGGGCAGCCGCCTCATGGGGTTTAGCCCTAGGGTATTAATGCTGGGATTTATTAATTTAAGGAATTATTTATTTATGTACTTTTATACAGCACAGACATTACCAAGAGGTGTGATAGCACTTTGCAATAGAGCGAAGAATGTTACATGAGAAATTCAGAGTAACAGGGTAGTAGGCGACAATACCTATAGCTACCAAGGCTACTCATGGTGAGAGTTACGTATTTACAAATTACATATTCTTTACTGATTACGGGGCAGATTTACAATTACTGGCGCATCCCTGCAAATTAGCAGGGATGCGCCAGTAATTGTGCGCCGCAGCTCCGCCACCCATGATGTGCCGCATTTACAATGCGGCGCACCATGGGGCAAAAACGGCACAGATGTGTCACGCATCTGTACCGTAAAAGCGGCGCATTGCTGGAGTTGCATCGCAAGCATGACGCAGCTCCAGCAATGCTTTGGGGGGCCCTATCTGGACAATGTTACGCCTGCTTCAAGCAGGCGCAGGGTTTTGATGCAGCATTGGCCTAAAAGTGACTCAGCCACTTTTAGGAGGCGTTCCTGCGCAATTACGCCCCCCCTGCGCCGGTACGCCTCCTTATGGGACAGGGCTTTACAACGTGACGCATCTCCCAGATGCTTCACGTTGTTAATACCTACAACATGGTGCATCTCGCTGCCGCTGCGTCACAAAAGTGACGTAACGGCGGCACAATAGAGGTGCAAGGGGCTTGTTAATCTGCCCCAAAATATTTAGAGAAGTTAAAGCGATTAAGGTTACACAAATACACATATTACATATATACAGAGTTAAGGAGAAAGGTTGTTAGACCTCTTGAGAGTGCCAGTGAGGATCACACCATGAAATGTGAGGGCATATGCCTGGTGGGGACCTTTGCAAGGAGTGATTATTGAGAAAAATGCATTTGGAAGAGAAAAGTTTTAAAGTCCGTTTTGATGATCCGGAAAGAGGTGGTGTTGCGAAGGGTTGGAGGTAGCGGGTTCCAAATTCTAGTCATATTACCTAAGAAAGATTTGCCATAAGCCTTTCCCCTGTGAAGGATGGAGGTTCAAGCAGCACATTTTCAGTATTTCATGAAGGTCTGGAGCCACCTGATATCTTGAGTTTGTTTGCTAGGTAGCGAGGGGTGGAAGTATGAATGGCTTTATGGGTGATACAAGCATTATACACGATAGTTATTGCCTGTGCAGCCTTCGCTGACTGACATCCTCACAGACTTTCCTACACCAACCGCAACAAGGGCGATGAGGACGTGCACCACATCTACAGAATTCATCAGCTGGCAACTATTGTAGATCAGTCAGCCCCACTACCTCTCTCTCATCAAGCAAGCAACATGCTGAACCCCCCCCCTCACCCCCCTCCCCCCCTGCTGCCAAGCATCGCGTGACCAGGTCCCGTGGGAGCGCGCTCTCCCCACATAATCACCCCTAGGGGCAGTGAGAGAAGAAGAGGCCTACTAGAGGTCATGGCCCACACCCACCACCTTGGCTCACACAAATGCAGGACTCGAGTGCCAGGGGCTTTGAAACACGCCCAACACTCTCTAGTGGAGGCCCACGAGCTGTGGAAAAAACAGCTAGAACACTGGCTCCCCACACGGAGAGAAAATAAGAAGAAAGAATAAAATAAAAGAAAGAAAAGGAGAGAGAGCTCACAAGAAAAACAAACAGAAACAAGAAAATAAAGGCTAATAGGGGTTTTATTAAATTTCATGAATTATTATTCCCGTGATGCCAATTGATTACTGACCTCGTATCTTTTAAATCTAATTTATTGAATAGGATTTTATATCTTGCATATTTTTTAATATTATATTATTGTATGGAATAACCTGATGACTCGTCCTCCTGGCAGGAATACTGTGTTTTTGATACTGCTATCGTTTTTCCCTTTATATATGTGTACTTTTTTATAAATTGTATAGTCTTTTATGATATATGTGTCGAAATAAAAACTTATTTGAATTGAATTGAAAATAAAGGCAGGAAGCAATGGGTGCATCACAGGAAAAACGAAAAATATATGTAGCACAACAAAAACAAAGGGAAAGTCACAGAAAGTCAAGGCCAACCACCACATTATTTGACAGCCAAGAAACATTGCAGCTAACTACTCAGAACAGTAACCCTGACGAAAGAGATGTTCTACCAAAAAGCATACCAGCAGCCCAAACGGCAAGTGCCCCTCAGCACATTTGTCGTGGGCAGCTTCGAAGATCTGCCCAACATACAAAGAGAACATGACTACAATGCTGCCATAACCAATCTCAATGCACACTTTGATCCCCAACTAAATCCTGAGAGGTTCAAGCTCCAACAAGCATGGTCTTTTGAAGGAGAGTCACTTAATTATTGTATGTGCAATGGAAAAGTGAAGCGGTTCATGCAAACCCTAAACAAATCTCTAAGAATTGAAGTGGAGAAGAATGAAGACGAAATGGTCCCTCCACAACTTGCTGAGGATGAATCAGAACACAACGCATTGCAACACAGTATGCACCTGCCCCGGACATTAATTGATGTAAAAAATGACAGGATAACAGCAATGACCGAGGGAGTTGAAGAAGATGGACCCTTCTGCCAAACATAGAAGTAGGAGACAATTTACTAATCAGGGATCGCCACTTAGGGTTAAAGTTTGCACGTCCTATAAAATGGAGTTTATGGCATTTCACTGCTGTTATGCGGACAACGATTGAGGCTTAGCTTAGAAAGAAACAACGACCAACTCTTGGAAAATCAGCAATTGCAGAGCTCCCAAACTTCCTGATTCTTTTAGGAGTAGCAAATTAAGTCCAGGTTTTTCTTTGAATTCTGGTCTTGTGACCAGGGCCGGACTGGGAATCAAAACCGGCCCTGGCAAAGTGCTCGGCCGGCCCCCCCTCCCCTCCACCCGGTGGGAGAGGGGGCCGGCCGCGCTCTTTGCCAGGGCCGGTTTTCGGCCGTTTTTTTGTTACAGGGCCGTTTTTGCAGCTATGCTGCAAAAACGGCCCTGTAACAAAAACGGCCCCCAGGGGCCCCAAACCGGCCCCCACCCGTGCGGCCCACCGGGGAATTGCCCGGTGCCCGCAACGGCCAGTCCGGGCCTGCTTGTGACCAGGATTAAAAGCAGGACTATAATTACGAAATGCAAAGAACTAACAGACTAGATAATCTATTCACATGCAAATGCTGCAAGTCAGTGGTATGTGATTTGAAAGTCTCAGGTGACCAGGGCCGGACTGGCCTTAGTGGGCACCGGGCATTTCCCCGGTGGGCCGGAGTGGGCCTCTCTTCTTACAGGGTGCCGGTTTTTCAGCAGTGCTGCAAAATCGTCGCTCTGTTAGAAAAGCAGGAGCAGTGCTTAGCAGCTAACAACCTCCTCCCGTTCCCAAGGCCGGTAGAGATGCAACCTGCCAGTGCTGGTTGGTGTTTCCAGTCCGGCCCTGCAGGTGACTAGTTAATGGTTTCTAATGTTTACATGAGAGTCCCTGAAGATTGCCCGTGGGGCTCTGAGATTCATATGCAGTATTCAGTGGGCTGGTTAACAGGTTTTAAAGGCTAGCTTAGTGCCTCTAATGTTGGGCATCAAATGGACAATGTAGGAGGTCTGAGTATCTGAAAGGGCAGGTTGAAGGTTCCTAAGGGCTGGCATTAAGAGCAGTGGGTCTCTGAGGGCCAGTAGAGGGCAGTTCATATATCTTAGAAAGTTGTTTCCATCAAGGATATCTGACCGGTTGTGTTTCAACCTGAGAGTTAATTTTGGGGCTCTGACAGATAATAGAAAGTGTGTGAGGTTTGATTGAAGGCCACATGAGAGACTCGGAGGACTAACTGAGTGGATATGAGTTTTAGTTGTGAGGCTTCAAACCTTAGTGGTGGATGATGGGAAGACTAACAGAGGCATTACTGAGGGTTTGCAGAAGGGCGACGGAGGGTCAGTGGGAAGCTTTCGAGACCTTGCACAGTGGGTTTGAGCGACAGCTAAGGGCCCATGAAGGGCTGAAGTTAGGTAGGGACCTGTGGAGGGGTTGGTGTTAGCAGAGTGAGTTTGAGTGCTAACTGAAGGGTACACACTCTCTAAGGGGCAGCAGGTGTTTTCGTAGGCTGGGGCAAAAGGTGCCTGAATGCCTGAAAGAGGGGATCAAAGGGCAGTGAAGATGGTGTTGGGACTCAGCTGGGGCAACAGGGAAACTCTGAGTCCAGTAAAACAAATCTGAGCATGGCAAAAGAGTGACTCAAAGTGACAGTGGTAGGACTCTAAAGGGCAGTGATAGCAATAAGAAGGGCTTTTGATCAGAACATTTAATTTTGAGGTTGTCTTTGGAGCTGTGAGGGGCATTAGAGTGCTCTGAATATCAACAGTATTCTGCATTTATAGGGGGAATGGGTTGGACAATCCAACATGGCAGCTGCCCGACCATGGAGCTCTCGGCTCCAATCCTGAGATCTGCATCCATCTGCTAAGGTGCACTGACACCCCGGCCCTAGGGGGAACCCTGCTGAGGATTCTGTGGGGGCACTGGACACTTAGCTCAGCTGGTGGAGCGGCACATTCCCGGCTTTATGGGCTTGCTGGATTGGGGCATTGGAGCTGGCTGTGGCAGGACCGCATCTTCTCCCACTGATGCTATTGAAGGCCGAGACCACCTTCGGGAGGTCAGCGAAGGGGTCCACCGTGCCACATAATTCGGGGGCCCCCGGCAGGGAGATGTGTGGCCCCTGACAACGGGTACTGTGTGTTGTGCCTGGGGTGCGTGCAGGAACTAGGTTTCTGCTCTGCAGGCCTGGGTGGCTGGAGCCATGCTCCTAGATTTTCAGAGCCCGCCTGGTAGGCCTGGACTACTTGCTGCCTGACTTTGCATCCCAGACGATGAGCGGACTTCAACCCTTGGCCATCTAACCCTCAGCTTCGTGCGTAAAGCTCTTTGCTGTTTCTGGTGGGGAGGTGCGAAGGAGGGCCCCATCGTGGTCCCTTCAGTGGGGCGCACCGCTGCTCCTTGTGCCTCGTCTCTGAGGGTAGCCATAGGAGACGCTGCAGCAGACTAGAGGCTGTCTGTTCTTGGGGCCTACCAGGTTCCCTTTCAGTGGTTGTTTGCTGTTCCCTGGGCACGTGATTGGTGCCACTGAAAAGCTGCTCATGCTACCCCGCTTGTTTGTGCTGGCAGATGGCGGGGTAAGCGCCCCCAGGGATTAGCACTACCTGTTCTTCATGATCTCTTCCATCCAGATAGGATGCTTATGCTGCCACCCCCCCCCGACAGAGGCAGGGCAAGTGGGCCCAGGCAATGGGTCTCTATGTCTTTGCCTGGAGATATGGATTACACAAAGTCGACCATGGTGACTTTTCCTCTGACGGATCCCTAATGTCGACTACGGAGGCACGCAGGACCTCACTGGGCCCGACAAGTTAAATGCTATCCTGGCGGCAATTGAGACATTGCGGACCCACTTAGATGCAAAGGTGGAAGAAGTAGTGGAGTACATTAACCTACTCTGTCAGGACCATCAATAACTGATGGAGCAGCTCACACATGCAGAACACTCCCTAAATGACTTCCGGAAAAAGGAGTCTGATCTGCAGAATCAAATGTGGGACCTTACGGAGCTGGTTCAGTTCCTGGAAGCACGAATGGAGGACGTTGAGGGCCGCGCCCAGTGCAGTAACATAGAGATCATCGGCCTATCAGAGGGCTACGAGGGCTCAGACAACATATACCACCTGGAGAAGTGGTTCAAAGATCTGGTTCCAAATTCCACCTTATCCAATTCTTCTCCATCGAAAGGGCACATTATGTTCTCCCGCGTTGTCTCCCCCCCAAAGCTCCTCCAAGGCCCATTGTTGCAAACTCTTACATTTTAAAGACTGTCACCCTATCCTCCAGGCAGCACGCCAGGCCTCTTGTATTCTGAGAGATAATCATTGTATATTTTTCTTTCTGGACTTCACCCGGATGGTCCAGCAGAATTGGACCTGCTTCCTGGGGGTCAAGTGCAAGATGAGAGGCCTGAGCTTGAAGTATGCCCTCCTTTCTCCCTCCAAATTGAAGTTGATCCAAGAATAATAAGTCTGAATTCTTCCTAGAACCCTCAGAGGATTGGGACTGCCTAGAGGCCACCTTCCCTGACTTGATGGACCCAGTGGGGACCTCCCAGGGGGAGGCCCAGGCTCGGCCGCAGACCCGGGCACAGCACCTTCTTCAGGAAGCCACATGATGCTTACCAATAGAGGTACCTGCAGTAAGGGGATGTCTACGCTTTGGCAAAGATGCACAATGCCAATCTCTGAATTAATCCTTTTTAAGCTGGAAAGTGAAGGTAATCAGGATGAGTGCGCGAATACTCAGGGCAAATGGATTAATAGGCGGATCCAGGATCTGATGACATCAGTAATGATGAGGCCTTCACAGTGTCCGACAATATTAGGTTTTTTACAAGTGCAACTTCAAAACATAAGAGCCTCCTCCTCAGTTCTTGAAGTCTGCCGCAAACTGAAGACCTGGCTCTTCTCCTAGCGTAGACCCTAGCTCGGCCTATACTGCACCTGCTTCAGTGCCAGGATACCCTCCTGAGTGAATTGTATCCTATACAAATACACATTGCATAACATAACATGTCACCTCTGACTCACCTTAAATGGTCATAAATAAGTACGTGCATTACATCAACACACAGTGCTCCATAATAGGAATCACAAAGGAAAGGAGAAGAAACTATTTTGGGAATTTCCTAGATCATAGCAAAAAAAAAAAAAACAAGGGGTTAACTCAGAAGTCCTGTCTTTATATTTGGGTCTACACTCGTGTTTAAATTCTCTGATGCAGAAGAGGTGGTAGTGTCCAGCCAGGGGTGTCGTGAACCCCCCCCCCCCCTCTTTAGGAGCTACAGCGCGGTGGAGTTCTTAATAGGCCTCTTCTGTCTGCAACTCATTAGATAAAGGCTCCTAAACAACATGAACGGGTGGGTGTCTGAGTGAGTGACAGGATGGATGGATGGGTGTATGAGTGAAATGATGGACGGGTGAGTGAAAGGGTGGGTGGGTAGATTGATGGAAAAATGGGTGAAAGGACGGATGAGTGAAATAATGGCTCTATGAGTGAAAGGGAGTGTGGATGGAAGGATGAAAGGGTGGATGGATGAGTGAAAAGTTGCAAGGAAGACGAGGGAAAGGATAAATGGATGAGTTAGCAAAAGTATGGATGGCTGTAAAGGGTGGATAGATGGCGGAGTGAAAGGATGGGCAGATTTAGTGAAAGGGCGAATGGATGGAAGAGTGAAAGGATGGATGCTGGGACATTGTGAACCCCCAACTTTAGTAGCAACAGTGGGGTGGAGTTATTAATGGGCCTCTTTTGTACGCAACGTGGCAGACACAGGTGAGTGAGTGAGTGAAAGAATGGATGGATGTGTGAGTGAAAAGGTGGATGAATGGATCTGTGAGTGAAAGGGTGGATGGATGGATCTGTGAGGGAAAGGATGGAAGAGTTAAATGATGGATGTATGTATTGATCAGTAAAAGAATGAATGGATGCGTTGAAGGGAGGTTAGATGGAGGGATGAGGGAAAGAATGGATGGATGAGTAAAAGGGTGAGTGGATGGATGAATGAAAGGGTAGCTGGATAGATGAGTGAAAGGGTGGATAGATGGATGAGTGAAAGGGGGACTGGATGGATGTTGAGAGAAAGGATGGATGAGTAAGTGAAAGGATGGATGGATGGCTGGGTGAAGGAATAGATTGTTGGGATGAGTGAAAGTGAGGCAGATAGAAGGAATGAAAGATTAGGTGATGGAGTGAAAGAATAGATAGATGGATGAGTGAAAGGATGCATTGATGAGAGCAAGGATGGATGAGTGAAAGAATGAATGGATGAGTGGAAGTGGTGGTGAATGGATGGATGGATGAGTGAAAGTGTGTGTAGATGTGTGGATGGGTGGATGGATGAGTAAAAAGATGGATGTCTTAGTGAAAGGCTGGATGGATGGTTGTAGTCAAAGGTTGGATGGATGGATGGATGGATAGAGTGAAAGGGGGGATGGATGAGTGAAAGGGTGGATGAGCGATGGTTGAGTGAAAAGATAGACAGACAGACAGATAGATGGATGGATGGATGGAGGTGTGAAAGGGTGGATGAGCGATGGATGAGTGAAAAGATAGATAGATAGATAGATAGATAGATATACAGATAGATAGATAGATAGATAGATAGATAGATAGATAGATAGATAGATAGATAGATAGATAGATAGATAGATAGATATATTGATTTGGTGATGGAAGTATAGGTTTGGATATGGATGGATGGACGGAATAGTGAAACACTGAGTGATGGATGAAAGAATGAATGGATGACAGAATTTAAAGGTGACATTTTGGATATCAGCAAGTGGATAGAAGGATGAAAGGATGACTGAATCTATGCTTGAATGGAAGACACAAGAGAGCTCTTCTTGAGAGGGTCATGATAACTTGTTTCATTTGGTTGGTGTCATAAGAGCTTCGAAGTGGTGGGTATTTTTATTTTCTGGCTACTCCCTTGCATCCAGCTACAGATCTTTTAACGTGGCTACTCTTTTCACCCTTCATTTCTACTTTACAGCATTTTGTGAAATAATTGCTAAATTCCAGTCCATGTAAGCAGCAAATGTTACCAGATATGCAAACCTTTAGCAGTCGATGGATAACAGTACAACTTTTCAGGAATGCGAAGAATAAAGCATAGGCGTCTGGGAGGTGAACTGCTGATTCCAGTAACACATTTTCCAAAACAATTAGCCTCACACTGTGCTGCGTTATTCTTATACACAGCTGTTCCTGATAGGCAGCGGGTGCTGAAATGCTGCTCTCCTCCCAATATCACCAGTCTACTATTACAGCGTTTCCACACTACTGCAATGAGCAGGCCCCTAACATCTTAGAAGACGATAAGAGATGGCTTGCTCTTGTGTAACACATTTCCAGATTCTGCCTGGTTCTGCTTGCCTCGTTAACATGCGCGGTCCGCGAGCACAGACAGCACATCACTAAACGAAAACACATTGGGGCATATTCTCAATAAACTATCGCCGAGTTATCGGCACTTAATTGCAGCCAAAGTTGCGATGCAGCTGCAAAAAACATCGCCACAAATGACACCGGCAACTATCGCTAATGAGATGCAGAGTAGGCGTTCCTGTGCAAAAAGCCGTGACAACACCATGTCACAACATTCTCAATGACCAGCCAGATGGCCGATAAGATCACAGAACACGCGATAAGGTGCGTTAGAAGCAGGAATCTAACTCCTGCTCTTACCTGGTGTAAAGTCGGACGAAGCCTGCACCAAAAAAGAGAGCCCAGCCCAGAGCCACACCTGAAGGACAACAGATGCCATGGAGCCACTGATCATGAAGGCCGGACACCCAAGCGGGCCACAACCCCCACCGCCACCCCCAGGATACTCCCCCCTTGGGTCCTACCACGGCACCCCACCTCCCCCGACCAAGATAATGCACATCAATGCCGCGGCTAGGGCGACTGACTCCGGAATCTGGGGATCACGGTTCGATCCCTGGCACCGGCTGCAGATTAGCCCAGCACCATGTGACTCTGGGCAATAGCTTGCTTAATCTTCCCGACGGCCCCCAGCGCCTAGAATTCCTTACGGGTGATTGTGCGCTTTACAAATGTGGATTATTATTATAACGTCACAAAATCATGAAAAATAGCATTCACCTGATGTCGCACCATTACAACAATCATCATACATGTGATTACAGTAAATCTGTCTCATTCATTCACCATTGAAAGTCCCCAAAAAATATCACAATCAAATTTTTCTACAAACAAGAGTTTGAAAAGTCATGACTGGGCATACCTGGACAATCTGTGAGTGACAGCCTGCAAAACAATATCCTAGATAAGAAGGTGTGTCAGGCCTCAATCAAAGGACAGAGAAAGGGAGAAAGAGAGAGAGGGAGAGAGAGGGAGGGAAAGAAAGAGAGAGAAAGAGGGAGACTGAACAAGGAGCGCAAGGCCAATCGGGCCCATGGCTATCCATACATGGCAACTGCTGCGTGTGTTTCGCAATTGGTGCACCCCAAATCTAAGGCCCGCCATCAAAGTCAGCACGAGGGTCACATCATAGTTAAGGAATGCAAGCAGTAGTCAGACCAAAATTAGTATGAAAGCTCCTTTGTCTCAATACACAAGGTGGAAGGACAACCGAACATCCGACCTTGGTCCTGAATGCGGCTGGCACACTCTGCGTGAGATACCATACCAGGCTCTGACGGCTCCCACACCACGAACTGCGCTAATGAAAGACCAACGTGTCCACATCACACACACACTTGTCCTTGCTCGAGCTACACCTGCAAGGGATTCCCTTTACCTTGACACATTGGTGAAAAACAACCCATACGTCAAAACATTGCACACTCACGACTCTTTGCTCAGAGCAGTAGCATATCGTCCACCGAACTGCCAAGGGTCTGACGGTTGCCGGTGCCAAGAGACCAACAAACGCAATGGCAGGCAATCCCGGGCACATGCACAACCCCTGTCACGTGGAACTGTACCATGCATAAATGCTGCGTCTGTTGGGATCAGTGCCAATGGCAGTGTTGCGAATCATTTTCCGTCTGAGTTTCCGTCTTGCCTACGTCACCTGCATCCAGCCCTGGTTCCACTGTCGAACATGCATATTCGAGTGGCCCATGGAGGTCTGCCTACTCAGCCAATGGTAGCTGAATTGGATTATGACTTGACAGTGAGCCCCCTGTTGGCCCACCAACAGGAGTGCCACCGGGATACCCATGTATGGGATGCCTTGATCTTTGGCGTATGTGCTGGCAGTTGTGCTTGGGTGATTGCACAACTCCTCATGTGCAGTGACCCCATTGGTCTGTGTTGCAGATTGGTGAAACAGCGAGGACGGAGCACATCTGCCCGAGCCAGTTAATAGAGTGGATCTCCCTGGTGTTCCTAGAACTCGACAACGACGTACTCTTGGAACAGTTTGCTCATGAAGCTGCGCTCGCATTCATGGATGACTAACTATGTTCCTGCAGCCACATCTGATTGTCACACAGAACACAGGTCCCAACACCTTGTTGCATGTCAGAGGAATGAGCACATATCCCACCACAAGAGTAGACATGTTTGCCTTTGCTTGGACTCAGAATGCATGTTTGTGGAACTACGCATGTGTACACACACCTGTGCTAGGTGATGCAGTCCCATGGGCGAAGCTGCACAGCATCGTTTGGCAACGTTCCCATATCCGACATACTGCTGGGGGAGAGTACACACATGGCAATGTAATATGACATGTGACCTTGTAGGACACTTTCACCTGCTCACATGCAGCAGAGCAGACAGTCAGAGCAGTCCAGTGGTTCAGCACAATGCCGATCCCGTGGGCTGTGAGTCGTGTCCCCTGACACGGGGCAATGAGCACACGCCAAACATCACATGACTCATCCAGCAAGTGAATGTGGGCTGAGCGCGTTGCCATCCGTAATGGTTTGTGTTCATTTTTGCCTCCCCATGTCTTGCACCTCGACATGTTCCCATGCTGCCTGTAAGTGTCTTTAGCATTTGTCTGCGTGTTGTGACCCTTGTATTGCCTGTACTGACACGCACATTCCAATAAAGTCTACGCAACTTCACTAGTGTTCCACTGTGATGAGTGTTAATTAAAATGACAAATCGTGTGCCTCAATAAGCATTGTCCGTACACAGGGAGGGATTGACTGACGCCTGTACAATGGGGGTGGGTCCCTTCTGATAGCTCCACCTCTGTGAGCCAGACGTTGTTTTTGGGATAGTTGCTGGCAGAACTGTGCACTTATGTGTCTTCAGCAATGTGACTATAGTGTCCAAATACTGGCCATGTTGCGTAATATAATACATCAAAACCGACTGCGTCCACACAGATGTGTGTGAGTAGGTATGCGAAGAGACATGCAGTTGTCACATGTGATGGTGAACACCACTTCTGGCTGCTACCGAATTTTGTCATTTCTACACACAGCCCTATTCAATACATGGACGTGTGCCTACGTTGGGGGTTGCGAGATTGTTGTTCATGTGCAATGAGGCCACAGCTAGTTCACACCTTCACAGTCATCTAATTGGCCATGTGGCTCAATATCAAACATGCACATTGGTGTCATTTACCAGGGTGTACCTTCTTGTGCAATCAATGTACTACATCCATCCATATTTTTATACTTGAGTGAACATAGACATGTGTGATTTAGAATGTTTTATTCACATTCTGGTGCAGGCTGGAGCTGGAGCTGTACATGGCCATGACAAGCCCACATTACATGGTAGCCCAGTGGTGGGGCAACCAGAGTCCTTTTGGGAATGACAATTGAATTGAGCATGTCGGGTCTGGGTGAATATTGCAGAGTGTTCCGGGGGACAGTGGGAGGTGTTTTTCCAGGACAGGATGCAGAGGGCTGAACCAGGCAGGGACAGGCCATATGGCGGAGATGGATACTACTATCTTCTTCCTCACACAGTCATTGCCATCCACATCTCACTACTCTGATATGTCTTCTGTGTCAGGTGTGTGTGGTGGTGTAATGGCTGCATCACTTTGTGCCACTGACGCATCAGCAATGTCAGCCAAGGTATGTCGGAGAGCATGGTATCGTAAATAAAATTTACCTGGACATTTTTCTATACATTAATATCAATAAGGATAGCTCATAAAATGAGAGGCAGAGTCCGTAGTGTCCGAGTTCAAAAGGGCTTTATTTCAATGGCTCGAGCCAGGGGAGAATCGGGTTCCATCACCACTAAGGTTCAGGAAGGGATATCTAACGTTTTATTAACATCACACATTATATATAGTAAAACCACATAATTGCAATGAATACAGTAGGCGGAACACTCCAGGCGGAGCAAGTGAAAAGAGAGAGAGATAAGACCACATGGGCGTGAAAGAAGGCGTGTAAAAGAGGCGTACACAAAGGTATTCACTTGATGAGTCATAGGAGTGTCACAGGTGGGTGGATGCATAGAGGAGGTCTGCAGGGTCAGCAGAAACCTTTACCCTGCATGTGCGCGTAACTGATCATGACGTGAAATTGACGTGTAACTGGGGAGAGCTGGGGGTTGACTTTAGCACTAGTAGAGGAGTCTGGAGTCTGGGATGTCAGAACGACCTGTACCTTTGGCATATCTGATATCTTGTGTTGTGTTTGGAGGATGTATTGTCTGAAGTAAAGGTTTCCCGAGTAAAGGCTGTACATCACTAAATGCTAGTGTGTGCATATATTTCTTCGTGCATTACGTGGGGAGCATGGGCCTTACTATGGCAACGGGTTCAGTAAATCACTTGCATGGAGACAGGAAGGCTAGGCCCTATGCTCTGCAGGCGGGAAAATGTTTACCTATTTCACTAGACTGGAATGTGTTTTTGCGGAGGCTGAACAGATAACTGTAGGCAAAATACTGTCTTGGCAGGCAGGCAGGCCGGGCACCTCTCGGCTGGGCAGGGAGTGAGGGAGAGGTCAGGGATGCATACCTAAACTGCAGTTTCAGAGACAGAAAAGGCTCGGAGCCGGAATTCAGGGCCTGGCTCGACTGGGCCACAAAAACGTGTGCTTCTCGATGTTTAAACGTGTACCATGTAAATGCATTGGCAACGTAGGCCTCAGTGCAGAATTAACGTTGTATTCATGGAGGGCCTAATAACAGACATGTTCACGGTGGACGCAAATGCATAGGCGTCTTCATTTCGGCCATAGAGGGAAAATGCATGGATGTCATGCACATATACTACACGTTGGGGTACACGTAGGGGACACATAGGCCATATAAAACTCAATTTTCCTCATTCCCTCCTTGTCCCCTACGTTCCCTTCAGGATACATATATCTTCATGAGACCATCTGTTTGTTCATACAGCATCATTTGCTCGTCCTTTTTCATTTGTGCACGGGAACGTGAACGTGGACGAGGAATACAAGCAGTGGCACGCAAGCCGCAAATCGCTGGGCCACATTGCAGACAGAGACAGCAACTGAATACTATTAGCAGTATGATTCCTAGGAATGACAATACTTTCCATCCTCAGGCTGATGTCACACTCCAGAGCCAGCCGGACCAAGTCCAGGTGCCTGGATTCTGGTGCATCTGGTGAGCTATCTTATGGAGTCTTGTTATTGCTGCATACACTGATGGTGCGTTATTAGGAATAAACACACAACAACTGGAGCCGATCACTCTACAAGCTCCGCCCCTATCGGCCAGGATGACGTCAAGAACAAGGCGGTTCTGAAGAACAACAAGTCTCATAGCAGACTGCTCTTCTGTTAAGTTTTCTAAAGCAAAAGTAGTCTCATTCACTACTGCTTCCAGTGTTCTTGTTAATCTGCGTATTACTTTACTATTTTGAACGGGACCTATGAACCAAAAATATCCTTTAATATAATCTTTGTACTGGTCCCATGCTGACTCAGAGTAGTCGATAACTGCGGGAAGGTCTCTCCTGTGTCTCACATGTATGAGTTGGGAATCTCGATGATAATGGGATGGGGCTAGAAAAACAGGTGGCAGTAGGAACGCAATATAACACGTTCCACCCCAGTCTAAGGGTAAACGTATATAAGCTGTCTGACCACAAATGAAATAGGAATGGCGGGAAGCTTTGAAAGTAGACTTTCCTTTATCATTGAATTCGACGACAGTATTACAATTACTGTGTCCTAGGTGCACTGAACCATTTTTCCTAACGCATAATTCACCTTTCACTGGTAAGACTGTTATAAACGGTGAACCTGTGTTGGTCTCGGACTGAACGTTCAAAATCATGAGGTTAAGAGAAAAATTCCCTAATACGTACACTTCATTTTCTAGGTCGGTCCCTTTCCTTTGGGGAAGACCGTCCTCGTCTGGGAAACATGCCTTATTCATAACTGTATTCAGGTCTCCCCATATCCAATCGCCCTGGGAAACTGTGGACTTACTGTCTAGTGATGACATTAAAGCAAACCATGCTCCGCACGAACCATTGTGTGAGAACGGATAAGGAAAGAGGGGCAGCGCTCCCTTCATTTTCTGGTAGGGTGGGAGTCGGCCACATACCCAGCAATTCGTTACATTGCTGGTCTGATGAGTATGGTGTAACATACGAATAAAAGTGTTGTTGCGCAGAGCTAGTCAATAGGATAGTTTGTGGGGTGGCAGGTCACTGAATGTGTGCTCTACAGTGTCATTAAAAGAAGAATGTATATGTGAACCAAAAGGAGGAAAGAAAACATGTAGCGTCAAGCTTATACATATAATCGATATACTTAAAAAAAACATAATGATCAGAGTAACTATGCATCGACTGCGTAAGGATTTGCAGTATTTGTCTTTCATATTTTTCTGTCTATCTCTCTGACTATTTGGGTCTACGTTCTCATACATATCAGAAACCTGTCTAACCGCTTCACCCGAGGGGGACTTAAACAATTAAACGCTGTCTGACTTACTAGACCGTAACTTCTGTCTATACTCCTGTTGCGGAGTCTTTTCTAGCAAAGGGGGTTTAATGTCAGTGTCGGAATAGTTCTCTGATTCCTTCACGGAACAGTCCTCATATTTCTTTATCGCGCCAAGTCCACGGAATCTTTTAACATGGTGGGCATGGATCCAGCCCTTGCGTCCTTCCACTTTAATAGCCGTCCTCGTGGTCAGTAACACAAGCTTCGGCGACTTCCAACGCGGCTCCAGGGGGCTTGACCGGTCGAAATTTCTCACCAGGACTAGGTCTCCAGGGACAATGACGTGGTCCTTAACCTGGGTGTTGTCTGGGGAAGCGGCGGCAACCGGTGAACGACAAGAGAGTAGTGCAGACATCAAGGAAGCCAGGTAATCTGTCAGCATGTTACTGTCAACATCGGTAATCTTACGCGGCATAGGCGTACCCCACATATTCGGAGGTCTACCAAAGACCACTTCGTACGGAGATAGTCCGGTTCTGGAATGGGCTACCATACGCATGTAAAAGAGGGCAACCGGCAAGGCTACCATCCAATCTACGCCTTTTTCTGCACAGACCTTCGCTAGCCGTGTTTTCAGAGTCTGATTGTGTCGCTCTACGAGGCCTGCTGCCTCGGGGTGTCGTACGCAATGGAATTTCCACTGATATCCTAACAGGAGAGATACTTGTTTCATGAGTTCAGAAGAGAATGGCTGTCCATTATCTGAGTACATGACACGGGGCAAGCCGTATCGCGGAAAGAATTCACGAACCAACTGCTTGGCAGTGGTTACAGCAGTGTAATCTGGGACCGGGTACGCTTCTGTCCATCTAGATAGGGCACATACAACTACAAGGACATACTTGAATCCTCGACATCTATCCATCTGAATGTAATCCATCTGGAGGACTTCAAAAGGGTGGTCAGGAGGATGAAATCCACCTTGTTCCACGGGAATGCCTTTACCTGGATTGAACTGACAACAGATCATGCAGGTACGCACTTTCTGTTTTGCTGCTGCACGTAAATGCTTGTTGAACCAGATGTTCTGTAAACTGTCTAACATGGCTTTTTCTCCTAAGTGTGCTGGACTATGTGCTGTATTTATGAGGACCTGAACCATGGCATCGGGGAGAAACCATGTGGCTTTGCCTTTTGTCATCCATCCCTGATCTGTCTGGACCCCTCCTTGTTCAGTCCATTTCTTGATTTCGTCTGAAGTGGCATGTGTCTGTATGTCGAGTACATCTTGTGAGGGCTCCCTGACTGTCATGCAATTTGTCAGTGATGGTACTTCAGTCTTTGTCGTGTCATCTGGAATGTCTGTTTGAGTCTGAGCTGTAAGTTTAGCTGTTCGGTCTGCCAGGTCGTTACCCTGGGAAATAGTGTCAGTGATTTTCGTATGTGCTTTGCACTTCATGATTGCTATTGCTGTGGGCAAGTGTATCGCATCTAACAGAGCTTGTATGAGGGGACCGTGCTGTATTTTGGCACCGTGGGAGGTCAGAAAACCTCTCTCTTGCCAGAGGACTCCAAAGTCGTGAACGACTCCGAAGGCATACTGTGAATCTGTGTATATGTTTACTTTCAGGTTCTTGGCTCGTATGCAGGCTTGGGTCAGAGTGATGAGCTCTGCTGCTTGGGCAGACAAGGTGTCAATTCGTCGTGTTTCTATGACTTCAGTATCAGTGGTCACTGCATATGCGGCCACTAACTCTCCTGTGCTTGTTCTCATACATGAACCATCCACATAAAGTGTCAGGTCTGGGTCGGGTAATGCAATGTCTGTCAAGTCTTGTCTGGGCTTCGTCACTGTGCTAATCACTTCCACACAGTCATGTGGTGCAGGGTCTGATGTACTTGAGGGCAAAAGCGTAGCCGGGTTAAGGATGTTACAACGTCTGATCTCTATGTGTGGCTGGAACAATGTCAGTTCATACCCTTTCAGTCTTGCTATAGTCAGGTGCTGTGTCTGTGTCCGATTCAGGAGAACTTCCACTGAGTGTGGAACATGTACTGTCAGGGGATGTCCTAACACTATGGAATCGCTTTGTCTGATTGCTAGAGCTGTTGCTGCAACTGATTTCAGGCACGCAGGCAGAGCCTGGGCCACTGGATCCAATGTACTAGAAAAGTAAGCACAAGGCTTGTGTTTTCCTGCTTGATCTTGTGTGAGAACAGATAATGCTGTGCCATCGCGTTCAGTAACAAAAAGTGTAAAAGGTTTGCTGTAACATGGTGTCG
Organism: Lissotriton vulgaris; assembly: GCF_964263255.1. NCBI lineage: Eukaryota > Metazoa > Chordata > Amphibia > Caudata > Salamandridae > Lissotriton > Lissotriton vulgaris. The sequence continues at coordinate 1,734,857,146 of NC_141691.1, forward strand.
CTAGAACAGGTGCTTGACATAGAGCTTTCTTCAGTTCATCAAAAGCAAGTGTATGTTCCTGAGTCCAGGGGAGGACAGTCGAAGTCGCTGCCTCCTGTGTTGTCAACTGTATGAGTGGTTTGGCTAGATATGCATACTGGGGAATCCATTGTCTGCAGTAAGAAGTGAGGCCAAAAAAGGCCCGTACTTCCTTTTGTGTCTTGGGTTGTGGAAGATGTGCGATTAACTGAATGCGGTCAGGTGTCAGCTGTCTACCCCTCTTGGACAGCAAGTGACCTAGGTATACAACTTGTTGGACACAGAATTGCAGCTTTGAAGGGGACACCTTGTGCCCCTTCTCTGCCAGGAAGTATAAGACTGTCAGTGATGCACGTTCGCAGTCTCGTTCTGTCCGTGCTGTGATCAAAAGATCATCAACGTATTGGAGCAGTGCAGTGTCAGTAGGCATGTGAATACTGTCTAGTTGTCGTTTTAGCGCTTGACTGTAAATACTAGGGCTTTCTGTGAACCCTTGAGGAGCCCTTGAAAATTTGAAGCTTCGGCCATTTAAACAGAATCCGAAAAGGTATTGGCTTTCCGGATGGATCGGGACACTAAAGAAGGCGTTCTTGAGATCAATTACAGTAAAGAACGTCGCTTCGGAATCAATGGCAGTCAATAGGGAAGAAATGTCTGGGACCACTGGGTACTGGGGTATTATGCATTTGTTTAATTCTCGGAGATCAATCACTAATCTGTAAACCGGTGGTGCATTCGGGTCAGTTCGTTTGAGAATCGGAATGATAGGGGAATTGCATGCATTGGAGTCAGTTTCTACAACCACTCCTTGTGCAATGAGTTTGTCAACAATTTTCAGTAAGGCTACTACAGCATCAGGTGGTAACTTGTATTGTCGGATTCGTGGCAGTACAACTCCTTGCTTAAGCGTGACACAGTATGGTGTAATGTGCATGTAACCTACATCAGTCGGACCTTGCGCCCATAAATGCTGTGGTACATTTTGAAGTCTGGGATCAAAATCTCTTAACACATAATGTCCTTTAAAATCACGTAAAAACAATCTCACTCCTTCCGGAGAACAACAAATCACTGCTCCTAGTTCTTTCAATGTTTTTATACCAAGCAAGTTTTCTGGACATGATTTCGTAAGCAACAAGTCTGTAGTACGAGACAATGGACCAACTCCTAGGGAAACTGGCTTGGACACTTCGTTAACAATAGGCTTTCCTGAAAATCCCAGGGAAATATTCTGTGAGCCTGAGAGGGGTGCCCCTGGAACCTCGTCGTGACTGATGGTAGTTCTGCTCGCCCCTGTATCAATCAGAAATTTTCTGTCCTTTCCCAATACATGACTATGCACATAGGGACCCTCTTGATCTACAGGAACCTCAATAAGGGGCAAGCTAACCTCCCTCTCTAGGCTGTTTCATGAATACTGTTGATAATCAGGGTAATCTGACTGTGCATACTGGTACATTTGTTGTGTGACATGCTGTGTGGCAGCAATGGGCTGGGGTACGGCTACTGTCTGTTGTGCGTTCTGTGGAGTTTGCGTGTTCTGCGGAACGTGTTCCTGTCTAGGAGGACGCGGTCTTTCTTTCATCTTGCCTGTAGCTATATTATGTTTCAGGACAGCACATTCATTTATATAGTGACCTGGCTGTTTGCAGTAGTTGCAGTTCCCTTTGACAGGTGCCGTGCCCTTTCTCCGACCATCGGCTGGAACTGATTGAGCTACTAGTACTTTCATTTTCGTGTCTTTCATGCGCCTCTTTTCGTGTTCTTGTTCTTCTCTAATTCTGTTCTGGTGGTACTGTAACATTTGTAACATTTGGGAAGGACTGTTAGCTTGCCAGGTACTCTCAACTTTCAGTACTCTATTTTTAATCTGGGGTGTGGAATTCTCTACCAATTTGGTTACAAACAGATGTGGGTACGATTCACTACTTGTCTTCAGGCCACTATTAATAAGAAAACATTTTTCGAATCTAGAATAAAAATCACTAGTGTCTTCATCTTGTTTCTGTTTGCAGGCTGAAATGGCATCCCAATCTTCCTTTTTAGTAGTCAATAATCTTGGCAAGACCTGTATCAATAGCTCGGGTAATTCTTTAGCTTTTTCCGAAAGACCAATACCTGGGGCTCTTTTTTTATCTTCGTCTTCTAATTCTGTCCAATTAATCTTTTTCTCTCCCACCTCCCATTCTTTTTCTTTGAGTTTTTCATAAATACCTGCTGGTAACAGTACTTTCAACATTTTAATGATATCGGCGTATGTATACTCCCCCATACGGAGCATGTCTTTTAATTCACGGTGGAACCCTGCTGGGTCTTTATCATGACAGGGTAGTAATTTTTTCATTTCCAATAATTCCATTTTTGTCAAGGGTGTATAAACAAATACTCGTTGAAGCGCACCCGCGTCAGTTCTAACAGGATGAACCTCTCGTAAAGGATTCTGTCTGTCTATGTAAAAGGTCTTTCTTTCTCGGTGTGGAACAGGGACAAAATGTGGGGTCAGGAAAGTCATGTACTTATGTCGTTGTTCTAGTATGACTTTAATTAATTCGGTACCTAGGCCTCTCCATCTTTCCAGGAGTAAGTCGTCCAATAATTTATATAGGGGACCTGGATCAGAATGCTGACTTTCGTACAGTGTAATGAGGTGCTGAACCATGTACATACCAGCTAAACGCTGTTCTTCCGGAGGAAGACTCAAAAATGTTTGCGCTACTATATCATCTTTATATATGTTAGAATTACAAGCCCATTGAACTGCTGATCGAGCTAGTTCTTGTTCATGCATAGTACTAAGTTCGCTACTCCCTACTCGTTTTTTCAGCGCGTGGTCGGTGGCTTGGAATATTTGTTCGAGAGAATATTGTTCTGGTATTGGAGAGAGAGAACGTTTATTGTAATCTAGACGTATGGGTCTGTCAAACTGTCTTGCCCTACCTACGTAATGTAATTTACTTGGGTTCTCAGCTACTAAATCATCGTCCTCTGAGACTTCATTGTCTTCTTTCTCAGCTTCTTTCTCGGCTTGTTCTTTCTCGTGTATATCAAGAATTTCTTTACGAATTTTCCTGTACATGCTTTCTACACTATTCTGTTTATCATGTTTACCCATAGCTATATTGTCACTCCAGTTCATCATACCTTTAGTTACTTCTTTGTCTGGCTGGTCTCGTTCCCTGATCAAACAATTAATCAAAAACTGTAAGAGCATGCGTTGAAGCTCCACTTTTCTATTTTCCATGGCCTCGTGAATACTTTCTGGTCCCTCCCCCGTTCTAACAAAGTGGTATATTTTGTCTAAGTGTTCCTTCATGTCTGGTAAAATAATCAAATAGTCTGCAACACGTCTTAAACGTATTGAGTATATGAGCATCGGACCCTCACCTGGTACTGGATCATATATACGATCGGTAAGGTACTGTCTAAGGGTTGCGTATGTTGCTGGTTTTGGCGTGTGTTGTAGCGCTAAATCTCGCATTGATGATCGTTTTAACGGAGGTGGTGTGGAGGGACCCCCTCCCGCTGCTCCCAGACTGGAATCGCCTTGGCTTGAATCAGGTTTTACTGCTAACGCTGTCGCTGGTAATGCAGGTTGAACTGGTGTTACGGGTGGTTGCGTTTCAAAAGGATTGGTAGGGACGATGGCAGGAGGAACAGTAGGAGGAGTAGTTAGGTTGGCAGGAACGACAGGGTTTGGAGGAGGTACATTTACATTTACATATGCTGGAGCAGCGTCATCTAAATAGGAAGAAAAGAAAATGTCCGCTGCGGTCTGTTTATGACTACGGAGTTTAGTCGGGATCAGTGGTGGCGGCAAGTTACTGGGTACTTCCGGGGTCAATTTAGGTAGGCCCTCGGCGAGGAGGGGGTACATGCCTTTAATAAGGGCATTTCTTTGTCTGTCTAATTGTTCTGCCTTAACCCGTTCACCTTCTTCTAGCAGTTCTTTTTCTTTGGCTCTTTCCGATGCTTCTCTACTTCTCTCTGCTTTCTGGATTTCTTTCTCTGTTCTCCTATGAGCCTCTTTACGCCACAATTCTATGGCATCTTTCTGGGATTGTCTGGCTTTCTTTTTCCACAGTACTTCCTCTACTCTCATGATGCAATCAGCATCCCATGTCCCTGAGACAGGCCATCTATATTTCTCTTCTAGATCCTTGGTGTAGTCTACCCATAAATCTAAGTACAGTATGGCATCTAAGCCATGCTTATGGTACATAAAGTGTCCAGGAGTGTCCCTTGGCGGGACGGGGACTGCCTCTTCGAGTATCCCTTTCCTAGTCCCCATCTGACGTAATTTCGAAAACAGTGGCATGTTGAAACTAGTTTAAACAAAAACACAATGAGCACAATAATCGACTGTAAACAATCATGCATACCACGACATTAACACATTGAGAACAGATACTACCTATTACATGGAATAACACAATCCTAAAATAAACCTCGTCTTACTGGATGCACTGCTAAAACAGTACAGTCATACCGGTCTCATAAAGAGACACGTCTTTACCGTATCCACCGAAATGGACACGTCTATACCGGGTCTGTGTACTCAGACCCGTCTTGACCGGGCTCAAATAAATGAACCCGTCTATATGCGTTCCCAACAATGGTACTCACCGGGAAGCAAAACTGAAGGCCTCGGAAACTCGATACTGGACTGGACTGGTACGGCTTCTGGTACTGCTACTGCTGCTTCTGCTGCGCATGCGCCTCGGAACAGGTGGGCCTCGGGATACCTCGGACCTTGCTCTCTTGACTTGGGCTCTGGTCGGGCTGGTCCGCAATCCTCACCGCCTCGTGTGGATGCCTCGTCGCAGTCTCCGTCTCCTCCGTGGGCCTGAGGGAGTTAGCAGGAAAACCCGCAGATGTGCACAGACTGGGTCCGTCACGGCTATAGAAGGGGTCAGGGGGCTGCGCTTACATCGCCGGCGCGTGGGGAAGGGGACTTGTCCCTATTCGGGCACCAGAATGTCGTAAATAAAATTTACCTGGACATTTTTCTATACATTAATATCAATAAGGATAGCTCATAAAATGAGAGGCAGAGTCCGTGGTGTCCGAGTTCAAAAGGGCTTTATTTCAATGGCTCGAGCCAGGGGAGAATCGGGTTCCATCACCACTAAGGTTCAGGAAGGGATATCTAACGTTTTATTAACATCACACATTATATATAGTAAAACCACATAATTGCAATGAATACAGTAGGCGGAACACTCCAGGCGGAGCAAGTGAAAAGAGAGAGAGATAAGACCACATGGGCGTGAAAGAAGGCGTGTAAAAGAGGCGTACACGAAGGTATTCACTTGATGAGTCATAGGAGTGTCACAGGTGGGTGGATGCATAGAGGAGGTCTGCAGGGTCAGCAGAAACCTTTACCCTGCATGTGCGCGTAACTGATCATGACGTGAAATTGACGTGTAACTGGGGAGAGCTGGGGGTTGACTTTAGCACTAGTAGAGGAGTCTGGAGTCTGGGATGTCAGAACGACCTGTACCTTTGGCATATCTGATATCTTGTGTTGTGTTTGGAGGATGTATTGTCTGAAGTAAAGGTTTCTCGAGTAAAGGCTGTACATCACTAAATGCTAGTGTGTGCATATATTTCTTCGTGCATTACGTGGGGGGCATGGGCCTTACTATGGCAACGGGTTCAGTAAATCACTTGCATGGAGACAGGAAGGCTAGGCCCTATGCTCTGCAGGCGGGAAAATGTTTACCTATTTCACTAGACTGGAATGTGTTATTTCGGAGGCTGAACAGATAACTGTAGGCAAAATACCGTCTTGGCAGGCAGGCAGGCCGGGCACCTCTCGGCTGGGCAGGGAGTGAGGGAGAGGTCAGGGATGCATACCTAAACTGCAGTTTCAGAGACAGAAAAGGCTCGGAGCCGGAATTCAGGGCCTGGCTTGACTGGGCCACAAAAACGTGTGCTTCTCGATGTTTAAACGTGTACCATGTAAATGCATTGGCAACGTAGGCCTCAGTGCAGAATTAACGTTGTATTCATGGAGGGCCTAATAACAGACATGTTAACGGTGGACGCAAATGCATAGGCGTCTTCATTTCGGCCATAGAGGGAAAATGCATGGATGTCATGCACATATACTACACGTTGGGGTACATGTAGGGGACACATAGGCCATATAAAATTCAATTTTCCTCAATGGTACAGACAGAGGGTGTCCGTTAGGGACTGTAAGTGGTCCCTGATGGGACTCAGACACCCACTTATGGCATTGAGTTTGGCTGCCACGAGCTCTAAACCCACCCGCAGCTGATCAGCCATCTCCTCCTGGCAACCCAACACACTGCGTTGGATTTCCATGTGTTGTTCGGGGGGTCCTGGGAGACAGCTGTGGTGGTGTGTGCTTCCTGCTGTGTGGTCTGTGCAGGGTGTTGGGTCACCTCGAGGCAGCTGGGCTGGCCTGCTCCTGGGGGTGGGGTGCGCAGGCTGTTTATGGAGGGTGTCTGAGCATATGTGGAGTTTGTCCTCTTCATCATCACTGATGAGATTTGCGGTCTGCTCTGATTGTCCCTCTGCAATGTAAAGGGGAGATGCAGGTTAACAGTGTGTCCCATGTATGTTGGTGCTTTGTAGATGTTTACATACAGACTGCATGACAATGTACATTGTGACTGTTTTGGAGGAGCTGGTAATTTAATGGCAGACAGTGGACATTTCAACAACATGACGGATATGTGGTTTTACTCTTACATCATCTACAGTTTCATGCAATGCCAGATGTGACTGGCCAGTTTCTACGCACAAGCGGCACCAGCTGTCTCCTCTGTCCGGTGGTGTAAGTGTTGCACATTGTACCACATTGTCGTGAATGTTGATGTGCTGTGATTGCTATGTGTGTGTGATGCATTGTGGGAGAATCGCCCCTCCAGCTCTGATTTAGCGGACCCTTGTCCCTTTGAGGCGGTGTGCCTTTGACTTGTGTGCTGTTCTTGGGCTGGGATGTTTGCGACCTGTGTCATTGGTGCTCTTGGACAGATTTTGTGGTCTTGTGCATTGTTTGGCTGCTGATGTGTTATTGTCGTCATGGGTTGTATGTGCACATGGATGTGTCAGAGTGTGACCTGCTCCTTTATGGATGTGATCCACACTGGGCAACCTCAATGCCGAATCGTGCACCATGTCAATTATCTTGACTACACCCATGCTATCGGTCATGCAGTGTCACTTGCATTGTCAGTGTGGCTCACAGAGCCGCTGCTTTCCTGGATCCTGCACATGTGCATAGTGTGGCATTAGTGATATGGAGGGGGCCGCTTTGTGCACATAGTGGATGGGGCCCTACTTGGTGTTTGTATGGGTGCTGCAGTGTGCCAAGGGTATCAGGGACATGTTCCACTGTCATTGTGAGTGTGCAGTGTGCTATACTTAATTGTGCATGTCTGCCATTTTGCCCATCTCTCGCATCCCCCCAGTGCCTGGTCATTACTCACCCTGTTGCTGTTGGGTCAGGTCATACTGAGCTGTGTCCAGACCCCCAACTCCTTGCACCGTCTCCACACTGATGACTGTGGCCATTCCTCCAGCTCATCCAGCTCCTCCTGTGGCTCAGGAGTCCCAACTCCAGTTGCCTTTGCTGCTGCCTTCCTGTTGGCGGCAAGTTTCTGTTTGGTCTGGCTTTGCATATCATGCCAGCGCCTCTTGACCTCCTCCAGTAACCTGTTCGACACTCCGACTGCATTCACATTTTTGACGATGGTCTGCCATATTTCCGTTTGTGTTGCCAATGACGCAGTGGAGGTGAGGAACAGTTGTTGGTAGTGTTCTATCACCTCCGTGACATTGATCTGGTCTTCCTGCGGACTGAACCCTGACTTTCTCTTATTCTTCTCCTTGCCCTTCCCCGAACACGGGTTCCTGGCTGGTCCTCTTTGGGGCTTGTGGGGCTCGGGTTGTCCTCTGCACTTGGTCCGGGTGCATCCATGGTGCTAAGCAGTTTGCTTTGGTTTTGGTGTGGCTTTTTTGTTGTTGCTTTTATAGTATATTTTCCCGCTTGATGCGTGGGAATTGCAGACCTGTCGCTGGTTGTCGCAGATTTTTGTAATGCGATTTGGGCATCACATCTTTTTTGACTTTCATGTTTCGAATTTTTGTGGCATTGCCTTGATTTTTATGCAGTCATTTAGCGCGTTATCCTGCTACAATCGCATGGTGCCGCCGGGTTGGGAATTGAACTTTAAAACTGTGTCATTTTGTCACGATAGACTGCGATATGCAAAGTTGAGTTAAACTAAATTTGCAGTGAAAATTTCACCCCATTGGGGCTTATTTACAAGCCACTCGCGCTGCTGGTAGGTCACTTTTAACATGGGAAAAAGTGATGTACCAGGGGAGCAAGAGACTTGTAAATAAGCCCCAATGTTCCTTCTAACAAAGTCTGGTTGTTGCTTCCTTACCCTGAAAATGGAAGCTACTGAAATAAGGTGGGGGGGGGGGGGCCCTAAATCACAAAGGCACATTTTTGTTAATATTTTTACACCTGGCAGGAATTGAGATTTATAGTTCTACCCACCCTTAAATACCACTCAAGGGGTGGGAAAATGGGGGTCCCAAGGCATGGTCAGCCTTCGAAGTTTGTGAACACTCACAAACATTTGGTTGTCAGCATTCACAAACGCCTCTAGTTTCTTTTCCAGCCTTAGTACCAAGGATCTTTACTGCAGCTGGCGTTAATCCCATACCTGGTTGGAAAGGGGAATGGATTTCCCCTGGATAAGGTAGGGGTGCAAGTAAAAGTTTTTTTTAACAAGGATTTTTTTTTCTTGTGAAGGAAAAAAGTGTGTTTGCACACATGATCCTGTTCCCACTGTCCTGAGATCCTTGCTAGGTATAAAGGCACTTACTTGACCTTCCCAGCACCTGCTGCAGCTTTATATGCGGATTTAGGGAAATGTTTGTGAAACCCAGAGATTACTAAATCTATACTTGTGAATCTACTTTTGAGAGTGTAGATTAACTACTTTTTGTGTATCATGCCCAAGGTCCTTCTAGCTTACACAACCACCATCATGCCATCTGTTAGGAGAGCCACCTTCATCCTATACGTATTAAACTGCTGTGCAGTCTGGAAACTGATTTTTTTGTTGTTTACATTAAAAAGTGTGGATGATATGACCCATAACATGCTTTGCTGTTACATATAAGCGCAGGACTGGTTGAAGATGACCGTCAGGAGAATGGGACAGCAGCTATTTAGCGGCTTTTATTTGTGCCATCCACCGGGATGAGACAGCATCCCCTGGAAGGTAACTTACTAGTAGTATCAACAACAAACTTCGACTTTAAGAAGCCGATTTCTGGACCTTTATGTGAAGATTCTGTCACCCTTTAACAAAGAAACATTCCCTTTTGCATTTAACTGCAGAAAGCTAGGATGTGAGGGCAACCTGGCTGCGAGCTCTGTCACCCCATTAATCACTAGGGTTAATTCGGGTGATCTGGCTGGCTCGGCGGGTGCACCTCTTCTCTCACTGCTCTACGTGCGTCCCTCCCGAAGCTGTGCACTCGGCCCAGAGGAAGGCACTTCCCCTATAGAAGAACCGGTCTTCGATTTGTCTCCTGGGCCTACGAGTAGCTGCGCTCCCCTGCTAAAACCTCCAAGCAAGCCTCAAGAGCAGAAAACTAAGCCTTTTTTAAGTGCCAGCTCCCGTTTAACTTTTAAAACATTTTTGTTTAGGCATATTACAATAAATACATTGACCAAAGGTATTCTGTTTCTCTATTGTGCTCTCTACCTCCCACTATTCGCTCTGTCGCTGAAGCCAAGCAAATGCCCCATATAAGCTATAGCTGTGTAACCCCTTTTAACATCCTCCACAAGTTACAAGTAGTGGTTCGCATTAGGCAGGGCTGACCCTTGAGTTTATGCCGCCCTACGGAAAATTGCCCAAGAACTCAATGTCACGACTCCCCACCCCAGCCCATGCATGCACCATCCCTCACATGATTTATTTATCATATATGTTGCCCTTTAATTAGGCCTATTAGCAAGATTACAGTTTGCAAAGTACATGAAGACTTCAAAAATCTTTACAAGTAAACAAATCTCAGTTCATGGTGGTTCCCTGTGCGACAACGTTTGTTGGCGCCCCCCCCCAATGACCACCTCTTCCACAGATTCCCTCACTACCACCATTTAACAATGCTCCTCTAATTTTCATAGACACTCTCTCAGATTCATTTAGTTTAATAGCGCCACTCATACCAGTTTAGGGCGTCAGAGCACTTTACATCACACACATTCCACAGAGACAATCATACGTGTTTAAATCAGTGTACAGAAAATGTTACATAAGACAGAGGTCTACAAGGTGTAGGAGTCACATGTCATCCATTCTAGTACGCAGCATAGTTATGTTATAATAATCCACACTTGTAAAGCGCACAATCACCCGTAAGGGTCTCTAGGCGCTGGGGGCCATTGGGAAGATTAAGCAAGCTATTGCCCAGAGTCACATGGTGCTGGACTAATCGGCCACCGGTACTGGGGATCGAACCGTGATCCCCAGATTCCAGAGTCAGTCGCCCTAGCTGCGGCGCCACACCTCTTCTGTTATAACAATTTATAGAGCACACAAATACCAATAAAGGTGTCTCAGGGCTAGCTACTCCTGAGACAAAACAGAGTGAGAGGAAACAGGTAAAGGGGACTTAATTATTAAGAAGCTAGGTTTTTAATCTTTTCCTGAACATTAATAGTAAAGACGTGTCTAATCTGACAGGTAAGAGAATTGCAGAGCTTAGCAGTAGCCACCTCAACGCTTCTGTCACCCCAGTTGGATCTATATGTTCTGGGAACAACCAGTAGATTTACGCCAGCCGAGTGCAGTGACCTGCTCGGTATGTAAATCTTTAATGATTTCTTCAGAAATTCAGGTCCTATATTATGTGTGGTTTTGTAGGCAATGCACAGCGCCTTAAAAGTTATTCTGTTTCTGATAGGCAGCCAGTGCAGGTGTCTGATCCCTTCAGACTCAGAATAAAATTTCGAAGTGCCGGACAGAAGTCTGGCAGCAGATTTTTGGATTAGCTGCAATTTTTTTGGGAATCAATTGCTGAGCATTAATCAGTAGACCAATACAAAAGTCTACCTTAGACAGAAACAAGGCGGATAAAATCGTCTTCCTGGCTTCAATGGGGATAAAAGGAAACAGTTTCTTTGTCCTTCTGATGATGTAGAAGGATAAGGAGACTACTGAGTTGATGTGGTATTTGTAGGAGAGCTTGTCATCAAGAATGACCCCAAGATTTCTGGCCTTGGTGACTGGGACAGGAGGCTGGCCACGAATGTCTTAAGAGTCCTTGGTGTGGAAAACCACAAATTCAGAATTTAAAATGTAACACCATTGTTAGGGGTTCTCTTTAATAATAAGAATTGATTTCTGCCCAAATTAACCCATTTTGCAAGATTACGATAAAGAAAGACCGGGGGAAAAGCGTAGCTCTAATATATACCTTGCAGTTTGCATGCAGCTCTTTGGTGACAGTTAAAAGCTCACTGTTCTTTATTAGGATCATAACTTATAAACTGCAAGTAACAAAAGGATATTTCTGACAAAGCAGTAACCCACTGACCTATTAACATTATATGTTCTTTGGGATCTGCATGGTAAACGGTCTTTGCAGCAGGCAAATTAACCCTCTGTGCTACCTTACTATCAGTCATAACTTCCGCTAGACAAAACTCTTGTCTCCCTCCAGGAAGAGCATCAATCATCCGAGTTATCTTGACAATTTTATTGATGTCTGAAAATTGCTGGAGGCAAGGAACGCAGCAGCAGGTGCTTTTATAATGATAATATACGTGCAAACTTGACACCCCCACCCCTCGTCAGCGCCCGGTGCGGTGGCACCGATTGCATTGCCCTAGAGCCGAGCCTGCATGAGTTTATCAGGCAAGGCCCAGACAGTCTGGTTTTGGGGTCCTGGATGCGAAGTCAGGGTATTTCACATTTAAATCTCTGGCAAATTGGTCTACTGAGCAAAGCCCCATGCTGGAAAGATGCCCCACTGGATATCATAAACGGTATTGAATCAAAATATCAAATTGTTATTATCGACTAGACATAATATCGAGTAAAAAATATAGAATGGACATAATATCGACTAGACATAATATAGACTACCAAAATATTGACTAGAACATTTTAATATCGAATAGAATGGACATAATATTAAATCAAAAAATATAGAATGGACATAATATCGAATCAAAAATATAGAATGGACATAATATCGACTAGACATAATATAGATAACAAAAATATCGAATTTAAGGTAAGTTAATATTAATTTTTAATTTTTGTGTAATATAATTCTGTAGCGGGTTGTGGGTTTATAGGGGAATAGGGTGGGAAGTAATTTAATTATAATTAATTAAACATGTTATTTTATTTATTGGTATTTATTTAGAATTAATTGTTAATTAATAATTAATTGGTAATTAATTAAAATATAATTGGTATTTATTTAGAATTAATTGTTTATTAATAATTAATTGGTAATTAATTAAAATATAATTGGTAATTGATTTTAATTGATTAATTTAAAAATATGTTAATTTTAGTAATTTATTTTCTGCAGCGGGTTGTGGGTTTATAGGGGAATAGCGTAGGAAGTAATTTAATTATAATTAGATAAATATGTTATTTTATTTATTCGTATTTATTTAGAATTAATTGTTAATTAATTATTAATTGGTAATTAACTAAAATGTAATTGGTAATTAATTTTAATTGATTAATTTAAAAATATGTTAATTTTAGTAGTGTATTTTCTGTAGCGGGTTGTGGGTTTATAGGGGAATAGGGTGGGAAGTAATTTAATTATAATTAATTTTATATGTTATTTTATTTATTGGTATTTTTTAGAATTAATTGTTAATTATTTATTAATTGGTAATTAATTAAAATATAATTTGTAATTTATTGTAATTGATCAATTGATAAATATGTTACTTTTATTACATTATTTTCTGTAGTGGGTTGTGTGTTTATAGGGGAATAGCTTGGGAAGTAATTTAATTGTAAGTAATTATATTTTTTAAATATTGTTTGTGTCTAATTTTTATTTATTTTTATATTTTAAATTAATTTATTGGTAATTGGTAAATAATTAGTATTAGTAGGTAATTTTTATTATTAGTTAATTTTTATTTGTAATTTTAATTGATTAATTAATATATTTTATAAAATTGTAAAATATTTTAATTATTTTGTAATTGGTATTAAAATTTATGTTATTTATATTTATATATGAAGTATTTACTTTCCCTACTATTGCACTCACTGAAGTGGGAATAGTAATTTTTACCCCTACGCTATCCAACGCTTTCCCTACTGTAGCACTCACTGGAGTGGGAATAGTAATTTTTACCCCTACACTATCCAACGCTTTCCCTACTGTTGCACTCACTGGAGTGGAAATAGTAATTTTTACCCCTACGCTATCCAAATCTTTCACTACTGTTGCACTCTCTGGAGTTGGAATAGTAATTTTTACCCCTACGCTATCCAACGCTTTCCCTACTGTTGCACTCACTGGAGTGGGAATAGTAATTTTTATCCTTACGCTATCCAACACTTTCCCTACTGTTGCACTCTCTGGAGTAGGAATAGTAATTTTTATCCCTACGCTATCCAACGCTTTCCTTACTGTTGCACTCACTGGAGTAGGAATAGTAATTTTTACTCCAACGCTATCCAACGCTTTCCCTACTGTTGCGCTCACTGAAGTGGGAATAGTAATTTTTAACCGTACGCTATCCAAAACTTTCCCTACTGTTGTGTTCTCTGGAGTGGGAATAGTAATTTTTATCCTTACGCTACCAACGCTTTCCCTACTGTTGCACTCTCTGGAGTGTGAACAGTAAATTTAACCCTCTCGCTATCCTACTTTAAAAATATTGTATTTGCTTTGTTAATAATATGCATATATATATATATACGTTTTAAAATTAAATTTTTTTTAAGTTACATTAATTATTTATTATTTTAAGTTTATTTAGGTATTTTAAGTATGTTTAAATTAATTATATTTATTATTATATAACTTTTAAATTACTTTTAAGACATTTAGAAATTTTGGTATTTTGACTGTCTATATTTTTTCCTATCGATATTTTGGGGTCGATATTTTTGTACTTACCTGTTTGTAGATAGGAAGTCGATATTCTGGCATTATATTTTTACCTCAATATTTTGGCAAGTCGATATTTTGACTGTCGATATTCTGTCAGTGATCCTTGATGGCTTCTTTGTCGCTTTCTCTCTCTTGATTTCTCTTAGTAAAATTATGTTGGGGGTAATAGGTAAGGACGCAGTAGAAGGAGTACCCTCTTTCACTCCCCAGTCACCCTTCCTTTGCTCCTTCTTGCTCTTGAGGCCCTAGTTTCTCCCTAGGCAAATGCCTTCTCTGTCCTGGAGGACCCTCGTGGACATATTTTTACAAAAAAATTCACATGCATTAGTTGAATGTGAAGATGGATCAGACCGCACAGACTGAGTGTGCGTCACTTACTGCCTCTTTTCAACCACATGAGGGACACTTCACAAATAGTGAAGAGAAATGTGCCTGGAAAAAAGCACCCGAAAAGATGGGGAATTCAGATTGAAAACTATGATGAGTGAAACTTTAAAAAATCTAAATCCGAGAGAACATTCTCTGAAAAGAGAGTTATAAAACCTCCATCAGTGAAGCTGGAAAAAACAGAAGTCACTCTGTAAGACATCTGCCTTACAAGGCATGCTGGAGCATGACAGCAGCTGGCTCCATGAAGGCACATGTGCATTTTCTGTCTGGTTTATAATGCTGCCTATATGACTGTGCATCATTAATTTGTCTATGGTTTTCCTAGGCAGCAACGTTAGGGTTTTGCTAAAATGTTGCTTTGAGTAGTATTATTAATTTCAGTGGAGTCCAAACACTTACAAAATGTAGGAATACTGAGCCTCAGATAAAAAGTGTGGCATGGTTGTCTACAGATGCACACTTAGGCCTGGATTAGGAGCCTGGCAGAGCAACATTACCACATGCAATTCCACTCTGCCTGATGGTGACAGGGCCGGTGCTGCCTCACACGGTTCTCCCGGGACCCAAATGTTACTATGTGGTAACTCAGCATGGTAAAATCACACAAGGCTTTGGCTAAGGCTTTCTCCCTTTTTCCCCCTTCAGGGGAGCATACAATGCTCCCTATGCGAGAACTAACCTTCTCCTTCTCCCTCCTGCTCCCCTAAACCCCAGTCTATCCCCTCACCCCATCAAGATTCCCCTGCATAGGTTTACCATCTGTTCTGAGCCGGCAGATAGTGTATGCATGGGAACTCATGGAACTG
Source organism: Lissotriton vulgaris (assembly GCF_964263255.1). Classification (NCBI taxonomy): domain Eukaryota; kingdom Metazoa; phylum Chordata; class Amphibia; order Caudata; family Salamandridae; genus Lissotriton; species Lissotriton vulgaris. The sequence continues at coordinate 1,734,872,526 of NC_141691.1, forward strand.
GGAATCCAATCCTGTGTGGTTTTTGTTGGAATTCAGCACACCAAATGCTTTCCCAGAGGTAAGTGGGTTTATGTGCAGTAAGATCCTGTTACAGGAAAAGAGCTGAAAACGCCTCTCAGCAGCAGAGGGATCGGATCAGCGCTTTCCAAACACTGCACTGCTCAAAATCCCTCCTGTTCCAACTTCAGGTGGGATACTAAGATGGAACATGGCCAAGATCCCAGAGCTTTATAACCGGAAAAATCTGTCCCACACAGTAGTTGCCAATTCCTGGGGTATTAGCTAATAAACGGACGGTGTCCCATTCAACTCGTAATCGGGGCTATAATATTTTTTATTCATGTGAAATTAAGGTGTTTTTGCGATCCATGCAGGCGTGTAGGCAAACTTGTTTTCTAGCAGTTATAATGATCAAGGAATGTACTACAATGTGGAATACATGTTCGAGGTGCATGGAAACTTCGGAGATCTTTATGAGTAAACATATAAACATAACCAAGGAACATTATTGTAATGCCACATCATTCCAGTCTTCGATCCGCTGATGGGCCCACAAAGTGCTCCAAATCAGTGTCTTTTCATCATAAATATTTAGAAGAGGATCGAATAGGGAGACCAGATCTCAAGGACACCCTTTCTCAGATCTGGTGTGGGACCCTCATCAAAAGTTTCATTTGTGTTGGTCAAGAGAAGAAGTGCTATCACCTGTTTTCCGTTCAGGTGCATATTACCAAGCTGTTTAGGTCAGCAGTATGTTTTTTTCATTCAAAGGTTTATGGTTCCTAATAAATATAAAAAAAACATTTAATTATGTGTCAGCAGAAGGATATGTTGTTCTCCAAGTTACAAATAACCATGAATCTTCTTGTATATTTGGGATTTAATATTAGCAAGGTCAATATTAATTTGTTGTATAATCAGGAGTCACATCCGTAGGAATTGTGGTAAACACTGAAGAAGATATTGTGTACTCGAAACGAGTAAAGGTTTTCTTGGAGAAAAGGTGCCTTCATAGAGCTAATAAGAATTGGAGGGCTGCTTGCCTCCTCTATTCAGGTATTTGTTTAGAACTCTTGCTCCGCAAAAAACTTTATAGATTTAATAGTTATTAACCATGTACATGTTCTTAGTATGGGCCGAAAGCGATGCTAAAAGTAGAAGCTAAAGAAAATCGTCTTTGGAGATTTCAGAATATGCAATCCTGGAACAGCCCAACTACTTTTTGACCTTAGCTGCCAGCTTCAGGGGTTGAGGAACCACACATGGTTCACCTCATAAGGGGTGGGAGTGTAATAATTGTAATAACTTGTATTTTATGTAAAGCACTTCTGAAGTTATTAAGCACTGAAAAGGAAAACTGTTTAGTGGTCCTCAATTTACTCACCAAAGTAAATATTCGTGAGAGACTCTGAAGAGGAGGAGGGGTAAGGCAAAATTGATTGTCACAGTAGTCACCACCAGTGCTAAAGCCGGTCCTGGTACATATTGAGGTAGAGCGAGAGAGAAGATGAAGTAGAAAGTTGTGAGTTAAAAATAGAGGTAGCAATTAAGACACAAGGTAGAGTGAAGTATAAATTGTGAACCTTTGAGATAGGTTGGTGAGATAAGGAGTGTGAGTTGAAATAAAGAAGGGTTGCAGAGAGAGAGATGAGAGAGAGGGAAGCTAATGTTTGATATCGAAAAAGGGAGGAAGAGAAACAGGTAGCAAGAAGGGACTAACGTCGTAAGAGAATGTGATAGAAGGAACAGGGGTTAAAAAAAAGAGGAAAGGTGAAGGGGAAGGCGGAGAAAGGATGCAAGCTAATGGTGGGATAAATTGAAAAATTAGGTAGTGAAAGAGAAGAGAGAAGTGGGGTTGAAAAAAATGAGGTATTGAGAGTGATATGAGGTATAGAATTGAGATTCAGTGAGGTGTGGCAGAACATGGTGAGTGAGACAGAGGAGGATTAGAGGGAAGAGATTACAGACGCTTTCCCAGGGGAGACTTAAGTAGGCGAAATAGCTTTATTTCTCCTTTGTACTTCTGCTTTCTATGTGTGCTGCACTGTGCAGCACACATAGAAAGAGGAATATGCCTCAGGGGCTTGTTGTGCTGGAACATGCCCTTTCCTGCACAAAACAATCCTGCCTACAACACAGGCACCCTTGCCTTTGTTGGCACTAGGCTGACCAAACATCGCTAGTGCAGGGGGAATGTCAGGAATGCATTGTATTGGATTAATATGGCGCATTCCTGCTCTTTCCCTATGCCCCTTGTTCGGCAGCCTTATGCCTCAATTTGATCACACAACTCCCCAGTGACTTGCAATAACCTTTTAATGCACAGGTGGGTGCACTTAATCGATAATGTAACTATTTCTTGTTTTACACCTGGTTCCAGACCAACACCCCTCAGGCCCTGGTCTCCCTAGATCTGTCCGCCGCATTTGACACGGTGGACCATTCCATCCTCTTGTCCCGTGTCAAGGCAGCGGGCATAGGGGAACAGGTACTGACCTGGATAGGTTCCTTCCTGGCTGACCGCACCCAGGCGGTCCACCTTACTGAATTCTCCGCCCCGCCCCGCAGGGTGAATTGTGGCGTCCCTCAGGGTTCTTCCTTCTCTCCCTTTTATTCAACCTTTACATTTTCCCTCTTATTTTTGCACTGCAACAATTGGAGGTCACAGTCTACAACTATGCTGATGACCTCCAACTTATTTTTAATTTCTCTTCCCCCTATCAGGCGCCACTAGCTTCCAGTCCGTCATGCTGTTTATCCGGGATTGGATGAATGCAAACCATCTTAAACTCAACCCGGATAAAACAGAGCTGATCTTGACTGGAGGCAGTGGCAACCCCTGGTCTCCTTCATTTTGGCCCCCTTCCCTTGGTTCACGTCCCACCCCCTCTTTTTCAGTTAAAACCCTTGGCATCACTCTCAACCATCATTTGACACTCCACTCTAACATTAGTTCTGTTGTCTCTTCTTGTTTCTTTACCCTGCGCATCATTAGGAAAGTATCCCGGTTTTTCTCCCCCTCTGCACTCAAACTGATTGTAATGGCCATGGTCTTATCTAAGATCGATAACGGGAACATTATTTACAATGGTGCTCCCGCCTATGCACTTCAGCGCCTTCAGCTGGTGCAGAACCAGGCTGTTCGCCTGGTACATAGCCTATCTAAATATCATCACTCTTCACCCCTTCTTATTGCCCTTCACTGGCTCCCCATCAAACAACGGGCCTTTTTCAAACTTGGCTGTCTCACTTTTCAAGCCCGGGCGGGCACTGCCCCTGCTTTCATCAACTCTACCATCACCAATTACTGCCCCTCTAGAGCTTTACGCTCCTCCTCTAAATCTTTATTAGTTGTCCCCCGCTTCAAGAAAAAAAGATCGGGAGGCCAGAAATTCTCGGTTCTTGCGCCCACTTTCTGGAACACTCTCCCGCCCCCGGTCAGACTCTCCCCCTCCTACACTGAGTTCCGCAAAGTCCTCAAGACTTTCTTGTTCCAACAAGCTTTCAGCCTATAGTCCCCTGTGTCCTCTCCAGCCCAGGAATCCTCTAGCGCCAAGAAACTGCATAGTGAACGTGCGCTCTATAAATATTTTAAAAATTCAAAAATTCAAATCTCAGGGAAGTTAATTATTTGTGATTTCTTTCAGTCTGAGAAGGTCCGGATTTATTTCAAGTGAGAAGTCTCTTCTTAGCTTCTAACTTGTCCAGGGAATAACCAAACAAACTTTTTCGTAAAAGAGCTGCAGCTTTTTTTAAAATTTATTTTTATTGTTTTTATTAGCATTTTGTATAATGTATACAGTCAACATTTTCTGTTACAGGCAGCACCAAAGTGTGATCCTGAACGTTAGTACAATGCTCTGGCAGTGTACCCACTTGGTGGTGTGGTTTGTCATAGAAGGAGATGAAAGGCGGAAAAGGACAGCCAAGTAGGAAGAAGAGGAGAAAGGGAAAGGATAGCCCAATAGAGAGGTATACGATCTAGGTACAATCCTTAGCGACCAATAGGTCAACTTGCATAACAATTGTCCACAGTTCAGGGTTCTTGAGGTCTATTCTGAGGCTCCTCAAGAGCCAAAAGCTTAGGTTCATTTGTTTATGGTGGCTTGTATGGGTCAAGGGACCTGTCCAGAGCTTCCCACAGCCCCCTGGATGACGCCTTCCAAGGGGAGTACTGCATCGCCAAACTGTCCGCTACTCTGAGGTAAGTAATCCAGTTTAACCATCCTTGGAAGCAAGATTTTCTAGTGTCTTTCCAGTTGTTTAGAACCAGTTTCACAGAAGCAGTCAGTAGTAAGTCCATTAGCTCCTTCTCCTTCTCAGAGGCGAGATTAGACCTCATAAATGCTGTGGCAAGGGAAGCGAAGCCCCTCGTTGTTTTGCGTTTAAACACATTGTCAATAAAGTCAAACACCCTTCACCAGAAAAACTTGAGTGTTAGGCAGTGGAAGATGAGGTGTGCTAGATCCCCCTTCTATGTGTTGCAGTTCCAGGATAGGGAGTCCTCTCTGAGGCCTAGTGTGTATAGTCAGTCTGGGGTCCAGTAGGTTTTGTGAAGTAACCAGAATTTTGTTTGTGCAAGGACTGGGGTGATCTTGTTTTGTGTGGCAGAGGTCCACAGCGTTTCCAACTCTAGGTTGCTTAGCTGGGGAGGAAGCTGTTTGTCCCAGTATTTAGTTGTTTAGCATTGAGTTTGGTGTTTTTTGGGCGTAATAGCTTATACATTTGTGAGACTTGGTGTCCTAGTTTTTGGTGTTAGACACAAAGCGGAAGATCGACGGTTGTGTGCTGATTAGTTTTGTCTTCGATAGGGCTGCTTTTATCTTTAGGAATCTGTAAAGGTCTAGTTCTTCTAGTTGATAGCCTGTTTTCAGGTCAGAGAAATTCAAGAGATCTGGGTTATATTGATCGTTCTTTTGCCCAGCATGCCACCCCAGTTTGGACCCAACCATATGCAAATAATTCTTGGCCCTGCTCCTCATTGGAACAGTCTAGCCCGAACTGCCAGGTCAAGTTCTCCCTGGACCGGAAACAAGCTTGTTAACCACAGGGCTGGCAGCCAATGTATGTCAGAAGGTTAACTCTAATTAAGACAGTTCTTCTGATTGACATTTGCTTTGCCTGGACTGCCTGGAAAAGATTGGTAGTCCCAAACATAAAACAATACAGATAACACTAATACACATTTCAGGGCTATTTGTTTTTTTTGTTACATACCATGTCCTTGAGAGGTTGTGTTTGAAAAACAGCAAAATTCTGGGTGGGACCGAAACAAGATAGTACCAACCAGGCACAATTCTCAGATTTCTTGCTTCATTGTCATCAGTGGATGCACAGAAGGCAGTGAGATCCCCAACAGGAAGGTGGGATCTAATTATTTGGTGGGCAGCAATGTCCTCTGCTGTTCTGGCAGGATGGAGTGCCGTCCTCCAAGATCTTTTAAATGCCCTCTCTAGTACCAACCACACAATATACTAGGGAAAAGATGTGATTACTCAGAAAAATGGCTGACACCGTTGAATGTTCTTTATTTTGATCACAAAAATGGTTCATTGAAGTCCTATGGGGAAATAAGGAATCAGGGGCCAGATGTACGACAGTTGTTTGCGGTCGCAAATGGGAAACCGGCCGTTTGCGACTGCAAAATATGTCTGCCCTATGTACAAACCCTATTTTGTGAGTCGGTAACTTATTACCGGCTCTCAAAATAGGGTTTGCGACTTGCTATTCGGAAGGGCCATGCCAAGGGTATCCCTTCCTAATAGCGAGGCATACTTCAATGTACAAATGTTTTGCAACTGCAAATGCGGTTGCAAAAGGGAACTGGCTCCCTTTGTGACTTGCAGTGAGAATATTATTTAGGAACAGGCAGTGTCCCTTTCAGGAAAACTAGCGGCATTTAAAAACAAGCATTTGCAATGCAATAGGTCTCGCCTTAGGAAAGTTGGAGCTATTGGTATGGTAAATGACAAATTTTTTATTTATGTGTTTTTTTTTTAAATAACGTAATTAATAGCTTTGTCATTTACAATGCCAATAGTTATAACTTTCACAAATGTGACACCTATAGCATTGGTAATGCAACATGTTTTGTATTTACGTGACTTACATGTGTTGATATTACAAAAAAAATGACTTTTATTTCTTTTGAATAATTAATACTTAAAAGTGATTCTAATTTATAATGGCAATAGCTTAAACTTTTGTAAATAACTTTTGTGAACATTATGTTTAGTGCATTTTATTGTGACGAAAATCCAAGAACAGAAGTGAAATATTAACATCTTTTTGTGACATTTGTAATAAAGCTTGAATCATTGAGAGAACATATTTGAACCAGTGATGCTGTGGTGGTGCTGAGTGATGCAGTGGTTGCGCTGAGTGATGCAGTGGTTGCGAGTGCACTGACAGCTGGTGGTGTGTGCCTGGCTAATGATGTGGTGGTGTCCCCGAGTGCTGTGGTGGTGTCCCCGAGTGCAGTGGTGGTACCCCCAAGTGAAGTGGTGGTGCACCTGAGTGGTGTCCCAGAGTGATGTGGTGGTGTCCCAGAGTGATGTGTTGGTGGTGTCCCAGAGTGATGTGTTGGAGGTGTCCCAGAGTGATGTGTTGGAGGTGTCCCAGAGTGATGTGTTGGAGGTGTCCCAGAGTGATGTGTTGGAGGTGTCCCAGAGTGATGTGCTGGTGGTGCCCCAGAGTGATGTGTTGGTGGTGCCCCAGAGTGATGTGTTGGTGCTGTCCCAGAGTGATGTGTTGGTGGTGTCCCAGCGTGATGTGGTGGTGCCCCTGAGTGATGTGGTAGTGTCCCTGAGTTATGTGGTAATGTCCCTGAGTGATGTGGTGGTGCCCCTGAGTGATGTGGTAATGTCCCTGAGTTATGTGGTAATGTCCCTGAGTGATGTGGTAGTGTCCCTGAGTGATGTGGTTGTGTCCCTGAGTTATGTGGTAATGTCCCTGAGTGATGTGGTAATGTCCCTGAGTGATGTGGTGGTGCCCCTGAGTGATGTGGTGGTGTCCTTGAGTGATGTGGTAATGTCCCTGAGTTATGTGGTAATGTCCCTGAGTTATGTGGTAATGTCCCTGAGTGATGTGGTGGTGTGCCTGAGTGATGTGGTGGTGTGCCTGAGTGATGTGGTGGTGTGGACGAGTGATGTGGTGGTGTCCCAGAGTGATGTGGAGGTGTCCCAGAGTGATGTGGTGGTGTTCCAGAGTGATGTGGTGGTGTTCCAGAGTGATGTGGTGGTGTTCCAGAGCGATGTGGTGGTGCCCCAGAGTGATGTGGTGGTGCCCCTGAGTGATGTGGTGGTATCCCGGAGTGATGTGGTGGTATCCCGGAGTGATGTGGCGGTGTCCCTGAGTGATGTGGTGGTGTCCCTGAGTGATGTGGCGGTGTCCCTGAGTGATGTGGCGGTGTCCCAGAGTGATGTGGTGGTGTCCCTGAGTGATGTGGTGGTGTCCCCGAGTGATGTGGTGGCGCCCCCAAGTGATGTGGTGGTGCCCCCGAGTGAAGTGAATATATATCAGTGTTTAATAGTCTGTGTATGTGGATGTCAATGCATGCCACGGCCTGCTAGTGCATGTATACCCGCACGTCAGAAGGGGACTATACACGGATGGCTAATTGTACAGCCCTGGGCGTGTCTGGATGGACAATCATCACAGTGAAGATGTTTGTATGCAATCTAGGTGAGTAAGTCACTGCCCCCTTTCCTGGCAGTGCTTCCTGCTGACGGACCACTGGTCCTACTCTCACCTTGCCCGGGCTCCGGCTCGGTGCCACGGTACCGGCCGTCGTACCTGGAGTCCACCACCTGGAAGCTTTTGGTCCGCAGGTTCTCCAGCATCTCCTCGAAGCTCTTCACCAGCCGACCGCCCAGCGTGGCCTTGAACTGGGCGGGTTCGGGCCTGCTGGCCTCCGCAGTCACAGGGCTGGCCTCCGCAGTCACGGGGCGGCCCTCCCGCACCCAGTTCCGGAATCCGCCGTTGAGCACCGACACCCGAAGGCCCGGAACATCCACCAGGCCCGCGGGGCGTAGAAGGAGCCCAAATGGTCGCCGTCGTAGACCACCACGTGCGTGCTGTTGCCCCCGCCCAGGCTGCCCACGTAGTCGCCGAACAGCTGCTCACCGGGCAGCATCACCTAGTAGATGTATTAAAGGCATGACAAAGTGGTTTGCTGACAGAAGCTGAGTCACTATAGTTGACAAAGGCCAAATTTAGAAACCTGCTCACTACTTTACCAAATTTGGAACACCAGTATACACACTTAATATGCAGCACCCCAGGCTGACCCTCATGTGCCTTTAATTCACCACCGCAGCCCAGGAGTTTCTTCAAGTTCCCGCCGGGCCGCCGCGCTGCCTGCGACGACCCGGAAGCGGTTGGGCAGCCGGCCAATCGCAGCGCGGCCCCAACCGGAAGTCCCGCCCCATCGCGGCGCGAGAGAGAAGCCACTGTCCGAGGAGCCCCGAGGGCTCCTGATCGAGTCCCGGTCCCGAGATGGGGGACCGGGTGAAGAGCGGCCGGGCGCATGAAGAAGGCGGGCCTCTCATGTGGTGAGAGAGCCCCGCAAAGGGCAACCGCCGCCCGAGAGGCACGCCGAGCACCGCCAGAACAGGTGAGTGTGTTGAGGAGGAGGAGGGGTGAGTGGGGGTGGGGTGTGCGCGTGTGTCTGTTGTAGTGTGTCTGTGCGTGCGTGTGTCTGTCTGCGCGTGTGTCTGTTTAAGGGGGGGTGCATGTGTGTGTGTGTGTGTATGCAGTGTGTGTGTGTGCACATGCGTGCGTGAGCCTTTCTTTAAGGGGGGGTGCGTGTGTGTGTGTGTGTATGCAGTGTGTGTATGTGCGCATGCGTGCGGGAGCCTTTCTGTGCATGGGAATATCAGGGACGGCGACGTGCGCGCTCACGAGCTTCAATCTCCGGCAGGAGAAGCTCGTGACAGTCTGCTGTCTACATTCCCCTGAAAGTGATTGCATAAGTTGTCTCGCCCTAGACTAGGCGAGACCTAAAAAACTACTTAATCTAAAAAACAGTCACAGACATGGTGGTCTGCTGACCCGAGCAGGCCACCATCCCTGGGAGTGCTAGTCATTCCCTATGGGGTTGCAAATTGCACCTGCCTCATGAATATTAATGAGGCAAGCAATTTGAGACCCCATTAGGAATCACAAACAGTATCTGAGTCGTAAATTGCGAGTCGCAAAATGGAAGGGTCGTACATTTGGCCACTTGCTTAATGTGAGAGAAGCTCTTGGTAAATTAGCAGTCTTTCGGTATTTGTTCTATTTTGTAGTGCATTGACTCTGCACTAGATGCTTCTCATACATTGTATGCCTACACATGGCACTTATGAAAGAGAAGAGGAAGAGAGGTGAAAGAAAACTGAGAGATAGGCTTACCCAAAGCGAAAGCAAATTTTATCATAAATATAAAAGGTAAAATTAAAGTCAAGCAGAGAAAATTACCAAACTTGCCGTACAGATAACATATTTTGAAGCTGATTAAAGGTTACAATGCTGCAACCAAAATCTGCTGTAATTTCGTTCAGCAGCACTTGCGGTATCACTGTTCAATTTTCCTATGGAAAAATGAATGGGGAAAATGTATTTTGGGGCCCCCACTTTTTTCTTGTCTGCTTCTAAAGAATTTTGGGCCTTATTACATGTTTGGTAGTCCTCCTGCGGTGGTGCCACCTTACCCTCTGCAGGAGGACCACCAAAGGTGCGGTGCGGCTGCCGGCTCATAGGAGAGACTGACATGCAGATCACTGCCATGAGAGTGCCTGCATCACATTCCTGCACAGTATGGAATACACAATGTCATGCCTGCCACACCGTTCAGAAACAGGGGTGCAATTCAAAGGGGGGCTCAACACGTGCTCCCCTGCATGCACCCCTAGTTCCAGGAGTGGCAGGGAGCCATTGCCTCTCTGCCACTCTTTTCATGGTGGGCTCACCACCATGAAAAGGGTGGTGGACAGGCAGCTACTAAAATGCACGGTAGTGCTCTTGATCACTGCTCGACCGCTGCCGGTTCCTGCATCCCCGGCGGATGCATCGGTCCTGTGGTAGTCCAACTGCTACATTCCTAATACTGCGGGTGGACCTGTAGTGTGGCGGTGGTTGGATGGCCACAGCGACACTACAGCTAAAAAGGCTCTTAGTGAGCATTTGGACATTATCACATACAATAAGAAATTCCACAAGCTGAGGAAACATTCTGAAAAACCATTGGGGTCTCCTGACTGCTGATCCCATTATAGACACAGAGGTAGACCAGTACAAAATGATTACACCTAGAAAGCCTAGATAAATAGAGATATGTTAATACATAGCCTCCTTGACACACATTAGACATTCAACAGTCGAATTGGCTCAGTACTCATTAGGGGTTTTTCAAGTTTGAATCATGCAGATCATGTAAACACGGCAATAATCAACATCAATACACACTACCCATGGGTAAAATCAGCAAGATGTCCAAATTCAAAACAGGTACATCCGATTTTGTTGTTTATTCCTTGGAATGTCCCTGAATATTGTTGTACATTAGAGGCACGAAGCTTCCATTATGCAAAGAGATTTTAAAACATATATGAGCAATTAAGAACAATGATCACACCTACCCTGCAGCAAGGCATTTTAATGAAAAAAAACCAGAAAAAAAGGTTAAAGCTTAATTATAGTTAGGAATACGTTATTTATTATAACTATAAAAACCCAATTGAAAATGCACATACATTAAAAATTGCACAGTTATAGTTACAAGCGGCAGCTCGCGCTCACGAACTTACCCTCCGTGGTTGCAAACTTACCATTCGTGATCGCGAGTGGGGAAAAAACTCAGCTGCACGTTATGGAGTGCGGAGAGCAGAAAACTCAGCAAACTCCGCAAATGGAGCGAAGTTTACCACCCAGGCCTGTTTAAAACCTCGCCATATAGTGCATCAAACAATTTTACACACCACATGAAATATAACCTGCCAATCTACAGTGATCCTCCATACATTTATTTAAAGGTATAAACCTATCAAAGTCTTTTATCTTAACACTACACACTTCTATAGTGCCTTATTTATTACTTTACTGTACAGCATAAGTAGTCTGTTGTATTTCATATGTAAATACAGAACAGAGTTAAACTGTGCTGCAATCAAGATGGCTTCCTTGGCTTTCCTTACCCAATCATATTGTGTTTAGTTATCTCCATGTACCATGGTACTTCTGCTGTATACTGACACAACAGACATGACTACGTTTTTCTGCCTCATAACTTTTAACTATTACTGAACCAATTCACATTAAACACCAAAAAAAATCATCTACACACCTCAATCTATGTTCCTGCCAAATTACATAAAAATCCATCCAGCCATCTTTGCGCTACACACAGATAAAAAGTCTATGGAAAATGCATTGTTGTCTAAACCTGTTTTGGACCTCCTCCTTTTCTCTTTACACCCCTCTGATCACTCAACATGAAACTTTGCATTCTCTGTCAATGTAGAGCAAGGAATCGGACTGCAAATTATCATCAAGATTCGTCAAAAGAGCACTAAGTTAAATAACAGTCAAAAATCTGAGGAATTCCTATGTCTAGCTACTGCCGCTCTGTATGTATGTGTATATGTATATATATATACTCTGTAGTTATAGTTGGCATCACCAGAGATAGGGTTTTCAAATATTTTTGTCCCTTAATAACGTTTTGACGAATGTCCTCAAAACTTTGCAGACCTGTGGCACACATTTCATTGTCAGAGGACTGGAAGTTTAACACGTTAGCTTGAAAACGGCAAGTTGGATTTTGCTTAACTTTGGCAGCATTAGATATTAGAGTGACAGATGATTCTTTTGAGTACTGCAGGTAAGTAGAGTAAGTGTTTTTTAAGTTATAAGGTTTTTCAACTTAGTGACATTTTTACAACAATGCTAAAACTAGCCAGGGAGCTCAAAAAATAAACTAAGTTTCAGATTTACTAGACGGATGGAAACCTATAAACCTAAAACAAATATAATACAAATACAATACATCTTAATTTATATAAGTTTTCTTTGCATGTTCTCTGACTCACAAAATGAACAAAAACTATCTTTCTTAAGTATCCCTGTGCAACAAAATGAAAAACTGACCTAGCAGTGAGCCACACAAACTATTTGAAGGACATGATAATTGGTCACTAGGAAAAAAATAACCTCTGTTTTTATAACCATAACAATGATTGCCTTTCATTCACTTTGGCCTTCTTATGTAGCACAATCCTACTCAAAGTAGCAAGGAGGCCCGAAAAAAGTGGACTGCATATGTAAAGTTTCACATTTACTAAATGAATAACTGAAATACCCATTAGTTGCCACATGCTAATGGAAACCTACAAACAAACACATAACAAATTGAATACACCTTAATTTACATAAGTTTACTTTGCATGCTGTCTGACTCACAAATTGAAACTGCCCAACAAGTATAACATTTTGCTTATGTACTCCTGGGCGACAAAATAAAACAAAAGTGAGCTACACAAACTAATATATGGAGGAAATGATAATTGGCAATTAGGAAGAAATATCTTAATTATTGTAACAACAATGATTGGCTTTCATTCACTTTGGGATTAATATTTAGCACAATCCTACTAAAAGTAACAAGGAAGACCAATAAATAAACTAGACCGCATATGTAAAGTTTCAGAATGTCTACATGTACAACTAAAAGGCACATTTATGGTCACATGATTATATAAACCAATAAACACATAAATAACAAATTCAATATATGAAAAGAAAGAAACCATGTTAAATCTGATTGCCACTCTGTATAAAGATAGGAAGTCCTCGGACATTAGCTCCCTAAAACACCTTTCCACCCCTTTGACGAATAACCACATATCTTTCCAGATCTATAAAATTTTCTACATTGTGAGGGGATGTAAGTGTTTGTAGTGAATTGTTAATAGGGTGCAAAAATAAAAGGGCCCCCCAAACGCGTTTTCCACCAATGCATTTTCCATGGATTGTTGTATTTGACATAGTGCGAAAATGGCTGAATGGATTTACCAGAAATGTGGCAGGATTATACATTATGGTGCAGAGATTATGTTTTATGGGTACTGCAGTAAGTATTTAGTAAGTAGGGTAAGTATTTTTTAAGTTATAAGGCATTTAAACTTAGTGATATCTGTCCCCACAGTACGTTTGCAGAATTTCACAAATGTATGTGAAACTACAGCGGTAAATGGCTGTAAACTTATTTAAAAATATATTAAAAAATGTAAATGAATATCCCTACCTATTTCCATTTTTACAAAGTGGTAATAGGTAGGGACCTACTATTTATCTATATCTAAGGCCCTACCATTGAACACAGCCACAGCGTAGTAAAAACAATATGGCTGCCTTTTCATTCTCTAAAACAGTTGCTACCCAATTGTATACAGGCGTGTCATTGCCATGTACTACTGTATATTGCAAAGTAATCACAGAATACTATGGCCCAAAATATAACTAAAAGGAAATGGAGCGAAGTAACACTCCTAACGGACGCACAGCTTGCTCAGTGATTCGCTCACAAAAATGCTTAACAATTTGTCCAATGATTCATACAATTTTATTCAAAATGTTGTAAAATTCATAAACTCTTGATTCTGTCACATCCTCGGTGGTAGATTTCTTTCATCCAATGCATTTCGGGCTTTTTCCCACTAAACCAGTCTCCATAAACCAAACTCTACCCGTCATGTCCCTACCTTTCTCGAGTAACCAGATGATGTCCTTTGCCACGCATCTTGTTTCCTAAACATGAACTTTTACTACGTACGCTCCTGACATTTCCCGATTAAAGAACAGACTCTTGGCTCCACCCCTCAATATCAACCAATCTAGTTGGACACATGTTCACTATCCCAACCTTTCAAACCTCAAATCCCAAAAGGTACTGCCGGCGTTTCCATTCCCCATTTTTCAAAAACATCTTCAAACCACACCCTAGGATACCCCACCCTCCCACAGTTGTTTAACCACATAAATTACCACCTGATTTCAAATGGCCTTCGAGACATGCGATGTAAACATGCAATAACTTTAAAATGTTACATTTTAAAATGTTACATTTTTTTCTTTCCAAATAAGCATACACAGTCCGATTCTGAAATTAAATGTCTCAGCTCCAACCAAAAGTCTCTGAGTTCCGTTATCAGGATGCATGGCTGTTTGAACCAACTCGCATGTGACAGACTGTTCTTGACTTGTTTATCTGTAATCCTTGGGTGTAACTGGCTAAAGGGCAGTATAATGATGCAATCAATTTCAAGAGGTAGCCAAATGCACATCATTCTTCCATGTACTCTTATGTTTATTCCTTCTGTACTCTGTCACGTGCAGCCCGATGCAGTGGTTTGCCCAAATACCACACGTTAGTAATGACTACAAGGAAATGGAGCGAAGTAACACTCCCAACAGACGCACATCTTGCTCAGTGCTTTGCTCACAAAAATGCTTAACAAGTTGTCCAATGATTCATCCAATTTTATTCAAAATGTCGTAATCTTCACAAACTCTTATTCCTGTCACATGTGGGGCTCTTTTTAGTATCCAAACATTTCAACTGCAACAGATATGCCCATCCAGGCCTTTCTCTGTAGCATGGTGATACATAAACATCCTCGGCGGTAGATTTCTTTCACCGAACGGTACTCCACTCTATGCCATTTTACTATATGCCACTCCACTCTACTCAATCTACTGTACGCTAATTCACTATATGTCCCACATTGTACGCTACTCCATTAGACTCCTGTGTATGGCACTCCATTGTACACCACTTGATTTTATGCTATTCAATTTGACCCCACTTCAATCTGCGCCACTCCACTGTATGGTATTGCAGCTATACTAACGCTCTCGTCATCCAATTTTACCTGTCACAAGTAATGGTTGTTCCTATCTACAAGCAACTTTCACTTAACCTTTAGGTAAGCGGTTAACACGTGCACTTTAATATAAATCATAGATTACTCGAATCCATCCCATATTGTGCATCTTTTTCTCTTTTGATAGGTTTCCAATACGACATTTTAATCTAGTATGGTATTTTTCCACCAGTTGACTGGAACCCACATTTTGAATATACAAAGTCGAATTTCAGGGTAAGAACGCTAAAGGAACACCCTTTTATCATACTAACAACAGCAACAATATGTGCATTAATGTGATCATACAATTTACCCGTAGGTTTTCTCTGCCTTGTTTCTATATTATAACCTAAAAAGAGAAGAGAATTGTAGCACGCCCACGTACGCTGCCCACGCATAAGAGTATTAGGTAAGAGTACACTAATTTTGTGAATGGATATTAGGCTACTATTTATAAAGAGGATAGATCTATTCCTCTGTTTACTTAAAATAGCACCCTTTTATTTTAGGTCAAATAATCCAATAACTCCCAGTAAAATAAAAATACTCATCTCAATTTCCTATAAACGTAGTAATTCCTTACTACCTATCCTTTTTGCTTTGTTCCATCTTTTCTTTCATCTTTACTGTTTACTGTTTTAATAAGTACGACTGAATTGGTCTTTCTCATAGTTTAGGAACAGACATGTGCATATATCTCTGTGAATACGTCTCCTGTAAATTGTATTTTGAAAACTGAACATTTAAAAAAGTTTACTACATCTGTGACAAGACTCATACAGATATGGTAGCAAATATGTATTAATGATTATAAGTAAAAAACAACTTTTATCCATGATATATATACCAAATAGGATAGCCTACATGCATACCCTTTTGGTCATTTGTCCTTAGTGAAACTAAATATTTGCTGTCCTTCATGAATAAGTTATTACGTATCTTACTACTTCTGTGAACACAATTTATATCATGTCTTGTTTCTAAAATCTATGGTATATTCACTAATTAAGTCATGTGTTGTTTCAGAGACCAACGTCTATGCATAGTTAGTCTAGCTGTTGAGTTGTTTAATTAAAGCGGTACATCATGAACCTGGAATGAAGATTATATTTTTACCAATAGAATGCAGTAACAAACTATTAACTAGTTCAGTTGTAATTATGTCACGATAGGATTACAATAACAGTAATACTATGTTATAATTATGTTTTACAGAGCTTGTTGATGGTTAAAGTCCTGATGAAGGCATATTGTACATGTCGAAACGCGTTGACTGGATGCCATCTGACTTCTTTTTAATCTGTTTTGTGAATACATATGTATCATTATTTTTATCAATTGTGACTAATGCACTTACTTTTTATCCCCTTTTTATCAAATTAAATATGAATATTTTTTCTAACTGAACTAGTTTGTTTGTTGAATCTATTGTGTATTTTCCTTAGTGTATGCCTGGGATTGTTATTTTTCACATATGGTATTGCAGCCCCTCCAGTCTACAGCCACTTCAGTCTACACCACTTTATTAAACGCCACTCTACAGTCTGTTACTCCACTATACTCTATTGCACTCAACGGCACTCCACTGTACAACACTCTGCTTTATGCCACTCCACTCTAGGCTACTACACTGTTACACAACTCTACTCTATGCCCGTCCACTCTATGCTATTAAAATGTATGCTACTTCAATGTACACCACTCCACTGTATGCCACTCTGCTATGCGCTACTCTAGTACATGATATTTCACTATATGCCACTCCACTGTATGCTATTTACTGGTATGCCACTCCACTCTATGCCATCCACCCTACTCCACTCCATTCTACGCTATTTAATTGGATGCTACGCCACTGTATGCCACTCCACTCTATGCTACGACACGCTACCCCATTCCAGTCTACACCAATCCAGGCTACACCACTTCACTGTATGCCACTCCACTGTATCCTACTCCACTATATACTATTCCAGTCTATGCCATTCTACTCTACACCACTCCACTCCACTCTACCCTATTCCTTTGTATGCTCTCCACTATACAACGTTCCAATCCACTCTACGCCACTCCACTCCAATGTATGATATTTCACTCTACCCCACTTAACTGTACACTCCTCCAATCTACACCACTCCACGGTATGCCCCTTTACTCTACACTGTTCCAGTCTACGCTATTCCACTCTATGCTATTCTACTTTATGCCACTCCACTGTATTCCACTCTACGCTATTCCACCACACTATTCCACTCTATGCCACTCCATTCTACACTGTACGCAACTATAATTTTTGCCCCATTACATTATGTTATTCAACTCTACCCCACTCCACTGTACTCCACTTCACTGTACGATATTACACTCTACCCCACCCCACAATACACCACTCCAGTCTAAACCACTTCACTGTACGTCACTCCACTATATGCTACTACACTACATGCTATTACGCTTTAAGGATGTATGACATTACAACGCATGCTTTTACCACGCATGCTTTTACATCGCAACTTTTACAATGCATGCCTTTACAACGCAGAGTGTTGAGGCGTGCTGGATAGTGAATAGTTTAATTTACTATTCCAACTCCAGTCCCCGTAGATAGTAGGGAAGGTGTTGGATAGTAAATTAAATCTATTCCCTATCCTAGAGCGCCCCCCAGCGCAATGCGTTGTAATGGTTTGCGTTGTAAAAGTTGCGAAGTAAAAGCACTGCGTGGTAAAAGTTGCGTTGTAAAGGATGTTTCCCCGCTTTACGCCACTGCAGTGTACGCTACGACACTACAAACTATTACACCCTATGTCCCTCCATTGTCTGCCGCTTCAGTCTACGCTACTCCAGTCTACGCTTCTCCATTTTATGCCACTCCACTGTTCGCTACTCCACTCTATGCCACTCCAGTGTACTCTTCTCCACTCTATAGAACTCTACTCTACAAAAATCTACTACACTCAATGCATCTCTACTAGACTCTACTCTACTCTATCCCCGTACACTTCAATGTCCAAATTTGCACTCAAGTCTATGCTTGTACACTCCATTGTACAACCCTCTACTCCACTCTACAACAGTCTCCAACACTGTAAGACACAGCACTCCACACTACTGTATGAGACGCTATTCCAAGTTATAACAGTTTCCTTAATGCTACGCCACTTTAATGTATTTCACCCCACTCTACCGTAATCCACTGAACCCTACTACACTCTAAGCCGTTCAACTGTACGCCACTTCACTCTACTTTATTGCACTCTATGCCACTTCACGCTTCTACACTCCAGTGTACAGTATTCCACTGTATGCTACCACACTTTACAGCAAGCCACTTTACGCCACCCCATTGTATGACACTCTCCTCCACTCTATAAAAGTCTACCATACTTTATGGCACTCTACGACATTCTACTCCACTCTATGCCCGTACTCTCCACTGTCCAACTCTATACTCCACTCTAAGCCCGTACACACCAATGTTCAACACTCTATTACACTCTACGACGCTCTTCTATAGGACACAGCATTCCACTCTACTGTACAAGACCCGACTCCAATTTATAACAGTTCACTACCTACGCTACATCAGTACACTCCACTCCATGCTCCTTTACTCTATGACCAATACAGTCTATTGTACTTTACTCCTCACAATGTTACACCACTCCACTTGACACTACTCCACTGTACAAGACTTTACCTCACACTAAGCTACTGTGCAACAATCCACTGTATGCAGCGCCACAGATTCACACACTACTGTACTCTGTGTAGCTCCACTCTATAACACTCTACTAGACTTTATGCCAGTCTCCAGCACTTTACACCTGTCTATACCCCTTCACTTCACTATACACCACTGTCCTATACTGTATGCCACTGTACAACCCTCTACTCCACTCTACTGTACAATACTCTAGTACACTATACAGCACTGTATGCAACTATTTGTATGCCACAGAACCCAATTTTAATCCACTCTACTCTGACAAAGTACGCCACTCTACTCCATTACTCTACTTATGTCACGCCACTCTACACCGCTCAATGCCATTATTCTCTATAATCCTGTATGCCAATCCACTCTCCCACACTCTACAACCCTGTATTGTATTGGACACCACTCCACGCTACAAAATTCAACTAGACTGAATGCCACTCTACTCTGCTATAGTCTACATCACTTTCCAATACTGTACGGCACCCCACTCTCTCTACTGTACAACACAGTACTCACATTTATGAAACTTTACTTTACTGTGTGCAATGCCACTCCACTCTAACGTACTCCACACCACTATGGTCTACAACACGCCACTCCACTCTAATAGACGTCACTCTACACTACCCTACTCCAGTGTACTCCACTCCAATATACTCCACTCTACTACACTGTATCCCACTCTTCACCTCTGTTCTATACTCTGCCCCATGGCGCTCCACTGTCCGACTCTCGAGTCTATTGTATTCAATTCCACTCTACAACATTGCACCACACTCTATGCCACTCTGTGACACTTTTCTCCATTCTATTCCCATCCACTCTACACAACTGTAGTACACCGTATGACACTCAACGACAAGCCACTCTACTATATGATACAGCACTCCACTCTACGACAGTCTCCTCTACTTTAATGACACTCCACTTGAATATCCTCCACTCTATGACACTCTACTCCCTACTGAAACACTCTACTCCACTCTCTGCCAGTCTACAATACCCTACTCTACTGTACGAAATGTCATTATATATATATATATATATATATATATTGCATATATATATATATATTGCATATATATATATATATATATATATATATATATATATATATATATATATATATATTTTTTTTTTCAAGGGGGCAGGGGGGTCTGCCAATAAACCACTTTGGTTAAAACAACAACTTGGAGTGCCGTCCTTTTTGACCTCTGCGAGAATTACGGAGGTGTGTGCAAACATATATATATATATATATATATATATATATATATATATATATATATACATATATATATATATATATATATATATATATATATATATATATATATGCAATAAAAAGAAAACAAAGGTTAAAGGTTAAATATCATTTGGAAAAATTATTTTCCCCATACAAACCAGGTTTAAACTACACAAACATAAAAATTCTAACGTCATAAGTTTAATTTACAATGTATCCACCACCTTCAAATTATTATGAGTAGCGGACATTATTACTCACTCTTTTCAGCTCACTAACCAGACGACACAAACTATAACTCACCACTCTTCCATGCACTGTGTTGTGAATAATAATGGCATTTGAGAAGTTATAAGTGTTGTTATGAATGCTATGATTTCACATGATATAAGTGATGTATTATGCAAGGGTATAAACTGCATGAAAAAGGCATGAGTTAAAGTTAATGTAGTAGGGTGAGGGAGGTGAAAAACTATGTTTAGAGTTGGGTGACTTATTGTAATCTGAAGGTGGTGCATAAATTATAAATTTAAGTTATAATAAAAACTTTACAATTTGTAATGTTTGTGTATTTTAAGTTTGGTTTGTATAGAAAGACTACATAAGGTATTTCTAACTATAAATTATCCTTAACCCTTGTTTTCTTGATTGTATGGTAATGGTTTTTCCTTTCTAATAAAAATGTGTTTCAAATCGCAGTGTAAAGTGTCACTGATTGGAGTGTCGTAAAGTGGAGTTTAGGACAGTACAGTAAAGGAGAGTGTTATAGACCCTAATGTCGTAGAGTGGAGCACTGTAAACTGGATGTAACTTTCAGTGGAGTAAAATGTTATGCAATGGAGTGGCGTGGTGTATCATTTAATGAAGTGGAGTATAGTTGACTGTAGTGGCGTGTTGTACAGTGGAGTGTCATCGACTGTAGTGTCATGAAATGGAGTGTTGTGGAGTGGAGAAGAGTGGCATCATGTAGAGTGGAATAGAGTGTAACAAAGCTTTGTAGAGTGTAGTGTTGTCTAGTGTAGTGTACTCCAGTCGCATGGTGGAGAGTCTCCAACAGTGTATTGCTGTGCAGTGGAGTATCATCATTTGTGAGAACGCAGTGCATCATAGAGTGGCGAGTTGTAGTTACTGTTGTCTGGTTAGCGAGCTAAAAAGAGTATAACGAGGTCCACTACTTATAATAATTTGAAGGTGATGATAAATTGTAAATGAAAGTTATAGCTAAAGATAAAGGGCCAGATGTACCACCTAGAATTGCATGGGCAAACCGTTTTACGGACCCGTTTGCGCATGCAATCTCTGTCTGGGCCATGTACAATTCCTAAATAGCGAGTCGCAATTCATTTGCGACTCTCTATTTAGGAATTCCGAGTCGCTATCAGGATGGGGCGTTCCCTTCCTAATAGCCACCCCAAAGCAATGTTTAAATGTTTTGCAGGACCCTTCCCCTTTGCAAATGCATGCACAATTATTTTCTAAGGGTAGGCAGTGGTCCCAGGTACCACAGCCTGCCCTTAAAAAATGAAACAAAAACGTTTGATTTTTTTTTTAAATGCATCCTTTTTTCCTTTAAGGAAAATGGGATGTATTTTAAAAAAACAGCTTTGTCTAAAAGCAGCCTCAGACCAGGTGGCCTGCTGAGCCCTGCAGGTCACCATCCCTGGTAGGGCCTGTCATTCCCAATAGGCCCACAAATTGTGGGAGGTTCATTAAAATTCATGAGCCTCGCAAATTGTGACCACATTGGGAATCGCTAACAGTGTCTGAGACATTGTAGTACATGCGATTTAGCACCTCGCAATTTGCGACTCGCAGTTTGCTGCAAATTTTGAGGGGCTAAATCCAATGGTCGTACATCTGGCCCTTAGAATTGTTTTAGTTTGTGAAGTTTAAACTTGCCCCTCTCCCGCCCTGCCCCACCATCGCCCAGCAGCACGCCCTCGGTGAGCCGCCACTGCTGAGGTTAAAAGACTACATGTGAGTATTAAGTGGTGCATTGCTTAAAGCAGCGCCTTCATTTCTCGTGTGATACTGATCATAATGTTTTCCTTCCTGCTCAGGTAAAAATATCTCCCCTCCCACCCTCACTAAGGGCCATATGTATCATGCAAATTCACAATTGCAAAGGCCGAAATTCGCAGAATTTCGGCCTTTACGAATGCAAATTTGCTAAATGGAATGTATGAAGCAAAACTGGTGCAAAATAAGGAATCACAGAATTTACGATTCCTTATTTTGCAATTGCATTTAAGGAATCGCAAATTTTGCAATTCCTTAAATGCAATGTATGTAGCCAAAAAAATTAGCAAAATGCCCTTAAGGAATCGCAAATTACGACCAACTTCTAGTTGGTGGTAAGTTGCGAATTCCTTGAAAAATGCATATTTTTGCATTTTTCAGAGTGCCATGTGATGCACATACATGCCCTTAGGGCATGTATGTGTGCCACATGTGCACCCATGCATATTTCAGGGGTGCAACAGGGTGTCCTTTGGACACCCCTGCACCCTTAAAATTATTCTCAATTTGCGATTAGCAAATTGTGAATTGCAAATTGAGAATAACTTCCTGTTCATTCCTATGGGCCTCCTGGCCCCTAGAAATGAATGGGAAAGTATTCCTTAATTGCGATTCGCAATTTGCTAATGGAATTCTAAGGAATCGCAAAAAATTGCGATTTTCTACATACATGCCCATTTGTGATCCTCAAATAGCGATTTCTTAAAAATCGCTATTTGATCATCGCAAATGGGTATCTTGATACATATGGCCCTTTGCCTCTTCAGCACAGAGCAATCAGATAGGCTAAAACAAAACTTGCATTAGCCGAGTTAGAGGAGTACTTGCAAAACATTACTTTAAGGGTGGCCCGACTTAGGAGGTCATTAGGATAGCGGGCGGAAAACCACCCTGACCGCCATGGAGGCAAAAACCAACCGCCTGCCTGCACCGCAGATACACCGGCGGCCACATTAGGATAAACCGCCACTAAAGACCGACCGCGGCGGTAGCGGGCCAAGCAAAGCCGTCCGACGCGGGCGATGATGGCCAAAAATTGACCGCGGCGGTCGGAAAAGCAGCGGAAAATCTACAACCCGCCACAAGGACAGCGGACACACCGCACGGGAAATTAGGATAACCCAGAGGGTGTCGCGGTTGGAACCGCTGTTACCGACCGCCGCAGTCGCACACATGAGTGAATGGGAAAAATAGCGGAAGAGCTGCCAAACTGTGGAGGAATAAAATCAGCCATGCCCCCCAAATACATAACATACATACAAATAAAACAAATAAAGCTAAAATAAAATAAAAACCCTGGACAACTCCCACAACACACCTGACACCCAAAATCAACTTGGACACACCCACACAGCTGAGTATAAAGCCACCCCCTTCACAAACCACAATCATTTGCAACATTCCTGAATAGAAGGCCATACCCCACATCTAACAGGAGAGGCAAAAGAGCACAGCACACACACACATCCACCGCCACCATCACCACCACATTTACACCAGCACAAATAATCCCACAGCACACAACACACCTCACACCTCAACACCATACCCCTGCACCCACACCCCTGCACCCACAAACACCTCAACCACCACACACCATGACAACACCAAAAATGCCCAAATTCATAGAGAGTGAGTTGACAGTCATGGTCAATGAGATTGTAAGAGTAGATCAACAACTGTTTGGTAGCCTGGTCCAACAGACATCATTAGCCACGAGGACACAAATGTGGGAAAGGATAGTCCAAAGGGTGAATGCAGTAGGGACCACCCCAAGATCCAGGTAGGAGATCATGAAGCGGTGGCATGATCTCAAGAGGGTTGTCAAGGAGAGTAGGAGTAAGAACTGGACGCTGGCGAACGTGACTGGCAGTGGCCCTCCACTCCCACAGAAAACATTCACAACATGAGAGGAGAAGGTTCTTGCCATACTGCTTCCTGAGAGTCTCACAGGAGTAGCCGGGGGAGCGGAGGCTGGTAAGTACAAACAAATGCCTAACAACACACTGAGAAGTACTTCCTTGCAATACCAAAACACCATTACACTGTCCACCCTCACACAACAGGTAGCTAGCCATCTTGCTTATGAGGCCTGTATGGGGGAGGGAGTCCTGCACTACCACTCCCAACATGCCCCCTGTCCCATAGCTGAGCAGGATACAGGCCTCCCCCACACAGGAGCATGTGTCAGCCATTGCACTGTTCACCAAACAGACTTATAGGTCGGTATCCATCTTGTATTGGAGCACTGTTAGGGGGTGGGAGGCCCTGAATCACTACTCCCAGCATGCCACCTGGCCCACACTCCAGCAGCATTGAGGCCTCCCCCACCCAGGAGCATGTGTCAGCCATTGCACAGTTCAACAAACAGACATACAGGTAGCTCGCCATCTTGCTTAGGAGGCCTGTATGGGGGAGGGAGTCCTGCACTACCACTCCCAACATGCCCCCTGTCCCACAGCTGAACAGGATACAGGCCTCTCCCACCCAGGAGCATGTGTCAGTCATTGCACTGTTCACCAAACAGACTTACAGGTCGGTATCCATCTTGTATTGGAGCACTGTTTGGGGGTGGGAGGCCCTGAATCACTACTCCCAGCATGCCACCTGGCCCACACTCCAGCAGCATTGAGGCCTCCCCCACCCAGGAGCATGTGTCAGCCATTGCACAGTTCAACAAACAGACATACAGGTAGCTCGCCATCTTGCTTAGGAGGCCTGTATGGGGGAGGGAGTCCTGCACTACAACTCCCAACATGGCCCCTGTCCCACAGCTGAACAGGATACAGGCCTCTCCCACCCAGGAGCATGTGTCAGCCATTCACTGTTCACCAAACAGACTTACAGGTCGGTATCCATCTTGTATTGGAGCACTGTTTGGGGGTGGGAGGCCCTGAATCCCTACTCCCAGCATGCCCCCTGGCCCACACTTCAGCAGCATGGAGACCTCCCCCACCCAGGAGCATGTGTCAGCCATTGGACAGTTTAACAAACAGACTTACAGGTAGGTAGCCATCTTGTATTGGAGTACTGTTTGTGTGTGGGAAGCCCTGTATCACCACTCCCAGCATGTCCTCTGGCCCACACTCCAGCCGCATGGAAGCCTCCCCCATCCAGGAGCATGTGTCAGCCATTGCACAGTTCAACAAACAGACATACAGGTAGCTAGCCATCTTGCTTAGGAGGCCTGTATGGGGGAGGGAGTCCTACACTACCACTCCCAACATGCCCCCTGTCCCACAGCTGAACAGGATACAGGCCTCCCCCACCCAGGAGCATGTGTCAGTCATTGCACTGTTCACCAAACAGACTTACAGGTCGGTATCCATCTTGTATTGGAGCACTGTTTGGGGGTGGGAGGCCCTGAATCACTACTCCCAGCATGCCCCCTGGCCCACACTCCAGCAGCATTGAGGCCTCCCCCACCCAGGAGGATGTGTCAGCCATTGCACAGTTCAACAAACAGACATACAGGTAGCTCGCCATCTTGCTTAGGAGTCCTGTATGGGGGAGGGAGTCCTGCACTACCACTCCCAACATGGCCCCTGTCCCACAGCTGAACAGGATACAGGCCTCTCCCACCCAGGAGCATGTGTCAGCCATTCACTGTTCACCAAACAGACTTACAGGTCGGTATCCATCTTGTATTGGAACACTGTTTGGGGGTGGGAGGCCCTGAATCACTACTCCCAGCATGCCCCCTGGCCCACACTCCAGCAGCATGGAGACCTCCCCCACCCAGGAGCATGTGCCAGCCATTGCACAGTTCAACAAACAGACATACAGGTAGCTAGCCATCTTGCTTAGGAGGCCTGTATGGGGGAAGGAGTCCTACACTACCACTCCCAACATGCCCCCTGTCCCACAGCTGAACAGGATACAGGCCTGCCCCACCCAGGAGCATGTGTCAGCCATTGCACTGTTCACCAAACAGACTTACAGGTCGGTATCCATCTTGTATTGGAGCACTGTTTGGGGGTGGGAGGCCCTGAATCACTACTCCCAGCATGCCCCCTAGCCCACACTCCAGCAGAATGGAGACCTCCCCTACCCAGGAGCATGTGTCAGCCATTTCACAGTTTAACAAACAGACTTACAGGTAGGTAGCCATCTTGTATTGGAGTACTGTTTGTGTGTGGGAAGCCTGTATCACCACTCCCAGCATGTCCTCTGGCCTACACTCCAGCAGCATAGAAGCCTCCCCCACCCAGGAGCATGTGTCAGCCTGTTGCACTGTTCACCAAACAGACTTACAGGTCGGTATCTATCTTGTATTGGAGCACTGTTTGGGGGTGCGGGCCCTGAATCACTACTCCCAGAATGCCCCCTGGCCCACAGTTGAGCAGGATACAGGCCTCCCCCACCCAGGAGCAAGAGTCAGCCATTGCACTGTTCTCCCTCACTTACCAGGTAGGTAGCTATCTTAACTCTTCCTGATGTGTGTGTGGGAGACCTGCATCCCGAAATGCTGCAACAATTGCATGCAATGCATTGACATCCAACATGTATGAGTAAATGATGTTCCTCTGCGCTATGAAATTACACACAGTGTCGCCATGAATTGTACTACTGCTGACTTCATATTTGTGTAGTGTACAGACAGGCCATTACACGCAGCTGGGACAATACTTGCACAGTGTCCAACACTGAACATTCCCCATCTACTCCACAGGTGATGAAGAACTCACTGCTGAGGATCACACCAACGACCAGCAGAGCCAGTCTCCACCCCCAGCACATGGACTCGCAGATGCGGAGTCCCAGGACAGTTTGGACGAAGAGCTCCAGGCTGGCCCATCTGGTGTGCCACAGACCCAGAGGTCCCAGGCCCCCATCCTCCCCACCACATCTCCTGCGGCAACAAAAGCGCCGCAGACCCCTGCTGTTAAGGCCTCTGCCTCCACCGCAGCCACCACCGCCACTACCACTAGTACCACCACTACCACCTGCAGCACCCTCCCTGTCCCAGGGGATGACCAGCCCACAGCAACTACTGTGGAGGGCAGGGAGAGAGTGCGCGGACCGACAGTGGCGAGGCAAGAGGTCCGTGGCAGCAAAGCAGGTGGGAGGGCCAGGGTCACAACTAGACCTCGGGAGGAGTGGACACCATCCCTGGACCATTTCACCAGAGTAGTGGAGGCATACCAAGAGGTCCAGGGACAAAGTGGCCATTTGGATGAACTATTAAGGACGCTCATCCTGCTGATGAGTTCCATCGACAACCGCCTTGGACAGATGGTGGACCTCATGGGCCAGAAAGTGGCGTTGCAGAGGGACAGGCCTGTGTCCCAACCCCATCTCCGTCCCCTCCTGTTGTGCCGCAGGATGACAGTACACCATCCTCCCCTGCGTCAACAGAGAGGGACGAGTCCCCTCACGCCGCTGGCCATTCAGCAGGCCCCCCACAGCCAAAAAGATCTAGGGGGTCTCCAAAGAAGAGCCTGGGAGTCTCCGGAGGCAAAGCACCTGCCACACACCAGTCACAGAGCCAGCCGTGATGACAACCCTCTTCCCTACTGCATTGACTGTTTGGACTGTCTTTACCCACATTTCCTTGGCAATGGCCCCTGTCTGTTGGACTGGGTCACCACATCCATGTGGACTCTACTCTTGCATCTCAACGAACAGGACTGTCAACTCATTGCTCATTCCCCACTGTTATGTAAATATTCCCGCACAAATCACATGTCCACTGTCAAAATAAAATACCTGATGCACCAGATTTTGTGCAGTATTGTTTTTAGTGCAATATTTACAATGTTGACAATGTCCATGATGTGTCCAAATGATGTACAGTATGTAGTGCAGGATTCGTCTGTAGCACCTAGGGAGACACAACAGAACAACAGTCACTAGTCTCATTGTGGCATCACAGGCAGAACACTACACAAAACATACACAATACACTACAGGCATACTAGACAATGGGCTACAGGGGGGCTCAACAGCCAATGCCGACTGGGTTATGCAGAGTCACCTGTGAATGACAAACACCCATTGTAATGTTGCACAGCCAGAGTGCAGCAGGTAACACACAGCACACCATATCAGTAGGCATACTCACCCACAATCCAATCACGCTCTGGATGCAGATTCTCCATCATCCGGGGTACCATGCTGTTCCTCATGATGTACGAATCATGCGCCGAGCCAGGATACTTCGCACACACATGAGAAATGGTCATGTCTGCAAGGCACACCACCTGCACATTGATGGAATGATAATGTTTGTGGTTCCTATATATGTGCTCCGTCGCCTGTGGTGCCACCAAACCTACATGGGTGCAATCGATGGCACCAACAACATGTGGGATGCGCCCAAGGGGATAGAAGTCACCCTTCACGGCAGTCAATTCTCCTCCCCTGGGGAAATGGATGTAGCAATTCCGATAGAGCATCATGGCAGCAAGAACATCTCTCAGCACCATGCTGAACATGGGCTGTGACATCCCTCCAGCGCTAGCCACGGTCTCCTGGAAGGAACCTGTCGCAAAAAAGTGGAGTGCTGCTATCACCTTGCATGTGGGTGTGAATGCTGTAGGATAGTGACGGCGAGGCTGAAGGTGGGGCTCCAATAGATCACACAGGATCTTCAGTGTTGGTCTGTCCAGGTGGAATTTCCTAATTATTGCAATATTCTCCATGTCTTCCAGCACTGTCAGGTGATGTAGGAGATTTGGCCTCCTAGTTGAGAAGTAAAATTGAAAATGTCAGTAACAACCATCATGAGATGGCCACAGCACATACCATGAATGATGTCATGGAAAGACATTGACTGCCTGAGAGATGCATGGCACACCAGATACATGGCTGGCCTTTTGATACACACAGAGGTAACACCTCTTCACTGTCAATACACAAGTGCCACAATGTGAAAGCGCTCATACTGGAGATCACAATTCACATGTGCAGGCAAGGTGCAGCAACATCCGCAAATGTTTTGGAAATTACCATGTCTGTATCACACCCATCTTCTGTACCTGTCACAACTCAATGCATCATCTAAACTCTGCACACATCCATCAACACAATGATCACAGTATCAGGAAAACGTTCAGTTGTGTGCATGAGCTGTTGTGAATGCACCAGTCTGATACGATACAATGCAGTGACACAAGCCTTGCCAAGGTCATCACAGACCCACAACAAATGGATTTGTACCACATCATGAACACCAGCTCAAGAGTGTCAAGCATCATCAGCCATGAAATGCATAAGTAACATGGCAGGGACCACAGACCAAAGTGTGTCACACTGAACGTGCGTCCACCTGTGGATGAGATGGAAGTTTGGCATTGTGTGTACAATAATGTGCCCTTCACCATGTTACTGCTGTGTACTGCTGTGTACTGATACAGTGTTCAGGATTGACATAGCCATTAATGGTCATCTAAATAGCGGTACCAACCGCCTGTCCCCGGCGGTGTGACACCAGCACCACCCCCTTCACAAGTTCGGAAGCCATTGGCATATGGACATGTGTACATGGCGGTGGGCATGCTCCGCCGCATGATTCGCGGTACCTACCGCCTGTCCCCAGCGATGTGACACCAGCACCACCCCCTTCACAAGTGTGGAAGCCATTGGCATATGGACATGTGTACATGGCGGTGGGCATGCTCCGCCAGCGCGTAGGCGCTCATTGGATACATTTGAATGATGCACTATCGCGGTAGCGCACCCCGGGCACCCGTGGTGCATCACCGCCATAGAGCATTGCCTACAGCCAATGGGAGCGATGATCGCGGTGGCATGATGCAGATTTGAAAAAAGCGGAAGGTGTGCTCCGTCACCGCGGAGGCGGTCATTGGATGATTTTGAAAGAGGCAGACCTGGACAACCAATGGCGCTGCTTTGCAGCTTACAGACTGCCCCATGGGCTTATGAGTTTGTGGGAGTGAGCCTCACATTTCCACTGCTCACAGTGCCTGCTGCCTGGGACCCTCTCCTGCTGCTGCCTCCTGAGCCTGCTGCCTGGGACCCTCTCCTGCTGCTGCCTCCTGAGCCTACTGCCTGGGACCCTCTCCTGCTGCTGCCTCCTGAGCCTGCTGCCTGGGACCCTCTCCTGCTGCTGCCTCCTGAGCCTGCCGCCTGGGACCCCTCACCACTCACTTCCGCCACAGGTGTTCCATGTCCACAGGGATGGCAAGGACAGAGAAGATCCGTGCCAGTCCATTCACCAACGAGGTGCTGGCACAGTACCCAAGTCTGTTTGGTAGTCCCAATGTCGTGGTAAGTCACCATGAAGGTAGCTGTCGGGCAGGGGGGTGTCAGACGTGTAGTTGTGCTGCTGCAGTATATGCCTGAGGGTGTGAGGTTGTGTCAAACACTAACAGACAAGCTGTCTCATGGGCGAGGGAGTGTGTGTGTGTCACAATGTCACTCTTTGCCATGCCTGCACCTGTATGTGTGAGTGGGGAGTGTCACATTGTCAGCCATACAGAGCCACCGGATGTTTGCCATGTAGGTGCCAGGACAGTAATTACTTGTGTGAGTATTTCTGTGTGCCCGTGTTGTCTGACTCAGTGTGACCCAGAGAGTCGGGCCAATGGCTGCCCACACAAATGAAAAACACCACCAGTCTTACATGTTCATTGCACCAGTTCCTTCCCACTGAATATTAGATATGCCACATCTGTGCCGTGTACTTGCAGACTTACACACTTCTGTCGCTGCATATTATGCTAATGAATCTTGCATTTGTGAGATTATCCTGGACCCTCTACGCCTAAGCATGGGCGGAAAATCCGTTCCGCTCGCGGATTTTGCGGATTTTCGGTAAATTCGCAATCCGCGAACTCTCGCAAATTTACCGTAAATCCGCAAACTCACACGCAGCGGATTTGTTTTCTTGGTGATACAATATTGCGGTGTGCGGCGTTCACTTACCGTCATTCAGCGCTTGCCGAGTTGTTTTTCTCGATATTTTGCGAGTGCTGCGCCATTTTGGATCTTGCTGCAGGATCCCGCTGGAGTTTGGCGACGCATCGCAAGAGTTCGCAATTGCGAACATGTAGGTGCGGCGGGCAGCAACAATCTCGCACTCGCGAAATTACAAAATTTGCAATTCTGCACAAGAAATCCACTAGCAAGCAGCATAGACCTTCTGAAAATGATGATTTTTATCAGAATAACTCCTCAGGTTGACATTTGCCTGCACTTTTTTGAATTTGAGGCCTTTTGACTTTATTTGGATCACTTTTGGATTAGAAATCAACTTTCACAAGTAAGTTTGTTTGGGGCATTACAGTTTCTGTTTTGCAGAAAAACGAGTCTTGCAAAACTGAAAGCACTCAGCAGGTGCAAAAGTTCACTCATCATTAGAAACCATTCCCTGTAGTACTTCCTGAGGGGCCCCTCCAGAGTTCAGTTGCCTATGTTTGTTTGGGGCATTACAGTTGCTGTTCTGCAGAAAAACGAGTTTTGCAAAACTGAAAGCACTCAGCAGGTGCAAAAGTTCAAACTCATCATTAGTAACCATTCCCTGTAGTGCTTCCTGACTGGGGCCCCTCCAGAGTTCAGTTGCTAGTTGCAACAATTCTATGACCCTGCTCTGACCCTCACAGCAGGCTCATAGAATAGCTACAAGTAGGCCACAAAGGTCCTGGAAAAAAAAATTGCACTGCAACAGAAAGCAAATTACAGATAAGGAAGCAGGTGCCAGACTGGAATTTTAAAACAGTGACACATTAATAAATCAACCCCAAATTAATTCATGTCAGTTGAAGCAGGGCAGGTGTGCTTGCTTTTCCCCCCATAATCTACAGTGATGAACCAGAGGGTGGCATTGATGTACCAGAGGGTGGCATGGGTGAAACAGGGTGGCAGTGGTGAAACAGAGGGTGCTGTGAACCTGTGATGAATGAACCAGACGTAGAAACAACATAGTCGCAACCGTTGCGAGCCGACAAGTAAGTTCGCAATTGCGAACTAGTACAAAACCCTCGCCAACTGGCAGAAACCCTTGCGAACACAAAAAAAATCCGCAAATTCGCG
The DNA here is from genome assembly GCF_964263255.1 of Lissotriton vulgaris. Lineage (NCBI taxonomy): Eukaryota > Metazoa > Chordata > Amphibia > Caudata > Salamandridae > Lissotriton > Lissotriton vulgaris. Next base: position 1,734,904,408 of record NC_141691.1, read on the forward strand.
AGAATTCGCGGATTTTGCGGATTGCGAGTTCGCAAATACGCAAATTCGCGAACGCCAGATTCGCAAAATTCGCCCATGCTTATCTACGCCCCAATGTGTGCCTGCAATCACATCTGTGTGGGCCATGCTAAGTGCCCTTGTGAGGGGCCCCCCAATTTGGGAGGGAGGGAGGTTACAATAGGTCCTGAGTCTGGGTCTTGCTACTGTACTGATTGATGTTGGTACCTGACATTGTGGAACTGGTCATTAACCCTTCTTTTCTCTCATACATGCAGCTCAAGGTAAACCAGCGTAAGGCCTTGTGGAGGGCCATTGCGGCAAAGGTGCGAGCCCTGGGGGTATCCAACCGTCGACGCACACACTGCCACAAGAGGTGGGACGACATCAGTCGGCTTGCAAAAACCGTGGCTGAGATGACATTGGGGATGCTACCACGCACACTGCATTTGGCACGGTGCAGCATGACTCCAGTGATGGGCCGCATCTTGGCAGTGACTCATTCAGACCTGGATGCACGTCTGAAGGAGCATGGCAAGCAAGGCAGGGCTGGTGAGTATCTGGGGAGCGTGACTTTGGCTTGGAGTGGATGCATGTGGACAGGGCCTGTGGCAGCGGTGAGCCATGCGATGTGCGTGTGTTGCTGTGCTGTGTCATGTGAGTGGCTGCTGTGATGTGTGCTTGTATCAGGGATTATGCTACACTGGCCTTACTATGCAGATACTCCCTGCTGTACTTTCCCATTGCCCGATGTGTTGGGCTCCACATGGTCATTCAGCGTTGGGATGGTGTGGGTGATCTATTATGGGTTGACCAGCAGTGTCCACTTGCTGAGTGTGAATTCATGTATGCCGACTTTGCCTGCACCATGATCGTTGGTGCCCCAACATCAGCAAATAATGTGCCCCAGATTACCACATGGTGCTTGCTATGGCCTACGTTTCATTGGGGACTGTGATGTCCTAATAGGTGTGTGTGTTGTCCCCTCCTGTTCCCTGAAGGTCTATTAGTGGTAACAAGTGTTGTACCCTCATCATGTCCCAAGGTGTGGGCAGGCCAAGTTGTGTGTGTGGTACACTTCATTTATGGGCAGGGTGTAGTGCTGTGTGGCATCAACATGGCTCACTCATGGCAGATATTCAGCAGGTACTGTTGTGGTCTATGTTGTGTATTGGTACACAGTGATTGCAGGGGGTGGTGGTTACCAAGTAGATTTGGGCCTCTCCTGTAGTGCATTGTCTTGAATTTGTGTGACCAGATGATGACACTTACACAACCCTGTATCTCTCTCTCATGCAGATTCGCAAGAGACCACTGAGGAACATGAGCCTGAACCCAGTGGTGCAGAATGTAGCACTACAGCTGCAGCAGAGGCCAGTGATACAGAGCCCACCAGCGCATCTGAGGGGGACAGAAGTATGCAGGAGGAATCCATGGCTGAGACACAGAGTACCACTTCATCTGATGCCAGCGGGGATGTATCCATGCTGGCAGGCAAAGGGGATGGAGAGTCTGCATCATCATCTACCACCCAGCGGCCAGTGCCCAGCCTCCCATCCACTTCTTCTGGTGCTGCCCGTATCCATGTCACTAAGAGGGAACAAGTCACATTCACACCTGGCACCGCTGCCCCAGCACCTGTCCCCCCTGCTGCCCTCACTGCAGAGTGTGTAGAGCTCCTGCGCCAGCTCTGTGTGGGCCAGACCGCCCTGCTCAATGCCTTCAGTGACCATGACAAGAAATTAGGCCAGGTGGTTGCATACATGGAGGGCATACACTCTGACGAGGGTGGGCTACACAGTACAGTCCAGGCGTTGTCATCCACAGTGACGTCAGCCCTTCAACAGGCACATGCTCCCATTGCAGCTCAGGTGCCTTTGTCCACCCCCCAGTCAGTGGCCACATCAGGTGACAGTGACCACGGTTTGCCTGCGTCACCAAAAAGATACAGCACAGGAGCACACAACAGACACAATCCAGGCAGTCCCGCCTACAGACACCATCCCCACTGAAGAGCAGGGCCACCCCACAATGCACAGACAAGAGCCAGTCAGGGAAGATCAAGGCCAGGCGATCAATGAGGCAGACATCAGGCTCACATGCCGCAGAGGCATTACCAGCAAAAGACTCTCTTGTCACTGAAACTTCACACAGGCCTACACATGCAGTGTCTGTGTCCATTGAAGAGGTGTTGCATATCAGGGGTACACCTAGGAAGAGCACAGGGACACAACCACCCACCACATCAACCCCAATTCTGAGTCAATTGAAGCAGGTGGAGGAGGACACTGTAGAGACCACCCCTGGCACAAAGTCAAAGCAGGGCACTGTAGACACCACCCCTGGCAAAAAGGCAAAGCAGGACACTGTAGACACCACCCCTGGCAAAAGGCAAAGCAGGGCACTGTAGACACCAGCCCTGGAACAAAGGCAAAGCAGGGCACTGTACACACCACCCCTGGCACAAAGGCAAAGCAGGGAACTGTAGACACCACCCCTGGCAAAAAGGTAAAGCAGGGCACTGTAGACACCACCCCTGGCACAAAGGCAAAGCAGGGCACTGTAGACACCACCCTGGCCCAAAGGCAAAGCAGGCCCCTATACAGACCACCCTTGGTACAAAGGCAAATCAGGGCACTGTAGGGGGTACACCAGGCAAAGAGGGGAAGGAGGTCCTGAGGCGTAGCCAGACCAAGCGTTCCGCAGGATCTAGCACATCACCAGAGGTAGTGCCAGTGTCTGCACCTGATGTGGGACAGTTGGTGTGTGTGCCTGTTGGGTCATCAACACTTCCCATCAACCTCAAGACAGGGAAGCCAATTCATATTCCCAAAAAGTGGAAGGGCACCCCTCCAACCTATCCCACCCACACTGTGTCAGAAGTCTGCATGACTCCACCTCCACGTGCCACTATGCCACCTGGTCCACACAGCCCTCCAGCTTGCCAATCCACTGTTAGCCCCATTTCACCTGGGGCTCTCTCACCCCAGTTAAGTGGGCCTGCTGTCACCGACACACAGCCAGGTCCAAGTCTGCATGACTTCCAGGAGTGAGTTGACATCCCCCTCATGCGCCTGTGCCTCATACAGGTGTGCTAGTCCTGACCATTGTTTACAAGCATGGACACTGGCCCTGTTGCTCTGCCGTGTTGGCCTATCCCCTGCCATGGACACTGGCCCTGTTGCTCTGCTGCGTTGGCCTCTCCCCTGCCATGGACACTGCCCCTGTTGCTCTGCTGTATTGGCCTCTCCCCTGCCATGGACACTGGCCCTGTTGCTCTGCTGTGTTGGCCTCTCCCCTGCCATGGACACTGGCCCTGTTGCTCTGCTGTGTCGTGCTCTCACCCTCACTTGGACACTGGCCCTGTTGCTCTGCTGTTTTGGCCTCTCCCCTGCCATGGACACTGGTCCTGTTGCTCTGCTGTGTTGGTCTCTTCCCTGCCATGGAAGCTGGCCCTGTTGCTCTGCTGTGTTGGCTCTCCCCTGCCATGGACACTGGCCCTGTTGCTCTGCTGTGTCGTGCGCTCACCTGTGCCTTGGACACTGGCCCTGTTGCTCTGCTGTGTCGTGCTCTCACCTGTGCCTTGAACACTGGCCCTGTTTTCTGCTATGTTGGCCTCTCCCCTGCCATGGGCACTTGCCCTGTTGCTCTGCTGTGTCGTGCTCTCACCTGTGCCTTGGACACTGGCCCTGTTGGTCTGCTGTGTCGTGCTCTCACCTGTGCCTTGGACACTGGCCCTGTTGCTCTGCTATGTTGGCCTCTCCCCTGCCATGGACACTGGCCCTGTTGCTCTGCTGTGTTGGCCTCTACCCTGCCATGGACACTGGCCCTGTTGCTCTGCTGTGTTGGCCTCTCCCCTGCAATGGACACTGGCCCTGTTGCTCTGCTGTGTCGTGCTCTCACCTGTGCCTTGGACACTGGCCCTGTTGCTCTGCTGTATCGTGCTCTCACCTGTGCCTTGGACACTGGCCCTGTTGCTCTGCTGTGTTGGCCTCTCCCCTGCCATGGACACTGGCCCTGTTGCTCTGCTTTGTTGGCCTCTCCCCTGCCATGGACACTGGCCCTGTTGCTCTGCTGTGTCATGCTCTGACCTGTGCCTTGGACACTGGCCCTGTTGCTCTGCTGTGTCGTGCTCTCACATGTGCCTTGGACACTGGCCCTGTTGCTGTGCTGTGTTGGCCTCTCCCCTGCCATGGACACTGGCCCCGTTGCTCTGCTGTGATGGCCTCTCCCCTGCCATGTGCACTGGCCCTGTTGCTATGCTGTGTTGGCCTCTCCCCTGCCATGGACACTGGCCCTGTTGCTCTGCTGTGTTGGCCTCTCCCCTGCCATGGACACTGGCCCTGTTGGTCTGCTGTGTCGTGCTCTCACCTGTGCCTTGGACACTGGCACTGTTGCTCTGCTGTGTTGGCCTCTACCCTGCCATGGACACTGGCCCTGTTGCTCTGCTGTGTTGGCCTCTCCCCTGCAATGGACACTGGCCCTGTTGCTCTGCTGTGTCGTGCTCTCACCTGTACCTTGGACACTGGCCCTGTTGCTCTGCTGTATCGTGCTCTCACCTGTGCCTTGGACACTGGCCCTGTTGCTCTGCTGTGTTGGCCTCTCCCCTGCCATGGACACTCTCCCTGTTGCTCTGCTGTGTTGGCCTCTCCCCTGCCATGGACACTGGCCCTGTTGCTCTGCTTTGTTGGCTTCTCCCCTGCCATGGACACTGGCCCTGTTGCTCTGCTGTGTCATGCTCTCACATGTGCCTTGGACACTGGCCCTGTTGCTCTGCTGTGTCGTGCTCTCACCTGTGCCTTGGACACTGGCCCTGTTGCTGTGCTGTGTTGGCCTCTCCCCTGCCATGGACACTGGCCCTGTTGCTCTGCTGTGATGGCCTCTCCCCTGCCATGGGCACTGGCCCCGTAGCTATGCTGTGTTGGCCTCTCCCCTGCCATGGACACTGGCCCTGTTGCTCTGCTGTGTTGGCCTCTCCCCTGCCATGGACACTGGCCCTGTTGCTCTGCTGTGTCGTGCTCTCACCTGTGCCTTGGACACTGGCCCTATTGTTCTGCTGTGTCGTGCTCTCACCTGTGCCTTGGAAACTGGCCCTGTTGCTCTGCTGTGTTGGCCTCTCCCCTTCCATGGACACTGGCCCTGTTGCTCTGCTGTGTTGGCCTCTCCCCTGCCATGGACACTGGCCTTCCTGTTTATGTTTCACCTGTGCATGGTATATGGCATTTTTGCATCATTTTGAGCCTTGCTTTTGTCTAGTGAAGTAGTGTGGCTCACTGGTTAGAGGCGGCAGACCCGAGAGCAGAGGACGGCGCGGGACCAGGGTTCGATTCCCGGCGCGGCAGGTTTCTGGACCAGGGTCAGCGGACTCGATAATTCTCTCGCCTCGGTGCCCACTCTGATCAGCGATCACACTCGGCAACTCTGGGCATTAGCTTGCCTCATCTTCACTAACGGCCCCACCAGACCGCCGGGGATGCCTGGTCTCACCCTGGAGATACCCATTAAGGGACCATCTCTCAGGGAAGCCAGGAAGGGTTTCGCAGCGGTCGAAGCGCCTTGGGACCCTCCGGGTAAGTAGTGCGCTATATAAATGCCTATACATACTATTGTTGTACCGCTGCATCTGTGCAATATGTGAATAAATACAGTTACTTCTGGAGTGTGTTTTGTCGGTGTCCTTGCTGATTTAAGTTCTGTTTCTGTGTTTCTGTGTTTCTGCATTTGATTGCCTGTGCACCATGATCCATGTATCACTTCAACATTGCAAGGCTCTTTGCAGCCATCATAATTTTGGGCAGGGGTTACAGGGCCCATTCTGCAAATTTTTTGATCTGTGATGGCTATTTTACCTGCCATGCAGGCATCTTGTTAGTGATTTTCAGTTGTTACCTACACTGTTCACATATCTGGTTGGGGGACACTGCCAGCACAGGGTGTGATGCTGTGTAAATGTTTCGAAGCTGGCTGGGATATGTAATGAAGTATGTGTGTGAATTGCTTTCTGTGTGCCCAGCCTTGTATGTGTATGGTCATCTTGTGTTGGGCCTTGGTCCTGGTGCCATGGCCTACATGAGATGCGTGGTGTTGAGTGTAGCAGAGGTGTGCAGTGTGAAGGGTGTCAGTCTGTAGTGGATGTGTGTGTGTGCCCCTGTATTGTGTGAGACACACATGTGTCACCCAGGAGTTGTATGCCTGTTGTTTGTTTTGGCGTGCCCTGGGTAGAGGATTGTATGCACTTGTGTGAGCTGTTTGTAGTGCACTGTGCTGTGTGTTGGTGTGTCCATGGTGTTGTGTGTGACTCCTCCTTGTTGTGTTTGTCAGTTTGGAGTGTACAAAGTGTGTGACTTGCTCATCAGTGTTGTGTTTGATTGATCCTCAATGTGTCTTGGGTGTTTTTGTGTGAACTGTGTGGCCCTGCTGCTCCACACTGGCATTGTATTTGTGTTTGTCATGCATTGCAGGCACATGGTGTTTTTTGCACTTGTGTATGGAATGGTGAGTGTGGTTTTAGCCCATACCCTATGTGTGCCACTTGTGCCTGGCCATTGTGGGGGTCCCGTCACTCTATTGGTGTCTGGTACACCCCTTACATGTCTGCTACTGACATGCAGGCTGTGTAACTTAGATGTCAGCTTTCCCTTTGGTTTCCATGTGTGTGTGGCTCCCCATCACTTCATATGTGGGCTTGTGCCTTGTGGTACAGTTCTTGGGCCATAAGTGTTGTTCTACTATGGACATTGGCACAATGGTTTATGTGTGCTGTCCTTGTGCTATTGGTCATTCTGTATGGTCATGTGCACTTCAGCTGTGTGTGCTGGCCAGTGCTCTGGTGGAGGTGGCTGTGCTCTTGTGTCCCAGAGTGGTGCATGTGTAGTTGTTGTGTTGGATGTGTGGATGTAGGGTGTGGTATTGCTTCAGTGTGGTGTTGTATTTGTGCAGTGCTGATTTGTGGTGTGTGATGCAGTTGTGTCAATCATGCCTGTTATGCAGACAATGCTTGTTGTGCATGCGGTGCTGTGTGTATGTGGCCTTGGCATTGCCTGATGTGCATCCCCTGTTGTCTTGTGGTGTTTGTTGATTGAGGTTTCATGTGCATGTGTGATGGGTTTGATGTGGCTGTGTGTGTTGGTCCAGATGCACTTGTGTGATTTGTGTTGTGGTGTGTGTGTTTTGTTCCTGAGTGATGATGTTGTGAATTCCTGTTGTGTCTGTTCTCCCATTGATTTTCCCCAATTTGGCTGACAGGGTATGTGTGTTTCTGTTGGAGTTCAGTATGTGTTCCTGTATTGTTTGTGTGTGGTTCTTGTGCAGGCATCGGTTGAGGCATCCCTGTGTGTGTGTTGTGTTTGTGGCTACATCCAGGGTGTGTGTTTGTTTGTGTGTTTATGTGTGCTGGCAAGGATTGTGAGCCTTGAGTGTGTGTGGCAGTGGTGTTGTTTGTTCCTTGTCCGCCACTCCTGCAGTGGCTGTCTCCCTGGTTGTGTGTTATGTGGTGCAGAGAGTGTGTATTGTTCTTGTTCTTACAGTGCTTGTTGGTGTGCATGGGGGTGCACAGGATGGGCACCTGGTATGTGGGTTGATGGGGTGTGTTGCTGTGTGGTTGCGGGCTGTGTGTCCCTATGGTGTTTGTGCCCTGACCATGCCTTGGAGTGGCCCTGTCTACTGCATAGTGCGCATGTGTTGACCGCGGCGGTGACGTGACCGTGACCGGGACGTTGCTGCTGGTTGGCGGTCGATGTGTGTCCCGGATGCTGAGGGGTGCCTTGTTGTGAGGTGGGTGATGTGTGGGTGCCCGTGTGGATGTGTTGTGTCCCCCAGCAGGGTGTCTGTGTGGGGATTGAACCCTGTGTCGGCCTGTGTGTTGTGTGTTGCATATGTGTATTTGCGTACCTGCGGCGGCGTCTGCGGTGGCCCATCTGACGATAGAGTTGTAGGAGGAACATCACCGGATGCATATGGAGGGCTGGGTTCATGGCTGTCAGGACCGGGTCTCGGCTATCTCACTCTTGCTCAGGCTGGGCGGTGTCTCCGCTGCGGTGCGTCTGTTTGTTTGGGCCATCCTAATTTGCCTAGCGGGGCGGATGTCATTCGGCACGGCGGAGAGTCTCGATTGGCTCCCGCTTTTCCACGGTGGCGGGCGCACTTTGATGGCGATGCGCGTTGCTCCGTGGCAGACGGGAAATGACCTATGTTTACCTATCCTAATGTGGCGGACGTGAGTTCTGCTGCTCGTGGGCGGAAATAGCTGTTTTTCCGCACCGCCACCACCGCGGTGGTGCCACCGCCTGACATCCAAATGGACCCCCTAATGTCTTGCTGCTAGTATCTTTGCGTGACCAGCCAGTCACAAGTACGATTTGTGGCAGGGCCCACTCCGTCCATCATCCTCAGAAGTTACAACTATTGACGTGGCCTGTGTTTAAAAATTGTTATTTATTTCACAACCTTCACTCCAATACTTTTTGTCACTCTGTAGTTGCGTACGTTTTTTTTATTGCTTCCTAACGTTCTCAGGATTTTCAGAAAAGCAACGACTTTCATTACAAAATGCTTCGAATTGAAAAAAAACAAAAACATTGCCAAGTCTGCTGAGGTTATGCTGGTAAACGAACGTTTAAGATAAATTTTCAAAAAATGAAAATGCATTTAAAATATTTGCCCCTTCTATCTGCCTTCGAAGTGATCCCCGTGTAGATTTCCTTTTTCTTGTCTCTCTTTCGGGAGTGGTTAAATTGAACATTGCCTGGTCCCTCTTACATCCCCACAATCTGCCCCCTGGCATCAAACAAAGGACACTTTGTCCCCCACAGCTTTAAGAGCTTCACATTTCTCCCTCTGTATAATTTGAAGAAACTTTTTTTACGCACCCGCCTGTGCTCAGTGAGACCGGCGTGTCTCAAATCTCAGATTTCAATAGGGTCCGCACCTGCCAATTTCTTATATTGCATCTTAAGGGAGGGCAGACTCCACTGGGTGCAAGATGTAAGACCCTTCCCCAAGCCACCCATGCACCCAGAGGCTGAGGGGAACTGGAGGTTAGTGGGGCTTCTGATCTTGCAGGGGTGACTCAGGCAGTGGTTCTGGGCATCTGGAGGGATTTACTCAATGCTGCTTTCAGTGTGGGGATCAGGGGGCCCTGGCGGTGGCCTGAGAGCTGATACCACTGTATCGGATGAGGCGTGATGACGGCAGCGAGGAGCAGAGTCCACAGGTCCGACACTTGGAGAAATTGACGTTTCTATGCCATGCCATACTTCAATGGGGGGGAGGTACTGACCTAGGAACCACAATGCCGGGAGGACTCTAGGAGCGAGGGCATTAGCCTAAAAAGAAATGTTTTACTACTGAAGATTTATATTTTTATATTTCGGACACTGTACACACCTTGAAACAAGATTTTTTTATGAGACTTATCCTATTTAGCCTTGAGAAAGCCCCGGCGCAAATCGCCAAGAGGGGGCGAAACACGTGTTGGCTGTCTTTGCTGTATGAATCAAAATAAAGAAATTTTGCTGCAAACAGAAATGTCTCTGTCCTCCATATTACGAGCTGGAAAAAACGGATATTAATCCTGGCAAACTGAATTAATTTTATGTGGAGATTACACTTACAACTTCTCAAACCATACTTCAATGGGTGTTTCCCTATTGCCTGCAGAACTCTGCACTGATGATGCACCATAAAGCCCTGGGGAGGTGGTGGTCCCCAGGGCTGCGGGGGACCACGTGCCTCCTGCATCTAATTACCTAAGCCCCAGGGAGGTGGTGGTGCCCGGGGCGGCGGGCCCCCTACAGTCCCCCGCTAATTAATTGAGCATTACCCCCGGGACCTGGCCTTGTTGTGAACGTATCTAGGACCCTAATTAAATATTCCCGATTTATGCTCTTATGTGGTTATAACAAATCATATCCTTATAAAGGCATAAGAATCATACCCATATTTAGTCATAGCCAATGCAGTCCAAATACGGCAAGGCTACTTCCTTAAGACTCCTAGAAAGTACAACGCGTTCTTTAAACAAACCAAACCTCCAGCAGCCCGGGAATTCCCCCTGCTTTTGTTTTGATTTGTCCTAGAACTCCTGAGAGTCCTGAAAGAACTGCCAGTTCTTAGTGACAGTTCTTAGTGACGTCTTATGTCCAACCTTACGTCAAACACGGCACCTTCCAGGTATAAATATACCAGTATTTGCCTCAAGCAACACACAGTGGTTTAGAGCAGAGCGGCTATCTACTTACCCAAAGCTCAGCTGATGCGAGTGCCGAAGGAAGCCGACCCTCCCATTTGACTCGCTGAGAGAGACGCTGTCTTTTCTCCTGCCGAGAAATCCAGCTCCAGTGTTTCCAGTCACCCTTGCGGGTTGCTGGGAGATTGAGTCCTGAGAATGAGATACAAGACCTCATTCATTCTAAAACCAAGGTACAGAGCTGATTAGACCCTTAGAGAATTCTTGATTCAGATTCTTGGCAAAACGAACTTAACTTAAACTGCAGCTCACTGACTCCTTCCCACGTACTAGGCTTAGGTTAGGTACACCGGGGTAGGCGTATTTTAGAAGCACCAGTTCAGTACGTTTAGTCAACTTTTATCATTGTATGTAACTGTATATATTTTATCCGTTTTAAGTATCATATGGCTCAGAAACCATATAAATGCTTTTACAGTATTATTTCATAATACTCCTTTTACTGTACCCACTTTACTTTATGATAAGTATTACAATTGTGGCAATTCATTTCTCTTGCATGAGAAAGAAGACTGCTCAATAAATAACAACTTTTATTGAAAACGCCCGTCTCTCTATTCCTCTGCACTCTGGTGAAACTAAGCATGCACGATTGACTGAGTGAAATAGCTATCTATTGTTTTCACACGACTCTGGAGATATACTCCTTATTCTGGAGGGAGCAAAGTTGTCACATTTATTGTTGTCAGAAACTAATCCCTTCTTGACTAATCAGGAAAGTTAACTCCTTCTTGTTCATTCGAGAAAGTTTCTAGTGACCTCTGAGCTGGCATACCTAAGTCTAACATATTCAGTAGAGACCTAGTCGACCTCAGTCCTACGTCTAAACTTCCGTTTATGTTATTCCAATGCGCAGAGCCTATTGGGAATATAGGGACTACACTACATGACGCCCAACGTTTGGTAAGGCGATAATCTAACGCAAGATACTAGAGTAACTCAGTTGTGCGTTTCACACAGACCCCGTTTCCCGTAAAAACTCCAATAGACGTCAGGAGTGGGTGAAAGGTTAATATCCGCCAAAACTTAATAGGAAGAGATTCCTATGTATTAGTTTTTGGTTTAGTCAACGTTGTAGGATACAGTGTTCCAAAATATTGTGCACCTAATCTTTGTTTCCTTGAAACTTGCTCTGCAAACTTTCTGTCAGCAAAAAGGCCAGAAAGTGACGAAGAAAGAGATGCTTTGGCAGCTCAACTCTTAGCGGATGACAGAATTATCCAAAATGACCCGAATGCTATATTCATCCCGGTCAATATAAGAAAAACTATAACTATAAAACTTATAGAAGACGGAGTAACATCAAGAGGTGGTACAGTCGTATTTGTGGTAGAGGCCCATGAATTTTGGCAGACAGAGGTATTCTATTCCTGGATAACTTTTCCAGCAGCACATGCTGTAACACTTGAGTTCCACTACTACAAAATAGAGGAATCTCCGGAGGAATACTCTTCTTTCGAGGAAGTTTAAATTCCACTAACATACCAAGAGCACCTGCTCTGGTTTAATGGCGCCCTAAAACATCAAAATCACATTACCCGGCTCGGCCCACTAGGTAGACCAGGAGCCACATGGCCGGTTCTAGCCAGCTACACACCACACCCCGACATTGAAAAAATGTCAAGCGGACAACTAATTAAAATACATAGACAATTGGTCCAATATGTCTTGCGGACTTCAACAGTCCAACCTGCAATTAAAATTCCACAAAACACCCCGCAACAGGGTAACACAAATAAAATTACACCACAGAATATACAATCATGTATTGGTAAAGTACCCGCAAAACGGGAACAAATTCCATTCTGGTTAGCTCAAAAAAGCACTCAAATAGAGGCAGTATTTCCTGATACTACCCCTCACGAAAAACACAGATTCCTGACTATCTGTCTACCAATGGGGATCGCACCACATGTGGAGGACTGTGACACTTGGGGCACAGTCTTTGCTTCTATCTACACAAAAACACATGGTGTTCCGTCTATGGCGGTTATACCAGATGTACTACGACAGATTTAAAATGAATACGGTCCAGAACCTGCTTTAACTCTGGGTATGAAATTACTAAAAGACTTTAAGCAGGTCTCGGCTATATTACTAGCCAACATAAAAGGAGAAGCTGCATCTGTGGCGATCCGCCAAAAATTGAAAGAAACAGACATAGCAGAACAACCTCTTGAACTTGCCAGAATAATTGAAAAATCCTATGAAGAATTAGGTAGCGATAGTTTGGGTGGTAAACCAGTAAAACCCCAACTAATTGAAAATCCTGAAAAGACTTTCATTAAAAATAATCTCAATTCTCAAAAGAAGAAGTGAGAGGGTAATAAACAAACCTCTCCCAGAGAAAAACAATTTCAGTCCAGAGGAAGGTCTCCCCGGCGAAGAGATAGATCTCCAGAAGGGGGGGTGGGCAAGTCTCCCCAAAGGGATCCCTCTGAAAAAAGATATAACATTAGAAATAGGGACAATTTGAGAAAACCTGACAGATATCAAGATATTGATACATGTCCCTCTCGATCTTTTCAGACTTCCTCACAGAAATCGGAAAGAAGAGGATGGTCAGAACATAAAGAAGAGCACGTCAAGTCCAAAGACAAGGAACCTGCTCATCAAAGTAAAAAATTACAATTTCCCAGAAAGAAGGTAGCCGGTATTAAAATAAAACATGCAGAGAATCCGGAGGACACATCTGAAAAACGGAGAGTGGGCCCAGACAATGCCAGACAGCGCAGCAGAAGTGACCATAGCTCGCAAGATCCTGATGAATCTTCTGGAGACAGTGAACACGAATGAATACATTCATGGGGAAACTGCAGACACCCGAGTTAGCGTGCCCCATAAACTATATGAAATAACATTACGTATAGAGGGAGATAAAATTAGGAAAATAAGAGGTCTCTTTTGGGAGAATCTATCTAAAGGCTATGATATCCTTCTAGCAGAGAAAAACTGGCCACCAGAGTTTGTCAGGGAGTGCCCACATGGTGAAGAAATGATTATGCCTGCCTTCTCAAATCACATTCCAATTCATAAAAAATACACATTTGCTAGAAAATGGGCAGTGGCCCACGCCCCTGCATTATACAAAAATCAGGTAGGGTGGGATGAGGATTCTCCTCACCATAAAATCCAGTTAAAAAATCAACCTACTGCACAGAGGCAGTATCCAGTTAAGCAAGAAGCTAAAAAACAAGTAAGAGAAATTTTTGATCAACTTGAATATCGGGGTGATTGAAACATGCACCTCACAAATGAACAATTCTTTGTTTCCTGTCTCCAAGCCAGACAATTCATATCGTCTAGTTTTGGACTACAGACACCTAAACTCTAGTTGTAAAACATTTGCAGTAAGTAAGTAAGTAAAGTATCTTTATTCGATTGTTTACATATAACAATCATGAAAGTACATTTCATACGCATTAAACACAATATGATTATAAAAAGGAATGTTTCCACATATACACAGACACAAGCGGGATTACAAGTTTAAAAAGATAAAAACAATTTAAGTTAAAAAGGATATTCCTATCAGTAGCAAAATTAATTAGCCTTCCTTGCTTTTTCTAAATTTAAGTGCTAATTTTAAAAAACTACATACAAACATGGTGCAATCACTGTTTAGCATTTGTAGGTAATAAAGTGCTGGTCTGATTTGTGCAAAATGCAGCTGTTTAAGTAAAGGCTTTAAAAACAGATTTCGAGGAACTATATAATACGAGCAAAAAAATAAAAAGTGTGCCAGATCTTGCGGAGACTTATTGTCGCAGCAGCAAGCTGGCAACACTTGTCCTCTATGAGCCCCACTTGGTACAGCTAACAATAAATGGATCATGTCAAATCGAAACCTTGTCAACAAAAAGCGTTCATATCCCGACAAGGGCCAAGCTAAATAAGGTTCCATGAATAGACAGGTTTTGGTGAGAGCGTGCAATCTCACACTGTTTTTCTTAAACTCTCTCTCCTCCCTCGCCAGGTACCTGGATGACATAAAGGTGTTCTTCACATAGGTTACATCAGTTTTAGTTATTTTCTCAGGTGTTAGAAAGAGTTCCACCCTACCTAATTCAAGGAGACATCTTCTAACGTATTTTATCCATGGGATCTTATCCCTCCCTTCCCACTCTAGTGCCTCTTGCAAGATATTTCTGGTGAGGGATATGTCTGTATTTAGCCAGCTATTTAGCCAACACAGCAAGGGGTTTACAGATATCCTGTCGCTTAGGTAGGGCATACCAAGTTCTTCATGGACGGAGAAATTTGCCGTACCCCTAGGGAGCCTTAATACTTGCTTTAAAAAGTTATTTTCAGTAACCTCAAGGTCATCTAAGGGTACGGAGCCCCATATTTCGCTCCCGTAGCACGCGACTGCAGTGCTTTTGGCTTGGTATAGCTTCGAAACAGCGGCCACCGGGCTATTTCCCATTTTCCTTGCAAAGTCTATTATTGCTGCGTTAGCCCGCACTACCTCACCCTTTTTCTTTTGTATCGCTGGTGCCCACGTAAGTTTGTGGTCAAAAAGGACACCGAGGTACGAAAAAGTCTTAGTTGTCTGTATTTTTTTGCCGTTTACTGAGTGGGAATATATATTTTTTGGGACGTAAACCTGTCATCATTATGAAAGATTTCGAATTGTTGATGCTCAAGCCTCGGGAGTTCATAAAGTCGAAGAAAGAATTTAACAAGGTTTGAAGACCAATCGCAGTTCTGGAGATTAGGACAGTGTCATCCGCGCATAGCAGGACGGGCACGCCCTTCCTTCCTATATATGGATAGTCTGTACCGGTTTTTAGTAAATACTCTTCCAGTTCGTTAATGTAGAGGTTAAAAAGAAACGGGGCTAAAATACACCCCTGCCTGACACTCCGATTTATCCTAAAATCCCTGGTTACTTTCAGATCTTGGGTGTAACGGACATTTGCTCTTGTGTCCGAGTGGAGATCGGCCAAAAAATTAATAAGATTTTGCTCCACTCCCATGTTTTGCAGGACCTCCCATAGTCTGCCTCTGTCAACGCAATCGAATGCGGACGATAAGTCCATAAAGGCCATATGAATGGACCCTTTTCTAGCCATAGTGTATTTCCCGTTTATTAAGTACAGGTTCAGGCATTGAGTTATCGTTGAGTGGCCTGGTCTGAACCCGTATTGTGTTGGCGACAAAATATTGTTTTCGTTAGCCCATGCTACCAGCCTGTTTAAAATAACACCCCCCACCACTTTAGCAACTGAATTAATCAAAGAAATAGGTCTGTAACATATTGCACTACTTCGGTCGCCCTTCTTGAATACAGGCACTATGGTCGAGGACCCCCAGGACTTTGGGCAGCCAATTGATACTCCAGCATTTATTACTGCAGTAAGGACTGGGGCCCATAAATGGATATTTGATTTGAATAAATCCGGGGGAAGCCCGTCAGGTCCAGGAGCTTTGTTGCAGGTTAAACCCTGAATCCCCTTTTCTACCTCCCCCACTGTGAAGCACAACAGGTCCTCCTCAGAGTTTTTAAAAATAAATTCCGCTTGTGACTCGTCACTTTTAAAAATTGTACTGTAATGTGATACCCACTCTTCCTCAGGTATGTTAGTTCCAAGCGTGGGGTTGCTGGGATCATCAAACAGAGGCTTGTTTATGATGTTCCAATACTTAGAGCTATTACCCAGGATTGCGGGGTCACACAAGGATTCCCAAATGTCTGCTTTCACTTCTTTTTTCCGTGCTGCCAAAACTGCCTTGTATTTGATTCTCAAAGCCTTTATAAGGACGGGATCTCTAGGGATAACCTTTAATGCTTTTTTAAGATTTCGTCCGGCCTTTGAACATGCTTGATTGAACCATCTTGGTTGGTGTTCATGTAGACCCTTCGCTGGTATGATTAGCAGTTGACCAACTTTATAAACCACAGCGGAGAAGGCGTTTAAGGTCATTTCAGGCGAGGTGGTAGGAGAGACACAAAGACCGAGATCTTGGCCACAACTAATATTAATTGAGCTGTACAAAGTGTCGCTATTTACCTTTGACCATTTTAGACGTCGGTTTCCGTTTATTGGTGTTAAAGAGCCGCAGTCATTTCGTGACTTCCGATGTTCAAAAATACCTCCTCCAATTACGATAGAGATAGGATTGTGGTCACTGAAAATACTTGTATGGATTTCGAAGGCAGTGGCTAAGTCAACAAGATCCCTAGAAAGTAAAATATGGTCTATGTAGGATCCGTGGCCGGAGCCTTTATACGTAGGAACGTCAAAGATATGGGAATCCTCTGGCGTAGACATTGCAACGGTTAAGTTCCTATCATCAATTAGGTTGTTGACATAAGTGCCACGCATCGAGTGATCAAAATGAAGGCCAGACCTGTTATTACATCCTAGGAGTCCAATAGGTGTAGTTTCAGGATTGCCACATGGATGCGCATTAAAGTCTCCAGCAATGAGGGTGTTTCGCGGCATGCTTGCTGCTTTGGCTTTCAAGAAATTATGTAAATGGAGGATGTTGCACTCCCTAGTTGAAAGTACAGCATTATAAAAGTTAATGAGGGCGAGTGCCCTTTTACCTCTCCTAAGCACCAAAGCTTGGATGTGACTATTATCGGTTTCTCTGTTTGAGACCTGGCAAATAAGTGCGAGGCTAATGTAAATTGTTAAACCCCCTTTTGATCTTCCGCTAGTCGACGGGGTTGCCGGTTTAAAAAAGCTTTGGAAGCCCTCGATGTGTACATTTACATCTTCCAGCCATGTTTCTTGGAAGCACAAAACAGTATAATTCTTGATGTATGCCACCCATATTGGGTCCTTAACCTTAGTGGCCAGACCGGCTACATTCCAGGATAAGAGTTTTATGGTACAAGGTACTATGTGACCTAGACCTGCTTCCTGAATCATATTAGTGGATAAAGATGTAACTTGGTTGCCTCGGTCTGTCATTGTGTCTGCTTGCACTTCAATGGTAATAGGTAGAGAGTTTGTGTCACTGGGGACTAAGCAATGAGCTTGGATGGAAGAATGTAATGAGGTGAGCCCATTTAGTGACAACATACTCTCTAATTGATTTACTGATAAAGCTGTCTTGGGTGTTTCGTCTAACACTTGGGTAGCGATTTGTGTACTCTCTGGAATAGTGCTCTCTATTTTATTGGAGAATGCAACCCTGTTGGGGAACTCAGAAGGGGTAGAAGGGGGCAAGAGTGCGATCTGTCAATCAATCTCATCCAGGTAGTCTGAAGCATAAAAGGCGTCATATCTGTTTGAGATGGGGACCCCATATTGCATATTTGGATGATATGGAGGTGGATAGTGCTGCTGTTGTGAGCGAGATAAAAACTCCCTTCTCTCTTGATGTTTTGTGGGATGGTTATTTAGCCTACTCATCCACGGAGGTACCTGCCCGTGGTTTATAAAGTCCGTTTGGATAGCCTGGCCATAAGGCCATGGGGTTTCCCTAGGTTGATAGTGAGCCACAGGCTCAAGCACCCCCCCTGATCATAGATTGACTGAGGTTGTATTATGTTTTGGCCATGGGTATTAGGGGGGTAAAAATAGCTCAGGTCCATGGTGCGGATCAGACTGTTTGTCACACTACTTTTCCAACTACTGATAAAACTAACTGCACGGCTATCCCCAAAATTTACCACAATACAATCACCCTCAGTCGATTTGAATCTAGTTCCCACCCAGTCTACCCTTCTCACGTGAGAAATATGGCCATTTATATGTTGAGGGATTGGTCTATGTGTGGTCAACCAATGGCTCACCTTATTTTTTAGTTCAACTTGGAATTCTGTCCTCTCACTAGCTAATTTAGGTACACCAATCATAACGATGGTATACGGACTGGATTCTGGGGGGAGATTTATATGTAGTGGTCTTTTGACAACCCCCGGTTTTAACGGTTTATCCCCTGCTAAGTTTGTAGATATATTCAGATTTGGGCTTTTATTTTGACTCGATGGCTCTATGTTAGTTGGAATTAATTTGACCAGGTAGCTCTAGGCGGCCCATTCACTTTCTTCCTTTTCATTGACAGATAAAGTTTGGGCACTGCTCAAAGTTGCAGCCACTATGTGAGATGAATTGACGTCTGCGTTTGAGTTTGTTACAGGTTTGGTGGGGACTTTTTTTTCCTGGTGATTTGGCAAAATTTGTTTAATGGCAGTATTTTGTGTGGCTTTCTTTGACCGTGCGTTTTTATTGCTAGTTTGTACAAGGGAGCTGCTTGCTGGTACAAAGGAAGAAGTTGATTTAGGTGCTTTCAATATTTTGAGTAGGGTAGAAGCTGCGTCATTTTGGGCTCTTTCAAATCTCCCTAATGCCTTCTCAATGTTAATAACTCTCTCACTGATGGGCAACAAGAGAGTCTTGACTAGGATTTCTAGTTCACCCAGGAGTGATTTATTGTTTATCAGTATGTGATCTGTCTGATTTATTTGATGTGTAGACATATTTGTTTGTGCTATCTGATTTTCACTCAAGAGTGAACCTGGATCTTGGCTAGTTGTAGATAGACATGGGGTTACTATTTTAGAGGCAAGGTTAGCCAGTCTAAAAGTAGACCAGATATCCTTGGCTGATTGATTTTGTTTAGCCTTAGGGCGAGACATTTTTCTGGCTAAAGATGTTTTTTTACTTTTGGTTCCCCAACGCCGAGTTGTATTTTTTGTAACTTGATTTATTCCAGGACCGGATTGTGTTATGGGCATTTGGCCTCCCACAGGTGTGGCCCCTAGTTCTAAAGGGGCTATAGGCGAAGAACATGTGTTAATGCCGTTTTCGCTGAGCAGCATAAGACTGTTGTCCCTGCTGTTGCCTGTAGAGGGTATAAACAAGTCTATTGGTGTATTGTCTGTGGTATGAGGACTAGGAAGCCCCGTAAACGACAGCATTAAAATGGACTCTTGAGAATTCATTGTATTGTCAGCAATGTTGATGTTATCGGTGGTGTGTAAAGAAAGGTCCGGAAAACACAGGTCTGGAGTTAGTGAGAGACGTCTTTCTGTGTCTTGTATGGCATCCGCCACTACACTGATCGTTTTCTGGAGCATTAAATCAATAGCAGTTATTGTAGGGAGAGGAGTATTGGAGACACTTTTAGATCTTGTCGTAGATCTCGTGGCCACAGGGGTCTTTCTAGTTTTAGACATCTTTGACATGGAGTTTTTAAGAATAGCGAGTTGGTAAAGTACCCCTTGTATATCGACTAGGCAGAGAAATATACAGAAGTCACCTTGGTTGATTTACGCAGCTCGAAATATCAGGGGGGTGGCCCGCCCCGTCCTCCTCGGTCCCCTGAGGGCCACAGAGGGCCCGCCCTTTGCCGGGCTTCGCCCGGCGTCCCGCGAGACGGCTCCAACAGTGATTTTAAGCGCCACCTGGCGCTCACTGATTACGCTGGACTCCAGCAAGGGCTTCTGGGAATTGAAGTCTTTAGCCCCTCGCCGGTCTCCTCCTGGCAGCCCTGCTGTAGTTGGTATTGCTAGCGGTCGGCTGCTGGAGACTGGCGGGTGGGTCCAGGCAGTAGCAGGGTTTAAAATAGCGCGGTTTTGGCCAGACGCTTGGAAGGCTGTAAAGAGGGCACAAAGCAGTTCAGACAGAGATCGCCCGCTCAATGGCTCCGACGGTGATTTTAAGCGCCACCTGACGCTCACTGATTACGCTGGACCCCAGCAAGGGCTTCTGGGAATTTAAGTCTTTAGCCCCTCGCCGGTCTCCTCCTGGCAGCCCCGCTGAAGTTGGTATTGCTAGCGGTCGGCTGCTGGAGACTGGCGGGTGGGTTCAGGCAGTAGCAGGGTTTAAAATAGCGCGGTTTTGGCCAGACGTTTGGAAGGCTGTAAAGAGGGCACAAAGCAGTTCAGACAGAGATCGCCCACTCAATGGCTCCGACGGTGATTTTAAGCGCCACCTGGCGCTCACTGATTACGCTGGACATTTGCAGTACAAAACTCACACATTGCAGCACTAATGAATAACATCGTGCTCAAGAAATATAAAACGACATTAGATATTTCAAATGGTTTCTTCTGTCAAAATATAGCAACTGAAAGCAGATATTTGACCGCTTTCTCCAGCATGGGGACACATAACAATTTTGTCGTCTCCCACAGGGATTCAAGAACAGCCCAGGATTATTTTCAGCCAGGGTAACAGAGTTACTTCAAATATATGATGATGAGGCATTATCTTATGTCGATGACATCTATCTTACAGACGATGACCTGGAGACTCACTTGAAAAGAGTGAACACCATCATACTTGGGTTCGCCTCTGAAGGGTACAAATTTAACTTTAAAAAAATCACGAATTGCCCATCTAACTGTCCTATTTTTAGGATATGAATTATCAAGTGAAGGCAAAAGCCTAGCAGACAACTTCTTAGAGAAGTGTGCAGTACTCCAAGCTCCAAAAACGCTGAAAAACTTACAATCAATTCTAGGTTTCCTGAATTTCGGAAGAACATACATTCTAAATTATGCAGAGAGGGTTAAACCTCTCTACGAACTAATAAAACCTGATTGTAAACCAATTAATTGGACTCAGAAGCACACAGAAATTTTACGATCATTACAAACAGACATGTTAACTAAAACAAAACTGCAAACACGCGCAAACGAGCGCAACCTTGTAATCAGAGTCATCCCAGGAAGATGCAAATTCACATACCAGACCTCTAATGAGGGAGAAACTGTACCAATAGCTTAGAAATCACGCTTGTACACACAAGCTGAAATGAAATTCAGTTCTACTGAAAAAATTCTAACTGCGGTTCAAACTGCTGTATAAAAAGAAAGAGCCATAGCCCAAGGGAAGAGCATATCTGTATTAACAGCAGTATCAGCCCTTGAGGCAGTAACAAGACCAGGCATTCTAAATGCTAAAGCTCTAGATCCAAAATTGATACAATGGGAAAATTCTCTTGCAACAGAAGACGTGAAACACGCATTTGATCCGAAAATGAAAAAACTAGAAGATCTGGAATACGAACATGAATGCCCTCTGTCAATCGAAATTCTACCTCTCGAACAGTACACCTGTGTAATATACACAGACAGATTTGCACAACACTAAGTTGTGGAAAAACAAATTTACAATGCTTCGTGCGCGATTGTTAAAGGTCGCTGGCGCTCAGGTAAATTTAGACTGATGTTCACTAAAACTGAATCACTCAGAAACCGTACAGATCAGTGAGCTGAAATAAGAGCTCTAAAGATGGCGCTTGAAAATGCCGATCGCGAATTCCCGACACTAATAGTGTGCGATTCGCATTGCTGCGTCTGGTCTTACAATAATTCCATGCAGACCTGGATAAAAAACGGTTACAAAGATGAGACAGGTGTCACAATAAAGCATAAAAAACTATGGGAACAAGTAGTTCTTTTGCAGAAAGAACTACGAAAGACTCACGTGATACATACGCAGAGTCTTCAACGTGATGGCGTTCACGTTGCAGGGAATTCATTGGATGACAGAGCCACAGCGGCAGCTGATCACTCAGCTTCCATAGCTACAAAAAAGCGTACGAAAACAACAAATAGACGGCGAAACGCTGCTTGCAGTAAAAGCCTCAATGGAAGGCAATTATGCAGCGTTACCTCTAAACTATCCACTCGGCAATACATACATAATCGATGCGAACTCCGTTCCGTTTGCTCAAATCCCTGGAGTGGGGGATAGAGTAATTCCAAACACGAACCGGAGAGTATTCTTGATTGAAGAAGCACACATGGGATTGGGTCTGAGGCACCAAGAGATCCTGAAATCTGTAATAGAATTACAATCAAAATACTGGGGGCCGGGGATGAGCGTGCAAATATATAACTTTGCAATGAATTGTCAGGACTGCAACAGAGATCGCAGTTGTGAACCGGACTAGACACCTGCCCAGACACCTCTATTAGACAGCATCAGGCTATCTATGCGCAGAAATCCAGATGGAAGAATGCGATCCCATAATTTTTAAGACAAGATTCATTTGAATGTGGCCCCAGCGCTCGGCTGACGCCAGAACTGTTATAAAAGATTTGTAAGTCTTTATCGGCACATACGCAATTGGCCTGCTACATTCTGACAAGGGTCCTGCGTTTAGCTCTCGGGCTTACAAGGAGGCCATGGCCAGCATGGGCATTGCATTGCGGTATTCTAGTCCATTCCATCCCGAGGGAAATGCAGTAGTGGAGAGAAAAAACCGTGACATAAAGCAATCTATAAAAGCGAGGGTATTAGGTTTGGGTGACAGGTTGGTCAAACATCTAATAAGTGTCCAACGTAGGCTTAATAATATGCCAAGAAATTCTCTAGGAGGTATCAGTCCGTACGAACTTTTGTTTGGTACTAGAATGATCATCCAGGATCTGGATTGTCAGACTTCAGTGGTGAAACAAAAAACCTTTGATATCAAAGATCGTTTGGCTGTTTTACAGGACTTAAATGAAACAAAAAAAAGTCTAAGTAACGAAAAGCTATAGCCAACGACCACTGAAGAAAAACCACCTCTCCCAGCAAGACCTGTCTGGATTCTAAAGATTGGGGATCTGGTCATAGAAAAGATTGAGGTGAAGAAGGAATTTGGGCCTCCTTACAGAAAAGCAGTACCTGTCTTAGCTGTCAGCGGAACACGATCAGTAATACTACCGCCCCTTGCTGGTAAAAAGGATAACCGAGTTGTATCAATCGACCTGGTGAAAACAAAATCATGTGCCCAATAATAAGTAGTAAGCCCAGTGGACTCCCAGAAGTAGCAGAAGACCAAACCTGGTTACAATCCAAGAGGTTCAAACTGAGAGACTAATCACATTTGATAAACCTGCAGTGAATAAAAAAGGACTATGCAACAAAGCCATGGAACTTGTGCCTCTTGAAACCCAAATTTCAACAGTTCATCAAGAAACACATGTCTACAACGATGTAGCCTCTGACTATACAAATGTAACAAAAGAAAATCCAAAGATCAATGGAAATCCAGAAGCAATTCCACCAATTGACAGAACTGCATCTGGCTATTTTATGTTATGTTATGTTATGTTATGTTATGTTATGTTATGTTAATTGTGTCTTTTATAGTGCTCGGCTACTCGAAAGAGTGTCCCGGCGCTTTATTGACAGCCTGAAAAAGACAAACACAACACAGAGATTTAAAAAAACGGAGTCAGCAAAATAAAAGGGAGTCTAAGAGGCAAAAAGCCAAGTTTTCAGGCCCTTCCTGAAGGCCAGCAAATTCGAGGTACTGCGCAGTGTCAGGGGCAGAGAGTTCCAAAGCTGTGGATCCCGGGACATAAAGGAGCGACCTCCAATGCGGGCCTTCTTCACACGAGGAACAATGGCAAGAAACATCGACTCTGATCTCAGAGATCGTGACGGACGATAGAAGGCGATCCTCCTTTGAAGGTATTTAGCCCCCGAGGCATAGAGGGCCTTGTGTGCAAGAGTTAGGGCTTTGAAAACTATCCGCTTCCGGATAGGCAGTCAATGAAGAGACTGCAACAAGCCAGAAACTCTGACTCGCCTGTGCAGACCAAAAATGTCTCGCGCTGCCGCATTCTGGACCACCTGCATCCATTGCAGAAGATACTCCGGCAGGCCAAGATATAGGACGTTGGAGTAGTCCAATCTTGAACCAATTAAGGCCTGTACCGTAGTCCTCCTATGGTCCTCAGATAGCAAAGGAAAAAACTTCCGAAGCATACGGAGGAGACCAAAACAGGTGCCAGTGAGGGCAAGGATCTGATATCTTAAAGTCAAGCCGTTGTCAATTTTGATCCCCAAATTCTTAGCCAACTGAGACGATCGCACCGGAGGAGACATATCCGCGGGCCACCATACCTGCCAGTCTGGATCGGATTGACAGCCAAAGAAGAGTACCTCCGATTTGTCTGAGTTGCACTTGAGGCTGTTCAGTTGGAGCCATTCGAAAACAGCCCCAAGGCACTCACGGATACTCTCTCCATCGAAATCCTCTCCTTTCCGACAAGTAAAGAGCAGCTGGGTGTCGTTGGCATAGGATACGATCTGGGCCCCGAAAGACTCAGCCAATGCCGCCAGAGGGGTCATAAAGATGTTAAAAAGAGTCGGGCTCAACACAGAGCCCTGCGGGACTCCGACTCCCAATGGCGGCATCTCAGCAGAGCTAAAGGAGGCCCAGACCATTTGTCGGCGGCCAGCCAAAAATGATCTAAACCAGCTAAGCACCGTCCCCCTCAGACCGATCTCATGAAGTCTGACGAGCAAACCCTCATGGGGGACGGTGTCAAAGGCCGCCGACAAGTCAAGCATTATCAGCATGGCTTTGCCACCCAAATCCAGCGTCTCCTTGATGGTTTCGAACACCTCCAGCAGCGCCGTCTCAACTTTGATGATTTTTCCGATGATCCAAGTGAACATGGAGACAAGCCAGCAACAAAAACTTTCAAAGAAAAAATTACAGAGCTCTTTCATCAACTGAGAGAAACATATTTGATTTCACCATGGATTAAATTATGGATTTTGTTAGGTGTACTTTTCCTCCTTCTGTTGCTCATCTTGGTTTTAAACTTGGGTAGATTTGTTGATGGAAAATATAGTACAATGGACACAGCAAGCCAGAACATCAACTTGGTCCTGAAACTACACAGATCTTCTCCCATCGAAAAAAGAGAACTATCATCAGTGAACATCACAGCCATCCCTATACCTGGTGGTATAGCATGGGACAAAACTGATTATGAAATCTATGGCCCGGTTGAGCTCTTGAAATATCCACACCAATTTAAGATCTCCTTAAGTAACTTTGTATCACCTAGTACTTTCTCTGAGGATTTGGACTTTGAAAATATTACTAATATGATGTCAGATTTAGAAATGTCAGCAAAATTTACAGAACATGATAATTTACAGGGTTCAACGAATTATGAGGAAATGCATTGCTTCAATCACTTTGGGCATCATTATCTGCATAAATCTGCTAATCCTAGAAATGTTTTCAGTTATAATCAATGGGAACATTGTCCAACTCCGTCAAAAGGCAGTTCAAAAACATTTTATGGGAAAATGTTAAATAAGACAGGAATGAAAAACATGTTGACAAATACTAAACTGATTTATTCTGAAAAATTTTATGAAAAAATGTCTACATTTGGTTTTGAATTTTGGAAAAATAACATTGAGACAAAAACCATCTGGGGTACAAAAAATTGGCAGGCACAATGTTTAGAATCATTGTTTAGAGCCTGCATGATCCCAAAAACAAATAATGTTCCTGAATGACACCATTCAACAAACAACCTGTCTTGGTCTAGCCAAGATAAAATATTTAAACAACCCATCTATACCAAAGCCTAGGGCTGACAGAAACACCACTACAGATGAGGGCTTAGACGTGTCCTATATTTTAAAACAAAACAGAACAATTCCTGATTGGAACAAATGGTTGATCTGGCCCACAGACACTAATAACTGTCAAGATAGATTCCTGAACAAAATACAGGGGTTCAAACAGAACAGGCCAGACCCAAGATATTCCCAGAGACAACATCCAGGGATAGTTACAGCATATAGTGTAGGAAAACTATGCCTCGAATGGCTACAGAGATCCACACATTCCGGAAATTAAGCAACACTTAACTTTACTTAAAGAAGATGCTGACTTGCGATATTTCATAATGGGACCTCGCAAACAGCGTCAAAAACGTTTCATATACGCCGGTATATGCGCAGCTCACAATGAAGTTTGGAAAGTATCACAAATTGAAACTGCAGAAAAAATACGACAAATTGATCGTATTAATTTGGAAAAATCACTTTCTGTAGTGGACAATGGGTTAACGACTCTGTCCTCCAGAATTTATTCACTGGACAGCATAGTATCATCTGCTATTGATATAATAGAACAGGATATGATAATGTTACAACATGGCCAGTCCCAATTACGTTCTATTGTACAGCTAGGCTGGACGTTACAAACCTCCGTTCAGGCTACATCATTATTTTCCATCTTTAACCTTACTGATAGACAAATCTCGTTGGCACAAAAATGAGCAGACTATACGGTGCTGAGCATTGAAAAACTAGAAAGATTACCATTGACAATGTCAGAAAGACCTGTCATTGAATGGATAATACATGGCACCATTACAATCCCGATAACAACTTTTCAGTTTCAATACTGCCAAAAGTATATACCAGCAGGCCTGTATGAAAGGTTGGGTAAAGGATACATCAAGTCAACCTGGAATTTGCCTTATACACATAGATGTTACAGTGAGGGGATAAAAGAGGTATTTCTTATTGGTAACAATTGTAAAAAATCACTAAGCGGTACACTTCTGTGTCAAGGTATTAACTTGCATGGAGCCTGCGAAGGTTCATCAAACAACCTTTCAGGTCATCTGCATGGCACCCCTGCTACACAGATAGAGACCTTTTTCAGACAACTTTCCAACGGTAGCTACGTTATAATAAGTGACCAAGCTGTTGTGGCATGATGCCAGGAAAAGCCTATCTCATGAGCGTTACTTCCAGGGTCATTTGTTGTATGCAAGTATTGTATCCAAACAGCAATCCAGACATGGAGGCAGCAATATGGCCTTCTGTGAATATCTCTTCTATTCGAATTGATACTTTAAGCAGAATGAAGTCTATTCTTTTACAAACAACTGTGCCTTTAAACTCGTCCAAAGAGATGTATGACCTGCAAGTTGCAAGGACAGCGGCAGAGATACATACTCTATTATCGACAAATTGCCCCGTGCATTTCGTAGAAATGTTAAGCCAAATCTTAAACATGTCAGATACCAGTGGCATCGCACATGTATTTAAGACAAATATTTTTCGGGACTGTTAGCACCCTTTAAAACAGTTCTGGGCATCTTCCCGAATTTTGTGCATTCTTTTTTCGGTGGCCGGCCTCTTATTTTGGGCCTCGTAGCAGGAATTTTATTTTTGTTCCTTCTGCTCCGATATGGTAAGCCAAGTCACAGACAAAACTCAGGCTACGATGGAAGAAACGATCCTAGCAATACGATACCGAGACCGTATCTCTAAGGTCCTCGGATTGGCCCGGCTAAGAGATCTGAATATTACCTGGTTTCTTTCATTCAGACCAATCTGGCAAAATTGCATCTTACCTGTGCTTCGATATCTGCTATGCGGAGAAGAATGCGTGTTGGACGTCTATTTTACACTACCATCAGCAGTACCAATGGATATCGATGCTTTGCTTTGTCCGGTAACGACTCATGCAACGTGTTGTCCCCAGCGGCTACCTATTCTGAGACTTCACCATTATGATTAGGTGGCGGTGAAGTACGAGATGAAAGCGGCACCACACAGGTACAACCTTCTGTGAACATTGCTGATCGGAACACCGATGATGGCAATGAATTGCATATATGCACTATTTCTGATTTTTCAGCGTTGGCCCAACTTTCACCTACTGTTGTAGACAAATTTTTTGCTAGCCTATCTGAGGTAATGTTCTCTCCTAACAACGAGAATAATACTTGAAATAGCGAGCACACAGCGTTCCCTGAACTCTGAATTCGGCCTGCAGTTTTTATAAACAACACTGCTGAAAACATTTGGAACAATTTTTTCCCATGAAAGCAAAATTATTTTTTTCCAATTTCCAAAATATTTACCTTTTTTCGGCACATGGTACTCTGCTTAAAGTAGAACTATTCTTAGAGAACAGAACTTCTATTTTTAGAAACTCTGCAGACATTATGTTGAATCAGCCTCTAGCACATGTACAATCTTGTATAACTATGTGATGAAATGGTCTAGACATTCTCTTCTGTATTAAGAGCCATTTCATAAATGTAAATTTCGTGATTCATTCAGTGAAGATTATAATGCACTACAGAAATGTTATCTGAATGATACCACTGCTTTAAAAACATACATTATAATACTCATTTTCGTGTATCTATACCATTTCAAATGCATTTGATGTATTTTGGGGTGGGTTGGAAAAAAACATGCATACTTATATGTTATATATTTCTTAGTATTTAGTAATGATGTAATGTAATGTAATGTAAGAGACATTTCTATTGTGCACTTTCACTCCAAGGAGTATCTTGGCGCTCACACAACTCAGGTGGAAGAGTTGGAGGGAAAGGATGTTCTGCATTATACACCACAGTTACACCAGAGTTCTACATGTAGCATCGGGCAGAGAGAAGATCCAAGTTTTTAATGCTTTCCTAAAAGGGGCTTCTAAGGAGAATGTACGTAAAGATAGAGGGAGCTTGTTCCAGGCCTTGGTGCCCAATACAAAAAGGGATTTGCCTCCTTTTGTAGCCAGCTTGAACCGAGGAGGAGTGAGTAGGTTCTGACTGGCGGACCTCAGGCAGCGCGTCGGATGGTATCTTTTGAACCCATAGAGTAGATATTTTGGGCCACGCTGGTGGAATGCCCTGAACGTAATTAAAAGAATTTTAAACAGAATTCTTTTGCTTACAGGCAGCCAGTGGAGAATATTAAGTGCTGCTGAAGCTGACGACCTCCGTGGCCAGCGTAGCACAAGGCGGGCTGCCGCATTTTGGACCATTTGTAACCTATGGAGAACGTTTTTGTTGGCTCCATCATATACTCCGTTACAATAGTCTAGCCTAGAACTAATTAAGGCCACTGCGACTGTTTTCCTCGCTGACAAAGGAAGCAGATCGAAAAACTTCCTCAGTGCTTTGATGATTTGAAAGCACATGCCTGCCACTGCTATAGCCTGGGGCTTAAAGGATAGTTGGTTGTCAAATTTTATGCCCAGGTTGCGGGCAGATGCAATTGTGTTGGGGGGAGCTTCTGCCTCCGTTGGCCAGCACATTTTTGGTGAGAACAAGTTGTGGCTCCCAACAGGAAGAATTTCAGTTTTGCCGGTGTTACACTTTAGATGGTTGTTGGTCATCCATCTAAATGATGGACATTATACGTGGAGTGGGTGTTGTGAACGTATCTAGGACCCTAATGAAATATTCCCGATTTATGCCCGTATGTGGTTATAACAAATCATATCCTTATAAAGGCATAAGAATCATATCCATATTTAGTCATAGCCATTGCCGTCCAAATACGGCAAGGCTTCTTCCCTACGACTCCTAGAAAGTACAACGCGTTCTTTAAACAAACCAAGCCTTCAGCAGCCCGGGAATTCCCCCTGCTTTTGTTTTGATTTGTCCTAGAACTCCTGAGAGTCCTGAAAGAACTGCCAGTTCTTAGTGACAGTTCTTAGTGACGTCTTATGTCCAACCTTACGTCAAACACGGCACCTTCCAGGTATAAATATACCAGCATTTACCTTAAGCAACACACGGTGATTTGGAGCAGAGCGGCTATCTACTTACCGAAATGCCCAGCTGATGCGAGTGCCGAAGGAAGCCTACCCTCCCATTTGAAGCACTGAGAGAGACGCTGTCTTTTCTCCTGCCGAGAAATCCAGCTCCAGTGTTTCCAGTCACCCTTGCGGGTTGCTGGCAGATCGAGTCCTGAGAACGAGATACAAGACCTCCTTCATTCTAAAACCAAGGTACAGAGCTGATTAGACCCTTAAAGAATTCTTGATTCAGATTCTTGGCAAAACTAACTTAACTTAAACTGCAGCTCACTTACTCCTTCCCATGTACTAGGCTTAGGTTAGGTACACCGGGGTAGGCGTATTTTAGAAGCACCAGTTGAGTACGTTTAGTCAACTTTTATCATTGTATGTAACTGTATATATTTTATCCATTTTAAGTATCATATGGCTCAGAAACCATATAAATGCTTTTACAGCATTATTTCATAATACTGCTTTTACTGTACGCACTTTACTTTATGATAAGTATTACAATTGTGGCAATTCATTTCTCTTGCATGAGAAAGAAGACTGCTCAATAAATAACAACTTTTATTGAAAACGCCCGTCTCTCTATTTCTCTGCACTCTGGTGAAACTAAGCATGCACGATTGACTGAGTGAAATAGCTATATATTGTTTTCACACAACTCTGGAGATATACTCCTTATTCTGGAGGGAGCAAAGTTGTCATGTTTATGCGGTTGTCAGAAACTAATCCCTTCTTGTCCAATCAGGAAAGTTAACTCCTTCCTGGTCATTCGAGAAAGTTTCTAGTGCCCTCTGAGCTAGCTGGCATACCTAATTAAGTCTAACATATTCAGTAGAGACCTAGCCGATCTTAGTCCAACGTCTAAACTGCCGTTTATGTTATTTCAATGTGCAGAGCCTATTGGGAATATAGGAACTACACTACAGCCTGCCCGGAGGTTTATAGAAAATGAAGCGCGGTAGCCGGCGCTTTGTTTTTTAATTGATTTTGTTGTCCGGATTCGCACACCCAGCGCAAATTCAGTCATTTAAAAAAAAAAAAAGGTTTTTTTTGTCCTTTGGGGTCCTAGCGGGACCCTCTGAGCAGGCCTATGGGGTCAGGGTATTTCTACCCTGCCCCCATTTCTTCATTTTTAACCTTTTTTAACCTTTTTCTTGTGACAAGATTGCTGCCAACACATTCTGGTTTGGAGTGTTGGCAGCCAATAAGAATGATGCTTGTGCTCTGGAGGGTTTGCAAATCCTCCTCAGTGCTCAGATATCAATATTTTTACTTTTTAAAGCACTCAGCAACTACTGAACCGATTTACACCATTTAAAAAAAAAGGTCTACCTTTTTGCCAAATTTGGTGTAATTCCGTTCAGCAGTTCAGGCTGTAGCGTGTTCCAAAATTTCCTATTGAAATTAACATGGGGAAAACACATTTTGGGACCCCCCTTTTCAGCCCCTGCTTGCCGAATCACCCGGAAACGTTCAGGACAGGAGCTGACCTGAGTGAACCATTAGTTTTGAAAATTTTGCTAAGATTCATAAAACGGCGCCAAAGATATTGGCAAAAAAAATGCTTTTTGAATAGAAACAAAAACAACAATTGATGGACAGAATGCAGAACAATGTCAAGTCAAGCTATCCTGGCTGAAGACGGCTGATAGCCAGAAAACGGTCCTAGGAGGCTTGATTCCGGTCCAGGAAAGACATGGCTTGGCAGTTCAGACTGGACTGTTCCCATGAGGCACAGGGTCAAGGCTGATTTGCATATGGCCATGTCTGAACTGGGATGGTGTGGAGTGCAGACAAACGATAGATTTAGGCCCAGATCTCTGTACTGGGGTGAATGTATGACATTGTTCTGCATTCTGTCCATCAACTGTTGTTTTTGCATTTGTCACCCCGAGTGGGATGGGTATGCTCAGACGTGAGTCCCATGCTCTCCACAGCACTGGAGTCAAGCTATCCTGGCTGAAGATGGCAGATAGCCTGAAACCGGTCCTAGGATGCTTGATTCCGGTTCAGGAAAGACATGGCTTGGCAGTTCGGCCTGGACTGTTCCCATGAGGCACAGGGTCAAGGCTGATTTGCATATGGCCATGTCCGAACTGGGGTGGTGTGGAGTGAAAAAAAACAATGGATTTAGGCCCAGATCTCTGTACTGGGGTGAATGTATGACATTGTTCTGCATTCTGTCCATCAACTGTTGTTTTTGCACCTGATTATTTTCAGTTCTAACCCTCTTGGCATAGCCAGCAATTCTAATTCCTCGAGTTTCCCTTCTGAAACGCCCCTGACTTCAAAATGGCGCTTGCCGCCGATCGTCACCAGGATTCTAAATTACTCCCCTTGGGATGCCCTGTTGTCTGCTTCCTCAGCCTAAAGACTGCAAAAGAGATTGAAACAACAATCATTGGTTTCTGACCTACTGGGATGAACCTGATCAGCCTGAGGATTAAATAAGAATGAACTTTGCCTGACCAAAAGATGGCCGCCACAGTCGACCTCATCACGATGTACTGCGAATCCTGGACAATCAAAAAACTGGTCATCGATCTGACCTGATCTTCCCCCTCTCTCTTCCCCCTACCCTCTCCGCTGCTACTCTTTCCAGCTTCTGTCCTCTGCCATCACCTGCCCCTGCCTCTTGTCCCCACCCTGTTTCTGAGTGAACCTCTTCCCTCGACACTTGAGACCAAACTATTTTGTCTGATGACCGAAGGAGCTTCCTGGTTTAGCTGTAGGGGAGATGAGCCATGGATTCCCTCCTTGGTCGTCACCTACCCAGTCGGTCTTTAGACAGACTTCCTTTCGTGTCTACCGTTGTCTCTTCCCTTATCCTCACTTTCTCACCTCTCCTACCCCCCACTACTTTTCTCTCTCCTTTCTCTCCTCTCCTAATGTATTGCTGATTGTCTGATGTAATGTTTAACTGTCGATCTTTTTCTGTTATATTGTTGAACCTCATTATTCTACTTCCTTTCATCTCTCCTGTCCTCTCTTCCTGCATCCGTCCTCTATTTTATGTCTCTCCTTTCTCAATGTATTGAGACTGAACTATTTTGTCTGATGCCCAATGGAGCTACCTGGTTTAGCTATAGGGGAGATGGGCCATTGATTCCCTCCTTGGTCGTCACCTACCCAGTCGGTCTTTAGACAGACTTCTTTTCGTCTCTCCTTATTGTCTCTTCCCTTATCCTCACTTTCTCACCTCTCCTACCCCCCACTACTTTTCTCTCTCCTTTCTCTCCTCTCCTAATGTGTTGCTGATTGCTTTATGTAATGTTTAATTGTTGATCTTTTTCTATTATATTGTTGAATCCATATTGAGTCACTTTCTTTCGTCTCTCCTGTCCTCTCCTCCCTCATCCTCCCTCTATTTTATGTCTCTCCTTCTCCTCTCTCAATGTATTGAGACTGAACTATTTTGTCTGCTGCACGATGGAGCTACCTGGTTTAGCTATAGGGGAGATGGGCCGTGGATTCCCTCCTTGGTCGTCACCTACCCAGTCGGTCTTTAGACAGACTTCTGTTACTCTCTCCTAATTGTCTCTTCCCTTATCATCACTTTCTCACCTCCCCTACCCCTACCCCTACTACATTTCTCTCTCCTTTCTCTCCTCTCCCAATGTATTGCTGATTGTTTGATGTAATGTGTAATTGTAGATCTTTTTCGGTTATCTTGTTAACCCACATTGTTCCACTTTCTTTCTTCTCTCCTGTCCTCTCCTCCCGCATCCTTCCTCTATTTTATGTCTCTCCTTCTCTCCCCTCTCAATGTATTGAGACTGAACTATTTTGTCTGACGCCCGATGGAGCTACCTGGTTTAACTATAGAGGAGATGGGCCGTGGATTCTCTCCTTGGTCGTCACCTACCCAGTCGGTCTTTAGACAGACTTCTTTTCGTCTCTACTTTTTGTCTCTTCCCTTATCCTCCCTTTCTCACCTCCCCTGCCCCCTCCACTACTTCTCTCTGTCCTTTCTCTCCCATCCTAATTCTATTACTTATTTTTTGATGTACTGTTTAATCTGTTGAACTTGTTCTGTTACATTGTTGATTCACATGTAAAGCGCTCTGATATCTTCGGGTCTAGCCAGCGCTATATAAAACTCTTTAAATAAATAAATAAATAAACTATAACGTCTCTGAAACCTATGGTTTTTTCAGTGAATTTTAAAGCTTTTTTAAATGCTAATTTCTAACTATAATGTCTCTGAAACCTATGGCTTTTTCAGTGAATTTCAAAGGTTTTTTAAATGCTAATTTTTAAGTGTAATAGTAGTTATAACTATTTTTTGTACTGATTTTCAACAGTTTTTTAACTGTTTATTAATAAATATTTTATTCATTAAAGAACATTATAGATTCTTCTGAAAATTGCACAACATTTGTAAAAAAAAATGAAAACTGTAATATTATTACATTTTTGTGTTTTATTTTTTATTTTAATATATTTATATTATTTTCTTTTTTTCCCAAAATTTTTCGGAGTCGCGCACCCAAACGCATACGGTGGGTGCGCGTATTCCAGCGCCATTTTAGAAAAGTCGAGACGGATCCACGTACGGTGTGCGACGGCTGCGTGTTTTTCAGTTACATCATATACATTTAATATTACGTGATGTGCGTGATTGGTATGTGACCAGTCCGCGACTCCTGCTCCTGCGCATTCGTGACACATGCGCATTACGGTACACGACACTTGCACGGTGGCGGGTCCCGCGTGACGTCATATACGTGCTGGGGAGTGCTGGATGCGCAACTACTGCAAAAAAAATTTCTGTTCTAAAATGATTGTATGTGTCTTTAATATACATATCAAGGCAAGAGATGATCTAAGATATTCAGAAAAATAATATATTTATACTTATAATA
This sequence comes from Lissotriton vulgaris, assembly GCF_964263255.1. Classification (NCBI taxonomy): domain Eukaryota; kingdom Metazoa; phylum Chordata; class Amphibia; order Caudata; family Salamandridae; genus Lissotriton; species Lissotriton vulgaris. The sequence continues at coordinate 1,734,938,800 of NC_141691.1, forward strand.
AACTTATACTATTTTGAAATATATTTTCCGAAGTCGCGTTGTGTGCGTGCTTCGTGAGCGCATAGTGCGCGGATCCCATATGACCTAAAAAAAAAGATTTCATTTGTTCATACCATTTCCCACTGTAACTATTGAAGGACCCCACCCATTTTAATCATTCTTATCGGAGCATGTTTAGAGAGACATCTCTTTTCCTACTAAAACCCTGTTGGCTTGTTTTTTTGGTGTTTTTCCAAAAATATCAAACAAAATAGCATCTGGACAGCAGCAGCAGCAGGAGGAAGTATCTTCCGAAGAAGAATTCTTGCAGGAGGCACCACTTCCACAGAGGCCGGAATCTGAGGTGTGGAAATTCTTCACTTTCCCACCTGGAGAGAAGAAAGTAAATGCGAGAAAGGTGACCTGCAAAATTTGCGACCGAGTCCTGTCAAGAGGCAGTGAAAAAAAATACTCTAGTGGCACTTCTTCTATGTACAAGCAGCTCCGGACCACATATCTTCTCAATCTTGCTCGGGAGGAAATGAGGCGAGATGCTTTGAACCCCTCACCTGCTGTGGCAAGTACGTCTGGAGCATCCTCAGGAACACCCGCATTCAGACATTAGGCCAGAATTCGCCTTTTTCGAGCAACACTGCCTGAAGTGTAAGAAACTTATATGCTTCGATGAGCAGTCGGTGGATGCAGTTTGTGCTGCGTAGAGCAACCATAGTTGTTAATTTGTTTTTGGGGGGGGAATGATAAGTAATTCCAAAATGTTCCTGTTTTATTCAGTCTTTTTTTTGTTCATTTTTTGAAAAAACACCAAAAAAATGCAAAATTGTTCAAAAAAATACTAAAGAAAAAGAAGAAAAGAAGTTCTTATCAGAACTACCGTATCTGGTTAAAGAAAGAACTATAATTGCAAGGTAATGCGTGAAAGTTTGGTTGAATATATGTATACAGCATGTTTGACTGAAAGAATGCATTAGTGGTGTATGGTGAATTTATAGGTGAATATTTATGAGGAAGTACTGCAGCGTGACACTGCAAGCTCTTTAGCTGCACTGCACTGTGGCACTTCCGAAGCACATGGATGTGACATATGTACATGAATATGTTGCAACTCCTGTGCTTCCCTCTGCACTGCTGCACAAACTGCAGCCATGCGGTGACACAGACATCCTTGCACCATGGTGCAAGGATGTCTGTGTCGTGCGGAGATTGTTTTTTTTGCGGGAAGAGACACCTTCCTGTACAAAAACAATCAATAAAGGCATTTTCCTCTTTCAATGTATGCTGTGGAATGCAGCATGCCTTGAAAGAGGAAAGAAAGAATCAGGTCGTCTACGGATGATTTAGCACCGGGTGCCCCACGAACATGCGGTGCACTAACGGCAATGGAGGCGGCCCCCTTCCGTCCATGCTCCGGTCCCCAAGCGAGCGGCTCTACGCACTGGCCCCCCGAGAGAGGCCGGCTATCTCGGGGGGCAGGTGCCTTGCTACACCAACTCTAGGATGGCGCAGCATTCACACATATCTCCAGATTTACGATTTCTCATGAATCTGGAGATGTATCTTGTTCTATGGGTGTTGTGTGGGAACACCCACAGCAACACCTATGGAGCGCCCCTTCAACGCAAAGTTCTGTGTATGAAAGGGTCGTAATTACAAGGAGGGGAAAACCCATACAGGGTGGCTTTTCCTCTCATTGTAAAAAGGAAGGAGTGCCTGGCGCGATCACTACAGTACAAAGAGTGATGTACTAGTGGCGCAGGGTACTTGTAAATCTGCCCCTTAAGTGCTTAGGTATTGGCAGACTGATACAATAAGAACATAGTGCTGGATGGGTGATTGAAGAATTGCATGAGCCTGACAGGAAGTATCCTACACTGCATGGGTACTACTTCAGTATTTAATGGAGTGGACCAATAGTATGCATCTGCTTAGAGATTTGTAGGGATTATGCACAGAATAGTTTATGTGTACCTGTGTTGGTGCCTAGGTCATTTTATAAGAATACCATTAGTAACTGGAATGATGACAGTGCTGCAAACAGAGTGAACACTTAATTTATAAATGCTTACGTATTAGTGGAGTGATAGGATGAGTAGATAGTGGTAGATAAGTGACTGGACGATTCCTACACAGCATGAGTACTAACTGGGTATTTAGAAGAGTGTATCCATAGTATGTAGCTAGTTAGAGGTCTGCTTGGATACTGCACACAATATTAAAGCTGTACTTGTGTTAGTAGCTAGGCCAGTCCATAAGTTCATGACTAGTAACTAGAGCAATTACAGTTTTACTAACAGAGTGTAGAGTGAATTTATAAGCGTTTAGGTATTGGTGAAGTAATAGGCTAAGTAGATAGTGCTGGATGGGTGTTTCGAGAAATGTATGGGACAGACAGGACGATTCCTACACTACATAGGTACTAACTGGGTATTTAGAAGAGCATATCAATAGTTTGTAGCTGGTTAGAGGTGTGCATGCATAGTGTACAAAATATTGTACCTGCACTTGCGTTAGTGACTACGTCATTCCTTAAGTATACGACTAATAACTGGAGTAATTTCAGTGTTGCAAAGAAAGTGCGTGCATAATTTATAAGTACTTAGGTATTGGTGGAGTGATAGGATACGTAGATACTGCTGGATGGGTGAATGGAGAAGTGCATGGGACAGTCAGAAGGATTTCAAGACTGCATAGGTACTAACTGGGTATTTAGAAGAGCGTATCAATAGTATGTAGCTGGTTAGCGGTCTGCATGCATAGTGCACAGAATATTTTAGCTGTACTAGTATTGGTGTGTCTAAGGTTTCAAGACTGGTAGTCTGTATTTTAGGGTGTGAGGAGGTGCATCAGATGATCACATGGATGATGTCACCAGTGATGTCATTTGAGATGTCATCAGTGATGTCATCAGTGATGTCACTGACCATGACATGAGTGATGTAATTTGTGAGGTCATCAGTAGGGCATTGAGGGGACGCAAGTTATAGTTAGCACAACTAACTATAACGGCCGAATTTCTCTAGTTTTGTACATGTGAAATGTCCAACTAACTATGACGTCCATGAAACCTGTGGGTTTTTCAGTGAATTTCTGAGGTTTTTTAAATGCTAATTAATAACTATAATGTCCCTGAAACTTGTGTTTTTTCAGTGAATTGTATATATATGTATTTAATCTCCTCTCATTCTTACAAGGAAGGAATCAACACTCAGGTTGTAGTTTGGAAATATTTAATCTGCAAAGGACGTGATCCACGCGTTTCGGCTCTTCCGAACTTTGATAACGATACAAGACGTCATTGTAGTATCCTTATTTAAATGTACAAATGCCTAAAGTTGCCAACATTAACAAAGGACTACATATTACTTTAATCCAAAAAGCTGGCCGCCATATTGGCCTAGTCACGATGTGAAAATTAAGGAATTGATCCAATAAAGAAAAGAAAACAAGTGTTAATATGCACACAATGTCATTTCAGCATATCTTGCCCCGTGACCGCCATACCTGCATGTTCATCAACGTGACTTATTCATAATAAACATACTTAGGATTGCAAACATCAACATAAACAATGGACTACACATTACTGTAAAGTGAAAGGCTGTCAGCCATATTAATCTGGGCACATTGCTTATTATAATGGTTCTTACACGAAAGGAAAGAAAATAAAAAAAAGGGGTGTTAATATACTCACACAATCCCTACATAATGTTCTAGCGATTATAGTTCCATTCCATTCACAGCTCATTTGAGATGTCATGAGTGATGTCATGAGTGATGTAACTGGGCATGTCATGATTGATGTAATGTCTGAGGTCATTAACAGTACATTGCGGGGGCATAAGTTATAGTTAGCGCAGGTAACTATAGCTGCGGAATTTCACTGGTTGTGTATGAGTGAAATCTGAGTCTAACTATACCGTCCCTGTAATCTTTGTTTTTTCAGCAAATTTCTATTTTTTTTAACTGTAAGTAAGATGCATATCACAATGGATGGTGGGGGGTTGGAAGCAGTGCCTGGCATTCTTTTGCCCCCACCCATGCTTGCTGCTCCTGCCTTCCCACCTCCTAGCCATCCATTGTCCAAGTCCATGTCCCTGCTCCCTTATTACAGCCTGTGTGGCTGTTGTTCTGCCACTGGCCTTCCCGCCTTCTCTGAACAGTTAGCTTGCTGCCCCATCCACCTCTTCCCTATCCTCTGTTGTCTGAATCCATGGAATAGCCTCCTCCCTCCTGCCATGCATGGTCTGATGTGCTGCCACTGCCCTCCATTTAGCATGATGTACCAGTCCACTCCTCCTGCCCTCCATTGCCCAATTCTATGCCCCATCATTGACCTCCTGCTTAGCCTCTGTGCTTAGCTTGCTGCCCCTATTCTCCTTCCCCCTGCCCTCCGATGTCTGTGTGCATGCCCCTGCTCCATCCTTTTTTCCCACCATGTTCCATAGACCTGTCACTCCTATCTACTCTGAGTGTTCTGTTGAGCTGCCACTCCCCTCCCACCTACTTAGCATTGTCGGATAACTGTAACCTTTCCCTGCCACCTTAAACCCTGCCTGTCCACATTCCATGCCCCTATCCCCTTCCTCCTGTCCTCCATGGTCCATTTTACTGCCATACCCTTCTGCCCTCCCCGGTCTGTTGTGCTGCAACTGCTCCTCCTGCCTGCCCCGTGTGGTCTGTTGTAAGGCCCCTTCCCCTGAACTCTGTTGTCTGTGCCCAGGTCCTGACCCTCCCTTCTATCCTCCATGGTCCTTTGTGCATGCCCCTTCACCCTCCTTCTTGCCCATCATAGCCATTGTGCTGCCACTAACCCTCCCACTTGCCATGCATGGTCTTTTGTGCTGCAGCGCCCCCTCCCCACCTTCCCTGTGTGGTCAGCTAGCTGCCCCTGACCCCCTTCCACCTTTCCTTCATGGTCTGTGTGTGTGCCATTATAGTCTTACTGTTGATATCCATGGCGTGTCTTGCTTATAGTGCCCATCCTGCCTGACCTCCATGGTCATCTTGCTGCCCCTACCCTGCCCCTTGCCCCAGCCCTCTGTTTCCATGTGCAGACCCCTATTTCAAACCCCTGGCTTGTCTGTTCCATTGTAATGCCCTTGATCCGTTCCTCCTGCCCTTTATGGTCCGTTATGCTGCAGCTTTCTTTCCTGTCTGTCCATTATGGTCAGCTAGCTACCATTGCCTCTTTTTCTCCTCTGTTCTCTGTTGTCCATGTGCATGGTCCTGTCCCCTCTCTATTGCTTTCTATGGATTGTTGTGCTGCACTTCCGACCTGCATGCCCTGTGTGGGGTATTGTGCTGCTGCAAACCCTGATGCCTGCCCTGTAGGGTCAGTTTGGTGCACCTCTCCATGTCCCCCCTGTCCTCTGTAATCCGAGTCCAGGTCCCTACCCCAATTCCTCCTGCCTTCCATGATTCAAAGTGCTCCTTCACAAACTCTGGGGACAGACTTTGCTTCCCTCCTTGCTGCTCCTGGACCCCCGGTGCTGGTCTTCCCCTGCAGCCGCAGCCTCCTGACATTTCGACGCGGCCGCAGTGAGGGGGGGTCTATACTTCCCAAGAGCCCTTGCTGCAGGAAACCGCCCACGTCCATTCCACGCCAGGAGGCGCTTAAAACGCGAGGAGAACCTCAGCAGAGCGGGTGCTACTTCACAAACTCTGGGGACAGACTTTGCTTCCCTCCTTGCTGCTCCTGGACCCCCGGTGCAGGTCTCCCCCCGGGGCCGCAGCCTCCTGACATCTCGGCGTGGCCGCAGTGAGGGGGGAACTATACTTCCCAAGAGCCCTTGCGGCAGGAAGCTGCCCACGTCCATTATGCGCCCGGAGGCGCTTAAAATGCGAGGAGAACCCCGGCAGAGCGGGTGCTCCTTCACAAACTCTGGGGACAGACTTTGCTTCCCTCCTTCCTGCTCCTGGACCCCCGGTGCCGGTCTCCCCCCCCCGCCGCAGCCTCCTGATATCTTGGCGCGGACGCAGTGAGGGGGGACTACACTTCCCAAGAGCCCTTGCGGCAGGAAGCCGCCCACGTCCATTCCGCGCCCGGAGGCGCTTAAAACGCGAGAACCCCGGCAGAGCGGGTGCTCCTTCACAAACTCTGGGGAAAGACTTTGCTGCCCTCCTTGCTGATCCTGGACCCCTGGTGCCGGTCTCCCCCACTGCCGCAGCCTCCTGACATCTCGGCGCGGCCGCAGTGAGGGGGGGACTACACTTCCCAAGAGCCCTTGCGGCAGGAAGCCGGCCACGTCTATTCCACGCCCGGAGGCGCTTAAAACGCGAGGAGTACCCCGCATCACGGGACGCGCATGAGCGGCGCCGGGCTAAGCCCGGGCAAAGGGCGGGCCATCTGTGGCCATCAGGGGCCAGAGGAGGCCGGGCAGGACCACTCCATTTGGCTGAACTTTTAAAGTTGCCCCGGATCCTTAACTGTGTTGGTCAAGACTTGGTATCAGATTATATTAAATCCAGTCACATGGTGTTTTTACATATTGCTTGATAGGCTTTTTACTTATGTCCAGTAAGCTTGGTTTAATTGCATTATTAACGCTCAGTATATGGTTTTAGCTCAACAAGTGCACATCATTCTCATTCAGTGGGATAGTCTAAGCAGGTAAATATGACGAAACGCAAATTAAATAAGGGAACTAACAGTGTCTCTGAGATACCTGGTACTACCATAGACTGCTACCTTGTAAAGGCGGTTAGTGCCATTAACCTGGAGATTGACAGAGCAGAAAGGAGACTCTCGTTGGGATTAGGTATTATACCTGATCCCCCAACTATGATTGACACCCAGCTAGAACCTAGCTCTGTGACTACCACACCCCCTCCAACTATTCTGGATATGAATCCACCAGCCCAGGGTGCAGATGATGATCCTGAGTTAGTCGAAATACCTAGTAACTCAATAAATAATGGATCCTCTTCCCCTAAGAGAAAACTGAATTGTAGGAGGGCTCAGTCGAAACAACCTAAAGAAGGACCAGTTAAGAAATGCACCACTGCCTCTACCCTCAAAACTGTTACAGAAGTACAGACAACGTTAGGAACACTTAATGATGAGCAGGTCGGCAAAATTATTGCACTAATAACCAGCTCACTGGCATTACATATTAAACCCTTGGAGGACAGAATAGAGGAACTCACAGCAGAAGTGGGAAGATTAAAAGACATAATTATCACACTGGGGAAAAAAACGATAGAAGGTGCAAAGGGAACCAGAGTGTACACAAGGATATGAGGTAACTCAAAGGAACGGGGGTACTTATGTATCGACAGGAAGGGAAGGTTCAAATATAAGCCCCACCTAAGGTACACAAACTTCAAGCAGCACCCAAATTAGTCTGGGACAGGGTGATGGAAGATCAGGGAGATACAGCAATTCGGGGAGAAATAAGGACGTATTACAAACAGACTTTAATAGCCTAGGCAAAGAGCAACAGGGATCTATAAGATCTAGATCAATTAATTTGCCCCCAGCGTACTGCCCGTACGTAGCTGTATTGGTGAATGTCCCCCCATATCAGTCGTTGTAGAAACGCACGATTCACTAGAAAATAAGGTTGTGGATTGGTTTCACCGTAACTGTGACTACCTCATCTCTTGTATAGACCAAATTCTCACAACTAGGAGAGTTAATTGGATAGGGCCATCAAATAAATCTTTTCAATGTGACTTTGTAATTGCTAACTTCAAAAACCTGCATTACGCTCGGACAGTCCTAGAAAAGGTATCTACAAGATCTACTACCGGTGAAAGTATCTCCTTGCTGCCGCTAGGGTTTTTCTATAGGCATTTAGCAGAGGACAGATTAATGATACATGACCAGAACAGGGGGAGATTAAATCTACCTACTCCTGCATCTCAATATCATTCAATCCCGTTGTCCAATAGATTTATGACACTCTCATCCCTAGAGGAAACGGATTGACATAACTTCTCCTGCTATGACAGTGGTATGGTGGAATCAGAAAGTATAAATTCCTTAGGGGCCGTGGGACAGTTAAATAAGGCCGATAGCTGTATCGGGGCTACCGAGGTAATGGGAATCTGTAGCCCTAGGAATCAGTTAGATGACCTTCAGGAAAGCAATCTGAATAGTTTTACCAAGGTAGCGGCCAATCCGCCCAATGTTATTGGTACTGTCCCGCCATCGATGAGTGAAGTATCTGCCTCCCGGGCGAGAGACAACGACAATGGGTACAGCCTAGCCATATAGAATATAGCAGGTTGGAGTAAGAATATAGACTCATTGGGCTGGAAGGATTTTATTGATAGTCATGATATCCTATGTTTTCAGGAGACCTGGTGCACGGAGCAGATCTATTATGACAGGTTGGTGTCTTTTAATCTCCCAGCCTTGGCGTCCCCCGCAGGAAGGGCAAAAGTGGGACTTCTAATACTTCTGTCCGTCAAACTACCAGTGGAAGTTAAAATATATAAAACAATTGGATGTCATTCTCAGTTATTGTGGTTAAAACATAATAATGGTCGTAATGTGCTGCTTGTTAATTTTTATAATAACTTGTTTGACTCCGCACGTCACAACGTGGTTGTTGAATTAGAGAATGTATTAGATAATATGTGCACTGATTTGCCTGTTAATTTTGATTTTCTATAGGGGGTGATTTTAACATACCTATATGTCCTCTTTCCCTAACTAAGGTCTGTGGGTTAAGCAACGATTTTGGTGATAAATGCATACACTTTCCCCACAGTACCTATGGAGAGCTGCTAAATTCTGTTATGGTTAAATTCGATTTAGATGTGCTGCAGTGTGCCAGTGATAAGGAAGGTAATTCTCTGCCAACATACACTGGCAGGAATGCCCGTTCTACTATTGACCATGTACTGGCCTCAGTGAACATTAGTTTATATTGTACTACCCCAGAGATTATAGATCCATCCATGAGTGATCATAATTGTATTACTCTATCACTAAGTATCTGGGGACCTAAAGGCCAAATAACACAAACCATAGTGAATGATATTACCCCATGCAGATTAAATGGTGTCAGGATCAAGTGGAAAGGGGAAAACTTGGAGAAGCTCCTAAAAAACATCGTTATGGCGTGCCATGTTGAGATAAGTGAGATAAGTGAGAGTTTGGCTGATAATGTGGACCCTCTGGGTATTTTACTGTGCTTTAGTAAGATCAATTGCAAAAAACACAGTTGATGGACAGAATGTAGAACAATGTCATACATTCACCCCAGTACAAGGATCTGGGCCTAAATCCATCGTTTTTTTGCACTCCACACCACCCTGGGTTAGACACTGGCTATACACCCACCTCCTGCTTGATGCAGCTCAACTAGAGCTCCACTCCAGTAAGCCCTTTTCTTTCCAGTCATGTGACACCTCGTGAAAAGCTCTATGTTATATGTGTATGTTAGTCTAGTCTGTCCTTATATGTTGACCACTGATCCTGATTAGGACATACTCGAACATTTATAATTTAAATAACAACTACCCAGCTGGCACAATTTGAACCACGACGGTACAAGTATGAGCACTCCAGTTTAGTGCACCCTGACAAACGGCGCAAGCATGTACTTTTAGGCACGCACCAAGGACGAAATTCAAGAGCCCTTAGCCAGATATACCTTACTCTATTGATATACTTCTCCCACGTTAATGAGCACGTTTACACACCACTTGTAGACACGCTCTGTACTGATGAAGGCACTGTGTCATTCACCACTGTGGAAAGCAAGAATAACTGCACGTACTCTGCACCCTAATTCTGCACTACGTTACAGGATAGTAATTATTTTATTTACTCTCTTTCTTTCCCATAGGTTTTTATCTGCACCCTAAATCTTAGGAGTGCTTACCCAGAAGTACATTTTTCTTCTGGATGACCAAGGAATTAGGACTGGGTGCGTCTTTTAGAGGGCGCACACCACCCACTTCCTTGTTTTGGTCCTGAGGAATACCGGGGATTACCCCATATGGTAGAAACATGTCGACCAAACACATAAACTGAGATACGTAGGCCGTAACTTCCCTACTACTATCTCACCCACATTTTTAATATTGTCCAGTTACTTTTTTATTAAATATTGTATAAAAGCATTAACCAGGACAATTTTAACACTCACACTTTTTTGTTCGCATCCCACACTTCACTACCTGCTCCACTGTAACTCAGGTGTTGAAGCACACCCAAGTGACGCTAGGCCACTTGGGTGGGCCCCGATGATGAAGCAAGTCACCACCAGGTGGTGAGTGAGGGGTTTACTAACAAAGGAACAGTGTTTCCTTAGTTTGGACAAAAGCCTTCATTACCCTCATCGGGTAATACTCCTCCATTTGTTCTTTTGTATATGCAAATCAGCTCTGACCCTGTGCCTCATGGGAACAGTCCAGTCCGAACTACCAAGCCATGTCTTTCCCAGACCGGAATCAAGCATCCAAGGACCGATTTCTGGCTATCAGCCTTCAACAGCCTGGATAGCTTGACCCCAGTGGTGTGGAGAGCCTGGGACTCACGTCTGAGTATACCCAGCACACTCGGGTGAAAATTGCGAAAAACACAGTTGATGGACAGAATGTAGAACAATGTCATACATTCACCCCAGTACAAGGATCTGGGCGTAAATCCATTGTTTTTGTGCACTCCACACCACCCTGGGTTAGACACTGGCTATATGCAAATCAGCTCTGACCCTGTACCTCATTGGAACAGTCCAGTCCGAACTACCAAGCCATGTCTTTCCCAGACCGGAATCAAGCATCCAAGGACCGGTTTCTGGCTATCAGCCTTCATCAGCCTGGATAGCTTGACCCCAGTGGTGTGGAGAGCCTGGGACTCACATCTGAGTATACCCAGCACACTTGGGGTGAAAATTGCAAAAAACAGAGTTGATGGACAGAATGTAGAACAATGTCATACATTCACCCCAGTACAAGGATCTGGGCCTAAATCCATCATTTTTTTGCACTCCACACCACCCTTGGTTAGACACTGGCTATATGCAAATCAGCTCTGACCCTGTGCCTCATGGGAACATCCAGTCCGAACTACCAAGCCATGTCTTTCCCAGACCGGAATCAAGCATCCAAGGACCGGTTTCTGGCTATCAGCCTGGATAGCTTGACTCCAGTGGTGTGGAGAGCCTGGGACTCATGTCTGAGTATACCCAGCCCACTCGTGGTGAAAATTGCAAAAAACACAGTTGATGGACAGAATGTAGAACAATGTCATACATTCAACCCAGTACAAGGATCTGGGCCTAAATCCATCGTTTTTTTGCACTCCACACCACCCTGGGTTATACACTGGCTATATGCAAATCAGCTCTGACCCTGTGCCTCATGGGAACAGTCCAGTCCGAACTACCAAGCCATGTCTTTCCCAGACCGGAATGAAGCATCCAAGACCGGTTTCTGGCTATCAGCCTTCATCAGCCTGGATAGCTTGACCCCAGTGGTGTGGAAAGCCTGGGACTCACGTCTGAGTATACCCAGCACACTCGGGGTGAAAATTGCAAAAAACACAGTTGATGGACAGAATGTAGAACAATGTCATACAATGGCATAATTGATAATATCATGACTATAACCAGGGGGAATAGGCAAACGCAGAATAAAGGGTGGTTTGACCATGCCTGTACACAAGCCTTAATGCATCTAAAGCAAGCTCTGTCAAGTAGAATTAGGGATAGGTCAACCATTATAAACCTGAGAATAGTTTATAAAGAGCAACTGAAGCAGAGGAAGAGGGAGCTTCAAGAAGAAGCCTGGGACAAACTTACAATGGCAATGGAAACCTTCAACAGCAAGATGTTCTGGGACACAGTTAACTCCCCCTTTCTAAGGAATGAGCAGGCCCCTGGCTTAACACTACATGTTAGCTGTAAAGCATGGGTCAGACATTTTTCTAATATCTTTGACCCAGGGGACATGGGCAATACGATCTCTAGGGAGACAGACATCTGGCCGATCCTCCCTCTTAAAATTACTCTTGAAGAGGTAGAACATGGTATTAGTAGTAGCAAATGCGGGAAAGCACCAGGTTCGGATGACGTACCAATAGACTTGTATAAGGCCGAACCAGCCCTATGGGGTCCAATTCTGACTAGAGTCTTCAATGCCGCAGTAACGGAAAGTACACCATCCACATGGGCCTAATCTATAATTATCCCCATTTTCAAAAAAGGAAATAGATCTGAGACCAAAAATTATCACCCAATCTCCCTCTTAGACTCATCTGTTAAGATCATGAGTAGGGTGTTGTTAGTGAGGCTAGAGGAATGGGCAGAAGATAATGGGATCCTAGCCCAGTCACAATACGGGTTTAGGAAAGGGCGGGGAACCTTGGAACAATGCATTAACTTGGACCTTTTATTAGGAAAATATACGCGTGCAAAGCAGGGGTCTCTTTTCCTCTGCTTTGCAGACCTAAGTAGTGCATTCGACCTAGTAGACCATGCTCTGCTGTGGCCGATTTTATTAGATCTTGGAACGCCCGAGCCTATCATTTGCTTTCTTGCTAAGCTCTATAATAAACTATCCACATGAGTGCGCTACGGACAGATGGGCGAATGCACCCCCAAATTTAAGGTTAACTTAGGCATCAGGCAAGGATGCGTACATGCGCCTCTCCTTTTTACCCTTTTTATTAATGCAATTGATGACGAATTGAAAACGGTAAAGTCTGATGCATCCTAGGTGGAAGGCGAGGATGTGCCAGTACTGCTATATGCAGATGACGCGGTGCTCCTATCAAGGACAACACTAGGCCTACAGAGGCTAAATGACAAGTTTACAGATTTTATCAAGGGCTGGAAGCTGCAGATTAATAAAACTAAAACATATGCCTTAATCTGTGGCCCAACTGCAGGGAAAACGAAACCCTTTTATGTAGACGGCCTAAGAATTTTAGCTGTCAAGAAGTTCTTCTACCTGGGCATAATTTTTTCCAGCAGTGGGATGTGGACACAGGAAGTGAAGAATGTCAGGGCCAGAATGGCAAAAAGTGCTTATGTGTTTTTTTAATTTGCTGCTAAACTTGGGGACCGTTGCATCCGCGACATGTTGCATATTTATCAATCTAGATGCACATCGGTTGCTTTGTATGGAGCTGTTACCAGGTAGGTCGCCCCGCTAGCCATCGCGTGGTCCTCCCCGTGCGGCCGCTACCCTCTGACTGCTGTTGCTTCGTTTCCTTCGTTTTTTGTCTCCGTGGTAACCTTGTGCCATTGTCGTTTTCCCCTCAGGTCCCCTTACCTTCTGTGACTGTGTTAGGTTTGTTTTTGTTTCCCCCCGTTTTTGCCTTCTGTATCCATATTGTATTGTGACCCCCTCGCTCCCCCTTTTGCCGCTGTGCCCCCCGCTTCCCGCCTCGCCCTCTGATTCCCCGCCGCTGCTCCCTGCAGCCCTGCCCCCCGCCGCTCCCATTCACCACCCCGCTCCCGCCTCCCAGCTGCTCCTCCCTCCCTGAGCCCCTCATATGGAGGCCGCCCGGTGGTAAAGGGAGAGACCCTTGACCCTGTTACCAGGTAGGTCGCCCCCCAGCCACCGCGTGGTCCTCCCCGTGCGGCCACTACGCTCTGACTGCTGTTGCTTCGTTTCCTTTGTTTTTTGTCTCCGTAGTAACCTTGTGCCATTGTCGTTTTCCCCTCAGGTCCTCTTGACTTCTTTGACTGTGTTAGGTTTGTTTTTGTTTCCCCCGTTTTTGCCTTCTGTATCCATATTGTATTGTGACCCCCTCGCTCCCCCTTTTTCCACTGTGCCCCCGCTTCCTGCCTCGCCCTCTGATTCCCCGCTGCTGCTCCTTGCGGCCCGCCCCCCGCCGCTCCCATTTGCCACCCGCTACCCCCTCCCAGCTGCTCCTCCCTACCTGAGCCCCTCATATGGAGGCCGCCCGGTGGTAAAGGGAGCGACCCTTGACCCTGTTACCAGGTAGGTCCCCACCCTAGCCACCGCGTGGTCCTCCCCGTGCGGCCCCTACGCTCTGACTGCTGTTGCTTCGTTTCCTTCGTTTTTTGTCTCTGTGGTAACCTTGTGCCGTTGTCGTTTTCCCCTCAGGTTCCCTTGCCCTCTGTGACTGTGTTAGGTTTTTTTTGTTTCCCCCTGTTTTTGCCTTCTGTATCCATATTGTATTGTGACACCCTCGCTCCCCCTTCTGCCGCTGTGCCCCCCGCTTCCCGCCTCGCCGTCTGATTCCCAGCCGTGGCTCCCTGTGGCCCCGCCCACACCCGCTCCCATTCGCCACCCCGCTCCCGCCTCCCAGCTGCTCCTCCCTCCCTGAGCCCCTCATATGGAGGCCGCCCGGTGGTAAAGGGAGCGACCCTTGACTCTGTTACCAGGTAGGTCACCCCCTAGCCACCACGTGGTCCTCCCCGTGCGGCCGCTACGCTCTGACTGCTGTTGCTTCGTTTCCTTTGTTTTTTGTCTCCGTGGTAACCTTGTGCCGTTGTCGTTTTCCCCTCAGGTCCCCTTGCCTTCTGTGACTGTGTTAGGTTTGTTTTTGTTTCCACACAATTTTGCCTTCTGTATCCATATTGTATTGTGACCCCCTCGCTCCCCCTTTGCCGCTGTGCCCCAATGCTTCCCGCCTCGCACTCTGATTCCCCGCCGCTGCTCCCTGCAGCCCTGCCCCCCCACTGCTCCCATTCGCCTCCCCGCTCCGCCTCCCAGCTGCTCCTCCCTCCCTGAGCCCCTCATATGGAGGCCGCCCAGTGAACGCGCAGCGGGCGCGCCGATTGTGTGCCGAATGCGCGCCAAAGGCAAGCCCGTCTGCGTCCATCCGCACCTGGACCGCACCCAGCACCAGAACCCCTGGCCCCCGCCGTTGCCAGCCCACCGACGGACCTACGACGACGCCACCCTCAGCGCACTCAATGCCGGCCGGATCCCCGCCTGCTACCGAGCCAACCCGATACGCACCCACGGACCCTTCACTTGCCAAGCCTGCCGATTCACCTGCCTCTGGACCGTAAACCGCTCCCGCCAAGCCGAGCACCAGCAGCAACCACCTCAAGTGCATCCTGCTCAACACCCGCTCCGTCCACAGACACGCCGTGGAACTCTGGAACCTGCTCGACACAACATCACCGGACGTCGCCTTCCTCATGGAAACCTGGATGAACGCCTCCTCAGCGCCCGACACCGCCATAGCCATCCCGGATGGCTACAAGATCGCCCGGAGGGACTGCATCAACCAGACTGGAGGAGGCATCACCATCGTACACAAGAACACCATCCACATCACGACCAACTCCGACGACACCCTCACGCCGCCGAACACCTCCACTTCCAGATACACACCGTCCCCGGGACCACGCACACAATTCAGCGAAGACATCGCAGACTTCATCAGCCCGCACGCCCTCCCCTCCGCTGACTACATCCTCCTAGGGGACCTCAACTTCCACCTGGAGAACAACAAGGACAGCAACACCATTACCCTTTTGGACACCCTCGCCAAACCCAAACTCAAGCAACTGGTGAACACCCCCACCCACTACGCTGGCCACACGCTTGACCCAGTCTTCTCCTCCAGCAAATACATCTCCTTCAGCCTCTCCACCGGACTTCATTGGACTGACCACAGCTGCCTCCACTTCAGCTTCAGAAGAACTATGACCCACCACCACCTGCAACATGTTCCTCACAGGAGCTGGAACAAGATCACCGCCGACCAGCTCACCACCTCCCACAGACAGAACCCTCCCACCAGCACAACAGACCCCAACGAAGCAGCCAGCAACCTCACACAATGGATCACCAACTGCGCAGACGACCTCGCACCACTGAAGACCCCTCCCAGCAGACCCGGCAGCAAGAAAGCCTCTTGGTTCACCGACGAACTTAAGAACTCCAAGAAGAACTGCCGCACCCTCGAGAAAGCCTGGCGCAACGACCAAACCACAGACAACATGACTACCCTCAAGCAAGCCACCCGCAAACACCACCAGCTGATCCGCACCACCAAGAAGACAGCATTGAAAGAACGACTGGACAACAACGCCCACAACAGCAAGGAACTCTTCAGCATCGTCAAAGAGCTCTCCAACCCCAGCGCCGGAAACAGCAACATCACTCCCTCACAAGACCTCTGCGACTCACTCGCCTAGTTCTTTCACAGCAAGATCGCAGACATACAATACAGCTTTGGCGCACAGACCATGCACACAACCACCCAACCAACGCCCCCCACCACCACCCTCCGCGCCTGGACCCCGGTCAGCACAGAAGAAACCACCCGCACGATGAACACCATCCACTCCGGATCACCAACCGACCCCTGCCCCCACCACGTCTTCAACAAAGCCGACTCCATCATCGCACCCCAACTCCGGGACATCATCAACACCTTCCTCGACTCCGCCACCTTCCCAGAGAGCTGGAAGCATGCCCAGATCAGGGCCCTCCTGAAGAAACCAACAGCGGACCCTACCGACCTCAAGAACTACCGCCCCAACTCGCTCCTCCCTTTTCCTGCCAAAGTCATCGAGAAGACCGTCAACAGACAGCTTGCCGCCTTCCTCGAGACGAACGAATCCCTCGACCACTCGCAGTCCGGTTTCCGAGCCAACCACAGCACCGAGACCGCCCTCATAGCAGCCACTGACGACATCCGATCCCTGCTCGACAATGGGGAAACAGCGGCCCTCATCCTCCTGGACCTCTCCGCAGCGTTCAACACTGTCTGCCACCGCACCCTAGTGCAGCGCCTCAGCAACATTGGAATCCAAGAGAAGGCACTGGAGTGGATCATCTCGTTCCTGGCCGGAAGAACCCAGAGAGTCCACCTCCCCCGTTCAGATCCGCGGCCACTGAAGTCATCTGCGGTGTACCAAAAGGATCACTCAGCCCCACCCTCTTCTTTTTTTTTTTTTCTATTGAAAATTCATTGGTACAAAAAACAAATACATCTTAATGAAGAAAAATTCCATTATTTCATAATACGTTTCAGTATACATTTAAAACATCATGCATAACGCTAGTCATTCAATAAATAAATGTGCAGGGGTTTACATATACGAATAAATATACATGTTAGAAACTCATCGTCAGGTGATCAAAGCTGCCCCTCCCTCCAAATTTTAAAGGGGTCCCATATCTTATTTCCAAAATCCCGCTTTTTCTTACCCTTATAAGAATATAGAGTAGATTCGATATTGTGAATACCAAGAAGCCTGGTCAGCCACAATTGGAAGGTTGGGGCATTAGGGTCCTTCCAAGCAGCTGATAGTAGGATACGTAAAACAGCTACAGCTATAAAGATAAAAGCCTCTGTTTCTTTGTTCAGACGGGCCATTTTACTGTCACTCCCGAGAATCATTATTGTCGGGGATAGGCAGATCTTTAAGCCTAGCAGCCCCTCTAAAAATTTCTCTATCTCAGATTTAATCGAACTAAGCTGCTCACAGTAAAAGAACATATGTAATAAGTCCCCTGGACCTTTTTGACACCTGGGGCAGTTACTGTCATTTCTCATGCCCCAATCATGCAGCTTAGATGGTGTATAATACAGGTTAAAAAGTGTTTTAAAATGCTGAACCTTCACATTTGAGGATCAAAGTACCTGCTTATCCAAGCTCAGGGCCTTGTCGAAATCAGTGTCTGGATCTTGAAGTCTAACTGCCCAGGCAACCTCGTGTTTCTCAAGATCGTCGGGGGATTTTTCAATAAGTGCTTGATATATACTACTGATCCTATCTCCTCCTCCTAGCAAATACCCCAGCACAGGGCAATATGACTCAGGCAAGATATCAGACATAGCCGATTTAAGTGTTTGTGAAACCTGGAAGTACTTAAAGATTTGGTCGTTGGGGAGACCATATTTCTCTTGCAGCCAGTTGAAGCTAGCGACGCTTCCATTCAACGTCACATCGCCCACAGTCCGAATACCCAACTGCTCCCAGCACTTCCAAGCCCCATCCACACCCAAATTTGGTGTATACCCTGAGTTCCACAGCGGGGTATATAGATTTATCTTAGGGATATGGAACAGTTTCTGCAGATTTTTCCACAAATCCCAGGCACTTAAAGCCGTCTTATAGCGAATCTGCGACTGGTTTTTCTCAACAAAACCCCCACAGCCTCCTTTCCCATCAGTAGTTCGTAAATTGAAGGTAAAACATATAAATCTGAGGTAGGATCATTTGTATATCTCTCTCTGGAAGTTGGCTTAAATAATATGGACATCTGAGTTAACAAACCAGCCCAGTGGTAGAATCTGATATTTGGAATCGCTAAGCCTCCGCGTTCCTGGGGGATGGTCATAAATTTTAATGCCCTCCTGGTTTTACCATACTGCCATAAAAAACTGTTAAAGATAGACTCGATCTTTTTTAACATACCCTCCTCAATTAAATATGGTATACATCTAAACAGATATAGTAATTTAGGTAGCATGGTCATCTTTAACACGTTGGCTCTCCCAATGAGTGTAAGGTGCATTGAGTCCATCCGCTTTAAATCCGATTCGATTTTCTTAAAAAGCGGGAGGTAATTATCTTGTATAATAGAGCCTATTTCAGCATTAATTATTACCCCGAGATAAGTGGCCGAGTCGACATATCTTTGATCGATTTTAACTATCCCCCTGGAACAAATTACCTGGGTCTTCGACTCATTCAAGCGATTCCCCGAATGCATACCAAACTCGCTAGCGATCTCTACCAGTATCTGCATAGCCTCAGCTGACTTTGGTGTAATTACTGCCAGGTCATCGGCGTATGCCAATATTTTGCTCGTAAATCCATTTGTTACTGCCGGCTGTATTCCCCCGTTCTCAAGAATCTGCCTAACCAGGGGGTTGATATACAGAGCAAACAGGATGGGTGAGCAGGGACACCCTTGACGGGTGCCCCTGCTTATCCCAATCCTGTCCGAACTCTGGCCCATCAGCTGTATTCGGGCCATTGGGTCGCAATACATGGCTTTAATGGCCGTCCTGATTTTTGGGCCAAACCCTCTCGCCATCAATACATTCCATAGGTAGACCCACCTGACGCGGTCGAACGCTTTTTCTGCGTCAAGGAGGATCATGGCGACTCCTCTCCCCCCAGCAGCATAGGCCTCGAACAGTGAGATTGCTCTTCTAACATGGTCCGCCGTTCCACGACCGGGGATAAACCCATGCTGCCATGGGGAGGCGAGTTCGCCAATAACCCTCCCCAACCGCATAGCCAGGATCCTGGCATAAAGCTTGTTATCAGAATTTATCAAAGGTATAGGCCTGTATGACCCTGGGTTTTCCCTCAGCTTTCCTTTTTTATGGAAAACTATGATGTTGGTATCTTTCCATGTTTCCGGGATCTTACCCGTACCTATGATGCCATTGAATAGGTCCAATAATATTGGACCCAGCTCTCCTGAGAGGCATTTATACATCTCGAGCGGGATGCCATCTGGCCCAGCCGCCTTGCCAGCAGCCAGGTCAGATAGTGCCTCGCGGATCTCATCCCCCGTTATATCCAGCTCCAATTTTTCTCTCTCTACTGGTCCCAGTTTAGGCCCATTATCTGGATAACTCCGGTTACGTATGTCCCATCCATTTCCTCCTTATACAGGGTTTCGTAGAAATTAGCAAAGACTGAAAGGATGCCCTGGGGTTCCACCACATCCCGTCCATTCTCACGAATGCTTGTTATTATGCTCTTAGTATAATCTTGTCTGATCCTTAGCGCTAATTCCTTACCAGCCTGCTCCCCAGTTTCATATACCCTCCCCCTGTATGTCCAATATTCTCCTGCCGCCTTTTCTGCAAAGTATTTTTGTAATTCGGCTTTAATTCGGCAAATGTTAATTTGGCTCTCTCTACCTTCCCTCCCTTGGGTTATATCCTGGCAGTGTGGTTCTTCAGCCTTGCCTAGCTCCCCCAAAAGCCTGACCTTAGTGGCTTGCTCTTTTTTCCTAGACTGCGCAGAATAACTAATAACCTCCCCCCTTAATACTGCTTTAAATGAATCCCACACAGAATTCCTTGATGCGCTGTACCGATTGGCATCAAAGAATTCGCGTGCCCATTTCTGCATATGTTCAACAAAATGTACATCAGCCAGAAGCTTTCGATTGAATGTCCAAGCCCTGGAGCTCCTAACTAGCCCCAAACCTTTATATATAATTGCCAATGGGTTATGATCCGAGAGGACCTTGGGAAGTTTCCTAATACTGATCTTACTAATTTCTGTAGATGATATCAAGAAATAGTCCAATTTGCTATACCTCTGGTGGGGACAGGAGAAGTATGTATAGCCTGGATCTTTAGGCTCCTTTGCCCCCCAGACATCCATTAAACTGTGCGACAACATCATGGAACGGAGAGCCATGAATACCCTGGGTTTTCTGCCAGCATACGAGCTTCCCTCAGAAAGATCCGTGATCACGAGAAATGCGCATGCGCGGGCGCCCGCGCATGCGCATTAGTATTCGAAATGGCGGCGCGAATCCAGGGACGGCGAGAGGGAGCCCCGGGGACGCGGCAGACAAGGTAAGTGTTTTTAAAAGCTTTCTAGCCATTTATTGCAGTATTTAGGGAGGGCGGGAGGGAGGCGGGCGGCGCGTAGTGGGGCTACGCGGAGTGCGCGGGTGGGCGTAGTTTTGTGCCCACTTCGCGTAGCTCCGCGTAGCCCCACTCCGCACACTACGCCCAGGGTAATTTGAAACTCAGTCCCGTGATGGTCAATGCTGTAATGGGCAAGAAACCCCAGGATAAGGATGATTTTCCTTTCTGGCTTGCCGAGAAATTTGACCAGCTGGAAGCTGAATTTCCTAATACCACTCCTGGTGAAAAACAAAGGATTCTGATGCTTAGTTTACCGAAAGATTTGGCCCCTGAACTTGTTGACTGTGAGACCTGGGGTAAGACTTTTGCAATGGTCTATGCGAGGTGCTACGGCACTCCGTCTATGGCTGTACTGCCTACGGTCCTTAAACGTGTTCAAGATGATCACGGACCGGAGTCTGCGGTTGAATTGGGTATGCACCTTTGATGTGGTTTGTGATCTGATCCTTGCTAATGTCAAGGGGGATGCAGTGAACTTTCAGGTAGCGAACGCTTTGGCTGTGATTCCCGAGGCGGAAAACCCCGACAGTTAGCGAGGATTATTGTGGCGGCTTATAAAACCGTGGTTCGCAATAGTAAGGGTCTTAAGCCTTTTTCTGTTAAGGAGAAAAAGCAGCCCCAGGGTCAAGCTTCGGAAACTGACGTTCAGCCCAAGTCCAAGAAACAGAATTGGCCTAAGAAACAAAAACAGGGAAAGCAACAGCAACAACAACAAACACAGGTTTCTCGCCCTGCGTCTCCTTTGCCTGCGCAATCGGAACGTGTTTATGACTTGCGCGATCGCGTGACGATTAAATCTCCTGATCGATTTCAGGTTTCTGATCAACGCTCTCCTTGTTCCTTTCAGGACTCATCGGCCTCAACGACCGGTGGTGGAGGGGGCGGTAGGGGTCGGGGTGGTCAACAAGGACGTGACCAGCCCCGCTCGAAAGACGGTGCAGGAAAGCAGGACGGCTCTACGCCGAAAAGACCACAGTTTGCCAAGAAGAAAGTCGCTGCTTTAACAGTGCGTCGATATGCCACAGATAGTGAGAACGCGGCTTCGGAATGTGACGTGGGCTCTGACCTTGCTGGACAGCGCGGCGTAGATTACCATAGTGAGAGAGGCCCTGCGTCCACTACTGAAGGTGACAGCGACTGATATTTATGTTGTGATAGAAACAGCTGATACAAGAGTTGCTCCCCCTGATAGACTTTTTGAAATTGTCCTGTTAATCGAAGGTGATATACAGCGAACCATAAAAGGGGTGTTTTGGGAAAATCTTTCGTCTACATATGACATTTTGCTTTCTGAGGCTGATTGGCCCCCACCCCTTGTTCTCGCAGCACCGCGAGGGGAGGAGGTAATCCTCCAAAGTTTTGCGAACACAGTCTCGAAAGAGGATGCTCTGCATTTTGCAGAAGAGTGGGCTCTGGCTCTTGCGCCGGCTGTGTACCGCAATCAATGTGGTTGGGATAAATTGGCCCCAAGCCACGAAATTCCTTTACGGTCTCAGCCGCAGCCTCAACCTCAATATCCCATATGACGTGAAGCCAAAGCTTCCGTCGCGGCAATCCTTGAACAATTGGAATATCAAGGTGTAATTGAAACATGTGTGTCACTGATGAATAACCCTCTTTTTACTGTAAACAAGCCAGACAGTTCGTATCGTTTGGTGTTGGGTTACCGGCATTTAAACTCGCATTGCCGTAACTGTGCAGTACAGAATACTCACGGCTCTGCCCTAGTGAATAGTCTTGTGCGTAAGCGGTTTAAAACCACACTTGACATTTCCAATGGTTTTTATGCCCATAGATTGGATGGTCTAAGTTCCCAAAGGACCTCCTTTACGTGCGGCGGTGTCCAAAACTGTTTCGGCGTTTGCATTTGGGCTATAAGAATAGTCCTGGGATTTTTACTGCCCGCATAGTCTCTCTTTTGGAGAGAATCGACCCGGACGCATGTTCGTATGTGGGTGACATATATCTCACAGACGACAAACTTTGGGAGCATCTGTGTCGAGTCAACGGAATTATTTGTACCTTTGCAAATATGGGTTACAAATTTAACTTTGCAAAATCGCACATCGCAGAGTACACAGTGTTGTTTCTGGGCTACGAGCTCAACAATGAAGGAAAAGGTTTGGCTCCTCACTTCCTGTAGAAATGCACACAGCTGCGCGCTCCGACGACACTGAAAAAATTACAATCTTTACTGGGCTTCTTGAATTTCGGAAGGACATACATTCCGGAATATGCCCAGCGTATCAAGCCTTTGTATGCTTTGATACAACCATCTTTTTCCAAATCATGCTGGCTGCCTGAGCATTCTGCTATATTGCAATCTTTGCAAGTTGATCTGCTCGCTTCTAAATTCTTACAGACTCGTGATAGCCAAACCAACCTGGTGATAAGAATTATCCCTGGGACGGTGGGTTTCACGTACCTAACTTTTAATGAGGGAGACACAGTACCTATTGCTTACAAGTGACACTTGTACACTTCGGCTGAAATGCGATTTTCCACTGTGGAGAAGGTTTTGACGGCTGTGCAGATGGCAATTCTTAAAGAATGTGCCCTGTCACAGGGAAAACGCATGTTGGTTGTTACCCCTTGTCCTGCCTTGGAGGCAGTTACGAAAGCCAGTGTACCAAATTCCAAAGCTTTGCACCCTCGGTGGATTCAATGGGCTGCATCCTTGACATCCCAGGATGTCACGTTTATTTTTGACGCCTCATTACGGTCGCAGGAGTACTTACAGTATGAATTCGTTCATCCGGCTCCTTTAGCAATGCGACCTTTGGAGGATTTTCATTGCATCATTTACACTGATGGTTCGGCGCAGGTTGCGCATGGCTCTAAACATGCCTACGTTTCCGCATGCGCCATTGTGGTCGGTGCCATGGTGAACGATGAGTTCAAGTCCAGTGTTGTGAACACGCAGACACTAGGGGACTGCACCGCACAATTAGCGGAACTTCGTGCTCTGATGCTTGCATTGGAGTACGCTGATCCTAGTGTGACGACTTTGATTGTAAGTGATTATTACTACTGTGTCCAGTCTTACAATGAGAACTTGTTCTTTTGGATTCAGAATGACTTTCGTGATTCCAAGGGTAACACAATAAAACATAAGATGATCTGGGTCCGGGTGGCTGAATTTAAGGAGAAGTTGCCACTTGTGTTTGTGATTCATACTCTTGGCCATCAGCGTGTTGGAGTCCACGCTGTCGGTAACTCGCTTGCTGATGAAGCGGCGAAATCAGCGGTATCGAAATATTTAGTTGCAGCAGTTACACGGTCCAAAAGTAAAATAGATGATGACATCTTGGCGGCTGTAGCTGCCACTGAGAAGGGAGGTAAATATCCTACGGGGTTCCCTTCGAAGTACACTTACCACTTAAGTCCCGATAAGGTTCCTTATGTGAAAATACCTGATGTAGGGGAACGTTTGATTCCCAACTTGGATCGCAGGGCTACGTTGATTACAGTGGCGCATGAAGGTGTGGCGTCTGCGCATGCGGGCGTCTCGGCCACTGTAACTCAGCTACAACAACATTTCTGGTGGCGGGGGCTGTTCAAACAGGCGCGCGATTATGTCCTTCAATGTGACATTTGCCAGAAGATTACGCCTTTGACTGCTGCGCGTCCGCCTCAGACACAGTTGTACATATCTAATAAGCCACTGGGTTGCGTTTATTTAGATCACTGCGGTCCTTTTTCTTCTGATACTGCGTATAAGTACATCTTAGTAGCAGTTAATTCATGCACATGCTTTATGTGGGTCTGGCCCCATCGCAGCACTGATTCACGGACTGTCATAGGAGATTTGCATGTCTTTGTAGGGATTTTTGCCTGTGGTACCTTCCACTCGGATCAGGGTCCGGCTTTCTCCTCTAAGGCGTATAAGGATGCTATGATTTCGTTGGGGGTCCAAGTCAAGTTTTCATCTCCATACAGACCTGAGGGTAATAGTGTAGTGGAACGAATGAACCGTGACTTAAAGCAATCTTTGACAACACGAGCTATAGGCACTGGCAGAAACTGGTTGGCCCATCTCAATGGCGTGCAGCGAGCTCTTAATAATCTCCCTAGAAGGTCTCTGGGTGGGCGGACCCCGTACGAAATGCTCTTTGGTATCAAGATGTATGTCCCTGACCTCGACGGTCTAGACTGCGTGGCCCAAGCCCCGGCCTTTGACGTAGATGAACATTGCAATGTTTTACAGGATCTACAAAAGACCAGAGACAGTCTTGCAAAGGAACATTTGCCCTCCACATCGGATGATGCGTTGCAGATCCCGGTGGTTGGCTGGCTACCCAAAGTTGGAGAACTGGTTCGAGAGAAGATCGATAACAAGAAAGAATTTGGTCCTTCCTATCGAGCTCCGGTTCCCGTTCTTGGAGTGAAGGGCACAAGAACAGTCATTTTACCACCACTTCCAGGTCGTAAGGAAAACAGGTTTATCTCAATTGACAATGTCAAGATACACAGGGTGGCCGATTCTTCATAGCATGACACCGGCAGTCTCCTGTCCTTCAATTGTGAGAAATTCTGTTTTGGCCACTACTTCTAATGCTAAGCCAGGAGTGGCCCTTGAGATGCCTGCTGTTTCCAATCCTTTATTAAGTACTTTACCTGTTAATAACATTGATGACCTAGATTACACCTATCCTGCTGATTTATCGATGCCTGATTTGCAAACACGTTTGGCCACAGAATCCAGATTCTCATTTGACTCTGTTTCAGTGAATTCGAAAAAACCCTCACGTTTTGCAGTTTATGCCACTTTATTTAAAAAACATTTTTTGGTCCCATCTTGGACATATATTTGGCTGGTACTTTTTTCAATGTACCTTTTTATGTCAATTGGTTTTGTGTTTTATTTTTTACGTCTTATTGATGGACACTATGTCGAGGAGAGAACATGCATTTCCTCGTCACATTCAGCACACAGACTGAAGAGAGACTTGAGTTTTGTTAACATCACTGCTTGGCCTGTTCTTGATGGGATTGTGTGGGATGCGGTTAAATTTCAAATCCATGGCCCTACTGAAGTGGTTAATGTTCCTAATGTGCTCAGGGTGAACATGGGCGATGTGGTGAAACAAAACATAAGTTCTGATGATTGGGATATTCAGGCCGTGGAATTATTATTCTCTGATTTGAAATTTTATGCTGCCTTTGATGCTGAAGATTTATATTTAGATTCTGCTAATTATGGTGAATTATTTTGCTTTCAACATTTTGGTAACCATTATCTGCATAAGACGAGTTCCAGAAGGGGTACTGTAAATTATACACAGTGGGAACATTGCCCAGCACCGTTACAAGGCAGCTCTAGTACATTTTTGAAAAAGTACACTTATTTTACCGACTTTAATCAATCAAGTCCTGAGTCCTTTTATTTTAAAATGACACAAAAGTCCATGTCCAAAGTTAGACTTACCGATACTAAATTGTTGTATTCGAAGTCCTTTCTAGGCAAATTAGCTGTAGAGGGCTACGAGTTATGGAAGGAAACCATTGACCTTAAATCAGTTTGGCGTTCAAAAGGTGGCAGGTACAAGGCGTTGAGGCTTTGCACCGTGCATGTCTCATCCCAAATCCTATGTTGTTTTTAAATTCTACCATTTTCCAGACAACATGCTTTGGATTGGCTACTTCTAAAAAATTAAATACTCCTACTATCCCTGATTTGGAAGAATATTCCGGTTGGAATAATTTTACACAGTTTTCAATTCGAGAATTGCAAACACTGTTGCACAATTCATCCTTTAATATATCCAGTTTGGGTCCGAAGGGTTGGCTGATGTAGCACAGAAGTTCTGATTCTTGCCAACGTCGCTTTCTGGGTTTAGCTGAAGGTTTTACACAAGTCAGGCCTGATCCGCGTTTTGATACTGACCATTCTGTCACCACTTACTCGGTAGGCAAATTGTGTCAGAATTGGCTTCAACATTCTACATTGGCTGCAGTTAAATGACATCTATCCAAGCTGACTGATGATGTGGATTTAAACGATTTCATAAAAGTCCCGGCTAGTGGTAGATCTAAAAGATGGATTTATGCGATTTACAATGAAATCTGGAAAACTTCACAGGTTGAGGCTGCTAAGCGCCTTAGAGCAATTGATCAAGCTAATTTGGAAAAGGTGCTTGCAGTTGTTGATAATAGTATTAACATGCTGTCTTCACACATTTACACGTTGAATAATATTGCATCTTCTGTTGTTGATATTGTACATGATGAAGTGTCTGTGTTATACCATGGTCAAAATCAATTACGTTCTAATATGCAATTGCGTGGACCCTGCAGATGCTTAAGGCTGGTAGGGTGCCTTGGAATTACATGAACGTGTCCTCCCTCTTTACCCCTTTTAATTTGACAGACAAACAGCGCATGCTTTCAATGCGTGATGCATCCTTTTCCATGTTACACATTGAGAGGTTGGAATCTTTACCGTTCTCTGTGGCTGAGGCCACTGCTGCAACGTGGCTTATCCACGGGTTAATGTGGCTCACTGGTTAGAGGCGGCAGACCCGAGAGCAGAGGACGGCCCGGGACCAGGGTTCGATTCCCGGCGCGGCAGGTTTCTGGACCAGGGTCAGCGGACTCGATAATTCTCTCGCCTCGGTGCCCACTCTGATCAGCGATCACACTCGGCAACTCTGGGCATTAGCTTGCCTCATCTTCACTAACGGCCCCACCAGACCGCCGGGGATGCCTGGTCTTACCCTGGAGATACCCATTAAGGGACCATCTCTCAGGGAAGCCAGGAAGGGTTTCGCAGCGGTCGAAGCGCCTTGGGACCCTACGGGTAAGTAGTGCGCTATATAAATGCCAATACATACATTTGCCTTTTACAAATTTACAAATTGTATGCGATATATTGCGATAGGAAGATATGAACCTTTAGGTAGCTCGTTTCTCCAGAGGCATGGTCGCTTCCTTTCACTTATAGGTGCCTGAAAGACGAGAAAGAAGTTTATCTTAAGGGGGAGGAATACACAGAGACACCTGATCATTCATTGATATGCAGACACATCCAGTTGCACGGTTCTTGTAACCAGGACCGGTCGAATTTAGCCTGTGTTTTGAAGGATACTCTGGTTCCCGCAATCGTTCCAACTTTCACTTTACTGGCAAACGGCAGTTATTTACTGTTGAATAACGAAGACTGTTGTGGGTTAATTAAAGGTATCGCTTATGTGGTAACAGTATCAGAACGTGTGGTGTGTTGCAAAAACGTTCTGTATCCTCCTACACATGGGAATTCAGATGTTTCCACCTGGCCGCGCATCCCAACCTTGAAGGCAGAGTTCAATGGTATGAGTAGAATAAGAGCCCTTTTGTCTCAAAAAGAGGTGGCCCTGAGTTCGGCCCGAGAAACATTTGTCCTTCACATAGCTAACACTCGCACAGAGGTGCAGGCGCTTTTGAATAATGATTTGCCATTGCATTTCAGAGAGCTGGTTCATCAAATCTTTAATGCCTCCTCCACTTCTGGCCTTGCACACTTTTTTAAATTAGTTAGCAGTGGTCTCGTGACTTCCTTCGTAAAAATATTTGGAGTCATCCCTGCATTTTTTCGTTCTATATTTTCAAGCCTGTTTGGTGGCTTCCCTGTTTTGCTAGCGTTGGCTGCAGGCGTTCTGGTGATATTTTGTTTTATTAAACATGGATGCCCGTCCTGCGTTAGAAGCCGCACAGCCCCTCCTGCCACTATTTAGCAACCGGATGCTTGATTACTATGGCACACTGCCGCTTGCGACTTTAAGCGCGGCATTTGGATTATCGTTTCGGTTTTCCTATTTCACATGTGTCCAGCCTGTGTTTCATTGCCTGAGCTGCGATTTCGACTGGGCCATTGATTTGTGTCTCAGCAAGACGGTGTCTCCTGACGTCGATTTTAATCACCTGATGAGTCCCGTAGTTGCTCACGAGTTGATTTGTTCTGGCAAAAGGATTATGGCATTGGCAGAGATGCATGGACTAATGGGTCATTGGGACATACTCGCAGCAGCGCATGAGTTCTTGGCACAGAGCTTTCTTGAGAACCCACTGAGTTGTCCTCTGATAATGCTAGAGGATCCAGTGCTGGAAGAGCACGTATGTTCTTTCCCGCTAATAAATTGGATGGCTGAACTGTTTTCGGATGATGACAGTGATTTCATGCTGGAGGCTGTTGCTGCATATTTTGCATATTCGGTCCTATCCTGAGAAGCCTTCGGAACTTTTGCTAATAGCACATTCCTGATTGCATTGTTTTTGGGTCCTTTTTGCGTACATAATTTTTTCTTCTCCCTCAAACCCCAGGCCTATTGACTTGAGTGAAAGTGGAAAAATTGAATTAAAAAAGTTTAGAACTTTTTTAGTTGGACCGCTGTAAGGTCATCACATCTGCTTTTGGAAATTACCTTAGCTCATTATTATTGAACTCTGCTTTCATGTTATGCCCCTATTCTGGTCTTACCTTACATTGCCTTGACCGTGTTCGGATCATTGGGGGGGTGTCATATAGCTACTTCTTTTCTATATACTGTGTTAAGTTAGCATGAGCTTATTAAATGTTTAAATGCCATTTTTCGTTTTGCTTCATTTTGCACACAACACATAATTGTTATTTTAGCTTTCAACCTAGAAGAGCGTTGTGCTTTACTTGAGATTAATAAGTTATTACTCTGATATCAGTTTTGCTTGGTACACTGTCTGCACAAGGATGCCTCCAAGGATAACTCGCACATGTTGTGAGGTCTGATCTTCGCACCTTTCTAGACATAACACAAATGCAGCTGCTGCCAAAATCTGGCTTTAAGCGGGGTTTATATTGCTTTGCCGAAAGCACGCGTAAGACACTTGATGGTGCTTCGCATGCAGAGAGCTGATGGAAGATGATGTGATCCTCTGCCACTGACATTTTGAGGTATGGGCCCGCCCTGCTAAAACCCAAAAGAGACCTTCATAGATATAATACACTATACTAATTAGGCAGGGTGAGAAATAGGTGTTGTTAATTCAGCATCTTAGTATGCAGTCACCGTTCGCTTTTTATGGACTAGTAACTATGCTGATAACTTTGTTTCTTATAATATGTTTGCTTGTATTATATAAGATACTGCGTTTGAGAACCATGCATTAGTAAATAAATATTTCAAATATGCACGTGTCCTCATTTACTGCACGTTCTGGTTTGAAATGATTATAAAGCGAAAGAGTGTTCATGTGTTCCACGATACCTGAGGTATTCTAAGTTCATGTTCTGGTTTGTCTAAACATTGGGAGTTTTTTATGACCAATGAGACACTGTAACTAGCTCGGTAAGGGGATTTTGGGTACTGAGGTGAGTTTTGGGTCATCCTAATTCACTGAGGTTCCAAATCTCTATGCACAGTTCTGTAGGAGAACGGAATTCCCGCTACAAATCGAATAAAGCTCACTGAATCTAATCGAATCGATTCAATGTACTTGCTAACATTTTGAACTTGGTAAGAGGGAGATGTTGAAAAAAAACTGGGGTATTTATTTTTCCCTTTGACTTACAAAAAAAGAGGAGACAGGAGACAGATCAAATAAAGTCCATTTGGACTTAAAAACATTAAACGTTTCCTGGCTGAATCGGGTCTATTGGCATGTATGGTTGTACTACCACTGCCTCTTCCTTCTGCCCACAATGGTCTAATATATTGCCACAGCCTCTCTTGCCAGTCCTGTTTTGTTGGTTTGTTGACCCTGGGCCCCTTTCCATTGCCCTCCATAGTCTGTTGCGCTGCCACTGTCCTTCCTGCTTGCCCAGTGTGGTCAAATTGTTGCCTATGCACCCTCCTACCTGCCTTCACTTTTCAGAGTCTGTGCCGCTGGCCTCTTCCTCTCAACAGTGTACTAATGAACAACTAGATTGCTAACATTCTATATTTATTACAAACGCGTGGAATGCCTGACGTCATCTTGATGTAATCAAAACTGTAATACCGAGAGCATTTCCTTTAGAAATTACATATATGAAAGGGTCTTATTTGCATCACAATTATGGTTAGCGCTCTAAAAAACTAAAATGAGGACATATTTTCTGAGTTTTCAAATAGCGACAAAGCACTTTTAAATTACTTTTTTATCTTTATGTATTTTTATGCAGTTGACCACTTGATTAAATGTTGCACTTAGGGGAGAGGATGTGGTGTTACTTCCAGAGCTGCAGACTTTGCAACTGGGGGACCAGGTTGGATTTTCTGCTTCAGCTCAACATTCTGTGATTCTGGTCAAATCACTTAACCTCCCCATGTCTAAAACCAAAATGAATTTGTTCTTGTGTGATGTAACCAATGCTCATGTAAAGCACTCCAATACCTGACAAGTCTGCACTATATAAAACTGTAAAAACACAAAAAATAAAAAGTGTTTTGCACACTTCTGTCATTGGGCTACATTTGGGCTACATCTGGGTGATATTTGTGCTATATTTGGGCTCTTTTGTCTCTGGTGGTCATCTTGGGAGATTTATTTGTTATGAAGTTTCCTAATTTCCTTATTTACTAAGGTCTCCTCAGTAGGAAACACTTTCAGTTTTTTACTTTGATTCCATCAAGAAGGCATTCAGATGTGTCACACATTTGCCATAAATTCAGAATGTTAGCATTCTAGTTGCTTATTAAATCACTGTAGTAAAGCTACTGCTCACCAGGCAAGTCTGCTGCTGGTATTGAAAGTGCATGTTTCAGTCTGAATGTTAGAATTTTTTAATGAAATAGAAGAGGATTGAAAGTGCATGTTTCAGTCTGCATGTCAGAATTTGTTAATGAAATAGAAGAGGATTTGAGAAGTCACTCAAATTGTGCCCTAATTTTTCTTTCTGCAGCACTAATCATACTTTCTATGGCAAAATGA
This sequence comes from Lissotriton vulgaris, assembly GCF_964263255.1. NCBI lineage: Eukaryota > Metazoa > Chordata > Amphibia > Caudata > Salamandridae > Lissotriton > Lissotriton vulgaris. The sequence goes on from NC_141691.1 coordinate 1,734,970,187, forward strand.
ACCCCCTCATTTTGTTCCTTTTTAAATTAAATGTTTTAAGAGTTACCACTTTATTCCAATCAAGATGGCTTCAGGTGTGCAATACATTTGTCATAAGTAGGACTGTTAGCGCTCTAGTTGTTCTTTAGAACACTCTGGGAAGCTGCAGTAGAACACAAAGGAATCTCTGCCCTTGTTGGATGTACATGGTTTACTGAGAATGTCAGTCTTCATTAGTCTCTCAGTTTAGCATATAGATCACCTTCCAAACCTCTGTGGGAAAAGCATGAGAAAATAGTTTTCTCTCAAAATTCCGGCAGAAGGCTTTTTCACATGGTAAAATCACCTTAGAACACACCACACATCCTAAAATGAGTATGGTACCATCAACAAATGATTTACAATGTGACTGAAGTCTTAAAACCTTCTATTAACTGCAATGCTTTTTAATGAGGTGATATCATGTATATTGGCCCCAAGATGGGTGCCAACACTTCTTGGATGAAGTGCTGACAGCCAATCAGCTCTCAAGATGAGATGTGTGGTTAGGCTCCGCCCAGATAAATATATTTGTTTTTCCATTAATGTTTAAAAAACTACTGAACGGATTTACACCATTTAACAAAAAGGGCTCTTTCTGAACCAAGGGCTACCTTTTTGCCAAATTTGGTGTAATTCCATTCATCAGTTCAGGCTGTAGCCGTGTCTAAAGTTTCCTATGGAAAATTGCATGGGGAAAACATGTTTTGGGACCCCTCTTTTTCCTCGGCCCCCGCTTGCCGAATCACCCCAAAACTTTCAAGACAGGAGTGGACTGAAGTGGGCCATAAGTTTTGAAAATTTTGCGAAGGTTCGACAATCGGCGCCAAAGTTATTGTGAAAAGAATGTTGCGTTTTTACTATCGTAACTAGTCCTAACTATAACTACCTACTACATATATATATATATATATATATATATATATATATATATATATATATATATATATATATATATATATATATATATATATATATATATATATATATATCTCCACAAAACAAGGTTGCCCTCAATGAAGATGCCACTCACAGGGGGTTGACTCAATTCTCTATTGACGACTGCAGAGTGTCAGTTTCCCTCCATGCTGCACAGTAACAACTGCCTTACCCGTTTCGGACGCCTCTCGTCCTTGTTCACAGGCTCACAAGTAAGAAAACAGTAAGAGAACAGCAGCAGCATCTTGGTATTTAAAGTCCCGCCCTGGTGGGTGTGGGCACTGCACTACGGCGCATTGTCCATTAGTATTTGCAGTTCAATGTCCTTACCCATGTGGGTGCCGCCGGTCCTCATAGTGAATGTGATTAAAAACCCCAGTGGGTTGATGCATGATAGGAGCTGTTGCACACTGTCAATATGGTGTTATCAAAAAGCGGGTCCCCTGTTCCAGCAGCGTTACCTAATTAGGTCCGCAGGATCCTCTTAACTCGCAGCGGGGCATCTTATATATATATAGTGCTTATATAGTGCTTACTACCACTGATGGGGCATCAAAGCTCTTTTTTTAGCAAGTAGCACACTACTCTGGAACCCAAAAAGGATTAGTGGTGAATTAGTATAGGGAAATCTGAAAATATTTTGAGTTGTGGACATGTTAGTCTGGTATATGGACTGGAAAGGATAGTGGAGGAATCGAAGAATAAAGGGTTTGCATTTATATAGCGCTTACTAGCCCCGATGAGGTGTTGAAGCTCTATTCAGCAGGTAGCTCGCTACTCTGGAAGCCAAAAGGGATTAGTGAGGAATTGGTGTAGGGAAATATGAAATTAAGTTGAGCTGTGGACATCTTAGTCTGTTATTTGGATTGAAAAGGATAGTGGAGGAATAGACAAGAGAAGGATCACATTTTCTATTTTATGGAGCTCATAGCAGTAGGACGAGACCTGAGATGAGTAAAGGGGAGGTTGAGGGGGAAGATTCAGAGGGAAGGGTTTAGAAAGGTTTGTTTGGGAGATCTGAATAGTAAAAGAGGTATGAGATTATGCAAGGAGGGGTAGAGGAGGGAAAAGTCTAGGAAGGGTTATTTTGTGGATTATAGTCTTAGAATTGGGTTTGGGATGAGAGAGAGAGTGGAGGTAGAGGATATATTGAGAGAGGTATAGGGTGAGAAACAGGGTAGTGCATTGGAGAGAGTAGTATAATCATTATACATGTTTAAACAAAGCAATACACATATGTAGGTACACATCTATAGTCCAGCTAAATGCTGCTTGAACAGACAAGGAGGTTCCAACTATGTTTTTTTCATGTATGGTGGGATTTTGAGGCAAAGGTGCCAATCTAGAGTGGAGGTTCTTTTGCTGAATGTATTTGTTGATGTTATGCCTGTTGAAGAGCGGTCCTGTTCTATGTATCGCTTTGTGGGTAATACAAAGCAGCTTGAACATGGATCTTCTAGCAACCGATAACCAAGGTCGGGCCTTCAAGACAGGGGAGATGTGGGCTGGTGGTTTTATAGGTAAGAGTAATCTGGTGGCCAAATTCTGAATCCATTGGAGTCTTTTCATAGTTGTTAAAGATGATCCATGGTAGAGGCTATTGGTGTAATCAAGTTTAGACAGAACAAGAGAGATAGAAGACTGGACCTTGTGTTAAAATCCCAAGTGGGGGAAGATGCATTGCACAGTTTTTATAGTAGCAAAGCTTGATCTTACTACTTTGTCCACTTGGGCATTCATTGATAGCATGGGGTCCACAGAAATTCTGAGGTTTATTACCTCTTTAGATACTTTAGGTGGTGTTCCCAGATCATCAGGCCAAGCGGCGAGTGGGCGATAATTTTTCCAATCGCCACACATGAGTATTTTCGTTTTGGAAGGATTCAATTTGATCAGTGCCGGTAATGTTGTAATGTAAATGTTGAAATGGATGGTTGAGATGATAGAACCTTGAGATACCCCTACTTTTGTGAAGTACGATTTGGATGAGAAAGGGAGGATATGGATGACAGTAGTACTTTTTTGAAGGTAGGAGGATGTGATTTAGTCAAGATCATTCCACTCTATGCCGGCTTTGTAGAGTCTTTGTACTAGAGTGTCATGGTCAACCGTGTTGAAAGCAGCTGAGAGGTCCAAGAGAAGTAGTGCTGCAACCCTGTACCAGTCAACTGTGTTCTTATGGCCATCACAAATGGCAACAAGGGCAGATTCTGTGCCTCTTCCTGGAAGAAATCTTGTTTGGAAGTCCGAAAGTATGGAATTATCTTCAATGAATTGTGACATCTGGGTGAAAGTTGCTCTTTCTATCATATAGTTTTGGAACGGAATGTATTGAGTCTAGATCTCTACTGGAAGTTAGTTGTGATTCTAAGTGGCCGATTCTGATTCGAGTCGGAGGGCTTGTTCGGAGCCCTTCCAACCGAATCAGTATATGTCGGACGCATTCCTTTCCGGCCGAGCCATTCCGATGGGCTCGGTCGGAAAGGAATCTGACTTGGATTTCCGGATGGCCTACGACAGGCTCAGAGAGCCAGTCTGCCATCCGGAAATCCTCAAGTAGTCCCCTGCTCGCCTCTTTACGGCCGACGGAGTATGATGGTAGTTTTTCACTGCCTTTTCGTGCCGGTATGTCCGGCATGAAAAGGAAGTCAGAAACTGTCACTGGGGGCCCCCGACAGGGCCCCATGGGTGTGAGACCGCCGATTGGCGGCCAGGGGGCCCCTATGGTGCCCCTCTGTTGATCCCTGCACCCGGGGGCAGGCATCTTGGGGTGCCGGCAATGGGTGCAGGGAAGAACTGCACCCCTGCATTTCACAATGAAAGCATGCTTTCCAGTCGGAATCCATGCTTGCATTGTGAACCATACGAATGCGACCGAACAGTGTTCGGTCGCATCGCACTCGCAGGGCCGTAACCGACCACAGCAGGTCGGTCGGTTACGGCTCATGACAGATGTCAGACGGACTCGGGTCCATCCAACATCGGAATAGGCCCCTAAGTGTTCAAATTTAGTTTGTTCCATGGTCGATAGGTGGATGCACATAAGGTGATTTTAGGTGTGTTGCTTTGTGTTTTATATTGGAAAGTAAGCAAATGGTGGTTGGACCATGTGTCTGTAGTCATTGTTTAAAAGGTAACTAGTTCTGTATTCGCAAAATGACATCTAGGATTTGTCCAGCAATGTGTGTGGGTTTGTAGATGATCTGATGTCGGTTCAGTGCATCTAGGCCAGTGATGATTGTTTTGGGATGGGGCATATTAGGTTTTTCAAATGTTTAGGCCACCTAGAATGCATAGGTTGGAGTGTAGTGTTAGAAGGTTTGAAACTGTTTCTAGAAGTGTGTCTGGAAATGTTGCAGGTGGCGATCTGTAAAGGAGCAGGAAGTTACAGGAGGAAGATGGTGTAGGGTTGCACCTGGTGAAGAGAGCCTCACAACCTTGTATGGAGATGTCGTCAGCTTTAGTGTTATTGGCCCACATGCATCAAGGTATTTAGGAGTCGCAAACGGTGCGAATCGGTAAATTCGGCCGTTTGCGATTCCTAAATATCTTTTTGGGATGCATCAAACATTTTTTGGAAAATCGCTATTTTTAGCAAATTCCAAAAATGCGATTCCTTTTAAGGAATCGCAAATTTGCGATTCCTTAAAAGCAATGCATGATTGCATTTTAAATTGTGAATTCGCAATTAGGGGGTGCAAATTACCACGAGGTTGAACCTCGTGGTAATTTGCGAAAAAGTTTTAAAATGCTCAAAATTGCATTTTAAACACTGTAAAGTTACAGACACACATGTCCTTAGGACATGTGTGTGTGAAACATGTATTAAAAATGCATTTCAGGGGTGCAGGGGGGGTCAATTGGACCCCCCCTGCACCCATGTAATGCATGAACATTTTGCGAATCGCAAATAGAAATTCGCAAAATGTCAATGCCTTCCCATTGATTCCTATGGGCCTTATGGCCCATAGGAATCAATGGGAATTGCGAAATCGCAATTTAGAATTCGCATAATCCTTGCGATTCGGTAAAAATTGCGATTTTCACCAAATCGCAAAAATTATGCGAATAAATAATGCATCCCATTTTGCGATTCCTTATTTGCGATTCCCTATTTTTCGCAAATAAGGAATCGCAAAATGTCCCGATGATGCATGTAGCCCATTGTGTTAAAGCCTTCACTCACCTGAATATCCAGGTAATTCTACTTGAAAGACGTGAAGATTGTTCCCTTCTGCTCTTAAGAATCTGACCCCGAATGACTGAATAATTATAACAGTCAAAGGAGATCAAAGTCTCTAGGGAAGGGGGAATTGGATAAAATAACAAACAGAAAAGACACTCCCTGGACATGTTCTTTTTGGGGTTGACTCTGACGTCTAAAGATTGTGTCTCTGATCATAAGAAGAACACAAAAGAATTAAAATGACAAGTGCTATGATTTACCCCAAAAACATAACTTAAGTACCTTTTCCGTCTAGTTACAGTTCACCAGACTTAACAAGTTGACAAAATGGCGTTGTTTATTGATTGCACCAAATCTCTGCAATAAACAATGAAACATCATATAATATTTGTGAGCTGCTAAATTTGCAACGTATGTTGAGTCCAAGAATGTTTGCTGTATTAAGGTATCCCAAAACAAACTTGCTGAAATAATTGCTGCCTAACAAAATACACCATTAGTTTGTTTCAGTAATTGCTGTTTCTTAAGGAAGACTCTCAAGTTTTAAAGTTCCTCTTTTTCATCACAGCAAAAGCAAACGTCTTTCTTGTGTTTTAATACAGTTTGAAATACCGTATTTTTCTCTTAAAAGTCTCTGTACCGATACTTGAATTCTACACACAAGTTTAAGAAACACTTTGTAACTTTGAAATTCGTAACTCACAAGTCTTTCTGTCCTTGAATTTTCCAATGCGCAATGTTGTTCAAAGAATTTTAAGTGCACTTACTTGTATTTTGCTTCTATGAACTCGGTTGCTAATGCCACAAACTGTTCTGACTTTTTTTATTGTTTCCCAGTAGGAGAGGCTTCAGCAGGGGACACCGGAAGAAGGAATGAAGTCTTCGCACTGTTGGGGGGAAAAGAAAATCTTGCCGGACTGGAACTAATGCATCTTGTGTGCAGGCGTCGCCTTGGCAACCATCGTGAATGCAGGGAGGATCCGGTAGAGGCTCGAAGAAGACCCTGGACTTCAGGTAAGGAGGGAATGAGGAAACATGCGCAAGCGCTGCTCTGCAGATGAGCTGGGGTTATATAGGGACTAGAGAGGGTGGGGTTGATTCAGGAAAGGAGACCTGTGCACATGTCTTGGGTTTCAGTAACTGCCAGTCTGTTCCACGTGGACACGTGCATCTCCATGCAAATGCTGTTAACTGTTCGGATGCTTGAAGCTTATGCTAAACATGTTCAAGAAACAAGCACTGGGAACCATAAAGAAAGACTCGGATATAACAAGCACCGATAGCCAGGGGCGGTGGGTGACATTTGAAAGCGGTGGGGCGCAAAGTGATTTGCATACAAGAACATTTTGAAAAAAAAGAACGAAAATCGTGCATTTTCAAGCAAATTTGAGAAAGCAGGAAGGTTAATAAAGCAATTGTGAAAGTGCAGCTATTACATTAATAGATGGCATAACATAGGTAGCTGCCACTGGTTGCTTAATAGAGTCATATAGTGTGCCCATAAATCAAAACAGTGTGTGGTGCTGATATACAGGAACAACAGGGGATTAAGAGAGTCATCTGTAAGAGATTCACTGTCAGCAATGAAGATTAAGGTGAAGCCTGACATATTCTTTCCATGAAAAACAGCCATCCTGTGTCTGTCATGGTTCCAAAAAATGATCTTATAGTCTGGAGGGCTTGCTTTACACTGCAGTCTGAACCACACGTGTTGCGACTACGCAAGCTCTACCACACTTGCCTTACCATGCATATGCCATAACCACACATATGCATGGTTAAGGCAGTGCATGATCTAGATGCTGGAGGACAGAAGGAAGAAGACACTGCAGTGAGATACGTGGGGCTGGGTTTTATTTTTCATGGCTGGAAGGGGGTCAGATAGGTTTTAGGGAAGGGGTTGGGGAAGTTTAATGGACAGAGCAAGGTGGTGGGGGTTGGGGTAGTGCAAGTTAATGTGCAGGGTTTTAGGACTTAGGTCAGTGGCAGGGGAATGGGTAGTTAGGTTATTTTTTAGGCAGGAGATCATGGTAGGTTTTAGCGCAGTGGAAGGGGTTGGGATAGTTAACGGGACAACACCGGGTGGGGGCAGGGTAGTGTAGGGTTTAAAGCCTTAGGGCAGTGGTAGGGGAATGGGTAGTTGGGGTAATTTTTAGGGCGTGGAGGATTGTGGTGGATTTCAGGGTGGTGGAAGGGGTTGGAGTAGTTTAAGGGACAGAGCAGGGTGGGTCGGGGGGGTCAGGGTAGTGTAAGTCAGGGTGCAGGGTTTTAGGCCTTAGGGCAGAGAGAGGGGACTGGGTAGTTGGGTTTGTTTTTAGGGCAGGTTGGGGTAGGTTTTAGGGTAGTGGAACTGGTTGGAGTTGTTTAAGGGACAGCACAGGGGGAGGTGTAGTGTTGGGTCTTAGGCCTTAGGGCAGTGGGCAGTGGGAGGGGAATGGGTAGTTGGGGTCATTTTTAGGGCTGGGGTGGGTAGGTTTTAGGGCAGTGGAAGGGGTTAGGGTAGTTTAAGGGAGAGCGCAGGGGGTGGGGTAGTGTAAGTTAGTGGGCAGGGTTTTAGGCCTTAGAGCTGTGGGAGGGGAATGGGTAGTTGAGTTCATTTTTAGAGTGGGGGTAGGGTAGGTTTTAGGGCAATGGAAGGGGTTGGGGTGGTTTAAGGGGCGGCAGGGGGCTGGGAGGTCGGGCTAGTTTTAGGCCTAAAGGCAGTGGGGGTAGAATGGGGAGGAGGGGTCGTTTTTAGTGTTGGGGGACGGGTAGGTTTTAGGGCAGTGGAAAGGAATGGGGTAGTTTAAGGGACAGCACAGGGGCAGGGTTGGTGGGGTGGTCAGGGTGGAGGTGGGGTAGAGGCAACCCTAGCCACACATACCCCTTTACTATTCATGCTTATACCATCAAATTTCGTGGTAACGGAATTCGTAGTTATGCGTGGAAATTTATGGTAAAGGAATGCTTGGTTAAGACACATTCGTAGTTGGGCTGTGTGGTAAAGGCAAGCGTGTTAAAACCATTCGTGTTTCTATCATACAACTCTAAATCACTGACCAGCAAAGGGGTTTCCCAGCATTGTAGAGTTTTCGATTCAGTCCTGCGTCCTTGGACTGCCTGCCCCTAATGTAGTTTACATTGTTCAAATCAAAACATTTGAATGGCTGAAAAGGGGCATAGAGAGCTATGCAAACACAAAATTATTTACAAAAGCAGTTAGTGAAATGGAGCCAGTTGGAACCGATTGAAAGCAAGTAGTTTAGTGACAGGCGGTGAGGAGCGGCGGACAGGCGGGGAGGAGCGGTGAATGAGGTAGGTTATTTATTTATTTAGTTAGGAGCGGTGAGCGGTGGAAAAATGAAGCAAAAATGACAATCGTGAGCAAGAGGAAGCAAACGGAGCATTACAAAAGTGAGCCAAACGGTGCATTAAAGGAGGAAAAAAGTTAGGTGTGCAGGTTACAAAAGCGTAGAAAGTAAACAAAGAGGTATTAGAGTAAAAAGTGACGTGTGCAGGTAGCAATAGGAAGCAAACGGAGCATTAGTGAGCGGCGGATGAGGTAGGTTATTTATTTATTTAGTTAGGAGCGGTGAGCGGCGGAAAAATGAAGCAAAAATGACAATCGTGAGCAAGAGGAAGCAAACGGAGCATTACAAAAGTGAGCCAAACGGTGCATTACAGGAGGCAAAAGTTACATGTGCAGGTTACAAAAGCGTACATCGTGAGCAAGAGGAAGCAAACAGAGCAATACAAAAGTGACCCAAACGGTGCATTACAGGAGGAAAAAGTTACATGTGCAGGTTACAAAAGCGTAGAAAGTAAACATAGAGGTATAGGAGGAAAAAGTGACGTGTGCAGGTAGCAATAGGAAGCAAACAGAGCATTACAAAAGTGAGCCAAACGGTGCATTACAGGAGGAAAAAGTTACATGTGCAGGTTACAAAAGCGTAGAAAGTAAACATAGAGATATAGGAGGAAAAAGTGTTGTGTACATGTTACAAAAGCGTACAAAGTAAACATACAGGTATAATACTGCAATATATGAAGGAAGGCTCCGGGGGACCCACGGACAACGTCGGGTTGGGTGGGGGCCCTGAAGCCTAATTGTTCCCGGACAACGTCGGGAAGGGCTGCTAGTTTCTAATATTGCTATTCTTGGCTAGGTCAAGCAAGCGATATAATGTATAAAAGAAATACTATGAAGATGGCACATGTGATTTTAACGTTTGAAAGACAATTGTGTCTCCTGAAATGGAATGCGGTACCAACCAGATGACTACAAATCCACTTTTACATATTTACTATAAAAAAGAAACCTGACAGCCTATTCACATTAATGTTAGTGGAAAATTAATATCACTCTCTGACAGTATTTAATTCTTCTCTGTCTCTTCTTTGCCAGAATAAACCAAAACGAGTAATATATGCCCACAATACCACTATAACCATTTTGCTCATTAAATGACGTACACTTTCGCAATCAAAGTTGAAGGATCAACGCATTTCACTCCAGTTAATCCTCATCAACTTTCATAATCGATCAAATAGATTAACCTTACTTGCATTGCAAACTTTACTTTTATAGCAACCACCTCTAAGTTGATAGGGAAAAAAGTAAGACAAATGTAATGGCAACGTCCTTACTAGTTGTAAATTCGAAACAACCACATTTTCGCTTCCACCAATCATGTTTCTTTTTAGGTAAGTGCATGTATTTGGGATAAAGTACCAATGGTCTTAATGAATGAATGAAGAATGTCTTTTTGTAAATTAAAATGCACAGCTTTTCCTAGGAGTGTCCTGGCATTGAGTGTTTGCAGAATAACAACAAAACCAGACGTGACGTTTATTTACGGCGTGTAGGACAACCATATTTAAGCTTGTTGCGAAATAAAGATTCTGACTTGAGAGTGCAAAGATCCGCTGTTAGCTGGTTCCAAGACTTTTTATCCAGGTAAGAGAAGCAGCCACCCTTTCTCACTCGCCTGGCAATTGGCACCACTGCCAAGGCGCCAGATACGCACCAGAGAATTCTAGCTGGGCGGTAAAACTAAAATCTGTCAATATCTGTCACCCACTGCCCCTGGAACTCCGGAAAAGATGCATCAGAAAACAGAGGGCATCTTAACTCATTACAGAATCGAAATGCTTGGCTACATTTACGGCCTGTAGTTTATTAGCCTGCTGTCAGATTTCATCACAATGTCACTTTATTACCTAATATTGCTATTTATTTTTAAATCTGAACCATAATTGAAGTATACCTCATTATCTTCTAGACAGGCAGTTTTCTCTCTTCATACTCTTTACCGAAGGCTCTCTTAGTCTTTTTTTGGTCTTCATCAACATCATCCCATGCCCACAGCCCTTAACCCCTCCACTGAACTCTATATTGAACTGTTCTGCCCCCCCCCCCCTCCTAGGCTTTCTCAAAATCAGTAAGTGGCAGTGATATATTTACCTTGAGAGGCTCCTTACAAGGACACTCCGGAGGCCCTTGGCAGAATCCTTGTGTGGTGACCGGGGCCCTCTGCTGCTGCCAGTGTGCACGTGGAGAGAGTCACTCGAGAAGTGCTGTGCGACTCGTTCAACTCCAGGACTACGTCACGGCCCGCGCGCAGTCCAGAATGACCAATCACTGCATGGCTTCACAATAAAGTCACACAGTGATTGGCCATGCAGTGCTGAGCCTGAGCCTGTGTGCCACCAGCCAATCCTGGCGTTGCATGCAGCGCCAGGATTGACTAGGTGGGCACACTGACTCCTCGCCCTTGCGCCTTCCATACCACGGGGCTACAGCAGCACCCCTCCCCCGGCCACTTCATTCCCAGCGAGCATCTCTGGCCAGCGCGCATGCTCGGGCTAGGTGCAGCCCTAAGTTTCATACCGTACTGCTGCTGGCCTGCTGATGTCTGCACTCTGCAAACTGTCACTCAGCAGACCAGCCAGCCCCACCCCCTGCGCACTGACTGACTCGGACTCCCTATTCAAACGGGTGGGTCCCGCCGCAACCCGGATTGAAGCGCTGCTCAAAATTAAATTCAATATATTCATTTATTTGTGTATGCTATGCGGTGCGTCCAGGCTTAGTGGGGCTACGCCCCTACGCCACTCTGGACGCACCACGGCTGCCGATACCTCCAACTGAATGTTAATACCTAAATCATGATGAAACATTAGTCAATGCATTATAATAAAAAAGCATAATTTTAACAGGACGCTACTGTTCAGATTCAGAGCAGAGGATGCGAACATGGTTTGTCATGTATTACAGGAGTACTCTAACAATCGCTCCCCTCAAAGGCCGTCCTACCGGCCGAGGCTTTCTTGGGTATTGTAAATGAAACAGTTTAATCAACTTAGGTGCGTGAACAAGAGATGCTGGTTCCCAAGAATTTTCAGTGGAGTCATAACCTTTCCAGGCTATCAAATAAAATAATTTTCCCTGTATTCTCTTTGCATCTAAGATTTTTCTTACTTCGTATTCTAAATGACCATCTAAGGGTATTGGGGGAGGTGGAGGTTCAGATCGAGTGTTAGGGTTATAAGGCTTAATTAAAGACACATGAAAAGTAGGATGAACAGCATACTCTGAGGGTAAATCTAATTAGACGGTTACTGGGGTAAAACCTGTGTGATAGTGAATAGTCCGATAAACTTTGGTTGTAGTTTTTTAGGGCCTACTATTTTAAGGTTCTTTGTCGAAAGCCAGACTTGGTCTCCAATCTGATCATTTGGAGCAACCGTTCTATGTTTATCAGCCTGCTTTTTCATTTCTTTTTTATATTTACATAAGTGTTTCTTGGCTTTCTCCTGGATACTCAATAACTGATTGAGTCGTTCTGTAACTTCTGGTGTTAAGGATGAATTTACTGTTATGGGTAAGGATCGTGGGTTATAACCATTTAAAAAAAAGAAAGGCTTACATTGAGTGGCAGAAGGTATGTTGTTATTATAAACAAATCCAGCTATTGGTAATGCCTTGTCACACTCACTAGTAAAGTCTGCCATTAAACACCGTAAAGTTTGAAGTAAAGTCTGATTAACTCGTTCTGTTTGACCGTCAGTTTCTGGATGAAAAGCAGTGGAAAGAGCAATTTGCATATGTAGTGTTTTACATAAATTCGTCCAAAACTTAGAAGTAAATTGACTTCCCCTATCTGTCACAATTTCTGTTGGCAAACCGTGTTAACGTACTATTTCCTTGTTAAAAATGTCTGCAAAATCTGATGCTGAAGGTAGTTTTGCCAATGGTATGAAATGTGCCATTTTAGATAGATAGTCAATAACTACTAGTATGGTTGTGTAATTTTTCGCTTTAGGCAAATTAGTAATGAAATCCATACTAAGAGTATGCCAATGGGTAGATGGAGTTGTTAAAGGTTGTAAAAGACCAAATGGTGCCTTATGTGTAGATTTGTTCCTAGCACAAATTGGACAGGCATTAACATACTCTTTACCATCATTCCTCATTGAAGACCACCAAAAGTGTCGCTTACAAGACTCTAGAGTTTTTAAATAACCTGGATGTCCTGCCAAGGCTGAATTGTGATTCCATGACATGATTTGTTCTTGTAACTCAACCGTTGGCAAATACAAAAGTGAATTATGGTAAAATAAACCATCCTGAATAGTATTTTGAGTGTTCTTTAACCATTCTTGTGCTTTTATTTTTAAATGTTCTTTTCTAACCAACACCATAGAGTCATTCTGTGTGATTGGGGCCAATATCTTTTGAGGAGGTATAATAGGAGGTCCAACACCATCCTTTTTTGTCTCGTGTGTAACCATATCTAGATAGAATATCTGATTGTAACTGCTGAGTACCTGGTCTGTATGTTATCAAAAAATCAAATGCGCTGAAGAAATTTAACTACCGCATTTGACGGGGTATAAGAGCTTTCCCAGAACTAAAGAACTGCAAATTCTTATGGTCACTAAAGATAGTCACAGGATACTTTGTTCCCATTAAATGATGCCTCCATTCTGTGGATGCTAGTTTTATGGACAACAATTCTCTCTCCGCTACAGTATAATTTTGTTCTGCAGGTAGTAATTTTTTAGAATAAAAAGCCACAGGATGTAACTGACCATCTTGAGGATCTCTCTGAGAGAGAACTCCTCCAACAGCCACTTGAGAAGCATCTGCTTCTACAAAAAATGGTAAGTCTGGATCCGGATGTTTCAAAATAGGAGCTGTAATGAATTTTTGTTTCAAATAGGCGAAAGCCTGAGCCGTGTTTTCTGTCCATAAAAAGGCTTGTCCCTTTTGTAGCAACTTGGTAAGAGGTACCATGGTTTCAGCAAAATGGGGAATAAAATGCCTATAAAAGTTTGCAAACCCCAATATTTTTTGGATATCTTTCACAGACTTGGGTTCTGGCCATTGTTCAATTGCAGAAACTTTCTTAGGATTCATCATAATACCAGTAGGGGATAGGCAATAACCAAGAAAATCCACTGTATCAGTATTAAAGATACATTTTTCCAATTTGGCAAATAATAGATTTTCTTGCAATTTGGCTAACACAGCTCTCACATGATGTGTGTGTTCTTCTCTGTTTTTAGAATAAATAAGTATATCGTCTATGTAGACGATTACACAGACATAAAGAAATTTGTGTAATACCTCATTAATAAAGAATTGAAAAGCCGCTGGGGCATTACATAACCTAAAGGGCATGACGTGTGTTCAAATAAGCCACATTTGGTTTAAAAGCAGTCTTCCATTCATCGTTCTCTTTTACTCTGACCAAATGGTACGCCCCCCTTAGATCCAACTTTGTATAAATGGAGGAAAGACGCAACTGATCAAGAAGAACTGGTATTAGGGGCAATTGATATTTATTTTTAACAGTAGCCTTGTTTAATCCGCGATAGTCAATGCAAGCGCGAAGAGAACCATCAGGTTTTGGAATAAAAAAAAGTGGCGAGGACACAGGGGATGTTGAGTGCCTTATAAAACCAGCGGCCAAGAGCTCATCTAAGTAAGTCCTTAAATATTTAGTTTCTTCCTCAGAAAGAGCATATACCCTACTACTAGGTAAAGGGGCTCCAGGTATTAAATCAATACGACAATTGTATGTTCTTTCTGGTGGTAAAGAGGAAGCTTTAACGGTATCAAAAACATCCTTAAAATCTTGGTATTCAAGTGGGATGTTAATAGGAGGTTTCACAACACTTGCGCAATGCACAACTGTCATGGAGTCATTTGGGGCTTCTTGATAACATGAAGCTCTACAAAAAGAGAAATCTAAAGTCACTGTCCAAGACATCCAATTTATTTTTGGATTGTGTGAAATTAGCCAAGATACTCCTAAAATTAGACCAAAGTTTGGAGTATCAATTTAATCAAAACTTATTCTCTCTGTATGTCCATTTTGACAGACCATGATAATGGGGCCTGTTCTCTTTGTTATCATACCTGATGATAACGCCGAACCATCAACAGCACAAACTGCTTCTGGTTGAGTCTTGTATTCTGTGGGGACATGAAGTTCCTGTGCTAACTTTATATCCATAAAATTCCCTGTGGCTCCTTAATCTAGTAAGACTGGCAATGATTGCCCCAACTGAGTACTGATTATTAAGGTAACTTGAATAACAAAATGTCTAGGAATTCTTGGAACAACATTTGCTGAATAATGGGAGATCCTACTCTTTACTTTACTCGTGCAAGCGACCTCCATTCCTGACAAGTGAATTAGTTTTCCTGCTCTGTAGAGGAACTGGTCAAAGCTTTAACCTTTTTAGGCACTTTAGGCTTAATAGGGCACTCTCTGGCAAAGTGTCCTGAACGAGCACAATATAAACATAGATTTAACTTTCTTCTTCTATCTTTCTTTTTACTTGATATAGGACCTTTAACTGACCCTACTTTCATTGGTTCTGGTTCTGACAGTTTATTCTCTATTTCCTTTTTCTCATGTTTGATGACTGAAAACCTAGGTTCAAATTGTGTTTTATCACCCTTACTTTCCCCTAAGCGATGATCTAAATTTACAACTAGGTCCACAAACTCTGAATAGTCATCTGGTAAGTCTACAATATGTGCCAAGGCGTCCTTTAAGTCATCCCGCAAACCTCTATAAAATAGGGAAGTGCGCTTTTCCTCTGGCCATTGGGTTTCGGTGAACGATCTATTAAATGAAGTATTATAAGTTAACAAATCCTTGTTTCCTTGCTTTAAATTGAGTAGCTCATTTTCACTTGCTTGAACATAAGTGTGTTTTGCAAACAACTTAGTCATATTTCTTTTAAATCTAGACCAATCGTGTAAAATCTGGTCATCCCTGTCAATATAAGGTATAGACCAATTTGCTGCAGTACCTCCCAAATAGGAAAGCACAATGCTACCTTAGTTGCATCTGTTGGAAACAACTGGGGCTTACAAATAAAATGTAATTGACATTGACTTATAAATACACTGAATTTACTGCTATCACCAAAAAAGCGTTCAGGAATAGCTACAGTGACTTGCATTGGTGAGGTACTTGAGTCAGATATCGTAAAAGTATTTGAAGGTTTGAATTTATTCTCCCTTTCGGTACTATTTGTGAACTAAGAGGAAAAGGGTTCATCCCAAAGAGATTTCCTAGGCTTATAACGCACCACTTCCTGGTGCAACAACTGATTCTCTTGTTTCAACCTATCTATTTCTAACTGCATTTGTTGCAACATTGCAGTTACTGAATTATTCCTTTCCACGTCTTCACTAAGAGCCTGGGCCATTGCCTGACCATCAATCTTATCGTCCTCGTCTTGCATGTCTTTCAAGTAGAACTTATATTTTTTGTAAAGGCTTGCGCTTCTGTTAAAGCCTTCACTCACCTGAATATCCAGGTAATTCTACTTGAAAGACGTGAAGATGGTTCCCTTCTGCTCTTAAGAATCTGACCCCGAATGACTGAATAATTATAACAGTCAAAGGAGATCAAAGTCTCTAGGGAAGGGGGAATTGGATAAAATAACAAACAGAAAAGACACTCCCTGGATGTGTTCTTTTTGAGGTTGACTCTGACGTCTAAGGATTGTGTCTCTGATCAAAAGAAGAACACAAAAAGAATTAAAATGACATTAACTTCTCTATATTGAATTACAAATGCGATGATTTACCCCAAAAACATAACTTAAGTACCTTTTCAGTCTGGTTACAGTTTACCAGACTTAACAAGTTGACAAAATGGCTTTGTTTATTGATTGCACCAAATCTCTGCAATAAACAATGAAATATCATATAATATTTGTGAGCTGCTAAGTTTGCAATGTTTGCTGTATTAAGGTATCCCAAAACAAACTTACTGAAATAATTGCTGCCTAACACGTTTGTGTGCAGGGCTCAGAATGGTGGGGTGTCGGACTGCGAGAGCTGCCAGTTCTCCCTGCGGACGTCTCCTACGGTGTTTGGGTTTCAGGCGTACTGGTATATCGCCCACCGGGTTGTGTGGGCAACTTTGTCAGCTCACTAATGGAAACAGTCACGCTCTTGGCCTCTTCCACGACCAACTTCATGGTGCTGGGAGATTTTAATCTCCACTTTAACGACCCGGAAGATTTAGTGGCGTTAGACCTGCAGTGTGATTTGAAAGCCTACGAGATGAGTTTAATCAATGCGGGGGCTACGCACAATAAGGGCAATCTACTTGACCCAATTTTTTTTAACATTCCCCGTCTTAGAGCCAGGCCCTCTTATCCTCTCCCGTGGTCAGATCACTTCCTGGTCCCGGTAACTTGGCAAGCTGATTCATTGGCCACTCCCTTCCCCAGGGTCCATACTTTGGAAAGAGCCTGGTCCAGGTTATCGGTGGATAACTGGGTTACTAACCTGGAATGTACGTGTCCTCCCCCAGTATTGGACCCGGTAATGGCAGATGCGAACCTCGATCAGTGGCTGACCAGCTCCCTTGATGCCATTCTCCCTAAAAAGAGAGTGTTAAAGAGGGAGAAGAGAATGGGTTCTGCCCCTTGGTATACCCCCGAGTTACGAATCCTTAGGAAGGGATGTAAGAAGTTGGAGAGGGCCTGGTGAAAATGGGGGGCAGCTAGTCGAGAGGAGTATCGCTCAGCAATTAGGGCGTATAAATCCGCTCTTCGTCGTGCTAAAGCCCAATTCTTCGAGGAGAGAATAAAAAGTTCCTCTAACTCTTCCAGAGAGACTTTCAGAGTGGTAAAGGAACTTCTTAAAGTTCCCGAGCCCCTAGTAACTCATGACAGCCCAGGTGAGAAGTGCAAGGAGCTCGCGGACTATTTTCATATGAAAATAGAGAACATACTAAGCGCCCTGCCCCAGGCTGTCCAGAGAATAGACACGGGTAGTCATCCAGGAGGAGCTCTTGCCTATCTGGACACCTTTGGGCCAGTATCAGTGGTTGAAGTCCTTAAGGTATTGGGTTCCACGAAGAGCGGTTCCCCTAGGGATCCAGCCCCTATGAGGTTCCTGAAACAGGTAGCAACTACTATTGCGGTCCCTGTTACGGACCTAATTAATGCATCCTTTGCCCACGGCTTGGTGCCACCGAGCTGGAAGAGAGCAGTGGTAAAGGCTCTCCTGAAGAAGCCAAATCTAGATCCTTCGGATTTGGCAAATTTCAGGCCCATCTCCCTGCTTCCTGGACTCGGCAAGATCGCCGAAAGGTTGGTGAATCGCCAGTTGTCGGGCTTCCTGGAGTCCAATGGCCTGCTGCGAGACTCACAATCTGGATTCCGGCCAGTTCAGGGCACTGCACCACTCTTCTGGCAGTCGTTGAGGAAGCCATGATCATTCTGGATTCAGGAGGGTCAGTGGCAGTGATCCTCTTGGACCTCAGTGCGGCTTTCGACACTGTGAACCATCAAGTGTTGATCCAACGACTGTCCGATGTAGGGGTTACAGGTGTGGCCCTGAAGTGGCTTCGGTCATTTCTCTGCGGTCGGACTTACCAGGTTTGGGAAGGCAGTGAACGGTCAGCATCTATCCCCCTCCAGTGTGGTGTGCCACAGGGCTCTTCCCTTAGCCCTACATTGTTTAATGTATATATGGCCCCCCTGGAGGACGTAGTGGCCCCATTTGGTATCAAAATCGTCAGCTATGCTGATGATACTCAGCTGGTGGTCGCTCTATCCCAACTGGTGGATAATCCTGATTCGCTGCACTCCTGTATGTCCAAAGTTCACACCTGGATGTGTGAATCAGCTCTAAAGTTGAACGGTTCTAAGACCGAAATAATGTTGCTAGGGCATAAGATTCCCTCACTCCCTTCGACTATCTGGCCTCGCTGTCTGGGAGAGCTCCCGAGTCCTAAAGAGGAGATTAAGAGCTTGGAGGTCTGGTTAGAGCAAGACCTCTCTTTTAGGACTCAGGTGAAAAAAACGGCAGGAGTCTGCTTTGGTCTTCTCCGTTCAGCTCGCAAAGTCCTACCTCTTCTTCCTCCGATATCCAGGAAGTTGCTTATTCAGGGGCTTATTGTATCAAGACTAGACTATAGCAATGCTATCTTTCAGGGTGCCCCTGAAGCAATGTTTAATAAACTTCAACAGGTCCAAAATGCTGCTGCAAGGTTGCTTACGAATGTGCCAAGGATGCAGTCAGCTAAACCTGCTTTGAAGGCACTGCACTGGCTCCCGGTGCGGGAAAGGGTCAAATTCAAGGCTCTTTGCACAGCGCATAAAATTCTTCA
This sequence comes from Lissotriton vulgaris, assembly GCF_964263255.1. NCBI lineage: Eukaryota > Metazoa > Chordata > Amphibia > Caudata > Salamandridae > Lissotriton > Lissotriton vulgaris. The sequence continues at coordinate 1,734,988,967 of NC_141691.1, forward strand.
GGGGAAGGGACCTCCTATCCTGAGGAATTTAGCTGCAACCCTACAGGCTAACAGAGCGTTGCGCTCTGACCAGAAACATCTGCTCCAAATTCCCAGAGTGAAAAGGGCCCGTACCGGCGGGAGAAGATTCTCGGTCAATCCAGCCGCCCTGTGGAACGCGCTTCCTCTGAGGTTGCGCTCAGAGACCTGTACTCTTCGGTTTCGCAAACTTCTCAAAACTCATCTGTTTCCTGCTTGACGTTGCTGTACCTGCCTCTTGTTAATTGTTGGCGCCTGGACAAGCGCTGGGATGCCCTAGGGTACTATGCGCTATATAAAACTCCAAATAAATAAATAAAATAACAAAATACACCATTAGCTTGTTTCAGTAATTGCTGTTTCTTAAGGAAGACTCTCAAGTTTTAAAGTTCCACTTTTTCATCACAGCAAAAGCAAACGTCTTTCTTGTGTTTTAATACAGTTTGAAATATCGTATTTTTCTCTTAAAAGTCTCTGTACCAATACTTGAATTCTCCACACGAGTTTGAGAAACATAAAATGCTTTGTAACTTTGAAATTCGTAACTCACAAGTCTTTCTGTCCTTGAATTTTCTAATGCGCAATGTTTTTCAAAGTATTTTAAGTGCACTTACATGTATTTTGCTTCTATGAACTCGATTGCTAATGCCACAAACTGTTCTGACCTTTTTTAGGTTTCGCCTAGCGGAAGCTGCGCTCTGCGCAGCTTTTCCGCGCAGGCGAAATCCTGTTGAGAACCGTAGGGTGCTTTGGTTCGGCCCTCGTCGTTGATTGGCTGGCTCCGTAAACGGAGCCTTGCCATTGGACGAGGGGCCTGTCCGTCAATGCCGGACCAGACACGGGGGCGTTCCCGACATTCTTTGGCTTTTGCCGACGTCACGGGACGACGGGAACGCCCCCGTGTCTGGTCCGGCATTGCCGGCACCTCCCTTGCTCCCCCTCCCGCTTGTTTCCTGGTGTGGGAAATTAAACACGTGCTGTTTCAGGAAGTGACTCGCTTTCACTTCGCTCGCAGCGGCTCTTCGAGACTTCAGGAAAAGAAAGTTGGGCAGAGCTGCAAGCTGGTCCGGCTGCTTCCGAAGGCAGGACCATGGGGTAAGCTCACGCGCTTGGCGTGCCTCTTTCAGCCCTGCTGTTCCACATGGGCCCGTCAACATTCGTAACCTAAGACCACTCGCTCTTGTTCCCTAGTTGTGAGGTACTTGGTGCAGCCGCGCGCGCCCCCGCCCCCTCCCGCCGTCCGTTCCTCTAGTGTCCTTTCCCGCCCCCCTCCCGCCCCCTCCCGCCGTCCGTTCCTCTCCCGCCTGCTGCACGGAACATGGCTTGCTGTTTACACCCAGCTCCGCCCCCTTCGGAGGCCAGCCCCTTGCTGTGTCCTGGTCCCGCTGTTGAATGAGCTGTGTCCGAGGTAGTTGAACAGCATTGGAAGGAGTGGAGCGGCGGTGGGTGCGAGAACCGCGGTGCGGGGTGAGTACCGCTGCTGCGGGTGGCGTCCCTCCAGTGGCGTCTGGTGTGCGGCTGCTGCTGAGAGTGCAGTGAAGGGCCTTTCATTGGAAGGAGTGGAGTGGCGGTGGGTGCGAGAACCGCGGTGCGGGGTGAGTACCGCTGCTGCGGGTGGCGTCCCTCCAGTGGCGTCTGGTGTGCGGCTGCTGCTGAGAGTGCAGTGAAGGGCCTTTCATTGGAAGGAGTGGAGTGGCGGTGGGTGCGAGAACCGCGGTGCGGGGTGAGTACCGCTGCTGCGGGTGGCGTCCCTCCAGTGGCGTCTGGTGTGCGGCTGCTGCTGAGAGTGCAGTGAAGGGCCTTTCATTGGAAGGAGTGGAGTGGCGGTGGGTGCGAGAACCGCGGTGCGGGGTGAGTACCGCTGCTGCGGGTGGCGTCCCTCCAGTGGCGTCTGGTGTGCGGCTGCTGCTGAGAGTGCAGTGAAGGGCCTTGTAGCAGCCTCGTGTTGTTGGTGTCACCGTCCCTATGCGCAGTGAAGGGCCTTGTAGCAGCCTCGTGTTGTTGGTGTCACCGTCCCTATGCGCAGTGAAGGGCCTTGTAGCAGCCTCGTGTTGTTGGTGTCACCGTCCCTATGCGCAGTGAAGGGCATTGTAGGTGCCTCGTGGTGTTGGTGTCACTGTCCCTGTGTGCAGTGAAGGGCAATGTAGGAGCCTCGTGGTGTTGGTGTCACTGTCCCTGTGTGCAGTGAAGGGCAATGTAGGAGCCTCGTGGTGTTGGTGTCACACTCTCTGTCTGCAGTCACAGACTGATACGCCCCCCTGCCACGGCGTCATCACTGCACTCTGGAAGTGCCGCAGTTGTGGCCTCTGCTTAGGTTAGTGCATTGTAGCAGAAGCCGCAGAGCAGGAACAATGCCAGGCCCCTTAAATGACCACCTCACTGAGGTACCCTGTTATTGAAAGACATGCGTCGCTGTATTATTAATCACTGGTTCCTATGATGCATTTGTCCAGAAGCCCTACGTCAAGTCACCGTGACTCAGAGGCCCATATATTATTTATGTGATGGTGGGCCCATGTTTTATGATCCAGGCATTCAACCGGCAACTTCTGCCCCCACACACTCACACTCACACTGTAACATAACCTCCCGTGCATTCACCCTGCACCGTATGCTCCAGCACACTGACCCTCCTTGTCTGCTCCCACACACCCACTCTGCACCGTCTACTCATACGTACTCAGCCTGCAGTGTATGCTCTCCTGCAATTAATGTGCACCATATGCTTTCACACACTCACTCTGCACCATCTGCTCCTGTGCACTGACCTGGCACTGTCTGTTCTTGTGCACTCACCCTGCACTATATGCGCCCACTCATCCTGCAGTCTATGCTCCCCTGCAAACAATGTGCACCATTCGTTTTCATGCACTCACTTTGCACCATCTGCTCCTGCGCACTCACCCTGCCTCGTTTGCTCCTGGCACTCACCCTTCATCGTCCGATCCCATGCACTCACCCTGCATAGTCTGCTCCTGACACTCACCCTTCATCGTCTAATCCCACCCACTCATCCTGCATAGTCTGCTCCTGACACTCACTTTTCATTGTCTGATCCCACCCACTCACCCGGCATAGTCTGCTCCTGACACTCACCCTTCATCGTCTAATCCCACCCACTCACCCTGCATAGTCTGCTCCGGACACTCACTTTTCATTGTCTGATCCCACCCACTCACCCGGCATAGTCGGCTCCTGACACTCACCCTTCATCGTCTAATCCCACCCACTCATCCTGCATAGTCTGCTCCTGACACTCACTTTTCGTTGTCGAATCCCACCCACTCACCCTGCATAGTCTGCTCCTGACACTCACCCTTCATCGTCTAATCCCACCCACTCACCCTGCATAGTCTGCTCCTGACACTCACTTTTCATTGTCTGATCCCACCCACTCACCCTGCATAGTCTGCTCCTGACACTTCACTTTTCATTGTCTGATCCCACCCACTCACCCTGCATAGTCTGATCCTGACACTCACTCTTCATTGTTGGATCCCACTCACTCGTTCTGAATTGTCTGCTCCCATGCACTCATCCTGAATTGTCTCTTCCCATGCACTCATCCTGAATTGTCTGCTCCCATGCACTCATCCTGAATCGTCTGCTTCTGACACTCACTCTGAAACATCTGCTTCTGACAGTCATCCTGCATCATCGTCTCCCGCCCATGCACTCACCCCACAACATCTGCTTCTGACAATCATCCTGCTTCATCTGCTCCCGTGCACTCACCCCACAACATCTGCTTCTGACAGTCATCCTGCATCATCTGCTCCCGTGCACTCACGCCACAACATCTGCTTCTGACAGTCACCCTGCACCCTCTGCTGCCGCACACTAACCCTGCACCCTCTGCTGCCGCACACTCAGCCTGCATCCTCTGCTCCAATGCTCTCACCCTGCACTGAATGGGAACCTGCACTAACCCTAAGTGGCGGCTGACACAAGTAAAGAGTGGCGGAGGAGGTGCGGGGGAGTGTACAGCGGGTGGAGTGCACAGCAGGGGTTTTCTTAAAAAAAGACTTACCTGGTTTGTGGATCACTCGCTGCATCTAATTAGCTTGTAGAGGTCTCACTGCCGTCCCGCCCCCTTGCTGTCCTTACTGGGTCTTCATGACCCTCATTTGCCTCCCCCCCCCCCTTTTTCCCCACTGATCTTTGTTTCAAATATCTGTTATGGCTCTTAACACTGAACGAGTGTCGCTCCGAGACTGGGATTACGTAGGGACCTTTAGAGGCTCTAAACACGTAAGATTTTGGTGCCCCATATATTTCTAATTCCAAAAATAATCAATAACTTGTAAAGTAACATTTTATTATTTCACAATGAAATAAAACTTCGAGTAAGATGGATAAAGTTTGTTTTTGTATACTTCCACTTTATAGGTTCAGCTGCACCATTTGCAAGTTTGCATTATATGGTTCATGGTAAATCCGGCAATTGAAAATGTCTGTGGTGTCCCTTTTCCCTTGATGCCCTAAGCACATGCTTATTTTGCTTAATCCAGCCCTGCGCACACGCATTCAGAATATTTTAGAAGAGAATGGTGCATGTGTACCTGTCCTGAGCATATTGAGCTGTGCTGATCCAAAATACAGTGATATTATGGGTATTGCTACTTCTAAATCCATGGAAACCCCAAGAATCAACACAAACAGTAGGCAAGTCTCCCTGTCCTAGCAGCAGGGCTTTCAGGATGCTGACATGGAGTATCGTCTAAGTGAGAATTTGTGTCAGAACTCAAGTATTCATTTGTTTATCCACCTATACAGTACTCTGAGACTTGAGCACATTCCAGATATGTCTGTAATCTACTTGTCAGTCATTCCTTAACTGTACATATTCTGTGAGCGCTGAAAGTTTGTTTTTGTTTTTGTTTACGCTTCTGGATATGTTCAGTAGGGAATGAAATATTGGACTTGCGTCCTTTTATGAGTAAAGAAAGCTTGCTTTCCTGCTGACATGCCTGTTCTGTGAGGAAGTAAAGCTTGCTTTGCTGCTGCCCGAATTTGACCTGTTCTGTAATTGCAAAAGGCTGTACTCTTTCTGTCCAAGGTGTACCTGCTCTATACTGGAATGTTCCCACTGTTGCTGCCCCAATTTATGAAAAAGCAAATTATGTTGTGAGTGCACTTGCGTAAAATGATCAGTCAGAAACTTTCTTTTGTAGAACCGGAGGCAAAACGTAGCAGCGGTTCTCTGACCCAAAAACCTTGGGTTCACTCCTGGCTTCCCAGCTTTTCCAAACGGTGTCACTGTGAGCAATTAGTTTTCTTCACGGTTTCTCCTTTATCATTGTCCTCCCATTTGAGAGCACCATGAAATAATACCGGTTAAGGTGTGTGTGTTGCTCTGGGTGTGTGTGTGGCTCTGGGTGTGTGTGTGTGGTAGTAATTGCTGTCTGCTGAGCTCATCCGTAGGGTACAATAGGTCTCACATTTGCGAGAGATTAACCTAATGGCAATGTAAATGACAATGCCATTTATTTATCTGTTTTCAAAACCAAAACATAAATACAAAAGTTGTCATTTACAATGCCAATAGCTCTAACTTTTCCAAAGGCGAAACCATTGCATTGTAAATGCTTGTTATTGTTTCCCAGTAGGAGAGGCTTCAGCAGGGGACACCGGAAAAAGGAATGAAGTCTTCGCTTTGTTGGGGGAAAATAAAATCTTGCCCGACCGGAACTAATGCATCTTGTGTGCAGGCGTCGTCTTGGCAACCATCGTGAATGCAGGGAGGATCCGGTAGAGGCTCGAAGAAGACCCTGGACTTCAGGTAAGGAGGCAATCAGGAAACGTGCGCAAGCGCCGCTCTGCAGATGAGCTGGGGTTATATTAGGGACTAGAGAGGGTGGGGTTGATTCAGGAAAGGCAACGTGTGCACATGTCTTGGGTTTCAGTAACTGCCAGTCGGTTCCACGTGGACACTGCATCTCCATGCAAATGCTGTTAACTGTTCAGATGCTTGAAGCTTATGCTAAACATGTTCAAGAAACAAGCACTGGCAACCATAAAGAAAGACTCAGATATAACAAGCACTGATACCTCCAACTGAATGTTAATACCTAAATCATGATGAAACATTAGTCAATACATTATAATATTAAAGCATAATTTTAACAGGACGCTACTGTTCAGATTCAGAGCAGAGGATGCGAACATGGTTTATCATGTATTACTGGAGTACTCTAACATATTGTTAATGTTTACTGGAACACAACAGCTAGGGCACCTCCTATTTTGCCTATGCAATTGTGTGATAGTTTGATAGCCTAGAAGAATGGCTTCATGCAAGACTGGAGCTATATCATCTCCCAACCATGATTCAGGTATGAAGAGTAAATCAGGTTGTATGTCAGTGAGAAGATCGTAGATGTGATACTTGTTTTTAGAGAGTGACTGAGCTTTTATTAGTAGGCAGTTTAGTGAGTGTGCTTTGGTGATGGTGTGAATTTGTTTTGTAAAAGAGTGAACAGTATTGTTTGGGCTTGTAGCAGGTGCTTCCTTAGTGCTGGTATTAGCTGTTCAAGTACAGCAATATAGTGTAGCTGTTCTGTATCATATTCCTCATCTAGCAGTGTAAGAAGACATTTTGATGGGTCCGCGTGTATAGGTCGTGGAGATGGTGTTTGAGACTGAGTTGTTGAGCGTGTTGTTTTTGTAGAGTAGCCTTGTTGTGCAGTAGACATGGAGATGAGAAGTGTTGAAGAGTGGCATATTGCTTATTTTATTAGCATCTGTTTGGGGTGCAAGGTGTATGAGTTAAGGATGGTGGTCCAGCATATTAGTCACGTTGTAAAGTTCTAAATTATCCAATGGATGAGAGGTAGTTAAAGGAGAGTTGCTGTGTTGCTGTATATTTCTTAGGTGTGAGGGAAGAGAGAAAGCTTGGCCTTAAGGTTGGATTATGGTGTGTATTATTTGTGTAGTCAGGAAGGTAGGAGTGGGTGTATGTATTTAGTTTGTGACAGAAAATATTATGAGGTTGTGTGTGTGTTGGATTTTGTTGTGCTGGTATGTGGGTTATGTTTTGTTTTAGAGGAATAGTGAAAGGAGATGATGATGTATTTGTTTTTTTAGAAGAATTTTTATTCAAAGTATTGTTGGTGAGTGGAAGCTACAAGGTAAAGTGGGTGGTGATGTAGTGTGTGAGAGGGGATGAACAATAGTTAAGAGTGTTTGTGTTAGATTTGATTGCTAAAATAGGTAATATGTGTGGTGCATTGGAGTGTAAGTGTTGTGTGGTTGTGTTATTGTGTTAAAAATAATAGGAGCATGTTGGTGGATGAAAAGATGGAAGGCTGTGTATAGGATTGTTGGTGACAGAAAGATGTCTGGTAGGAGTATTTAGACAAGGGAGTGTGTTTCTGGATGGGATATAGTTAGGCATGGTGTGGATTTGGGTTGTGTTACTGGTGAGTGGACTGGTTAGTGGTGTAAGATAGAGTGGTATTTTGTGTGTAAGTGAAGGTGCGAATGTGTGGTAGTTGGGGTAGATGGGTGTAAAGGTTTGGTTTTTGGCATTTTGCTGTGGGTGCTTAGACATTGAAAAGTGCATAGGGTTAGTTTGTAGTAAATGAGTAGAGTAGATTTTCTGTGGTTTTTAATGGGTCTTGAGACATTGAAAAGTGCGTAGGATTTGTTTTAATAAATGAGTAGAGTAGATTTGCTGTGAGTGTCTTCATTTGGCTGTGGATGTGGATGGGGAAGGGTGGGTGCTGGTGAATGGGAAAACAGGTAGCATCTCAGGTCCTAGGCCTGACCAGTACCAAACAGGCAGCTGCGCATGTCCTATCTGCCCGTAGCCTCGACGCTTGGGCTGAGAAGGCCTGAACACGGACCTAACATAGCCTTAGTGGTAAGGTTACCCCTTTGGCAGAGGGGAACGCTAGTCCTAACCCTAACCTATGTCCAATATAAAGCCTAGCCCCAGAAACCAAACAAAAAACCCATCCTCCAATAAGACCTCTCACCCTAAGCCCTACGTCCAGTAGAATCACTGACCCAGGGACCAATCACAACCCTAGACTTATGATCCAATCAGAACACTAACCCTAAGTCCACCAGATATAGCCACTAATTAGTGCACAGATGTAAAGTCCAATAACAGCTTATATAAGGTCTGTGTGACCTCAAGCACAGGCTACTGAGAAGAGGGTTGGGAGCTGCTCCTGAATTCGGAATCTCCTTGGAGACAGACAGGCTCAATTCACAAACTGGAGTTCTGAAGGTAAGGGGCTAAACTAGGCCTCTAACAATGCTGCTTTTCCAACACTTAAAAACTCACTTTACTAGCCAAAACATGATTGCTACAATCGGATTCCAAACACAGTTTAAACACTAAGAGCGGATTACTACAGTCCCAGAGCACACTCTGCCTAGCCACTCTCTCTCTACATATATATTTCAATAAATATATTTAAAAAATGATATTTGCAATTTTGATAATACCACAAATAACTCCTAGATGATGTCACTGACCTGGATTAGTAAAATAAGGACATAACAAGTGGTAAATTCACTCAACAGGTTACTACAAAATTAGTTTTGTTTTAAAAAACAAAAAAACTATGCTGTTTTAACTTATTAACAAATGCTTGTTATTGATTTCTCAAAATTGTGTTACATCACTACAAACAAAAACTTAACACTTTTTTGTCATCATTTTTTTGTATCCGTACAGGTCAACTTACATCAGAAGAAGGAGATATGGAACGTTATCATCAAAAAGGCGCAGAGCAAGCAGCACAGCAACAACTGCAGAAAGAGATGGGAGGACCTATGATGCTGGACCAAGGAGTCAGCAAAAGTTCAACTCGGCCATTCCTACCAACATTCAAATCTTGTGCTCCACACCCTGATCCTCCGAATGGCCCGCACACTTGCTGCGGCCTATCCCCAGCTTAATGGGCAGCTCAAAGCAAGACAGCAGCATGTAGAGGGTAAACTGTTTTTTGAATTGTTCATTTTAAATAAGGTTTTGTTACAGCAACGCATTTTGATATCACTATTAAGGTTGACAAATTACCAAGAAGAGTTCTTGAAGGTGTAAGTTTTGCAGTTTTTTAATATAAATTCGTAGAAAATTATATCAATATATATATGATCATTTTCAAATGGATTGTTTTGAGCAGACACATGAGTGCCTCAAAAAATTATTAAACATGAGTTTGTTTGCTGTTATAAGGGACAGTTGTACCAAACAGGCCAAATGTTTTACTTGTGTTAAGTGTGGTGCTCCATCACAATTGTGAAGGATGTTATGCCACCCCTATTACAACTGACATAGCATTAAATGCACTAATGATACACTGAATGTTCCAAATTTCACATTTATTAGTTAGCATTATAAACAAACAATAGTAACCATATGACGCAAAATGACTGGAAACATAAGATTAAATGGCTACATTTTTTCACTAAAAACATATTGCAATTATGTTTTTGATAACAAATACAATTTAATTTATGTTAAAAATTGCAGTTTTGCATTACGTGTTACTCATTCACAAATGTACATGTATCAATCATTTTGATTGGCATATATTTTTGAAAAAAACAGACAGGAATGTAAAAACATTGGTGACAGAGTAACATAGAACCAGAAACACACATTTTATGTCCTTTGTTATGACCAGATGATGAATCAATAATGAACAGAAATACATTACTTAACGGGAATTTTGCAGATGGAATGTTGCATCACATATATATTGGAGTATCCCACCTGCAAAACTCAAAATCAGGCACACAAATTCGGAAATATTTGAAAGGCATCAAAGTTTAATGTTTTTATATTGTAAACTGATGATCGAATTTTAATTTTAAAATGTACTGTAATGTTGTGCCAATGTTCGACTAAACTGAAAGCCAGATCTTTATTTATTTTTCACAATAGTAAAACAAATTAAAAATAACAAGATATTTTGGTGTAATTTTTTTTTATAGCTGTACTAGAGTGGATAAAAAATGTATCAAGCTCTATATATTTACATATCTGTAGAAGTAATTTGAAGCTACCCAAAACATATTTTAGGATTTCTTCAATAGCATGAGTAAATACATAGGGTGTGATACATGTATGAGCAACTTGAGTACTGAATCCACAAAATGAATATTAACATTTTATTAGTACTTCTTACTTGACGTAGGTTTTACCATTGTGAAAGTTCCAAACAAAATAAACAGGCTTTCAGATTATGCAAATACTGATACAACATTACACTAAACATTAGCACACATTGATTCATATTTTTATGTTGAAAAATGAAATTAAATCAACTTTTTTTGCTTTTTACATACAATGTACAAGGGGATTTAATTCATATATTAATTTTTGTGAAATAAGTTCACTATTCAAACAACAAATCAATACAATTTTGAGGTGAAAAACAGCTCCTACAGAGAATCAAAAATGTTTAAGAAAAATGATCAAAAATAATAAAACTAAAAACTGTGACCAAATGGTTTCTGCAGATGTTCCCTACATGCAGGAGATAAAGATAAAATAAATCAAAGTTTAAAAGCCTTGAAGCAGATGAAATATGAACATTTAGAAAATGTTTCGAGAAAAAACTTCATGGCCAGTTATATTTACACAGATACAATAAAACTATTGTATATGTCATTATGCATCTTCAAGAGCAGGTGAAGGAGACGTTGGCCAAGAAGGTGTGGAAGCTGCTGGCCACTGTGTTTCGGGTGGTAAAACATCTGACACTGATGGACACAGAAGCACGGAGGGAGAGGGGACTGGAACGGAGGCCACCACCTTTTCATCGTCTTCGGAGGCTTCCACAAGTGACCAGTCCCTAGTGGTTGTGGACCCTACTGGAACTGTACCGACAGCATCTTTCTTCTACCACCCAGAGACACATCTCCACCCACCCTCTTGCTACCCCCTATTTGGCCAAAACCGACCCCTTAAAAGAGCTCAGATCGTCTTTGCCACAGGCACCTCATACCCTGCCCCGTCACCCCAGCTGCACAGAGTGAGGAGGCTATTGACCTCTTACACAGCATCTCTGTAGGCCAGACTGTAGTACTGAAGATTCTGGACCCGTGTTATAAACATCGTCGTATCATGATGATTTTGGTATCAACAGACCGGTAATGATTGAGATACTATGCACAAGCATTTCCGTCATATTCGAGTGACGAAATCACCCTGAAATCGGAGTTTCCATCTTGAACCCTCGGGTTCCATTTTGTGAACGACAGCCATTTTGTGATTGCCCTCACCTAGGCTAAAAGACTAAAGCCAAGATTGAGTCAGAAGGACACGTATACCTTCGCTGACTCCTCTGTGACCTGGGCGAGCTGAGTCCATTGCCTGAAGCCAAACCTGTTCGGCCAGTTCCTTTCCCAGTGGCCGAACGAGATTAGCATCGAAGCACAACATGTCATAAACCTTTCATCGCACACAAACTATGTCTAATCTCACACACACCTGTCTCTGTTTCTTTCTTTATGACTTGCTTTACGATGAGGAGGTGCCCGTTTTTATTAGGGGTCCGTCGATATCTGATGGAAATATTGGGCCTTGCCGGATAGTTGATTGTGAGCTGAGCAAACTGAAATATGGGCTTGTCATCATGACTCTGCTTTTTCTTTGTAGTGGAAATATGTGAATGGTCAACTGTAAAATAAGGAATGTTTGCCTAAAGCATAATATTTGTATAAAAAAAGAAGGCTGGCTTTGTAAGATTGAGCAGTCTCCTGAGAACATACACCGTGTTGTACTTCTAGGATACCTGTTGCTGGCTGCAGCCAATAAATACGATCTTTGACTTCACCTAGAAGACTCTGTGTTTCTATAGTCTGAAACAGGAAGAACTTGAAGTCTTCGGGTGTGTACCCTGGCACCGCTGGGTTCTTAAAACCCAGTACTTCAAGACTGCCATAGAGAATGGCATTCATGGTATTACCTAGCAAATGCAACAAATCATTACATTTTTTAATGCCATTCACAGATTAATGTCTGGCATGAAGAGATTGCTTGCCAAATTAGCAGCCTCCTCACTCACCCCAGCTTCCCAATCAGCCCAACATTCTTCCGCAATGCATGTCTTTCCTCAACCCCAACGCAAACTCCCACCCAAATCCCATGCACACTCATGTCTTTACAGGCACCCACTGCAACAGATACAAGCAGCACATTCAGACATGCACACATAAGCACAATTATACAAAGAAATACAAACAAATGCATAAACAACACACACAAACTATTGAAACTCTACCCACAGAGGCACCACTACCTCACCCACAACCACCACCACCACACTCAGAATCCACCACAATCACCACCACACCCACACCCACCAGAACCACCACACCAATCAATTTATTTTGATTTAGACCTCTACAGAGATCAACGAAAATGATTACAGATTCAATTAATTATTATTCATAATACATACCACATACAAAACAATTATTTCAAAGGATTTTAAAAATGTATACGAATTGTAGCATACAAATTTATAGGGAGGAGATCGTCATAATTCTATGAAGTATCTAGCAGCACTTATATTATACCGAAAACAATGGGTTTTAAATGTTAGGCTTCTACCAACCACCACCACCACACCACAACCACTACCACACCCACAACCACGACACCCACAAGCACCACCACAACCCTCACCACAACCACCAGCATACCCACAAGCAAATGGAAAGGTGAAAAAGAAACCGTGGCAAAAAGTAATGTGACTGAACAAAACTAGTAAAACTGTGGGTACATTCCCTACTGACCCTAGAAATACAATAAAAATCGATTAGCAAGGCAACTTACAATTAGTTAACAATGAAGTGACCCTGTAAGGAGTTGGAAGGAAAAGCAGCCTTGAAATTATGGAGAAACCCTAGCTGAATATATAGCCACTCTCCAAAGCAAACATCTATTAACATTAATGCTAATTCAAGGGTGATTGCCTGACCGGCCGTTTTGTTTCTATAATTGTCTTCTCAGTTATTCCTATCACAAGGTCTCTAGATGACCAGACCTGATAAGTCAATAGAGACCCCACAAGAGTGAATGCTGGGAGACGATATACGGAGTCAGGGAAGAGCTTCCTGGGAATTTCCAAAGTGTATCCTTACAAAACTGGAAGTTTCCAGGCAGTAGAAAAAGAAAGGACTCCAACATCCAGCCAGGCAGTAGGCAGAACATTCCACAAAGTAACAACATATGAGGTGGAGGCGATAGCTGACAGAAAAACATGCACCTCTTTCACTCTCACTAAGAGGAAGGACTGGAGAACTCATATTGTACAAGGGTGTAGCTAGACCGATGCACAGCATCCTATCTTCGACACTAGTGAAGAAATCAAAACGAAGTAGGCGAGGTGAACTTTATGATAAGTAATAGTCTAGATGTGTCTCCTTTCTTGTCTCACAGTGCACTCTCCTGACTCAACCTTCCTCAACATTCTAAATGCACTTCAACAGGAGAGAAGAGAGTGTGAGAGTGGGAGAAGGGAAGGAGAAAGGTTAGAAGAGAAGAGGGGAACATAATTAGAAAGACTATTTCAGAAATGCTACCAATATACTCAACAAATTCCCAGAGAGGCAATAGCCATACAAAGTAATAAAACAATCAATAAAAAGATCATGTTATGCCGAGAGAGTGCTTACGTGTATCCAAAAGCAAAAGCAAAAAGGAACTTGACTGCTGAATTTGTGTCACCACCTTCAAGGCTAACACAAGTCTTATTAAGAATGCTATTTGAAGCAACTCACACATTATCTCAGGAGAGGAACAATTCAAGCGTCAACCTCTCTTCACACTCAGAAGTAATAGGAACCTTAGAAACAACTTGGTATTATACCTACAAAAACTTTACTATTAGACATATGGCATTTTCAAATTGTCAAACAAGAAATGTTTTATACTGTGTAATGTGTCATTGTGGAAAGGCATATGTTGGTAAGTCTTATCAAGAAATCAGGGAAACATAAATTGGGAATTCAATTGAAAACCTTCAATATAAAACATTGATTGCAGCTTTGGTTGGCCACCTACCGGAAAACAATCCTACTGCATTATATCTAAACTGTGCACCTTTAATTCTCAAAAACAAAATTCTTATTTTGAATTTTTTGTTTTTCAAATAAATCAAACTTTCAAAGCATTTACAGGAACCTTCATGACAACAAGAGATGTCCATTGCCAGGCAGGAACTCCCTCAGCCTCAGAGAATACTTTACTCCATCACCCTGATAGAGTAAATGCCCATCCAACAAAGTCTAAATCGGGCCCTCTGCCCCTTATGGTGGAGGTCAAAATGTGTCGGCACGTATAGAGAGTTGTGAGGAGTGTGACATAACTACAGGACATTTCCCCGCTAAAAAAGCTAAAGACGATCACATAAATAGACTTCAGGCCCTTTGAATGAAAACGCCCTGCTGTGGGACCTCATAAACTGTAGATAAGGAAGTACTGAACGTCTCAGTTTATTGGTGAGTACTATAAATAATTGTTACATTTCCTAATTTTTTGTGTGTCACTTATAAATGTGCATTCGTGTTATATTGATGTGCTGAGATGTTATAATATATAAACAATATTAAGTAATATATTCTCACACTCCGTGTTCGCTTCTTGTGTATTTGACACAAACAATTTATGTTTTATGTCTAATGGGGGAATCTTTTTGTTTGCAATATTGTTTTGAGCCCTCCCCTGAGCCAAAACAGGATCAAATCTCGTTTTGTGTAGGTATTTGGGAGTATGCCACTAAGTTATTAAACTGTGTGTCTTTCTGTCATTTCTATTATTGTGGATTTTAGGTAACAATGTAAAATGTATTTATTCACTTGAGAAAATAAGTTTATTTCAAATGCTAGCGATTTCGTATTAACCATGTCATGTCTTTTATCCATTCTGTAATGACACTAAGCTTTCGACACGTGCAACTGTGATTTCAGAAGCTTTCAATGCAAAGTTTGCTTTCTTCATTATACAAAGCTATATTAATTGGTTAGGATACAGTGTGAGCAGCACTATTAAGGGAAGGGCCATTATGAAGCACCCCCGCCAGCCTTCCTTGGCATATTAAGGTAATCAATTTCTACCAGCATCTGTGCTCAGGAACAAAGCTGTGGAAAGCAATGACTGCAGAGAGTTAATAGTATAAGCCTCTGGAGTAATTATCTATTGGGTTATACAGAAGGCGACATTACAATGGTGTTATGTCCTTCCACCTGATAACACTTTCAGGGCGCTGTTTACACTGCCCTTTCTAAATAACTGATGAGAAACGGTGTGAGTGCTTGACATAGGACTTTTAATGCTTACCATATTATTATCTTGAATGTCAACTTGTCTAAAACCGTGAATACGAGTGCCCCGAATTAGGGTCAGTTATTTACCGCAGCTGTAAATAACGATACTGTGGTGTGAAATATGTGCCTGCAGAAATTTACCTGGGGAGCATTGCAGAGTGTGTGGCAATGACTTCACAACTGAGAGTTCTGATTTATGAAGTAACATGAGTTAAGGCACGTATTGAAAGGCCCACTTGCTATATACTGCTAAACAATCTTATTTAATCTCACAAATCGGGTTAGGATACTATAAAATATGTACAAATACTAGTATGCTAAGCATACTGTCTACTATCTACCAATTCTGTATTGGCATGATATTCACTCCCTGCACTCTCATGCCCACCACTAGGGAGCCTCCTTACCTTCATTGATGTACATTAACTGAGTTCAGTCTCTTAGATAATATTCTGAAATTCCCATTCTTTTCCGATCTTTTTCAGATTTCCTGATAGCCAGTGAGCTGTTCCTCACAAAGACTACAAGCCCGATTCACAAAGGCAATCTGAGACAAAATTATAACTTTAAGACTTTTGGTATTCACAGAGATCATTTGCGAGTCGTATCTTTACATGCACAGTAGGGCCTAAATCTCTAGTTAAAGCCATACTTTCCGGCTTAAGCCGTACTCTCTGGCTCGGCCCGGAATTTCCGGCTCGGCCTGGATGAAGTGTAATCCCAAAAAGGAGCATTAAGAAAATTAGATAAATAGTAGAGGAGGTCGTGAAAATACGTTTGGGCAGGGGAAAGGGTGTGGCACACTACCTCGCATCCCAGAAAAGTTTGCTCCTTTGCATCATGGTACATGTGGTCCACTATTTGTGTTCCCTTCAGTGTTGACGGTAGTGTTACACCAAAGTTTGGTGCAACACTACAATCAACACTGAGGGCCCGATGTAGGTGCCCTAATACCGGTCGGAAACGGCCAAATTCGGCCGTTTCCGACCGGTATTACGTTTTTCAGATGTAGGGCATGCATTTACATAATCAGTATTTTACCGATTCTGTATTTACCGATTCAGTAAAATTACCGAATCGGTAAATACAGACTCGGTAAAATACCGATTCTGTAAATGCAGATGTAGCTGGCACATTTCAGAGTGGCACAGGGCTTTAAGAATCGGTATTTTACCACCCAATCCTATTGGGTGGTAAAATACTGAATACAGGTGTGCATGCACATCTGTGCATGCACACCTGTGCAATGTGACACACAGACATGCCCTTAGGGCATGTCTGTGTGCCACATGGCACACAAGTCCGAAATTGGGGTGCTAGAGGGTGTCAAAGTGACACCCCCTGCTCCCTTGCAACAATCGGAATTTACTGAATCGGTAAATACCGATTCAGTATTCCACATTGATTCCTATGGGCTTCAAGGCCCATAGGAATCAATGGGGGATACCGATTATGTATTTACAGAATCGGTAAATACCGATTCTTACCGATTCAGTATTTACCGATTCTGAATTACCTACATTTCCCCCCCCTCTAATTTACCACTTCTTAAATACCGAATCGGTATGATTCGGTATTTAAGAAGTGGTAAATTAGAATTACCTACATCGGGCCCGAGTGTGGTGTAACACTACTTCATTGCTAGAGGTCCATCACTTCCGCCCATCGCGGCCCTCCTTGGTTGGGTGATTGCATGCCGACCACAGTGCCACATCAACTTTATTTATATTGATATTTATTTGCTTGTTTGCTCACCATTCTCCAAGCTCAGCACGAGCCGCTCACAGTGCTCCACCATCTTTGATGTACTCAATGCTTGAGCGCTCAGCCTCCTCAGCACAATCAGCTGTGTGGCACGCCCCTTGAATCGAGCGCCCATTGCAATCTGACATACTGCGTATACGTCACGCTGCAGCGACCTTCGTCCGGACACACCACGCAACGGGGGCTATTTTAAATTGGGAACTTCTGATCATTCTGTCACATATTTTGTGCTTTGAAACACATACATTTGAAGGATTTGGCATCGCTTTTCTTCAATCATTTTTCTGAACCACAATGTTTGCTTTAGAGTCCTTCTAGCATCTAATAATTTAAGACAAAGGAAGATTTTAAAGAACTTGCGCCTCTACTCTTTACACTTGACTTTTTCTTTGCAGAGATCCTGATTCTTGAGCTATGGCTAATCTTGGTTTGTAGAATTCCTGAGCTATTGCTAACCTACATTTGCAAAGTTTCCTGATACCTGAGTTAACCATCTTCCTGAATTAGCACTGTTCTGCATAGGTTCCTTGTTTACTGAGATAACTCTATTTTAGTGCATACCTTGTTTTTCAAACTTCCACCCCTTGTCCTGCTTTTCTTTCCCTCTTCTTCAGTTCAGTTTCCTGTGTGCTCCCTGATATGCCTTCTATCTTAGTTTCCAGTTTTCCAGTGTGGTTTGATTACTTGCTTGTTTTCCCTTCATTTATGTTAATCACTATTTCTCGCTAGCTCATTGTCTATAATAGCTGTGTATTTTAGTTTGCCACTCAGGTTTTCACTGCCTTTCATGCTCCTGTTTGAAGGCCAGGATTCATGGGAACAGGTGACAACCTAGGTGGTGTTTCACGTACACAGTGAGTATTGCCTTTACATTTCCTCTTTAACACTTTAGGTGTGAGTGTCCGCCAATGGCCGACCCACGTAGACCATCCCTGGTGCATTGAACTGCCATTGGCTAACACCAGGGAGGGCTTTAAAGAAAGGTGGATTATTTTATTTTCTCCCTGGGTCTCTCCCCGCCTCCCCACCCATCGGTTATGGTAGTCATATTAGCAAGATGCTAAAGTGCTTATGCCAAGTCAGTCATTGGATTTGTCATAGTGACTTTCATTTATATGCTTGCAATTATACTTTCATATGGGTATTCATAGTGAATGGTACCCATCACAAAGAGGACATTTTAAAAATATTTCGTTAATGTCCGTCCGTCTAGTCTCTTCTGACTGAGTAGATTTACTGTTTGAGATTATTATCTTTGTTTTATAATTCAATTGACTCTTCATTTTTTTTTTTTTTTTAATAATTTTTATTGTAGTCATACCTGTACAGGCTCTTACACATAAGCAGCTTCAGAAAAATGAGCAGGTATACAGTGTGATTTGTTGACCAGTACACAGCCGTCATGCCCACAACCCGGGGGTCGGGCGGCAATGATGTCTCTGCTCTTCCATGCCTGACGTTCAATATCGAGGAGTGGTTAGTGTCCGGATTATGTGCATGACTACTTTTTCAGTCCTACCCAACTACGCGCAAGCCCCAACTCCCACCCCCTGCGCAAAACCTAGAACTCCCCCCCTTGTCCCACCCCACTCACCACCACCCGTCTACGGCTCTTGTAGCGGTCATTCCTGGTGATCTGGTGTCAGTCCCCCTGCATATCTGCTGGTCCTAGAGCCTCAGCTCGCTTCTTCCGCCCTACCTGCCTCGGGGGCCTCCCCCTCCTCATCAGCCTCGCTGTCCCTGAGTGCCTGTACCATTACTTCCCATGAGGTCGCAGTGTCAGCCGCTGTCTGGCTAGGGGTCCTGCGCGCAAGCTGATACCTGTGTGTGCTGTCAGCCGTCGCCCATTTTAGAAATTCCTGCCGCCACCTCCGTGGAGTTGGCCCCACCCTCGCCTTCCAGTTCCTAGTGATCTCCCTCTTAGCTACCATTAATCCCATGTCAATAAACTTGCTCGTGAGTTTGTTTTTGGGGGTGTGGGGAAACCAGTGCAAGAGACATTCCGCTGGTCCGTATTCTATGGTCCTTTCAGTCACCTCATTCAAAACCTCCCCAATGTCCTGCCAGTAACCCCGTAAAGCCGGACACGCCCTGAGCATGTGCACTAATTCGGCCCCCTCTTCCGGGCACCGGGGACAGGTCGCTGTTACCTCGCCAAAATACCGCCTGATCCTTCCCGGGGTCATGTACGCCCTGTGCAATACATAATAGTGGATTAGTTGAAATCTAGCGTTTCTCGTGCTGTTGCGAGCCCTACGGATAAGCTGTGCCCACGTTGTGTCAGGTATATCCTTACCCAGGTCCACCTCCCACTTGGCTTTCAGGGATAGAAGAGGAGGGATATTCTCTCTAATCATCCGGTTGTAAAGGCACGTTACCGCCTTGACCGTGCCCGCCGCCATCATAGCGTATTGGCACGCCGCCGCCGTCTCAGGTTCCTCAAGTCCCGTAGCCCAGTGGGCCTGCACTGCTCTGGATACTGCCGCATGAAGCAAAAATCCCCCTCTCGGGATATCGAAGCGCTCCATTAACTCCTGGAACGGGAGCAGCACTCCATTTTCATAGAGGTCCCCTACCACCTGTACTCCCGCTTCTTCCCACTCTTGTAGATGCGACCAGTCGCCGCCATGCGGCAAGGCTGTTAGCATGCCCAGGGGAATCTCTGGTGCATACGGGCGCCGGATTCCCGCCCTCCTCTGTGCCCGGTTCCAGCATTGGCGGTACGTGCGTTGTTCCAGCGACAAATCCCGACCGTCCAGCCGCTGTTGAAGGGTAATATACGCCAGGACATGTCTGGGCGTCCCCCGCAAGCGTTCGTCCTCCGGGCCTCGAAACACTCTCGCTACCTCTTGCGTGAAAACCTGCAGTTGGGCCGCTAGATAATAAAGTTCAAAGTCCGGCACCGCCAGACCCCCCTCATCTTTCGGGCGAGAAAGCGTGGCCAGCACCACTCTGCACCGTCCCGCTCCCCATATGAACGACGTAATCAGCAATTTAAGCAGCCTGAAGAAGGAGCCAGGCAGCCAGATTGGGAGCGTCCGGAAGTAATACAGTAATCTCGGCAGGGCAACCATCTTCAGCAGGGAGATCCGGCCTGCCACCGAGAGCGGCAACGTGGCCCAGAAGGCCATGCAGCCCTTCAGTCCTCGTACACATCGCCCCAGGTTGCCCTCAAGCAAGTCATCCGTCTTATGGTAAATATGGACCCCCAGGTACTTAATACAGGTAGGTTCCCAGGTCGCTTCCGACTGGTGTTGTGGCTGGGCGGCGCCCTCCAGGAGTGGGAACAAACTCGTCTTGGGCCAGTTAACCCTCAGGCCCGATATCTCTCCGAAGCTCTCTAGCAGTGCTTCCGCTCCTTGCAAGTCCTCAACAACATCGTGTAGGAAGAGCAGTAAATCATCGGCATATAGCGAGATGAAATGTTGCCCGTCCCGGGCCCGCACTCCATGGAAGTGCCGCCCTGTCCGGGCCTCAGCCGCCAGTGGTTCTATAGCCAATGCAAATAGAAGCGGCGACAGGGAGCAGCCCTGTCGAGTGCCTCGTTCTACCGGGTAGTGGAGGGACACCGTCGATCCCACCCTCACCCTTGCTATCGCCTCCGCATAGAGGACCTTCGTCCAATGAATATAGCCAGCACCCAGCCCAAATCGCTCCATTACCGCATAGAGGTAGTCCCACTCTAGACTGTCGAAAGCCTTTTCAATGTCGACCGAGAGGACCAGTTTCGTCCCAGCCCCGCCGTCCAGCCCGTCCATGAGGCGGGCAAGCCTTCTGATGTTCATTGTGGTGTTGCGCGTCGGTATAAAACCGTTCTGGTCTTCGTGCACAAGCCCCTTCATGTGAGGAAGGAGCCTCGCCGCTAGAATGGAGCTCAGGATCTTATAATCTGCGGTGAGCATAGAGAGTGGTCGATAGGACGCGGGATCACTACTCTCCCTACCGGGCTTCAGTAGCGGAACCACTAATGCCTCCCGCATTGATTGCGGTAGTCGGCCCGCCGCCTTGGCCTCTTTATAAACGGTCAGGAGTCGCGGCGCCAGAACATCCAAATATTTACCATAGAACTCTATGGGGAGCCCGTCTATTCCCGGCGATTTGTTCCGTGCCATGCGCCGTACTGCCGACCTGATCTCCCCCAGTTCAATGTCCGATCCCAGGTCCTTCGCCTGCTCTGCCGCCAGCCGTTGGAGGGGTAGACCAGTCAAGAAGGGTTCCGCCAGCCCCGTCCGGTCTCCCGGGGTACTCCTGTACAGACCCTCGTAGTATTTCTGGAAGCCGTCGACTATGCCCAGCTGAGTGTGTTGCACCACGCCCGATGCATCCCTCAGTTGGAGTATGGGAGCGCACCGTCTAGTGGGGTTCGAAAGCCACGCCAGGAGGGTGCCCGCCTTGTCACCGTCCACATGGGAACGCAGCACATATCGCTTGTAGTCAAAGGCTCGGAGCCTCTCTACTTCAATGGCTACCGCCTCCCTAGCCGAGCCTAGTGTCTCCTGGAGTTCTGGGTGTCCGGGCCTCTCCCTCTCCGCTTCCCTCAGCTTGGCATCCGCCTTAGCCAAATCGCCCAGCAACACCTTCCTTACGCCTACATAATCCTTGATACAGATACCCCTCACCACTACCTTAAAGGCGTCCCATTCCGTCGCCCTAGAGGTCGCCGTCCCTTCATTCTCCGCGAAGTATAAGGCCACCCCCTCCGCCAGGGCCGCCCCGAATAGGGGGTCTTCTAGGGTCTCAGGCCGTAATTTCCAGATCGGGACCCTGGGTTTTTCCGCTACCCACGCTAGCCGGATTAGGAGTGGATTGTGGTCTGAGATCGTTCTCGACAGGTACTCCGATCCAGTGACGTACGGCAGCACCCCCCGGGAGCAGAGTATCGCGTCTAATCGGACATGCAAATCATGCAGTCCGGAGAAAAATGAGTAATCCAGGTCTGTCGGGTGTTGTCCTCTCCATACATCCGTAAGTTCCCAGCTCTCCTGCCATTCCCTCCTACCCCTAGACAGCCTATGTACTGGGGAATCGTGTAAGGGGGGGTGGGACCTATCCAACGAGGGGTCTGCAATGGAATTAAAGTCGCCCCCCAGCAGGACCGGGCCCGCCAGGGAGTGAGCCAGCGTCCCTGATAGTGTCGCGAGGAAAGCCAACTGGTCCGTGTTCGGGGCATATATACTAGCTAACACAACATCTTTACCTTCTAGCTTCCCCTCTACCACCACATACCTCCCTTCCTGGTCCACCCATTGGCGCGTGAGCTGGAAAGGTGTGCCTGCCCTAATCCATATGAGTACTCCCCTCGCATAGGCCGAGTAGCTGGTGTGAAAAACCTGTCCCCGCCATCTCCTCTGTAGTGCGGCCCCCTCCTGTCGTGTAAGATGCGTCTCCTGTAACATTGCAATGTGTACCCCCCTCCGCACTAAATAGGCATGTACTTTATGTCTGCGCTGCATAGAGTGTAGGCCCCGCACATTCCAGGTAATACAGTTCAGTCTATTCACATTAGCCATTGTCCCAGTGATCCGGTCGAAACACTCCCTCCAGTTCCTGCCCTTCGACGGTGGTGGTGCCCCCCCTGAACAAAACATAGCTACTTAACAGTCCTACCCATGGTAAACCCAGGGTCAATAACTTCAAAAAGAGTAAACAATCCCCAACTGTGGAGCCCCCCCCCTCCCCCAGAACAGGCCCCAATATCGAGATATCAGTCCCCATCCAAACTCCCATACCTGATTGACCCAGGTCTCTACTACACAGCCGTAGCTGTGGGTGCCTTAAGGGCCTACGGAGTGTGGCCTCAGCCAGAGGGGGGCTGCGCTGCCCAGCTCCTCGCTCCCTCCCCAAGTACCCATGGTCTCCCTGTACTGAGCACCCCGGTGCGCCCCGACCCCCGCTACGTGCTGAGGCACGGGTCCCCCTCCTAGCCATCTAAACATTACCCATTGTCCTCCGCCAGCAGTTCAAATATTCAGGATCTCATCCGACGTTTGCGGTGTCACCAGCGGCCCTTCTGTCCGATGAATCCCGGAGAGGTCCGACTCCGAGCCTGAGGCCGAGACATGAGTGTCCGAGTCCGTGGCCCCCCTAGATCCAGGGGCCTCCGCTCGTCCCAGCTTCCCCGCTTCCAACAGCGCTGCCTGCCGCTCTGCCTCAGTCTTGGAGGCCGTCGGTCCCAGCTTCCCCCGTCCTCGTTTCCACAGCCTCTTCGATTTCCGCAGCCGTGCCGGCGAGCGCTCCCGCTCCTTCTCCCGCTCCTCTCGTACTTTGGCGCCATCAGTCCCAGCCTTGTATGTCTCCCACCAGTCCCAGGCTTCCGCTGACGTGTTAAAGAAGATCGCCTTGTCGTCAACCACCACTCGTAGTCTGGCCGGGAAAAGCAAGGAGTAGGCAATTCCTTCAGTCCGCATCTCCCTTTTGATTGTAAGGAAGGAGGCCCGCTGCTTCTGCGTTTCGAAGGTGAAATCTGGGAAAAGTGTGACCCTACTATTCGCAATCTGGAAAGGGCCATCCTCTTGAGCTTTCCGTAGGAGCAGATCTCTGTCCTTGTGGTGGAGCACCTTGGCTATGATCGGCCTGGGCGGGAGTCCGGGCTTGGGAGGTCCTGAGGGGACCCTATGTGCACGCTCTAGAGTGAAGAATGGCGAAAGCCCCTCCGGCGCCACCACTGTTTTTAGCCATTCCTCCATGTAGGCAACCATGTCCCTCGTCTCCTCCGTCTCCGGTACGCCGACGACCCGCACATTGCTGCGCCGGCTTCTGTTTTCTGCGTCCTCCGCTCGCCTTTCCAGGGTGCGTATGCGGTCTAGGGCCTCTGTCAGCTTGATCTCCATCACCTTGTGAGATGGCGCCAGGTCTTTGATCGCCGTTTCAGCCTCCGTGACCCTGTCCTTTAGTTTGTCATGGTCCGCCCGGAGCAAGCCCAGCCCCGACGCCACCTGCGCTATGTCGTTGTGGAGCGCGTCTCAAGTGGCCGTTATGGCGTCCAATATCCGATCCTGCAATCGCTGCAGGTCCGTCTGCTCAGCGGGGCCCCCCTCCGCCACATTAGACGTCGCCGCCTCCTCCGCCTTGGCTCTTGGCTTCCCCATTGTAGCCGGCCTCGCCTCCCACGTCCTTCTCGAGTGCTTGCTTCCCTCGGGCCTCAGCTACGTGGCCGGCTCCTGTGCGCTACGGGATCTCGCTGCGCAGTTACCGCACTCCAGAAGCAGCAACCGCCGTGCCACTCGCCTCCTGGGGTCTGTGGTAGACTGTCCTCCCTCTCCTGAGCTAGCGATTCAGGTTTGTCGTGCTACCAGGAGTTTGGCGCTGCCAGAGGTCCTCCGCTGGTCTGCGGGCGTCTCCGCTATGTCCCCATACACAACTCAAGCCTTCGCGGCGGGGGGCGAAAAAAGAGGTGGGGCCCTGGGATGTGTTGCACTGCGTCCCGTCCCCCGTGGTCCACCTCTCAGGGCTGCCCCCGCTCACCCGCCGACAAGTCCGGTGCCCAGGGCTGGGTCGCAGTCCGTCTCTCCGCTCTCCCGGCAATGGAGGCTGCCTGGTAGCTCCGCCTGCAGTGGCGCACCCGGTGGCCTTCCCTTCTAGCAGTCGCGGCCGCCGCGCACCGCAGCCGAGGGTCAAGGAGCTTCCCCCGCTGTGGGGGGTATCGCCGCCGGAGACGTCCGAGCTGGCGATCGCGCCCCTTCCGTGTGCTCCGGGTGTGTGGACCGCTGTGCAGCCCTCGGTCAATCAAGGCTCCGTCGCGGCCGCCATCTTGCGCGCCGCTGTCTCTCCCTCCGCTCCGGCGGCCGCTGCGATCGGCGGCCGATCTCGACGCTGCAGTACCGCCAGCAGCTCAGACCCTGCCCAGCCAGTCACCATCAGGTCCGCTATCGGCGCCGGGGCACACACGGGTTCTCCGGCCCCGTTTTCAGGAGTATCGTGGGGAAGAGGCACGGAGCTCCGGGCTCACGCCGCCATCTCCCTCGGCGCTCAAGCCACGCCCCCTCAATTGACTCTTCATTTCAATCCAAATGTACATAAAGTTCTTCATCGTTATTCATCCCTCCTGGCATTTTTGTTTTCAACCTAATGATAAACTGTGATTCCATTTGTTGCAGTTTTTTATCCTATTACCCCCATGTTCTTCTTGGGGTATTACGTGAATCCCATAGTAATTCATGGCTCTCCAATCACTTTTCGGACAGGATGTCATGTGTTTAGCTGTTGCGTATGTCATGTCTTTGGTTTTTACAGCCCGAATGTGCGCAAGAATTCATTTTTTTTAGCATACAGACTGTGCTGCCAACGTATTGCATCCCACAGTTACATTCAATTACATAGATAACACGTGTTGATGTGCACAGAATTTTATGTTCGATCTTGATACTATTCCCATTGGGTTCATTAATGGAGCTCTTGTTTTTTCCAATTTTACATGCCTTGCAGACATTGCATTTTTTGAATCCTTTATGTTGACTGGTGAGCCAGTTTGTTGTCTTGCTCAGCTTCTTTGAAATGGCTTGATATTAATGCTTCTTTGAGAGACTTTGTTTTTCTGTAGGTAACCATTGGTTTTTCTCCTAATGTTTTTCCTATATCTGGGTCTGCAGAAATTAAGTGCCAATATTTTTTGATTTTATTTACTATTTGGCCACTTTCTTTGGTGCACATTGTTACAAATCATGGAGGGCCATGCTCTTCTTGTTGTTTATTTTTGGGTATTAATTGTCAGCTCTTGGTTTTCTGTCAATTCTTTTATTACTTTTTGTAGGGTTCTTTTATTGGATCCTCTTGCGCTTAATCTATTAATTGATTCTAGAATTTTTTCTTGTGCATCCATTTCTTTCAAGTAGTTTTGCTTCATGCGAGTGAACTCCCTGTATGGGATACTGGCTATCAGGGATTTTGGATCGAAACTAGTCCCATGTAATATACTGTTTGTGGCAGTTTTTTTACGGAACAAAGTGGAATGAAAATGATCATCTTCAATATAAACATTTGTATCCAAAAAGTCTATTTCTTTCTTGCTTGAGGCACAGGTGAATGCAAGGCTGATATTGTTGTTACATAGTTTAGAATAATACTGATTGAAACTCTGTGAGGTTCCATTCCATATTAGGAATAAATCGTCTATGTATCAGACCCATATTATTATCCGTTCTAGGTCTTCTTGGTTCACTGAGTCCCAGGATATTGTTCTTTCCTAACATCCCATGTTTATATTTGCATTATTCGGCAAAAAAGAAATGCCCATGGCAGTACCACATTGTTGTTTGAAGAGTTGTTTGTTGAAAAGAAAAACATTATTTGAAAGACACGTTTCAATCATATGGAGAAGCATTTGAGTGTGTTGTAATTCAGAGATGTTTCTTTGTTTCAAAAAGTATCCACATGCTTCTAATCTCACCTTGTGCCTAATAGATGTATATAGGGATACTACATCGATAGTGATTAGCATATATTGTTGACCCCAGTAATCCCATTGAGGATTCAGAGAAAATCCCCTGTGTCCTTTATGTATGAGCTCATATTCCTAGCTATAGGTGCTAGGAATTTGTCCACATATTGTGAAACATTCTCATAAAGTGAGTCACAAATGGAAACTCCCTGTATGGGATACTGGCTATCAGGGATTTTGGATCGAAACTAGTCCCATGTAATATACTGTTTGTGGCAGTTTTTTTACGGAACATGGTGGCCATCAAAAAATGGATGACTGAGAACTTTCTAATGCTTAATGCAGAAAAGTCCGAAATAATGCTGTTCGGAAAGGCACATCAATTATGGGAACAGGACTGGTGGCCCATTGAACTTGGTCAATGCCCCCCCCCCTAAAGGTACAGTCCGAAACCTAGGAATCACAATGCATGACCAACTCACAATGCAACCACACATTAATAAAGTGGTACACACCTGTATAGGCCTAATGAGAAGCCTTAGAAAAATATTCAAATGGCTTCCTTTAACCAGCAGAAGACCACTAATCCAAGGCTTAATAACTAGCCGGCTGGATTACGGCAATGCATTGTTTGCTGATATAAATGCCTCTAACATAGCCAAACTACAGACCATTCAGAACAGCGCGGCTAGGCTTGCACTGGACCTTCCACCAAGAACCCCGTCCGCCCCCTGTTTGAATCAACCACACTGGTTACCAGTTAACAGACGCATAAAGTTCAAGGTCTGCTGCCTAGTCCACAAATCTTTAAACGGACAAGGACCAGCATATATCAGAGATAAACTGCACCGATACAGCCCAACGAGAAATCTTCGCTCCTCCAACCAGCTACTGTTAAAGACGCCTAGAGTCCGCACAGTGAGGAACGGTGATAGATGCTTTTCAAAAATTGGTCCTTCCATCTGGAATTCACTTCCCCTAGATCTGAGAGCAGAACCCAATTTGACTATCTTTCGTAAGAACTTAAAAACTCTGCTCTTCAAACCTTAGTCAACCACCTTCCATACCTATCGGTTCTGTTTTATCCATCTGTCAGCGCTATGAGACCTAACGGGTGAGCTATGCGCGATACAAAAACAAATACAAATACAAATACAAATATTGTCCAAATAGGTTCTACATGTTCTCTTTGTGGTGTTACTCCAGTTGGTTTGGTGCTTTGCTTGCTTGCATGTATTTTTGCTAGTTTTAATTTGCGCACCTACTTGTACAGGTCGATTCTGACCTGTGTGTAATTAAAATTATTATCTGGGCAAAATGGCAATCCTTTGTTCAATAATGATGTTTCCTCCTTGGTTAATATATGTTGTGACAGATTCACAATTAGATTCTCTATTTGCGATTTCTTGGAGACTAGTGCCTTCTTTCTTTTAGCTCTTCTTGTTTTTCTTGATTTTGCACATTGCTCTTCCGTGACCCCATCCTCTGGATAATGCTTTCTCCAGGTTCATGAGTCGCATCTCTTCTAAAAAAGATATTGGGACAGTTCCTCCTGCTCCATTGGGTGTCTCTCCTTCACTCACATCTGACTCACTGGTGCTTACTAGTGTTCCTTTTGGCTGTTGAGTGGGAAAGTTCTTTTTCAGGGTATCAAAAGATTTGGCAAAAGTATTCTGCCCTGCGCATAATCCTGTTCATCTCGTTTAAATTTTCTTTGTTTCCGTTCTTCAATTTAAGTTTCATACTTTTCTAATCTGCCATCCATTTCTTTACGCAATTTTTCAGTATCTTCCTTGTTTGTATGTTCTTTAATTAATTCTTCAGTTTTCTCTATTTTTTGATGATCTCCACTGCGTCCACTGTTGCATGTCTTATTAGTATGCGCATCATATTTAAAGAACATTGCGAGTTGTTTTCAACCCATTCCTTAAGCAGTTCTACTATTTTTGTCTCTGGGTCAGTAGGCATTGTAAAAATTCGTAGACCTCTGGCGATGTTTTTCACTTCTATGTAATTCTTCAGGCCGATGATTTCCCAGCTTTTATTAGCTTCCTTTATATAATCTTTCTATTTGGTTGAAGAGTTATTTTAATGAGTTTGGCGTTTTCTCAGTTATATCACTTGTGCTGGCCTCTACATTTTGGATATCTCCTCCTGTTTTAAACATTGAAACTGCTTTGGTTGCACGTTTGGCAGCTTGCACTTCCATTTCTATAATACTTCTGTTTTAAGGGTCTTGCAGCCAATGCCCGAATTATACATCACTTCTGAGTGCTTGCGGAAACGTGTGTCCCAAATCAACAATCTATCCAAGCTACTGCTGGCTGCCTTCCTAACCGCTGTACCGTTTATGGACAAGTTGTGCTCATGGAAGACAGTCGGGCTGTTTCATTTTGCTGCTATGTGTATGCGGTTTCTTTACCACTCATCTCCTGGGAGACTCCAGACTTTGGCGGCGTCTTCCGACTCCGTCACACGGCTATCTACCTTTGGGTGCTTTGGTTCGATGAAAACTTCATTCACAGAGAACTGGGCGCCACAGGATCACTTCTTTCTTCCTACAATGTGACCCTTTGGTCCTGTGCGCTCATCAACGAGTGCTCAGCATTGGGGCCGGATCCTGGCCCAAAATACGTCAATTTTGAACAAAAGACGCGGCACTCAAAGCTTGAATACTGCTTAATTTGCACTTTAAGACCAACACGTTTCAGCCCTCCCCCGGCTTTGCTCGCGGTTAGTGAGTCCTTCTCACTTTCTACTTTTTAACTCCTGTTTGCCTTGATGTGGCATCATGAGAATTGTAGTTTTATAAACAACGTAAAAGGGATATTTACATATTTACAAGAATAAATAGCATTTTCGGGCTATTTACATTTTGATATTAGAATTGTCTTCATGATTTTTACGCACAGTCTTTGTATTATGCAATAGAGTTACTGGTATAGTACCATTGACTCTATGATTTTTACGCGAAAATGTATCTTGATGTTAAGTAATAGTCACTGGTTATGGTACTCATATTAGCAAGATGATAAAGTGCTTATGCCAAGTCAGTCATTGCATTTGTTATAGTGACTTTCAGTGATATGCTTGCAATTATACTTTCATATCGGTATTCGTATATATACAGAGAGAGAGTTCTCTTTCTCTGATGCTCTCTCTCTCTTTCTTTCTCTCTCTCTCTCTCTCTCTCTCTCTCTCTATATATATATATATATATATATATATATATATATATATATACGCATATATATATCTATATCTATATAGACTTTATTTTGTACATTTGCGGTTGTGTGGTTTCCCTGGGGGCCATGATCAACCCCCAGATAAACCACACATATATAAGAAAGTGATCTTTATATATACAGAGAGAGACACTCATACTGCTGTCATGGGAGCCATTAGTAAAGGTTCACTGGCCATGCGTTCGGTTATGTTCAGAACGAAGGATAAATTTACTTGACAGGTGGTAAAATGTAGTAAAACTGATTCCGTCCTGGGGCGTATGAATGTGATGGGTCCTTGTATGGTGGCAGTATGTTGATGTGAATGCACTGATCGGTTGGATTGGGCCCTTGGCCCGCAGTAGTAAGTCTTGTGTGTAATGCGTAAATGGCATGTGAATGGACCATGAAGCGGTTGGTGCCATGAAGTGGCTTTATGGCTCATCTTCAGAAGGATTGGTTTAAATATTTAGATTTAGACTAGGTATTTGTGCTTTGAAGCCAGGATTTCTGGAGGTGCTTTAACCAACCAGTGTAAGTGGTGGACTAACTTTAAGAAATTAGTACCAGGTTTATATATGTGGCGGTAAGATGGCCCTTACTAAGAACTTGTTTTTTTGGTGATTTTGTGTTGCTGTACATTTTGTGCCCTAGCACATTTTTGAAAACTAGACTACCAGGGGTGTCCAGGGATCCATGACTTGCATGGCACTCACCAGATTTGTTTTACCCAGAATCCCGTCAAGCAATCACCAATTGGAGTTCCGACTTCCAGGTCAGTTTTACCAAAAATATATATTTATTTAAGGCTTCAACATTAGGCAATAAAGACGGTCCTTTACTATACAAATCCAGACCTACATGTTTCGGCGAGTTGGCTTCGACTGGGTCACTGTGGGTTTGACATTACGCACATTATATTACATGTCCTTCATAACCCCTCATTGCAACTGGAGCAACTCCTTTCTTAACTTTCCTATGGTTAAAGGTCCCCGCCATTGGTGATTTACTTCATCACATTCTAAAAGAAAATCTTGTAACATTTATGTTGTCGTGTTTTTTAAAACAATTTACTATATTTTGTTCCTTTCATTTCCTTTTTTTAATATATATATTTTTTTAAAACTTTTTTATACCCTTTCTTTTTGTTCCTCCTTATTACGTTTTATGTGATGAATTCTTTATTTTTTACCAATGACACACGTATATTTATACTCACATTCTGTCATCATACAAGGGCAAAAATAAACAAATAACATTAATTAACGAATTAATTATTGCACAGTTCAACCATGTTTCTCCCAATTGCACTTCCCATTAATTAAGATATAGCACCAATATTTGATCCTACACGAAATTCGATCTGAGTATAGACATATGAATGAACAGTTCCTAAAAGTGCAAATTCCTAAAAAGAGCACAAAAAAGGCACACAAGAAAAAGTACATATATATATATATATATATATATACTAGCAGCCCTTCCCGATGTTGTCCGGCAGCAATTAGGCTTCAGGGCCCCCACCCGCCCCGACGTTGTCCGTGGGTCCCCCGGAGCCTTCCTCCATATATTGTAGTATTATACCATATGTTTACTTTGTACGCTTTTGTAACATGTACACATCACTTTTTCCTCCTATACCTCTATGTTTACTTCCTACGCTTTTGTAACCTGCACATGTAACTTTTTCCTCCTGTAATGCACCGTTTGGCTCACTTTTGTAATGCTCTGTTTGCTTCCTATTGCTACCTGCACACGTCACTTTTTCCTCCTATACCTCTATGTTTACTTTCTACTCTTTTGTAACCTGCACATGTAACTTTTTCCTCCTGTAATGCACCGTTTGGCTCACTTTTGTATTGCTCAGTTTGCTTCCTCTTGCTCACGATGTACGCTTTTGTAACCTGCACACGTAACTTTTTCCTCCTGTAATGCACCGTTTGGCTCACTTTTGTAATGCTCAGTTTGCTTCCTCTTGCTCACGATTGTCATTTTTGCTTCATTTTTCTGCCGCTCACCGCTCCTAACTAAATAAATAAATAACCTACCTCATCCGCCGCTCACTAATGCTCCGTTTGCTTCCTATTGCTACCTGCACACGTCACTTTTTACTCCTATACCTCTATGTTTACTTTCTACGCTTTTGTAACCTGCACACCTAACTTTTTTCCTCCTGTAATGCACCGTTTGGCTCACTTTTGTAATGCTCCGTTTGCTTCCTCTTGCTCACGATTGTCATTTTTGCTTCATTTTTCCGCCACTCACCGCTCCTAACTAAATAAATAAATAACCTACCTCATTCACCGCTCCTCCCCGCCTGTCCGCCGCTCCTCACCGCCTGTCCGCCGCTCCTCACCTCCTGTCTGCCGCTCCTCGCCGCCTGTACGCCGCTCCTCCCCGTGCCATGTCCGCCGGTCCTGCTCGCGCTCCTGGACGCCGCTACTCCTCGCGTTCCTCACGTCAGCACACACGTCGCGGCCGGCACTTCTTCCAAGGGACTACTTTTTTTTCGGTAAATTTTTTAAATAACGTATATTTATTACGTTTATATAGCCTATGTCCATCTGCACACCCTGATGATTACAACGATGTATCGGGTGTATGGATTGGCGCTGTCGTTCCAGAGTTTACCCGCCTCAAAGGTTCGAAGTTCTTCCTTTATAATAGTAGTATAGATATATATATATATATATATTTTATTTTTTGAATGCCCGATGTTTCTCAATTATAATCCCCTACCACCAAAGGTCTTCAGAAAAAGTGTCACGTACAATTAATTGGCACCACTCCGGGATTCCCTTAAAGTGAAATGTCCTCAATTGAGTGCTCCTTCTTGAGTGCAAATAATGCTGTTTTTCACCCCCTCTCTGTTGAAGGTATGGTGTTTCTGTCTTCTAGGATATGATGTTCCCATATAGTATATGTAAACTCAGCCTCTTTTTAAGTTATATTTGAGAGTCCCATCTCATTCGATTATCTTAAGGTGCAAAAATGTTTGAATAAAGTGCTAGTGCAATATTTCTTTTTAAAAGAGAATATTATTCCCGCAGAGAATATTATCTATGATGTAATGTTGGTAATAAAGAGTGGCCCTTGGTTCCCCCTCTCGGATGGGCTCTCATGGGCTTGATGCCCCAATTAGAAAAAATAGATAAAGATCAATTATGTATCTGATCAAAGTGGCACGCTACTGTGTAAGTCTTGTCCCTTAACACTCACATAATTCTCTGTGTTGCACAATACATGATTGTAAAGTTCATATGTACCCCTCGCCACAGCCGCATATTCAATCCCCAGACACAAACCCTCAGGAGTCAGTCAAATGGCCATTTATCCCTCAGATAAATAATTGACAATCAAAGTCAAAGGTTGCGCCTTCCGAAATTACACAATTCGGTTCAGGCAATGTAAGTAACAATCTATTTCCAAGATTCCATCTTCAGTTCGCCAAACTCAGGACGGGTGCTGCATGGGGGTGGGCTCTATGTACTGGCAGCCGCAAGTAGGTAGGTATAGCTAGAACCATGTTTCCATTGGAAAAGTGTTTTTTGGACTTGCCAATATCTTTGACGCCGTTTGATGAATCTTTACGAAATTTTTCAAAACAAGTGTCATAGTGTGTGTTGCTGTGCATGAAAAATTTCTTGGTGATCTGTTGGGGGTGGAGGGGGGTAGAAAATAAGGTATAAAAAAGGTGTGTTTCCCATGTTAAATCCCGTAGGACTTGTCAACATATTTACAGCCTGAACCGCTGGACCGAATCACACCAAATTTGGCCGAAAGGTAGATTTGATCACAAAGGTTCCACTTCTACTTATTTCGTATAAATCTGTTCAATAGTTGTTGAGAAATTTAAGAAAATACAGTTTGTGATATCTGTGGCCCGCAATGACTTTGCAAAAAATTACAAGCTTGTGCTTGGAAATGCAGAGCTCTGATTGGGTGCTAACACTTCAACCAGGAAGTGTTGGCAACCATCTTAATTTATTTATTTTTAAACAAAAATGGAGCAGGACAGAAATATTCCGACCCCCTAATTTTGGTCCTGGGGTCCCAGAGGGACCCTGCAAGGCCAAAAAGCATTTTAAAAAAAAGAAATTGCTGCACGTTCGCAAGTTTGTGAATACGCAGTGAAAAAAGGAAAACAAAGCATGTTCTCCCACTCTTCGTTAGTAACCAGTTTCTGGGTGGGCCACATCCTGGGTGCATTTTTAAAATAAAGGAGAGGGTGGACATAGGTCCCCCCTCCTGGGGCTTATTATTACCGGGGACCACCACCTCCTCTGGGTTTTTTTGCAAATAAATGGCCCGGAGACCATCACCACCCCAGGGCTTATTTATTTTTAAATGCAGGGTGCCTCCTGGGCGCCCCTCTGTGCCTTGGGGACAACCACCTTCCCAGGGCCACATTTCAATAACACATTGGGGGCCCACTTGGACCACCACCTCCCCCGGGCAAATGTATTTTTATGGGGGGTGCTCTAGGACACCCCATGGCCCTGGGCCATAATAAATATGTAGTGGGGGGCCTCAGACACCACCACCTCCCCAGAGCCAAGTTACTCTTTTTTTAAAATAGGAGCAGGGTCACGCAGTCCCCCTCCTGGAGCCATAGGTGGCCCTGGGGACCACCACCCCCAGGGCCGGCCTCTGCTACCCCCAGGCTGTTTGCTGGGCTTTGGTGGGACCTTTAATACTCCCGCCAAGCCACAGGAAATGCTCCACTTCCAGCAATCAAGTGCATTAAAATGTTTTAAGACAGAGGGAGCTGGATGTTTAGCAGCCCTCTATGTCTAAAAGCAATGCCAGCTCCGGCAGGAGGCGGGGAGCCTGCAGGGATTGCGGGGGCATTCAGGCTTACCCTGTGGTGCCAGTAGGGACTGGGGACACCCATCAGGCATGGGCAGGCCCCAGGGGATTGGGGTCCCCAGGACCAACATTGGCCCATGGAGGGGAGCTTTATGGTTCCCTCCTGCATTTGAGAAAGGTCAGGCCCTGGGGGCGCTTGCCCTCAGGGCTGAAATTGACCTAGAGAGGGGGGCAGCACAGGCCCCTCCCCTAAAAATATTACAGAGAATTTAAAAAAGGCCGGGCCCTGGGGATGGAGTCAATGGAGTTAAAATCAGCCCAGGGGGGCTTCACAGCCACCCTCTCCTATTACAGGTAGGTCAGGTCTCCAGGGAGTGGGGTCCTTGTGGCCATAAACATCCCGGGGAGGTGGGCTGTGTGGCCCCCCTCCCCTGAATAAAAGAATTGTATGGGTGGCTGTATGGGTGAGTGAATGGTTGTGGGAGAGGATGTATGAGTGAGTGAGTGGGTGTTAGAGTGGCACTATGGAGGAGTGAGTTGGTGTGTGAGTACTGTTCTGGGTCTGTGAATGCATATATGAGTGGGTGTGTAAGTGTGCACATGAGAGATTGTATGGGGGCATGAGTGGGTGTGTCAGTGGTTCCACGGAGGATGTCATCAGTGATGTCACTGACCATGTCATGTACACACACACATATATACATATATACACAGACACACACACACACACACATATATATATATATATATATATATATATATATATATATATATATATATATATATATATATATATATATATATATATATATATATATATATATATATATATATATATATATATATATATTTTCACTGAAAAAACCATAGGTTTAACACCAGTTATAGTTAGCTGGAAATTTTACTGATATAAAACCATTGAAATTCCCACGTTATAGTTAGATGGACTCACTATAACTTGCGCGTGCAATGCACTGCTGATGACGTCACATATTACATCACTCATGACATGGTCAGTGACATCACTCATGACATCACTGATGACACCATCCAGTGAATGTGTGTCTTTCTGAAAAATAAATATATTTTATATATGTATATGTAAAAGTTGATGGAAGAATAAATGTTTAAATAAGTGTCTAAATGGATGGTTTTTAAAAAAAAAATGATTGGTTAACTGGCTTATTAAGTGTATCATAGTGAATACATATATTAGTGAGTAATGTTTAAATATTTAATATATGGGTTGGTGACTGACTCACTGTTTGTATGTGTTTTTAAGACAGCGTATGTGCAGGACTGTATGGGTGGATGAGTGTCTATATGTGTTTGTTAGTGAGTGAATGACTGTCTCACTAGTGTCTTTATCAGTAACTACATATGTTTTAATCTAGTATATATGA
The DNA here is from genome assembly GCF_964263255.1 of Lissotriton vulgaris. NCBI lineage: Eukaryota > Metazoa > Chordata > Amphibia > Caudata > Salamandridae > Lissotriton > Lissotriton vulgaris. The sequence goes on from NC_141691.1 coordinate 1,735,024,861, forward strand.
ATATTGATGTATATAAGTGAGTATATGTGAGAGTAAGAGATTGTAAGAGTTCCTGTTTAAATAAGTATGTGTTTCTATAAGTGATTGTTTAAGAGAATAAATATGTGTAATTTTCAATAGAAGTAAGGTGGTGTGTATAACTCTATATGCAAATAAATGGATGTTCAATAGTTTACTTGCATGTGTGAGTATGTGTGAGAGTAACTTTTGGATGACTGTTGGTGTGTAACAGGATGTATAGGTGTATCACTACATATGATGAGTGAGTATATGTATGAGTGACTATATAGAACTGTTGGTGAATGAGTGGATGTGTATATAGATGGTGGAATTATTGAATTGGTTGTTGTAACTTTTATGTGTATCTCCATTTTTTTGAAAACGTTAAATACTATTTTTGAATATGTGTTTCATGGGTTACATTACACTGAAAGGAGGTCTGTCACTCTGTCTCAAGGATGATGTCATCAGTGATGTCATGAGTGATGTCACTGACCATGTCATGAGTGATGTAATATGTGACGTCATCAGCAGTGCATTGCACGCGCAAGTTATAGTGAGTCCATCTAACTATAACGTGGGAATTTCAATGGTACAAACATACAACCTGCATTTAACCATGGGGTCGTCAAATGCAGATACTGCAATCAACTCCTCACCTATGGGGAGCAAAGTGTCCTGCTCATGGTTCGAGCATTGGAGAACCATCGCTGCCCTTCCCACCCCTAATTTTTTTGTTTTCTTTTTGCTCCTGTTGAGCAGTTTCCATTCCCTGTTTTTGTTCCTGTTCAGTTAAAAGAAGAAAACCAAAAGTTCTTTTCAGAACTACCTCCAATTCTCATCAAAGAGCTATATTCTTAAAAAAATGAAGAGCAAGTGAAATATAGTGCATTGATAATTGAAAGGAGAATGAGTAAGAAAGAACACAAAGGTATGAGAGGTGAAAGGAAGTGAAGTAGGAGGAATGAAAGAAGGTGAGTGTTAGAAAAGAAAGTTATGACACAGTGAATAAACTGGAGGCCTCATTTCTGAAAAGTGACGCATCGCTACGTGAAAACAGCGATGCGTCACTTTTCTGGACGCACTCCTTATGACATTCCAGATATGTCATATTTAATATATGACTAATCAATTCGCAAGGAGTTACAGATATGTCAGTATTTCTGACGTATCTGTAAACACAAAAGTAACGCATTGCTGGAGTGCGTCACAAAAGTGACACAACTCCAGTAATGTGTCCTTTCACATGGAATAAGCACCATGTGAAAGGTTTGCTGTGAAGCAGGCGCAAGATTTTGACGCAACAGCATCCTAAAAGTGACGCACTGCGTCATTATTACCAAGCTTTTTGCAGGGGAACACCCCCTCTGCATCCATTATACCTGACGCTATTTTTAAAAAGTGACGCTTCTAGGTACATGGGTCACTTTTTAAAACTCTGCGCCACATTATATCTGCATCAGGTATAATGTATGCAGAGGGGGCAATCCCTCGCAAAAAGCTTGGTAATAACGACGTACTGAAATCTATGAGATTTCTCTGCGTCACTTTTAGGATGCTGTTGCGTCAAAATCTTGCGCCTGCCTCGCGTCACTTTCATGTTTACAGATATGTCAGAAATACTGACGTATCTGTAACTCCTTGCAACATGATTCGTCATACATTAAATATGACACATCTGGAATGTCATAAGGAGTGCGCACAGAAAAGTGACGCATCGCACCAGCAGTGTAATAAAATGTGCCTCGTTGCACTATATTTAAAGGACGCAACAGCATCCTAAAAGTGACGCAGTGAAATCTCAAAGATTTCACTGCGTCGCTATTACAAAGCTTTTTGCGGGGGAACACCCCCTCTGCATGCATTATACCTCACGCAGATATAATGTGGCGCTTGATTTTAAAAAGTGACCCATCTACCTAGATACGTCACTTTTTAAATATAACGCAACGAGGCACATTTTTTTACACCACTGGTGCGATGCGTCACTTTTCTGTGCGCACTCCTTATGACATTCCAAGTAACGCATTGCTGGAGTGCGTCACAAAAGTGACGCAACTCCAGTAATGTGTCCTTTCACATGGAAAAAGCACCATGTGAAAGGTCTTGCGTCAGTCTAACACCTGCTGTAAAGCAGGCGCAAGATTTTGACGCAACAGCATCCTAAAAGTGACGCAGTGAAATCTCAAAGATTTCACTGCGTCGCTATTACAAAGCTTTTGCGGGAGAACACCCCTCTGCATGCATTATACCTGACGCTATTTTTAAAAAGTGACGCATCTAGGTACATGGGTCACTTTTTAAAACTCTGCGCCACATTATATCTGCGTCAGGTATAATGTATGCAGAGGGGGCATTCCCCCGCAAAAAGCTTGGTAATAACGACGTACTGAAATCTATGAGATTTCTCTGCGTCACTTTTAGGATGCTGTTGCGTCAAAATCTTGCGCCTGCCTCGCGTCACTTTTATGTTTACAGATATGTCAGAAATACTGATGTATCTGTAACTCCTTGCAACATGATTCGTCATACATTAAATATGACACATCTGGAATGTCATAAGGAGTGCGCACAGAAAAGTGACGCATCGCACCAGCAGTGTAAAAAAATGTGCCTCGTTGCACTATATTTAAAAAGTGACGCATCTAGATAGATGCGTCACTTTTTAAATATTGCGTAACAATGCGCATTTTTTACACCGCTGGTGCGTCACAAAAATTGACGCACAGGCGGCGCAAAACTGGCAGCGCAAGGCCTTCATAAATATGGTCCTGGATTTTCCCCGTGCTTCGTCGGTGCGCGTACCATGCGCTTCCCCCGCGCAAAACGAAAAAAAAAAAAAAAAATGTAATGCCCCGCAGGACCCTATTTTAGCCCCCACATCAAACCTAGGGGGTCAGAGGGGGTCTACTCTTCCCCCTTATGGTCATTTGCCCCTTTTTTGTTCAAACCCCTTGTGTCTCGATTTTACCGAGACACAAGATGGCGGCCGCTCCAGACTGTTTAGAATGTTTACAGACACCCAAGAGCCAATCAGCTTCCTGCGCGCAAGTCGCGTGTCGCGCCTGGAGCGCACTCCGGTGCGCGCACCGGAGAGCGCCTATAGACATATATATTTTTTTGAACCTAAATTACTCAAAATCCACTGCAGCACATATCTTGAGACATAGCAAAGGCACATCGGGCTACCAGTCCCTTCAATTTTGCCAAGTTTGCTGGAAATCCATTCAGCCGTTCGGGCTAAAAGTGAAATCAACCGCCCTATGGAAATTTACATGGGGAAAACGCGTTTTGGGACCCCCCTTTTATCTCGGCCCCCGCTTGACGTATCCCCCCCAAACTTTCAAGGAAGGACCGGAGCTCGATGAGGCCATTTTCAGGAAATTTTCAGGCAGATTCGTCAACCGGTGCCAAAGTTATTCCAAATAGAATTTTGAGATTTAACATTGAAAAAAATCCTAACTATAACTACCTACTGGCGACCGCCAGTAGGTAATATATATATATATATATATATATATATATATATATATATATATATATATATATATATATATATATATGACTGGAACTTCGCCATTCGCCCCAAAGAAACTGGAAGCCAAAAACGAAACGGACCCATTCAGGTTGGATTGAACGCTTATTTTATTCTGTGCACCCTCTTGTCCGCCATGACGCGTTTCGGGCCCTGGAGCCCTTGATCACATGACATATATATACACAAACACACATATATGTTGAGCTGATGCCGAGATTCAAACGTAGCTACGTAGCTCCCCAGCTCTAAAGTTCGCAATTCTAGATCTTGTGGCGGGAGGTGTGTCTAAAAGTGTATGTCGGTGCTGGCCATCAATGAGAGAGACCTGTGCATTTTTCAAATCGGTGGTGAAAAAATATGAGTATGTTGCTGGAGATGTGGGCCGCCGTGCCACCAATGTAGTTACCGAGGGAGGGTAAACACCCATTATTCCGCAACTTTCTTTCCGCATAACATCACTCCGCATACTTTCATTAGGAAAGTACCATGACTCCGCAATGCCATTATAACGCCTGTTTGACATCGGGTCAATAGGAAAAAACATGGGCGTGGAAATGTGAAAACGACATGGCAGTGTCAAAAACCATAGCATGGTTAAGATACATAGACGATTTGCTGTTGATATGGGATGGAACAAATGAAGAATTTGAAGCATATTTTGAAATACTGAATGATTCAAACTTTGGTCTTAAATTCACATACACAATCAGCGAGTCAAGAGTGATTTTTTTTTGGACACTGAAATCTTCATTGAAAACAATGCAATACAGACAACATTACAACGTAAAAGCACTGCAACAAATGCGGTATTGCATGCTCAAAGCTTTCATCAATCCAGCTTAATTCAAAATATCCCATACAGAGAATTCCTGAGAATAAAAAGAATCTGTTCGAAAGAAGAAGATTGGATCATCAACAAAAAACTTGCTAGCAAAAGATTTGAAAAACGTAAATACAATCCTGCTAGAATTCAAACTGCCTTGAATCGCTCCTCTAGTATGAAAAGAACTGATTTGTTGAAAGAAAAACCCAAATCAAATAAAGATGATCAAAAAATTTGATTCATTACAACCCACTCCACGGCAAATCAATCCATAACCAAAATCTTAAGAAAAAATTGTCACATTCTGCATATGGATCCAAAAACAGCAGAAATTGTGGGAGATCATCCAAATATCACCTATCGAAGGGGCAAAAATCTAAAGGACAAACTAATTTACAGTCACTTTCAAGATCAAAAGAAACCGGAAGCATGGTACAAACCAAAGTGATTCTATAAATGCTCTGGTTGTAAGGTTTGTTGTATTGCCAAAAACATCAAAGAACTTGACATGGCAAACAAAAAGACATGGAAAATTGATCAACTAATAAACTGCAAAACACAATTTGTCATTTATGTTTTAGAGTGTCCGTGCTGTTTGAAATACATAGGCAGCACTAAAAAAGAACTAAAGGTGCGCATTTTGGAGCATGTCCAAGCCACAATTAACAATGAGAGAAGCAACGCAATGGCCAAGCACATGGAAAAAGAACACAATGGTAATTGGAAAGAACTTAAATTTTATGGAATTGAGAGTGTTGGACCGAATCAAAGAGGGGGTGATCGTGAAAAAACAATGAGACAGAAGGAATCAAAGCACATAATGAGCTTTCGAACTTTGAGCCCTTATGGACACAACCAGGACGAAGAACTACATTGCCACCTTTGATACTCAGACACAAACAGAAGAAACAACGAGCACGAACTGTACCTCTCTTAAGACAATTTAAATCTTCACTATCACATGAAATATTTTGTTGCACGATTTTGTTTCACAAATTTGATTTTGTTTTTCTTCTCACTGTAATGCATAGGACAGATAAGTGAACATTACACATACTAGTAATTTGCCTATAGAAGGATGGAACACAAAGAGGAAACTGTCAATATGACTAAAAGGATATTGTTTAATAACCCACCGGAGGGCTTAATCACGATGACTTTATTTAGACCTTTTGATATAAATCATGGATATAATTTTTATTAAATTGAAATTGAAATGGGTCAGATGATATGACCATTATGCTAATGAATTCCAAACTTACCCACTGGAGGGCAGGATTCCCACTTGTGTCTTTCATGCATACATTAAGGAATTTACAATAGATTGTAATGTGATTGAAATGTTGATTGTATTGAACTATATGTCCCACAAGTCCTGTGCAACTAACAGGAAGTGATGCGTTTACAATGACGATACACTTTATTTAAACTTAGTAAAAAAATGCTGAATTGGTTTTCCTGTGAGCAAGGTCTCCCAAGAGACCGAAACGCGTAAGGTGTTGCTGGCTTGCTGTAAATCTGAGGAACTAAACCATACCAGTCTGCAATCTATGTGTATGGTTGTAATTTGGAATACCCGAGAGTGCATGAAGGTACAACTCCCCTTTCGGGGAAAACGGAATTAATTTAAAACGCGGCTGGGTCCTGCCGCGCTTCGCGTGCACCGCCGTAGAGCACCTGGAAGCCTGCATTCTGGATCAAACGGGAAACGATTTGGAAAAGGCTCTGGTGAACGCCGACTTGAGCATTGCTGTAACGAACGTGGTGGAAGGAATTGAGGGAAACTAACCGGCACAGGCTGGAAACGGGAGACAGCGGTTCCGGAGGGAGCACGTTAACCGAAGTACCCTGGAGCTGGTAAGCGACCTCGTAAATTTCCTTTGTTATACACAAACTGTGCAACAATTTCGAAAGTGTAATCATGGTCGGCTGGTCTCAAACAAGTGTGTCATCCAGTGTCAAATTATAATACTCGAGGAACTTCTTCCTGAATATCATATTGCACAAGGGAGCCTTCTAGGTTCATTTTTGACACAAATTGAGTCGGGTACTAAAAACTACTACATGAACTTTCCAAACAGGAATATAAAAGTATTTTGACATAACACAGCTGAAATATATAAACGCCAGCTCTCCATGGATAAGAGAGAGGTATCAAGAAGTACTCTAATTCAGTCATGCTTTGAGGAAGAAATAACAGCCACTGGAGCAAGCGGAGGTGTTCGTAAAACTGACCTTAAAAACAGACTACGTACGTGGGAGAAACTTTCCAAAAAAGAAATCAACAAATGGTGGGAAGTTGCGGCCCTAAAAAAATACTTGGAAGTTAAGCGGGTGCAGCGTGGCTTACGCATCAGCCTGATGCCTAGTCACCAAGATACAAGCAATGAACTACTGAGCGAATGGGGAGAATTCATCCTAAACTCATCATTAGGTCTAATGCAGATCCTAGTAAAACACATTGAGATTGCATTGGAGAAAACGACGACAGAACTAAAGGAAATGGAAAAGGAATTGGCCACATTGGATTTAAATCCATAAATGAAAAAATTCAAAGAAGATCTTGATCAATACATTGAAAAGCATGAAGAAAGTGTGCGCTTGAGGAAACAATCCAAGTTTCAACGTGACAAAGAGGATTACGAGGAAGGTCGTATTTTCACATATGCCAGAAAATATGATAAATTCAAACAAAATGATCCTGGAAGTATGATGACCATGGGTAGCATGTCCTCCCTATTCTCACTTGCATCAACGGAGCCAAGTATCAGTGGAGGAGAAGAAGAATAAAGAGAAGCAAGAGCAAGAGTCTCTTTTTTAGACGAAATGAAACTAGCATTCCATCAAAAAAACTGGGAGAAATCAATGGGACCTCCAAAAATTCCGTACCAAAGAGGAAAGGAGAGAGGACGTGGAAATGTACCTCAAAACAAACCAGAAGATGCAAGCGCAAGCACAGCACAAAATATTGGCGCAAGCCGCGTGGGAACCATGACAAGGAACATGCGGAAGAAATGGAATTATTAAATATGGATGACGAAATGGCAATTGAAAATCAGGAATTACAAGTAATCAACTTATCCTCGAAAACTTTAAATGACTTGGAACTCAACCTGCTAAAACGCAGCATGAATTTCTGCACTACCAGCGGAATGAATCTGGCAGAAACACGCGTAGACTTATATAAATATATCAGAAAGATAAAACTGGCAAAACCTTTTTGGGACAAACCGGATATGGCCAATTGGAGAAGAACCATACCTCAGCCAACCATGGAAATACCACTACATGAAGCGGAACACTTTGTCAACCTAATGGAACTGAGTCAAGACCCTCAACAAAGCGGGAGGGAAGTGCAAGCATATGTTGTACAATTAGGAGCTGGTATCTCCAACATGAAACCACAGTCGAAATTCTATCCGCAACTCCCCCCAGGAAACAAAATAGACTTTTTCCATGAGTGCGTAGTAAAAGATCTTTACCAACTGAAAATCCCTTACAAAAAAGACAATCTCACAAGGGTAGAACGTGAAGCCTTAAATAAAATGCAGAAAGATGACACTATCGAAATTAAAATGGCAGATAAGGGTGGAAATGTAATCGTCCTGGACAAGGAGGCATATATGCGAGAAGCACATTCTCACCTTCGTAACAGGGAATATAATGAAAAACTGAAAACAAATCCTCTGCCAAAGCTGAAAGAAGAACTGGACCAAAAGTTAGACAATTGGTTTAAACAAAATCTAATTGACAGTGATGAATACAAATATTTTCAGACATCTCATCCAAAAATGGCCAGTATATACTTCCTGCCCAAAATACATAAACAACCCACTAAACCACCAGGGAGGCCGATAATCTCGGCTAAAGGAGCCTTGTTGGAACCAATGGCAAACTATCTTGACATTTTTTTGCTACCATATGTAAAAGGATTAACATCGTACATTAAAGACACGGGAGACCTGTTGAGAAGATTGCAAGACACTCCATGGCAATCTTCCTACAAGCTCATCACAATGGATGTCATATCTTTGTACTCTAATATTTAAAACAAAATCGGTTTGGAAGCATGCAAATCCTTCCTGATGGATAGAAACATTCAATTCGCAGAGCACAACGATATGCTCCTAGAAATGTTCTCAATGTGCTTGGAGCAAAATGTATTTATGTTCGGGAAAAAGATCTACCGGCAATCTAAAGGCACAGCGATGGGCTTTTCTTTTAGTCCGTCATACGCCTCAATGACAATGGGTCAATGGGTAAAAACATGGGCGTGGAAATGTGAAAACGACATGGCAGTATCCAAAACCATAGCATGGTTAAGATACATAGACGATTTGCTGTTGATATGGGATGGAACAATTGAAGAATTTGAAGCATATTTTGAAATACTGAATAAATCAAACTTTGGTCTTAAATTCACATACACAATCAGCGAGTCAAGAGTGATTTTTTTGGACACTGAAATCTTCATTGAAAACAATGCAATACAGACGACATTACACCGTAAAAGCACTGCGACAAATGCGGTATTGCATGCTCAAAGCTTTCATCAATCCAGCTTAATTCAAAATATCCCATATGGAGAATTCCTGAGAATAAAAAGAATCTGTTCGAAAGAAGAAGATTGGATCATCAACAAAAAACTTGCTAGCAAAAGATTTGAAAAACGTAAATACAATCCTGCTACAATTTAAACTGCCTTGAATTGCTCCTCTAGTATGAAAAGAACTGATTTGTTGAAAGAAAAACCCAAATCAAATACAGATGATTTGATTCGATTCATTACAACCCACTCCACGGCAAATCAATCCATAACCAAAATCTTAAGAAAAAATTGGCACATTCTGCATATGGATCCAAAAACAGCAGAAATTGTGGGAAATCATCCAAATAACACCTATCGAAGGGCCAAAAATCTAAAGGACAAACTAATTTACAGTCACTTTCAAGATCAAAAGAAACCGGAAGCTTGGTACAAACCAAAGGGATTCTATAAATGCTCTGGTTGAAAGGTTTGTTGTATTGCCAAAAACATCAATGAACTTGACATGGCAAACAAAAAGACATGGAAAATTGATCAACTAATAAACTGCAAAACACAATTTGTTATTTATGTTTTAGAGTGTCCGTGCTGTTTGAAATACATAGGCAGCACTAAAAAAGAACTAAAGGTGCGCATTTTGGAGCATGTCTGAGCCACTATTAACAATGACAGAAGCAACACAATGGCCAAGCACATGGAAAAAGAACACAATGGTAATTGGAAAGAACTTAAATGTTATGGAATTGAGAGTGTTGGACCGAATCAAAGAGGGGGTGATCGTGAAAACACAATGAGACAGAAGGAATCAAAGCACATAATGAGCTTTCGAACTTTGAGCCCTTATGGGCACAACCAGGACGAAGAACTACATTGCCACCTTTGATACTCAGACACCAACTGAAGAAACAATGAGCACGAGCTGTACCTCTCTTAAGACAATTTAAATCTTCACTATCACATGAAACATTTCGTTGCACGATTTTGTTTCACAAATTTGATTTTGTTTTTCTTCTCACTGTAATGCATAGGACAGATAAGTGAACATTACACATACTAGTAATTTGCCTATAGAAGGATGGAACACAAAGAGGAAACTGTCAATATGACTAAAAGGATATTGTTTAATAACCCACCGGAGGGCTTAATCACTATGACTTTATTTAGAGCTTTTGATAAAAATCATGGATATAATTTTTATTAAATTGAAATTGAAATGGGTCAGATGATATGACCATTATGCTAATGAATTACAAACTTACCCACTGGAGGGCAGGATCCCCACTTGTGTCTTTCATGCATATATTAAGGAATTTACAATAGATTGTAATGTGATTGAAATGTTGATTGTATTGAACTACATGTCCCACAAGTCCCGTGCAACTAACAGGAAGTGATGCGTTTACAATGACGATACACTTTATTTAAACTTAGTAAAAAAATGCTGAATTGGTTTTCCTGTGAGCAAGGTCTCCGTAGAGACCAAAACGCGTAAGGTGTTGCTGGCTTGCTGTAAATCTGAGGAAATAAACCGTACCAATCTGCAATCTATGTGTATGGTTGTAATTTGGAATACCCGAGAGTGCATGAAGGTACAACTCCCCTTTCGGGGAAAACGGAATTAATATATATATATATATATATACATATATATATATATATATATATATATATATATATATATATATATATATATATATATATATATATATATATATATATATATATATAAATATATATATATATATAAATATATATATATATATATATATATATACATACATACATACATACATATATATATATATATATATATATATATATATATATATATATATATATATATATATATATATATATATATATATATATATATATATATATATATATATATATATATATATATATATATATATCAAGGTCCACAGTTACCCAAAGGTTCGGGGGCACTCTCCCAACAGCGTGTTCAAGTTTTAGGCAAGAAACAGGAGCATTCAGCGTCAGCAGCGCCTGACGCGTTTCGGGCTACGCCCTTCCTCTGAGGCTTGCTGCTTCACTCAATAACTGCCAGCACAAGGACTCCAGGTATACTCCCACATTTATTCAAATGTTATACACTCAGGTGAGTATGGTTATCTCAAAGCTTTCTGGGACAGGTAGTCCTTAACATCAACACCCCAGTGGGCTGCCAGCAGTCATTGAGTCAAATATGATTAAAATCACGAGTGCTTCTGTTCAGTTCTCACCCATGTAGACGTGCGCCAGTTGTATCTGCAGCGTCGATCAAGGACCGGCCGCGGAGCTGTCAGATTCCACAGCGGTGCACCCCACGGCCGGGTTGGCCGTTATTATATCAAGGTCCACAGTTACCCAAAGGTTCGGGGGCACTCTCCCAACAGCGTGTTCAAGTTTTAGGCAAGAAACAGGAGCATTCAGCGTCAGCAGCGCCTGACGCGTTTCGGGCTACGCCCTTCCTCTGAGGCTTGCTGCTTCACTCAATAACTGCCAGCACAAGGACTCCAGGTATACTCCCACATTTATTCAAATGTTATACACTCAGGTGAGTATGGTTATCTCAAAGCTTTCTGGGACAGGTAGTCCTTAACATCAACACCCCAGTGGGCTGCCAGCAGTCATTGAGTCAAATATGATTAAAATCACGAGTGCTTCTGTTCAGTTCTCACCCATGTAGACGTGCGCCAGTTGTATCTGCAGCGTCGATCAAGGACCGGCCGCGGAGCTGTCAGATTCCACAGCGGTGCACCCCACGGCCGGGTTGGCCGTTATTATATCAAGGTCCACAGTTACCCAAAGGTTCGGGGGCACTCTCCCAACAGCGTGTTCAAGTTTTAGGCAAGAAACAGGAGCATTCAGCGTCAGCAGCGCCTGACGCGTTTCGGGCTACGCCCTTCCTCTGAGGCTTGCTGCTTCACTCAATAACTGCCAGCACAAGGACTCCAGGTATACTCCCACATTTATTCAAATGTTATACACTCAGGTGAGTATGGTTATCTCAAAGCTTTCTGGGACAGGTAGTCCTTAACATCAACACCCCAGTGGGCTGCCAGCAGTCATTGAGTCAAATATGATTAAAATCACGAGTGCTTCTGTTCAGTTCTCACCCATGTAGACGTGCGCCAGTTGTATCTGCAGCGTCGATCAAGGACCGGCCGCGGAGCTGTCAGATTCCACAGCGGTGCACCCCACGGCCGTTATTATTATCCCAGAAAGCTTTGAGATAACCATACTCACCTGAGTGTATAACATTTGAATAAATGTGGGAGTATACCTGGAGTCCTTGTGCTGGCAGTTATTGAGTGAAGCAGCAAGCCTCAGAGGAAGGGCGTAGCCCGAAACGCGTCAGGCGCTGCTGACGCTGAATGCTCCTGTTTCTTGCCTAAAACTTGAACACGCTGTTGGGAGAGTGCCCCCGAACCTTTGGGTAACTGTGGACCTTGATATAATAACGGCCAACCCGGCCGTGGGGTGCACCGCTGTGGAATCTGACAGCTCCGCGGCCGGTCCTTGATCGACGCTGCAGATACAACTGGCGCACGTCTACATGGGTGAGAACTGAACAGAAGCACTCGTGATTTTAATCATATTTGACTCAATGACTGCTGGCAGCCCACTGGGGTGTTGATGTTAAGGACTACCTGTCCCAGAAAGCTTTGAGATAACCATACTCACCTGAGTGTATAACATTTGAATAAATGTGGGAGTATACCTGGAGTCCTTGTGCTGGCAGTTATTGAGTGAAGCAGCAAGCCTCAGAGGAAGGGCGTAGCCCGAAACGCGTCAGGCGCTGCTGACGCTGAATGCTCCTGTTTCTTGCCTAAAACTTGAACACGCTGTTGGGAGAGTGCCCCCGAACCTTTGGGTAACTGTGGACCTTGATATAATAACGGCCAACCCGGCCGTGGGGTGCACCGCTGTGGAATCTGACAGCTCCGCGGCCGGTCCTTGATCGACGCTGCAGATACAACTGGCGCACGTCTACATGGGTGAGAACTGAGCAGAAGCACTCGTGATTTTAATCATATTTGACTCAATGACTGCTGGCAGCCCACTGGGGTGTTGATGTTAAGGACTACCTGTCCCAGAAAGCTTTGAGATAACCATACTCACCTGAGTGTATAACATTTGAATAAATGTGGGAGTATACCTGGAGTCCTTGTGCTGGCAGTTATTGAGTGAAGCAGCAAGCCTCAGAGGAAGGGCGTAGCCCGAAACGCATCAGGCGCTGCTGACGCTGAATGCTCCTGTTTCTTGCCTAAAACTTGAACACGCTGTTGGGAGAGTGCCCCTGAACCTTTGGGTAACTGTGGACCTTGATATAATAACGGCCAACCCGGCCGTGGGGTGCACCGCTGTGGAATCTGACAGCTCCGCGGCCGGTCCTTGATCGACGCTGCAGATACAACTGGCGCACGTCTACATGGGTGAGAACTGAACAGAAGCACTCGTGATTTTAATCATATTTGACTCAATGACTGCTGGCAGCCCACTGGGGTGTTGATGTTAAGGACTACCTGTCCCAGAAAGCTTTGAGATAACCATACTCACCTGAGTGTATAACATTTGAATAAATGTGGGAGTATACCTGGAGTCCTTGTGCTGGCAGTTATTGAGTGAAGCAGCAAGCCTCAGAGGAAGGGCGTAGCCCGAAACGCGTCAGGCGCTGCTGACGCTGAATGCTCCTGTTTCTTGCCTAAAACTTGAACACGCTGTTGGGAGAGTGCCCCCGAACCTTTGGGTAACTGTGGACCTTGATATAATAACGGCCAACCCGGCCGTGGGGTGCACCGCTGTGGAATCTGACAGCTCCGCGGCCAGTCCTTGATCGACGCTGCAGATACAACTGGCGCACGTCTACATGGGTGAGAACTAAACAGAAGCACTCGTGATTTTAATCATATTTGACTCAATGACTGCTGGCAGCCCACTGGGGTGTTGATGTTAAGGACTACCTGTCCCAGAAAGCTTTGAGATAACCATACTCACCTGAGTGTATAACATTTGAATAAATGTGGGAGTATACCTGGAGTCCTTGTGCTGGCAGTTATTGAGTGAAGCAGCAAGCCTCAGAGGAAGGGCGTAGCCCGAAACGCGTCAGGCGCTGCTGACGCTGAATGCTCCTGTTTCTTGCCTAAAACTTGAACACGCTGTTGGGAGAGTGCCCCCGAACCTTTGGGTAACTGTGGACCTTGATATAATAACGGCCAACCCGGCCGTGGGGTGCACCGCTGTGGAATCTGACAGCTTCGCGGCCGGTCCTTGATCGACGCTGCAGATACAACTGGCGCACGTCTACATGGGTGAGAACTGAACAGAAGCACTCGTGATTTTAATCATATTTGACTCAATGACTGCTGGCAGCCCATTGGGGTGTTGATGTTAAGGACTACCTGTCCCAGAAAGCTTTGAGATAACCATACTCACCTGAGTGTATAACATTTGAATAAATGTGGGAGTATACCTGGAGTCCTTGTGCTGGCAGTTATTGAGTGAAGCAGCAAGCCTCAGAGGAAGGGCGTAGCCCGAAACGCGTCAGGCGCTGCTGACGCTGAATGCTCCTGTTTCTTGCCTAAAACTTGAACACGCTGTTGGGAGAGTGCCCCCGAACCTTTGGGTAACTGTGGACCTTGATATATATATATATATATATATATATATAGCCCTTTTTGTAATTTGGTGCAAATTCATTCAGTAGTTAGGAATTATTAAAGAAAAAGATTTATAAATATCTGGGGATGCGAACCCTCCACCGATCCGATCCGACATATTTTATGCGAAGATCTGATTGACTGCCAACACATCAACCAGAAAGTATTGGCAGGCATCTTGGGACTCTGACTCAGCCGAGTCCTAATAATTTTTTTTATTTTAAAAACATAAGACTCCATTGAGGGCCAAAAATGTTTTTCTCTCAATTGTACTGCAATTTCATGAAGGTTCTGTAAATCCACAGCACAATTGAAAATAAATCATGCTCAGGCTTCTCATTCTTGTTTTGTTAATGCCCCCCTGGGTGGGCCCGGTCCTGGGTGGTAGATTCATTATGATAATAGGGGGAGGGGATTGCATGTGGCCCCTCCTCCCCTGGCCAATTTCATCCCTTGGGACTGCCACCCAATGGAGCCTTAATATATAAAATTAGGGAGAGGGGGCCCTCCTCGGGCGCAGTTGTGCAATCAAAAGGGAGTGTGCCTCCCACCCCAGAACTATTGATGGCCAGAGGGACCCCATTTACATGGTCAGGTTCTGCTGAGCCCCTGGTGCCCACCCCCTGGGACATATCGGTTTCCTTGGTGGCTCTGATACGGGCAGGTTTGCTCTTGCTTGGCTGAAGCATTTTAAAGCTCCTGCCCAGTGAGAGCAAACAGTAAGTCCACTCCTGCCCACTGGGAGCAGACTTTTCATCAATGAAAAAATGCTGGATCCCGCTGGAGGCAGAGAGCTGGCTTGGGTAATGGGGGCATTGGGCCTCAAACCGCAGCCTCTTTGTAGTCTTGTCATCTTCTCCATACTAGGATTACGTTTATCACAGATTTCTGAAAGAAGACGCTCAAGGAACAATCATATTGTCGAAATTAAATGCACAGAAGGTCACTGGAGACATTTCCTCATGGTCCATTACAGAGTTGCATTGTAGAATTTGCTCTAGACATTTACCCAATGAGGTAGTACTAAGGTAGTAACTAATTAACAAGTTGAAGTTACTCCAGTTCGGTAGACATTTTGTGCATAGTTAGCTAAACAGGAAGGGGAAGCTCTGTTCTGGTCTAGACACTCACACAGCTACTGGAACACCCACACAGCCACTCAAACACCTACTCACACACCCATTCAGCTGTTTTCAAATCCACTCACAGACCCACACAGCCACTCACACACCCTATTCATACACCCACACAGCCAATCACACACCCATTCACAGACCCAGAAAAACACTCACATAGCCACTCATAGACCACTACAGACACTCACACACCCAATCACACAACTACATACCCACTCACAGACCAACTCACAGATCTATACAGCCACTCACACACCTACAAAACCACTCACACACTTACTCACCAACCCATACAGTCACTCACACCCACTTACAAAACCCATACAGCTACTCATCCACCAACGCACAGACCCATACAACCACTCACACACCCACACAGATACTCACATACCCACTCACAGACACATATAGCCACTCACACACAGACTCACTGATGCATAAAACCATTCATACTACTCAGACACCCACCTTTACACCCATACAGCCACTCACACACCCAGTCACAGATCCATACAGCCACTCACACACCCAAACGTTCAAAGGTTACAGGTTACAGTTAGAAAATTAAATCTTTAAAAACCTTAGAAATTCAAAAAATAATTGTAGGTTACAGGGACATTATAGTTAGGAAATAACATTGAAGGAAATTGAAATTCACTGAGAAAACCCAAGGTTACAGTGACATTACAGTGAAAAAATTGCATTCTTTCTTAGAAATTCACTGATGAGATTTCATCAGTGGTTACTGACAACCTCATGAATGATGTAATATGTGAGGTCATAAGAAGTGCATTGCTTGGCCGTAATTAATCGTTAGCTCAGGAAACTAGGACTGCTGAATTTCAATGGCTTTGTGTGTGTAAAATCTGAACCTAACTATAACTTCCCTTTAACCTTGTTTTTTTTCAGTGAATATTTATCGCCATTGAGTAGTTTTTGTTAAGACCTAGTTTCCATAGGAAGAGCATTTTTTGCTTTGCTGATAATTTTGGCGCTGTTTGACGAACCATCATGAAATTTTCATAACTAGTTTGCCAGTCACTTCAACTGCTGTCTGAAACGTTTCGGGTTCAACCGTCAAGCTGGGGCGGAGAAAAAGCGGGGGTCCCAAAACGCATTTTCCACAAGAAATTTCTCATAGAGATATTAGACATGACTACAGACCGAACCACTGAACAGAATTACACCAAATTTGTCAGAAAGCTAGATCTTGGTCCAGAAGGAGTGCTTTTTAAAGTTGGTAAAAAATTGGTAAGTAGTTTTTGGGTTATTAAAGTAAAAAGATTGATGTATTTCCAGAGACTCAAACCGAGAAGAAAAATGCAGCTGCCATTTGTGTATCAGGACTCAGTTCCCTGCGGGAAATATCATTTAAAAGTGGTAGAGGTACTTTGACCCCATGGTACTGATTGAGGGGTCTATGAGGGACCCCACATGTGCAAGAAATTGTCCCAAAACTTTTATTTTAGGGTCCCTGAATCCAATGCAGCACTCAGCGCCTCCCCTTGTGTGCTCCAACGCAGATCCAGACCCCAGATTAAAGAACACATAAACCCACTCACCTACTGATGTACTCACTCACACAGCCATACAACTCAAACACCTATTCAAACCCGCACAGCCACTCACACATCAACTCACAAACTCACACACTCACGCACCCAAACAACCACTCACACATCTACTCACACACAAATACAACCACTCACACACCCTCTCCCAGACTCACAAACCACTCACACACCCACGCACAGACCCACACAGCCACTCCTACACCCACACAGCCATTTACACATCCACACATAGGCAGTGACACATTTATAGAAATTGCAATAGCATATGTTTGAATTAAATGTGTTGTTGTTTTAGTATTGAATTTGTGCTGTTTGCAGGAAATGGATCAGCGGAGCCATAAAATGAATTTAAAAATAAAAGAAGGACTTGGCACATTGTATTATTAGAAAGACTACATAAGTTACCTTACCATATTTTTTTGTTTTAAAATATATAATAAGAATGAATGTGTGAATAGAATTTATTTATAAACTTGTGAAAATGTATATTAGAAAATTGAACTCGGGTTGAAACTATTGCCCTCAAAAGTGAAGCAAGAAGGCGCCTGACTGACGGCCGCACAGATCACCCTTTGCTGCCGGGTATGCTGTAAAGGACTAAACAGTTGATGCAACTCGCCTAATAGGCGGCAATAATAAACCAGAATCCTCCCTCCATGACTCACCGGCTGGGGATTGATTAGTGGGACTCCCTCATGGTAGCTGAGGCACTTTTGACGCTGGTATTTGCGGCGGCCCAGGCGATGTTGAAAGAGATCGGTTCGATAGCCACCGAGGACGGACAAAGAGGAGGGGCCAGAGACGCCGGAGCAGGAAGGGTCGAGATACAGCGTGTTCATTGTTTTCCCATGACGCCTAGGAAGCCTCTACAACCAAGCAGAGATGGAACTACAATGCCAAGGGCAATCCTAATTTATTTTGGAAATTTCCCGCTTCGAGAAGAGGTATACTCTAAGGCTCGTCCGAACGCCAGACGGACTTTCGAGAACCAGTCCTACTTCACGAAGCCAGATTATAGTCATGTTACCTCGGAAAGACAGGGCGATTAAGAGAACTGATTCAGCCCTGTCAAGCCATGGGAGCACAAGCATACCTGATGAATCCTGCAAGACTAAAGGTCATCTATAAGAACACTTCTAGAGTCTTTACCTCAGAGCTTCTAGCCAAGCTTGATATGGAATCTTTAAAAACAAAGAGGGTGGCTCATTTGTATGTTCAATGATGGGAATATAGGATGATTATTAAAGGGTAACAAGATTAAAAGAAGAAAGAGGGGAGGGAAAAAAAAGAAAAACACACATAAATATAAAAAAATAAAGGGCTGATTGGGGAAGAGAAAACACAATGGGTAAAAAACGTAAAACTCTAAGCGTTAAGTTTTTAAAAAAGGGAAGGAGGGGGGAGAAGGCGGGGATCAAAAAAATATTAGAAAAAAGGAATTAACAATCACGAGAGCATCTAGCAAATAGGTATCAGACAGCAAGTGGGGTCAACTCTCAGGCTCCATCATACAGACCTTAGGTCTGCTTGCTTCACACTATAGGTGGGGGCAGGAGGAAGGAGGTGGGGTTTGAGGGCAGGGTGAGGATATGTTGGGACAGGGGGCTATTGGGAGGAGGGCTGGCGAGGGGGGGGGGGGGAAAGACCATCTTGCAATGAAAGTAGTTTGGGAAATCAAATAGCTGAAAAAGGAAGAGCAGGGAATAGGCACCAAGTGGCAGGTTATATACTGTATGCGAATGCGAATAGCAACAATTAATATGTGGGTTGAAAGATGCGGCCAAATGAAGGACAGTGAAGAAATATCTTAAGACCCTACGTGCCGACATTGGGGTCAATTAGGATGGCGGACGGATCGCCACTGCCATGCAGGCGGTGGCGATCCGTCTGCCCTCCTTGCCCGTCCGCCACCTATTTCCCCCCTGCCATATTACAATGGCGGGGGGACCGTGGTGGACGGGAAGACCCTCTGCCGCTTTTCCGCTGCGGTCGCCTTGTGACCGCGGCGGAAAAGCTCTAATATGGTGGCGGCGTCTATCAGACATTGCCAGCCATATTAGGATGTGCTGGGGGCTATGCCTTTCCGTGGCGGCAATGCCGCCACGAAAAGGCATACGGTCCTTGCATTGGGGGTACGTTGCAGGTCCCCAGGGTGAAGGGGGTGGTGGGGGATGCACATGGGGGGTACCTATGGTACCCCCCTGCAGTTGCATGCACAATGCAGCAGGCACCGCGCTGTGCCTGACGCTTTGTGCATGCAAATGCACAGCATGCACTTTTAACTTTGCGCAATATTAAATTTACGGGATGTGACCGCCAGGGTGGCGGTCACATCCTAATTGCAATGGAGGAAACGCCGATGCCCCTGCGGACGGTCCCTCCAACTCGGGTGTGGCGGATGGACGCAGGTCCGTCTGCCATCATAATCAACCCCTTAATTTGCTTACAGGAGACACACATTGAGGGGTCACAAAAGACTCTTTTAGAGCAGCAGGTATTCCACTTGATAGCAAGCACTTCACAAGGGACTAGGACCCTGGGAGTAGCAATATTAGCTCAAAGCAGGGAGACAATGGTTAAAACTTGCCTAACCGATAAGTATGGTCGGTGGGCAATCGTGGAATGCAAAGTGCAAGGGTTCAATTTTACGCTCTGTTCAATCTATGGGCCAATGGTGGACGATCCAGAAAAATTCAATTATGTAAATATGGACCTGGCTAATTGGCCACTCCCGATCATTATGTGTGGGGTCCTTAATATTAATGGCATAGATGGGTTGTGGAAGGTGGATCCAAGTAAATTTGTAGGCCAGATAAAGAAAGGCCACAGGGCCCTAGTTCAAATGATGGAGGATATTGGGCTTACAGATGCTTGGTAGCAACCGATTCCCCAGGGGATGGGTAGCAAGTACTATTCAGCACCACATAGGGGCGTAGCGTGTCTAGATTATTTTCTTGTTTCCTCATCTCTCCTCTCTCTAATGTAAGGTTAAGAAATTTCCATGAGTGGTCTCTGACCATAATCCCTTGGTGTTAGAGGTCCAAAACTTTGTTGGGAGGGCGCAGGAAACGAGCTGGATGTTTGAACTGGCCTTACTGCAGGACTTGAATTATGGTCAGTATATGAATAATTGGTTTAAGGAATTTCTAGAGATTAACAGGGGGGTGGTGGGTAAGGTGTGGTATGGAATGCACTCAAGGCTGGCATTAGGGGAGGAACTATGAGCTATTCTTTGAAACGGAATAAGAACGAAATACTAGAGATTGAGACCATACATAGAGTAATTATGGATCTAGAAGAAGAACTGGTTAGGGCAATTGGTTCTAGCCTAAATATGGACGAGATTTTGCAGAAGTTAGCTTTTGCAAAAGCTGAAGCTGGTGAAATCATGGCAGCGAAAGCAGCAGGGAAATTTCTGGCCTGGAGACAAACTCACCATGAATTTAGTGAGCAAGCTGGGCATATGTTAGCCGTAAGGACTAGGCAGACAGTTACCAGGGAAGAAAATATGAAAGCTTTTCCACAAGTACTATCAAAGTCTATATAGGGAGAATACAGTTATAGACATTAAGGATGTAAAGTATTATTTAGCGCTGGTTACAGTCGAGACATTTTCAACAGAAGACTCAATGGCTATGGAGGCTAGATTTTCCGATGAAGAAATTCAGGGAGCCATAAAAGATTTGCCATCAGGCAAGGTGGTTGGCCCTGATCTAATTCCATTCGAATTCTGTAAGACTTTTTTTTCAATTCAGGGAGAAGACTTAAGTTTTGTAATGCGCCAGGCGCAGAGTGGGGAAACACCTCCACTGTCATGAGCAGAAGCTAGCATGTTCATCTTTTTAAAGAAAGGAAAGCTCCCTAATGAGCCCGGATCTTATAGGCCAATTAGCCTAATGAATAGCGATGCAAAGATCTATTAAATTTTTTTAGCAAATCGTCTTAGCACTATCATAGTGAAGGAGATATCGCCTCGCCAACATGGGTTCATACCAAGGAGGGGCACGGCTGAGCATATCCGGAGAGGTTGCACCTTGTTTGATGGTACCTCAGTCACAAGAGACCCTATGGCGCTTACACTGCTGGATGCGGAGAAGGCGTTTGATAGGGTCTCGTGGGGATATCTTTGGACTGCACTTGAGAATGTAAGCGTAGGCAAGGGGTGCATTAAAGCTATTTAGGTAGTTGTAGGCCACCCCCGCGCCGCACGGCCACCAGCTGCTGCGTGTGCCCCCTTGCCTTGCCTGCCTCGCTGCCGCCACGTGACCACGCCCCCTCCTTCAAGCGGCGTGGTCCGTGCTCGACTGTTGGATTTGCTTTGTTTTTGCCTATGTTTTTTGTCGTTCTTAGTGCCTGTATTTAGGTTCTGTGATTGTATTTGCGTGTTTCCTTCCTGTTTGCCCGGTTGCCTTGCCGACCTTCGCACCCCCTCCCCGCTTCCCGCCATCACCGCTAGCCCCGCCCCTTTTTTTTGTGTACCCTCCCCGCTCCCGCCTCCCAGCTGCTCCGCCCACCCGCGCACTTGGCCATATATGGCGACCGTGGGACACAGGTGAGTGTGTCCTAGTTGTAGGACACCCCCGCGCCGCACGGCCACCAGCTGCTGCGTGTGCCCCCTTGCCTTGCCTGCCTCGCTGCCGCCGCGTGACCACGCCCCCTCCTTCGAGCGGCGTGGTCCGTGCTCGACTGTTGGATTTGCTTTGTTTTTGCCTATGTTTTTTGTCATTCCTTAGTGCCTGTATTTAGGTTCTGTGATTGTATTTGCGTGTTTCCTTCCTGTTTGCCCGGTTGCCTTGCCGACCTTCGCACCCCCTCCCCGCTTCCCGCCATCACCGCTAGCCCCGCCCCTTTTTCTTTGTGTACCCTCCCCGCTCCCGCCTCCCAGCTGCTCCGCCCACCCGCGCACTTGGCCATATATGGCGACCGTGCGAACGTGCAGCGGTCACGCGCAGCGGGCGCGCCGATTATGCACCGAAGGCGCGCCAAAGGTAAGCCCGTCTACGCCCGTCCGCGCCTGGACCGCGCCCAGGGCCAGGACCCCTGGCCCACGAGGACCCCGGCCGACCCGCCTGACGTACACAGCCGCCACCCTCATCGCACTCAACACCGGCCGACTCCCTGGATGCTACCAAGCCACCCCGAAGCGCACCCACGGACCCTTCAGCTGCCACGCCTGCAAGTTCACCTGCATCCGGACCTGCCCGGCACCAGCACCTGCCAAGCCGAACACCAGCAGCAACCACCTCAAGTGCATCCTGCTCAACACCCGCTCCGTCCACAGACACGCCATCGAACTCTGGAACCTCCTAGACACCACAGCCCCTGACGTTGCCTTCCTCACGGAGACCTGGATGAACGCCTCTTCAGCGCCCGACATCGCCATCGCCATCCCAGAGGGCTACAAGATCATCCGGAGGGACCGCACCGCCAACCAGGTGGGTGGAGGCATCGCCATCATCCACAAGAACACCATCCGTATCACGACCAGCACCGACAACACCCTAACCACCGCCGAACACCTGCATTTCCAGATCCACACCGACCCGAAGACCACCCTCAGAGGCACCCTGATCTACCGACCCCCGGGACCACGCACTCAATTCAGCGAGGACATCGCCGAATTCATCAGCCCGCACGCCCTCCCCTCCGCTGACTACATCCTCCTGGGGGACCTCAACTTCCACCTGGAGAACAACAACGACCGCAACACCAGCACCCTGCTCGACAACCTCGCCAACCTTGGACTCAAGCAACTGGTGAGCACCCCCACCCACCTCGCCGGACACACACTCAACGCCGTCTTCTCATCCAGCAAAGACATCGCCTTCAGCCACGCCACAGAACTCCACTGGACGGACCACAGCTGTGTCCACTTCACCTTCGAAAGAACGACGATCCACCACCACCAGCAACAGGGTGCCCGTAGAAGCTGGAACAAGATCACAGCTGACCAGCTCGCCGCCTCCCTGAGCCAGCACCCTCCTGCCAGCTCAGCGAACCCCAGCCAGGCCGCCGACAACCTCACGAAGTGGATCAGCAACTGCGCAGACGAACTCGCCCCTATGAGGACCCCGCCCAGCAGACCCGGCAGCAAGAAAGCCCCATGGTTTACCGACGAACTCAAGAGCTCCAAGAAGAACTGCCGAGCCCTCGAGAAAGTCTGGAGAAAGGAACCTACGCCGGACAACAGGACCACCCTCAAGCTCGCCACCCGGAAGCACCACCAACTGATCCGCGCCGCCAAGAAAACGGCTTTCAAGAACCGACTGGATAACAACGCACACAACTGCAAGGAACTCTTCAACATCGTGAAAGAGCTCTCCAACCCCAACGCCGGAAACAACGACATCACCCCTTCGCAAGACCTCTGCAACTCCCTCGCCTCCTACTTCCACAACAAGATCGCGGACATACACAACAGCTTCAGCACTCAACCGACCCACGCCACGACCACAGCAACGCCGCCCACCACCACCCTCCGAGCCTGGACTCCGATCAGCACCGAAGACACCGTCCGCATGATGAACTCCGTCCACTCCGGATCTCCGACCGACCCCTGCCCTCATCACGTCTTCAACAAGGCCGACGCTGTCATCGCACCCCACCTGCGGGACATTATCAACACCTCCTTCGACACCGCCACCTTCCCCGAGAGCTGGAAGCACGCCGAACTCAGCGCCCTACTCAAGAAACCTACAGCAGACCCCACCGAACTCAAGAATTACCGCCCCATCTTGCTACTCCCGTTTCCAGCCAAAGTCATTGAGAAGACCGTCAACAAACAGCTGGCCGCCTTCCTCGAGACGAACGGATCCCTCGACCCCTCACAGTCCGGCTTCTGAGCCAACCACAGCACCAAGACCGCCCTCATCGCCGCCACCGACGACATCCGAGCCCTGATGGACAACGGAGAAACAGCGGCCCTCATCCTCCTAGACCTCTCCGCGGCCTTCGACACGGTCTGCCACCGCACCCTAGTGCAGCGCCTCAGCAATGTCGGAATCCAGGAGAAGGCACTGGAATGGATCGTCTCCTTCCTCGACGGAAGAACACAGAGAGTCCGCCTACCACCGTACAAGTCAGAGGCCACCGAAGTCATCTGCGGCGTCCCTCAAGGATCCTCGCTGAGCCCTACCCTCTTCAACGTCTACATGAGCCCCCTCGCGGCCATCGCACGCCAGCACAACCTCAACATAATCTCCTACGCCGACGACACCCAGCTGATCCTCTCCCTGACCAACGACCCCGCCACCGCCAGAGCCAACCTGCACGAAGGGATGAAAGAGGTAGCCGAGTGGATGACGACCAGCCGCCAGAAACTGAACTCAGACAAGACGGAGGTCCTCATCCTGGGCTCCTCGCCCTCCGCCTGGGATGACTCCTGGTGGCCCCCCGCCCTGGGCACCGCACCCAAACCGACGAACCACGCACGCAACCTAGGCTTCATCCTGGACTCCTCCCTCTCCATGACCAGACAAGTCAACGCCGTCTCCTCGTCGTGCTTCAACACCCTGCGCATGCTACGGAAGATCTTCTGGTGGATCCCCACGGAGACCAGGAAGACCGTCACCCAGGCCCTCGTCACCAGCCGACTGGACTACGGCAACGCCCTCTACGCCGGAACCACCGCCAAGCTCCAGAAGAGACTCCAGCGGATCCAGAACACCTCAGCCAGACTCATCCTCGACATCCCACGAGACAGCCACATCTCCGGACACCTGAGAGACCTGCACTGGCTCCCCGTCAACAAAAGAATCACCTTCCGTCTCCTCACCCACGCACACAAAGCCCTACACGATCAAGGCCCGAGCTACCTCAACAACCGGATCAACTTCTACGCTCCCAAACGCCACCTCCGATCTGCCAGCCACGCCCTCGCCGCCGTCCCACGCATCCGTAGAGCGACAACAGGAGGAAGGTCCTTCTCCTACCTGGCCGCCAAGACCTGGAACTCCCTCCCGGCCGACCTGCGCCTGACCCAAGACCACCTCTCCTTCAGGAAGAAGCTCAAGACCTGGCTGTTCGAGCAGTAAAGGCACCCCCCCGCCCCCTAAGCGCCTTGAGACCCTACGGGTAAGTAGTGCGCTCTATAAATGTCTTTGATTGATTGATTGATAGGTACTGTATAGGGATTCAACTCTGGATGATGGGTTATCCAACTGTTATTATGCGGGGAGCAAGGCAGGTGTGCCCCTTCTCTCCCCTCCTTTTCGCTCTTTAAATCGACCCTTTATTAGGAGAATCGAGTCGAACAAGGATATCCTCCCTATATGGCTCAACTGCTTTGAAACAAAGATCTTGGGTTATGCAGATGGCCTGGCAATGACGGCCGCAAATCCTTCTTCGGCTTTAACTGAAATAGAGCATGAGACAGAATGCTTTGGGGCAGTTTCCGGTTACAGACTTAACCGTGGGAAGACACAAATTGTAGTTAATGATAAGACCACCTTGTTAGATACAAGAGTGACTGATTTGGCTACTTATCTAGGGGTTATCATAACCTCAGATTTAACTAAAGTTGCGGAGAAGAATCTCGCCCCAGTGATTCAAAAATCTAAGAAATACTTTGATAGGATGAATAATCTGCACCTCTCGATTGTGGGAAGATGCAACATCATTAAAATTATATTCCTGCCAAAAGTCTTATATTTATTCAGGATGATACCCCTGAAGTTTGACAACAGCTGGTTTAAAGAAATGGAGAGAATGATAAACCGGTTTATCTGGGCTCAAGGGAAGACGAGTAGGGCACTCAGATATATGTCCTTCTCTAGGGAGAGAGGGGGCTGAGTGGTACCTGATTTAAGAGCATATTAGTGGGCCGCAGTGATGCAATATATCCGTGGGCTACTGGGTGGAAAGTCACTGATCAGTGGAGGAACGTTGACGCTCCACCAGGTGTATATGAGCTACTTTTAGAAGGAGAAGCCCACAACTGGCTTCTGAGGTTTAGCGAAGCTAGCTACTATAAGAAAGTCAAATTTAAGACTCTGGGAGCAGCCATATCGGTTTGGTCCTCTGTTAGAAAAAAGTTGGGGCTGGGAAGAATGAATTATCATACTCCTCTATTTGGGAATCCATCTTTACCTGAGGTCTTACAGGACGGTATTATTACTAGGCGGTGGGGTGCTTTGGGTGTAAAAACAATTGGTGACCTCATTGATCCCGATGGTATAATCTCATTTGAAAGAGCTCAAACCCTGTTTTATCTGGAGCATAGAGAATGTTTTTAATTCTTAGAGATTCGGTCTGCACTTGTAAGGAAAAAGGGGGGAGCAAGAGCTTTTTCTAAAGACGCAGTCATGGAAAGGGTGCAAGACCCTGATGGGTGTACCATCATCCAGATTTGTGGAGAGTTGAGTCAACGACAAAGTGATGATTTGGAAAAATACTGTGAGAAGAGGCACCGAAAGCTGAATATTGAAGGGTGTGAGTTTAGGGCTTCACTTAAGCTAGGATACCCAGTTTTAAAGTTAGCCAACCTCCAAACTCAACATTATAAAACTATTCTTTCACTCTATCACACCCCCGCCAGATTAGATCAATGGGGGGGACTATGGGTATTTGTTGTCCCCGTTGCCACCGCGATGAGGCAGATGTAGTTCACATGTTTACCTCTTGTCCTGTTTTGGATCCCTTGAAAAGTGGTATAGAGGATTTCATGGGTCAAACTCTGAGGATTCAAACAAGATTAACCAATGAGATAGTGGTTTTAGGTGTGGCGAGAAATGATGAACTGATAGCTCACCGGGAATTTATATTTCTTGCCATGGCTGTAGTTAGAATCTGTGCGGCATCTGCATGGAGGGATCCTAACCCCCTAATTTTCAACAATGGGTGTCACGACTTTTAGCCATGTATAATTTGGAAAAGGGCCTATATGAGAAGAAAGGGTGGAAGGCTAGGAAACTTGGGAATCTTATTTGGGCCCGGATTAATGACTGGACGACTAGAATGGAGCGAACCCAGGTATAATCCTTGGTTCCAGATATAATGTAGCATTTGTTTTTGCTCAGAGTTTTCCTTATTTTTTGGTGGCATAGATATATGTTGTAATTTAGACTCAATGATATTGTTTGTTTGTATGTTATTTTTATTTTTTTGTTGCAGGATTGCCTTTTTAATTCATTTATCTTCTCATTTTTTTCCTGGCAAAACTTGTCTCTTTGCTTAATTTATTTTTGAAGCTTTATTAATGTTGGATGCTATTTGTAATGATAAATTAAAAGTGATGGTGAATAACAAATATAAAAAAAGAAAAGAGACTATTGCCCTCAAAAAATATTGTAAAGATAAGTGTATATAGGTAAGTATAGGTTTATGACACTTAGCTTTACCTCTATGTACCTTGAAGATATGCATTTCATCAAGGGAGAGGTGGAATTGAGGATATATTAAATCAATACACACACACATATATATATGTTTGTGTATATATATATATATATATATATATATTCAATCAAAACAGGTAGCCTTAACAGAAGCTCTGCCACACAAAGTTTTTCAATGAGCACGTTTATTTGAATCCATTTCACTGCTCTCATCCCAGCAGATTTCAGAGTCTCCTTCGAACATAAAAGCCTGACGCGTTTCAGGGATGACCCTTTCCTCAGAGGCAATCTTTGTGAAGGTCAATCAAACAGTTCCTGGTAGTGTCTACTCAAATAGCTCTCACCTGCCTCTATGGGCGTGACTCAGGCGCACTGCATCCTGGGCTTTGTAGTACACTGTCCTTTAACCCACAGTGGGGCTGCTTCTTCAACCTTGCAATTTGAAACCAATGTTCTCCCAGTGGAGCGAGGAGGGCACTGGAACCTGACTGGAAGCGCATTTGCAGCAGTGAATTCGTGTCCAAGGCAGCACCACCTGCGTTGGCGCTGCGCCTGCCTTCGTTCCATGACTGCAAGCTCCTACCAAAAGCCTGCATGGACCCTCATTTAAGGTGGGACTTGCTTCCCGACTGGGCAACAGCCGAAAATATTCAATCAAAACAGGTAGCCTTAACAGAAGCTCTGCCACACAAAGTTTTTCAATGAGCACGTTTATTTGAATCCATTTCACTGCTTGCATCCCAGCAGATTTCAGAGTCTCCTTCGAACATAAAAGCCTGAAGCGTTTCAGGGATGGTGAGAGCTATTTGAGTAGACACTACCAGGAACTGTTTGATTGACCTTCACGAACATTGCCTCTGAGGAAAGGGTCATCCCTGAAACGAGTCAGGCTTTTATGTTCGAAGGAGACTCTGAAATCTGCTGGGAAGCGAGCAGTGAAATTGATTCAAATAAACGTGCTCATTGAAAAACTTCGTGTGGCAGAGCTTCTGTTAAGGCTACCTGTTTTGATTGAATATTTTCAGCTGTTGCCCAGTGGGGAAGCAAGTCCCACCTTGAATGAGGGTCCATGCAGGCTTTTGGTAGGAGCTTGCAGTCATGGAACGAAGGCAGGCGCAGCGCCAACGCAGGTGGTGCTGCCTTGGACACGAATTCACTGCTGCAAGTGCGCTTCCAGTCAGGTTCCAGTGCCCTCCTTGCTCCACTGGGAGAACATTGGTTTCAAATTGCAAGGTTGAAGAAGCAGCCCCACTGTGGGTTAAAGGACAGTGTACTACAAAGCCCAGGATGCAGTGCGCCTGAGAAACGCCCATAGAGGCAGGTGAGAGCTATTTGAGTAGACACTACCAGGAACTGTCTGATTGACCTTCACAAACATTGCCTCTGAGGAAAGGGTCATCCCTGATTCGCGTCAGGCTTTTATGTTCGAAGGAGACTCTGAAATCTGCTGGGAAGCGAGCAGTGAAATGGATTCAAATAAATGTGCTCATTGAAAAACTTTGTGGGGCAGAGCTTCTGTTAAGGCTACCTGTTTTGATTGAATATATATATATATATATATATATATATATATATATATATATATATATATATCCACCGAAAATCCATCTTGCGAGAGAGCAGAGGCCACACAAGAGGAAACCTTTGGAAAGCACTTTATTGATCATGGCGGCGAATGCATTTCGCCTACTCATCAGCCTTCCTCAGCGCCCAAGTGTCCAGGAAGTTTATCAGCAAGCTAAAAGTCCTGCCTCCTTTTAGTAGTTGGTCCATACCCGCTCCGCCCCCTGTTAGTCCGCTCACCTGTGTTGGCTCACATTTGTAAAGGTGAACTACAAGACCCAGAATCCTTTGTTGTGGATCCTTGTCGGTGGTGCGCAGGGGTAAAATTCATGCCAAGGGGTTGTGCGGGGGGTGCAGGGAAAAGTGCGTGCAAATAAAACCAAATATTTTTCTGCTTGTAATTTCTTGAACAAAGTGCCTCCTTGGGTCCCTCAACCACCTCAGCCCCAGAGTCCAGGATTCCTTGTAGCGGGGGGCAGCAGTGGCTGTGCACACCACCCAGCATGAGGTTAATAACTTCACAACCGCGTTATCTCGTCCTGAAATCCGCGTATATATATATATATACTGCTTCACGTACTCACAAAGTACCACGCACTCTACACAGGAAAATAAAGATTAATGCTCCGTCTGTGTGGTCAAAATCACGGTTTATTGTAAACCATAAGCCTTCAAAAAACCCTACGCGTTTCGGCGGACAACCGCCTTGCTCACGGCCTGACTAGAAAAACAAAGAAAATTGAACTCACGAGGTAAATTGTAGTGCAATATATATTATTAAAAAACTGTGAAATTCACTAAAAAACAAAGATTTCATGGACGTTATAGTTATAATATAGTGTTAAAAAAGGTAAAATTTCACTAGTTTATATTTAAATATTACTTATTTAATTTTTTATATTTTATTACATTTCTTAAATATTTTGGGGGAGTTTATACCTTTTGAGATATACAAGAATTTCATGTTTTAAAAAAGGAAAATACTTAATTTATATTAAGAGTTAGAGTAGTATATTTGCCCCACCCTATTTCTGCAATTTCCCCCAATGCTTTTTGGCATGGTGTTAGAATAGTACACCTCAACCTTCCAAATGTTGTTCCTTTTTTTTGGGGGGGGGTGGGAGTTAGAATAGTATATATATGACCCTCTTTCCCCACTCCCTTTCTCAAATTGTATACTTTTTACAATGTGTGCTGGTCCAAAGTTAGAATAATGTATCTACCTTTCCACATTAAGCACATTCTTCCATTTTTGGTGGTGTTGAGTTAGACTAGCATAGTTCATCCACTCCTGCAATAATATGCTTTCTCCAATGTTTGTTGACCTGGAGTTAGAATATCTAAATAGGACCCTATAAAATGAGTACATTTCCCCTACGTTTTGGGGATGGAAGTGACTATTACTCCTGCCAAAATTATACATTTTTCCCAGTTTTTGTTCAACTAAAGTTAGAATAGTACATTCAAGCCCTCCAAATTATGCACTTTCTTCAGTGTTTTGTGGTTTGGAATTAGAATAGTTTATTCACCCTGCCCCCACACAATTAAACACTTTCTTAAATAGTTATTTGACTGAAGGTAGAGTGCTATTTTTTCACCCATTTATAAATGTGATTACTTTACAAATGTAGATGGGTCTTTGCATTACAAAAATGTCAATTACAATAATTAATAAATATGTTTAGTTTACATGTACGTATTAAATACAATAATATAAAAAGTTATATGTATATGTTGTTATTTGTAGAGTAGGAACCTAGTAGAGAGCAACAGAGCACTGAAAGCTGATTTAATGCTAATAGAGAAACTATTCTAGATCGTGTGAGCAAGAATGGAGGATGCTTTCCTTACGTTTTTTCCTTCTTGCAAAGTTTAGTCTCCAGTCTGGTGATATTCAGGCTCCGGATCTGGCATAATCCCTCATACATGGCTAGTTTGTTTTCCAGGTATGCTGAGGTTTTGTTGAGAGCTTTATAAATGATACAGCTTATCTTGTAGATGATCTAGCCTGGAATGGTAGCCAATGGAGATCTTTAACGTGAGCATGATGTGATCAAATTGCTTCAATTCTAGGCCACTGGGTGCGGTCTGGGAGACTGTAATGTAAAGTGTTACCTCAGCCAAATAGGAGGTGACAAAGGCTTGTAGGGTAGTTTTGAAGCCATCTTCTGTGAGAATCTTCTTCACTTTCCTCAACAGAACGAGTAAGAACCAAGCTGTGTTGGTTTTCATGTCAGTGTGCTACTTGAATGAGAAGCCTGTGTTGAGGGTTAATCCGAGCGATTTTACATGGACTGTCAGCAAAGAGGCAAAGGGGGACAGATAAGGGGGAATGGTAGGCTTAGGTTGGATTGCCAGGTTTAAATCTGGATATGTTTGGTGTGATTGGCAAACATGAAGAAATCCCATTCATCTGAAGCCTGATCAGTGGTCAAGTGGAAGATTTCTCCTGTAACTGAGTACTGACAGCTTTCTCATTGTCCCTATGATTGTAAGGTGTTTAATAAGGCAGAAGTTGGTGAGATCAGCTGTGTCCAGGAATGTTTTTTTAGGAGGAGAAGGAAATAACTTGACTTAATGGCATCTGGAAAATGCTCCTTAGCTTAGGAGCACATTGTGGGTAAGGGGAATGTAGGCCTCTCCTTGGAGCATTTTTATTTATGAGAGAAAAATGAAGGGCGTTGTTTTTATGTAAGATTGCCTTGAAAGAGTTCAGGATATTGGAGAGACTACGATATGAAAGAATAGATTGGAGGAAGTCCATTTGATTTTGAGGTGAGGGGAAATGGCTAGAAGTGAGGGAGCTGTGGAAGTGGTGATGATGGTGTGGGACGGAGATTAGAGTGGAGAGTTTTAAGTAGACTGATGTCATTCAGGAGATTTGATATTCTCTATTTCTTTGCTTGTTTTTGTATGGTACTATTATTTTTGTTAAGCATTTGAGCGTGCCAGATTGCTGAGGGCTTATGTATGGTCAGGTTTTCAGTGGAGCGTAGCATTCAAGAGTTTTGATAGAGGTGGTGTAAATATCAAGGATAGTATTTACATTTTCTGCCGGCTAGAAGAATTCTGAAAGTTTCTTTAGTTCTTCATGGATTTTTTCAAGATTGATGTCTGATGGAGTGGAAGGTAATTTTTCTTCTTCTCGGGAGCCCTTGATTATGAGATTTAGAATATGAGATGTTAAAGGGGATAGCAAAGTGGCTGGTCCAATCCAGGACTTTTGATGTTTGGCAGTGTATATTAGGGGATGTTGATAAGATTTGTTCCAGTGTACTGCCTTTGGAGTATGTTGGGAAATTAATAAGTTGTTATATTCCAAGTGTATAGAGGTTTGTATAATACTTCATACATGCATATTATATTGGAATTACCAGGGAGGTTGAGTCTCAACAAGTTCCCTACTGGTGCACAGACTGGAGTGGGAATTGTAAATGTTACCTCTCCAAAGTCCAATGTTTTCCCTACTGTTGCGCAGACTGGAGTGGGAATAGTAAATGTTACCCCTCTGGAGTCAATCTCTTTCCCTACTATTGCTCAGACTGGAGTAGGAATAGTAAGTTTTATCCCACCGAACTCCAACTCTTTCCTTACTGTTGAAGATGCTGGAGTGGAAATAGCACATTGTTACCCTCCGGAGTCCAACGCTTTCTCTACTGTTGCACAGACCGAAGTGCTAATAGCAAATGTTACTCCTCTGGAGTCCAACAGGTTCACTACTGTTGCACAGATTGAAGTGGAAATTGTAAATTGTATCCCCCTGGAATCCAACACTTTCCCTACTGTTGCACAGACTGGAGTGGGAATAGTTCATTTTAACTCCCTGAAGTCCAACGTTTTCCCTACTGCTGCAGACTGGAGTAGGAATAGTACATTTTAACCCTCTGAACTCCAATGCTTACCCTACAGTTCCATAGTCTGGAGTGGGAATAATACATCTATTATTCTGAGACTTATATGCATTTTTTTAATATTGTTTAAACATATTTAATATTATTTGTTTATATATTTGTATCTAATTTTTCAAAATATTTTCAGTAAGTGTCTTTATTGTGTTTTTTCAATTTAATTATTTGTTTATTTGATTTGGTAACATTGTGTATGGTATATATACATATATATATATATATATATATATATATATATATATATATATATATATATGAGAAGCAGTTGTAACTTAGGCTGGTGTCGGCGCTCTGTTGATGGCATGGTGCAGTTTTCTACGACTGGGTTAGTCGTTTGAATATTGCTCAGGGTTCCCAGCAGGGAAATGAAAACGCACTCTCTCGTCTCAGTTTAGTTACAGTGGTTTATTCAGCAACCAGTACCCAACGCGTTTAGCTTCTTACAAAGCTTGCAAGCTTTGATAGATGCGAAACGCGTTGGGTACTGGTTGCTGAATAAACCGCTGTAACTAAACTGAGACGAGAGAGTGCGTTTTCATTTCCCTGCTGGAAACCCTGAGCAATATATATATATATATATATATATATATATATATATATATATATACTCTACTGGCGGTCGCCAGTAGATAGTTATAGTTAGGACCTATTCTCCGTAGGAAAACTGCAACATTCTATTGCCAATAACTTTGGCGTAGATTGATGAATCTTCTTGGAATTTTCCAAACCTTTGGTGAGCTCAGTTCTGCTCTTTTGGGGTGATTGGTGAAGCGGGGGCCGAGAAAAAAGGGGGGTCCCAAAACATGTTTTCCCCATGCAATTTCCCATAGGACCTTTAGCCACGGCTACAGCTCGAAAAGCTGAACGGAATTACACCAAATTTGGCAGAGAGGTAGTCCTCAGTTCCGACTTGTGCCTTTGGCATATCTGGTGTCAATCTGTTCAGTAGTTTCTTTGAAAATTACGGTTAAAGTCATTTATATATCTATGGGCGCGGAGGATCCGCAGATTGTGCGAGGATTGGCCTCGTATGATAAGCGCACTGTCCCGATCACGCGCTGGCTGTCAAGCGGTTGTAAACATTTGAAATCAGGAACTGTTCGCAGCCATTTTGTGCCTCGGTAGAAGCGAGGCTGAGGAAGTCCTTGAAATATGTGTGGAATGTGTGAAAAGGGGGCAGGGTAGACACACCCTGAACCCTCTAGGCTTGCTCAGGGGGTCACATAAGGACCTGTAGCGCCAAAAAAGTAAGATAGTATTTTTCTTTTTTAAAAAAAGTCATGGGATACGCGTAGGATCCGCGCATTTCGCCACCGAAAATATTTTTGAGATATACATCAAGCTTATTTGTATAGATGTTGGGTGGCTCTAAAAAGAGCCCTTGTGTTTATTGAGAGATTTTAGTACTTACAAGTAAGTACCGATGCAGAGTCTAAAGTTCATGAGAAATACTTTGTTCCCTTCGTCTGTAAAATGTACACCATCTCTTTATTTATTTATTTATTTATTTAAACACTTGTTAAGTGCAGCAAAGGCCCGTGGGCATCTTGGCGCTGAGTATTTGCTGAATCTGCCTTAAAGAAGGATGTAATTATTGATCAAATAGCCACGTTTTAAGATGCTTTCGGAAAGACCACAGAGAGGGGCTGCTCTTTATAGATAGTGGCAAAGTATTCCAGAGCTTGGGTGCTGAAACGAGAAATCTTCTGTCGCCCCATGAAACCAATTTGGTACGGGGTATTTCCAGCTGGAGGAGGTCAGCAGACCTCAGGGCTCTGGTGGGCCGATAGGGGACAAATTGTTGCGTAAGAAAGGCTGGTCCCTGGTTACGCAACGCCTTATAAACAATACACAAAGCTTTGAATTTAGATCTGTTCCTGATGGAAAGCCAGTGAAGTTCTCTGATGGTTCCTGAGACTGATTGAAACTTGGGGATATCACCCAGCAGTCTGGCAGCCGCATTTTGGATGGTTTGCAGCTTATTGAGAACTTTTTCTTGGGAATTCAGAAATAGGGCATTACAATAGTCCAAGGTGGACAGGACCAAGGACGTGATCAGGGTTTTACCAGCAGAGACAGGAAGTAAGGGGAGAATTTTTTTAATGATTCGTAGCTTAAAAAAAAGCAGAGGAGGCAATCTGATTTGCATGGGGGAAAAACGTGAGACGATCGTCAAACATGACACCTAGATTCCTCACTTTGCTGACAGGGATGGGGGGAGGACCCATAGACTGTGGCCACCAGCGAGAGGACCATTCTGGGGTTAAGCTTCCAAAGATGACCACCTCGGACTTATCCGAGTTCAATTTGAGGCAGTTGGATGCCATCCAATTCCCTATGGCCTGCATGCCCAGATTGAAATTATCGGCGATTTTTTGGCCGTCATTTTTGATGGCCAAAACCAACTGAGTGTCGTCGGCGTAAGATGTAAGGCTCATCCCATGGGCACGAATGGTTTTGGCAAGGTCCGACACATATATGTTAAAGAGTGTCGGACTTAGGGATGAGCCTTGAGGTACACCGCACGGCAAGGACAGTGTGGTGGATTGAAAAGGCCCTATGGCGACTACCTGAGTTCTCTCGGCAAGGAAGGAAGCCAGGAGAGTCCTAGCCCTGTGTCTAATCCCCAATGCTTCGACACGGTCGATCAAGATGGCATGATCGACCGTGTCGAATGCCGCTGATAAGTCCAGCAGTATCAAGACTGCTGTACCACCCGCATCGCGAATGGTTCTGATATCCTCAGTAGCCTTGATCAGGGCCGTCTCTGTCCCATGATTTAGGCGGAAACCAAACTGGGAGTCATCCAGTAGATTATGGGTTTCTAAAAAGGCTGATAGTTGATTATTTAGGGCCTTCTCGACAATTTTAGCCAGGATAGGTAGATTGGCGATCGGTCGGTAATTTTTAAGCTCGTTCCTATCTAGATTATGTTTTTTTAGTAGAGGCTTTAGTAGCGTCTTTTTTAGATCAGAGGGGTAAACACCTGTATTAATCATGGTGTTACAGATGGATGTAATAGCTGGAAGCAGTACTTCTGAGACTGGGAGCAGTACTTTGAAAGGGCTAGAAGAATTCTGAAAGTTTCTTTAGTTCTTCATGGATTTTTTCAAGATTGATGTCTGATGGAGTGGAAGGTAATTTTTCTTCTTCTCGGGAGCCCTTGATTATGAGATTTAGAATATGAGATGTTAAAGGGGATAGCAAAGTGGCTGGTCCAATCCAGGACTTTTGATGTTTGGCAGTGTATATTAGGGGATGTTGATAAGATTTGTTCCAGTGTACTGCCTTTGGAGTATGTTGGGAAATTAATAAGTTGTTATATTCCAAGTGTATAGAGGTTTGTATAATACTTCATACATGCATATTATATTGGAATTACCAGGGAGGTTGAGTCTCAACAAGTTCCCTACTGGTGCACAGACTGGAGTGGGAATTGTAAATGTTACCTCTCCAAAGTCCAATGTTTTCCCTACTGTTGCGCACACTGGAGTGGGAATAGTAAATGTTACCCCTCTGGAGTCAATCTCTTTCCCTACTATTGCTCAGACTGGAGTAGGAATAGTAAGTTTTATCCCACCGAACTCCAACTCTTTCCTTACTGTTGAAGATGCTGGAGTGGAAATAGCAAATTGTTACCCTCCGGAGTCCTACGCTTTCTCTACTGTTGCACAGACTGAAGTGCTAATAGCAAATGTTACTCCTCTGGAGTCCAACAGGTTCACTACTGTTGCAACTTTTGCATTCTTCAGGAGTCCGTATTGCTTTTTTTGCATGGGTGGATGCTAATTTGTATATGGAAATGCAATCTGCTTTGGATTTTGAAAGTGAGAACAGATTTCACTGCTCAGTCTTTCAAAATGCAAACTATGCTTGCAATGGGAGGGCGAGAGTCGTGAGTTCCGGTCTTTCAAAGCAAACAGCAGTATAGCGGGGGTAGGAGTCGGTCGTAGTAGTTTCAAGGGCCCTCAAGGGCACCAGGAGGAGGGCCACGCAGTCTGCCTCCCGTAATACACAAATTCCCGAGGTGGTGATTCCCTGAGCTTGAGAGGGGTTGTTGAGGCTCACAAACTTCTAATTTTGTAGGGGGAGTTGGATGTGAAAGTGGTGCAAGGGGGTTGTAAATCTGGTACACAGTGTTTTGTTTTACTTTGCTTTCCTTTCTGTCATGTAGAGGATCCAGGGAAAATATAATGGTTTCTGTACATCATCTCCTACGCGGATGACACTCAACTGATACTATCACTCACCAATGACCCTAGCACCGCC
This sequence comes from Lissotriton vulgaris, assembly GCF_964263255.1. NCBI lineage: Eukaryota > Metazoa > Chordata > Amphibia > Caudata > Salamandridae > Lissotriton > Lissotriton vulgaris. Next base: position 1,735,062,215 of record NC_141691.1, read on the forward strand.
AAAACTAACCTACACGAAGGAATGAAAGAAGTAGCCGAATGGATGAAACACAGCCGTCTGAAACTGAACTCAGATAAAACAGAAGTCCTCATTTTAGGTACCTCCCCCTCCGCATGGGACGACTCTTGGTGGCCAGAAGCCCTTGGAAAAGCACCCATCCCGACAGACCACGCACGGAACCTGGGCGTCATCCTGGATTCCTCACTTTCAATGAACAGACAAGTCAACGCCGTCTCCTCATCCTGCTTCAACATTCTTTGCATGCTCAAAAAAACATTTCGTTGGATCCCCACCGAAACTAGGAAAACGGTCACCCACGCTCTGGTCACGAGCCGACTGGACTATGGAAACACCCTCTACGCCGGTACTACCGCCAAACTCCAGAAAAAACTCCAACGAATCCAAAACGCCTCAGCCAGGCTCATATTAGACATCCCGCATAAAGAACATATCTCTAGTCACCTGAAAAACCTCCACTGGCTTCCCGTCAATAAGAGGATCACTTTCCGGCTCCTAACCCACGCACACAAAGCACTCTACGAAATCGGACCAGAATGCCTCAACACACGACTGTCCTTCTACACCCCCTCCCGCCAACTACGATCATCCAACCAAGCCCTTGCCACTGTACCTCGCATCAACAAAACCACCATGGGAGGTAGATCCTTCTCCTACCTGGCAGATAAAACATGGAACTCACTTCCCACTTACCTTCGCCTTACCCAGAACCACCTAGCATTCAGAAAGCAACTTAAAACGTGGATATTTGACAAGTAATTCCCCACCCCTCCTCAAGCGCCTTGAGACCCTCTGGGTATGTAGTGCGCTATATAAATTCTCTGACTTGACTTGACTTGACTATAGTAACAGTTCATGGTACACTTACGGGAGCACAGAGTTTAGAAGTTCACCACAATATGTTGCTTATGGCGTTTTACTTTTTATTCTTTTGAATTGGAACCGTAAGTTGTAGCTATACACTCTGGTAAAGATCTGGTGAAGAACTAGCCTCAGAATTATACTTCAAATTATAAATATAATTTCTATTGTGGACTGCTATCCCCACAAAAAAAAGATGTATGTACTTTTTTAATTAACTTTTATTAAAACAATAAATACCTGGAAGTATAACTAAATGATAACAATACAATAAATAACTAGAACCATAACTTTAATAACAAATATAACAAACAACATATAATAAGGACTCCAATAGAAGTAGTGTAGTTAATCTGCAAAACAAAAACGTAAATTAGTGTTTAAAACTAGATCGATGTGACTAAATGAGGTCACACATTACAAGTCAAAGTAGCACTTGACGATATTTTCTATTTTTTTAATGTGTGCAGTGTACCTGATAGTTTTCACTTATGTTATAGGCTTGCATTCAAACAGTGTTTGTATAAAAGTGCCTTGTGCATCATATTTATATTACAGATGAACACGTCTTTAAAATGATTCTCGGATGAGACAGAATTAGGTGAGAGATGAAGTCATTATGCAGGACAATATTTTTTAGGGCTTATTTACAAAACTCTTGTGCCACTTTTGTGTTACTTTTCTCATGTTGAAAGTGACGCAAAAGTGGTGCAAGGAGTTTGTAAATAAACTCCTTTGATTTCTAATGCATTTAATTGGAAGTATTGAATATCTAGACTAGCATAGTTCATCCACTCCTGCAATAATATGCTTTCTCCAATGTTTGTTGACCTGGAGTTAGAATATCTAAATAGGACCCTATAAAATGAGTACATTTCCCCTACGTTTTGGGGATGGAAGTTAGACTATTACTCCTGCCAAAATTATACATTTTTCCCAGTTTTTGTTCAACTAAAGTTAGAATAGTACATTCAAGCCCTCCAAATTATGCACTTTCTTCAGTGTTTTGTGGTTTGGAATTAGAATAGTTTATTCACCCTGCCCCCACACAATTAAACACTTTCTTAAATAGTTATTTGACTGAAGGTAGAGTGCTATTTTTTCACCCATTTATAAATGTGATTACTTTACAAATGTAGATGGGTCTTTGCATTACAAAAATGTCAATTACAATAATTAATAAATATGTTTAGTTTACATGTACGTATTAAATACAATAATATAAAAAGTTATATGTATATGTTGTTATTTGTAGAGTAGGAACCTAGTAGAGAGCAACAGAGCACTGAAAGCTGATTTAATGCTAATAGAGAAACTATTCTAGATCGTGTGAGCAAGAATGGAGGATGCTTTCCTTACGTTTTTTCCTTCTTGCAAAGTTTAGTCTCCAGTCTGGTGATATTCAGGCTCCGGATCTGGCATAATCCCTCATACATGGCTAGTTTGTTTTCCAGGTATGCTGAGGTTTTGTTGAGAGCTTTATAAATGATACAGCTTATCTTGTAGATGATCTAGCCTGGAATGGTAGCCAATGGAGATCTTTAACGTGAGCATGATGTGATCAAATTGCTTCAATTCTAGGCCACTGGGTGCGGTCTGGGAGACTGTAATGTAAAGTGTTACCTCAGCCAAATAGGAGGTGACAAAGGCTTGTAGGGTAGTTTTGAAGCCATCTTCTGTGAGAATCTTCTTCACTTTCCTCAACAGAACGAGTAAGAACCAAGCTGTGTTGGTTTTCATGTCAGTGTGCTACTTGAATGAGAAGCCTGTGTTGAGGGTTAATCCGAGCGATTTTACATGGACTGTCAGCAAAGAGGCAAAGGGGGACAGATAAGGGGGAATGGTAGGCTTAGGTTGGATTGCCAGGTTTAAATCTGGATATGTTTGGTGTGATTGGCAAACATGAAGAAATCCCATTCATCTGAAGCCTGATCAGTGGTCAAGTGGAAGATTTCTCCTGTAACTGAGTACTGACAGCTTTCTCATTGTCCCTATGATTGTAAGGTGTTTAATAAGGCAGAAGTTGGTGAGATCAGCTGTGTCCAGGAATGTTTTTTTAGGAGGAGAAGGAAATAACTTGACTTAATGGCATCTGGAAAATGCTCCTTAGCTTAGGAGCACATTGTGGGTAAGGGGAATGTAGGCCTCTCCTTGGAGCATTTTTATTTATGAGAGAAAAATGAAGGGCGTTGTTTTTATGTAAGATTGCCTTGAAAGAGTTCAGGATATTGGAGAGACTACGATATGAAAGAATAGATTGGAGGAAGTCCATTTGATTTTGAGGTGAGGGGAAATGGCTAGAAGTGAGGGAGCTGTGAAAGTGGTGATGATGGTGTGGGACGGAGATTAGAGTGGAGAGTTTTAAGTAGACTGATGTCATTCAGGAGATTTGATATTCTCTATTTCTTTGCTTGTTTTTGTATGGTACTATTATTTTTGTTAAGCATTTGAGCGTGCCAGATTGCTGAGGGCTTATGTATGGTCAGGTTTTCAGTGGAGCCTAGCATTCAAGAGTTTTGATAGAGGTGGTGTAGATATCAAGGATAGTATTTACATTCTCTGCTGGCTAGAAGAATTCTGAAAGTTTCTTTAGTTCTTCATGGATTTTTTCAAGATTGATGTCTGATGGAGTGGAAGGTAATTTTTCTTCTCGGGAGCCCTTGATTATGAGATTTAGAATATGAGATGTTAAAGGGGATAGCAAAGTGGCTGGTCCAATCCAGGACTTTTGATGTTTGGCAGTGTATATTAGGGGATGTTGATAAGATTTGTTCCAGTGTACTGCCTTTGGAGTATGTTGGGAAATTAATAAGTTGTTATATTCCAAGTGTATAGAGGTTTGTATAATACTTCATACATGCATATTATATTGGAATTACCAGGGAGGTTGAGTCTCAACAAGTTCCCTACTGGTGCACAGACTGGAGTGGGAATTGTAAATGTTACCTCTCCAAAGTCCAATGTTTTCCCTACTGTTGCGCAGACTGGAGTGGGAATAGTAAATGTTACCCCTCTGGAGTCAATCTCTTTCCCTACTATTGCTCAGACTGGATTAGGAATAGTAAGTTTTATCCCACCGAACTCCAACTCTTTCCTTACTGTTGAAGATGCTGGAGTGGAAATAGCAAATTGTTACCCTCCGGAGTCCAACGCTTTCTCTACTGTTGCACAGACTGAAGTGCTAATAGCAAATGTTACTCCTCTGGAGTCCAACAGGTTCACTACTGTTGCAACTTTTGCATTCTTCAGAAGTCCGTATTGCTTTTTTTGCATGGGTGGATGCTAATTTGTATATGGAAATGCAATCTGCTTTGGATTTTGAAAGTGAGAACAGATTTCACTGCTCAGTCTTTCAAAATGCAAACTATGCTTGCAATGGGAGGGCGAGAGTCGTGAGTTCCGGTCTTTCAAAGCAAACAGCAGTATAGCGGGGGTAGGAGTCGGTCGTACTAGTTTCAAGGGCCCTCAAGGGCACCAGGCGGAGGGCCACGCAGTCTGCCTCCCGTAATACACAAATTCCCGAGGTGGTGATTCCCTGAGCTTGAGAGGGGTTGTTGAGGCTCACAAACTTCTAATTTTGTAGGGGGAGTTGGATGTGAAAGTGGTGCAAGGGGGTTGTAAATCTGGTACACAGTGTTTTGTTTTACTTTGCTTTCCTTTCTGTCATGTAGAGGATCCAGGGTAAATATAATGGTTTCTGTACAGTCAGTAACTTTTAACCCTACCCCCAAACAGCTTTCTGCCTATTACTATAGTAACAGTTCATGGTACACTTACGGGAGCACAGAGTTTAGAAGTTCACCACAATATGTTGCTTATGGCGTTTTACTTTTTATTCTTTTGAATTGGAACCGTAAGTTGTAGCTATACACTCTGGTAAAGATCTGGTGAAGAACTAGCCTCAGAATTATACTTCAAATTATAAATATAATTTCTATTGTGGACTGCTATCCCCACAAAAAAAAGACGTATGTACTTTTTAAATTAACTTTTATTAAAACAATAAATACCTGGAAGTATAACTAAATGATAACAATACAATAAATAACTAGAACCATAACTTTAATAACAAATATAACAAACAACATATAATAAGGACTCCAATAGAAGTAGTGTAGTTAATCTGCAAAACAAAAACGTAAATTAGTGTTTAAAACTAGATCGATGTGACTAAATGAGGTCACACATTACAAGTCAAAGTAGCACTTGACGATATTTTCTATTTTTTTAATGTGTGCAGTGTACCTGATAGTTTTCACTTATGTTATAGGCTTGCATTCAAACAGTGTTTGTATAAAAGTGCCTTGTGCATCATATTTATATTACAGATGAACACGTCTTTAAAATGATTCTCGGATGAGACAGAATTAGGTGAGAGATGAAGTCATTATGCAGGACAATATTTTTTAGGGCTTATTTACAAAACTCTTGTGCCACTTTTGTGTTACTTTTCTCATGTTGAAAGTGACGCAAAAGTGGTGCAAGGAGTTTGTAAATAAACTCCTTTGATTTCTAATGCATTTAATTGGAAGTATTGAATATCTAGGCCGCTCTGCTTACCTTGTGTAAACACTGTGGCCAACAGAGTTCACAACTTAGAACTCCGCTTTGGTTTGTTACTTGCCGGATATGCAAGACTGCTTTCAAGAGGAGACCCCAATAAAGAGCTTTGTATGCCATCCTAATACCTAATCATCCATTAGTTATACAGAAATCCACTCTGTATCAGACTCATCCTTACAAGTGTGAATTGGAGATTATCTGATACCAAAAACCCCTCAAGTACTTATATCTGTTACTTTTTAACTTCGTCGACTACTCATATTGGTTACCCGTTAACAATTTGTGAATCTCCATGGTTCAGACAACTAGTAAATGCCACATTTGAGACATCTGTGTAATCAGCTGTAAGAGGAGGATATACTTCTTTTCAACCTCGGCAATTTGCTGCTGATTTATGTAACATTCTGCAAACTGAAAAAAAGAGTAAAAAATGTATATGTTGTACATATGTCCAAGATTATTTTTAATGTACATAAAAAAATTTGTTCTCAATTGGATTGGGGTTGAAAAGCAATCATCAGAGGTTATATTTGGCAAGCAAAATAGGAAATAGCATTGCATTATACAAATGTTAGGCCGAGATTGGTCACTCACTTCATTTACAAACTCCTGGCCTTGATCTGATAGCATATGGTGAGTAGTTAGTGGATCTGGTATGTCGAGTGGTTGACCACCATCTGGTATAGTGCATGGGCAGGAATAAACAGCTTGTGGCGACCAGTACGTCTCATGGTTGAGATATCTGTATAATGAGATAGAACAGGGGACAAATCAATTTTAAAGATATTTAAAAATTTGGAGAGCGTTGTAAAATACAACATTGGTCAATCGATTACATGTGAACTGCATGGAGAGGAAGCAGCATGTGGCGCACTACTTACAAAATTAAAGGTGGCAGGATTAAGTGATTTGCCTAGAAACATCGCCAACCAAGGTAAGATATTGGAGGTATAAGAGCTGGAAATCGTGCTAAAATACACTACTGCCAAAAACATTACTTATGCAACGCATGGGGCACGTGACGCACTATTTACACGTGAAAAACTACATTGCATTAAGTTGAAGTGCACGTGGCACACTGCCGCGGAAAGGGCCACGTGGTGCTTGGCAAATTAAAGAAACATGGCAGGATTAACTGATTTGCACAGAACAAAGGATAAGGAATCAAGTTTAACGTTAATAAAAAACATGGAGAGCTTGCTAAAATACAATATTGGCCAATCGATTACATGTGCAAATCATGGGGAGGAAGGAGCACGTGGCGCACTACTTACAAAATTGAAGGGGGTAGGATTAAGTGTTTTTATTATTTAAAAAAGTAGGAAAGCGTGCTTAAAAACAACATTGTCAAATCGAAAAAAAAATTGCATTTACGCGGTATTTAAAGATCATTCAGATTAATTCATTTAATTATTGTTAAAAAAAAGTGCTCACCTAAGAAGAAGTGGATACGAACACTATCAATGGCTGTGACTGCGGAATAGGAAAACTTCGAGAAGGTTGGCAGGTTATAAATGCTGTGCAGAAGGATGATTGGTTGAGCATGATGACACTGGGTGTGAGAGCTGTGATTGGGCATGTTGTAATTGAGCATGCGCTTATAAAATTAAATACGTTCGGGGTACATAGCCAGACGGTGAGACGTATTGTGCGCATACGTAATATTAACACGCATGCGCTACCACAAACGTACATGCGCAAAGTGAAGGCAACTCCTAGGTGGTACATACTCAGATGGACTTCGGATGTCGATAGAACACCGGCTCCCGCAGGTGGCGGGGAGCCAGTGGGACAGTGGGGGAATTGAAGACCCTCGCACGGTCCACAACGGTGATGGTCACAATAAATAGAAAAAAAAAGCTGTCCCCGGGGAATGGGGTCCCCGGGGCCTTGAAGTGGCTTCAGTAGGGGGGTTATGCAGCCCTCCTCCATAAAATAATAATATATAATTAGCCATGCGCCGGGGGTGGGGACCTCGGTTCCTGGAATTGACCACGGGAGGGGGCCCACCGGCCCCCTTACCACAAAAAAATTGACTATGGATACTCCGCTTATTGTCATCCTACCGTAAGCGCAGCCTTCCTATCACGCTCTGAATGCTAATTGGCTGTCAAGTGCTTGTCAATATTCGAAATTTGAAACTGTTGGCAGCCATTTTACGCCTCGGTAGAAGGGAGGGTGAAGAAGCGTGTAAAATGTGAGTTTAAAATGTGAAATGGGGGAGGTTAGACATACCCTGACCCTCCAGGTCTGCTCAGGTGGTTCTACGAGGATCCCCTGGGCCCCAATTTTTTTTTTTTTTGTAAAATTGCGGGGTGCACGTATGATCCGCACATTACAGCGATTTTCAATTGAAAAAAGAAAGAGACGTGAGCTTCCGCGCGTCTTTGGTAATTTGCATTCTTTCAACTGTTTAGAGGTGATGCAGCAGTGCTGGATCCAGGATCCACCCCTGAGTAAGAAAAAGTAATAATAACACCATTTACCTGCTAAGTGAATTTCCTTTCATAGGCTAACATTGACTGGTTTCAGTTGCAAATTCTTCTAAGTGTGCAGTTTTCGAACTTTAAAATATTCACCTTAAGTCATCCGAAGAACGAAATCTGATTTATTCATTTGTTATCAGGAGAGAAACCAGTGCTGCATCTTTTAGCCCAGCACTGACCCTGAAAAGTAGTTCCAAGCATACTTTCCATAGGAATCCCATTCCTATCAAACAAATGAATACATTTAGATTTGCGGGTCAGGCTCTAGGGGATTGGGTCCAGGACTCAAAAAAAATAAAAAGAAGGGGGGCCACACAATGTAGTGTAATATAAAAAATAAAATATCTAAAAAGAAATAGTTAAAAAAAATGTAAATCAGTATCAAAAAATTAAATATAAGAATAAATATATTTAAAAATTGTCATTTACAAAACCTTTAAAATTCACTGAAAAAACCATAGGTTTCAAACATGTTATAGTTAGGAATTAGCATTTAAAAAACCTTTGAAATTCACTGAAAAAAACACAGGTTTCAGGGGTGTTGGTAGTTGTACTAACTATAACTCGCTCGCCCGCAATCCACTGCTGATGATGTCACATATTAAATCATTCATGACATGGTCAGTGACATCACTGGTGACATCACTGATGACATCTCAAATGACATCACTATAACATGGGAATTTCAATGGTTTTGTACAAGTGAAATGTCCAACTAACTATAACACCCCTGAAACCTGTGTTTTTTTCAGTGAAGTTCTGAGGTTTTTTAAATGCTAATTCCTAACTATAACATGTCTGAAACCTATGTTTTTTTCAGTGAATATATATATATATACACACCCACCCATATATATATGCTTTTTATAGTAGTAAATTAAAAAATGTAATGTAGATTTAACTACCGTTATATATTAAAATATTCAAGGTTTAGTATTTTAAACCTATGTATTTTTTTAAAACTATATATGTTATGTTTTTTTTATATATCTTTATTGACATTTATATTTGACACATCATAAAGTGGAGAAAATGCAATTAATGATTAATGGTATCATCCAGAAGTGAATACTCAAGCATGGCCCATTTTGTAAGTAAATAATAGCCTGTAAACATAGCATACATGGCATACTAGTAAAATAGAAAAATGTGGCACTTGAGATAATAAGGATAAACCTCTGGCAGCACATTGCATCTAATCCAACAAGGAAATAATCAAATTGCTTGTTAGGAACTGAGAACATACCAACAAAAAAACAAGACCCTTAGGATAATGCAGCTTACAGGCAGCAGGACGGGGAGTGATAGAAATCAATCAGGAGCTCTTTGATACATGGCTGCTGCGACTGGGGGGGGGGGTAGAGAGGAGGGCGCAAAGGTGTAACCCGACAGGGACCCCACAAGGCATTCCCTTCTTGTTGCAGGGTTATATAGTATATGTTAGTTTACCAAAAATGAATGATACTCAGACTAAGTGCTTGCTGGCTGTGATTCACAGCATATAGACTGGAGGGTGTGGTCTGCTAGATGCAATGCAAATAATGGATACTCTAGAACCTGTGATCTTCCAAAAAGTCACCTGTGTTTTTGTTTACCATTACAGAAGTTGTTTGGTATGTAACTTGTGGTCAGTAATCAGTGCTGGTTCTGGTTTTGGTATTTAAACTGAGGAGGCATTTGCTGTAGATTTATTGGCTGCCATAAAGCATTCATGTGCAAGAGATTGACTGTTCTTGTGACAGCTGATAATCTTTAGAACCTTGCTTACTTTCAGGTTATATGTGAGGCACTTTCTTGGGTGGTTTGATTTCTCTTGACCTTTGAGGATATCATAGATAGCTTTGGCTTGGTTTACCTGAGTAAGGTCTATAAGTAGTGCTTTCTGTTATGTGTGTGTTACTCATCTAAGAGCTCGATGTACAAAGCCATTTAGTGGTTGCAAAGCCTGTAATTAGCTAAATCAGAGGGGTTGCGAATGCTAAATGGCTTATTTAAAAATGCTAAAACCATTTTTTGATTTGGTAAGTGCTTACTGAATCACAAAATGGGGTTTGAAATGCATACTGAATTGCAATTTGGTCGGTGTCACTTCCAAACTGTAATTCACAATATTATGCATGATTGGTTTGCGACCACGACTTTGGCTGCAAACCATGGATTGGTTACCAGCTCCTCAAATGAAGTGGCAATACATTTGCAATTTGTGTGAATGGGTTTGTGAATGTTAAATAGGCTTGTTTGGGGGTAAGCAGGGGCCCTAAATTCAGATCCATTTATTTTAAGGAAATGGGCTGAGTTAAAAAAGTATACTTTATTTAAATGTGATCACAAACATGGTGGTGTGCTGACCCCAACAGGCCACCATCCCTGAGATGGTATCCAATCGGAATAAGTCATAATTTATGACCTACCTCATGAACATTGTTTAGTTAGGTTGAATTACGACTCACTCTGAATGGTGACTTGATTTGACCTATCAGAACAAACGTAAGATCTCAGAATCTCACTGGAGCCACAAAACATTTGTGCACAATTTGTGACCCTTTTTGCAAATACAATTTTCGTACATCTGGCCATAAATTTGACAAGTGACCTCAGTTAGCTCAGCAAATGGAACTAACATCTGAATGAGACCTATAGCTCACACTTGAGTCCTAGAAGGTACGCTTCAGATTTTTGTGTTTATGTTGTTGATATATGTGCCCACTGACTTTAGATGACACTATTAGCAAGTTCTGTGCAAGGTGCCTTCAATCTTTGAAGAGCTGCTGTTAAGCATTTTATACATATCACTTCTGTGCTCATGTTTATTTATCAAATGCCTTATAATTTATAATCACTAAGGGAAGAGCCTGATTTAAAGTTTGTGGATGAGTTGTAAAATATAATGCACTTGTGATAAGAGTGACAGATTATCTGTCATGTTTGTGACAAAGCACCCATCCGCCAAACACTAAATCAGATGTCAGTCAGAATTTCTCATATTGCTGTTATAGTATTCATTCTCAGAACGAAAGGAAGCTCATGTTCAAATATCTGCTGCATTTGCTTGGCTAACTGGGCTGAGGAGTCAATTGGGCAAAGATACCATCTGTGGGATTATGACTGAAGACAGTGTAATGGCACATAGTCTTTGTCTTCCACAACGTTGGGACTCTTCAAGAAGGTGTATGTTGCGGGGGCAAGGCCGGCTTTAGGCCAGTGCAACTTCACCACAGGTGATGCTGACCTCGGGGAGGCACTGTGCTGAGAAATAGTATGAGTTTAAAAGCACCTGCCACAGAATTCCTTGTATGTCCTGTGGTTTTCAGGCAACAATAAAAATGTCAAGATATCTTTGGTGATTAATGTTCCTGCTGGAGAGAGGTCTGGGATTTGTCTTCTAGTGGCAGTTTTGACTCATCATAAAGTACAGCAGCAGGTTACCATGCCTACGGCAAAGAACATGTACATGTAGATAACAGAACAGTATGTTATGTGAATAGCTCAGTGGGTTACTGCTTTTGTTACAGAGATCCTTTTGTAACTTGCAATTCATGTTACAATCCTAATATAGCACAGTGTCCTGTGAACTGTCATCAAATAGCTGCATGCAAACTACATGATATAGGTTAGAAAGTTATGTTTTTTCCTCAATCTTTATTATCATGTTGTGGCTAAAAAAGGATTTGTTTCGGTAGACATATATTCCTATTAGTAAAGCCAACCCCAACCACTAAGGTACGTTTTAAATCCTGAGTTTCTGCTTCACCAGACCAAACATTCTTAAAATATACTGACCTACTAGTATGAATGACATGATTTCTACAATTTGTAATCCTCATTGTCCTATGTAACTTTTTCTATAGGCTAATTTACACAGATATAATTAATTGTGTAATGTGCGCATGATGTAAAGTGCTCTGACACCCTACACTGGTATGAGTAGCGCTATAAAACAATTGAAATGCATGTGAGAGAAGAGCTGTAGAGAGATGAAGGGCACTGTTTAAGGATGGTAGTGAGGGAATCTGTGGAGAACAATATAATTGGGGGGCGGGGAGCGGCAAAAAAGATTGTCCCTCCTGGTGCCCCCGGCACTAAACCTGGACCTCAAGTTGTACCTGCTTGTTTTTCCCTCTAGAGTAGGCCTGCTGCTGTTCTTCTCAGTAATAATTCAATGATTTGAGATTAACCTCTTCGTGGCACTTACAGCCTTCAATGAATGTAGGCACTGCAGGCCGCGGCCTCCTTGGCGAGGCCGTGCCTGCCTCCTCATTCATTAGTATGTAGATGGGCATACATGGTACCTTTTAAGCTGTAAGACTGGCAAAGCAGGCGGCCATCACATCTCATTTAAAACTATAGAGATGTCCCTGCCAACCAGCTCTTTGAACAAGTAGCCGTGACATCTCTTCTGAACATCTGTTTTCAGCACAGGATAGGGTGACCTCCAATTAACACGTAGTGCCTCCACGACATTCTGCAAACCCCTAAGGCCCGTCTTTAATACTATAAACAGTTGCCATGGTCACCTTGTGAGCTATCTGCGACCTACATAGAATGATGTATACATCTCCAGCGTGAGGTCATTGCCCTTTCTATCCAATACCAATGAGGTATTCATGCACGTCCCCCTGATTAAAAATATTCCAGGCCTCTGGCTGTTCTTGTAGCCCGCATCTAATAAACTTTTACATCCTAATCTTATCAGTGTATTGGGATTGCACTCACCTGACTGTAATGATGTTGATGCAAAGTGCCCAGTGACCCAACTGGTCAGGCACTAGGACCGGCCCGAGTGAGGGACGAGGGCGGGCGGAAAGGGAGGAGCTGGGGACCAAGTGGGCAGGAAAGGGAAGTAAGCTGTTGGGATTTGAAGAAGGAGGATGAATAATAAAGAAGGTCCATGACCCTACCACACTGTGTCCGCCTGAGTTCTTGGGGCTGGACACTACAACTGGCGACGAAGGCGAAAGAAACCCCAAGCATGTGGACAGCCACAGCAGCAACCGGCGACCGACTGGCCCAGAGCTCGCCCCACGTCTGGAGGCTCGAGCGCGCTACGAAAAACGCCCACCGAGTGCCCACCTCGGCGGCGGACGAGCGATAATAAAAGCGCCTACCGAGTGCCCACCTCGGCGGCGGAATAGCAGTAATTAAAGTGCCTACCGAGTGCCCACCTCGGCGGCGGAATAGCGTTAATTTAAGCGCCTACCGAGTGCCCACCTCGGCGGCGGAATAGCGTTAGTTAAAGTGCCTACCGAGTGCCCACCTCGGCGGCGGAATAGCGTTAAATAAAGCGCCTACCGAGTGCCCACCTCGGCGGCGGAAGCGCCCTGCCAAAAGCGCCCACCGAGTGCCCACCTCGGCGGCGGAAGCGTGTGGCCAAAGAAAACGCCTACCGAGTGCCCACCTCGGCGGCAGGAGTGAAAGAAATTGCCCTATCTTGATTCGTGACTCAAGCGGTGGACCACGGCTCCGGTGAGTGAAATTGCCGCCTAACTGGCCCCCCCTCGTCGAAGAAACGAGCAAAAACGACCGAAATCTCGCCGAAAACGAGATTCCCGCCGGCCATCTTGAAGTCAGGCAATATTGACCAATCCCCTGCGAGGGATCATCGGCGGCCATTTTGAAGTCAGGCAAAGAGCCTGAAACAGCAAATAAGCACTGACAAGCAACAAACAAGCATTGGCAAGTAACAAACAAGCATTGGCAAATACAACAGATGTAACAAACAAACATTGGTAAATACAACAGGAGTAACAAACAAGCATTGGTAAATGCAACAGAAGAAACAAACAAGCATTGGCAAATGCAACAGAAGTAACAAACAAGCATTGGCAAATGCAACAGAAGTAACAAACAAACACTGGCGAGTGCAACAAACATTATAAACAAACACTGGCAAGTGCAACAAAAGCAACAAACAAGCACTGGCAAGTGCAAAACAAATAGTATGAACAAACACTTGCAAGCGCAACGAAAGCAACAAACAAGCACTGGCAAGACAACGGTAAATAACGACGAGCAAGCGATAAGGAAACATAACACGCACCAGACAGTGCAAATCTCGAATGCGACAAACACAAGCAAATGCAGGTCTGAAAGACAACAAGCACAAGCAAAGGCAAGTGGCAAAGTAAACCTTTAACGCTACGCAAAGAGAAGAATTAAAATAAAGAAGGTGAGAAAACAAATGGTCCAGAATCATACCGAGATAGCTGCGGATCTTACCAACCTAAAAGGAAACAGTCCTGTGACCGTAGCAGATCAATATCTTCCTCCCTCATGGCGGTGGGAAAAGCAACCCAACGATCCAATCCCTACATTGAAGTGCCACCCCCAGTGACACAGACTGACATTCAGAGTTTGGGTCCCTTGGGTCCCAAATGGAACTGGTGGCTGGAATCACTGGACGACTTTCTTGACGCCACCGGTGAGCGAAGAGATGGAAAATGTCTGACATTACTGCTCCAGCTGGTGGGCCATGATGGCCGACGTTTAATTAGAACATTTTCTGAAAAGGACACAGAGACTTATGAAAGACTACAAGAGACGCTACGCGCCCATTTCAACGCAAAGGATGACGTGGATCATGAACGCATCGTTTTCAACACAGCACGGCAGGAACCAGGAGAATCATTGCCAAACTTCATCACCAGTTTGCAGAGTCTGGTACAACGCTGCCACTTCAACACATTTACAAATGAGGACGCAGTTCGACTTCGGGTAATCGAAGGCTGTTCAAGGTCTAGTACAAAGCACAAGATTCTTCGAGGGCATTGGTCGCTAAAGGAAATAATTAAGAAGGCTGAAGCTGGAGAGCGGGTCAAAGCAAGAGAACTATCAAAAGAACCGCACCTATGTGCAAGACACCAAGATACCAGGAAAGAGACATCTCTAAGGCCGGTGAATAAAGCACAAGAAATAAAAAAAAACAGAAACGGGGAGGATGACGACAGATCAGAGATAAGACAACGGGAGAAACAAAGTAACATGAAGTACTCTGAGTCAACAACACAAAAGACCGGGATGATCCAGGAGTACGACACCGTCACTTATTCAACCTCAAACTCAACGTGTAGTGCAAGTGATTATGAAGCAGATGAAGCACAAAGTGAGACAGATCGCACCAATGGACCAGATGACAGCCTGCCCAACAAATGTGCAAGAAAGGCAAATTATAGAAGACTGGACCAGTTACGCCAGCACTGGAATTCGGTACATGATCACACTCGTAACACAGATGTCAGTGCACAAAACAAGCGGGAAGGAGAAGCAAACCGGATAAGATGGACTGACTCACTCGGACACCGGGAAGAGGAAGACAAACACATCCACAAAATCCGAGACAATGAAGAAACCGAGAGGAGGCCATTATCATCACACGAGAGAGGTAGAAATAAAATGCCAAGAGATCAACCACAAGAGATAGATATACCAAGAGATCAACCCAAAGAGATAGATATGTGGTCATCAAACAACCCATTCAGTAAGACGACATCAAAGTCATTTCGAGAAAGGTACCCGGAGAAATATGCCAAAGAGAACTCCGACTCTAGGAGCAGCTCGCCACGGCCTACCTATTTCAAAAATCATCTATTCAAGACACACTCAAGAGAACGGTATCAAAGGACATCGACAGAAGACTCCTCTGATTCAGAAAGCACGTCTGTTCGATCCCTCGAGTCGACCGAGTCATGGTCCCGACGACGGCCATGGCGTCAACCACCTGAACACACCTCAGAACAAAAGGACATCAGTCACGTCAAGAGTAACGTATCTCACATCAATGTCCCTGAGTACTCAGTCACTCCACAAGACAACCTGTCATGTCAATCGCAGATACATCAAGATACAAACCATATACCTTCACCACTGATAGGGTCAGCGAGGGCCTACGGAAAGAAAATAAAGATAGTGGACACTACCAACCGGATGGGAAAGGAATATCCAGTCACCCCGCAAGGAAGACAAGACGTGTTAACAGAGACAGATCATAATCAGATGAGAGAGAAACATGCACAGGCCCAGACAGTCAAAGAGCTCACCAGTCCCAAACATGAGTGGGAGTTGGTGAGGCAAACAGAGGCAGCGAATGAGTCCCTGAACCAAACCAAGATGGTCTTTTCAGATAACACCTCACCGTCTGGTATACATGACTTTGAACAGGAAGGCAGTGTTGCCCTCGACCGGACAAGACAAAAGGAAGTAAAGTCATATGCGGGTGCTCGGAAAAGAACCGGAACAACATCCCCTCATGAAGGAACTCGAGCGTCAATCAAACAAGAGCCCCATATGAAGACTGACTGCCGCCATCAAGTTGAGCTTTTCACAGTCACCTCAGAAACTGAAAATGAGTGGATCACCCAGAAGCTGATTGGAAACCACCACGAACCTGAGCACAAGAAGACCACGCGAGACGTCTCGCAATTACAAAGATACACTACTGTAACAAAAGATGTTCTCGTCAAAGCAACAGAAAGCCATACAAAAGAAATGGAGATGCATCTTCGTAGCCTAAATAGGCAGCCTGCAGACTCGTGTGGCTGACTGAGAAACTATTAAACATGTTAGACGCTAAATTTATTTTGTCAACAAGGGGGAGATGTAATAGTGTGATGCAGTCTAGCGTTTCAACAAAAGGGAACTATAAGAACTGCAGAGGCTGACGGAAGACGACTCACCCGCA
Organism: Lissotriton vulgaris; assembly: GCF_964263255.1. NCBI lineage: Eukaryota > Metazoa > Chordata > Amphibia > Caudata > Salamandridae > Lissotriton > Lissotriton vulgaris. Next base: position 1,735,078,817 of record NC_141691.1, read on the forward strand.
ACGTGAAACCGAAACGAAACTGGAACAGAGAGATCCTGAGACACTGCCAACTGACAGTCAGGCATTGATGGAGACTGCCGCTGAGAATGAGCCCGACAGGCCCTACTGTATCGCTTCATCGAAGAATTCTAAAGAAAGACAATTTCCTGTCTTGCCGTGGCGTATATTATTTTGTTTTCTTTTATTCACAGAGGGGGGAGATGTAATGATGTTGATGCAAAGTGCCCAGTGACCCAACTGGTCAGGCACTAGGACCGGCCCGAGTGAGGGACGAGGGCGGGCGGAAAGGGAGGAGCTGGGGACCAAGTGGGCAGGAAAGGGAAGTAAGCTGTTGGGATTTGAAGAAGGAGGATGAATAATAAAGAAGGTCTATGACCCTACCACACTGTGTCCGCCTGCGTTCTTGGGGCTGGACACTACACTGACTGCCTCAGAGAGGGGCTCTGGACAGATCACACACTGAAGGCAGGTGGGCGACGTCTTCACACACTCCATGACACGAAACAGCAGGGTCTGTTCAAGAGAAGCCCTTTCTACCGTGGCTCTGCTCTGAAGGCCATGGATGGATGCCGATAATCCCTTGTAAGATGTGACAGCTGAGCAATGTAAGGGAAACATAGCTGATGGGTCGAGAGAGGTTATTGCATGAGCTGTGGCAAATGGTAACAGGCAAGGCTGGAGAGAAATGCTTCTGTTAAAAATGAGGACAGTGTACCCAATTGTAAATGCGCAAATGCGTATCTATTCATTTCACAAATATTTTTTATATTTGTGATATGAATAGATACGCATTTTTATAGCAGAACTCTACCTAATATTTGTAAATAAACCATAGTTTCTGAACTACTGAGAATATTGCTATTGTAGTTTAGGATATGAGCTTAATATCTTCATCTCTGCACACCATACCTTAACAGGGTTTCTTTAGGGAATTTGTCACAGAAATATCCATACATGCATTAACTTGATAGACATGCGCATTCCTGTTGTGAGAAGGAATTCAGTAGGTTCACAAGGCCACACCAACTTCTTAGGGATTTGTTGTCAGCCTCTGTTAAGGGATGGGGTCTCACAAAATTAAAATTCTCAACAAGACACAGGTGCCACAGTCCCTAAGAAGTAAATAATCGTCGGTTAATTTGTTCTTACATATTTGCTGTGATCTATATGATTTTACCACCAGGGTCTAGTAGGACATCAGACAATAAGTTAAAAAAAATACAGTGCAGTCTTTACTGTGGTTTAAGATGCCTATGTCTGGATTTCTACCTCTGCTAGGGGTACTGGTTTCCCTTCTGGACCATGACTGGGACTTTTCTGAATTTCGCTTAGAGGATGCTTACTGGTAGTGCTTAATGTGAGCCGGTGGTTACTGATGGGGGCCACTGGCATTTATTGTAGGGGATCAACTCTTTTTTTTGCATCAAGGGCATATTTATGAGAGCTTTGCATCATGCTTTTACCACGCAACCTGGTACATATGTGACACAAACCTCTATGTCAGATTTATGAAGCCATACAAAGCCCCTTTGCAAGGCTTAAAAAAATCTGGAGCAGGCAACACAGCACAAATCACTGCGTTGCCTTACTCTGCACAAGGGAGGCATTCTGTAGGCTTTGCAGTGTGTTTTCCCATGCTACCCCCATGGTTATTAATGCATTCCCAAATTTATGTCAAAATCAGTTTCTTTGAGTTTTCGTTTGAGACTGATACAAAATGCAGTACACAGGTAACAAACATTCGAGCAAACCAAGAGTTACAGATTGCATATGATGGTTACAGTTTGTTCACGAGGACTATGGCATAGCCATCTGGTAAGTATGACAATCCAAACTTGTTGCCTCCATTGTCCGCACATGTTAGTCAATCCCCCCTCGCATGAGGGTAACTTAAAAGGAAACTTAACATGTCTATAAAACCTAACAAAACTGAGATGTCATGGTGCAACTAAAAAAATAAAATCGTCATCTGCTTTGCTGTGTGATTAGATAAGAAAAAAGTTGAGGGCCTGGAGTCTTGTGGCGCAGGCCGTCAGAGGAAGCCCCTCTGACAAGTAGCTCACCAGTGGAGATCATATACAGTCATAGCCTTTTCTGGCGTCGTCCATGATACTCCATTGCCAGTGCCCTCCATAACCTTGCATGCCATTGAATTAGGGATGGTGCCTCTTGTTTTTTTCGCGCTGCTGCTACTGCCATTTTAGCCGCCCCCAAACAAAGCCTACCTATCGCCTTGTTTTTGACGCTTCAGGGCTGGGTCTCTCGCTCCCAACATGGTGTGTTCTATGGACATAGGGATTGGGTAGCCCAGGATAAGTCTAATTTGGGATAGGATTTCTTTCCAAAACAATTGTATTGAGGGACAGTCCCACCAAATGTGGCGAAATTCGCCCAGCATGCCGCAGCTGCTCCAGAACCTGTTTGAAGTGCTAGGAAAGATCCTGTGCAACTTCTGGGGATAAACATACCAATCGTATATAAGCTTGTTGTGTGCCTCCCTCAGGTACATCGAGCGGTAGTGTGGCTCCCTACTCAGGTGCTCTCACTGTTTTCTCCAAGCGGGGTATCCAAAAGGCCTCCCCAAAATCGCTTATGTCGCGGAGTCGACCTAGGGCTCAAGGCTTGTATGAGAGCATACAGAAAGGAGATGCATTCCTTAGAGGTGGATCCTGATTGGGCAAATTTCTCTATAGGGAACAGGTCCCTGGTGGCTGAAACCAGTGTTTGAGTTGCAAATAATGGATTTTCTCCTTGTCAGTTAACATGAATTGTTTCTTACACTCCTGAAAGGTGAGGAGCTCTCCTTTGTCAAATAGGTGAGACATCACCCGACACCCTCCTTCCCGCCATGCCTCAAACGTGCCCTCTTGGAGTGCCGGGGGGAAAGCTGCATTATAATGTATGGGGGTATAGAGGGAGGGGAAAGTAGTGAGCTTCAGCTGTCGAGTAAGAGCAACCAATACCGGTAATGTAGTAGATGTGGGGGTGCTAATGTATGCGTTAGGAGGTCTGTCCTGTTTTGGCTTCCATAGTAAGTCCCAAATAGATTGGCCTGTGATCTGTCTGTCTATGTGTAGCCAATACTTCTCTGAGGCTTGCAGGTACCACTCTGTACTGACGCACAGTTAACCACCCTATAATGCCCCCTAAAGTCCGGCAGCACCAAGTCCCCTTCCCTCTGTGGTCTCATAAGCAGATGGGAAGGCAAGCACTCCCTCTTCCCCAGCCAGATAAATGTAGCAATCATTTGTCGTAGTTCCCTAAATAAGGCCTCCTCTACTGGAATGGGCAACCCCTGGAAGAGATACAGTAATCTGGGAAGAACATTCATCTTAATGGCATTAATCCTGCCTAGCCAGGAAATGTATGCAACTCTCCATTTACCCAGATCAGTTTTCAGTTGTCTTAATAGGGGGGGAAAGTTGGCCTTGTAGAGGTCTGATATACGGCGGTTGAGCTTAACTCCCAGGTATGTAATCTCTTTAGTCGCGCATCCAAAGGGGGATAACCCTTCCACACTTCTCCACATCTCCTTGGGAAAAGAAAAATTAAGTAGGTATGATTTGGCCGAGTTGATACGAAATCCCGCCGCCCACTTAAACCCCTTAATCTCTTCCTGAATAGTTGGGAGGGAGAGCATTAGTTCTGTCACTGGGAGAAGCACGTCATCAGCAAAGAGCGTTATCTTATGCTCTTCTTTGCCAAAGCGTATACCTTAAATGTTAGTGTTGCCTCTAATTTTATGTGCCAGGGGCTTGATGCTCAAGGCAAAAAGGATGGTGGACAGAGGGCATCCCTGCCTCGTCCCACGCTCCAAGCCAAAGGGGGAAAGCCGCACCATTCAACAAGACTCGGGAAGTGGGAGAATGATAATTGGCTCGAATCATCCCTACAAAAGTCTCACTGAATCCAAAGCGCTGCAGTACTCAAAAGAGAAAGGACCACTCTACGCAGTCAAACGCTTTTTCCGCATCTAGCGATAAAAGTGCTGCCGGGATATTCTTTTTTCGGGCCTTTTCAATTATATGGATGATGCACCACAAATTATTATGCATCTGTAGTCTCTTGGTTAAGCCTGATTGATCTGGGTCAATGAGGCCGGGGAGCACTGATTTGAGGCGGGTGTCTAGAATATTAGAGTAGATTTTGGCATCTAGGTTTAAAAGGGCTATTGGACGATAGGAGGAACATGCTGTGGGGTCCTCCTCAGATTTGGGGATCACTGCTACGATCACCTCCCCCAGAGTGGGGGTGACCGGCTGTGTAGAGCCAATGACATTGAATAATGTAGCTAAAAAGGGACTAGCTCTGGCGCAAAAGTCCGATAAAAGTGTGCCGTGAAGCCGTCCGGTCCCGGTGCTTTTTGAAGTTTCAGCGCATCAATTACTTTCTGGACTTCCCCACCAGTTATGGGTTGAACCAGTTCTTCATTAGTGCTAGCCGCTATCTGCGGGAGAACTAAGGGATCTAAATACTAAATACTTCACTTGATCCAGCTCACGTGAGAGTTCTGAGGTGTATAGATTAAGATTAATTGCTCTAAGGCTTGAGCCTTCCCTTCTTCTGTTTTTTGTAGGACGCCCGCGACATCTACAATAGCTTTTATGTACTCCCTCTCCTGTTTTGCCCTCAGTTGCCGTGCTAATAGGGAGCCCACTTTGTTCCCCCCCTCGTATCCCTTGCTCTGTAGGCGTAAGATGTTTTTTTCTGCCCTATTAGTATATATGGCCTGCAGCTTTTCTTTGAGAGTTGTGACCTTCCTCTTCATTTGGACCGCGGGGCTAGCCTTGTGGACCTGCTCTGCCGCCTGCAGCTCCCTTTCAAGCATAAGGCGTTCCTCCTTCTGCTGTGACTTCAGGGTGGTGGCCTGTTTGATGCATTTACCCCGGATTGACGCTTTGAGGGCCTCCCAGGTAGTGGCGTACAAAGTACTTTCGAGGTTGTTGTGTTCGAGAAAGTCCTTAATAGACTTCCTGATGTCATCTCTTAGCAGTCTATACCCTGCAAAGGAAGTTGGGAAAATACCAGCGCGCCCGTCTTGAATGTGAGTTCGGCCAGTTGAGTGACACCTCCAGGGGGGGCGTGATCAATAGTCAGATCGGATGGAAGTGTGTTTGCAGCATCGAGGGGAGCAAGGATTGACTAATGAATATATAATCAATGCGGGAGTATGATCTTTGGGAGTGAGAGAAAAAGGAGTAGTTGCGAACAGTAGAATTAGCATCTCTCCATATGTCTACCAACCCCATAAGTTGGAGTTGTGATTTGAGTGCCTTGCCAAAAAACTCCTACTGCTGCCCTGTGTGCATGAGTCGTATACAGATCTTGCTCCCAGACCAGGTTGAAATCTCCCAAGCGTATTATGTCTCTCTGAGCAAAGGACTCCAAGTCCATAAGGAATGAGAGAATAAAGTCCTGCTGACCCGTGTTTGGGGCATATATGACTGCAAATGTACACTGTCGGCCCCTTAGCTTCCCCGAACCATAACGTATCTCCCTGCCTTGTCAGCCTTAGTGTCTTGTGCTTGGAATGGGACTCCCACGTGAAAAAGTAGTGCTACCCCATTGTGTTTTGTAGCCTGAGAGGATCTGAAAATTTGGGGATGGGATTTAAGGCGCATGCGATGTTCCTCTGATTTTTGAAGGTGGGTCTCCTAAAAAGCTGCCACCAGTACATTGTGATCTTGCCGAAATTTCCAAAGGTGGTGCGCTTGTTAGGGGAATTTAATCCTCGGGCGTTCCAGGGTAATGTACTGACTGCCATAGAGAAATGTGTGAGACCCTTCCTCCCTCGCGGGTGGCCCCTCTAAAATCAGGTATCTGAACTCCCCTTCCATTCACACCCCAGCGTTTAAACTAAATAAAAAAAGGCACCATGACATCCAACTAAAGTAACAAACCAGAACAAACTATATAATCGAGCGTGGAGAGTCCTCCTCCTAGAGGAGAACCCCCTTGACAGATCGAACTCGTGGAGCGTAGCCATCCTGTTCCCCCAGCCCCTACAATTGATTGATTGATTAGATTTATACGGCGCATACCTGCGCCAGCAACGGGGCATCCCAGCGCTACCCAAGATACAGGTAACTTGAAGCCGTCCAGACAGAGATAAAATTAAGCCGGGAAAAGTCAGGTCTTTAAGGCTTTACGGAACGCCAGATGATTCTGGAGGTCTCTGATGGAAACTGGAAGGGAGTTCCATAGTTTAGCTGCAAAAACTTTGAAAGAGTGACCACCAGCTCTCGCTCAGTGGGTACACGCGAGTCCTAGATTGGATGAGCGTAGGGAGCGTAGGGAGCGACCCGGAACATACAGTTCTAATAAAGCTGCTAGAACCGAAGGTGCTAGTTGGGTCCTGATTTCATGTGCAACACACAGTGTCTTAAACTGGATCATTTATCTACGGGTAACCAATGAAGTTCAGTTAGAAACTTCAACACAGAGCAATACTTAGGGAGTGCCAGCAAGGTGCGAACTGCTGCATTTTGAAATCTTTGAAGGCGTTTAATACCCAATATGTTGGCACCTAAGTAGAGGGAGTTGCCATAATCTAGCCTAGACAAGATCATGACCTGTAAAATGGTCTGGCGGATTTTAGGGTCAAAGTATCCTAATAGAGGTGTTAACTACCTCAGGAGTCCAAAATAAGTCCTTGCAACTAGTTTGGATTGCGTCTCAAAGGACAAGCCTCTATCAATCCAAAAGCCTAAGTTCTTAACCACCTCTTTAAGTAGTGGTGAAGGTTTTTAATTTATCTGGCCACCTTTGCTCTGACCACATTTCACTATCTTTCCTAAACAAAATTATCTCTGACTTGCTTGCATTAAGGTGCAGGCAGTTTGTAGTCAACCAGTCGCCAATCACTTGCATGTCTTCCTTGAATTTGATGAGGTTATTTCTACACTCCTTAGAAAGCGCAATGACCAGTTGGGTGTCGTCGGCATAAGACACCAACGACAGCCCTCTTCTTTTTGCTACCAACGCCAAGAGTTGTACATAAACATTAAAGAGCATAGGGCTCAATATTGAACCCTGAGGTACCCCATGACAGATGGCATACTCCTGGGAGTGGTAAGGTGGTACCATGATCTGGAGGGACCTACTTTCCTGAAAAGAACAGAACCAGGCGAAGGCCTCACCTCTGACCCAATCCCCTGCAGCCGCCGAATTAGTAACTCTTGAGAGACGGTGTCGAAAGCGGGACTCAAGTCAAGAAGGATTAAGGCCGCGGAGTTACCATCATCCAAGCTACTGCGAATTTCTTTGATCACTGCCAGCAGAGATCTGAAACAATTTTGAGAGGAGTCCAAGATTTTATTTTACTCTACAAACTCAGTGAGAATATGGTTTACATAACATTCCGTAGCTTTAGCCAGAAACGGCAGCTGAGTTGCCTGGCTCTGAGGGTTCTAAAGATAGTTTCTTTAAGAGTGGTATTACCTTGGCATGCTTCCAAGATGGAGGAATGGAGGCAGATGACAAGGATAAGTTGACCAGATCTCTTGCCACTGGTAAAACAGAGTTATGGAATTAGCAAATGTGGGCGGTTCTTAAGGGATCAGCTGGGGAGCCTGATTTTATTCTCAAGAAGAGAGATTCAGCCTCAACAAGAGATAAGTGGGGAAAGGAGTACAATGTTTTTTTTATATTAGGGTCACTATCCTCAGACCCATCTACCATACTGGCACTAATAGAGGCCATAGGAAAGCCGTTATAGATATTCTCAACCTTACGCACAAAATACTTAACCAATTCATCACACTGAGCATTAGAAGTAATTGGAGAGCCAGCTTTCTGGTTAGGGCATTTCATAGTCTTAAGAAGTGAAAAAATCATTTTAGAAGGATAAATACTGTTCACTATTTTACCAGCGATATACTCTGCTCTAGCTTTCGGGACCAGCTTGTGGTAAGTGTTTATTGAATCTCAATATTTTCTTTTTGCTTCTGAGTCGTAGGCACGCCTCCAAACTTGTTCACATTTATTGCAGGTTTTTTTGCTATACTCAGGGTTATTAAACCATGGATTGGACTGTCCTCTTTCTTTATTAGGACTAAGTTTGGCTGGAATAAAACTATCAAGAGCTTGGATCAGCCAGTCCTTGAAAAGCATATTGGTTGATTCTATGTCCGGTGGCAGCTGAGGTTTCATGACTAAGCTATTGCTCCTTAAGAAGGATAGCATCTAACTTATACCACGGTTGTTTCAATGTTGACCATGGATGATACTGATTTGGCTTACCTAGCCAACAATAGGAAAAAGGAACAAGGAAATTATCCGTCTACTCCATGGGAATCGGGGACGCAACATTTATGGAGCCTATATTGGAGAATATAGGATCCAACAAGTGCCCTGCTATACGAGTAGTATCAGAGATACATTGGGTCAGCTGGCAGGCCTCTACGTTTGCTTTAAAACATGAGATGCCTGTTTTACCATTGTCTTCAAGATGTAAGTTAAGGTCTCCTTAACCCACATCTGCATAATGTTGTACATCTCATTAGAGCTAACAGCTGGCTTCCCCCCCACCCACATTCGTTCAGATCAATAGGCTCGGCGTCACCTCAAGAATCCCTGTGATTGCAAGTCCTCAGCCCCATCCACCCTCCCATTTAACTCTCCTTACCACCTTGGGACTAAGTCGCTTTACCCCACTTTCACAGCCAACACCTCTCGCCCAGGCTGCTCATGAGTATCAAGCAGCAGACCCCCGGGCCACCAGGAGCGATCAGGTCCAAGAGTGTCTCATAAAGTCATTGCAAGTCCTCCGCTCCAACCCATTCTCCATGGCAGAACATGGCCGCTCCCCCGGATTTAGAGGGGAGGACAGAGTGTCCTTACCGATCTGTGATCGTGTTCTCAGGTTCCTTGTATTACGGAGATCATTCTGGAGTCATATTAGTCTTGCGGCTCACTCTCCTCCATTGACTTCCCCCCACTTGGTCTCGTTGTATTCCCAAATTTAAAGTGACTTGCAAAACTGGGAATTCACCAAAAAGATATGCCTCCCCAGGAGAGGCGAACGAGAAGAATTATCTTTATTTCTACTTGTTTTTTGTGTTTTTTAAAAATATTCTGTAGCACACATAGAAAGAGGAAAAAGCCTCTCAGGATTGTTTTTGTGCAGGAAGGTTCGCTTTCCTGCACAAAAACAAAACTACGTACAACATAGGCACCAACGCTAGGCTGCCAAAGCTGCACCAGTGCAGGGGGAAAATATAGAAATGTGCCGTGTTGGATAAATATGGTGTATTCCTGTCTTTTCTCTGTGATGCCGGGCAATGCAGGAATGGGACTTGCTGCATTGCCTTGCACCACAAATTCCATAAATATGGCCCCAAATTTTCACGGAGAGCGAAAGAGGGAAAAGCACACAGATTGGTAAGACGAAGCAAGAGAAAGACAGCACCCCTCAAGAGTGAGTTCAAGGGGCAGGGAGTGTTTGTCGATAGATTAAAGAGGCATGAGGTAGATTTAAGGCTACCAGCCTTGTTATTAAGCGCACCAATGTTTAATTGCACCGGCTGCCGTACTGGGCACTCTTTTAAAAATTCGTCCCTCCTGACTCACTGTTGATCGTGGGTGTCGAGGTGGGCTAGCAAACAGATTATCAGCTGGGCCAGATCTGGGCCTCAGCCCTGGCACTAAGAGCTGGTACACGAACCAAGCCCTGAAAATATGACATGTAAATCATGTGACAAAAATCACCCTAGAGTTTGATAGGTTTTCTTCCAAATTGAAGAAATCGTATTGTTTTAGCATGCGGAAGCGTTTCACCATAGTACATCAGACAATTTGAAATCTATTGAAAGAGGGTGTAATGATGTATCTTTTCTTCCCCCAATAACTCTCGGAGTCGGGTATCAGCGTTACTCTCTTTATTAAGTCGTAACATACAAGGAGCGCATAGCATGTCCTTCGCCCAGCCTGCTCGCGCTCTAATGCCGCGCTACGCACTCATGCCGCACTACGCGCCTCGCGCCCCTACGTAGCCATACGTCACGTGGCCACGTGACGTACCACGTTAGCGCACTCACTACATATCTCCCCTTTTTCCAACAACTATATGTACAAGTCCTGGCTCATATCATAGTCTCTGAACCTCGCTGGTGGGACCACCGCCCTGCCCCTTCTCGTCAGTCTTACCGGGGATGGGGCGGTTGTAGCTGCTTCTCCTTGACCACCACCTAGCGCAGCTGCGCTGGTCTCTCTCTGATCTCTGTCCTCTTCAGTCTGCTGCTCCCCACTCGCCTCTTGATCTTCTTGCCTTCTCTCGCCAATATCTAGATCCTCTCCCCCATACTCACAGGGGTTATCATTGCTGTTCTCTCCTCCTTCATTTCCGTTGCCTTTCCAGCGGAGTATTTTGTTGCACCTGGCCATGCGGTCCTGTGACCACACATTGCCGTCACTTAGCAAGGCCGCCCTGCCTTTAACTTCTACTACTTGCAGGGGCTTGCTGTATTTACTTTCCCCTTTTTTCAGCAATGTGGCCAGTCTTACTCTCACCCATTCTCCTTTCTCCAAAGCTGTGTCCTTCACATTCCTTCGTGCACCATAATGTTTAGTGTACACCGCTTGTGCTCTCTCCAGGTTGGCTTGCACCACTGCCGGTGACCACTCACTCTTAATTACTCTTTCTTTCCATATTCTGTTGTCCTGAGTGAAAGGCTCCCGGCCTCTAAGGATCTGGAATGGACTGTAACCAGTGTTCGTGGGCGTTATCCGGTACGCCCACACCATGTGCCAGATCTCTGCTTCCCAGTCTTTGTTGTCTGATATCGCCGCTTGTATCGAGCCCATCACCACTCTATTAAAACGCTCCACCAAGCCATTGCCCGCAGGATGATATATGGACGTGTGTTTTGCCACAATTCCGTTTCTCTGCATGAACTGAGACCATTTCTCAGACCGGAACTGAGGTCCATTGTCGCTGAGGACACACTTGGGGATGCCCTCTCTCACGAATGTCTCTGCCATGAAACTCACTATCATTTCCGTGTCCATGGATTCCTCGATCTTCAATTCCGGCCATTTGGAATAGCGATCCATCATTACACATATGTACTTCTGTATTCCTTGTGCGTTTAGCACCGGACCTAGTATGTCTATGGATAGTTCCTCCCACGGATTTTGTGGAGGATCTATTTTTCCCAGGGCAGGGCGTAATGGTTTCAGTGTCTTGTCTGCGCCCTGGCACCTTGGACATTCTCGAACGTGTCTTTCTGCCCTTAGGTCCATTCCGGGCCACCAATAATTCTGCTTGGCTCTTAGCTTCAACTTCCCCGCACCCAGGTGGCCTTCGTGTAACATGTCCATTAATCGAGCGATCATTTTTTCCGGAGGTATGACTCTCTCCCCTCTGTAAACAAATACGCCCTGGTCATCCATAGATAGTTCCTCTCTCACTTCGAAGTAGGGGACGAGGCTTCGCCCCGTCTTGCTTTTGTCCGGCCACCCCCGTACTATGTGTGCCTTCACTTCTCCTAGGACGGGGTCCTCTTCGTAGGCCAACTTCCATTCTTGCTTGCTTATGGACGATTCTAGATCTTCGGTGAGTGCAACCCACTCTTCCGCCGTCTCACCGCCGTCTACGTCGGGTTCCATAGCTGCCGCCCGGCTCAGGTAGTCCGCCACCTTGTTCTTATTCCCGGGGATGTGCTCCACATCATATCGGAATTCCATCAATTTGAGCGACATTTTCGAGATCCTCAGCGTTGCATCTGCGTGTCCGCTGGATGTGAGTACCTTGAGCAAGGGCTTGTGGTCGGTCCTCAATCGGAACCTGGTGCCCCACAGGAACTGCCGAAACCGGGACATGGCCCACACCACAGCTAACATTTCTTTTTCGATCACACTATACTTCTTTTCAGTGTCATTAAGGGTGCGGGATGCAAAGCATATTGTTTCCACTCTCCCCTGGCCGCGATCCTGCATGAGAACTGCGCCCAGTCCTTTATCACTGGCATCCGTTGTGAGTATCGTGCTGCCTTGGGGGTCAAACCCCTGTAGAGGGATCGCTCCTGCCACTTCTCTTTTTATGCCCTCAAATTCCTGCTGGGCTTCCTCTGACCACCGGAATTCACTGTTCTCTCTGGTCAGTAACCTCATGTGGTGAGTCTTCGAAGCGAAATGTTCTATGAACTTCCCATAATATTCTGCCATGCCCAGGAACGACCTGACCTCCTCTTTGTTGGCCGGTGAGGGTGCGTCGCAGATTGCCTTCACATTCTCCCTCTTGGGGGTCACTCCTCGTGCACTTATCTCGTGGCCCAAGTACGTCACCTTTTCCATTCCTATGCGGCACTTAGCCCACTCTGCCGTGAGGCCCTTCCTTTCCAGGATACTCAGTACCGCGTCTAGTTTCTTGTCGTGGTCGGCTTTGTCGCGACCCATCACCAATATGTCATCTTGGAAGTATTGGACTCCCCGGACGTCCTGGAACAACTGGTGCATTAGTTTTTGGAACACCGCAGCCGCCGAGGCTAGCCCGAACGGCATGCGGCGGAATCGATAGCAACCGAAGGGAGTTATGAATGATGTCAAACTGCGACTCTCCGGGTGTAGTGCGATCTGATGGTACGCCGATGTTAAGTCTATGGTGGAGTACCACTGAATGCCCCTTGTGCTGGCCAGCATTTCTTCTATCCGGGGAAGGGGGAATTTCTCTACCACAATATTTTTGTTCAACTCGCGCAGGTCTACGCATAGACGGACCTTGCCGTTGGGTTTCTTCACCACCACCAACGGCGCCAGCCATTCGGCACAGGTGATCGGTTCGATGATTCCCCTCTTCTCTAGCTGCCGTAGCTCCTCCTTCACGTCTTCCCTCACTGCCAATGGAATGTTCCTCACCTTGTGGGCCACCGGCACTGCTCCTTCTCTCAGTATGATCTTGTGTGCGAATTTGTCGAGCCTTCCTACTGATCCGCCAAAGACCGTTGGGAACCCCTTCATCCACCTGTTCGTGTCCATCGCTTCTTCCGGCTCCGTCATCAATATCTGCTCCTTGCCACCTGGGTCCAGTTTGATCCCCAGGTCTCCTTGGTCGAGCCACCCCAGGACCGAAGGGCCTTTCTCGGATACGTATAGTTTACACCTGGCCGCCCTGCCCCTGAATTCGAAGTTCAGTTTTCTGCACCCGGCCATGGGGATTCGATCTCCGTTATACGTGACGGGCGTATGTCCAGCTTATCCAGCTCGGGGCCCAGTTGCGGAGCAAACTTCTCCTCCCATACTTTTCTTGGAATTATGGTGTAGGGTGACCCCGTGTCTGCCACCACTTGGACTTCCACACCCCCTATCTTCATGTCCATGATCAGCTTCATCGTCCTCTTTCCGTCGGTGCCTCGGCCTTGGTTGTTCACGCTCAGAATTTCATCGTAAATGCAGAGGACAGTGACCACCTCCTCTTCGGTCACCTCGTTTGGCTCCTCCGCTTCCTGGTCCACGTACTTGACTGCGTTTTTGGAGGCCTTCTTCCTGCACACTTTTTCGTAATGGCCGACGATTCCACAAAACATGCATTTGGCGCGAAGCGCGGGGCACTTCCGGTCGTGCGCCTCGTGCGTCCAACTGCCGCACCTGTAGCAAGGTCGTTTATTACTTCCAGCTGGTTTGCCGGCGTGGCCTGGGCTGTTTTGCCATCTGCTCGGGCCCTTATCTGGCTGTTTCCGCGCCTGGTGATCCTTGTGAGTTTCTTCGTTGTCCACTTTGTTCACCACCCCGCTGGGCGCGTTCTCCTTCTTCGTGGCCGCTGCACACCTTCGCGCCAGTTCGGCTCTCTTGACTATTACTAGGACGTCCTTGAGCGAGGTGTCTCCTGCAGCCCATAGCTTGTCCTGTACGTTCGAGCACGTGGTGTGCATCACCACCTGGTCTTTTATGAATTCGCTTTCCCAGTTTGCGTACTTGCACGGGGCCGCCAGTTTCCTTAACGCCGCCACATACTCTTCCACTGTTTCCCCGGGTAGTTGTTTCCTTTGTTGGAAGTTAAACCTGTCCACTGAGACGCATACTGAGGGTTTAAAGTGTTCCTCCAGGTCTTCCATCGCGTGAGCATACACGTCGTCGTCCTCCGTCTCTCTCTTCTTAGGTACCAAGCTTTTGTAGATCCTCAGGCCTTCTGGGCCTAGGTTTAGCAGCAGTATGCACTTCTTTCTCAGCGGTTTGAACTTCTCCTCACTTTCATCTTCCAGCACTTCTATGAAATTATCTATGTACTCCTTCCAGTCCTCCCATTTCATGAGTGGCTCTCCTGGCCTGGGAAGGAACTGGACTGGCGCTATCGCATAACCTGCTTGTGTGGCCATCTTTTCGCCCCTGGGTGTGGGCAGCGTACCTTCCAGGCTTCTCGGGCTCCCCGGTGCACCGTCTTGTTCCTCCTTGTTGAGTAAGGGTGGAGGGCTGCTCCTTTCAGCCCTTTCCTGTTCAGGTGGGGTAGCCAGTGCGGTTGCCTGCGGGCCTCGACCGTGGCTGGTCTCCTGCTTCGGGTGTGCGTGGCGGTTCTCCGCCCTCTTGATCACCGTGCGCCCACAGTGCTCGGCTCCTCGTGCTGTTGGCTGCGTCGCGCTCCTTGTGGTGCCCGGTCAGGGTGTGGTCGCTGTGCGTCCCCTCGGGCCTTCTTCGCTCCCTCAGAGACTCCGCTCCGTTCCGCCGTTCTCCGCGTAGTCTGCGTGGTGGGGGTCGTGGGTCGTTATCCCACCCTCGTCGCCACTGTAATGATGTATCTTTTCTTCCCCCAATAACTCTCGGAGTCGGGTATCAGCGTTACTCTCTTTATTAAGTCGTAACATACAAGGAGCGCATAGCATGTCCTTCGCCCAGCCTGCTCGCGCTCTAATGCCGCGCTACGCATTCATGCCGCACTACGCGCCTCGCGCCCCTACGTAGCCATACGTCACGTGGCCACGTGACGTACCACGTTAGCGCACTCACTACAGAGGGACTTTTTAAACATGACTGAGAAACATTCTTGCCCCTGGTGACAATGCTAATAGTGAATTTAGAGGCAAGTGAGTTGCCATGTATACAGAATAGATGTCCTAGATTTGTATTATATGTGGGGCAACTTTATAGGCTATTGAATCGAAGACAAGACAGCTTTTTGTAAGGTACACATCTCAAACTCAAGTCTTTGAAGGTGCTCTTGTATGTGATAATGAACAAAAACGATGCTAGGTGAAATAAAGTATTTACCTAGGATCACACAATTTGGTCAAGCAGGGAAACTGGGATTAATCCCATATTTTCCAGCTTCGCACTATGCAATCAGCCACTAGCTCTGTATCTCTTTCTGCCATCATAGGGTATTGATTTAGGCTTAATTCTTGGACGAAGTGATTAGAATTTGGGTGAAAGGCAGAAGCCACGTTTTCATTTGAGCGGTTTTGCATAGAGTACACCTTGCCCAAGGAAATAACAGTGCTTCACAAAGGATACAGACTTAGGGCCCGATTACGATGCGGTTAGGAAATCTTCCCGACCAAATCGGTTTGGAAATGGTTTCTGACCCACTCGGATCGAGAGAGTCCGACTGACTGAGTACGATGCATCCGGATGCTTCCAGATACGATTTGGTTGAACTCCAATTGACTTCAATGGAAGCCTATGTTCTTAACCGCATCGTAATCGGGCCCTCGGTTGGGAAGACAAGTTCCCGATCCGATTTGGAAGGAGCAAATGCCGTTAGTTAAGAGTCCTTCCTGACCACATCATAATCGGGCCCTAGGTGGGAATGCTTTCCTAACCGCATCGTAATTGGGTCCTAAATTTGGTGTTCTGTTTTTTGGCACAGGGAGATTTGCTGGGATTCACAGGATGCTGAGCCTAGGCCAGGATACAAACCCAGCCCCCAACGATACATGTTCAGCAGTTGTAGCCACCAGACCACATTGCCTGCTGCGAAAGGTTGGTTGCTTTTGGACTTGAGGTTCCCAGAGAACCTTGTGCTGTGCCAGAGCCAGGCATTTTGCTCGAGCCTGGTGCCAGCTTCAGTGACTCCCCATCTCTAGTAAGGTGGATCCCAGAGAGGGTACTTGGAGCTAGCCGGCTTTCAGCCGCGACCCGTGGAGGGAGTTGCCGTGGGTCAGACAAGCGGGGCGGGGGAGGGGCAGAGTGGGGTGTGATAAACACCGGAATATGGATGATTGCAGGTAAGTAAATAATTAAATTAATAAAAACGAATTTCGTAGCACGCCCTGCATCGCATTTTGCATTGCAGGGCACGGAACGAAATTCGTTTAATTCATTTAATTGTTTGCTTACCTACAATCATCCATATTCCGGTGTTTATCAACCCCCCACCCTGCCCCTCCCCTGCCCCGCCTGTCTGCCCCACCACCAACTCCCTCCACGGGCCGCGGCTGCCGGCTTTTGAATGATAATGCTCCTGTAATGTGATTTATGTATTTACCTTTTATTTTTTATTGTTGAATTGATGTGTTCTATGCGCTGATCATTCGTTTTTTAGTGGTGTTATGTGGGGGGCACAGGGGCGGTTGCCCCGGGCTCAAAATTCTTAAGGACGAAAATGTAAAAAGAAAAGTGAAAGGATACTTGCCTTGCCCCGGGTACTGGTAATCCACACTATGCACCTGTGCAACAGTGGTGGATTATAGACTGCATTGCAAAGCAGACAGCAGCGGTCTCTGTCATACATAATAAGTGATGTATTATGTCTACAATGTTTATGTTACACGAACATTCTGGGACTATTCCATTTCTTGTAACAAACTGGCGCCTTCAGGTTGTTCTCTCACTTCTAGGCCCATCTCTCCACGAATCCCCTTTTCTGCTCTGTGATTTGGGAATGCTACTGGTCCCTTCGTGGGGGTGTCTTGGTGTTGCAATCACTTTCACGCACCTCTCCCTCTGGCCACGCATGGAGCAGGTGGGTTCTAAAGATATGCGTAAATCAGGTGCAGTTCGCCGAATATTTGTGAACTCTTTGAATTCCCCACATTTTAAGGGGGTTTGGGTCAGCAATGAAAGGATGCTCAAACTCAGGAGGAAATACCTGTCACAGCCACCGCAGGCACTGTCAAACACACGCGCGGTAGCTAGGCCGCGATTTCCACACACAGCTGTTTTTGCTGAAAGGTGAATTTTGGGGCTAGAAAAAAGCAGAAATATTGAAAGGCTGGTAACATGATTGTTTGCTTTTTGCTTCAGTACATGCTGTACGCAAGGAACGAATGGCGAGGCTCTGGCTGTTTTACGAGGAGAATACATTTGGGTCTCAGGTTTTAATTGCTTCTTTCAGTACATAATCAGAAAAGTACACACTGCAGTCCCATCAGTCGAACTGCCCTTTCCCGCTGTTCTCTTGCTGTCGTGCATCTATCTTAAAATACTTCACGTGCCCTTTCAGTAGACTTTCCTGCAAACACGCACCGAAATTACATATGCTTTGTGATAGATGAGGTAAGCGGGGCCGAAAGCGGCAGGCTATCACTGGGGAAGAAAATGGCGCCGAAGTTTCGGCTCTACATTCACACACTACAATATATTTCAATGAAATGCAAATGTATTATATATTACACATTGTATTGTATTGGATTGCAACTATACGGCCCTTACTACCTGTATGTGGTGTGGTGAAGCGCATGCCTACATGCGTAGCACGCTACACTGTGTATGGTGTGTAGTTGGAAGGGAGAGGTCTTTGTTTCGATCCTATGTAGGCAGTATTTTCAAGCCATAGGCGAGGACCACCTAGGTGGGCTTATCATGTTATGGGACACAGCGCTTAGCAGTGTGATGGATGAGGAAGTATGAGAGACAGGCGTGCAGTTTATGGTATACAGTAAGCTGGCAGCTGTGAGCAGCTCTGCAGGTTTGAATAGGTATTGTAGTGGTTTACGTCTGACAGCATGGTACTCCGGACAGGGGCGGCTCTGGGATCATGGTGGCCCTGTGCACGGAGCATAGGTAGGAGGCCCCGGAAGAGGGAGTCCGGGTGGGGCAGAGCGCGGAGGCCAGTGAAGAGGGGCGGGGGTCAGGGTGTTTGGAAGTTGAACAGAGCCGGAGCCCGCCAAATCCCTGCCAGGGGCCGCCACGCAAATATGTATCCATCCTCAGAGGATTATTATATTAAGAATATATATTGGCGTGGTGGCCCCTGGGGTTTGGTGGCCCTGTGCAGGTGCACAGCTTGCACATGCCTAAGGCCGCCCCTGCTCCGGAACACAGGGTTAGTAGGTTTTCTCTTTTTCGGACTATTGTTGCTTATTGTTACTACTAATAAGGAAACCATGCCATGCAATTTACTCCAATTTCTATGTTGTAGATTAAATTAATAGGAGTTAGGGTGATCTTTAATGGAAGCTGGGCGAATGTGAGTTTATGTGTTGGCTGGCGGTATTAATAGATGAGCTACAGGCGAAGAGGTATTGTTAGGTTGCAGGGGTATGATTTTAAAGGAGATGTTGTAATCTCGGAAATGAGGTGTGGGATATTTGAGGAGACAATAATAGAGATTAGGGCAAACAGGCATGTGGTTTATATTAGGCTGTGGTCAGAGAGAAGAGGCATGCAGAGCCTGGAAAAAGAGAGAGGAGGAAGAAGGAAAGAGAGGGTAGAAAAAGGAGAGCTGACAATAAGAAGTTTTATGGCAAAAAGCCAGTGTTCATACAGGGGTTCCAAGAATATTTTGGAGCCTTCTTGACATTGACAAAAGGTGCAACTGTGCAAAAGTTTTTTTGCGCACTTCTGTCTTGACACATGCACAGATGAAGTTCATGCCCTGATTAGCATACAAATTGAGAAAATGTCATGTACTCTGGTTGTACTACGGAATACAACACCAACAATATCATGGTTAAAGAATATGAAAGACAGAATATCAAGGGACAAAATATTGAAAGGTACGCTTGTATAGCGAAATATGTATTTACTATTACTGACCACATCCACGTACCTTGAAATATATGTACCATCTAGACTTGCTTGCCTTTAGACATTGTTTTTCAATATTTTTTTCTCAATATTCTGTCCCATCGATACTGTGGATTTGATATTCAAAGGGCACACCACGTACAATTTCACAAACATTTAATAAATGTACCCTATCGCGCTCCAAAACGTACAGATTCAGAACACCGCAAATCATTGAGCAATTTTATGACAGTGAACAAAGATGACTTGTCACATTAGGGTTTTGTACATGACTGCAGAGCCTACACATTTACCGTACATGTTCTAATGCCTCCCTGTTCAAAATGTACCTGTTGTGCGGCACTCCCACTTACTGTACACCTATGTAATGTACAATATTTTACCAGGCATGTGCGGTATCAGTTGTATTTAGGAAGGACTTATGCTGCTTCTGGTTTTGTTCTTCAGCCAAAGAAATAGTTTAAACTGCAAGCTCATTAGCTATTGAAGTTCTAGATTGTGCTATGACAACAATTTACAGTTTTGAAATTGTGTTAGCTTTTTTAATAGACATTAACGTCTGTTGTTTTATAGGTTTTTAGATTTGTTTAATAAATATTATAGTTTATATTGCAGTTACAATACCTTAACATCAGCTATTCTTCTACACAGTCAATAGACTGGTGCTCTGTTGGCTTCCTTCAGACCCATGAATAGGTGATGCTGGTCTTCCTCTTTTAGACCCTAGTGCGATAGTGGAGTGGGTATAGTGCACTACCATCTGTTGAACTTCCCCTACACCCCCAGGCATCACAGAGTCAAAATCTTTACTGCAGGAAGGACTTGATCTTACATAAACTAAGTATGTATTTATGTATGGGTCATTTCTGTAGCAAGAACCTATCAAATAGGCAGCTGTACAGGTTCAAAGGCACGCAAAACGTCAACAAATGATAGGAGGGTTAGCTGGGTTATAGATGGTTAATGCATTGTGATGTAGTCTTCAAAGGGGTGCATTTTTGACTCTTTCCTAGATTGGATTAGAGTTGGTTTGGCCCTGATGGATACGGCGATGTTGTTCGTAAACTAAACATCAGATCAATGGAGACCTTTCATGAGGCATAGTGTATTGCGGAGGAGGTACTGGTATACGTTAGTTGTCTATGTTCTTCAGGTGCTGACAATTCTGAATAATAGGATAACAGAACTGTTTCCCTCCGCCCTCACACCAAGGAAATGACGTTAGAGTCTATTATTAGTTATTTAAGTTGATACCACTAATAAACTACAGTGGACAATAATCCAGCCTCAGATGAATGTGAAAATGCAATTTTGAGCCATCTTAGAGAACTCAGGATCATGAAACCATTATCATTAGATCACAATTCCGAATTGCGGTCCAGTCCCTTGCAATATGGTGTATCTCAACTCACTTATATAATTGTCCGAAAAATTACAAAGCTCTAACAGAGACCGGACACAGAGGGCCCGATTCACAGAATGAACTTACTACTTTTGGCATTCACAGAATGCACTTACTACTTTTGGTATTCACAGAATGAACGTACTCATTTCGGTATTCACAGAAGTTAGGACTACTAACTTTAGGACTCCTAAATGCCTTCTGTGAATACCGAAAGTCTTAAAATTAGGTTTTTTCTCAATTTAGTAGTAGTAAAGTTAGGACTACTAACTTTAGGACGCCTAAATGCCTTCTGTGAATACCGAAAGTCTTAAAATTAGGATTTTTCTCAATTTAGTAGTAGTAAAGGCAGGACTACTAACTTTAGGACGCCTAAATGCCTTCTGTGAATACCGAAAGTCTTAAAATTACGATTTTTCTCAATTTAGTAGTAGTAAAGTTAGGAGTCCTAACTTTACTACTACTAAATTGAGAAAAATCCGAATTTTAAGACTTTCGATATTCACAGAAGGCATTTAGGCATCCTAAAGTTAGTAGTCCTAACTTCTGTGAATACCGAAATGAGTAAGTTCATTCTGTGAATACCAAAAGTAGTAAGTGCATTCTGTGAATGCCAAAAGTAGTAAGTTCATTCTGTGAATCGGGCCCAGACTGTCTGCTCTGCCACTCCTGCATGCGTGCACCTTCATGCACCACTGATCCCCGTCCTTGGAGGCAGCTTGTTTCTTCCCCGATTGGGACTCTTCCGGCACGTTCCATTATTCGCACAGAGGCTTGCAGGGCCAACTTTGACGCTGGTGGCGCCCAGTGCAACTGTCTCTTTTGGCCTTCTCCATGACCTCTTCCTTAGTTTCTCTCATTACCTGCCGCAAAATTGCCCCTCTCTCACATACATTACATTTGATTTGAAGTGCTGGTAAAGACTCAGCTATCCACATAAAATACAGATCTGTTCTTTGCAGCAGGCAGATTAACCCACAGTGCTACGTAATGGCGAGTCAAAACTGCCACTAGACAAAACTCTGATCTCTCCCTCTAGCAGGAACATTAACCGCAAAAGTTATCTTGTCATTTATGTTGCTGCTTGAAAGCTGGACTCACAAGGAACTCTGGAGCAGGTGCTTTTAAATCATAAGTTATTGCTAAACATAACGTCCCCCCCTAAGGTCAGTGCCACCGGCAGGGCAGCACCCAGTGTTTAAGCTGCCCTAAAGCCGGGCCTGGAGGCTTGCACCCATGAGTGCTTACTTCTCTGAATGTGCAAACTTTCGGTTGCCTACTAATGAATCTTTTTGGACAAGCACCCTTCCTGTGGTTCTTTGCATAGAGGCTGCTGTACCCCTACTTACCTGATGAGCCCAATTTCATCCTCTGCCTGGCCATCTCCTGTTGCCATCTCCTGTTTGAACCTCTTACATCTCTTGATGGTGTTGACCACTAGACATCTGCACTGGTGTTCCATTCATATCTGGCTTTTCTGTCAGTTGAAATGGGTCATCTGGCCTGCTTTCAGTCCATCCCTTGGATGTTTTCATTCAGAAGCCCTGATGATGCACTTTATATTGAGTTTGGTCAACACACCGTCTGTTTGTACTCAATAAACCAAATTACAACATACTCATAACGGTATTTTTGTAATCTTTAAACAGTCTATACAAAAGGCATTTCTTGATTATATTTTGGAGTTCCCTTTGTTCTGACACTTGATTTTTACTGAATACTTTGTCTGAGTCACTTGTGAGCCTCGACCTCAGTTTGTCACACATTCACTCATCAATGCATGGTCCATTGTATTAAAATTCTCCCTATGTTGGTACCTAGCAATTTGCTTTTCTAATAATACATGTCTGTTGATATGTACTTCTATATAGCGTGTGGTTGCATTTATTGCATTTGCGACATTCACTGTCCCCTTAAATAATATTTTTCTAGTCATGCCTAGGAACCAGAAAAAAGTAAGATAAGACACTTCTTGGGCTGTGCCTAACGTCTTTGGTACTCCTGTCTACAAGAGCACTGCTTGTCCGCCTCTGCTGCTGTTTCACGCCCCTACACTGGAACACACCACACCCGTAACACTTTGATCTAAGAATATTCACTTAGTGCCTCTTCAAAATCCAAGTTAAACCATCACACTTTCCACACTGAGGGCGTCATATAGAGTTTAGTGGAATGGGAAAACCGCCGTAAATCAGCATTAATCCCATTCCACCAAACCAGAGTTCCCCATTCTCAGTTAGAGGCGAGGGAACCACCAGATTCATGATGGCGGAGTCTCAGCAGGCTCTGACATTGAAAACTATGGCACTGTGGCAGGATCATCTCAGAAGAAGTCGATTACCCAAATTGCAAGCCATAGAAGTCCTACCCTTTTCTGAAGCTCTGTCAGAAAGGACATCTTCAGAATCAATGTCTCCATTTTGCACCTGAGCAAAACACATTCACCGGTCCTGTTCTTGCTCTCAGTGCGGTCCACACTAAAATGCACGTTAGACCAGTACCTACTTATTTTATTTTATTAATTTGTTAAGTACTGGGTTGTTACCTGGAGCCGCTTCGTAGCACTAGATCTTTCAGGGGCAATCTTTTTCGAAAAGAAGTTCTCATTCTGCATCAATGGAAACTTGTTTTGGTGTGTATACAATACTAGTTTTCCCGGAGAAAGGTCCTACATGGGGCCTTTTCCTTTGAACAGATGGATGAGAGGTCCATGGCACTTATAGCAAGTAGAAAAAGCATCTCTGAAGATGCTTATGTTCAGTTTTGTTTTGAAATATATGAAGCCTGTTTGGTTTCTTAGTTGTTGCCTTAGGAATGCCAGAAACCGGTCCTCGGAAGCTTGTTTCCGGTCCAGGGAAGGCATGGCTTGGCAGTTCGGGCTGGACTGTACCCAGGAGGCACTGGGTCAGACTGATTTGCATATGGCCATGTCTGAACGGGGGTGGTGTGGAGTGCAAAAAAACGATGGATTTAGGTCCAGATCTCTGTACTGGGGTGAATGTATGACATTGTTCTGCATTCTGTCCATCAACTGTGGTTTTTGCATTGTCACCCCGAGTGGGATGGGTATGCTCAGACGTGAGTCCCATGCTCTCCACACCACTGGATTCAAGCAAGCCGGGCTGAAGACGGCTGGAATGCCAGAAACCGGTCCTCGGAAGCTTGTTTCCGGTCCAGGGAAGGCATGGCTTGGCAGTTCGGGCTGGACTGTACCCAGGAGGCACTGGGTCAGACTGATTTGCATATGGCCATGTCTGAACTGGGGTGGTGTGGAGTGCAAAAAAACGATGGATTTAGGCCCAGATCTCTGTACTGGGGTGAATGTATGACATTGTTCTGCATTCTGTCCATCAACTGTGGTTTTTGCATTTGTCACCCCGAGTGGGATGGGTATGCTCAGACATAAGTCCCATGCTCTCCACACCACTGGATTCAAGCAAGCCGGGCTGAAGATGGCTGGAATGCCAGAAACCAGTCCTCGGAAGCTTGTTTCCAGTCCAGGGAAGGCATGGCTTGGCAGTTCGGGCTGGACTGTTCCCATGAGGCACAGGGTCAGACTGATTTGCATATGGCCATGTCTGAACTGGGGTGGTGTGGAGTGCCAAAAAACGAAGGATTTAGGCCCAGATCTCTGTACTGGGGTGAGTGTATGACATTGTTCTGCATTCTGTCCTTCAACTGTGGTTTTTGCATTTGTCACCCCGAGTGGGGTGGGTATGCTCAGACGTGAGTCCCATGCTCTCCACACCACTGGATTCAAGCACGCCGGGCTGAAGACGGCTGGAATGCCAGAAACCGGTCCTCGGAAGCTTGTTTCCAGTCCAAGGAAGGCATTGCTTGGCAGTTCGGGCTGGACTGTTCCCATGAGGCACAGAGTCAGACTGATTTGCATATGGCCATGTCTGAACTGGGGTGGTGTGGAGTGCAAAAAAACGATGGATTTAGGCCCAGATCTCTGTACTGGGGTGAATGTA
Source organism: Lissotriton vulgaris (assembly GCF_964263255.1). NCBI lineage: Eukaryota > Metazoa > Chordata > Amphibia > Caudata > Salamandridae > Lissotriton > Lissotriton vulgaris. The sequence goes on from NC_141691.1 coordinate 1,735,103,090, forward strand.
TGACATTGTTCTGCATTCTGTCCATCTACTGTGGTTTTTGCATATACCAGGCCCTAAGCCTAATTGTTTATCATGTAAGAAGTTGTTGGATTCAATGAAATGAAAGCTTGTAACTGAATTATGACCTCACGTTCTCGGATTTTGCTTTTGAAGGAAAGGTTTGAGATTGTCTGTAGTTCAGGGGAATGTGAGTGGGATGCAACGGTGCCCCAATATTGAGATATGTGCTCCATGTGTGGATGGGGAATGGGGCCAGAGACTCTAGATGGAAAAGTTTATCAAATAGGGAAAGTCCAAATATTGTGTGGGGAAGCTCAGCGTCTGTTTATTTTATGGCAATTATCAGGACAAGGACAGTACAGACCTGAAATTGGATGGGAAGGGAGTGATGAAGATTGGAGATTCCAGGTGAAACCTCATTTTCAGGGTTGACTGGTTACCCCGGGTTATGTTGGTCACCCCAAAACCGGTCCCAGGATGCTTTTTACCGGTCCAGGGAAGACCTGGCTTGGCAGCTCGGGCTGGACTGTCCCCATGAGGCACAGGGCCAAGACTGATTTGCATATAGCTGTGTCTGAACTGGGGTGGCGAAGTGAGCGAAAGAATGATGGTGGATTCAAGCCAGATCTGTGACTGGGGGTGAGTGTCTGAAAAGTTTCAGCGCTCCGTCCATCATCTCCTTGTGTTTGTTTTGTGGCGATGCCCACTGAATTTCCTACCTCACAAACACACTCATTTTCTATTTACTATAATAATGCTATAATAGTAATTAGATAATTAGTGAAGCCTGACTAGCTGTCATTTTCTCTGACCCTCGCTTGAGGGTACATGCTGGTACATGCGCTAGTGTGCGTATGCATCTACCGTACCTTTGCTGGCTAAATTACTGCTAACCTCAATCCAGCCCTGGCCTGCCATTATTCAGGATCTCCTCGCCAAACTCTTAGATGACTCTGAGCAAGAGTCACTTTTTATTGTGGCCCGGGTGCTTTAGCTTTCATCTGGGGTTGCCTATCAATCACAGAGTGGTCCTGGTGCTTTAGGCTGCCTATGTAGGCATCCTGGTGGTGGGAAAGTTTATAACCATGTTACCTGGGTCACAGAGTCATGGGCTCTGATGACTCTGTGACGTCGGGCCACATGTAGCAAACAGACACATTGCCAGCCGCGGCCCTTGGACGGAGTACCGGTAGGGCAGAAAGGTGGAGCGGGGGAGGGGCAGGGTGGGGGGTGCTATAAACCGGAATATGGATAATGGGAGGTAAGCAAACAATTTAATTAATAAAATGAATTTTGTAGCACGCGCTGCATCGCTTAGCATTTTTCTGTATAGATGCATCAGTTTCCCTGCACCTGCCTGAAAAACCCTTGTGCCACCATAGATACGCCGTATTTACAATATGGCGCACTAAGGCGCAAGGAGTGAAAGAAGCGTCAGAAATTCTGATGCATCTGTTGGCGGAAAAGTCATGCAGTGCTGGAGTCGTGTCGCAAGCACAACGCAACTCTAGTTGCAGCTTATTCCCAATAGACTGCGTCACTCCTTATGCCTGCTTCAAGGAGGTGTAAGGTTTCAACGCAGTGGCGTACTAGAAGTCACGCAGTGAAATCTTGCCGATTTCACTGCGTCAGTTTTACAAGGATTTCCTGCGTGGGACAGCCCACCCTGCATACATTATACCTAACTGAGGTATAATGTCACGCAGGGCTTTACAATGTGACGCATCTCCCTAGATGCGTCACGTTATAAATTTGCCTTATTTGTTATGCTGCTGTTGCATCACAAATGTGACGCAACAGCAGCGCAAAAGTGCCACAAGGGGCTTGTAAATCTGCCCCATTATCTGTAAAACAAAATTCTTAGGTCAGCATCCCGTGGGCTTTAGGACGCCGAGGTACCTTGTCAGTGGAAAGTACTGTAATGTGTTTCATTGTAATGATCAAATCTGTGAAATATTGGCATGTAAAGATTCCACAGGCCTGCTTTCTTTAACTAACGACCACACTGCCTCCTGCTGGCAAGCACAGACATTTTGCTCATTTTTGCAGTGGTCAACGGGATTTTCAAGCCAAGGTAGCACAAAATAAAATAGCGATATGGGGAGAGCGGCAGGGAGAGTGGGAGGGGGAATAAATAGTACCTCAATCACGTAGGGAGCAGCACAGTGGCACTGATTAACGTTAATCAATCTGCGCTTGGTCTGTGCTCCACAGAGAAGCGAATAAGTGACATTTGGTCTGCGATGACTATTTAAGGAAGCTTTAAAAAAGAGGGACACTGAAGCGAACAAATGGTAACCATTGGGAGGGCTCCAAGCCCTTTTTTGAAACAATAGTGTCTCGCCAGGAGGACGCATGTGCTAGCACGTGCTCTCGCAGGAGCGACCCTAAAAATGTAAGCCTGTAGTTCTGGACTAACAAAGGCAAGATCTTAGAAGGTAGTGCCTTTTACCTTGTTCTCCCTCAGATGTTAGAAACAGCAGGTCATTTATTAAGTCTTGGAATGGGTTTCTTACTCATTCTCGCTCAGCAAATTCCTCTGTCCTGGTGCATGGAGCTCCTTGAATTCACCAGCATACCTGGCTCCCAGACCAGCTTCTATGACAATCTGTGGCAGTTGAAGGCATGCAAAATGGCTTCTAAAATTTACATTTTCACATCCATTGATCCAGTCACTACTGGGGGTGGGTGTAGCTCATGTAATTCTGTGTAGCATAGTCACGCAGAATAACGTAAAAGTTCTGCAGGATTCTAGGAAATTACGCAAGAAAAGTAATTCTGTATTTAGTGCAATTTTCTTAGCACAAAATGTTTCCTCGCTTTTAAAATGGACATGAGGATGCATTCTCCACTAAGAAATATACGGCCACATGCATCAATGTTGCCGCTTGCGAATCCTTAATTGCAAAAATTAAGGAATCGCAATAAAGAATTCGCAAACGGCAATGCATCAAAATTTCGCAAATATTTTTGAGATTCCTTATTTTTTCTTAATTGCGATTTTAAATTTGCGAATCGCAATTAAGGAATCCCATTCCCATTGATTCCTATGGGCCAAGAGGCCCATAGGAATCAATGGGAAGGCATTCACAAATTGCGATTTTCAATTTGCGAATCGCAAATTGAAAATGCAATTTCAAGGGTGCAGGGGGGGTCCAAAGAACCCCCCCCTGCACCCCTGAAATTAAACTTAAGTGCCATTTACACACACACATGTCTCAAGGACATGTGTGTGTGTAAAATGCAACTTTCAAAAATGCAATTTTGTGCATGTTTGTAAGCTTTCGGTAAATTAGCATGAAGTCCAACTTCATGCTAATTTACCTCTTCCAAATTGCGAATTTGCAATTCTGAAATGATCATGCATTGCATTTAAGAAATCTCAAATTGCGATTTCTAAAATTGCGAAAATAGCAAAAAAGCTTAATGCATCCCAAATCAATTAATTGCATTCGCAAAGGGCCGAATTTTGCGATTCGCACTGTTTGCGAATGCAATTCAGTTTGATGAATTTGGGCAATAGTGCTAAATGTCACAGAACATAAACAGCAGTGCGAGCAGCTGCTTGCACTCACCATATGTGCCTTTGTGGTAGTATTTTCCCATTACTCTTAGTGATGCGAACGGAATGGGAATTATCACGGTATTATCGGTAAGTCTGCCAAGCAGTTACTGAAATTACTCTGATTGCTCTGCCGTAATTGAAATTCCACCCAGGCCTAGTCACTATAGTAGGGATAGTTCAGCTCTGTGAAAACCAGTATCCTGAAAGATGTGTAGTATAGGGCTTTCCGTAAGGCAACTCATTGTTCTCACTGGGTTTTTGTATCTTCCTCACAGGCTCCACCAGGTAATTATTGGCTCTTGCTGGGATCTGCTTTCCTTGCCAGAGCCGGACCATCATCTTTGTGAAGGTATTTTTTTGCTAGAGCCTTGACCTCAATCCACTGGCTTTGTGTTCCTTCTCTTGAGCCACAGGCAGATGCTCTGGAACTTCATTGGGAGGGGGTCTCAAAGACATATTCATGGTTGGGATATCAGTTCAAGACCTGAAACACAACCACTTGAATCAAAATAGATGATGTATTTAGAAGGAAAATAGGAGAGACCAGCCGCAGGGAGACAGAAAGTAAAAGGCTGATAGCTAACATTTTGACCACCAAAATGCCCATGAAATTTCCTACAAGGATGTAGCAGCTTTCAGAGTGGTGTGGGGAATAGCTCCTTTGCCTCTGAGGTTGGAGGGTGGTGAGCGTACAAGTACTTAAAGGAGAGAACAAGAGTGGCAACCCTAGCTATCTATGATGATGACCTTAGGGCACCAATTTGTAACCCCCGAATGTGTGTTAAGAAGCACTGGTGGAGATGTGGTCCACGGCCTAACAAGCAGGCATGTTCTGGAGGCACTTGGCTTGGTGTATGTGGGCGGGGAGATATGCCAGTGGATGTACAAGCTGTAAGGCCCTTGTTAGACCTGGCACCTTGGCGTGAGTTTCCCTTCCACTTTTTGCTGATGTGCCTCCGATGTTTTGCTGGTTTTCCGATACTCAGGGCACTGCGCCACGGCCGACCCGTGCCGCAGTGCAAGTGCTCCCTACTGTAAATTGTACATGCGATTGGTATCCATGATTGGTTCGTTGGATTTACTGTGAGTCCCTAGTAAAGTGCACTAGGAGTGCCGGGGCTTGTAGATGCCAATACTGCTAGTGGGCCTGCAGCGCTGGTTGCGCCACCCACCGAAGCAGCCGTAAAGATGTGTCTGGGAACTGCGACCGCAGAACCCGTGTGCGGTCTCGTACTGTCACGCTAGCTGGGCAAGTGCACCCACTTGCCAGCCCCTGAACCTTCCCTTGACTACATATTAGTCACCCCTATGGTAGGCCTGCGGGCAGGGTGCGTTGTAGATGTAAGGTAGGACAGGCCCTGATGTGTGTGGCATGTCCTAGTAGTGACTTACAACCAGAATCGTATTTCACTATTGGAGGCTACCTGCTTCCATTAGGCCAGACTGAGCTGCTGGAATTATTACACCCTATAATCCCAGCAGGCTCAAGGAGCATGGTAGCGCGTCGTGTTTAGTATGCCTGAACTCAGGATGATAAAATATTTCTTGTAGTCAAGTTTATTTTAGTATCCTGTGTTTGCAAAGGCTACTTTTAGAAAGTTAGCCTTTGCTTGCCTAGCCATTTCAGCCCGCCTCTGCTGGTATGTGTATCTGACTGTCTGGGATGTGTGAGTGACAGGGCTGGGGGATGACAGGTGGTGAATGCGCAGATTACACCTTAGTGGGAGGTAGGAGTGGCTCTTGACTCTGGATCTTGCTGTGCTCTGCCACCACAATGCTGGCTCCACCCTCCTGGAGAGCGACTGATGACTCAGCCGACACCTGGCCCAGGAAGGGCGAAGCCCCATCAACAAGGTACTCTGGCTGCCCCTGTCCGCACAATGCTGGCTCCACCTCCTGTGGGGCGTCTGATGCGCCTGCCCCTCACACTGAAAGCAGAAGTCGGAGTACACCCACCAGGGTACTCAAGGACTGAAAGTGGCTATACAAAGGCCCCCCTGGCCTGCGAGAACAAAAGAAATGCAGTATAAGAGAAGGAGCCCTGCTCCTTGAAAATTAGATCCTGTTTGGGCTACAGAAGGAACTCTGCCCGACGAGAAGGACCGTGAAGGTCAAGGAAGAGTGCTGTCTCTTGCCTGTGTCTGGTGCCTTGCTGCCGAAGGAGGGGAAAAAGGAAAGACTGCGAGAAGACTTTTGCTTTACAAGACTTTGTGCCAAACTCTGTTAAAAGATCTCCAAGGGCTTGCTGCTGAACTTGCCCCCTGACCAGCGCCCCAGGACCAGTGGGCGCTACACCCTGAAGAAAGCGACTGTGTGTGCTGCTATCGCTGCAGTACTGACAGAGGGGTCTGGGAGCGCTGGGCAAGCCTGCCACGCTCCCCGTAATCCAAGGCATCGATATCCTCCCGAACACCGTGACCGGGACCCAAGGCAACAGCGAGAGCAAAGTGAGGTCCAGCCGCCGCTGGCCTGAACACCGTGACCGCACCTGCACCGGGAACCGAGAGCAAAGCGAAGGAGGACCCGTCCGGTCCAAGCTCCCGAGCTGACTGTGCTTCGAGCCGTCAGCCCACCTGCAAAGACGGACAGCCGCCCTGTGAGAACCCCCCTCTGGTCGGTATCCTGCCCGACAGCTCAGCTGTGAGCGCACAGCTGCAACCGGCCCTTGGCTGGGTACGTCCTGCACTTGGGGACCGTACTGCCACTGGCCGCCACCACAACAGCCGCCGCCTCCAGGGTCGGAGCGGACGACGAGAAAAGGACCCTGCCGCCACAGAGCACCGCTGCCCCCGATGACCCGTGACCTGCTCGGCTGAGAGCCGCAACGAACAGCGACCCCGGGAAGGCAACGCGACGTGGGACAGCTCCCCTGGAAGCCGCCCGCTCCACAAGAACTTTGTTGAACCGGCCAGAAGGCCCTAAGGAACGCTTATTGCTAGAAAGAACTGTGGCAACTTGAACTAAGTAACTTGGAACCGCTATTTGAAAGTCTGATAACTGTATTCATAAGCCTGCTTGAAGTTTATATAAAGATATATATTTTTACAGAATACAGTTTGGTCTCATTGTGTGGTGGGTTGGTTGTGAGGGTGTAATATTGCAAGTGTTTAACCCTATGTGCCCCAAAGATTAGCCTACGACTGCTTAAGCCACACTACCCAGAGGGTAAGCAGAGGTTGTCTGGAAGGTAACCCTCAGCCCTGACGAGGAAGAGAGAGTCCCTGCTTGTCGCTAGTGTTACACTGCGCCAACTAGAGCCTCCCCCTTCCTACATTGGACGCAGCGGTGAGGATTTTCGAATTTACACTTGCAGTATCTATACCTTAGCTTCTGACCATTGCACAGTGATTTCAGTCCAGTTACTTGGCCACAGGTTTTGTTGAAATTTTGCCGAAAGAAGATTCCGAGTGTAAGAGCCATGCCGGGCACGAAGAGCCTGGATGGAGCGGAATCCACGACCTCTGAGGTGTTGGAGGTGGAGTGGGACGCCGCGAAGCTGGATAAATACACCAGAGCTGAACTGAAGTTCTTTTGCAAGAAACTCAAGGTTCCGCACGTTGGTTGCAAGAACAAGCCAGAGCTCTACAAGGCCCTGAAAGCCTGGATAGAGTCCCGAAAGGCCCCGGAGGATCAAGATGCCCTCGCGGAGCAAGATGCAACTGAAGAACAGAATGCACCTATGGATCTGGTGGATCTCGAAAGGCAAGACAGCGTGCACAGCTTTGGTAAAGGCCTGTCGCCAGAGGAGCTGGCAGACAGGAAAGAAACAAGGAATCACGAAAGAAAGCTGGCAGAATTAAAAATCCAACTGGAGCTTGAAACAAAAAGAATGGCGCTGGAAGAGCGAACGCACCAAATGGATTACGAAGTGAAAATGAGGGAGATGAGTCTGAAGGAGAGAGGCTTGGATCGTCCTCCCTCTGGTGGCAGCACATCGCCAGTGCAGGTAGAGTCAAGAGTGCACATCCCTAAGGACGTAGTTAAAGAGTTCTTTAAGGGGGATGACATAGGACAGTGGTTTAGGGCATACGAGGTAGCCATGTCCTCCCACCGGGTCCCTGACAAGGATTGGGGAGCGGGGTTGTGGGGAAGGTTCCTTAGCGAAGGGCGAGATACCTTGCTAGATTTGCCCGTTGAAAATCAGAGATCCTATTCCCACATGAAAGAAGCTTTAATGAACAGGTACGGGCTTACCCCTGAAATGTATAGACAGAAGTTTAGGGGATGTACTAAGCGGCCTGGGAATACGTATGTGGAGTATGTGACTTATTTTTGCAGAGCACTGGATGGTTGGGTGAAGGGTAGCCAAGTGAATGATTTTCAAGGTCTCTTTAATTTAATTGCATGGGAGCACTTGTCTGATCACTGTTTTCCTGAGTTACGCCAACACCTGATCGATAGCAAGCTGTCCAACCCGAGGAAGCTTGCTGAGGAGGCGGACCGCTGGCTCAGCACCAGGGTCCACAAGGGTCCAGTGGGAGACTCCGCCAAGAGTGGGCAGGGTCCCCAGCAGAAGAGTGGGGGGGACAAGGGGGGAAAACAGAAAGGGTTCCAAAAAGGCCCCCAAAGTAGTTCCCAGGGGAACCAGCAGCAAGGTTCTCAGCCTCCCCCACCCCCGAAGCAGAATGGGGCCCGACAGGTAAGCCTGTTCCAAAGGGGCCCTTCAATTGTTACAAATGTGGCAAGCCTGGGCACATATCCAGTGACCCCAAGTGTCGCCTGTTTGGAAAACCCGCACCCACTGGTGCTCCGCCCCGTCAAGTGACTAGTGTTCACTTAGGAGAAGAAGTGATGGTCCCGGGGGGTGGAGATCCCGTTCACATGACCCTAGTCTCGCTAGGAGACAGTGAGATGATCCCTACGAGCTACCTGCCCTCTAACACTAAGAAATATGGGCAGTTGGTGATCATCAATGGCAAGGAAGCTGAGGCTCTTAGAGACACAGGAGCCAGTGTGACTGCAGTGAGGCAGCACCTGGTGTCTCAAGAGCAGGTTGTACCCCAGGCCTACTGTAGGGTTATCAACGCTGATAATTCGGAGAGTCAGTGTCCGATGGCTCAAGTTCCCTTCGAGTGGGGGGGGGGTCTCTGGTACTCTACAGGTCTGTGTAAGGAAAACCATGCCTGTTGACTGTTTGCTAGGGAATGACTTAGAGCACTCCCCATGGGAAAAGGTGGAGAAGACGACTCACCTGCGGATGGTGGGTCTGCCTGACTGGGCGTGCGTGACCACCCGGTCAATGGCAGCCAGTAGGGGTGATCAAGAGGTCCTGGGGCCTGAAGGAGAGGCCCAGGAACCGGCCTTAGGGAGAAGGCGCAGGGGGCGCGGGAAACCGGCCCCTGAAGTTCCCACGGTCCAGGAGGAAGCAGACCTTGAGGGGGATGCCCTGGAGCCTACAGGGGAACAGATTGCCGAACTGGGGGACCTGCCTGAGCTGGCCCATTGGCAGCAAGAAGGAGGACCCTCCAGGGAGGAATTCTGCAAGGAGCAGAAAGAATGCCCTTCTCTCGTGGGTATGCGGCAGCAGGCTGCAGACCAGGCCAATGGTGTTCAGGCCAAAACACATTATGTGTACTGGGAGAACGACCTCCTGTATTCAGAGCCTAAGACTGCTGAACCTGGGTCAGCCCGTGTGCTGGTGGTACCCCAGAAGTTCAGAGCCTTCCTATTGGGTCTGGCTCACGATGTGCCTTTAGCAGGACATTTGGGGATGGACAAGACCTATGACAGGCTTGTCACCCACTTTTACTGGCCCCAAATGCACAAGAGTTCAGACGCTCATTGTAGAACCTGTCCGACTTGCCAGGCAAGTGGGAAGACCGGAGGGAAGAACAAGGCTCCCCTCCAACCCTTCCCTGTGGTCGGTACGCCATTCCAGCGAGTGGGTATTGACATCATTGGGCCTCTGGACCCCAAGACAGCCATGGGCAACAGGTTCATCCTGGTCTTGGTGGATCACGCCACCCGGTACCCTGAAGCCATCCCTCTGAGGACAGTGACGGCCCCCGTGGTGGGACGTGCACTGATGGGAATTTTCTCACGAGTAGGATTCCCTCTAGAGGTGGTGAGCGACAGGGGGACCAACTTCATATCCAAGTATATGAAGTCCCTTTGGCAAGAGTGTGGCGTAACGTACAAGTTCACCACACCTTACCATCCCCAAGGTAACGGGTTGGTTGAAAGATTCAACCGAACCCTGAAAGGTATGATCATGGGCCTGGAAGGTCCAATGAGGCGTAAGTGGGACGTCCTCTTACCATGCCTGCTCTTTGCATATCGCGAGGTACCACAGAAGTCCCTAGGGTTCAGCCCCTTTGAGCTACTGTACGGCCACCCCGTGAGAGGACCACTGAGTTTGGTAAAGGAAGGCTGGGAGCAATCTCCCAGGAAACCTCCCCAGAATGTATATAGCTACATGCTGGCCTTCAGAAACCAAACCAGGCGCTTCAGACAACTTGCCAAGGCAAATCTGGAAGCGAGCCAGGAAGAGATGAAGCGGTGGTACGACCAGAATGCCACTCTGGTCGAGCTTCAGCCTGGACAAGAGGTGTATGTCCTGGCCCCAGTGGAGCCCTGTGCCCTTCAGGATAAGTGGACAGGTCCATTTGAGGTTGTGGAGCGCAAGAGCCCAGTGACATACTTGGTGGACATGAAGACGCCCAGGAACCCTTTGAGGGTCCTACATGTCAACCGCCTCAAGCCCCACTTACGAAGGTCCGAAGTGGGCATGTTGTTGGCAACTGATGATGGAATGGAGGAGGAGTCGGAGCCTCTTCCTGACCTCTTAGTGGCCTGTGAGAAAGATGGGTCAGTGGATGGAGTTAACCTCTCACCCACCCTGACTCCCGAACAACAGGAAGACTGCCGCCAGTTGCTGGGGCAGTTTCCAGATCTGTTCTCCCTGGTTCCGAGTGTCACAGATTGGTGCGTCCATGATGTGGACACTGGAGACAGCTTACCTGTGAAGCATAAGGCTTACAGAGTGACTGACAGGGTCCGGGCCTGCGTCAAGGAGGAGGTCTCCAAGATGCTTGCCCTTGGGGTGGTTGAGTCTTCCAGCAGTCCTTGGTCCAGCCCCGTGGTCTTGGTCCCAAAGGCTGCTGCGCCGGGAGCCACACCCGAACTACGGTTCTGTGTGGACTACAGAGGACTCAATTCAGTCACGAAGACTGACGCGCACCCCATCCCCAGAGCTGATGAGCTCATTGATCGGCTGGGGGCTGCCCGGTTCCTCAGTACGTTTGATTTGACGTCTGGGTACTGGCAGATCGCCTTGACCGATGGGGCAAAGGAGAGGTCGGCATTCTCTACACCAGATGGGCATTTCCAGTTCCGGGTTATGCCATTTGGAATGAAGAATGCCCCTGCCACCTTTCAGAGATTGGTCAACCAGGTGTTGGCTGGGCTGGACGAGTTCAGTGCCGCCTACCTGGATGACATCACGGTGTTCAGTGGCACATGGCCAGAACACCTGCGACACCTCTGGGAAGTGTTGATGGCCCTGCGCCGAGCAGGCCTCACAATCAAGGCAAGCAAGTGCCAGATTGGGCAGGGTTCAGTGGTGTACTTGGGACACCAAGTGGGGAGTGGCAAGGTAGCACCCTTGCAACCCAAAATCGAGACCATCCTGGCTTGGGAACCCCCCCAAGACCCAGACTGCAGTGAGAGCCTTCCTGGGGCTCACTGGGTATTACAGGAGGTTTGTCAAGGGCTATGGCACGATCGTGACCCCCTTGGCAGAGCTGACTTCGAAGAAGCAGCCCAGGAATGTGATTTGGACTGACACCTGTCAGAAGGCTTTTGACACCCTGAAGACTGCCATGTGCACGGCGCCCGTGCTCCTGGCTCCTGATTTCTCCAAGGAATTCATAGTGCAAACAGACGCTTCAGAGCATGGTGTAGGGGCTGTTCTTTCACAGATGACTGAAGAGGGCTTTGACCAACCCGTAGCCTTCATAAGTAGGAGGTTACTTCCACTGGAAAGTAGGTGGAGTGCAATAGAGCGTGAAGCATTTGCTGTGGTCTGGGCGCTGAAGAAGCTAAGACCCTACTTGTTTGGGTCTCACTTCCGAGTTCAGACGGACCACAGGCCCCTCAGATGGTTGATGCAAATGAGGGGTGAGAACCCGAAACTGTTGAGGTGGTCCATTTCTCTACAGAGTATGGACTTTACGGTGGAACACCGCCCTGGCACAGATCACGCCAATGCTGATGGTCTGTCCAGATTTTTCCGCCTTAGTGATGTGGAACTCCCTGGGGAAGGGTAGTTCCCCCCACATTTCAGCTGGAGGGGACACATGTTAGACCTGGCACCTTGGCGTAAGTTTCCCTTCCACTTTTTGCTGATGTGCCTCCGATGTTTTGCTGGTTTTCCGATACTCAGGGCACTGCGCCACGGCCGACCCGTGCCGCAGTGCAAGTGCTCCCTACTGTAAATTGTACATGCGATTGGTATCCATGATTGGTTCGTTGGATTTACTGTTAGTCCCTAGTAAAGTGCACTAGGAGTGCCGGGGCTTGTAGATGCCAATACTGCTAGTGGGCCTGCAGCGCTGGTTGCGCCACCCACCGAAGCAGCCGTAAAGATGTGTCTGGGAACTGCGACCGCAGAACCCGCGTGCGGTCTCGTACTGTCACGCTAGCTGGGCAAGTGCACCCACTTGCCAGCCCCTGAACCTTCCCTTGACTACATATTAGTCACCCCTATGGTAGGCCTGCGGGCAGGGTGCGTTGTAGATGTAAGGTAGGACAGGCCCTGATGTGTGTGGCATGTCCTAGTAGTGACTTACAACCAGAATCGTATTTCACTATTGAAGGCTACCTGCTTCCATTAGGCCAGACTGAGCTGCTGGAATTATTACACCCTATAATCCCAGCAGGCTCAAGGAGCATGGTAGTGCGTCGTGTTTAGTATGCCTGAACTCAGGATGATAAAATATTTCTTGTAGTCAAGTTTATTTTAGTATCCTGTGTTTGCAAAGGCTACTTTTAGAAAGTTAGCCTTTGCTTGCCTAGCCATTTCAGCCCGCCTCTGCTGGTATGTGTATCTGACTGTCTGGGATGTGTGAGTGACAGGGCTGGGGGATGACAGGTGGTGAATGCGCAGATTACACCTTAGTGGGAGGTAGGAGTGGCTCTTGACTCTGGATCTTGCTGTGCTCTGCCACCACAATGCTGGCTCCACCCTCCTGGGGAGCGACTGATGACTCAGCCGACACCTGGCCCAGGAAGGGCGAAGCCCCATCAACAAGGTACTCTGGCTGCCCCTGTCCGCACAATGCTGGCTCCACCTCCTGTGGGGCGTCTGATGCGCCTGCCCCTCACACTGAAAGCAGAAGTCGGAGTACACCCACCAGGGTACTCAAGGACTGAAAGTGGCTATGCAAAGGCCCCCCTGGCCTGCGAGAACAAAAGAAATGCAGTATAAGAGAAGGAGCCCTGCTCCTTGAAAATTAGATCCTGTTTGGGCTACAGAAGGAACTCTGCCCGACGAGAAGGACCGTGAAGGACAAGGAAGAGTGCTGTCTCTTGCCTGTGTCTGGTGCCTTGCTGCCGAAGGAGGGGAAAAAGGAAAGACTGCGAGAAGACTTTTGCTTTACAAGACTTTGTGCCAAACTCTGTTAAAAGATCTCCAAGGGCTTGCTGCTGAACTTGCCCCCTGACCAGCGCCCCAGGACCAGTGGGCGCTACACCCTGAAGAAAGCGACTGTGTGTGCTGCTATCGCTGCAGTACTGACAGAGGGGTCTGGGAGCGCTGGGCAAGCCTGCCACGCTCCCCGTAATCCAAGGCATCGATATCCTCCCGAACACCGTGACCGGGACCCAAGGCAACAGCGAGAGCAAAGTGAGGTCCAGCCGCCGCTGGCCTGAACACCGTGACCGCACCTGCACCGGGAACCGAGAGCAAAGCGAAGGAGGACTCGTCCGGTCCAAGCTCCCGAGCTGACTGTGCTTCGAGCCGTCAGCCCACCTGCAAAGACGGACAGCCGCCCTGTGAGAACCCCCCTCTGGTCGGTATCCTGCCCGACAGCTCAGCTGTGAGCGCACAGCTGCAACCGGCCCTTGGCTGGGTACGTCCTGCACTTGGGGACCGTACTGCCACTGGCCGCCACCACAACAGCCGCCGCCTCCAGGGTCGGAGCGGATGACGAGAAAAGGACCCTGCCGCCACAGAGCACCGCTGCCCCGGATGACCCGTGACCTGCTCGGCTGAGAGCCGCAACGAACAGCGACCCCGGGAAGGCAACGCGACGTGGGACAGCTCCGCTGGAAGCCGCCCGCTCCACAAGAACTTTGTTGAACCGGCCAGAAGGCCCTAAGGAACGCTTATTGCTAGAAAGAACTGTGGCAACTTGAACTAAGTAACTTGGAACCGCTATTTGAAAGTCTGATAACTGTATTCATAAGCCTGCTTGAAGTTTATATAAAGATATATATTTTTACAGAATACAGTTTGGTCTCATTGTGTGGTGGGTTGGTTGTGAGGGTGTAATATTGCAAGTGTTTAACCCTATGTGCCCCAAAGATTAGCCTACGACTGCTTAAGCCACACTACCCAGAGGGTAAGCAGAGGTTGTCTGGAAGGTAACCCTCAGCCCTGACGAGGAAGAGAGAGTCCCTGCTTGTCGCTAGTGTTACACTGCGCCAACTAGAGCCTCCCCCTTCCTACAGCCCTGTATCCCAGACTCTGGAGAATTTCAGGGCTGCATTTCCCCATCACCTAGCTGATCTCTTCCCTTTGCGCGGATCAATGATGGGGGCTGAGAAGAGCGAAGGAGTGAAGTGAGTGAAGGTGGCTGCCCTTCCCCAGGCAGCAGATTGTAAAGAAATTGTCCCACTCCCCTCCCCTTCCCCTTTGGTCCATCTTCCATAGATAAAGCAGAACATGGAAATGGTCAAAAGAGAAATAAAGAGGACTTCATTTAAGTTGCACACTTACTCTCGGAGGATTAGGGCACAAGGAGAAGAAGGAAGAGCATCTAGATAATCTTGATCTCACTTGCCAGAAAAGCTCTGTGTCGCCTAAGTGATGCACTGCATGCAGATTTTGACTTGGCATAGAAGCAGCAGTAAAGACAGTGGGGCACAAACTTGAGGGGATCTTACGGAATGTGAGAGTGGAGTGATTCTCATAAAGAGGGAACACCCAATAATGAGACAGATGAAAGAAGTCATAAATAACTTGATGGGCATCTAGAACTGTGTTATTACTAGTACTGTGCAACTAGAGGCCTAACTTAGTACAACATAACGGAAGGCATTACACCTTAGAGTGCTTGGCACCCGCTCATCAAGTACTGCAGAGTCGCTTGCAGTGGTGATGACAAAAGTGCTGAAAAAAGCTCCTGGAGTCTCGATTGGAGGAGGAAACAAATATTGTGACCCAGGCACTCAGGTTACCTTCTAGACCCCAAGGTACACAGGCTGCCTTCAAGACCCCAGGGCACTCAGGTTACCTTCTAGACCCCAAGGTACACAGGTTGCCTTCTAGACCCCAGGGCACTCAGGTTACCTTCTAGACCCCAAGGTACACAGGTTGCCTTCAAGATCCCAGGGCACTCAGGTTACCTTCTAGACCCCAAGGTACACAGGTTGCCTTCTAGACCCCAGGGCACTCAGGTTACCTTCTAGACCCCAAGGTACACAGGTTGCCTTCTAGATTCCATGGTACACAGGTTGCCTTTTAGCCCCCGAGGTACACAGATTGCCTTCCAGGGCCCACGGTACACAGATTCCCATCAAATGCTCGACAGGACAACTCCAGTGGGCGTTTACTAGTTGCAGCGAGCAGGAAGGAAGCATGTCAATCTCACCCCAAATGTGTGCCATAGCAGTGTGTCCAGAAAATAGGAGTTAATGCTTGTTAAGGAGGATTTGAATGCCAGGGGAATTGACGCATCTGGTGGGTATCGGGTGAAAGTACAGTGACTTTTCAGGGTAGAAAATATGTTTTCCTGAAGGTGGAGGTGGATGGTATTCTTTGTGTGCCAGGGTAAGGGCGAGAAATGATTGTGAAGTGCAACACAAGTTGGCTGTATGGGGAGGGGCGGCTAGTTTCAGACTGAACTCGTGGGGTTTGCCCTCTGCTTGAGAGGAGGAGGGTGGCAGTAGGGCCCAGATTTACTATGGTTTTTCTTTGTGTTCCATTACTTTCGTGGCACAGCCCGACACACATTTTTCGCATTTACTAAGCCACGCAACACCACTTTCCTCGACTTAGTAAATACAAAGTTATGCAACTTTGTGCCGAGGAGGCGTAACATGGACTGAACATTTGAATTCCCATGCATTCACCCATGCATTTAGACAAAAACCTAGATTTACAAAGACTTGTACCCCTGATTTTGCAACAAAATGGTGCAGTTACCCGACAGATGCGTACTGAAGCATAATATCGTTATTTCTCTTCCTTACGTCTTCTTTCCATGTTTGCTGCATCCTGCTGCACTCATAGAAAGAGGAATATGCCTGTGAGAATTGTTACTGTGCAGAAACATATTCCTTCCTTCACAAAAATAATCCTGCCCATAATGCTGGCACCCTTGTACTACGGTCCAAGGGTGCCTGTGTTGGTGCTGGACGGCACACAGAGCACCCGCACAAGGAGAGATCAGAAATGCTCCATATCTTTGTAAATATGGACCATTTATGCTCTCTACCATTCACTCGACACAGTGCCGCAAGTTCCCTTGCTCGTTAAGTTGAATGAAATAATAATAAATAAACTGTACCCCCAGGTGTAGTCCTGGGTAAGCCTTACTGTGAATATTTTGTCTCTCTGTTGTCACCTTTCTTCCTCCTCTTGACCTTATGGCTACTGTGGAACTCGTTAATAGCATTTATTGCGTATAGCTGATACCCAAATGTTAACCCAGCCAGTGTTTTATTAGATTACATTAATCAACAGGCCTTCAGTGGGATCTGAAGATTCCCTATATTAAACGTGACTGATAGTGAATTTTTCCTTTGTTTACTGTCTTAATAAATACTTTTGAAACCAGTACATGCCACAAACTCGGTGTTACATACATCTAGGGGATCTTCCACAATGAGGAACCCTACCCCACATGTATGCCTCTCCCCCTCTCATCAGATCATTGAATTAATGGGGCTCCTGTTGGAACCAACTGTATTCACATTTTGAACTAGATTTACTTTTCTTTTACGCAATGCACAGCTGCAAGGCAATTTGCTGTGCTACATTGTGTGAAAGGGAGAGAACAGAAATGTGCCATATCTACCAAGACATGATGCGCTTCTGCTCTATCCCAATGCTGGCGCACTGTATGCTGTCCAGGGCCAATGCAGTCACCGTCGCAACATGGTGCAAAGGTGCCTGTGCTATCCTTAGAATCGTATCCCTCTTCCTTTGTGTTCTACTGAATGCGCCTCACAAGGAAAGAAGTGAACAGGAGAAATAAAGATATTTTGCCTCATTACACCTTTGTTAGGGAGGAGGAACACCTTTTCGGCGCTAACCCAAGTTTACATGTCATTGTAGGTCTGGGCTTGCATCAAAATGCATGGGCAGATGCATGGGAACGCCCATACTCCAACCATGTAACACCTACTTGATGCAAAAAAATGAAAGGTATGGCTATGTACTGGGTTGGGTTACTTTGTCTTTACAAAGCCACGCAAATCGACTTTGCGTGGCTTAGTAAATGCCCAAAAATATGTGGCGTCGGGGCTGCACCACAAAAGCAAAGCAAAGCCCGGCGCAAAATCTTAGTAAATCTGGGTCTTTGTTTATAGCCTCATGTGCTGCCTGCTTCTAGGCTTCAATACCATTCTAAACCGTTTCAATGCGCGCTCTGACGACAGTGGCCTGTCCTCTGCTACAACAACACGAGAATATTAGTCATTGCATCCCTTCCTAATCCAGCTGCTCTTTGTCTTTAATGATCAGATCCGTCCTCCGTGTGGAATCCTTGACACCGTTCAGTACACCTGGCAGCTTTTCCTGCAGTAATCAGCACAAGCATGCCTCTCCCTGGCTCTGCACGTCCACACCTGGTCATCAGATTGACTCATGATGCTTCCTCCTGTGTTATCTGCTCTGTGGAGGTCAGCGCGCTCTGACTGGAGAGGCCCGAGGCCGGTGCAGGGAGTCCCACAATCACAGCCAGTTGGCTCAAGTCCGGCAAAATGCAACTGCAGATACCAGAACCCGCCACAGGGAGGTGCCCGTATACCCTGTATCAATACCCAAGCCGGTAGAGCCCTGTATCACTCAGCGCAAACGCCCCCAGAATGCAATTCAAATGGTGTGCTTTTGAAATAACTACAAGAAGAGGTCACCTTTTAAGGGTGCTGTATAAACCAACATCCCCTCGCCAGCAGCCCATGGAGAGAAGCATGCAGTAATTTATGTTACCTCTCACAAAGAACGCTTTCTTCTACTTTCCCTTTATAGTTCCCGTGCAGGATAGAGAAACATGTAATGCATGTTCTACATACAAATCCCGTTTGACCCCACCTTGGTGCGCAGCTATTTTATCTAAAAAGAAAAAAGAAAAAAAGAAAAAGCCGTTTTGTGAAGGGCAGAAAAATCCCCTTAGGATACTGAACTGAATGCCGCTGGCCGCGCGACGCGAAGGGGAGATAACGCGAGACAGCGTCTTAGTGACACATGCCTCGCGAGCAAAACGTCATCAGCGCGACAGTCAGGGCGCCGCCCCCTTTAGGGGTGGCCAATGCAGGCGCGAGCATGTAAGGTGGTGGGCGGTCCTAGGGCCTTTATCTAGGCCAGCCCGGTTCAGTACTTCCTCTTTTCCGCCGCGTTTCATCTGGACTACTCTGCGCTGTTCGTCGTGGGATTTCTTTCTCCGAGGTACGCGTGCTACCGGCCTCCCCCCGGCCCCGTCCCTGGGCATGACCAGGTTGATAGGGCCCAGTGGCTTGTCCACGGGGGGGGTTGCGTAGCACCTTGACGGCCGGGTTAGGGTTAGTCCTGGAGGGAGCGCGGGAATATGGCGGCGGGTAGAGCATCGTAGGTTCGTGGATCGTTTAGGTGTGCGGGCCGATGGTGAGAGCGTTTGGTTGGCTGTCGGCGGCTCAGCCGCGTGTAGGCCGGAGGCCCGGGCGATGTGTGAGAACTGGTGGGGAGAGCGGGTTACAGTGGGTGAGCACGGGGCTGTACAGCGAACGGGTGCGGATTCGGTCCCCCTGACGGCCTTCTGTGCCATCCATCTCCCATTTATGGACAGTATGCAGTCGCAGCGATTGTCCTCTCAGCATAGCGTCGGCTGGTCCGTTCACCGGACGCTGTCTCCACCGCCCAGACGTGGCTTGGAAGCCCGAGTCCCCAGGCGCTACACAGGCCCTCGTCTTCTCCGACAGTCACTGACCGCGTCTCCTTGAGGCACGGTCGGCGGTTGGGAGTTGTGGGCTTTGACACGGCATAGTTCTCGAGGGAGTTCAGCTCCACGCCATGGTACTGCAGCATGCCGGACCTCATTTGCGGCCGGGTAGCGGCCATCTTAGACGGGACACGTGCTTCTTGCGGTCAGCGGTCCAGTCGTTGCACGTTGCACGCAGCAAAAGAGTTCAACTCTTGTAGTTTTTTAAAATCGCGGTATTTATTCAGATGTGTGTGTGTAAGTGCATCACAGGGATTTTACCGGCGCCTAACACGCTTGAGCCGTCCATGTCGCGTCTCTGCGCACGGCCCCCCCCCCTTTTTTGATTATTTCGCGGCCGTTCCCTAAAGCATTAGCCTTATGTGCCGTGTAAATGTATAACAGTTGATTTAACATTAGCAGTTATGACCAGTTACGGCTGTGTATCGGTGCTTTAAAGTAGACCCATTCATATAAGATTGTCCTTAAAAGTCGTTGTCCCCGTCTCCTGGACCGCCGCATTTTGCTAATGATCTTCGCAGCACTGTCTGGATGTTACCCTTATTTTGGTCTTGGAATGTTGTCGGGTTTGAGTACGATCTATTAGCGGTTTCAAGCTCAATCCCATCACCGTAACCCACATGTATACATGTTCACGTGTTACATTTCCCCAAGTTTCTCATGAGTATTTATATGACACACGTTCGCCTGTAGGCATGTTGGTGTTGAATAATAGATGTTTATTGTTACCCAACTCAATGGTAATAATTTTATCGACCGCAGATTGATGAAAGGCTGAGTGGACCCACCGGGATTTGAACTTATGACCATGAAGTCGAACACAGGCACTTGCAGGGGACACATCCTCTATGGGTGGGATGGCGTGTTGATTTTAAATTGTATGTTTCTGTGGAAGGCATGTATTAGGATCGATGCAAAGCATAAGGAAGTAAGCGTGTGTTAACCACGAGTCATATCCCGCCATGAAAATAATAAAACACCTTTAGTCAACTTCAAAGTGCAAATGGCGTATCAAAGTTCAGCTGTAAGGGAGTATTTCTAATGTTAGAATACCTTATAAAACTGCTAAAAAATCGAGCAAGTGTCTTCTCCTATCGCAGTTTAATCATCTTCATTATAGTATGTTTTTTCGCGTATGCAAAAACCGCATTTACCGGGTGCATACCTAATTTTGCTGGCGTGTGGCAACTAGAGCCCAAATGTGTGCCAAGCGTCATTTCGTTTCATTCATCATAGCCTGTATTGCCGTTTGGTTATCTTACATCATTGCTCATGTTTGGCCATTTCCTTACCACAAGTATGTCTGCGTGCTGATACTACACGTTTTCTACTTAAAAAATAATCGTTCAGAAAAGATACAGATGCCGTGCCTGGATTGGAGCCGGCTGTTCCAAATTTTCATCGAATTGGATTGTAACTGGGAGGGAAAAGTGGCACTTGGACTTATCATTGTGACACTTCACCCAGGCGCTACATTTTCGGAAAGAGGAATATAGTAAGAATTTGTTCAGAACAATAACGTAAATGATTAAGACGTGTGCCAACACATCGAGGGGCCCCGTTTTTACCACAATAGACATAGACGACTGCTTTAGGGGTTCTAGTCATTTAGTATTTAAGGCCTCTGCTGCACGGGGCAAGTGATGCTGTGTGTGAGTTTGGTAACCTTAAAGGCCGTGCTGTGGGGACACTGGCCTATCTGGTAACCCACTTTTGTGATGTGCCAGGCAATATGAGAACGAAGAACATAATTAGTACGATCTTGCTATATGTATTGCAAAACTTTATTACACTAGTAATTCTAACGAAGGATCAATCATGTCTGAAAGATTTGTAGAGGGCTCCAGCAATAAGGAGGTGGCGTTGTTTTTAAGTTTTCATTCATGTGTTTCGTTTGCGGTGTCGTTTCTTCCCTGCATGTGATGAATGTTTCAGAGTCGCTGTGCCATTTAACGTTTCGAGA
Source organism: Lissotriton vulgaris (assembly GCF_964263255.1). Taxonomy (NCBI): domain Eukaryota; kingdom Metazoa; phylum Chordata; class Amphibia; order Caudata; family Salamandridae; genus Lissotriton; species Lissotriton vulgaris. The sequence goes on from NC_141691.1 coordinate 1,735,123,980, forward strand.
ACACTTGTCACGAGCCCATATGCTATGTTCTAATCATCTGTTTGCCATTTTCCTTCATCTTGTCCGCTTTGTTAGGAGGACCAAGTGTCGAGTTTAGCTCCGGCGAGCGCGCGGGCAGGGGTCGGCAGCAGCAACTGCTCAGGGCATTCAGGTTTCACAAGATACGCTGGGATTGCGGGCAGTGATCGGGTGGCCATATTCAAGGACGCCAGGTAATATATTTGGCCAAAGTGTCATGATACGTGGCAGCGGGAACGCAGGTTTCGTGTTAGGTAGGAGGAGGTCGTGTAGGGATACAGGTGAAGTAACACGTGCTGTTTTACAGGTTCGGCTCGGTACAGGTTCGGCTCGGCGCGGGCGGATCTCGGAGTGCGTGACAGCGGACGTTTTCAAGGAACATCAGGTAACACTCACTTCGTACACGACACCGGGGTAGTTGCGAGAGGGTTATCGCCAAGCCAGAAACATAGTTATTACGCTAATGAAGGCTCAGGACGTAGTCCCGCCATGGTTGTAGGTAGATGACTTAGCAAATTACAGTGCTTGATGTGTACCTTTCGCTTGTAGGGTCCAAGAGGCAGGAGCAGCCACGATGAGCTCCCGCGGTGACGCGTTGCCACAGGATGCATTATGGGCAGAATTCTTGGCGGTCGCACAGTCGAAGGGGCCGGCATGGGCACAGGGCTTTATCGAAGCACGCCGTCTGGAAGAGGCGGGCAGACAGGGTTCATGCGACGACGCACCGGGCACTTCAGGAGAGGGGACGCGTCGGTCCACCCGCAAAAGGAAAGCCACACGGAAGGACTTCCCAGTCTCACCGCCACGTAGGATCGAGGCGGCAACACCAGCACTCCCTGTTGAGGTTGTGGTCAACACAACAAACACTGCAGTAATACCCACGGCGGTGCCTGTGGCGGAGTTGAATGACTTGTCCCAACTGGGTAAGACAATGGAGGACATGATGGGTTTAATGGCTATGTTTCAGAAGCGTTTAGACTCCATAACTGTTGCACATGAGAAGTTGGCTCCTCTGCTGGGGGCAGTAGCTTCTGATCCAGTGAGCCAGGTATGGGCTCAAGCAGGACCGCCGCCGTTAGGGGGGCCGTCGTCAGTGGTCATACCGTCATCGATGCCCGCCTGTCTGGGTGCCAACTCACAGGCGGGGCAGAATGCCGTACCAGTCAGTCAACAGGGCACTGTCAACAACGTCTCACAGGCGGGGCCCAACACTTTCTCGAGCGCTCCGCAGATTATTAATGCTATCAACTCACAAAGTGTATCGGCCGTTACGCAGCAGATCAGTGCGCCTGCGGTTCAGCTGAGCATGGGTCACGGGTTTCCTCTGACTGGAGCCCCACAAATTGTCAACGCACTTAACTCGCAGAATGTGTCAGCAGTGAATCAGCTAAGTGTGCCCCCCAGTGTCCCTCAGAGCGGACCTCCTGGTACACCGGTAATTGTCCCCCCGGCAGTGCCTCTGCCTGGCACCGCTTCAGGATTGCATGCTGCTGGAAGGGTGCCGGCCACAGAAGGGGTATCAGGTGCTGGTTCAGGTGCAGGGGGGGCCTTGGGCGGGGCACTTCCTGGTCCCGCGGTTGTGGGGGCAGGGGGCGGGGCAGCTCCAAGTCCTGCTGGTGTGGGTCAGCCAACAGGTATGGGGAAACCAGGGTTCAAAAATAAAGGTGGTTGTTCATTGGCAAGGCAAGTGCCGCAGGCGGCAAAGGAGGGCATATGGAGAAGGGAGTACATAGACATCCTGACCTTGCTTATGCACGAGAACTCGGGGGCTGACACGAGAAGGATGGGTAAGAAGGAGGAGGATAAGGTCAGGTTTCAGCGGTGGCCAGAAAAGACCATCGAGAATTGGACGGAGGCGTTCAACATCTTGGCAGCCATAATTGTACAGAAGGACCCGGGTCAAAGCGAGGCTTTGATGGAGTATGCCAATTCCATCCAGCAAGGGGCAAGAGAATCTGGGGAGATGGGATGGTTTTATTACGATCAGGAGTTCAGGAAGTCCATGGCCAGCTGCCCTGACATAGGGTGGGACCACACCGACATACAGCTATGGTTCAAGCATATGTGCAGGACGGGTAATAGTAAAAGGGAGACATCGCACAGGTCACAGAGTGAGGGCCAGGAGGCCAAGCGGTGGGACCAGGATAGGAAGTGGGAACAATACCCGAGGCGGTCCTTTCAGCAGCCCTTTCGGGGAGGTCGAGGGAGGGGCTATGGAGCAGGACCAAGGCGTTTCAACTCAGGGACTTGTAGGCTGTTCAACAATGGCGCTTGCACATGGGGGAGGGCATGTAAGTTCGCACACGAGTGCAGCAAGTGTGGGTCTCAACACGCGGCAATCTCTTGCACCACTGTCCAGAACTCAGCCACCACCACAGCACAGGGTTCAGATGGGGCCAGACAATGAGGTAATCCAAGGGCAGACAGGACGTTTAGTATGTGATGACTTAGCTTTTGAACATGATTTGGTAATCCCCCTGCTGGGTGAGGGGATGGTGCATTCCAAGGGTCCTTCCCCCATAAGACTGCTGAACATGCTGCCGTTGCTCAGGATATACCCACTCAAAAAGGAGCGCGAGCTACTGACCGAGGGCTTTATGGATGGTTTCAGGATTCCATATAAGGGCCCTTTGGGCCACAGGGATGCGCTGAACTTGAGATCAGCTAGGGACCTACCTCAAGTGGTTACCCAGAAAATAAAGAAGGAGGTTGACTTGGGGAGGGTTGCCGGGCCATATTCTTCCCCACCTCTCCCAAATTTTCTAGTTTCCCCGTTAGGTGTAGTCCCGAAGAAGCAGCAGGGCTCTTACAGACTGATCCACCATCTTTCGTACCCAGAGGGCAATTCAGTTAACCACTGGCTAGATGAAGGGGCGTGTACGGTTTCTTATTGCTCTCTAGACATGGCCATCGATTTGATCAGGAGGACAGGTAGGGGAGCTTGGTTGGCAAAAGCAGATATAGAGTCAGCATTTTGCCTCTTGCCGGTCCACCCCGACAGTCAGCATCTGCTGGGTTTCAGCTGGGGAGGGGCACTGTACTTTGACCGTTGCATGCCAATGGGTTGCGCGGTGTCGTGTGCCTTTTTTGAGACTTTTAGCTCTTTCCTACAGTGGGCACTCACGCACAGGTACGGTATTTCACAGGTCACTCACTACCTGGACGACTTCCTCTTTTTTGGCAGGGACGGTTCTCAGGAGTGCGATGAAGCACTGCGAGCTTTTGAGGACTTGTCTAAGCATTTGGGGGTCCCCTTGGCACCAGGGAAGACTGAAGGGCCTGCACAGGTGTTAACATTCCTGGGTGTAGAGCTAGATACTGTCAATGGGCAATCCAGACTACCAGCTGACAAGGTGTGTGACTTGAGACAGGAGATTGCTGCAATGCTGGGTAAGGGCAGCGCAACACTGGAACGGGTGCAGAGCTTGTTAGGCAAGCTGAACTTCGCCGCAAGAGTTATCCCGGCAGGCAAGGTGTTCTCACGCAGGTTGGCTAAGGCTACGGCAGGGATGGTAAAAAAGCACCACCTAGTTCGTCTGGGACCTGGATTGAGAGCTGACCTGACCATGTGGGATGAATTTCTGAGTAATTTTAACGGTACAGTAATCTGGAGGGCCCCCTGGGAGAGCAGCCAAGGCATCTGTTTATTTTCTGATGCATCAGGGAGAGTAGGATTTGGTGTAATATTTCGTGAGAAATGGTGTGCGATGAAATGGCCAGATGCATGGCGCAAGAAAGGGGTGACGGCGAATATCACTGTCCTCGAGCTCTTTCCCATCGTGGTGGCTTTGCACCTATGGCCGGCAGAACTGGGCAACAGGAAGGTGGTGTTCTGGTCTGACAACCTTGCTGTGGTCCAGGCGATTAACGGCCTGAGCGCAAGCTGCCCGTTGGTTCTTAGCCTACTGAGAGAGTTGGTCAGGGCAGGGTTGCGCTACAACATCGAGTTTAGAGCTAGACATGTGGAAGGTGTCAAAAATGTGGCAGCTGACGCTCTCTCTCGCTTTCAGCTGTCACGTTTCCGGGAGGCATGGCCGCAGGCAAGCGAGGAGATGACACCGTTCCCGGCAGTGTATTGGCGACTCCTTCGGTGGGGGAACGCTTGAAACAGATGGGCCAGCGTTCTCTGGCACAATCGACAAGGAGGAGATATGCGTCTCAGCTGGACACTTTCCGAACAGTGACAAAGTACCTTGGTGCAACGGAGGGGGGCTTGAAGGGACAGGTTGAGGGTTTTGTCGTTTGGGCGAACGAATCCGGCAAGTCCCATTCTTGGGTGTGCAGCCACCTGGCCGCACTCAGGCATGATACTAAGCTGAATGGTGAAGACGACCCCACGGGAGCATTTAGGATTAGGGCGGCGCTGAAGGGCTGGGCGCGGGATGAGATCAGGAGCCCTGATAAGAGAGCCGGGATAGAGTTTCCTACCCTGAAATGCATGGTAGACGCAGTGCCTGCGGTGGCCAGTTCGGCCTTTGAGGCTCATCTTTTTGCAACAGCGTTCTGCCTGGCCTTCTTCGGGGCATTCCGGACCAGTGAGCTGGTAGTCAGGTCCAAAAACGACAGGTCGGGGAGAGCACTGGACATGCTAGACGTGAATGCCAGGGATTCCCTGGTCTTATGGTTGTGCAAATCCAAGACCGATCAGGCTGGGAGAGGAGTAGCTATAACATTACACGCTTTTGAGGACCCCAGATATTGCCCGGTGTCCTTGGTGCGGGAATACTTGAAAATTAGACCTCTGCTGGCGGGACCTTTTCTGATCCACGCAGATGGCATGCCTCTAACTAAGTTTCAATTTGAAAAGGTGATGGAGAAAGTGTTGGCAAAGGCTGGGTTGGCAGCAGCTGGGGATGGCAAAAAAAATTCCAGCCATTCTTTCAGAATAGGGGCAGCCACAGCAGCATACAAGGCGGGCCTGGGGGAAGAAGGGGTCAAAAGAGTGGGGAGATGGTCATCAGCATGTTACCAAAGATATGTACGCCCGTAAAAATTGGGGCATCGAACGTGAATGTTGGCGTTGCATATCCGGGTTGGAGACCTTAATAGAGGGTTGAGACCATTTGCTCCTTCAAGGCAATGCCGAGCTGTCATTTTCCCTTTTGAACCTTGAATTTTGTGCCATTAAATTCTGGTGTGCTATTGTTTGTTTGTTGCTGTGCAGTGAAGTTTCGAATAAAAGCGTAATACCAACGGTGTCTTTTCTTACAGTCGGCGTCTGCGTGTGGGTGATGGGGCATTCGTATGTTTCCAGACTCGAGCGATGGGCTGCATTCAGGAAATGGGAGTTGGCCTTTGCAAAGACCCGGATAGTATGGATGGGCTCACCTGGAATGAAGTGGGGTCAGCTGAAGCGCAGACTGGCGCAGGGTGTGGCAGCCCTGGGGGGACCGCCCAACATTCTAGTAATACATCTGGGTGGTAACGACCTGGTAACCATGGGGAGGCGAGCCTTAGTGGATACCATGCAGCGGGAATTCACGGCGATAGCGAACGAGTTGGGAACAACGGAATTGGTATGGTCAGAAATTGTCCCACGCAGGACATGGAGGGGAGCGCGGTCACCGCTTGCCATCGAGCAGGGCAGGAGAAGGGTGAACAGGGCTATGCAGAAATTCACCGAAAAGAGGGGTATGGGGTTTATTAGGCATTCATTAATACAGGGCAGGACTGTGGGTTACTATGAAAAGGATGGGGTTCACTTGTCTGAGACGGGGATGGATGTGTTTCTCCTTGACTTACAGGAAACATTAGCGGCAGCGGGCTGCGTTTGACATACAGGTGCTAGGTTTAAGTACAAGGTGCTAGGTGGTGGGGGGCTCTGTCATCGTCGGGGGCCTCATCCAGAGCTGTGGCGGAGTACAGGGCGATCTGGAAGCAGATGGACAGTAAGGGTACCTCTGCGGCAGAAGGAGACAGCAATACCTCTGCCTGGCACAGTAGGGGTGCCCGAGCCAAGAACCTGGAGCCGAGGGGGTTCCAGGAAACAACGTTGGCGCCCCGTTAGTCCTTCGGGCGGTCGGGGGGCCTAAACCGACCGGGGGTGTGCCTCATCGCTCCGCCCCGACAGGGGGGGCGGGAGTAAACGAGATAACTATTAAAGGTATTGCACCGTCAAGAGCATCGACTTACCGTGCAAATTGGCTAATTAGGCAGGCGGGTCAGCGAGGGGCTGCCGTCTTGGATCGCCTGTAAGATGACCCACCTATCTGCTGTTGTATGCAAATAAACCTGCACCACCGTTTTCCCACAATTATGTCTCATGAGTCTTCTTGGTTGTGAATGTAGTGGGTACAAGTGGAGCGAGCGATGGCGGTGTGGGCACTATGCCGCTGGCCGCGCGACGCGAAGGGGAGATAACGCGAGACAGCGTCTTAGTGACACATGCCTCGCGAGCAAAACGTCATCAGCGCGACAGTCAGGGCGCCGCCCCCTTTAGGGGTGGCCAATGCAGGCGCAAGCATGTAAGGTGGTGGGCGGTCCTAGGGCCTTTATCTAGGCCAGCCCGGTTCAGTACTTCCTCTTTTCCGCCGCGTTTCATCTGGACTACTCTGCGCTGTTCCCGCCCTGGCCCAGACCCAGCGGCAGAGCAGCAGGTTGGTGTGAACAATTAATGGTCTGTTTTGTGTTGCAGGCGGAGTCACAGGGCGTTCTGGAAGCAGATGGACAGTAAGGGTACCTCTGCGGCAGAAGGAGACAGCAATACCTCTGCCTGGCACAGTAGGGGTGCCCGAGCCAAGAACCTGGAGCCGAGGGGGTTCCAGGAAACAACGTCGGCGCCCCGTTAGTCCTTCGGGCGGTCGGGGGGCCTAAACCGACCGGGGGTGTGCCTCATCGCTCCGCCCGACAGGGGGGGCGGGAGTAAACGAGATAACTATTAAAGGTATTGCACCGTCAAGAGCATCGACTTACCGTGCAAATTGGCTAATTAGGCAGGCGGGTCAGCGAGGGGCTGCCGTCTTGGATCGCCTGTAAGATGACCCACCTATCTGCTGTTGTATGCAAATAAACCTGCACCACCGTTTTCCCACAATTATGTCTCATGAGTCTTCTTGGTTGTGAATGTAGTGGGTACAAGTGGAGCGAGCGATGGCGGTGTGGGCACTATAGCTCATATACCCAATTGTTCCATTAGGGCCATAACATAGGGGGCAGATGTTCCAGCGCTCGCACATGACAGTCTGGCAATGTCGAAACCTCCTCAACTAGTTACATTTCGGTAGCTATAACCCCTGCAGCTGCTGGGCCCTCGCGCCTTTCTTTCATAGAACGTGGCTGTTTCCCTTTCATGGGCGACCCTGCTGCAAGGGACGAGCCTTACTTATCTGCAGGGGTAAAGGAGCTCTCGGTCAGACAGAGTCTCTCCTCCTCCATGCCCTGTTTCTCCTCTTCCTCGGAGGACATGCAGCGCACCTCTCGCAGACTACTAGTACAGAGATTCCCTACCTGTATGGGTCAAAAAGCGCATGTGGATAAACTCCCAAGAAGCTGACCTATAGACTAAGGCATGCAACAATCATGCATTCAAAGTATATCAAAATGTATTAATAATCAAGTCACATAGTGTTATTATAAATAGTCAATAAACAAACAAATAAATCACATCACAAGAACCCATTCATTCGACCATTTATACCAACAGACTCGAACACACATTCTCTTCCGTCCTGAAACTCAGGAATCCAGTCATACTAGCAGCAGTAAGTACAGTACTTGAAAAAAGTGGACCACAATTGTCAAAGGCAGTGGTTACATGAATAACGCTATGTTTATATATACAAATCTTTTAATGTGTCCTCCCATTGGTATTCGACTTTAAACAACGAACATGAAGTAAGAAATAGGTTCAATGTAGTCCACAAAGGGTTTTTGTACACAACGCAGACGCGCGTTTCTGTGTGCGACCTATTAAAGGTCTCACCTTCCTCATGGCGGGTATATCCGGAAAAGAGGGTGTGGGATGTACCTGCACTTAGAGCCAGAGAAACTGATTAAAGCTGATGGCAAACTCGATGTATTGGGGCAGATAAGCAGTTCAAGAGCAGTGCAAGGAACAAACCGGAACCCTCCCTTCTTGGGAGTTTATCCATACGCCACATATAGCGCTTTTTGACCAAAACAGGTAGAGAATCTCTGTACTAGTAGTATGTGTTTCTTTCCCCTGCGCCTCTACCTTTTTCCAATTTCAGGGGCCCCCTCCTTTTGAGTGGTACATCTCTCACAGACACCACTACTGCTGCCCTCCTCGTCGGTACAAGTGTGATAGGGATCCGTGCTTGGACCACGGAGATCCATATGGGTAGACTGCCCTGATCCATAGCGCCTTATATTTCCTGGCAGCATCAAAGCTATACTCAAATTCTAAATTAGTAATCCCCGACAGGCACCACTGAAGTCGACTACATACTCAGACACAATTTAGGAATCCTATCTGCTCTCAGCCTCTGCCAGGGTGGTGAACCTGTCCGAGACTGCCAATGTCCAAGCACTGCAAGAAATTCCTTGGTGATCGGCAGCAATGGCATTGACAACACCCAACATTACTAAATTCCACAGAGTTGATGCAGGACTTTCCTGACCCAAGATAAATACACAACCTCTATTCATAAATAATTTCCCTTTACGTCCAGACATCTAGCCAGAGCACCACACCTCATGACATCTGAACATGGCGCTGACCTTAGGTGGGAGCGCCTGTTTGGAAGTACATTCTGGTTTTAAAAGCACCTGCTGCCACATTCCTGGCTTCCAGCAATTTCCAGGCAGCAATAAAAATGTCAAGATAACTCTGGTATGTTATTTCTGGAGAGAGATCAGAGTTTCCTCTAGTGGAAGTTTTGACTCACCGTAAGGTAGCGCAGAGGGTTAATGTGCTTACTGCAAAGCACGTGTACAATGCTGATCACAAAGTGCATATAATGTAAATAGGTCATTGGGTTACTGTTTTTGTCAGAGAGATGCTTTTGTTACTTGCAGTTTGTAAGTTAAAATCATAATATAGAATAGTGAGCGAACATCTGCAAAAGTATCAAGTCGGGCTCCCCCCTTGATCCAGCTCCTCCTAAGGTACTAGGAGCAAGTTTAACAGTATTGGAACCATACTTTAGACATGTGCTCCAAGTCTCCTTTGCATCGGCCTGTCTTCCTGAAGAGTGGAAGAAAGCTATTGTACTCCCTATTAAAAAGAAACCCAATGTGAGCCAGGACACCCTGGAAAACTTACGACCCATCTCTCTGCTACCTTACCTAGCGAAAGTGGCGGAAAAAATAGCCAATAAACAACTTATGGCCCATCTGGAATCCAATAATGTCCTTCATAGCTCTCAATCTGGCTTTCGGACGGGCTACTCCACAGAGATAGCTCTCTTGAGAGCGACCGAAACTCTACGGGCAGGAGCAGATGAGGGTCATACCATGGCACTTATTATGCTGGACCTCAGTGCCGCGTTTGACACTGTAGCACACTCCATCTTGCTACAGTGTCTAAACAAAGCCGGGGTCACCAAAGCGGCACTGGGTTGGTTAAAAGCGTTCCTCACAGACCGCTGCTTTCAGGTTCAGAGAGGTACCTACCTCTCAGACAGCATAGCCTTAGAACAGGGGGTGCCTCAGGGCTCTGCCCTGAGCCCCAACCTGTTCAATCTATATATGGCTCCGTTGGCAGATGTGGTTCAATCGTACGGTATAGAATTAGTCTCCTACGCCGACGATACCCAACTGCTTATCTCCCTGTCCCAAGCTCCCAACATAGCAGCTGCCAACTTCAAAACCTGTATGCAGGATCTTGCAGGTTGGATGAACCAACACTGCCTGAAGTTAAATGGCTCTAAAACAGAGGTTTTAGTGATAGGAGGAAAGGATGCTAGTTGGACTAAAGAATGGTGGCCACCCTGTCTTGGTCCTTTACCCACTCCTTGTAAGGAAGCAAAGAACTTGGGTATCTGGGTTGATCCCAAACTTTCTTTTGATGGTCATGTTCATAAAGTAGTAGGGAAATGCTTCGGGGTTCTGAAGACCCTTAACCGTACTCTGGACCTTCTTCCTCTAGAGGCCAGACGAACCATGACCCAAGCCCTAGTGAACTCCCGAATAGACTACGGCAATGTGCTACTTTTAGGAACAACGGAAAAGAACATCAGGAGATTGCAGGTGCTCCAAAACACGGCAGCACGACTAGTCCTCAGACTACCCAAAAGAGCAGCCTCAAAACCTACCCTGGCCACTCTATACTGGCTTCCAATAAAAAAGAGGATCTTATTCAAAGCGCTCTTAATGTGCTATAGGATCACCTCGCACAAAGCCCCTCCTTACCTGACTGATCTAGTCATCACCTACGAGCCTAATAGAACTCTACGCTCTAGGGGAACAGGTCTACTTAAAATCCCCCGGATAAAAAAAGCCAGAATGGGAGGCCGCTCCTTTCGTGTGTTGGCAGCCAACAAATGGAACTCTCTTCCAATGAATATCAGGCTAGCGGACACTGAAACTAAATTTAGGAAACTATTAAAGACCTACCTGTATACCCTCTAGTTTCCAGCCTCTCACTTTCATCTGCCTCTCTCTCCACAGTGCGGGGACACGCCGGGATGGCGTCACCATGCGCTTTAAAAACCCCTTTATTATTATTATTATTATTAATTCAAAGAGCTGCATGCAAACTGCAAGGTATAGGTTAAAGCGTTATGATTATATCCCCCAAGTTTTTCATTATCCTAATGTTGCAAAATTGGTTATTTTGGGTAGAAATCAATTCTTATTTTTAAAGAGAACTCCCAACCAAGTCACGTTTTAAATTCTGTGTGTGTGCTCCTCCAGACCAATCACTCTTAAACAACCAGTATGGATGACATGTGACTCCTAAGCCTTGTAGTTCTCTGTCTGATGTAGCATTTCCTATACAAAGATTCATACATGTATGATTGATTGTCTCTGTGCAAAGTGTGTATGATGTAAAGTGCTCTGACACTATACACTGGTATGAGTGGCACTATGAAACTAAACTAAATGAGAGAGAGTGGTTATGGAGACTTGAGGGGCATTGCTAAAGGGTGGTATTGAGGGAATCCATGGCGGAGGTGGCCATTGGGAGGGTCTAACATGCATTGTCGCACCAGGCGCCACCAGCACTAAAGCCGGCCCTGCTGATCTGAAGGACGTTACATTACCCGCTTGTTCAGTTTTTACTGTAAAATGTTGATTTTTGTCACCCAAGTAGCCCTTCTAAACTACTAAGAATACAAGATATGTCATTTTTAGTGCTGCCCTGCATATTATCCTTATGACAATCTATTACTGAAGTCAAGGTGAAAGAAACTGTGGCAGGTTTCCCTTCCCAGTTAACTTGATACTCGAGTCAAACAAGTACTTTTGTTTTGCCCTCCTCATTGGTCGCCAGATGCTGGTTTCACTTCTACGAGGGCAGCCCATCCAGCAGGGCCTTTCTCTCCCCCCAGGGATGAGAAGGAGCCCCACCAACACGTACCTTTGGACCTTGCAGCCCCAGTAAGTTAGCCCAGTTGTATAATCATAGGACAAACCCATCTGCCTCCCAACTCCTTCCCTTATTGAATCTACTCCTTTCCCTGACTGAATCCGGAATCAACCCCTCCCCAAACACTCATCTACCCAGTTCCACATTTCCATTTGTTTGGTTAACCTACATTTGCGATCTATGCACCCAACTCTCATAACTTCTTGTGCCCGTTCCATAAAGTTTGGGTAGGAGGTGGCGGCTGGAGAGGCCCACTTCTTACAAAGCTTCCCTCTAGCTAACAGCACCAAATATAATATCAGTGGTAGCTGTTCCTTCATTAGACTTAATTGTGGCCTCTATCTCCTTGCTCTTAAATAGGATCCTAAAAAATACCAGTGATGGGCCCACCTTGTAATTTCTGTCCTGTATCTTACTCATACAGGACATTCACACCCATTAGCTTCAATCTCTTTAATATGGCGCTAAACCTCCTATGTATTTGTGAGCAGCCAAAACAGGAGAGCAGCCAGAACAGGAGAGCAGCCTCCTGTTATTTTTCCATTGAAAGACCAAGCAATATAGTGGAAAGTTAGATTCTTCTAAGTCTCCCTTCTCCTTTTTCCAAGGCGCGGATAAAACTGCTCAGCTCGCTCTGTAGTTCGGTAAACCAGACAAAAAATGGGATTGAATCAAATCGGAAGGTAAACCTGGGTAGCATAGACATCTCAACAATGTTAGTTCTTCAGAGGGAGGTTTATCCAGGTTCTCAGGACCTTTCTAGTCTCTATCATTACTTTAATTTAAATGTACCTGTGCTAACGTCTCCAGATCATGTGTCACTTGTATGCCTAAGCATCTAATCTATTTTTTTACTGGGTTGCCCTCCAATGGCATGTTCCATAGCATAATCTGGATTTTAGTATTTTTAACCGAATATCTAGAGATATCACCATTTTTTTATAGTTCCTTCTATAGTGGGGTAATAAAGGACCAGGTCTGACGTAAAAACCTTTAGGTCGTCTGCATATAAAGACACTTTCATCGCTGAGACACTATATTGAAATGGTACAATGCCTGTGCTGTTCCTCAACCTCCTTGTCAGTGGCTCTATGTATAAATTAAATATAAGTGGGGACAATGAGCAGCTCTGTCTTGTGCACCTCTGAATTCTGATTTCTCTTGTCAACTAACCATTTGCAGCAATACTAGTCATGGCTTCCTTATAGATCAACTAAACTGTCCTAAAAAACCTGTCTCTAAGGCCATTCTTCTTAAGTACCATATTCAGATAGATACTACCAGCTCACCCTGTGAAAGGCATTGGCTGCATCATCGAAGGTCAGAATATCCAATGGAAGGTTCCAAGCAGTTGCATATCGATTGATCCATAGGTTAACTCATGCAAGTGCCGCCCACTGATGAACCCCTTCTGATCTTCGTGAACAAAACAGTGAATCACCTTGTCTAGTCTTTTTGCCAAAATACACATAAAAAAGAACTTATAATCGCAGTTCAGCAGGGAGATTGGTCTGTGTGATTCACAGAGTTTGGGGTCTTTTTTTATAGTTGGGACAATGCTAATATTAACTCCATTACATGGCCGTGAGAGGGCTTCCCCTCAAAAATACTCTACCAATTTGTGAAAAACCTGGAGTACAAATCCTCTATGGCCATATACAACTCACTAGGAAGGCCATCAAAGCCTGAAGCTGTACCCCTTTTACCCTCCCTCAGAACTTCTTTAACCTCTTCCTGAGCTATCTCTTGATTCACAAGGTGTGACAATCTTGCTTCTAATTTTAGAAACGGGTCTGCTCCTAACCAACCTGCTATGGTTTTTTTGGGACTACCAACTCTTCCATGTTCAGCCCCCCATAGAAAGTGACAAAAGCCTCTTCAATGGTATTATCATTAGGGGAGGAGTGGACATGTAATTCCTTTGGCAGAATAGGAGTAATTTAATATTTAATTCTGTCGTTCCACCGGAAGATGTAAATCAGCACTGCAATGTTTTTAAAATAGGGCTGGGAGAGGGAGCAGACCCCCTGTGTCTAAAAACAACTGTAGATTAAACTTTAATCTGCAGTGATGTGTACATGGGAGACTGTTCACTCTTCCTGCCCTGTAAAGTACTACTGCAGTGCAGGGCATGCCCCTTGTCGCCCTTTCATAAGTATGTAAGGGTACTGAGGGGTATGTGTGGTACTGTAGTGCAGTGCAAACCCCTCTGTGCCCTTACATAAGTATTTAAGGACTCTAGGGGTATGCACTTGGGTGGATAAGGGCAGTGAGGGGTGTGCGCTACACTGTAAGGCATTGAGGAGTATGCACCGAAGTGGATACCCCTCGATGCTCTTACAAACTTATGTAAGGGCACTGAGCAGTATGCACTGCACTGCAGTGTACTGCATACTCCTCAGTGCCCTTACATACTAATGTAAAGGCACCGAGGGGTATCCACTCCAGTGCCTGCCCCGTGCTGCCCTTCTATAGTTATGGAAGGGCAGCAAGGGGTATGCACTGCACTGAAGTGCAGTGCATAGTCCCTTGGGGCCCTTGCATACAAATGTAAGGGCACCGAGGAGTATCAACTGCAGTGCATACCCCTCTGTGTCCTTACATACTTCTGTAAGGGCACTGAGGAGTATGCAGTGCACTTCAGTGCAGTGCATACCCCACGGTGCCCTTTCATAGGTATGTAAGGACACCTAGTGGTATGCACTGGAGTGGATGCCCCTTTGTGCCCTTGAATTCTCATGTAAGGACACTGAGAGGTATGCCCTGCGCTACAGTACAGAACATACCTCTTGTTGCCCTTGCATAAGTAAGCAGGGGCACTGAGGGGTGTGCACTGTACCCCTCAGTGCCTTACCTAAATATGCACTGGAGTGGATACCTCTCGGTGCGCTTACATACTAATGTAACGGCACCTCACATTATCCACTTCAGTGCATGCCCTTGCTGCCCTTCCATACTTATGGAAGGACAGCAAGGGGCATGCGCTGCACTGTAGTGAAGTGCGTACCCCTCACTGCCTTTACTTACATATGTAATGGCACTGAGGGTTATCCACTGCAGCGCATACTTCTCAGTATCCTTACATACTTATGGAAGGGCACTGAGGAATATGCAGTGCACTTCCATGCAGTGCAAACACCTCAGTGCCCTTAAAGAAGTATGTAAGGACACTGAGGGGTAGCACAGGAGTGGGTGCCCCTTTGTGCCCTTACATGCTTATGTAAGGATACTGAGATGTATGCACTGCACTACAGTACAGCACATACCTCTCATTGCCCTTGCAGAAGTAAGTAGGGGCACTGAGAGGTATGCGCTACACTGTTGGGCAGTGCATACCACTCGGTGCTTTCCATAAGAATGTGCTGTTGTGGATACCCCTCGGTGCCCTTACATTCTAATATCCATACTAATGGAAGACAGCAAGGGGTATGCTCTACACTGTAGTGCCGTGCATACCTCTTGATGTCCTTACATAGGTTTGTAAGGGCACAAACGGATATGCACTGGAGTGGATACCCCTTTGTGCCCTTACATACTTACATAAGGGCACCAGGGGCTATGCACTGCACTAGAATACACTGCCTACCCCTCAATGTCCTTACATAAGCTTGTAAGGGCACCAATGGGTATGCATTGTACATTTTGGTGCCCACTCTTTCCCTTCTCAGCATACCACAGAATTCAACAGAATTGTAATGTAATTCCACATAATGAAACTCCGCCAATTTCACCCACTCCTAATTATCATCTGAGAACAATTCACCTGTTAAATTATCTTTTATCTCCCTAATATGGGCACTTGTGATAGCCTCTTTTATTTTCTACACAAGAAACTTTCTGCATCCCTCCTCTTATTTTCTGTAATTTCTTTTTTGAATATGTCATATCAGATTCTAAAATACAAGAATGATTCCTGAGAAATATAAGCTAAAGTGGCAATCACAACATATTGACATTTTCATCATTATTGCAATGAGACAGAATCAACACTCATTTTACAACAACTCAATACCAGTTCTTATGCAATTCATGCATAATGTATAATACTAGTACTTTTCCCCTCTTCTACTTGCCTTTAAGCCCTTTTTTCCATACACCCCTTTTTCTAAATTATAGGTGGCTAATAACCTGCCAGCCACTGTTGAAATCCTGTGCCTGGGAATCAAGCCAGGTTGATACGATACATAATCTCACCACTGCCATAGCTATAAATAGAAAGGGACGATGGTCCTCTAAAATATCATTGTTACAGATTCCCAGCATTACATGTTGATCTGTTAGACTCACATTTATTGTAAGTGCTATTTTCAAAAAATGTTCAATTTCGCCCAACCAAGTATCTAGACTGGGAACATGTCGCAAACATATGTATCATGTCAGCCGCTACTACATTGTGGGCATGTAGTTCCGTCCTGTCCCCCTCATTGAGCTATTCTGGCCGGGGTGTGATATAGTGGAAACAGTGTTTTATAATGCTGGGCCTGCAATCCTGCTGACCGAAGCTCCTTCCTCCCCAACTCTAAAGATTCTGAAAAAATATTCTGTGATGTGCCCAACTTCTGTTCCCATATGTATCCATATTTTTTAAGGTCATCCTGCAGATGTGTAGCCAGCTCTGAATATATCTGACTAATTGAGCACCCATCTTTCGAGCCGACAACTTCTACATTTTGGCTCTTATTAAAACCCAACGGGCCCCCTTTTTTTCCAATTAGATAACTTCGGACTTGCAAATACTTAAAAAAAATCCCTAATTGGTATCCTATGTCTAATCCGTATATCACTAAATGTTAGTACGCCCGAGGTATCAACCAGATCTCCTATTGAGCAGATTCCAGCCTCCTCCCATCTTGCCATGATGTTATCTCGGAAGATCTCTGGCATGTTTGGATTTTTAAAAAGTTGGGTATAATAATTCAAACACCCAATCCCAACTTTTCGTTTGAGGGATGCCCATATCTTAAATGCAGCTTGGAGTGTTTTAAATCTAACTTTTTTATAATAACTTGGCTCGCTGTAGGTCAGGAAGCAGCCCCTTGCAGCATCTCCTATTAATAGTTCATAGACATCCTATAGCCCTGCTTGAGCGCTCTGTTCTTCTGGTTTATTTAACAGCAGCATCTGTATATATTGCAGGACAGCTGCCCAATAGTAAAATCTTAAATCAGGGACCCCCCCAAACCTCCCCTCTCTTGTGCTAATGTCATATATCTCAGTGCTCTTCTTGTCTTGCCTTGCGACCAGATAAACCTGCTGAGCATACTTTCTATTTCTTCCAAGCAGGCTTTCCCAAACTCCAAAGGTATAGTCCTGAAGAGGTACAAGATCTTAGAAAGAAATAGCATCTTTATTGTATTGCATCTGCCTACAATGGTGATATTTAGGTTATGCCACCTATCAAAATCGCTTTTCCCTTGTTTTAGTATTGGGAAGTTATTAACCGCTACTAACTGCTCTAAATCTGAGGTAATTTTACCTCCTAGATATGTAGCCATGTTCATAACCGCAGTATCAGCGAAGATGGTCGCACTATTGATTACAACTTGGGTTTTCAGCTGATTAAGCTTGTATCCTGAAATCAGGCCAAAAGCAGCTGCATCCTTGCCTATTTCATTAATTGCAGTTTGGGGATCGGGAGGGACTACTGCTAAATCATCCGCGTATGCGAGGTTTTTTGTCTCCAGGGTATGATATCTTATTGGTTTAATTGCCCGATTGCCTTCTATTCTTCATATCAGAGGATCTATGTATATAGCATAAAGTAAGGGGGAGCAGGGGCATCCCTGCCTAGTCCCTCTGCTAATTCATATTGTTTCTGTATACTACCCATTTATTCTAATACGAGCCACAGGGTTCTTATAGAGGCCCCTGATTGCTTTCATACAGCCTTTTTCTAACCCACGATGCTCAAGAGTGCTCCACATATAAGGTCCCAGAAGACCCTATCAAATACCTTCTCGGCGTCGAGTAAAATAAGTGCCATAGGGTCCCCTGAGACTGCTGCTGCGTCAAAGAGAGTTATTACCCTGCGTACATGTTCGGTGGTTCCTCTACCGGGGATAAACCTGTGTTGGCGTGGATGAATTATTTTGCTAATGATAGAGCTTAGCCGTGTTCCTAATATTTTGGAAAAGATTTTAGAGTCACTGTTCATTAGTTTATATGATCCCAAATCCCGTGGGGGTTTGCCCTTTTTTAGAAAGACGACTACAACCGCCTGAGCCCAAGTCTCAGGGATTGCCTTACCATCTTGGGCTTGTCTATATGTTTTAGTCATGTCCCGCTTAAGCGATTGGTAAAAGGTCTTATAAAACTCCAATGGTATCTGGTCTGGCCCCACCGCCTTCCCTGATGGTAGACTCATAGGGCGTTATAGATTTCTTTCTCTGTGAGATCCATCTCCATCATTTCTATATCCTGCTTGTCACATTGTCCTGCTTGGATGTCATTCAAGTATTCTCTTATCAAGTTACGAGGCGTTGCATTTTCCTCCTGATACAGTTCACTGTAGTATTTATGAAATGCCTCCAGTATGCCAGTGACTTCCCTGATCACAGTCCCATTTTGGTACTGAATCTCGGTTATCTCACCCGTTACCCTTTTATGCCTCGTGCAAACTGTCAATATATGTCCTACTTGCTCGCTAAGTTCGTAGCATCCCTCCCGCTATGCCAAATATTTTTCAGCTGTCTTGGTCGAGGAGATCTCCCCGATTCCAGCTTTCGTCACTGCGATTTTATGCTTCCAACATTCTACTGCTGTACCTTGCCCTATTGCCCTAACAAGCTCCTCTTCTAGAGTGTCCATTACTTCATACAGCTTATCAGCCCGCTCTGCTTTGTTCCTCCTGATGCTATAACTCAGTGTCTCACCTCGGATTACGGCTTTGTGTGCATCCCAGACCACTCCTCTACTAGCACTTTCCCTATTTATTTCTAAGAACGCCTCAATCCACGTATTCATATGAGCAACATACCCCAGGTCTTTTAATAGTCCTCTCTCAAATGTCCAAGCTGGTTTTTTCCTCTCTACATCTTTGTTGATAATGGTTAGTACTAGAGGGTTGAGGTCTGAAAACACTCTGGGATATTTTTCTATAGCCCAGTCTGTGACCAAGCAGGATGAGGTAAAAAAGTAGTCAAGCCGAGCAACAAGTTGGTGGGGTGCAGAATAATATGTGTCCCCAGGGTCCGAAATTTTAGTCAGTGCCCAAATATCTGTCAAGCCGTTGTCCTGAATCACTGCAAGTAGAGCCAGGCTGACCTTATTTTTACGGTCTACATATTTGCCTGTCCCACTCTCCCACCTGATGCCCAAGCCATTAATATTTAAATTGCTACATAGTATAACTGGTGTGGCTCTTGAAGCCAACTCTGCATTCACTACCAGAAAGGCCTCCGGGTCATCCCCCGTGGATCTGTACACTGAGCAGAGGGTGAAGCTAAATTCCCGGCAGGAGCCTTCTGCAATCGCCCATCACCCCAGTCTATCGGCCTGACAGTTTTTCCATTTCATATCACTACTACGTGACAGTTTAACTACCCCTTTAGTTCTAGCACCCTGATGCGTGTTTACAACTAATTTATACCCCAACTGTTTAATTAATTTAGCCCTGGAGCCCTCCATATGGCTCTCTTGTAGACACACAACATCAGCTCCTAATCCTTTTAGTTTTTTTGCAACCCTTTGCCTTTTGTTTGATCATTCAGTCCACATACATTAATTGACGCTATTCTTATCTTCGCCATATGCTATTCAAGTGATAATTCCCTGCCTTCTCCTTTCCTCTAGTTAACATTGCCTCCTTTTGTTTCATATCTATGCCATTTATGACTTGGAGATGTCCCCTACTTTTCTCATGCTCCTGAAGAGCCTTTTTCTCCCTTTTAATTTCGCTTGCCCCCTCGGCCCTGAACCCCCTCCCTTGCCCTCCCTCGCCCTCCTCCTCCCCACCCGCCCCCCCTCATACTCAAAATGGGCTAGCTTATTAGCTTCCCATCTCTTCAGCCAGATCTCCTTCAGGTACCTGCCTAGCTCGTCTGTCATCTCTGGCAATTTGCTGATATGTATAGCCCTCTCCTGAGAGTTTTCTCCTGTTCCAAGCACCAAGCCCTGAATCGCAGCTGTTCTTACCTCCAACTTCCCAAGCTTATTTCTGGCTTCTTTATTTTTGTATACACTAAAGTCCTAAACCTTCCCCTCATGTAAGTCTTAAACAAATCCCTAACTATATGGAGAGGGCAGACCCAACATTCAGCTTAAAGAATAATTACATGTCTGACCCCAGCTGATCTTCCGCCAACTAGCAATAACTTTTCTGTCAAGCGTCCAACCCAGGAGATGCCACTTACTTAGGGTTATCTCCAACAAGACTGCGGAATGGTCTGAAATATGTTCTAGTAAGTGTACCACCCTATTGACTTTATTAGGGACGTCTCCCATATTAATAGCTGTCTCTCTCTTTACATTGTTAAGGCCACGATTATTCCCAATGAGCCCTAGCTGCAAGTGAGATTTTGGAGCTTCATCGCCATCCAAGCAGTGCATTTATCCAGTGCAATATCTAACAGGACATTCACATCACCCTCTATAATTGTAGGTATCTTCAGTTCTAGTAAATTGCAATATAGAGCCTGCAGGGTAGAAGGGCCATCTATGTTAGGTCCATAAAAACAAAAAATGTCATACTAGGACCCTTGAGTTGCAACTTTAACATTCATCCACCTTCCTCCATTCCTCCACTGTCTACTATATACTTGCCTACCCTTGCTTGGGCCAAAGTCTTGTCTAAGATAGCAGCTCCCTTAGTACAGCACACCAGATCTAAACACACACCCCAACCCATCTCTAAGCCCTAAATAATTCAATACATTATTTTTTCAACAATTGTGTTTCTTGTAGTATTACAATAGGAGCGTTCAACTACTCTAAGTATTATAAAATCTTCTTTCTTCTCCTGTTAAGCCTGAGACTGTTGATATTCCAAGTCAAAATCCATAGTGAATGATCATTATTCAAGCCTACCATCTCACTCTCTGAATTTGTTTCTTCCTGCAGTATTTATTACCTAGGACTGTTGAGGACAGAATACTTTTTTCGCCTTGTTTTAACATTTGCTTCCTACCACGTGACACAACCCTCTAATCCTTACCCAAAACTCCCCCGTCCTACCCACCCCACCTCAAGTGTTACCCTTTCCCTTTCCCCTAACCCTCCTAACCCTTCCTCGGAATCCTTCCTTATTTGTTTTTGGGTGTAACTTTTTGGTACCGATTTAAGCTACTCCTCTAGTGCTGTGTTCATCTTTGATATGACCGTATTTGTTTCAAAAGATTCTGCCTTCCCGTTGGCTCTTTTAGGTTGTGCTTGTCATTGTTCTACATGACCCGTAAGGTTGCTGGAAACTTTATTTGGGTAGTGGCACCTAGCTCTCTTAGCCCTTGAATAAAATTACCCAGTTCCTACTGCCGGTTTTGGGTGGCTCTTGAAGCAACTGATCTTATCTTGAAGGACCAATCACCTACATTCAATTTCCCTCCCTTTAGTGCTGCTGTCAAAATCTGTTCATTGAGAGATTTAGTCTTGAAATTTACTAGAAACGTCCTGGGGGTTTTCTATTTGAGTTTCTCTTAAAAGGGTCCCGATGTACTATTTTTATATCGGAACCTAGACCCAAGGTACAGTTGAGGGAGGGGAGGAACTTCTATAAGATCTACCACAAATGCACTCAGGTTATTACCTTCTGCTCCCACTGGAACATACAGTAGTCTCAGATTATTTCATGTACCATTGCTCTCTAGTGAGTCCAGTTTTTCCTGGGTCTCCCGATCCCACAAATTCAGGGCACACATTTCTTTACCGTTGGTCTCGATCTTGCCTCTCATATCCTCTACTGAGGCCTCTATGGCTTTTGTCCTCTGCATAAGTTTGTCTAGCTTGATTTCTAACATCTTGCAAGCCCCCCGAATACATTTCTGAGTGTTCTTGGATATTACAATTTCTGTTCAACATAACCCATCAAATTAGCCAACATCCATTCCAGATTTTCTGCGTTGTAGGTAGGTCAACTTTGGCAGAGGGATCCTGGGTGCTAGTGTTTCCACCATGTTTGAGTGTTTTGTTAGCTCTACTCTCCAACCCAGCCTTCAGGTGCCCAACCAGTATCACTTCTGGAAGTTCCCCATCTGGTGTCTCCGACAGTACTTTGAACCTATTGCCCCTACATATTCCATTAATGGCCCCCTCCTCCTCTCCCTCCTTTTAGGACCTCTCTCTTCTTGTTTCCATGATATTTCCCTCCTCCCCGCTGGTCTGCAGCTGCTCCAGTGGTCAGACATGTGCCCCAGGAAGCTTCTTCTCAGACTGAATCCTCAAATAGGATCTCAGTGAGGGGACACATTTTGCTCTAACTGAGTTTCTGGGTGAGTTATCTGAGTCCAATGCTACAGTGTAGTGTAGCTCACACTCAGAGAACGATCTTATGCAGCTAGTACTATGATTTCTCAGGGCAGGTGTGGATGCTACTGCTGTTATGTGGTGTATTTTTTGTTTTGTCTTGTAGCAGTTTGTCACTAACCACAAATGTGTCTAGAAGGGATTAATTGTATTGTGTTTCACTATACAGTTCTACTCACTTAAAATTGGGTCTTGGAAATTTCCGCTAAACTTATAGAGTATGGCTTTCCAAGGCTCTGTGGGAGGATGTGCATGCTGGGCCAAGCAGACATCTTAATCATTTCCTCATTGATGCTCAGCAGAAATGGACTCTCCAGGCCTGTGGCTTCTTTAAATCCAGGTTGGTGAGGAGTCACTTTCTGAAATGGTGAAAGAGAAATTGTGAGAAATTGGGTTGTTGCTTGAGGGGGTGTGAGCCCTTCTCAAGCAACAGCCACCATCCTTGTGAGGGTGAATCACAGGTCACTAAATTAACCAGTGCATAACCCTCTGATAGCTTGGCACAAAAGCCGCCAGGCTTAACTTAGAAGCAATGTGTAAAGTATTTATGCAGCACACCAACAGTAATAAAGTGAAAATACAATGCAAAGAAAACCCACACCAATTTGGAGAATAGAATAAAATGTATTACATAATTTTACACCAAAATAACAAAAATCCAATCAATAAAACTGGAGATATGCGATTTAAAAATGTTACGGTCAGTGTAGTGCCTAAAAGCAAAAAGCGCCACTCACGGTAATCTGGTTGTGCAAGACTTGGTGAAAGTAATAAGTTCAATCCGATTGTGATAGAGCACATGACAGGTACAGGCTTCAGGTTGGTCCAGCTGAAAAAGTTACCTTCTCAAATGCCAGCGAGAACAGTCCAGTTTGTGGTGGAAGAAGCTATGACAAGCAGGAGAGCATCATAGGTCATCACTGTAGTATGAAGATCAAGCCAGGTGTTCTTGGACTGTCATTGCTATAGCCGAAGATGCTGTCAGTCATCGTGGATGGCCTTTGCTAGAGATTCATGTTGGTGGTCACCGCAGGCTGTGAATACTGTAGCGTGAAGTGCAGATCTCGCGTTGCTGGTCATCGCTGGTGGTGGCTGCAGTGCAAGGAGTCTGGTTCACCGGAGCTTCATGTTGTCAGTTGGCATGGGGCGCAAGATCTTGGTGTGAACCTACCGTTTTGCGGTCATGAAGAGCCCAAATCTTCAGGATTTTCTCTTTTCTTCAAGGAGGAGCTTCGCTGATGCCACACCAGTGGTCCAGGACTTGGGAGACACTTCTTAAAGTTCAGGAACTCACTCCAGTAGAGGCCAGCAAGGCTGAGGCCGGTCCATTTAAAGGTCCAGGTGGGTCATGTTGCAGCAGGTCAGCTGGGCAGAGTAGGAGAGGCATGTGGAGCTTGTTGTGTCCCAGTAGCTCAGAACAGGAGGTGATTCAGCTTACCCTTGGAGTCACTTCAACCTGGATGAAGGGTGCAGGTTTTCCATCTCAGGCAGCAGGACGGACCTAAGACAGCAGGGTGATCCTTCTACTGTAGTATCCACTTGGCCAGGACTGCTCTGAAGAGTTGGTCTGAGTGTCCCCTTTTTATACCTGGTGCCCTCTTGAAAAGGGAGAAGCTTCTGGTTTTCTACCTTACAGAAGTATCTGGAATGTCCGGACTCCAAGGCCTGGTAGCAGTCTGCCTGGGGGCTCAACAGATTAGTGTGCAGTTATTTGTGAATGTCCTGGGCCAGTGCCTTTGAGGTGCAAGTGTGGTAGGTGACAGCTCCACCCAACCCATTAAGTCAGGAAGGCCTATACTACCAATTCCCAGGCCCTCTATTGAGATACTGTCTAGGAGGAATACACAAGATCAACTGCCATCTAGACCTAGTCATGTGACCCAGGAAACACCCTGCAAGTGCCAAATAGTTAGGACAAGAACATGCCAACTCATTAGAAGTAAATATATGGAAACAATGGTTTTTGCGGACAATGTCTGAATAGTTAATCATAAAGAAGCATAATAGAATTTGATGCAAGTAGGATGTTGCAAGAAAAACATACTCTAGAAACCAGATATTGTTTTGCACAAGATAACTTTATATTTAAAAAGACATAATTTTCAGCGCAGGTCTCTAGCCTTTTATGGAGTAACAAACCAGCGCGTTGCACGGATCAAGCTAGTGCGCGGTTGGTACGATAGTGGAATAGCACTCCCTAACATACAGCTTTATTATTGGGCAGCACAACTAAAAGTGAGTAATCAATGGATACATGTCCCGGCATTTAAGGCGGACAGAGCACAACTTGACATGAGGTGTATGCTTGGTCCTTATACGACAGGAAACGGTCCTCTGTACTGTTCAGACCAATACACCACACACTTACGCTGTGGCATGCAGCCCAGGTCAAATTAGGATGGTGTGGGATACTGACCCAACTTGCCCCCCTATGGAATATAAAACGGCTAGGCAAACTCAGGAATAGTAAGGGTTTTGATCGATGGGACGATATTGGGATATCCACGGTAGGAGATATATGGCAGTGAGGTGAGATAGTATCTTTTGTACGGCTACAGCAACAATACGAAATAGCCCCATCAGAACAATTCAGGTACACGCAGATACGACACGCCCTACTGACGGCGCTGCTGCCGGGAACTGAGGTTCCTGAGGCATCACCTATGGAGGACAGGCTCTTGACTGATTACATGCCAAAGAGGGCCACCTCTCTCACATACCGGAAGCTAGTTAATAACCTACCCAATCCGACGGAGCCTTTGCGAGGTAAATGGTCACAAGATATTGGGGAAATGGACGACACGGAGTGGCAGGAAGCACTGGCATCCCCAAAAGAAGTAGGCATACCCTCACGCCTCAGACTAGTCCAACTCCGTATCTTACATCGATCATACTATACTAGGCACACCTTACACAGGATGGGGAGGGCAGAACACCCTTTCTGCACACGTGGTTGTGGGGACATGGAAACCTTCTTTCACACTTTATGGGACTGCCCTAGAATAACTGAATACTGGAAAAAAGTAATGAGGACAATATCACAATCAGAGGGAGTGTCGCTTCTGCCAGAGCCAAGGCGGTGTCTCTTAAATATATGGGAGCCGAATGACCTCACGCGCCATGGACAGAGCTGGGCAACACTGGGACTTATGGTAGCTAAAAGGAGCGTAGCGCAAAAATGGGGAAGGGCGGAAGTTCCATCTCTGGCAGCTTGGGGAAGAGACATGGATGCGGCCATGATAGCCGAAAGGACGGTATTCAGTGGTAGGGGATGCCCTAAAAAATGGAGTAAAATCTGGGGGGGCTGGAATTCATTCAGGGGTAACATCTGTAAACCGAATGTCTGACATAATATCGACAGACAGAATATCGAAATGCAAAAATATCGGAGCAAAAATATCGACAGCAAAAATATCGGAATCCTATCTTCATTAAGGTAAGTACAAAAATATCGAAAAAATAATATCGTAGTACAAAAATATCCGAATCAAAAATATCGTTTTTTTAAATGTATTATTAATAATGTAAAAATAATTTTAAAATACATATAATTTTACAACTATTAAATAAAAATATTAAAACAAAATTAAAACTAATACATATACATTTAAAATAAATAAAACACTTAATAATTTAATGTAATTTTAATTTTTTTCATGTAATTTATTTGATTTAATGTAATATTTTTTGGTTTTTACCCTGTACGCCTGTACCCCGAAAACCCAAAACTGACCCTGAACCCTAAAAATATCCCTGTACCCCAAAAACCCAAAACTGACCCTGAAACCTAAAAATACCCCTTTACCCAAAAACTGAAAACTGACCCTTATCCCTAAAAATACCCCTTTACCCAAAAACTGAAAACTGACCCTGAACCCTAAAAATACCCCTTTACCCATGAACTGAAAACTGACCCAGAACCCTAAAAATACCCCTTTACCCAAAAACTGAAAACTGACCCAGAACCCTAAAAATACCCCTTTACCCAAAAACTGAAAACTGACCCTGAACCCTAAAAATACCCCTTTACCCAAAAACTGAAAACTGACCCAGAACCCTAAAAATACCCCTTTACCCAAAAACAGAAAACTGACCCTGAACCCTAAAAATAGTCCTTTACCCAAAATTAATTAATATTATTTAATTACCAATTAATTATTAATTAACAATAACAATAAAGTAAATATATTAGCACATTTGCTGTAATTAATTTAATTTAATAATTAATATTATTTTTCCCAATTAATTAATTAAGAATAACAATAAATTATATATAAAAAAATTACTATAATTAATGTAATTAAATAATTAGTATTAATTAATTACCAACTAATTAATAATTATAAATATGTAAAAATGTATATTAATTAATTAACGAATTAATAGAAATTAATTACCAATTAATTATTAATTAAAATATGTACAAACATATATCAATTAATTAATTATTATTAAATTACTTCCCACCCTATTCCCCTATAAACCCATAACCCGCTACAGAACATATTTATCAATTAATTAATTAAAAATAATTAAAAATTATTTCTCAATTAATTAATTAATAATTCCTACTAATTAATAATTAATTTAACATAATTAAATTACTTCCCACCCTATTCCCCTACAAACCCACAACCCGCTACAGTAGTAAAAGACAATATTTAATTAAATTACATTAAAAAGAAATAATAAAACATAGTGGTGTTCTAATTGGGCCACGTTATGTACAGACGCATATCGAGACATGATCTGTGTTTTGGAAATTTGAGTTACCACCTGATTTCCTTTTGGATGGTATCCGGAATTGTGATGTAAATTCCGACTTTACGTTTAAAGAGGGTTTTGAATTTCAATTACTCATGATACCAAGCATGAAATTCCTATCTGTTCCCCAAAAAAGTTAGCACTTGTTAATTGTAATAAGGTAACCCAATGTTATCCTGTGGGAGAGGTAGCCCTTGCAATAGTGAAAAACATATTTAAGAGTTTTTCACTACCTGGAACTATAAAACCTAAAAGCATATGTCCAATGTTTTAAATACAATATGCCCTGTGCCTATGGGCTGTTCAGGTCCTATACTAGAAATGACTTGTATGTATTAAAACTGAAGGTTTAGGTCTGGCAAAGGGTTTATTTTTCTAGGTGGAAATGGTAGTATAAAACTGCAGACACAGGCATCAATTGCAGGCCAAAGATAGGTTTAAAGGGCTACTTAAGTGGGTAGCACAATTAGTGCTGCAGACCCATTACTAGCATTTAATCTACAGACCCTGTAAGTAAATTAAATGTACCAATTTGGAATAAGCCAATTTAATCATGTTTAGAGGAGAAAGCACAAGCATATTCGTGTTGGTTAGCAGTGGTACAGTGCGTAGGATCCTAAAGCCAACCAAAACGAATTCAGCAATTCAAGACATGTGAATTTGGGAGTGTCCTTGTAGAGAAGGCCAGGTCCAATAGAGAAATAGAGAAGTACAACGTCATAGAAAAAAATCAGCAAATAGTGCAATCCAAGACAAGAAATGGATGCCAATGTATTCTTCTCTCACTGCCGCTTCCTGTGAAATGCACTCAGAATTTTAAATAAGGTTACTGCAAATAACTTCATATTAGGATGCAAGAAAATAGGTTTTTGCATCACTAAAATAGAAAATAATTCTGAAGTTGGAAATATGCAACCGTTCTCCAAAAGCTGATTGCATCTCTGTTTTTAAATATGGCATTAGTTGTCACTTTTTACTATTCTGAAGAGAAGGGGAATTCTTGTTGTGAGTTTGTAGTATGTAGTGTAGAGGCTATGTGACTGGTATTTGATGAGGAAGCCCAATATAACATGCTGGGGTGTTCAGCTATTTCACCATTACAATTCCCTATTTGCCTATAGCTTTCATTGCTCTCTATAAAGATGTACTATTTCTCTATGTTTGCATCTGTTGGTAATTACCACAGTTGTGTCTTTAAAGGTGCAGTACATAACATTCATATCTGTATCCCAATACAGGAATATTCCATGTGTAGACCTTATAAGGACATAAAAACTGAGGTAGCCCTCCTGAGATTCAAAGTCATCTTGGAGTCTAGACCGTTTACCACAGAGATAACCACCCTTTAACACAGTCCCAAAGAGTCAGGGAATGTTGGACTAGTGCTCCCGCAAGCATGATGTCAGTTAGCAATTCTGGGGTGGATTTCTTTATAAGCAATCCCACATTTGCTTTGGTGTAATGCATGTGGTAAATATATATATATATATATATATTTATCAAATAAGTATGCCTTTTAATTATTAACTAGGAGCCGTCCACGCAGGGGTCAAAACACAGAATAAGTCATACATGCAGGGATCAGTCTCTCTTTCGCTCACCCCCTGTGTGCCTATCTTTTTCTGGGTGCACACACATATACAGGTCTACACTGACTCTTTCTCCCTGCCTCTCTCTGAGTGGACACACAAGAACACACCCACAGATAAAGTGAACACTACCACACATACATAGATAAAGTGAAGAATGTCACAAAAATCCAGTAACACTATCACGCGCACCTGCGGCGGGGGACTTAAGGCCTGATTTATTTTTCAGTGGACAGGATGCTACTTGCAATTTGGCAGAAAGGATCTTGTGACAGAGAATCCTGTTCGCCAAAAATATAAATCAGGGCCTTAATAAATACAGGTGCACACAGGGAATGCATCATCACACACATAGAGGCACAGTGATCACACTCCTCAGTGTCCTTTCTCCCTTTCTACCCTGAGCCTGGAAAAAGTCCAGCACAGGCTGCCACATTGTCCTTTTAGTTAAGTTGTGGAGTATTTTGTGGTAGTGAATAGAAAGGCCATTAGTTTGAAAGTGAAGCTTTCTGTGTGAGTTTGAGTGGTACTGTGATTTTTGGGGAGTGTTATTTAAAATGTAGCAGCACATTTTGATTCCGGGAAGCTCTGTGTGATTTCTGGAAGCCCTGTGTGTTTCTGGCATTTCTGTGCGCTAGTGAGTACCCCTAGCACAGCCTTATTTAGGAATCACTCTGTCATTCTGGGCAGTGCTCGTGCATGCTGAGCAGCACACCATGCTACAGTGGACAGCAGCCTGTGATATGGAGTTTGCTTTTGTTCAGGAAGTTGCCCCTTGCTGCACTAATATAATCCTGCCTACAACGCTGGCACCCTTTCACCACGGGGCAAGGGTGCCTGAGTTGGGTGCCTGAGTTGCAACATTGCAAACCAGCACAAGGAGAGAGAGGACAGGAATGTGCCTTAGAATGTTGAATAATGTTCATTCCTGCTCTCTCCCTCTCACACAGTGCAGCAAGGTGTCTTTCTGTATTGGGGTGCGTGAAAGCTTGATAAATCTGGGCCAAAGTGATTTGCACAGAGTTACAAGATGGTGAGCCGACGCCGAGACCCCAACCGGGTTCCCCATTTCAAAAGTCAGAAGCTCTTGCTATTATGCCATATCCTCTCCCCTCTTCTATTTCTTATTTCTATTTTTTCAGACCTCCTGGAAGATAAAAATTGTGTTTTATTCCTTCTACTGAAATGCATGTGTGCTCGTGCTGGAGTGCAGTGCATCAAGCCAAAATGTGCTTCAAATGTTCCCATTTAATGAAATCTTTCTGCAGGATTCTTGTGGGGTTGTGTCCCAAATCCCTTGGAGATTGGATTTAAATCCTACTTTATACTACCTAATGTTACTCACATAATCTGCCTAAAAATCCAAACCTAACTTCTCATCCATGTTACCACTCACACCCCCATTACACAACTGCAGCCTGTGCAGGTAAGATTGGTGACAAGGGAAAATTAAATAAATAATTAATTTTTCCTTGTTGTCTCCTGTTGAAATCGCCCCTAACCTGGCCCGACGGCCACTCCCCTTTTACCTTCACCGGCTTTTGCTAGCATTACATACACACTTCATCAACAATAAACAACTACTTCAACGCTTACACAAAAGACTCAATGGGTTTCTAATTGCTGGTTCGTATAAGAATATAAACTCATCCTAGGTGTGAGAATGCTTTAGAATATGAATATAAGAAAACACATGAACTCATAACTGGCTTACAAAGTGATTTCCCCAAGGTAGCTGCGTCCTTGAGAGAAATAGTTGAGTAAACATAATGTATTTTTTTGCTGTTTTATATACCAGGAATAAGGCCAGAGGGAATTAGAGCACTTTAGATGAGAACCAAATGTTACATAATTTAGGCATGAAGAGATTAAGTAATTTGTAGGGGCGGGCAATATACCCCGCTCTGCTGGTGGTGTTGCAGAGTTTTGCCCACTCCACATTAAGCTTGTAACACGAAATTCCGGAAAAAGACTGCCGACCGTGGCATACCAGAGTTTTTTCACACAGGCGGCGGAAGGCTTGGGGGGGGGGGGTTTACCACTGGGAGGCCCCCCCCCCCCCCCGGCGGTTTGGGAGGGGGGAGGGGATTTGCGACAAGCAGGCGAACATTTTGATTTTGGGCTTTATTTTTGTAACACAAAAGTAGCCCAACGTATAAATGCGCGGGGCTACTGCTCCCAGCCACCATTTTGGTTTTGGTGACCTGGTGGCTGGGAGCTTTAGTCAGAGAAATTTTTTTGGGAGCTTTAGTCAGAGAAATTTTTTCTATGTATTTTTTGTTGTTTTTGCGTGTTTTGTCTAGCGTATTTTACAGCGATTTACACTATGGCAGCAGAAGATTTTAGGATGCTCGAAGCCCTTAGGCTTTTGAGCGAAGCAGGTCGCTTGGAACTGGTTATTGGGGACGTAGCTGGGCCCCCGTGCGGCAGGCCTCAGCAGGCGTTGTAGCAGCAGTGGCTGCCTGCACGTCACCCAAGCATCCTCGAGTGACCCATGGGACGGAGCGGGCCGCCCGACTTCCAGGAAGGCGGCCCCAGTGCGGTGCTTAAAGCTGCTTAGGAGAGGTAAGCGGTGGGCCGCGTGAAGGCAGGAGGGGTGCGGCGGGCAGGGCCAGACTGGGAACAGAAATCAGCCCTGGCACACTGCTCAGCCAGCACCCCCTGGGGTGAGGGGGAGTGCAGCAAAGCAGTGAGCGAGGGCCGGTTTCGGCCGATTTTGTTACTGGGGGCCGATATTGCCGACCCCCGTTAACAAAAAAACAGCCCCCCAGGGGTCCAAAATCTGCCCCCACCCTAGCGGCCCACCGGGGAAATGCCCGGTGCCCGCTATGGCCAGTCCGGCCCTGGCGGCGGGGGGAGCGCTGCTGAGCTACTGTTGGGAAGGCCTGTTCTCGCCTGGGTTCCCCGGCAGCGGGCTTCATCGCCCCCTGTGTGGAAAGGAAAGCGCAGAGGGGGGTGGTGCGGCAAGAGGCGCTCTGCCTCGCTCTCCGCTGCCCCGGGGTTATTTGTGTCGGCGGTGGGTGAGCGGGAGGGGGGTTTCCCACCGGCGACCGGTGCGTCCCCCAGGCTGAGTATGTTGAGGGATGGGGGGCGCAACCAGGATATCTCTCCTTCTATTTTGGTGAGAGATTTTCCGTCTACGAGTGGAATCAGGGAGGGGGAGCAGCAAGGCACGCTGCTCCATTTACTGTCATGGGACAACATCTTGAGACTACTAGAGTGTGGAGAGGGGAGGGGGAGTGGGCCACAGAGGTGAGGCCTCCTTCGGTTGTGTGGTCCCTCTCCTCTCAGCGCGGTGGCAGGGAGGGGGGCATTGGGTTGCAGGTGGGAGGGATATAGTCAGCCCACTTCTTTTTTCCCCTGCTCCTTTGTCTAGAGGAGAGGTTGGTTCTGGGGGTGGCAGTTCTGCAGGGGAGGGAGAATGGGCATAGGTTGGGGGCTGCAACCTCTTTTAGAAGCAGATTTGGACCCTGCGGTAGGGGGTCAAGCATGGGATGGTTTGGATGTTTTCCTGTCATGGGCGGAGGGAGTGCGGGGCATTGGGGTTGGTGGTCGCTGTGAACTTCTTAGCCCCCCGCGGAGCAAGCATGCTATAAGGGGCGCAGGACAGCCAGGAGGAGCTGAAGGGGCGGGGTTTGGGCCCGTTGAGGCTGGGGAGGCTTTGCCAAATTTTGGTCCCTTCGGTGTCAGAGGTGCACACGATTTTAGAATGGAGTGGGGATGAGGTGGAGGGGGACCCCTCCCCCATCAGCCCCTGCGTAAGTAAGGTGAGTGCTCAGTACTCCGGGCAGGATGGCGACATGCCTTCGGAGGTTGGTTTTTGGGTCAGGAAGGAATGCAGGCCAGTTAGTGTTTTGGGAGCTCCCAGCACACCAGTCCAAACATTTTCTTCACAGGGTAGGGAGTGTCGGGGGACGGCGGACTCAGTAGGGCGAGGTGCGGCCCAACTGCGCCGAGGAGAAGGGAGGGTGGAGCCTTGCGTGGCACATTCTATACCGGCGGGGTATCCCGGTGCGGCCAACACACGAGGGTCCAGCGCAACCTCGCTGGCCCCAACGTCAAGCAGGACACGATGGTCAGCAGGGCCACTCAAGAAAGTCAACGCAGGCTGGAGTATCGGCGAGTACAGTCGGCTCCCCACCAGGAGTTTTTTCAGGGGCTGCTAGCGCTGGTGTGAGCAAGGTTGGGTCGGTTAAGGTCCACAGTGTTAGTTTTGTTACGGATCCTCTACAGATGGAGGAAGAGATTGTACTAGATTATGATAAAGACAGCCCCGAAGAAGGGGAGTGGAGGGACGATCAGGAGGGGGGGTGCCTTCTCATGTGTCTCCTAGTGTTTTACAGGCACCAGAGGTGGTGCAGCCCAGGGGGGCAGTGTCTTTGGGACCCAGAAGAGAGTGCAGCCCCTCGGTGAGGGCTCCTCGGACGGTGGACCCTGTTGAGCAAGTGGCATGGAGATCGGCGCCTGGTCGGGCAGCCTTGTTAGAGCCAGGTCTGAATGTTGCTTCTCGGGCCAAACCAAAAATGGTGTCAGTGGGGACAGGGGGTGAGGACGTATAGGGGGAGCTGGGAGGTAAGCTCCATAAAGGTAAATATGTTAAAGATCAAGGTGTGGGGACGGGTGATGTGGTTGCACCGGGCGCTAAAGTGGAGAGTGGAATGAATACGGAACCAGAAGTGCCAGGTAAAGAGCCTTTACAGAGTAAGGAGTTAAAGTTTAAAAAGCTGCCATACATGGGTGTGACAAAGCCCCTGGGCGCGCATTTGATGTTAGCCACTAAAGAGCGCATCTGGAAAGGGGAATATGTTGAAATTTTGAAGCTACTTCACAGGGAGGTTCGGTCCAAAGAAGGGTCTAAGGAGGATGAGGATGAGCTGGCCAAGCCGCCTAAGGTGCTGTTGACCATTGAAAACTGGACGGCGGCGTTATTGATATATGCCAGCGTATATTGCGAAAAGTTTCCCGAGCGCTACGTGGCTATTTTTAAATATATGGATGTCATTCGGAAAGCGCAGATCACGGGTAGTGGGTAGGCATGGGCACAATATGATGAGGAGTTCAGGGCCCGTATGGCTTGGGATCCAGAAGCAAAGTGGGGGGAATTGGACTCTGATTTGTGGTAACACACAATGGGGGCACCAGCAGGGGATAAGACTATATTTACTGCAAGTGGTTTACCTTTAGTGTACCGGCCCTTTCAGGGGAAATCCACCCGGGGAGGGGTGGGGAGTACAGCAGCTACACAAGCTGGGTCAGGGGTGTGCTGGGAGTTCAATAAAGGCATGTGCACAAGGGAGTATTGTAGGTTCAGGCTCTCAGTGTGGAAATAAACACCCCTTGGTTAAATGTTGGGGGTTCAAGCAGCAAGGAAGTCAGCAGTGGCAACAGACAGGTACTAGCACATCTGGGCCCTCGCAGCAATTCCAAAGTGGTAGAGGAGGTAAGGGATCTCAGGGGGCTGGGGCCCAAGGGCTCTAACGCCAGTTAGACTGGCAGCCTTGGAGGCAGGTTTGAGGGGTTATGGGGATTTGAGAGCAAAGCAGGTACTGTTGGAGGGCTTTGAGGAGGGGTTTCGTTTGGGTTACAAGGGGCCACGGCAGAGGCGGTGGGCACAAAATATAAAGTCAGCATTTGAACTTAAGTCAGTGGTGCAAGACAAGTTGGACAAAGAAGTCCATGAAGGAAGGATGGCAGGTCCTTTTTATGACTGGCCTGTGGACGATTTGATGGTTTCTCCAATCGGGGTGGTTCCCAAAAAAAGTTGGACAGTATAGATTAATACAACACCTGAGGGGTCTTGAGTCAATGACTTTATTGATGAGGAGGCAGCCTCTGTTTCATATTCCTCAGTTGACGTTGTTATGTCACTGGTTGTGACCGCGGGCGCAACTGCAGAGATGGCAAAATGAGACATAAAATCTGCATTTTGTTTACTTCCAGTACAT
Source organism: Lissotriton vulgaris (assembly GCF_964263255.1). Classification (NCBI taxonomy): domain Eukaryota; kingdom Metazoa; phylum Chordata; class Amphibia; order Caudata; family Salamandridae; genus Lissotriton; species Lissotriton vulgaris. The sequence goes on from NC_141691.1 coordinate 1,735,158,242, forward strand.
CCGGATGATTGGAGTCTTTTGGGAATCCATTTTGAAGGACAATGGTACGTGGACAAGGCATTACCGATGGGTTGTTCAATGTCTTGTGCTTTGTTCGAGTGTTTCAGCACTTTCTTAGAGTGGTATTTCACACAGCACACTGGTCATGGGCTGGTACTACTTTGACAACTTCTTTTTTGTTCGTTGCCCGGGCTCCACGGAGTGCCAGGTAGCACTGGACACGTTTCATGAGCTTATGGGAAAGCTGGGTGTGCCCTTGACATAAGAGAAAACAATGGGTCCATGCACGACCATGTCAATCTTAGGCATTGAAATTGATTCAGTAGGAATGCAGGCATGGTTGCAAGCTGATAAGAAAGCGAAAATGTTGGATTTGTTGGAAGAAATGCTTGCAAAACATAAGGTAACGGTGAAGGACATCTAAGTTTTGTTGGGCCACCTCAATTTTGCCTGCAGGGTTGTCAGGGCAGGATGAACTTTTTACAGGAGACTGGGACATGCATTGTCAGGACACCATGTGCCTCACCACCATGTCCGTTTGTCGGCTGGGGTGAGGGAGGATCAGCGTATGTGTTGAACATTTCTGCCTTTCTTTAATGGAATATCATTGGTGAGAGAGTATGACTTTCAGTGGGACGTTCACATTTTTTTTGGATGCAGCAGGCAGTGAGAGTTTTGGCATCTACTGGCAGAGCAGGTGGTGTGCGGAGAAGTGGCCTGAGCAGTGGAAGGATGGTGGGAGGATTATCGCCTTTTTGGAGCTTTTTCCGGTGGTAGTGGCATTGACGCTGTGGGTGAGGCACTGGCACATAAGAAGGAGTTCTTCAGGATTGACAACATGGCAGTGATGGAAATCATCAACAGGCAGTCGGCGAGGGATGAGCAGATTTTAAAGTTGTTGAGGGTGTTTGTTCTTGGCTGCCTTAGACATGATATTGCATTCAAGGCACTTCATATCCCTGGTGTGGACAATGACATTGCGGATGCTTTGGCTCATTTGCAGTGGGAGAGATTCCATGGGCTGGCCAAGGAGGCGGACAGGACACCAACCCCAATGCCGGAACATCTGTGGTATGTAGGCAACGTAGGGTTATACAGTTGGTGGTAGGTTCATTGTCGGCTTCCACTCATTCAGCTTATGCTCTGGCCCGGAGAGAATTCATAGCATCAGGTGCCTGTCAGCGGGAGGAGGCATGGAGACGGTCAGAGGACGTGATACAGTTTTTGCTGGACCTCGTTGAGAAAGGTCTGTCTAAGGTTACTATTGCAGGGAAATTGGCAGGTATTTCTTTAATGGGAAACTTCTCTGGGATACTCCCCTTCTGCGGGGGAAGTGGGGAGGAGGATGTTGGAAGGTTGGCCTAGGGAGCAGGGTGGGGAACGTTTAGCACGTAGGCCGTTATCATGGCAGACTTTAGCGCGTTTGTTGGAGGCCTTACCTGTTTTTTGTAGGGACGGTTTTGAAGCATGTTTGTTTTCTACTCTCATGGTCTGGATGTTTTTTGGAGCCTTTAGGCTCTCCAAGCTTTTAGGTTCCAGGTTAAAAAGAGGTATCACTTGGCAGGAGGTTTTCTTCTCTGAAAGGGGGATTCATATTTGGCTGGCCAGCGCAAAAACAGACCAGAGAAGTTGTGGTAGAGGAGTATGGCTGGAAGCAGCTTCTCCAGTGTCGACATGCCCATTACATTGGGCTAGGCGGTTGAGGACTCTGTCTGGAGGGGAACTTGGTGAAAGGGTTTTTCGACATGCTGATGGGGGCTGGGTTACGGACTATCAACTGCGCGTGGTGCTGAGTAAGGCCTTGAGGCATATTGGTCTGGATGGGTCTCAGTTTGGGACACATTCTTTTAGGATAGGGGCAGCAACAGAAGCTTGCAATAGAGGCTGGTCTAGGGGGGATATTATGCGGCTAGGGCGATGGTCATCTAACTGTTTCCAACGCTATGTGAGGAATACCGCGGAAGAAGCGCTTGCGTCATACTCTTTTAGATGAATCTCATATTGTTTTTTCTTGTTGCAGGTTCGGTAGCAGGTCCTCGCTCCCTGAAATTGACCATATTGATAGTGGGGCACTCTTTTGTAAAATGGGCTGCAGTGCAGGCTGACAGTTGTTATTTCGGGAAAATGTTGGGTTAATAATGACCGTTTGTTTAAAATTGTTTGGAAAGGGAAAGGGGGGATGTTATGGAAGGAGTTAGTTCCCGCTTTAAACAAGTGGTTGGTTGGGGGCCTGTGCCCTGATGTTTTGTTAATCCATTTAGAGGAGAATGACCTTTGTGAAGTAAAAGGTGTTGTTTTGTTAAGGGCCATGAAGAGGTATTTGGCACTTTTGCGGGAGCAGTGGTCTGGTTGCCATGTTTTGTGGACGGAGCTAGTGCCGCGTAGAATTTGAAGGGGCGCTCGGAATCCCAGGGCAATTGATAGGGTCGTGAGAAGGTAAATATGGAGATTTCTAGGTTCTGCAGGAGCTTAGGCTTTGGGAGAGTGTCTCATAAGGACTTTCTCTTTGAGTCAGTTGAGTTTTTCAGGAGCAATGGGGTCCACTCATCCAGGTTGGTATAGACCTTTACCTGTTGGAGGTTCAGAGAAGTTCTATCCAGGTGTCTTAATGTGCAGGAGCATTCGAGAGAGGCTTAACTGGGTGATTTTGGTTTGGGGGGCAGAATGAGGGGGTAGTGTTCTCCCCCCCCCCCTCGGCTTCCTGGGTGGCGGGGATCATTGGAAGTTTGCCAGTGTTGGCAGAGTTTTTGTTGTTCAGTTTAACCCCTCCCACGCGCATGACGAGCTGAGCTCGTTATGAGCCACGGTGCTCGTGTGCTCATGACGAGCTGAGCTCGTCATAACGGTCCGAATGCTTGCACGCGGGGCTAATTCCCCCGCTGTGCTGGACGTTCTTAAAAACAGGTGTGGCCATGACGAGCTCAGCTCGTCATGAGCACACGAGCGCCTTGACTCATGACGAGTTGAGCTCGTCATGAGCACCGGGGCGCTGTGCGCGCCCCCGCCCCCCAGCACAGCGGGGGAATTGGCCCCGCAGGCAAGGGGTTAAAGTTGGGTCATCGACAGGGATTGTTTAGGCAGGTTGATTGTTGGGGTGGAGAAGTGTGGCTCAATGCTTAGAGCGGCAGACCTTGATGCAGAACGCTGGCCAGGGACCAGGGTTCGATTCCCGCCTCGGCGGGTTTCGGGCTTAAATTCCTCTGACCGGATATTCTCGCCTCAGTGCCGATTCTAAGCATGGGTCCCACGCTGCAACTCTGGGCAATAGCTTGCTTAGCCTCCACAAAGGCCCCCGATGCACAAGGGATGCCTGGTATCACCATGGGATGCCCAGGAGTGGACACCCCACAAGGAAAAGCCAGGAGGGGTTCCCTTGTGGTAGGAGTACAAGCGCCGGGATGCCTCCGGGTCACTGTTCGCGCTATACAAATACACCACATTACATTAACACATTTACCTACAGAGGTTGGGTGATCGTAAGTGGTGAAGGGACAGGCAGGGGATTTTGGATATAGATGTGTTATAGTTAAAGGCTTATGTGTTTGTGCATTGAATTATAGTTTCATAATTTTGCAATGTTGTATTGATTGGGTGGGGGCGGGTTAGAATAAATGTTAGGGGCGGGGGAGGGGTGTCGGGGTTAGATATGTAATTTTATCTAGTGAGGTTTAGTTTTGTAAGGCATTGGCCGAGGAGTTTTAATTGTTATGTGCACCTGTTCCAATGAAGCAGCCTTTTACACACAAAAAGCTGTCTGTGGTCTGCTTCCCCCCCACCCCTCCCTCCCAAGGGGTGCTTGGGGGGTGGATGACCACCGGGAGGTCACCCCCCGGGCGGTTTGTGAGGGGCGGGGGGAGGGGTTTGCGACAAGCAGGCGGGCATTTTGATTTTGGGCTTTATTTTTGTAGCCCAAAAGTAGCCCAACTGCTCCCAGCCACCATTTTGGTTTTGGTGACCTGGTGGCTGGGAGCTTTAGTCAGAGAAATGTTTTCCCCACCCTCCCGTCCCTCTTGAATATCTTTACCCTTTCCTTTTTTAAGGTGGCTTTTTCCTTTATTTTTCCCCCCTTTTTTCTATTGGTTTCTTTGTTGGTTCTGGTGCGCAGGGTAGGTTTTTGTATTGTCGCTTGGAGCAGGTACAGTGCGGGGATTATTGGAAGTTTGCCAGTGTTGGCAGAGTTTTTGTTATTCAGTTTAAAGTTGGGTTATAAACAGGGATTGTTTAGGCAGGTTGATTGTTGGGGTACCTACAGAGGTTGGGTGATTGTAAGTGGTGAAGGGGCAGGCAGGGGATTTGGGATATAGATGTGTTAGAATTATAGGCTTATGTCTTTATTTTTTTGCTTGAATATTTTTTATCAGTTTTCAGCACTTATTTTCAGTACACAGTGATGCAATTAGCAAGAAATATCACATATAATCTCTAACACTTTACGAAGACAATCCAACATGATGATATTACACAATGGGATATTGAACATACATCGCATCACTCTCGACCAAACGGATAATAGACATCAGATGAACAATATTCAACACATTTCTATGCAGCACTGAGCTCGTGATGTATGGAAGCAACATATGATGCAATGCGGCTACGTGGTGGTCTCCGAGGTGGAAATAAAGCAAACAGCGATAGCATACATTTATGAGAAAAGAAAAAGTAATAGAGGCTTTAGAGAGCGTGAGGTCGCATGTTGCTAATAGCAGTGCGATCTGAGGTTCAGGGATGAGATGTGAGGCGGCATGCTCTTGCGGTTGCGCGCCTTCCTCAGGTCCCACCCAACAACTAGTATGAGGTGTACCATCCATTATAAGGTCGCAGCAGAGGTGCTGTGTGTTTGATGGTTATTGGCAACTAATACAATATTCATAACTTTTTAACAGTTGTGTCAAGTGGGAAACTCCCATGACACCAGAACTTAACCAACAAGGGAAAAAAGTGAGATGGGACAAAATAAAGAGAATCAGGTCTCCAACACAAGGAGATAGGGGGGGGGAGCCGAAGAAGAAACAAAATGCGGGGTAAAGGAGGAGATGAAGAACCAATGGATTGAGAAGAGTGTCAATGTGTGTCTACAGGAGTAGGTCCCCGATTCCAGGACTAGGGGTGCGGGGCGGCAGGGGTCCAGTGGGGTGTGGGTCCCTCTTAGGGGGGAAAGAGTAACTCGGCAGTGGCTAACAAGCACTAGGGTGTCTATATCAAGGGGGGGGGGGGTTCCAGATGGTCACTGCCTTACGATGTCGCAGCAGCACCTCACAGCGTAAGTTTAATGACGTCATTCACATGTCCGAGATAAGGGGGTATCAGTGATAGGCTTATGTCTTTATGCATTGAATTATAGTTTTGTAATTTTGCAATGTTTAATGATTGGATGCGGGCGTGTTCGAATAAATGTTAGGGGGGGTCGGGGTTAAGTATGTTCTTTTATTTAGTGAGGTTTAGTTTTGTAAGGCATTGCCCTCATCAGACATTTCCTCAAATTCTCCTTCTCTCTCTACGCTCCCTCAAGACTCCTCATCAATCCCTCTTATCTTCCCTATTCTTGAACCCGGCCCTTTTCTGGGAACGCACCTTACTTCTGGAACGATCTTCGTTGCAACCCGTCTTACGCCAGCTTCAAAAAAGACCTTAAACTTCTCCTGCTTACCAAATACTGGGGTACTTAAATCCCCCCTGAGCTCTCTTCCCTCCCCTACCTCCTATTGCTCTCCTCCCCATCTCTCATTTTCCTTCGCCCACTAACCCCTCGCTCCAGTCTTCCCTATATGTCCTGCCTCATCACACCTGGGGCCTTATTTATGAAGGACTTGCGCCGCCGGTGCGTCACTTTTAACATGGGAAAAAGTGACGCACCGGCGGCGCAAGGCCTTCATAAATAAGGCCCCTGGTATTACTGAAACCTCCCCCACCCAGCCTCTGTCCTTTCCCTTACACTTCCTCCCTCTTCTCTATCCTCTCCCCACCGTGCTAGGCTAATCTCTCAATGTGTTGGTATAAAACTAGAGTTGTTTTCACCTTCTTGTGGGGTTTTGAATACCACCTCATTGTAAACCTATTATATGCAAATAATTGTATCTATTTATAGCTGTTTGAAATTGTCTTAACTATCCCCCTCCTTTAGCTCTCCCCTTCCTTACCCTTCCTCCCTATTTTACATCCTTTCCCTCTCTCTCTCTAGCCTAATCCTTCATGATTTGCTGTAACCCTTGGCAACTTATTTCATTGAATTCGAGTGTGTAATATTCAAATTGCTTTCTATTGTCTGTATTAATTACTGAATACTACCTCATTGTAAATGTTGCTATATTACAATGTATACTCATGTAAAGCGCTCTGATACCCCCTAGTACAACTAACGGTATATAAAACATGTTAAATAAATAAATAAATAAATAGTTCCAATAAAGCGACCTTTTAGACACAAAAAGCTGTCTGTGGTCTGCTTCCCCCCCACCCCTCCCTCCCAATCTCCCATGGTAAGTTGACAAGTGCGTGTGAGAACCAGAGTCCCCAAAATGATTTTCAGGCACTCAGATGGCACCCGGCGACATATCCTCAATGCAAATAGTCACAGACAGTGGTAATCCTTCATGGTGAGAAAGCTGCAGCTTGAACAGAAATCTACTCGAGCTTGAGCAAAGAAGCAGCGCCCTCTGGCATGCTGCATGGTGCTGTTTGTACTGATTTTGCAGCGCAAATCAAGGTCTTGTTGCGAAACATCAGCACAATATGCTAATTCCACTCGTTCATGGAGCTCTCCGTAATCTCACAGACTTTTCTTGTACCTCTGAGGAATTCCGTGGAGTGAAACTCTGTGAGTTCTGCCAACCCTTAGAGATTTACCCAGAATCACAGGATGTTCAACCAATGGAGGGGTTTGAGCCTGGCTCAGCAATTCCTATGGTTGGCAACTCTTGACATTAGGACTCACCTGCTCCAAGGGCAGATTGCTAGTAGCGTGGGAATCATGTTGCTTTTAATGAGTTCCAGCTTTCACACTATAAATTTTACAGTCTTCAAAACCTGCACCTTAAATTCTCCCTCCTAACAGGAGGTATTTCTGTTTGCAGTATGAACTATTCACAAAAATTCTGAAGGAGATGAAAATAAGTAGTCTTACCACAATCATAATACATTTCTCGTATTGGTCCCTTACCATTAACTATATAGCTCACATTACACTCACTCTCACCAACAAATTCAACTGACACTGAGTGCTGAGACTTTTCATGTACCATACACATAACTCCGAGTGTCCAAGAGCCATCATATCAGGCAGGTGTCCGACTGACTGACTGATGTTGGTGGGTCCACTAAGCATGGGCGAATTTTGCGAATCTCGCGTTCGCGAATTTTGCGGATTTGCGAACTCGCAATCCGCAAAATACGCGAATTCCCGCGAATTTGCGGATTTTTTTTTTTTTTGTGTTCGCGTGTGTTTCTGCCAGTTCGCGAGGGTTTTTACAATTTCGCAATTTGCGAACTTACCTGTCGGGTCGCAAGTTTTGCGAACTTGTTGTTTCTACGTGTCCAGCCTGTTTGGGACACTCTTCTTCATCACTGCCACTCTCTGTCACCACTGCCACTCTCTGACTACTCATGCCACCCTCTGGCCCACCCATGCCACCCTCTGTTTCATCACCACACCCTCTGGTTGTCCAGTGTACATTATTTTCGGCAAAGCAAAGCACACCTTCCCTGCCTCAAGTGACCTGAATTAATTTGGGGCTGATTAATGTGTCACAGAATATTTTTTTAGCTGGCACCTGCTTCCTTAGTGCTTCCTGATTAATGATCTTTTGCACTTGCTAAGTGCTTTCATTGTTGCAAAATTAGTTACAACACCTGCCCTGCCCCAAATGACAATAATGAATTAGGGGCTGATTAATGGATTTTAACTTCCAGCCTGGCTCCTGCTTGTCTCCCTTAGCTGTAATTCAGGACCTTTGTGGCATATGTGTAACTATTCTGAGGTTCAGAGCAGGGTCACATAATAGTTGCAACTGGCAACTGAACTCTGGAGGGGCCCCTCAGGAAGCACTACAGGAAATGGCTACTAATGATGAGCCTGAACTTTTGAACCTGGTAAGTAGTTTCAGTTTTGCTAAGATCGTATTTCTGCAATTTAGCACTTACTCGCGGGGTGCGAAGTTGTACTGGCAAGCCGCAAACTCACGCGAACAGTGCGAGCAAGCCATAAAATCCGCTGCTCGCGGATTTGCGGATTTTGCGGATTTTGCGGGAGATTCGCGGATCTCGCGGATTGCGAATTTACCGAAAATCCGCAAAATCCGCGAGCGAAACGGATTTTCCGCCCATGCTTAGGGTCCACATGCCCGATTACAATGTGAGCACCAATATTGCCTATTACTTGGTATAGGGACCTAGAAGTGACTCAATTAAACAGTAAGTCTTGAGACAAATTTTTTGGGTCCAGAATAAATCAATTATTTTAATTTCAATTTTTAAGTCAAAACATATTTCGTAGAAAATTCACATATTTATATACATTGCTTATTTCACTCCACATTCATTCACGACGACACTCCTTGCACTCAATACAAACATTCAACCATGCATACAGATTATAACACACATAGAATCAATTGACATGAATGTTTGCATAATGTATTTACAAAAATAATTACAAAAAACAACCAACACAGGAAATCAGATCAATTGTTGTGAATAATTCAGTGTTTTAAGAATGTCCTAGTGTTGTATACAAAGGTCTAATATGTTCTTCACTATAGGCAAATGTTTGATTCTCTGACATACTTAACCCAATCACTCACTAGCAGACCAAATTATCTTACCACAAAACACACCAAATGCAACCGAACACTTTTACTACTCCCTTCTGGGGATATGTAAATACATTATGCAAAAATTCATGTCAATTGATTCTATGTGTGTTATAATGTGTATGCATGGTGAATGTTTGTATTGAGTGCAAGGAGTGTTGGCGTGAATGAATGTGGAGTGAAATAAGCAATGTATATAAATATGTGAATTTTCTACGAAATATGTTTTGACTTAAAAATTGAAATTAGAATAATTGATTTATTCTGGACCAAAAAATTTGTCTCAAGACTTACTGTTTAATTGAGTAGGACGTGTGGTCACTTCTAGGTCCCCATACAAAGTAATAGGCAATATTGGTGCTTGTTTTGGTTTTTGCATCTAGTGAGGGTTGTCCTTATTGCCCGTGAGCCCAGACCTATTGTTGGTTACGATTACAATGTGAACACTTTGCAGACAGTCGGGAAACTCCTCTTTTATATTGCAGCTTGTGCTGCAGCCACAGAAAAGGGCTGCATCACAAGCCACAATGCAACAGAACAGTTTTCAAACATCCATTCTCAATGTGCCAGGTATCATGTGATACCAGGCACATGGTGCATGGATGTTTGAAGGGCACCACATGTGCTCCCCCTGGCCCCATAGTGGAGGCTCAAGGGGCAGGAGCCCTGGGTTGGGCCCCTAAAGTTCCATTCAGGCTGACTTTTCATGGTGTGCGGACCGCTATGAAAAGGCAGTCGGAATGGGTCATCGCAATCCCCATGGCGGTGCTTCCACAGGCACCGCCTCTATTGTAGGGAATACAGTCTGACCGATGGCTCGACAGGCTACTTGAGTCTGCAGGAAGTGTCGGTCAGTCCCTCCGACCAATGCTGTCAGACCGACTGTCTGCATCATAAGGCTGCGGTCAGACCACCCTGCTGAATGTCGGTCAGACACCCACCGACGGCTTGTCGGTGGCTGTACGACCAATATCCTATCAGGCCCATATTCTAGCGGACACTATATTTTAGATAATATGCAGGGTAGTCATAACACTATTAGCACTCAGACACGGAGACAGTGTTGTTCTCAAGAATATATGATGCATTATGTCTGTAAACAAGATTCAAAACTAAATTTCATAATATAGTCAATATTAAAGATTACCTCAAAAAGTGAATTTAAGATCAGAAATTAGGAAAAACTATGAATTTTTTATTAAATATTAAAGTGAAACACAGAAAGAATACAAACCAATAGTATTCTGAATAGATCAGTCAAATGACATGGAAATCAATTACCCTGAAGACAGTCAGAGTTTAAGTGCATGCAGCATTTAGCAATGCCTGATTTAGATTAGAATTTAGAGGTCATACAGTCTTGAAACAAAAAAATATCAGAAAATAAATGTTTGTATTTACGGATCTTGAATCTCTCCTGAACAATTTTATAAAAACTGTAAATATGTATATACTCTCCATCAGCACCACACCTAAGGGAGAGGTGTGGCGCCGCGGCCAGGGTGACTGACTCCGGAATTTGGGGATCACGGTTCGATCCCGGGCCGGTGGCAGATTAGCCCAGCACCATGTGACTCTGGGCAATAGCTTGCTTAATCTTCCCAACGGCCCCCAGCGCCTAGAGACCCCAACAGGTGATGGTTCGCGCTTTACAAATGTGGATTATTATTATCATTTGAATGCAATATGGTTCTTCACTCTCCTCCTTGTAAGATGGATTAGCAGCTTTTTCTTACCAATTTGTTTTCTCTTTTCCCTCTTTTCCGCTAATATTGATCTCTTTTGAATCCATTACCCCTTTATGCTTTTATTTTCCTTTTTGTTTACACTATTGGTGGTTAGCTTTGATCTCAAAACCCTTATACCTGTAATTTAATTTGGTGATTAGTATTATACATGATATAGTGCAATGCACTTGAACCTTTCTGGGCAATACACAACCCATTAATATTGGGTGGATTATTTGTGCACCGTGGACATTTTTAATAACTTTAAGAACAGATCTCTTTTCTTTCTGGTTATTCTGTCACTATGACACAGATAAGAGGACTCTACACACACAGTGTTTCATACAACCTGCTCATATTAATACACATTATTTTGCCGATAGCAGTGAGAAGTACTAGGGCGAGAACTCGTAGCGCTGATAGTAGCGTGTCGAGATTGGGATACTGTTTGTGAATTGTTGTTGACACTTTGAGTTATCAATTTCTTCTTCATATGAAGTATATTTCAATTTAAGAAGATTGGATTTTCAGTGTAGGCACTTTTCTCACTTTAGATGTAAATACGTATATTTGCATGTACTCACTTTAGGAATATTCTTTATATTCCTGCTATTATTTTCACTATATTGGTTAACTTAATATTGATATATCCTCGGTTAGGACTTTTGTTTTATCATTTACTAGGTAAGGTTGAAAGCTTCTATTTGCGTTATTTACTTTTTTATTCCATATACCGTGACATATTCCAAAATGGCGTCCATTCGGGAATGATGCTTACTACTTCCTCTACACACTGGTTCTTTTTATATTTTAATGTAGTGGTGAGGTATAATTTGGCAGTCCAAGATGGCGGGGTTGCTAAAAGCCATGGACACATGCGGAGCACTCTCTGTTGGATCACTTGAGGCATCAAGGCAAAGGCCTATCACTGGTAAATGGGCTTGACATCTTTTAGTTCTCTCCTACTTACAAGACATGGCGCGTATTCTATTTATCTACTCAAGGTACGGAGGCAGAGTCGTAGCACTGTTAGATGGGCTAAGTACGATAACGAGGTTCCTCGCAACCGTGAAATAGGTTGAGGAACTAGTATATTCGACTACCTATACGGTGGACAGTCAAAATATCGATTTTTAAACATCGAAGTACGCTTATATCGAGTTTTAAATATCGCAGGGACAGAATATCGACATCAAGAATATCGACAACCAGAATATCGAACTTAAGGTAAGAAATATCGATGTTGCAAATATCGTTGTCAGTAATATCGAAAGTTAAATTATTGATGTTAGTAATATCAATATTTATATTAGTGTTATGTATATTAGTATTTATTTTATGTGTATGTGTTATATATTTTTGTTACATATTGTAAGTGTTTTAAAAATATATGTATAAATTTTTAAGAAATTGGTATTTTTTTAAAGTAAATTTTGGGTTTTAGTTCTGCAGCAGGTTTATAGGGGAATAGGGTGGGAAGTAATTTAATGATTGTAAATGAAATAATAATTTTTAGGACTTATTAATTAATTTTAAATAAATTGTGTGTTTTATTTCTGTAGCGGGTTGTGGGATTATAGGGGAATAGGGTGGGAAGTAATGTAATTTTAATTAAGTAATTAATAATTTTGTATTACTGGTATTATTAATTAATGTATTATTATTTAATTATTAATTGGTAATTAATTATTATTAATTGATAATTATATTATTTGTATTAATTTATTATTGAAGTGTGTTGTGGGTTTATAGGGGAATAGGGTGGGAAGTAATTTATTTGTAATTAAGTAATTAATTAAGAAAATGGGTACTGGTAATTATTATTTGTTAAGTAATTATTAATTGGTTAATTATTCTTATTAAATATTAATTATTGTTATTTATAATAATTTATTTTTGTATTAAGTATTAATTACAAATTCATTTTTATTAATTGATTCATTGAAAATTAAATTAATTGTGTGGAATTTTATGTGGAGTGTGATGTGTGTTAATTGGGGAATAGGGTGAGAATTATTTAAGAATATTAAAGTAATTATTATTTTTGATATATTTGTCATTTTATGTGTGTAAATTAATTAATAAATCATTATTTAATAAAAATATTTATTTGATATATATAAGTATGTTATTTTTAACATCTACGCTGTCCAACGCTTTCCCTACTGTTGCCCTCTCTGGAGTGGGAATAGTAATTTTTACCCCTACGCTATCCAGCGCTGTCCCTACTGTTGCACTCACTGGAGTGGGAATAGTAATATTTAACCCTACGCTATCCAGCGCTTTCCCTATTGTTGCACTCTCTGGAGTGGGAATAGTAATTTTTACCCCTACGCTATCCAGTGCTTTCCATACTGGTGCACTCTCTGGAGTGGGAATAGACATTTTTAGCCCTATGCTATGCAACGCTTTCCCTACTGTTACACTCTCTGGAGTGAGAATAGTAATTTTTACCCCTACGCTATCAAACGCTTTCCCTACTGTTGCACTCACTGGAGTGGGAATAGTCATTATTACCCGTATGCTATCAAGCACTTTCCCTACTCTTGCCACCAAAGACCCCCACACCACCAAAACCAACCTCCACGAAGGAATGAAGGCTGTCGCCGACTGGATGAGAAACAGACGACTGAAGCTGAACTCGGACAAGACGAAGGTCCTGATCATCGGAACCACCCCCTCGGCATGGGACGACTCCTGGTGGCCGACTGCACTTAGAGCACGCTCACCGACCATGCATGCAACCTAGGGATCACCCTCGACTCCACCCTTTCCATGACGAAGTAGGTCAACGCCGTCTCCTCCTCCTGGTTCAACAGTCACCCAGGCCCTCGTCAGCAGTAGACTGGACTACGGAAACGCACTCTACGCAGGAGCCCCAGCCAAACTCCTTAAACGGCTCCAATGCATCCAGAATGCCTCCGCACACCGGATCCTCGACATCCCTCGCCGCAGCCACATCACACCCCACCTGAGAGACCTCCCTATCAACAAGAGGATATCCTTCGAACTCCTCACTCACACACACAAGGCACTCCACAACACCGGTCCAGCATACCTCAACAGAAGACTCAGCCTCTACACCCCCACCCTCCAGCTCTGCTCCGCAGACCGCGCCCTTGCCACCGTCCCCCGGATCCGAAGAGTGACCGCCGGCGGCAGATGATCATTCTCCCACCTCGCCACCAAGGATTGGAACATCCTCCCCATCGGCCTGTGGCAGACTAAAGACCTTCTAACCTTCAGGAGACTTCTCAAGACCTGGCTCTTCGAACAGTAGCAGCTTCCCCCCCCAGTGCCTTTAGACCCTCACAGGTATGTAGTGCACTCTATAAATGCTATGATTGATTGATTGATTGCACTCTCTGGTGTGGGAATAGTAATTTTTACCCCTACGCTATCCAACTCTTTAACTACTGTAGCACTCACTGGAGTGGGAATAGTAATTTTTACCCCCACGCTATCCAGCACAGTTCCGTTGGTGGCATTAGGATGCGCCCTCCACACTGGTGGGCGCATCCTGCATTCTTCACATTGTCGTGGCCGATGCTTTCAGCACCGCCCGCCTCAATGCCAGGAAGGAATGTCGTGCAGTTCCATACAGCCTGCCTTTCCGTGGCGGCAACACCCCGCATGCAACATAATATGGATGAGCCACCATATTAACTGCTTTTCTGCCCGGTAGGCAATCAGGACGGTCTTTCTGTCCGCAGGGGTCCCGGCGGGGGAGAATTGGCATGCGGGCGGGCTCAAATGTCGGGCGGATCGCCACCGCCATGTGGGCAGTAGCGATCCGCCAGACATGCTAATAGGCCCCTATGTGTGTGTATGAGGTGAATGGGGACTCTCTTTTAAGCACTTTGAATGTTAGTCTTTGGCGCTGCTTCGCTTGTTTTATGCGTTGCATTGCTTACTGACTGATATTAAACCCCTCAATTTCTGCACCGAAATGTATTGTTCTAAACCCCTCAATTCTGCATCTATTTTTTGTTTTTAATAACTTTTAGTGTGGGGGGCTACTTACTGTGAGGGGGTTCCTGCCTCTTGTTCGCACCAAGGGTGCTCTTGCCCTGCCTGGTTTGCCACGGCTGGTGCCAATTGCGCGGAGGGCGCTGCTAGTAACCCTCGGTGTTCCGTCCTAACTTTTGGCCTTTGCATTTCCGTCTCTGAATCTGTGATGCTGTGGGAGCGGTCTAGTGTTCCCAGCACTTACACTTTTTAGCCAGATGATTGAATGGGCGCGCGGCAGATGCGCCACCGTCTGCGCCCGTCCGCACCCGGATGGGGCCAGGGGCCAGGACCCCTGGATCTTTCTTTGAGCACACAGGTGTTCATGCCTCTGCGGAACTATTGGCCCTTAGAAGGGTAGTGGACTCGTATTGCCTTCACTCAATAGCGGTAGACGGCAGCCTAAGAAGTTGTACGTATTGTAATTTCCGGATACCTTTTGTCGGGGGAGGTAGAGAAAGAGGGAAGGTAACAATCACAGTATTAGACCCCTTTCTATGCCTATCCCTTAATTGTAGGTCCCTTAGCAAATACAGCCTAGAAATACACGACCTACTCACTGACCAGGAGCCAGTGGAGCTGTTTCTGGTGGAAACTTGGCTCAATGAGCAATCAGCTCCAGATATTTTGGAATCAATGCCTGAAGGCTATGCTATTCTTAGGGTTGATAGACCTGGGCAGAGGGGGGTGGTCTCGCCGTGCTATTCAGGAAGGAATTTCAGGTGAGGATGTCTAAAGTGACGCTGACTTGCTGCGAAGCAGCCTTTTTCAATCTGGTTATTAATAGTGTTAGCTCCATTGTAGGGCTTCTTTTGTATAGACCCCCTGGCCCGGCGAGAGCCTTCCTTGATGACCTAGCTGAGACAGTGCCTCCCTATACTATCCGCTACCCCTACTTTATTTTGTTGGCGGATCTGAATCTTCATTTGGAAGATAAAGAAAATAGAGAAACCAAGGAGCTGACTCAAGGGTTACTGGCGATGGATCTAACACACTTGGTCAACTCCCCTGCAAACAATAAAGGTTACACGCTTGACACATTTTTTACTAACAGTGCCCAGGAGGAAGCCTTTCTGCCTGTGCCTATAGTGTGGTCTGACCATTTTATCCTCTCTTTCAGGCTTGCTAACACTAGAAAGGGTCCTTGTAATTCCGGAAAGCGTTCTGAGCCCCTTATGGTTCGGAAATGGGATGCGTTAAGCACTGATGCCTTTAGGGATAAGCTGGTGTTAAGTGTCCCAGCTTTAAGGACTGAAGTCCAAACTGCAGAGGAGCAAGTCTCTCTTTGGATCAAGGAGGTAGTGGATTCCTTTATACCCCGGAAACCAGGTAAAAGTACCCGTAGCACTCCTTCCGCGAAATGGTTCTCGGTGGAACTGGCACTCCTAAAAACTGATTGTAAACGCCGATGAAGGGGGAACTATCTTAATGAGAATAGGGTGCTATACTTAGCTGCTCTCAAGCTGTATCATCAACACATTAGGAGAGTACGGAGGGAGTTTTATTCTGAGCACATTGAAGCAGCAAAAAATTCCACTAAGAATATTTTTACCGTAGTGAAACAACTGTCCTCTTTAGATCGTGTGACAGCTATCTTGCCTGCCTCTACTGATCATTGTAATAAGTTTGCAGACTTCTTCATGGGCAAGATTGATAAAATGTATTCTTCCTTCCCTGAAAGTAGTAGGAATCATATCTCGGTTCCTGTAAAAGATGATTTGAGGAGTGAGAACAGTTTTTTTCACCCGCCTGGGAGTAAGCGATGTTCTTAAACTCATGGAAGCAGTCAAATCTGGGTCGCCCTTGGACCCAATCCCCCAAAATACGTGCTGCTAGGGAAAGAAGTAATTGCTCCGGTTCTCACCAAGATCCTGAACCTGTCTTTTAGTTTGGGTCAGGTACCTAGCAATTGCAAGCATGCCATGGTGGTACCACTGCTAAAGAAACCTTCCCTAGACCCTGCTCTCCCAGAAAACCTGAGACCTATATCTCTACTACCCTCTGTTGCTAAAATTACAGAAAAACATTTAAACAGTCAACCGTCCATATTTCTGGAAGAGAGGCAAGTTCTTCATGAAACACAGTCGGGTTTAGACCACAACACAGTACTGAGTCAGTCCTTCTTCTTGTTTCAGAGGCCTTGAAAACCGCTGCCGATGAGGGAAGACCACTGCTCTGATCCTTCTAGACCTGAGTGCTGCTTTTGACGTGGTCTCACACGGCCTTCTTTTGGAACGGCTGGGGGAGGCCAGGGTCAGTGGAGAGATATGGAGATGGATTAAACATTTTCTGGAGAATAGATCCTTCCAGGTTCTACAGCATACTTTATGTCCTTTGTCGCTAGGGGTGCCGCAGGGTTAGGCTCTCAGCCCTACCCTATTTAATATCAATATGCACCCCATGGCAGATATTGTGTTGAGACATGGGGTAAAACTGGTATCATATGCTGATGTCACACATTTGATTGTGAACCTGGAGCAAAAGGAGGCAGGAACTGCTGCCGATTTCAATGTATGCCTGGGGGAGCTTGCCAATTGGGTTAAGCTCATTTGTTTGCAGCTGAATGTGGGAAAGACGGAGGTGATGGTAGTTGGTAAGCAGCCCTCCCTTTAGTCACATTTGTGGTGGCCGGAGGACCTGGGACCGACTCCGACCCCTAAGGCCAAGGTCAAGAATCTTGGCGTATGGTTCAATGACACCCTTTCATACTCATAACAGATATCAGCTGTGGCTGGTGCCTCTTTTGTCATTCTTAAAATGTTGCGAAAAATCCTGGATCTTCTCCCACTAGATGCCAGACATACCATTGTACAGGCCCTTGTCACGTCCCATCTAGATTACTGTAACATCTTGTACCTATGGGTGATCCCCAAAAATCTGAACATCCTGCAGAAGGTTCAGAATGCTGCAGCTTGGCCAATCTTGAACATTCCTAGACGGGCTTCAGTGGGGAAGACCTTGAGGAAATTACATTTGCTTCCCATACGGGTCAGAGTCCCCGTGAAGGCCTTGTGTTTTAGCCACAGGATCTTCAATAAGAAAGGTCCTAGCTTCTTGCACCCCCTACTTACCGCCTATAGACCTGCACGTTGCCTAAGGTCCTTGGGCACGGTGAAGTTGGTTGTGCCTAAGGTTACGAAGGTACGGGCTGGTGGGAGCTCTTTCGGCTTCCTTGCTACAAAGGCCTGGAATGACCTCCCAGTTGATTTAAGGACGTGTCCGTCTGAGTCTCTGTTTTGGAAAAAACCTAAGAAGTGGCTATTCCAACATCCCCCTGGTGGCTGGAAATAGGCTTTCTGTAGCTGTTCCTCTGGGATCTAGGCTGTAGGGTGGGTGGGTGGCTCTGGTCCAGCTGTCAGGTACTAATGGTGTTCTTGTGTGGGTACACTCCGTTGGAGTAACCATGTGCTCTATAAGCTGTATAATAATAATATTCTTGGTACACATTCAGTGTTTCTTTTATATATATATTTACTGAGTGAAATTCTTCTCTTGCCCTGTCTACCAGGGACACGCTTCATTTCCTTTGTGTCCATTATGATTTGTGAAGTTATACCTCAAGGTGGCTTATCACATTAGTATACAACTTAGTGAAGCACTCTGTGACAAAGTACCAGATTTTGGTTATACATGTTGTAATGTAGCTTATTAATTTGCTTATTTTAGCCCTGAGGAAACCTATGGTTAAATCCATGATAGATCGCGCAGGTCACCCGACTATAAATTTACCATACTCACATGGGCCCATAATTAAATTATAATACATTTATTCAATCAGGTAACCTCCGCTCTACTACCAGTCTAGTTTATTCACACTAAGTCCTATACCATTGACTTACCAATCCTGGTCACTGGTACCTATAACCTCTTGAATCGGGGACTTAGATTAAAAAAGAGGCAGTCTATATCACAATAACATTTGCACTCATATAATAACCACAGACTCAGGGAAGTTTTAAATGCTTTATCTAATCATCATCAAAAGTCATGAGCCATAAATTGAAAGTAATTAAACTATCAATAACCAAGATAAGAAACAGTGTATAACTATGTAAGAGTAATAGTATGCCAATCATTTAGCAGATGAATAACGGAGAATAAGAATAAAGAACAAAACTACTATTTAAACCAACTTGCACAATTTTCTAAGGGTGGGTGAAGAATAAGGAACATGCTAAACTGACACAGATTTCGCAATGATCACGGTTTAGAAAAAAGGAACACACTATGCAACAACGGAACTAAATTTTATAACTAAAAGGAAGGTGAAAAATGGAACACACTAATAATCAAATAATCCCATTTAATTTCTTAAAGGGAGGGTAAGGAAAAGGAACATCTACGCAATCATGGAAAAATGTTTAGCGATTCGACTAAAGGAGGGCAAGAAATGGAGTGAAAATACTATTAACAGCAAAACGCAGATTTATCATTTACCAAGGGAAGGGTAAGAAAAGGGAACATATGTAATCAAAGCTTTAGCACAATAGGGTGGGTAAAGAAAAGGACGTAATTTATACTAACATTTACCCACACAGACTTATATTTACCTATAATGGTGTGAAGACCAACCCTGGCCACGGGTCAGTTGAAAAAGGACAGAAGAACCCTAAAGGTTGCAATGCCAGTAAGCCAGCAGGTGCAGTTCAGAAATCAGGACAGGAAACCAAAATTTGGATCAGGACCGGAACCACCAAAGGTTAAAACCAGCACCCGCAGTTCAGTTGCAACGCCTGCGCTACTCCCTCTCTGCAAGGAATCAGCCAAAACCCTGATTGGGTTACAGCATTCACCAGCAAAGTGCTTCGCCTGCACTTCCCAAAACCCCGATTGGGTCACCGGATTTTCTGGCAGAGTGCTCCGCAGCCCCCTGCTCTTAGTCACCTATTGAGTGCGTTGGGTCAGTGACAGGTCAGCTATTCAGACAAGTCAGACAAATTAACTAGCTAAGCCTACTCTAGTTATACTATTTTCCAGGTCAGTGTACCACCCCCCAATGTTGCAAGTGTAAGGATCCCCAATTTCGATTGGACAAACGAGGGGAGAGGTCATCACACCACCTAAATTTTAGACTTTACTGTCTCCTTATTCAAATTTCGTTCCCGCCCATCAATTTTCAGGTTCACATGACAGTTTATTTCACCTAACAATGGACGTTCTATTGACAAATACATTGTATGCAATTTTGGGTTCACTGGGACAGGTTCCCAGGAGCATTTTCTAGTCAGTCAGCTCATGGCAGCAGTCCAAAGGTCACTTGTTCCGAAGATTGAGGAGTCTTGCGCAGCCTCAGTTTCAACAAAGATGGAGTACAGCGTTAGGAGGCAGGCCAGTTTTCAGAATGTATCATGAAATGGAAAAGAAACAGTTTTAGAACACAGAATAAATTAATACACTCTATACCATGAATTTCAACACTATACCCATTACTTTATAATAGACTATAGTGTTAGGATTAGGCTGAACGCACAGCTTAGCAATAGCAGTAATACAAGCTTTTAGCATGTGAAAACATAGAGTAGCCATCTTATCTCTAATGCTCAGAAGCAACATGTTCCCTCCAAAGCTCCGAGTACGTCATGTCACGTTGGTATGACAGACGCATGCGCAGTAGAAAATCCCGCGTAGCAGCTGCCATTTTAGGTGCAAGCCGATTCAGTTAGTAAAACACATAAGCAAGCTTCACTCGGACACCCATGTATATAATGTAATGCAATGTTAATAAGACAAACATGTTGGTTTAGTGTTTTAACGTTATTCGAGGTTCATGAATACAAGCAAGTTGCGTTACATGGAAATCCTTGCTCCATCATCCATAAAGACGAAACACGTGTTGGCTAATTCTCTGGCTATATGTTATCGATGAAGATTGGAGTGCTGATTAACATACAACATTTGGAGTAAAAGCAAAGAAAAACAACTTCAAAGAATGCTGTGTGGAATTATATGTACTTGACTACATGATTGTTGCTCAGGATATTGAAATTTGTCCGAAAATAAATGTTGTTAACAAAAATATCCACTTCCTATACTTAACTAATACACCATAAATTTCGCAAACACAAATATAGTTAAGAAAATATAAATGTTTACTTATTTCGAAAACACAAATATCAGAAACAAATATATCATCAACTTTAAATAAACATATAATATGTAAAAATAGTGATTCACCTAATATTGACTACATTAATGTCACCAAAATAATTACATTATCAATAATAAATATATTATTTATGTAAAACAATTATTTAAAATAAACCTAAAACATTTGATACAATATAAATTAAAAACAAATATATTGCATCACCAAAATATTTCAAATTCACTCCAATAAAATATATCACAAAAATCATGACAATAGAACCTAAAATAAATAATTGCATTAGCTACAAACAATCAGACAACCATCTAAATATATATATATATATATATATATATATATATATATATATATATATATATATATATATATATATGTATATATATATATATATATATATATATATATATATATATATATATGTATATATGTATATATATATATTTTTTTTACCTACTGGCAGTTGCCAGTTGGTATATATAATTAGGACCCAGTTTCCATAGGAAATCCGTAACATTCTATTGGGAAGAACTTTGGCGCCGGTGGACGAATCTTCGCGAATTTTCTCAAAGAAGATGGCCCGTTCCACTCCGCTTCTTCCTGGAAAGTCTTGGGTAGATTTGTCAAGCGGGGGCCGAGAAAAAAGGGGGGTCCCAAAACGTGTTTTCCCCATGTTATTTTCCATAGGACGATTAGACACGGCTACAGCCCGAACGGCTGAATGGAATTACAAGACATTTGGCAAAATAGTAGAGTCTGATTCACAGATTGGCCTTTTGTTTAAATGGTGTAAATCCCTCCAATAGTTGTTGAGAAAATCGAATTTGAAGAAATGTATATATCTATAAGCGCGCACCGTGCGAGCGCCTTCCCGTGCACGAGCTGCATGCTGATTGGCTGCCACTGTCTGTCAACATTCCAAAACAGAAATTGATGGCAGCCATCTTGGGCCTCGGTAGACTGAGGCACAAGAAAGCAGAAAAACAAACATGTAGAACTCAAAAAGGGGGCAGGGTAGAAGCACCCCGACCCCCTAGGCCTGCCCAGGTGGTCCCACAAGGACCCCCAAGGCCAATTTATTATTTATTTTTAAACTCATATTTTTTTTCAAATTACCCCCCCCCGGGGGGACAAAATCGCGGGGCATAGTGATAAAAAAGTGTGGGGGGGCCCAATCCCCCCTACACCTCCCCGGGACCGCCGCCCCCGGGAAAAAGCAACGCAGCCCCCTTGCGCATAGTGGAGGCTCATGGTGGGCTAGTTGGCCCCTAGGGACCCCCAGTATGCAAGGGAAATTAATCCCCCAATTCCTGTTCAATACAGAGGCCCCCTAGAGGGAACTAGTCCAACAGGTATCTCCAGTAAGCGCCATGGAGCTGCGCTGCAGAGTGTTGTAAAAAGGGGGCATGCCTTCTGAACACCTCCCGGCAAAAATGTAGTAAATCAGTATAAAAAAAAATACATTTAAAAATTGTCATTTAAAAAACCTTCGAAATTCAATGAAAAAACCATTGGTTTCAGACCTGATATAGTTAGGAATTAGCATTTAAAAAACCATTGAAATTCACTGAAAAAACCATAGGTTTCAGGCCTTATATAGTTAGGAATTAGCATTAAAAAACTTTGCAAATTCACTGAAAAAACCATAGGTTTCAGGCTTTATATAGTTAGGAATTCACATTTAAAAAACCTTTGAAATTCACTTAAAAACCGAGCACAGATACCAGCCCAAATGTCAAATACCATGCAATGCATATGACAGCACCTTTGCACAGGAAGCCAAAACAAACAACGCAGTGGAAGGATGGCACAGTGCCTTCCAATCCACACTATGCAGAAATCAAACTACACTCTATAAATCTATAGCAACATTACAAAATGATTAAAGCTACCAACAACTATGAATGGAGCCAAATTGCACCTAAAAGTAGCAAACAAACCAAAAGAATGTACGACATGCTACAACCTAAAGTCAAGCTCTTCATAAATAACAAAGCAGAGGATTACTTAGAAATAATATCCAAAAGAATATTACAATAAAAATAGTAACCTACAAAAGTCCCAAAAAACAGTCATGAGAACCAACATTACAATATTTTTTTATATAAATAATAAAATATAATCTTTTATTACATCAGTCTAAACATTAAATAAAACTCCAATTTTTAAATAGGACTGAAATAATAAAATATTATACACATGATTTACACAGAAAAACCTAACCAACCAAAAAGCTCAAAGAACAAACTCAATCCATCACCTATAATAAATACAACACATAAACCACACGAATCCAAACAACAATCACATAATATTTAAACAAACAATAACATGTTACATTTCCCACCCAAAAGAAATTAAACAAATAAGACTTTGCATTCTGTAGCTGCAGATCTTCTTCTGTGCCTATTGACAAAAAAGCCCCAAAAATACAGAAATAAAATGAAACCAATAGACATCCCTTAAAGCAATCTAAAGTATCTAGGACCCTTAAAAATAAACAAATAGTGTTTAAACAAAGAAACACTGATACACACTGGGAAAAAGGAAATTAAGTTAAATAATCAGTTTACTATAAACTTAAAGTGATTACCTTTACCAAAAAAACAATTTCTCCCAATGCCCATAGGATGTGTTCATAGAAAAAAGCGTGTAAGGTAAACAAGAAAACACACCTGCAAAATACAGTACATTGTCAAAAACACATATACATTACACTTAATCATCATATAATAGGTAACATAACACAAGGCAACACAGCATAATGATACATTAAGAAAACAGTTTTTGGGAACACAAAGCTACACACTCGCGAAACAATCTAGTATTAATACAACAAAATCTACAAAAAATACACAAACACCATGGGCCTGATTACAATCTTGGTGATGAAGGTCCCTCCATCGCGGTGGCGTCGGATTTGGCGTCTGCCTGTAATATTTAGATGTGTGTGGTTTTCCAGCAGAAAGACAGCCCGGCTCCTGATGGTTCTGCTGATCTTGTTCAACGGTCCCTAGGGCAGTCTCAGGGAAAATCGGATGATGGTGGAAGGCCAACTGCTTTCTCTGCCTGGTCAATCACGATGTGCCTTCGAGGCAACTGCGGCAGTCAAACCTCCACACCTGAGTTGGTGGAAAGCAACACATATAAGGCCGAACTCACCTTTCCACTTCCTGTACTGACATGGACCTGATCTTACAAGTCATGCCACTGCTGCTATAACATGAACAAAATCAACACCATCATCACCAGATCTGAAGATAAGCATCACCATTACCTGTTACTGTCTGACTTAGCTGGTCCCATTTGCAAAGAAAACTTGCATTTTTAATTTACACACACAAGCAGAGCAATGTGTTGTGCTGAATGCAGTAATGTTGACGTTTATGACATTTGAAGTAACATGCCTGTATGACCAAAATGTATTATTGAATTTTGAGCATGCTGCCTTAACAAAATTGGCATATGCTCAAAAAACAAAATCTAATCATAAAGCTGTTCAGAAAGATTACGTAAAATGACGCATAAAGTTAAAATGGCAAACACATTATTGTTATAAGGGCAGTGTAACAACATGTAGAAAGCACAGGACAAGGTGAAAGCCACACCTCCCCAATTCCAAGGCAAATCAATGCCAATCCAAATGTTAACCATTCTACATATTTATCACCACACCATTTTTCTATGTCTAGCGGAAGTACTTTCACATAAGTTCACATGGGGCAATGCACATGTGCACAAACCAATCAGGAATCAATGGGAAACAAGTAGCCCTGTATGAAAATATCATAAAATCAAGTTGAAACATCTATTTGTTGGTGTATATGAAAATTACTATTATGAATGCCTGCATCAAAATGTACATGATCATCACTTAACATCGGAACCAGCGTACGCACCTAAGAATGTAGACCTCTAAAAATATAGGCTGGGTACCTGACATCATGGGGAAGACAAATATTGACTACACATGTCATTCTCAAACATTTCTAGGCATCAGACCACTGCTAAGGGAAAGAAATGCCAGGACTAACTTGTTGAAATCCAAACCATAGATTGATTCAAAATAAATGATGGAAAATGGCAGTCCAAAATGCTGCATGTAAAACCCTGTGCACTTTTGTGCTGTGCGTCAAAACGTGCTTCCTATATCACTGTCAAAGGGAACCTCCACAAAAGGGCATCCAGTCGGCAGAGCAGGCACCTCACATAACCTACATCGGAAGGGGGGTTGGAGTTTGGAAGGGTGAACTTGGATTTGTAGAGGCGACCTTGGCTTTGAGAGGGGGAGTCTTGCATGTGGCAGCGGTGGATTTGCGTTTGAGAGGGGGAGTTTGGAAGGGTCGGATTTGTGTTTAAGAGTGTGGGTTTTGAAAGTGGAAGGGGTGGATGATCCTTTTTCAGGGGTGAATTGGAATGCTGGATCACTGTTTTTGGGTGTGGGAAGGATAGACAGCTGTTTCTTTGGCCAGGGTTTAGTACTGGGAAGGGTCATGGCAAGGGTGACATGGGGTTGCTCAATGGGGAGCTTGGGAGGCTGTGTGGGAAGGTGTGGGGTTTGGGAGGCAGAGGGACTGGATGTGTGTGATGTGCATGTTTCTGTTGAGGAAGCTGTTGCCTGTGGGTCTGGTGTATGTTTGGTAAGTATGGGTGTGTCTTATGTCCTAGGTGTCTGTTGTGTATTAGATTGGGTGTACCTCCGTTTCTGAGGGGCGTACTCTAAGGATGTTGCGTCTGTGTCTGTGTGTGCTGTGGAAGTGATGGGGTATCACTTGTGATTGTGGAGGTGTGTGCTCTGGATGTGATGGGGTGTGGCTGGTGAAAGTTGGTGTGGTGGAGTCTGCGGATCTGATGGTTGTTGTGGTGACTGTGGAGTTTGTGGTGTCGGTGTCCCCTATGGATGTGATGGGGGTATGGGTGATGACTGTGGATTTGGGGGAGTCTGTGGATGGAATGGTTGGAGTTGTGGTGACTGTGGGGGTGATGGTGATTGTGGGTTTGAGGGGCTGGTGTCAGTATGCTTGTTAGTTCTCATGTATCTCTTGTGGGGTTTGTGTGTGTATGTGTTGTGCAAGTGTCTGACCGAGTGTTCAAATGTTTGTGTGCACTTGGCACAGGTGTGGGAACAGGGAATTGGGATGAGAAAGGGGTTTGATATCCACAAGGTTTGGGTTGATGCGAAGCTGAGCTGAGGGAGGAGGCCAGAGCCTACAAAGTCCTCTGCAGGCAAGAAAATGCACTGTGAATGCCTTCCAGGTATGCCACCATCTGTTGCAGATAGCTGCCAAGCCCCTGGATGGCATTCAGTATAGCAGTGTGACCTTGAGAGATATTTCTCAGGAGGCCAAAAGCCACCCTCACTCAGCACAGCCATGGTGACAGGAGCAGAGTGTGAGGTGCCTGAAGTGAAGAAGATAGAAGCCCTTTTAGCGCTACAGGACTGGCTAACTGGCTGGAAAGCAACTGGGAGGGTTGAGATGGCACTGGGGTTTGATTTTGTCATATGCCTTATTGGGTCGGCCACCACTTTGCAGTGTCCACTGGAAGATGCATCCGATGATAAAGTTGAGGCACTTATGTCCTCCGTAGCACTCCTATCACCCTCTCTGCCACTGGCTCCCTCGATCTCCTTGATGTCAGGACCAGAACCAGAACATCTGTGGCCAGCTGCTTCCCTACCATGGTCAGCCCTTGCTCCTTCACTCGCCCCATACGCAGCTAGTTTCCACACTCCCAGCCAGCCCACAAACAACACAAGTTATCCACCCCCGAGACCGCCACAGATACCAACTTCATCACAACAGCAGCTGCTACAGCGGCCAGGTGTGGCATGGGTGTTGGGTGCGGGGGCTCAGGATAAACCGCTCCCATCACCGGCAACTCTGCGAGGGCATAACAAAGGAAAACTAAGGGACTATAAACAGGCAGAACAATGAGATCAGGAACAGTCAGGCTAGAATCAAAGCCTAAATCACCTGCCAAATCCAAAACGAGGAAAAGGAAACAGGAGCCGAGCGCCAAGAAACCGTTTCGGTGTACGTGCGCGGTATAAACTTTTTAACATAACATAACATAACAACCTCACCAAATCCAGGACACGTCCAGGCCATCAATCCTCAAGCGCGTAATAATATTGGAGAGGACCCTACGCCAGCAGTCATGGAAATGCTGTCACCCAACCAACCCTCAACCCCAACTGACCCAACACACAAAAACGATCAGGCATCCACTGCCCCCCTGCCACTCTGCCCAACCACTGTCCCCCAACATTCACAAAGGCCCGTACAAAAGCTGTTACAAGCTGTACCGAAGATTCCATCAGCAGCTCTGGAAAATCTGGTAATAATTGACGGAATGCCACCTAAGAAAAGGATATGCTCCTATCAGCCTAAGATCTACACAATGTTCTCCTTTCTCAAAGACCCAGGGACAGCCATCTTCTCTAAGACAGGGGACATCAGTGGCCTTCAAACCCCGCTTCTAACAGGTGCTTCTGTCGGCGCCCACATGACAAATAGCCAAGCAGGCTCACTCAATCGCTCCAATGCCCTTTCTCCATCTAGCAGCGGGGTGGCGACACCAACGTCAATTTCAACACAATTAACATCAACGGACCCAGGGGACACTGCTGCACTTAATCTCACAGCCAGTCATGCTCACACCACCCTCAACTCCTTGGGAAATGGGCCAGACAGGAAAAACCATACGTTTGAGCAGAGTCCTCCAAACGAAGCGGAAACAATTGAGCCAGCATGCATGCAGACCTCAGCCATTCCTAATTCGACTCAACCAAGTAAGCACGGTCTATATCCCTTGAGAAGCCAAGACAAGTCCAAGGAAACTAAGGCCATGGTTCACAGGGAGAGGGTAAGAGAAGACTCACCTGGCTTCCATCCAGCCAGCAGTTCCCCAATTCCTGCAATTCCTGTAATGGAAACTCGAGGCGCATGCATGGA
The DNA here is from genome assembly GCF_964263255.1 of Lissotriton vulgaris. Lineage (NCBI taxonomy): Eukaryota > Metazoa > Chordata > Amphibia > Caudata > Salamandridae > Lissotriton > Lissotriton vulgaris. The sequence continues at coordinate 1,735,185,843 of NC_141691.1, forward strand.
GCCACCAATGGCCCTAACAAGAAAAGAAAGCGGGCATCTCTCACCCCATTCGCCAGGATTTCCCTTGACTCCCGCAAAAAAACCCCAAGGGAACCTGAGCAGAACCATTGAACAACTAACCCCAAACATTGGACCAACAGTGCTAACGGCATCTCAACGCCGTATTCTACTGCAGTCCAATGACTCCCAACCTATAAATAATTCTGTAGACAACGATATGTCCTCCATTGCAGCACAAGAGTGGGAGGAATTAATTGCCGCCTACAATGCTAAACCTTCTGAAGGGAAACCGACGACCAACGCCTCCCTAAGATCAGAAGGAGGCACTAACCTAGGTAAACCAGTCTCAGACACTCCTGGACTACAATCCTAAGTACCCTACAACAGTCGGCTACCGCCCTGGAATTTCAGTCACAAAAAATGGACTTACAGCTCACTGTTTTACAGTCAATGGCCGATTCAATTTCAGGGATTGATTGGAAAATCTCGGAATTAAATGGACTCATAAGGAGGGGACAAGACGCAGTTCTTGTAGACCACCCATCCATCACCCAACCCCCACCTTATGACCCCCTCTTAGATAAACTATCATCTTTACCATCGATGTTAGGGGACCTGATAAGCGACTTAAAATTATCAGCTCTACAATCTTTGAAGCAACAAACCCTTGACCCTCCCGCGGTTCCCCCGGCGACTGCTTCAAGGCCAGCGACCAAGCCGCCAGGCGACCAGAGCTTAGCCATTACTTTGTCACCCCATGCTTCATCTTTTGGGCTACTGGAAATAGAGCAAGCGACTACCATCACAAGCACATTCGAACCTTTCACACAACCCAACGCAAAGTCCCGTAGAAAGCAGAAAAGGAAAGGTAGGAACCGTACGCTAACATGGGCAAGACTTAATTTAGAAGAGCCACCATCCTCCATTGCGGACACTGATACTCGGAGTCCGTCACCCAGCGCCCACCGGTCCCCCCTGCCCAAAGCCCGAGGTAGCGTTCCAACAGAGTCCCCATCGCACCGTCCAAAACTAATGCTCAACCCCATAAAAAATCTGACACCAAAAAAATATAATAAACAGAAACTCTTAAAATTCAAAAGAATCCAGCCAGGCCAGACTTCGGATAATAGTAAAATTATATCGGGTGAAGAAGCCTCAACAATCAGGCGGGATGTCACCCCCACGGTCACGACCTCTGAGACATGTCATGAGTCCAAACCAAAAACAAACAGTACCCTCCGGATTACGAAGTTAGATAATGACCAAGGTGGGGGCTCACACACCTTAGGTGTAGCATCCTCAGATCACTTCCCTGAACCACCTTCTCAGGCCAACAAGAGCCCACAGACGGTCCCAACAAGAGGGCAGGGCCAGAGCATTCCAACCTCAATTTTGTTCATTCCAGAATATACATCCAGAGGGAATGAAGACATATTGAACAGGGGGAACATATTAAGACTTCTGCACTCCTTAACAAACCTTGCAAATATCAGCTCGACTGACCTTTTCGCAAGTAGGGTTTCAATCCAAAACCACGTTCCACCAGCCTGATATCACCAAAACAACTTGGATCTCGCTGGAGACAGCTAATAAAATTTTGGAAGAGGAGGCAATGTTCCAGCAATGGGGAATTGCCTTGAAGCTGGAAAGGCAACCCCGGTATCCGACTCCCCTTTAACCTTCCACTCAACTTCAGCCTCAAAAAAACCCTAATTCAATACTAAAGGGAGCCAGGAGCTGCTCACCGGGGCAATGTTCCCGAAATACTAAAAGCCCTCAATTGGGTCAAAACCATAATCAAAACACGAACCTTTCGCTATCTACTGACCCTAATTGGAGATGTATCCAGCGCACTATCGTCACAACGACTGCTGACGTCTGACAGAATGGGCAAGTACCCTTCAACCCTTCTGCGAGACGGGGGGTCATAAGAATCTGTTCCTGGAACATCAATGGCTTAGCTAGCAAAAGGAACGACCCGGAACTCATACAATACTTAACCTCATTTGACCTTTGCTAATACAAGAAACCTGGGAAGACAAAGCATTTGACCTCCAGGGGTTAACGTCACTCTGTATGCCGGCAAACAAAAACTCAATCTTTGGCCGCGGTTTAGGAGGACTGATGGTCTTCGCCTCTATAACGACAATAGGCGAAATTAGGGCTCTGGACTTTCACATAACCCCCCCAAGTGTCATACAGGTGGCAAAGCTCTCACTCCCCTTAACAAAGCAGCATCAGGAAGTTATTATTATAAATACATACATCCACCCCAAACGGAAACAAAAATCGGTGGAAGAGCTGGCGCACGTCCTACAAAAAATAAGGGATTCTAGGGTGTCGGACACCTTCATTCTGACTGATGACTTCAACATGCTTCTCATCAGCAAAGAGCAAAGCACTGATCTCATTTATGAACTGGACACAGCATGGGGCGTGCCGCCACAAGGCCAAAGAAAAAACTATTATTTAACGAAATATTCCAAAAACTTTCTTTTGCTGCTGGATAACCATAATCTAAGGGCCCTAAACGGACGTTATGCGGAAGACGACCCACCTTCCACTCTAGTACACAATCCTGGCATCTGGACTATATGTTTATGTCTCTAGACATGTTCAGCTGGATAACATCATTTAAAATAGATGCGACCGACTTCAGCGACCATCTGCCCCTTGTGGCTGAGATAAGATCCAACTCGGCAGAGGAAAAACAACGCTATACTGGCCCAGAGACAGAAGTCAGCGCTAACCTAAAGCTGATACGGTGCAACCCCAAAAACATCGACTTTATTAGCACCACTGCGAAAACCCTTTTCCACCAAGTTCATTGCTCATCCAAATTAGCGAACGTCTGGCAAGACTTCATTAACACCATCGGGGAGCAAATGGGAAGTACCAGGTCTATTAACCCTCGCCTTGGGAGGGGGACCTCAAGCACGAGACAGATGCGGTTGGATATGAAAATACAAAAACGTTTGATTAATCAAACTCTGAGGCGGATGTGAAAGGACCAGGGAAACCCTAGCCTGCAAGTAGTGCTGAGGGAAGCAAAAAAGCAACTCAAACGGCTGAAATGGGAAAGTCAAAAGCAAAGAAACGAAGACCTTTGGGGGAAACTTCTCTATGAAGGGAAGCAGAAAAACAGCTCTAGGTTCTGGCAAATGGTGAAAAGAATACAGAACCCTGACCATCTGGGGCAAAATTCGCACATAGCAGAGGATGTATGGACCAAATACTTATTGTCACATTTTATTAATGACAATAATACAGGAGACCCAACAACAAAGTCACCCTGCATGAAAATTACAAAGCTTGGTCATGATGGGAACTTCAACAATCAAAGGGGGGCAAATATGTGCGGAATGCGGGAGGGTAAGGGTATCACCCCACCGCTACCTGACCATCCAAAATGGGAAGGAAGATCTGTAAATGACGCGGAGATAGTGCTCACGGGATTTACCCCTCAGACATCGGATGGCGAATCACCAAGGGGCGACCGAATGGAGCTCCGGGGCCAAATGGAATCCCTCCCATGTTGTATAAATCTGACGTAGCTTTCTGGAGTGCATCCCTGGGGCTAGTTTTTAATGAGGCTAGACTTACCTTGTCCCTTCCGGACTCCTGGCATGGGTCCGTTATAAGCCCGATTTATAAACATGGGAGCAAGAGTAATCCGAATAGCTATCATCTCATTGCTTTGCTTGACATAGAAGCAAAATACATCGCTGGACTTATCATGGAAGAACTATCGGCATGGGCGACCGAAAAAGCAATTATCCCTCCCAATCAAACGGGTTTCCGTAAAGGCCAAGGGACAACAACCAACATCATGGCCTTGTCCCTACTGATGGGTGAAGTAAAAACTATTAAGTTACCGCTATTTCTCTCATTCATCGATTATACTGCTGCCTTTGACCATGTGGACCGAAACAAACTTTGGGAAAAACTATTTAATTGGGGCATTCCGAAACACCTCCTGGATATCCTAATACTGCTTCACTCTAACACCTGGGTTAAAATCAAACTTGGAACTGGCCAACACCTCTCGAAGCCGATTAGGACAACTAAAGGACTAATGCAGGGGTACTTATTAGCGCCCATCTTATTCAATCTGTTTATTTCGGATTTACCTGGAGAACTCGACAAATGCCACAATCATGCACCCAAGCTAGGAAAAGCCACCCTCTCAAGTCTGCTATATGCGGATGACTTAGTGCTGATAAGCCGGTCGCCAATAGGCCTTCAGCATCTCCTGAACTGTACCCATGCCTTCTCGGTAAAGAATGCCCTACAAATAAACCTTAACAAATCCAAGGTCATGACGGTGAACTATAGGAAGAAAAGGATCCCTTGTTGGCACCTGAACTGAGAAAAGCTTGAACGGGTAGTCATGCTGGACTCTAAGAATACGTCTAGGCCTCAGCTCCAGTCCATCCGAGGGAAGGCAACAATGACCTACCTTGCTCTAAAATCATTGAAGCCCAAACTCCCTGACCTCACCCTCAAACCCTTCCATGAAATCCTCCGAGCAAAACTTCAACCAACGCTCACCTACGGGAGTGAATCTCTGCATGGGAAGGACGCTGCACTGTTGGATACAGTTATAGCCAACTCTTACAGGGCCATCTTTAACCTCCCCAAATATGTTTCTCCTGCCCAAATTCGTTTACCATTTGGGCTTGTCAAACAAGCACTAGAAAGACGGAGTGCATATGTAGCTAACTGGCGCAAGATCCGCGCTTCTGACTCTGACTCCCTAAATGCCAGCGTCTGGGAAGAGCTACTCAGATGTCGCACTTCACTGCTTAGGGACTACTTATTTGGATCTCTTGAAGTGCTAGGGTTATCTGACATTTGGGAAACAGCCATAAACCTTCAGTCCTTCAAAAAATTGGCCAAAAAGTCTGCACGGATAATCTCAGCAATAGAAGACAAGAAAGATCTAGCCAACAGAGCGCACGGATGGATAACGGTGGGAGATTACGGTAAAATACGGCCACAAGCCTATCTTTACATCGGGATGAAAATAAAAGTTAAAGAAAAGTTTCTAAAACTGCGCCTTGGGGCTATCCCGATATTACCACACTTGCCTCCATGGGAGAGATCTCATGCTTCGGACTTGTGTCGCCTGTGTAAATCTGGCAAGGAGGACATTGTCCACGTGATATGCATATGTCTGAGATTAAGGGATCTGAGGCACAACCTGCTGCTACCAATTTTTAGAGCACATGCTGTTCGGACCTGGAGGCAGGCAGTTAAACTGTGTTTCACCACCAGCAGCATCAAACTGAACTGCCAGGTTGTGAAGTTCTTTGACCTAACAAAGGAAAGACTCAAGCACACTTGAAAGACTCATTGGGGGGACTTAGTAACTACCTTGAATTGACCACAGTAATTGTTGCATTTAAAGTTAAATCACTTTTTATTGTCATATGGCTTTTATACTTTTGTAAAGATTTTAATTAATCATATACAAATAAAATATTACTTACTTACTTACTTCCTTCACTTGCCCTGGATGATGCTGAAATGACATATACCATAGGTTTGTTGAATATGTGTAAACACAATTGATCCTGACATGTGAGCACAAAGCATTTCCAAAGTTTACAGATTTCACAAGCTTCAAGGCTCCTAATTTTGGAATCAGCATTAGCATGAGGCCATGCATGTACACAACATATTACGAAGACATTTGGTCACAATCCCAAATTGCTCCTAACCCATGTATGAACCTGTCTCTTCCCCATCATTATGTATCACCTGCAACAGTGTTACCCCCTCAATAGTTTGGCCTTTGTGTTTCAGTACAGTGAACTGATGATGCCAAAAAGAATACCTATCAAAAATACCTTTGTACATTGTCTCCACCAGGCCTTAAAGTTTGTACATTTTCCAAATGTGAAGTAAAATAAACAAATACAGCAATGTTCTTTAAATTGAACGCATTTTACCTTTCAATGTGCATTTGACAATGTAGAACACTCATTCTAAAACACTATAGTATAAGCCTGAAGTCAAATTTGACAGTGAAATCAGTACTGAAGTACCCATTAGCAATGTCTTGCATACCATATACCTACCTAGAATGTTGAAGACAGAAAGAATTGAAGATTTGGTAGGGGGGAGGGGTGGACAAATGACTCGTACAGCAAATTAACTGACATAGCCCCAGAAACATGCACAATACAGTTCAGTACAGAGCAAAATACGTTATCTCAATTAACTTGCAAATGCCAATAGTCAATAGATGTTTGTGTTGTCTAAGTTAAATGGTTCCCACTACATATGGTTGCTTGCACTCTGGTTCTCAGAGTTTCTGAACATCACAATACTTATTTACATACAGCATTCACTATGTAATACTTACCTTAAACACTCACATATAAATTTGAATTGGCAACATATTACACATTGATGCATGCCAGCATTTGCCTACTGATTCATGAGTTTGCTCTGAGATAAAGTTCACCTTTTTTAATATGCCTACCATCCGTGGTCGGTAGTAGGATGACCTGCAGGGCGGTGACGTGGGGAGGGGGAGGGGCAGGGTGGGGGGTAGTAATGTATGGATTACGTAGTTTTACAGTTAAGTAAACATATAAATAAATAAAACAAATTTTGGCATTTGGTGATGCAGTGCGTGCAACGAAATTCGTTTTATTTATGTATATGTTTACTTACCTGTAAAACACCGAAATCCATACATTACTACCTCCCACCCTGCCCCTCCCCCTCCCCACATCACAGCCCTGCAGGTCATCCCACTACGGAACGTGGCTGCTGTGCACCTATCCGGGGGGGGGGGGCTTTCCATCTGGATTATTCTGTTGGTTAAAGGTAGAGCAGAACCCTTAGAATTAAAGGAAAAACTATTTTCAAGTAGTAGTATACAGGGGGCTTTGGAGATATACCTTGTTAATTTTTAAATTAATGAGTTTTACAATGTTCATAACAAAAAATCCCCCCCTGAATTTGATTTTATCTCTTCCATGTTGGAACAAAAATATTGGATGTCTGTTTTGCGGGTGACTTCAATGCCAAACTCCCAATTCATAGCTAATACCACACTATAATTGATGATGCAGGAGGGGGCGCAAGAGGTAAGGAGCTGGAGGCACTTCTTAGTTCATCCAATTTGCATATGCATTAGCGCTTGCTGGCAGAGACAATGTTTGGGTTCCCACATATCGAGGGAGAAATTATGCCATGGCCATAGATTATGCATTTGTCTCCCATAGTTTGAAATATTGTTAAATACATGGCACCAGTGTACCTACTTACTTTGGTGATCATAATCTCATTATAATATCAGATATCCCAGCTAGAAAGACCTCCAAGCTAAAAAGCTATGTCCATCTACGGATAACCTACGTTACTGCTGGAAAATTTCTTATCCCTCAAAACCTCTGAAGAAGATAATAGCAGAAAATATCAACTTGTGGACCCAGACCCCTCCAGAGCAGACGTCCAACTTCATGGCTGGATCGATCAATCCCTTGATTTTACCCTTCCTGTCAAACCCCTGCCCAGCAAAAAGAGAAACTTTAAATCTCCTTGGTTCACCCAAGAACTACGTAATCTTAGGAAAAAGTGCAAAAAGCTCTAGCACCTTTGGAGAAAGGACTGGGCGACGGAAAGCAAAAACGAGTATAGGTCTGCCATTAAGCACTACAAAACCTGTATAAAAAACACCCAGGCAACCTTCTTCGAGGAAAAAATACTAGCTGCAGCAAACTCTGCCAAAGAAACCTATTGCATCGTACGTCTCCTCACTAAAACCCCAGACCCTTTGCCCACATCAGACCCATCGGGCACTAGATGCAACCAGCTAGCTGAGTTCTTTGCAACAAAAATTAATAATATCCTCAAATCCCTCCCATCTCCCAATTCCTCTCAACTCCTCGCTACCCCCCCCCCCCCCCGCCCCCCCCCCCTGTTCAGAGGCTCCACGCCTACAAACATTCTCCCAGGTCACCACAGAGCTATTCCTGACCACTTTACAATCCGTAAAGTGCGGTGCTCCATCAGACCCAGCTCCTATTAGCAAACTAAAACTGGTCGCCTCCACTGTCGCCCCTCCCTTCACCCACCTCATTAACGCTTCTCTCGCACTAGGCTCTGTTCCAGCCAACTGGAAAAAAGCTACAGTCAGGGCACTTCTCAAAAAACCCCACCTCGATCCAATGGACCTATCCAATTTCAGACCCATTTCCCTCCTCCCGGCCATCAGCAAAGTGGCCGAGCGAATTGTCAATCACCAACTTTCCCACTTCCTAGAATCCAACAAACTCCTGCTCCAATCCCAGACAGGGTTTAGACCTGGACAGGGAACAGACAGCGCATTACTAGCCGTGGTCGAGGAGGCAAGAACCATCATAGACGCAGGAGGATCAGTGGCAGTGATCCTCCTCGACCTGTGTGCCGCCTTCGACACGGTGGACCATGCCATCCTCATCCAACAGCTCAGCTTGGTAGGAGTTTCCGGCACCGCCCTGTCCTGGATCAAATCCTTCCTTGAAGGAAGAACCTTCCAGGTGTCCGACGGCACAGTTATGTCCAAAGCTGAGCCCCACACTTTTTAACGTCTACATGTCCCCTCTAGAGGACATCATAACCCCATTCGGCATAAAAACAGTCATGTATGCCAATGACACCCAACTGGTGGTCTCCATAAACCAGTCGAGCAAAAGCCTGGACAACCTGGCAGCGTGTCTCGAGAACATCTTCCACTGGATGTGCGAATCACGCCTGAAATTAAACTGAGAAAAGTCCGAGATCCTCCTCTTGGGAAACCCACGCAAACTTCCTCCATCCCTCTCATGGCCACTCTGCATGGGATCACCTCCCACCCCCAAACCCGAAGTCAAAAGCCTTGGCATCTGGCTGGACCAAGACTTCAATTTCAAAGCCTAGGCCAGAAAAACCACAGGCATCTGCTTCGGCCTCATTCGAACAGCGCGGAAAATCCTCCAATTGATCCCCTTCCAATCCAGGAAACTGCTAATGCAGGGGTTGGTGAACTCCAGATTGGACTACGGAAATGCCCTTTACCTAGGGGCCCCCGCATCGGTCATTAACAGACTGCAATGCGCCCAGAACGCCGCCGCCAGACTCTTAACCGGGACCAAATCGAGATGCTCTGCTAAACCAGCCCTCAAAAGCCTTCATTGGCTCCCGATTAAGGAACGGATCACCTTTAAGACCCTCTGCATTTCACACAAAATAATGCAAGGCAGAGGCCAGCCGATCCTGAGATCCATAGTCAAACCCCATCACTCTAACAGACAACTCAGATCAGACTCCCTCTCCCTGGCCAGCGTCCCCAGAATAAAAAAGGTCCGTTCCGAGGGGCGATTGTTCTCCTACAATGCTCCAAAACTGTGGAACTCCCTTCGACTTTCCATCCGGAGAGAACACAACCTTCTGGCCTTTCGTAGGCAACTAAAAACATGGCTCTTCCCATAATACCGCACCTCCGCTACCCCCCTCCGGAACTATAGGTCGATTGACAGCGCTGGGACGCCCCAGGGTAGCTACGCGCTTTATAAATCCTCATTCAAATTCAAATTCAAATTCAAATTCAAACTTAAAGTTGAGGTGCTCAGCGGAGTCTAGAGATCAGGGGGAGGTAATCAGTGCCTTCGTAGGCCTCTGTGATAAGATGAAAAAGACCCTCAATAAGCCCCACCGACTTGCGGCACAATACCCGTGGTGGTTCGATCACGTGTGCTCCCTAGCCAATCACTTACTCCATAGAGCCTTGTTTAGAAACCGTAGAGATTGCCCTGAGGTGGCCCTTATGGGGAAGGAGTACAAAGCTGTGATCGTACATAGGAGAAATGAAGTTATCACCCAGCAGTGAGATGCTCTAACTGAAAAAGCTTACACAAAGGACAGTAATTTGTTTTGGAAAGCCGTGCACAGTACGCGCTGTTTAGATTAGACGTCTATCACTATCTGTTGTCATATAAAGAATGATGAGTGGGTTGAGGACTTTGCTAGGATTTATTAAGATACTGATGTGAATTTTCCACCCTTACTAGACCTAGGCTGCTGACTCCTTTGAAATGTTAAGTCTTTCTCTTCACAATGTTACGGTAGCCATCAACAGAGTGCGGGGGAAAAAGTTCCAGGCCCTGATGGAGTTCCCATCGATTTAATAAAATGCAATTTGGATATATGGCTCCCATGTTAACCAATGTCTTTGACAGCTTGTCTTGTTCTACCATAACTATATCCTGGGTGAATTCCACTATAGTCCATATTTTCAAATAGGTTGATTGCTCAAAGCCCCCTTGTTACCACCCAATTTCTATGATTGAAATACCAGCAAAGATTCTTGGTCGAGTTCTTTATAATAGAATTCATGATTGGGCATTCGAAAAGTACATCCATTTGTTGCTTGTTGAGTACAAGGAAATAAAGATTGCTGAACAGTGGGGCATTTAGCAACACGTTTCATGTTCCACAACCTGCCATCTTGGGTGATAACACTATTGCTAAACACCTTCACCACTTTCATAGGTTTACCAAACTTATCAGAACATTTTGTAATAAGACCAGGTCTTTTAATCCTAACAAAATCTCCCACAGCAAAATTTGGAGTTCTGACATTCCACTTATTGTCATACCACAATTTGGTTTTAGTTTGCTTATTCTCAACTTTCTGAGCAGCTTGTTCAACCAATTCCTTTGAAAAGGATTTATTAGAACATTTATCCCTGAACTACCAAGGACAAATGGTTGAAGCAGGATCACGTCCCTTGAGCAAACGGAACGGACTAACTTCTGTAGTTGTATGGGGAGTAATTCTATAAAGCCAAAGTTTCTCTCTCAAAAGGGTTTTCCAATCAGAACCAGACTTGGACACATCAGCAATGAACCCTTTCATAACCCTATTAAAATGTTCCACTAATCCATTTTCATGTGGTTCATAAAAGGAAACAGTATGATGTTTAATGGAATGTAATTTAAGAAAATTCTCCATTTCTAATGAGGTAAGTTGAACCCCATTATCAGTGACCATGATAGAGGGACAACCTTTTCTGGAAAATACTTCTTTAAAAAATTCTACCACCATATTGGTAGAGGCAGATGAAACAAACTTAACTTCTGGCCATTTTGAATGGTAATCTACAAGTACAAATGCATAACGAGAATCAGATGGAAGACACATAAATGGACCAGATATATCAAAAGCTAATTTTTTCCAAGGAGAAGTAGGCCAAGAGGTTGTCTTCAAAGGAGGAACATTGACCTTTAACATTTTATCATTTCCCATGCAAACAGTACACTCTCTTACTTTGTGCTCAACCAAACGATCTAAGGCCGGCCACCAGAAATAGTTCCTTATCAACCTTTTCATGGCCGACATACCTGGATGAGATTTATGTGCGACATCCAAAATCAAATTTTGTATGGTAAAAGGTGGTACACACTTACCAGACTTGAACACTAAATTGTTCTCAAGTTCCAATTCACTGGAAACATTGAAGAATGGCATACAATCCTCTTTCAAAAGTTTTTAATCAGGCCATCCTTCTACAATATACTTCTTGATAGACTGTAAAGTAAGATCTTGGTTATCAGAGGTTTCCCACATTTCCTCAGAGATTTCACCAAAAGAAGAAGACAAAACATCCTGTAAACAAGTAACAACTTCAGTGTCGGCCATATTTTTGCTATCTGAAATTAAACATGGGTGACGAGACATAAAATCTGCAACAACATTTTTTTCCCTGGAACATACTCTGGAGTGAAGGAATATTCCTGAAGTCTAGAAGTTAACCTGGAAATTCGTGCTGTGGAATTCCACCCACCACCAGGAGAAAGAATATTAACTAACGGCTTGTGATCCGTCCTCAACACAAACTTACTTCCCCAAATGAAATTCCTGAAGTGCTCAATCGCCCACACACAAGCCAAAAGCTCCTTCTCTATGACAGCATATCTGCGCTCTGTTTCATTAAGTGTGCGAGATGCAAAACATACATTCCCCTCTTCTTTGCCTGACCTTTGAGACAACACTGAACCAACACCATACATGCTGGCATCAACCGTGATGATACACATTTTATTCAAACAGAATGGTCTAAGGGTGGGGGAATGCAAAATCTCTGATTTGATGAGATCAAATGCCACCTGTTTTTCTTTATCCCACACAAAAGAATTTCCTTGTCTCAAAAGCTTCCTTAGGGGCTCCATCTTAGTAGCAAAGTTGTTGACAAACTTGCTATAATATTCGCACATACCTGCAAAGGACAGTAATTGGTCTCTATTAACAGAAGGGGGGCTTTACTAATGCCATCCTCATTAGCTCTTTTAGGTACCACACCATCCCCTGATAATGTGTGACCCAGATATATTACTGAAGATTGAAACAATTTGCACTTACTAGCCTTCAAAGTCAAACCACTCTCTCTCAACTTCTCACAAACGCAATGTAAATGTACAAGATGTTCTTCATCAGTACTAGAAAAAATTAAGATATCGTCCTGAAAACACTTTACAAAGTGGTCTACATCTCTAAAAATATTATACATGACTCTTTGAAATACTGAAGCTGCGGAAGCCAAACCGAACGGCATTCTTGTATACTGAAAAAGACCTTGAGGGGTAATAAAGGCTGTGAGGCATTTAAAATTATCGATAAGAGTAACTTGGTGATAAGCCGATCTTAAATCGATAGTGGAAAACACTTTAGCACCTTCTAGCATCGATACAACCTCATTTATATTGGGAAGGGGATGACAGTCCACAATTATAGCTAAATTTAGAGCCCTGAGGTCCACACACATTCTCAAAGATTTATCAGGTTTCCTAACCAAAACAATCGGAGAAACCCATTCCGCAGAGTCAATGGGTTCAATAATCTGTTCCAAAACCAATTCATCTAAAGTTTTTTTGAGATCCGCCCTAACATTAATGGGCACCCTCTCAACCTTTGTTTAACAACAACTCCAGATTTGAGTTTGATTTTATGGGAAAAATTCCGAAGCATACCTAACTTGTCAGAAAAAACATCCTTAAATTCTGATTTAATAATCTCAGTTTCTTTTCCATAGGCAATAGAAGAAATATTCTCACCCTCAAAAATCTCACCAAGCATAACAGGATCCTTTGCATGGGGATTAAGTATTATGCCAAATCTCCATTGATCCTTCCAACCAATCACATTCACACCTTCAACTACAACATACAGTTTAACCTTTACACATCTGGATTTGAAAGCAATTTTAACAACAAAATAACCTAACATCTCTACCCTTGAACCATTGAAACTAACTGCACAAATTTCAGAGGGAAGAATGTCTGTGAAATTTAACACCTGTCCTAAAGGCTCATCAAAATACGCCTTAGTAATTATAGTCCAAGGTGAGCCTGAGTCAGCCATTAGGTTAAGACTTACACCCAAAAGAAACATTTCACAAATAGGTTTCTTAATGACCTGACAATCAGCATCAATCATAGAAATCTCTTCAGCAAGATAAACTACAAAACCTTTATTTTGTGTGGCACAATTCTCTGTACTCTCACAAACACAACTGCAAGTTTTTGACAGTTCCTCTGTAACAACAGCTACTTTACCTTTTGAATTTTGAACAAATTTCCTAATATCTCTACATACAGTGGAAAAATGTCCTAATCTCCCACACTTCCTGCATTCTTTATTTATAGCTGGACAACCAGCATATGAAGCAACATGTGTCCTACTACCACATTTATAACATATAACAGATTTATCAAACCTCTTAAAATTTCCGGGATTACTAAATCTGTTGGCATTAAAAGTGGAATATACATTATCATTGACTTGCCCATCTCAATGTTTGACCACACAAACTTCATCGTGAGAATCTGACTCATTAACAGTATGTTTTTGAACAGTGAGCATCCATTTTTCAGACTGCTCTAAAGATTTTGCAATGGCAATCGCCTCAGATAATTTTGGATCTCCAAGTTCCCACAGACGTTCTTGTGTTTTTTTGTTCTTAACATGAACAATAATTTGATCTCTCAACATTTCATCGCACATACTCCCAAAATTACAATGAATGGATAAAGATCTTAAAGCAGTCATGAATTCATCAAACGATTCTGTATCTTGTTGTGCATGAGTGTAGAACTTATATCTATTACGAGCGATATTAGAAACAGGTTTAAACCTTTTCTCAATCCTAAGAAGAGCTTCTTTATAGACATTAGTGCCGTCACCTTCACCAAGTTCAGGTGGAATGGGAGGTAAAGCTCTAAAAACCATTTGTCCCTCAGAGCCTAAGCAGTGTAAAAGAATACTTTTCTTCCTCTCCGCACCAATGCGTTCGCCTTTTATGGCTTTCATGTAGTTGAAGAATTCTTCTTTCCCCCTTGTCCAAGGAATTGGAGGATCACCTTTGTTTTGTAAGAACTTTTCAGGTGGATCAAACTGCATGTCTTAAACTTTTAAAACAGTAAATGTGTTAAAATAGTCCAAATCCCCAACAGTATTACTCTGTAGAGGAGATGTATACTTCTGTTAAAAGGTGCGAGCAAGGTAACCTCTTTAATACGATTTTAAACAGATCCCAGAAACATGTATTTTAAAAGTGACTCAAAAATAAAACAGTACTTCTTGTTTTAAAACGAGATACATTTTCTTCCAGTTCATATATGAGTATTCCAATAAATAAGTACCTACTTCTATTGTTCTTTTGCTTCAGAAATGCCCAAAACGCATAGAGAAACGAAATCACCGATCAGCGGTGAACTGTTGCTATGACAACGAAAATAACATAAGCAAAATGGCTTCCACGCTATTCCACGTAGCGCGATTGCATCGTCGCGCACTGAGCGTTGTCGCGTGATCCTCGTGCTGTTTCCTGTTGTGATGCCTGAATAGAACAGCAATGTGCAGTAGCGTTCTTCCTGTGATGACATCTTGAAACCAAGAGATGACGGATGTCGGGTCTCGCGTAGGGTCTCGCGTCTTGATCACGATCCACCAGCCAGTGTCAAAAATTCAAAGATAAACACTTCCAAAATACCTTGAATTTGTAGAAAATCGCTCATTCCTTGCTGGTAGGAGTCTTCAAGAGTCCCTTTCTCACTGCATCATCAGGATTCAAGCAAGCCGGGCCGAAGACGGCTGAAATGCCAGAAACCGGTCCCCGGTAGCTTGTCTCCTTTCTGGTGAAGAATTGGCTTGGTAGTTTAGTCTGCCCTGTTCCCATGATGCACTGGGCCAGGGACAGACTGATTTGCATATAGCCAGGTTCTGAGCTGGGATGATGCAGTGAGATAAATAACGGTGATGGATCAAGCCCTGATCTTTGGACTGGGTAAGAGTGGTCTGCTTAATTCAGACACTCTGTTCATCACCACCCCCTTTTCTGAATCGTTTTTGGCCACTATAGGTGTGGCAGGGTATACTCAGACATGAGTCCCTTTCTCACTGCATCATCAGGATTCAAGCAAGCCGGGCCGAAGACGGCTGAAATGCCAGAAACCGGTCCCCGGTAGCTTGTCTCCTTTCTGGTGAAGAATTGGCTTGGTAGTTTAGTCTGCCCTGTTCCCATGATGCACTGGGCCAGGGACAGACTGATTTGCATATAGCCAGGTTCTGAGCTGGGATGATGCAGTGAGATAAATAACGGTGATGGATCAAGCCCTGATCTTTGGACTGGGTAAGAGTGGTCTGCTTAATTCAGACACTCTGTTCATCACCACCCCCTTTTCTGAATCGTTTTTGGCCACTATAGGTGTGGCAGGGTATACTCAGACATGAGTCCCTTTCTCACTGCATCATCAGGATTCAAGCAAGCCGGGCCGAAGACGGCTGAAATGCCAGAAACCGGTCCCCGGTAGCTTGTCTCCTTTCTGGTGAAGAATTGGCTTGGTAGTTTAGTCTGCCCTGTTCCCATGATGCACTGGGCCAGGGACAGACTGATTTGCATATAGCCAAGTTCTGAGCTGGGATGATGCAGTGAGATAAATAACGGTGATGGATCAAGCCCTGATCTTTGGACTGGGTAAGAGTGGTCTGCTTAATTCAGACACTCTGTTCATCACCACCCCCTTTTCTGAATCGGTAGGAGTCTTCAAAACGGGGATTTCTTCTGCCAGAAATCAATTCCTTCATAAATGCTTTAAAACAATTGTAAAAAGGTCCAGTCTTTGAATTCAACGCATTTCTTTTGAAAAACGAAATTTGGTAAATGACTCCACACCTGTGCTGCAATATTCAATAGGAAGATGGTCACCCTCGTCGCCAAATTTTGTTATAGATTCCACAGGAACAGCTTGAGGTTAAAAGTTGGTTTAATATACAGCACAGCAACAGAGAATGCAGCTTCTTGGCAAACAGGAACAGTGCAACTGACCTGATGTCCAGAAGCCAGTAGTGTTCTAAAGAACACTTAAAGAAAAACAACAAAGGCTTAAAGGAACAGTGTGAAAACACGAAAGGGAAAATGTAACAATGGTCTCTGGCTCCGTTACTATAAATGTATGCTGCATAATGCACCCCAACAGCCTTTTAGTTGGCTGGCGTCTGGGGCTCTGCCAATTTTACAATAGAGGGAGAAAACTACTTTTTGCAGGAGACTCTTGGATGTCCCTGCATCCTCTTTACACTTTATTTGTCAAAATGATTGGGCCTGACCTATCTGAGTGATTTTATTTAAAATAAATCCCCACTATTCTGGCTCTCTATTTGGCCCATTGAAGAAGCATCTTTAACAAGGACCATAATCACAGACTGCGTGGCATGTGATAAGGACCAGTCAAGCCTGTGGTTGTCATACATGAAAGATTCACTTGATGGGGTTGCTCTCTCCTATGCAATTTATGACAGAGCTTCATGCATATCTATTGACAAAAAACATCTGTTGCATCGTTGCTATCCCAATTGCGCGATAAGAGGGTCAAGACAGAGTCTCAGATAACAACCATTAAAAATTAGTTGCTATTAAATGTGGGGGTTAACACAGACAGCTACTTGTGGAATCCAAGGACTTGGGAGTCTTCTCAGCTTAGATCAGACACTATAAAGTACTTACTCTGTTTCTCTGCAGGGCACAAGTTGAATCTAGATGCGATTGTACGCCCATGCAACAATTGTGCAAATCAATCAATGGTGCATTTTATTTTCTATTGTAAATTGCACAGTCCTTCAAAGACGTACATCGTAGTGGTTTGCGTGGATGAGGACGAGGACGGCAAGAACGAGGAGGAGAGAGAGACCACAGCGAGCAGGAGGGTAGCCCGGAGACGCCACAGCAGGTAAGTGATTTTATTTTACTGCTATTGGGCATGGGCCAGCTGACTCCGCTTCGCTGCAGAGTCAGCATTTTGCCTGAACTCTGCGTTCTCAATGGAGCACGGAGTTGGCAAAACTCTGCAAACTCCACTGGCAGAGAGGAGTTCTCTGACCGGGGTAAATGTTTATCTTATGTTTACGATATGTGTTGGTAAGTGTCTTTTTCTAATTTAATGTTATTTATGTATTTATTTGAGAATGTAGTATTTTGTATGGGAGTGTGTTTAACTTATGTATTACAGCTTTGTGTGCCCGAGCTGTTTCTATGGGAAGTTGAATGTTCTGTTTTTTAAAATCTTTTCTTTGGGTTTCTTATGGAACCTAGAGGGAATTTCCTAAGGGATTTCCTGTGCACTTTCTTAATTATTGCATTTTTGGGGGGGATTCTGAAAATTGTTTCAATTCTTTATTGGTGGATTACCAAGTTTTACTATGTGAATTTGGGCAGAGATCTGCAGCTATAAAACCAATAGTTGGATATATATTTTGTGATATGCCCTTATCAGTGGTATGTTGATGTATTTAATATTTTGTTTTGCTTATAATATGTGTTGTATTTATTTAATTTAATGTATTGGGTGTGTTAGTTAGTTGGTATGCTTAATAGTGTTTTTACATACTAATAATAATAGTTGTATTATATCAGTGCCTAATATATTATATTATTTAGTCAATGATATAATAATAATATATTAATATAAAAAAATATACATATTTAATTTCATTTTGTGGTCCAGTTTATTTTGTTTTCTGAGGTTTATGGTAGCTTCATATGTGTTTTACAGGAAAGATTTGGCTAGGACTTCTAAGTAGTCTAGTCTTTTGTTATTTATAAATATTTATACTTTGCTTTGTAGCATCTCATACATGTTTCTTGTTTGTTTATTTAGTTATGGTGCAATTTCACTAATAGATTGGTCTATTCTTTGTTCTTGGTAGCTTTGTTCTTTTTGTAGTGCTTCTAGTAAACTGTATCAAGGAACCAAAAAGGACCTTGACTCTACTCAGTAAGGCTGAGTCAATATGTAATAAACCAAACAAGATGCCAATACAGAAAATTATTTGACAATTATTCGATCGTTGGCCCCATTGCTAATCTGTCAAAGGTACCATGAAACTTAATTTCTCAATTATTTCATTATTTTTAAAGCTGTTGCTTATTTTTCAATCCATATATACAAATGCAAATAGATAATACATGACACAAATATACAGACAAAATTAAATTAAGAATAAGAATTTGTCTAACGATTGAATAATTGTCAAATAATTTTCAGTATTGGTATCTTGTTTGGTTTCTTATATATTGACTCAGCCTTACTGAGTACAGTCAAGGCCCTTTTTTGTTCCTTGATTAGTGTGCGAGTGCAGACTCGCGAGGTCTCTTGTCCTGTCGTGAGAAAGCAGACAGGTGATTTAATCCTTTTTGTAATTAGAAGACGGGAACTGAGGTTCTGGCGTCTAGTGATTGGTTTCACATTTTTGTAGTTTGTCACTTTTTTGTGTTTTATTATTATTTTTTTTAAACTTTTTTGTAGTTGGTGTTGGACTGTTAGCACTATGACTGATAAAGACACTTTTGCCTACAGTGAAGATCACAACGGCTGATAAACTCGCCACCGATTTTTGCTTCTGCCACCTTAAGTGCATCTGCTAAAACTCAAAACGAATCACACAAACTCTTCCGGCTACGGAAAAAAACAAACTAGGACGGACCTACATGGGCACTTTCTTTTGCAACATCTGCGAGCAGGTACAATACCTGGAGGATTACAAATCAGGGATATTCCGGTGATTTACACTGAAGATCCTGAACACAAAAAGGGATATAGCTCCATTGAGACCAAGTGCAGTAGAGACCTGATGGTCTTAACTGTGGAGACAGCACATCGGCTCTCCCTTAAACAATTGGAAGAAATTTCAGAGCTAGAAACGGAAATTAAAAACAACAAACTGATTACTGATTCAAAAACTCTTCTTGAAAAAGTTGAGAAAGAAATCCTGGAATTCAAAGATTACACTGTAAACCGGAAGAGTAATCAATTTGAAAAGGATGAAAAGAACTTTTTCCTGGAAAACGTTTACCCGTTACTTCACTCAGACTTCTACACCCGGACGGATTCTCAAAGGTTCCTCATGGAATTTCAGGGCAGGTCAAGAAATAAATTCTCCTCAACTTTTCCGATACCTCTTCGTCATCTGAGGGCAAAACAGACACAAGAGAACAACGTAGAAATACTATTAAGAGAGGCAATCATCAACAACAGCAGCAAAATCCTCCTCCTTTTTTAGGAAGAGGCCAACAAAGACAAAGGGGTACAACAACCAACCATGGGAAATGACCACCGGGAGACAGTACTACAAGAACTGAGACTGTCCCCCATTTTTCATTTGTCTGACTGTGTATTTCTTTTGTTCCCTCAAGACAAACAGACTTCGTGATAATTAAATTAGAGACCTTGGAGTTCTGTCGCAAAATCCGTCTTAAAACATTTTTTGCTGACGAATTGCCCACGAGTAACTTTGAAATCACAGGCTTCAGGAAAAAATCAACGTTTTGTCCTCCATCTAATAAAATCCTGAAAGAGGTGTTAACATTCTAGAGAATGGTACTCGAGACAATTACTGAGATGGAAAAACATAGGCAATATGTGAAATATAGCATCTCTAAGGCATAGAAGGAAGCAATCGCTTGTCTGAGAAATGACACATCAGTAGTTATCAAGCAAGCAGATAAAGGTGGCTCAGTAGTCTTGTGGGGCATTGGAGAATATACAGCTGAAGTTTTAAAACAATTGGGTGATGTCAATTGTTATAGAAAAATCTCAAAAAATCCGACTGGTGAAATTCAGGGACAACTGTTTGAGATCTTGAAAAATGGCTATGAGCAAGGCTTTCGAGGACCTAAGGAATTTGCGTTCCTCCAAAATAAATGTCCTAGGGTGCCAGTTTTCTACGTCCTGCTCAAGGTCCATAAAGATGAGGCTAAACCATCGGGTAGGCCGATAGTTTCTGGATGCGACTCTTTAATTGAGCCCATTTCGAAATACGTAGACCACTTTCTGAAACCATTCGTCAATAACATCCTGGCTCATCTACAAGACACTACAGCCTTCATCAACCGGATTGAAAGTATTGAGTTTGATGACTCTCGCAATTTCATGGTCACCCTTGATGTAGTGTCTTTGTACACTCAGATCGCTCAGGATGAAGCAATAGAGGTGCTGACGCACTTCTTGGAAACAAGGACCAGAGCAACTAGAGTCCCAAAAAGCTTTTACGATCAAATGGCCAATTTTGCTTTGCAACAAAACTATTTCAGTTTTGGCAGTGATTTTTTCTTCCAAATAAATGTAGTAGCCATGGGCTGTCCATTTGCGCCAGAACTAGCCGTGTTATACATGGGACTCTATGAAGAAAAGTTCATCTATAATAATAATACATTTCAATAGTGCATTTCCAACTGGATGCACTATATAGATGATGTCTTTTTAGTGTGGTCAGGAACCCAAGAGCAACTTGAGAATTTTCATGGATGGCTAAAAACAAGAACAGAGGATATTAAATTCAGCCGGACCTATTCCCAACATCTAATTACCTTCTTGGATGTGGAAGTTTACCCCTCGGATGTGAAATTGGCAACTACTTTATTTAGAAAGCCTACAGATAGAAAAAAGGCTTTGCATTTCAACAGCAACCATCCGAGGAGTTTAAAACAAAATCTGCCTTTCGGGCAGTTTTTAAGAATTCGACGCAATTGTTCATTCAAAGATGAGTATTGATTACATGCAAACAAACTAGCGAACCGTCTAATAGAAAGAGGCTATCCTAAAAAACTGCTGAAAAATGCCATTAAAAGGGCATGGTGGATACCACGTGAGACACTCCTTGAAAAAAGAGATAAACCACATATGGATAGACTTTAAAAAAAATAAAAATGTATTGATAAAGTGCATGACAGACGGATAGACAGTAATTACATCCAGTACTTGCAAGTTACTTTTAACACCACACCTGGGACAAAGGCCGGTAAAGCATATATATTAAACAGTTACTTCTCTGTCTCTACTTCTCAAAATTTCCAATGCCAACACAGGTGACACACATATTTCCCCCTTATAGAAAAGCCACTTAGACCAGTTCCTATCCCACTTCTTCGGGCACCCCCTAGCTATAAATACTTCTTTCTCCACTACCATACACCTATCGAATTCTTTCAGCCATACTGCCACTGCTGGCGGTGCCACTCCGCTCCACCCTCTCGCTATCTCCCTTTTGACTACCGTGAAGCCTAGCGTTGCCAAATGCTGTTCCGTCTCATTTAGGTCTGTATCTTCCCATACATTAAGCAAGCCCAAGCAGGGAGTCAGGCTTACCGTCTTCTGTCTTCCCCAATGCAGATTGCACATGAGTTGTGGCCCTGTCCCATAGTTTCCGCACGAACGGGCATTCCCACACCATATGATAAAAGGTAGCTGGGTGCCGGCAACCCTTTAAACAGAGGTCATTTTGTCGAGACCCGATTTTTGCAAGGGATATTCCCGTCAAATAGGAGCAGTGTAGGATACAAAGCTGTATTAATCTAAATCTTAGTGTAATAGCAGCTTCTCTGGGCGACATAAGCGCCTGTCGCCAATCCTCCTCTTCAATCGCCCCAAGGTCTCCCTCCCAGTGCTCCTTAAGCTTTCCGAAGGTATCAGGCAAAGTATTACTAAGTTTTTTATAGGTCAAGGAGATCGCCTTGAACTGCAACAGCCCATCCAACAAGCGATCCTCAAGGGGTGACAATTCCAGTATGTCCTCGCAGGTAGGGAAGGCCGCCTGCAAAGCATGCCTAATTTGCAGATACCTAAAAAACTCTCCTGGGGCCAAGTGGTAGACCTTTTGCAGCTCCTTAAATCTGAGAATCGCTCCTCTTTTAATCAGGTCTTTTACTGTTGAGATACCAATGACATCCCACCTACCAAACCCCGGGTGATAGCAAAGCATGCTGATTTTCTGTGAATACCACAGTGGCGTTGCCTTGGTGAGCACCCCTGCCCATCCCAGACGTGAGTTAGCTAACTACCAGATCTGTACCATATGTAAAGTGGGGCCAATATACTGTTGCTTCTTAATGCGGGAATACAGAGCCCCCAGATAGCCCGAACGATCCATCTGATACCTTTCTAGGGCACATGCCGCATCATCTGGCGGAGCGTATCTCCATCTATTCACAGCCACCAATTGAGAAGCCCAATAATACAAACTTACGTCGGGCAATGCAAAGCACCCATCATACCATCCTTTCATCAATTTCTGAAGCGCAATCCTTGGGGCTTTACCATCCCAGAGCAGTGTAGGTATCTCCCCTTCCACCACTACAAAATATCTATCTGGAATCCGGTGCAGGCAGTTCTGGAGAATGTACAGAAATCTTGGGAGAGCAGGGCGGCCCACCAGAGACAGAGGCAGCGACCTCCAATGCTTGACATCTGTGCGCAGTCTGGCCAATGGGAGTGCCAAATTGCGGCGGTAAAAGAGAGCTGGATCTGATGTGATAAAGATTCCCAGGTACTTAAATCCATCCGCTGAGACCACCAGCGCACAATCCTTAGGGAGACGGGGGGTCTGCCCATGCAGCACATACAGCACGGAATTACTCCAATTAATTGCATACCCTGAATACTTCCCGAAGTTCGTGAAGATGTTAAGAACTGTGTGGATTGATTTGTATGGAGAGGCAAGATATAGCAATATGTTATCGCCATAAAGAGATATTCTATCTACACACTCTGGCGACCATCTAAAACCCCGTACCATCGCATCATGACGAATCCAGGCCACATATGGATAGACTTGTTTGTGTTTCCACATTTTGCCCCAAATCCAACCAACTGAAAAAAGACCATTAATCAAAACTGGCACTCAGTGAAAGATCTTGACAAAGCGTTAGTTCGGGCTCCTCTTTTTGCATTTAAAAAGGAGAAAAGCATGGCGAATCACATCGTTCGGGACGATCTACCAACACCAGTAAAGTCTACACTAATAGGCTATGTCGGATTGGCACCAGTGGTTGGTCATCACAGATGTGGGTCCTGTACCTGTTGCAACCAAACGCTAGAAGGGTCGGCGTTTACACATAAGGAAGTTCATTGGAAACATGATACATTTACCAATTACAAATTGAAAGATGTGGTATACGGGATTCTTTGACCATGCCCCAAATTGTACGTGGGCAAAACAAGCCAAGAGATCCATCAGAGAGTCACTCAACATAAATCCAGTATCAAAAGGAATGTTGAAAATGCCCCTTTAGTTAACCATTGGAAGGCCAAGGACCACAGGTTGGGCGTTCTTAAATGGACTGGCATTTCAAAGATTGAAGTAGATTCACGGGGAGAGGACAGCGAACTGGGTCTGTCTCAATGCGAGGCATTGCTGATCCTGAAATTTAATACAGCAGTGAATGGACTTACTGAGATTTCTGAGATTTTCAAATTGTGCAGCCGCTTGCATATATGATACCTTGGTGAGGCAGTGTTAGCAGAGTTGGGTTATGTGAGTAGCCGTAAGAGAGGTAATTCGGCTGTGTATTTCCGTCTCATGTGACCTGCCCGTAGGAGTGCTTCTATACATGTAGGGCACAGAGCCAGCCTTAAAAGTACACCCCGCCCCCCACCACCTTTGTATCATGCAGTTGCATATATGGAAACATTACATCCTTGACGGCATTTAGTGTCGGAGTTTGTCACATTTTTATTAACGAAGGTCCTGTGTAATGTGGATATACACACAGATTTTCCACTTAGCTTCAGTGAACTAGGTCCGAAATATACAATGCTTGTATATTTGACAATGTTTTTGCGTCCAGACGTGGGGTCATATTAACACTATCCAACAGTTTTTAGGTGCCGGTTAAAATGATAATGGAATATATTTTAACACCCCAGAATGTGACCTTTCGTGTTGTTTCAGCGTTTGTCTAATAAAGTTTTTTGCAATGGGAGATATAAAACTACATTTCCCATGATTCTCAAATACCCACAGACCTTTGCGGGACAGGAGCACAAACGCCGGCTGGAGATTTTGTAAATCGACTACCTTACTTTCAAAAAGTTAGTGCATGGGCTTTTATTATCAAACAATGTGGTGGTATTCCATGCAGGTCTGGGTTATTGTGTAGTGGGATCTATAGTGTATTACAACACTGGACCAGCCCCTTGGTTAATGAAGTCTCGAAACTTTAAGCAAGAAATGCTTGTCGATTAGAATGTGCAATGTGTTGTTCGCGAGCGATAGTGCGTGTTGATGGCACTGGATGGTCAATTGGATTACATCAGCCTGTGGTTTTCGCAAGTTTGGACGCAATTTTATAACACGCAATTTTATAACATCGAACTTCTACCTTTGTAGATTGAAGCCATTGTTTGGAGAAGTGCTGAGGTGTGCATCAATTTACTGGTTGCCTCACGCTGGATTTCTGAAATGTATGTCTGATTCCAGGCGGAGTAATCACTTGTTCGATTATTCAAGACTTAGAGTTAGTGCAGATTTAACTTATATGTTTCTATAGATTCACGGACATCCACACTTGGAGCTGAATTACAAGGATTGTGGAGAACTTCTTATTGTAAGCCCATTCCTCTATCAAAGTAGAGCACGTACTGTCTGATTTACTGCTGACGAGACGTAGGTTTTTTATTAGTTCCTTGTTTTTTTCTTTTATGACTTTGTAGATGAACTTAGGATAGACGAGGAATAGAACAGTCTTACTCTTGTGGAGCAAGGTAGGAAGCTGATACACCGGTGAAGTGTAGTCATGCTGTCATGTATGTTGTTTTGTGAAGATCAGAATAGTAAGAGGATGTCTTTTTTCTTTCTCTTGTAGATTGTGTTGGTCCTGAGGAGAACCTTGTTAACTAAAATGGTTCGAAACGTGTCGACCTTACGCATTGTGTAGCCAAACTAACTGATTCACAATTTAGTGGCTGTTTGAAATACATTTTGTGTTGACATAACTTTGTTTATTTTTTGTATTGTTTCTGTTTAATTGATAGTACATTGTGCTGCTTTTTTGGCTACATGCGAACTGCTCTTCTGTGGGTCGTGCCATTGTTTAATAACTTCGAAGGATTTTGGCTTTGCCCACTGGTGTATCTTGTGAGTGTGTGCAGCTGGGTATGTTTCAGGAATGAATGGTGAATGGTTGAAAGAGAAGTCAATTTGTTTGTGGTGTCTTTTATGAGAAGACGTGTTATGTTTGAAGAATTTAATTTTGGCTGTATGATACTTGTGTCATGTATTATCTATTTGCATTTGTATATATGGATTGAAAAATAAGCAAAAGCTTTAAAAATAATAACATTCTTGAGAAATTAATGTTTCATGGTACCTTTGACAGATTAGCAATGGGACCAACAATTGAATAATTGTCAAATAATTTTCCGTATTGGCATCTTGTTTGGTTTATTATCTAGTAAATTGTATAGTGTAGGTTGAGTTCTATCTAGGGTGGATTGGAAGGCATTATACCATCCGTTCACTGCATTGTTTGTTCATGGTTCCTGTACCAAAGTGCTGTCACAGACATTCAACAATGATATCTGGAATTTGGGTTGGCTTCTGTGTCCTGACCTATGTAGTCTGCCAACCCATGTGTTCTTAAAGAAGTCCATTAGGGGAGCAAGTGTGTCTTCATTTCTTTGATTATAGGATCTTCTGATTGGGATGTTGTAGTGGTTGGCTGCTTCTGTGACAGGGATGTAGGCTAGTGCGATCATTTTTTTTTTACCTCAAAGGCAAATTGGCTGATGGGGACGTATTCCACTGTTATGACCTGATTATGAATATGGCAGTCCCAAGACTGCCGTACCCATGGTGGCGATTCGAGGGTTTGATTACAAGTGGGGCTGCCAGATTGCTACAATACGGCAGCAACAATCAGGATCTTGGATCCCGTGGTGGTCAAGAAGGAGTCGGCCTATGGAGGCAGTGCTGATGCCGGCACCGATGTGGTGATTACGACCTGTCTTTCTACCAACTGTTTCTGACCCACCATTATACGGTCCGCTGAAAGGCATTGAAGGGGCCCTAAATAGTGCCCCAGTGCGCTTTTGCACAGTGGGGACTTGGCATTGGGGCACATGCTGTGGCTCCCTCTACTTACACTGTTGTGGCTGCACAATGTGCCATGCACAACATGGTGCATGACACACAGTGCACTGACATGCAAGCAGCGCTGCCAGGGCGGCAGCATGTGCTGCAGGCTTTCTATGAGCCAAAGAATACTGCTGCCGTTGACTGTCAACACAACATCAACATCCCGGTAGTGTTTCCATAATATGGCAGTCAGGAAGCTGCCAGTTGTGGGGAGTTCTCCCGACCACCACACAGCGGTCTGGCGGTCGGATCGCCAAACTTGTTATCAGGCAGATTTTTGTAGGAGAAGTCATATTCTTTGGTTAAAGTAGTAATAACAGCCTTATACTCCTAGGATAGAATGAATCATAGCTTGTTCAAAGGCTATGAGTATTTTTGGGGGGGTAATAGTCTGCTTGTTGTTTTGAATGGTTTAGTAGTTCCATGTGGGTACTGCCTTGTTTATTAGGAAGTAAAGCATAAATTAAAGGGATATTGGTGTTCTGAAATTCACCATACATGGTGTATAATTGATAGAATGGACCTTCCTGCCAAATAAAAGTATTTGAAATCCAAAGCAGTTGGAGGTCTGGATGAGGAGTGGGTCTGTGCTTGGATAATCAGCAGTGACACCCACTTACTAGCCCTGACTCGTGAGGCTGGGCATCCTACTTGCAGCACAAGTCTTGGGAAATATATGTATGCTTTTCTGCCTAGACCAAGTACAAAAGGGAGAGAGGGGAGGAGACAGTACTAGGAAATTAAGGCAGTTGGAGTCCAATATAGCACAACTTAAACAAAATTCCCAACAGGTCTCTATTCAGACGTAAAATGATGGGTCCATGTAGGATGGCAGGGTAGATCTTTTTCTGTCAGTTACCAAAATGCTAAATAGACACTCAGTAGTAACAGCTGAATCTCATGGGTAAATCCAATTGGTCTAAAAATGGAATTAATGGAGGAAAACAACTGACAAAAGACAAAAAGATTCTTAGAAGATCAGCCACCTTATTTGATAGGCCCATTCAGGATGTCATTTCTGGGAACACTGGGGTTTGACAAACGTAGCCAGCAATAACAAGAAAATACAATCTAGCGGCAGAATTAAATAAGACGTAAATGTAATTCTAAGGCTCTAAATGTCTCCTTTTAAATTCATGTTAAAAGAAATATTGTTATATGGCAGATCAACATATCTTGAAGTTTCTTCAAACTTTGACTATACAAGACTTCTCCATTTTGTCATTGTGTCATTTTCCATAAACCCCATGTTTGTTTTAAATGTACATCTCATGTAACCGATGGAAAGGTGGTAATATAAGAAGGAAAGGGAGAGAGAGGGGGGAAAAAAAGAAAAAGAGAAATAGACCATCAATTCATTGGTTTATGATAATATATAAAACATAAAAGAATACATTCTGTGATTAGATTTAAAATGAAATGTTCATCTGGCAATGATTTGCTTTTATTATATTAGAAAGAAATATATGGTTTTCTGCTTACTTTTCTTTATATGAAGTATCAGTATGAGACAATACAATCATGAATATGCTGTTATTTAACATAGATACGAAAATGGTTGTCATGAATTTGACATAAAGATTCCTTCTTTAAGAAATTGTACATTGTCTTTGTTAACAGCCATGAGAAGATTATGATTGGTAGGATTGCCATTTGTATATATTTGGGGAATAATGGCGCCAATCGTTAAGGCATTGAGAAAGGTGAAAGCCGGAATGTGTTTGTCTGTATTGCAATGTTTATAGCAAGGGTGTTTGTCCCTCACTGTAAAATCAGCATGAATGGTACTACAGTGCAAGAGTGTGCTTCTTCTTTTCTTGCTGCTGGAGTAGATTTTCTACTTGAGCAGCAGATTTCTCAATGCGAACAGAAGGTTTCTCAATGCAAGCGGTTGCGACAATCCGCGATCGCCCACTTTGAGAAATCTGACCGCCCGCGTTGAGAAATCTCACCAGGAGGTGGATTTTCCTTGCTCGCGAACTTGACGTTGGCCAGCGAGGAACAAACGATGTATGCTCCGTGGAGTGCTGAAAACTCTGCAAACTCCGCGAATGGAGTTCCCCACCCAGACCTAGCAACAAGTCATCTTAAGCAGATGAAAGATGTAGATCATTCTTTCATCAGACCTCAAGGAATTAGCAACAATCTTTGCAGTTTTGCAGGCCTTAATACGTTTTTTCCAGTTGTAACTAGCAGAAGCGGAATTCTTGAGGTATTGACATTCTTCCTGACTATGCCGAGGGTGGCTTTCTGGTAGGAGGTCAATCCAGCACTTCCTGGAAGCTAGGGAAAATATACTTCAGATGCCTAGGTGCCTTAGGTGGTTTGACAAGTGCATCAAATAGAATTCATGTCTCTCTCAACAGATTCAGAAGTAAATGAAACTAGTTGGCCAAAATGTCCAGAGACAAAGGGCTGTTTTTTACTCTGCAAAACAAGGTCTTTAAACCAAGAAAGCAGCTTTTCTGGTGACAGCAAGAGAGAGGAAAAGGGATGTCATATTCCGCCTTGAAAAATGTTTAGGGAGGCTACAGAACGGTGATAGGTGTGAAAGATTTGAATCATTGGTAATGTTAATTTCATTTGAAATGGGAGCTATTCAGAATTCATCCAGGTATGTTTTTTGCAGGGAACTTGAATTCTACAATAGGCCTGCAGGGGCATAGGGGAGGTATGACTCTCAAACATACAAACTAAATAGGTAGTGAAGTGCAGGGAGAATGAGTTAGATGGATAAGGTTCGGGACAGACTGGTCCCAGGACAAAAACAGCCAGTACTGATTTGCATTAGGTGAACCTCTGAGGCTGATTTAGAGTTTTGCAGATAGGGTACTTCATTGGAGTGGTGACTGAGTACCCTGTCCTCCAAACTCAAGAACCACTCACCTGGTTTTGAATCAGGCAGACCACAAGGTTTATGTTATAAATTTTATTCTGTTGGTGTAGAACTTCCTCCAGTGGCCTAACCGAGTAGGACCCATCTGAGGTAAACTTTCTGACTATCCACCCAATTTGGAGTGGACAGGCAGACTACTTTTTTTACTGTCCATTGCCATCGGGTATATCATGGCAGTGAGGGACAGTAAAAAAAAGAATTACATTACAATTGTGGGAGATAACACTCATGGTGGAAAGGTCATTAGTTTTTTTCTAGTTTTCAAAAACAAACTCCCACTTTAGGATTTTTTTACTGAAAAATAAAAACTTTGGAAAAGTTTAACAGCTGGCCATCATGTTTGAGGGAGCTGTCTGTCAAACTTTTCCTACATTGACAGGAACTGCCATGATGGTGGTTCCTGCAGATGTATAGAGATGTCTACGGGGTCGGCGGACATCTCTAAATTTTGCATGCGGAGTGAAGGCAGGATGGCTGACATATAATCATTCACTACCAGAGCTCCCTTTACTCCGACCACCACACCCTAAATAAGGAACTCTGTTTAGAGTGGCACAGTGGGTGAAAAAAGATGATTTGGAATGCTACCCGAGTGATTGCCAGTGGTTAGACTATTTGCAAACATTTGTCCCATCACCATTTGGAAGATTGATTACCAGTAGTATACTTGGAAACCTGACACTGGCACAGCTTTCCAAGCCTACTACAACCATAGCTTGTGAATTCCAAAATGTAGCACACTTTCATCCTTTGAAGGCATACTTATATAGGTGCAGGTTTACTACTTTTTTGTTAAACTGGTCACTATATATATTTTAAGTCCTCATCCAAAAACTGAACAAGTTAAAACCTCTTAGTGAAATCAGTATGATGAGAAAAATCTAAAAGACAGATGTAACAGATGCGACTCAGGGCCCCCAGACACAACTGCCAAGATAAAAATGTTTTTATTTGGAGAGGATCGACCCCAAATAATTTCCCACAAAGATATGCCCCTGTAGACCTGACAGATGAATACGTACACATCCCAGTTCCTGAGTTTCTCTGTTCATGATTGTCACTTCCAGTTTCAGGTTCTATGATTTGGTCTGAAATCAGCTTCCCATATGCTTGAACCATTAGTGGCTGTGCTACATCTTATGGTGTGGCAATTGTATCCATACCTGGATGATTACCTTTCTCAAGCCCTTTCAAGCTCTCAGACATTGGAAAGTCTAAAAGCAAGATAAACATGTCTGAATCAACATGACTTTCTACTTAATGGTAGAAAGTGTCAGCGGTGTCCATTCCAAGACCTAGTGTTCACTGGAGCAAGGCTCAGAAAAGATCTGGACAGAGGCTTCCTTCCCAAACACTGAGTCATGACCATTGGTCAACTCATTTCATTCTTTTTGCAATGAACCCATGCTCTAGTACGTCTATGGTTACAGGTACTGGGTCACATAGGATCTTGCACGTTTATAGTGTTTGAGTGCAACCCCATCTCCTTCTGATACTTCTTCATACACATTGGATTCCAGCTTCACAGGATTTCTAAGCATTGGTTCGGGTAGCAGCTCAGTTCAAGCATCCCAACAATGATGGCTGAATCCACAGAACCTGTCCAGTTGGGTTACTGTTCATCCAGGAAACCCACTCTTAGTAATTAGATGCAAGTTCCTTCTGAAGGGATCCAGTTGAAGGACTATCGATTCAGGAGCATTAACTCCTAGTGGAATGCCAGAGCTCTTCTACTAACTGGGAACTAGCAATAGTATTAAGAGCTTTCAAATACATCCAATTTCAAGTGCAAAGGAAATATGCCCTCATAAGAATGGGCAATAGGGTGACTGTATCATACATGAACGATACATAAGGTCTATTCTTGGTCTGACATTCCCATTCCCAGTGAGATCCAAGGGAGGTCCACTAGTGTTTTGACAGCCTCTTACTATATGGCTGTACCTTTGACAGAGATTTGAAAAGGTATTACTATGGAATTTCTGAATACTTTTGTTTACCCCTACAAACCGTCAAGCAATTGACAGTAATATGAAGAATGTTACCATAGCAGTAATGGCCTAGCCTGTTTGGGGGGGGGGGGGGGGGTCATAGGTTACTTTACTGAGCAGTAAGGAAGGATCCCCCAATACTACGCATAGGCTCATGTGGTTATCAGACTGTGAACAATAAGTTCTCTTCAACGCCAATTGGGCGCAACTGAACTTACCTATACAAAAACACTGTTAGGTACATTACACATTTATTTTTTGTATATAACACTTTAAAATTTCATGTGAGTAAGGTGAGGATAACGTGCACATCCTTGTCCTGAAGAACGAGCCCTTGCGCTCCGAAACATGTTGACACTCTAAAGCGGTTGTGATACCCTAGTACGTATATTTACAACCTCACTCTGCACATTTTTAATAATACCAGCCGAGGACATAATAAAATAATTTTTTCCTACACGCCAGGTATTTTTTAACTCACTTTTTTCACCTCACTTCACTCACACTTTCTGCCTTATAACACACCCCCTCACATAGTTCACTACTAAGTGCTCCTACGTAGTCGTGAGTCGTAGCACGCCGCATCCCGTAGAGGGATGTGAAGGCCCCGATGATGAAGCATTACACCAAGGGGCCTGTTGGTGTGTGAGGGGCATTTAAATAACACTGTGTGCTCCCCATCACTTTAGGGACCACTACCACTTTCTGAGTGGATTCCACTTTGTTTAATCGTATTGCCAAGGGAGACTAAATCCACTTGCTCTCTCTCTCCCCCCTCCTGGTTATATCCGGGGTCATAGGTTAGACAGGGGCTACTTGCCCATGACCATGGTGGATGGGGCCATTTGCACCCTGTGCTCTTGGGTCTGTTATACAATGGATGTCTGCCCTTTCTGCACCTGACTCTCACGACAGCAAGGGTGAGCAGTCAATGGCTTCTCAGGGAGGTAGTTTGGGAGGCAAATACACATGACTCATTAGTCAACCAACAGACACAATAATTCACTGTCCAGTTCAGTACTTGTTTAATGAAAATAGAAGTACTTTAATGTCACAAAGGAAATACCACACACACCAATGGGGCTCACCACAGGTTCGATATGCCAAACTATAGGTCTCGCTAAATGTTTCACCACCTCTAAGCCCATTTTCCCGGTTTCTATGGAGGCTCTAAGCTCTGTGGTATCTAAATGGGATAACAGGACAGATGCAAGAATACTAATCAAACACCAAGTTTATGTAATCCATGTGTCAGTTCAAGTGAACATGAGCAAAACGAAATGATAGTGCCAAGATTATTTCCTTAATGACAGACTTATCTTTACAATTTAAGATACAGGTTCCGTCTTTCATTTCCACACCTGTGTTACTTGTTCACAAGGGACCATCTATAGCAGCTCTGGTTGGCATGCTTGTTAGGTTTATCCCTGCCACATCGCTGGAAGTCGTGTGACACTGCAGTCAGCAGGTTCACTCCTCATTGCCGTCACTTTGATGACCAGATCAGTAGGTCTGGCGGATGAGTTCATTGTCCCTGGCAGGTGTGGCATCTAGGCGACTGGCTGGATTTTCGACACTGCATTGACAAAGGTCTTCCAGGATAAGAAGTACATCAAGCAGCAGAACCACCAATCACTGCATTGCGTTTATGCCGGACAGGTTTGGTTTCAAGTTTTCTTCATACAGTTCAACACATGCACCGTGCATGGAGAACGAGTGGCCTTTCAGGCCTTGGTTGACATCAGTTTCAATCTCAATGGCATTCAGCTTTTTCTGGGTGCTCTATTGGCTGGGAACACAGGCCTCCTGGAGAGGTCCTATTTTTACTGGACCAGGCACTTTCCTTCCTTCCCTGAGCAGGCAGACAGATGTCTAGGTCTTAGGAATCCTCTGATCTTTTTCAGCAATTTGTACAGTCTTGAAGTGATCTCTTCACCTCCTGCTGACTGACTTTCAGGCTATCCTGAACCTTGGTCTTCTAGCAGAACATTGAGTACACTGCAGGGCACTGCCCTCTGTTGTAAATTAGGAGATGGTGTGGGCATATCAGACCACTGCTCACAAACAAGATGGTAAGTCTTCGTTCGAGCTCATGCGGGGCAGACGTCCTGGTACTAAGCTTGCACTGCCTTGGATCAAAAGCTGTGTTGTCATGGGTGCTCAACCAGAGCCTTTTCATCCTGCCAGTACCTCTTACTCAATTTCCTCTGGTGATCTTGTTAAAGTTAAATCGGGGAGAGTGACTAAGGGACTTTCCAAATTCAGAGGTCCCTACTTAGTTAAACTAGTTTTTCCTCATTATGTGGTCTTGGATAATGATGAGAAGGGGAACCTTCACAGAGTGGCATTGTACCGTAAATCTGAATCCTCCAGTGAGACGGCTCAGGTGGTTCAGGGTTCTCTGCCCAACAGTGGGTACATGTTGTCTACCCTGGAAGATTTTACTCCATCTTCAGCTTTAATTTGTCGAAGGGGGGAAGGTGGTGATGCCTTTGATCTTACTGGTGTTCAGGATCAGTTGACCCATAGTAATGTTCCGTCTACTCAATGAGATGTTTCTCAAAATGCCTCAGTATCCATGGAAGCCAGAGGTTCGAGATTTCGCAGACCTCCTGTCTATTTGAATGATTGTTTATGTTAATGCTTCATATTAAGTTTCTTCATTTTGGTGTTTTGTTTTTATTACAAAGGGAGAATATGTGTTGTAAGTATGTACTTCTTTTAACATGGTTCCCTATCTTTAGCCCTTCCTTCGTATCCTTTCCTTCCTGTCCTTCCAGAATACTTGCTATGCTCTATGTGCAGCATTCTCAGCCAAGCTGCATTCCAGACTTGTCAGTTGGTCCTGGTCAGCTGGTGAGGTGTACTCTTAACCTGTGCTCAGCTCATAAATCATCCATCTACTATCTAGAGGCTCCTGTGTTGTATATCGTTTACTTACATCACCCTCCTTGGTCAGTGAAGACACTTAGAACTGTAACAAAGTGGGGTGTTTTGGACCCCACTTTTATACTGATTTTCCAGAGAGGGGATATTGATCCGATGTCTAAAGTTCTGGAACCTGTTAGACTTCCAAGTGATGGGATCAGTACCTCAGCTGGGTTTCTTACTTGTTCTGTCCCTTGAAAGGCACTAGATTTAGAATCAGTGGTAAGTGGTTTTGCAACTGAAGGATGCCAGGCCCGGGGATCGTGTTTAAGGCACACACCACAAACATGAAAAAACATGGAACAGATTAGGCCTGGTATGCAATTTCATCCGCTTGCTTGTCTTCACTAAGGGGTTCAAGAGAAGGCGGATTATGGAGGCAAGATGAACAAAATGGAGCCCTTTCCAACATGCAGGCAGGCAGACATTTCCAAAATAGTACATTGTTCTTTGAGCACACCTGTTACTAGCAGTACATTATGTTTGCTAATATTGTGAGGACCCAGAAAAGGAGACGTTTGGATTCTTAAACGCCCCCGCACTTTTTAGTCTTAATACATCAGAAGTCACAACACTACTCCTGTTCCTTCCCCTTCTGTGAGAGAGCGGTTTTGTAGGTTACAATCGGTGATCATTTGAATATTATGGGATACAATCAATGAATACTTCTATTAGTGTTAATGTGTATCGCCCGTACTTATAGCTTTAGGAATTCTCTAATATACGTGTGCAAAATGTTGAAAAGGCAGGATCAATGGCCTCTTGTGTCACTAACGGTGCATCAATTGCACAACTGTTTGTGCCGTAGGTAGAAACCAGAGATGTTTTTGGAGGTCGGGAAGGTAAAGCCATAAAGAGCTATTTAAATCAAACAAATTAAGAAGGCCTCTAAAAACTGTATAACACCCCTGTTGCTCAATTACCGGTTGTGTCGCTGCATGTGTTTGCATTTGTAAATGCAATGTACTGTGCTGTCAGAGAACGTGTTTCAAAGAAAAACCCGAGAATAAATACAACTGTATGTGTTGGCGATCTCGCACAGATGTGTGGCTTTAGTTACAGCAATGCTCAGCTTTCCGTGACTGCACCTTTCCATTTTAAGAAAAATTCAGAAATAAATGTTTTCTGAAAGAGGCTGGTTTTTGGTCCCAGCTGGGGGACTCCTGGGTGGCCCCGATCTAGGCCTGTGGAGACTTTAACGGCACAACCCACGATAATCTTTAAAACTTTTTTCCCTCCAAAACGGCAACATTTCCTTTTGTTCCTCTATTGACATAGCGAGGAATCCAGCGTGATCAGAGGCGCCCATCTGGTATTTATTGGGGTGAAAAACCTTGTCCTCACCCTTTTTGGAAAATGTGGTTTAACATTTAAAAGAAAAATAATCTGTGCGGTCATGCCCCCGCGTGCTAGAGTACGTTTCCATTTTGTAATTTATGGGAGTAGTATGGAATGCGGGGGAACTCCTGGGTAACATTTTTAAAGATCCACTTTATTTCAGAAGTGGCGGGAAAACCTTATTTAGATTTACCTGCTGTCATCTTTATCACCCCCTTATAACGCCTTCAGGTATGTTTGAACTTCACTTAATAAACAAGCACTGGAGACGCCAATATGTCTGGCATTGTCCTCCAGACTTTTGGCAGTTCTTGTTTTTGTCATGGTTTTTGCAAAGTGTTATTGTTTGGGAAGCTGCCAGGCGTTTGTCATTTGAAAAACAAAAACAATTAACTAAAGCAAAAATGTTTTGGGGTTTTCACAAAGCAGACATTACCATAGTCCTCCCTGGATCTGATGGGAAATACTTATGAGCCTTTCACGCCGCTGTTGCGTCATTTTTGTGATGCTGCAGCGGCATAAAATATGCGCCACACTGCGCCCTTTTTACAAAGTGAAGTATCTAGGCAGAAGTATCACTTTACAAACCCCTGCGCTACATTATACCTGCGTCAGGTATAATGTATTTAGGGTGGGCGTTCCCCCGCAAAAAAAGATACATAGTTGTGGCGCAGTGAAATCTATAAGATTTCATTGCACCAATTCTAAGACGACGGAGCAGGCATAAGAGTGACGCAGGCCCTTTCAAATGGGGCTTGCCCCATGTGAAAGGACACATTGCTGGAGTTGCGTCTGTTTTCAAACACACCCCAGTAATGCGCCACTTTTGCGCCTACACATACGTTAGGAATACTGACGTATCTGTAAATCCTAGCACCGTACAGTAAATACGGTGCATCCATGGTGTGCCAAGGGGGGCGAACTGAAAAGTGTTGCCTTGCTATTTTTATGCAGCGATGCAACATTTTCCATAATTTAGGCCGTTAGTGTGTGGATCTGCCTCATTTGAAAGGGCAGCAAGCCAAGTAACTCATGGAGAAGTCAGCCAACAGCTGAAGTGGGTTGATGTATTCCCTCTTGATGTGTACATGAGTGGGTTGGAGAAAAGAAAGAGGAAAAAAAAGCAAGAAAGAAAAAAGAAAGAAGGAAAGAAAGGAAAAAGAAAGAAAAAAGAAAGAGAAAGAGAGACTGAAAGATGTAAATAGAGAAAGAAAAGAAACGAAAGGAAGAAAGAAATAAAAAAGAAAGGAAGAAAGAATGAAATAAAGAAAGAAAGAATGTATGAATGCAGTAAAAGGATAGAAAGACAGAAAGAAAGAAAAAAGGATATAGCGAAGGAAAAAAGCAAAAAAGAGGATAGAAAGAAGGTAACAAAGAAAGATGAAGAGAAAGAAGGAAAGAAGAAAAAAGAAGGATGAAAGCAAAAAGATAGGAATGAAACAAGTAAAGAATGAATGAGAAAGAAGGAAAGAAAGAAAAGAATAGAAAAAAGACAAGAAAAAAAGCATGAAAAAGAAGGCAAGAAAAAATGAAGGCATGAATGATAGTCTGGGCCTATGACTGCATATTTGTGAGGGGTAAATATGCAGCCAGTTACAGAGCTTGCAGGTCTATGATTACAGTTGAGATCCCTGGTGAAGCAGGGATAACGACACGAGCAACAATGTTGAGCTAGTGGCACATGGTTGACCCACCATGCACATATTAGAGGGGTGGATCCCCCATACTAGCGGGCTGCCACCCCTCGCACCCATGTTATCGAAGAAAGGGCATTCATATAGATACATTTAATGATAATTTTGCCTGCCTCATGCATTTGATGGATGTATGTTGTTACAACGCATACTTTTACTCCGCGTACCATTACAACGCAGTATTTACAACGCATACCGCTACAACGCATAGCGCTTTGGGGTGCTGGATAGTGGTAAGTATAATTTACTATTCTAACTCCAGTCCCCGTGGACCCTAGGGAAGGTGTTGGATAGTAAATTAAACTTACCTCTTATCCTAGAGCGCCCCCCAGCGCAATGCGTTGTAACGGTATGCGTTGTAATGCCTGCGTTGTAGTGGTAGTGCGGAGTAAAAAATGCGTTGTAACAGGTGAATACCGCATTTGATGAGTGATTGAATACGTTGTCTGCACAGCTCACAGAAGAAATCTATAGCTCTGTCTTCATTGTGTTTTTTCCTGTAGAAGTCCGTGGCTAATTCATGCCTGCTGTAGGGCAAGCTAAATTGCATCTTGTGAAATTTCAGAGGATCTCTCTGAGAGTGAGCAATGCAGCGAGACATAAGCTGTCATGCCTTGGAAACCCCCAAGCACAGATTTTGCACCCAGGTAAAGTGTGCGTCCAAGGAAATTTGCAAACTAGTGCAACATTTTACACAGGTACGTATTCTCTTTATGGAAAACCATTTCAGGACTCTGACCCTTTGTGCACAAATTAAACAATCTATTATGTAATTGCAGAACACATGGTAATAATCAACAGTAAACACAGAACGGAGAATAACTTGTAAAAATACAGGGTTTTTTCTCATTTAAGTATGGAGTTGGCACCTATAAAAATTTGCTATTAAGACCCACGTATTCCATGCTTTGAGGTGATATTTCCACACTTGTAAAGCAAAAATGATGCATAATTCTAAATAGCCTTAAACTAGAATCACATTTGCTACATTTTCCTGCCATTCTAAAGGCTGCCACAAGGCTGTTTTCTACAAAACATACAGAGGACATTAGTCTTTAAAAAAATACAAACCAAACAATGGTCCCGATATTGTGACATCAAATTTCAAGAAGGTAACCAAATGAGAGATATCCTTCTAACTTTAATGTTCCACTCTTATCAAGGTTTACCAAGTGATTTAATATGTTGGATTTTATATAGACACCTGAAACTTTATGACGCCAGCTTATCAACACTCAGACCAATGGGCAACACATTTATCAGGTTTATTGGAGCTACAGGAACATCTAAAAGTCCCCGACTATCTTTGGTCTACTGGACCACCGAGCTGCTCTTCATTTTGTTACTAATCAAATCATGATGGTTTAGATGGTTTGACTCTCCTATTGATGCCTGACTCCTTAGACTTACAATTTACTTTGACATGTGCCAGCTCCACATTACCATCTGATGGCATGACTGGCTTTTCTTATGCATGTGTAAGTTAAACAGGTAGGGTTGGTTATAGAGAGGCAGGAGATTACCTACTACACTAATTTGTGAGGGTTGAGACCTGTTTGCGGGACAGC
Source organism: Lissotriton vulgaris (assembly GCF_964263255.1). Lineage (NCBI taxonomy): Eukaryota > Metazoa > Chordata > Amphibia > Caudata > Salamandridae > Lissotriton > Lissotriton vulgaris. The sequence goes on from NC_141691.1 coordinate 1,735,224,698, forward strand.
CATGTCTGAGGATTCTATTTTAGTAAAGAAAGTAACTGGAATTTGTATTGACAAATATTGAAAACGTGGAACTATGCACGAAATGCATTGGGTTTTTTAACAAATAAACACTGTCCTGAACGAAGAATGCTTCATTCGTGTTTTCACTGAAAGGTCTGGACGGACATGGTGGGAACATTAGAAACCTGAACAAATGGCATGCTCAGTCTGAGTGAGGAATATACTAATATGTGGAAAGACTAGTACTGGAAGAAGGATGATTAATTTGAATAAAAAATGGTATACCTGATGGAAAATGTACCAGAAGGCATTGTGACGCTGTGCGACGGATTGGCGCGAAATGTCGCTCCATAATGGTGTTCTGTTTGCGGGACAGCCATGTCTGAGGATTCTATTTTAGTGAAGAAAGTAACTGGAATTTGTATTGACAAATATTGAAAACATGGAAGTTCGATTGCAATTTATACCCATGATTGCATAAATGTGAAGGATGTGTAATTCGCATGTAAAGCTGGCTACAGAGGCACCAAGCTGGCTAAATGTACCTGTATATCTGGTTAGGGCCTTCACCTTCTTCAAGAGAAATTATATGGGTCATACATCTACATTCCACCCTGAAGGCCATCCAGAGGTTTTAATATGTAATGAATTTCGAAGAATAGGGAACAGTAAAATTTGGGATAAATGCCAACCATCCATTTAACAACTTTACTGACTCCTCAAAAAATAGTGTATTTAGAAAATGTTTAACTGTTTCTAAAAGAGAATTTGAACAGCAGATTTCTCACCTTTCGATTATTGCCCCAGGCATCAGGGTGGATCCCGAAACTTTTCAGCAGCACCTCCGCGTGTCGGTAGGTAGTGCCGCTCGGCTACACACTGACACCCTTTCAATCTGGAAATGATATGCAGGGCCCATATGAGCACCAGTACTACGTGCTGGCATCGGTTCCTTTCTTTGCAAGCCATCAGACGTGAATCTGGAGCTACCTCTCATTTCATAAGAGACATTATTAACTCTTTCTAAAACCCAGTATGCAAGGCAAATGTCAACTCCCAAGGCAACAGGCTTAAACCCTATAAGTACTGTCACAAGCCAATCTCTGTGACAGATCCCCAAATCAAGAACAAAGACAGACAAGTTCTAACCTGCATCCCCACATTCAACATAGCTTCAGATCATATCAAAAGGATTATCAAAAAGAATTGGCGCATCATCAACTCAGGACAATTCCATTTTGAACAGCCAAGGTTTTCCCATAGGTCATAACCTGAGTGACTACCTGGTGCACACTTATCCATGGGTCACCTTCCAAATACCCATGCCCCCTCAAAATAACCATGCCTATGTCAAAACTGTTTGGTCTTCAACCTGTTATGGACATTTTCCATCTAGTTCATGCAACGTATGTCATTTAACAACTCGTACAAAAACCATTGATTTGGGCCTGAAAAAAACATGGCTACCGAGGAAACACAATTGCAACACATCACATGGTATATATATGATCACCTGTCCATGTAGCATGAGATATATTGGGATGACCTGCCGGAAGATCCCTACACGGGTAGGGGAACATCGAAGTAACATATTATGTGGGGAAGTAAAGACTAAGATGAGTAACAACTACATCTCTCACAACAATTCAATAAAGGAACTAAAATGGGTAATTACAAAATTCCAACAAACAGGCTGAAAAGATCCTTCTTGAAAAAGAACGCTGGATTTATCGTCTCCAGACATGTAGATCGGGTCTATCCCCTGGCTGATCCTTAGGAAATAATATATAATGAGTAGCTGCATATCTAATACAGATGCTGCACGTGATACTTTCATACCTGACTGACATCATCATGATACTTATATTAATAAGGATGAATCCATACATATGATCAACTCTCTTGATACAGCTTCGGGCACCAGCTCTGTAACATCCCAAAAAAATGATATGATCCCTTTGTTGTTTTGTTTTAACCATTTTACGTCAAGAGATCTTGGGTAATGATAAGACCTCATTCCCTTCCACTGGGAGAACAACTTTTTGACCATTAACTACATACCACATGAGATACATTTGCTAACATTTTCTAGCACCAATGCTATGGAGCGCCACTCTGAGGTCCTTATCTTAATTGTATCTCAAAGTCGCATTTCTCATTTATGTGTTGCTTATATGAACTTAAGTATGTCTTCTATATGATAGAGAACTTTGACATTGGGTTCCCCCTTAGGCATATATCTATGCCAATAGGCATGTGAATCAGCATGCACTGATGATTGATTGATTGATTGATTGATTATTGATTTATAAAGCGCATAGTTACCCGGCAGCATCCCAGCGCTAAACCAAAACAGAAAGACCGGAACAAAAAACCAGAGAAATAAATGAAGAAGATTAAGGAAATAGGTGGGTTTTGAAGAATTCCGAAAGCGCAGATGGCAAGATTCAGCCTGCAGTTTCAGGGGGAGGGAATTCCACAGTTTAGCGTTGTTTACCAATAATCGCCTTCCTCCTGTGCGTGCCTTTTTTACTCTGGGGTCTGGGCACAATGACCAGATGCTCGAAATCCGAGGGAAGTGGTCTGTTGGCTTTGTAGGGTACGACTAATTTCTTCAGTATGAGGGGCCCCTTACCCTGCAACAATTTGTGTGCGATACATAGGGATTTGAATTTTACCCTTTCGCGTATCGGAAGCCAGTGTAGCAGTTTAAGTGCAGGTGGCTGACATTCTGACTGAGGTGCTCGTGAGAAGCCGTGCTGCAGCATTCTGGATCTGCTGGAGTTTGTTAAATGTGGTTTCTGGTGCACCAAGGAAGATAGCGTTGCTGTAATCCAATCTGGACAGGATCAGTCCTTGGATAAGCAGCTTCCTAGAAGAATGTGGAAGAAGTGGCAGAACCTTCCGAGCCAATCGGAGGAAGCCAAAACAGGCTCCCGCCATTTTTTTAGCTTGGGTCTTGAATGAAAGATCCTGTTCCATCCAGACCCGAAGGCTTTTGATCTCATTTTTTGGGGAAGGGGGCTCCCCCAGACAGGTGGGCCAGATGTTAGGAGACAGGGTGGGCCCTTTATGCCCTAGTAGCATAATTTCGGTCTTGGACCCATTCAGTTTGAAGGAGGACTCACACATCCAGGTATAAATTTTAGATAGGCAGGAGTGGAGGGTGTCCGGGCACTGGGCAAGTTGGGATAAGGAGACGACCAGATGGGTGTCGTCAGCGTAGCTCACGATTTTGATTCCAAATGGGGCGACCACCTCCTCCAGTGGGGCCATGTACACATTGAATAATGTGGGGCTTAAGGATGAGCCTTGTGGTACCCCGCACTGGAGGGGAATTGCCGCTGATCGTGAGTTACTGTCCCAGATCTGGAAGGTGTGGTTGCTAAGGAATGAGGTCAGCCAGGACAAGGCGGTACCTACCACACCTATGTCTGTCAGTCGACGAATGAGGACCTGATGATTGACAGTGTCGAAAGCTGCACTTAGATCCAGGATGATCTAAGTGGAGGCTTTTTGATGCAATGGAGTATGGCTCCATTACAGCTCTAAGTGGAGGCTTTTTGATGTAATGGAGTACGGCTCCAAAAATGAGGGGTGGAGTCTTGACAATATACGGCCATACTAGGGACAGAGTTTTCATCCACCACACTTGCTTCATCAAGGTTTCTGCCCTATGGTGGTACCTATCAAAACCTCTAATCCCTGCATTCTGGGGTCTGGGTTTTTAAAATGCCAAACTGGTGTGGTTTGGCATTTTAAAAACCCAGACCCCAGAATGCAGGGATTAGAGGTTTTGATAGGTACCACCATAGGGCAGAAAACTTGATGAAGCAAGTGAGGGCAGCCGTCAGGGGTAGATGACTTTTCCCTTGGAGATTTATAAGTTTGAAAACTTCTCATCACGTATTTCACCTAAACTTTCTCTCTGCAGTGTGTTACTACCGGATCTGCCCTCCTCCAATGTACAGTGGCGGCTGGTACATTTTAAAGTGGTGATGCGTAAGAGTGCCTATACGAGTGTAATAGGCAAGACAGAGAGAGCATGGACTATGGAGATAGACGTGCATGCATGGACTATACTAGCAGAGTACAGGAAAAGGATCTACACGTTGCGCTGCACTGACCCACTCCAACCCCGAGCGCACTCACTTACCCACATCGCTCCTCTCTCCAACTTTTCATACGCTACTTATGACCGCTGAAAGTCGAGGGAGAGACAACAGAAACCGTAAATGGTGCATTTATCCATATTGGCAATGCAGCCTTTGAAATCGAGCCAGCAAAATAGTTTAGAGGCTTGGCAACCGGCGACGGAGATCTGTGCGTAAATTAGTATGTTGCAAAATCGAATCCTAAAAAAGCAGCCTCAGCCCTTAAAAAAAATCCAAAATAATGAAATAAGCACCATACCGATATTAATGTGGATTGATGATAATACCAGACATGTTATTTAAGGGCTTTGAGAAAGTTTGGTGATGGGTTGGCGGCACAAGCCGACTCACATACTTAAAACGCTGACAGAGATTATCTTACCTGGACAGGTACTGCTCTCTTCGGCTCTGTGCAGCAGGTGCCTCGCAGCAGCAGAAGCCCCGCCAAAAACACAAAGAGAGAAGACACGACACATATCCTTGCCGCCAGCTAGTCCAGCTCTCAGTCTGTCCCTTTTTCTGCTCCTTGACACACACTCTCCTTTCTTCTCCTCTGACATCTTGGTTTTATCTTTATGTCCCAACGCTGCCTGCCACCTTAATGCATGCTGCGGTCCCGGCCCAGATCTGTGTACAAGTGTTGCCCGCCGGCTGCAACTATACACCATTCCTGAAGCAGCAGGCGCTGGCACGAGTGTACAACCCCTCTCAGCCAATACAGATGCTGCCCCACAGCGCCAGGATTGGCTTAGCAGGGATACACGCCGCCCATAAGGAGAACGAGGGCTGCAGCATTGATCAACCCTCGCTCTCCTAATGCGCAGCCGCCAGCCACAGCAAACACTAGTGTGCATGACTGGGCTGGTCGGAAAAATTCTCAGACCCAAACCCAACATGCGCACTGCTGCCTGCTGTGTGCTCCCCGCCACCCCCTGACCTGCTGAGTCTAATAATGACATGTCAGTCAGCATGATGCCGGGAGTCAACCTGCTGGCTTCGTCGCCCACCACCTTCAGACAGAGCCGCTGAGGGAGCTCAGCTGAGCCTCTGCTAAATGACTGCCTCGGGAGTCGGCGGGCAGGCGCGGCTTGTGGGTCAATGCCCCAGCGCCCTAATAAACGCACCGCCACTGCCAATGTACCCTGTGAGGCCTTCAATAGCCCCATTGAGGTATCTTTTCTACACTTCTGCCTATTGTTAATTATGTTTGCACATGTGTGGAATTCATACTTATCATGAACAACATACCAGTTAGCATAGACCTGACGGTTTACACTGTGACATTGAATCATCGTGCCTGTTAAAACTGTTTGTGAACCACACCAAGAAGTCTTATATAGTGTGCAGTGCTCTAAAGGGGTGAGATGGCATCCAGTTTCCAGAGTAATATATTTAGGAATAATAATTATTACCTCCAAGTTGTTGTGTTGTACTTCATTTTGATATACAGATATCAAGCAAACCTGAACCCAAGATGAGTGTAAGTTCGTAAAATGCATGAAAGAATGTTGCTTGCACCACACACTATAACATAATACGTACATTGCAGATTACGTAGGTATAGACTCAAGCTGTGGGATAGTGTTCCTACACCATGAAGCATGCCACTGGGGTATTCTAGCGGTTGAGAGTACTTAAAAAAACTAAAAGGATTCTCAGGTCAGGAGAGGTAGGACCTTAGCTCCACTCCCCTTTTGTTAATCCTTGATGTGACAGACGCTCACCAGGGTTGTCTGGGGTTGAGCCAAGGCCTGCGGGCTGATAAACCTGAAGATCATGTGGGACCGCGCAGTGAAGCTTAATGTCACCAAGCATTGGAAGACTCCAGGTTGTGACTGGTCTAAGTCCAAGATTTAGTCTCGGTCGAGTTTCCAGTCATGGATCCAGAGAAGAGCATCCAGTGGTTTATTTTCTTTGAGGTCCAAACCTTTAGGTAAGTTGAAGAAATATAAAAGCCCAACCTGGACTCCAGGGGTCTCATGCCTCGAGCTCACTCTCCAAGTTAGGCCCATTCCACAACTTGTCCGGCACAAACTGAGTTTCCGGGATTGTCTGCGGCACTGAGGCAGATTCAAGAGTTCTGCGAGGCCATGCTCTGACTGTACAGTTCCTTTCCAGCTCCGTCTGGTCACCCTTCATTGTCCAAAGAGCAGAGAGACCCTCCATTTGGGATACCAATGGGGGATCGCCCAATTGGAGCCTATGAAACTCTCAACGGGCAACTTTCAGCACCCATACCAACTCTGTCTCCGGCTCCACAGCCCACACTGGTCCACGTGACATCAACGCTGATGCCGACTCTATATATGCAGAAGGAGGAGGTCCTCATTGTGCTCTCCAACTCTGAGCAGGTGCTACTATGACCTTGACTGAGGCTGCATTTGATTTCCATCGAACTGCAACTTGCCCCAATTGATATTCCATCAACAAAAAGGAAGGTCTCACACATAGCATTCCTTGTATGGCACTGATTCTGACAATAATGCAGGCAACAAAATTGGCAGACGGTACCATGAAGAGAATTGGTATGATGACCTCCAAGATGCTAGTGGCCTAGATAACTGCCCTGATTCTGGCCTGCTCACACCCCAGGTCCTGCCTCTGAGGAGAGTGCTTCTTTTGTGGTGGTCGTGCAGAAGGTAGCTCAAGTAGTTGACCTCCAGCTCCCAATCTTAGAGATTAAATTCAATGTCTTGTCCTAAGTGCTTCAGCTGGGGCAATCCACAACTGAGCCTCTACTACCATTTAATGAGGCACTCACTAATGGCAAACAGTCAGAATACCGCGGCCTCAGGCACAAGTGTTCCAGCACCACAAGTGTAACCACGCTTGCCTTAACCACATATGAGCCGTAACCACACCTATGCGTGGTTAAGGCATAAGCGTAGTTTAGTTGCTGGCTGGCTAGCGGAAGCAGGAAGTGGAAGGTTCGGGTGAGGACGTAACGCAGTGAGGTAAGTGGGGTTTGGGGAGGGGGTAGGGGTAATTTTATAGGGCTGGGGTAGTCAAGTAGTTTTCAGGGCTGAGGGGGTCGGGAGTTTTAGGGCTCAGGGTAGGAGACAGGAAAGGGGTAGTTTTCAGGCCGAAGGGGCTGTTGGGCAGGGGTTGCAGGGTGGTGGGGGTAGGCTTTAGGGGGTGGGGTATGGTTTTTGGGGCTCAGGGAGGGAGACTGGGGTCAGGGTTGTTTTTAGGGGGCTGGGGTTTAAGGCTCAGGGCAGGGGAAAAGAAAGGGGCAGTTTTCAGGCTGAGGTGGCAGTTGTTCTGGGGTAGGTGGGACGTGGAAGGTGGGGGTAGGTTTTAAGGGTGGGGCTGGCTTTAGGGATCAGGGATGGTGCTGGGGTCAGAGTAATTTTTTGCAGCCAGGGGGTCGGGTGTTAAGGATGAGGATAGGGGGTTGGGTAGTTTAAAGGACTGCAGCGGGTAGAATAGACTGCAGGAGAGCTGAATTTTAGGGATCAGGGGAGAGGGGCAAGAGTGTGATCTTTACCACACATGTTCCTTTACCAATCATGTCTTTACCACAAAATTGCGTGGTAAAGGCATGCGTGGCAAAGGCATGCATGGCAAAGACGTGGTCGTGATTAAGACCATGTGGTTCAGGCTTGCATTGTTGAAGCATGTGTTGTTCCATCACACAACCCTAACTAATACATTTCGAGGAGCCTAGGCCAAATCTTGCGCTGGCCCCACAGTGAATGTCAGACACCAATGTCCTGCCCTGGGCTACCCTGCATTTTTTTCTCAGCACCCCTCTTCGGAGAGTTTAGTTTTGCAGGCATCTACAAGTTGAACAAACCCCAAGACTTTTCCGACTGTTCCCTCTGATAGGGAATCCAATTGGGATGAGAAATTTGGGAAGAGGGTATTTCCTTTCATTAGTTTGGCCTTAAGATCCGTCAATGCCAGTTGCCTGCAGAGCAGCTATTCCCATGCTCTTTGGGATATTGTAGTGCAAGTCCTCCCAGATGTCGCCAAAGACCTTGGACCTGTCCTCTATCAAGTTATACAGGATGGGTATGATGTGGGCAAGTTTAGAATTTGCGGTGGCCTCCACAACACTGATTCTATCACCATGGCACCAGCGTCACCATCTGTTACCATGCCTGACTGTGGTTGACTGGCTTTTCCGGTGATGTCCACTCATCCCTTATGGTCATGCCGTTTGACGAGACTCATCTATTTGGGGACAATGTACATTCCTCCCTACAGTGATATAAACACAGCAGGGCCGCAGTAAGCTCCATGGTCCTATCTGCACCTCCTCACCAGCCACATAAATCCCATTGTTCCTTTTACTTTCAGCAGAGGCAACCACTACAAACAACCAGTTCTGCCTTAGCAAGTTGTCCAGCCATCTTGCGGCCATGGCAATCAACGACCCCATGGTCAGGGTCATACCACTGCCCCCACTTCCAAGCCCCTTTGGCATACCATTATTGGAGCATACCCATCAGGTGAGAGACAGGATCCAATGATTGTTGCTGGGCTGACAGGCCATAACATCAGACAGGTGAGTCCTGCAGATGATTCAAAAGCAGTATAACTTACCCTTCTTGGCTGCTCAACTGCATCTTCCACTGTCCCCAGAATGACTGACGGAACACCATCTGTCTGTCTTATGGCAGGAAGTGCAAGCTCTTTTAGCGAAAAAGGGCTATTGAGGGGGTGCCTGCATAAGAAGTGGGCCATGGCTGTTAATCCCACTACTTCCTGGTGCCAAAGAAAGACAGAGGCCTTTGTCGCATTTTAGACCTTATGCCCTTAATGTCTTATTAAAAAAAAATGCTCACTCTGGCCCAGGTCTTGTCTGCTCTCGATCCTGGAGACTGGATGGTTGTATTGGATCTTTAGGATGGCTATTTCCATGAAACCTTCAGGAGCATCAGCCCTACCTATGGTTTGTGGTGGGACAAGAGCATTTGCAGTTCGCAGCACTTCCCCTAGGTTTCACCAGTGCCCCTCGGGTATTTATGAAAGTGATGGCGGTGGTGGCAGCACATATTCAGCGGTGAGGGGTCCCAGTATTCCACAATCTTGACAAATGGCTGTTAAAGGAAGGCTCAGCCCAGGCAGTCATCAACCAGCTCCAGACTATCAAGTCTCCTGTCAGCTTTGGGGTTCACTATCAATATGCTAAAGGCACACCTGACTCCTTCTCAGATACTTCCCTTTATTGGAGCCATTCAAGACATGATTTGGTTTCATGCATTCTGGCTGTGATTCTGATCTTCCAGCCTCTGTCCTGGATTTCAGTAAGTTTGACTTTGAGGCTGCTGGGACTGATGGCCTTTCACATCCTGATGATCAAGCAGGCCTTGTGGCAAATGCAGGCTCTGCAGTGGGATCTGAAATCTCAGCATGAGTGGAGTGGGGCACAGAACCCTGTGCCAGAGGTACTACACCTCTGAAAATAGCTGGGCCATCAAGAGATTGTCCTGGAGGTGAACCACTTGACAGAATCTTTGAAAGCAAGCTCACCCTCGATGCCTTGCGAATTATGAGAGGCATTTACACTCTGAGTAGCACAAGGTCTCTTCCACGAATGGAGAGAAACTTGGCTTGATCTGTTTGCCACCGCCAAGACCACGCAATGTAAGAAGTCTGCACATCGGAGTTTCCAAGGCGTTTCACGCTAGGTGAACTCAGGGCTCCTGTACGCCTTCCTTCTCATACCACTTCTTCCATGAGTTTTGAAGAAGATCAGAAATTATCTGGTCCAAGTCATCCTCGTGGCCCTGAATTGGGCATGGAGAATATGGTATTCAGAACTTCTGGGTCTGAGTATCTGTCCTCCAATCAGGCTGCTCCTGTTGTCAAAGCAACAGAGCAGGATTTTGCACCTTGACATTTGCAATCTTCACCTTTATGCATGGAGATGGAGAAGGATTAACTGAGCACATTCATGCTTCCTCTAGAGGTGGTTAATGTCATCCTGGCAGTCAGACGTCCCATGACAAAACCCATTTACGCTTGTTGTTGAGACAAAGTTGTGGTTTGGTGTGACAAATGCCAGATTGACCCCTTCCAGTCTATCTGCTGTTCCATTGTTTGTTTTTATCTCTTGCCTTGCAAGACTCTGCTTGCAGCACAGTTAAACGATGCCTTTCAGTCTTTACACAGCTACTGGATTATACCTCATTATTTAAATCACCAGTGTGATGTGTTTTTTTAAAGTTCTACAACACTTGTTTCCTCCCTCTACTTTTATCATTCCACAGTGGACCTTAACTTGATCATCACATATTTGATGTGCACTACCTTTTGCAGATGAACTTTGCAGCTGCTTACCGTCAAGACAGTGTTCCATGTCGCTATTATATTAGCAAAGCGAGTGAGTGAGCTGCAAGCTTTATGCGTCAATTCACCATACATCACTGTTTTTCCAGGCAATCTTATTTTGTGGACACGAGCATCCTTCTTGCATAAAGTTGTGAGGCTGTTCCACAGTGGTCAAACCATTACCATACCAGTGTTCTAATCTCTACTAATCCTTCTAAGGAGGAAGGATCTAGATGAAGGGTTTTTAGTCAGGTAGAGAAAGGGCGCCCAGCTAATAGTTAGCGCTCGGTAATGGTCCATTCAATTGAGATGTGAGGTGCAAAGAGGTGGAGGGGATAAGCCCTATAACCCCCAATTTCAGTGATAGCCTGAGCCACCACTGTATGAACTACAAGACAAATCACCTATGCACACTCTTGTATATACAATAGTTTTGTCAAAGTGGATATAGAAAGCAAAGGACACAAAGCCAATCAAACAAATAATTTCAAATAACACAAAATGATAACAAATCTTGTTCTTGGAGTAGGTTGATTCAACAGTAGTGTCTTTAATGTTCGAAAGAAACCAGTCGTCGCACAGGGGACAGTTTCCCGCAACTCCTCAGAGCTGGGAGAGAAATATAAAGGAAGGTGATGGGGTACATGGTAAACAATAAGGCTGTGACCAGACACAGGTCACAATCATTACAAGGTCAAATAGTCAAAACATGTGTTTGAATGCCAAAGGAGAAAAGGCCAACAGAAGTACTCCTAACTCGATGCTATGGCATAGTGAGACTTTTTATGTCTAAAAGGGAAAGTGAGGGATCTTGTGAAGAACAATAAAAGAAATGCCCAGGTCATGCCAATGACCTAACAAAGGCGGTGTGCATAAAGTGAAGGACCAAGGATACTAGCAGTGATCCATTTCACATGACAAGTGCTGGCAGTGAAGAGGAAGGGATATATGTAACGTGCAAGAACTTATTGCCATGCTAAAAAACAAGTGTTACTATATACACGCAAGATGGATATTACCAATCATTTCTTATGACAGTATCATCCTACACAGAAAAAACTCTCCTCTGCTGAGCAAGTTGCAGGTCACAACCTAAAAAAATCAGTTACCCTAGTCTGCTTCGCCAGCAGAGGTGCACCTAGAACCCAGGCTAATAAACAAAACAATGGGGAGAATGTATTCCACAATAACATTATGGTACAAAATAAAACAAAACTCTGTACACTGTCCACTCAACAAGGCTCCATGGACTTAAGTCGAAAACAATTAAAAAATCTGTATAAAGTCAATATGTTTTCAAAACTTTAACAACCACCAATACAGTTGAGTTGTGGAACAAGAATTCATCTTTCACAACCATCTTTCAGTTACAATCAACTGCCGACCAACTGTCTTGGAAAGAAAATGAATCCACAGCATGCAGACTTTGTGGTAGCAAAAAAGAGGATTTTACTCATCTCATAAGTATATGCCCCTATCTACACACAGCATGTGTCACTTTACTCAGAAAAACTTTTATCGCAAGAGGAATAAGAACAGAAAAATTCAATGTTACATTCTAGAGCTACAGAAATTGAATATGCGACCTACCATAATGACTAATTAAACAAACTACGTCATGAGGAAACCTTAGATCATAATAACATCCAACAGTTATACGACTGAAGACTGGGCGCATCTAGTTAATTTTGCACAAGGAACTTAATCTTCACATAGTATTTATTATGTTCATTTTAACAATGAGGCCAGCGGGCCAGCTTAGCTAACAAAAAGCACTTAACGCTCTCATCATGCCGTTTTTGCACATAGAATCTATCTGAGACCTAGTATTAATTATGTTGAAACCCAAAGCAGAAGGTTGTAGTTATCTGGCTCATTTGCGCAATGTATCGATTTGTTTATCTGTCTATACTCAGGAATGATTTTATATTTTAATCGTTACCTAACCATACCTGAGCAAGACCAAGGTTAGAAGAAATGTTATCAAATATCACTCTATTATCTATCACGCCATGTTTATCTTACTGTATTTTAATATGCCTATGTTGTTGAGGTTTTAATTAACTAAACAATAAAAACTTTCTTACTCTTAACTTGTGCACTGTTATCAGACATCCCCACTCTCAGCTTCATTAACTTTTAGCCTAGTGCCCGTAGAGCCAAATACTATGGTTTGAACAAAATACCATGACTAAGGGCACTATGAAAGGGCTGCCATTTGTTTCAGTGAGAGCGCAGTCTATGGGGTTGTATTAACATGTGTGGATATGAATGGTATATATTTGTACAGGTGACTGAAAGCCTGTGCAGTATCTACTTGTAGTATAGGACATACCTTTCGCAATATGTGGCAACATTTCATATATAACACAAACATACAATCTTGTTTTTTTTTAAATGGGAGAAATTTAAAGTGCAGAAAAATATTCATCAAATAAATTCCTAATTTTTCTTCACTTTAAATTGCTCTCATCATAAAACATTTCAGTGTTTCAATTGTTCACCTCTGTGACCCAGCCTGGGTCATCAAGCTGACTAAGCACTGCTCATTATCAGGCCCACTATCTACAGCCTGAAGATAATAATGTAAAATGAACACAGCCTTCCCTTAACTTTAAAAGGAAAATATGACTTTGTACTTATTTAATAATGATCTGTAGGCTGTGAGCTACTCCAAAGGTGTCTTGGAGCTATTGGTAGATCGCGATCGACTGGTTTTAGACACATGCCCTATGACATATACATGGATCAATGTCAATATGTGTAAAACATTCAATCGGCCACTCTTCACAACAATGATGATTATCAGCCAAGTCAATGTTTTAACAACCACATGTACATGTACTACCATTGAGACTTTTATAACTTGGATTCTTCTGACCTCAAGACCTTCTTTGATGTCTTCCATACCAGACATGTTGAGTGAGGATGGTCATATATGGTTCTTTCCACAGCTTGAGGTAGAGCTGAGGTGGAGAACTTGCACCATTTGCATGTTTTAGTCTTGGATACTTGCTCAAATACCTAGAATTTCAAGGTTTTGAGCCTTCTTTTATTGCTCTTAACATCATGTTGGTATGTTGATTCAGTATTGATTTTGGCCATTATCTTCTTCTACAAGCGTGTTTTTCTTTGTTTTCGGTGGTATCTTCAACATTAGATGGCAGATTAGATGGTCATAGTATCTTAATGCCTCTTTGGCCAAAACCTCCTGCTCCGGATTCATAAACTTGTACTTCTTTTCCCTAACTGGGTCCATGATGGAAACATTTTGCAGGATTCTTCTTGCGATGACTGAGTGATATCAGAGGATGGCAGTGGATTATGTTTGCTTTGTTTCAAAGTGCTTTGGCCACACAAAATTAATGTCTGCACACTCCCACAAAGAGTGCTGGTGTTCTTTTAGGGTGTCCTAAGATCCTTTTGAGTGTTGCACTGGCTGTTTATGTTCTCTAGGGATTCATTTCCACTCTAGCAACTTCCAACGCCTGAAGCATGTGCGCTAAATAACACATTTGGGGCCAGATGTAGAACACCAAATACCGGTCGGTAACGGCCAATTTCGGCCGTTACCGACCGGTATTTGGTGTTTGATATGTAGGGGGCCTAAAATTTACAGAATCGGTACATTTACCGAATCTGTAAATCTAGATGTAGGTGGCACTGAAAACAGTGCCACAGGCCCTTAAGAATTTGTTATTTACCACAAAATATTATTTCGTGGTAAATAACGAATTCCAGTGTACATGCACATCTGTGCATGTACACCTGTGCCATGTGGCACACATACATGCCCTTGGGCCTGTATGTGTGCCACATGGCACACAAGCCAGAATCAGGGGTGCAACAGGGTGTCAAAGTGACACCCTGTCCCCCTTGACAATTCGGTAATTGTACTGCATCGCTATTTACCGATTCGGTAATTGACATTGATTCCTAAGGGCCTCAAGGCCCATAGGAATCAATGACAATTACCAAATCGGTAAATACTGATTCAGTAAATACCGAATCATACCGATTCGGTAAAAATTACCGAATTATTTCCTACATCTCATTTACCGAATCTAGAATACGGAATCGTTAAAATTCGGTATTCTAAAGTCGGTAAATAAGATTTACCTACATCGGGCCCCTGGTATTTAACTCATGTTTGTATAAGAGCAGAGAGGCGCACACAATGAAGTCAATGATTATAAGAGAGTCCAAAAGGAGTTTCAGATCTTCAGTTCTTATTTAAAAAAGTGTTCTTTATTTTCATGTACAGCGGCACAGCCAACGCGTTTCATGCCCATTAGTGCCTTGGGAATTTCATCAGGGCTGCAAAGATACATTAACAGGTATAAATATTTATTTAACACGTATTAAAAAGACCTGCACCCAAAAGGGCAATAGTCCAAATCAAATTACATTGAAGTGCACACCCATAGATCCAAAATTATTGACCAAGTTATAAATCTCCTAAGTGACAAATTTAAGTTAGAAATAACCTAGTGAAAGCATATACCCCCTCACCGGTACTATGCGATCACAGGGCCAGCATAGGCCAAAAAGTTTGGTCCTGATTAAAAACACGACACCATGCCTATTGGAGAATTAGACATCCGAGACGTGCAAGTGTTCAAGTCATGCAGACAAATGTGAACACGGAAAGAGAAAGGGAAAGATATGAGCATCAAAAACCCTTAGTCCCAACATGCAGAAAAGAAGTCAGGAGTGAAAGAATATGATCCAACTACCCTGTGTTCAGGCCTAGAGTCCAAAGCCGAAAGGTGAAAACCAGGATGAAGAAAAAAGGGGTTCATGGTGAGAAGATATTACCCAAAGTGCCCGAGTCCAAGTCCCGCTGAAATACGCAAAGGGAAGGTTAGAAAAAACTGCTGTCGCTCACCATGTATAGACAGTTTATAGCGGTCGTGCTTCTTCGAGAACAGTATGTAAGCCGGTCACGGAAGGTCACAAAGTGTGCCTATAATGAGAGTATTGTACAAAAGGTGAGAAAAGAATATTGTATTAAATAAATCCAATTGTCCTTACGGGAACATGGGGATCCTGTTTATAATAACGCTGGGAGAGGAGCAGACAAGAAGTGTCGCTATGATAAACCTCACTTCTATATATTTGCAATATGAAAATTGAAGGACTTAAGAGGTCTAGGTTTCTTATCTTTTTATTAAAAAAACCAAATGATGCCTTCAAGAAGTGTCGCCATGATAAACCTCACCTCTATAAATTTTACAATATGAGAAATGAGGAACTTAAAGAATCTACGTTTCTCATCTTCTTATTAAGAAACAGATGATGTCTTCTTTTAATAAAAATCATAGGTGGTGATCAAAATTGGCAATTCCTAAGGTCCATTTTGAATGGTTATATTACAGCCAGGGGTCTATAATACCTGCAAACTGCTTTGTGCTTCTTTCCAAGTGGAATACTGATCCAAGTCCCCCCGGTCGTTCTGATCACTGTAGCTTGTATAAGTCAAACGTAGAAGAAAGTTCCGGGCCCCTTTATATAAGAAAATATATAGATGTCAGTCCTATAAGTATTACGATAGAAAAGGGCATCCTTGAATTCATAGTTCTGAGTTTTAAAAGAAAGAATTTTGGCCCATGTGTGCGAGTAACGTAGATCAAAGTGTGTCTTTGGATCCCCAAGGGGTGCCCCCATTTATAATCATCTGTTTGGGCCCCCTCATATGAATTTAACTCATGTGCTAAAAAAGGATTCTGCTGTGCACTTTATAAACTCATAATCAGTGTTATTTAACACATGTTATTTACAGAACCCTGTGGTATTAGTATTTATCCAATGTGTAAGTTTGGTGATATTTACCACCAAACTGATAATCAGGGCCTAGGTGTTTTACTTGGAGAAAATTGCAATTCAAGGCTGGTTTTGCATAGTTACACTAGTTGCATTTAATCTATTGCTGTTTTGTACAGAGATAAGGCCACTTTATAGATATAAAAAAGCACACACATTTGAAGTAGAAAGGCACACTGAGTTAAACATTCACTGTTGACACTCGGGGTGATCAAAAGGTCATGAATTGGAATTCAACTAAGGCAGACCCAGCCTTCCAATCTTATTACGCTGGTGTCGAAAGAATTGGTTAATAATAGCTATTAGTTATAGCTCTTGAAAAGAGATTAAATATATTATGATGTGCTTTAAAAACATATTATTGGACCTCAGCCACATATAAACTGTGATAAAATAAGGTTATACTCGAGTTCCTACTTGTGCATTATAAACCTCTGAACTCAGGGTGTGATCCTTAACTTTTTGAAGTAAGGATGAACCCTTACAGCCCAAGGGAGTAAGCAAAGTGACTACAAGAGTTATGAGCTTGCTGCTGACAACTAATATGACCTGCAGGTCATTTGTTTCATTCCTAACAGGCTTAACACAGTGTTTCATTCTTTTGAAGTGAAGTGTTTCTATTTTGGGTGTTAGTAATACCTGTTATTTATTGCACTTCCCAGTAAACAAAAGGCGATTTAAGGGCTACATACAATTATTGTAAATTGAATTAAGTACGCCTACACATGTATTAGAAGTCACTGCGAAGTTACAAGCAGCATAGAAGAACAAGGCCACAGAACGAGTACCTTTCTGATGTCATGGAAGTCAGAAGTGACATATATTTTGAATGAACAGGTGAGCGTACTTTATTCCGTACAATATATAGCCCCATTCTTACCATAGCTGCCAAGTGGCCCATTGTCATGGTCTGTTACCTTGCGCCAGTCTGAGATGTTTACACCATCATTTACAATTTAAAACTCTAAACCACCAGTTCCATAATGCAACATTTTGTTGGCGCAGCACGGAGTGTCTGTTCTAGCCCAGTGTGGAATGTTGTGAGTCTTGCGGAATATCTGATGTCATTAGTGTGATTGTTCTGTCCTTCTCAGTTGCAGTTGCTGTCTACAGATGAGGGCTGAGTCAATTATATCCTAGCTCCCGATGGGGGGTTGTTATGTCTAACTTGTTCCTTAATACAGTACCTTGTTCCATCACCTGCCAGAAGGCCCGGTTCTAGAGGGTGAGCCGGGTGGGCCGGGTGGGCCAGGCCCACCCAAAGATGAGCCTGGCCCACTAAACATGAACCTTGGCCCTTGCAGTGAATCTGCCACTGATGCAGAACAATAAAAAAAAATCCGATAACTGATGATTTATGATCCTGCCGGAAAGCAGGCATTTGTCTATTGGTAGTTTTCAAATGCAGATAAAATGTATTTTATGTGGATAGCTCAGTGGGTTACTGCCTTTGTCACAGTGATCCTTGTGTTACTTGCAGTTCAGAAGTTGCAATTCTAAGATCGGACAGTGACCTCTCATCAAAGAGCTGCATACAAACTTCGTTTTTTTGTGTTGTTATATACTTGGAACTTCCCCAGTCTTTCATTAATATAATTTGCTAAAAGGAGTTTGTGTCGGGCAGATATACATTTTTATCAGTAAGCCAACCCGCAACCACTGGAGTACTCTTTAAATCCTGTGTTTGTGCTTCTCCAGACCAAACACTCTTAAAATATATTGCCCACCAGTACAGATGACTTGATTCCTACATATTGTAATCCTCATGAATTTATGTGACATTCCTTGTTATTTTATTTATTGTCTCTGTATAATGTGTGCTTGATTTAAAGTACTGTGACACTGATATGAGTAGCGCTATACAACAAATGAAATGCATATGAGAGAGGGACTACAGAGCGAAGAGGAGCACTGGTGGAGGGTGTTGATGAGGGAATCCGAGGAGAAGCTCATTTGGGGAGGGGCTACGGAGAGATGAGGGGCACTATTGGAGGGTGGGAGTGAGGGAATCCGAGGAGTTCTGAAGGACTGGGCTATTTTAAGGCCCAGTGGTGCCAGGGGACAACACCTGAAACCTTCGTGGATATACCTGTTCCGGCGTACAAATCACAGAGACACGGGACACGTCCTTCGGCGTCAAAGATCAGAGTTTATTTACTGCAGGGATACAGAAATCGCTAGAAATACAACAGAGTGTAGGTTCTGAGAGTCTGCTTCGAATTGCAAAAGTGGATCACTCCTTTTATACACTTTTTCGTCATTGCACAACATGGCGAACAAAAGGATACAACTTAGTTCCCACAGTAAACTTCAAAAGGATTGCATTCATGTTTTCAGAAGCCCGGAACATAATTACAGAAACATTGCCGGTTCCCAACTGTAAAAGCACGCTATCCCACCATTAGGCACATTCCATTCTGGTTGTAAACGAGCTAAGAGAAGAGACAGAAACAGGTGCAAGACAGACAACAGATTGAAAAGAGTGTAGGGGCAATATCGGAAGCGTGATTGCAGGATCAAAGGATTTGAGCCTAACGCATGCAAGGCTGAAATAATAGACCGGCACGGCAAGATGAGCCTCGAGCGGAGTCATATGCCTTTGCCGTGTCATCCCCTAGTCATAAAGGCACACTCAAAGGAATATGCATCTTCCGCAAGAGCTTGGGAAACCCAGGGTCATCAAGCGGACATTGTCCGTTCGCCGGCTACGTGAGGGCAAGAAACAAAATGGATGCCGTATCTAAAATGGAACCCGAGGGTTCAAATAGAGAAACCCACAAATAAGACGAACCCTTCCAAGTAGTGTAGCGAAAACGCGTATACCTACTAAACTCGTCATTTGCGGTTCGTAAATACCAAACTCGTCCATATTCGAACAAGCCCAAAACGTCGTTACGATTCTCACTGAACCTCAGACGCTCCTTTTGCCCTCATGTAGGCAAGCACTAGTCGATATCAGAATCAATATCGATATTCATCAGATCATTCAGATGATGCTGGAACATTATTCTATCCATCAATGTCTCTCTGGTAACAGATGGCCTTCTTATACACGTTGTAGCACAAAGGCCACATAAGGCTGGACCACACTGTACACAAAGACAACACGTGAACAGAAACGTCACAACAACCCCTACAATCATCAGAATCTTCCAACCCCAAGTCGACATCAGACCCCAGAACCATCCTAGAAGCGTCCAATCACCTTCGTCCACGTGTATGGACTCGGAGATTTTATGCAACTTCGAGATGGCTTGATAAACAGTTGGAGCGGTATCAGGTATGAAAATACAGCAGCTCGAATGGATCACCTTGCACACACCACCTCTATCTGCGAGTACAACGTCTAGAACCATACGGTTCTGCAACGTCATAAGTCTATCCGCTTGAAGCTCTGCTGTCAGGTTACCAAGAGCACTTGCAGTTATGTTAGCAGTCGATTCTACCACACGAGTCAACTGTCTCAGGTTCCTACTATTGACCATAGGTCCCCAAAACGACAGGAAACCCTTAAAGAAGTCTCCTGCTTCTTGACCGGCAGTGTCCTCTTTGCTAATAACGCCTCTCACAACTCTTGTCTTGTGATAGTCCGAGGCAACTGTAAAAGTCGGTGGCAAAAGATTCGCGATATAACATGTGCCCGAAAAGTCACGGGGCAACCACGTATAAGCGCGATCATAACATACAAAATAGGTACCCTTGGCAGTCAGGAAGAAAGGGGAAGAGAGCATCGGTAAAACGTATGTTTCAGTACAAGCACTCTTCCCAAGCTGAGCTCTCGGATTTCGACCAAGACCTTGCAGGCAGAAATGACCAAGGTGGGGTACGATCCAGATCGGAGACGAGCTCTTAATCTGTCTATCACCCACTGACATACTATACTCAGCCTCACTCAGATCCTTCTAGCCTCGCACCTCTTCCTCTGGAATAAGCGATGAATCAAAAATATCTCTATCCAGATCGGCAATCGCTATTGCCAAGGACTTGTGGTACGGGCAAGGACCAAGGTCTGTGGAGCGTGGCTCTCGACGGGGGTAGGAATCTAGTGCACTACGGAACATGGTTTGGAATGCTCGAGCTGACCCCTGGGAGCTGTAGGGAAGAACTAAATACAGAATTCCCTTATCCATGGTATGTGGCATTAACCCACACACCCAACAATTGGTAGTGTTCATCACCAACTGATGTTGATGCAGAAGTTGGACAAAGGAATTGTTCATAAATTCCGCACGTCTGACCTGTTCATGTTGGGGCAGAAGATGAAAGGAATGTGGAGAAATAGTGGGAACGAGAACAGAATTCAGTTCATGAGAAGGAGAAGTAGGTGAAGTGGAAGGCAATAGTGACTGAATCCCAAAATACACTCCACCCACCAATAACATAGAAACAGTTAGGAATAACATGAAAACCTGAAACAAAAAACATTTTGTTCGCAAAATCTTGTGCAATTTGGATCTTTGCGCCGACATCCTCTCTATTTCCGACGGCTTAGAGAGCTCCATCCTCTAAAGACCGTCCGTAACGTTCTTGACGCACCTGATTCTGAGTAGCGATTATCAATTCCCAGGAGTTCCCAGGAATCGACAAAAGTAACCGACCTAGTGTCAGAAACCTGCTAAACAGAAGTAGGTACCCGCACGGCCCTACGGCCAACCCAGATGGTAGGTTTTAATCAAATAAACATTCAATTTAATATAAGTCTCCTAGCTGCACAGAAGAGGAACACACTTGATGTATAAAACAAAATTGAAGAGCTCAAAATCAATAAAAAATGCAAATGTCCACAATGTTCGTAGCAACAGTGAGGGTAATGTATATTCAAAAAAACAAAAGGAAGTTTTATTTGTCCATATCACGCGATCGAAGAAAATATCGACATTTTCCAGGTCGAGTTTGCTCTTCAAACAACGGTTCAGATGGCAAAACAGTGTTCGATTGTTCAGGTGACAGTTCAGAACTTGAATTCTCCAAGGCTGAAGACAAAGGTACAGTTCCAGATGATTCAACAGGTGTATTTGACTGTACTGAATCGTTCTCTACAGGTTGAGCATTACTGAATGGCACGTAACGTGGAAGGGCATCGGTCTCAGTCGGGGCAAATCCTTTCTTTATCCAGTTATCTGCTGGCAATGGAAGCAGGACTTTCTTCGTATGGGTGGCATGCACCCAATGCTTCCTGCCGTCCAGCCGAACTGCAGTCCTCGTTGCCAACAAGACTTGGTAGGGTCCCACGAACCTTGGCTCAAGATTTCGTTTTCTCCCAAAGTTGCAGGTTACCACCCAGTCGCCAGGTTGGAGGCGATGACCAGGTCCTTCTGTTTGTGCCGGTAGAGCTTCAAAAACCTGTTGATGAATCAAACTCAATTTAGCAGTCAGATCATAAAGATAGTCAATCAACATTGGATATTCAAGTCTGTCGAACTCCTTAGGCCTCGGAACTCCTCAAACGTTCGCAGGACGGCCGAACACAATCTCATATGGGCTAAGCCCTACTCGAGAGTGCACAGTCGCCCTGGTCGATAAGAGAGCTAGAGGCAATGCATCAGGCCATGATAAACCAGTTGTTGCTTGGATTTTGGCAAGTTTCAGTTTCAGAGTACCATTGTACCCTTCCACCAAACCTGCCGATTGAGGATGATTAGCACTATGAAATTTTTGGCGGATTCCCAAACCCTTACACACACTCTTCATCACACTTCCCACAAACTCACTTCCATTATCCGACCATACGATCCGTGGCATGCCATATCTGGGGAAATATTCCTTGAGTAGAACTTGCTGTAGACAGGGCAGTATTATCCTTAAGAGGGTAGGCCTCAATCCATCTGGAGAACGCACAAACCACAACCAATACGTACTTCAAATTATTGCATTTCTCCATATGGAAGAAGTCCAACTGGATAACTTCAAAGGGACATGTAGGAGGAGCAAAATGACCAGGTGGAGTGGGGGTGCCCTTGCCAGGATTATGCATCAAACATACCATACAGGTCTTGACCACTCTCTCAGCACACTTAGCAATCCCATCATTCTTCCATACAGGAGATAACAACTTACATATACCTTTCGCGCTAATATGTGACATGCCGTGGGCCATAGTAACAACGGCAAGCACATACGCATCCAGTAACATCCATCTCTGATATTCTATAATCAACCCAACATCCATTCACGTCTAACTTCCCCGTGCTTTCTTTCCACTTAGTCTTTTCAGTTTCGGTGGCCTCGTTCTGAATCGCTTTCACACTCTCAACTGTGTCCTCACACATACCAGTCTCCGTCGGCCATCTCACTGAACTCGTAACATACATTCGATTTGTCAGATTCTTGGCCGTTTCCTTAGCAATCTCATCCGCAAACGCGTTACCACGACCAACATCATCCGTAACCTTTCGATGCGCACTGCATTTAATGATTGCCACCTGCTTAGGCAATGTAAGTGCATCCAAAAGATCGTTCACGAGCTGTCCGTGTTGGATCTTCGTGCCATGCGACGTCATGAATCCTCTTTCTCTCCACAATCGACCAAAACTATGCGCTACGCCAAATGCATACTGACTGTCGGTAAACACATTCACTCGCTTTCCTTTAGACAAAACACACGCTCTCGTTAACGCAATCAACTCTGCCGCTTGCGCTGAATTCTGACTCAATCTCGCAGCTTCCACAACCGTACTCAACGTCACTACAGCATACGCAGTCATCACATCACCATTCGGCAACTTGAAGCATGAACCATCAACATACAAAGTACCATCGGGATCTACTAATGGAGTGTTTTTCAGGTCAATACGACCCTTCGTTTCTTCTTCAGTTCTTAAGTAACAGTCATGTGGTGCTACATCACCTGATTCCACATTAATTGGCAACAATGTCGCTGGATTCAGCACATTACAACGTTTTATCTGTATATGACTTGCCAAAAGTGTCAACTCATAACCGGACAACCTTGCGCTCGTCAAGTGTTGAGTTTGCGTTCGATTCAAGAGAGTGTCAACTGCATGCGGAACCATCACTGTAAGCATATTATCCATGACCAGACCTGCGGACTGTCGAATGGACACCGCAGCTGCCGCTGTCGCTCTTAGACAACTCGGCAATGCTCTAGCTACTGGGTCTAAAGTCGAGGAAAAATATGCACAAGGACGCTGTTTGCCACCAAATTGTTGCGTCAAAACACTCAACGCACAACCTTCTCTCTCGTGAACGTATAGTGTAAACGGCTTACTGTAATCAGGAGTACCTAACACAGGAGCCGAACACAACGCATCACGCAGTTCAGAAAAACTTTTCTGACACTCTTCAGTCCAAGGCAAAGGAGTCGGGACATCCTTGCACGTGAGAGCTAACAATGGCTTCGCTAATAATGAAAAGTTTGGAATCCATTGTCTGCAGTATGACGTGATACCTAGAAAGGCACGTACATCTCTCTGAGTTGTTGGCACAGTCATTCGAGCAATCGCTGCAATTCTTTCTGGGGTCAACCTTCTTCCCTCCTTTGACAATAAGTGACCTAAATAGGTTACTTCTTGACAACAATACTGTAGTTTAGAAGGTGACACCTTGTGATGTAAGTCACATAAATGCTTTAACAATGATACTGTAGCAGTTTAGCAAATTTGCTCAGTGTCGGCAGCCACTAACAGATCATCAACGTATTGAATCAAGGCCACACCAGCAGGTAACACAAATGCATCAAGTTGACTTTTAAGGGCTTGACTGTAGATCGATGGACTCTCACAGTAGCCCTGAGGTGCGCGTTTAAACCTGAAACTGCGACCACCTAATGAGAAGCCGAATAGGTCTCTGCTTTCCTCAGAAATCGGAATGCTAAAGAAAGCATTCTTTAGGTCGATCACCGAAAACCAGGAGGCAGAGGCTGGAATCAGGGTCAGCAAAGCTGTAATGTCAGGCACCACTGGAAACTGTGGAATCACAATTTTATTCACTTCTCTCAGATCAATTACAAAACGGTACACAGGAGGCTTGGATGGGTCAGTTCGTTTCAAAATAGGTAACACAGGACTATTACACACATTTCCCCGAGTTTCTTCGATCACATCCTTTTCGATCAAGTCATAAATGATCGCTAATAGCGCTCGCTCGCCATCAAGAGAGATACGATACTGGGGAATACGTGGTAATCGCACATTCGATTTCAATTGGACTACATAAGGTGGTATGTCCAGTAGGCCCACATCATTGGGACCTGTTGCCCATAAAGACTCAGGAAGGGAACTCAATTCCGGCGGGAGCTTATCAGTTGACAAGTACATAGAAGAGATCACTCTCTGACCTAATGTAAGCTCCACTCCCGTAGGAGAGCAGTACAGAGTCGCATATAACCGTTTCAACAAATCCAGACCCAAAAGATTCTCACCACAACCAGTAGTTAAAATCAAAGGAGCCTCTAGCTCACGTGGCCCAATCGTAAGGGACAAAGGGCTAGAAACTGGATTGCTATCCGGGGTGCCAGAGAATCCAACAGAAACGTTCGTTAAGCCAGACAAAGGTGCGCCAGGGAGTTTCGAATGCATGATGGAACTTTTTGCTGCACCAGTGTCCAACAGAAAAGGTTCAACTACGCCTGATGTGGCAACTGGGACGTAAGGCCCTCTCTGATCAACCGGAACTGATACGACTCCCTCTCTTTGTCTATGGCTGTCCTAGTAATTATTGTCAGCACCAATCTCATGCTCAACATAATAGTCATCCACATGATACTGTGCAGATCTACCAGACAATGTATTTCGCTGATCAAAACAATTGTTCGTGTCCGATGAAGGAGCAGAACGCTCATTTTGATTTCGAGAGGTGCCACGACCTCTACCTCGAGAGGCCTGCTGATGACCACCACGACCTTCTCGAACCGAGACACCATCCGTTCGGTCACGTAAAACAGGGCAATTAAACTTTAAATGGCCCTCACCCCTACAATATGCACACTGATTATACCCAAGCATAGATCTGGATGCAGAGGAGTCAGAGCGCGACTGCATCCTAGAAGACTGCGCTTGCGGTCGATACTGCACATGCTGTTGTTGCGAGTCATTCAGATTCGAGCGTGGAGGATACGCTTGCTGCAATAAGACCTTAGTTTTTAGATCTTTCGTTTTCTTGTCTGCACGATCATTCTCTTCTTTTTCTCTATTTTCATAATATTGAGCCGTTGCTAATATTTGAGCCGTGGTTGAAACAACCCATGCACTTTTAGAATTTTTCAATTTGTTGCATAGTTCAGGCAACAGATTTAACACAAACTTATCAACAAACAATCGCTGACCTCCCTCAGTGCTCATATCCTGACCACTATGATCGATAAATGCCTCCTCAAATCTAGTAAAGAAATCGGAGACACTCTCGTCTTTCTTTTGTTTGCAAGCAGACAATTTATCCCAGTTCACCCTCATCGCTGGCATAAGCGTTTTCATGAGCGTAATGATTCTTTGGGGCAGATCCGTAATTAACTGTTCAGGCTTAGCCCCACCAACTTGCCGTCCGTCGGCCGCTACAAGAGCATCCCAATCACCACCTAACTCAGCTGCATGATTCTCTTGACGAATTTTCGCCCAAATCGGTTGCGGTACGACATTACCAAACAACATGTCAATATCAGCAAGGTTCATAATAGAAGCATCCACGAGTTGGGATAACTCCTTATAATAACCTGCTGGATTCTTCCGGGGGTCAGGCAAAGATTGTTTCACCTGCAAAACTTCTGATCGCTTCCATGGGAGGTGTATCCAAACTCTCTGAAAGTGTGGCGGAATTACAGGATTGGCATCAGCATCACCTGGCATCCACACTGGGGGAACTTCTCGCATAGGATACTGACCAGATTGCGCTTTCGGATCATCGGAGTCGTCGTCAAACGACACTCGAGAAGGCACTGTGCATCTAAAAGCTAACAAACGCTCTAATGCACGTCGTACATCACCGCCTACAATCATACCGTTCGAAAACTGATTCTGAAGTTCAGTCATATCGGGCGGTACATTATCTAGCTCATCATTATCCCACTCTTCTCTCAAGGATTTGCACATCTCCTCGAACACGAATCTTTGTGTGGGCTCATTAAACTGAGAAAACGTATCGAAAACTATGCGCAGAGTGTACTTAGCAGTATGCCTAATCCACCTGCGCGCCATAGTTACTAACGTCTCACTCTCCCTTCCTCCAGGCATTTGACTGCATCTCTGAGAGATATCAGAGGCATCGGATTCGAATAACAATCCGAAAAATGGAGAATAGAGAGTAGCAACAGAATTAGTTATACGATTACGAGCAGAAGGGGTAGAAGAAAGAAAAACAGGAGCAACAACATTGGGAGTAAACATAGGAGCAGTAGAAGTAGCTAAGATAGCAGGAGTAGTAGTAACAATAGACTGAGAAGGTACACGCAAAAGAGCAGTAGGAAGAAGAGGAGGTAAAAGAGCAGGGCCCACTTGAGGAACAAGGGGATTCGGAGGAACAGGACCAACTACAGGCTGACCAGCAGCCGCCGGAACAACAGGCGGAAGAACAGGAGGAACTACAGGGGCTGTAGTACCCTGTACATAAGGAGGTGGTGGTTTTAATAAATACGATAACAAAGGATCCTCTTTCGATGCTTCTTCCTTCTTTTCAGAACTCGATGGTAAAACCGGATAACATTTATCCACCGCCATGCAATGCTGTCTGGTAGAAACATCCTTTTCCTTCTCTTCTTTGTCTCGCTGATACTGTTCTGCACTTTGCATCATCGTAATGATACTGTCTCTCTTATTTTTCTCAATCTGTTTGATTTCTTTCTGTCTGGCCTCTTTGCGCCATACCCGAAAGGAATCAAACATCGCTTGCCTAGCTTTCTTTTTAAACAATTTTGCTTCGAGATTATCTAAAATCTCAGTGTCAAAACTACCATGAGGTGGCCAACTAAGGACACCATCTTTTCTAGTATAACGGATCCAACATTCATTATATACAATGGGGCCCACTCCATGTCGACTATAGAGCTCATAAATCGGAGTTCCAACTGGAGGTATCGGACATGAGTCCTCCAACCGGGAATCCGTGTTGCAACATTTAAGAAAACAAAACAAAATACTACGGCCAGGCATCGTGCACACTAACCGAGTTTCAAACTTCAAGGGTTACCGAATTACGATATCCTCGCAAAAATACGAGACCCTCGGATTTTGGCAATTGTAATTGTCAAAGAAAAACCCAAAAGAGAGAACCAACAACTAAGGACCACAAATGCAATGGAACCATGCAAACAACCAAGTTTCAACAACAACGACCAAGTTTCAAAGTACGAAACAAAATGTCCCAAAAAGGAACCAAAGAATTAACCTAAGAACTGGGAGCGACCCACAAATACTTAACTGAAAGAACAATGGCGTCACCAGGAAGGCCCGTCTATCGTCTCGCCGTACAAAGGACTACGCCAGGCGCCAAAACAGGTCGACAGTCAGGGCATCAGTCCGTCGCAGCCGTCAGGAGGCGGGAATCTTCGCGGGAAAAATCTTCGGACCACTTATTTCGACAACAGGATTGATGAAGCGGGGTGCACCTTCCCTCGGAGATTTCACACGAAGTTCCTCACGATCGTCAGGCTTTGGACCGGTACCGCTGATGTCGCCCCACGCTGGGCGCCAACTGAAGGACTGGGCTATTTTAAGGCCCAGCGGTGCCAGGGGACAACACCTGAAACCTTCGTGGATATACCTGTTCCGGCGTACAAATCACAGAGACACAGGACACTTCTCTCGGCGTCAAAGATCAGCATTTATTTACTGCAGGGATACAGAAATCGCTAGAAGTACAACAGAGTGTAGGCTCTGAGAGTCTGCTTCGAATTGCAAAAGTGGATCGCTCCTTTTATACACTTTTTCGTTATTGCACAACATGGCGAACAAAAGGTTACAACTTAGTTCCCACAGTAAACTTCAAAAGGATTGCATTCATATTTTCAGAAGCCGGAACATAATTACAGAAACATTGCCGGTTCCCAACTGTAAAAGCACGCTATCCCACCATTAGGCACATTCCATTCTGGTCGTAAACGAGCTAAGAGAAGAGACAGAAACAAGTGCAAGAAAGACAAAGACAGACAACAGATTGAAAAGAGTGTAGGGGCAATATCGGAAGCGTGATTACAGGATCAAAGGATTCGAGCCTAACGCATGCAAGGCTGAAACAATAGACCGGCACGGCAAGATGAGCCTCGAGCGGAGTCATATGCCTTTGCCGTGTCATCCCCCTAGTCATAAAGGCACACTCAAAGGAATATGCATCTTCCGCAAGAGCTTGGGAAACCCAGGGTCATCAAGCGGACATTGTCCGTTCGCCGGCTACGTGAGGGCAAGAAACAAAATGGATGCCGTATCTAAAATGGAACCCGAGGGTTCAAATAGAGAAACCCACAAATAAGACGAACCCTTCCAAGTAGTGTAGCGAAAACGCGTATACCTACTAAACTCGTCATTTGCGGTTCGTAAATACCAAACTCGTCCATATTCGAACAAGCCCAAAACGTTGTTACGATTCTCACGGAACCTCAGATCATGAGGGGGAGCTACGGAGGGATGAGGGTGGTAATGAGGGAATCTGAGGAGAAGGTCATTGGGGAGGGGCTACTGAGTGGTGAGGGGCACTGGTGGAGGGTGGCAGTGAGGGAGTCTGAGGAGGGGGGAGCCACAGAGAGATGAGGGGCACCGGTGGAGGGTAGTATTGAGGGAATCTGAGAAGGAGGACAATAGGGGGAGGGGCTACTGAGGGATAAGGGGCATTACTGGAGGGTTGCAAACAGGGAATCCGAGGAGAAGGTCATGTGGTGGAGGGGAGGAGCTACAGAGAGATGAGGGGCACTGGTGGAGGGTACTATAGAGGGAATCCAAGGAGGAGGACAATGGGGGAGGGGTTATGGAGCGATAAGGGGCATTGTTGGAGGGTGGCAAAGGGGATCCGAGGGAGAGGTCAATAGGGGGAGGGGCTACAGAGAGATGAGTGGAACTGGTGGAGGGTGGCAGTGAGGGAATCCAAGGAGGAGGTCAATAGGGGAGGGGCTACATAGAGATGAGGGCATTGTTGGAGGGTGGCAAAGAGGGGATCCGGGGAGAAGGTCATCGGGTGGGGGGAGCTACGGAGAGATGAGGGGTACTAATGGAGGGTGGCAGTGAGGTAATACGAGGAGGAGGTCATGGGGTGGGGGGGCTATGAAGAGATGAGAGACTCTGGTGGAGGGTGGTAGTGAGGGAGTCTGAGGAGGAGGTCATGAAGGGGTGAGGCTACGGAGAGATGAAGGGCACTGTGGGAGGGTGATAGTAAAGGTATCTACGCAGAAAGAGGTCATTGGTGGAGTGCCAAAAAAGACTTTTGCACCAGCACTAAAGCGGCCCTGTCATGGCCTTTCAGTTTTTGGGTTTTTATTTAACAGTCGGGTCATTAGGGCAACGGTGAAACATACTTTAAAGTACATGCTAATTACATTTACTGCTATATTCAATGTTTCAAGTTTGAAGGTGATTTTACGAATGTTTTTTTCCGGTAACAATGAGAGTGGAACTGGATGGTGGCTGGTATGGGGCTGGGGCCGGGGCCCAAGGTCAGCTATGAAATGAGGTGCACTGGAGAGGGGTGGTAGAAAAGTGGATAATCAAGCCTGTAAGGATGTGCACTGCAGAGTCAGGTGGAGGTAGTAATGAAGAGGGATTCTCCCTGAAGGGTCGCACAGAGGGAGCCCCAGTAGTGTCACTTGCCTGATACTCCCACCTGAGAAACCTCCTCTTCCCATCAAAGGGACATTACATGGAAAAAAACACTTTTTGAGAGTGATAATATTTAGAAAGAGATTTGAAAAAGAGTGCATTTTACTGGGCCTTGTATGACTAAGAAGAGATAAGGGAGGGCCCGGATGCAGGTCTGGCTAGACATATAAGAGACAAATCGGGCCCGCAGTGGCCCACCCAAATGCTCCCTTGGGCAACCCAAATAAAAATTCCTGCCAGCCTCCTGGGTCTCCTTACCAGCGTGAGCGTGCATCTTTGAAGTGTAACAGCAGCGACGAGACTGTACAGCCTTTCATACTTTTTTCTCTGCTCCATGTAACATTAAAAGAAGGATGGTAAAGATTCATTGTTAAGCTAGGATTCTTGAAATTGTGGCACGAGCTCCAGCTGCTTTACTTTCAATCACAAATATTTTATTGACCAAGTAAATCTTTTATGGTAGTCTAAGCGCATTATAGCAGATGTCATTTCTGGTTTACATTACATGTTTTTGAAGTGTATGTATTTTTAATCTGATGCAGTGGTTGCCGGCACCAGTAAGAGTGGTGAAGCGGGGGCGAGCGGGGTTGGAGAGTAGGTCAACAGATGACAGAACAGGTAAAATTAAATTAAAAAAATACCTTGCACTTGCAGCATCAGCGATGCTGTGAGCACAAGTTAAGTGGGTATATTTACATTTTAATTAAATTTTATCCATCCCGTCATCTGTCGACTTACCCCCAACTCCCTGCCCCTGCCCCTGCCCCGCAAACCACTCTTACTTGTGTCGGCCGCCAATGATCTGATGGGTCAGATAGTTTATAGGTATTAATGCAGAAGTAAAAGTACAGCTTGGTGCTGAACTTTTGCCACCGCCTAAGTATGCCAATGTTTGTGCTTATACATGAGTTTATGCTTATTAATTCTACTGTAGATGGGTTTTTCATATATGGAGATTTAGAGCAAAATTGTGTTTTATACGACCAAAAAAGGCAAACAACTAGTACATTAAAAAAGTTTTTTAAATCTAACTATATGTACTCACAATTAATGATAACATCTCCAGAAAAATAAAATATATATCATATTATTTTATTTAAATTGATATCATTTACAAATCCCACAATGACAAGTGAACCAACATATACACCATACCAAAATGGGAAACCACAGATAACTAATACACATACAACAATTCTAAAGAAAACATGTAAAATTAACAAACACATGGGGGGTGTTCTAAATATTACATAAATGGGTGCTAGGAGCAGCTACTACATCATTGCAGCATTAGAAAATGCTAGAGAGTACAACCACCATGCTTCCAATGGTCAAAATAGAAATAAGAGGTATAATCCATGACCTGAAAGATGCTGCATCATTGCGTGTTCCATTATTTCAATTGGATCCGCTGTCTCGCTACAAGCAAATTGTAAACATCCGATCCACACTCATGTAAACATGTGTTTAATGATTCTTAATACTGCCCAGGTATGTAAAATATAACAGGAACATGTCTAGACACACAGAATGTTCTCCTCTCAATTATATGAGTACACCTTGCACATTGTGGCATTATTCACGTCCATGTGCGATGCAATTATACTCGCCTGCTCTCCTCTCAAAACTAAAGTTACGTACCTCGTAGAAAAACTAGCAAACCAATCATGGGTTTTGTTGTATATTAAGTGTGCCTGTGGTTACACCAATATGCAATGTGAAATTTGTAAAGATCTGAGCAACATATATGAGGTAACGGCGTTGAATGAATTTAAAATATGGTTAGTGAGATATGCTCAGTAACTATGATAATCCTCATAGGAATACCGCTTGTATTCTGACTTCTACTATTTCACACTGTGTGAATGGTACTCACCTGCCCGTTTTCATTTCATTTAGTACTTATTACTGGTACAGTACAAACATTAACAATTGTCAACAGCGCAGCTACACCCATAATGTGCCATACTCCCAAAATTCTTTCTTCACTTTCTAAACTTCCCACTGAGGTCTTTTTTCACTTTTCACCTTTCACGGACACCGAGCACAGGATCGCTCGGTGCATTGGTTTTCTCCAGCCAGGCCTGCCGTTTTCATTGACTGAAAGGCGGGAAACATTGTATTTAGCATCCACCTTTCATGAGGATCCTTGTCATTGTACCCGACAAAGCTGACTGAAGCTGTTTTGTGGAAGACATACGCGGAGAGCTGTCCCGCGGTTCCTAATCATCGATCCTGGTAAGAACCGGCGTGTTAAGACCCATCTCTCTTCCCGCTTAGATTTCAATTATGCAACCAACTTCAGCCCTTTTTAACTCCACAGATGCCCTCAGTGCATTGTCACTGATCACCATACCCACAAAGGGATTTTCCCACCGCTACAGCTGTAGCATAGTCTTCGTTGAGCCACATTGGCCTGACCTTCATTATCTGATTGGCAATCTTCCCTCAGATTGAGGTAAGAGCCCTTGGGCAACCATTATCACACCGCACAGAGTAACGTTGTGCACACAACAACTGACTTGTAACCACATTCTTCTTCTTTCCATTCCGTCTCACAATATCAGTACCCGGACGGGTCCTCATGTGAGTAACTTCCCTTTCTTTATTCTTCACATGTGGCACATCATGTTCACGAGGCTGCGCAGTTACATTTTCAGGTACCCCTTAAATCACACAGCCTTTTCATTAATGTTTTGCATTTTTGCCGGTATATGGGCCTTATGCTCTTTCTATTTTCCCTAATAGATATCTCTTCATCACTAGTCCTGAAGAGACCCCACATTGATTAGAGGGTCAAAACGCCGCCGACAAACAGAAGAAGTGAACCATTGCCCAGCACGTATCACTGTATATCGCTGCTGTTCACATAGAAATCGTTTTGATAATGGTCGACTTGTAAGAATTGGGGAACCTTGTATATAAGACTCACATTGTCACTTAGGTTTAGGTTCCCGTTTCACTTGGGACACAATGCATAAATGTTTTTTGAATTAGGATTTATAACAATGTATATACCTATTTTTGTTTAAACATTCATAAAATGTTACACTGAAGCATTTGTGTTTATGGTTCCTTCACCCTCTGTCATTAGTCAACCCTCTATATTGCGATTGTGCTTTTGTATTACAAATATAGATTATATTATTCCACAGGAACCATTGTCTTTCCTACATAAGCATCATTGCCAAAAGCATGTGCTAGGACAATAATCAAAGTCTACCCACCAAATCGAAGCTCACCGAATTGGCCTAATGCCATCAATACCAAACCTCAGCAGAAAAAGAAAAACAGATAGAGATGTCACACCATCACCCAAAACATTCCCCCCTGGAAGAGTTCTTCATCTAGAACAACAAAAACAATAAGAAAAGAATAATCATTTTCTGCATTTAAAGTAACATACTTACCATAATCCATCCACAATTTTTCAAATGGGTGGGACATGCAAATGCTGCTGCCCAATCAGCCCAATCTACACTATGGGGCCAATTACGATGGCGGTCAGACTGCATACCAACAGGCCTTCGGTGGAGGTCCGACTGCCTACAGCCCTTAGGTCCGATTTACAATTCTGGCAGTCAGACCCACTGTGGATGATGCGACAGCCTTTTCATGGCTGGAAGACCGCCATGCAAAGACTGTTAAAAATTACATTTGGGGGTCTCAAATAGGGCTCCCGTCAAGTGTGGGCCACTGTAAAGTGGCCCTGGGGAAACATATAGTGTCCCCACTGACCTCCATGCATCGTGTGCCATGCACGTCATGGGGCATGGCACACGGCCCATGAACGTGCAGGCGGTGCTCTTTATAATGACATCGTGTGCAGCAGCCCTTTTCCTTAGCCTCAGCACAAGCCACTGCAATAAGGAGCCCTTTATGACTGTCAGCACGGCAGTTGCATCATAAAGTAACGGTCGGAATGCAGCCTGCTTGTTGGGTGGTCTCCTGACTGCCACAATAGTAGGCAGTGGTCCAACCAACTGCCATTGTAATCGGCCCCTATAAGCGGGCAGTTTTAAAACAACAATATCCTTTGGCCTACGTCCTTCTGTCAAATAGGCCTTAACCTACCATGGCTTTTTTCTCTGTAATACATGAAAAACACCTCCAAACATAATATTACGGTAAATTAACACCATAAAACAATTTCACAAGGAAACCCAAATCTAACCCTGAAAACTACGGGCCCGATTCACAGAACTAACTTAAGACAAAATCCTAAACTTACTACCATTTTGGTATTCACAGAAGGCCCTTACTCATTTTGGTATTCACAGAAGGCACTTACTCATTTCGGTATTCACAGAAGTTAGGATTCCTAACTTTAGGACTCCTAAATGCCTTCTGTGAATACCGAAAGTCTTAAAGTTAGGATTTTTCTCAATTTATTAGTAGTAAAGT
Source organism: Lissotriton vulgaris (assembly GCF_964263255.1). Taxonomy (NCBI): domain Eukaryota; kingdom Metazoa; phylum Chordata; class Amphibia; order Caudata; family Salamandridae; genus Lissotriton; species Lissotriton vulgaris. Next base: position 1,735,259,109 of record NC_141691.1, read on the forward strand.
TAGGACTCCTAACTTTAGGACGCCTAAATGCCTTCTGTTAATACTGAAAGTCTTAACATTAGGATTTTTCTCAATTTTACTACTACTAAACTGAGAAAAATCCTAATTTTAAGACTTTCGCTATTCACAGAAGGCATTTAGGCGTCCTAAAGTTAGGAGTCCTAACTTTACTACTACTAAACTGAGAAAAATCCTAACTTTAAGACTTTCGGTATTCACAGAAGGCATTTAGGAGTCCTAAAGTTAGGAGTCCTAACTTTACTACTACTAAATTGAGAAAAATTCTAATTTTAAGACTTTCGTAATTCACAGAAAGTATTCAGGAGTCCTAAAGTTAGGAGTCCTAACTTTACCACTACTAAATTGAGAAGAATCCTAATTTTAAGACTTTCGCTATTCGCAGAAGGCATTTAGGCATCCTAAAGTTAGGAGTCCTAACTTTACTACTACTAAACTGAGAAAAATCCTAACTTTAAGACTTTCGGTATTCACAGAAGGCATTTAGGAGTCCTAAAGTTAGGACTCCTAACTTCTGTGAATACTGAAATGAGTAAGTGCCTTCTATGAATACCAAAATGAGTAAGTGCCTTCTGTGAATACCAAAATGGTAGCAAGTTTAGGATTTTGCCTTAAGTTAGTTCTGTGAATCGGGCCCTTTCACATTAAAAAAATCAATAATACATTTTCTTTTCTTTTTTTTAAAACACAACCCTATACTAAATGAAAGTAAAAACTAATAATACTCAGTTCTGTAGCCATTTAAGATTCAAACAGAGAATTCCTCCTTCACATCAGATAATCCACATAGTAATTCTTCTTAACAAGACGATAATAAAAAAGAACGAAATATCCAAACATAACATAAGTTTTTTATAGCACACATCAATATCCTCAAAAACCTGAAAAATAATGTAAAAAAACGACAAACCAAAAAATAAAGGAAAATCAATTTTTAATCCAGAATATCAACCAATTTTCCTTTAAAAACATAAAAGGTATATCATCTAACTGCAAAGATTAAAACATTACATATTGCCATTCCAAGTCAGAACCATTAACTACCACATATTAAACCCAAATTGTCTTCAACACTAAAACACAGAATACGTGCTAGCGCATATCCCTTAACTTACCAGTTGACAGAAACAGTGGTGATTTTCTACCTGCTCACCCACCTGCCTCCCCTTCCTTGCTGGTGGGAACAACAAGCTCTAATATTCTGCCTTATACACAATGCTTTGTGCATTGTAAATAACAGATGTTATTATTTGCCAATAAATGGTGCCTCATTTGCGACCTTTAGAAGGACAGAAAGCTGACTGGACTTTGCCAGGATTCAAACTTAGGACCTACCAATCCACACTTCTTTTAAGGAAGATATGTTCAATTGGTTATACTATTCTCCAGCCTGCTGCTCATATATTAACAGCTAAGAGGAATCCATAAATGACAGATCACATGAATAAAATTAACTCCACTCGGTTAAATATGACATGTGCTTTAACCCCTTCCATGCGGCCGCGATTCCCCAGGTGTGCTGTAAACAACACGAACAGGGGCGGGCCGTGACGAACCCCAGCCGTCATCAGCACACGAGCACCGTAGTGCATGACGGCTGGGGTTCGTCATCAGCATGGAAGGGGTTAATCAATGTTTCATAAGTGGATTTTAAATATACAGATTGAAATAGTAGACTGGTAGATGACATTTTTTTCCTATTTTGCGGGAAAGAATGGGAGCCTCCAGCTGAAATTGAGTATCTCACCAGCCAACCTGCTAAAAAAAAGTTGAGAGGTAAGGGCTAACCTACTACTAAAAACAGATGAACGATTACATTTACTATTATTGTTTTTCTTGAGTAGTTATTTGAATGTTGATATAATAAATGTGCAATTACAAGTTACTAATATTTGTGTTGTAGACTAATGTATTTGCATTTATACAGTGTGTAACTTTCTATTTACAACTTAAATGATAAACAATTTTTTTTTAAATCTATTTTTATTAAAATGGAACCATGAGGCAACAATAACAATCTTAATAATAGTCTAAAAAGGTAACACTCCTCGTGAAGTATGAGGCAGTGTGTGATCGCAAAACTAAAGATTATACAATACCAAATACTGAACATGACAGTGTATCACATGTACAGTATTGATGTTTAGCATTTTGAGACTGAAAATAACACATATAAATAAGAGTCTCATGAACACTCAACCAGTTAGTACTTTGAGGGATTTGCCCATAACTCTTCAAAGATATGCTGTTGGTCATTCAACATGTGTATCACACGAATGTGTGCAACCATTGCTGCCATTACTTCTGACTATTCTAATGAGTTCATGGAAGGGGATATTGTGATTCCCTATTATGTTTAGTATCTTACTACCTTTTATCTTTTGTATTTTGTTACATGAATGTAAACTAATTGTAATTGAATTAATACAGAATTTATTTTATTCATATTTATTAATTGACAACATATTGATGTATCATTCTCTAATTTATTCATTTTGTCATATTTTATAATGTATACCTGTAATATCAAGTTTTATAAAAAATAAATTAGAAAATTGTTGTGTTTATGAATTAGGACTATTCTAGACACAGTCCAACAAACTATGGCATAAATGTTATATTACTTACCAATAATCTTCATTACTCCTGGTCCCATTGCCCTCGTCCCCTTCATCTTAACAAGTGAGATAATCCTATCTCATTAGCAGAAAAAAAGAACGAAGGAAGGCTGGTACTACCCCTCCCCCTCCCTCTGGGAGTACATAACCGTACCCTTCCCAGCATTCCTCCTGAAACACCAAGCCCCAGATGAAGGCAGGTAATTCCGGAACCGAGGGATGCACTGAAGGGGACGAGGACAAAGGGGCGAGGAGTAATGAAGATTACCGGTATGTAATAGGACTTTACCCCAGGTCCCTCCTATACTCGTACCCTTCATCTTAACATGGAACAGAAAAAGGGAAACTAGGAGCAAACAGCCGGCAGAACCCCCAAACCAAAATTAGCATCATCCCCCAGATAATTCTGAATGCGATAATGCCTCACAAAGGTGTTAGAAGAATCCCAGGTAGCTGCCCTACACATCTCAGACAGAGACACCCCACGTACCTCAGTCCAAAAGGCTGCCAACTCACAAGAAGAAAGCACCTGTACCCCAGCCGGAGGAGGGGAGCCAGACAGGGAGTAGGCCAATATGACAACCTGCTTCAGCCAACGACCAATGGAAGAAGAAGCCCAGCTACCATGAGAGGAAACCCCAAAAGGCACAAACATGGAGTCAGAAATCTGCAAAGGACGGATGCATTCCAAATAGATCTGCAATGCCCGGCAAACACACAGCAAAGCCCAAGGAAGATCATCCCCCGCCACCTGCTTCGAGCACAAAGCAGGCAGCACCAGCTCTTGGGAGAGATGGAACTTTGGAAACAAAGGAAGAATCCAACCGCATGACCACCACATCAGCAGAAAAGGACAAGAAAGGCTCACGAGGCATCAATGCCCCCTGCTCCCCAAGGCACATGCCAAAGTAATGGCCACCAAAAAGACAACCTTGAAAGTAACAAACTTCAAATCAATGTCCAACAAAGGCTCGATAGGAGAAGCCACAAAAGCCCGCAACACTAAAGGAAGCTCCCAAAGAGGAAAAGAAAGTCGCCCCACAGGTCGGGACAAGAAAAAACTGCAGCAACCGAGAAATAGGGGTGGGCGGAATTTGCGTAATCGCTTTACACAAATCTCTGCGAAATTATAAAAAACTAAGTGAACACACAGAAATTCCGCAAACACACGGGATTGCTTGTTCGTGGTGCTTTTTTACTGTAGGCAAACACTGTTTGAGTGCTCGGGGGGAAATATCTTGCGAACACGCATTTGAGAACGGGAACAAGCAACACATTTCACGAAGTCGCGTAACGCAGAATTTTGGGCAATTTTGCGTTCTCTGCGGAACGCGAAATTACCCAAATTCCGCATATTCCGCGAGCGGAACGGAATTTACCTCCCAGTCCTACCGAGAAACCAAGTTGAACACTTCAGAGATATTCCCCCAAGGGGAATGGAAAGCCCTGATAGCAGCCTACTCAGCACGCAATATTGAGACAGACAACCCTTTCTAAAACCCCTCCCAGAGAAATTGAAGGACATCAGGCAGGGTACAAACCCGAGGTGACAATGCCAGATCCTGTCACCAACACTGGAAATTACCCCAATGACGACCGTAGGATTTAAGAGTAGAAGACTTCCTGGACTGCTAAATGGCCAAAGAAAAATGCTCGGGGAGACCCCAACTTCTCTACCCCTGTCTCTCAACTTCCAGACCGACCGTCAAAGCCGCTGGAGGGACAACATCGGTGATGACCACAGGGGAGATGGGAGGAACAGGAACAGCCAAGGACCCTGAACAGCCAACAACCGAAGAGTGGAAAACCAAGATCGCTGGGGCCAAAAAGACACCAAAACCTCCCGATCCTCCAACACCAGGCCAAGGTATGGTCAGAGCATCCACCCCCCAAGCCCCCATCTGATAGAAGCGGGGAAGCTGAGTATTGTGCCAGGAAGCAAAGAGGTGGAGAAAAGGAAGATCAAACCTCTCGCACGCCAGACGAAATGCCACTGAAGTCAGAGACAACTCCTGGGAGGCAGGGAAATAACGACTGAGGACATCCGCCATCCCATTGACCATACCCCGGATATGAACAGCCGGTAGAGACAGGTGCCCCTCTGCCCAACAAAACAACAAGAACAGCACTACATTCAGGGACTTGGATCATATAACCCCCTGGTGATTCAGGTAGGCCACAGTCATCATGTTGCCTAAACGAACCACCACATTGTGATTCAACAACCGGTCCTGGACCAACATGACAGCACGGAACACTGCTGACAACTTGGGTCAATTCGAAGACCTCCTCCCTTTAAGAAGGGACCAACGACCCTGAAGAGACTCCATCCCCAACGTTGCCTCCCACCCTAAAGCACTGGCATCCGTTGTGAGGACAACAGGAAGAGAGGGTTGCAGAGGCAGACCCCTGGCGAGATTGTCAGACACCGTCCACCAGCTCAGGGCAGAGAGGACAGACAGAGACACCGGAATAAAAAGGGCTAAATTGAGAGACAAAGGATCCCAATGAGACAACAGGTGCGACCTGTGGCATCCTGGTTCTCTGTGTCTGTGCTTCATGACATAGCTGCGCTGATGTCATGAGGCACTAGAATCACCTGCACATCTCATGGAATGTTATGCTTTGTTCAGCAGGCAGTTATAACCAGGCTTTGATGCTGACTGGATGTTCACCTGTGGATGGGATCTTTATTTGGGAAGAAAAGTGTCAGCAAGAATTTGAGGTCATCAAGGAGAGACTAGCCTCTGCACCTAAATTAAGCAGTTTTGATCCTTCTGAAAAATCCATTTTGATTACTGATGCAAGCTTGAAAGGTTTGGGAGCGGTACTTGTACAGAAGTTTGAGGGCACTGAGAGGGTCATTCTTTTCTTGTCAAGGAGTTTAAAGGGAGCTGAAACTCGATACTCGGTGATTGAGCGTGAAGCCCTCGCTGTTTACTGGTCGGTCAAGAAGCTCAAAAACTTATTATGGGGAACCACCTTTGAGGTTAGGACAGATCACAAGCCGCTTTGTGAAATTTTAAAGAAAAAGGGTATTGATGCAGTGTCAGGTAGGATCACGAAATGGGTTGTTGGTTTACAAGATTATGATTTTGATGTAAAATACCTACCTGGAGTGGAAAATAAAGTGGCAGATGCTTTGTCTCGTCTTGTTCCTGTTTGTGAGGCTGATAGTAAGGATGATTTTGATGATGATGATGATGAAATGGTTTGTGTTGTTGAGGAAGCTATTATTGATAAAGAAAGGTGGTTGAGGATGGTTCAAGAAGATTTAATTCTTGTGGAAGTACTTAATCTATTAATGACTGGGTGGAAGGTTAAACCGAAGCCTAATGAAGGGATTGAGAAGTTTTGGCATGTCAAAGATCAGCTCTCAGAACAAGATGGCTTACTTTTTAGGGGCACTAGGTTAGTTCCACCTGTAGCTCTTCGGAATGAGCTTATGTCTTTAGCACATATAGGACATCTAGGAGTTTCAAAAACCAAGGAGATTTTGAGGAGATCTTATTGGTGGCCAAATATGGATTTGGAAGTGGAACGTAAGGTTAGGGATTGCATTGACTGTGCTCTTAGTGAAAGGGTAGCGAAACCCAAGGTTCGGCCCATGGTAATTAGAGACAGACCGAATGCACCATGGGAAGAGGTTGGTTTGGATATTTTGGGGCCCATAGTGTCAGGTGGTTGTGAGTGGTATGTTCTTGTCCTTGTTGATTTCTTTTCCAGATGGCCAGAAATTGCCATTACTCGTGGAATTGAGACTAAAAATGTGGTGGCATTTTTGGCCAAACTGTTCGCAAGAGAAGGCATTCCTAACACCATTCTCACTGATAATGGTCCTCAGTTAGTATCTAAGGACATGGAACAATTCCTCTTAGAACATGGTATCAAACACAAAAAATCATCCCTATACCACCCAGAAACCAACGGTACCGTTGAGAGATTCAACCGGGTTCTTAAAGAAACCATTAGGATGGCTAAGTCTGCTGGGACGGATTGGAGGGAAGATGTCTTTAAGAAAGTTAAGGTTTATAGGATATCTCCCCATGCTGTTACTGGGAAGACCCCCTTTGAACTTTTTAGGGGACGTACTCCTAATACACTTGTAGTACCCGCATGGGTCAATGACTTACAGCCATGTCCTCATGATGTCAGGGATGATTGGAGGGTGCGTGAATCTTCTAGGATTAAGAATAGAAAAAGAATTTTTGATGCAAGGAATTCTGTAAAGGTCACTCCTGTCAAGGTGGGTGATTGGGTACTTATTAAAAATCCCTGCAAAAACAATAAGGCCCTTTCTGCTACTTTTAAAAAACCTATCCGTGTCATCAAGGTTTTTAAGAACGCCATCAAAACTGCAGACCATCAAGTTTAAAGGACTACATAACTGTATGATTTATGTTTTCATTTTACTTATTCCTCTTTGTAATTTTGTTCCTCTTGTTAGAAGGGAGATGTGTGGCATCCTGGTTCTCTGTGTCTGTGCTTCATGACATAGCTGCGCTGATGTCATGAGGCACTAGAATCACCTGCACATCTCATGGAATGTTATGCTTTGTTCAGCAGGCAGTTACAACCAGGCTTTGATGCTGACTGGATGTTCACCTGTGGATGGGATCTTTATTCTTAATAAACCACTACTTATAATCATCATCTTGTGGATGTCTATTTTACACGACCAAAGATGCCGCAGATGAAACTGCGCCCAAGGCACTGTGAACACTGTTGCAGCCATAAGACCCAGAAGCTGCAACCAGAGACGGACCGGGAAGAAACACCCCTCCAGAAAATGATGAGCAAGGAAACACAAGGTCACCTACTGAGAATGAGGAAGGAAACCCCGATTCAGATTGGTGTGGAAATGAGCCCCTATGAACGTCAAGTCCTAGGAAGGCACCAGCTGACACTTTGGGAGATTCAGCAGAAACACATGGTTCCTCAACGCCGAACACACCAACACCTGATCCAGTAACAACTGATCCCAGGAAGAAGCGTTGATCAGCCAATCATCCAAGTAAGGGTAAATCAGGACACCCTGAGGATGGAATGAAGCCACCTACGGTGACACAACCTTGGTGAATACCCTTGGGCTGACCTCGGGCCGAAAGGCAGAACCTGAAACTGATAATGCTGTCCCCAAAGACAAAACCTCAGGAACCTACGAGAACTGGCGTGAACAGGGACATGTTAATGAGTGTCCTGAAGATCCAGGGTGCACATGAAATGACCCGGGAGAACCTGGGGAATCACCCATTGGAGAGTCTCCATCTTGAAAGGCAAATGTAACACAAATTTGTTCAGGGCCTTCAAATCCAGGATAAGACGGGTCCCCCTGTCACTTTGGAGGAACCTCCCGTACAGCCCCCTTGTCCAATAGAACCTGAATCTCCAGACATAGCTCTGATCTTTTGGTCAGACAAGATGTCCAGGGAGTTGGACGGACCCCAGAGTCCGGAGGACATTCCGAGAATTTGATGAGGTATCCAGTCTCACAATGTCCAGGACCCACATATCTGAAGAGGATTGCACCCAAGCTGGGAGAAAGTACTGAAGCTGACCTCTGACCAAGAATTCGGCGTTGGAGGCCAGATAGTAAGGAATGAGGCTTTGCAAGAGGAGACTTACCCTTCTTGTCCTGGCCCCTACCAGAAGAAAATCTCCCATGGCCTCGAGAAAAACTGCCTCCTAGAGGGGGGATGGAAGAAGGACTTGGGCTTCGAAGGAGCCGCAGCAGAGAATGAATGCTTAAAAGAGGAGGAATGCTTCTTTTCCTTAAAAAGCATATGCAGTTTGCCCTCCCAACTCCTCACCAGACATTATGGTACCCTGAAAGGGCAACTGAAGGGTCGAAGACTTCTGGGCAAAGTCCATCTTCCAGTCCTATAGAAACAAATTGTGGCATGCCGCCACACAAGCCCCCCAGAAAGGGCCAACGTTCTCACCACGTCAAAGGTAACATCAGATAGGTACTCCACCTGCCTTTCAATCTGTTCCAGGAGTCCCGAACAGCCTGAAGAATCATCCATAGACCCTTGATATCTGAAATAAGCAACTGAGCAACATAAGTTCCATAAATGGCAGCTCTGAGTGTCAGATGGGAACCAGAATAAACTTGTCGAAGCGAAGCATCCACCTTCTTGCCCACGGGATCCCTGACCACCGCATCCTCAGCCAACGAAGTCCGACCCACTAGACCCGCCACAAAAGAATCACTAGGAATGAAGTCAGGCAATTCTTTGGACATATCCTGAAAAGAGTAGAGCTTAGCCATGAACCTGGGAAGCATGATGCAATTAGGGTCTTTCCACTTCCTTTTAAGAACCTCATGGATGTAGGGATGGACTGGAACATCCACCGCAGCAGTGCTCTGAAATTGGCAAAGCAAGGAACCCCGAGAAGTACTGGGGGCATCATTGGAAAGAAACCCTATATTGGACTTGACATGCTTCAGCACGTCCCGAAACATGTCTTTGGCAATGTACTTGCCCTTATGCTCCTCACCCCCATCCAATCCTCCTCAGAGTTAGAAGAATGAGAAAGTGGAACACGCACAGAGCTTTTGGAACGGGGACCACTTCTCATCTCCTGCAAGGTCTCTTTAATCAAATGCTTAATCCTGGCATCATCATACCCTTTACGCAGTTTGGAGCGCACTGTAGAGGGTGAGGAAGAAGAGGAAGAGGAGGAATGTTCCACATTCCTTCTTTTTTCTAAATGTTTGCCCATGTCCACAGGCCCAGGAATAGCAGGAGAAATGACCAGAGAGAAACCAGATTAACAGGTGTACCAACCCCGCTCCGGTAATACACACTGAGTGAAAGAACATTCACAGAGTCACCGTAGTTCCTAAGTAATGTGAACAATGGGGAAACAGGCACACCTCCTCCAGAAGGAAAGGGGAAACAACTTCCAGCAGAAACCTGGAGAGAGGAATACTGTCACAGGCACACCCCGCAATCTGCAGATAAAGTACAGATACCCGGGCCCAGGATCGCACAGTCACAGCCAGAACACCACAAGACTTTAACCAAGAAAGCAAACCGCTATGCGGTACTTACATGCAGGCCATCATTTACACTCTCCCCAAGCCACCACCTGTACAACTCCGTCATGCCTGACTTCCTGCCACATCGTTGCAGAGGTCAGGCAACGCTGACCCGAAAGCGCCCCACGACCCGAGGGCCGCTGGGTCAAACTGCAGCCAAATCAGGAACCACCGGGCCCTGACGTGCAACCCCGGAGGTGTGGCACAGACCCCTCACCGGCATTGAAAGAAGAAAACACAATCTTACCGCATTAAGAGGGTTCAGCATGACTCCCCCAAAGCCCGGCAGGCAGGGAGTCAAGGAAACCAGCACCATCCCCACCGCCCAGCAGCAGGAAAATGTTAAGAATGCAGGAGCCTCCCAGGCTCCTGCTCGTCCTTCACACTGTCAGAAGACAGAACAAGCATTAGAAATGCAATAGGTCTCGGATTTATTTGAGTTAGAGGTAATGGCATTGTAAATGGCAATGTCTTTTATCCATGTGTTATGGAGTGTATGCATGTGGTGTGTAGTAGAAATATGTGGGTTGGATTGGAATTGTATCAATGGTGGCATCCTGCGCTTTAGATGAATTTGTTTAAAAGTGAAGTGCACCATACTGCGATTGCTACAGTAGTTTATTGTGGATGCGTTAACAATTGATGTGTGCACTGATGGCTGTTGGTGTGTGTGCCTGTAGAAATTGTTCACTGATGGCTGGTGGTGTGTGTGCTTGGTGGAAGCGTGCACTGCCGGCTGGAGGTGTGTGTGCCTGGTGGAAGCGTGCACTGACGGCTGGTGGTGTGTGTGTCTGGTAAACGTGTGTACAGATGGCTGGTGGTGTGTGTGCATGGTGAAAGCGTGCACTGATGGCTGGTGGTGAGTGCGCCTGGTAAAAATGTGCACTGATGCCTGGTGGTGAGTGCGCCTGGTAAAAGCGTGCACTGACGGCTGGTGTTTGTGTGCCTGGTGAAAGTGTGCACTGATGGCTGGTGCTGTGTGTGTGTTTGGTGAAAGCGTGCACTGACGTTTGGTGTTGTGTGCCTGGTGGAAGCCTGCAGTGACGCCTGGTGGTGTTTGTGCCCGGTGAAAGCGTGCACTGATGGCTGTTGGTGTTTGTGCCTGGTGAAAGCGTGCACTGGCAGCTGGTGGTGTGTGGTTGTTTGTGTGGTGGTGAGTGTGTGGTGGTGAGTGTGTGGTGGTGAGTGGTGGTGAGTGTGTGGTGGTGAGAGAGTGGTGTGTGTGTGGTGTGTATGTGTGGTGTGTGGGTGTGTGATGTGTGTGGTGTGTGTGGTCTTATGTGTGTGTGTGTGGTGGACTTAATTTGAGTGCTAGTATCCTGCACACTCACACACTGCCCCTACACACTCACACACTGCTCACCCTGCACACTCGCACTGTTCACCCTGCACACTCACACACTGTTCACCCTGCACACTCACACACTGTTCACCCTGCACACTCACACACTGTTCACCCTGCACACTGACACACTGCAGTCACTGTCACTCTGCAGTCACTCTGCAGTCACACTCAGTCTGCACTCGCAGTCACTCTGCACTCACTCTGCACCTGCACTCACACTACACTCATTCTGCATCTGCACTCACACTCACTCTGCACTCACTCTGCACTCACTTACTCTGCACTCACTCACACTCTGCACTCACTCACACTCTGCACTCACTCACACTCTGCACTCACTCACACTCTGCACTCACTCTGCAATCACTCTTCAATCACTCACTCTGCACTGACTCACTCTGCACTGGCTCACTCTGCACTCACTCTGCACTCACTCTGCACTCACTCCAGCAATCTCTCCTATCTGCCCCGCAGGACTACTAGTGGGCTATGCACCATTGTAGCCAGGGCTCTACAGAGCCATGTCACCAGATGTCTATTCAAAAGGCAGTTTTGAGGGAACAGATTTAATCTTAAAACAGAACAAATTATAACTCCGCTTCTGGATAATCCGGTGTAAACTGTATGAACTTGCTTTCAGACAGACATGAGAGCTGCACTGTTCACAGTGGGGGGCATACATGGGAAAAGGAACATGTTATGGGTGTTGTCAAAAGTCTGCCATTACCCTACAATGCCTTGTGAAAGGTAGTAAGTGTAAATTTACTAATACAAATTACAAATAGATGGAAACCATGGGGACATGATAGTAATTTAATTGGAGGCTGCATAACCTGCTTTCTTATTCCGTCTGCCACAGTCTACTAAATGGTTTGCTAAAGACTGGGCAAATCACCTACTTACCTCCATGTGCCTCTATTTCTTTCTGCCCCCGAACCCCACCAAATTGGGAGTGTTTAAAAAACACATGAATACCCAGCATTGCACGTTTTTGGATTACTTAACATATACCTGCGTGCCTAGCTTATTAAAATGACTCCTCGCAGAGACATGCAAATAGTTTGAAGCAAATCAGGCTTTAACCAATGAGATACAGCAGAGCTCAGAACAGATTATGCACTCAAGCCTTCATCGGAAATATATTAGCAACTGAACGCGACAGTGCAGAATTACAGATGGACAACAAATAGACTTCCCCGCCCATTAAATACAGCACATATCATATTCAAAGGAACTGTTTTGTTCGCCGTGCTGAACATGTAAACACATTTGAATTCCACCCCAGTGTGAACTTGGAAAGGAAGAGATTTGTCCTCTGCTTTGACAACATGGCGTCTCCCACGGCTGAGATAACTCACTTGCGTTGGTTACCAGGGGAAAATAGTCAGAGCTGAAAAGAAAAGTGGCCTTTATTTGTGTTCAGTTTTGAGCTGTACGTGTCCACGAGCCTGTATTTCACCCGCGCGCCGTTTGTATGAGTGTATGCCGCCTTTTCGTATGTGCGGATTTAATATATGTCTGCCTGTACTTTATTGTGTGTGCATGGAAATAGGGAGGGGGGATATGAGCGAACAGCACAATACACGCCCGCTCGGAGTAAACAACATTTTTTTTTTAATAGTAATACGACTTTACATTCACTCACTTTCACACTCCTAATTAATGCTATTCTCAACGTGGGAGACATCTCAGGGGCTCACAGGGGCTGCTATCTTCAATGACACGCATGAGCGGGCTCCAGTCACACCTTGATCCTGCCAGCAGGCTGTTACCGGGATCTGTGATAAACTCCCCTCGCATGATATGGAAACAGAAAAAAGCCCCTCTCCTTTGTCCTGCCGAGGGTGGGGGAGGGAGAGAGAGGCGGCGAGATGGAGTTCTGGACTTTTTTGGTTCCGTCCAGAGGTGTCAGGGATAACACCCGAAGACCCCGGAGTTCTACCTGTCTCGGTGCACAAATAAACAGAAACACGGGCTTCTCGATGGTGGCGTCAAAGACCAAAGGTTTATTACTGCAGGGACACAGAAGTCACAGAAACTACACACGGGCAGTGTCTAGGAGCCTGTTCGATTTGTACAAGAAGGGTTGCTCCTTATATACAAAATATTAGCCTTCAGGCGAATTCTTCACAATGCTAGTACATTCCCAAACCTTTGTGTCCTAAACAATAAATATTTGGCGTTGCACAGGAATCGTTGATAATATTTGATGTCAAACATTACGAAGAGGGGTTCCCACTATTCCATCACAATTCCATGTCAACATTTCATTCAAGAGCCGGACCGCCTCATCGTAAATTTCGTTACCTCCCCCTAATAAAGGCCCAGAAGGAAAGGAGCAGAGCCAGGTGCAGAAGATTGAAAAGCAGGATAAGAGATGTTTGTGGGTCGTAAATGGGCAAGGCTACCAGCTTCGGCCGCCTAATCATGATCAGGCCAACGAACACGAGAACCAGTATAGCAGGGCTGGCCTCGGGCAGAGGAGGCAGCCTTTGTCGAGTCATGCAGCTACGGCATGTTCTGTTCTAAGGTGCACGTGTCACTAGAGAGGTGAATCGCCGGCTAAGCCTATGTGTCCTTAATCGAAATGAAGTAATCAGAGGTCATTGCGTATGTGAGGGCAAGAAACACAAAATGGCTGCCATGATCTAAGATGGATGCCATGGGTAGATTGGAAATGTGTTTGTAACAGGAGTACTCTTGCTCGTAGCATAGCAAAAAACACCAGGATATGCTAAATGGATCATTTGCGGTTCGCTGATATCAAAATTATGTTTTTACGACAATGTTGAAAACACGGGTTCAAATCGTCACGGAACCTCAGACCCTCCTTTTGCCCTTACATAGGACATTACTCAGTCTATGTCAGAGTCTAATTCTATGCTCATCAGGTCAGTGACATGTTGTTGTATCATCATCCTTTCTCGTGCCTTTTCTCCAAACGCAGGTGGTTTTCTGAAACAGGTTGCAGCACAGAGACTACACAAAGCGGGACCACACTGGATAATCAGGCAGCATGAGAATAGGAATACTAATATGACACCAATGACCATCAGAACCTTCCATCCCCTCGCTGATATCAGAGTCCACAACCACTCCATGAAGGACCAGTTTCCCTTGTCTACATGTATAGAGTCGGAAATCTTGTGTAGCTTAGAGATCGCCTCATAGACTGTTGGAGCGTTATTGGGAATAAAGACACAGCAGCTCGATTGGATCATTCTGCATACCCCACCTCGATCTGCAAGTATTACGTCTAGAACCATACGGTTCTGCAACGTCATGAGTCTATCCGCCTGAAGCTCAGCTGTCAAGTTGCTAAGGGCACCAGCAGTTTCGGTAATAGTAGATTCAACTACCCGTGTTAGCTGACGTATGTTTCTACTATTGGCCATAGGCCCCCAGAACGGAAGGAAACCTTTGAAGAAGTCTCCAGCTTCCTGACCAGCGGTGTCTTCCTTGCTGAAAACACCTCTTGCTACTCTGGTCTTGTGATAGTCTGAAGAAGCAGTGTACGTTGGAGGCAACAATCGAGCAATATAACATGAACCTGAAAAGTCAGCAGGCAACCATGTATACGCTCTGTCTTGACAGATGAAGTAGGTACCCCTAGCAGTAAGGAAGGCAGGGGAAGAGTTAGACGGAAACACGTAAGTCTCAACGCACTCACTCCTCCCTAGCTGAGCTCTCGGATTTCTCCCATTTCCTTGCAAACAGACCTGACCTCGGTGAGGTACGACCCAGATTGGAGTGGAGCTTTTACGCTTGCTTTCTCCCAAACTAAGGCGATACTCTGTAGAGTTCCAACTCAAATATACTCGTAATTCGTCTCTAGGGTAAGATGGAGTATTATTGACGTCCTTGATCATGTCAATAATTCCCTGGACTAAAGCTTTGTTGGCAGAGTTATATTTAGTGGAACGTGGTGGACGCGGAGGATAGGTTTCAAGGGCATAGGCAAAAATGGTCTGAAGGGCCTGAAATGATCCATTATAGCTAAAAGGCAAAACCAGGTAGGGAATGCCTTTATCCATAGTGTGGGGTATCAAACCACACACCCAGCAGTCTGTAGTGTTGACTACCAATTGGTGTTGGTGCAAGAGCTGTACGAAAGTGTTATTAATAAATTCTGAGCGCCGAGCTTCTCATGTTCAGGGAATGAGTGAAAAGAGTGCATAGAAGAAACAGTAGAAGTAGCAGGATCAAGGGGAGGTACTGTAGTTACTGGCATAAAAATTAAATTTACACCAAAAACGATTCCACCCACCAACGTTAAATTAAAAATGTAATAGCACATTGCATCAGAAAACATTTGCTATGAAGAATTCTATAAAGTCTGTTTCTGCGAACATAAATCACATTTTCTCGTTGCAGCGCAGGAAGCTCCATCTTCTACAATCCGCTCGCGACCACTGATGATGTGTACGTAGATGAAAATGCCTCTATCAGCCCTGGGAGTTCCCAGAACTAACAGAAAGATCGACCTTGTGTCTGACCCCCGCAGATTCAACTAGGCACACAGCCACGACCCTACGGCTACCCAGACGGCAAGGCAATTTTAAAAACAATAAAACAATAGCAAACTTCCTGGCTGGAGGCAAAATGTTAAAATTTCAAATGTGTAAAATAGGCAGTTTCCTGCTTTATTTGTCCATATTGCGAGATCGTAAATTGTATCTCAGTTTTGCAGGAGCTGTTTGATCTGGAAACAGTGTGTTATCAGCAGAGGTTGCAATTTTCAAGTTCGCAGATGGCAAAGTTTCTTCTGATGCAGAGGGCAAGTGTTCAGGAGTCAAAGAAGTAGTTTCAGGAGGAGAGTCAGAGTTCGATGTGTCAGTTATCAGTTCGGCATCGCTGAAAGGGATAAACTTGGGTGTTCGCTCGGACTCAGAGGCACCAATTCCCTTCTTAACCCAGTTGTCATAAGGAAGTGGCAGGGGCACACGTTTGACGTGCGTCGTATGTATCCAGTGTTTGCGGCCGGCCACACGAATAGCAGTTCTCGTTGCTAGCAGTACTTGATAGGGGCCGACAAATCTGGGTTGAAGGTTCTTCGTCCTCGCAAAGTTGCGCACCACCACGTGGTCACCTGGTTTCAGCTGATGACCTGGACTCTCCGGTGGCTTTGGCAATGCGTCGAAAACCTGTTGGTGAATAAGACTCAATTTAGCAGTCAAGTCGTAAAGGTAATCAATCAACATTGGATATTCCAGAGAACAGAATTCTTTCGGCCTTGGCACTCCCCAAATGTTAGCGGGACGACCAAAGACAATTTCATATGGACTAAGCCCTACTCTAGAATGTACAGTCGCTCTCGTGGATAACAAAGCCAAGGGTAGTGCGTCTGGCCAGGACAAACCCGTGGATGCCTGTATTTTAGCAAGTTTCAGTTTGAGGGTGCCATTGTAACCCTCAACTAAACCAGCAGACTGGGGATGGTTCGCACTGTGAAATTTTAGCTTGATCTCTAAACCGGCACACACACTCTGCATAACTTTCCCTATAAACTCACTTCCGTTATCTGACCATACAATCCGTGGCATTCCAAAGGTAGGGAAATATTCCTTGAGAAGAATTTTGGCAGTTGATAGGGCAGTGTTGTCCTTCAGTGGATATGCTTCGATCCATCTGGAGAAAGCACAAACTACCACCAGGACGTATTTTAGGTTGTTGCAACGATCCATGTGAATGAAGTCTAACTGAATCACTTCAAAGGGGCAAGAGGGAGGAGCGAAGTGACCAGCGTGGGGACTCCCTTGCCAGGATTATGCATCAGGCATACCATACAATTTTTCACCACTCTCTCTGCACATTTACTAATCCCATCATTCTTCCAGACTGGAGCCAACATCTTACAGATTCCTTTAGAACTAATATGCGCTACTCCATGTGCCATTGTCACCACTGCAAGCACATACGCGTCAGGCAACATCCAACGCTGTTGTTCCGACAAATCAATCCAACACCCACTCGAGTCCAATTTACCCGTACTCTCTTTCCATGCACGCTTTTCCTCCTCAGTCGCCTCTTTCTGAATCTCTTTCACACTTTCCACTGTGTCTTCACACATTCCAGACTCAGAAATCCATCTCGCAGACGTAGCAACATACATTCTACTCATCATATTTCTAGCTGTCTGTTTAGCGGTCTCATCAGCAAAAGCATTCCCACGACCAACATCATCCGTGATTGCTTTATGCGCACTGCTTTTCACAATCGCAACTTCAGTCGGCAAGGTTAGAGATTCCAACAAGTCGTTAACTAGCTGACCATGTTGAATCTTAGTCCCATGGGACGTAATGAAACCTCTTTCTTTCCACAAACGGCCAAAATTATGGGCCACGCCAAATGCGTACTGACTATCTGTGAACACATTCACTCTCTTTCCCTTTGCTAAAACACACGCTCTCGTTAGAGCGATTAATTCTGCAGCTTGGGCAGAATTCTGACTCACTCTTGCAGTCTCCACAATCGTATTCAAAGTCGTTACTGTATAAGCAGCAGTCACATCACCATTCTCCAATTTAAAGCATGACCCATCAACATACAACGTGCCATCTGGATCTGACAATGGAGTGTCTTTTAAATCAATTCGTCCTTTTGTCTCCTCCTCGGTTCTGAAACAGCAATCATGGGGTTCGGAATCACTCGACTCTTGATTAGTCGGCAACAATGTTGCTGGATTCAATACATTGCATCTTTTGATCTGAATATGACTCGCTAGCAGTGTCAGCTCGTAGCCAGATAATCTAGCACTGGTAAGGTGTTGCGTCTTGGTTCTGTTCATGAGTGTATCCACAGCATGAGGAACCATGACCACTAGCATGTTATTCATCACCAAACCAGCAGATTGTCGAATGGAAGCCGCAGCTGCCGCTGTAGCTCTCAAACAACTAGGCAACGCTCTAGCTACCGGATCTAATGTTGATGAAAAATACGCACAAGGGCGTTGTTTATCACCAAATCTCTGTGTCAGAACACTCAACGCGCAACCTTCTCTCTCGTGAACATAGAGCGTGAATGGCTTGCTGTAATCGGGTGTACCCAATACAGGAGCTGAACACAATGCATTTCGTAACTCAGAAAAACTCTCCTGACATTCAGCAGACCATGGCACCGGACTCGGAACGTTTTTCCCAGTCAAAGCTACCAATGGTTTCGCTAAAAGAGAAAAATTTGGGATCCACTGCCTACAGTAAGAGGTAATACCTAAAAAGGCACGTACTTCTCTCTGTGTGCGAGGAACACTCATCTGCGTAATTGCTTTTATTCTCTCTGGGGTCAACTTCCTTCCCTCCTTTGACAAGAGATGACCTAGGTAGGTCACTTCTTGGCAGCAGTATTGCATTTTCGAAGGGGACACCTTGTGATTCAAATTAGACAAATGATGCAATAACGAAATTGTAGCTGCTTTGCAAGTTTCCTTGTCATCGGCAGCCACCAGAAGATCATCTACATACTGCACTAGAGCAGAACCTGGAGGAAGTACAAAAGAATCTAACTGACTTTTTAATGCCTGACTGTAAATGGAGGGACTCTCACAATAGCCTTGTGGAGCACGTTTAAACCTAAAGCTTCGACCTCCTACAGAGAAGCCGAAAATATCTCTGCTTTCCTCGGCTATCGGAATGCTGAAAAAGGCATTCTTCAAGTCGATGACTGAAAACCATGTGGCTGTTGCAGGAATCAACGTTAACAATGCAGTAATGTCTGGAACCACAGGAAACTGCAGAACCACAATTTTATTAACCTCTCTGAGATCGATAACAAACCTATATACTGGTGGCTTCGAAGGATCAGTACGTTTCAGAATTGGCAATACAGGACTGTTACAGACATTTCCTCTAGTTTCTTCAACCACCCCTTTCTTAATCAAATCTTGCACAATCAATAAAAGTGCACGTTCACCTTCACTAGAGATTCTGTATTGAGGGATTTGTGGAAATTTGACATTTGCTTTCAAAGTGACTACATATGGTGGTATTTCCAAAAGGCCTACATCGTTAGGACCAGTCGCCCAAAGAGTATCAGGGAGAGAACGCAGCTCTGGCGGGAGTGCATCCATTGACAAGTACATTGAAGAGGTGATTCGTTTACCCAACGTAAGCTGTACTCCTTCCGGAGAACAGTACAATGTCGCATATAGGCGTTTTAACAAGTCTAAACCAAGCAGATTTTCATTACAACCTGTCGTCAAAATCAGGGGTGCTTTCAATTGACACGGTCCAACAGAAATAGACAAAGGACCAGATACAGGATTGTAAACAGGGGCGCCTGAAAAACCTACAGAAACATTTGTTAAGCCGGACAAAGGTGCGCCAGGGAGTTTCGCATGAATGATAGAACTTTTTGCGGCACCAGTATCCAACAGAAACGGTTCGACTACACCTGATGTTGCTACTGCGACATAAGGCCCACTCTGATCCACTGGAACTGATACTACTCCCTCTCTCTGTCCATGGCTGTCCTAGTACTCATTTTGTTGAAATCCCTCATCATTTTCACAATAGTCTTCAACATGATACTGTTGCGACCTACTCTGTTGGGCAGACTGTCCATTACGCTGATCAAAGTGATTGGAAGGGCGATCGTTCGTTTGGGGAGGCATGGCACCTCGTCCTCGACCTCTAGAATTTTGCACAAAACCACCACGACCTCTCTGAGCTGCTGCAGCGTTATTCTGCGCTAAGACTGGACACTCATTCTTATAATGACCCTCTTTCTTACAATACGCACATTGATTCCACTGGTATTGCGGTCTTTGAGAACCATAATCTGTCCTTTGATACGACCCTTGCTGGGTATTGGTCTGATTCATGCGAGGCGGTTATGCCTGTTGCAGAAGAACTTTAGTCTTTAAATCTTTCGTTTTCTTATCTGATTTCTCTTTCTCCTCTTTATCCCTATTTTCATAATACTGTGCAGTTGCAAGTATTTGCGCAGTTGTAGAGACAGCCCACGCACTCTCGGAATCTTTCAATTTATTGCAGAGCTCTGGTAGCAGATTGTGTACAAATTTATCGACAAACAATCTCTGTCCTCCTTCTGTACTCATATCCTGACCACTGTGGTCTACAAAAGTCTCTTCGAACCTCGTGAAAAAGTCGGAGACACTTTCGTCTTTCTTCTGCCTGCATGCGGACAACTTGTCCCAGTTAACGCGCAATGCTGGCATCAGAGTCTTCATTAAGTCAATTATCCTACCTGGAAGATTAGCAATTAGAGGTTCGGGTTTAGAACCACCTATTTGCTGACCATCTGCTGCAATGATAGCTGCCCAATCACCACCTAGAGCAACTGGATGATTCTCTTTACGAATTTTAGCCCAAATTGGTTGCGGAACTACATTCCCAAATAACATGTCAATGTCCGCTAGATTCATTACACAAGCCTCAACTGTCTGAGCCAACTCCTTATAGTATCCGGCAGGATTCTTACGCGGATCTGGCAAGGCCTGTTTCACTGCTAACACTTCGGCTCGCTTCCACGGAATGTGTATCCACACTCTCTGGAATTGCGCCGGAGCAGCAGCAATACCACGATTCACATCAGCTGGCACAGCTTCGCGCCAAATCGGAGGAACCTCCCTCATTGGATATTGGCGATTCTGCTTCGTACTACTCTTTTCTAAGTCCCTTGGTGAACGGAGTGATGGATCATTCCTATAGCTTAAAAGTAGTTCCATCCCTTCTTTTATATTTTGACCTACTATCATACCTGCAGCAAACTCTTTCTGGACCTTAATCAATTCTTCTAAATTCGAGTCAGAGTCATCTTCTTCTAACTCCTCTCGTAAAAGAGAGCACATCTCGTCGAACACATATCGTTGTGTTGGTTCATTCCACTGCATAAATGTATCCAATACATCTCTAGTACTATATCTCCTACTCTTTGAAATCCATCTGAGAGCCGTGGAATCTAATATTCCCCGTTCCTCAGTACTTGGGAGCTGACTACGTCTCTGTACAGAAACACAGCAATGCCCCTGCGCTATACAAGTGTATGAGATATTTGGAGAAATGACATATATATAGAAAGCACTTTCATTCAGTATGCAACCACACTTTAGGAATTGTTTTTTGAGAATCCGTTACTCCAGGTTCAGGTACAACAGTTCCGAGAAAGAAAGAAAAAAGTTCCGTCCTTGATATTCAATCATGGGTTTATTGTTCCTTTGTGAATGCCAACACGTGTTTCATCGCAGGGAACAACTGCGAATCTTCAGGGCTGGACGAGAAACATAAAAAGGTGCATTTGCCATGGATTCAAATCATGAATGTCGATGGTTGGTGACTAGCCAAAGTGAAAAGTGGACATGCTAATGGTGACTTAGTGTAACGGTGACATGTTCGCTATCAAAGTGACTCAGTGAGTAGTGACGTGTACCTGTGGTTTTAGTGAGAATATAGTGACAAGTCTAGATATCTTTTATTACTTTGTGGTGCAATTGTATGACTGAACACTGGATTGTAGACATTGAAAAGGTGAAACATATTAGGTCTAAACCTTTACCGTAGAGAGAGTGTAATGGTATGGTGAAAAAGTGTGATTGTGGTTGAAAGGGCGGTAATCCCATGTGACATGAGTATTCATGCGCATAAATCTAAATTATACAATTCACGCAATACATATTTTGCTCTTTGTAGGAACATAGTTGCTTCGTTATGTCGAAAATACGAGTTAAGTAAGGAGATGTATTGCGTATCTCATGGCCATCGTGTCTATGTTTGGTATAGTTGTGAGCTATAATGGGTTAGCCTGGATAGTTCAGCATTATGTGTTATCACGATAGAAGAAAAGACCTACATGTGTGTATAAGGAGGGCATGAGTGACTACCATCCGTGAGGGGACTGGATACATTTGTAAGGGTCACAAGGAGGAGTAAGTGGGCAGGAAGGCGAAGGAGGAACTTATATTAAATAGAAATACCTCTAGTTTCTGGAAACATTAAGGATTCTGATCAGCTCCGAAAAATAGCATTTTTAGAAAGCATTTTACACACACTACGTCATGCTTGCCCTCAGTATGAGAAGTATGACATTGGAATTTCTAAAGAGCTCCGAGAAAAAAAGGGTAATGGAGAGAGCACTTGGCACATTAAGTCATGCTTACCTTCAGTAAGGAGAGTATGACAACCGATATCAGAGTAAAGGGTCCGTGTTGGGACCGAACTCATGTGAGTAGGTTCGGGGTACGTAGCACGCTGCCTGCGTGGTAGGGGAAACTGGGTGGGAACAAGCTAATGTTAATTTTTTACAATATTCCCCCACTCGGCGAAAAACTTCTAGACGACAGAGACAAAAATACATTGTAAGTACACTCGTACCTTCTATTTGTTTAGTGATCGTCAAAAACCGGGAGGAGTAATTCTGCGTGTCCGAGATGTCTCGTGTGAGACCAGAGATCCTTTAACAGGCGGGTACACCTGAAAGATAAGGATTGGGTAAGTGCTTAGAGAAGCTGTGGAACCTCCAGTCATCGGTTTAGTAACCGATAGGGTATGCAATGGTCTCGGAGCGCGGGAGTGTTATCATACCTTGTTATTTTCGAACTCCCTCTTGAGGTTCCCGGTGCCGTTCTCCGAGTGACGGTCACGTGACGGGAAGTGCTCGCCGGTTAAATACCGGAAGTCTGTCGTCTACTGTCTAAAAATACACTAGAGCGTGTGTATTTATTTCCCCTCTCGAAAACGGAACAAAACTCGTCTTGAAAAAGAAGAGTTACTACTATTTCTCGTGAAGAGTGTTGAATTGCGAAAATAGTGTTTAGAAAGCGTAATCGTTATGGAAGCTCAGTCCATCTAATTGCGAATTGAGCTACAGGGTAACAGTTTATAGGCAGCGTGAACGCCATGTGAGCTCTGTGCATCTAAATGCGAATTGAGCTACAAGGTAACAGTTATAGGCAGTGTGGACGCCATGTGAGCGCTGTGGATATAAATGCCATTCGAGCCTAAAAGTGGTAGTTATTCAAATGGTGTGACATTCTTGTATTTGGGATGTCAGGGAGCTGTAGGTTACCGTTCATGGTATGTTCACCATGACGTTTGTATAGGGAGGTTATGAACACAGTTTAGATTGCTGGCAAAGTGCACATACTAGGTAATCTGTCAGGATGGTGTGTGGACCATGTACAACAATTAGTGGGGCAATTTAACATAACATAATGCACATTGAATCGGTATACCTTGATGGATGTTTGCTATTCATGTAAAAAGCCTGAGAAACAGGGAGAACTGTACATATTACATCTGTATATAGGTGTCGCTGAGTGTAGTTCACTACTCCTGTGTAATACAAGGGAAGAAAAATATTGATTCAGAATATTTTAGAATAAACAAAAGTCTGTTAGCCCAGGAAGTATTGTAACTCGGGATCATAATTAAGCCCGAATTCGATACTCCGTAGGCGCATGATCCAGGTTGCTTCTTTCTGTCTTAGAGTTAGTTCACGGTTACCACCTCTGATATGGGCGGCCACCGTTTCAATTCCGTAGAAAGACACACAAAAGTCTTCTGTGTTAGTTTGACACTTGGCTACATGAAGGGCTACGGGATATCTTGCATCTTGTTTCTGAATGGCTCTTATATGTTCAGACATCCTGTCCTTAAGCATCCTGATGGTGCTTCCTACATATTTTTTACCACATCGACATTCTATCACGTAAATGACATATTTTGTGGTGCAGTTGATGTTGACTCTGATGTTATAACTTTCTTGTTTAGGTCCTTGGAAATGTCTAGTTTTGTGCTTAGCCCATTTGCACATTGTGCAGAAACCACATTTGAAAAACCCATTGCTGCGTTGGGTTAGCCAGTTAGGGGCCATGTCTGCTTGCGTGACAGTAGGGCTGAGTCTGTTTTTTAGAGTTCTCCCTTTGCGGAAAGTTATTTGTGGAGTGACTGGGATCAGTTCTCCCAGTACCGCGTCTTCCTTTAGCAGACCCCAATGTTTGGTGATGCTTCTTCTGACTAAATTGTGTAGTCCATTGAACTCAGTAATCATTCTAATGTTAGTGTCTTTGTTCCGTTTGGGGTTAGTGATTCTGAGAGTATCTGATCTCTTTATCTTTGAGAGTCTCTTTTTTGCTGTAGAGAGTGTGGTTTTTTGATAACCACGTTTCGCAAATCTGGACTCCATATCCTTGACCGTTGATTCAAGATCTGCGTCATCACTGCAGTTGCGCCTGGCGCGCAGAAATTCTCCGAAAGGAATCGACTTAATTTGGTGAGGAGGATGAAAACTGTCTGCACGGAGTATGGCGTTGCAGGAAGTCGGTTTTCTGTACAGTTTACTCTCTAGTTTGTTGTTCCTGACATAGAGTTCCAGATCTAGGAATTCTATGTTCGTTTTGCTGGATTTCATAGTAAAACTGAGCTCCCAGTTATTTTGGTTGAGATGATCAGCAAATTGTTGTAGTAGGTCATCCGTCCCCGTCCACAACAAAAAGCAGTCGTCTATATAGCGACCCCAAAACAGAATGGAATCTGTATACATACTTCCATGGGTGCCCCAAATATGATCAGCCTCGAATGCACCCATGAAGAGGTTGGCGAAGGATGGAGAGAATTTAGAGCCCATGGCTACACCCCGTTTCTGTTGAAACCATTGTTTGTGGAAAATAAAGTAATTGTTCTCGAGGATCAGTGTCATCATGGAAATCAGCATTTGAGTATGTGCCCATAAGGACGCTGGTCTGTTAGATAGCACGCGGGTAATTTCTTTTAGGCCTAGAGTAGGATTGATACTGGTGTAGAGTGCTACAACGTCCATGGTCACTAGGGTAGTATTGGGTTGCCACTCCAGGTCGCTCAACAGGCTCAATATGTGTTTCGAATCCTGAATATACGAGGGAAGATTTCTGACTAGTGGACCTAGAAACACGTCCACATATTCCGCCAGTCTTTCGGTAGGCCCCCCTATACCAGAGACGATAGGTCTACCTGGAGGGAATGGGAGATCCTTGTGAATTTTGGGGAGGGTATAGAGCCAAGGGTACGTGGGTTTGTTAACTTTTAGGTAGAGAAATTCGTCATCATTTAATAGACCATCTTCTTTCCATTTGTGTAAATGGTCGTTGATGGTCACAGTAAGTGGACCCATGGGGTTACAGGCAAGTGGTTCGTAGCAAGTGGGATCTGCTAACTGGCTTAGTATTTCATTGTTATAGTCCTCAGTGTTCATAACCACGATATTTCCTCCTTTATCTGCCTCTCGAATAACGATGGCGGGAGTCTGTATGAGTGTTTTAAGAGCATAACGTTCTCCTTTGGTTAAGTTATCCTTAAAAGTAAATGTCTCATTCAGTTTGTTAATGTTAATTTTGTCAAGGTCTTCCAGAACCCGTTTGTGGAAATTGTCAATTTTGTTACCGCCCGGAAGAGTGGGAATCCAGGTGGATTTATTTCTGAGACCACTTACAGTCCCAAGGTCTGTGTCTATGTTGAGATCTTGTAAAAGTTGCTCCATTTCTATGGGGCTATCCTCTCGTTCAGTGATAGACAACAATAGGTGAGTTGCTTGTACATCCTTTATTGTGAGCTCATCATGCATTACATCATCAGGGATATTCAAAACATTTCTGTTAGTGCAAGTTTTACCGGCAAAGTGTTTTTTTATTTTGAGGTTGCGGACAAATTTAAAGAGATCGATCTTAGTTTGACAGATGTCTCCTGTGGAGTATGGATTAAAATTAAGGCCTTTAGAGAGTAGTTTGTTCATATCTGGGGATAAGGAGAAAGCCGATAGATTAATTACTTGTACATCATTGTTGACGCTAGCTACTTCCTCGTTGACCCTGATCTTAGTTTTCTGCGGTAATCTTCGTTTGCCTCCTCTACTACCTCTGTGGGTTTTTGATTTGGTATACCCCTTTGTGGTTGAGTCCTGCTCCCTTTGCGGATCCGTGTCACCTCCACTAAAAAAGGGAGACTAGCGGCATCCGGAAGGCCACTTAGGTCTTGACCTGGTGCATTTATGCCTACACTGTTCAAAGACGTGTTGCTGGAGGACACAGAGCTAGGGGCAGATATATTCTCTCCGGATTTTTTGGAGTTATCAGGCTGGATCATTGCATCATACTTGCGATCATAGGTGAAGATTCTACCATTGCGGTAGTCTGCGTCGTCTCTTTTAATTTGTCTCGCTTTTCTGGTTTTAATATCATCCTGGTGTTTGAGTAGGACATCATCTAAAATAGCATAGTTTTTACATGTGGGTTCTGGTAGGTTGAGGTCTTTGATCTCTTGCTCTAGTGTAGCGATCTCTCCTAGCAGTTGGTTGGATTTACGGTCTGCGCTTTCTATCAGGATATCCATTAGGCAAAATGAGTTATTGGTGACAGAATCCTCCCATTTTTTAAGGAGGTCTATGTCAAGATCATCGTAAGTAGGGAAGATGTTGGAGCGCAGGCCTCTAGGTATCTGTTTGACTCGCATGTATTGTTTCAAAGTTCTAGCATCCCACCATCGGGAGTTTTCTAGTTTTTTTAGCTTTTCTAGTCTTTTGAATTTGTCTTTAAGGCCCTCTGTTCTAGGGGGACCAGAGTTGGCTGCAGCCGTATAGGTAGGTACGCCTTTAGCAAGATTCTCAAAAAGGTCAGTTGCTATCTTGTCTCTATCCATGTTTGTGGTAGAGAAAGTGTGGGTGTGCAGCAAAGGTAGTTTAATCAGAGAGTTCCTATTGTGAATAGAAGTAAGGTTGTGCTGGCGGGGGGCAGCCTGTCCTGGTAAACAGTATAAGTAAAACAACAAGGAGATTTTTGAACCAACCAGGGAAATAGGCGCACACCAGTGTGTCCGCACGGTTGAGAGCACCTTAAGGTAGTGGGTACAGGCAAAAGGGCGGGCGGTAATCTCACTTAACCGCTCAAAGTTGGATCTGGAGGATCCACACAAATAACATAAACACAGCAATGCCCCTGCGCTATACAAGTGTATGAGATATTTGGAGAAATGACATATATATAGAAAGCACTTTCATTCAGTATGCAACCACACTTTAGGAATTGTTTTTTGAGAATCCGTTACTCCAGGTTCAGGTACAACAGTTCCGAGAAAGAAAGAAAAAAGTTCCGTCCTTGATATTCAATCATGGGTTTATTGTTCCTTTGTGAATGCCAACACGTGTTTCATCGCAGGGAACAACTGCGAATCTTCAGGGCTGGACGAGAAACATAAAAAGGTGCATTTGCCATGGATTCAAATCATGAATGTCGATGGTTGGTGACTAGCCAAAGTGAAAAGTGGACATGCTAATGGTGACTTAGTGTAACGGTGACATGTTCGCTATCAAAGTGACTCAGTGAGTAGTGACGTGTACCTGTGGTTTTAGTGAGAATATAGTGACAAGTCTAGATATCTTTTATTACTTTGTGGTGCAATTGTATGACTGAACACTGGATTGTAGACATTGAAAAGGTGAAACATATTAGGTCTAAACCTTTACCGTAGAGAGAGTGTAATGGTATGGTGAAAAAGTGTGATTGTGGTTGAAAGGGCGGTAATCCCATGTGACATGAGTATTCATGCGCATAAATCTAAATTATACAATTCACGCAATACATATTTTGCTCTTTGTAGGAACATAGTTGCTTCGTTATGTCGAAAATACGAGTTAAGTAAGGAGATGTATTGCGTATCTCATGGCCATCGTGTCTATGTTTGGTATAGTTGTGAGCTATAATGGGTTAGCCTGGATAGTTCAGCATTATGTGTTATCACGATAGAAGAAAAGACCTACATGTGTGTATAAGGAGGGCATGAGTGACTACCATCCGTGAGGGGACTGGATACATTTGTAAGGGTCACAAGGAGGAGTAAGTGGGCAGGAAGGCGAAGGAGGAACTTATATTAAATAGAAATACCTCTAGTTTCTGGAAACATTAAGGATTCTGATCAGCTCCGAAAAATAGCATTTTTAGAAAGCATTTTACACACACTACGTCATGCTTGCCCTCAGTATGAGAAGTATGACATTGGAATTTCTAAAGAGCTCCGAGAAAAAAAGGGTAATGGAGAGAGCACTTGGCACATTAAGTCATGCTTACCTTCAGTAAGGAGAGTATGACAACCGATATCAGAGTAAAGGGTCCGTGTTGGGACCGAACTCATGTGAGTAGGTTCGGGGTACGTAGCACGCTGCCTGCGTGGTAGGGGAAACTGGGTGGGAACAAGCTAATGTTAATTTTTTACAATATTCCCCCACTCGGCGAAAAACTTCTAGACGACAGAGACAAAAATACATTGTAAGTACACTCGTACCTTCTATTTGTTTAGTGATCGTCAAAAACCGGGAGGAGTAATTCTGCGTGTCCGAGATGTCTCGTGTGAGACCAGAGATCCTTTAACAGGCGGGTACACCTGAAAGATAAGGATTGGGTAAGTGCTTAGAGAAGCTGTGGAACCTCCAGTCATCGGTTTAGTAACCGATAGGGTATGCAATGGTCTCGGAGCGCGGGAGTGTTATCATACCTTGTTATTTTCGAACTCCCTCTTGAGGTTCCCGGTGCCGTTCTCCGAGTGACGGTCACGTGACGGGAAGTGCTCGCCGGTTAAATACCGGAAGTCTGTCGTCTACTGTCTAAAAATACACTAGAGCGTGTGTATTTATTTCCCCTCTCGAAAACGGAACAAAACTCGTCTTGAAAAAGAAGAGTTACTACTATTTCTCGTGAAGAGTGTTGAATTGCGAAAATAGTGTTTAGAAAGCGTAATCGTTATGGAAGCTCAGTCCATCTAATTGCGAATTGAGCTACAGGGTAACAGTTTATAGGCAGCGTGAACGCCATGTGAGCTCTGTGCATCTAAATGCGAATTGAGCTACAAGGTAACAGTTATAGGCAGTGTGGACGCCATGTGAGCGCTGTGGATATAAATGCCATTCGAGCCTAAAAGTGGTAGTTATTCAAATGGTGTGACATTCTTGTATTTGGGATGTCAGGGAGCTGTAGGTTACCGTTCATGGTATGTTCACCATGACGTTTGTATAGGGAGGTTATGAACACAGTTTAGATTGCTGGCAAAGTGCACATACTAGGTAATCTGTCAGGATGGTGTGTGGACCATGTACAACAATTAGTGGGGCAATTTAACATAACATAATGCACATTGAATCGGTATACCTTGATGGATGTTTGCTATTCATGTAAAAAGCCTGAGAAACAGGGAGAACTGTACATATTACATCTGTATATAGGTGTCGCTGAGTGTAGTTCACTACTCCTGTGTAATACAAGGGAAGAAAAATATTGATTCAGAATATTTTAGAATAAACAAAAGTCTGTTAGCCCAGGAAGTATTGTAACTCGGGATCATAATTAAGCCCGAATTCGATACTCCGTAGGCGCATGATCCAGGTTGCTTCTTTCTGTCTTAGAGTTAGTTCACGGTTACCACCTCTGATATGGGCGGCCACCGTTTCAATTCCGTAGAAAGACACACAAAAGTCTTCTGTGTTAGTTTGACACTTGGCTACATGAAGGGCTACGGGATATCTTGCATCTTGTTTCTGAATGGCTCTTATATGTTCAGACATCCTGTCCTTAAGCATCCTGATGGTGCTTCCTACATATTTTTTACCACATCGACATTCTATCACGTAAATGACATATTTTGTGGTGCAGTTGATGTTGACTCTGATGTTATAACTTTCTTGTTTAGGTCCTTGGAAATGTCTAGTTTTGTGCTTAGCCCATTTGCACATTGTGCAGAAACCACATTTGAAAAACCCATTGCTGCGTTGGGTTAGCCAGTTAGGGGCCATGTCTGCTTGCGTGACAGTAGGGCTGAGTCTGTTTTTTAGAGTTCTCCCTTTGCGGAAAGTTATTTGTGGAGTGACTGGGATCAGTTCTCCCAGTACCGCGTCTTCCTTTAGCAGACCCCAATGTTTGGTGATGCTTCTTCTGACTAAATTGTGTAGTCCATTGAACTCAGTAATCATTCTAATGTTAGTGTCTTTGTTCCGTTTGGGGTTAGTGATTCTGAGAGTATCTGATCTCTTTATCTTTGAGAGTCTCTTTTTTGCTGTAGAGAGTGTGGTTTTTTGATAACCACGTTTCGCAAATCTGGACTCCATATCCTTGACCGTTGATTCAAGATCTGCGTCATCACTGCAGTTGCGCCTGGCGCGCAGAAATTCTCCGAAAGGAATCGACTTAATTTGGTGAGGAGGATGAAAACTGTCTGCACGGAGTATGGCGTTGCAGGAAGTCGGTTTTCTGTACAGTTTACTCTCTAGTTTGTTGTTCCTGACATAGAGTTCCAGATCTAGGAATTCTATGTTCGTTTTGCTGGATTTCATAGTAAAACTGAGCTCCCAGTTATTTTGGTTGAGATGATCAGCAAATTGTTGTAGTAGGTCATCCGTCCCCGTCCACAACAAAAAGCAGTCGTCTATATAGCGACCCCAAAACAGAATGGAATCTGTATACATACTTCCATGGGTGCCCCAAATATGATCAGCCTCGAATGCACCCATGAAGAGGTTGGCGAAGGATGGAGAGAATTTAGAGCCCATGGCTACACCCCGTTTCTGTTGAAACCATTGTTTGTGGAAAATAAAGTAATTGTTCTCGAGGATCAGTGTCATCATGGAAATCAGCATTTGAGTATGTGCCCATAAGGACGCTGGTCTGTTAGATAGCACGCGGGTAATTTCTTTTAGGCCTAGAGTAGGATTGATACTGGTGTAGAGTGCTACAACGTCCATGGTCACTAGGGTAGTATTGGGTTGCCACTCCAGGTCGCTCAACAGGCTCAATATGTGTTTCGAATCCTGAATATACGAGGGAAGATTTCTGACTAGTGGACCTAGAAACACGTCCACATATTCCGCCAGTCTTTCGGTAGGCCCCCCTATACCAGAGACGATAGGTCTACCTGGAGGGAATGGGAGATCCTTGTGAATTTTGGGGAGGGTATAGAGCCAAGGGTACGTGGGTTTGTTAACTTTTAGGTAGAGAAATTCGTCATCATTTAATAGACCATCTTCTTTCCATTTGTGTAAATGGTCGTTGATGGTCACAGTAAGTGGACCCATGGGGTTACAGGCAAGTGGTTCGTAGCAAGTGGGATCTGCTAACTGGCTTAGTATTTCATTGTTATAGTCCTCAGTGTTCATAACCACGATATTTCCTCCTTTATCTGCCTCTCGAATAACGATGGCGGGAGTCTGTATGAGTGTTTTAAGAGCATAACGTTCTCCTTTGGTTAAGTTATCCTTAAAAGTAAATGTCTCATTCAGTTTGTTAATGTTAATTTTGTCAAGGTCTTCCAGAACCCGTTTGTGGAAATTGTCAATTTTGTTACCGCCCGGAAGAGTGGGAATCCAGGTGGATTTATTTCTGAGACCACTTACAGTCCCAAGGTCTGTGTCTATGTTGAGATCTTGTAAAAGTTGCTCCATTTCTATGGGGCTATCCTCTCGTTCAGTGATAGACAACAATAGGTGAGTTGCTTGTACATCCTTTATTGTGAGCTCATCATGCATTACATCATCAGGGATATTCAAAACATTTCTGTTAGTGCAAGTTTTACCGGCAAAGTGTTTTTTTATTTTGAGGTTGCGGACAAATTTAAAGAGATCGATCTTAGTTTGACAGATGTCTCCTGTGGAGTATGGATTAAAATTAAGGCCTTTAGAGAGTAGTTTGTTCATATCTGGGGATAAGGAGAAAGCCGATAGATTAATTACTTGTACATCATTGTTGACGCTAGCTACTTCCTCGTTGACCCTGATCTTAGTTTTCTGCGGTAATCTTCGTTTGCCTCCTCTACTACCTCTGTGGGTTTTTGATTTGGTATACCCCTTTGTGGTTGAGTCCTGCTCCCTTTGCGGATCCGTGTCACCTCCACTAAAAAAGGGAGACTAGCGGCATCCGGAAGGCCACTTAGGTCTTGACCTGGTGCATTTATGCCTACACTGTTCAAAGACGTGTTGCTGGAGGACATCTCAACCAAAATAACTGGGAGCTCAGTTTTACTATGAAATCCAGCAAAACGAACATAGAATTCCTAGATCTGGAACTCTATGTCAGGAACAACAAACTAGAGAGTAAACTGTACAGAAAACCGACTTCCTGCAACGCCATACTCCGTGCAGACAGTTTTCATCCTCCTCACCAAATTAAGTCGATTCCTTTCGGAGAATTTCTGCGCGCCAGGCGCAACTGCAGTGATGACGCAGATCTTGAATCAACGGTCAAGGATATGGAGTCCAGATTTGCGAAACGTGGTTATCAAAAAACCACACTCTCTACAGCAAAAAAGAGACTCTCAAAGATAAAGAGATCAGATACTCTCAGAATCACTAACCCCAAACGGAACAAAGACACTAACATTAGAATGATTACTGAGTTCAATGGACTACACAATTTAGTCAGAAGAAGCATCACCAAACATTGGGGTCTGCTAAAGGAAGACGCGGTACTGGGAGAACTGATCCCAGTCACTCCACAAATAACTTTCCGCAAAGGGAGAACTCTAAAAAACAGACTCAGCCCTACTGTCACGCAAGCAGACATGGCCCCTAACTGGCTAACCCAACGCAGCAATGGGTTTTTCAAATGTGGTTTCTGCACAATGTGCAAATGGGCTAAGCACAAAACTAGACATTTCCAAGGACCTAAACAAGAAAGTTATAACATCAGAGTCAACATCAACTGCACCACAAAATATGTCATTTACGTGATAGAATGTCGATGTGGTAAAAAATATGTAGGAAGCACCATCAGGATGCTTAAGGACAGGATGTCTGAACATATAAGAGCCATTCAGAAACAAGATGCAAGATATCCCGTAGCCCTTCATGTAGCCAAGTGTCAAACTAACACAGAAGACTTTTGTGTGTCTTTCTACGGAATTGAAACGGTGGCCGCCCATATCAGAGGTGGTAACCGTGAACTAACTCTAAGACAGAAAGAAGCAACCTGGATCATGCGCCTACGGAGTATCGAATTCGGGCTTAATTATGATCCCGAGTTACAATACTTCCTGGGCTAACAGACTTTTGTTTATTCTAAAATATTCTGAATCAATATTTTTCTTCCCTTGTATTACACAGGAGTAGTGAACTACACTCAGCGACACCTATATACAGATGTAATATGTACAGTTCTCCCTGTTTCTCAGGCTTTTTACATGAATAGCAAACATCCATCAAGGTATACCGATTCAATGTGCATTATGTTATGTTAAATTGCCCCACTAATTGTTGTACATGGTCCACACACCATCCTGACAGATTACCTAGTATGTGCACTTTGCCAGCAATCTAAACTGTGTTCATAACCTCCCTATACAAACGTCATGGTGAACATACCATGAACGGTAACCTACAGCTCCCTGACATCCCAAATACAAGAATGTCACACCATTTGAATAACTACCACTTTTAGGCTCGAATGGCATTTATATCCACAGCGCTCACATGGCGTCCACACTGCCTATAACTGTTACCTTGTAGCTCAATTCGCATTTAGATGCACAGAGCTCACATGGCGTTCACGCTGCCTATAAACTGTTACCCTGTAGCTCAATTCGCAATTAGATGGACTGAGCTTCCATAACGATTACGCTTTCTAAACACTATTTTCGCAATTCAACACTCTTCACGAGAAATAGTAGTAACTCTTCTTTTTCAAGACGAGTTTTGTTCCGTTTTCGAGAGGGGAAATAAATACACACGCTCTAGTGTATTTTTAGACAGTAGACGACAGACTTCCGGTATTTAACCGGCGAGCACTTCCCGTCACGTGACCGTCACTCGGAGAACGGCACCGGGAACCTCAAGAGGGAGTTCGAAAATAACAAGGTATGATAACACTCCCGCGCTCCGAGACCATTGCATACCCTATCGGTTACTAAACCGATGACTGGAGGTTCCACAGCTTCTCTAAGCACTTACCCAATCCTTATCTTTCAGGTGTACCCGCCTGTTAAAGGATCTCTGGTCTCACACGAGACATCTCGGACACGCAGAATTACTCCTCCCGGTTTTTGACGATCACTAAACAAATAGAAGGTACGAGTGTACTTACAATGTATTTTTGTCTCTGTCGTCTAGAAGTTTTTCGCCGAGTGGGGGAATATTGTAAAAAATTAACATTAGCTTGTTCCCACCCAGTTTCCCCTACCACGCAGGCAGCGTGCTACGTACCCCGAACCTACTCACATGAGTTCGGTCCCAACACGGACCCTTTACTCTGATATCGGTTGTCATACTCTCCTTACTGAAGGTAAGCATGACTTAATGTGCCAAGTGCTCTCTCCATTACCCTTTTTTTCTCGGAGCTCTTTAGAAATTCCAATGTCATACTTCTCATACTGAGGGCAAGCATGACGTAGTGTGTGTAAAATGCTTTCTAAAAATGCTATTTTTCGGAGCTGATCAGAATCCTTAATGTTTCCAGAAACTAGAGGTATTTCTATTTAATATAAGTTCCTCCTTCGCCTTCCTGCCCACTTACTCCTCCTTGTGACCCTTACAAATGTATCCAGTCCCCTCACGGATGGTAGTCACTCATGCCCTCCTTATACACACATGTAGGTCTTTTCTTCTATCGTGATAACACATAATGCTGAACTATCCAGGCTAACCCATTATAGCTCACAACTATACCAAACATAGACACGATGGCCATGAGATACGCAATACATCTCCTTACTTAACTCGTATTTTCGACATAACGAAGCAACTATGTTCCTACAAAGAGCAAAATATGTATTGCGTGAATTGTATAATTTAGATTTATGCGCATGAATACTCATGTCACATGGGATTACCGCCCTTTCAACCACAATCACACTTTTTCACCATACCATTACACTCTCTCTACGGTAAAGGTTTAGACCTAATATGTTTCACCTTTTCAATGTCTACAATCCAGTGTTCAGTCATACAATTGCACCACAAAGTAATAAAAGATATCTAGACTTGTCACTATATTCTCACTAAAACCACAGGTACACGTCACTACTCACTGAGTCACTTTGATAGCGAACATGTCACCGTTACACTAAGTCACCATTAGCATGTCCACTTTTCACTTTGGCTAGTCACCAACCATCGACATTCATGATTTGAATCCATGGCAAATGCACCTTTTTATGTTTCTCGTCCAGCCCTGAAGATTCGCAGTTGTTCCCTGCGATGAAACACGTGTTGGCATTCACAAAGGAACAATAAACCCATGATTGAATATCAAGGACGGAACCTTTTTTCTTTCTTTCTCGGAACTGTTGTACCTGAACCTGGAGTAACGGATTCTCAAAAAACAATTCCTAAAGTGTGGTTGCATACTGAATGAAAGTGCTTTCTATATATATGTCATTTCTCCAAATATCTCATACACTTGTATAGCGCAGGGGCATTGCTGTGTTTATGTTATTTGTGTGGATCCTCCAGATCCAACTTTGAGCGGTTAAGTGAGATTACCGCCCGCCCTTTTGCCTGTACCCACTACCTTAAGGTGCTCTCAACCGTGCGGACACACTGGTGTGCGCCTATTTCCCTGGTTGGTTCAAAAATCTCCTTGTTGTTTTACTTATACTGTTTACCAGGACAGGCTGCCCCCCGCCAGCACAACCTTACTTCTATTCACAATAGGAACTCTCTGATTAAACTACCTTTGCTGCACACCCACACTTTCTCTACCACAAACATGGATAGAGACAAGATAGCAACTGACCTTTTTGAGAATCTTGCTAAAGGCGTACCTACCTATACGGCTGCAGCCAACTCTGGTCCCCCTAGAACAGAGGGCCTTAAAGACAAATTCAAAAGACTAGAAAAGCTAAAAAAACTAGAAAACTCCCGATGGTGGGATGCTAGAACTTTGAAACAATACATGCGAGTCAAACAGATACCTAGAGGCCTGCGCTCCAACATCTTCCCTACTTACGATGATCTTGACATAGACCTCCTTAAAAAATGGGAGGATTCTGTCACCAATAACTCATTTTGCCTAATGGATATCCTGATAGAAAGCGCAGACCGTAAATCCAACCAACTGCTAGGAGAGATCGCTACACTAGAGCAAGAGATCAAAGACCTCAACCTACCAGAACCCACATGTAAAAACTATGCTATTTTAGATGATGTCCTACTCAAACACCAGGATGATATTAAAACCAGAAAAGCGAGACAAATTAAAAGAGACGACGCAGACTACCGCAATGGTAGAATCTTCACCTATGATCGCAAGTATGATGCAATGATCCAGCCTGATAACTCCAAAAAATCCGGAGAGAATATATCTGCCCCTAGCTCTGTGTCCTCCAGCAACACGTCTTTGAACAGTGTAGGCATAAATGCACCAGGTCAAGACCTAAGTGGCCTTCCGGATGCCGCTAGTCTCCCTTTTTTAGTGGAGGTGACACGGATCCGCAAAGGGAGCAGGACTCAACCACAAAGGGGTATACCAAATCAAAAACCCACAGAGGTAGTAGAGGAGGCAAACGAAGATTACCGCAGAAAACTAAGATCAGGGTCAACGAGGAAGTAGCTAGCGTCAACAATGATGTACAAGTAATTAATCTATCGGCTTTCTCCTTATCCCCAGATATGAACAAACTACTCTCTAAAGGCCTTAATTTTAATCCATACTCCACAGGAGACATCTGTCAAACTAAGATCGATCTCTTTAAATTTGTCCGCAACCTCAAAATAAAAAAACACTTTGCCGGTAAAACTTGCACTAACAGAAATGTTTTGAATATCCCTGATGATGTAATGCATGATGAGCTCACAATAAAGGATGTACAAGCAACTCACCTATTGTTGTCTATCACTGAACGAGAGGATAGCCCCATAGAAATGGAGCAACTTTTACAAGATCTCAACATAGACACAGACCTTGGGACTGTAAGTGGTCTCAGAAATAAATCCACCTGGATTCCCACTCTTCCGGGCGGTAACAAAATTGACAATTTCCACAAACGGGTTCTGGAAGACCTTGACAAAATTAACATTAACAAACTGAATGAGACATTTACTTTTAAGGATAACTTAACCAAAGGAGAACGTTATGCTCTTAAAACACTCATACAGACTCCCGCCATCGTTATTCGAGAGGCAGATAAAGGAGGAAATATCGTGGTTATGAACACTGAGGACTATAACAATGAAATACTAAGCCAGTTAGCAGATCCCACTTGCTACGAACCACTTGCCTGTAACCCCATGGGTCCACTTACTGTGACCATCAACGACCATTTACACAAATGGAAAGAAGATGGTCTATTAAATGATGACGAATTTCTCTACCTAAAAGTTAACAAACCCACGTACCCTTGGCTCTATACCCTCCCCAAAATTCACAAGGATCTCCCATTCCCTCCAGGTAGACCTATCGTCTCTGGTATAGGGGGGCCTACCGAAAGACTGGCGGAATATGTGGACGTGTTTCTAGGTCCACTAGTCAGAAATCTTCCCTCGTATATTCAGGATTCGAAACACATATTGAGCCTGTTGAGCGACCTGGAGTGGCAACCCAATACTACCCTAGTGACCATGGACGTTGTAGCACTCTACACCAGTATCAATCCTACTCTAGGCCTAAAAGAAATTACCTGCGTGCTATCTAACAGACCAGCGTCCTTATGGGCACATACTCAAATGCTGATTTCCATGATGACACTGATCCTCGAGAACAATTACTTTATTTTCCACAAACAATGGTTTCAACAGAAACGGGGTGTAGCCATGGGCTCTAAATTCTCTCCATCCTTCGCCAACCTCTTCATGGGTGCATTCGAGGCTGATCATATTTGGGGCACCCATGGAAGTATGTATACAGATTCCATTCTGTTTTGGGGTCGCTATATAGACGACTGCTTTTTGTTGTGGACGGGGACGGATGACCTACTACAACAATTTGCTGATCATCTCAACCAAAATAACTGGGAGCTCAGTTTTACTATGAAATCCAGCAAAACGAACATAGAATTCCTAGATCTGGAACTCTATGTCAGGAACAACAAACTAGAGAGTAAACTGTACAGAAAACCGACTTCCTGCAACGCCATACTCCGTGCAGACAGTTTTCATCCTCCTCACCAAATTAAGTCGATTCCTTTCGGAGAATTTCTGCGCGCCAGGCGCAACTGCAGTGATGACGCAGATCTTGAATCAACGGTCAAGGATATGGAGTCCAGATTTGCGAAACGTGGTTATCAAAAAACCACACTCTCTACAGCAAAAAAGAGACTCTCAAAGATAAAGAGATCAGATACTCTCAGAATCACTAACCCCAAACGGAACAAAGACACTAACATTAGAATGATTACTGAGTTCAATGGACTACACAATTTAGTCAGAAGAAGCATCACCAAACATTGGGGTCTGCTAAAGGAAGACGCGGTACTGGGAGAACTGATCCCAGTCACTCCACAAATAACTTTCCGCAAAGGGAGAACTCTAAAAAACAGACTCAGCCCTACTGTCACGCAAGCAGACATGGCCCCTAACTGGCTAACCCAACGCAGCAATGGGTTTTTCAAATGTGGTTTCTGCACAATGTGCAAATGGGCTAAGCACAAAACTAGACATTTCCAAGGACCTAAACAAGAAAGTTATAACATCAGAGTCAACATCAACTGCACCACAAAATATGTCATTTACGTGATAGAATGTCGATGTGGTAAAAAATATGTAGGAAGCACCATCAGGATGCTTAAGGACAGGATGTCTGAACATATAAGAGCCATTCAGAAACAAGATGCAAGATATCCCGTAGCCCTTCATGTAGCCAAGTGTCAAACTAACACAGAAGACTTTTGTGTGTCTTTCTACGGAATTGAAACGGTGGCCGCCCATATCAGAGGTGGTAACCGTGAACTAACTCTAAGACAGAAAGAAGCAACCTGGATCATGCGCCTACGGAGTATCGAATTCGGGCTTAATTATGATCCCGAGTTACAATACTTCCTGGGCTAACAGACTTTTGTTTATTCTAAAATATTCTGAATCAATATTTTTCTTCCCTTGTATTACACAGGAGTAGTGAACTACACTCAGCGACACCTATATACAGATGTAATATGTACAGTTCTCCCTGTTTCTCAGGCTTTTTACATGAATAGCAAACATCCATCAAGGTATACCGATTCAATGTGCATTATGTTATGTTAAATTGCCCCACTAATTGTTGTACATGGTCCACACACCATCCTGACAGATTACCTAGTATGTGCACTTTGCCAGCAATCTAAACTGTGTTCATAACCTCCCTATACAAACGTCATGGTGAACATACCATGAACGGTAACCTACAGCTCCCTGACATCCCAAATACAAGAATGTCACACCATTTGAATAACTACCACTTTTAGGCTCGAATGGCATTTATATCCACAGCGCTCACATGGCGTCCACACTGCCTATAACTGTTACCTTGTAGCTCAATTCGCATTTAGATGCACAGAGCTCACATGGCGTTCACGCTGCCTATAAACTGTTACCCTGTAGCTCAATTCGCAATTAGATGGACTGAGCTTCCATAACGATTACGCTTTCTAAACACTATTTTCGCAATTCAACACTCTTCACGAGAAATAGTAGTAACTCTTCTTTTTCAAGACGAGTTTTGTTCCGTTTTCGAGAGGGGAAATAAATACACACGCTCTAGTGTATTTTTAGACAGTAGACGACAGACTTCCGGTATTTAACCGGCGAGCACTTCCCGTCACGTGACCGTCACTCGGAGAACGGCACCGGGAACCTCAAGAGGGAGTTCGAAAATAACAAGGTATGATAACACTCCCGCGCTCCGAGACCATTGCATACCCTATCGGTTACTAAACCGATGACTGGAGGTTCCACAGCTTCTCTAAGCACTTACCCAATCCTTATCTTTCAGGTGTACCCGCCTGTTAAAGGATCTCTGGTCTCACACGAGACATCTCGGACACGCAGAATTACTCCTCCCGGTTTTTGACGATCACTAAACAAATAGAAGGTACGAGTGTACTTACAATGTATTTTTGTCTCTGTCGTCTAGAAGTTTTTCGCCGAGTGGGGGAATATTGTAAAAAATTAACATTAGCTTGTTCCCACCCAGTTTCCCCTACCACGCAGGCAGCGTGCTACGTACCCCGAACCTACTCACATGAGTTCGGTCCCAACACGGACCCTTTACTCTGATATCGGTTGTCATACTCTCCTTACTGAAGGTAAGCATGACTTAATGTGCCAAGTGCTCTCTCCATTACCCTTTTTTTCTCGGAGCTCTTTAGAAATTCCAATGTCATACTTCTCATACTGAGGGCAAGCATGACGTAGTGTGTGTAAAATGCTTTCTAAAAATGCTATTTTTCGGAGCTGATCAGAATCCTTAATGTTTCCAGAAACTAGAGGTATTTGTATTTAATATAAGTTCCTCCTTCGCCTTCCTGCCCACTTACTCCTCCTTGTGACCCTTACAAATGTATCCAGTCCCCTCACGGATGGTAGTCACTCATGCCCTCCTTATACACACATGTAGGTCTTTTCTTCTATCGTGATAACACATAATGCTGAACTATCCAGGCTAACCCATTATAGCTCACAACTATACCAAACATAGACACGATGGCCATGAGATACGCAATACATCTCCTTACTTAACTCGTATTTTCGACATAACGAAGCAACTATGTTCCTACAAAGAGCAAAATATGTATTGCGTGAATTGTATAATTTAGATTTATGCGCATGAATACTCATGTCACATGGGATTACCGCCCTTTCAACCACAATCACACTTTTTCACCATACCATTACACTCTCTCTACGGTAAAGGTTTAGACCTAATATGTTTCACCTTTTCAATGTCTACAATCCAGTGTTCAGTCATACAATTGCACCACAAAGTAATAAAAGATATCTAGACTTGTCACTATATTCTCACTAAAACCACAGGTACACGTCACTACTCACTGAGTCACTTTGATAGCGAACATGTCACCGTTACACTAAGTCACCATTAGCATGTCCACTTTTCACTTTGGCTAGTCACCAACCATCGACATTCATGATTTGAATCCATGGCAAATGCACCTTTTTATG
Organism: Lissotriton vulgaris; assembly: GCF_964263255.1. Taxonomy (NCBI): domain Eukaryota; kingdom Metazoa; phylum Chordata; class Amphibia; order Caudata; family Salamandridae; genus Lissotriton; species Lissotriton vulgaris. The sequence goes on from NC_141691.1 coordinate 1,735,300,177, forward strand.
TTTCTCGTCCAGCCCTGAAGATTCGCAGTTGTTCCCTGCGATGAAACACGTGTTGGCATTCACAAAGGAACAATAAACCCATGATTGAATATCAAGGACGGAACTTTTTTCTTTCTTTCTCGGAACTGTTGTACCTGAACCTGGAGTAACGGATTCTCAAAAAACAATTCCTAAAGTGTGGTTGCATACTGAATGAAAGTGCTTTCTATATATATGTCATTTCTCCAAATATCTCATACACTTGTATAGCGCAGGGGCATTGCTGTGTTTATGTTATTTGTGTGGATCCTCCAGATCCAACTTTGAGCGGTTAAGTGAGATTACCGCCCGCCCTTTTGCCTGTACCCACTACCTTAAGGTGCTCTCAACCGTGCGGACACACTGGTGTGCGCCTATTTCCCTGGTTGGTTCAAAAATCTCCTTGTTGTTTTACTTATACGTCTCTGTACAGAGTCAGAAGTAGGAGTCTTAATTAAAGTTTTATAGAAGGGAGACAGAATGTTAGAGACAGAATCAGTGATTCTTCGACGAACAGAAAGCGGAGTCATAATACTAGCAGATGTAGAGAACACAGTAGCAGTTGGAACAGATAGCACAGGGACAGTTGGAGTATCAGGTAAGGTAGCTTGTGAAACAGTAGGTGTAAGCGATACAGGTATAGGCAAAGAAGTCGGCAACCCAGGAAGAGGGGGTGCTGAAGGAACATTCACATTAACCACAGGAAGTACAGGAGCTTGATTCTGAGGGGCAGGAGCAGGAATACCAGGTTGTCCAGCAACCGGCAATTGAACATTCGGTACAGGCGGAGTCGTAGTACCCTGTGCATATGGTGGGGGTGACCGTAACAAGTAAGACAACAGAGGATCGTTTTCAGGGTCCTCTACTATCTTAGTTGTACTCGATGGCAAGGCAGGGTAGCACTTGTCTATCGCTAAATTACGCTCTCTAGTAGCTATCTCTATTGCCTTCTCAGACTCGTTGAGTTGCAGCTGTTTAGCCGCCTGTTCTAAAGTCAACTCTTGCTCTTTCTGTTCTTTCTTCAACCTTTTAATTTCTCTCTGTTTAGATTCTTTTCGCCAGTAACGGAAAGAATCAAACATTGCCGGCCGGGCTTTCTTTTTAAACAATTTCATTTCTAGATTGTCAAGAACTTCAGGTTCAAAACTACCATGCAGTGGCCAACTAAGGACACCGTCTTTTTCAGTATATCGGACCCACACCTCATTATAAGATATAGGACCCACACCATGCTTACAATAAAGATCGTATAGAGGAGTTCCAATCGGAGGAACCAGACATGAGTCCTCCAACCGGGAATCACTGTTGCAACCAAAACACGACAACATACAATTTTTCCGACTTACCATTTCGTAATCCGGAACACAGAACGAACAAAAACACAAACAAAAGTGTGCACTCGAACCAAGAACTTAGGCCTACCAAAAGCGAACGAATGTATCGATACCCAAACTAAACCAATAGATTATCGTAACCAGAACAACCAGTGATAATCTTACGAAACCAAACCAAACCAAGAACTAAAAGGATTTTAACAACCCTTACGAAGTAACCAACTAGCAACCACTAAATACTTAACTGAGGCACTGAAGACGTCACCAAGGAGAAACCCGTCACGTCTCGCCGTACTAAGGACTGCACCTCGGGTCCAAGACAGGGCGACGGTCAAGGCAACGGACCACTGCAGCCGTCCTGAACGGGAACCCTCGTGGAAGAGAACGTCGGGCCACTTTTGCGATATGCCGGGATCGATGAAGTGGGGCGCCTCCCTCAGGAATCTTCACACGAAGCTTCTCGAACTCTTCAGGCTTTAGGACCGGTACCGAATGACGTCGCCCCATGTTGGGCGCCAATTGGAGTTCTGGACTTTTTTGGTTCCGTCCAGAGGTGTCAGGGATAACACCCGAAGACCCCGGAGTTCTACCTGTCTCGGTGCACAAATAAACAGAAACACGGGCTTCTCGATGGTGGCGTCAAAGACCAAAGGTTTATTACTGCAGGGACACAGAAGTCACAGAAACTACACACGGGCAGTGTCTAGGAGCCTGTTCGATTTGTACAAGACGGGTTGCTCCTTATATACAAAATATTAGCCTTCAGGCGAATTCTTCACAATGCTAGTACATTCCCAAACCTTTGTGTCCTAAACAATAAATATTTGGCGTTGCACAGGAATCGTTGATAATATTTGATGTCAAACATTACGAAGAGGGGTTCCCACTATTCCATCACAATTCCATGTCAACATTTCATTCAAGAGCCGGACCGCCTCATCGTAAATTTCGTTACCTCCCCCTAATAAAGGCCCAGAAGGAAAGGAGCAGAGCCAGGTGCAGAAGATAGAAAAGCAGGATAAGAGATGTTTGTGGGTCATAAATGGGCAAGGCTACCAGCTTCGGCCGCCTAATCATGATCAGGCCAACGAACACGAGAACCAGTATAGCAGGGCTGGCCTCGGGCAGAGGAGGCAGCCTTTGTCGAGTCATGCAGCTACGGCATGTTCTGTTCTAAGGTGCACGTGTCACTAGAGAGGTGAATCGCCGGCTAAGCCTACGTGTCCTTAATCGAAATGAAGTAATCAGAGGTCATTGCGTATGTGAGGGCAAGAAACACAAAATGGCTGCCATGATCTAAGATGGATGCCATGGGTAGATTGGAAATGTGTTTGTAACAGGAGTACTCTTGCTCGTAGCATAGCGAAAACACCAGGATATGCTAAATGGATCATTTGCGGTTCGCTGATATCAAAATTATGTTTTTACGACAATGTTGAAAACACAGGTTCAAATCGTCACGGAACCTCAGAGAGGCTCCTGCACCTCATACAGCAAAGATTGTTATCAATATAGACCGTGTTGCAATCCTCCCCATACGGCAACCTGGGGACGGACAGCAGCGTGAGCCGGGCTGCCTCCTGCTAGGAAACCACATGACAGATCCATGTGCTGGTGCTACACTGAAAGCGATCGCTTTTGCGATCGCAATTACAAAAAAAAAAAGTCTGCTACAAAAAAAAAGTCTGCAGTGGTACGCGCGCACGCGCCACTGCAGGCATATGCTTTGAATTATCGCGGAGCCAGCGAGGGAGAAGAGGAGGTGAAGGGGAAACGAGGGGTGGAGAGATGCACATACACGTGCCGAGAGAAACAGTGAGGTAGAAGCGCCCAGCATATGTCTTCAATTACCGCGGCCTCTGACAGCTGGTAATTGAAGAAATATGCCCTTCTGCTGCACGTGTCCGCACGGAATATGCACTAGGCGGAGCAACTCAAACGCCTATGGCCTATTGCGTGCTGGCTTGTAAAAACACAGGCATGCGAGGCCCAATTGCCATGCAGCTGCCATAAATAACGAGCAAAAATCACGAGCTTTTCTAGAATTCGTAGGTTAGATTTTCGAAGTCCTCAGAAAAGGACTCTTAAGCCACGCCCACTTTGTGGGACGTAGGCAGAGCCCTAAAAAGAACAGGAGGAATGCTAGGAAAGGGTACGGTTATGTACTTCCAGAGGGAGGTGGGGGGGTAGAAACAGCATTCCTTCATTCTATTTTTCTGTTAGTCACTTGTTAAGTTGAAAGGAACGAGGACAGGAAGAACCTGTGGGTAATATATAATATGTTGAGCTTGGGGATGGGGAGTTGGGGGGGGGGGAGGGGGGGCAGTTACATGACTTGAACTCCAAATGTCCAGGAAAATGTATACTTAAGAGGGAAGGGGTCGGAAAAATACTATTCTAACTCCCAACTCCCAACCCCCAAACATTGAAAAATTAGCAAAATTTGAAGGGTTCTGATTTACTGTTTTAAGCCAAGATTAACAAACATTGGGGCATATTTACAACGAGCTAGCAAGGACTAGCGCCACCGCAGCATCATTTTATTTTACGCAATCAAAGCCCAACACTGCTCCATATTTACAAACTGACACATTGGGCCCCATGCACCAGTTTGTAGAGGCTTGCGTCACATTATACCTGCACCAGGTATAATGTATGCAGGGTAGGCATTCCCACATTAAAAGCCATGTAGGACTGCAAAGTGAAATGTACTACTTTTCACTGTGTCAATCTACGACTTGACTGCGTTAAAATCCCTACGGCTTCTCAAACCAGGTAAAAGGATTGATGCAGGGCTTTTAACATGGGACTCTGTTCTTCTGACACATTGCTGGAGTTGTGTTAGTCTTCCAGCCAAATCCAGCAATACGCCACTTTAGCGTCAAAAGACGCGTCTGTGAATCCTTGCACCATGGAACACTGTATTGTGAATACACCGCATCAATGGCATCGCTAGGGCATTTGCCACAGGTGCAAGAAATCTGATGCATCAGTGCTGATGCCCCATTGTGTATAATCCAGAGACCTAAATACTGAAGTTCTAAATTAGGAGACGTTAGATTTACTATTCCAATCCAAGTCCAACAAATAATGGGTAAAGTGTATAAGTAGTGACATGTCAGAAAACAAACTATATGAATTAAAACGAAACCCTGAAAATTAATGTTTAAACTAAAATAATATTAAAACACTACCCACCCATTCCTCCAATAGACCCTATGACCTGTAGTATGTAAAATAATTTCAGTTTATACAACCCATGAAACATGGCATCCAAAGTTTTAACAAATTATACATTTATTAAAATTAAATGGCCAAATAAATGCAAAAATAGTAAATTTTTTATGGTATATTATATTATAGAAAAAACTGCCCACCCACAACCACAATTAAGCCACACCTCTTTAAAAAGAAATGCATACCAAAATATAGCAATTGGCATAACACAGTTTCATTTAAAATAACACACTAAAACATTTGAAAATTACAATATTAAAGCTAACTATATTAAATGCAGTAATATTTTGGTAAGCAATATTTTAATCATTGCTACCACTAACAAACATAGAAAACCACCACACATAACTTCGATTGTATGCCCTACGCAAATTTGGAAGTCACAATATTTTACCACAATATTCTATTGAAATTATATTTCCAATTAAAAATTAACACTCAATGTGCTGCTGCTTCATTGTGTGCATGCCAATGCCTTGAAGAGCTCTCCATCACAGATAGTGCTATTTGTAAATTCTGTGTGGAGCTGAGGAAGCAGATTGGTTCATTCATTGAAATGTATTTAAGGGAGAGTTGCCACTTCAGGATCGTAGTTGTTCCTCAGAAAAAAATCAGGAGCACAAGAAATGTATTTGGGCTCCTGTTCAACATTTCTCAGATAACCTCTGAGAAATGTGTTCATCTGCTCTGTGCCACTGTGGAGGAGGCAACATAATGTTATTTTCTGTTGCAAACTCACTATGACTTCAAAAGGTACCTGTTATAAGAAAACAAGGCATGGAAGATTTTAGTAAAATAATACTCTCCTGTTGCTTTTGTTATAATTATTAATATTATTACTATGATTATTGTTTTTGTTGTTGTTCCAAAGCAACAACCTATATTCTGATGGTAGGTAACCCCGGGCGTAGTGTGTATGCTGTGCTACGGGGAGGTCCACGGAGTTGAAAACAAACACTTTGGAACTCAGCTCCGCTCCGCTCCGCGCCCGCCTCTACCCCCTATAAAGAAATAAGTTAACTTTAAATAAAAAGAAACTTAAAACCACTTACCTGTGTACCGCAGTGTGTGCACACGGCCTGTGCACGCGCCCACACATGCGCATTTCTTGCGAGAAATGCCAGGCGCCTGTGCATGCGCAGTTTTCTCAAGCATTACTGGTACAGGCGAGGAAGAGGAGGAGGGCAGCTCGGGAACGCTGCTTTACACAGCTAAGTGGTTTTAAGTTTCTTTTTAACTAAGGTTAACTTATATCTTAATAGGGGTGGAGGCGGGGGCTGGCAAACTCCGATCCGCTGTGGAGTGTGCGGAGATTTGCCTTCTCCGTGTTCTCTGTGGAACGTGGAAAAGGCAAATCTCCACAAACTCCACGGGTGGAGCGGAAGTCTCCGCCCGGGGTTAATTTTTGACATCTCCAAGCAGCACCAGAAGACAAAAACCACCAAGCTATAAAATACATATTGAGTGCAGGTCCTGATTTCTGGACGCAGGTGAGATATTCACTGGATGGAGGACTGGAACTTGAAGGTAGACACTAGGGCAAAGACACATCTGGTATACACATACCAGTCTATCACAAGGAACAGTGTCAAGACTGATTTGCACATGGCTGGGTCCAAACTAGGGTGGTGTGATGAGGAAAAGAATGATGGATTAAATCCAGATCCTTTGTGACTGGGGGTGAATGATTGCATTGTACAGCATCCCGTCCATCAATTGTTTCTTTTTTCATATGTCACTCTAAGTGGAAAGGTATGCCCAGACGTGGGTCCCGTGCTCACTACACCATGGATTCAAGCTAGCCTGGCTAATGAAGGGTGATGCCCTGAAACCGGTCCCAGGATGCTTGTTTCTGGTCCAGGGAGGAACTGGCTTGGTAATTCGGGCTGGACTGTTCCCACAAGGGACAGGGTCAAGACTGATTTGCATATGTATGTGTCTAACCTGGGGTGGTGTGGAGAGCAAAATAATGATGGATTATCCCCAGATCATTGTGACTGGGGGTGAATGTTTGCATTGTCTAGCATTTCGTTCATCAATTGTTTCTTTTGCATATGTCGCCCTAAGTGGGAAGGGTATGCCTAAATGTGGGTCCCATGCTCACTACACCATTGGATTCAAGCTAGCCTGGCTGATGAAGGGTGATGCCCTGAAACCGGTCCCAGGATGCTTTTTACCGGTCCCGGGAGGACCTGGCTTGGCAGTTCGGATGGGCTGTTCCCACAAGGAACAGGGTCAAGACTGATTTGCATATGACTGGGTCCACACTGGGTGGTTTGGTGAGCAAAAGAATGATTGGTTAAACCCAGATCCTTGTGGCTGAGGGTGAATGGTTGCATTGTCTAACATTCCATCCATCAATTGTTTCTTTTGCATATGTCGCCCTAAGTGGGAAGGGTATGCCTAGATGTGGGTCCCGTGCTCACTACACTACTGGATTCAAGCTAGCCTGGCTGATGAAGGGTGGTGCCCTAAAACAGTTCCCAGGATGTTTTTTTCCGGTCCAGGGACGACCTGGCTTGGCAGTTCGGGTTGGACTATTCCCACAAGGAAGTGGGTCAAGACTGATTTGCATATGGCTGGGCCCAAACTGGGGTGGTGTGGTGAGCAAAATAATGCTAGATTATACCCAGATCTTTGTGACTGGGGGGAATGTTTGCATTGTCCAGCATTCCGTCTATCAATTATTTCTTTTTCTATTATATAACTGCCAAACAGCTTATTCTATTGTCTCCGTGGAAGTCTGGGTTCACCAGCTTCTCATAAAAGAGAGGCAGCTGTAGTCATGCCGGCCACTGCCATACCTTTTTTCACGTTATGTGTATTTGCAAAGCGCACTATCCCCTGTGAGGGTATCCTTGTGCTGAGCAGGTGTTTGTGCCTGGCCATGCCGATACTAGGTTGGTTAATTGGAAAGCAAGGTCTTCAGCTTATTGCGGAACTTTAGGAGCCATGTAAGAGAATGCTGGTCTTCCTGATCTAATTCTTTATATGCTTTGGATTTGAGTAAGTTGGAGTCCTGTGGAGCAGAAGTGTTTTTGGAAGGAGATGTGACTGTATAGGTAGGTGGGATCTGAGTTGTGTAGTGACTTGAATGTGTGTGTGAGGAGTTTGAATTAGGTGTGCTTGTGTATCGGGAGCTTGGTTAGTTTCCTGAGGTGTGGTATGATGTGAGTTCTGTGGGAAATGTTGAGGATGAGTCTAGCTGCTGAGTTCTGGAGGTTTTGTAGTCTTCTAGTGAGTTGCTTGGTGATGCCCAAGTAGAGCGTGTTTCCATAGCCCAACTTGCTTGCGACTAGGGAATGAGTGACGATTTTTCTAGTGTTGCCAATTCTTGTCAATCTAACAGGCTAATATAAAAAATAAAAACACAAAATAGGATTAAAAAAATTAAGGCAATTTAGTAATAATTGATGAACACAGTAATAAGAATATAAACTAATATAAATGCTGCATCACATGAATAACTTATCCTGTCTCCAAATAAACATCATTAGGAATTTTAATGTGATGTTGCATAAGAAAAATTACTTTCTATACTTGTGCTCACATACCCCATCACTGCATGTCCGTATGGCTGCAACAGTTCTTCTCACTTCCGACTCGGTGGTCTCCTGAGTAGGCTCCAATTCATTCCCCTTTGTAGAGTGCTGAAACTCACAAGTTAGTAATGTGTTATTTTACCTTTAAAGCTGCGCCATATTTGAACATATTCCCAGATTACAACAACGATACATCTTCATTGATTCACCATCCAACATACCCTGATGGAGACCAATGCAAGCTGATTCTCATCATGTGACATGATAACACCACAGCCATTGAAAGAATACACCCTGATAGTGTATCTCGCAGTACTATCAGGAAACAGCGGAATAGGACATGCACAGCCAATGACATCATTTAAAGCCTACACCAAGACGGTTCTGGCCACTGAATGGCATTGAGCACTGAGCGCCATCACGAAGTTGATAGAGTTGCTCTCTCCTCCTCACATGTGCAGGTAACAGTTGCTCTATCTGCACAACTTCGCCCATTGCAGATCAGGACAGCCTAACCACTCTAATGGCCACCCAAAGTCTGGCAAGATTTTTTGCTAGCTATTTTGGGTTCAGTGTTCAGCGACTCTAAAAAGAAACCCCCCCCCCCCCTCATCTCCATTTGTCTCTTTCTCTTTCTCTATTTACCCCAGCTTCCTTCTTATCATCCCTATCTCTTCTCTGTTGTGCCAATACATTCCCTCGGCCCTCCTTCTCGCCCCCACCGTCTTCTCCACACCTCTCTCTATCAAATTACTTCCCGCAATTTCTCTCAAACCAATTCCTTCCCCCCTATCCGTCCTGCTCAACCTGTGTTTCTTACCCATCATATCCTCATGCCCTCTCCTTTTCTTTCTCCACCATTCCTTCTACCTCTTCCTCCCTCATCCTATAGATCACTTTTTAATTAGTCCCAACCCACGACAGCCTAGGACATTGTGCTTGTAGCACACCCACCCAGGGCGGGGCACTATTTGGAAGTTTCCCTGCCGCTCATCAGATGCTCCAACATTGTGTATTTTTAAACCCTTTCAAAATATTGATTGATAGTTTCAAAATAAAAGGCTGTGCCTCACCTCATGAAAGAAGCTTGAAGAGAGTTGGGGTATAACAATAAATGTGCTGTGCTGAAAATCCGCTTTTCTGAAAGGAGTGCACAGTCTGCACTTCTGCTGCCCAGGAACTAGGCGACTCTACTTAACCCAAGCTATTTATCACAAAGCATCGAAACAATAAAAGCAAGATGACTTTACTAAACGTACTCAGCAATACATGTGAATTAAATACATGCAATGGAAAGCCTTTGATAGAAAAAAAATAGTGCTTTCAGGCAGGAGGAGTTTTACTTACACAAAATGTTGTATTACATTTGATTAAGTCCTCTGTTAGCAGAGTTCTCCAGCTACAGACAGAATACATATTTGCCAGTAAACTGTTCAAGTGATAGGTCAAGAGATATATTTTGGGGGAAACATCTTTATGCTCAGTGAGTAAGAGGTACAGACAAAACCAATAGGTATAGCCTGCATTTTCTGCCATTAAGCAGACCTATTGGTTTTGCCATTGTTTGTTGGATTTAATTACTGGAGGATTTCGATGCAAAGTTGAGTGGTGCGCCTGGGCGATAACTTGCGTAAAGGATACACTTTCAGGGGAATGAACAAAGAATCTCCTACCTCAGGGAAAAGAGAAGTATTTAAAAAAGTGAAATTAAAATAATAAGAAAATTACCATCTTATCCTTCGGAGAAATTATAAATAGAAGGGAGTGATCGGTTATACATATAGAATGAGGCAGATGATGTATGTTTAATTGATGTTATATTACGTTTTTGTTTGTTAAGGGTGCTGGTAACATTCTTATTTAGTTGATAATTCAGAATTTTCTTCAAAAACCCACACAATTTAGTATGTCAAAAGGCGCAGTAGATGCGAAAAAATAGGCAACCTAATAACTTTCAAAATTAGTTTCCATGACTGTCATTGACAACATTCGTGAGCTCATGAGCTATCAAGAGGCACACAGCTTTAGAATTAATTAGGTTCAGCACTGCAAGAATGGTAATATGAATATATGAAAATATAACAGGAACATAATTAGCATTTCATGAATGTAGTTCAGCAGATAAAGATATTTAAAAATATTTGTCTATGTCACTATGTTCCCCTGAAGTTTAGTCCTTTTGACCCTTTCAAATGCTTTGTGAAATTTCATTTGAATTAGATATTCCAGAGGACTCCATTATGTGCCTGTATTTTAGATGTCAGAATTTATTCAGATACTGAAAAAGATAATCTGGCTGTGCATAATTCGCTGTACAGGAGTTACTGATTAATTGTACAGTCAGGCATTGGTCCTCCGTATGTAAGGAAGTTGCAAGTAAATCCCATGGGTAGCTGTGATACTGAATTTATATATGTGGAATAAGCCTTGGTATTCTAGCATAGCACAATGTGTAAATTAAAAAACAGTTTTATTTTTAATTACTTGTTTAATGTTTTGAAGGACAATAGAGAATGACAATACTACAATATCCTAATATTTCATGAAAGAACCTCAGGACCTGATTTTGAGTTTGCAGACGGACCATCGTTCCTTCATCATGGAGGGAGAGATCTCTCTTTCAGGCTGACAGATTTCCGTCCATCACATTTGGAGCTTGGCTTTATGGTCTGCAATCTGTCATGATGGACAGCCTGTTCGTTGATTCTCATTCCTCCTGTCAGGATTCCTGCCACAGCTCACCTCTCTTGACTATCACAATATACCGGCATGACTCATATCATTCCTAACAGCACTTATGAATTAACAAATGTGTTGTACCCTGACTTTTGACTATATTACATTTAGTTGCTAATTGCTAGCAGAAGCTGGTGTTCCCCGGTTTGTTTGAAAATGTTTAATAGCTTTTACAAATGTTTTACCAGGCATATGCAAGGTAAGGTTCCAGACACCACGGAAACATCCAGAAAATCCACAGAATAAGCATCAACCAATCGGCACAGATGACCTGAAATGAAATGAAATGAAAAGTAGATTTATAGAGCCCGGTTGCTGCCCAGGGGCGTCCAAGCGCTAGAGACCAGAATAGAAATGGCTTGACAGAGGTAACTTGCTGAAATTACTGAGGGGGGTTAAACAGAAAAGTCTTCAGCTGTTTTCGGAAAGAAGAGAGGTTAGGGTTGGATCTAAGATGAAGAGGGAGTGAGTTCCAGGTCTTGGCGGCATTATAGATGAACGTCCTGCCGCCCGCCCTTGCCTTTTTTATTCTCGGAGCTATAGCCATGAAGGCCTGGCTAGATCGAAGGTTTCTGCTGGGTTGGTACTGTTTTACTAGGTCGCAGATAATCATAGGACCTGTGTCCCAAAAGGCCTAATGGGCAATACACATGGCCTTGAAGATGATTCTCTGTCGCACTGGTAGCCAGTGCAGGCTGATCAGACCAGGTTTGGCTGTTTGTCTGCGTGGGAGCTGTAACAATGTGCAGGCCGCAAGTTCTGCACTATCTGTAGTCTACGCAAGGTGTACTCCGGGGCGCCAAGGTAGAGGACATTGTTGAAGTCTAAGCGGGACTGTGTCAGACCCTATATGGCCACCTGCTTTGCCTCCATAGGTAAAAGATGGAGGACTTTCTTTAGCATCCTAAGAAGTCCGAAGCAGGTAGCCGAGAGTTTTGTAGCCTGGATGTTAAAAGAGAGGGTCTTGTCCAGCCACACCCCAAGGCTCTTAATATTGTCCTTGGGTACTGGGGGGGTACCTAGACAAGGAGGCCACAAGGAGTTGAAAAAGGTGGGGTTTGAGGGGCCCAGGAGCATCAGCTCCGTTTTTTCCCCATTGAGCTTAAGGGATGAGGAGGTCATCCAGCCCTTTACCTCCTCTAAGCACTTTTTTAGCCCCCGTGACGACGGCAGGTCGGCCTCCTGCGCCAAGGAGACCACCAGCTGGGTGTCGTCCGCGTAAAAAATGATCTTAACCCCAAATGGACAAACAACCTCAGCCAGTGGTCTCATATTGATGTTGAAAAGCGCAGGGCTTAAAGAGGAGCCTTGTGGGACTCCACACCTCAACGGCCTACTCATGGACACTGTCTCTCCCTCAACATGAACCTTCCGGAAGACAACCCTTATCAAATGAATCCCATGCACCTGTTCCATGCTGTAAGCAATTAGAATGTGATCTTTGTGAATGTTCTAAAAATACCTTCTAGAAGACAGCCTCATCAAATTAATCATCTGCACCTGTCCATTGCTATAAGCAATTAGAACTTAACCTTTGTGAACATTCTAAAGCACCTTCTAGAAAGTAGCCTCATCAAGTTAATCATCTGCACCTGTTCCTTGTTACAAACAATTAGAATGTGACCTTTCTATAACGTTTTAAAGTAGTCTTATTTAAAGACTTTCCACTCTTCCCCTTCACCTCTCCGCCTGCCACTTACCTGTTTAACAGCTTCCAGGACTGTGTCCTGCCAGCTCCCTTGATCCTCCCCCTTTGATCTCACCACCAAGAACGTCCTGCATTAGTCTTGTAACTGGATGGACACAAAAAGAAAAGGAGAGAAACATTAACAGACTTGATTTTACTACGTTCTGAGCTCAGTTGCAACATCGTGCTGCAAACAAAGGTAACCAGTGTTTTTGTTCAACTTGTACATACTGATGGCAGGGCGCTACCAGAGAGGACGTGAATGAAGCTAACACCATCCAAATTTTCTTGTGGGTTTGATGCTAAAATCATATTCACTACAGTTTTGAACATTTTGATAAAGGATCCGTTATGGACAATCTAAATAAAAACAAAACATCAACTAAACTAAAGGTACCATATCTACTGATACCATTCGTCAGACTGGTGTGATTGCCAGCTGCAGTGCTGAGTAGACGAGCCACAGCTTCCTTGACTTTAGATGCTCTCTCCATCCCAACCCTCTTCCTGCTCGGATTTGCCACTGGAGCAATGTCTCCTCCTTTAAACCGAGGGCAAGTCTCGGGAAGATTGGAGAATTAGCATCACCGCCCCATTGGAATCATCTGGGATCCAGGAAGGTGACTTATAACACCTTCATTGTGGGTCATACATTCCACTTATACAACTCCACCATTTAGAGTTGTCCACCAACAGAGTGGCACGGAGGGATCCTTACAAACAACTACAGCAATGGCAGACATGGTTTTCAATAATGGATGCATTGGTCAACAATGACAGATGTGTCCATCAATACAGACATGCTCAAAATCAACTGATCAACAACACCAGCATCTCCCAGTACAATAGACATTCCTCTACCACAACAATATTTACTACACACACATATGTAGCAGCAGCATAGCTCCATGCTGCCATACCCAAAAGATAGCTGGAAGATGACAACACAGATTCTCAAAAAATGAGTTAACTGCTGTGGTAGATGAGATAGTTAGTATAGAGCCACCGATGTTTGGAGCCCTGTTCCAGACAACGATGAACCGAAGAAGGGAAATGTGGGGCAGAATTGTGGATAAGATGAATGCTGTCTCCAACAGCTGTTGCTCATAATAGGACACCTGCTTGCGGTGGAACGACCTGATGGAGAGAATCCAATCCCTCACTTCGAGGGCACAACAAGATGCCCTAGCGACTGGTGGTGATTCTCCAAACCCCCTCAACCCACATGCCCTGGGAGGGGAAGGTGTCTTTCATACTCCTTACTGAAAGCAGTGTGCAAATTCCAGGTGGAGTGGAGACTGGTAAGAACAAACACCACCTCCCTTTTAATAACAAATGTATCCTCCACCCAGTCTGCTACCCCTGATCCCTAACAAAAGATTCTGCACTAATGTTAATCGATTTATAAAAGTTTACAATTTGATATCGGTTACACCTCAGTACATCCACTACTGAATCTCAAAGTACCATTTCCTCACTCTGTTAATGTATGTTTGTACGAAAAGTCAGAGACTAAAGATATTTGAACAGGTGTCACTTCTAAGTAATTGGTCATTTTTGCCACTAAGCCCATGTAACGTCTGCATGCAACAATTTACTAATACCAATGTAAGGACTAAGCACTATAATCTCATTTTCATCCCTCAGAAATATTTTTATTCATAAATTACAATTTTAATAAACCATTTCCGGTAGTATAACTTAGATCTGAGGAATCAATGCTACTGAGACTACAGTATTCCAGTTTCGGTTTTGAAAATAACATATCCCTGCATTAATTTTTTGTTTTCAGTTTTTATGTTTTTTAAGTCTTGTTCCTCATATATGAGATTTGTAGTACAATCAGGAAATGAAAAACAATGTAAAATTAGCATCTGAAAAATGCTTATCCTTTTGGTCTAAGGACGAACTCTGTTTTAAAAAAAAATGTATCAGCATACATAACAATAAATAATTAATTCATTTTATAATTCAAAAAGTATATACGTGGCATCATACGCATAGAAGTTGTTCTTCAATTTTGTATTTGTAAGTCTCTCAAAACCACTATAAAGTTACACGTATCTGCTGACCAGAGTGTTTCAGCTGTTTCACTCAAGACTCACGTTATTGGTGAAATAGTGAATATATAGTATAAAATAAAATAGCTCTACTACAGCACCTCTACTGTGTGTGTAACTTTTAAAACTACTGAAACTAAATGCTATTGTTGTAGTAACAGAGAATTATGTAACATGTAACATGTAATTATGTACCTTTCAGTCACCCCTGCATATTTTTTTAAATAAAAAGTCATAGCCAAGTAGTAGTAATAATGTTATTTCTCCTTATCTGCAAAGTGACTCTTTGTAAAAGTTCATATATTAAATATAAAACAAATTCAATGAGGAATCATATACAACTGTGTGTTCACAATAAGGCTAGGTTAAGCATTACTTTTAAGGTTGACATACAACAGTTTTAGGAATTCTATTTGACAGGCAGATTGTGGAGTGTATTACTCTGTACCCTGGGACAGCAGAATGAAAAAAGTCTAGTTTTGGAGATATAAACCACACTATTGCAGGCCCAAAATCTGAAATCAGAATTCCCATAACCTTTCATAAATATTCTTACTAAGTAAACTTTACAGTATTATGAAGGTTCAAATGCATAAAAAAACTCAATTGGAATATTATTAGAAAGACATTATGTTTTTGAAAGACTAGTCCATCAAACCAACAGTATATCAGGCCCTTAATTCTGTAATCATTATAATAAAAATAATATTTTTTATACAGTAACTTAGAATAAGCATTTTCTTTCCGAGGATCAAACAGCCTGTAATGAATCACTATCATCATCCGCATTGTTTACTGTGGTGAGGACAGAACATCTGAAGTCTTCAGTAGGAGAATTACTCAAACTAAGGGTGAACATCTAACAGAACATTTTGAACCATCAAGCTTGTGTGGCACGTACCCTCTTCCTTTCCCTAAGGATACAATATCAACTAGATCCAGCAGAGGTCTGTCCCCATTATCTACGTTGCTAATCCCACAAGCCCATAGTGTTCCCACACCCCAAAAACTGTAGCCATCCCTGTGCTGGCTCCTGTCTCAACCACAGTCCAAACATCAGCCGTGCAGGCAGGACATACTACACCTGTGCCATCCAAACTAGGCCACCAGGCAATTAGGAGAGGATTGGAGCAGGACCTGCTGTAAGCATGGATGTGCAGGGTACCAGCACCAATGTTATCTCCATGGGCAGAAACTTGACAAGTAAAGCCTCATGACAGGAGAAGCAGCTGGACCAGATGATTGATCGTCTAAGGACCCAAATTAATCTCATTAGGTCCCAAAATGAGACCCATAGGCCCAAAATGAACTCTTAGAGCAACACCTGATTGTGAACACCTTACATTCTGGGCTGGTGAAGGGTAGTTTCAGAGCATTGTCTGCAGCAGTGTCTAGCAGTAGGTTTCCATGGAGAAGCACCATCTACCGCCAGTGCAGTACCACAAGCATATCCAGCAGTCTGCTCCATGAAAAGTGAGACACTGTTGCCACAGAGTCACCTGTCTCCACCTCATCGGTTGTCTCTTAGGCCACTTCAGTGGTACTTAGTAGGGGTCTGAAATCTGGAGCCATTGAGGAAGTGGGGTAAGTGAAAAATACTGCAACAGTACACAGGCAAATTATTTGTATTTTTGCATTAAAAAAAGCAATGTAATAAAGTGGATTGTTATTTGGGGTGCACAGTCGCTCACCTCAGAGAATAATAACAATAACTTCTTTAGGGCGAATCATAAAGTCACTAAATTGTTCTGACTTCTCGCCCCTGGTAACTATGGCACAGATCAGACAGCCTTAACATAAGGCAATTTGTAAAGTATTTATGCAGTACCAAACAGTAATAAATGCAAAAAGCCGAACAATAGAAATCCCTAACTGAATTAGATCAGTTAAGCAAATTACAATAAACAAAAGGACACAAAAATGACAAAAATCCAATAAGGGCAACCAGAGATATGAATGTGTAAATTTTAAGTATAACACTGCCAAAAAGCATTAAGCAATAATGATGGGCAAAGGAAGCGGTGGAGCAAGACCTAATGGCAATTATAGTCTGAACGCAATGGATGAAGTGCAGGTCAGATACACCAAGTGGGTTCATCCCGGTCAAAGATTTTTCGTTCTGACTACGCTCCTAATTCTCCAGCGGGCAAGCCTGAAGCTGTATGTTAGTAATCACATCTTTGCAGCAAGGTTTGGGTGATGGCTCCGGAGGTCTTAGAAGTCCGTAAATGTTATTTATCCGAACCTTTTAGGGTTTCTGAAGCATCTCCTTTCGATCACTTCTAAAGCTCTCAGGTCTCCTCAACAGCACTTAAGGGCAAGGATTCAGTCCACCAAAAGTCACTGGCACAGCCTAGTCCAGATTTATTTGTTACAGGTCAACTGGTCACTTCAGGAAAATAAAATTAAGCTTGTGGTGTTCCTGTAGCAACACAGGAGATCAGCCCACTGACCCTCAGAGCTCATACTTGGTCCTGGGTACAAGATGGGGCAGATGCAGTCCTTCAGGACTCCTCTCAGGTCTCAGCAATCAGGGTCAAGGGTCCCTGATTGCACAGGTCCAGAAATTGTTCTGAGGCTTGTTCTTTGGTGGAGTCACATTTATGGTTGGCACCAGGTACTGGTGGGGTGACTCGTGGCTCTTCCCTAACTAATAGCATAAAAGTGCACAGGATCAACCCTACCCAACTTTGCAGCAGTTTCTTTTGTTGCTAACCTGGCTTTGGGAACAAAGTTTTTCCATCACCAGGATTCACATTACATTTACCTATAAAACAGAAGGGTTCTTTACAAGTTAATGATGTTCCTGGGCCCACCCTAACTGGCCTTCCTGCAGGAGCAATAAAAACACATTCCCTCGTTCAGGCTGTTGACTCAGCTCTGGGAGCAGTTTTCACACCCCATTAAGGGCAAGCACTGGCAAATCAGCTGTAAGTAGACTAAAGATCATTAACTTACTGAAGAGTTAAGGCAAGTAAAAGGTAACTTTATAAAAGTTACTTTTACTAATTCATTTTTTAAAGACTTTACCATTAGGTTGGATTTTTAATAAATATTAAACGTGGCTTTTGAAGCTATTTCCTATTCAAAAGTTAAGGATTAAAGTTTATAATCATTAGTTTGACTTTCTGGGATTCAGCTGAAGGCGTGCAGATAAAAATAGCTTTTCGTCCCTAGTTGCTGAATGAACATGGCAGTTTTAATTTCACACGTTACACAGCTAAATAACAGGCACCCTATCTAGTTAGCAACAAAGTGTTGTTAGAGGTGACTTACTTTGATTTAAAAGCAGTAGTTTTCTTCCAATGGAAAGTTTTTTTTAGCAGGTTCAATTTTCAGGCTGCTGCAGTCAAGCTATATACACACAGTAGGTGTGAAGCCATGTTTTCCAGGCCCACTCCTTAGATAGCACAACAAGTGCGGCACTCCACAGGTGGCATTTAACTTCCAGGACCTGGGTGCATTTATGACACAGTATACTAGGAAACTGGAGGCAAGGTAAACAAAGAAATAAGGGTTAAGCAAATGTATTCATGTTAAAAGTCTGGAGCACAGACAATTTACTACTGTTTAGCAGACATAAAGTCTTTGGGCATTTGGAACGCGTTACCCCGCGACCTGAGAACAGAACCAAACTATCTAAGATTCAGGAAGCGGTTGAAAACCCATCTCTTCCCTTAATACTGACCTGCCCCCACTGACCCGCAGTTGTATGGATCTTAGCGCTGGGATACTCACGGGTGACTACGCGCTTTATAAATTTTTTTAATAATAATAATAATAATAATAATAATAAAGTGCACAAAGTCCTAAGTCCAGGAAAATTGCTAATTAATTCTTGTGCACATCACGCAAAAGATGGTCATTTACTCTATGAAGTATTCACTGTAGTATTGTAAAAGGTTTTCAGTTTTGCCATCTTTGATGTCTCTATATTTTGATTTTGACCGCTGTAGTATGCATATGATGTGTGCATAGGTGTGTTTTCAAGTTCCTCTGGAGCAAGAGAAGAGACATTGGCCAAACTTCACGCGAGATGCAGAAAAGTCACTGAGAGTCAGACAGTGGGGCATTCAATACCAAGGAACCCAGTGGCATTGGGGGTGATGGGGCTGACCAGGCGGCTTCTACAACATCTGATTCTGAGGCTTCCTATTTGGGCCAGCCCCTAGAGTTGGCGGCTGTACATATGCAGGATGTTACATCTGTTCCTGTGTCCGCCACTAACCCGGCCACCATCTCCACCCTCATTTCTGCACCCCTGGTAAAGGGCCAACATCCAGTTTTTAAATGAGCAGGGGTCTTCTTCATTGGCCTTGGACCCTCCTCCCCAGCCCATCCTGGCAGCAGTGGTTTCAGAGGAGACACTGGAAGTCCTTAGGAACCTCTTTGCGGGGCAGGTAGCATTTTTGCATGCCACTCAGGGGTCTGCAACTAGAGCAAGTTATTGAGATCTTGGTGGTATGCACTCTGCCCTCTCTGCCTTACAGAGAGGTTCCCTGTCTCCAAGTGCCTCAACTGACACTGGTGTTTCTGCACACCTACCTCCATTCCAACACCTGCTCTAATTCCACCACCTGCTCCCATTATACAGCTCCTACTTTCTTCTTCTGGACCCTGTCCCTTCACTTACTTCACCCATTCAACCTGTCGCAACCATCCCCCAAAACTGTTAAACATACCCATTCCCAGAAACCTTCCCATCCCCAAAAACCCTACCATTCCCCTAAACCTCCCATCACAGAACCACCTGGCCCAACCACCAGCAAAACCCCAAGACATACAAATTCAAATTCGAATAAGCTTTATTCGGTTTCTGAGTTTAAAACCATAAAAGCAACAGAAAGAAATACATAATGCAAAAATAACTCAACAATTCTTTGCAAGGTTAATAGAAAACCGACTATTTAAAACAAGCTAAAGCAGTTTAGCAAATCGCCTAATCAAAATAATAATCCAAGATACACAGAGCCCCCTTTTTTCACCAGGTATTATAATTCGGTGCTCGGGGGCCAGGGTAAAAGTCATACAGGTCCCAGATACAGATGGGACAATCTCCAACTTTGGGCTGGGTAGATCGTAAATAGGGGGCAATGTTCCTGTGTTTAAATTTAATTAATATCAAGTCCCCCGGAATATCTTTGGGCAGCACACCTAGCCACCCCACCCTCCTGACGCTCAGGATCCCGCCATCTAGAGCAGGTGGTAACGGTCTATTGTTTTTGAGCCAAAAGATGGCTTTATTCAGCAGGTCCTGGTGTAGTTCACATTTGCCCTAACTGAGTGCAGGGACCCCAGAGATAACGGTGACGTATGGGGCGGCTTTGGGGGTAGATCAATTCGATGCCTTCTTTCTTGAGAAATCCTAGGAACTCTGTGAGGGGCATGTGCGGGATTAAAAGTAGCATTGCGGCCACTTGGAATGGGTGTTGTAAGAGGGGAGTCAAAAGTTTGAACTTTCCTGGGAGCAATGATCATAGGCTTTTCGTGGTTGGTAGTGAAAGTAGAGCGTATGGGTGTATCAGTATTCTCAGTTAGTGGATAGGTCCTTGTTACAGTTTTTTTCAATCCTGGTCAACCTGTCCCCCAAATCATTGATTTTTGCAACCAGAGGTGATAAAGCAGAGTTTAGCAATCGCTCGATTTGAGCCAGTAGGGTCGATTGGAAGGGCGATACAGAGTCATTTGTTCGAGTCCCAGCCTTATCCGAGGTTAATAAGGTTGGGTTGGGGGGGGATAATGAGGGGCTACAGCACATTTGATCGGTCTTTGATAGATTCTGATTGGTATTGTCTATTTCCTCATCATGATGACTTTTACCGGTTAAGCCCCAGTGTATTGAATTGAGAGAGGATTGTTTCGGGGGATAAACATACATCCTGGGGAGTGCAGATTATTTGGTCAGTGTCCCTGCCCGCTATGGGGGGGTTGATACATCCGGGACATAGTTTGTGCCACACAGGGCATTCAGCTCCTCCCAGACGGACATAGTAATTGGGAAACAAAACCCCGGAAACAACAGTAAGCAGTTCAAAACAGTAAAGATTAGAAGGATTACACGTCTCTGTACCTCCTCCTTTGATGGAGCCAAGTGGGGTGGCCCGTCCCGTCCTCCTCGGGTCCTCTGAGGGCCACAGAGGGCCCGCCCTTTGCCCGGGCTTAGCCCGGCGTCCCGCGTAGCGGAGCGGAGCTCTCCTTTGAGGCGCCTCCTGGCGCTTCCCTGGTGTGTGAGAAGCAGCGCCGCCGCTAGGGCCACCGGGAGATGTAGTCCCGGAGCGGCGGCGCTGTAGGCTGCACGAGTGGACTCCTGGCGGTGGCTGCAACAGTGGGGGCTTGCTCTCCTCCCCCCTCCTCTGGGCCGGTAGGTTCAAGTGTCCCCCGCGCTCTGCCGAGCGGAGCTCTCCTTTGAGGCGCCTCCTGGCGCTTCCCTGGTGTGTGAGAAGCAGCGCCGCCGCTAGGGCCGCCGGGAGATGTAGTCCCGGAGCGGCGGCGCTGTAGGCTGCACGAGTGGACTCCTGGAGGTGGCAGCAACAGTGGGGGCTTGCTCTCCTCCCCCCTCCTCTGGGCCGGTAGGTTCAAGTGTCCCCCGCGCTCCGCCGAGCGGAGCTCTCCTTTGAGGCGCCTCCTGGTGCTTCCCTGGTGTGTGAGAAGCAGCGCCGCCACTAGGGATGCCTGGAGATGTAGTCCTGGAGCGGCGGCGCTGTAGGCTGCACGAGTGGACTCCTGGCGGTGGCGGCAACAGGGGGGGCTTGCTCTCCTCCCCCCTCCTCTGGGCCAGTAGGTTCAAGTGTCCCCCGCGCTCTGCCGAGCAGAGCTCTCCTTTGAGGCGCCTCCTGGCGCTTCCCTGGTGTGTGAGAAGCCAAGACATACTCTTTCCGATAAACCTTCCCATACCCCAAAATCCACAATTCCTATCACCCTCCCTTCTGAAACCCGCCCACCCCTCCTATAAACAACATTAAAAACCCCACCCAACCCCAAGACCTAGGTACCCAGATCATCATAAGCTACTGGGGGAAGGAGAGCCCCTTGGGCGAAAGTTTCTGACAATGGCAAAGACAATGCCTGGTGGCACAACTGGCAGAGATAGGACACAGTTTATTTCTAACCCACCCCAGGCCTTTGTTATAATTTTTGGGAAATGTAAAACAGTGTCCAGAAAAGTAAGGTTGGTGTTGTCCCTTTTAAAAAAAATAATTATTCAATTACTACTTATGGTGTTTGTTTACTTGAAGTTATATTGTAATTAAAAAGAACAAATATTTGCCATATATGATTGCATATTACAATACACTGCATAGGTTAACTGTGTACTTCCATTTCTATATATCGACATTTACTATGCTTTTGCATTGTGGGAGATGTACTTTCTTACATTTCACATGTGTATTAAAGGATGTGTAGTGTTGTGGGTGTCTTGTCACAGTGGTATTCAGAGTGGTAATGTGTGTGACTACAATTAACAGCAATATATTTAGTTTAGAAATGTAGTAATATGTTAAGACGTAGTGGCTTACGTATAGTCCATGCCATAAATTATGTATGCTGACACCTACCTGACCTAGTGGTGGTGGTTGGTTTTAGGACTCTGGGCACTTTATCACTGCTGTTGAGTGTAATGTGCATGTGCTCTCTATGGTAAAACATGGTAAGATTGGTCTACACCTGTTTGGCGTATTTAATTTACATATCAGTCCCTTGTAAAGTGGTATCTCAGATACTCAGGGCCAGTAAATTAAATGCTACTGGTGGGCTTGCAGCGCTGCTTGCGCCACCCACCAAGGTAGCCTTTTAAACCTGTCTCAGGCTTCTGCCATTGCAGGGCTTGCACGTGCAGTCTACTGCCGCTGTGATGTGGCACATAAAGTGGGTGCCACATCTATGACTTCCCTTTTACTACATATCAGTCACCCCTAAGGTAGGCCCTAGCTAGCCCTGTGTGCAGGGTGCGGTGTAGGTAAAATGTAGGACATGTGCCTTAACTGTGTGGCATGTCCTGGTAGTGACAAACAGCCATTTTGGTTTCTCACTACTGTGAGGCTGCCCTCTCATAGGAATACATTGGGGATTCCCTGATATGTGTTTCAGTGGTAATTCCTGATATGAGAGGAGCAGCATGATCAAGTTTGGTATGTTTGGAATAGTGGTGATAAATGCTGTGTGGTGGTGTGCACAGATTTATTGTCACTATTTTAGAAATTCCACTTTTAGAAGTGGGCATTTCTATGTGCTATGTGTCTTTGTGCCTGTGCCTGTTGTGTTTTTCATGTCTGGCTCTGGAGTGACAGAGACTGGGGAGGTGCAGTGGCTCCAGAAGGGCTGGGTGTGTCTGGGGCCAGAGCCTACACTAACAATGAGGGTGTTGGTGCACTGAAAGGATGTTTCTAAGTGCCCCCCAGAACTGGTTTGTACTGGGAACAGAGCCCTGTGCCAGGGGAAGAACAAAGACAATTTGCCATATAAACATTGGGGCTGTGACCCCATGAAAAGAGAACTTTGTGCTGACCTGCGGGAAGTTAAGGACTGCTGCGCGAGGAGGAACCGAGCGGGACCCAGCTGCTGTCTCCTGGTGGTCTCAACAAGCTGGCCTGCCTGTGCCCAGCTCTGCCCCTCTGAATATGGGACATAGCGCATCATGAGCACTTCAGGATTATTGCAGTGTGCAAGAAGACGAGAGGAGCACTTGTGGCCTGCAGCGTGGGCAGCACCCCCTCTCCCCGAGGTGACCGGAGCCCCAGGTGGGGGCCCACACGGCCCCTAGGTGTGAGGAGTGCCCCAGGCTATTGCACTCGAAAGCGCTCTGTAGCAAAGCTTATTGCATTTAAGAAATCCCCCCTCCGAAGGAATCGCGGTGTGGGGATTCTTCTGTGCTGCCTGGAGGTGGGACGGCCCACCGAAAGTCAGGCAGGGGCTGCGCCAATCAGCACCGTGGAGCAGGAGCCTACCCCGCCTTTATGTGCGACCAGGGTTCCAGAGGCTGGAAGTCAGGCAAGTGCCCACCTGGCCCACAAACCCGAGAGGAGCAGGGATCAACGGAGGATTCGCTCCGTGTGCGCTCCCGACCAGAGGAAGTGCGGCCGGAGCGGAAGCTAGGCAAAGGCTGCCTGGTCCAGGCGGGGCTCACTGAGTACTAAGGAGAGACCCATGTGCAGTTTAGAGAAGTGCTCGTGCCAAGCTACCAAGAGAGTGAGCAGGGGTTATCTTCAGTGTTTAACTCCCTTGCCCTGACTAGAGTAGTGGTTTCTGCCTGGCTTAGGGACATGCCCTAGCCAACCAGAAATCCCATTTCAAACACATGTACACTTTTTTTAAAAGTGCTTTTGTATCCTAATTTGAGTTGCAGGGGTTAAGAAAGGCTACATAAAAAAGTATTAGGAGAATCTAGGTATTTATAGTGAGACACAGAGCCAAAAATTGGGTAAATTGGTGTTAGTGTGTTTTGGGGATCATATAATACACTTTATATTGGCATTAAACTTAACATAGTGCATTAAAAACTTCTCTTTTTAAGTATAATGTACGTTCGATTTTGTGGTGGATTGTGTTGTTCCTCATCTAGGACTGCCAGGCGGAGGCATTGGTCTTTCAGCAACAGTGACGTGGTGTTGTAATAGGTTCTGAGGTTGCTGTGGTCAGGTTGGGCTATTTATGCTCATTTCTCTCCAGAGGATGAACTGGCATGGTTCCATTGACAGAAATTATACTCTAAATAGGGCGGGTGGAGTAGTGTGTTTCTGTCGCTCCAGCTGTCATGTTTAGGGTATAATGCTGCTGACTGAGGGATTAAAAGGCAGTGGAGACATTCGTCCATCAACCCTCTACACTCTAAACCGGACGGATGGACCTCCATGGCAGCAGAAAGGGTAAACAGATGATTTTTGATTCCTCTTCTGCATCCACCAGTCTTTAAATCAGGCCATCATCCCTTCTTTAGAGTCCGGTGAATAGGTTGCTCAGTCTAAAAGTGACTGATATCCCATCCATCATGTTACAGGTACCAAACGCTAAAATGCACTTTTCATAAGGCAGACGGGACCTCTGCCACAACTGTGAAAGAATATCCCATTTGTTCTCAATAAGGCTCTTTTTTTTAGTTAACTTGTTTATATTTCGGAGTATACAGCCAGCAGCACACTTTTTGATCACATGTAAAACAGGTCGTGCATAATGGATGGCAATCATGATGCAGTCTGTGGAATTAAGGACCCGCCCTCGATTTACAACGCCCAGGAATTGTAAAACTTGCCCAATTTATCAACACTTTCACTCATACACTACATTATAATCTGAGAGGTAGGGAGGAACAATTATATACTTTCTCAAAATGAATTTTCATATTGATAGTCAAAAAGTTAATTATTTAGTAGGTCAGTTACGTTGTCCCACACTTTTAGTTATTGCTACGTATCCTGGCTCCGGTATAGCAACATATATTAGAACTCTCTTAGAACATTGACCAAGAGCAGGGCCAGCCTGGGAACCACAACCGGCCCTGGCAATGTGCTCGGCCGGCCCTCCCCCTCCCCACTCGGGAGGGTTGGAGGTGCTGCCGAACTCTTTGCCAGGGCCGGTTTTCGGACGATTTTGGTACAGGGCCAATTTTTCAGCTATGCTGCAAAAACGGCCCTGTGACAAAAACGGCCCCCAGGGGCCCCCACCCGTGCGGCGCACCGGGGGATTGCCCAGTGCTCGCTATGGCCAGTCCGGGATCTCTACTGAGATGGACAGCAGTGGGTGGTGAGACTGCCTGGTTGACCTCTGCGGTTTTTGTGTTCTAGGGGTGTGTCAGAGCAGTGGCGTAACAAAACTTTAGGGGGCCCCCCTGCAAAGCACATGGAGGGGGCCCCCTCTCCCCCGGCGGTGTGGCCCACAATCTACCACTTTGCCCTACCACCCAGAAATCTAGCATATTTTGATTTGAAAACTCCCTTCTCACTCTCCACTCTTTCTATTTCTTCCCCTCTCTTCCTTCTCCCTCAACCCTTTTTGTACCTCCAATCTTCTTTTCCTTCTTTGTTCCTTCTCTTCCTCCCTTGCAGTCTTCTTCCTTTGCCCCATCACTCTCTCCCCATCTCCTTGCAAGCTTCCTTCCTTATGTCCTTCCTTCTTTGCTGCTCTACCACATCTCAAGCTTTCTTCTAGCTTTTCTTCCATACTTACCTTCCACCCTCCTTTCTTCTCTCCACCACTCCCTTTTCCTTTCTTTCAGGGTCCCTCCCTTCTACTTTCTTAACTGTAGTCTCCCCACCTTTCCTTCATGACCTTCCGCTCTCTCCTTTCCTCTCTTTCTGTCTTTGAGCGCCCCACCCCTCTTTTTTTCGCTCTCAGTCTTGTTACGTAGCTGTACGTCTGGCCCAGCTTCATCTGAAGTGCAGCAGACCTTCACTAAGGGTTTCTCATAAATCATTTAGCAATGTTTTGTTCTGGTCTCATATGTAATCAACAGCTCAATTAATATTAGCTGGCTTTATAAACCCTAACATCTCTGTTAATTCATTTATTGATGCCACTTGTCAAGACTGTGGGGCTCACATCAATTTAGAACATCGAGAATGTAAGACAGTCAGTAAAGACAGGTGTAAGACACATCCCTCATACGAATCAACTGCAATTTAAAGTAATATGACTCTAAACTGCTTGATGCACAGCCAGACAAAAAGGCAGCGCTACATAATGAATGCATGATGTCAATGAGCTACAATGACATCCACACAAGTCTCCAAGGAGCATACTTTAATCATTATAGTCTAATACCTCCTGCCTTGAAGGAGCTGCACTGGCTTTCCATTAAACTAAGAATTACATTCAAAGGTAATGTATACAAATAATTTCAATTATATGGTCCTTTCTATCTCAGTAACTGGACCCCAAATGTAAACCAGGAAACAACCTGAGGTCAAGTCCTCCAATAGTACGACATGCAGATAAAAGAAGCATGCGGAAAACAGTGAGAGCACAGGGGATGCTTTTTTGGAATTCCTTGCACCACATCCTTCAAGTCACCGCCAAAATGTCATCCTCAACAAAATACTGAAGAAAAAGTTATTCAAAGAAACCTATGACCACCCATCACCCTTTTTATCATAGCGCTCGTCACGGTCTGTTGGCTCACAGTGTAGCTTCCACCAATATCCATCTCAAATATGCACCCCTAACAGTTGCTCACGTCAGTCTTTAAGCAGAATGTTTATAATGTGAATTCCATCCCACTCCTACTCGAAGTGCAACGTTTACTTAGCAATAGGTTAGGGAATTACAAAGATTATAAAACAAGTACATAACTAGGACACTAAAGGCAAGTGAACAAAGTGGGTAACTTGTCTTGGACCCAAATAGAAACACTCCCCCCCCCCCCAGCCCCATAAATTTAGAGGGTGTTCCCTCCACATTTCCAATTTGGATATAGATAATCTAAGCCCATGTCAAATTCATGTTCCCCAAAATCATCAAGGGTTGCTTGCTCCCTGCCCATCCCAACATTGGATAGCTATTTATTCCCACCCGTAGCATGTGTAAACCTCTACTAGATCATGGTTGGGAGAATGCCTTCCAAACTTTGCAAATAACTGCACACTGCAAGTTTTCCACTATTTTTTAAGGAACCTTTCTCCTCCCCCCCCCCCTCGAATGCCCATTATTAACTGAGCCAAGCAGGTTCCTCTCTGACTCTGACTCAGCTTTGTGGCAGTGGGTAATTACCGCGGAGGCGGGCTGACCGGGCCTGGTACCCCCGCCCCCCCCCCCCCCCCCTCAGATTCCAGTCACTGCAGATTTCTTCTGTTCGTTATACTTTTTGCAGCGCTTCCTTTAAGGCGGGAAGCGCTGCAAAAAGTATAACGAACAGAAGAAGTCTGCAGTGGAGTGGCAGGGCCCCATAACAGGATTTCATGATTGCCTACCACCCACCTCTCTGAGACTACACTCTGAGTCCGACCTTGGGACGGTGAGCGGCACCACCAGGCCCAGGGCAGTGCAGTGGGCAATGGCTCGCCGGGTTTACTCCTCAAACAGCCCTCCAGGTGGTCGAGGTGCCGGGAGCAGGTGAGGCGACATGTCCGCCGCCTGCCCACCTGCTGTCTGTGTTTGCTGCTGCGTGTGTACCCTTCTCGCGTGAATTACTGTTAGAACTGTAACAAAACTATAGTAGCAAAAAATAGACCTGGGTGGGAGGCAGCTTTACCATTAATCAAACACATGAAAGAAAGCACAGCTACCAACCCCGCTACAAGCACTAATTTATTGTCGTAATATCGTTTGTCACCACGCCAATTCAAGCAGCCTCTCTGCACGTTGCAGCTTTAATACTATTCAACAGCGGCCAAAAGAGGTACAAAGATGGAGAGTGTCGACAATTAGATAAGGAAAGTTAACAACATTAATTAAAAATAGCGCTTCTGTCATGTTAAGTGTTGTAAAAACCGTGTGCTGCTAGTATTTTTATTACAGTGTTTGCTGTACTTAATTAGCTGACCTTTGAAAGATAGAAGGCAGAGTTTGCCTTTCTGGGAAACAAACAAGAGACCTCGGATCACTGCATTTGACTTGGGCTCGTTTCGGGCCACTACTCCTCATGATCTGCCCTTCCTCAGTGCCTTGGACATCTTACTCACTCACCTGCAGGCAGCTTCGGATGTGACGACAGGACGAGAAGGCTAGCTACCAAGCAGGGGCTAGCAATACTCTTATTAGTATAATTATCCTGGCACGGAGGTAGTCTTGCACAGCGACCGCACCATTCTCAGGAGTCAGTGCCACTACAAGTCACGGCGTACTTATCATTACACTGCGCATGACTGTGGCAGGCATTAGTCACCAGCCCCGCCCCCGCCCCCACCCTGAGGACCGTGGAACCGCGTGGTGCACGCCACTCCCACGCACCATTTAATCAGGAAGAGCCGGCCCGGGCATACTGCGCGCACTATTTAAATAATGTATTAAGAGGCTCAGGCCGGCAGGGGTGTGAGCACAGCACCATAATTATTAATGAATAGAGGGCGAGGCTTAGAGGCCTTCACCGTGGCGTGCCCGCACCGTTTAATTTAAGGGGACTTGGGGAGGCCTCTAAGTCCGTGTGGGCAGTTAACTCTTATTTTATTTGCGAACTGCGAAGAGTAAGACTATGAGGCAGTGCAGCAGCCGTCTCTCTCTCTGTTAGTATTATAGTGAGGGGAGGCCCCTGGAGCGGAGAGGCCCCCCCGCACTGCGGGGTCTGCGGGGTCTGCGGGGGCCTGTGTTATGCCCCTGTGTCAGAGTGAGTGGTGGCCGTTCAAAACTACAACAAGGCTGGTGCACAGAGTTTGAGCAGGATCAATTGATCACCTCACCGACGAACTCAAGAGCTCCAAGAAGAACTGCCGAGCCCTCGAGAGAGCCTGGCGCAGAGACCCAACACCAGACAACATGACCACCCTCAAGCTCGCCACTTGAAAACACCACCAACTGATCCACACCACCAAAAAAAACGCAGTCAAGGAACGACTGGACAACAACGCCCACAACAGCAAGGAACTCTTCAACATCATCAAAGAGCTCTCCAACCCCAGCACCGGAAACAATGACATCTCCCCATCACAAGACCTCTGCAACTCCCTCGCCTCCTACTTCCACAACAAGATCGCGGACATTCACAACAGCTTCAGCACACAGCCGAGGCAACCCACAACAGCACCTGCAACCCCCACCACCACCCTCCGCGCCTGGACCCCGATCAACACCGAAGAAACCCTACGCACAATGAACTCCATCCACTCCGGATCCCCAACCGATCTCTGCCCTCACCACGTCTTCAACAAGGCCGACTCCGTCATCGCACCCCACCTGCGAGACATCATCAACACCTCCTTCGACACTGCTACCTTCCCGGAGAGTTGGAAGCACGCCGAACTCAACGCTCTACTGAAAAAACCATCAGCGGACCCCACCGAACTCAAAAACTACCGCCCCATCTCGCTCCTCCCGTTTCCGGCCAAGGTCATCGAGAAGACCGTCAACAAGCAGCTGGCTGCCTTCCTCGAGACGAATGGTTCCCTCGACCGCTCTCAGTCTGGCTTCCGGGCCAACCACAGCATCGAGACCGCCCTCATCGCAGCCACTGATGACATCCTAGCCCTGCTCAACAACGGGGAAACAGCGGCCCTCATCCTGCTGGACCTCTCCGCGGCATTCGACACTGTCTGCCACCGCACCCTAGTGCAGCGCCTCTGCAACGTCGGAATCCAAGAGAAGGCACTAGATTGGATCATCTCCTTCCTCGCCGGAAGGACACAGAGAGTCCGCCCCCCCCGTTTAGATCAGAAGCGGCTGAAGTCATCTGCGGCGTTCCTCAAGGCTCCTCGCTCAGCCCCACCCTCTTCAATGTCTACATGAGCCCCCTGGCGGCCATCGCACGCCAACACAACCTCAACATCATCTCCTACGCCGACGACACCCAGCTGATCTTCTCCCTCACCAACGACCCCACCACCGCCAGAGCCAACCTACACGAAGGGATGAAAGACGTAGCTGAGTGGATGAGGAACAGCCGCCTTAAACTGAACTCGGACAAGACGGAAGTCCTCATCCTGGGATCGTCGCCCTCCGCCTGGGACGACTCCTGGTGGCCCCCCGCCCTGGGAAGCGCACCCAAACCAACAGACCACGCACACAACCTGGGCTTCATCCTGGACTCCTCCCTCTCCATGACCAGACAAGTCAACGCCATCTCCTCGTCATGCTTCAACATCCTGCGCATGCTACGGAAGATCTTCCGGTGGATCCCCACCGAGACCAGGAAGACGGTCACCCAGGCCCTCGTCACCAGCCGACTGGACTACGGCAACTCCCTCTACGCCGGAACCACTGCTAAACTCTAGAAGAGACTCCAGTGGATTCAGAACGCCTCAGCAAGACTCATCCTGGACATCCCTCGACACAGCCACATCTCCGGACACCTGAGAGACCTGCACTGGCTCCTGGTCAACAAGAGAATCACGTTCCGACTACTCACCCACACACACAAAGCCCTACACAACCAAGGCCCAAGATACCTCAATGACCGCCTCAACTTCTACACTCCCACACGCCTGCTTCGATCAACCAACCACGCCCTCGCCGCCGTCCCCCGCATCCGCAGAGCCACCGCAGGAGGAAGGTCCTTCTCCTACCTGGCCGCCAAGACATGGAACTCCCTCCCCACCCACCTCTGCCTGACCCAAGACCATCTCGCCTTCAGGAAGCAGCTCAAGACCTGGCTGTTCGAGCAGTAGCGGGCCCCCCCTTTCCAAGCGCCTTGAGACCCTCCGGGTGAGTAGCGTGCTATATAAATGTATTGATTGATTGATTGATTGATTGATTGACTTACGAGGCAGGTGAAGAAGCTCGTCGGCTGCACGAATGAGTGAAAACATTCTTACACTGAGGCAGAGAGTGAACCCAACCAATAGCTTCAAACAGTAAGACACGTTAATTGGAGGTAATTACTGAACAAAATGTTTTATTCATGAGGTAGTGAGAGTGCCTGTACTGCTGCTTATTCATATACATTAACATACATGCCAACTTGAAGAACAATCTCACAGTGTGCGGACGGGCTGGAGCCTAGTGCCGAAAAGTACCTAGGAGGCACTTCTGAACCCAACCCTGCCCTCAAGCCCTGTCCTCCCCCCCAAACAAAAGCTTACAGAGGCGTGTGCCGATGTTCTGGGGTGGATTTATGATGATAATGCTGATGAGAAATTTGTAAAGTGCGACAAATACCCTGAGGTGTCTAGGCGCACCCCTTAATGGACATCGGCAGTTTAAACGCTCTCGTAAACTAGCTGGAAGACCATCATTATACAGTTAGTGAATGATGCCCTTAGTCTACAGCAGAAGGTTGAAGATGTGGAAGGCCAATCACGCTGAAAGACCATACACTTCACAGGACTTTCAAAAGGAATGCAGGTTCAAGCGTAGAAGGGTAGATGGATTCCTAAGTCTCAGATTAAATTGGGACCAATTGGGAAAATGGTGGCACCATCTAATAGAGCAGGTCTGTAGAGCCATATCAGAACTCCAGTTTGGTTGGACACGGGCCCCAACAGGGTACAAATTGAATTCTTTAAAGTTCCTTAAAACAATAGCTTCCCAACACTGCACCCTATCTTTCACAAGCTTTCAATTCTATGCAGGGGGTGGACAACGTTACCGATGGACTTAAAATGGCCACAACCGTCCTCATTTACAAATTAAGGTAATCAATGGACAGATTCAAAACGCACAGTTCCATATCACTGTTAGATAAGGAATTCACAGGGAGATTACTGGAAGGCATAAACCCATTTTCATATGTGGAGTTTTTCACCACACGTTCAGAGTTATCCTTGTTTGCAACTACCACTCAAGTTTGGGAAAATGGACGTTCCAGTTCCAAAGCATTACATGGTGTATTTCATTTTGGAAGTTTGTGAAGGCCTACAAACAAGTATGTATGTAAAAATTCACAAGCTCCTCTCATTCCCCTTTGTAGTCTTGAAAAGGTGGGATGTTTAGACCAACACAGTTATAGTGCAAATCTTGATAGCTTTCCCCAATCGCTCGAGTCGGAGGGGGAATACCTCTGTGACCATATACCCCAATGGCACAGTCCTAATCCAAGCTAACAACAACAACCTTGAGGCTTTTGACGCACTCTTCCCCTCACTTCGGTCCACCTCCGCTCATGCCCCCTGTCCCGTTCTACCCACCCCCGCTTCCTGGATAGTCAGTCCCTCCAGCTGAGCACCCTAACCCCTCATGCACGCCCCAAGAATAACACTAGCCTCCCGGCATGTGACACCACCCTCTCAGCTGGCTCTAAGAACGCGGCTCCTCTCTCCAAGTGCCTCCTCGCCCACCTCCGCCTCCAACCCTCCCCAAGTGTCTATGACCAACCGCAACACTCAATCCAAGACCACCTGCTACTTACCTATACTCACACTCATAAGAACACGGCAACCACTACACAACCCTCCTCCTGCTGCGCCCTTGACCCCACCCAATGAACACTCAGATAACTCACTATCCACCAGACACCAAGGCAGCAGCGTCTGAGTCCCCCAGGGAGGACCCCCTTCAGTACCTGCCCCTCCCATGAAGAGACGGGCCAACGCCTCTCCCTGCTGGAAAATCAGCTTGCTATTGTTATCAAGGGCTTCAACAAAATCCTTTCCAACCTTGCCTCACTCCGTAAACCTCTCCCTAATCCCCACTTCACCCCCACTGGCAACAACCCCACTTTCCATGAGCGTTTCTCGACTCCCCTTCACATAGTGACCTCACCCCCGCTAAGCTAAATGGGAACCCTGACCGGTCAAACAGAACTAGAATAGCTATGTACCCGAGGGAAGTAGCTGATCTAGCCGCCTCTTGCAACACCCACACCACCGCCTCCGCTCTACCCAAAATCCAGGTGATCACCAGTTTCAGAAGAGACCCCTCCCCTCGACATCAACTTAGACCCCCGCCTCCCTTACCAACATCCCAAGGGCCCCCTTAAGAAGAACCCCAATAACGTGGCACCCACCACTAGCTGCATGCTCATTAACTGGAGGTCACCACTAAACATGCAACTGAACTAGCTGAATCCATCTTCTCCCATGACATAGACATAGCCTTCATCACAGAGACATGCTAAGCAATTGCTCGACACCCATCTTGAACACTCTCGTACCACCTGGCTTTGTAATCATCAACAAAGATCGAAAGGACGAAAAAGGCAGAGGTATAGCAATCATCCATAAAATCAATATATCTGTGACTGAAATCGACACCTTTAACTACAATTCCTGTGAATGCCTTTCCGTCAACATCAACACAAGCGACAACAACAAATCATTCCAGTGCCATCTGTTATACCATCCCCCAGGAAACACCACCATTTTCACCGAACATCTGTCTGATATGATTGCACATTGTGCACTCGTGACACCAACAACCTAATTCTGGGAGACCTGAACCTACACTGGAACGAAAACAACAACACAGCAATCCAGAACCTAAATGAGCTGCTACTCAGCAATAACCTCACCCAGCAATGTTCAGAAGAATGGGTCCAATCAAGATGATCCCGCAATCCTCGAATATTTAGAATCGGAGCTTGCCACATGGCATGGCCCACTTATGATCTGCGGCAATTTAAATATTTCACTCAAATTACAGTCAACTAAACACCTTTCACAACAGAAATATGTTGGCCGCAAACCGAGGGTTTACAAAGCTCTTAATAGACTGGTAGACAGCTTTGGTTTAATTGATCTATGGGACCACACGAATCATCTAGAGCCGGGCTACACCTTTTTTTCTCATCCACATCAGAAGCATGTTCGGATAGATTATATGTTTGTCTCTAATGATCTAGCCCCACAATCCTCAATAAGTAAATGTCCTAAAATCATTTCAGATCATAATGCACTTATTCTTACGACTACAGTTGGAGCCTCATTTAAACAACATAGGCCATGGACATTCGACTGTAAACTTCTGTCGAATAATGATTACATTAACTTTATTAAAAATTGGACAGAATTTTTTTTTAACATCAATCGGTTTAGTGCCTCAAGAAATGTGGTCTGGGACTGTTTTAAATCGGCGCTTAGGGGGGAAACCATTAGTTTTCAAAGTCGGGCAAGAAAGCAATTAAGCAATGAATATAATGTAAAGATATTAGCCCTAGCAAAAGCTGAAGAAGAGCACACTATACAAATCTCACAGGGGCTGGATGCTAAGCGCGCTATGTATCAAGTAGCAGTGTTGAAATCAGAACTCAACTCTAGCCTTAGTCAGAAAGCGGCTCAAACGTATAGGGCCCATAGAAAGGATGTATATGAGAGCGGTGAAAGGGTTGGTAGACAGTTGGCACTGCGCACACGGCAGAAGAATGTATTTAATAACATTAGTTCTATACAGGACAGGGGGCATACCTATACACAAACCTCAGATATTATTTATTTGTTTCAACAATAATATCAGAAACTTTATACTGAGGATGTGGCCACGACTGAACGCGAATCATATGTTTATCTTAATAATCTTCTTAATAACCCAGAGGCTGTGAAACGTTTAGACGACTTCTCCCGGGAAGATTTAGAAAAAGAAATTACATTGGCCGAGGTGCTGGCTGCCTTGTCGTCACTCTCATCGGGCAAGGCCGCCGGCCCTGATAAATTACCGATTGACCTTTACAAAATATTAAATCACCAACTTGGACCTCTCCTTCATGATTTATTTCTAGGGATACAATGGAAGGGGGCTCTCCCGAGTCATGGAACGAGGCTAATATAATTGTCTTCGCTAAAAAAGGTAAACCCCCGAGCTACTAACTTCTTATTGCCCCATTTTGTTAATTAATTCGGACTCCAAATTATATGCTAAAGTGATGGCCGCTAGGCTCAGTGGGGTTATAGAACACCTGGTCTCCCCGTGGCAGCATGGCTTTGTCCCGGGAAGGGGGCTACTGATCATACGCGCAGGGCTATTGCCCTATTTGATGCCATGTCTGTCATGGGGGGTTGGTTGTCAATGATCCTACTGGACGCTGAAAAGGCTTTCGACCGCGTCCCATGGAACTTCCTTTGGGCGGTCATGTTGCAAAAACAATTTCGGCCCCAAATTTCTGAAATCTATTAAATCCATGTATCTATCCCTCAAGGCAAAGCTGCAGATCTTAGGTTTGGAATCTGGTCACAGCAACATTTCCAGGGGCACTAGGCAGGGGTGCCCGTGTTCGCCCCTATTATTTGCACTTTATATCAATCCCTTAATTTTGAAATTTCTTGAGAATCAGGCAATTAAACCTGTTGTTTGTGGCCAATATGAGACGAAAGTATTGGCACATGCTGATGACATCGCAGTAATTACACCTGCCCCGATGGAGGCTATGACGGAAATTGAGAAAGTGACTTGTGAATATGGCATTCAATCAGGATATTTGCTTAATAAGGGGAAGACCGTTATATTATGCACTGATCTAAGGAGAGCTAATAAAGCCACTAACTTGGGAGTTATTATCAGCTCTAATATTAAACACATACCTAATCTTAACTTTGATCCTCTCTTGGATAAGATAAAAAAAGATCTGGATCGTGTAAACAGTCTCCCCCTATCAGTTATAGGTAGAGGCAATTTTAAAAAAATGAATGTGCTACCCAGATTCTTTTGCCTTTTTCGAGCAATCCCCCTTGCCATCGATAATAAGACATTAAAAACACACAATTCTCTTATGTCTAAATTCATATGGCAGCAAGGCAAGATTAGGAGATCCCACAGACTTCTTTCACTACCATTTGATAGAGGTGGGCTCGCTATACCTAATATCATCTTATATTATTGGGCAACATTTCTTCAACAAATTGCCCCATTGGTTAGCCTCTTTACAGTTGAAACTAATACTGATGCTAGCTCAATACCGTCAATATACAAGCTTGTACTCGGGCACAAAGCAAAGGGTCTTTTTACACAGCAAACTGACGCAATTTTTTATTAGAAAAATTATAAATTTGTAATTATAACTAGCGCCTAGGGAGTATGGGGCAAAGTTACTAAGCATATGCACATCGGGAAAATCAACAGGTATTCACCTCTGTGGCACTCAAATGTTACAACGGGTTTGGAATTTGATGTTATAGCTAGGAAATGGGAAAGGATCGGAATAAGAACAGTTAACGATTTTTTGTTAAGAGATTTTGAAAACGCCTTCTTAGATTTAAAATTGAAGTATCATTTGTCCAATGGAGATTATCTAAAATTTGTACAGGTGTTTGCCAAGCTTAAAGCAAAAGAATCATCCATCTGTATGTTAAGAATTGAAATTATTGAAGCAATGAATAGATCAAATACTAGAATTGGAACATTCTATGATATTCTTCTGACTAGAATTCAAGATGATCTTGAAAAAACTGGGTGGTTAAATTAAGTAACCCTGATGTCGATATCGACAGAGTGTTGGAAATGACTCGTCACCTTCTTATGTCCAGTAATCTTAAATCACAGCTCTTTAAAACTATATTTAGTCTCTATTACACTCCGGTCAAGTTACATGCTTGGGGTAAAAGAGAGAATGATTTGTGTCCCAGATGCTCACAAGGACCAGCAACCTTAATTCATATGTTTAGTAATTGTTCTGAGCTTGCTGTAATTAAAAATATGATATCAGACTTCTGGGAAGAGCTGTTTGGGCATAAACTCCCTGATTCTGATACACTATATGTACTAGGATATGATAACTCTCTAAGTCTTTCAAGAAGCGAAGAAAGACTGCTATTTATAGGTACTGCTGTATTAAGAATCATATTGTCCGCAAGCTGGAAAGAGGTTGACCCACCCAGTTTCCAGATGTGGTTAGACGGCTTCCTCAGGGTTTTTAGTTATGAAACTGCCATATATGCCACAAGGGGGTTGCAAGGCAAAGAAATTGGGGGAGGCAATATGGCTTCCCGTCACCAACTGGAAGGCTGGTATAAGGCCGACTCTTAGTGATAGCAATCACTGCTGAAGCAATATACTGTTGATAACATAAGGGCTGGATGAAATCATGATTGTAGTGTCTAATTAATTTTAAGCCGGGTGTTTTCTTTGTAATAGTTTAAATTTTTCAGCTTTTCAGCTTGCCTGCCTCTTTATTATCACCCATATGCAGCGTCCACTTATTATGTTTTGAATTATTGTTAAAGTATCTTTTTGTTTTTGACTCTTGTTTTTCCTGGTTCAATAATAAAAAAAAAGAGAAAAAAAGCAATGTTCAGAAGCTACCCACAACAAAGGAGCGATCCTTGATGCCATCATCTCCAAACGGGATTCCACCACAATTGTTCAGATCCTACCTGTCGACTGGTCTGACCACCACCTTATCCTCTTCCACTTCAATCAACCGTTTAAACTTCAACCCCCCCACCCAAGACACCCTCAAATGGATGAGAAATCTTAGACAGATCTCCATGAACGACTTTGAAAGACGGTTATGCTCACTCCTGCCTACCGCCTCGGACAATCTTTCTGCAACGGAACTCACCACTCACTATAACTCCACTATGACCTCCATCTTTGATCAAGTAGCCCCCCTGAAACTAAAAACAACCAGGAACATTCCATCCAGATCACGGTTTAACTCTGACATCAACGCGTAAAGAAGACAACTAAGAGCAGCAGAACAACTATGGAGAAACAACCCCTCCAATTTCATCCTCGAGCAACTCAAGGAAACCCGAAGGAAATACAAAAAGCACATTAACAATGAAAAATCCACCTTCTTCTGCACCACCCTGGACTCCGGGAAAAATAGACTGTTGTATAGCATTTTAGGACCCTAGTGTAATTTTCCTGATTTATGCCCTTATATAGGTATAATTCACCATGTCCTTATAGAGGCATAGAAATCATAACCATATTTAGACATAGCTCATGCAGTCCAAGTACGGCATGGCTATTTCCACTAGTTTCGAAAATCCACAACGATTTCTTGGAAAACTCGGCTTCAGCAGTTAGGGACTTCCCCGTGCTTGAATATTGATTTGTCCAAGAACTCATGGAGTTTTCAAAGAACTGAGACTCTTTGATGACATTATTATGTCCACTTTTACGTCAAACTCAGCACCTTCAAGGTATAAATATGCCCACACTTGCCCAAGGAAACGCACAGTGGTTTGGAGAAGTTCGACTATCGACTTGCCCGAGGAATCTTGCTACACGAAGTGCCGAAGGAAGCCGACCCTCCAGCAGACGCACTGAGAGAGACGCTGTCTTTCATCTTGCCGAGAAATACAGCTCCGGTGTTTCCAAGCTCCCCTTGCGGGGTGTTGGGAAATCGAGTCCTGAGACAGACCTCCTTCATTCTAAACCAAGGTACGGAGCTGATTAGACCCTAAGAGAAATCTTGGATAGATTTTTGGCAAAAAGAATACTAAACTTATGCTACACCACATTTACTTCTTCCCTTGTACTAGACTTAGGTTAGGTACATCGGGGTAGGCGTATTTTAGAAGCGCCAGTTGAGTACTTTTAGTCTTTATTTATTTATGTATGTATTTTATGGCTTAGAAACCATACTATGCTTTTACAGTATTATTTTATAATACTATTCTTGCTGTACGCATTATACTTTACAGCCAGTCTTACGATTGTAGCAGTTCATTTCTTTTGCATGAGAAAGAAGACTGTTCAATAAATACTTTTATTGAAAACGCCCGTCTCTCTATTTCTCTGCACCTCTGATGAAACAAAGCATGCACGAATGACTGAGTAAAATATCTATCTATTGTTTCCACGACTCCAAAGATCAGTTTATCTTGGGGAAACAAAGTTGTCATGTTTATGCGGTTATCAGAAACTAATCCCTTCTTGTTTATTCGAGAAAGTTTCTAGTGACCTCTGAGCTAGCTGGCACTCACAATTAAGTCTAATATATTTTCGATAGAGACCTAGTAGACATAAGTCCTACGTCACATCTATAGGATATATTATTCCAATGCGCAGAGCCTATTGGGAATATAGGAACTACACTACAAGACCGAAAGAACTATACAACATCATCAGACAACAAACATCCAAGCCCTCAGCTGACCCTGGCCCAGCCTCCTAAGACCTACGCGACAACTTCGCCAACTTTTTTAAAGACAACATTTCCAAGATTGACCTCTTACTTGACATCAACCCCAACCCTAACCCCTCATGCACTACCCTCCCCCAGAAACCGATGCCAACACATGCAAATACCCTACTAAATCCTTTTTTTTACTTACTAAATCCTTGAAATCCTTCAACCCTGTACCTGAAAACGAGATTCTCAAACTGATCGCCACCGCCAAACCTGCTTCTCATGCACTTGACCCTTTACCCACCCAACTAACCTAAAACTGCAACTCTCCATAGCTCCATTCTGGTGCAAGATCATAAACAGCTCCTTGAGTTCCGGTGTCATTCCTGAATGTCTCAAAGTCGGCCAAGTCACACCTCTCCTGAAAAAACACAGCCTTGACACTAATGGCTTGAACAACTTCAGACCCGTTTCCAACCTCCCCCTCCTTGCTAAAATCCTTGAAAAATGCGTTCTTTCGCAACTAACGCAGCACATTGACACCCTCAACCTTCTAGATCCCCACCAATCGGGATTCCGCAAAGGCTACAGCACCAAGACCAAAAACCTAAACATCATTGACAACATGCATAAATCTCTAGCTACGGACAAATGCTGTCTACTCATCATCCTGGACTTATCAGCAGCCTTTGATACGGTGGAACACAATCTACTCATCAAGACAGAGCAGTTGCTGACAAGGTGGTCTTACAATGGTTCTCCTCCTTCCTACAAAACCACTCCCAAAAAATAAAACTCAAATCCTTCACATCCGACTCACATCCCGTCAACAGAGGTGTCCCACAAGGATCAGTGTTCTCCTCTAAACTGTTCAACATTTATATGGAACCCCTCACCTCCATACTTAAAAAAGCCAACATCACCTTCTAGCTCCATGCAGACGACACCCAGATCTATCTGGAAACCTCCGCCTTTGAGATATTCAGAGACTAAACAACACTCTCAAAGAAGTCCAATACTGGCTAGCCATAAACCACCTCATAAAGATGTACCAGGACTCACTGTCAGCAGGCCACTTCACCCCAACCCTTCGGGAAGCAATAATCATAACCATACTCAAGAAGGAAAAGCTCCTGTAACCCTGCGATTCCTATCGCCCCATATCAATGATAAAGGTAGACAATAAAATATATGTGAAGTTGCTGGCAACCAATTGTTGCCCCTCATTTCCACAATTGTAAGACCAGACCAGTCCGGATTTATCCTGGGGAGATCCATGTCACACAATCTCGGTGATGCACCATATACATCCCTCCACCCAGCAGTTGAAGCACTCCTCGATGCCACTAAGGCATTCGACTTCCTCTTCCTGCTTCTAGAATGCCTGGGCTTCAGCGCGTGCTTCATCTGAAACATTAGATTACTATACACTCTACCTTCAGCGCTCATCAAGCTGAATGGACAGGTCTCTGAACCCATTGCGATCTCACATGGTACTAGGCAGGGCTACCCCCTTTCCCCGCTTTTGTTTGCAGTAGCCGGCTGAGCGGCAGGAGGCAATACACTGGGGCCGTAGACCGGTGCCTACAAGGAAAGCATGGTTATCTGACGTAACTCACTGCCAAACGCAGCTGACTACCTACTGGGGCCTCATGCCCGTGGGGAGTCACCCTCAATGCATATGGTACCCTGTCACGACGTACCTCCGCCTACACACTGATGGCCCGGTGGGCTCGCCCACTCCCGCACTTATCAGCAGCTAGACTAACTTTGGGTGCCACATGAATGCTGGATCTATGCTCCCCGGCGCGTCTTATTGACATACATCACAAGACACAGCACAGAAGCCAGTGGCCACCCACGTTAATACTCTTGTATGTCTGGCGGTGGGGAATGTGTATTAAGTATCAAATAGGCCCATATTAAGACTGTTGTAAATTCTTGCACATATATGTGGCTTATAAGTCAGATGTTGATTAACACTTACTCCCAAGAGTGTATATCCTTGTGAATGTCAATAACATTAAAAAAAACATAAAAACCTTACTAACCACCTCAAAAAAAAATACATTTAAAAAAAACTTCTAAAACTCTGTACTATGGAAGCTCTTCGAATTGGATTAAACTGTCAAACAGGACTGTTGATTGGGTCTGTTTCCAATAAATGCTTTGAAAAGTTAAAAAAAGAAAACCTTTGCAAAAGTACACCAGGAAACCTGCACCTGGAGCAACTTTCAAAGAGTACCCTTGGATATATTTGCGAATAGCAACAACTCAAAAGAGTACATGCAGGCGTGGGCCAAGATCTCGGCCTGTACTTCTTTGACTTTATTTGTCAATATTGCGCATAGCCAGTTGTTGTTCATACAATTCATACATCCTTCACCTGTCTTCCCGTCTTCTTCATGTTTGTTGACTGCCTGGTCACTTTGACTATGGATAGTGGAAATAAAGAATCATCCTCAGTTTCATCATTTCTGTCTGTGCCATTCCTTGCATTACTTTAGAAAGTCAGGTAAGTTCATACTTATTTGTGAGACATTTGATGGGTTGATGGCTGAGCCATAATAGGCCTCACAAATTCTATTGTTCTCCTTTTTGTTATTTTTCTTTCAGTGCTAAAGGAGTTGGACATTCAAGCAAGCATCCAAGGCCCCTAAAGCACATACTGACAAGACGGCCTGTTGGAAGGGTAATAGGCTGTTTTGGACATGGGTGGTAGAGGTAGTGGTGGCCTAGAGATGTACGCTAATTTTTGTTGTTTGTGCCATTAGTCAAATACTTATATTCAAATATTCCATGATTTTGCACCAATTACATTTCCCAGCTTTATTTCATGTATTCTTTGTCGTTTTCTGTACCTATTGCATAGTTGGGGTATGTGCTCCCATATTTTCTCCTTGCATTTTCTGCCACCTTTGAAGTGTTTTAGCTGCTGCCCTGACTCTGAGTGTGCTAGGGAACTAGGGATGATCCTAAATAATTTGGGGGGTTTATGTGCTATTCCTGACTTTTTCATGTGTTTGGTTGGGTGCTGCAGGCAGCCATCTTACGACAGATATTTATTATTTGGGAAATTTGATTGCATTCGTATCTTTCTCTGCCATTTTCGATTTGATCTGACAGAGGTCTTGACCTTCTGAACCTTCCAGAGCACACAGATTTTTTTTTTTTAATTCCTGATTTTTCCTTGCCTTCCTGTTGATATCTTGGCTATGTTAAAGTACAATTTGGAGCCCCAAATATTTTCCCTGATTTTACTTTTCTCTCCACAGTCTTTCTCCTGGGGGTCCTGAAAGCTTTAGGTCATGTGTTATCATAGATTTAGTTTTTCAGCTTTGATCATTGTCTATGTCCAATCATTCTCCTTCATGTATTTAGCTAGGTGGTCCAGGCAGCCATACTATAATGTGCTTTCATGAACATCAATTCTTTGTCACTGGACCAGGCACCTGTTTCATGATTTGCTGTCAGTCCTCGATGTGCTGAAGACCTTGAGAAGTCCACAATATTTTTTTCCAGTCTTTCTGCTGGGTGCAATATATGTGTAAGTGGCATGAGGATGGGCCTTGAGTTATATTGTAAGCTCTGGGTGGGATTGTTTTTGTCCCATCCTTATCTTTCTTCTTGTTGACGGCCGACTCCAACCAGGTACCCTATAGCAAGCATTTGTTATATTCACGTTTGTTGCTGGTGTCCATTTGTGAATCTAGTGTATGTGTATGCGCTCGCTGATTCATTTCCTTGATTTTTCTGCCATTTTCTAACCATCCTTCGGTATGCTAAGGCCCATGTGGACCCACGCTAGTTTCCCCCAAGTTTTCTTACATTTCCTGCTGGTATTCTGAGGGCATTAGGGCCTTATGGAGCATTGGGTTCTTTTTACAGAGATGACACTTTCCACTTTGTGACTCTTGGTGTGTATATGCGTGATGCAGTGGGATTACCAAATTGAGTTTATCTTTAAAAACACCATACTCACCTGGGCCCCTAAAACATTCATACAAATAAGCTGGTAATCCTGTGCTGGCGATCAGGGCTTATTTTACTT
The DNA here is from genome assembly GCF_964263255.1 of Lissotriton vulgaris. NCBI lineage: Eukaryota > Metazoa > Chordata > Amphibia > Caudata > Salamandridae > Lissotriton > Lissotriton vulgaris. Next base: position 1,735,343,365 of record NC_141691.1, read on the forward strand.
TATTTTGAATTATACCTGTACACCATTTCTTGCCAATACTTTGTCACCTTAGTTCTCAATTTTCTCTGGTCGATAGATCAGGTTGTTAGCATAATAGGCATAAATGACATTTACCTTTTATTTGAATGACCACAGACTCAGGAGAGTTGTAAAACCTTTATCTATGCAATAATTTTGTGAGTCAAATACCAATACATGTCAAACACCAAACGTTGGAAGATAAATTATGAATTTAAGTAAAGTCAAATAAAGACAACAAAATCTCATGATGTTGGTACCTGTGATGGGTGGAAAAGGGAAACGGTACAAGGACATACCACACAGATTTATATTTACCTAGAATGGTTTGAGGACCAACCCCTGGCCAAGGGCTGGAAAAGAAGGGCTCCCGAGTAGTCAGGAGCAAGCAGTTCAGGACAGGTGCAGGACAGGATAGGTAACCTCTTCTAAGTGTAACACCAACGTTACACCCCTCTCTGGTGCTACTCTCTTTTCCGTTCTTGGTGTACAGATTCTTCTCCTCCAGCAATCTCACGATTCTTCTTTCAGAGTGCTTGACCAGCCCTCTGATCTCCGTGGCATCTACCATCTTCTTCCGCAGTGTTGGGTCAGTGACAGGTCTGGGACAAGTCCGACAATCTAACTGACTGAGCATACCTTAGTTACACTATTCTCAGTGTATGTACCTCCCTCCAATGTTTAATAATGTGTGCATTCCCTTCATTTGATTGGTCAATGGGATGGGGAGAGGTCATCACACCATACTATGAAGTCATCTTCTTTTGTTTAAATGTTCTATGTTCCCACCCTTAATTTCACTTTCCCATGCTTTATTCCTCCCAGCAATATTTATTTTACTTCATATACAATTATTATAAAAATTGTTCAATTCTTCTTCCCCTCTCTGAGTCAAGAGGTGAAGTTCTCAAGCTCATCGCTGCTAAGATGGAATTGGCAGCTCTTCACTGTCATCGCTCAAGGTCTTTCAGTGTCCCCGACGCATGCGTACAAATTTTCAAGATGGAGATTTCAGTCACCCTCTAGGCCCAAATACGAACTAATAATAAAGTCAAAGAAGAACATGTTAGAATACCAAATTAAATGAATACACTGTATACCACTTTTTCCTACTCTAATCCCATTCTTTTTTTTTAACTATTGCATTAGCAGTTTAGCAAGACATGCAAGGTTTAGTCTAAGCATAGCCATGTGCATGAACATGTGAGGTTCAAAGCCGCCATTTTAAATACTACTGTGCAGCAGCAAAGATTTCCCACCAAAGCAAAAGATGTCATACTAAGTAGATGCAGTAGACGCATGCGCAGAAGAGTTCCCGCATTTTCAGCAGCCATTTTAAGACACTCGGGGTAATTGTTAGTAAAGCACATTTAAAAGCTTCCCCTAGATACAGAAAATGTCATATAGAGCATTTATTAGTACTTACAAAACATGTTGGTTATTTTTTTTTTTTATTTTTTTTTAATTTTTTTTTTTGGTGTTCAAACTGCTTTATTGATAAGAGCACATAAGGATACACAGCTTGAGGTGCCTACAACCCGGAGGCCGGCAGCAATAGTGGAGCAACAATACACAGCCTTGTAGCCGGCATCCCGGGGGCCCGGCGGCACATTACAGGGAAAAAGCTCTGTACAGCGCTGTCCGGCGGGGCAGGCCAAGGAAGGATGTACTGCAGCCGAACAGGTTTTGTGTGAGCAAGAAGAGAATCTCACTCCTAATTTTTGTAACGAGTAGAACAAGGAAAAGAAAAAGAGAAAACCCCAACTGTTCAATTAGGTTAAGTGTGTGCAGTGGTGCGTTACAGTACGATTACAATGTACGATAGTGGTGTAGTGTGGTGGTACCGCCAGGCGCTAGTGCGTGGGGCGGTGAATGTCCAGAGTTCAAGGACCTAAGGCATTGGTAGTCCGTGGGGCGAAAGTGCAGAGCTGCCAGTGGTATGCAGGACAGCACCCTCCAGAGGAGGGGGGGGATATCCAGTGGCTCGTCGGAAGGGGAGGATGGTCGCAGGAGGGGGAGGCGAGGGGGGGCTGTACCGTGGAGGCTAGTGCCACACCTTCCTTGAGGAGACTGCAGGGGCACAGGGGACCCACAGGTGGAGGAAAACAGCGTGTGTCATGTATAGCCAGGTAGCAATAAGGTGAACAATAGTGCTAATGGGATTGGGAAGCAGTGAGCCCATCGCCCGACGTTGTGTCATCATCCAAGCGTTTGAGCAGGTAGTGTACCAGTGGGTCCCAAATATTCCTAGGTCTACTCGTGAGAGGCAATAATTCCGAAAAAGTGTTGTGCTGATCCTGGCAATATGTTAAGTCAGTTAGCCAATCCTTGAATTTGGGCGCTCTGCCTCTGCTCCAGCGGCAGGCGACACGCCGCTTGGCTAGAAGGAATGCTATATCGACGAATTTTCTGCTTTCCTTGGATATGTGCTTTGTGTATCCAAGGATGGCCACCAAAGGGTCCGCGGGGATCTCCTCATCCACCATCTGCACAACAGCCCCGATGACTTGTCGCCAGTAGTCAGCAATCTGGGGGCAGGACCATGCTAAGTGGAGAAAGTCAGCGTGTTCTGCGCGGCAACGTTCACAGCGATCACTATCGGCCAGCCCGAATCTGTGTTTCCGGGCCGGTGTGTAGTAGACCCTCTGCAGGTATTTATAATGTATTATTTTCAACCTGCAACTGGCAGAGATACGGGAAGTCAATGCGCAGCAGTATTGCCACTGGTCGTCCGAGACCTCTGTGTCAAGTTCCGCTGCCCAGCGCAGTCTGGCAGCAGAGACCGATAGGGGGGCAGCTCCTCGACATTGGCGGTAGAGCCCAGAGACCAAATGGGCCCCATCTTGAGATTCTAGGAGATGGTGTAGCGGAGGCAAGGGCACAGGTTCAGCAGGGTAATCCGGAAGGATGTCTCGCATCCCCGCGCGCAATCGAATATAGTAAAACAGCTCGAGGGGCGAGTGGGCATGCGAATGGAAGAAGAGATCCGCCGTTTTGAAAATTCCGTTGTGGAACAGGTCACCCCAAAAGGAGATGTGCAGTTTGTTACAGAGCTGGCGAAACCCAATTTCCGACAGCAAGGCAAGTTTTGGGTGATAGGTCAGAGGAAGCTTAGGAGAGTAGGGCATCGCGCAGAGGAGTCGCTGGGCGATTCGCCGCCACGCGTCCAGGGTGCAGGAGATCGAGGTGTTCGCTGTAGAGATGGAAGTCTCGGGACAATGCATCAGACCGTTCAACGGAAGTGGGTGTGCTATCCAATCCTCCACTGCTAAGTGAGGCATGAAGGGGGTAGGAGCCATCCAGTGGTAGGCAAAATGCGCTTGTGCGCACAGGTAGTATGCCTCGAAATCTGGGATGTCGAAGCCACCTTGGTCGTAGGGAAGGGTCAGCGTGGACCACTTTAGCCGGGGAGATTTGCCACCCCAAAAAAGTCTGCGCAGTTCGGCGCGAAGTGTCCTGAAGAAGAAAGCCCCTGGGTAATAGGGGATATTTAGGAAAAAGTACAAAAAGCGGGGCAATATCACCATTTTAATAAGGGAGGCTCTGCCAGCCATGGAGAGAGGCATCGTGATCCACCTGTCGACAGAAGCGGCCAGTTTGGTTATAGCCACTCCATAATTGGAGCGAAGCGTCTCATCTTTATCCCGTGCGACGCGGATCCCCAAATAGCGAAGATCATCTTGGCACCACACCAACGGATAATCTAATGGGAAAACACTCACCGCATCAGTAAGGGGAAAAAATTGTGATTTGGTCCAGTTAATATGAACACCTGATAGTCCACCGAACAGGACGAATTCGCGGAGCAGGGGGTTAAGGTGTAGCTCCGGGTACTTGACATATAGTGTGATGTCATCCGCATAGAGGGACACATCAATTTGCCGCTGCAAGCATTGAATCGCTCCCTCCCGGTGTAATTGGCGGAGGCTAGTGGTTCGACCGCAATTGCAAACAATAGGGGTGAGAGCGGGCATCCCTGGCGAGTGCCTCTGGTAAGACTGATAGGTGACGATAGCTTCCCATTGATCAGTACTTTCGCCGTGGGATCCGTGTAGAGGAGGCGCACCCAGGCCAAGAACAGTTTAGGGAACCCCATGCGTCCCAGAACCGAGAAGAGGTAGGGCCACTCGACGGAGTCGAACGCCTTGGTGGCGTCAAGGAACACAGCCGCCACTGGGACATCAGGGCGGACAGAGCGTAGCAGAGAAAACAGGGTGCGTAGATTATGGGAAGTGGATCTGCCTGCCACGAAGCCAGATTGGTCGGGCAGGACGATTCTAGTCATTAGCAGTGACAGTCTCGTGGCGAGAACCTTAGCAAGGATCTTCACATCACAATTTAGAAGGGAGAGTGGGCGGTAAGAGTCACAGGAAGTAGGGGCCTTGCCAGGTTTCAGAAGGGAGGTGATAACCACTTCACGCATAGATCGAGGTAGCCTACCGTCAGCTAACGATTCAGTGAAGACTTCGTTAAGCACGGGTGCCATAATATCAATATAAGCTTTGTAGAATTCGGCTGGGATGCCATCGAGCCCTGGAGCCTTCCCATTCTGTAGGGACATAATGGCCTCGCGAACTTCCTCGAGTTCAAAAGGCGCCGCCAGGAACTCCCTGTCACCATCGCTGAGCCAGCATAGCGCCACGTCGTTCATATAGTCAGCGTATGGAGCATCAGCTTCTGCCTTTGAGGTATATAGTGTAGAGTAGTGCGTCGTGAATGCAGTCAGTATCCCATCTGACTCTCTAGTGACAGTGCCAGCCTCATCAATAAGTTCTAGTATGGTGTTGTGTTCACGTGGCGCGCGCGTGAGTGAGGCTAGCACTTTACCAGGCCTATCCCCCTCGCAGTATTTCCGGGCCACCCAGTGTTTGCCCCGATATTTCGCCTCCCTGGCAGCCTCCTCCTCATACTTGGACAGTGTGTCCCTAAAGGTCACCCGTAGGAGTGGGTCATCGCTCGCCACCATTCGGAGCTCTAGTGCACGCAACTCTTTTTCCAATGTGGTAATGGTACGCAGAATATCCCGCAGGACCCCATGGCTCTTAGAAATGCAGAATCCCCGAATAGTGACTTTGAAGGCCTCCCATATGTGTTCCACTGACTCTACTGAGCCCTTGTTTCTAGGGAAGAAGTCCCTGATCTCCTCACCCAACTCCGTGCGAAAAAGCTCATCAAGGAGCGTATCGGGGCTCAGCCTCCATTGCGGTCTTGGACTATCCCACCCAGGAGCCCGGAACTGTAGTCTAACAGGGCTGTGATCTGAATAGGTCCTGGGTAGATGGTCGGCCTCTAACAGTTCCCCAGTGACGTCCCGGGTTACCAAAAAATAATCCAAGCGTGCCCAGGTCCCGGTGTGATGTGTAAAGTGCGTGCCCTCCCGCCCGTGGGGATGTATCTGTCGCCAGGCGTCAAATAGTCCACCCTCCTCCATCACTCCCTCCAAAACCTCCCTAGCTCGGGGCTTGTAAGAATTAACACCATCTGCCCTATCTAGTGAGGGTACCAAGGCCAGATTAAAATCACCTCCCCAGATGATGTGTCTTGCCCCGATGGAAACAATCTTGCCCCACAGTGTGGAAAAAAAAACAGGTGAGTCAATATTCGGTGCGTACATTGAGACAAATAGATAAGTGTCATGTCCCACTCTCCCCCACAACAAAACATATCTCCCCTCCTTGTCCGCCACCTCTCCCATGTGAAAGAAAGGTACACCTCGGGCGACAAGGATCGCCACTCCTCTGGCATAAGACGAATAGGAGGAAAAAGCACGGGTACCCGCCCATTTCTGTCCAAACGGGGCGTCCCTGCGCACGGGCAAGTGTGTCTCTTGTAGTAGAGCTACTTGTACATGGTGTCTATTCAAGTAGGCGATAACATTCCTGCATTTCCGAGCATCGTTCAACCCCGAACATTCCATGAAAGACATGTTAATCGCGCAGTCGAATTCACCGCAGCCATAAGCACATCGACATTAAAAAATAAGGCGCCCAAGCGGGCCAAAGCATGGAATCACACCCGCACCAGTAGCGCCAAGCCCCACACCACATCAGTATATGCATACACAGTCCATGCAATAGTAACCTCATAACGTCCGATCCCCCCCCACCCACCCCAGCATCCCAAACATGCCAGCAGCCATGAAATCCCCAAGAACGTCCCCCCCTCAACCCCCTCCCCCCCAACTTCAGAGTGGCAAAAAGCCAAATATACAATTGTTCAGCGGGGAATACCCAACTAGGGAACATCTAAAGGTGCGCGCTGCCACTATCCGGCCCATAGCTCCAGTCTGTATCGCCCTTGGTGGAGGCTAGGGTCAAGAAAGCGGTCCTTGGTATACGTTACCACAGGGGGTGCGATGTCCAGTAAGTCCGATCCACGTTATTCTGCCCATCCACCAAATGGTGAGTCAGCACCGACCAGTAGATAAGTACGTTTTTGCCAAAGGTCGAAGGTCATGAAGGCAGTTAATCCTCTTGGCGTTCAGGAGGCAGGTCATCGATCTCCAGATCGTCCTCAGGTGCCTGGTCGTCCCTGCGTGCCCTCCGGATGGATTTAAAGTAATCTTCGGCTTTCTGCGGGTTGGTGAAGAAGCGTTGTTTGCCCTGGTGAGTAACCCTCAGCTTTGCCGGATATAAAAGTGCATAGTCTATCTGGGCTTCCCGCAGTTTCTTTTTTATTGGAAGGAATTTGCGCCTCTCATCCTGAACCATCGGTGTAAAATCAGGATAGATGGAAAAGGTGATGCCTTCATACCTCAGTGATCTCTGTGTCCGGGCTGCTCGAAGGGCCGCGTCGCGGTCCCGGTAATTCAGAAGTCGAGCGATTATGGGTCTCGGTGGCAGGCCAGGCTGGGGCATAGGTGCCAGTGATCGGTGAGCCCTCTCCACTATGAACTGGGAGGAGAAGGCGTCCTCCCCGATTGAGCCCTTGAGCAATTTCTCCACATAGAGTTCCATTCTGCCTGTGGCAGTGGATTCCGGCACATTGGTAATGCGAATGTTATTGCGGCGGCTTCGCGCTTCTAAGTCCTCATTCTTTGCCGCGATTATACGGAGGAGGTTATCCATTCTCGCTAACTGTGTTGCGTGGGTCGCGGCGGCGTCGGTGTTGTCGGAGATCCGTTGCTCCGCAGTTGTAAGGCGTTCCTCGTGGCAATCCACTTTATGGACCAAGGCGTCCAGCCGGGCCGTGACTCCATCCACCTTCTCTACCACGGTAGCGAATCCCTGCCGCATTTCCTGTAGCAGGTTTGCGATATCCGCAGCAGGGGCATCAGGCGGGGCAGGCTGCGGGGGTGGCTCACTGGGACCCGGGCGCGTCTGCGTCGATGTGTGGCCCTTGCGAGTGCTATCAAAGCTCAGTTTGGGCTGGCGAGCGTCGGGACGCCCCATGGCGGTACCTCCAAGCAAGTGAGGGTCCAGATAGGATAGCAAGGACAGTAGTAGCCAAGCGGGCGGTCAGCAACCGGCTGCTCACCAGGGGTGACTCAAGGCTGGAGCCCAGCAGTGATTCAAAGAGCGCGCAGTGACACAGGTAGCGCCACGCGGCCAGCAATTGTCCTATGGCAGCAGACGCCCGCCACGCATCCAGCAGCAGCCCCAGGTACCAGTCAGACAGCGTTGGCGACGAAGCACCAGTCTTTTGCGCCAAGCCTCCGGGCCAATTTCAGGGGGTGCGCTTCGCCAGCCGTTATAACGCGCAATGCAGCCCACCAGGTAGCCCTGTGGGGGAAGGGCAGTCAGGCCTCTCGATTGCTGTTGTCCACGCTGCCAGTATCTGGAGGATCCGTGGCGTCTCGTGGGCAAGGAGCGCTGTTAGTAGCAAGGGGACTCCACTCAGTCTCAGCAGCCCCGCTTCCTTACCGCTGAAGCCGGGTCCGGCAGGCAGCGCACGCAGCTCCGGGTCCGCCGCGGCTCCGGGGACAGGCACGGCCGCCGGCAGGGCAGCAGACGTCTCGCTGGAGGCAGGTCGCGCAGCGTGTCGGCAAAGCTGCGCTCAGGAGGAATCCAAGCGTAGGATGGGAAGCGCCGCTTTCCCTCTCGGCCTGCACAGTGGTCCGGCTCGGAGGGGTGAAGCAGGCAAGGTGGTTGTGCAGCCTGGTTGCCTCGTGGCGGGCCCCGGAGTCGCGTAGCCGCGGTGGCCGGGGTCTCTCCCCAGTGCGCTCCAGGGCAGGTGTCGGGCAATCTTCGGGAGCCCGTATCTCCGGCTCCGAGCCTCGCAGCCGCTCCAAACTTCGGTCGAGTGCAGGGAGCACTCTCGTGATGCGGGGACCGGGTTTCTGGGGGTAACACGGCCCCCCGTGGCAGCAGATCAATGAAGGATTAATATCCAAGGAGCGGGAGCTGCAGGTCTAGGCAGCCATTCCGCAAGCGCGCCCTCTAGCGCCAAACATGTTGGTTATTTTATAACATAATATTTTGAGACGGTTGAATTCGAGCAAGTTTCTTTTCATACGAAACCTTGCTCCATCAATCCCCTCTTTGATGACAGTCTATGCCATCACTAATTTCTTAAACCAGATGCCAACTTTAGCAATTTCCCATTTCTATTTCTTCTATCACTGTGGTATTTCCCTTTCTCTTTTGAAAACCTTTCATTCTTTTGTAGATATCTCCTTTTATTTCTTCAAGTTGAATTTCATCATATTTTCTTTACCTTCCCTTTTCATTCACTTCATACCATTTTCTTTTCCTGCAGCATGTGCACCAAATCATTACTGTTAAAACTAATATAGTTATACCTATTATTGGCATCAGTATTTTACCTACAATACTTTTCCCTACATTAGAGAACCAACTACCTATCGAAGAAATACCATTTGTTAGTCTTTTCCATACACTGCCAACTTCCAGTGGTTTAAATTCTTCTTCCAAATTTGTGATATTTTTGACATACATCCCAATTTCAACTCTTTTTTCAGGTATGTAGGTGCAATAATGTTGCACCTTCAACATTTTACAGACTCCGCCCTCTTTTGTCAATAATATATCAAGAGCCTATCAATTTAGCAAAACCATAGATCTTACCGCAACCAATTCGGTATTGATCAATAAAATCCTCCAGCAGTGTCAGTCGATAAGCGACCCACCACTGTTGATAATTTACAAATTCTTTATGTATTCAGAATTACTTCCACTGAAGGTATCAATGCACTGAATATATCTCCTACAATTTCTAAAAAACTAGCCCTCTTCTTGCTTGTTAGTTCGTTATTTTCTTCATTGCCTCCAGTGCTTCTTTTTACATGGTAGACTTATGGGAATACTATTCCGAAATAGCAACTCCCATACCAGTGATCAGGCGGCTTAAAATAAGCATTATTTCCACATATATAATAAATTCCAGGAAATACTGGATCTTTTCCACCTTTTAGTCCCCATCCCCCTATTATCAGAAAATTGTGCTTACATTCACTGGAACCAATAAATATATTGTTATACTCTGTTTTTAACCTATGTAGACAGATTTTCCCTTTCTTTTCAAAGCCCAGGGACATAGCAGCATGAGTCCTGCCAGTTGCAATGAAGTCTTCAGTTTCTGCCCATTAGGTATATGAGGTTTCAGTTCAGTAGCTCTTCTATTGAAATCCTGTCTCCTATTTTCTACTAAATTCAGAAATATCTTTTCTTCTTCGTATAATTTACAAGTTGGATTGTGCTTATGTGCTTCAGCTATATCTATTGTCATCATTGTTAGAAAATATTCACCCATAAATTGGGAATCTCTACTACTGAGGACACGGTTCATGTTTTTCCGTAAAGGAATTTCAGAAAAAATCACATCTACATTAGAATAATAGTATTGTACAGACCCTCCAGCATTTCGCGATTCACGAAATTACCGCAAACTCGGCTGAAGAGAGCAATGACCGCAATATTTCCCATTATGGCCGCGAAAAATGCTCTCTCAGCAGATAGCAAAACACGGGGAGTTCCTATTGGCTGTAAGCACACACGTCATTACGTGCGGCAGTACAGCCTTAACAGCAGCTCCCTGTAACATTACAGCCAATAACATCTAAACACACGTACTTTGAGCACGAGTATGTGATATATAAGGATGTTGTCAAAATACAAAAAGAAGGGCCCAAAGGGAAGCTGAGGCGAAAGAAGTGGCAGAGTGGGTACGAAGAACACGTCTCCCCTTTCCAAGTGTTTCTCAGGCATGTCTTGGGCGCTGAAGAGTTTGAGACCTTTAAATAAGAGGGTCAGTGCGCACGTGTTCATCAGATAACCCAGGCGGTGAGAATGTGAATGGGAGGGTGAGGGGGAGGGGGGCAGGGAGGAGGCTTTGAATTGTCACAGACGAGCGCTTACTGTTACTTGTATTTTGGGTCTTTTAATTAGGGGGGGGCCTTTTCTTGTATTTCCCTGGCCATCTGCCCTATCGGTCCAATTTGTTACAGCATAAATCCCCAACAACACATAAAACGATCAAACACATGACCATCACATGAAAATGCAATACGAAATGTGAAAATATTCTATCCACACATTGCTACCACCACAAATATTCTTTGCTAATGCGATGGTGAAAGGTGCTCGCACCAAGCACTGCTTTCCTCGAGGACTTGGAATAGAGCCAGACTCGTTTTTTGTGATCTGCCCCTTTTCTCTTAGCACATACCAACAGGTTGTGTATCTGCACTGCACAAACCAGCACATAGAATATTTTATTTCTATTGCCCACAGCCGCAAAATAAGCAAAGTATCCCACCGCAAAAGGAGCTTTTCTATCTTCCAGGTGGTCTATTGTTTTAATAAACATTTATGTTGCATTGCGTCCTTTCTAGGATCAGTGTGCATTTTTATGATTGCTTAAGTTCCCTTTGACATCTTGATGTTGGAGCAAGCTGGCCTTCATTCTTTAAAACTTGTTGCCTCTCTCTATTTTTGCTCATATGTATCTGGGTGATATGGTGTGCCGTTGCTCCAGGACCGCAGCGCTAGCACCAGGCAGCAGATTAAGGGCCTGATTCCTGATGGACCCGCAAATTACTGATGCAAATTGTACACCTGTTAATTTGAGTTATCTCGGGGTGCACATATTAGTGAGTGTGCAGTTTGCTTCCAATTAAAGTTTACGTTTTCAGGATTGTGGATTAGCATACAGTTTGTGCAAGATTCTAACAATTAGTGGGTGTGCTAAGTGCCATTTTTGAGAAATCTGCTCTTGCAGTCCATACCATTCTTAACCTGATGCAAACTCCTGAGTTGAATGCGATTAGTCCCTAATTTATAATTGCATTTTGGGTGCAAACATAAGTTCCCCCCCAAAAGAGGATTTTAAGCATGATCATGATCAGATCCTCCATAGGTGGTGTTCCTAACTTTTGTAATTCCACTGGTAGTTCCAAACTGCCATAGGTACAATGTGTGATACTCAACAAGTATGGGTATGACACAAAATTAAGGTAAATGTCTGAATCATTATGTTTAAAAAGCAACCTGCTTCTAAAAGAAGGGTTTGACCAGTGCTTAATCTGAGCGGTGGTGCATGTTGGCCTGTTGGTACTCATTTTTGGGGGGCGTTCTACTTATTTTTCATCATCATCGGAAAAAGGGAGAGATAGGAGAAAGGAGAATATAGCAAAAAAACACACTCAGATACTTTATATATACCTATTGCAAAGTTAAATACTCTGTTAAATTAGTTTACATTGACTTAAGGCTGAAAAGGAATGATTAAGAGTAAAATAAAGTGCCGCAATAATGCCGCAAAATTTCAATTTTTGTGCCGCCAAATTTCCAATTTTGTGCTGCAAAATTTGCAACTCTATGCCGCAATATTCTGGGGGGTCTGATTGTAACTTTCCAGTTCTGTAAAATAAACTAGCTAAAATATTACATGAAATACCATATGTCAATGGTAAATGAGGATATTTTACTCCTTCTGCTACAGATGCTGGCATTTTCATGAACACATAACAATCACTAACTTCCATGGTTTCTACATAATGAACTAACAGGTTTGTGAAAACATTTAAATCTGTATTATTTTTATATTCACTGTGATGAAAATCTGTCTCAGTTGGTACTTCTAAGTCTACTCTGTCTTGCTTAATGTTAACTACCTTTCCATGTGCACTAGTGTTATTCTGTTTACTTTGGTCATTAGATAGGGAATGGCTATTGGCAGTCCTAACCATACTACAAGTACTAAAAATATGCTACATATACACATTTTACAGCATCTTTCTACACAATTCTGTTTCGGTTTTCCAGCAACTCTTTTATCAGTCATTTTGGACTTGGAAGATTTCTCCCCTCTTTTTGAATTTTGTACAGGGTATAACCTAGGCATATTCTTTTTTTCAAGTTGGTATCACTTCTTCGTCTATTCGATCAGCATCCAATTCTTCCTCACTTTCTCCACTTATTTCCAGATTCTCAAAATCTTCAAGAATTATATATGTCTATTCAGGATCCTTGAATGTATTATTCAGTCTTTGCAATCGTGGACTTCTCTTCTTGAATTTTCAGTAGACGGTCCAGTTTGGCTTGTTACCTCATTTACTTGGTCAGGTTCTTCATCTATTGTCTTAAGGCGATATTTCAGTCTCTTGATAATACTAGGCCAAGCATCACCTTTCCTGAGTTTTTTAGCTAGCACTGTGCTTTCAGTCTCTTCAAAGGCTCTTGTTTTTGTTGATTTGTGGCACAACTTGACTTTTGTCTTCTGAATGCCTCTCTATCTGACATTGTCCAGGGCTTATTACCTTTGCCGTTTCTGCCTGGATGAGTGCTTCTTCTCTATTCTGACCCTGTTCAGGAATTTGTTTGAATTTACTTAGTTCTCCTTCTTCTTCCTGAACTTGTTTTTTTTTACCTAACTGGTCCAGCTCAGGTCTTCTAATTTCTTGATTGTCTTCTGCCTGGGCGTTTTCTATTATGCCTATCTGTCCCTCCTCAGACTCACAAGTGTTGCTTTTATTTGCTTCTGTCTGAGTACATTGCTCTTTCCTTATCTGGTCATCCTGAGATTTGATGTTAACTTTATTTTCAGTACTCTAAGTACGTTATTCTATTCCCGTCTTGTCCTCACTCTCGTCCTGTCTTTCTAAGCGAGTTTGACTTCTTGTTCTTACAATAATTTCAGGTATTTCCACCACTGGGATCCAGTCATGCTGACTAGTGCTAGGTTGCTCTTTATCAGCTACTTTAGAATCTATTGCCTGTGATTCTTCCACTGTACAACCATCAGCCCTTTCAACCACTTGAGCTTGTTGTGGATCTACTTCGTCAGGTGCTGGTATCTTCCTCGTATGGTTTGCATGTATCCAATTAGGCAAACCTGCACATTTCACAGCTGTTGTTATAACCAATATAACCTGATGTGTCTCGGAGTCTCGGAGACCGTTAAGGAGGTGCTGGACACGGGAGGCAGGGTGATGTTAGTCATGTTAGACCTGTCGGCGGCGTTCGACACCGTCCCCCATGAGGATCTCCTCACTAGACTTCATGACATCGGACTAGGCGGGACGGTGCTCAACTGGTTTCGTTCCTTTCTGGCAAACCGCCGGCAGACGGTCTGGGTCCCACCCGGGTCCGCCGAGATGCCGCCACTGGGAGTCGGAGTGCCTCAGGGCTCTGTATTGAGCCCCACTCTATTTAACATCCTTATGACCCCTCTGGCGACATTGGCGGAATCCTATGGGGCCCGGATCGTCTCTTATGCTGACGACACCCAGCTCCTATTCACCTGTCGTAAGAGCGAAGAGTTCGATGGAGAAAGGATCCGCGAGTGCCTTGGGGCTGTCTTTAGCTGGTTTCAACACAACAGCCTCAAGTGCAACTCGGACAAATCCGAAATACTATTCTTCGGATGCCCATCGGAACCAGATTGGCAGGGATGGTGGCCTGCTGACATGTTCCCTCCCACTCAGTCCTCTAAGTGGGCTAAGAACCTGGGAGTTAAAATTGACAACGAGCTCTCGCTCAAATCCCAGGTTTCTACTCTTACGGGAACATGCTTTGGGATCCTCAAGATGCTACGCAAGTTCTTTCCCCTTCTCTCGGAGGAACATCGGAGGATCACTGTTCAGGCACTCATAGGATCCAGATTGGACTATGCAAATGTCCTAAATCTGGGTCTGCCTGAATACCTCCTCCAGCGTCTGCAGGTTACCCAGAACGCTGCTGCTCGTGCAATTTATGGCCTGCACCGCCGCACCAGTGCCTCCAATCTCCTTGTATCCCTTCACTGGCTTCCGGTGCGGAAGAGGATACTGTTCAAGGCCATGACTCTCGCCCACAAGGCCTTGCATGGCAATGGTGCCAAATATCTTCAGAGGAGGCTGGATTTCTATCGACCTGCACGGTCCCTCAGGTCAGAAGCTTTGGCTCGGGTGCCACGCATCAAAAGGGCTCGGCTAGGCGGCCGGTCCTTTAGATTCCTTGCTCCTCAGCTATGGAATTCCTTACCGGTGTCCTTGCGAAACACCGCAAACCTGCTTGTCTTCAGGAAAGACTTAAAAACTTGGTTGTTCGCTGGATAATCTGTCCCCTCTTTTAGGCCCCCGCTCTTTTACTGTTATGTTTTCCAGCTCTTTCTTTGGTCTGGAGCACAAAGCGTCGGGACACTCCTTTGGAGTAGCCATTGCGCTATAAAAGTCCCATTTTAACATAACATAACATTAACATAACATGTGGCTTTCCCCACCTTGGTGCTAGGCACGATAGTCAAGTGTGATCTTTCAACACTACCCAGTCACCAGGATTCAGATCATGTAATCGATTCGGCTGCCTTGCAACAGCGTCTTCCCCAACCTGGTGAGAGATAGAACGCAGTTGGTCAGCCAATTCTTTGCAATATTCCAGTGCCAAATCATCAGATATATTCAACAGCTTGTGTCCTGGTATACATGCTTGTCTCATTGCCCTTCCCATGAGTATCTCATGGGGACTCAAGCCTGTATTTTTGTCTGGGATGCTTCTGAGTTTCATCAGGACAAGAGATAAAGCATAAGGCCACTGCAGTGGGGTGAATGCATACACCTTTCCCAGTCTTGACTTGATTGTGCCATTCAGTTGTTCTATCACTCCAGAAGCATCTGAATGGTATGCACAGTGCAATTTCGGTTCAATTTTGAATGCTTCACAAATTAATCGAATTATTTCATTATTAAAATGAGACCCTCTATCTGATTCAATAGTTACTGGAAAACCGAATCTAGGAATGAGTTCTCGTAATAGGAGTTTGGCCACTGTCAAGCTGTCATTCCTTGTGGTCGGGTATGCCTCCTCCCACTTTAAAAACAAACAAACAATGACAAGTACATATTTCAATCCTCAACAGGCAGGTAACTGGATGAAATCAATCTGAAGTCTTATAAATGGACCCTCAGCTTTTCCAATTCTCCCTGGGCAAACTACTGTTTTCCTGCCTGGGTTTATTTGTTGACAAGTTAAACATCTCTGTCAAAGACTCTCTGCGACATTCTTGAACCTTGTATTAAACCGATCTTGTCAGAAAGTCTAATCATAGCATCTCTGCCTATGTGTGTGTCTCCGTGACACATTCTAGTCATTGGTGCAAGCATACAGTCAGGTAACACAGGCCTTCCATCTTAGTAAGTCCACACCCCATTATCAGCTCTTCTTTGAAAACCTATTTTCTCCCGCTCTTCCTTTTCTTTTGTATCAGCTTCATTTTGTAATTCTCTCACGTCCTCCCATGTTCCTATGCCCATAAGTAGCAAAAGTTGGCAGCTGATTCCACATGCATCAATTTTCTTGTGTATTGCTATTTTGCATTTAGCACAATGTTGGGCAACTTGGTCAGTATAACGGTTACCAGCTGTCACCTTATCATTGCCTGACTGGTGAGCAGCACACTTGATCACTGCCACTTCTTTTGATAAATTGAATTGCTTCAATTAATTCTTTTACAAAATTTCCATTTTTCATAGGGGTTCCTGAAGAAGCCATGAAATCCCTTTGCATCCAGAGCTGGCCAAAGTCATGCCCAACCCCGTAACCATACCGGCTGTCCGTGTAAGTGATTACTCTTCAATTTTTCCCAATTTTGCAAGCTTTTATTAAAGCCACCAATTTGGCTATTTGTGCAGGCTAGACTCCTGGTAAATAGGATGCTTCGACTATTCCAGTCAATGTGCATACAGGATAAGCAGCGCTCAATCCTCCTTCCTCATGGCGCATACACAAGCAAACTACAAACAACTCATTTTCTGCATTCTTTAAAGGTTCTTCCTGTATATCTGGTCGAGGCTTGGTACTTAGTTCAGTAACATCAAGGCATTCATGCGCGACTTCATCTTTTACTTCTTCAAAATATAGATCAGGCAACAGAGTTGCAGGGTTTAGGACAGTACATCTGACTATGTTTACATTCTCAGCACCTAATATAACTCGCTTATATTTAGTCAGCCGACTAGGAGTAAGGTACTGAGTTCGAGTTCGTGTTAACAGAATTATGACTGCATGTGGGACATAGACCGTTACAGGGTGTCCCATCACAAGGGATTCACTTTGTTCCAGACTCATGGATGTTGCAGCTACAGCTTTTAGACACCCTGGCAATGCAGATGCCACTTGGTCCAAGGTAGCAGGGACATATGCCACAGTACGTCACATTAGGCCATGTCTCTGTGTTAGGACTGAGAGTGCACAATTATCTCTTACATCACAGAAAAAGGCAAATTATTTGGAATAATTTGGCATTCCTAAAGCAGGTGCTTCACACAGACAGTTTTGTAGTTTTACAAAAGCTGTCATGCTTTTATCATCCCACTCTACTGGATCTTTTGCTCTTTTATTTGTCATTTGTATAAAAGGTTTTGCCAGTACTGCAAATCCCACAATCCCCTGCCTGCAATAACCTACAATTCCAAGAAACTTCCTTATATCTGTCTGGGTCTGTGGTAACTGCATATTTCTTATTATTTTTATTTTTCTGAAGTTACTCTTCTGACTCCTCTTTCTATTTGGTGTCCCAAATATTTGGCCGAAGTTGTGCAAAATTTAAATTTTTCCTGGTTACACTTTATGTCCACCTTCTGCCAAGTGATTCAATAATGCAACGGAATCAATGATACAATAATTTCGGGTTATTTGATGCGACTAGTAAGTCGTCAATGTATTGCACCAAGACGGACTGTCTGGGCTACATCAGAGATTCAAGACATTTTTTCAGAATCTGATTAAAGATTGAAGGACTTTTAGTGTACCCATGTGGAACATGATTCCAAACATAAACATGCTCTTCAAATTAGAATGAAAACAAAAATTGTCTATCAGGGTGCAATGGAAAGGAGAAGAAAGACATGACACAAATCAATTACAGTGAACCATCCTGCGTTCCACGGTATCTGATATAAGATTACTGCTGGATTTAGTACTATCAGACAACATGGTACAACAATTTTGTTAATTTTCCTCAAATCTTGGACCACCCTATATTTGCTGTTAGGCTTCTTTATACCAATTATAGGTGAGTACTCATTATTTCTTTTAATATGCCTTGTTCGACTAATCGTTCAATTTCTGCTGCGCACCACCTATAATTTCCGGGCTCATTTTGTATTGAAGGATATTTGGGTAAACTGCACGATCTTTTACTGGGTCTACATTTGCCATTAATCCTACTTCTCTTCCGGTAAAATCAGGAGCAGCCCTTGGAGGGAGTTCCGTGGGGCAGAAAGGCGGGGTGGGGGGAAGTAAACACCGGAATAGGGATGATTGGAGGTAAGTAAACAATAAAATAAATAAAAATAATTTTGTTGTGCACCCTGCATCGCAAAATGTGATGCAGTGCGTGCTATGAAATTAGTTTTATTTATTTCATTGTTTACTTACCTCCAATCATCCCTATTCCAGTGTTTACTACCACCCACCCTGCCCCTTCCAGCCCCGCCTTTCCGCCCCACGGAACTCCCTCCATGGGCCGCTCCTGGGTAAAATCTCATACATCAGGATTAACTGTATTTTGGACCTCGTCTGGTAACTCATCTGGTGTCATCATAGAAAACATGTTGTTCACTTCTGTTCCCTGTTTTGCTAAAATGATCTTATATACTCCGTCTTCAACAGGAGTTTGAATTGCAAAACCATCCGGTGTTCAAAATATTGTGCAATTCATTTTGCACAATAAATCTCTTCCTAGCAAGTTCACGGGGCTTGAGTCGCACACCACGAACTTGTACATTTCTTGGAAATTGACAATACATACCTCCATTGGTTCAGTAATTGGGGTTCTAATTTCTTTATTAAAAACACCCACTTCTTGGATCGCTTGTCCTGGAAGGGGTCAGTTTGGGATGTCGGCTGTTCTCACAGTAGAACGGGTAGCACCAGTATCCAATAAAAAGGTGATGTCATTACCTTCCACCTTACCACCTATAAATGGACCTGACTGATCGACCACTACTATCTACTGATCTTCCCCCCATCTCATGCACCGTCATTGAGACTCTTCCTCAAAAAATGAATTCTGCAAAAGAAACTGTGGCGTTACAGAATTTTTCTTACCACTTCCCTCCTGGTATCTGGTGTCCACACTGTACTTGGCATGACTCACAAAATATGGCATAGGGACAGGTGATGATTGACTCTGTACAACCAGCTGCGGTTACCTCATTAACACCTCATTCTGCGTCTGTGGATTCAAATTTTGAGTTTGAACATTATTATTCTGTATAAGTTTACACTTTTTTTTCCAATGCCCCAATTGTCCGCACCGTGATACTTAACTGAAGTTCTTGCTGTTCTGCTAATTTAACTTGGGCCCACATTACTTTTTCTTCTAATTTCTTCCGTCTATTGTCAATCTCATCCCCACAATACTTTGCATATTTAAGGATTTCATTGATTGGCTTCGCTTGCCAACACAACATATGCTGTTTAATCACTGGTGATATTTCCAACCTCAACCCGGACACAAATCGATACACAAAATGTGTCATGTCCTTGTTTTCAATGTTCTCAAACCCACGGTACTGTTTGAACACCTGTAAGAGATGTTCATAATATGCATGTACTGACTCATCGTTTTCTTGGGTGGTTCTGTCTACTTTTATCCAATTAGTTTCTTTTTGTGGAATTTTCCCTTTCAGATAAGTAATTACCTGATGATATTTTTTCATCACATTGTCTGACGGGGCTCCTGTTTTTGCATCTCTTGGGCACTCATCATTAGGCCTATCGACTGTAATTTTACATGCTGTCCAAAAATCAGCAGGAACAACAATGTCAAACAAACTATCGAAATCCTTTAAAAACACTGTTGAAACCTTTACAAATCTTTCAACTTGCCTATACTACTCTACCGGTTTTTCTCTAAGCTTTGGGAAATCATTTGTAAATGATAAAATATCCTGTTGGGTCCATGAGACATGTACATATCCTCCTCCTGGAACTTCTCTCATTGGACACAACCTTTAAACCTTTTCTGCTTCTTTTATCAAGTTCTATTTGCCTGAGCGTATTTCTTTTTCTTTGTCTACCTAACTTTCCATCTATCCAAGTCTCCCCATTTTTGCAATAATGTCAATAATTTGTTTATCTGTAACTTCCTCCCTGACACATTCATATTTTTTAAATCTTTGTCAGAGAATTCTGCTCTGTATGGTTTCTGCAATACTTTGGATTTACCTATGTGGATTCCCAATTCTGAAGCCAAATTCATCAGCTTTTCATGAATTATTTTTGTATTTCGGGTGATACTTCTGCAAATGAATAACAACTCTTCTTCACTGAAAGTATTTAATCTTTCTATCCCCACATTTCCAGCAATCATTTCTTCCATTTCTACTCATAATTTAAATATATCCAATACCTTTGGTTGTGTTTTTGTTTTTTCTATATCTCGAGTCCATCTTTCAATTTCCTCTGGGGTTACTACAGTAGCACTTTTTGTCCCTGTGGGTGTTTCGATCTGTACCTCTTTTGAGCATCCTGGTGTATCTTTTCTAAATAAATCATTCACTGGCTCTCTTATTAGTAAATCCATTAAAGAGATTGTCGACTCACACTCACTTGCTTGATCGTCAATTATTATATTTTCTTTTCTAGGTTGTGTGATCGGTGTGGTCAGAACAGGGGTTTTAGGACAGTTTGGCTTATCCCCATTTAAGGGAACAACAGGACCTATAGTCACTGGTATTGTTAGTGCTTCAGGATTTGTACTTAACTGAGTTATTTTCTGAATTAACTCACTTCATTTTTATTTATTGCTTCTCTTTCTTTTTCTTGAAGCACCCTTTCAATTGTATTCTCATGTAAACTTGTGAAACTATGGGTGTTTTCAGAAGCGGGGCCATAGGGGTACTTCTATTTAATTCTTCTTGATAGGGTGGAGGACGTTTCATTAAAATATCTTCAAAAAAATCATCTTCTGATTCCCCACTACTAGTCATTAAATGCTTTGTTTTCTCTGTACATTTACTTTCTGTTGTTTCTTCTGTAGTTAGTACAGGATATAATCCTTCCACTACCTTAGCCTGTCTCCATTGTTTCATCTGTTTGTCTGGATTCTCACAAGGGAATCTGGGATAAAATGTACTCAAGTTCCTATCACATTGGGGTCTGTCTCGCTCAAAGGCCTCAGTTTCCCATTCTTCTAAAGCTTTGTACTGGGTTAATCTAGGTCTTGGTTTCAACTCATTCATACAAGTTTGTAAATTGTGTAAAATCCTCCCATTAAATGTTCCGTACTCTGGAAATGCTAATACTCCTTCATCTTTTGTATATTCTATCCAGTTTTCTAACCACACACATGTGTGGTAGCCTCTTTCTATCATCATATATGATGCAGGTGTATTCGATGGAGGAATAATAATTCCTTCTCTAGTCTTAATGGGCTTATCCTTTTTAAAATATTTCCTAATTTTCTGCATAAATGTCATTTTTCTTCTCTCTCCATACATTGTTTTTGGATTCCCTCTAATGTATTGTTCGTAAGCAAATCCTAAATATCTTCTGTCTGGACGAGTCCCTAATATAGTTGGATCGGGGTTCCACATACGATCCCCACAGTCTATTAACACCGAAACTTCTATTTTGACAATTAATCAATTGTTTCCTTCTACTCTAATGCTTCTCGAATACCAGCGCCTCTTTTATTTTGATGACCAATCAACGGTTGGTTTACTGAATTATTTTAATCAAAACTTGAGCTGCTTTTCTGTGACTTCAAGTTCACTCCTCCTGACTCACCCCTCCTTTACAATTTTACCTCAGCTACATGCCTGCTGTTTCTACCAATCCCTTTTTAAGGAAACAAGGGAACCCAAAGGCAATACACTAGGGACCTTGGGTGCTTAATCTATATCTATACTACTATTATAAAGAGAGAACACAAACCTTGGAGCCAGGTAAACTCAAAAAGTACTGCACCAATCACTACACCCAATACACCATTTGAAAGGGGAGATGTAGCAGAAGGACATAGGCTATAGATGTGAACACCATATACATTAAAAAAGCAAAAACGCCAAAAAGTGGGAAAGTAGTCCCTTGTGGGCGTTAGCGTGGGCTTGGGGGTGTAAAAAAAAAGATGTGGGCGTTTAGAGGGGCGTGTCAAACAAAAGATGTGGGCGTTTACAGGGGCATGGCCCAAAGTACAAGCAAAAAACATATGCAAAACGATTTCACTGATTTCACTGTGCAAGGCACACACTTCACCACACACTTCAATGTGCATAGCGCAATTGCGATTTCAATGATTTCACTGTGCAAGGCACACACTTAACTGTGCATCCCGTGCATTTGCAAAGGGCCGCCTATCACTCGTCTCAACATTCGCGCATTCGTCGGCGTTACCCTTCAAACCTTAACGCCTTCGTGGGATGACATCCAAAAAGGGGCACGCCTTCCATAATAATACAGTGCCACAGGGGGCAGGCTTACAAAAAGGGCCGCCTATCATTCGCGTTGCTTTGCACAGCCCACCAATGACGACACACAATGATTAACACACACACGAGTTGCGATACAAAAATATAACAAATGTTTAACCATTTGACAAACGACAACGTTGTCACAGGGGGAGGAATGTAAACAAAAGAGGCGCACATTTCTTAGACAAGAAAGCCAATCGACGGAACATGACCGAGACTTTACTCACAAGGCTCCGAATAATTACGTATGCTGCGGACAAAATTTAAAACTTACACAAACACTTCCGAATTTCAAACACTCTGCATTATCAGTGGAACACTGCCAGTACTTGCGTCGATAAAAACAAAAAAAAAAGACATTAGTAAAGGGATCGAAAACGTAAACAAGGAAAGCCCCTTTCACAAACAAGCAATTTCAGGCAAAAACATCTGAGCGACCACTGTAACACTTGCTGCACTTGCGGCGCAAATTACAACATTTGGGAAATAACAACATTCGCACACAGGGGGAACACTCTCAACAAGGACAACAAAACAAAATTAGGTGTGGCTCAATGAAAACCTGCGGATGAATTAAACACACATTACTAATGCAAACAAAAAGTAAAGGCAACACTTAACATTGGCCATCCCCGGACAACGTCGGGACGGGCTGCTAGTTGTTAGTAGAGACAGTGGTCCCTAGAACATGGAAGTTGAACACTTGAATCAACATACGCTAAATAGTCAGTATGTTCTTTGTCCAGCCGGAGTGAATTTTATTTTGACAGGTATAAATAGTAACACAAAGTTGAGAGGTAATGTCAAGGGGGCACAGCCTGTGACCCAAACAAAACAAGACAAAACAGCAATTTTAAGGCAAAAACAGACAAAGCGGTCTGTTTCCTAGTATTCAGTAGACAGGCTTAATTCAATCAGGGTACCATTGTGCAATACATTCTGGGTTTTTAAGAGACATATGGTACATAGGTGTCGACGTTTCGATGCCAAAACTGCATCATCCTCAGGACAGTAATATAAAGCATGCCTTACGAGACACCGCTGACCGGCGAAGACCATGAGTATCAACTTAAAATTGCTGAATATCGCCATCCGCGATGGCCCCTTCCCCCTATTGTGTGAATCCGGCATACCAGTTACTTCTGGGTCCCTGTCACGCACACTTGATCGAATCCGCCCGATCTGTACTCAATCTGCAATTTGGCACAGATTGCCCAAACCCATGGCAATTGTATTAATTCAAGACAGGTATGCTTTATATTACCGTCCTGAAGATGATGCCACACATCTAAGTTTTGGCATCGAAACGTCGACACCTATGTACCATATGTCTCTTAAAAACCCAGAACGTATTGCACAATGGTACCTTGATTGAATTAAGTCTGTCTACTGAATACTAGGAAACAGACCGCTTCGGCCGTTTTTGCCTTAAAATTTCTGTTTTGTCTTGTTTTGTTTGGGTCACAGGATGTGCCCCCTTGACATTACCTCTCAACTTTGTGTTACTATTAATACCTGTCAAAATAAAATTCTGTCCGGCTGGACAAAGAACATACTGACTATTTACTGTATGTTGATTCAAGTGTTCAGCTTCCATGTTCTAGGGACCACTGTCTTTAGTAACAGTTTCTACCAATCCCAGCACGGCTCTCAGTGACGTCAGTGTAGCACCCACAACTGACCCCTCCTTTGCAAAGTAATGCGAAACTCAATTTCTTTCATTTTTACTTACGCATTTAATTAATTAACAACGTAGAAATATTTGCTACTGTGCCTGATTGACTAAATTCAAAGGAAAGTCAATTTCTTTTGCTGCGAGTAAAACCTTTTTTCCATTTACCCTTCACACTCTATGAGTACTCTTCCGCTTACTCTTCACTCAAGCATCAAAGAACCTGCTACTCCTTCAGTATTACCCTTTCTAGGTGATATAAAACCGAAGTTTCCCCAGCGAACTTCTTTGCTTACCAGTCACTCTCACTTTTATACAAGAAAAATAATCCCTAATTAGTGCTTCAAGTTCTACCTAACTTTTCACACTTTCTTCATCAAGGCAAGTAACCTCACTGCAGTGTACAATCCATTTACCACCCACTATTCAATATCCCCGGGGACTTCTGAACAACATGAAACAATACAAAACGGGTTTTGGTTAATACACAAATCAATATTCAAAAACACGACTAACTACCAATCTGGACTAAAACCTAACCACAGTTCTGCTACCAAGAAATTACTGATGCAGCGGGATTACCAGTTTGGATTTATCTCTAAAAACACCATGCTCACCTGGGCCCCTACAACATTCACACAAATAAGCTGGCAATCCTGTGCTGGCGATCAGGGCTTATTTGACCTTACTTTGAATTATACCTGTACACCATTTCTAACCAATACTTCATCACCTTAGTTTTCAATTTCCTCTGGTCTATAGATCAGGTTGTTAGCATAATAGGCATAAATGACAGTTACCTTTTATTTGAATGACCACAGACTCGGGAGAGTTTTAAAACCTTTATCTATGCAATAATTTTGTGAGTCAAATACCAATACATGTCAAACACCAAACTTTCGAAGAGAAATTATGAATTTAAGTAAAGACGAATAAAGACTTAATAAAATCTCATGATGTTGGTACCTGGGATGGGCGGAAAAAGGAAACAGTACAAGGACATACCACACAGATTTATATTTACCTAGAATGGTGCGAGGACCAACCCCTGGCCAAGGGCTGGAAAAGAAGGGCTCCCGAGTAGTCAGGAGTCAGCAGTTCAGGACAGGTGCAGGACAGGACAGGTACCTCTTCCAAATGGACCACCAGCGTTACACCCCTCTCTGGTACTACTCTCTTTCCCCTTATAGATGGACTGATTCTTCTCCTTCAGCAATGTCCAAATTCTTCTTTCAGAGTGCTCGACCAGCCCTCTGATCTCCGTGGCATCTACCATCTTCTTCGCAGTGTTGGGTCAGTGACTAGTCTGTGACAAGTCGAACAATCTAACTGACTGAGCCTACCTTAGTTATACTATTCTCCGTGTATGTACCTCCCTCCAATATTTCAAAATTTGTGTATTCTCTTCATTCGATTGGTCAAGGGATGGGGAGAGGTCATCACACCATACTAATATGAAGTCATCTTCTTTGGTTTAATTGTTCTATGTTCCGACCCTTAATTTCACTTTCACATGCTTTATTCCTCCCAGCAATATTTATTTTACTTCATGTACAAAGTATATAAAATGTGTGCAATTTTTCTTCTCCTCTCTGGGTCAAGAGGTAAAGTTCTCAGGCGCATCGCTGGTAAAATGGGATTTGGCAGATCTTCAATGTCATCGCTTGAGGTCTTCCAGTGTCCCCGATGCATGCATACAAATTTTCAAGATGGAGATTTCAGTCACCCTCCAGGCTCAAATTCAAACGAATAATAAAGTCAAAGAAAAACATGTTAGAATACAAAAAAAAAAGAATACCACGTATACCACTTCCTCCTACTCTAATCCCATAATTTAATTTAACTATTACATTAGCAGTTTAGCAAGACATGTGAGGTTTAGTTTAAGCATAACCATGTGCATTAACATGTGAGGTTCAAAGCGGCCATCTTAAATGCTACTGCGCAGCTGTAAAGATTTCCCACCAAAGCAAAAGACGTCATACTACGTAGATGCAGTAGACGCATGCGCAGAAGAGTTCCCGGGTTTTCAGAAGCCATTTTAAGACACTCGGGTTACTTGTTAGTAAACACATTTAAAAGCTTCCCCTAGATACAGAAAATGTTGTGTAGTGCATTTATTAGTACTTACAAAACACGTTGGTTATTATATTACATAATATTTCGAGATGGTTGAATTCAAGCAAGTTTCTTTACGTACGAAAGCTTGCTCCATCATGCGCTCATTTAGTAATTCTTTTTATGCCATGTTTCTAATCTTCTTGCAAGTCCTGGATGTTTTATAGGCCTGGAGGTTGTTCTAGATTTGTTTCCAAACTTGGGGATTTTCTTTTCATGAGGCAGACCTATCCGTTGACTCCATAAGTGTGCCTCACTGCTCTTCAAAATAGTCTTACCTTTGTCAGTACTCATAGTTTTTGATTCCGGTACTGTGTTATTACTTGCCAATGGAGAGCTGCATTTCCTGCTGTCCTTGGGGTCTGTTTGGTGGGTAAAGGTGTCTATCTGACTCACTGGCCACACCACAGCAGCTGTTTTAGTTTTGGATACCATTATCACAAAAGTGACGCAAATTGGCAAAAATGTATTTTTCCAATTTACTTTCCATAACGAAAATGTAATGCAAAGCAACGCATGGCGATGCTTTACATTACTTAGCTCCATGGGTGCGTACCAAGAGTGGAGCATGGGCGTTCCCATGCAACCACCCAAGGTTTCTCACACTAAACCTGAGAAAACTGCGCCCTTTTAAAGTAGGCGCAAAGAAGGAGAAATGCTTCTATTTCTCCTTCCTTTTCCGACTTTGCAAGCGTGCTGAGTGGAAAAAGCTTTGCATCTTGTCTAGGCATGGTATTTTGGCTAGGAAGGGTACCCTTCCTGTACAAAAACCGATGCACGACACACACACACACACTAGCGCCGGCACAAAAGAAAGGGGAATAGAGAGCCATATCTTCGAAGATATGACGCTGTCCTGCTCCCTCCCTCCCAGAGCTATCAGTTTTACTGAAGGGGCCACAGAAGCATCTGCAGCGCCCCTCTGTAATACCATTGTGCTCCAGGGTGTAAAAAGCAGACACACTCGCCTGTTGCGCCCCCAGGGCACCATCTGTAATCTGTCTGGCGCTGCTTTTTAGGTATACAACTGGGAATGTTTGCGAATAACAAAAAGCCGACAAGTACCATCAAGCAGAGACCTAAATATCCTACCAGTGTTATGTATTTATTGGTGGACAGCCCCTTTACCCGAGTTACTCACACACAGTATAAACATGTTATATTTCTTTGATTTGTAAGGGGGGGCTAACGCATTTCATTTTAAGGATTTAGCAATACCATTCTGTGAGACATACAAAGGTGAGTGCCAAGAAAGATAGTTTATTGTGGCTGGAAACTACCACTTCAGCCATAACCAGGCTTGTGTATCTACTGTTGCATGTTGAGTTGTTTTTTACAAAGTTCTCCTCTTTCACCAGTGAAGCCATCTGGGTGTCGTGATGTCCTTGGATGACGACGAGTGAGGAGGTGTAGCTCTGCCGGCAGGCCCTGCTGCCTCAGCTCACTGAGTCATCCGTCAGGGGTGCAGGGTTTGTGTGGTGTCCCCCCCCCCCCCCCCCCCCCCCCAGTATCCTCCCACTAGTGCGGTGACACACACAGCCAGCTGATGCCTGGGAACACGACAGCTCCCAACATAAGCTGTCGCGTTGATACAGACATAATATTTTCCAATTTATTTTGTGCTTGTTTTGTGTTTTGAAATGCTGAAGACCTGTGGGTGAGAGGCGGCATCGTTTCACCGATCTCTAAGGGCACCCTGCCCGGCTGCATTAAGTGCTTTGCCTGAAGGGAACACTTGGCTGTTGTGTTTTTATGGATGGTTCAGGTTGTTGCATATTGTGGCACCGGGGGACTTGCTTCTCCTCCCAGATGTGCAGTATTCATTCTGAAGCATCATAGTATTGACATGGCCCTGCCACTGCAACGCGGACGATGTGTGAGGAGAGAAAACACCGATAGCAGGGAGTGACGTAGCAGTAAATGAAGAAGACACGAGATTAAGAGAAAGTAAGAAGGGCTCTTGTACGAACACGTCACAATTTAAGGTTATTGAAGACTGTTTACATCTAGATTTTACCTTTGATGTGCGAATCAAACCCCAACCGTCTGAGGAGGGCCACGAACATGAAGTGTGCTTGACTTTCAACTAAACCCCTCGCCTCTGGGGCAGGGACTGAAGAGTCTCGGACCAGGCCTCTTACCTCACTGGTGGACTCTTACGATCCCTTTCCTGTATTCTGCTAGCGCTCTGAAGGAGACTCGCAGGGCCAAATAAAAACGAAAAATATAAAGAGATAGAAACGCATGGGATTAACTAACAGAGTGAATTCTGATGACGCCTGAATATTGTCATTTCGAGCAGAACGTGTCACTGGGTCTCATTTACAAAGTGCAGGTTGTTTAGTGGAAATGAACAAGTAAAAAGATTACAAACATGAAGCAGAAACTGTCATAGCAATATTTACATATTTAGAGGGTTGCGAGTAAAGCTGAAGCCAGAGTCAAATGACTGCTTTACTCCAAAGAGGATGCAATGACCCAGGAACCACAGTAGATCAGATGGTAAATACTTGGCAAAGACAATATATACCCACCCTGTTCCATGAGAGGCTGCACGTTGGGCCCAGTCTTCAGCATCTGACCAGACTGAGTGTTCTGAGTATCCTAGCAACTGCTAGAAATGCAAGAAGCATCAAAGATATGCAACCAAGGAACTTTGATGCGAATTAGCACAGCTTTCACAGCAGAAAAAGTTGAGAACTCTTCAGAGCACTCTTCAAAGCAACGCAAAGATGAAGTAATTAGCCATTAAAGGGCAGCATTGGTGCTTGGCAGAAGTGTTTGAAGGGACAGTCACATATATTCCTTGAATTGGATAATGAAGTAGCTGGAATTGTCAGGAAACTCTACAGCTGGACTGCAAGGCACTCCTGTCTACAAGACCTAGGGAGGAATCGAGGCCTTGGGAGGTCACTCTGAGAAATGGATACTAAGCCTCAGGAGCGACAGTGAGCAGGGAGGAATATATTTTAGAAGTAACTATCAATCAATCAATCAAGAGTATTTGTAAAGCGTGCTACTCACCCGCTAGAGTCTCAAGGCGATTGGGGGGGGCGGCTGCTACTGCTTGAAAAGCCAGGTCTTGAGTTGCTTCCTGAAGGAGAGATGGTCCTGGGTGAGTCGTAGGTGGGTGGGGAGGGTGTTCCAGGTCTTGGCCGCCAGGTAGGTGAAGGATCTTCCTCCGGTGGTGGTTCTGTGGATCCACCGGAGCTACAGCGTCCTGCATGAGACAGACAACGCAGAAAATCAAGAAACACATCCAGGTGAGGAAAGGTGTGAAGTTTGAATTGCTACCCCAAGTAATACGGAAATCTAGATTCCACAATTCCACAGGGATTCTGAGGTCCAAATGCAAAAGGTACTTCAAAGCTCCAGGTCATTTCCCAGCACCCAAAGTTCCTATATAACCTATTGATAATAATTACAAGGGCCTGATTTAGAGTTTCGTGGATGTGGCAAGGTGCCTGTCCACCCAACCGATGATCACTGCACTCTGTTTAAAGTTGAGCAGACTCTCATGTATCTCCCAGCAATGTCTCTACTACAACGATGGCTCGACAGCTGTGTAGTGCATCAGGCCGTTGGCCACATTTAGAGTGGACAGCCTGATGTACTTTTTGAGTTTGGGAACCACAAGGGAATCTCTTGTAGATCCGACCAGAATTTTGTTTTTAAATTATTCCACACCCTGAGAGAAAACCCCAGGGTGCCGGGGTAATTAGTTTTTCAAACACAAACTCCTGTTTTAGGAGTTTATTTTTGAAAAACAAAAACCTGCTGAGCGGCAGCTTGCGACAAAACTTTCAGGGCCTTATTTATGAAGACCTTGCAACACTTTTGCTCCATGTTGCGTTTCTTTTTGGGACGCAGTGGCAGCATAAACAATGCACCATGTTGCGGCACATTTAAAAAAGTGACGCATCTAGGCAGATGAGTCACCTTGTAAAGCCCTGCGCCACATTATACCTGCATCAGGTATAATATATGCAGGGTGGGCATTCCCAGGGCTGGACTGGGAACCACAACCGACCCTGGCAAAGTGCTCGGCCGCCCCCCCCCCCATCTCGCGGGGGTTTGGAGGTGCCACCGAGTTCTTTGCCAGGGCTGGTTTTCGGCCAATTTTGGTACAGGGCCGATTTTGTGGCTATGCTGCAAAAACGGCCCTGTAACAAAAATGGCCCCCAGGGGCCCAAAACCGGCCCCCACCTGTGCTGACCCCACCAAACTCAAAAACTACCGCCCCATCTCGCTCCTTCCATTCCCGGCCAAAGTTATCGAGAAAGCTGTCAACAAACAACTCGCCGCCTTCCTCGAAACCAACAAATCCCTCGACCCCTCACAGTCCGGCTTCCGAACCAAACACAGCACTGAGACCGCACTCATCGCAGCAACTGACGACATTCGAACTCTACTGGACAATGGAGACACAGTCGCCCTCATCCTCCTCGACCTCTCCGCAGCCTTCGACACAGTCTGTCATAGTACCCTGCTACAACGCCTCAGAAACATCGGAATACAAGGAAAAGCACTGGAATGGATCACCTCGTTCCTTGCAGGAAGAACCCAGAGAGTCCGCCTCCCACCATTCAAATCAGAGGCCACTGAAGTCATTTGCGGTGTGCCACAAGGATCCTCACTCAGTCCCACCCTCTTCAACGTCTACATGAGCCCCCTCGCGGCCGTCGCACGCCAACACAACCTCAACATCATCTCTTACGCTGATGACACCCAACTTATCCTCTCACTCACCAAAGACCCTAACACCGCCAAAACCAACCTACATGAAGGAATGAAAGAAGTAGCCAAATGGATGAAGCACAGCCGTCTAAAACTGAATTCAGACAAAACAGAAGTCCTTATCTTAGGTACCTCTCCCTTCGCCTGGGACGACTCTTGGTGGCCAGAGGCCCTTGGAAAAGCACCCATCCCGACGGACCACGCACGGAACCTTGGCGTCATCCTGGACTCCTCACTCTCGATGACCAGACAAGTCAACGCCGTTTCATCATCTTGCTTCAACATTCTTCGCATGCTCAAAAAAACATTTCGCTGGATCCCCACCGAAACTAGAAAAACGGTCACCCACGCACTGGTTACAAGTCGCCTGGACTACGGAAACACCCTATACGCCGGTACCACCGCAAAACTTCAGAAAAAACTCCAACGCATCCAGAACGCATCAGCCAGACTCATACTAGACATCCCGCGTAACGACCACATTTCTGGTCACCTGAAAAACCTCCACTGGCTCCCCGTCAATAAGAGGATAACATTCCGTCTCCTAACCCACGCACACAATGCACTCTACGAACTTGGACCCGAATGCCTCAACACACGACTTTCCTTCTACACCCCCTCCCGCCAGCTACGTTCCTCCAACCAAGCCCTTGCTGCAGTACCTCGTATCAACAAAACCACCATGGGAGGAAGATCCTTCTCCTACCTGGCGGCTAAAACCTGGAACTCACTTCCCACTCACCTTCGCCTCACTCAGAACCACCTAGCATTCAGAAAGCAACATAAAACCTGGATATTCGACAAGTAATCCCCCACCCTCCCCAAGCGCCTTGAGACCCATTGGGTATGTAGCGCGCTATATAAATCTATTGAATTGAATTGAATTGCGGTGCACCGGGGGATTGCCCAGTGCACGCTATGGCCAGTCCGGCCCTGGGCATTCCCCCACAAGAAACCCTTGCAGAATTGTTGCAGTGAAATCTATGAGATCTCACTGCGACACTTCTAGGACGCCAGTGCGTCAAAACCTTACGGGTGACGCAGTGACATAGGCACAGGAGTGAAGCCATGGAAAATCCTGCTTAATTTTCAAACGTATGCCTTGAAAGAGAAAACACTTGTAGGTGCATTAAAATTGAAAACTCTAAGAGGGAAGGACTTTTCCTTTGAAATTAGATCAGATCTGGCCAGGGCTACCTGGGTAGACAGTGGGAGTTGGGAAAGCCCCTTGAGGAGTTCCGAAAGGCAGGTGAATCGGCACAGCTTACATTTCCAGCGGCCCTCAGAATTATTCATAATCATAAAATGCATTTTTTAAAAAAGTTTTAGAGAGGGCAATGATCTTCTGGAAGTAATTAAAAAGGGGAGGGAGGAATCCTGAGATTGATATATGGCACAAGAAATGGGGGTAGAAGATAGCTGGGGGGCATATGAGTTGTCTTTATTAGTTTCAAGGCTGGAGGTGGTGTGCGATGGTGGACTGGGAAGAAAATGGGACCTATGCTAAGCCCAGTAGGAAGTATGGGTGGGTTCTCAAAGGGGGGGGGGAGGAGGGTAAGGGAAGGTGCACTGGGTGGGGAACATGTGGGAAACAACCAAAAAAATACCTCAAACACCCAGAAGGTAGATATGATATGTTGTGATGCTCAGCACATGAATCGGGAAAATACTGTAGGAAGATGATGCAGATATTAACATGGAATGTCAACTGGCTACGTAATAGGGGTAGAGGGGATAGGATACTACAATATCTCAGAGACTCCCCAGCACAAATCCTGATCCTACTAGAGACGCACCTGGGAAAGGAGGAGTGTATGATATTGTTTAAAAAACAAATATAGGTACAACAGGTAGTGTTCACGGAACAGACTGACAATATAAGAGGGGTGGCAATGGTGGTGAAAAAACAAGGAGGACGCATAAGGCTATTAAATACACGGGTCGATAAGTATGGTAGATGGATCATAGCGAATGTAAGAATAGGGGATCGCCCACTAACTTTAGTAGGATACTATGGCCTAAACCAGGATTATTGTGAACCTGTAAAATCAGTGTTTACTCATTTTCTAGACTTCCCTGGCCTGGTTATAAAGGCAGGAGATTTTAAATATCATTCTGGATCTACAGCTGGCTAAATATAGTAATAGCAGGGCTATACCCATTCTGAAATCCAGGGATTTCTTAGAATCAATGATGAGGCAACAAGCCCTTAGTGACTTATGTAGAGGGAGGGTAGAAGCTCTGCAGGGCACCTCCTTCCATAATAAGAAATATGGGCATAGATCGAGGATCGATTATTTCTTGGTAGAGGCGAGCCTTAAACAAGATGTTTTAGACATCGAATACATGGTAGCACATCTGTCAGACCATTCAGTGGCAGTAATAACACATAGGAATAATAGCAGACTTAAGGATAAGAGATGGCCTTTGAATGGCACTATTCTGGCAGAGACAGAAATAATGGACGCCCTAAAGATAGAACTAAGTTAATTTCTAAAGAATTAACAGTGGCTCTGCCCCTTTGGGGTTAATATGGGACACTTTGAACGCTTTTATTAGGGGTAAGATCACAATTATACTTAGCTATAGGAACAAACAATATAGACTAGAGCTAGGTAAACTAGAGGTAGAAATGAAAAATCGAGAAATAAACAGAAATATGACCAATGACAGTAATATACTGAGGGAAGAGAGATTGCTACTACTTAAAAATTCATGGAAATAATCTTACAAAAATGGGATTAGGAAAAGATGGGATGTAAGTAAACTGGCCCACTTTGAATATGGGGAGGGAGCAGGAAAGCTCTTAGCCTGGAAGATCAAGACAGACCAAAATGGAATCATATTAATGGAATTAAGGTACGATAGTCTGACGCCATGTTAACTAGCGAATCAGAATTGGAAGAGTCGTTTACAGAATATTTTTGGGATTTCTATTCTGAAGAAGATGAGGTCTCAGAAGAGGGGCTGAATGCCTGGTTAGCAAAATCAGTTAAACCTTTAGATCAAGAGCAGAAAGATACTCTTGACCAGGATAAAAAAGAAGAAGTTAAGATTACCATAAAAGCATCTAAGAGTGGGAAAGCCTCTGGGCCAGATGGGATACTTGCAGAGTTATATGAGGTCTTAGGGGAAGTCCTAATTCCCTTTCCGACAGCAATAGCTAAACAGATTCTGGAGAATTGTATGCAACTTCCAAGATCATGGAATGAAGCGACAATGTCGCTTATTCTGAAACCAGGTAAGGACCCCACTAATTGCGACTCATATAAACCTATATCTATATTGAATGCAGATTATAAAATCTTTACCACTATTCTAGCGGGGAGATTCAGTAAGGTTGCGGGTGGGGAATTCACAAGGATCAGAAGGGTTTCATCAAGGGGAGTATTACGGAAAAAGGGGTCTCTGAGAAAAGCACAACTGAGTTACTCAAGTATCTGGCGTTAAATTAGAGCCTTACCAAACCGTTGGGTGCCATATAGTGTAGTTCCTATATTCCCAATAGGCTCTGCGCATTGGAATAATATACACTATAGATTTGACATAGGACTGAGGTCAGTATGTCTCTATCAAGTATACTAAACTTATTTTTGTGTGCCAGCTAGCTCAGAGATCACTAGAACGGTTCTTGAATACACAAGAAGGGATTAGTTTCTGACAACCGCATAAACATGACAACTTTGTTTCCCCAAGAATCGAAACGTATCTCCAGAGTCATGGAAACAATAGATAACTATTTCACTCAGTCAATCGTGCATGCTTCGTTTCTACAGATTTGCATAGAAATAGACACGTCTTGCCTTGGGTTAGCCAAAATAAAAGACATGAACAATCCGTCCATACCTACAACTACACCTGATAATAATAGCACTTCAGAGGGGGAGGTCGACGTACATACTATTTTGCATCAAAACAGAACAGATCCAGATTGGAATAAATGGTTGATCTGGGCCACAGACACAAACAACTGTCAAGATAGATTCCTGAACAAAACACAGGGTTTCACATTCAATAGGCCAGATCCGAGATATGTTCAAAGACAGCATTCAGGATTAGTAGCAACATACAGTGGGCCCGATTGACAGAATGAATTTAAGACTAAATCCTAAACTTACTACTATTTGGTATTCACAGAATGCACTTACTACTTTCGGGATTTACAAAGTGAACTTACTACTTTCGGGATTCACACAATGAACGTACTACTTTCGGTATTCACAGCATACATTTAAGACTACTAACTTTACGTCCGCACTTGGGCTGTAAATTGCGGCCCGGAGGCGGAGTTTCCGGCTTGGGGTGGAGCTTACGGCCCGGAGGCGGAGCTTGCGGCTTGGAGACAGAGCTTCCGGCTCAGAGGTGGGTATTTAGCCATGGCTGAAATCTCCACCTCTGGGCCGGAAGCTCCGCCTCCAAGCCGCAAGCTCCGCCTCCGGGCTGTAAGCTCCGCCCCCAAGCCAGAAACTCCGCCTATGGGCCTGAATTTACAGCCCGAGTGCGGACGTAAAGTTAGTAGTCTTAAATCTATTCTGTGAATACCGAAAGTAGTAAATTCATTCTGTGAATCCCGAAAGTAGTAAGTTCACTCTGTGAATCCCGAAAGTAGTAAGTGCATTCTATGAATACCAAATAGTAGTAAGTTTAGGATTTAGTCTTAAGTTCATTCTGTGAATCGGGCCCCCAGTAGGGAAGCTCTGCCTTGATTGGCTACAAAGATCCGCACTTAAGGATGTAAAGCAACACTTATCTTTACTTAAAGATGGCGCTAATCTTAGGGAATTCTTGCTAGGACCGAGAAAACCGCGACAAAAACGTTTTGTATATGCCGGTATCTATGCTGCTTACACTGAAGCATGGAAGATTACGCAAGCAGAGACTGCAGAAAGAATATGAGAAATTGATCGTATTAATTTAGAGAAAACTCTCTCTGTGGTTGACAATGGATTAACGACTCTGTCGTCAAGGATATATATTTATTGAACAGCATAGTGTCTTCTGCCATAGACATCATGGAACAGACTTGGTCATGCTGCAACATGGTCAGTCGCAATTACGTTCTATCATGCTATTAGGCTTGACGTTGCAAAACCTTCATTCAGGCTATGTGCCTTGGCGTTTAATCAATACTACGTCACTGTTTTCAGAATTCAATCTCACTGATAAACAGATCAAATTGGCACAGAGGGGAGCAGACTATATGGTACTGAGCATTGAAAAACTACAAAGATTTACAGTAGCAGAAAAACCAGCTATTGAATGGACAATACATGGAACAATCACTCTGCCTGTTACAATTTTCCATTTTCAGAATTGCCTAAAACATATACCAGCAGGCACAAATGAAAGGTTGGGTAAACAATACATCAAGACATCCTGGGAATTGCCGTACACTCATAGATGTTGGAGTGGGAGACGGGAAGTGTTTCTTAGCGGGAAAAACTGTGAAAACGCACTAAGCTGTTCTCTCCTTTGTCAGGGTATAAACTTACACGGGCCTGTGATGGTTCCTCTAACAATTTATCCTGCCACCTGCAAGGTTCACCAGCTGCAGTGATTGATTCAATTTTTGGACAACTCTCGAATGGGAGTTACTTCATGTTGAATGATCATGGGTGCTGTGGCATGTTGCCAGGCATCCCATATCTAGTAACTAGTATCAGTCAGCCAGGGTTACTTGCTGTATGCAAATATTGTTTCCTAAAACCAAGACAGACAGGTAGTCGCCTTTATGGCCTTCACTGAACATCTCTTCTATACAAATTGATACTTTAAGCAGAATGAAAGCCATTCTTTTCCAAAAAACTGTGCCAATGACCTCGGCCAAAGAAATCTATGATCTACAAGTCGCAATGACTTCTGCCGAGATACATGCCCTCTTAACTACAAACTGCCCTATACATTTCTCAGAAATGTTAAGTTGTATCTTAAAAATGTCTGTTACGAGCGGTATTGAACATGTATTTAAGACCGTATTTTCTGGACTGTTAGCACCTTTTGAAGCAGTCCTAGGAATATTTCCAAACTTCTTGCACTCTGTGTTTGGCGGATTGTTGTAGGGATACTATTTTTGCTCCTACTGCTGCGAAATGGCAAGCCAATACACCAGCGACACCCCGTTCTCCATGGAGACAACTCTACTGGCGTCATGAGCGCATCGTCCAAATTTTGGCACTACCTCGTCTACGAGAATTAAATACCACATGGTTTCTGTCATTCAGACCAACTTGGCAAGATTGCATCTTACCTGTTCTACGCTGCCTGCTTTGCGGAGAAGAATGTGTGTTAGACACATGTCTCACACTCCCATCAGTCATGCCAACCGATGTTGATACTTTCCTTGAACCAGTAACAGCCCATGCACTGTGTTGTCTCCAGTGGCTACCAATTCTGATGATGGCATTCAATGAGATCTCACAGACGCAGATTGCAACTGCTGAGGTACGAGAGGAAACAGGCGCACAGGTACCATCCAATTCGAACATTGCTAATGCGACCGATGCTGGCGGCGATACTTCACATCTATGTGCAGTTAATCTTCTAAACAAGGTAATCCAACTTTCACCTACCATTGTAGATGACTTTTTATCAGCAGACTTAGAAGATTTCATGTTTTCTCCTAGCCCTAACACTGACTTTTGAATTTGGCACACAGTGTTCTGGGAGGCTTTGAATTTGTCCTTCATTTTTCCAACCAAGGTACCATCTTTGGAACTCTTTTTCCAATGATTAATTTTTTTTCTTCCAAATTTGTATCTTTAATTTTTTTGGCACAAGTAATCTGCTTAAAGTAGAACTATTCATAGAGAACAAGAATTCTTTGAATAATTCCAGAGACAATATTTGTCCTTGTCCACATACAAAAGTTTTGTGTTAATCTGACATGAAATGGTTTCGAGACTTTTTCTTCTGTATTTACGAGCCATTTCATAATTGTATATTTTCATGATTCATTCAGTTAGCATTTCAAATGTCAACTATATGCTTAGAATGAAACATTGCTTTGAATGCGTACAGCACCAATGCTCATTTGTGTACAACCAGTACCATTGCATTTTTATGTTTTTTTGGGTGGGTTTTAAACACTTGTTGTATAGATAGATTTTAGTTATGTTTATACATGTTTAGAACTTAGTATTTAGTAAGAGTAGTACATAAGAAAGTGGAGTGGGTGTTGTGCTCGATTTTAGATTCCAAATGAAATTTCCGATTCATGCCCTTATATAGGTACACTTCTCGTTGCCCTTACATAGGCTTAGAAATCCAGTCCTTATTGAAGCATAGCCCATGCTGCCCAAATACAGGCATGGCTACTTCCATCCGTTCATTTACGTCACAACGTTTTCTTGGAAAACCAGACTCTTAAGCCGTTTGGGACTTCCCCTTGCTTGAATATTGATTTCTCCAAGAACTGAGTTATTACCCTTGAACATCTATTCCTTACGGGTTCATTCATGACTTTCATATGCCCAAGGTATGAATATGAATATACCTTCACTTGCTATGGCAATGCACAGTGTGGTTCGGTGCAGTTCACTACCTACTTGCACGACGCAGCTCGCTACAGCAAGTGCCGAAGGAAGCCAACTCTCCAACTGACACACTAACCAGAAGCTGTCATTCTCTGCCGAGAATCCAGCTCTAGTGTTTCTGACTCCCCTTGCAGCGTGTTGGGAAATCGAGTCCGTGAAAGAGATACCAACCTCTCTCATTCTAAGGTATGGAGCTGATTAGAACCTAGAGAATCTTTGGCCAAACTAAACCTATGATAAAGACAAACACTTACTTCTTCCCTCGTACTAGGCCTAGGTTAGGTACACTGGAGTAGGCGTATTTTAAAAGCACCAGTTGAATATTTTAGTCTGTGTTATTTATGTATGTATTTTTATATGTCATAGCACCAGACAATGCTATTACAGTATTATTTTATATTACCGTTTATGCTGTATGCATTTTACTTTGCATTCTGTCTAACAATTGTAGCAGCTCACCTCTTTTGCATGAGAAAAAATACTGTTCAGTAAACCCCTTTTTATTGAAACGCCTGTCTCTCTATTTCTATGCAAATTTGTAGAAAGGATGCACGATTGACTGGGTGGAATAGTTATCTATTGTTTCCGCGACTCTGGAGATACGTTTCGATTCTTGTGGAAACAAAATTGTCATGTTTATGCGGTTGTAAGTTTAGTATACTCATGAGAGACATACTTACCTCAGTTCCTATGTCAAATCTATATACTGTATATTATTCCAATGCGCAGAGCCTATTGGGAATATAGGAACTACACTACAGCAGTTTTGAAACAACGGAATCTTGGGGACAAATTTTGTAGGGCAGTTCAATTAATATACCAAATCCCCACAGCAAGAGTTCTAGTGAACGGAAAAATACCTGCACCTTTTAAAATCTCGAGGGGTACAAGGCAGGGATGCCCGTTGTCTCCCCTGCTATTTAATATTTACATAGAATCCTTTGCCCAGAAATGCCAGGATGGCATCCAACATTCCCGCCTTTTGTTGGGGGACCTAGGAAAAGAAAGTTGCATTATATGCAGATGATTTGGTAATCTTCTCCTCTGATTTAGAAGCGGCACTGTCTTCCACTATCCAGATGGCCTTGGGGTTTGGCTGCATAGTCAAGTCAAGTCAAGTCACAACATTTATATAGCGCACTACATACCCAGAGGGTTTCAAGGCGCTTAGGAAGGGGAGGTGGATTATTTGTCAAATATCCACGTCTTAAGCTGCTTTCTGAACGCTAGGTGATTCTGGGTGAGGCGAAGGTAAGCGGGGAGTGAGTTCCATGTTTTGGCAGCCAGGTATGAGAAGGATCTGCCTCCCA
Source organism: Lissotriton vulgaris (assembly GCF_964263255.1). NCBI lineage: Eukaryota > Metazoa > Chordata > Amphibia > Caudata > Salamandridae > Lissotriton > Lissotriton vulgaris. The sequence continues at coordinate 1,735,382,608 of NC_141691.1, forward strand.
TGGTGGACTTGTTGATGCGAGGTACAGTGGCGAAGGCTTGGCTGGAAGAGCGAAGTTGGCGGGAGGGGGTGTAGAAGGACAGTCGAGAGTTGAGGCAGTCTGGTCCGATGTCGTAGAGTGATTTGTGTGCGTGGGTAAGCAGTCGGAAAGTGATCCTCTTATTGACGGGTAGCCAGTGGAGGTCTTTAAGGTGACCAGAGATGTGTTCGTTGCGTGGGATGTCTAATATGAGCCTGGCTGAGGCATTTTGGATTCGTTGTAGTTTCTTCTGGAGTTTAGCGGTGGTACCTGCGTAGAGGGTGTTTCCGTAGTCCAGTCGGCTCGTGACTAGAGCGTGGGTGACTGTTTTCCTTGTTTCGGAGGGGATCCAGCGAAATGTTTTTCTGAGCATGCGAAGAATGTTGAAGCAGGAAGAGGATACGGCGCTGACTTGTCTGTTCATAGAGAGTGAAGAATCCAGGATGACGCCAAGGTTCCGTGCGTGGTCTGTCGGGATGGGTGCATTTCCGAGGGCTTCCGGCCACCAGGAGTCGTCCCATGCAGAGGGGGATTTACCTAAGATGAGGACTTCTGTTTTGTCCGAATTCAGTTTCAGACGGCTTTGTTTCATCCATTCGGCGACTTCTTTCATTCCTTCGTGTAGGTTAGTTTTAGCGGTGCTGGGGTCCTTGGTGAGAGATAGGATCAGTTGAGTGTCATCCGCGTAAGAGATGATGTTGAGGTTGTGTTGGCGGGCGATGGCCGCGAGGGGGCTCATGTATACGTTGAAGAGGGTGGGACTGAGTGATGATCCTTGTGGTACGCCGCAGATGATTGCAGAGGCCTCGGACTTGAATGGTGGGAGGCGGACTCTCTGGGTTCTTCCGGTGAGGAACGAGGTGATCCATTCCAGTGCCTTTCCTTGGATTCCGATGTTTCTGAGGCGTTGTAAGAGGGTGCTGTGGCAGACTGTGTCGAAGGCTGCAGAGAGGTCGAGGAGGATGAGGGCGACTGTGTCTCCATTGTCCAGTAGAGTACGAATGTCGTCTGTTGCTGCGATGAGGGCGGTCTCAGTGCTGTGTTTGGCTCGGAAGCCAGATTGTGAGGGGTCGAGTGATTTGTTGGCTTCGAGGAAGGCGGCGAGCTGGTTGTTGACAGCTTTCTCGATGACTTTGGCCGGGAATGGAAGAAGCGAGATGGGGCGGTAGTTTTTGAGTTCGGTGGGGTCTGCTGTTGGTTTTTTCAGAAGGGCGGTGAGTTCAGCGTGTTTCCAATCTTCTGGGAAGGTAGCGGAGTTGAAGGAGCGGTTGATGACGTCTCGGAGGTGCGGAGCTATGACGGAGTCTGCTTTGTTGAAGATGTGGTGGGGGCATGGGTCTGTGGGGGATCCAGAGTGGATGGAATTCATCAGGCGGATGGTGTCCTCAGTGGAGATTGGGTTCCAGGCGTTAAGGGTGTTAACGGGGGGAAGATGGTCAGCTGATGGTAGGGTGGGTTGGCTTCCGGGTTGGTTGTCAAAGCTGTTGTGGATGTCAGCAATCTTGTTGTGGAAAAAAGAGGCTAGGGAATCGCAGAGGGTTTGAGAGGGGGTGATGTCGTTGGAATTGGCCGAGGGGTTGGAGAATTCCTTGATGATGTTGAAAAGTTCCTTGCTGTTGTGGGCGTTGTTGTAAAGTCGATCTTTGAATGCTGTTTTCTTGGCTTTTCGGATCAGTTGGTGGTGAGTACGGATGGCGCTTTTGAAGGCGTCCTTGTTGCTGGTGGATGGGTCTTTTTTCCAGGCCTTTTCAAGGGAGCGGCACAGTTTCTTGGATTTCTTGAGGTCGTCGTTGAACCATGAGGCCTTCTTGATGCCAAGTTTGTGTTGACGTTTTTTCAGTGGTGCTAAGGTGTCGGCGGTGTTGGATAACCAAAGGGTGAGGTTGGAGGCGGCTTCGTTGGCGTTAGAAGAGGGGGCTGGGGAGGTGTGGAGGAGTGATGTGGAGATCTGCTCTGTGGTGATTTTGTTCCAGTTTCTTTGTAGAGTTGGTTGGAGGTGGATGATGGGTTTCGGCTTGTTGTAGGTGAAGTGAACGCAGCTGTGGTCAGTCCAGAGGAGATCTGTAGTGTGGCTGAAGGAGACATGGTTGCTGGAGGTGAAGATGGGGTCGAGAGTGTGACCTGCGATGTGGGTGGGGGAAGTGACCAGTTGTTTAAGTCCGAGGTTGGCGAGGTTGTCTAAGAGGGTGGCGGTGTTGCGGTCGTTGATCTTTTCAAAGTGGAAGTTGAGGTCTCCCAGAAGGATGTAGTCTTTGGAGGGGAGCGCGTGTGGGGTGATGAAGTCCGTGATGTCTTCACTGAATTTTGCGCGTGGTCCTGGTGGTCTGTAGAGGAGGGTGCCTCTGAGAGTGGTCTTGGGGTCGATGTGGATCTGGAAGTGAAGGTGTTCGGAGTTGGCGAGGTTGGCATCAGAGCTGGTTGAGATGCGGATTGTTTTCTTATGGACGATAGCGATTCCACCTCCTGTATGGTCGGTGCGGTCCTTGCGTGTGATCTTATAGTCATCAGGGATAGCGATGGCGATGTCAGGGGCGGAGGAAGCGTTCATCCATGTTTCCGTTAGGAAGGCGACGTCAGGAGAGATGGTGTCTAGTAGGTTCCAAAGGTCCATGGCGTGCCTGTGGAGCGAGCGGGTGTTGAGAAGGATGCATTCTAGGTGGTTGGGGTCGGGAATCTGTGGTGTGGTCGTAGCGGAGATGTTGTCGGTGCTGCTAAATTTGCAGGAGAAGCAGGAGAACGGTCCATGGGTGCGTCCAGGAGCGGCTTGGACGCAGGTGGGGGTGCGACCGGGGTTAAGGGCTAGGAGGGTGGCGGCATCGTAGGTGACGCGGGGGGGCTGGGCAGCGCGAGGGGCAGGGGGTATGGCGTTGGGCGCGGTCCAGGCGCGGACGGGTGTAGACGGGCTTACCTTTGGCGCACCTTCGGCGTGTACGTAGCGCGTGGACGCTGCGCGTGGGACCATCTAACATTAATGGACAGAGGAGGGGGAGGGGCGAGGGCGGTTCAGCTGGGAGGCGGGTCGGGCTAAGGAGGAGGTCAACAAACACAAAATGGAGGCGGAGGGGTCAGGATGCGGAGAGAGCGCTAGGGGGGAAAACACTGATGCTGAGAAATACTCTGCAATCACAGTGACAAGAAGCAAAGCGGCGATTTTCAGCACACGCAATTATTCAGGGAGCAAATCTGGCATTAAAGTTACGCTGGCAATGCAACAATTGAAACTATCAGCAAATCAAGTATTGAAACAATCAGCAAATCAAGTATGTAAATGGGCTAAAGCGTTATACAGAGCGCGCAGCGGTAAATTGAATACAAAGCAGGATATAATTGTAGGAAATACTGCAAATCTTGAAGTGAGCCTTCTGCAGCGATAACGCAGCAGCAGGGGAGCGACCACTCTGCTTGGAGGCGAAGAGTGAGTCACGGCGCTTCCAGGCGATGGAGAGCTGTTTGTTTACTGTGGGAGGGCGGTTCAGCTGGGAGGCGGGTCGGGCTAAGGAGGAGGTCAACAAACACAAAATGGAGGCGGAGGGGTCAGGATGCGGAGAGAGTGCTAGGGGGGAAAACACTGATGCTGAGAAATACTCTGCAATCACAGTGACAAGAAGCAAAGCGGCGATTTTCAGCACACGCAATTATTCAGGGAGCAAATCTGGCATTAAAGTTACGCTGGCAATGCAACAATTGAAACTATCAGCAAATCAAGTATTGAAACAATCAGCAAATCAAGTATGTAAATGGGCTAAAGCGTTATACAGAGCGCGCAGCGGTAAATTGAATACAAAGCAGGATATAATTGTAGGAAATACTGCAAATCTTGAAGTGAGCCTTCTGCAGCGATAACGCAGCAGCAGGGGAGCGACCACTCTGCTTGGAGGCGAAGAGTGAGTAACCAGCTATGGTTACTTGTTGACCAAGTAACCATAGCTGGTTACTTGGTCAACAAGGCAAAAACAGAAAATATAGTCTGGAATCAGAGGAAAGATAACCCGCTGATAACAAAAGAGATGAAATATTTGGGGATTAAGATTATGGAAGACATAAATAAAATCCCGGAAATTAATCTGCTGAGAATCCTCAGGGAAACAGTGCAGCTAATGAAGAGCTGGGTATATCTTCCTCTTACGATTTGTGGCTGGGTTACTTTGATTAAGATGGTGATTCTGTCATAAATCACATATCTATTGAACACCATCCCTCTGTATTTCGAGAAAACATTAATAGATCAAATTTAACAGGCAATAAATTCCTTCATCTGGGCATATAAAGAGGTCAGGATTTCTTGGAAAAATCTGCAGAGATGGAGAGAGAAAGGGGACATTCAATATTAGGCTTGGGCCTTTCAGATTGCCAATTCTAGAATGCATTTTATAACTCCAGATGATACGGATGTGGGAGTTATGTTTCTTGCAATGATAAAAGCAAGTAGAATGGGTACTGGAGGTTTTCTATTTAAGTTTGGGGACCCAATTTAAAAAAAAGATTAAGTTAAAAGTACCACAAGCATTTGCCAGAATGTGACATACGATAAGAATGGGGCTCAAACTAGATTATTATTCCTTCTCAGCTCCAATTTGGGAGTTTCCAGGGACACCGGAATGCCTTAAAGATAAATTAGCTTTATCAATAAGAGAGGCAGGGGTACTTGTTTGGGGTAAGATTACGCAGGACAGACAGCTAATCTCATCGAATGAGATAAAAGACCTTATTGGAGAAAAACATTCTCATTTTAAGTACATGCAATTGAAGAGTTGGGAACGGGCGCAGAAGGCACAGCTGGGTGTAGGAAATGCTCTGGAGGAACAACTTGCCGTTAAACTGCCTGGTGAGAAAGAAGTCCCCTTTTGGTATTGGAATCTGTCGGATGACGCAGACAAGAGAATTCACTCTGGCAGAAGATCCATGGGGAAGATGCTTGTCGAGCTGCAATTTACAACATATGTGGCTAGTATCAATGAGCATACTTTATACTGTTGTCAAGCCTGCTTTTTTAAAAATAAACTACTTCTTCTCACTTCATAGGTCATATATAACACCTGAGAAGCTTTCCTAAATGGGGAAAGGAAAACCGACAGCCTGCGCAAACTGTGGCTTGGAAAAAGCGACAGATGTAGACATATTCCACCAATGTACACAGACAAAGAATTTTTGGCATGAAGTTGAAAAAATTCTCTCAGGTATTTTGGGGGTACATATAAAGGTAAGCCTTTCACAAATTATCTTTGGTGTTATAGAAGGTATGTCTGGAGACGTTATGGACCTGTTGTTCTATGCATTATTACTTGCCAGAAGGGAGATATGTCGTAACTGGATAAGTGAAATTTCACCTCAGCATTCAAAGTGGTTAGAGTCTATCAGGTACATGCATCATTGAATTGTTTTGCGATTCCTTATTAGCGATTTTTAAGGAATAAAAAATAAGGAATCGCTAAACGGAATGCATGATAAAAATAGCGATTATTTACGGAATCGGTAAAAATCGCAGAAAAATTTGCAATATCCATTTTTTGCGAACTCGCAAATTGCGAGGTCGCGCATTGATGCATGTTGATGACATCACAACCAGGAAATGTGCTGTCCATGCCTCATTTTCATTGCTGAGGCTCAGGGGGAGGAGGGAGCTGGCTCTGGGAGCAGAGGAGAGTGAGAGGGAGAGAGACTGTGTACACCTGGAAAGAACTGCAAAATGGAAGCTGACAAACAAGCATAGGACAGCCAAAGTTAAAGGAAGAGAACAATTAAATTCTCTGAAAAAGAACTAGAGACTCTAATTGAGGGTGTAGTGCACAGCAATGACAAGCTGTTTGGGAAAGCCTCACTGAAGGTTCCAGAGCAGGAAAAACGTAAAATATGGATCCGGATTCAGAACCAAGTAAATGCCATTGGGGTCACTCACCGTTCAACAGAGGAACTTAAGAAGAGATTGTACGATTTACGCAGTCGTGCCAAGGCGAGCATTGCAGACCGTATGAAGGAGGCACAGAAGACAGGAGGGGGCACACCACCACACACAGGAAACACTCCCATGGAGGAATTGGTGGAGTCTACCATCCAGCGTGAAGCAGTTGTTGGAGTCACGCAGCTGGACACCTCCGGAGCTGCACACAGCTCTGAAGGTAAGAGAAATGCATGTCTCAATTGCCCCAAGTACATAAGTCAGGATGTCATCAGAGCACAGCGTGAGCACACACTGTAAAGCCTGTATACTATTACATTTCTGAGGAAAGTGCATCATGGGAGTTGTAGTCAGGCTAAGTACTGACAATGACACACACACAGATATGCCAGAAACTGTTAGAAATAGTGTAGCAGATGTCAAAAATAAAAAGAAATGTATTAATTGAGAACTGTGACATGACCTCACAAGCATACACTGATGCAGTTTTGCACTGTTTAACCTCACAGATGCAGAACTGAATGAGGCCGGGGATATTGATGGTCTGGAAATGCACCACAGCAGCGCATCAGAACATGAGGACATACCAGCTCTGCCAACAACCCAGTCACGTGTGCCTCATTCCCGTAGGTCACCTGTCCCAACACTGCGTCCCATGGCTTCCGATGATGAGGGCAATGGTGCACCTGCAGTCCGTGTACGGCAAACAGTCATCGCAACACCGACACCAACACAGATCTGGAGAGGCTATTGTAGATCGCAAAGGAGAAGACGCAGAGCACGCAGACCACAGCAGGTGGAGGCGAGAAATCCAGTCTGGGGTGGCTTAGAGGGACAGGTGCTCCATTCACATCGCCTGCAGAGCAAGAACACTCGGTTAGTGAAGGAGGAAATTGCTAAGATGTCAGGCAAAATTGCTGTACTGGCCAGTAGTGTCCAGGAACTCACAAAGGTCATGCAGGAGGGACATGCATTGCGCAACAGACAGCACCGCCAACTGATGCAGCAATTCAAACACCAAGGAAAGACCAACAATAGTCTGGCCACAGCCACGACACTGCTGGCGCGTAGATCAGTGACTTTGCAGATGGAAATGTGTCACTGTAGTGGAGATGTTGCCAAAGCACTACATCAAGTGACTAATGCAGTAGACATGATGAATGCATCCGGTAGGCAAGTGCACATGACTGCACAGGATGACAGTAGTGAGTGTGCCTCATGCATGAGCAGTACAACAGTGCCTGTTGCAAGTGCTGTGAGACTCACTACTCGCAGCGCTACCCCATCCACTGCCAACGAAAGGCAAGAAGATGCAGCGCCAGACAGATGCCTGGGTGTTCGAGGGAAAAAAAGCTAGTCTCCCATCCTGACATTTTGATTGAAATGGTGATTTAACCATTGACACGCTGTGACCTAATCACTGACTATCAAATACATTTGATTTAAATTTTGTTATTTTTTTTTAATTTCAATGAGTATTGTGACATTAGTCACTTTGGCTGTTTGCTTCTGTTCCCTGGTCACAATACATTTACATAAAGTATACTTTGCATTTCATTTAATGTGTTCGTGTCTTCATTACTCACCTCAGAAGTAATTCTGTGTAATCTCCAATCTGCGCCTGCGGCCTTCTGCTGCGCCTGTGCCTTGTTGGGCAGGGTGGTGTGGCACTTGTTGGTTTCCATCCTCCGAGTCACTGTCAGACAGCTCCAGTTCCAAACCTCCATTTGTCGCTATGTTGTGCAGCATGGCACATGCTGCCACTATCTTGCAGCATTTGACTGGACTGTATTTCATTGCGCCTCCGGTCTTATGAAGGCGTCTGAATCGGCTCTTGAGTAGGCCAAATGTGCGCTCAATCACGTTCCTTGTAGAGATATGTGCTGCATTGTATCTCCTTTGTGCGGCTGTGGCTGGATTTAGATATGATGTCAGCAGGTAATTTCGCAAGGCGTATGCGCTGTCACCTACATGTGAGGGTAAAGGCTGTCAGTGGTTGTTTGAGTTTTATATTTGTACAAGGAATGGACAGATGTTTTGCACATAATTACCTAGCAAATGTCCCTCTCCAAACTCTCCCCTTGGAAGACAGGTCTGAATGCCACTTTGCCTGAAGATATACGAATCACGTGCACTGCCAGGGAATTGTGACACGATGTCCGTTATAATGTTCTTTGCATTGCACACCACCTGAATATTCAGGGAATGATAACTTTTCCTATTGCGATACATATATTCATGAGCTGCAGGGGGACGTATCGCCACATGGGTGCAATCAATACAACTCAGTACTTGGGGGAAGCCAGCAATTTGATAAAACTCCTGCTTGGTCCTAGCTATTTCATTGGCTGTGGTAGGAAAACTTATGTGGTTGTGTATCCGTACCATCATAGCATCAAGAAAATCTGCCAATATTCATGGCATTGCAATTTGAGACACACCTCCTGCTACTGCTATGACTCCCTGAAAAGTGCCTGACGCCAGTAGATGTAGGCAACATAATACCTGCACATGCGTTGGAATTGCATTGGTCCTATGAGTCTGTCGTTGCAGGATAGGGTCCAATTCATGGGTTAGATCATGTATCATTTGGCCATTCAGCCTATACTTGTCATATATTTCATCATCCTCCTGACCAAGCAAAGTGACGCGGATTCTGAAGATGCGCTCATTAATTTGCCTCCCTCTCTGTTGAGCAGCTTGCAGCCTCATCCTCCTCGCCATCAGGTACAGAGCAGCCATTTTGGAAACTGGGGCCTCATTGTGGGTGTGTTTATATATGTTTCTGTTGATCTTCAGCTGTTTCTGATTTGCACTCATTTTTACCACCTGGTTGGGTCCCTTCTTAAATTGCGATTGCAATTTAGCGATTTTTCTGTAAATAGCTGATTGCGATTTTTCATGCATTTGGATAGCGATTCCTTATTTGCGATTCTTTACTTGCGAATCGCAATGGTTTTCGCAGATTTTCTTTGCGATTCCTTAATTTTGCGAAAATTTACAAAGTTTCGCAGAATTAAGGTTCATGCATTTCTACACTTCAAATTGCGATCGCAAATGCCATATTTTTGCGATTCGCAATTTTACCGACTTCCTAAACGCTTGATGCATGTGCCTGTATGTTTTATATGTCAAGAATGGACTTGTAGGGGAATGGGTCCAAAAAGAGAAAAAGATTCTGGGACATATTACAAAATTGGGTAGGGGTTAACCGAAATCAATGAGCGAGTAAAAAGACAATAAGAAGAACCCTCTGTCCAATGATTTTACCTACATAACTACTTAGCTGCAAGGGTCTCCAAATACACTTTATGTAGCAGCCGTAAGATCGGACGTTTTTTTCTGAGAGAGATGTACCGGAAGGAGAATAGAGTCTTATCCCAGCACTTTTAACCCCCTAGTGGGGGTTGTATGGTCTCTCCCTCGCAGTGAAAAGGCAAGGGTATAAGTCATTTAAACCTGAGGTGAATGAGGAAAAAAAAGTAAGCTTTTGTTGGGAACAGGGCATCAGAAATGAGAAATGATAAAGTCTCAAATGTCCAAGCAGTGTTTAGACAGAAATCTCGCATTAATTAAATAGGAGCAAGCATGAAATTGGGAAGAGACACCCTTGTAGAGACCCGAGGCAAGAGAGTGAGACTGTATTCGAGAACCACAGTGAGAAGGTTGGGGCCTGAAAAACTACAAGAGGAGCAGAACTAATACTCAGAGGAGGATAGGTGATGTGAGAAGGTACCAGTACATGCCTTACCTGGGACATTAAGCTAATGAAGATACTCAGAGGAATAGGTTGGAGCCTTGTTGGGGCCCAAAATCATGCAATTTTGTAGCAATCATGTGGGACTTCTGCGGGATCGCGGCAAAAAAACCTCAAATGTACAGTCTGCCATTTTTAATCAATATTTAGAGAGTGGGGGATGGGTACCATAATGCTGGGCCAACTTTCAAACAATGGATAGGGGACACACGCCCCCTTTGTGGCCCTGTGGACCCCATTCCCTGCAGCCAAACTATTTATTTTTAGGGCAGCAAGCAGACCCCCTCCCTGTGCCCATATGGGCCATGGAGACCCGATTACAAGGAAATAATATGTAGACCAGAGGGGTGCACGTACACTCCCTACCTGAGCCTTACAAAGAATGGGCTTGGTTCTTTAACTGTGTTCTGGGGAGCCCACCCAGGGAGACAGTGGTTTTCCCTGCTCAGATTGAGCTCCCACCTGGTGGGAGCTTTGGCAATTAGGTGGAATCATGCATTTGTTTCCCTGCCCACGCTCTTGCAGGCAGGAAAACTCTGATTTCTCCCGCCCCTCAGGAGTAGGCTGAATTAGCTGCCTCCACCAGCCCGGAGCAATGCTGACTCCAGTGTGGGAGCCAACTGGAGCTGCGCAGGCTTTGGGGGTCACGCGCAAACCTCAATGTTATGTGGGCCCCATGGAATGAGGTTCCTAGGGTCTAGTTGGGCTTTGGGAGGCAGGACACATGCCCCATCCCTTAATAATAAAATGGTAACTCAGACCTGCCATTGAAGAGTCTGCGCGCAGTTTGTAACGGACATGTCGACTAGGCCCTAACCTTCGCTTTTCTTACATGTCAGACATCCCTCAGGGAGGTCAAGGTACACCTGTGGGCAGGGTGCAATGTATGTGAAAGGTAGGACATGCCCTGGTGTGTGTGGCATGTCCTAATAGTGAATTACAGCCAGTTGTGTTTTTCACTATTGCAAGGCTACCAGTTCCCCATAGGATAGAATGGGAGGGTTGTTTATAACATCTTATAAACATAACTGGCCAAGGGAATTCGGTAGAAAAATACAATTTAGTGTGCCTGAACTTAGTATCTAAAGATGCATCTTTTAGCGAAGGTGATTTTTACATTCTGCGTTTGAAAATACCACTTTTAGAAAGTGGGTATTTTCTTGCTCAGTCATCCCGTGTGTCTCTGCTGGAATGTGGATTACCTGTCTGGGTTTTAGATGACAGAAGGCTGGGGGGACGGAGGGGCTCCAAATAGTCTAGGTAGGTCAGGAAAGTGCTGAATAGACCTGGGCTGCGATGGGGGAAGGGGGAGGAGATTTCCTTACACCTCACAGGGCCTAGTCTGCCTCTGGCAAATGCCGTCTCCTCCTCATGCCAGGAATTCACACCAGAGAAGGTCCAACTTGTTCAAGCTGGGCACAGACACCCTCTGCCTGAACGATCAAAGGAGTTTTGGACATAAATGCTGGGTCCCAGACCCCTGAACTTTAGAACTCATCTGGAACAAAAAGACCGCGAAGAAGGAGAGCCGGAGAAGCTGTGAAAAGGAAGGATTGCTTTGCTGGGTGCTTTGCTTGACAGACCTGCAGTGGCTGCTTCTGTCTTGGGCAGTGAAAGCCTGGACTGGACTTTCTGCAATCCAATTCTTAAGTCTCTCCAAGGGCTTGAGGTAGAGCTTGCCCCCTGTTCACGAAGTCTCAGGAACAACAAAGACTTCAAGCTCTTCTGCCTGCAGCACTGGGGACAGAGGAAAAGCAACTCAACGACATCTACGACGACGCTGCTGACTCCGTGTCCTGAAGGCACCGCAGAGGCCACCGCTGCAACACCGCATCGCAACCTTGGTCTCACCAACGACGCCTGTTCAATCAATCAATCAATCATAGCATTTATAAAGCTCACTACATACCCGTGAGGGTCTCAAGGCACTGGGGGGGGATGGGGAGGGTGTTCCACGTCTTGGCGGCGAGGTGGGAGAATGATCTGCCGCCGGCGGTCATTCTTCGGATGCGGGGGATGGTGGCGAGGGCGTGGTCTGCGGAGCAGAGCTAGCGGGCGGAGGTGTAGAGGCTGAGTCATCTGTTGAGGTACGCTGGTCTGGTGTTGTGGAGTGCCTTGTCTGCGTGGGTGAGGAGCTTGAAGGTTATCCTCTTGTTGGGGAGCCAGTGCAGGTCTTTCAGGTGGGGTGTGATGTGGCTGCGGCGGGAGATGTCGAGGATCAGGCATGCTGAGGCGTTCTGGATGCGTTGGAGTCATTTCAGGAGTTTGGCTGGGGCTCCTGCATACAGTGCGTTGCCGTAGTCCAGTCTGCTGCTGACGAGGGCCTGGGTGACCGTCCTTCTAGTTTCGGGGGGGGGGATCCACTTGAAGATCCTGCGAAGCATGAGGAGGGTGTTAAAGCAGGAGGAGGAGACTGCGTTGACCTGCTTTGTCATGGAGAGTGTGGAGTTGAGGATGACCCCTAGTTTTCGTGAGTGGTTGGTGGGTGTAGGGGGTGCTCCTAGTGCCGTTGGCCACCAGGAGGAGTCATCCCAGGCCTAGGGTGTGGAGCCGAGGATGAAGACCTCTGTCTTGTCCGAGTTCAGCTTCAGTCGGATGTACCTCATCCAGTAGGCGATGGCCTTCATTCCTTCGTGGAGGTTGGTTTTGGTGGTGTGGGGGTCCTTGGTGAGCGAGAGGATCAGCTGGGTGCCATCGGCGTATGAGATGATGTTTAGGTCGTGCTGTCGGGCGACGTGGGCGAGTGGTGCCATGTAGACTTTGAACAACGTTGGGCTGAGAGATGAGCCTTGGGGTACGCCGCAGATGATCTCGGTGGCTTCGGAGCGGAAGGGGGGGAGGCGGACGCGCTGGGTTCTTCCGGAGAGGAAGGAGGTGGTCCAGTCCAGGGCCATCTCTTGGATTCGGGCATTGTGGAGGCTTGCTCTTAGTGTGCGGTGGCAGACTGTGTCGAAAGCGGCTGACAGGTCCAGGAGGATGAGGGCTGCGGTTTCTCCGTTGTCGAGCATGTTCCTGATGTCGTCGGTGGCGGCGATGAGGGCAGTTTCGGTGCTGTGGTTGCTGCGGAACCCTGACTGGGATGGGTCCAGGATGTTGTTCTCTTCGAGGAAGCTGGTCAATTGTCTGTTGACAGCCTTTTCGATGACCTCCGCCGGGAACGGGAGCAGAGAGATGGGTCGGAAGTTCTTGAGGGCCTTGGGGTCCGCCTTGGGTTTCTTTAGTAGGGCGTTGATCTCTGCATGCTTCCAGCTCTCTGGGAAGGTCACTGTCTCTAAGGAGTTGTTGATGGTTTTCCGGAGGTGGGGTGCAATGGTGCTGCTGGCTTTGTTGTAGATGTGGTGTGGGCAGGGGTCTTCCGGGGATCCAGAGTGTACGGTGTTCATGATCTTGTTGGTGTTGTTGTCGTTGATGTTGGTCCAGGCACGCAGGCCGTTGGTGCGGATGGTGTTCATGGGAGCGGGGGTGCAGAATGTTGCCGGGGTGGTGACGGCGTCGAAGGTGTCGTGGATGTCTGTGATCTTGTGATGGAAGAAGGTGGCCACCGAGTCACGCAGGTCTTGTGACGGTGGGATGTCATTGGTGTTGGAGCTTAAGTTGGAGAGTTCCTTCATGATGCTGAAGAGCTCTTTGCTTTTGTGTGCGTTGTTGTCTAGGCGGTCTCTGAAGGCGGTACTTTTGGCAGATCTGATGAGTTGGTGGTGTCGGCGGGTGGCATTCCTGTGGGCTGTGTAGCTTTCCGGTGTTCTTTCGCGGGTCCAGTTTTTTTCTAGTTTTCGGCAGGTTCGCTTGGAGGCCTGGAGGTCTTCGAGGAACCAGCTGGCTCTCTTGCTGGTATGGGTGTTCGGGGGTTTCTTGAGCGGGGTGAGGGTGTTGGCGCAGTCATTGATCCATTGTCTGAGGCTGTGGGCTGCAGCGTCTGGGTTGGTTGGGTCTGCGGGTGGGTTCTGGGCGAGGGCGGCGGTTAGATGGTCCTCGGTGTACTTGCCCCAGCTGCGGCGAGGCATCTGCTGGGTGCGGTGGTGTGTGGTGGGTTTCCGGAAGGTGAAGTGGATGCAGCGGTGGTCGGTCCGGTGGAGTTCGGTGGTGCGGTCGAAGAAGACGTGGCTGCTCCCTGAGAAGATGGGGTCAAGCGTGTGGCCATCGGAGTGTGTGTGCTGCCACCGAGCCACTGCTTGCACTGCAACCTGGGGACACCGCACTCCGTACCGCCTTGCTTCACTCTGAAGCTTTGGCACCGCCGCACCGTGACCTTGATCTCAGCGACGACGCCTGTTGACGTTGCCACCGAGCCGCTGCTCGCACCGTGACCTATGGGCACTGCACCTACGCGTTGGCCAGCCTAAAGCCACCACTTCCCCCAAAATCGACGCTGCTGCTTGCACTGTGGTTTGAGGGCACCGCTCGTACGACACACTATGCACCACCCTCATCCCGCACTGCATCCTTGGCCTACCGACACCGTCGCCATCGACTCCAGTTCGTCAGCCGACAACAGTGCTTCAGCAACGACAATGCCGCTGCTTGCACCGTGGCCTGCTAGCACCGTGGCAAGCTCCGCCTTCATCTCGCAGTGTGACCCTGGTCTCACCGACGACGCCATCTGACACCGCCACCGAGCTGCTGCTCACACCGCGACCTGGGGGTACCACACACAGCACCGCTGCACTTCACACTGCAGCACCCAACTCCTGCCGATGCCAGCGCGCCTGATTCCACAAGAGAGGAGCTCAACTTGAACGTGAGTGACTTCAAGAGTCTCAACGCCCTGCATTTCTCACAGGCACTGTTTGTGGGTCTTCCCGACACCGTAGCTGGCCCGCGACCCCGTAACCAGCCAGAACTGTTGGATTTTGTAGTTCAGAACGCGGTGGTAGCCCGGACAGAGCTATCCCCACAAGGAACCCTTTTTAATCAGCGTATTTTTGGAACTGTGAACCTTTAAGTATAGTAGTGTGGATATTTATCGTTTTTGGTCTTGTCTTAGTTATATGAAATTGGATACTTTTCTAAACTGGTGTGGTGTCCTTTTGTAGTGCGTACACTGTTTTACTGTTGGTTGTGTGCAAATGCTATACACATTGCCTCTAAGATAAGCCTGCCTGCTTGTGCCAAGCTACCAAGGGGGTGAGCAGGGGTTATTTTAGAAGTGTAACTCCCTTATCCTGACTAGAGTGTTGGTTTCTGCCTCGCTTTGGCGCATTCCTCAGCTAGCCAGAAATCCCATTTCTAACAATATGGCACAAGGAGTTGGGGATCCTGAGGTCTATTTAGGCTCGGTGAGGGGGCATCCAAACCCCCCCTAATATTAAAGTTTTTTACTCAGGGGAATGGTGTACCCAGGGTCTTTTAAAGCTTGTGGGGGGGGGGGGGCACGTGCTCCCTCCCCTATAATTAAAATTAGGCCCCAGGGGATGAGGTCCCTGGATACATTTGTGCTGGGGGAGAGGGGCAACACCCCTCCCTAACGGTAATGTATTTGGCTGGACACAACAGGTGGGATTTATGTATGGTAATAAAATATTACTGTATATTTTTTTTAAACTGAAATTCACTGAAAATAAGGATAACGTGATATCATAGTTAAGTGACAATTTCAGTGCCAACTCAACATTTTAAACAAAAAAAACACTGACATTCACCAGTTCTAGATATCTCTAGTAGCTATCACTCATG
Source organism: Lissotriton vulgaris (assembly GCF_964263255.1). Taxonomy (NCBI): domain Eukaryota; kingdom Metazoa; phylum Chordata; class Amphibia; order Caudata; family Salamandridae; genus Lissotriton; species Lissotriton vulgaris. Next base: position 1,735,397,952 of record NC_141691.1, read on the forward strand.
CCCTAATGTAACTATAACTCGCACCCTTGCCATGCACTGCTAATAACCTCCCATATTACTAGAACATCATTGATAACATCACTGCATAATCTGAATGACATCTTTGATGACAAGCCTGTGCATGGGGGGGACACAATTTAGTTACCTTAGGGCATGAGTTATAGTTACTAGAGATAACTATAAATAGGGAATTTCAGTTTAAAAAGTTAAGTTTTCACTGACATTTTCACTTAATTTTTCCTAACTATAACGTCACTTTAACCTTTATTTTTTTCAGTGAAAAAATGTATATATTTAAATTCAGGGTGTAAAATGGGGAGTGCAGCGGGAGCATTTACATAGAACAGCAGCGGAAACCAAACACAAGGATGTGCAAACCATTAACGGAGAAGCCAAGCAGCACTTTACAGTTTCTGGAACCTTGTAAAAAAATTAAAAATTCAAAAAATATATGCTCTGGGAGCGGGTTGGGGCGCAACATGGAAACCTTCAAGTCAGGTAAAAACATAGTGTGAGGGGAGTGGCAAATAAAGAGGTAAAAGCAAAAGAGTAGAAAAGAGACCAGAACAGGAAAACATGCATTCTCATGAAGTACTCAGGACTAAATAGAAAAAGAGCCCCTGCAAGTATATAGTAGAAGGAAACAATTTACCCAATTAGAACACAGAGAGACGGAAAAGCTCATTGGCAGGAAAAGCTCAACAATGGGGGGAAAGACATTGAATCAAGAGCAGACAACAGAGATGGATAATAACGTCATCCAGTCAAAAGCAAGGGTCTGGCCACAGTCCACTCTAAATATATGGGGGCAGATTTACGAGTTCTGGCACATCTCTGCAAATCAGCAGGGATGCGCCAGAACAAATGCGACACACAATTCCCTCCCTGCGCCACCACGAATACATCATATTTACAATGCGGCACACTGTGGCGCAAGGATAGGGCGATGCATGTCGCATCCTGGTACGTGAGGGCGGCCGCATTGCTGGAGTCGTGTCGCAAGTGTGACACGGCTCCTGCAATGCTCAGGGGCGCCCTATGCCTACCATGCTACGTCACTCCTTACATATGCATCAAGCAGGCGCAAGGTTTTGACGCAGCATGGACGTAAAAGTGACTCCGTGAAATCTTGTAGATTTCACTGCGTCGCTTTTACGAGGCGTTCCTACAATGGTTCGCCCACCCTGCGCCGGAACGCCCACAAGAAACCTAACGCAGGTTTCATGTGGCGCAGGGCTTTACAACGTGATGCATCTCCCTACATGCATCACATTGTAATGAAGGCGCAATGTGGCGCATGGTTTACGCCGCCGCTGCATCACAGAAGTGACACAACGGCGGCGTAAATGTGGCGCAAGAGGCTTGGAAATCTGCCCTATGATATATTGGAAACAATAGGTGAGATTAGCTGAGACCAACAAGACATAGAATTTAAGCCTCACAAATAAGCTTACATCTATACGGTTTAAATCGCACACAGAAATGTACATTAACTAAGAAGTGTGCATATCACAAGTAAGTTTACATTGCCTCCTAAAATGTGACAATATAATTTTCTAGTGCTTCAAATATAAATAGATGAAACTCCCAGAATAATAATTACATAATTGCTGCACGGAGAGGTAAAAAGAAACTAAATAAAACACATTGCCTGTAACACTTTTTAAAACAGTACAAAGAAACGATTTTAGTAGATTATCTGTGGTCTGAATCTGACAAGCCCACTACGATTCTGTATCAAAATGAACCAATGCGAAGAGGTAGCGGGCTACAAAGGTTAATTGCTCAAAACGAGTGGCAACTAGATGAGCTGAGACAAGATACATAATGATTTTTATTGCAATTGTAATTCATGTGGCTATTAATAGAGGACACTGGAGATTAGTTCAATCAGTTCGTTTGCTAAGGTCTTCATGGGCACTTAGCCATTTAAAAACAAATCTTCTGTATTACACTTAAAACGCAAAACAAATCACCAATGAGGGTGCTTAAGAAAACTTGTTTAAGTACTAGCCATTTAACTTTCGAAGGCAGATCGCCGTTCTCTTTGAAAGCTGTAACCAGAGAAACATTTCTTGTCCGGTCCTACGGCAATGCTCAGCAATTATTTTTCTCTTTTTGTTGCTTGCAAACCAAAAATAGCCACCTGGGGGTGTGTGCAGCTCTGTCTTCTAGGCTCTAATTTCTTTGTTTAGTCGAAAGAACTTTAACAACCTCATCCGAGATGGCTGAACAGAATTCCATCTCCGAAAACTTTCCTCATGGAGTCAAAAACTTCATCCAGCAAGGGCTAGAGTGTCCCTTCAGAAAGGACTTCACCATTCACTCTAACAACTAGGCCTGGGCATAGTTTGCAGTATTCTCCTACTCGGAGCATCCCGAAGTGCGGCAAAAACTCTGCCGTGCTATGTGTGCGAGGGGCGGACTACGGTATGCTGTGCTACTCTCTCTGATTTTTAGGTTTTGCCTAGCGAAAGCTGCGCATTGCGTAGCTTTTTCGCGCAGGCGAAAACCTAATGAGAACAGTAGAGTGGCTTGGGAATCCGCCCTCTGTTCCATTGGCTAGCTCCATAAATGGAGGCTAGCCATTGGAACAGAGATCTGTCCGTTATGGCCGGACCAGATTTGTGGGCGTTCCCGCGATTTCTTCCCTCTCCGCCCCTCTGTGCGCGTCATCTCGGCGGTGGGGTTCCCGCCCCCTCCCGCTGACCGTGTGCCGTTCCCGCCCTCCCGCTGTCCGTGCCTTTCCTGCCCCCCCCTCCCGCTGTCCGTGCCTTTCTTGCCAACACTGACCTTCAGTTTCCCGGATGTAATCCGATATCAAGGTCTGTGGTAGAGGCTTAGCAGTTGATAATTATTTCGTCTGGAGCGCTCTGCCACTTATTCCGTCTCACCGGTGCTCGGGATGTGGGAGACTCTGTTCACAGCGACTGCTACTTCACGGGTGGGCATTGCACACTCTGGGTTCCACTGCCGCTGAATGTCTCGAATGTGGATAATCAGAAAACCAATCCAGGAACCACTGTGCGCTACATAAATGACTAAATATTTAAGCCGCCTAAACCCCACTCCTCTCTCCTGACCCCTTCACAACTCAAACTGCGGGCCACGCCGTGTTGCCCGCAGCTAACCGTTCTGCTTCAGGCTTCAATCCGCCTGCGGTTCCTGATCCCTTTGCACGATACCAGATTGGCAAATCCAACGGCGGACTGACGGTGCCTTAGCTTTTTCTCTCTGCCTTTAAAGGACTTGAAAGTCAGCAATGGTGTTCTCTATGAGGCTGGACACCTATTTTGAGCGTTTGTCATCTCCCTTTCAGTGTGGAGTGGATCCCTGTTTTATCCCTGCGCAGCCAGGCCAGACACACATTTAGACATCGGGTGATGCTCAGGCGCTTGAAAGATGTGTGGAACCACTTGCTTATTGACTGTAATCACCACTAGTTGAGAACAATAACAGTCCATAATAAAATAGAACTCCTTCTGCATTGCCATCGTCTTAAACGTAATCCCGGCCCAGGCATTTTTTAATGGCTGCTCACCGCCTTTTGGTGATTATTGCTGAATCGTCCTGTTAGTTTTCAGCGATAAAATGTGGCTCTGTGCAATCAGATCACAGGGAATGAGATAGCTGTCTAGCTCATTTCCTTTCCTACTGCATCTATTTTGCTGCTAGTGCACTGTGACTTCACATACTATAATGGTATGGTGTTAGCATTTATATAGTGTTTATTACCCCTGGTGCATCTCTCTCCCCAGTCTGTCACCTTTGAAGTCCTTTTTACACCTGTTGGTTACCTATGCGGTCGGTTCATCTCTAACAACAGTGTATAACTTGCACAGGGGGGCTCGCAGGGTGTGGAGCGCTCTGTGTGGGTGTGTGGGGGGCTCTGTGTGGGTGTGTGGGGGGCTCTGTGTGGGTGTGTGGAGGGCTCTGTGTGGGGGCTCTGTGTGGGTGTGTGGGGGTCTCTGTGTGGGTGTGTGGAGGGGCTCTGTGTGGGTGTGTGGAGGGCTCTGTGTGGGTGTGTGGAGGGCTCTGTGGTGTGTGGGGGGCTCTGTGTGGGTGTGTGGAGGGCTCAGTCTGGGTGTGTGGGGGGGCTCGCAGTGTGGGTGAGGGCTCTGTGTGGGTGTGTGTGGGGGGGCTCTGTGTGGGTGTGTGTGTGGGGGGCTCTGTGGGTGTGTGTGTGGGGGGGGGGGCCCTGTGTGTGTGGGGGGGCTCTGTCTGGGGGGCTCTCTGTGGGTGTGGGTGTGTGTGGCATTTGCGAGAGATTAAGCTATTGGCATTGTAAATGACAATGCCATTTATTTATCGGTTTTCAAAATGAACACATAAATAAAAAAATTGTCATTTACAATGCCAATAGCTTTAACTTTTCCAAAGGCAAAACCGTTGCATTGTAAATGCTTGTTAGTGCTAGGAGTTCGTCCCACGCTGTAAAATCACTCACGTTGCTCTAGAGGTCGATGCTTCTTTCTGCCGCTCAAGTAGTTATCCTACTTGAGTGGCAGCTTCCTCAACGCAGGTGGCAGATTTCTCAACACGAGCAGTTGTGACCTGCCACAACCGCCCACATTGAGAAATCTCTCAGCGAGGAGGTCTAGCCTGCTATTTTTCTCACTAGCGCTCACCAACTTAAAGTTGGTGAGCTCTACATCGCAGAGTTTTGCGGAACTCCGCGCTCCGTGTGGACTGGGCAAAACTCTGCGAACTCCGCCGTCGGAGTGGAATGCTTTGCCCTCCCCTAGTAATAACCAGTCTTTCTTGGTGACTCTGACCAATCGCATCTTTGTGCTGCGCTGTATATTACTGTTTTCTCAGGACCATCATTATCAGGATTCTATATCACCGTCCTTTCTATGTCACAACTGAGCACCCGCTCTGCTTTTCTACATTGTGTTGTCTTTTTCTTGATGTAAACTTTTAGCAAATATGGATGGACCTATAGTCTGCTTAACATTAAATAATAATTATCAGAACATGGTAACGATGTGTGCAAGATTAGGGGAGGAGGTTGAAAATTATGTATAATTATGCAAAATGTGATTTGTGCACACATATGATTTGAAAATGCATTTCACATTTTAAAAAATGATGCATAATAGTATCATGCTATTTTGAAAAGAAAGTGCCACTGACTCTAGCCTGCACCTCGTTCACCCTAGCTGTGTTCCATAATCCAACCATCCCAATTGTGCCCATCTTTTAATTTTTTTAAATTTTCATTTCATTTTTATGTCTCCTTTCTGCTCCCCTGTGATTTCATTTCAAATTTTTTTCTTCCCTTCAGTCTGTTTTGTTTGTTTTCTCTCCCCCCCCCCGCTCCTGTGCCATATTTCTTTCCATGGAGGAGATGGTGTTACATGTTTTTTTTTACTGATATTGGTAACAGAGATGCAGGCATGGAAAGGGCTTCACCTTCTAGGCAAGGAAGGAGCACCGGAGGCAATTGCAGCATAAGCTTTGCCACCTCTCCTGGTGTTCACACAATAAGCAACAGGTAATGCAGCACTGGACTGAAGTGAATGACCCCGAGCAGGATCTGCTTGAGACTGCGGTGAGGGAGTTGACAGCTAAGTGATGTTTAAACATTTTTAATGTTATTTCACTTTACTACTTTGGTCAAGGTATTATATGGAAGTTAGTTAAATTGCATATTTATATGTATATAAATATATATATATATTACCTACTGGCGATAGCCAGTAGGTATGTATAGTTAGGACCTAGCTACCATAGGAAATCCGCAACATTCTATTGGGAGTAACTTTGGCGCCAGTTGAGGAATTTGCGTGTAATTTTCCAAAATTTTGGCCAGCTCCGCTCCGCTTCTTCCCTGAAAGTTTCGGGGGATTCGTGAAGTGGGGGCTGAGAAAAAAGGGAGGGTCCCAAAACGTGTTTTCCCCATGCAATTTTCCATAGGACGTTCTGACACGGCTACAGTCCGAACTGCTGAACGGAATTACGCCAAACTTTGCAAAATTGTAGGGACTGGTACGCAGATATGCCTTTGCTATATTTGGTGAAAATTGCTTCAGTGGTTTTTGCGAAAATTAGGTTAAAAAACACATATATATCTATATGAGCTAACGGGTCCGCGCACCGTACGCGTACGTGCGCGTACCCTTATGTGCGCGAGCGCGTTCCTGATTGGCTGGTAGTCGACTGTCAACATTCCAAACTGTCCAAACCAAGAAGAGTTGGCCACCATCTTGTTTCTCAGGAGAAATGAGGCACAAGAGAGCCCAAAACGAGAGTGGAAAACACGAAAAGGGGGCAGGGTAGAGACCCCCAACCCCCTAGCCCTTCTCAGGGGGTCCCAGAAGGACCCCCAAGGACAAAAATAAATAAATAAATAATCGAAAAAATCGTGGGGTACGCGCACGGTACGCGTACCATGCGCGCGTACGTGCGCATACCGTGCGCGTACCGTACCGCATACCCCGTGATTTTATTAAAAACAACAATTATAATTTTGCCCTTGGGGGTCCTTCCGGGACAACCTGAGAAGGGCTAGGGGGTCAGGGGGTCTCTACCCTGCCCCCTTTTCGCGTTTTCCACTCTTGTTTTGTGCTCTCTTGTGCCTCAGTTCTACTGAGAAACAAGATGGCTGCTCAGGTGGTACCAGAAGGATATTAACATATAAAAACGTTATTCGCTAATAGAATTTGCATTTACAAAACCTTTGAAATTTTTTGAAAAAAAATATAGGTTTCACGCCTGATATAGTTAGGAATTAGCATTTAAAAAACCTTGCAAATTCACTTAAAAAACTATAGGTTTCAGGCCCTATATAGTTCGGAATTAGCATTTAAAAAACCTTGCAAATTCACTTAAAAAACCATATGTTTCAGGCCTTATATAGTTAGGAATTAGCATTTAAAAATCCTTTGCAATTCACTGAAAAAAACATAGGTTTCAGGCCTTATATAGTTAGGAATTAGCTTTAAAAAAACCTTTGAAATTCACTCAAAAAAAGTTTTAGGGGTGTTATAGTTAGCTGGACATTTCACTCATACTAAACCATTGAAATTGCTCCTATATAGTCAGTGATGTCATTTGAGAAGTCATCAATAATGTCACTGACCATGTCATGAATGATCTAATATGTGACGTCACCAGCAGTGCATTGCGGGTGCGCAAAATATAGTTAGTACAACTAACTATATAGGATTTCAAAGGTTTTTTTAAAGCTAATTCCTAACTATATAAGGCCTGAAACCTATGTTTTTTTCAGTGAATATATATGTAAATAGTCCTCAATATTTATGTAGTATAAAGTTTATAATGTATAAATTTTAAATAAGTATTTGGGACTGTAGCTCAATTTCATGGTCTAACACTTAGGTGCTTTCAAATGAGATAATTTTTGGTTTTTTTCACAAAGTTTTGCCAAAGTTCTGTATCAATTCAATAATGGCACTGTGTTTATATTCAACATTAAGACCCATATATAATGCTTCACGTAAATAATTTGGGTATGTTCTATTTTTGGGTGTATTTTGACTGAGTTTTGAATTATGTATTTTGCATTGCATTTCAATAACTTTATTTTTGCAACTTTACACAAAATGCATTCAAGCAGTTATGTTATGTTTACAATTCAACGTATTTGTACAATCAATAATACAACTTTTCATTATTTATGCCAAAGTCCCCAAACATACATTATTTCGTTAAATACGGTTTTAATGTTTATACGTTGCCAACACACATCTCATTGTACCAATGTGTACTGTGCCTTTAAATTGTTTAAATCAGGCTGGAGATTTAACTTTGTGTTGCACGTGTGGTAGGTGTGGCCCATAGGAGGGGTCAGAACTGCAATTATAAAAGTATTCCCGTAACAAGAATGTGGTGTGTGAACAAGAGTACATCTGTACTCGAAACGTTGCATTTTTGAAAGGCACGAAATAAACAACTTGCCTGGACAACGTGGGGTCTGCCTCTTCTTTCGCCGCTCGTGTGTGGAGGTTTGAAGACTACGTTTATATTAATGCGGATGCTGGCTGTCTCCGCTTGAGGTTCCGTGACAATTGTAAGTGGTGTTTTCGACTCGCACGAATATGGTCGAGTCTGGTATCTATGAACCGCAAATGACGAGTTTAGTAAGTGTGCGCAGTTTCGCTGTGCTAACTTAAACCGTTCGTTTGTTATGTGGGTTTTTCATCTGTACCCACGGGTTCCATCTTAGATACGGCATCCATTTTGTCTCTTGCCCTCAAGTAGCCAGCGAACGGACGTTGTTCGCTTCGCGACCCTGGGACTCCCAAGATATTTGCGGAAGACACATGTTCTTTGAAAGTGTCTTTATGATGAGGGGGTTGCTACTGTAAGGCAGATGGCGCCGCTCGAGGCTCATCTAGCCGCACGGACTTATTGTCTCAGCCGTGCATCTCATTAGGCACGTCTCTTTGATGCCTGTATCTCGTGTTTCCCGATACCTCCCCTTTTACACCCTTTCCGATCTCCCCACTGTCTCCGTCTTCCTCTGCACCTGTCTTCGTTCCTATTTCGATCTATTTTACTGCTGATTGGAATTTACTAATGGTGGGAAGATGTTTTTTTTACAGTTGGGAACCGCCAAATGTTTCCGCACTTATGTTCCGGTCCTCGTGTGTTTCAAAGTGACCAAAGCGACCCCTCTGGGGGATAATTGTGGGAACCGGGTTGTAAACTTTTGTGTATCATGTTATCGTATGGGTAAAAACTGTATAAAAGGAGCGATCCACAGAACCAATTTGAAGCAGTCTCCCCAAGTTGCACGCTGTGTACTTGTCGTGATCTCTGTGTTCCCTGCAGCAAATAAACCTTGAATCTTTGACGCCGAAGGAAGTGTCCCGTGTCTCTGTGACTTGTACGCCGGAGCAGGTTACCCACGAAGGTTTCAGGTGTTGTGCCCTGGCACCGCTGGGTCTTAAAGAACCCAGTCCTTCAGTTGGCGCCCAACGTGGGGCTGCATCAGTGGTACCGGTCCAAGCCCGACGATCGTGAGGAACTTCGTGTGAAATCTCCGAGGGAAGGTGCACTCCACTTCATCGATCCTGTTGTCGAAATAAGTGGCCCGAAGACTTTTCCCGCGAAGATTCCCGCCTCCTGACGGCTGCGACGGACTGCTGCCCTGACTGTAGACCTGTTTTGGCGCCTGGCGTAGACCTTGGTATAGCGAGACGATTGACGGGCCTTCCTGGTGACGCCATCGATCTTTGAGTTAAGTATTTGTGGGTCGCTCCCAGAGTTCTTGGTTGTTGACACTTTAGCGAGTGTTTTTGTTGTTCACGCTGTGTGAGTGTTTTTGTCGGTGACACTTTGCTAGCGTACCTTGTTGTATTGTTTGACGACTGCAGCCGCCAAAAACCGAGGGTTTTGTTCTTTGCTGGGACTTGGTAAATCCCGTAACCCTTGAAGTTTGTGAAACTCGGCTAGTGTGCAAGATGCCTGGTCGCAGTACTTTGTTCAGTTGTTTTAGACCTTGTGGTGCGGATTCCCGACTGGAGGACTCGTGTCCGATACCTCCGGTTGGAACTCCTACTTATGACTTGTATAGCAAACACGGGCTAGGCCCGATTACCTTTAACGATTATTGGATTAAATATACAAAGAAAGACGGCGACCTTCGTTGGCCACCTCACGGTAGCTTCGAGGCGTCGATCTTAGATAATCTAGAAATGAAGTTGTTCGAACGTAAATCAAGGCCGGCCATGTTTGATGCCTTTCGGTTGTGGCGCAAAGAAGCCCGACAGAAAGAGATCAGACAGAATAAACGTAGTCAGCGAGATAATGTTGCTACCATAGTGAAGAAAGCTGAGCAGTTCCAGCGTGATAAGGAGGATAAGGATAAGGAAGTGTTTGAGAGGCTACAGCGTATGACCATAGATAAATGTTATCCTGCTTTGCCTACGGAGTCGGATAAGAAGGAAGAGGCAGTTGAGGATCCTTTAATGTCTTATCTTATGAAGTCGCCACCTCCGTACGTACAGGGTACCGCAGCTCCTGTGGTCCCTGCCGTACCTGTTCTTCCACCGATTGTTCCTCCGCCTGTTCCTCAACCTGCACCCGCTCTTCCGTCTGTTCCTGCTCCCTTGTCTGTTGCTATCCCTACTGCTCCTCCGCTTCCACATACTCCTGCTCCCGCTACGGCTCCTGTTTTGCTAACTCCTGTTGTTGCTACTGTTTCTACTCCTTCTCTTGTTAGTCCTGTGTCGTATCTCTCTCCCTCTACTCGTAGTCGTAATTCTCCTCTTGCAGCAAGTTTCTTTCAGTCGCTCGGACCTGTTCATGGGTCTGCTGGTTCCGATGGTCCTCAGCGACGTAGTCAGCTTCCTGGAAACAGGGAACGCGTTGCGCTATATAATATGGCAATGGGTTGGATGGTAAACCCTCTTAGAAATCCACCCCGTGTTGTCCTCGAAACGTTTAGTCAATTCAACATACCAACTCAGAGATATGTGTTTGACGAAATGTGCAAGTTCCTACATGATCAGATAGCGGCCGATGCGTCTGACGAGGTGCTGACCGCCCTGTCTGAACTTCGGCTTCAGTTCGCGAACGGACTGATAGTAGATACTAATGTCCGACGTGCTATTGAGCGGTTACTATCCTTCCGTCCCGCTCCAATACCTCATGCATTGTTTGTCGAAGATATTGAAAGTCAACCAGACGAGTCTGGCCAATATCCCATGCGTGAAGTTCCGCCAGTTTGGGTACCGGGTGATCCTAATGCTCATCCTGCGACAGTAGCGCATTTCCAGAGAGTGTGGATACATCTCCCATGGAAACGTTCGGAAGTGCTACAGGTGAAACAATCCTTGCCCGATCCTCGGAAAAATCCTACTGGGTATTATAAGGAATTATCGCAGCTCGTAGATGCTACGGTAATGAATCTTGCCGATATCGACATGTTGTTTGGCAATGTCGTACCGCAACCGGTATGGGCTAAGATTCGTCACCAAGATCACGCAAATGAATTAGGCGGTGATTGGGCTGCCATTACAGCGGCAGATGCTGGACAAGTGGCTGCTGCTAAACCCGACCAATTGATTACTGCTCTTCCTCAGCGAATAATAACGTTAATGAAGACTCTTATGCCAGCTATGAGGGTAAATTGGGACAAACTGTCCGCTTGCAAACAAAAGAAAGATGAGAGTGTTTCGGACTTCTTTACGAGGTTTGAAGAAGCATTCATTGATCACAGCGGACAGGATATGGGTACTGAGGGTGGACAGAGGTTGTTTGTGGATAAATTTGTGTCGAATTTGTTGCCCGATTTGAGCAATAAATTAAAGAATTCGGAGAGTGCATGGGCCGTTTCTACCTCAGCTCAGATATTGGCTACAGCACAATATTATGAGAATAGGGAGAAAGAGGAGAATGACCGTGCTGACAAAAAGACGAAAGAACTGAAAACTAAAGTGTTGTTGCAACAAGCGTATCCGCCGCGTTCTAATCAGAATGCGCCCCAACAGAATAGATCACAGTCGCAATCGAATCGATCGCAGCCACGTAATGATTCCTCCTTCCAAAGATCCTCGTTAGGGTACAATCAATGTGCTTATTGTAGACAGGAAGGACACATTAAATTCAATTGTCCTGCTTTAAATGAACGTAATAGTGGTAACTCGTCTAAAGGAGGCCGTGGTGGTTCACAGCACGCATCACGTGGTAGAGGTCGTGGTGCTCAGAACGATCGCTTTGACAACTCGTCAAATTCTAATAACTGTTTTGATCAACGTGGATCATCGCAAGGACGATCTGCGCAGTATAATGTAGACGATTATTACGTCGATCAGGGAACTGACGACAGTAATTACTAGGACAGCCAAAGACAAGAAGAGGGAGTGGTATCAGTTCCGGTTGATCAGAGAGGGCCTTACGTCGCAGTTGCTACATCGGGCGTCGTTGAGCCTTTTCTGTTGGACACTGGTGCAGCGAAAAGTTCTATCATGCATTCGAAACTCCCTGGCGCACCTTTGTCTGGCTTAACAAATGTTTCCGTTGGATTCTCTGGCGCCCCTGTTAGCAATCCAGTTTCACGCCCCTTGCCCCTTCAAATTGGGCCACGTGAGCTAGAAGCTCCGTTGATTTTAACCACGGGTTGTGGTGAGAATCTCTTGGGCCTGGATTTGCTTAAACGCTTGTATGCAACTTTGTATTGTTCTCCTGCGGGTGTAAAGCTTACGTTAGGAGAGAGGGTAGTCTCTCCCATGTATTTGTCCCTCGATAAGCTTCCACCGGAATTGAGTTCTCTTCCTGCGTCTTTGTGGGCGACGGGTCCAAATGATGTGGGCCTACTTGATATCTCCCCCTATGTTGTTCAGTTGAAATCGAATGTGCGATTGCCACGTATTCCCCAGTATCGTATCTCTCTCGATGGTGAACGAGCTTTGTTAGCGATCATCTATGACCTGATCGAGAAAGATGTTATTGAAGAAACCCGGGGAAACGTGTGCAATATCCCTGTACTGCCCATTCTTAAACGTACAGATCCTACAAAACCGCCTGTTTATCGCTTTGTTATCGATTTACGGGAGGTAAATAAAATTGTGGTTCCTCAATTTCCTGTTGTGCCTGACATCACGGCGCTACTGACTCTGATTCCAGCTTCTGCATCATGGTTTTCGGTGATTGATTTGAAAAATGCGTTTTTCAGCATCCCGATTGCCGAAGAGAGCAGGGACCTTTTCGGTTTCTCTCTCGGTGGACGTAGCTTCCGGTTTAAACGCGCTCCTCAGGGCTACTGTGAAAGTCCATCGATTTACAGTCAGGCCTTGAAGGGTCAACTGGATGCGTTTCGGTTGCCGGTTGGTGCGGCTTTAATCCAATACGTCGACGACTTATTGGTGGCTGCCGATACTCAGGACATTTGCAAAATTGCTACGGTGTCGTTGCTGCAACATCTCTGCGAGTTAAATCACAAGGTGTCACCTTCTAAACTCCAATATTGTTGCCAAGAAGTAACCTATCTAGGTCACTTATTGTCAAAGGAGGGAAGAAGATTGACCCCAGAGAGAATTGCAGCGATTGCGCGAATGGCTGTGCCAAAAACCCAAAGAGATGTGCGTGCCTTTCTAGGTATCACGTCGTACTGCAGGCAATGGATTCCGAATTTCTCATTGCTAGCGAAACCGTTGGTGGCTCTTACGTGCAAGGATGTTTCAACTCCTTTACCATGGACGGAAGAATGTCAGAAAAGTTTTTCTGAACTACGTGATTCATTGTGTTCGGCTCCTGTGTTAGGTACCCCTGACTACGGTAAGCCGTTCACGTTATATGTTCACGAGAGGGAAGGTTGTGCTTTGAGTGTTCTGACGCAACCTTTTGGTGGTAAGCAACGTCCATGTGCATATTTCTCCTCGACCTTAGACCCAGTAGCTAGAGCATTGCCGAGTTGTTTGAGAGCAACTGCGGCAGCTGCGGTCTCCATCCGACAATCAGCAGGATTGGTCATGGATAATATGCTTACGGTGATGGTTCCGCATGCAGTCGATACTCTTTTGAATCGAACGAAAACTCAGCACTTGACGAGTGCGAGGTTGTCTGGGTACGAATTGACGCTTTTGGCAAGCCATATTCAGATAAAACGTTGTAATGTCCTAAATCCGGCAACTTTGTTACCAATTAGTGCAGAGTCAGATGAAGTAGCAGAACATGACTGCTACTTGAGGACTGAAGAAGAAACGAAAGGTCGAGTGGACCTTAAAAACACCCCATTGGAAGATCCGGATGGCACTCTGTATGTGGATGGGTCATGTTTTAAGTTGCCGAATGGCGATGTGACTACTGCTTATGCTGTTGTAACACTGAACACTGTTGTTGAAACTGCAAGATTGAATCAGAATTCTGCCCAAGCTGCAGAGCTGATCGCTCTTACTAGAGCGTGTGTGTTAGCAAAAGGGAAACGTGTGAATGTGTACACCGATAGCCAATACGCTTTTGGTGTAGCGCATAGTTTTGGACGATTGTGGCGAGAGCGTGGTTTCTTGACATCGCATGGTACGAAGATACAGCATGGCCAGCTTGTGAACGATCTTTTGGATGCATTGACTTTGCCTACACAAGTTGCGATTGTTAAGTGTAGTGCGCATCGTAAAGTGACGGATGATGTTGGTCGTGGTAATGCGTTTGCGGATGAGATTGCTAAGGAGACTGCCCGGAACCTTAGCACTCGAATGTACGTGACGAGTTCGGTTAGGTGGCCTACGGAATCAAGTATGTGTGAAGATACTGTTGAGAGTGTGAAAGCAATTCAGAGTGAGGCCACCGAGACTGAAAAGATGAAGTGGAAAGTAAGTACGGGAAAGTTGGATGCGAATGGTTGTTGGATTGATTTGTCGGATCAGAAAAGATGGATGTTGCCTGATGCGTATGTGCTGGCTGTTGTGACAATGGCACATGGGTTAGCACATATTAGCGCGAAAGGTATTTGTAAGTTGCTGGCTGCTGTGTGGAAGAATGATGGCATTACGAAATGTGCTGAACGTCTGGTGAAGAATTGTATGGTGTGTATAATGTACAATCCTGGCAAAGGAACCCCAACTCCCCCTGGCAGTTTTGCTCCTCCTTCGTATCCCTTTGAGGTGATTCAATTGGACTTCATCCATATGGAGCGATGCAATAACCTGAAATACGTTTTAGTAGTGGTTTGCGCATTCTCCCGATGGATCGAGGCCTATCCCCTCAAAGACAATACTGCTTTGTCTACTGCGAAAATCCTACTGAAGGAATATTTTCCTCGGTATGGAATGCCTAGAGTCGTGTGGTCAGATAACGGAAGTGAGTTTGTTGGAAGTGTGATGAAGAGTGTGTGTAAGGGCCTTGGAATAAATCAAAAATTCCACAGCGCCAATCATCCCCAGTCAGCTGGATTAGTTGAGGGGTATAACGGCACCCTTAAACTAAAGTTAGCAAAGATTCAGGCTACGACTGGTCTTTCGTGGCCTGACGCTTTACCCTTAGCATTACTGTCAACTAGGGCGACTGTACACTCCCGAGTAGGGCTTAGTCCCTATGAGATAGTGTTCGGCCGTCCTGCGAATGTGTGGGGGGTTCCTAGGCCAGGAATATTCTCTGATCTTGAGTATCCAATGCTGATTGACTATTTACATGACTTGACTGCTAAACTGAGGTTAATTCACCAACAGGTTTACGACGCATTGCCGACGCAGACGGAGGGTCCAGGCCACCAGCTCCAGCCCGGAGACTGGGTGGTAACTCGCAACTTTTCACGCAAGAGTAATCTGGACCCAAGATTTACCGGACCTTACCAGGTGCTCCTGGCCACGAGGACTGCCGTTCGTCTCGAGGGGCGCAAAAATTGGGTGCACGCTACGCACACCAAGCGAGTCCCTATCCCTTTGTCGGCAGACCCGTGGGTAAGGAAAGGCATTGCGTCAACAGAAACAGAAACATTGCCGGCGTTTGTGCCTTTCAGCGACGCACAGCCTGTTGGAGAATCCTCAGCGCAGCAGAAAGCCACTGTTGAAAAATTGTTAGCAAAAGACTCAAAACCAGAACAATCAACTGATCAGCAGGACGTTGTCTCTTCAACGGATCCTTTGTTCGACGAGCAGACACGTCCCGGGAAACACAGATATTCTCTGCGATCTCGCACTAAGGACAAATAAATTTTTTTCTTGCTTTGCTGAAATTGACAACTGCATTATCCTCGTTTCCCGTGATCAGTTTTGGACATTCGTGTCACTGTGATTTGTGTATATATATACATTGAGTTTCCTTCCTTGCATCTTTTTACTTCCACAGCTGAGAGACTTTGTGCTTGTATATACATATTGTGTATTGAAGGCCGTAGGGCCGCGCGCGTACTTCCTTCTGGACAGTAGGTCTTGACGCTAGGTTAAAGGCCGTCGGTTCCTAGGAACTCCTGGGGATTGACTATTGCTGCACAGAACGAAGTGCGTCAAGAAACGTTGCGGACGGTCATAGGGAATGGCATTCTCGAAGCTGAATGATTTGGAGGGGGCTCAAGTCTATAGATTCAAGCTGCAGCAACTCAGTCGTACTAAATGTTTCATGTTTCAATTGTTTGTAATGTTTTTGACTGCTTCTGCATTATTGGCGGGTGGGGTGTATTATACGATGTCCTATTTCTTACCTGCTACACCTACTCCTACTCCTTACCCTAATCTTACCTCAACTGTTTCTCCCCATTCCTTTCACATGTTACCGGAACACGAGCAGGCTAGACGTGTAGAATTCCGCAACAATTCCTTTATTCAGCTCCTTCATCAGCATCAGTTAGTAGTTAACACTACTAATTGTTGGGTGTGTGGGTTGATGCCACATACTACGGATAAGGGAATTCCATATCTGGTGTTACCGTATAGTTCCCAAGGGTCAGCTCGAGCATTTCAAACAATGTTTCGAAGCGCACTGGGTTTCCACCCCATTCGAGAACCACGTTCCCCCTACTCTGGCCCTACCTCGTATCAGAAGCCTTTATCGATAGCCATAGAGGACTTAGATAGTGAGATCTATGATCCTTCGCTTATCCCTGAAGAAGAGGTACAAGCCTATAAGGTCCTAAGTAGAGGTGAATATAGTGTGTTCACTAGTGAAAAGCAGCTTAAAAGCTCGCCTCCAATATGGGTCGTACCCCACACTGGTAATTTTTGTCTTATGGGTCGTGGCCGAAGATCGCAAGCCCGACTTGGAGCAAGTGCTTGCACTGAAAATTACATTCTGCCGATGTTCTCGTCCCCTGTGTTTCTGGCTGCCAAGGGTACATACTTTATCTGTTATGATCGTGCATATACATGGTTGCCCGCTGACTTCATGGGCTCATGTTTTATTGCAAATCTGTTGCCTCCGACGTTCACTGTAGATGCCGATTATCATAAGACTAGAGTTGTGCGAGGCGTAATTAGCGAAGAGGATACTGCCGGTCAAGAGGCAGGAGACTTTTTCAAGGGTTTCCTCCCGTTTTGGGGACCTATGGTTAATAGTAGGAACCTGAGACAGTTGACTCGAGTGGTAGAATCGACAGCTAATATTACTGCCAGTGCCCTTGGTAATATCACCACAGAACTTCAGGCGGAGAGACTTATGACGTTACAAAACCGTATGGTTTTAGATGTCATCTTAGCAGATCGTGGTGGAGTATGTAAGGTGATCCATTCGAGCTGCTGCATTTTCATTCCAGATAATGCTCCCACTGTCTATCAAGCCATCTCGAGGTTGCATAAGATCTCCGAATCCATACACGTGGATGTAGGGGATTGGACGCTACTTGGATGGTTTTGGGGTCTGATGTCGACTTGGGGTTGGAAAATTCTGATGATCATCGGAGTTGTGGTAGTGTTCCTGTTCACGTGTTGCCTTTGTGTGCAGTGTGGTCCTGCCTTATGTGGCCTCTGTGCTACAACGTGTATGAGACAACCATCTGTTACCAAGGGGACTCGGTTGGACAGAGCTATGCTACAGCAACATCTCGATGGTCTGATGAATATCGAATATGACTCCGACTAGTGCTTGCCTACATGAGGGCAAAAGGAGCGTCTGAGGTTCCGTGACAATTGTAAGTGGTGTTTTCGACTCGCACGAATATGGTCGAGTCTGGTATCTATGAACCGCAAATGACGAGTTTAGTAAGTGTGCGCAGTTTCGCTGTGCTAACTTAAACCGTTCGTTTGTTATGTGGGTTTTTCATCTGTACCCACGGGTTCCATCTTAGATACGGCATCCATTTTGTCTCTTGCCCTCAAGTAGCCAGCGAACGGACGTTGTTCGCTTCGCGACCCTGGGACTCCCAAGATATTTGCGGAAGACACATGTTCTTTGAAAGTGTCTTTATGATGAGGGGGTTGCTACTGTAAGGCAGATGGCGCCGCTCGAGGCTCATCTAGCCGCACGGACTTATTGTCTCAGCCGTGCATCTCATTAGGCACGTCTCTTTGATGCCTGTATCTCGTGTTTCCCGATACCTCCCCTTTTACACCCTTTCCGATCTCCCCACTGTCTCCGTCTTCCTCTGCACCTGTCTTCGTTCCTATTTCGATCTATTTTACTGCTGATTGGAATTTACTAATGGTGGGAAGATGTTTTTTTTACAGTTGGGAACCGCCAAATGTTTCCGCACTTATGTTCCGGTCCTCGTGTGTTTCAAAGTGACCAAAGCGACCCCTCTGGGGGATAATTGTGGGAACCGGGTTGTAAACTTTTGTGTATCATGTTATCGTATGGGTAAAAACTGTATAAAAGGAGCGATCCACAGAACCAATTTGAAGCAGTCTCCCCAAGTTGCATGCTGTGTACTTGTCGTGATCTCTGTGTTCCCTGCAGCAAATAAACCTTGAATCTTTGACGCCGAAGGAAGTGTCCCGTGTCTCTGTGACTTGTACGCCGGAGCAGGTTACCCACGAAGGTTTCAGGTGTTGTGCCCTGGCACCGCTGGGTCTTAAAGAACCCAGTCCTTCACGCTGGCGGCACCCCCTCCTCCAAAGCGGCTTTCATTTCAACAACCAACTACGGACGTGAATTCCGAAAAGGAATACAACAGTGAAAGTTCTCTGATCCAAGATACACGGACTGCGCGCAAATTCTGATACTTTGGGAGGCCAGTTTCTGCACCGGTCACCGCGATATCCTGAGTGGGCGTACACCGTTTCATCTAATCACTTCAGGTGAGGAGGCAGCGTTTTGTCCGAAGGCGGCGTGCAAACGCGAAGGGTGCTAAAAGTGTATCACCCTTTCACCAAAAGACAACTGTGTGCATCATAAACTTTCAAAAACTACACCACTCGACTGCCCTGCCAGGCGTCAATGCAGCCAGTCTAGAAACGGAGCGGGAAGCGGCAGCTGACGCTCTTTTTGCACAAGTGCCACGAGGAATAGGCAGTAAACAAACGCAAGCCTGCGCCGCCACCACAGAGAGTCAAGATGTTAAAAAAATGCTGAATTTGTTGGAAAAGAAATCTCGTTCCGAGATAACTAAATGGTGGGAGCACAAATCATTAACTAAATATGAGGAGGCTGGACAAGTCCCGAGAGGGTTGCGCATAATGCTGGCTCCAAGTTTTACGGACCCCAATCCCAACATGCTTCGTGAATGGGGGGAATTGAACTTGGGAGCATCCATGAATTTAATTAGACTGTTAATCAAATACGCAATTCTGGACCGTGCTGTTCTTTTGGATGACATTTTGAAGTTGAACACGGATTTGGATGCTTTCACTGATACTGAAACTCAAGCAGTGATTGCTAAGGGGCGAAAAGACATCAGCGAGCGTCTCAAAAAACATGAGGACAAAATTAAGTTACGCAAAATTAACAAGTTCGCAAGAGATCTCAATGATTACGAGACAGGTCAAATATATACGTTTGCTCGTAAATATGATCAGGCTAAAAAGCAGCGTCAAATTCAAAAAATGACTTTAAAAACACAGACACAAGAGGCACAGTCTGACCGAGCTGCAACTTCGGAGAATCATGAAACATCCACAACAGAAACCACTTCGCTTGCTAGTACCTCTAGTACATGCGGCTCATTGTCAAGTCTACTGGAGGACAATTCGCAACATGCTGTCGTTGACCTAGCGAAAGAAATTGATTTTTTGGTCGAGGCTCAACTGCAATCTCTAGGTCCACGGACACGATCTCGCAATGCAGGAAGAGGAAAAATGCAAGGCGGAGGGCAAGAAGAAAACGTGCAAAAACCAACGCAGCCGCCAAAAAAGAAGTGGTTGAAAAAGAAAAACAACAAGCAATGATTGATGCAAGTACTATTATAAATCTATCCGATTTGACATTGACCACAGCCGAGCAACAAATTCTCAAGTTGGGTCTCAACTTTTGTCCAGAGAGCTCTTTTAATTATACAAACACCAGGGCTGATGTCTATTTATACATTCGCAAATTAAAACTTAAGAAATTCTATGCCATCAAATCTAAACCCAACTTGAATGAGTTAGTCACCACAGGGGCAACCAATGAAGCTGTTGCATCTCCAATGGTTCCAGCAAGGGACACCAGAACCCTCATCACGCTATGCAATCTAAACAGCGGAGCACCCCCACAATCAGCCAATATGGAACTTCCGGGTACGCAGAGTGAATTGCGGGAGATTGATGTTCCACAGAAAGGTGCTGGAGAGAGCCCGTTCAAACCTAAGAGTAAATTTGTCCCCGTCATGCCAAAGGACGCGGTTGACATTTACCATGACTGCATCATTGAGGATCTGAAGAAATTAAATAAACAAATTCATACCAAGAAAAACATGTCCAGTTTCCAAACTAAACAATACAACAATTTAATGACCAAATTGTCCAAGAATCAAGAAATCATCGTGAACTCTTCGGATAAAGGAGGTAATATTGTGCTGTGGCAAAAGGACCAATACATTGTAGAAGCCAAACGACAATTAGAAAACGCCAATTGTTATGTAAGGAGCAACGGCGTTCAGTACAAGCATGCAAGGGACAACATTAAAAAACAGCTGTTATCTTACAAAAGGAACAATCTAATTACAGCTACCGAATGTGCTTTTTTATTGGTGGAACATCCAGTCATGCCGCACATGTATCTAATTCCTAAGGTACATAAAATGCAAGATCCAACTCCGGGGAGACCCATTATCTCGGCAATCGGAAGTATGGGTGAGAACATTTCACGTTATATTGACTTTTACTTACAGGAACATGTCCAATCACTGCCCAGTTATATCAAAGATACGGGGGACTTTTTGTCCAAACTGGAATCAATAGAATGGCACGAGAACTGGTGCATTATCACTCTGGACATAGAGTCCTTATATACCTGTATCGAACACACTCAGGGAATTGAAGGGATCAAGCACTTTTTGGGACGTAAATCCTGTATGTATTATAGTCACAACAAAATGATATGCAATTTGGTACAATGGTGTCTCGATAACAATTATTTTATGTTTGGAAAGGACATTTGGAGACAAATACGTGGTGTGGCCATGGGATCCTGCTTCTCCCCCAGCTACGCGTGCTTGCACGTGGGGCTGTGGGAGGAGCAGGAGCTAATTGGCATTCCAGGTTTTGAACGCATCAAGCATTGGATGCGTTTTATTGATGATGTGTTTTGTATATGGGAGGGTGATGTGGAGAGTGCTCAGTTATTTGTTAAGACACTCAACGTCAATCATTTCAATTTATTTTTCACATCCAATATCAGTGCCACAACTACTGAATTTCTTGACATTTGCATTAACATCAATGGCACTGTTATTGGCACTTCCCTACACAGGAAACCCACTGCTGGCAACAGCATATTACATGCCAGCAGTGGCCACCCAAAGCATGTCATCAATAGTATCCCTCTCAGTGAATTGTTGCGCCTCAAAAGAATATGCAACACACAAGAGAAGTTTGAGGAGGGTGCTGCTGCAATGTTAGCTAGACTACAAGCAAGAGGATACAACAAAGGTTGTCTGGCTAATGCTTTGCAAAAGAGCCGTGAAAGATCAAGAGTCTCTTTGCTTACACCCAAACTCCCTGAGAATGATACCAATTCTGATACATCCAGACTAATTACTACATACAGCAGACAACACTGCCATATTAAATCCATAATGACCAAACACTGGGCAGTTTTAAAAACTGATGGTGTTCTACGTGACATCACTCCAGACAGACCCGTGATTACATTCAGGCGTGCATACAGCATGCACAGTAAACTGGTCAAATCCAGTCCTGAATTACCCGCAGTTAACCAATGGTTGGGAGGTAAAGGCTTTCACAAATGTTCCTCTTGCCGAGCCTGCAAATTTGGGCAGAACACGACTCATTATCTTACTCCGTTCTCTGACATCGAAGTTCCAATTCTTGGCAATTACAACTGCCGAACGGAGTTTGCTATTTATGTCTTAACATGTACCTCCGGTCTACGCTATGTAGGCAGCAGCGGTGCCCAGGTGCATGTTAGAATATTGCAGCACCTTCGTGCTATTGTCAATCACGACAGTGCTTATCCGGTGGCGCGCCACTTCAACAGCAGGCACAACAGGGATCTGTCGTGCCTATCATATTATGTCATCGATGCTGTTGCTCCTCTTAGGTGCGGTGGCGATCGTGATAAACTACTACGCCGACTGGAAACGGGATATATTATCAGGCTCGACAGCAAACAGCCCAACGGGTTGAATGCGACAGAGGTCATGTATAACTTTCTGTAAGAACACTGATCCAACACCCCTAGTCTGCATCCAACAATTGCATTGCAAATTTGGCTCTCTAGCTGTTACACCACCACAGCGAAATATGTTCATTCACATATATCCTAAATTGTATATAATTCCTGGTAATGCACCTATTTTAGGTGATCTGCAGTCCAATTTTCGTTTCTGAACTGGCCGGTCAAGGCTCTGAGCAGGGCAGTCTTTTAACAAATCACTGGTTTAAAAATTTCTTTAGGTGGTTCAATTGCACTGTGAATAAATTTGAGCACTTGAATTTATGTTTTGCACATATAACAAACATTCTTTTTGTAAATAGTCCTCAATATTTATGTAGTATAAAGTTTATAATGTATAAATTTTAAATAAGTATATAGGACTGTAGCTCAATTTCATGGTCTAACACTTAGGTGCTTTCAAATGAGATCATTTTTGGGTTTTTTCACAAAGTTTTGCCAAAGTTCTGTATCAATTCAATAATGGCACTGTGTTTATATTCAACATTAAGACCCATATATAATGCTTCACGTAAATAATTTGGGTATGTTCTATTTTTGGGTGTTTTTTGACTGAGTTTTGAATTATGTATTTTGCATTGCATTTCAATAACTATTTTTGTAACTTTACACAAAATGCATTCAAGCAGTTATGTTATGTTTACAATTCAACGTATTTGTACAATCAATAATACAACTTTTCATTATTTATGCCAAAGTCCCCAAACATACATTATTTCGTTAAATACGGTTTTAATGTTTATATGTTGCCAACACACATCTCATTGTACCAATGTGTACTGTGCCTTTAAATTGTTTAAATCAGGCTGGAGGTTTAACTTTGTGTTGCACGTGTGGTAGGTCTGGCCCATAGGAGGGGTCAGAACTGCAATTATAAAAGTATTCCCGTAACAAGAATGTGGTGTGTGAACAAGAGTACATCTGTACTCGAAACATTGCATTTTTGAAAGGCACGAAATAAACAACTTGCCTGGACAACGTGGGGTCTGCCTCTTCTTTCGCCGCTCGTGTGTGGAGGTTTGAAGACTACGTATATATATATATATATATATATATATATATATACGTATATATATATATATATATATATATATATATATATATATATATATGGATATAGTTTGTGCATTCTATGCTGTAGCGAGTTATCTTACTGCATTCAGGCGGTAATTATGCAAAATACATATGCTAAATTGTTGGATGAGGCCTTGCAAACTACAAGTCCCAGCATGCATACCTGACCAGTATTTCCTTTCTGTTTATTTTGTCACATGGAGAGGGTGAAAGCATCACATTTTGAAAAAATGGTATAAAAACCAAAAGTGGACTATATGTTTGTACATTGAGAAAGAAAACTACGGTTTTCGAAACGCGTCTGACATAGAATTGAAAAATAAAAGACCTGCATTCCACGTTCTTCAGGTGTCTGTGGTTCATCCTTTGGCAGGGCGCCGGCTGGGTCGTGCAGAGAGGATTGAAGGCTTCCATATATATATATATATATACAAAAGTATGTCTGTCTGTTTGTCCTTCATGCATTACTACACCATTCTTCCGATCGGCATGAAACTTTGGGTAGTTGTTGAGTACACTCCCGCGAAGGTTTCTGGCAAAAAAAGGAAAAAAGAAAAAAGAAAATGTGTTAAAAGTTGTTGAGTACACTCCCGCGAAGGTTTCTGGCAAAAAAAATTTGTTAAATATCGGACCCCCGGCCACCCAGGGCCCTAATAATCTTTCCAATAATGAACGTTTACAGTTTCCGGTGCGACTCGCTTTTGCAATGACCATCAACAAAGCACAAGGACAATCGCCGCTAGTGTGTGGACTAGATTTGGAGAATCCGTGCTTCTCACATGGACAACTGTATGTGGCCAGCTCACGCGTCGGAAAACCTTCTGATTTATTCGTGTATGCACCAGACGGAAAAACTAAAAATACTGTGTATCCACAAGCACTCGAATAAATAAACAGAATTAAAACAACACTTTAAAATGTTTTTCATATTAAAATGAATAAGTTTCAATAAAAATGACACATTGTAAATTGAATGTTATCATAACAAGTTTCCTTAAATTTCCTTTCTTCTGAGATCGCAGCAACGCACGACGGGTAAGCTAGTATATATATATATATATATTCACTGAAAAAACATAGGTTTCAGAGACATTATAGTTAGAAATTAGCATTTAAAAAACCTTGGAAATTCACTGAAAAAAACAGGTTTCAGGGGCGTTACAGTTAGTTCGACATTTCACTGGTACAAAACCAGTGAAATTCCCCCGTTATAGTTAGTTCAGTTAACTATAACTCGCTTCCCCGCAATGCACTGCTGATGATGTCACATATTACATCACTCATGACATGGTCAGTGACATCACTCATGACATCACTAATGACATCTCAAATGACATCACTGATGACATCATCCAGTGAATGTGCGTTTTTGGGGAAATTAAATATGTTTTATATATGTATATCCCAAGGTCGACTGAAGAATAAATGGGTATTAAAGTGTCCAAATGGATGATTTTTTTTGTAAAATTGATTGTATAATTGACTGATTAAGTGTATCTTAGTGAATACATGGGTTAGTGAGTAATGTTTAAATATGTAAATATCAGTATCATTCTCTCACCATGGCCATATGTAGGTAGTTAAATACCGGACTGTAACATCCGAAAATCGGTAAGTATCCTGTTACCAACCGGTATTTAACATTTTCTGATGTAGGAGGCAGGTAGGGAGGCAGGATTCAGTAATTTACTGATTCCTTATGTTAAGGAATTGGTAAAATACTGATTCCTTATTTTAAGGAATCAGTAAATTACCGAATCCCTAAAAGCTATGTAGGAGGTACGAATGCATTTTTGCATTCAGGATTTGTTATTTACCACCAACTTGAAGTTGGTTATAAATACTGAATACCTTTGAAAAAGCAATAATTTGCTTCTTTCAGGGTGCCATGTGGCAGACGTACATGCCCTTAAGGCATGTATGTGCGCCACATGTGCACGATTCAGGGGTGCAACAGGGTGTCACATTGACACCCTGTTGCACCCCTGAATATGCTCTCCCTATTACCGATTCGGTATTTACCGAATCAGTAATAGTGAAGGGCTTCCCATTCATTCCTATGGGATTCCAGTTCCATAGGAATGAATGGGAATTACCGAATCGGTAAATTCTGAATCGGTAATAACGAAAATTACCGAATTGGTAAAATTTACCGAATTTTTACCTACATTCAATTTACTGATTCCTAAATACCGAATCAGTAAAATTCTGTATTTAGGAATCGGTAAAATTAGATTACCTACATATGGCCCATTTTGTATAAGTGGCTGCATGGGTTGGTGAGTAGCTATATGAGTGTCTATATGGGTTATTAGTTGGTATTTTGAGTATCAGTATGAGTGTCTGAGTGTCTGTATGGTCGGTGGCGGGTATTACTTAGTGCATAGATGCATGAATGAGTGACTCACTGGTTGTATGTGTTGAATACAGCATGTGTGCAGGACTGTATGGGTGGATGAGTGTGTGTATGGGTTTGTTGGTGAGTGGATGACTGTCTCAATAGTGTCTTATTGAGTAACTACATATGTTTTAATCTAGTATATGTGAGTATTGGTGTAAATAGGTGCGTATATATGAGTTTTGAAGAGTTCCTGCATAAATAAGTATGTGTTTCTATAATTGATTGTTTAAGTCAAGTCAAGTCATGAAATTTGTATAGCGCACTACATACCCAGAGGGTTTCAAGGCGCTTAGCAAAGGGGGGGAGGATTATTTGTCAAATATCCACGTTTTAAGCTGCTTTCTGAACGCTAGGTGATTCTGGGTGAGGCGAAGGTAAGCGGGGAGTGAGTTCCATGTTTTGGCAGCCAGGTATGAGAAGGATCTGCCTCCCATGGTGGTCTTGTTGATGCGAGGTACAGTGGCGAAGGCTTGGCTGGAAGAGCGAAGTTGGCGGGCGGGGGTGTAGAAGGACAGCCGAGAGTTGAGGCAATCTGGTCCGATGTCGTAGAGTGATTTGTGTGCGTGGGTAAGCAGTCGGAAAGTGATCCTCTTATTGACGGGTAGCCAGTGGAGGTCCCTCAGGTGACCAGAGATGTGTTCGTTGCGTGGGATGTCTAATATGAGCCTGGCTGATGCGTTTTGGATTCGTTGGAATTTCTTCTGGAGTTTAGCGGTGGTGCCTGCGTAGAGGGTGTTTCCGTAATCCAGTCGGCTCGTGACCAGAGCATGGGTGACTGTTTTCCTTGTTTCGGAGGGGATCCAGCGAAATGTTTTCCTGAGCATGCGAAGAATGTTAAAGCAGGAGGAGGATACGGCGCTGACTTGTTTGTTCATTGAGAGTGAAGAATCTAGGATGACGCCTAGGTTCCGTGCGTGGTCTGTCGGGATGGGTGCTTTTCCGAGGGCTTCCGGCCACCAGGAGTCATCCCAAGCCGAGGGGGATGTGCCTAAGATGAGGACTTCTGTTTTGTCTGAGTTCAGTTTCAGACGGCTTTGTTTCATCCATTCTGCGACTTCTTTCATTCCTTCGTGTAGGTTAGTTTTGGCGGTGCTGGGGTCCCTGGTGAGAGAAAGGATAAGTTGAGTGTCATCCGCGTAGGAGATGATGTTGAGATTGTGTTGGCGAGCGATGGCCGCAAGGGGGCTCATGTAAACATTGAAGAGGGTGGGGCTGAGTGATGATCCTTGTGGTACGCTGCAGATGATTTCAGAGGCCTCGGACTTGAATGGTGGGAGGCGGACTCTCTGGGTTCTTCCATTGAGGAACGAGGTGATCCAATCAAGTGCTTTTCCTTGGATTCCGATGTTGTTGAGGCGTTGTAAAAGGGTGCTGTGGCAGACTGTGTCGAATGCTGCAGAGAGGTCAAGGAGGATGAGGGCGACTGTGTCTCCATTGTCCAGTAGAGTTCGAATGTCGTCTGTTGCTGCGATGAGGGCGGTCTCAGTGCTGTGTTTTGCTCGGAAGCCAGATTGTGAGGGGTCGAGGGATAAGTGTGTGTAAGTTTCTGTAGAAGTAGGTGTGATGGTGTTTGTATAACTGTATATGCAAGTAAATGGATGTTGGATACTTTGCATGTGTGACTATGTGTGTGAGTAACTCTATGGATGAGTGGCAGTGTGTAACAGTATGTAACGGTGTATGAGTACATATGATGAGTGAGTACACGTATGAGTGACTGTATAGGACTGTTGGTGAATGAGGGGATGTGTGTGTAGATCGTGGAATTACTGTATGGGTATGTTGTAACTGGTATTGGTATGTCCATTGTTTTGAAAATGTTAGTTTGTATTTTTGAGTGTGTGTATCAACGGTTATATTAGTGTGAGACGAGGTCTGCCACTCTATCACAAGGGTGATGTCATCAGTGATGTCATGGGTGATGTCATTTGAGCTGTCATCAGTGATGTCATGAGTGATGACACTGACTATGTCACGAGTGATGTAATATGTGATGTCATCAGCAGTGCATTACGGGCACGCAAGTTATAGTTAGCTGAACTAACTAATAACGAGGGAATTTCACTGGTTTGTACAAGAGAAATATCCAACTAACTATAATGCCCCTAAAATCTATGTTTTTTTCAGTGATTTTCTTAAGTTTTTTTAAATGCTAATTTTTAACAATAACGTGTCTGAAACCTATGATTTTTTCAGTGAATTTCAAAGGTTTTTTGAATGTTAATTTCTAACTATAACATGCCTGAAACCTATGTTTTTTAAGTGAATTTCTAAGGTTTTTTAAATGCTAGTTTCTAACTATGCCTACAGAGGTAGGACATGTGAAGAAAGAAGAAAAAACGCACAGAAAGAAGCAAAAGAAATGCAGAAAGAAGCAACAGAAGTCCACTATGGCGAAGAAAAGTGCAGGAAGAAGCAAGACATGTGCAGAAAGAACCAACAGACGGGTACTGGTGGTAACTGACTAACCAAGCCTAGAGCAACTGACTAACCAGGCCTAGAGCCAGTGCTATGCTAAAAGACACTTAGAATACAGTGAAAAGGAAACACTATGTATTGGGGTACCACTGTGATTAGCATGACCTCCTCTGTAAGGCCCTCGTACATAATATGGCAGGGGGATTAAAACTACCTCTAAGTCAGAGGTGCAGAAATATGCTACTTTAACTAGTAGTCGCGTTTGAAGAGTGGTGGAGAAAGGGTGCTGGTGTTGAACCAGCGCTCAGGAATTCGACTGCTTAGGACTTGCAGGAGGTACCAGGAGGGATTCTTGGCCCCCAAACTCCCTCAGGACTAAATTGGACTTCATCCCTCATTCCGTAGTCTGCCACGAGGCATGTTTGCAGAGTGGTATAGAAAGGAGGCCATGGCGTCCAAAGAGGTCTTAGCAATCCTACTGTGTGGGACTTACTGGAGGTAACAAGAGGGGTATTTGGCCCCCGGGGACATCCTTGGGGGACAACTTCCCAAACTTTTACCTCCATTCAGTCCCACACATCAGCATTGGTAAGTATGTGTACCAGGCCATGGCCACTTTGCACACCACTCTACAAACTCACTCCCTGGCAGCTCTTGGATAGGAATTGAAGTCCCTTTCGCTGCTGGGGGTCCTTTAGTACTCAACTAGCTTAGCTTTTACCTCCAGCAAGCCCCACACAGTTGGATTAGTGAGAGGTATACAAAGTCCATGCCCCCTTTCTCCACCACTCTGCAAATGTGCCCCCTGGCATGTTGTAATTTGGGGAATTAACTCCAGGTACCTCTAGTAAGCACCACAGAGCTACGTTGCAGAGAGGTGTAAAAAGGCCTAGACCACCTCTCTGCAATGCAGGCCTGTGGCGCTTGCTGAGGTACCTGGTGGGCCCCAGGGGCCCACAGGATTGAAAGGGAATTAATTCCCCAGCTTAAAACGTGCCACAGGGCGTGTTTGCACACATGTCACCTCAGGCCCCGCCCTTCCCTTTACCACTGTGCAAACGCGCCCGTGGCACATTTTAAGTTGGGGGATTAAGTCCCCTTGAATCCTGAGGGTCTCTGGGGTCCAACTAGCCCACCAGGTACCTCCAGTAAGCGCCACAGGGCTGCATTGCAGATAGGTGTAAAAAGGGGCATGATCTGGGCCACCTCTCCGCAACGCAGGCCTCTGGCGCTTACTGGAGGTACTTGGTGGGCTAGTTGGCCCCCAGTGCCTCAGGATTGAAGGGGAACTAATTCCCCAACTTAAAACGTGCCACAGGGTGTGTTTGCACACTTGTCACCTCAGGCCCCACCCCCTCCCATAACCACTGTGCAAACGCGCCCGTGGCGCGTTTTAAGTTGGGGGATTAAGTCTGCGTTGCGTTGCAGAGAGGTGCAAAAAGGGGTGTGGCCTAGGCCACCTCTCTGCAACGCAGTAGCATGGTGAGGGAAAGACTTATAGTTACCGTCGGGCACAAGCTTGAGATAACTATAACTATAACTGGTGGATTTCTTTGATTTCTTTTTGTTTATATCATTACCTTGCTACTGAACTGAAGACATTACTTAACTATAATGTTACTTTAACCTTTCTTTTGTTTAGCAAATGTTAGCATTTTTTCCAGGTAAAATAATATTTTGCTACCATGCGTAAAGTTAACCCCGCCACGCACCTGACCTGCACCCTGTCCCTGCTTCCAAACCCCTACGGCCAGGTTCTGTGGCCAGCGCCAACTCAGGCAGAAACCCCACATTGTGCGCAACTTTCAACTGGGCGTGGCAGGGGGGTTGACCACAGGCAGCCAGCTTCTCTACAGGTGCCCAACCCCACATGGTGTTCACCCTTTGACATGCATAGTGTAAGGTTGCAGGGCCAAAACATATATATGAAGCAGAGGGGGGCGTGCAGGCACACTCCCCAAGCTTTAATAGCCCCGGGATCCAATCCCGGAGCAGAATTCCATTTAAAAGGGGAGGGGGGTCATGTGGCCCCCTTTCCAAGCATTTTGTGGCCCCAACAGAGACTCTCTAAATTAAAGCTGGATGCTCCAGTGGTCACCCAGGGAACCTGCCAAACTACACTAGGATTAAGTAGAGGCTGCACTCTGCCTCCATCCATGAGCCTCTTTAGGTCCCAGGGACCCCATCCCCCAGGGCCAAATTCAATAAAATGGAAGGGGGCCATGTGCCCCCTCTTTAAGCTTCAATAGGTCCCGGGGACACCCATGTGGAAAGTCCATAAGAAATGGGGAGAGTGGGCCCATGTGCCACTTCCCAGAGCATCATTAGGCTCCTGGGACCCCATCCCTTGGGACAAATTCCATTAAAAAAAGAGAGGAGAGCACTGGGCTCCCCATCCTGAATCCCCGGGGTTGTATGTTATTCAAATAGGGAGCCATCCACTGTGGCTGTATTTCCTAAAACAGGGAAGGTGGGCATGTGGCCTACCTCCCGAGCCTTCGTAGGCCCTGGGGACCCCCTCCCGGGGACAAATTCAATTTAAAAAAGGGGAGGGGCCAGGAGGCTCCCCCCCCAGCCTAAAGCCCTCCGAGGATAACTTCCCTAGGGTCGTATGTTATTTAGACAGGGAGGAGTCCATGCGGCCACCGTACCTAAACATTATGTGGCCTCCCATTCCTGTGGCTGTATTTTCTGAAATAAGGGTGGGGGTCATGCGGCCCACCACCTAAGCCTTCTAGATCCCATTACCTATGGTTGTATTTTATTAAAAAGGGGAGGGGTCCATGCGGCCTACCTATCCAAGCCTTCTTGGGCCCTAGGGACCTCCTTCCACTGGGGCGATAACTTATTTAAAAGGGGAGGGGGTAGTGAGGCCCCCTTTCTGAGCCTCCTCGGGCCCCGGGGACCCAATCTCCCTGGGCCGTTACAATAGGGGGAGTCCGGTTCCCACCTGGAGCACCCACCGAAAACATGTTGGGGGCTGTGAGGAAATACCTCAAAGCCCTAACCTGCTCCCCGCATGGTGCTGACCCGGCATTGCTTCAGGCCAGATGGGAATGAGCTGCTTGCTGCTTGCTCCCTCTGGAAGGGAGCAATAGCTGATCTATTTCACTACTTATTTAGTATGAGCCCTGGGGAACCTACCTCAGGGCTGTGTTTCAAAAAGGGGAGGGGGTTTGTGTGGGCCCCTACCTGAGCCATTTGAGACCCTAGGGAGGCCAGCCTTGTTGCTGATCTTATTTATGAGGAGGGGGCTGTGCAACCCTCTCCCAGTGCCTGGAGAGTCTCCAGAGAGCATGCCCTGGAGCAGGCAATTTTTATGGAAAGGGGGGCCATGCTCTTGGGAAAGGGGGCGGCACCGCCCCTCTCTCTGAGCCTAAAACGACAGGAGCCCACCACCTGGGCCGAGTCCTTTGAGGGAGGGTGCTGTGCGGCCTCCCTCCCTGAGCCATTAATGACCCCGGGAGTCCAACCCCAGGGCAGGCTCAACAGCAGCCATGTACTGGCTCTTACCACCCCTGGGACATTGCGGTTTCCCTGCTTGCAGCAGTGTGAGCAGCACCAAGCGGGATCAAACACCAAATCTGCTCCCAGTTGGCAGGAGCTTCAAAAATGCTGAGATTGATCGAGATTTAGAACATCATCTCCACCCTCACACCCAATGTCCTCTTCCTCACTGAGACCTGGCTCAACCCCACTTCCACACCTGGCATTGCCACCACAATACATGAAGGATACAAGATCACCCATCACAACCGCATCAACAAGCCTGGTGGGGGGATTGCCATCATACACAAGGAATCCATCTAATGCACCTCCCAAAATGATGACATCACACCAGCCATGGAATACCTAAAATTCCATCTACAAACAGACCACAAAACCACCATCTGGGACACCCTCACCTACCATCCCCCAGGATTACATCCAGCCCTCTGCAACTTCATATTATCAAAAACAATGGCCCAACCCGTACTTATTGGTTGGATCAATCAATCATATGCTCACAGTTTATCACTTCTGAAATTCAACGAGGATTGAAGCTATTCACCTCCAAAAATGATTAAATCATAGGGTGTTCATTCCATTAGAAAAGCAACCACCTATCACAACTCATATATTTACAAAAAGGAGTTTTAATAGAGTACTCCCAATACAGCGAAACATTTATTTATATACATTTGTACAATATTCACAGCGAACGGTAAAGGAAAGAGCTGGTGCTTCTATAAGGGTGCCAGAAAGAAGGGAGAAAGTAGTGGTTTTAAAGAAAAGGGTGTAAGCCTCAACGAAAAAGTGACATAAAATTTAGTTAACTTTAGGGGAAAAAAGGCTGGTATTTATCCAACGTATTAAATGAACAGGCCACTATTAGTATTCATCCAATTTTTTTAACAATCATACAGTCTTGACTGGCATGTATAATGTTCAAGGGAGTAGTGGTCCTGGTAATTGAAAGGGAGAGCGTCGACGTTTCGACCCGTCTTGGGGTGCTAGGGTAACTGGGGACCTCGACCTGCGGGTCTTCCTCAGGACGTAAAAGGCAAAGCCTTTGTACCGTAGCTAAAACGCTGTATGCCTAAAACAAATTAAGGTCACATTTAGGTGGGTGCATGGAATTGATTTAAAATTACAAAAGAGGTACACAGCCCTCTAGTGTATTCTTACCCAATTTGCTTTAATGGGAAATTCACAATCCTCATGTTTCTCGAAGGACGTGACGGGAATGGCCAAAGTCTCACTCCTATAATTCATAAGAGGTATTCAGGTTATTAATTCCCAAATACGTGATCAAGTAAAGATAATTCACTAGAACCTGGAAGTTGCTGAAGCTTACCTAATTGTTGGTTGTAGACCGACAACACTACAATTCTGGTGTGAAGTAAAACAATGGAGATGTTGTTCTCATGTGCAGACTTGCTTGTTACTGGCAAAAAAACATACATAATGGGAAATTTTACCACTATATCGATCAGGATTAGTGTGATCAGATAACCGGTTGAATTAGGGCGGTGATCATACCTGCAAGTGTTCATGTATACGTATCACCGTGAAGTGAAGATATGGGTTCGCACTGGCGTCGGATGGTTCTACAAGGACATATAGGGAAGCAGTGTTACCTAAGCTGTATCCTTATCACTCTATTCAAAACGCACTGCATGTGCATCAAATGTAAAGTCAAAGTACCTCTCAACTTTTTAGTATCACCCTCAATGGGCGTTGTTCACGAGAGTGGGCGGTGTCCCAAGGTTCAATTTCCGAATATACGTGCTGGATTAAAACATAAGAAGAGAAACTTTAAGATGCTTGTGGTTTTTGAGTTGGAGATTCTCGTGGTAAAGCAGGTAGGGAGGCGGTCGCTTACCGAATGGTTGTAGGTTGGTAACAACTCGCCAAACTCGAAACGTACGTGGTTGTCAATCCCACATCAGCGCCATGTCCGCGGAGCAAGTGGCAAGAATGCGCGCTAAATTAAAACATAATGAGTATTGTTATAGAAATATTTAAGGCTACGAGAAAGGAAACTCTAGATGGACGACGGCACGGAATGCCGAGGAAGCGTTGGCTTACCGGGTTGTTGACACTGACTGGCCAGCTTCGGAGTGCGCACAGCGCGATGACGTCATACCGACGTATAAAGCGCTCAAAGATGAAAATCGTAAAAAGACTCACTCAGCCGAGCGGTCGAAAATAATAGAATAAAGGGCACAAAATTCAAAAATTCATATTGGGCCTTTATCTATTGTTTAATATTGGGCAAAAAGACTCACTCAGCCGAGTGATCGAAAATAATAGATTAAATGGGCACAAAATTCAAAAATTCATAATGGGCCTTTATCTATTATTTAATATTGCCACTTGCTTGCTAATCTCCTCGTACTCATTTAAACCCCGTTTAATAGTATCGAAAAGATGTATAAAACGACATTCCCGGAGACTAAGTATATGACTAAAGTCTCCTCCTCTAGGGTGAGGTGTCACTTTTTCAAGGACACACCATTGTAGACTGTCAGGTTTGTGTTCAAATTTCACAAAATGCTCCACCAATGGCGCACCCTGAGTTTTACATTTAAAGCGGCTCACATGCTGTAGAATGCGACATTTAACCTTTTGTATAGTTTGCCCAATATAAACAAATCCACATGGGCAGGTAATCGCATAGATTACTCCACTCGAATTACAGTTACTGTGTTCCTTCAATATATGTGTTTGGTTGTTATGTTTGAAAGTTTTTATCTCTTGAGTAAGTGGACACGCTTTGCAATTTCCACACTTCACATGGCCGGTTACCGGTGGAATGCCCCACAGAGTAGTTTGACTTGGAGTGGTACTACTGGGTAATAGGGCTTTTACGACATGATCTCTTATATTTTTTGCCTTTTTGAAGGCATGTAGTGGTAACGGGGAATTACCCAACTCATCGGCAATCATGTGCCAGTGTTGGTTAATTATCTTTTTTACCTTATTGCTTTTTGTGGAGTAGGTGGTGACACATACTATTCTCTCTTCTTTAGGTATTTGGGTATCCCTTCCTTCCAGGAGATGTTCTCTATGGTTATACCAGGCACGTTTACGTGCCTGTTTAACCAACCTCAGGGGATATCCTCTCTCTACTAGCCGAGCTAGAAGGCCTGCTGATTCGTTGAAGAAGTCTTCCTTTTTGGTGCAGTTCCTCCGCAATCTCAGGAATTGCCCGAATGGGAGGTTATCCCTGAGGTTGCGGGGATGATGACTGCTATATCGAAGTAACGTATTACGCTCGCTGCTTTTGCGATATAGTCCCGTATAGAGTGCACCCGAGTCGGCATTAATTGTGATGTCCAAGAAGTTGATTTTGGAATCATCGAATTCTACAGTAAACTGAATGTCAGGGGAACGTGTGTTCAACCATTCATGAAAAGATTTTAATTCATCTTCATTACCGTTCCATATAATTAAAACGTCATCAATATAGCGACGCCATAACCCTATGTGGTTCAGATAGGGGTTGATTTTATTAAGAACATTTGCCTGCTCAAATGCGTCCATGAAAATTATAGCTAGATTGGGGGCAAAGCTGGCCCCCATCGCTACTCCTTTTGTTTGCATGTAGAACTTGCCCAAAAATGTAAAAAAGTTTTTAGTCATAGCCAGCGTTAAGAGTTCAATAATGAATTCTGTTGGAACGCGGTGAGGTGCTGGGCGTGAGTTGAGAACGACCTCAATGACTGTCAGTGCTTGTCTCTGGGGAATGTTGGTGTATAGCGATTGGATGTCCATTGTGGCAAGGAGACTCTTCATGGGGTCGTGTGGCCGGCCATCAATGAGTAATATGGTTTGCATCGTATCCTTTAGGTACGCTGCAGTATCTTCAGCTATGGGTTTCAAAAATGTGTCGATGAATTTACACAAGGGTTCAAGGAGGGAGCCACAACCTGAAATGATCGGTCTACCTGGGGGGTTCTGCATTCTTTTATGGATTTTCGGCAGAGTGTAAATGGTTGGTATTCTGGGGTGCTTGTTATTTAGGTAGTCAAATTCGTGTTTACTGATGAAACCTGAGTTTAGCCCTTGTGTGGTTATAGATTGGATTCTCTTTTGTATGTCTCTTGTCGGGTCAGATTTAAGTTTTTCATAATTGCCTTCAACTTCTAACTGGGCAATTATTTCGCTTGTATATTGATCATAGTCTTGTACGACGATCGCACCGCCCTTATCCGCCGGTTTGATGACAATCCCGGCATTTTCTTTTAATGTAGTAAGGGCTGATCTTTCTGATTTGGTGATATTATATTTGACATACTGTCTTTCTTGCAATGTGTTTTCTACATCCCTCAGGACCAGTTGTTCAAAAGCCAGTAATTTGGGAGGCATTTGATGTGCGGGAGGGTTAAATTTCGATGGAGGTCTGAGGCCACTTCCAGAGAAGGTGGGGTTGTGTGGAATTTTTTGAAAATGATATTTAAGTCTTATTTTCCTAAAGAAGTGGTGTAACTCTACTTTTAGGTTAAAGGGATTAGGCATTGACGTCGGTACAAAGGAAAGACCTTTTTCTAGTACACTTTGCTCCTTTGGGAGCAATCGGTACTTTGAGAGATTGATTATGGGATTCTCAGGTTCATGGATAACCATGTGTAGTGTTGTCTCCTGGTCTACCATCTGTAGTGTTGTCTCCTGGTTTGGATCTCTCCATGAGATGTCTGTTGGAACTGCGTCTGGCCTCTGCCTTTGGGTTTCCCCCTGCCCCTGTTCCAATTCTGTGATCGTGG
The DNA here is from genome assembly GCF_964263255.1 of Lissotriton vulgaris. Taxonomy (NCBI): domain Eukaryota; kingdom Metazoa; phylum Chordata; class Amphibia; order Caudata; family Salamandridae; genus Lissotriton; species Lissotriton vulgaris. The sequence goes on from NC_141691.1 coordinate 1,735,434,264, forward strand.
GCCCCTGGGCCTCCCCCAGGGACGACCTCGTCCACGTGGTTCCCACCATTGGTCCTGCTCTAAAAAATTGGTTTGGTCTGGGTACTGATTAACAGAGTTAGTTGTATCAGTGCTGGGCCCCGCTTGTTCGGAGTCACTATCAGCGTTGCTGCCAAAGGAAGATCCCGAAAAAGTGGTAAATTGTCTGTATCCTCGTCGCCCTCTACTGGAATAGGTCCCTGGCTGTTCTCTTGTATAGTACCCTTCTTGGAGGTATGGGTAAACTACTTTTTTGTCAAAGAATTTGATGTCTTTAGCTACCTTGTCTAGCTTAGTGGCTTGGGTATATAGCTCAAATTCTTTTATAGTTTTCTCTACACGTTCTAGGGCCTCTTTGGCATTAATCAGGGCTTTGTCTTCGATGATTTCTTTTTTCAATTCTGCTATTTCCTTTATAAGCCTCTCTGCTTCTATCACAGCTGTTTCGATCCCCAACACCATCCAGTGGCGTGAGCATGTGTTGGAGACAAAGCTGAAATTTTCTTTAAATTTCGGGTTATCCACAAATATAGCCGGTTCGTTCCTGACTCTCAACCCTACTGGAATAACGTTTGCCTTCAAATATTCCTTCGAGAAACATGAGGATTGTGAATTTCCCATTAAATCAAATTGGGTAAGAATACACTAGAGGGCTGTGTACCTCTTTTGTAATTTTAAATCAATTCCATGCACCCACCTAAATGTGACCTTAATTTGTTTTAGGCATACAGCGTTTTAGCTACGGTACAAAGGCTTTGCCTTTTACGTCCTGAGGAAGACCCGCAGGTCGAGGTCCCCAGTTACCCTAGCACCCCAAGACGGGTCGAAACGTCGACGCTCTCCCTTTCAATTACCAGGACCACTACTCCCTTGAACATTATACATGCCAGTCAAGACTGTATGATTGTTAAAAAAATTGGATGAATACTAATAGTGGCCTGTTCATTTAATACGTTGGATAAATACCAGCCTTTTTTCCCCTAAAGTTAACTAAATTTTATGTCACTTTTTCGTTGAGGCTTACACCCTTTTCTTTAAAACCACTACTTTCTCCCTTCTTTCTGGCACCCTTATAGAAGCACCAGCTCTTTCCTTTACCGTTCGCTGTGAATATTGTACAAATGTATATAAATAAATGTTTCGCTGTATTGGGAGTACTCTATTAAAACTCCTTTTTGTAAATATATGAGTTGTGATAGGTGGTTGCTTTTCTAATGGAATGAACACCCTATGATTTAATCATTTTTGGAGGTGAATAGCTTCAATCCTCGTTGAATTTCAGAAGTGATAAACTGTGAGCATGTGATTGATTGATCCAACCAATAAGTACGGGTTGGGCCATTGTTTTTGATAATACTGACTACCCAGGTCCAACAACCGTTTTGGGTTACCCCATTTTTTATAATGGCTCTGCAACTTCATAGCTGACTTCATTGCAACCCACTCCATAGACTCAAACAACTACATTTTCCTCAACAACCTTAACTTCCACCACAATGGCATCAACACTACCAGCCTCCTTGACAGCATGAACAACATTGGACTCACCCAACTTATCCACGATCCCCCACACACCGCAGGCCAATGCTTTACTCCCAGTGACCACATGAGGTACAGCGACACAATGGAACTCACCTGGACCGGTCACTACATTGTGCGCTTCAACATCACCAGCTCATGGTCCTCCACCCCCAGTCTGCCCAATGCCCCCACCATACCTGGAGCAAAGTCTTAAAGGAAAGATTGGATCAACACCCTAAACATCACCCACCCCATCTCCTCAAAAGACCTAGACCAGAACGTCAGAAACTTCAACAATTGGATTGCCAAATGCACCAACAGCATCGCTCCCATTGGCAACAACACCCACAGAAGGTCCACAAACAGGCAGGGTAGCAGGCACACTGAAGACCTCAGAACTGCTAAACGACACTTTAAACAACTTCAATAGAGATGGCACAACAGCAAGGACACAACTGAAAAGACTGCCTTCAAGACAGCCCTCAACTTCTACCACAGACAGTTGAAAGAATCAAAGGAAAAAGCCTTAGCGTAATGCATCAAATCAAGCTATAATAATAGTAAAGAACTCTTCAGCATCACCAAAGAACTCTTCAAACTCTCAACTGCAACAAACATTACCCTTTCACAGGAACTCTGAAACAATTTTGCGAAAGTCTTCTACAACAAGATTGCCAACATCTACAGAAACATCCACAAAAACTTCATACCTCAACCCAAGGCTACCGACTTCTTCAAGCAACACAATGAACCTGTAGACATCTGACTAACCGAATGTATCCAGATCGTCCTACAGGAGGATGTCGATGCCCAAGCCTTCCACACATCTTTAATCTAGGCGAAGCAATACTCAGCCGCATACTCACCACCTTGTTCAACACCTCAATTGCCACAGCCACCTTCCCCGAGGACTGGAAACACACAGAGGTCAATGCCCTACTAAAACAACCTTCGGCAGACCCCAAACTCAACAACTACCAACTGATCTCCCTTCTCCCGTTCTCGACCAAAGTATTAAAAAAAGGCATCAATCAACAAATCTCCTTACATCTAGAATGGAACCTTCTATTCAACTTTTCCTAATCCGGATTCAGCAGCAACCACAGCATCGACATAGCCCTCATTGCGGCGCCTGAAGACATCCAATCCATACTTGAGCGAGGAGAGACTGCACCTGTGATCTTCCTTGACCTATCAGAAGCCTTTGATACGGACTCTCACCACACACTTATCACAAGGCTGCACAGCATACACATCAAAACAGTCGCTCTTAGATGGATTGCCTCGTTCCTCACCGGGAGAATGCAAAAATCCCACCTTCACCTCCGAACCAAAGGAAATCATCTGTAGAGTACCCCAAAGATCCTCACTGAGCACCACCATCTTCAACACACATATGCCATTTCTGGTCAGCATCACTAAAACCCACAGACTCTGCATCATTACTTATACCGACCACACACAGCTCATCCTCTCCCTCTCTAAAGACACTACTAACACCAAGACCAACTTCCATAGCTGCATGACAGATGTTGCCAACTGGATGAAGGACAACTGTATGAAGCTCAACTTGGACAAGACAGAGGTACTGATTTTTAGGAAACAAAAGTTCCCCATGGGACGCATCTTTGTGGCCCTCACAAGTTGGACCTACTCCTACCCCCACTGATCAAGATAGGAACCTAGTCATCATCCTTGACAACAAGCTAACCATGATTACTTGCGTCAACATTTTCTCCTCCACCTGCTACTTCGACCTCCGCATTTTCATAAGATATTCAAATGGCTAACCAAAAGCTCAAGACACACCATCACCCAGGCCATCATCTCCAACCGACTGGACTGCAGCAAAGCTCACTATACGGGGATCACAGTTCACCTCCCGCTACCGAAAAGATGCCAGTTTCAGCTCCTGACCTCTGCATACAAGGCCCTACGCAACTACAGACTTGCCTACTTGAACTACCACCTGAACTTCCATGAGCACACCAGACACCTCTGCTCCATGGCCATTGCACTAACCCTTACCCCACGCATATGACGTAGTGGATGCGGAGGTCGCTTCTTAACCTGTCTTGCAGCAAAGATGTGGTAAGAGCTACTCTTTCTACAGACCTTCCCATATCATTCAGAGCTCCAATAGTCCCTGAAGACTTGACTATTCGCTTAATCAACTGGACCCTGAACCCTGTCAGCTTCTGGATACCCTCATGGGTGAAAAGAAGCGCTCTACGAATCGAATCAAAATAGAATCCCCCCTGCTGGGAGATGAGTTTAGATCTTTTTCCCTGCCTGCAGTTATGTGGGCAGGGAAAAAGATCTTAATATTGCTCCTGCCCACAGAAAGCAACATTATTAGCTAAGCCAGAAAAAGCTTGGGGATCCCCTGTGGCCCCAGATCCGAAATCAGCCTGGGGAGGGGAGCTCCATGCCCCCTTTCACTTCGGTATTGTGCCGGAACACAGGATGTGGTCTTCCGAGCCAAAATAGGACCGGGGAGAGGGACTGTGTGCCTCCTCCCCCTTCAATATGGTGCAGGGCCCCAGGGGATGGGGCCTCTGGGTTAAACTCAACCTGGGGAGGGGGCGTGTGCCCCTTCCCCACATAAATGGTGCTGTGCCCCGGAGGATGGGGTTGCTGGGGATGGGATTTCCTGGGCCAAAATCGGCCTGGGGAGGGGGACTATGTGCTTCCTTCCCCCATAAAAATGGGGCCTGGCTCCAAGGACCCAAGTATTTTGTACTGTGAGGGAGCATTAGTCCACCTCCCCAGGCCCTTCTTGTCCTCAGGGACCCCAAACCTGGGACCCCAAGTAATTTTTAGGTCTCGCCTGTCGATGCGCATGCGCATCGAGCTTGCGAGACTATGGGGGCTTATCCACTCTTTATCCAACTTTCAAGGAATCGTGGCGATTCCTTGCAGTGCACGAGACATTTTAGACTAATGCGCATGCGCAAACAGCTTAAAAGCGCGTGCACAAGCCTGCATTGCCTTCTCTCTCTCTGACAGCCTCCCCCAGCTCCGCCTCTTCACTTTTTGATTGCACGGATGTTAGGCCGTGCCTCCCCTACTCTACTCCCCCCTCCTTCTCCACTCCCCCTCACGACGCACCTCCGGATCCGCCCCCTCCCCATTTTGTCTACCACCGTGAAACTGTTTGGCACACGAAAGTCTTACCATTACCACGACATATTTCCTTTCAGCTCTAACTTCGGCTAATGTATTTTAGTGGACAATGAAACATACTTATTTGTTACGAAACATTTGTACAGCCTTCCACATGTCTTCCACAACCCACTAACGCCCGAACCACCCCCCTCTGTCCCCGTACACAACCATGCTCGCATTTCAACTCCCCCTCACGACGCACCTCCGGATCCGCCCCCTCCCCATTTTGTCTACCACCGTGAAACTGTTTGGCACACGAAAGTCTTACCATTACCACGACATATTTCCTTTCAGCTCTAACTTCGGCTAATGTATTTTAGTGGACAATGAAACATACTTATTTGTTACGAAACATTTGTACAGCCTTCCACATGTCTTCCACAACCCACTAACGCCCGAACCACCCCCCTCTGTCCCCGTACACAACCATGCTCGCATTTCAACTCCCCCTCACGACGCACCTCCGGATCCGCCCCCTCCCCATTTTGTCTACCACCGTGAAACTGTTTGGCACACGAAAGTCTTACCATTACCACGACATATTTCCTTTCAGCTCTAACTTCGGCTAATGTATTTTAGTGGACAATGAAACATACTTATTTGTTACGAAACATTTGTACAGCCTTCCACATGTCTTCCACAACCCACTAACGCCCGAACCACCCCCCTCTGTCCCCGTACACAACCATGCTCGCATTTCAACTCCCCCTCACGACGCACCTCCGGATCCGCCCCCTCCCCATTTACCATTACCACGACATATTTCCTTTCAGCTCTAACTTCGGCTAATGTATTTTAGTGGACAATGAAACATACTTATTTGTTACGAAACATTTGTACAGCCTTCCACATGTCTTCCACAACCCACTAACGCCCGAACCACCCCCCTCTGTCCCCGTACACAACCATGCTCGCATTTCAACTCCCCCTCACGACGCACCTCCGGATCCGCCCCCTCCCCATTTTATCTACCACCGTGAAACTGTTTGGCACACGAAAGTCTTACCATTACCACGACATATTTCCTTTCAGCTCTAACTTCGGCTAATGTATTTTAGTGGACAATGAAACATACTTATTTGTTACGAAACATTTGTACAGCCTTCCACATGTCTTCCACAACCCACTAACGCCCGAACCACCCCCCTCTGTCCCCGTACACAACCATGCTCGCATTTCAACTCCCCCTCACGACGCACCTCCGGATCCGCCCCCTCCCCATTTTGTGTACCCCCGTCAAACTGTTTGGCACACGAAAGTATTACCATTATCACGACTTTTTTATTCCTTTCAGAAAACATTTCACTCTTCAACTCTAACTTCGGCAAATGTATTTTAGTGGACAATGAAACATACTTATTTGTTACCAAACATTTGTACATCCTTCCACATGTCTTCCACAACCCACTAACGCCCAAACCCCCCCCCTCTGTCCCCGTACACAGCCATGCTCGCATTTCAACTCCCCCTCTCCAGACGCACCTCCGGATCGTACCCCCGTCAAACTGTTTGGCACACGAAAGTATTACCATTATCACGACTTTTTTATTCCTTTCAGAAAACATTTCCCTCTTCAACTCTAACTTCGGCAAATGTATTTTAGTGGACAATGAAACATACTTATTTGTTACCAAACATTTGTACATCCTTCCACATGTCTTCCACAACCCACTAACGCCCGAACCCCCCCCCTCTGTCCCCGTACACAGCCATGCTCGCATTTCAACTCCCCCTCTCCAGACGCACCTCCGGATCGTACCCCCGTCAAACTGTTTGGCACACGAAAGTATTACCATTATCACGACTTTTTTATTCCTTTCAGAAAACATTTCCCTCTTCAACTCTAACTTCGGCAAATGTATTTTAGTGGACAATGAAACATACTTATTTGTTACCAAACATTTGTACATCCTTCCACATGTCTTCCACAACCCACTAACGCCCGAACCCCCCCCCTCTGTCCCCGTACACAGCCATGCTCGCATTTCAACTCCCCCTCTCCAGACGCACCTCCGGATCCGCCCCCTCCCCATTTTGTCTCCCCACGTGAAACTGTTTGGCACACGAAAGTATATACTTTAAACAGAAATCGTCTACACCACGAGATAATGACATACGCTTTAAAAGTTACATCGGCTTGTACATTGACAAATCTGCAGTACTACCACTGAAATCGTCTACACCACGAAATAAAGCGTGCTACGTTAAAAATACCGATTGTATCTCTAGCATTGCACCTAAAATAAAACATTTTAGTCCCATTTACATGAACACAAAGTCAGGCCACAGACTGCAAGGCTTTCGTCACGAAAACTACAGGATGCTAGACTACTTTAAGCGCCGTCGCCAAGATTGTAATCACTTGTGAAGTTCCTTTGGGGATGTGCTAATTTAGAACAGCAGGATGCGACGCGGGTGTTAGCTCGATAACAACACCAACCCCCCCCCCCCCCCCCCCCACCCCCCCAAAAAAAAAACGACTGAAAGGAAATACTTACACTACAAACGTAAAACTTTTTTGCGAAACGTAAGCAATGTCACTGTACGCAAATATTAACACTAGAAACGTGTAGTTATTTTAACAATACTTATTTACTTTACATAACCATGATTATTTTTGGACAAGTTTCCTCGACTGCGTGGTATGTAAATTCGTCTTATTCTACGTTTACGCTTTTACAGACTAAATTTTTTTATGTTTCCTCACTGAAACATTTCCGATTTTGCCTTCTTTTGTATAATCACCACTGTATTTTAACGTTCCCACACACACATTAATGTTGGCATGATATAACAAAAAACAAGACAACTTTGATGGCAAATACATCAGCTCTAAACATTTCGCCACACTTGTCTCTAGATTTATTTATTGCCATAAACAATATGTACCATCTTCTAAATTCCCCACTCTATTTTAACGTTCCCACACACACATCAACCACTCACCCTCAACCACTCACCCTCAACCACTCACCCTCAACCACTCACCCTCAACCACTCACCCTCAACCACTCACCCTCAACCACTCACCCTCAACCACTCACCCTCAACCACTCACCCTCAACCAATCACCCTCACCCTCAACCCTCACCTACCCTCACCCTCACCCTCAACACTCACCTACCCTCACCCACCCGCAACCCCTCACCCTCACTCAACACCTCAGCCTCGCCCTCATTCGCCCTAACCCTCAACGTCTCATGCTATTTTTAAGGGTAACTTGGCGCTGACAGTTCCAGTCGAATGACAGTAAGGTAGAAAAATTCTATAGTCACTCACCCTGAACGCCTCACCCAACATCTCACCTTGACTCACCATCAACATCTCACCCTCACTCACCCTGAAAACATCAGCCTCAATTCCTCACCTCAACCCCTCACCCTCAAGCATTCACCCTCACTCACCCTCCCTCACCCTCACTCACCCTCCCTCACCCACGTTCCAGTCGAATGACAGTAAGGTAGAAAAATTCTATAGTCACTCACCCTCAACGCCTCACCCAACATCTCACCTTGACTCACCATCAACATCTCACCCTCACTCACCCTGAAAACATCAGCCTCAATTCCTCACCTCAACCCCTCACCCTCAAGCATTCACCCTCACTCACCCTCCCTCACCCTCACTCACCCTCCCTCACCCACAACCCCTCACCCACCCTCAACCCCTCACCCTCACTCAACACCTCAGCCTTGCCCTCACTCGCCCTCACCCTCAACCCCTCACCCTCAACCACTCACCCTCAATCACTCACCCTCAACCACTCACCCTCAACCACTCACCCTCAACCACTCACCCTCAACCACTCACCCTCAACCACTCACCCTCAACCACTCACCCTCAAACAGTCACCCTCAAACATTCACCCTCAACAACTCACCCTCAACAACTCACCCTCAGCAACTCACCCTCACCCACTCACCCGCACCCAGTCGCCCTCACCATCAACCCCTCATGCTATTTTTAAGGGTAACTTACAGACTAAAGATTTTCTATGTTGCCTCACTGAAACATTTGCGATTTTGCATTTTTGGGATAATCACCACCCTCAAACACCCTCACTCTACATCATGAATTCAACCACACCATCACATGCCCCAACATCACAAACCACCCACCCTTACACACGCACACTCACACACTCACACATCCACATACACCCACACACATTCTGAATAAGACTCACACCCTCACCCTAACACACAATCACTCACCCTCACCCTCACACAATCATCCACTCACCCTCAATCACCCTCAACGTCATTCACCATCAATCACCCGCACTCACCCACAAAACATCACCCTCAAATTCACTCACCCTCACACTCATTCACCCTCAACACCTCACCCTCATTCAGCCTCAGCCCATCACCCTCAACACCTCACCCTTACTCACCCACAGCCTCAAAAAGTCAACCACAATCAGACTCCCTCACTCACCCTCAGGCCCTCACCCTCATCACCTCACCCTCACTCACCCTCATCCTCACTGACCCTCAACTACTCACCCTGACTCAACCACAACAGATCACCCTCACTCAACATCAACACATCACCCTCATCAACTCAATCACCCTCGCTCACTAACGCTCACCCACCCTCACCCTTAGTGAGCCTCAACACCTCACCCTCACTCACCCTCAACGCTTTACCCTCAATTACACTCAGGCATCCTCAACGAGCCCCACCTTCACATCCTCAACATCACACATACTCACTCACCCTCACACACTCACACACCCTCAATCAACTTCATAACCTCTACCACACACTCACATGCCCACACGCTCACACAACCCCACCCTCACACACATCCACACTCACACACTCACACAATCTAACACATCCTCGCACACCCACTCACATTCTCAATAAGACTCAGAGCCTCACCCTCGCCAACAATCACTCACCCTCACCCTCACACAGTCACCATCACACCATCATCCCCTCACACTCAACACCTCACCCACACTCACCATCAACACACTATCACACTACAACGACACAAAAACTTACCACCACAGCACCACTAATCACCACCACAGCATGACTCAGCAGACAAAGGTCATACAATAAAAACTTGAACGCTTTTAACAGTCACACACAACAACAGCTATCAATGGGAACTTTCACCAGGCATACACACATAACAGTCATCAGTACTGCTATAGTAGGTATAAATGACACTGTTGTTGTGTAAACAACACATGTGGTAGTGCAGGGTGATGCGGAGTTGTTGCTCAATGGTACTGTGGGGGTGCAGAAAGATAAAGTGGTATTGCTGCGCGTTGCATTCGTGGACATCAGTGATGGCGTTGTTGGGAGAAGTGCAACTGTTGTGGTGCTGAGATATGCTGTGCTGGTAATTATTAAACACCAACACAGCACCAATCATCACTAGCACAGAAAAACACTTCACAACAACAGCATTACTAAGCACCACACTAACATCACTCAGCAACACACCAACATCACTCTGCCCCACCACAACAGCATCATTCAACAACAACACACTATCACACTACAACTACACACAAACACAATTACCACAACAGCACCACTCATCACCACTACAGCATTACTCAGCAGACAAACTTCATAATAAACAAAAATACATTCTTTGAAGAAGCACACACACACACACATCAATGGACTCTATCACAAGGTGTATATACACAAGTCATCATTACAGCTGTAGTATGTATGAATGGCACTGTTCGAGAGCTAAATGGGGCTGTGGTGGGGCAGAGTGATGCTGTATTGTTGCTCAATGGTACTGTGGGGGTGCAGAATGATAAAGTGGAATTGCTAGGTGTTGCATTTGTGGACATCAGTGATGCCATTGTTGGGAGAAGTGCAACTGTTGTGGTGCTGAGATATGCTGTGCTGGTAATTATTAAACACCAACACAGCACCACTCATCACTAGCACAGAACAACACATCACAACAACAGCATTACTAAGCACCAAACTAACATCACTCAGCAACACACCAACATCACTCTAGACCAACAAAACAGTATCATTCAACAAAAAAACACTATCACACTACAACCACACAGAAACATTTAACACCAAAGCACCACTCATTACCACTACAGCATTACTCAACAGGCAAATGTCATACAATAAAAACATGTGCTCTTTTAACAGGCACATACACCAATAGATAGCAATGCCCACTTTCACCAGGCGTACACACACATCAGTCAGCAGTGCATCCTTTCAACATGCATACATGCACACAAACATGCATCAGTCCACGCTTTCAACAGTCACACACACCACCAGCCAGAAGTGCACGCTTTAGTACATTTTTTTTTACCTTCAACACACAATTACAGCAAAAAAAGCATGCTTTGCAGATGTACGGTACTGCAGTACTATATCTAAATGAGACTAGGGGTGTACTAAATACGGCTGTAGTGGGCAAAAGTGATAATGTGATGTTGCGCAATGGTACTGTGGGGGTGCCAAATGTTAATAATGTGCTATTGCTCGGTGCTGCAGAAATGGACTTCAGGGATACCTTGGACGAGACAAATACTAAATACAAGCTAAGAGCGAACAAAAAACACGTACGGCAAAACCTAACTCAATCCATGGCAACAAATACACCGAAATGGCAGACATTATGAAAATGCACAAAAACACTCTAATGCAAGAACAAAGTCAGAAAGTTAATGCGAGCACAAAAACATAAAACTATAATTACATTAGATTTACAATAAGAAAATGCATAAAAACAAGTATCAAAGTCACAAAGACACTCTTTCATAATTTGCAAATTTAATTGTCATTACCTGTCAATCGGAGAAGCTCATTGCCTGAAATAAAGAAAATATAAAAAAAGAAAAAACACAAATAGAACATAAAATTTGCATACATAAGAAATTTCACTACAACAAGACACACACACAATAAAATGCATCACGGTGAAAAAATTCACATACGGTTTAAAAAACACACAACTAAGCAAAGTCAGACGAATATAAAACATCATAGTGCTAACTCACTACATCACCCTCACTCACCCTCAAAACCTCACCCTCATTGACCCTCATACCCTCACCCTCAACAAATCACCCTCACTAACTTCACCCTCAACACCTCACCCACAAATCCACACCCTCACTCACCCTCACCATCACTCACCCTCACTCAACATCAAGCCCTCACCCTCAGTCACACACACTCACCCTCGCAATCTTACCCGCAATCACGCACCACTTCAATCAACGTCAACAACTCACCCTCAATAACACTCAACACCTCACCCTCACTAACCCACAACACCTTACCCTCACCCTCACTCACCATCAACACTTCACACACATCTACACTCACTAACACCCTCAAATTCAATCACGCTCACTCACCCTTAACACCACACCCTCTTTCACACTCACCCACACTCACCTGAATGACCACTAAAAAAAACCTGCACATGCTCCAACACTCACACAACACCACCCTCACACACACACGGCCTCACAAAGAATTACACTTCCGCACACACCCACACACATTCTCTAAAAGTCTCACTAACTCACACTCGCACACCATCATTCACCCTCACCATCACACCATCATCCCGTAACACTAACTCACCCTTAACATCAACACCTCATCCACAACTACTCATTCAACACTCATCCTCAATCACCCTCAACTCCTCACCCATCTGCATCATTCACCCACTCTGCAGCATTCACCCACTCTGCTGCATTCACCCACGCAGAAATTTTACGAATGTTACCCCTTTTTCTTATACATAACAAAATTTCAGAACGGAAAACAATGGGGTCGAACGAGTACTGCTGCAGATATGTTAGACACAAACAAAAAAAAACATAATTGACCTAAAAGGATGCAAGGATGTTAATGAGTCTTCGGGCCAACAATTATATCTAATTCGTACGATATTACAACTATAATACACAAAGGAAACAATTATAAATATGTGTCAGTAAGGGAGGACGAGGATGTACAAAGACACCAGTGAAACAGGCAACTTTTTCGCCGGACAATAAACAATCACTATTCATCCGGAGAATGGGACGGATTATAGACATTAGTCAACATTTACACCAACAAAAACCGGACGCATACAACAATAGCACTTCTTCACACGGAATTCCATGAAAGAAAAATAAAATATGACGACAAAAAAACACATTCCGAAACTGTCAAATTTTTTGCAGGGAAACAAACTAGAAAGAAAAATCCGGAAAATGGGACACATTCAATACAATAGTCTACAGTTACACAAAAATAGATACGCATATCACAAAAGCATTTATCCTGACAGAATTTGGTCGAATAGAAGAAACATATTACGAACTTAGAACTATTTAGTCGCAAAAACCTAACGAATAACACATTGCTTCACTGTACATGTCGTTCATACATTGCTAAAAATACGACAGTCAGCAAATACACAAACTTTCAATTCATACTTCAACTACGTCACTAACAAATTATCCGGCTACTTCAGCATCACATACATAGATAATGCAAAAACCACTTACATCAATATATTAAAACACATTTAGCACTTTCAATTAAACAAACACCTTTTGAACGTCAAATTACCAAATAAGGCAAAAAAATACATTCCATTACTGTTTAACAAAACATATCAAATAAATAATGCAAACACAACTTACATCAATATATTATCAAACACATTTAGCACGTGGAAATTAAACAAACACCTTTTGTACGTCTAATTACCGCAAAAAAAACATTAATACTTTACATTACAGTTTAACAATACATATGCTTTACATATCGCAAATACAAAACAGAAGTTTACGTTACATTACAAACATTTCCAAATATTACGAGCGAAATAAATACATTTCGAAAGTAATTAACTTTAACATACTATATAGACTACTGTACATTACATTTAAAAAAACTTAGAATTACATTCTTACCTGTCAAACGACGCAGCAACACCACAGGAACAAGAACACGCCTTCCGCGCACCAACATTCTCGATCTATGGGGAATTCCACAGTTGACGTATGCAAATCGGAACGCTACGTCAAAAACGTCGCGCTCCGATTGGCTAAAAAAAAACGTAAACACAAAACACACACAAGTCAAAAAAAAACTAGACCGCTAAACAGAGCAGACGTCGACGTGACGCAATACGTCGGCCATTTTAACATAAAAATAAAAAAGGGACTCCACATACACGTTAACACAAAATAACACACTTACTACAATACATACACACGTACATTACATACTACTATACACATTAGACAGAAGTCATACAAAGGGGACATGTGACACATTTTATTACTAAACAGCACATTACTTTGTTACGATTAACATAGACACACACTCATAACATCACCTTCACACAAAAAAAAATCACACTCTTTCACACCCCCGCAATAACGCTAACACAACATCTCCCTCATACACCCTCACACACCTTCACCCTCACACACACTTACTCACACTCACACTCACACACTCACACCTCCTCACCCTCACACCCCATCACCCTCACACACCCACTCAATCCCAATTACTGAAATTCACACTCACACAACCTCACCCTCACACACCGTCAAACACCTTCAGACACACTCTAAAAAACAACTCCACACACACCCTCAATAACGCTCACACACACACACCCCCTCAGCCTCAAAAATTTTACCCTCACACAAACACGCTCCCCTAAAAAAAGCACAACACTATCACACTCACAACACTTGAAACACTATCACGCAAACAACTTCACTCATCCACACCCCCTCACACCCCTTAACACTCACCCCCTCACACTCATCCCCTCTACATCAGCACTCACACACTAAAACTCACTCCCTCAACACCCCACCCTCACCCCCCACACACCCCCTCATTCACCCTCATTCACCCTAACACACACTCACATTCTCACACACACTCTCACACACACCTCACACACCCCATCACTCACGCTCTCACACAACACCTCACACACTCCCTCACTTACACTCTCAAACACTCCCTCACTCACCCGCTCACCCCCGCTCAGTCTCACCCTCACTCTCCCTTACACTCCCTTACCCCCTCAACATCACTCACTATGCCTACCCTCCCATCACACTCACACTCACCCCCTCACCCTCAAATCCCTCATACTAACAGCCCTCATACACAACAACCTTAACACTCACACCACTCACACACACACTCTCACACACCCCCCTCACCCACCCGAAACATCTCACCCTCACTAAGACTCAAACACTCACCATCACTCACCCTCAAACTCTCACCCTCATCCTCACCCTCACTCATCCTCACACTTATCTCCCTACCACTCACCCTCACCCTCACTCACCCTCACTCACCCTCAACACATCACCCTCACTCACCCTCACCCTCACTCACCCTCTACGCCTCGCCCTCAACACCTCACCTTCAACACCTCACCCTCAACACCTCACTCACAATCACTCTCGAACATCCACACTCAACAACTATCAACAACACTCACCCTCAACAGCTCACCCTCAACACCTCACCATCAACACCTCACCCTCAACACCTCACTCACACTCACTCTCAATAATCCGCACTCAACAACTAGCAGCAACACTCATCCTCAACAGCTCAACCTCAACACCTCACCCTCAACACCTCACAGTCAACACACCACCCTCACTCACTCACGCTCAATGCCTCACACTCAAAAAATCAACCTCATTCACCCACCCTCAACACCTCAACATCACTCACTCACCCTCAACACCTTACCCTCATTCACTCACCCTCACTCACCTTCAACGCCTCCCCTTCAACTGCACACCCTCACTCACACTCAGTCACCCTCAACCCCTCACTCACACTCAACACCTCACCCTCAACACCTCAGCCACCCTCACCCTGAATTACCCTCAACACCTCACCCGCAACTACTCACTCACCCTCACTCTCACTCATCCTCACTCAACAACACACAACTTCACTCACCCTCAACGCCTCAACAAACACCTCAAATTCAATGACCATCAACATCTCACCCTCCCTCACTCACCCACAAAACATCAGCCTCAACACCTCACCCTCAATCACTCACCCTCAAACATTCACCCACAATCACCCTCCCTCACCCTCAATTCCTCACCCACACCCTCAACACTTCACCCTAAACACCTCACTCATCCTCAACGCCTCACAGTCCCCCTCACTCACCCTCACCCTCACTCACCCTCAACACCTCACCATCTATAACACTCAACACATCACCCTCACTAACTCTCAATACCACAATCACCCTTCCCCTCACTCACCCTCAACACCTCACACCCTCACCCTCAAATCCTCACCCTCAACACCTCTAACTCACTCACTCTCAACACCTCACCGTCACTCACTCACCCTCAACACCTCACCCTCACTCACTCACACTCAATAACACGCAAGACCTCACCCTCAACACCTCATCCTCAACACCTCACCATCAACACCTCACCCTCAACACCTCACCCACAACACCTCACCCTCACTCACTATGACTCACCCTCACCCTCACTCACCCTCACTCATCCTCACTCACAATAACTCACACTCACTCACCCTCAATCACCCTCACTCACCCTCGACCCTACACTCACCCTCACTCATCCTCACTCATCCTCAACACCTCACCCTCACCCTCATCCACACTCAACACCTCACCCTAAATGACAATAACACTCTCTCATCCTCACCCACACTCACTCTCACTCACACTCACCCTCAACAACTCACTCACCCTCAACACCTCACTCACACTCAACTCCTCACTCACCCCCACCCTCACTCACCCTCAACCACTCACCCTCACACAGTGCTATAGGTCTCGCAGGATTTTTAGTTAAAGCTTTTACATTTGCTTATTGATTTTTGGATTTGTAATTCTTTTGCATTGCCTAAAAAAAAAAAAAAAAAAAAATTTACAACAAAAAAACTATTAACAATTCTAAAAGCACTAACTCTAATGCTGCGAGACCTATTGCATTTCTAATGCTTGTTGATTGGAGGGAGCGTGCAACCCCCCACCCCCCCGCCCCCCCTCCTTAAGCCACATTCGGCTCCCATAAATATGGGGAGGGGCTAATTGGTATAAAAACTATAAATTTTGCCTTAAGGTAACTATAGCTGGGGCCCTCACCATGCACTACTAATTACCTTTACATATTACATCACTCATAACATCATCTTCTATGACATCATTGATAATATCTCTACAACATCTGCAATGAAATTGTTGATTGAGAAACGGCAGGGAAATGAGTTATAGTTACCTTATGGCACAAGTTATTGTTACGTGAGATATCTATAACTGGAGTCCCTGTTGCGTTCCAATGGGAGACAGGGGCTGGCAAAAAAGTAAATATATTAACATAAAAAGCATGGGCCCTTTCCGAGAGGAATGCAAAAAATGTATTAATTAGTTAATTAATATTTGGTGTCCCACTAAACTCCTTGGGGCCCCATAGCCTGGTGAGGGACAGGCAAACAATTGAATACACTATTATAAAAATACTTGTTATCCCTCTAGAGTCCATGGAGGCCCATATGAGAGGCAGTAGCAAGGATGAATTAAAAAATAAATAGTTAATGTCGCTTCAGGGCCCATGGGACATTCTAGGAGGTGGGGGCAGAGATCAAATCTAATTAATTAACATAAAAATACCTGGTGTTCATCCAGGGCCAATAAAGCCCCGATGGAACTCAGGGTGGAGGAGCCAAAAATTGAATACATTAATAAAACAAGCATTGGTATAGCCAATAGGTCTTGCTTTTGAGACCTTTTAAGTGTTTAGCCATGCAGCACAGTATCCATTATATTACATTAGCCATTAAAGACATTAACGTTTGTGGTAAATCATCTATGATATACTGGGTCTATTACTTCCTGGCATTACTTCAAGTGTTGGCATTCAGATGCCCATGCAAGTTTGAGCATGCACACACACACACAGCAGACACACGCAGAAGACACACCGCACACGCGCACACACACTGCAGACAGCCACTGCACACAGACACTGCGTGCACACACACACACACACCCCGCAGACAGACACTGCACACACACACACACTGCAGACAGGCACCACACACACATACAGCAATGGCATATCAACTACCACTACCCTACAGCTCTGTGCGAACGGTTGCAGACCTGACTCAGGTGGTAGGCCTTACATATTTTTTCTACAGTTTTATAAAGTGCAACTCAAACCAAAGATATTGTGCCAGTTTCCATTTGCACCAGTTACATTACACAATGTCACTTTTTTTTTATTCACAGAGCAAGGAAGTTATTTCTACAGAATCACAAAATGTTAGACAGATGAACGTGGTTCTCCAATTGCAAAGTCGGAAGCTCAGGCTGTAATGGCACAACTTGTCCATGCTGTATGAAGCATTGGGCGCAGTAGGACAAAGGCGAATGCAGCAACGTTTTGGGGGCGAGTCTTGCTTAGGTGTTGTTATATGAGCCTAAGACTGCTTACATCAACAATAATGAGAGGTTGTTACTCACATATAAAAAATATATATTTTGAGGACTTGACGGTACATTAAGCTTGAAGTGTCTCTTTATTTAACAGATCTAAAAGTTAATATTCATTGTACATGCAGAAAGCAATGTGTAAGACCTTATTTGGAAAAAAGTGTTCCTGCAGTAGTAGCCATTGATGCTGGATACTGCTTGCCAGCCTTTTACATCAAACACATTCTGATGGAGGAGAGTAGATGTAGGCAGAGGCCATTTTAAAACGCCACGGGAGGAAAAATGTGGGCATTGCAACATTGTAGCAGCTATTTATGCAGAGGTGCTTAAAAACACGTTATATGTAACAAAGATTAAAATACATACTGGGGCACTTATAATATAATTGAGGTGGTCCAAAAAGCTGCATATTTTAGGTTTGAAAAGACAGCGATAAACCTGTTATAATGCCAGCGTGAAGCATGCAACAGAAGCAGTTTGCTTTATTTTCGCTTTGAAAATGGTTTCAAACATTAAATGATTCAGTGGTTAAACACGCAGTTGCAGGGCTGCATTTCTAAAAAGAGCAAATTAATCTTTAGCAGAAAAGGCTTCTGCAGCTACGGTATTGGCTGCGAACTAAGTAAGGCACAGTTTAACTAGAGTAATACATTGATTTTCGCGCTCCCTGAGGTTGAGGTGCTCCACAAAGACTCATACTTTAGAGAGACTTGGAAAATGCAGGGATAAGGAAAAAACAACCAACAATAAACATACAACGAACTAATGCATGCGCAGTGCCGCTACATCCGGGCTCCTAACCCTTTGCACCTGTGGGTGTGAAACGCCTACTGCACGTACTATAGTGCCCACCGTCTCCGGTTTGCCCTGGGTCATGCCCCCAAGAGTTTCCACAGAAAAATGCAACAGCTCCGAGCGCCGCACCTCTAGCACCTGCCACATGCGGGTGCCTCGGTCAGGACAAGAACCTGCTTGGCTGTCGGCCCTGCACTGTCACCACATGGCACCATTAGCTCCATGGCAACCAGAGTCATGGACCTAAGGAGAGCTGCCTCTCCGCGCACCTACCAAAAATGAATGTTTTCATCTGTAACGTGCGTTCTGTGCAAAGCACTGCAATAAAAGTTTAAACTAAATAAAAAAAAATGCAATTAACTGACAAGTTTTTTTCCTGTCTGGCGGCGTTATCACACGCAGAGTAACACGGAAGAAAATGCAAAAATACCTACGTATCGAGTTTGTGCTGAATACAAAAAAATAAAATTAACTGACAGGTTTTTTCCCGGTCTGGTGGCGGCGTCACACGCAAAGTGACACGGAAGATTTTTCTTCAATGAATGCTTCACAGCTTACCGAGGAAGAAATGGCAGAAGTAAAACAAAGAAGGGGGGTGGCC
The DNA here is from genome assembly GCF_964263255.1 of Lissotriton vulgaris. Lineage (NCBI taxonomy): Eukaryota > Metazoa > Chordata > Amphibia > Caudata > Salamandridae > Lissotriton > Lissotriton vulgaris. The sequence goes on from NC_141691.1 coordinate 1,735,453,886, forward strand.
GACCGACCGGAGGAAGGCTCGCCCTCACCCCCCCACCCCCCCACCGGGGAATTTGGGGCCCCGGGAGGAAGGGCGGGGGGAACATTTTTGATGGGGACAGGAAGGGACTTTGGGCTGGTTGGGCTAGCTGGTGGGATTTGGGCTCTTTTTGGGCTTGGGCCGATAAGAGCAGCCATTTGGGGTCACTGTGCACCATTTCGTGGGACAGTGACCCAGCAACCGGGGGGCATAGGTGATTGTTGTCGTGGTAGTGGTTTATTGAGGTGTAGGGGTCTTTATTGTTAGGGTAGCAGTAGTGTGGGGGCGATAGCGAGGTATCGTCGGCAACTGTAAACTGTGTGCGCCAGGTGAGGTTTGAGCAAGAGACTGCGAGGCGGCGGTGTGGACGGCGGAGAGTACCTGCAGGGAAATGGCGGCGATGGTGGATCCCCGTGTTCGTGAGGCGTTTCGCCTCTTGGGCGAAGCAGGCAGGACGGATCTCCTGCGGAGCGACGTTCGGGTAAGGCCCCCGCGGCGCGCTGCAGATGGCGCCGCGGTGGCGGTGGCGGCCTGCGAGCCTCTGCGTTCGCGTGCACGGAAGAGGGAGGGGGCGGGAGCCGTGGGAGGAGTGGCACGAGGCGGCGGACAGCGAGCGGCTGGGGCGCCGAAGAGGGGAGGGAGATCGGGGAGACGGCGGGGCAGCTGGAGGAAGGCTCCGCTCCAGTTTTTTGGGGGGCGGAGGGTTTTGGGGGGCGGGAGGAGGCGGGGAGGCGAGCGGGGAGGCAACGGGAGGGGCAATGGGGGGGAAGGGGCCTGACAAGGGACGGAGGTTGGGAGGGGGCCCCCAAATAGCGAGGAGAAGTGCCAGGCTGGGGGTGGGGCGGCAGGGGGGGAGGGGGAACAGGCACAGCGAGAACGCGAAGGGGGGGGTGCCCGGGGAGGGAGGAGATGACGGGGGAGCTATGAGAGGCCAGGAGGGGGAGCATGGAAGGGTGCAAGGGGGGGTGGCCAGGGGCGCTGTTGGGGAAGGGGGAGCAGGGGGGGAGGGGGGGACTCGCCGCTCTTGATCGACGAATCGGAGGAGGGGGAGGGGGCAGGTGAGGGGGGGGAGAGTGGGATGGATTGTGGGTCTTCAGCGGAGGAGGACATAGTGGCCCCCAGTAGGACGGTATCGCCGCGGCCCGCAGGGAGGGGTGTGGGACAGAGAGGGGGTGTGAGGGGAGGCGGTGGGGGGCGGAGCTGGGGGTTGGGGATGCCACAGGGGTAGGGGGTGGATGGAGTCTGGGGGAGGGAGAGGGGGGGTTCGGTGAGTGGGGCCACGGGGAGGGGGGCAGCATGGGGTAGCGGGGTGGGCAGCGGGTTGTGGGGCATGTGGGGGTCCAGGGGGGGGGGGCGCGTGGGGCGGACAGGGTGAGGCGGGGAGCTGGGGGTGGGGGGAGGGTGGGTAGGTGGGGCGACCAGCGCGGCGAGGAGGGCATTCAGCGGTAGGGGGGAGAAGTGCGTCAGGAGGGTGGGGAGGCGACGGGGATGGTTTTGCCCCGGCATGCTGGACTTCCCCACTTTTTTCTTGGCAGGAGCAGTTGGTAAGGGGCTCGGGTGAGCAGCATGCGGCTCCAACCAGCCGAGAGGATGGGCCGGCTCTGCCTAGTACGGGCAGTCACGCTCCAACGAGGGACCATGTGCGTGCTGGCAGCGGATGGCAGGGTCATAGGTCTCCAACGCCCCCCTCCTGATGGGTCGATCCGGCCGCCGGGGGACGGGGATGGAGCAGCAATCTGGCAGGCTATTCTGATTACCAAACAGAGGGTAGGAGGAGGGAGAGTGTGGATCTAGGGACACTGATGACAGCGTGCAGGGACAAGGCAGGGCTGAGCAGGGTGTCCGCAGGAAGGGTATTGGCAGACGGAGATGGAGGTGGAGAGATGGAGTCGGAAGAGGAGGGGGAGCTTCGGGAGGACGGGGGGGAGGCCAGTAATGTTGTTGGCGGTGCCACGAGTGACGGCCCCCCCAGCGGAACTGGTTAGGCAGCGGGATCCGGTGAGGACGCCAGCCTTGACGCCAGGTAAGACCAGTGCAGGGTCGGGGAGTGGCTTGGGCGGGCCTCATGGAGGCCAGGCATGTGGGGGTGTGGATGGCGGATGCCAGGTGTCAGTGGGGATGGATGCGGGGGTGGGGACGAAGTGCGATTGGTGAAGGGCAGATACGTGGTGGATGCCGGGGTGTGTACGGAGGCGGCGGGTGGCGCGGCATCGGTGAGTGCGGGGACGGGTGAGGCGGCGAAATCCGGTGGGTCAGCGGCGTCCAGCGCCGGGGCGAAGGAGAGCTGTGAGGTGCCGGTCAAGAAGCTGCCGTACATGGGGGTGGCGAAGCCACTGGGGGCGCATTTGTCGCTGGCAACTAGGGAGAAGATATGGAAGGGGGAGTATGTGGAGATTTTGAAGTTGCTCCACAGGGAATTGATGGCCAAAGAGGGGTCGAAGGAGGAGGAGCAGGCGTCCTAAGGTGCCGGTTACCATTGAGAATTGGTCGGCGGCTTTCCTGATATATGCCAGTGTGTACTGTGAGAAGTACCCCGACAGGGCGGTCGCGCTGTTCAAATACATGGACGTGGTGCGGCGGGCGCAAGTGACCTACGGGGGTAATGCTTGGTCGCACTACGATGAAGAGTTTCGGGCGCGCATGGCGTCGGATCCGGAGGCAAAGTGGGGGGAGTTGGATGCGGACCTGTACCAACAGACGATGAGTGGGGCAAAATTTGGCCGCACCATCTACACGGCCAGTGGGTTGCCACTGGCGCCGCCCCCCTTTTCGGCCCGCCCCACCCGTGGGGGTTGGGGGCGGGGGGAGCCGGGAGCAGTCACAGCGTTGGGCCTGCTGGGACTTCAACAGGGGTTCCTGTCTCCGGCAGGTGTGCCGTTTTCGGCACGAGTGCTCCGCGTGCGGGAGGCGCCACCCAGAGGCGCGCTGCTGGGGGATTGGGGGAGGCCCTGCAGAGGGCCAGTACCCGGCTCCCGTGCCCAGCAGGGGGAGGGGAGGAGGCAGGGGGGGGAGTACCCTGGGGAAAGGCTCGTACACCGGTTAGGCTGGGCCGACTGGAACCTTTTTTGGAGGCTTATCCGCGGGCTGACGTTGCGGCCGTGCTGCGTCGGGGTTTCAGGGAGGGTTTCCGGTTGGGATACGAGGGTCCGCGGATCGCTCGATGGGCAGAGAACCTGAAGTCCGTGAACGCACACAAGGGTATCATCCGGGAGAAGCTCTTTAAGGAAGTGAAGGAAGGGAGGATGGTGGGGCCTTTTGAGGAGGCGCCATTGCCGGAGTTGATCATTTCACCCATCGGAGTGGTCTCGAAAAAAGAGCGGGGTCAATTCCGGCTGATTCAGCATCTCTCATGGCCGGAGGGCGCGTCGGTGAACGACTGTATCTCAGCGGAGTTGGCGTCAGTGTCGTACTCGTCCGTGGACGTCGCGAGGAGGTTGGTGACGGAGGCAGGTCGGGGGGCTCTCATGGCGAAATGCGATGTGAAATCGGCGTTTCGGTTACTGCCGGTTCATCCGGCAGATCATCAGCTGCTGGGGATTCAGCTTGACGGGCTCATTTTTGTCGATAGAGCGCTTCCTATGAGGTGCTCCGTGTCTTGTGCCTTGTTTGAGAGATTCAGCTCCTTCTTGCTGTGGGTTTTTTCCTGGCGCACAGGCTCTGAGGCGATAACGCATTACCTGGACAACTTCTTCCTGGTGGGTCGGCCCGGTTCGACGGACTGCCAGCAGCGACTGGACAGTTTTACGGACCTGATGGGTTACCTGGGGGTTCCTTTGGCGCCAGAGAAGGCGCAAGTGCCCAGCACTGTGCTGTCGTTCCTCGGGATAGAGCTCGACTCAGCGGCCATGGAAGCACGCCTACCAGGGGAAAAGCGGGCGGTAATGGTGGACTTGGTGAAGGGCATGTTGGCCAGGCGAAAGGTGACGGTGCGAGAGGTGCCGGTGTTGCTGGGGCATTTGAACTTCGTGTGCCGCGTGGTGCGGGCGGGGTGGACTTTTTGTCGGCGGCTGGGGCTGGCCTTGTCCGGGTTGACGGTGCAACATCATCATGTGCACCTATCGGCGGGCTCGAGAGAGGATCTGAGCATGTGGTTGGCTTTTTTGGAGCGCTTTAATGGTGTGCCCATGGTGCCCCCGGAAGACTGGGAGTGGGACGTGACGATGTCCTCGGACGCGGCAGGAGTCGGAGGTTTTGGACTCTACTGGTCAGGCAGGTGGTGCGCGGAGCAATGGCCGGAGCAGTGGCAGGCGGGAGGTAGGAGCATTGCGTTCTTGGAGCTGTTCCCGTTGGTGGTGGCTGTGACAGTGTGGGTGCGGGAGTTGGCGCACAAGCGTGTGTTGTTCAAGGTGGACAATATGTCGGTGGTGCAGGTGGTGAACCGGCAGTCTATGAGGGAGCCCCAGGTGCTGAAGTTGATGCGCGTTTTCGTCTTGAGGTGTTTGGAACACGATATCTTGTTTCAGGCTCAACATGTGCCGGGAGTGGACAATGATTCAGAAAAGGGGGTGGTGATGAACAGAGTGTCTGAATTAAGCAGACCACTCTTACCCAGTCCAAAGATCAGGGCTTGATCCATCACCGTTTTTTAGCTCACTGCACCATCCCGGCTCAGAACCTGGCTACATGCAAATTAGTCTGTTCCTGTCCCAGTGCATGATGGGAACAGGGCAAACCAAACTACCAAGCCAATTCTTATACTGGGAAGGAAACAAGCTTCCGGGGACCGGTTTCTGGCATTTCAGCCGTCGTCGGCCCGGCTTGCTTGAATCCTGATGGTGCAATGAGCAAGGGACTCACATCTGAGTATACCCTTCCACGCTTATGGTGGACAAAATGATTCAGAAAAGGGGGTGGTGCAGTACCACTTTTACCCAGTCCAAAGATCAGGGCTTGATCCATCACCGTTTTTTAGCTCACTGCACCATCCCATAACGGTGATGGATCAAGCCCTGATCTTTGGACTGGGTAAGAGTGGTCTGCTTAATTCAGACACTCTGTTCATCACCACCCCCTTTTCTGAATCGTTTTTGGCCACTATAGGTGTGGCAGGGTATACTCAGACATGAGTCCCTTGCTCACTGCACCATCAGGATTCAAGCAAGCCGGGCCGACGACGGCTGAAATGCCAGAAACCGGTCCCCGGAAGCTTGTCTCCTTTACGGTGAAGTATTGGCTTGGTAGTTTGGTCTGCCCTGTTCCCATGATGCACTGGGCCAGGGACAGACTAATTTGCATATAGCCAGGTTCTGAGCTGGGATGGTTCAGTGAGCTTAATAACGGTGATGGATCAAGCCCTGATCTTTGGACTGGGTAAGAGTGGTCTGCTTAATTCAGACATTCTGTTCATCACCACCCCCTTTTCTGAATCGGGAGTGGACAATGACATTGCTGATGCTTTGTCTCGTTCACAGTGGCAGAGGTTCCATGGGCTAGCCACGGAGCCAGCGGCGGACAAGACAGAGGTGCCGGAGGAGCTGTGGTTGGTGGGAGAGCGCGGGTCGTTCAGTTGGTGAGGTCGTCCCTGGCGGCATCCACGTGCAAGAGTTATGAGCAGGCCTGGCTGGAGTTTCTGCGGTTTGGAGCGGTAAGGCAGCGGGGCAAGTGACGTCGGGAGGAGCAGGTGGTGCGTTTCATGCTGGGGTTAATGGACAAAGGACTGGCGAGAGTGACGATCGGGGGAAAACTGGCAGGGTTGGCTTTCATGGGCAAGCTCTGGTGGGGTTATGCCCCCTCGGCGGGAGAATTGGGGGGGGCGTCTTCTGGAAGGTTGGGAGAGGGAGAAAGGTGCTCGGGCGCGGAGGAGACGGCCGATTATGGAGGCGATGCTGGAAGGTCTGGTGGGCCGTTTACCGGTAGTGTGCAGGGATAAGGCGGAGACGGTGCTGTTTTCCACATTGATGTCATGGATGTTTTTTTGAGCCTTTCAGGTGTCGGAGTTGGTGGGTTTGAAAGGACGTCCGGGTTTGACGTGGGGGGAGGTGGAGTTATGTGGCCGGGAGGTGGCGGTGCGGCTTTGACGGTCCAAGACTGATCAGCGTGGGTGTTGTTGGGTCCTGGGGGAACGGAGGCGGTGTGTCCGGCGGAGTGGGGGAGAAGGCTGGCGGACGGAGGGGTGCAGGATGGTGCAGAGGTTTTTGGCAGGAGAGGGGTGGGACGGGTGACAGCTGCGCAGTTGCTGTGGGTCCTGCGGCACGCCCTGCGGTCTATGGGTGAGGACCCGAAAGAATTCGGAACGCATTCCTTCCGCATCGGGGCGGCGACGGAGGCGGCGCGGAAAGGTTGGGGGAAGGAAGAGATTAAAAAGCTGGGGTGCTGGAAGTCAGACTGCTATAAGACATATGTCAGGATGCGAGGGGTAGTGGTGGAGTAGACTTGAAGTTTGGGGCTCGCTGCTCACATATGTCTCTTTGCAGGTGCAGTGGCGGGGCCTACGGCAGAAGCAATGACCATATACGTGGTGGGCCATTCTTTTGTAAAGAGAGCGGAGAGGGCCGAGTGGGAGAAATGCAGGAACCTCAATCTGGAATTGGATGAGCAGTTGTTTAGGTGTCATTGGAGGGGAAAAGGGGGCATGCGTTGGCACAAGTTGGTGCCGGTTTTGAACAATGTTGTGCGGGGGGGGGGGGTCTGTCCGGATGTGGTAGTCATCCACCTGGGGGAAAACAATTTAGTGCAGTGTAAGGGACTGGCACTGGTGAAACAAATGAGGAGGGATTTGCTGGAGATCAAGAGGCAGTGGGCGGGGTGTTATGTCATCTGGCCAGAATTCATACCCAGGAGGTGTTGGAGGGGGGTGGAGAGACCAGGAGCTATTGACAGGACTCGGAGGATGATTAACAGGGAGATGCGGGCCTTTTGTGAGAAGGAAGGAGTGGGTAGAATGGAGCACCCGGAACTGATGTATGGGGCGGTCTACATTTTCATGGAGGATGGAGTACATTTGTCAAGATATGGGATGGAGTTATATATTGTGAAGCTGAAGGAGGCGGTAGACCGGGCAATAGGGGTGCACAGGTATCCAAAGGTGCAGGGGTCAAAGGGGGGGTCGAAAGCCGTATGGGGCTTTCGAGTGGCGCTTTTTCCTAGTTAAACCGGGGGGGGGGGTAGGATAAGAGGAATGAGTTGTACTGGCTGAGGGGGAGGGAGTGTACATATGGCAGATGTTTAAACAGTTGAGGCAGGCGTTTGGGTAATTGATAAGGAGTAGTTTCTGTCCTGTAACTCCAGTTCTGTAGTAGGGGTATCTCTGTTATAGTCATAATCTAGTGAATAGTCCCGCCCATGTGCGTGGACCCCGGAGCAATCAAAAATAATCTCTTACAGTGTCAAAAAATGCAGAAATGCATAGACACTTAAGAGAGAATTTAAAGACAGATAATGCAGCCTAAAAAGGCTACACTGTCCAGTACTTCAACTAGAAATTCCACCATAAAATCCACAAAAACAGCAAAGCCTGTACATATTTCCCTTGCTTCACCAGCAAGATCCCTCAGGAATGATAGAGAGAAGAACCTGGACAGACAAGCCCCATATGCTGCCATTATGTGGCTTAAACAGGATACTGTGCCTTTAAGGAAACCTTCCAGAAGCTTCTCCCAGTATCCCAGAATGCATAGCAGGTCCAACTTACTTTCAGTTCTTTTTGAAGGCGTAAAAAACGCCAGACCTGTAGCATTATTTACATGAAGAATTCTCCACCGGGGAGGCGGGAGGGCGCTTGTGACTATAACAGAGATACCCCTACTACAGAACTGGAGTTACAGGACAGAAACTACTCCTTCTGTAGTAGGGGATCTCTGTGTATAGTCATAATCTAGTGAATAGAATGGCAAGCCCATCCCCACACCAAAGCGGCGGTGGAGAAACAGAAACAACCACTATAGTGCGAATAAATTCCGCAGCGAAGCCTGCCCAACCTGAGCGTCTGCCCTGGCATCAGAGTCCAGGCAGTAATGCTTAGCAAAGGTATGAACTGACTTCCAAGTGGCCGCCTTGCAGATCTCTGCAATTGGAACATTACGGAGTAAAGCTGTCGTGGCAGCTTTACCTCTGGTGGAATGAGCCTTAGGCTTACCCCCTAAGGTCTTATTAGCTTTTTGGTAACACAGCTGTATGCAGGACACAATCCACCTAGAGAGGGACTGCTTAGAGGTAGCAAAACCCGTCCTGACAGATCCATAATTGACAAATAATTGGTCTGACCTACGAATATCCTTGGTTTTATCCAGATAAAATTTCAACACCCTCCTGACATCCAGGGAATGTAAAGACCTTTCCGCTGGAGATGAAGGATCCTGAAAAAACGTAGGCAAAGTTATAGTCTGGTTGATATGAAAATCAGAAATAACCTTGGGAAGAAATTTAGGGTGAGTACGCATAACAACCTTAGCAGCATGAAATACAGTATAAGGTTCTTGGCAACACAACGCCTGAATTACACTCACCCTGCGGGCCGATGTAATGGCCACGAGGAACGCCGCCTTCCAGGACAGGTGCTGCAACGAAGCCTTATGAATAGGTTCAAAAGGCTCCTTCATCAATCTGGACAGCACCACATTCAATCCCATGAAGGCGAAGGAAGCCTGACAGGAGGGAATACTTTCTTCAAGCCTTCCAAGAAATCTTTGACCACAGGGATCTGGAAGAAGGAAGTCTGTGAAGGGCATTTCCTGTAGGCAGTCAAGACAGCGAGATGAACCTTAATGGAATGAACGTTAAGGCCAGACTGCGCCAAATGTAGAAGATAAGGAAGGATGACGTCTTCCTTGCATGTCGTTGGGTCATAGTTCTTAGACTTGCACCAGATACAGAACCTCTTCCACTTGTAAGCATAGGAAGTCATAGTGGAAGGTCGCTTAGCCTCCTTCAGTATGTCCATGCAATCGTCTGGGAGATTCAAATGGCCATATTGCACTATCTCAGGAGCCATGCGCCAAACTCAAAGAGAAGAGGTTCGGGTGCAACATCTGTCCCCCGAACTTCGTGAGAAGGTCCAGCCTGCACGGCAGCCGTATGTGCGGAAGGAGAGACCGGTGTAGAAGGTCCGTGAACCACCACTGTCTGGGCCATTCCGGGGCAATCAGGATCATCCGCGCCCTGGATTGGGACAGCTTGATCAGCGCCACTGGAATCAGGGGAATGGGTGGAAAGGCGTACACAAAGCTGTTCGACCAGTTGATCCAGAGTGCATTCCCCAGCGTCCCCTGCTGGTAGTACCTGGAGGCGAAGTCTCGGCATTTGCTGTTTTCGGCGGTGGCGAACAGATCAACGACTGGAGTCCCCCACCTTTCGAAGACTTCTCCTAGCACGTCGTCGTTTATGACCCATTCGTGGTTTTCCTGAATCAGTCTGCTCAGTGCGTCCGCCTGAACATTCTGCACACCTGGCAGATGGGTGGCCGTTATCGTCAATCCTCTTGCCAGAAGCCAATGCCAGATCGTCTGCGCCTCCCGAGACAGGGTGCGCAATCTCGACCCCCCTGCTTGTTGAGGTAATACATCGTGGTAGTATTGTCCGTCTGTACAAGCAGAGAGTTGGTCCAGAAGGACGGATGAAAGTCCTTCAGCGCCAAGTGAACAGCTCTGAGTTCCAGGAAATTGATGTGATAAGTGGACTCCATCGGAGACCACGCACCTTGAATCTGTAAGTCTCCCGAATGCGCTCCCCAGCCGTGGAGAGAAGCATCCGTCACAATCGTCTGAGTAGGAATGTCCTTGTGGAAGGGAACCCCTCTGAGGAGATTCTCCGCTGAACACCACCACTTCAGAGACTGAAGAGCATGCAGAGGCAGTCGTATCTTGTCGTCCCAAGATCCTTTCCTCTGGTCCCACTGGTCCTCCAAGCACTCCTGCAGAGGTCTCATGTGAAGTCTTGCATGGGGAGTGAGGAAGATACAAGAGGCCATCGACCCCAGTAGAGAAGACACCGTCCTCACTGTTGTAGATGGAGCGGTCATAAGAGCCCGAGCCTTCCGAAGGATCGATCGCCGTCGCTCCTCCGAAGGAGACACGCTTGCTGACAGCGTATCGATTGAGGCTCCCAAGTACTGTATGCACTGGACCGGAGTCGGGACAGACTTGGACATGTTGATGTGCAACCCTAGCTAGTTCAAGAGAACGCACGTCTTCTGGAAGTGCGCTTGAGCTTCCGAGAAGGAGGAGGCCTTGATCAACCAATCGTCCAGGTACGGGTAGACAAACACCTCATTCTTCCGCAGGTGTGCGGCCACCACCGCCATGCACTTCGAGAATGTTCTGGGTGCAGACTTCAGTCCGAACGGCAACACTGTGTATTGATAGTGATTGGCGCCGACTTGGAATCGCAGGAACTTCCGGTGTTTGTGTGCAATGAGCACATGGAAGTAAGCATCCTGTAGGTCTATGGCACACAGCCAGTCTCCCCGTTGCAGCTGAGGATAAATCTAATGCAATGACAGCATGCGGAACTTTTCTCTGCGAATCCACTTGTTTGCCTGTCGCAAATCCAGAATGGGCCTGAACTTGTTCTTGTCCTTCTTGCGGACCAGAAAGAATCGAGAGTACAGACCTCTTCCTCTCTGAGACAGAGGTACTTCTTCTATCGCCCTTTTCCTTAACAGGATATCGGCCTCCGCCTGGAGCTCGCGCAGTTGATACTGCGAGCTGAACGGAGGGATCGCTGGAGGAGGGCTGATGAACCGAAGACTGTATCCATTGCAAACAATATTCAGCACCCACTTGTCCTGAGTAATTTTTCTCCACTCTGCCAGAAAAAATTGAATGCTTCCCCCCACCGGAGCGGGTAACGGACGAGGGGGAAGTAACAGCTCAGGGTCGAGACCCTGCTGCGCCCTTGTTCGCGATAGAGGATTGTTGGCCTCCACTACCCTTCTGGCGCTTTTGGAAGGGCCTGCGGTACTGCTGCTGTTGCTGCTGTTGCTGACCGCAGCCTGTCCTCGCCCTCGGCCCTGCGCCCCGAACCTCCTCTGGAACGGGCGGTAGCTCTTCTTGTCCTTGGGCTTCTCCAGGCCCACCGCCGTCAAGGTCTCCGCCTCCGCCTTCATGCGGGCCATTTCATCGTCCGCGTGCTTCCCGAAGAGGGTCTCCCCCGAGAAGGGCAGATTAGCAACTCTCTGCTGTGCCTCCGGCTTGAGGGACGTCAGTCTAAGCCAGGCATGGCGTCTCTGATTAATCCCATGACAATAACCATGGGCCGCCAGCAACGAGGCATCAGCAGCTGCGCTGATGACTTGATTGGAGACCAGCATCCCCTCCTTCAGGACTTCCAGGAAATCCTCCCTCCGATCCTTCGGAAGGAGATCCGCAAACTGTTGTAGGGACTCCCACAGCGCCGATCATAACGTCCCAGCAGGGCTGTGTCGCTAGCGGCCTTCATGGACGTGGAGGCTGTCCCACAGGCCTTTCGCCCATTGGAGTCGATCCAACGACTTTCCTTATCCGGAGGAACAGTAGAAGACGGGGAGGTCGAGTGCTGCTTCCTGGCCGCCGTCACAATCACGGAGTCTGGCACCGGGTCAGTTCTCAGAAACGCCGGGTCCGAGTCTGGAGCCCTGTACTTCTTAAGAAGGCGGGACGGAGCGGCCTTCGTAGTTGCAGGCGTAAGGAACAGTTCCTTTGCTGGTTCCTCCAAACCTGGCACGAGCGGCAGAAGAGGGCGGGACAGGTGCCTCTTGTGAAGTGTCTCAAAGATCACGGACGTCGTCGGTGTTGGAGCCGTCACCGTGATCCCGAGCTTCGCCACCCCCCTCAAGAGTACGTCCTGAAAGGTACTGATATCGTCCACTGGGGACACCCTTGTCCCTGGCGAGTCCGACAACGTTGGGGAGAAAGATCTGGTCCCGGAGGAATCCGTGTGGGACCGCAACTCTCGCCTCCTTCTGCGCCACCTCGATCTCGTAGAGGAACGGTGCCGACTGCGCTCTCTCCCTCTCCGCCCGGAGCGGGATCGCGACCTCCTGGGCTTAGGTCGCCCTGCCGGAGCTACCGGGGCAGGAGACTTAGGGGCATATTATCAAGGGGGTTTATCTCCGCTTTTTTGGCTTTAAAAGCCAAGAAAGCGGAGATAAAATTATCTCCCTATTACCAAGCTGTCGCTAACACCAGTTAGTGACAGCTAATAGGAGATAGCGACCATCTTGGGCCCCACATGGCATGTCAGTGATATTTATCACTAATGACATGCAAAGTGGGCATGCCAAGATGTTAGCTACTGGAAACAGTCCCTAACATCGCTATCTCCTATTACCAACTTTTGGAGATATTCGCGCTAAGCGCGAATATCTCCAAAAGCTAACACCTGCCCTGAGCAGTTCTTAGCCATGTTATCCAATGGGAGGTGGATAACATGGCTAAGAGCATTTGCTCGATAATGCATGAATATCGCTGACTTTTCAGCGATATTCATGCATTGCGGCCGTTTTTTATCGCATTTGCGATAAACCTTGCTAATAGCAAGGTTTATCTGCGATAAAAATCGCCGATGTGCGGCGATAATTTTTGTCTCTAAACAAGTTAGAGACAAAAATTATCGCTAGCTGTTGGTAATATGCCCCTTAGGTCTGGGTGGCGCCCCCGGCCGAGGAGTCCCTTTAGGAGGAGTAGGGAACCTTGGCAACGAATAGGTCCTCGGAGATACTGGAGGAGGCTTCTCCAACGGAGGATCCTGAGGAGGTGGAAGAGGTGGCAGTGGTGGTGGAGTAGGGAACCGAGGACGAGGCCCTCTTGGTAGGGGAGGAGGAGGAGTAACCGACTTAGGCTTAGTCGGGGTGAACACAGCAGAGTGCGCTGAACCCGGTGAATCTCCCCCCTCACTAGGATGAGACCTAGGAGAGTCATCCAATCAATCAATCAATCAGTGACACTTATAAAGCGCGCTACATACCCGTGGGGTCTCAAGGCGCTGGGGGGGGGGGAGCCGCTACTGCTCGAACAGCCAGGTCTTCAGCTTCTTCCTGAAGGAGAGGTGGTCTTGGGTCAGGCGCAGGTCGGTCGGGAGGGAGTTCCAGGTCTTGGCGGCCAGGTGGGAGAAGGACCTTCCTCCTGTAGTCGCTCTTCGGATGCGGGGGACGGCGGCGAGGGCGTGGTTGGCTGATCGGAGGTGGCGTTTGGGAGCGTAGAAGTTGACTCGGCTGTTGAGGTAGCTCGGGCCTTGGTCGTGTAGGGCTTTGTGTGCGTGGGTGAGGAGGCGGAAGGTGATTCTTTTGTTGACGGGGAGCCAGTGAAGGTCTCGCAGATGTCCGGAGATGTGGCTGGTTCGTGGGATGTCGAGGATGAGTCTGGCTGAGGCGTTCTGGATCCGCTGGAGTCTCTTCTGGAGCTTGGCGGTGGTCCCGGCGTAGAGGGCGTTGCCGTAGTCCAGTCGGCTGGTGACGAGGGCCTGGGTGACGGTCTTCCTGGTCTCGGTGGGGATCCACCAGAAGATCTTCCGTAGCATGCGTAGGATGTTGAAGCATGCCGAGGAGACGTTGTTGACTTGCCTGGTCATGGAGAGGGAGGAGTCCAGGATGAAGCCCAGGTTGCGTGCATGGTCTGTCGGTTTGGGTGCGGTGCCCAGGGCGGGAGGCCACCAGGAGTCGTCCCAGGCGGAGGGAGAGGAGCCCAGGATGAGGACCTCCGTCTTGTCCGAGTTCAGTTTCAGGCGGCTGGTCGTCATCCACTCGGCTACCTCTTTCATCCCTTCGTGCAGGTTGGCTCTGGCGGCGGCGGGGTCGTTGGTCAGGGAGAGGATCAGCTGGGTGTCGTCGGCGTAGGAGATTATGCTGAGGTTGTGTTTGCGTACGATGGCCGCGAGGGGGCTCATGTAGACGTTGAAGAGGGTGGGGCTCAGAGATGATCCTTGGGGGACGCCGCAGATGACTTCGGTGGCCTCTGACTTGTACGGTGGTAGGCGGACTCTCTGTGTTCTCCCGTCGAGGAAGGAGGTGATCCACTCCAGCGCCTTGTCCTGGATTCCGACGTTGCTGAGGCGCCGTACTAGGGTGCGGTGGCAGACCGTGTCGAATGCCGCGGAGAGGTCTAGGAGGATGAGGGCCGCTGTTTCTCCATTGTCCATCAGGGCTCGGATGTCGTCGGTGGCGGCGATGAGGGCGGTCTCGGTGCTGTGGTTGGCTCGGAAGCCGGACTGTGAGGGGTCGAGGGATCCGTTCGTCTCGAGGAAAGCGGCCATCTGCTTGTTGACGGTCTTCTCGATGACTTTGGCTGGAAACGGGAGGAGCGAGATGGGGCGGTAATTCTTGAGGTCGGTGGGGTCCGCTGTTGGTTTCTTGAGTAGGGCGCTGAGTTCGGCGTGTTTCCAGCTCTCGGGGAAGATGGTGGTGTCGAGGGATGTGTTGATGATGTCTCGCAGGTGGGGTGCGATGACAGCGTCGGCTTTGTTGAAGACGTGGTGAGGGCAGGGGTCGGTCGGTGATCCGGAGTGGATGGAGTTCATCGTGCGGATGGTGTCTTCGGTGCTGATCGGGGTCCAGGCGCGGAGGGTGGTGGTGGGGGGTGGTTGTTCGGTCATGGTGTGCGTTGGTTGGTTGTTGAAGCTGTTGTGTATGTCCGCGATCTTGTTGTGGAAGTATGAAGCCAGGGAGTTGCAGAGGTCTTGCGATGGGGTGATGTCGTTGTTTCCTGCGCTGGGGTTGGAAAGCTCTTTGACGATGTTGAAGAGTTCCTTGCAGTTGTGTGCGTTGTTGTCCAACCGGTCCTTGAATGCTGTTTTCTTGGCGGCGCGGATCAGCTGGTGGTGTTTCCGGGTGGCAAGTTTGAAGGAGGTCCTGTTGTCCGGTGTCGGTTCCCTTCTCCAGACTTTCTCGAGGGCTCGGCAGTTCTTCTTGGAGCTCTTGAGTTCGTCGGTGAACCATGGGGCTTTCTTGCTGCCGGGTCTGCTGGGCGGGGTCCTCAGTGGGGCGAGTTCGTCCGCGCAGTTGCTGATCCACTTCGTGAGGTTGTCGGCGGCCTGGCTGGGGTTCGCTGAGCTGGCAGGAGGGTGCTGGCTCAGGGAGGTGGCGAGCTGGTCTGCTGTGATCTTGTTCCAGCTTCTGCGGGCGGTCTGTTGCTGGTGGTGGTGGGTCGTTGTTTTCTTGAAGGTGAAGTGGACGCAGCTGTGGTCCGTCCATTGAAGCTCTGTGGTGTGGCTGAAGTTGATGTCCTTGCTGGATGAGAAGACAGCGTCGAGTGTGTGTCCGGCGAGGTGGGTGGGGGTGGACACCAGTTGCTTGAGTCCCAGGTTGGTGAGGTTGTCGAGCAGGGTGCTGGTGTTGCGGTCGTTGTTGTTCTCCAGATGGAAGTTGAGGTCTCCCAGGAGGATGTAGTCAGCGGAGGGGAGGGCATGTGGGCTGACGAAGTCGGCGATGTCCTCGCTGAATTGTGTGCGTGGTCCAGGGGGTCGGTAGATCAGGGTGCCTCTGAGGGTGGTGTTCGGGTTGGTGTGGATCTGGAAATGCAGGTGTTCGGCGGTGGTCAGGGAGTTGTCGGTGCTGGTCGTGAGACGGATGGTGCTCCTGTGGATGATGGCGATGCCTCCTCCCATCTGGTTGGCGTTTCGGTCCCTCCGGACGATCTTGTAGCCCTCTGGGATGGCGATGGCGATGTCGGGAGCTGAAGAGGCGTTCATCCAGGTCTCCGTGAGGAAGGCAACGTCTGGAGCTGTGGTGTCGAGGAGGTTCCAGAGTTCGATGGCATGTCTGTGGATGGAGCGGGTGTTGAGCAGGATGCACTTGAGGTGGGTACTGCTGGTGTTCGGCTTGGTGGGTGCTGGTGCGAGGCAGGTCCGGATGCAGGTGAACTTGCAGGCGTGGCAGCTGAAGGGTCCGTGGGTACGTCGTGGAGAGGCTTGATGGCATTCTGGGAGTCGGCCGGTGTTGAGAGCGGTGAGGGTGGCGGCGGAGTACGTCAGGCGGGTCGGTCGGGGTCTTCGTGGGCCAGGGGTCCTGGCGCTGGTCGCGATCCGGTCGCGGACGGGCGTAGACGGGCTTACCTTTGGCGCGCCTTCGGCGCACAATCGGCGCGCCCGCTGCGCGTGACCGCTGCGCGTCCGCACGGTCGCCATTTAAGGCGAAGTGCGCGGGTGGACGGAGCAGCTGGGAGGCGGGAGCGGGGAGGGAACAGAAGAGAAAAAGGGGCGGGGCCAATGTCGGTGGCGGGAAGCGAGAGCGGAGGGCGGCGAGGTAGGCGGCCAATCAGGAAGGAAACTGGACACGGCACAGGGGATACAAAGAAATTAACAGGCACAAATTTAGGGCAAAACAAATAAAAACGGCAAAATACGCGAGCAGACGGCAGAAACAGACAAGCACAAATTACGGGCAAAACGAGGAAAAACAGCAAAATACGCGAGCAGACGGCAGAAACAGACAAGCACAAATTTAGGGCAAAACAACTGGGAAACCAGAGGGGAGCGACCACGGCGTCAGCGGGGCAGAAGGCAGGCAGAGGGGAACACACGCAGCAGCTGGTGGCCGTGCGGCGCGGGGGTGTCCCACAAGCCTCCTGACGCTTGCCAGAGCGACTCCTGGCATCAGCGCTCCTTCCGCGCCTCTTGGGAGTCGGAGAACGGCGACCCGACGGCGAGCGCCGTCCCCTCGGGTTCGAGTTGCGCTTCCTCGACGTCGAGCGAGACAACCTCGACGTCGCACGTCTCCTTCGCCTCGACGTCGATCGTCCATGCCTCGACGTCGACCTCCTGCGCCGTCGATGCCTCGACGGCGACCTTCTGTGCCTCGACGGCGACCTTCTGTGCCTCGACGGCGACCTTCTGTGCCTCGACAGCGACCTTCTGTGCCTCGACGGCGACCGTCCATGCCTCGACGCCGAGGAGCCCCTCGATGCCGATCGCCTCCTCTTCGCCGACGGCGGCCGGCGGTGTCGTCTCGACGACGAGCGCCGACGCCGGGCCACACGACTGCGATCACTCGACGTCGACACCGTAGTCGACGACGATGAAGCAGCCACCGGAGACTTCGACGGCGGCCTGTCCACATCCCTCGACGTCGACGGTCGACGTCGTCTCGACCCAGAACCCTGGGGAGAAGGGGAACAGATAGCAGTCATTCCTCTCGACGTCGTGGTAGGAGCCACCGACCCAGACGGAGACAGATGACGTTTGCTGGACTTCCTGCCCCTGGGGAGCCCCCCAGAGGCCTCAGCATGGGCAGAAGAAGCCCCACCAGACCCACCTTGTGCCTTCATCCTTCTCTCCTAGAGTCCCTGAAGTCTGATTTTCATCCTGTCCCTCAGGGTCCTGCCAGTGAACCCACGGCAGATCTCACACTCCTCTGGGATGTGGGAAGAAGGAAGGCAGAGGATACAGACCTCATGGGGGTCCGACTTGGCCTTCTTCCTGGAGCACCTCGGGCATTTGTCAAATAATGCAGGCATTATAGACAACTAAAGTGTGCAAAAGACCAAGAAGAAGACACCAAAGTACTTTAAAAGTACACAAAATCGAAATTAGTGTAAAAAACACCAATAAAACCCTTAAAAAGGGAGAGCTCAATGCTCCAGGGTCCTGCTTGCAGGAGCCGGAAAAAAGAACTGAAAGTAAGTTGGACCTGCTATGCATTCTGGGATACTGGGAGAAGCTTCTGGAAGGTTTCCTTAAAGGCACAGTATCCTGTTTAAGCCACATAATGGCAGCCTATGGGGCTTGTCTGTCCAGGTTCTTCTCTCTATCATTCCTGAGGGATCTTGCTGGTGAAGCAAGGGAAATCTGTACAGGCTTTGCTGTTTTTGTGGATTTTATGGTGGAATTTCTAGTTGAAGTACTGGACAGTGTAGCCTTTTTAGGCTGCATTATCTGTCTTTAAATTCTCTCCTAAGTGTCTATGCATTTCTGCATTTTTTGACACTGTAAGAGATTATTTTTGATTGCTCCGGGGTCCACGCACATGGGCGGGACTATTCACTAGATTATGACTATACACAGAGATCCCCTACTACAGAATGATGTTTATGCTTTTGGCGGGAAACTGTTTAGGGGTGGGGTGGTGGGTTTGGTCAGGTATATGTATAGGTAGTTAGGCCTAGTTTTGTACGGCAAAGGCCAAGGTTGTGGTATGATTTCAGGATGCACCTGTTTCCCAATAAAGCGGCCTTTATCACACCTTACATCTGTCTCCGGTCGGTTCTTCCCCCCCGTCTCCCGATGGGCCCCAATGGGGCTTTGCGGGGGGTGGCCGACCGGAGGGAGGCTCGCCCCCCCCCGTGGAATTTGGGGCCCCGGGAGGAAGGGTGGGGGGAAGGATTTTGACAGGGACAGGAAGGGACTTTGGGCTGGTTGGGCTAGCTGGTGGGATTTGGGCTATTTTTGGGCTTGGGCCGATAAGAGCGGCCATTTTGGGTCACTGTGCACCATTTCATGGGACAGTGACCCAGCAGCCGGGGGGCATTAGTGATCGTTGTCCCGCCCGCCCTCCCTTTAGGACAGGTTTGTTGGAGGAGTAGAGGGGAGTAGGTCCGGGGTCATGGCCGTCTGGGTTGGGAAAGGGGTTTTGTGGGAAGCAGGTGCTTTCTGGGTTAGGAGTGGCTGGATGTGTTGGTGATGGGAGCAGGTGCGGGAAAGTTTATGTGGGATGGCGCTTTTTCCTAGTTATACGGGGGGGTAGGATAGGAGAAATGAGTTGTACTGGCTGAGGGGGAGGGAGTGTACATATGGCAGATGTTTGAACAGTTGAGGCAGGCGTTTGGGTAATTGATAATGATGTTTATGTTGTTGGCGGGGAACTGTTTAGGTGTGGGGGTGGGGGGTTTGGTAAGGTATATGTATAGTTAGTTAGGCCTAGTTTTGTACGGCAAAGGCCAAGGTTGTGGTATAATTTCAGGATGCACCTGTTTCCTAATAAAGCGGCCTTCATCACACCTTACATCTGTCTCCGGTCGGTTCTTCCCCCCGTCTCCCGATGGGCCCCAAAAGAGAAGATAACAGCTCAGCAGTGTCTAGGCTCGATCAAAAAATGCATGGTGTCCCTCAAGCGATGTCAGTCAGGGGAGGGCAGGCAAAAATCGATAACATAGCTGTGTACTACAGACTGCTACAACCAACCACAAGCTCAAATAAATATATCAGGAACATATATTAGAGAAAATAATGATCAGAAATTACATGAGCTTCTTCTAATATAAATGCTCCTTGAAAATGTTGTTTAAAAGTGTAATAAAATGAGCAATAATCAGAAAGACTGAATGGCTCCACAAAATGGCCATTGTTGCATGGCTAGCAAGGAAGGAGGAATGGAGAACAAAGACAAAATGACCACCAATGACAAACACATACACTGGGTCTACAAAATGGCTGTCACTGTGTGGCCCCAAAAAAGGAGGCATGCAAAATAAAGTGAATATGGCTGCCCTAGCCTGGCAGGAGCCTCTTTCTCTCCCTCCACCAACAAAAATGTCTTCTGTTCGTTCTTATATAACCCACTCCTTCTAGGCCTGGGTCTGTGTTGTCAGGGTGCTTGTGTGTTGTATTAGATTATATTCCTCTGGGTATTCTCTGTGTACAAGGATGATTGGATGCCTGGTCGTCTATGTTCATGGGGGGCAGTAAGTCTGGTGGGCAGTGCCTCTGTAAATCTTTTCCAGAGGTATGTGTACATGCAGTGGTGTGTGTGTCCACTGATTGAGTTTGTTGTCTGGTGTGCACAGATGTCTGAGCCGGCGCATATATAATGTGATATTAGGCAGAAGAGTTAGAGCGCCACCTAATAATAATGCCAAATTCCTGAAAAAGACACAAAAACAGCCTTTTTTCAACAGTATCTGGAGATTGCTTTAGCAAGAACAATTCTATTTTGTCTGGCTTACTAAAAAACCTTTGCAATATTAACATTTCTGTATCCGTGTTATTGCTTTCAACATGTGCAGGCACGTGTGCTCTAAATCACCGTCTATCACCGTTGTATGACCCTGTGTGCATCTATTATTTCAATATACAAAACTGTTTGCTTTGTCAATGCTTGTTTTGTGTCATTTTCATACTGGCCATAATTTAGCAAGCAAGATTGCTCCTTTTCAAAGGTGGTAGTAGCAGAAGGGAAATATAGGTTTACTCCTATAATGGGAATCCTAATAACACCGTTCAATATCACTTACTTAATGTTAAAGTATATATATAGATAGATATATAAATTACAAAAAAGACAGACATTCAAACAGAAAACCAAAAATCACAAAAAAACATTGCTAAACCAGAGGTCTAATAGAGCCTACTAAGAACAAACATTATCGGTGAATATATTCTTTAAATGATGATAGATGGGCGCTCTGTTTGCCAACGACAGCTCTTTTCTGAGAGGTAATCAATTTTCACTAATGCTTAGTTACAGTGTGGAAAATGAAGAACACACTCCTTCTGGATCTTGGCAATGAGTTTAAACTTCATTTAGAATCAGCGACCAGATATTGCATAGATTCATTAGAACAATTTAAGAAGACACGCAGTCGCCAATTTACTGATTTGGGTATGGCCCATTGACGCTCATAAATTATTTAGCACAACACATTAACCCAGCAACTGCTTCTGAAATTATCCAGCTCACTTTGTCAAATACGTCAACTGCAGTTCCAAGTGCTGCTTCTGGCTCCTAAAAGCAGCATCATTTTGACACACTGAAGTGGTGCCAGCATGAAAACATATTTACACAACATTAACCTTTGTAAAAAGGAGTTTAGTAGACGAGTATATCCATTTTGATATTTGTGTATTTTGAAGATCTCTCCCAAAAATATCAAAGTTTGGTGACGAGGCATTTGATTTGTTGAGAGGGTAATGGCTCAAGACCTCGGAACATGTATTCATTTATTGGACGTGGGTTATCTTAGTCAGAAGGCACTTAGCAACAGGGCACTACATAGAAATGTCAAGAAACATTATGAAGAAAATAGTACAGCGAGAGTGCTGTGGCGCGCAAAGTTTTGAAGATTTCCACTCCGCAAATGCAGTAAACTGTTTTTCAGAATGAGAAATTATCTCATGAAAAAAATTGCAAAGGTTTTTAGTGAAATGCATCTCCAAGCAGGAGAAGTTCTACAAAGTCAATAAACTTCACAGTAATATATTTTTTTAAAACACATTTTATTGAAGAAAGAAATGACACATTACAACATAATGCGTTGCACCATACATTGCATAACCTGGCGGCACGTGCCCCCACTCACACATCCAAGATATGACCCCCCAATAACGCCGGTGGGGCACCCCAGCCATATGCGCATATTATTCGTGCCGCGAAAGTTGCGTCATTGGTGCATAATACCATCGTTTCCATGGCACTGAGAATATACAAAATACAGAATAAACCCAACCTCTACCCCCACCCCACCCCCCACAACTCCATAACCTTTACAAAGTACCATATCGTGCATTAGAGTAGTCCATGGCTCCCTTACATCATCTATATCATGTTTAGGTCCCCTGTCCGCTCTACTGCCATCGAGCATTGCCCATCATATATGGTTGTTATAAACATGCACATCCATTGCATAGGGCTCCTGTCCAATAGCGCTCTATGTATGCAGGGCTCTGTAACCCAGAAACCACTGCTGCAGCCCTTAACAAGTACCGGAGGGCGCATCACCTACGGGGATACATTCAAGGGCTCCTAGGATCGGGAGCACTAAAGCTTTGCAAAGAAAAACAGAACAAAGGAAACTTACGAATACTATACGAACAACATCCCCCCCTCCCTCCCACTAACTTGCGCAACATTCCATTGGGTTCACATCACTGCACAATATAGGGTCATAAGACATGCGTGTAGAGGAAGTATGTACACAGATCAACAGAGCTACATTCTCCCCAGGATTCCGCCCACCCCTGACCTTCCCCTCCCGGATACTCCCACCCCCACCCAGTAGGTCCCCATGTTCACTCCCCAGGGAGATCCATAGGCACCGTTGGGGCATCCAACCACAGCCCCCTATAGTCGGCCCACCTCTTCCATATTTTATAAGGTTTGCGCGGGCATCCACGGGCCTGGAAGATGGGTTGCTCCAATCCCATATTGAAATCAAGGCCATTTTTCCAAAGTGATAACGGTGGAGCCTGAACAGCCTTCCACTTTCTTACGATGTGCCGCATCGCCAAGGTGAGCCCCAGGAGTAACAGGAGTTGTTTATAGACATTGCCCCCCACTCCCTCCATTACATGCGAAAGGGCAAGCTGGGGCATGCGCGAGAGCCCCCACCCCAGGACCTCCGCCAGGCCGGAGAACACCCCCCTCCAGAACCGATCCAACCCAGGACAAGTCCATACAGTGTGTAAGAACGTGCAGTCCGGGGAGGCCACCATTCCCACCCGCCACAGCCGGGCCCTCATAAAGTAGACCCGATGCAGGTACTTAAGCTGTATCAGCCGGAGACGCATAGCTATTGCCGCCCCTCGTGGAGCAGCCAATGCCTCCCTCCAATCTTCCTCCTCTAGGGTGCCCACGTCCGCCTCCCATGTCCTTCTCAGGTCATCCAGGGTCGGCACGCTGTGGGTGACCAGCGATTGGTATATCTTAGCTATTTTCTTGGTCTCCAGGTCGCCCATGAAAACCTTAGCTTCCAGGGGGCTAAACTCCGGGAACGCGGCCACTCCCTCCTAGGTGCACAACTCTTGACCTTCACAAAACGGGAGTACGCTCTTGCACTAACTGTCAACTGACCACTACTATAGGGCAACCCCACGCTGACACTCCCAGGAGACATAGGAAATGTAAACTACTGCGTAAAAAAGAGCCTATAAAATATATGTTTTATAGCACCAACTGTCGTTCTTTACCAAAACATAAATATGACATTTTCAACCTTCTAGTTGATAATAACCCCAGCGTCCTCTTTTTAACCGAAACATGGTTACATGACAGTGCCGGACCGGACGTTGCTGCTGCCCTTCCTGACAACTATGCCATTGCCAGAATAGACAGGAACAAACAGCTTGGGGGAGGTATCGCAATTATTTTTAACAGAGATCTAAAATGCACTCTGGAACCAGTAGCTATCCCAGACTGTGAAGCGGGCCTTTTCAAAATCTCCTTGAACCCGAATTTCACGATGTCAGGCTTTTCTGATATATCGCCCCCCCGGAAACTCTTCTCATTGGGCATCTAATTTAGCCAATTTTATCACCCCACATTATATTACATTAAGTAATTTTTCTCTGTTGGGCGACTTAAATTTGCACCTAGAGGACCCTTCCATTCCCTCTTGTTCACATTTACTTGACGACTTGAAAGCGTTAAATTTGTCCCTGATTAACTCTGAACCCACTCACACAGCCGGCCACCTGCTGGACCCTTTAATCTCCAATATTAAAGAGTTAAAATGTCTTGCAACCACACCAATATGCTGGTCGGACCATCAACTAATAAAATTCTGCATTACTCTCCCATCCACCCCCAACGTGCAATACGTCCCTCCAAACACATCGAGGAAAAATTGGAAATTAGTGGACTTAGAAATGCTAAACTCGGCCCTAAAAAACAACCCTCCGAGTAACAGCCAAAACATGGACAGCTTAGCGGTTGATGCACAAAAATGGCTCAGCGATGCCGCTAACCAATGCTTGCCCTCTTCTCGCATTAAAGGGAGCAGACACCGCCACCCGGCTCCATGGTTCAATGATAGCTTGAAAACTGAGAAATCTAAATGCAAAGCGCTTGAACGCAAATGGCGAAAAAACTACACCCCTGATGCCAAAAAAAATTATCATGAAGCCAGGAACCTTTACCACACCGCCTGTGCTAAAGCACGAGCCACTTTCGCTTCAAAAACCATCATTGAAGCCACTAATATGCCAAAAACTCTTTTTAACAAAGTGAAAGAATTGGCTGGCGCTCACACTATAGCTGAAGCACCCCCATTAAACACGCAACAATGCCAGGCCTAAGCATGCTTTTTTACAGAAAAATTGATAAAATTATCCTAGAGATTAATGCCAATAACAAAGAACCATCCTCTTACTCTGACTCAGAACTGATTCCCTCATGTGCCAATACATTGGAATCCTGGCCTGCCCTTTCAGTAGACCAACTGAAATTGATTCTCAAGACCATTAAATCCGGCTCTCCTAGAGACCCTATTCCAGTCAAAATCATTAAGCAACTGGATGACAGTGCCTTGAAAATCATTGTAAACCTTCTGAACTCCTCTCTTGACCTTGCCACTGTCCCAGCCCTATGGAAACACGCCATGGTTACGCCTCTTTTAAAAAAAACCACAGCAAATCCGGATATCCTTGCCAACTACAGACCTATATCCCTGCTTCCTGCCTTCTCCAAATGTATGGAGCGACATGTGCACTCAGTTCTATCAAATTTTGCAGAAGAAAATTCTCTTCTACACCCCTCTCAGTCAGGTTTTAGGGCAGGCTTCTCTACAGAAACCGCCCTGCTTGGAGTCACTGAACAGATTCGAAAGCTTCTTGATCAAGGTCAGACGGTCGCGCTCGTGCTGTTAGATCTGAGCGCGGCCTTCGACACCATTTCCCACGAAACTCTCATCAAGGAACTGCATAAAAATGGTGTACGCGGAAAGGCCCTTGATTGGATCCGTTCTTTCCTGACGGAACGAACATTCCAAATTACTTCTTCAAGAGCCTCTTCGGATACCCTGCGAGCACCCCATGGAGTGCCTCAGGGATCTATTCTAAGCCAGCTATTTTTTAATTTATACCTCAGACCCCTGGCCGACCTTGCTGAAAAATCTGGTCTCACCCTGATGACTTACGCCGACGATTCCCAAATCATCTTTTCCCTATCCGAATCCTGTCCATACTCCCCCTCTCTACTCAAAGCAGGACTCCAAAACATCCTGAATTGGATGACGAGAAACCAGCTAAAACTCAACGGGGACAAGACAGAGATCTTGGTCCTGGGAAAGCATCAAGAACTGTGGAATCCTCTTCATTGGCCTGATCAGATGGGCACCTTTCCTACCCCGGTGACCCATGTTCGAAACCTGGGTTTTATTCTGGACAACTCCTTGTCCATGAATCAACAGGCCAGTAAAGTTACTGGTCTATGCCTCACCATAGTTAAATGGTTGAGGAAAATCCTCTGGATGCTGCCTCTTGCCACACAAAAGACCGTAGTCAACGCCCTTATAACATCTCGGCTCGACTACGGCAATATTCTGTACCTGGGCGCTAACAAAGCAGTAGTCGGCCGACTACAATTGGTCCAGAATGCAGCAATCCGCCTACTGTGCAATATTCCAAAAAATATTGGAGTCTCAAGTCATCGCCGGGAACTTCATTGGCTCAGGGTTGAAAACAGAATCCGCTTTAAAGCCCTGAACTACATGTTCAGAATTAAAGCAGGCACGGCACCTAAATACCTCCTAGCTCTAGCCCACCCTTACACTCCCAAGCGTAACCTTCGGTCGCAATCAGCGGCCAATTTTTGTGTGCCGAGATTCAAATTGGCAAGAGTAGGTGGCAGATCTTTTGCACACCTGGGACCTTCCCTCTGGAACACCCTCCCTCCATTTATCCGAAAGGAGGAAAATTACGCCAGGTTTAGAAGGCATGTCAAGACCTGGCTATTTGATCAATAACTCTCAAATAGCCTCCTTCCTTCTCCTGTCTTTCTACTAGCTGAATCTAGGCGCCGGGAAACCCTTTTTGGGTAGCTGTTGCACCCTAGAAATTGAAAAAATAAATAAATAAATAAATAATAAGGGGACAGCGGGTGCCGGAGCTGCAGGTAGCGGAAGAATTGCGTCTTTGGCATATTAAACTCCCTCTGGAGCTCCGCGAAGGACTATAAGGTCCCCTGCCTGAGCACATCACCCAGAGTCAAGACCCCAATGGCGTCCCATCCACCAAAGCCTTGGAGGGCCACCAGCTCCGGCAAGCGCCCATTGCGCCACAGCGGGGTTTCCCTGGAAAGGGTACCCCACAACCCCATGCGCTTCAATGAGTGTCTCCATATGCGGAATATCAGCCCGGTGGTAGCTCCTTTAACAAGGGCGTCGAGTACAGAATGGGATGTAGGGAGTGTGGGGCCATTAGGCCGCGCTCTAGTGCGTACGCCGGGTCCCCCCTGTCCTCGTTCAGTACTAGAAGGTGGGAGGCCTGGTAATAGGACAAGATTTCGGAGGTTGCCATCTCCGCTGTAGGTGGAGAGGAAGCATTTACGGATTGCTACGCGTACCGCTCCCCCCGCCCAAAGAAACTGCCCCAACGCAGAATTAACCTGCTGGAACCATTTGGGCGCAATCGGATATGGATGATTCTGGAGCTGATATAGCAACCTGGGGAGTGTGACCATTTTAAAAATAGCTGAGCGACCGTAGATGGTAAGAGGCATATGCGGCCAGAGTTTCAGGTCGGCCCAAGCCCGCTCCCACACTGGCGCAAGTTTTCTCTCCCACGCCACCACTGGTGCGTCGGTAAGGAACACCCCCAGATATCGAAGGCCGCCCTTTGCCCGCTGCAGAGCAGAGGCCCAGGAACCCACCAACCCGGGATCTCCCAGTATCCACAAGGTGGATTTCCGGGGAATCATGTATAATCCAGGGGATTCCCCAAAGATGCGCATTATCTCCAGAATCCTCTGACTCGATTTGTCCAAGTCAGTCAAAAAGAAAAGGACGTCATCGGCGTACAGTGCAATCCTGTCCGAGATCCCGGGTGCTCACTCCAGTCCCGTGAGCTGCGCATCCATTCGCACCCAAGCCGCAAGCGGCTACATCGCCAGAGCGAAGAGGTAGGGTGATAAAGGGCAGCCCTGTCGGGTTCCGCGCCGCACTGAGAAGCTCGGCGATGTAGCCCCGGCCACCCTGACCGATGCTGTCAAGTCTGTATATAAAAGATGTATATAGGACAGAAACCTGGGGCGAAAGTTCAGTCTGCGCAAGAGGGCGAACAGGTAAACCCAGCTGAGGGAATCAAACGCCCGATCCATGTCTGCAAGCAAGAAGGCTGCAGGAACTCCCAGCCGCCTCGCCGTTGCCAGCGCCACATGTGCCCTCCGAATATTGTGCCGGGTCGCCTGCTGGGGCATAAATCCGGCCTGGTCCGGATGCACTAAGGTTGTTATGTGCGGTAAGAGGCGGTTCGCCAGGGCCTTAGCCAGGACCTTGGCCTCGACGTTCAGTAAGTAGAATAGGCGGTATGAGGCGTTGCGTTCCGGTGGTTTGCCCGGCTTCTGAAAGACAACCACCTCCGCGTGTCGCCAGTCAGGGGGAAGCCTGCCCGCCTCTCTGGATTCCTCAACCACGGCTCGATAATGTGGAGCCAGCTGGAGAAAATACCGCTTAAAGAATTTGCTGGGGAACCCGTTCGGGCCAGGGCCTTCCCAGCGTTCAGCTCCCCCAACGCCCCACCCAGCTCCTCATCTGACAGGCGGAGATCTAATAGCTGCCGTGTCTCGTCAGAGACCGCCTTGGGCGGAAGGTCCTCTATGAACTTATCCACCCATTCTGCAGCCAGGAACTCCTGAGGGGTATAAAGGGCTGCATAGTAAGTAGCGGGGGGCCCGCTATTGGTGCCCCGCTAACGTCGAGCACCCCAGGAAGGACCTGGGGACTAAAGATGCCATGGCAGAGCCTATGCAACATTTTGCTGGACATGTCTCCCCACTGGCAGATCCTACTTCGCGTTGTCAGCCATGCTTGCCTCGCTTCGTCCAACAGGAGGGAGGCGTAAGATATCTCACCCCTCTACCCCGTCCGCATCCCCACTCTGGTGCTCCAGATGCACTATCTCCGCCTCTGCCTTGACTAATTTCCCTCGGCGCTGCCGACGAGCCTCCGTGCACCAGGCTATATCTACCAGTCGAAAGGGTGGGCTTCTACACAGTAATATTTACAAGTTTTGCAACATAGCATTTTCTCAAACTTCCATGGGTGACATGTAGTGGCAGCTTCAAAACATTGAAATTGGTAGGACATACATTCTTCCCTTGAATCAGAGGGGCATCTGTTCAAAAAATGTTGGAGCGTGGAAATGCACAAAATTTGGCAGCACCATGCTCTGACATTTTCAAAATGCAGGAATGTTCTGTAGTTATTACAATACGTTGCACATCTGTATTTTCCCTAGCACTGGCGTTAAAATTAGCAGCCTAGTGCCAACGCAGGCACCCTTGCACTATATACCTGCATTGCAGGGAATGATTGTTAATGTGCAGGAAAGTGTTCCCCAAATCATAATGGCTATTTGTTACTTCTATGTGTGCTGCATTCTGCAGTACACATAGAAGTAGCACATCTTCATTATTTAATGATTGTTTATGTGCAGGAAGTTAATCATGGACTTGAAAATCATTTACCAACAAGCGCAGAGGTAAAGCTGTAACAAAACCAAGGAGTACTGGGGAGGTGGGGGCTGTCCGCCCCAGGCGGCACTATTTTCGGGGCGGCGCTCGGCACTGATGGCCCATGGCAGTGGCCATCATAATTTATTTGCGGACACTGACACAATGTCCCCAAATAAATTATAAAGGCCGCCGACATGTGCCATCAGTGCTGCACGGCCGGTGGCCGCTGCATATGTGGGTCCCAGAGCCATCATCGGTAGCGCGTGAAAGCGCTACCAATGATAGCTCTGGGAATCATTTTTGGCCAGTCCCCCAACCTGCGCTGAAAGCGCTGCAGTGACGTGCACCACCACCACGCGCTCTCGAGTCTGGAGAGTGCAGGGAGATTTGCAGCGGCATAACTTGTTTTAAAGTACCCAAATAAAGTCGCTAAAAGTGTGTTTTAATCACATTAGAGCCTGTGTGTTTTTTGTTCCTGCTGAACACCTGTCATTATTCGTGGATGGGTGGTCTGTGTGTGGTGTATGATTATCGAGGCCGGCTTGATGATGTCAGGGAGGTCACGGCAGCAGAGGGCAGAACGTGTATTCAAGCGATGAGGCACTTTTGACACTGAGTGAGTTTGTTATTTACAATAAAATAAACGCTTTGTGGTGGTAATGAACATGTCCCAAATGACGTGCAGCCGGTTTGATCCAGCTTTATTGAAAAACATTTGCGTTTGTTGGTGTTGCGGGGGGCCTTTGTTACTCCACTGGCTCAGCCAGATTTTAATAATATCGATGACTTCTATTTTGTCTTTTCTCAATTTGCTTAATGGCATGTATTGTATTGTAATTGCATTTATATATCGCATATTTCCCCTGAAGAGGCTTCAAAGCGCTTTTCGGTGAGTAGCACACTACTCTGTAACTTAAACATGATTAGTTGATTTGGTGTAATGAAATATGAAAGTAATTTAAGCGTGGACATGTTAGAATATTATTTGGACTGAAAAAGAATAGAGGGGGATATGATATTTGGAGTTTGTCAAGAGAAAGTCATTGGGCCTCTTTTCATATTTAAAACCTATGTTTTGTTTGAATTAATATTTTTTGTATTTCTACTGTAAACAGCGTGCCAAACGCAGGCAGTTTAGCCTGCTTTGAGGTCACTTAAAACATTGATTTAACTTCTTCTTCTCTTTAAATGTCTTGATCTATAATGCCTGTCAGAGTAGTGCATGTGAGGGGGTTTGGAGGGCAGCTGCTGGAAAACGATTCCTTGCACTGTTGTAGATTTAGGTTTCTCTCTAGTTTTCCAGATCCAAGCTTGAGGAGCTCACTCGGTGCATTTTTTTCCTTTGCATTCTGGAACTTGTAGTGTTGGGTTTATGATGGGATGAACAGGACTGGAAACCCCTGAGGGCAATGAAAACATATGGACGGGATGAGCTACTCAAGCTTGGAAATGAGGAACCTGGGAGGTCTGTGGTTTATCAAAGGAGCCCGTGTTATCTGCTAAACATGCACTAGTTTTTCCCCAAGCACCTACGTCCTTCCATCCAGGCAGCCAAGTCATAGGTCCCAGTCTTTTCCTATCTTCTCCCCTAGTATTCATAAATTTGTCAAACTTCCGTTTAGGTAAGTATCTTGGCCTTTTCCTTCTTGCATATTACTTTCTATAGTGGTGTTGCTACGTCAGCTTATTCTTGGAGGCAGTTTACTGATTCCTGATGCAAGTCCAGTCAATATCCAATTTTCATCAAACGTAAAGGCTCAGGCCTCAGCCAGCGGTAAAAATAATACAAAGCTTAATCAGTAGCTGTGATGAAATACCTTTGTACAAGTCATGAAATAACAGATATAGCAGCAAGTGCCTACTGGTACTAAGGAAACAAAATCAGAGATAAGTCTCCCAAACTCAGGACACTCATTGCTCATACATCAGCTGTAAATATTGTTGAGAAGTGCTGAAAAAGCAGCTTTCCAGTTTTTGAAAATACAGACATTTCACCATGAAATATAAACTTTTACTTTTGGTTTAATAAGATCAATTCTCCTTAACATAGGATTGACATTTTAATGAAAAAAACGTGACTTTGCCTCTCGAAAGACCATATTATTGTTTGTATCCTCTGAGGCGGAAGCCGGAGGACTGTGCCCACAATTTGATTTTAAAAATTGTAATTCTTCTCTTGTGTTAATTTTAAAAACCTTGGTGCTCACCTGCACGGAAGCGCTGACCTGCACGCGCTGACACAGCCCTCCTAGACCACCCCTGACACAGCGACCCCAGCGCTGCTACAGGAAAACGCTCAAGGCGGAAGCCACGCCCACTGCGAGGCCACGCCCACTTCCAACCACTACAAAACGCTGAGAACAAGCGCTTTGCACTATTATTGTTTGTATCCTCTGAGGCGGAAGCCGGAGGACTGTGCCCACAATTTGATTTTAAAAATTGTAATTCTTCTCTTGTGTTGATTTTAAAAACCTTGGTGCTCACCTGCACGGAAGCGCTGACCTGCACGCGCTGACACAACCCTCCTAGACCACCCCTGACACAGCGACCCCAGCGCTCCTACAGGGAAACGCCCAAGGCGGAAGCCACGCCCACTGCGAGGCCACGCCTACTTCCAACCACTACAAAACGCTGAGAACAAGCGCTTTGCACTATTATTGTTTGTATCCTCTGAGGCGGAAGCCGGAGGACTGTGCCCACAATTTGATTTTAAAAATTGTAATTCTTCTCTTGTGTTGATTTTAAAAACCTTGGTGCTCACCTGCACGGAAGCGCTGACCTGCACGCGCTGACACAGCCCTCCTAGACCACCCCTGACACAGCGACCCCAGCGCTGCTACAGGGAAACGCTCAAGGCGGAAGCCACGCCCACTGCGAGGCCACGCCCACTTCCAACCACTACAAAACGCTGAGAACAAGCGCTTTGCACTATTATTGTTTGTATCCTCTGAGGCGGAAGCCGGAGGACTGTGCCCACAATTTGATTTTAAAAATTGTAATTCTTCTCTTGTGTTGATTTTAAAAACCTTGGTGCTCACCTGCACGGAAGCGCTGACCTGCACGCGCTGACACAGCCCTCCTAGACCACCCCTGACACAGCGACCCCAGCGCTGCTACAGGGAAACGCCCAAGGCGGAAGCCACGCCCACTGCGAGGCCACGCCCACTTCCAACCACTACAAATGTGCCGGCCATACCAGCGCAGCGGACAAGCGCAGCGGACGAGCGCAGCGGGAGCGCCTAAGGCAAGCCCGTCTGCGCCCGTCCGCGCACGACCGGGCCCAGGGCCAGAACCCCTGCCGAACACAGCTGACCCAAAGGTAAGCTACTCACCTCGAGAGCTACTAAGTCTCAGACCCCCAGCCTCCTCCTGTGAATATGTCAATGATCTAAATGGACCTTTCACTCGCTGCTCCCTTTGCAAGCCAGTCCAGCTCAAACCTCCTATAAAACCTCACAAGCCCGCCTCCCTCAAACTCGCATCGCTAAACTGTCGCTCGCTCCCTAAACATGCGACACAGATCAACCATCTTATAGAGGATCTGGAGATAGACATCCTCTTCCTCACGGAAACTTGGCTCGCCCCACATTCGCAATCAGACATGGCACTAGCAACCCCACCGGGCTTCCTTATTCAGTCCCACTCCCTACCCCGCCCTTTAGGCAGAGGTGGTGGTGTCGCCATTATTCACCGGGATTATCTTCACTGTAAAACCAGTGATGCGCAGGTCCCCGACTCTGAAAGCCTTCAGTTTACTATTAAGGTAGACCCGACCAACTCACTGACAGGAGTCCTTGTGTACCGCCCCCCCGGCCTTCCAGGCCCTTTCGCTAGTTCCCTCCTGGACACTGTAACAACTCAGGCCCACTCCCTATCAAATTTCATGATAGTAGGTGACCTGAACATTCATCTCGATGACCCTGCAGACCCGGTAGCTACCGACCCGATCTTAGATCTGGCGGCACTTGACATCCGCCTCCTTAACTCCGGAGCCACCCACATCAAGGGTCACCTATTAGACCCGGTGTTTACCAGCTCCCCTTCGATGCAAGCGAAAGAGGCCCTTCCCCTTCCTTGGACAGACCACTTCTTAGTCTCCTTCCAACTACCAGGAACCTTCAGGAAACCTCAAAAACCGCCCACCTACATCAGGGACAGGACCTGGTCCAGACTCCCCATCGAAGAATGGGCCAGGATCCTAAAAATGACCAACCCTGCATACGCTGAAGACCCGGCTATCGCCGACAAAAAATTTAGAGAGTGGATCACCACCTCCCTGGACGCAGTGCTCCCATTTAGAACTAGGGAGGACAAAAACGGTAAACCTGGTTCTGCCCCGTGGTATACCTCGGACCTCCGACTACTTCGCAAAAACTGCAAAAAAGCCGAACGGCTTTGGAGGAGAGACTGGCAGCACGCCAGCAAGGAAGCATACCATAACACAGTCAGACTCTACAAAGAGGCCATCAGGCACGCCAAAGCTTCCCACTACGACACGCGGATAAAAGAATCCTCCAACTCAGCCAGGGAATCCTTCCTAATAGTAAAGGAGCTGCTCAAAGTACCTAACACTCCTTCCTCCATCATCCCCCGGGTCGACCGAAGTAATGAACTAGCCACCTATTTCAACGACCAAATCTCCCGCATCCTGGCTTCCCTCCCACCCCCCGGTCCCCCTAGCCATATGGACAGCCGCTCATCCCCCTGCCAAGCCGAAAGCAGTTTACGCCCCATACTTGCGACATTCCGGCCAGTAACCTGCTTAGAGGTAGAACGAACCTTGACTAAAATGAAAAGCGGATCACCTCTGGACCCGGCACCCATCAGATTCCTCAAAACCGTGGCCTCTGTCATCGTTCCCACGGTCATGGAGCTCATCAACAGCTCGCTTGTCCAGGGATCTGTCCCTGACAGCTGGAAGAGTGCGGTGGTAAAGGCACTTCTAAAAAAACCCCAGCTCGATCCAGCGGACATGTCAAACTACCGACCAATATCACTCCTCCCTGGAATCAGCAAGGTAGCCGAGAAATTGGTCAACGGACAATTATCTCAGTTCTTCGAGACCAACAACGTACTACGGCAATCCCAGACTGGATTCCGCCCGGGTCATGGCACAGACACCGCCCTCCTTGCCGTTATCGAGGAGGCGAGGCGCATACTGGATTCAGGAGGGTCAGTGGCAGTGATCCTCCTGGATCTCAGCGCAGCCTTCGACACAGTCAACCATTGTGTCCTTCTCCATCGACTCGCGGCAGCAGGGCTCACCGGGACGGCACTCAGTTGGATTGAATCCTTCCTCACTGGGCGCACGTTCCAGGTATGGGACGACAATCACCACTCGTCCACCCTCCCCCTCACAAGCGGGGTCCCCCAGGGCTCCTCCCTGAGCCCGACGCTTTTTAATGCATATATGGCCCCCCTTGAAGACGTGGTGACACCATTTAACATAAAAATGGTAAGCTACGCTGATGACACTCAACTGGTCGTCTCCTTATCACAACTAATCGACCACCCAGACAACCTGTCCAACTGCCTCACAGAAATCCACAGCTGGATGAGTGACTCATCATTAAAACTAAATGGGTCAAAGACGGAAGTGATGCTCCTGGGGAAACAATGGACGACCATCCCCCCAGCTCTCTGGCCCGACGTGTTCGGGGAAATCCCCCCCCCCCCCGAAGCGTGAAATCAAGACCCTCGGTGTGTGGCTCGAACCAGAGCTTTCTCTGAAGACGCAAGCAGCCAAAACTTTGGGCACCTGTTTCGGGCTCATGCGCACGACCCGCAAGATTCTCCCCTTACTGCCACCTGCCTCCAGGAAACTGCTTATCCAGGGACTAGTACTATCACGCCTGGACTATAGCAACTTGGTCTACCTGGGAGCCCCTGAGGCCACCCTGACGAAACTGCAGCGGACACAGAACGCTGCAGCACGTCTGCTCACCAACCTTCCCTCCAGAGTGTCCGCCAAACCTGCCCTCAAGGCTCTGCACTGGCTCCCTGTGCGCCAAAGGGTGCTTTTCAAAGCCATGTGCACGACACACAAGCTGATCAACGGATCTGGTCCTGCGATCCTTAGCAGCATGATCACCCCCTACAAAGCACCCAGATCCCTACGATCTGAGAATGAGCACCTGGCCAACATTCCCAGATTCAAAAGGACACGCACAGGAGAACGACGTTTCTCTGTTCAAGCTGCCACTGGATGGAACGCCCTCCCACGTTCCCTTAGACTTGAACCCAACTACCTGGTATTTCGCAAAAAACTGAAGACACACCTATTCCCTAAATAAACTCCCTTAATAAGTGCCTCTCCTCTCTCCCTCTCCCTCATCTGGACTACAATTCCTATAGCGCGGGGATGCCCTTGGGTCACCAGGCGCTTTACAAATCGTTATTAAATTAAATTAAATTAAATTTATATTTTTAGTAGGTAAGCTTTTATCCCCCAAACATCGGATTGCAATCTTCACCAAGCACTCACATGTACTCCTGCCACACTATTATGGTAGCGATGGCTGGAACATAATGGAGATTGCTCGCTGTATGGGAAATAAGGGCCACTATAATGTGATTTTTCAGCACGAATGTAGTCAGGAATACCATCACTAGGGCATCAATGGGTTACTATTATGTCAGGGCTATTCAAACATTTGGCAAAATGCCCAGTGTATGGCACTGAGGGGGCCCTAATTATGCATGCCAAGAGTTTTAGTTACACCTAGTATGTTGCTCTCTGACACAAGATGAGAAGGTAAACCTAACTGTCCTGTAAATTGGAAAAAAGGTGTTTCATTACCCCTTCCTAAGATAACACTAATGGCCGAGCCTGTATTGGGAAAACAATCCGCCCTGCCAAGAACTTCCCTGGTTAGTAGCAATATACCCTCACGACTCCCCTGGTCAGAACACATGCAGAACATAGATATTCATGTACTACAGGTCTTTAATAGATAATAACTCAGTACAGAATGTATGTAGTCAAATAGTAACATCATGGTTAGACTGGCAACTGCAAACATAAATAAACCAACAATACCATACATATGCAGAAGATCTTTAAAACAGAAGCACATTATCACAAAACCTAAGCGTAACAATATAAATTCATAAGCAAACAGAGAAATGTGTTAGTGTTTTGGGTTCATAGGGCATGTGATGCAAACCACTTACTACCTGAATGAGGATAGAATATCTGCAATAAGGCAAAGACAAGTCACTGCTATGCCATGGAAGGCCAAAATATCTTCAATAATGCCTAGGCTAGGGCAAGGATAGGGCAATAATATGTCAGGGATAGTCACAGAATGTCACTAAGAATGTCATCAGTTTGGCATGAATGTTCACTATTTTGCCAGAGGTAGCCAGAATGCTCCATGCAACACCATTACAAGGATGAGCCACTATCTTGCCTAGGATAACCAGAATATTACCAAGAATGCTCACAATTAGGGAATAGCCAATAAGGATAGCCAGAGTGTTGCGAAGAATGCCCACAATATTTCAAGAATTACCCAAAATTATGCAAAGAGAAGCTTGAATGTTGCAAAGAAAATAGAAAGATGGAATACGTCCGAGCTTAGGATAGCCACAATGCCACGAACAATAGCCACAAGATGTCAGCTATGGATAATATTATACCAACAAAACTCCTACCCTCTGACCATATAACTCCCAAGATCTCACACAACCAACCATTCACCCTGCCACCTAAAAGATACACACACCCATTAACATGCATATACTAAAACATCCATAAGTATGCACAAACGTGATCTCTCTCACCCTTCTTATTTACCTTCTTTAGCCTAGAGGCATTGCAGGAAGTATTACAGTCTACCATTAGCTCTGCCTGATGTCTAGTCCTGGAAACAGTGACAGATAGCTTTTGTTTCTCCTTCCCAATTTACTTCCACCTTAGCCAGTCAGCAGATGAGGATGAAATCAGGCATGGTGTTTGCCTGAGCAAGATCTGGAGCTGCACTGCTCTTCTCTTAGGGAAAACTGTGACCCTTTTAATAAACATGCACAGCAAAGTTAGAGGGGGGAGTATGCTTGGAATAAAGATTCCTTTTGAAGGGAGGCATTTGATTCTCCTGAAGCTCTATTTAAGATTATCTAGGAAATTGCCAGACCTAGATCGCTTGTCATAACTTTTAAATATCCAAATAATTGATCAAGGTTAATAATTTTTAAGCAATAGAATTGAACATATCAGATCTACTATCCACAAAGAAATTAATTTGGAGGTCACCTATTGATCCAGTTGGAGCTCAGTGCCATTGCTTCTTTTTCAGAGAAAATTTGCAGGATGAAAGTAGTGCCTAGCTTAGGTCCATGAATTGTATCTTCTGTCATGGAGACCCTTGTCAGGCGAAGATATTTAAAGAAAGGTATTTGCCACTGACCCCCATATGAAGGAGATTTTTACTAACTCTTCTGCAAAGGGCTTTGTTTAGGTCAGATTAAGTGCATTCCTGGATAGCACTTTTGCTAGAAAAGACAGAATTAGATGCATTGGACATCATGAAGTAGAGGCCTATATCAAATATTCCCTGCTGCTTTAGATCCCCATTCTAGGGGATGGGCAATGTAGATTTCGTCTTGAGAGAGGGATATTGCATGATATTCAAACATCATTTATATAAATATTGGACCATAGACATATTTTTTAATGCTGAACGTCACAGCCACTGACAACCACTGTTGGAATGTTGGAGAGGGTCGTGGGGTGTCAGGGGTAGCTCTGAGGTAGTTGGAGTCTTTTCAATCTGATAGGTGCTCAAGAGTAGAGTTGAACCATGATTAGGCTGGTACTACTGAGATGACCTGTGAGTGCCGCACACTCATGCCTATTTCCCCTCCTGTTCAACATGTATCATCAGCTCTTTAACCATCTGAGCGTACATTTTATATAACTATGTTGATAACACTTAGTTGTATTTCAGATGTGTAACTACCCTGAGAATGATAGACTGAAAGAAGCAGAAGTGTCCAGCCAGATTCAGCCACGGATTAGTAGAAACCGACTGAGTCTGGATGCAGACAAAACTGAATTTGTTCTTATTGGAACGTATCACTGACTTACCTACTGATATTTTAAATACAGAAATGTAGGCATTCAGCCTAAGGACAAAGTTATGACTCTGGAAATTGATTTTAATGAGAAGCTTGAAATGAACCCTCAATTCAATCATGTTCTTCAGTCCTCTAACTTTCCCTTGATGCTTTTAGGGAAGTCCCTCTAAGTCATCTTACAGGTTTATAGGGCAACCTTTATTTGGGAGGTCAGTGGAGCTAAATTTTAAAATGTAAATATTCTCATGGCAGAGACCTTCAACTCTATTCGAAGCAAGCTTCAAATACAGCAAAAATTAAGCTGTGAGTGCGGTATGTAAGTTACTCATGCTTTCCCTTGCGTCTTCATGCCTAAGGAACTTCCTACAGGAACTTCATTCCTTACCTGTTTCTATACAGATTCAGTTTAAACCCCTCACCATCACTCAATATTATCTGTCAGCAGTGCTCCTGACTACCTGAGACAGTGCTTTTAATGAAACCTTCCAAAAGTCAGCAAATTAACATCTTTCTGTGCCTCTACAGCACCTGAGGGAGAAAACAGGGGGGAATATTTTCCTGTTATTTATAGATTGTTATGGAACTCCTGTCCCCAGCAAATGCACCAGATCCAACAGCTTCTCTAATTTTTGAGGAAGATGAAGACTTCTTTACAACTAACTTGCTTGGATAGCGCCAAGATGTTGGGGTTAATGGTACTTAAGAGATGTTAATTTGACTCGATATAACACTGCATGTAGAAGTGCTTCAACTCAACCTCCTACACGCAGCACATACATGCAAGGGATTTCCATCTCACAGCTTTCATACAGACTTGCTGATTTATAGTTCAGAAGAAGTGGATTCAGCTCACCACACCCTAATGGCCAGAAACCGTTGATGAGGTGTTTAGCACGCTTTTCTTGTAAATCCCGAACTTGCACTTGTTCCAATAAGTTGGTGAACATGAAGAAAGCATCAAGTCTATATACATTTCCTCCAGACTTTCTGATTTTAATTTTGGTCATTCACAGCAAGCTTCCTCAAAAAACACATTCTCAACGTGCAAATCAATAAAATGCCATTCTCCATTAAAGAAATTCCACCAAAAACATTGTCAGCAAACTTATAGTTAGCTTAGCAGCTGGAATGTCTGAATGTTTGAAAAAAGAAAGGCAAGGAGGGTCTAAAGGGGTCAGTTTACAGACCCTGACATCTCAAAACCCCAACTCAAATGTAATAGCAAAAGAAGAGATGTCCGGTCAAATAAATGTGTGTGCTGTACTAGAAGCTAAAGACAAGGTGGGATCATATAGCAACCAAAAGAAATGACACAGGGCTGAGAAACTCCCATCAGCCCACCCTTATGGCGGAATATCATCATGTGGGATACAGATAGTAAATCCAAACCTCGCTCAACCCATCAATCGATGGTGCAGAGATGGATTTCTGAGGTGGAACTCTAGCCACAGTGTTATTCAAATGATGCTGATGATGTGCAGTGCTGTGAGGATGTGTGTGAAATGTTAAAATTGGCTACTAGGGCAAAAAGTAAAGTTTAATAAGGATTGTCCTAGTGTCAAAATTAAAATAACGCCTAATACTCTGAAAGTGTAACTATGTTCTGGCGCTGTACAGTGAGGTCAGCATGTTTCAGCCGAGCGGAAAAAACTGTCCAGCTTTCTTCAGGACCCAGAGTGGATAACTACTGCAAAAGGTGCAAGTGGGAAAAATATGAAAAATATTGCTGTGCAACAAATGTTCAATTACTCCTACCAGGAACTTGGGTCCCCAATGTAATCTGGTGGGATTGAATTAGTTGTCCTTTCCTAAAAGG
Organism: Lissotriton vulgaris; assembly: GCF_964263255.1. Lineage (NCBI taxonomy): Eukaryota > Metazoa > Chordata > Amphibia > Caudata > Salamandridae > Lissotriton > Lissotriton vulgaris. The sequence goes on from NC_141691.1 coordinate 1,735,493,023, forward strand.
AAAACAGTGCACAAAGTATATAATAAGGTTGTATACATATATCCCAAAATGACATAAAGAGACAGTACAGACACACAAAAAACGAAGGGAAACATCTCTTCATTAAACAGAAGGCTGTAGTCCTTTTGTATGTCAAATTCTATTTGATTAATAATTTTGTTTGATATCTTACTCACCCAGCATTATGTGGGAAATAACCTCACCTCGCCCGGCAACAGCTCGGGAAAATGAGGCCCCGCTCTGTTATGGAAAAATGAAAAATGAGGGCACAGTCAATGTCTTATTTGTTGTGTCCAGCTAGATTGCTATATAATTTTTACTTTAAAAAGAACCCAGTTGTTACTTAAAGACATTCCATCTATGAACAAAAACGCTGAAACTTCGCAGTAAGATTGCAAGTGGCATGAGATGGTCTACCTTTTTAACAATCAACAGATTACTTATGGCAAAAGGCATATAAGTGAAACAGAGTAGGGATAAGTTATAGATGGAGAGAATCCCCAGGTCTCTGTGTTTCTTAAAATAAGTAGAGGATTGTTCAAAGAGTAGCTGGCTAGAAAGCTCGGAGCTCTCTTGGTGTAGATCAATATCCTCGAAGAAAAACCGGGACCTACCTAACCGTCGGTACCCCTCTCTGGCATCCGAGAGGAAGTGGAGGTACCGTAGGGTGCGTCATCCAAAAGGGAACCAAACCCTGAGATAATAGGGCGTCCCGGTGGTGGTGTAGTGGCTTTATGTATCTTTGGTAGGCAGTAGAAGCCAGGTGTGACCGGATTGGATGTCACTAAAAATCTGGCTTCTTGAGGTGTTATCCAATCACCGGGACGCCCTATTATCTCAGGGATTGATTCCCTTTTGCCGCTCGCACACAGAGGTGTTTCCTGAATTCTTCCCTGTTGGACACTCGTTATTGGAGTACCTGAACTTTCTGCAAATTGCCCACTGCCGCCGAGGAAGGAGAGAAGAACAGCGAGGCCGCAGAGGAGGTGAGAGGCGCGGCCCCGGGACTGCGAGGGACAGCGTTATTGACATCAGCTGTCTCCTCTTCCCGAGGGTGCCGCGCCCCCTCCCAGTGCCCGCCTCCAGGCGCTTCAAAACCTCTCGCGGCCCCCGCTTCGCGGGAGCCGCTCGCACACAGAGGTGTTTCCTGAATTCTTCCCTGTTGGACACTCGTTATTGGAGTACCTGAACTTTCTGCAAATTGCCCACTGCCGCCGAGGAAGGAGAGAAGAACAGCGAGGCCGCAGAGGAGGTGAGAGGCGCGGCCCCGGGACTGCGAGGGACAGCGTTATTGACATCAGCTGTCTCCTCTTCCCGAGGGTGCCGCGCCCCCTCCCAGTGCCCGCCTCCAGGCGCTTCAAAACCTCTCGCGGCCCCCGCTTCGCGGGTGCCGCTCGCACACAGAGGTGTTTCCTGAATTCTTCCCTGTTGGACACTCGTTATTGGAGTACCTGAACTTTCTGCAAATTGCCCACTGCCGCCGAGGAAGGAGAGAAGAACAGCGAGGCCGCAGAGGAGGTGAGAGGCGCGGCCCCGGGACTGCGAGGGACAGCGTTATTGACATCAGCTGTCTCCTCTTCCCGAGGGTGCCGCGCCCCCTCCCAGTGCCCGCCTCCAGGCGCTTCAAAACCTCTCGCGGCCCCCGCTTCGCGGGGGCCGCTCGCACACAGAGGTGTTTCCTGAATTCTTCCCTGTTGGACACTCGTTATTGGAGTACCTGAACTTTCTGCAAATTGCCCACTGCCGCCGAGGAAGGAGAGAAGAACAGCGAGGCCGCAGAGGAGGTGAGAGGCGCGGCCCCGGGACTGCGAGGGACAGCGTTATTGACATCAGCTGTCTCCTCTTCCCGAGGGTGCCGCGCCCCCTCCCAGTGCCCCGCCCCCTCCTCATAGACTCAATACCAAGGGCTACAACGCGCATCGCGGGACGCGCGCGGGACGCAGCCCGGGGCGAAGCCCGGGCCAAGGGCGGGCCCGTTTCAGCCCGTTCCAGACAGATCCAGGCAGGGCAGGGCCCCCCCCCTTTCGATCCGGTACGTTCCCGCTTGACGATCATCTCTTCAGTTACAGGTACTCTTTGGCTCAGTGAGTGATTGTGATTCCTTTGGTCCACTGCCTTTGTGCCTGCCTATCCGCACTATGTCAGTAACAAGGGGATCCAGAAGTAAGACTGCACTTAGAACCGCTCAGTTCATAGGTCCTATTGACAAATTTATTTCCACCACCACTGAAGCTATCAATTTAAACATCTCCCTTTTGGAGCGCAGGGTTTCCCAGGACCTTGCGTTTGCTAGGAGATCCTCCCTGGGTCTCATAGCTACAGCCGTAACCCCAGCCCCAGTAGTAACATCCATTCCCAGCCTCTCTCAACCTGCAAATGTTACAGCACAATTACATTCCATTCCGAATGCCGTAGATTTATCGGCCACCAACTTGTCATTAGGTCTGGATTCTATTGAGAACCTTGAGATCACCCCGGATCTAGAGCGGATTGTAGTTGACGACCAGACTCAAGGTACTCATTCCGTGGGGGTGAGAGAAGGCGCCATTCCCAAGCAGTCAATACCTACAAATAAAGGGAACAAGGCCAATCAACATCCGAAAAATAAGAAAAAGAAAGGGACTACTACAGCACCAGCCATGAATATGCCTACCGGCACAAACTCTGCATTATCTGTCTCGCTTAATTCATATAGCACTTCTAATGGTATTGTCCAGGGGGGTGCACCTGGACCGTCTGATTTTGATAATACCCAGTTGTTTGAAAGACTCAGGGACTTGTTTAAACAACAACTCCTGCCCCTGGAACGGAGTATCATGGCCATTGAGAAACAGCTTGCTATACTTATTGATAAATCTTCCAACCACCCAAGGGCAGGAGCAGCTAAATCGGGGGCGGTTACACCTGTGGTTTCAGCTGTGGTGTCCTGTACGGGGGTCCCCTCAGCTAAGACTAACATAGATAAACCATCTGCTAATACAGTTATGTTTAGTACCAAATCTATAATAAAGGATCCTACCATTTTAACACTGTCTAATTCTAACACCTGTACTAACTGCACCAAATGTAAGCCGAAAGACAAACCAACACCCCAGACACCGTCATCTAGTCAGCAAACTCTTGCTGCCCAGACCCCACAGGGTACTTCCAATGAAGCTAATCGTGCCCCTACTAATGAGCCTTTACAGGAATCTACCAGCAACAAAAAGGCCCCCAAAGCTAATTCACATGCAGACAAAAAGAGGCCTAGACCTAAACGCCCTTTTCAATTGGCCCCAGAGGTATCTCCATTTACGGCAATTTTAACAGGAGTACCGGAACTTCCAGAGGGAACTGACGAACCCCACTGGTCCCTCCGGAATAAAATTTTGCAATGGCTTTGCATCCATAGGCCTCTGAAGCCCCCATTCACCTGCAGAATATCCTCGGTACGAAGGGTTTCTTGGGTGGGTAAGATCCCCAAGAGTATTCAAGGGGATTGTGTCATCATCACATGTGAGGATGCCGCTACTGTGAATCACATATGTTCATGGCCTGACTTAGAGAAGAAGGGAGGAATCGATACCCATCGACTCTCCTTTTTTTATCCTCCTACTTCTAATTACCACTACCCAATTCCACCGCCAAATTGGCCTTTGAACCAAGAACATCAATGGGACTATGGCGACCCATGGCACACTCAACAGTTTAGAGGTAGGGATTGGGTACCTCGTCCTTGGTATCCCAATAACAACCGTTTTGCAGATGGCGGGTGGCAGGGCATCCAAACCACAAATAGATTTGACTGCCTGGAGATGGTTGATTGACTTTTTGTTCCATCTTTACCGACTCCGACTATCTACAGGCGGTCGGTATCCGATGTGGTTGTGCAATCTGACCCCGTCAGCCCTAAATCTGCCCCCATAGTCGCCCCTGTGTTTTCTAGTGGTCACATGGTTTTACATAAGCCTACAGCATCCGAAAGTTCTTCCATCCATTCACCCCCTTTTTGTCCCCACCCTTTCAACACCCAATCCCCCGCTTGTCAGGTAGTAACAGGACTCTTGAAGATACCAGCTCATGTAACTAAGCCTGGTGACCTTACTTTGTTATCATGGAATATTGCTGGTATCGCAGGGAAACTAAATACCCCTTTTTGGTCCAGATTCATAGGAGAAGGGTTTGATATAGTCCTCCTCCAGGAGACCTGGAGTCAGGAAGATATCAACGTAGAAGGTTATTCCTCCTATTGCCTTAATGCCACTAAATCCAATTCTGGCAGGGCAAAGGGGGGTCTTTTGATTCTCCTTTCTAACAGATTGGAATCCTACAAAGTTAGAAGTAGTTCAAATGTGGGAGCCCACAGCCAGGTATTAAGGATTGCATGTGCTAAGGGTAAGGACCTGGTTCTTGTTAACTTTTATAACAACATCTTTGATGCCTCCAGAGGGAACATCTTGTACCCCTTGGAAAAAGAAATTGCTAAGGCTATAGGCATTTCTAATAAGCAGCTAGACATCTTATGGGCTGGTGACTTTAATTTGCAGCCATGCCAGCTATCCAAGGGTAACCCCTGTGGTTTTGGTGTGGAGCCGGATAATTTCAATGGGGGTATAGGAAGGAGTGAGGATTCTCCCCACTTCCCGCACTGCCATTACGGCTCCACCTTAAATAACCTGCTACTAAAACTAGATTTATCCCTATTAAATTGCAACAAAAATAAGCAGAACGCCAGTTGCCCCACTTTTACAGGGAGGGAAGCTGGGACTTTTATCGATCACATCCTGTTCTCAAGTCATGGGGACTATTTAAGTTTGTATGTGAGAGAGGAAGGTCTTAGCGATCATAACAGTATCTGCGTTACCCTTCCTCTAAGGGGTGTCACACAAAGAACTGGGGAAACCTGTACCACCGATATAGTGTCCCAACGGCCCAATGGTCCGAGAATATGTGGACCGGGGTCAACTCTGTGGCTAAACAAAGGGAGGTAGTAGTTAGCTGTGAAATTGAGCTCAGCTATTGCCTTAATGATGTTGTTAACCACGACCTTCTGATATCCCAATTTATTAACATTAATACCATCATTGAGGGTATTTTTACTAAAAAACCCTCAGCTAATAAAACGACAAAATTGGGATGGTTTGATAAGCCTTGTATTGTAACCTTACGGGAACTAAAACGAGTTTTAGGGCTCAAACCCCGTGATGGCATTAGCATCAAAGAAGCAAGGGTTAATTGCAAACTGGCTATCTCAAACAGGAAAAAGGTATTACAGAGAGAAGCTTGGGATAAATTGAATGAAGCTGTTGAGACAAAAAATAGTAAACTCTACTGGGAAATAGTCAACAGTCCATTCTTAAATTCGGAAGGCGTCCCAGAAATTACTTCTTATGTTGCTTGCGAGGACTGGGTCTCTCACTTTACCAATATTTTTAACCCAGAAAAGGTATCACTGACCCTACCTCTTGTTGATTTGCCAATGTGGGCACCTATACCTCTGGAAATTACGCTGCAAGAGGGACTAGAAGGCCTTGCTAATAGCAAGGGGGGGAAGGCTCCGGGACCTGATGGGGTGCCCATGGATCTATTAAAAACAGAACCTAACCTGTGGGCTCCCATTTTGGTTAGAACTTTCAATTGCGCAGCAGAAGGTAATTTCCCTCCCTCTTGGGGTCAATCGGTTATTGTCCCCTTACATAAAAAAGGCAGCAAATCTGAGGCCTCAAACTATCGGCCAATTTCTCTATTGGATGCCTCAGTGAAGGTTATGAGCAGAATTCTGCTCAATCGATTAGAAACTTGGGCAGAAGATATGAGCATTTTAACTAAAGTGCAATACGGCTTCAGGAAGGGGATGGGTACCTTGGAGCAATGCGTGAACTTGGATCTTTTAATTAATAAGTACACTGTGGCTAAAAAGGGTAATTTATTTTTATGTTTTGCTGATCTGAGCAGCGCATTTGATTTAGTTGATCATGGCATTTTATGGCAGGTTTTACTGGAGTTAGGGGCGCCGAAAGAAATAGTACATTTCCTGGCTAGGCTTTACCAGAAACTTTCTTGTAAAGTCCGATATGGTAGCCATGGCGAATGCACTCCATTTTTTAAGGTATCTAGGGGCATCCGCCAAGGATGCGTACTAGCTCCTCTTTTATTTTCTCTTTTCATTAACTGTGTAGATCGCACCTTGGCCACCATATCAGCAGATGCCCCGCAGATTGGAGGCAATTCTGTCTCAATCTTACTTTATGCGGATGACGCGGTACTTTTATCACGTACTCAGATAGGCTTACAACGCCTTATTGATGGTTTTATGTTGTTTATACAAAAAAGGAGACTATGTGTAAACAAATCTAAGACCTATGTTATGTTGTGCGGCGAGTCAGTCAATAAACTAAAGTCCAATTTCTATCTAGACAGCAACAAAATGTTACAAGTTAAAACATTCTGTTACTTAGGAATCACCTATGCCAGTGATGGATCCTGGAAATCAGAGCTTGAAAATGCTAGGTTGAAAATGACTCGATGTACCAGTAGTGTTTTTCGCTTCTCTTCTAAGCTCGGTTCGAGAAGTATTCGTGACATGATTAACATCTACAATATTCGTTGTGTTCCCTCGGCATTGTATGGGGCTGGAGTGTGGGGCCACACAGATGGCACCCTCCTCCAAAAAGAGGAGAACAAGTTCTTAAGAAAAGTGCTATGTGTTCCCCACTCCGCCTCCATTCAATTAATTCATGACGAGGTTGGGGTCGAGTTTATCTCGGACTTAGCAGCCGTTCGTCCACTCTTATTGTGGCGTTCTATTTGGGCTAAGCCCGAAACTCGATTCACTCAAGAAATTATTCTTGATTGTATAGGCCTGGACTTTTCTTCACGTATTCTTTGGCTGAAATACATTAATTTTTGGTTTAAAACTCTGTTTGATATTGACGTTCTTACTGACCCCGAACTCGCGGTAGAAATACCCAAAAAAGAGATTAAACAAACTTTCTTGATGTATAAAAAGAAAGGGCGAGATGAGGCATTTGGCAAGTTAACTACCGTAAAGTTCTATAGAGAACTAAACTTGCCATCGGGGTTTCAAGCATATCTCCTACATGTCAGCCGCCCATCTCATCAATATGTTTTAACTCGCGTCAGGTTGGGCATTGCACACCATCTTGTTGCTTTCCCAGTACAGAAACAGAAATCTGACACCCCCTGCCCTTGTGACAATGTTTCACGCCAGAGTTGCTGCCATTTCCTACTTTTTTGTAAATTTTATCATTTTATAAGACTAAGGTACTTGAAACCTATATTTATTAAATACAATATACGGTCTTTTAAGAATGCCCTTGTGTTAGTATCAGTTTTAGAAAACGTGGACATATGTTTTTTTGTTGCAACCTACATTTTGAAATGTACAGCTGCCAGGAAAAGTATTGTGTTGCCATGATTTTTATATTCCTGTCTGAACTTTTCAAAACGTACAGCTGCCAGGGTGAGCACTTTTTTTTTTTTTTTTTTTTTTGGTAGTGTTCAATATATCTTTAACCCTGTCTGTACATGTTTTTCTTTTCTTGTATTAACAAATTTTAAAATGAAATTTTAATGTCCTATGATTAGGCGGGGGTTTGTTGCTCAACGTACAGCTGCCAGGATTAATCTTTTGTGCTAATTTATCTACTCCTGTCTGTACGATTTTAACTGTCAACTTCTATTCCTTTTGCCACTTTTATGTGTCTTTCTTAATTATGATCCAATATAAACGCGTGCTAGTATGTGTCCTATTTTTACATGAATTTTCTCGGATTCCTGTATAAATTTTGTATTTTCTAAATTTTTAATGTAATGGATTGATTTCATGTTTTGCTTGTATGATTTGTTTACAAATCGAATAAAAGCTTTGAAACTGAACTGATTCCCTTTTGGAACCACTTTCCACATTTTTGGACTTTTTCCTCAGACCCCTTGTAAAAGAGATGCCTACCTACTTACAGGATACAGCAGATGTTCTCAGACTCCTCCCTGACATAGAGTTTAACATCGAGACTGACCTGTTGGTCAGTTTCGACGTAGAATCCCTTTATACCTGCATTCCGCAGGAAGAGACCCTTAAGACAATTGGACATCTCCTCTCCTTGCGTGACTTAGACAGCATTACCCCTGTCAACTTCATTATGGAATGTGCTAGATTAGCAATGACGCAAAACTTCTTCAAATTTGAGGATCAGTTTTTTCTTCAAATCTCCGGTACATCTATGGGGAATATTTTGCCCCTAGCCTCGCCAACCTGTATGTCCATCAATTTGAACAGGACCATGTTCTCAACCATAGCAACCCTTATTTCCATCAAGTGGTGCTATGGAAGAGATACATAGATGATATGCTGTTGGTTTGGCGAGGCTCCCCCTCAGAGATTCAATCATGCCATAAATGGCTCAATGAACGAAACCAATATCTAAGGTTCACTGTTGAATTCAGCCGTGAGCATCTCCCCTTCCTGGATATCCTAATCTTTCCAGAAGAAGGCAGACTACAATGTGAACTTTACACCAAACCAATGGCAAGAAACTCTTTACTTGTGTTTAATAGTCATCATCCACGAGCGTTACATGAGAACCTTCCCGTTGGTCAGTTCCTTCGGCTCAGAAGAAACTGTTCCTCTACAGAACTGTTTGACAAACACGCAAAAACCCTTTCTCTGCAACTACAGGAACGGCAATACCCTAAACACCTGGTCAAGAAAGCGTGGAAACGCGCATCCAATAACAACTGGGAGGCTCTTCTGGACAGGCGGCATGAGAAACCTCCGCTGGATAGACTCACATTTGTCAGTACATTTAGTGTGCTCTCCAATAAAATCCAAAAAACAGTACGGAGACATTGGGGAATCTTGAATGTAGCGGACACTAATGTACCATTTCCCCTATTCTCCTTCAAGAGAGCACCCAGTCTAAGTGATAGCCTGGTCCATACAAGACCAAGAGCACAAATCATGGACAGTACCACCACACTTTGGAATCTGCCACCAGTCCAGGGCCACTATCCTTGTGGCTCTGGTAGTGTCTGTCCACAAACGAACAAAACAGACAGAGTGGATCTAGGAATGGGAAAACCTTGGCTTCTCAAAAAACATACAAATTGTAACTCAGAGAGAGTTATCTACATGATAACCTGCCCCTGATCACTCAGATATATTGGACATACCACCCGCAAAATTAAACTGAGGATTAGTGAACATAAAAGCACTATCCGATGCCATAAGCAATCCACATGGTTGACCAATCACTTTTTGTCCCTCAAACATACGGCAGAAGATATGAGGCGGGTGATCCTTGAACACCCGTTTATCCCACCACATATCAGTGACGTGTCTAGATTCCTGTTTGTTAAGGAGCAGAAATGGATTTTTAAGCTGAGGAGTGACAGTAAAGGCCTGAATGATGACATACCGCGGATATCAATATAGTCACATTCCACCTACAGGTTTGCCTCAATACCACACCACAAACATTCTAGGGTCATGTAATTAGACCTTTCCCCTTGGTATGATGGCATCTGCTAGCCCTTTTTAAATACTCATGTATCTGAATTACATAGTTAAATATCAGCGCTCAAGTCATGCCCAGACATCAGATCTTTTTATAATCTCACATCAAAGGGCTTTCTATTGATTTTCTCATCGGCCCCTTGATGTATGATCAACTATCTGTACCACTATTACTTCTAGAAAAATTAAAAAGTGTAGTTTTTTCAAGTCCCTATATTTGACAGTACTATATCTAATATACTGGGCAGGCATAAGGCTTTGTGCTTTCGCTATCGGACTTTGCTACAGCGCATGCTCGAGGAGAACAGTGGCCCGTTTTCCACGCGACTGCAACAAGAGCTGGGCGGTAATCATTTGCCAGCAATTGACAACCTAATTGGAGCTATCTTTCAATTAGGCGCGCTATAAAGAGCGCGATGACGCGCCCTGCGGTACCTCCACTTCCTTTCGGACGCCAGAGAGGGGTACCGACAGTTAGGGAGGTCCCGGTTTTTCTTCGAGGATATTGATCTACACTAAGAGAGCTCCGAGCTTTCTAGCCAGCTACTCTTTGAACAATCCTCCCCTTATTTTAAGAAACACAGAGACCTTGGGATTCTCACCATCTTTAACTTATCCCTACTCTGTTTCACTTATATGCCTTTTGCCATAAGTGAACTGTTGATTGTTAAAGAGGTAGACCATCTCATGCTACTTGCAATCTTACTGCAAAGTTTCAGTCTTTTTGTTCATAGAGGGAATGTCTTTAAGTAACAACTGGGTTCTTTTTAAAGTAAAAATGATATAGCAATCTAGCTGGACACAACAAATAAGACATTGCCTGTGCCCTCATTTTTCATTTTTACATAACAGAGCGGGCCTCATTTTCCCGAGCGGTTGCCAGGCGAGGTGAGGTTATTTCCCACATAATGCTGGGTGAGTAAGATATCAAACAAAATTATTAATCAAATAGAATTTGACATACAGAAGGACTACAGCCTTCTGTTTAACGAAGAGACATTTCTCTTCGGTTTTTGTGTGTTGTCTGTTCTGTCTCTTTATGTCATTTTGGGATATATGTATACAACCTTATTATATACTTTGTGCACTGTTTTCCTTTTTTCTTTTAGGAAAGGACAACTAATTCAATCCCACCAGATTACATTGGGGACCCAAGTTCCTGGTAGGAGTAATTTTTTTTTTTTTTTCTTCATATATGCCACCAGAATATATATGCTCTAGATGGGTCTCACTGTTGCCTCTTATACTGTTGTTTTTCGAGTCCGCCATGGAAAACAGTATCATAGCAGACAGAGAATTCCCAGAGGTAGGCTGCTTTCCTTATCCTACTCCTCCAGGCCTATTTTAGGCACCCTAGGCCTGGTGGAGGATAGGACCGACACAACCTCTGGCATAATCACAGGACTGCTCACCTATTTATCCAGACCATCAGTTTAGACCAGACATTCTCAGTGTTCTCGCTGCGGCCAACCTGATCCATTTTACACACTTCCATTAAATACTTCAGACATACTGCAAATCTAGGAGGAGACGCTGACTTCCACTCCATGCAGATTTGTCTCCTTGCAATAACTATTATGTAAAAAATGAATTGAGTATCCAAACTCTTGATATTATAGTCTTTCAGTAGACCAAAGAAGACTAATCTGCGAGAACACGTAATAGTTATTGAAAGTACATCCCCAAAAAAATCCATTATCGCTTTCCAGTAGTTTTGAATGACTGGACATTCCAAAAAAATGTGGATATCATCAGCGGCATTATGATTACAACGGGGACAATAATGGTTGTTTCGTGTTATCTTATGCAGTTTGGCCGGAGTCCAATAGACTCTATGAGCCGTAAACAGGTGGTTGCGCCTTAAATTAGCAGGTTTAATTAGCCTCTGTGAAAGAGAAAAGGAATCTAACCATGCCTTACTGACTTCTTCAGGGGGCTCAGCTATACAATTTCCCCATAACTTTATTATCTGCAAGTACAGTTTACTCTCCTCTTCTTTGATCATTAAATTGTAACAAAATGATAGCTCTTTTACCCATTTCCCCCTTCTGCCGATTGCATCAAGAATATCTGTATCTTCCTCCCTTTGCATATTTTGACTGGACCACCAGGCGGACAACTGGTAGTATTTAAACCTAGTCAACTGTCCATCTGTAAGCTGTACCAATGTGTTCCAACTCACTAGGCCCGAATCTGCCCAGAGATCCCCCCATTTTTTAAACCCAGCTGTTTTCAGGGGTTGTGATTGTTGATCCTGGAGGCATTGAGGTGTACCAGGAGAGTCCCATATTGGGGAGTGTGTGTGGTAATAGGGAATATTAAATGTCTTCCTCATGAACCCCCAATTTTTTAATGCAGTCTGTAAAATTTTAAGGCGAATTAAAAAAAATAATTCTGGTCTCCAAACGTGAAAATGAAGTAATCATGGTCATAAGGTGAATCAGTTAACAAGGCTTGAAACAGGCGGCCCTGTGATGATGCGTCCAGCTTATTTGCAAGAAGCCTAAAGTTTTTAAAATGAAATGCATGACAGTATGACAAAAGGTCAGGGAGGGCAAGCCCTCCTGTTTTTAAACCCCTCCTCAATTTCTTCCATGCGATTCTTGTTGACTTGCAGGCCCATATAAAGGATCCAATTTTACCCTGTAGAATGTTAATGTCTTTCAGTGAGAATGATAAGGGGATGCAGTTAAATAAAAAGGTCAATTAGGAAGAATTGTCATTCTAATAAGGTTGACCCGACCATAGATGTTTAAAGGCAAGTTCCCCCATCTTGTTAAAGTTTTATTAATATCTTTAACCACCTTTTGCCAACTGAGTGAAGTGATATCTTTTAAAGATTGAGTTAAGTAAATTCCCAGGTACCTCATATTCTGTTTTGCACCTACTATGTGTGTGTTGTTATTCCACCCCATGATCTCTGTTTTATCCTTATTAAGCTGGTACCCGGACAGTTTCCCAAATTCTTCCGATAGAAAAAATAACCTTGGAATTGCTGCCGAGTGATCAGAGGTATATAAAAGAAGATCGTCTGCGTACAACGCCACCTTCAAAGGCAGATTTCCAAGCTGAAATGGTTGAATGATATTGTCCTCTCTAATCCCACAAACAAAGGGCTCCATGTAAACATCAAACAAAAGGGGGGACAGAGGACAACCTTGCCTGGTACCTCGAGATATATCAAACCACTCAGATAAAATTCCGTTGACTAAGACCTTAGCCTTTGGGCAATGATATAAGGATCTGACCGCCTCTATAAAAATTTGGGGGAACCCGAAAGCCGCCATTGTGGCCCATAGATACTTCCAATTGACCTGATCGAAGGCCTTAGCTGCATCTATGGCTACCAGCGCCAGTGGGAGATTTTTAGCGTTAGCATAATCTATGGCCCTATTGCTTGAAACGTTAGTTCATTTAACTGTCTCCCTGGGATAAAGCCTCTCTGGTCAGGGTGGATTATAGATTTTATGACCTTTGATAATCTAGTGGCTAAAATACCTGAGTAGATCTTCATATCCGAGTTCAGTAATGAAATAGGTCTATAGGACTCTATTCTTTTCAAGTCTTTATTTGGCTTGGGTATAAGCGTAATGATGGCTTCTCCCCATGAGGAAGGTATAGAATAGCCTTGGATCAATAAAAGATTGAAGAGTTCCCTTAATGGAGTTATTAATTGATCTTTATTGTCCGAATAGATCTCCACTGGCAACCCATCAGAACCCGCAACTTTCCCCCTTTTCATTTTCTTCAATTGACCTAAAATTTCCCCTTCTGTTATCTCACTTTCCAAGTATGCTTTTTCTGATTCGGACATTTACGGCAGATGTTTTATACTCAGCCAGGATTCTAAATCCACCCCCGTGGGATCTTTATCTTCCGTGTAGAGACTCCTCATAAAGGACCTATCTTCTTCTCTTATCTCTGCGTCTGTTTCTATCAAATCTCCTGACTGTCTATATACCAGGGCTTTGATGTTATTTCTCGTTCTCTCTTCTCTAGCTTTCCAGGCAAGGAGAGCTCCACACTTCTCTCCATACTCAAAATTTTTTAATCTGCTGGACTCCCATTTTTCTTTAAGAATTCTTTCATCCGAAATTTTTAACTGGAGCTGCAAGTCAACAAGTTCCTTCTCTAACAAATGTACTTCTCTGGAGTTTGTTAGAATTGCATTTTGTAATTCGAGATCCTTTCTAGTTATTGCTGCCAAGTCTTCCTTTCTTTTTATTTTTATACTTTTTCTCTTATAGTACATTAAAGAACTTAAAACACCCCTCAAGTAAGCCTTATAAGTTTCCCATACTATCTGGGAGGAGGAGGATCCTGAATTTATTAAAAAGAATTCTGATGTTTTGTCTTTAACTTCTACTTTTATCTGATTATCTAATAGAAATGATCTCTCCAGTGTCCACCTTGGTTTTGGTGAAGTTATATTCAGTTTAATTACCAATTCTAAAACAGCGTGGTCCGATAGTCCTGAGGGCGTGAAGGAGAGATAGCTAATGTCTTTGAGAAGGTGTTGGTCAACTAAGAAGTGGTCTATTCTGGAGTAATTTTTATATTTTTTACTATAAAAAGTGAAACCTGGTTGAGATCTGTACTTTTTTCTCCAGACATCTACAAGAGTAAAGTCTTTCATTAAGAAATCCAGGATGGCAAGTGATTTTAAGGGAGCATGGTATTTAGCCCTAGAAGTTCTATCTAATTTTTGGTCGAAGACCAGATTAAAATCCCCACCTAGGATTAGAGGACCAGTTGTCGTAAATAAAGCTAGTTCTAATTTGGAGAGCGGAACCGGATTGTCCTCGTTAGGACCATAGTACACTGCGATTGTATATGGGGTAGTTTGAATGTATACTTGTGCGACTAGCCACCTACCCGATTGATCCGTCTCAAAGCTTCTAAAGCTTATCCCACTGTTTGCTCGAATTATAATAGAAACTCCCCTAGTAACACCTAATTGCCTGGAACTGATTATATCTTGAACCCACCTACACTTTTTAAAAAGTGAATCACATACTGCTGCCTCCAAATGTGTTTCTTGTAGCATTATAATTTGGGCATCCGAATTTCTTAAGAATTCACAAATTCTATTCTGTTTTATTTTTTCCCCTATACCATTGATATTCCATGACAGAACCTTAAGCTTATATGGATTAATCATAATTCTAATGTACGCTCGTACCCATCCATTCCTTTATACGTCAAACATTTATTTATATATGAGGATTTTTTTTATTTTTTCCCCTGACTCCCCCCACCCATTGAACCCCTCCCCCCTGAGGAACCCCCCCATCATACCTGGCGATGACTTCGCCTTTCGGAGCAACCGAGTGGTGCCCTTGACCAGTTTACTGTATTCGAGCGAGACAAATTAAATTACAAATAGATCTTCATGTCCCCCATTTATCATACAGCCTACTTATACAATCATTTGCTTTTTCAGATTCTCCCCCCACCATTCCCCTTTTCTTTTTTTTTTTTAATGTATTTCCTTCCTTCCTTTTTTTTTATTTTTTTTTTTATTTTATTTATTTCCTTCCTTTTATTATTTTCTTCCTTGAAGTACTCAGCTTATCTATCCAGTCCTATTCCTCCTGCTCACTTCTTATTCGGTCTAAAAAATTGTCGACCTCTTCTGGCTGTGTGAAGCTATATGTCTTATTTTTCCACATAATCCTGAGCATGGCTGGAAATCTCATCTGGACATGTGCTCCCAATGACCTTAAGTCCGGCATTCTAGTGCCCAGCTCCCATTGTCTTTGCGCAGTTCTTGCACCAATGTCAGACCTGATAAGGTAGGGGCTGGACTTATAACGTAGATCTGTTTTCGTAAGGGATCGCCCTAGGATAAGCTCTTTAACGCTGTATGTCTGAAAGTTTATAAGTATTTTCCTAGGAGTTTTCCTGTCAGTACGCCTCTTGTAGGGGTCTCTATGTACCCTCTGGATTTCTTCCTCCAAATTTATATCCGGACGATCATTTAAAACACCGTCCCTCAAGAGTTTACAGACAAATCCCTTTAAGTCCTCCAACTCTTCCCCTTCAGGTATTTTCAAGATCCTTAAGTTATTCCTCCTAGCATGGGTCTCCATCCGTTCAATGTCCATAACCAATGATCTGTTCTGGGCTTTAAGATGTTCAATGTCTTTTTTATTTTCGTGTACCGTTTTGTCCAAAGCAGCCGCTTCTATTTCAAGTTTCCCTGTACGCAAAGTGACCTCCTCTAGCTTAGATTCTAGCACATCGAATCTGTCCTGTATTGTTTTTTGATTGGCTTCCGATATCTCAAATTTCGACATCATGTCGCCTCTCAGGGATCGAAAAAGGTCCCCTAGTCGGTCACTTTCCTGCTCGCTTGAGTCTGATTGGTTATCTTTACTTGCGTCCAATCTCCTAGTCTCCTCTTCTGCCTCCTTAGAGCTGCTTTGTGCAAGTTTAACTGTTACAACCTGACTCTTGGGTCTGGTGTCTTGGTTTCCTCGCATTTTATCTATTGAGGAAACTTTATTTGAATTGGCCGAGGTTCCTGTTACACTTTCAGCCTCATCCACATTTTCCATATCGCCCAGATTTTCTAAGACCCCGTATCTGTTTATTAAAGGAGTAGTGCCAATATTGCCCTCCGACTGCACTGCGGAACGCTTAGCCTGATCCAAGACCTTGAAGAAAGATTTTAGGGATGGAGTACTTTTCATCACTTGGCCCTCATGAGATACACTTTTGAACTTTTTGACTGAAATAGTCTTTTTCTTTTTACTTTTGCAGGGGGTTAATGGCATAGGTCGCTCTCTCTCTTCAAACTGTAGAGCCCCTTTCTCTTTTAATCCTACCCTGGATCTAAGCTGATACCTATTTCTTCTTACTGGAAGGATATGTCCCTGTTTTACTGAAATTGAGCTTATCTCAACATTGGCTTGCTCGATAGTCCTAGATGTAACTGCTTCTATTGATTCTTGCCCTCCTAACTCAGGAACTTTCAACAGAACCGGCTCTTGCGCTATACCTTCAGTGACTTCAGTGGTCCTATAATCTGGAAGACCAGGCTGCGTTTGATCCATGCAACCCCCCCTCCCAGTAATAAGCCCGTGAGTCTCTACCACTCTACTTCCCCTCTCCCCACCCTTTGTTGCAAGAGAGTAAAGTTTCTTTCTCTCAAAGTCTGTTTTATTGGGATGTTGTTCAAGTGATTGTATTACCAGGCTTCCGAGTTTAATTTTAAACAGTGCAGAGCGAAATCTGCTCCATAGGCATCGTCGGCGTTCTTCCAGCATAAATGTTAATGTGCACTGGTCCGTGATCTGACCAGCCTTAGCCAGCTGCAACCTCAGTAAAAGTAGGAAAAGGTGGTCTGTAGATTTTCTGTTTTCTATTTTCTATTTTCTATTACTATTTTTTTTATTTTTTTTTATCGTGCAATAGTATGGTGAAATGCGCAGGGGGCTACTACTCTCAACTACTGTCTAAACCCCCCTTGAATATCTCCTTACCGCTGATTACCGCTGGGTACTGCTTTCCACTGGGGGATTCTTAAAAACGCCGCAATGCCGATTTTAAAGGCGTTTAAGCGTTTTAAGGGATGACCTGCAAAACCCTGCAAACACAGCATGCGTCCTGGTTGTCCACCTCCGTCTCCGTCTGTGCTCGTCCTGTAGAGGCGTCTCTTCTCACGCTGAGCCGCGCTGAGCCGACCCAGTTCCGAAAGCCCAGCAGGTCCTAACACCGCCTGCTGCAGTACCTCCTGAGACAGCCGTGATTCCTCGGGGAAAAGAAGCAGAGGAGCCGGCTTAGAATTACCGTCAGCGGTTGCGGGGAGAAAAACGCGTCTATCTCTCACCTAGACGAGGGGAGACTAGCGACCTCTCGCTATCGTGCTGCACTCATTTCGGCCATCCGGACACCTCGGTGCTGCCGCGACCGGCTCTCAGCCCGCCGCCATGTTCCACCAGATTACATTGGGGACCCAAGTTCCTGGTAGGAGTAATTGAACATTTGTTGCACAGCAATATTTTTCATATTTTCCCACTTGCACCTTTTGCAGTAGCTAGCCATTCTGGGTCCTGAAGAAAGCCGGACAGTTTGTTCCGCTCGGCTGAAACATGTTGACCTCACTGCACAGCGCCAGAACATAGTTATACTTTCAGACTATTAGGCGTTATTTTAATTTTGACACTAGGACAATCCTTATTAATCTTTACTTTTTGCCCTAGTAGCCAATTTTAACATTTCACACATATCCTCACTGCACTGCACATCATCAGCATCATTTGAATAACACTGTGGCTAGAGTTCCACCTCAGAAATCCATCTCTGCACCATCGATTGATGGGTTGGGCGAGGTTTGGCTTTACTATCTGTATCCCACATGATGATATTCCGCCATAAGGGTGGGCTGATGGGAGTTTCCCAGCCCTGTGTCAATTCTTTTGGTTGCTATATGATCCCACTTTGTCTTTAACTTCTAGTACATCACACACATTTATTTGACCGGACATCTCTTCTTTTGCTATTATGTCTGAATGTTTATCATACTTGATAAAAAAAAAATTCTACATGCATCATACGTCATCTTTCGTGTCAATATCGGTGCAACTGTAGCCTAGAGATCAATATAAGAAAGTCATGAATGAGTTGCATGCAGTACAGCTTATAGCTGGGTCCAACCTGAGGAGATATGGTGCGCAAAATCGCAACAGATTGGGATGCCTCCCCTAGTAATTACCAGTGGCTGAGATTAATTAAAGCATTCCATTCATCACTTTTTGGAATACTTTGATATCCCACCCTAAGTGGGACAGGTATGCAAAGTGGTCCCATGCACACTGTGTTGTGATGTTTGAATGGAATCGTTATGTCTCTTTTAATTTTGGAAAGGTGCATAGGCATGGATGAAGTGGCTTATTTACTTTAAGGTAAGTGTATTTCTCCTCATTAAGGAGTTGGCTGTGAAACCAGTTCTGAAGTTTGAGATTGAGCTTCCTTGTAATCTCTTGAATCACACTGTGAGTCTCTATAGTATACTTCCCCTCCACTCCCTATTGTGTCATAATCTCATTGCCATAATCCGATCAATTCATAATAACTACATTTCCTCCTTTATCACCTTCACATATAATTATATCATGATTGTTCTTCAATTGTGACAAGGCTGCCGTGTACTTTCAAGGACATCAGATTGTTATTCTTGGGATCTTCCTAATTTTTGAGAGCATTGGTGTGGCTGCTTTCGACTTGTGTGTTCACCTTTTAGGGTTATTAAGATTACTAGTATAGTGTAAGAAAAGTTTGCACCAATGCTATTCCTGCCAGCCACGTCTTGTTCTTATAGGAAATGAGAATGTTCCAGCATGAATCATTTTCATTCATATAACCTTACATTGGAAGGTAGGCACTACTATGAATGGGTCGGCGTACCGCTGTCCCTGCATCATCTAGCATGGACTTAATTTTTTTCACACGAAGCACAGTGCTCCTGCGTGGGAGTTAACATTGCCTTAAATGATGCAAGGTTAAAATAATATAATCACATTTCATAATTTTTTTTATTTTGTCTAAAAATGTGCAGGTCTCTGAGATGGGGTGTGATGTGGAAGTGGAGAGGGATGTTGAGGACGAGGCGTGCAGGAGTTTGGCCGAGGCTCCAGCATAGAGGGCGTTTCCGTAGTACATCCTGCTGCTAATGAGGGCCTGGGTGACGATTCTTCTTGTTTCGGTATGGATCCACCTGTAGATCTTGCGGAGCATGCGGAGGGTGTTGAAGCAGGAGGATGAGACGGCGTTGACCTGCTTTGTCATGGAGAGTGTTGAGTCGAGGATGAACCCCAGGTTGTGTGCGTGGTTGGTGGGTGCCGGTGCTGCTCCCTGTCTGGTAGGCCACCTGGAGTTATCGCAGGCTGAGGGGGTGGAGCCGAAGATGAGGACCTTGGTCTTGTCCAAGTTCAGCTTCAGTCGACTGTTCTTCATCCACTCAGCAATGGCCTTTATTCCTTTGTGGAGGTTGGTTTTGGCGGTGAGGCGGCCCTTGGTGAGGGAGAGGATCAGCTGGGTGTTGTCGGCGTAGGACATAAAAATAGATCAGATCTCAAGCTTTAACTAATATAGCTGCAATCTTCCGCTTCTCAAAAAAAGTGGTCAGTAAGCCACTACCGGAAATGATTAAAATCTATTTGGCTAAATCCAAAACCATTGCCATTTATGGGGGAGTGATCTGGGGGGATAGGGGATACTGCAGCTTTGCAAGTGGTGAAAGACAACTTTGTTAAGCAACTGTTATCAGTACCAACAGACTGTAACAATGTTGGTGCTCACAAGGAAGCTGATCCGCCTTACATCAGTGATGCTATTAACCTGGCCCCGCTATCCCTGTGCCTATTTCTGTTGAAAATGAACAGTGTCAATTTGAACCAAATGATCCTGAAATATATTGGGCCTGATTCACAAAGGTAAACTCAGGTGAAAGTCTAACTTTAAGACTTTCAATATTCGCAAAAAGGCATTTACAAGTAGTAAAGTTAGATGTTTGTCTCAGTTAGACTTAAGTGTTGGTCTAAGTTCAACGAAGCCCAAAACTGAGATAAAAAATCTAACTTTACTACTCATAAATGCCTTTTGCGGATATTGAAAGTCTTAAAGTTAGACTTTCGTCTCAGTTTACCTTTGTGAATCAGGCCCTGTGTGTCCCTAGACCATGCCCACAAAATCCAATTGTTATCCAATGTAAGACATACTTTTGCTTCACTGGGGCTTTTAGAACTTTATGACACTCCGAGCCTCTGTGAAGGTTTTACCAAATCTAGGTTAAAGGAGCTTTTTATCACGAAAACTGCTTCTGATAGGTGGCATAGATGTAGGGGGAACATTTCTGTTTCATCCTATCATGGATTACCACAGTCACAGCAAGGGGCCATATCATATCTCTTATTTGTAGTGAATACCCAGCACCGGTACATCTTGATCAGATTCGCCTAAACTATATACCGATCATGCTGGGGCATCCAATGAACGCATTCTCAATTTCTCAACTTCTGCCTTGCCCATGTATTAAAAAGTAATTTCAATCGACTCTGCATATATTGTTTTTTTGCACTTTCTAAGTAAAAGTGAGGAAACAATATATCATTTCTCTGTTGAAAAAATGTAATCTACACTCCCCAACACTGGCTCTTTCTATGTTACAAAATTTAGAAACCCGGTATGTTTTGTTTCATTATGGCCTCCTTTCTACTAGCTGCGTTAAAAACCTGTAAGGCTTCCAAATGGACTGCGCCTTTTATCCGAATGAATTCATATCTGGGGTAGACTCTTATTTTAATTGTCCATTGTGTTAAGTCTCTAATGTCTGCCAGATTTGCCTAGTCATATTTAGCACCAATGAATTAATTGAATGTTTATTGGCCATTGTGTTTTTCTAATGTTGGCTAGATCTGCATAGTTATATCTAGCACATATGAACATATCAACTTTTTATTGGTTGCAATGAATTTTGTTTTTAACTTTTATTTTTATCCTTCTGTACTGTCATTTTCTTCCATCTAATTTATTGACTTAGCAATTTTTTTTCACAACCAATTTTATTGAGCATAAGAGTATCAAGGATGTGGTATCTTCACACACCAAGATCACCACAACAGTATCAATGCAATGATGACATATACAGTAATGAATGCAGCAAGTGCCAATGAAGCTCAGCTTTAAAGATGCCCTAGCAGCCTACCCTAAACCCCAACTACACCCCCCCCGTACCCACCACCCCCCCCCCCACCACACGTGTACAGAAAGCAACACAAAGAAGATGTACAAAGAAGAAGCAGGTATAGCGCAGCCAGGGCTCTGCCACTCGAGGCCAGAAGTGTCACCGCGATCAAATGTCCTCCTCTTGCTCCGCTGGGGGATCCAAGGACAGGCCACGGTAGTCGGCCCACCGCTTCCAGATCTTGAAATGTTTGCGTGGGCAGCCCCGCGCCTCAAAGACTGGTTTTTCAAGGCCCATGAAATAGTCTAACCCAGCCTTCCATGCAGACAGAGGGGGGGCCCTCACAGACTTCCATGCCCGAGCCAGGTCACGCTTGGCCACCACCAGACCCAGGAGCAACAGATGGCGCTTATACACGTTGCCCCCAACCCCTTCCATGACATGCAGCAGGCCCAGCCGGTGGGTACGAGGAAGATCCCAACCCAGGACCTCAGCCAGGCAACTCCACACGCCCCTCCAGAATCCAGCCAGGCGACCACACGACCACACCGTATGTATCAGGGAGCCAGGCACTTCCCCACAGCGCAGGCACTCCGGTGACGCAATCAAGCCAGCCTTCCACAGACGTTCACGTGTATAATAGGCACGGTGCAAGTATTTGAATTGTATCAGGCGGAGACGAACCGCAATAGCGGTGCCGCGCGGGGACTCCAGCGCCTCCCTCCAATCGTCCTCATCAAGGGCGCCCACGTCCACCTCCCACGCCTCCCGAAGGGAGCAGAGAGTGGAGGAGCAGTGAATAACAAGTGACTGATAGATCCTAGAGACCTTCTTGTCACCAAAGTCTCCCATAAACACTTTCGCCTCTAGCGGGCTGAACTCCGGCAGGGAGTCAAGACCGGCAATGCTCGGGGCAAGGGCATGCCGCAGCTGGAGGTAGCGGAAGAACTGGGACTGAGGCATCTGGAACTCCGCGCGGAGTTCCTCAAAGGACTTGAGGGTGGTACCCGACACGACCTGGCCCAGTTGTGTAATTCCAATAGCCTCCCAACCCTCAAACCCGGCCAGGGCCGCCAGTTCCGGGAGCATGCCATTGTGCCACAGCGGCGTTTCAGCTGTTAATTTGCCCCACCAACCCATGCGGCGCAGAGATTGCCGCCACACCGTAAATACCACCTTAGTGACCGACGGCAACCCACGGCGTATACGAGCCGAATAGAGAATAATGTGGAGCGTGCGATCTCCCATGAGAAGTCTCTCCAGGGCATAGGCCGGGTCACTCCTATCTCCATACCACCATTCATTGAGGACAAGTAGGTGCGACGCTTGGTAGTAGGAGAGGAGGTCGGATGTGGCCAAACCACCACAGTACGTGGACAGAAAGCACGTCCTCAAGGCTACCCTGGCTGCACCGCCATCCCACAGGAAGCGGCTCAGCACAGAGTTCACCTGGCGGAACCACTCCATGCCAATAGGGTGCGGGAAGTTTTGGAGTTGGTACAGCAGCCTCGGCAGTGCCACCATCTTAAAGATGGCCGACCTCCCAAAGATCGTGAGGGGCATCCTGGACCAGGTTTTAACATCTGTCTGGACCCGTTCCCACACCGGCAAGACGCTGCGTGTCCAGGCCACGGCCCGCGAGGTCGAGAGGAAGACGCCCAGATACTTCAGGCCATCTGTCGCCACACGCAAGTCGGCGGCCCATGGGTCGGCAACTACTCCGCCACCCAAAAGCCACAGGGTCGATTTGGTCAGGTTAAGGTGAAGCCCAGAGACCTCGCCAAACCCCGCATGATCTCCAAAACCCGGGGACCCGAGCGCCGCAGATCAGTGAGGAACAGGAGGACGTCGTCTGCATATAGTGCAATCCTATCCGCCAGGTCATCGTTCCAGACAAAGCCACGTAGTTGGGCATCCGTTCGTATTCGCGACGCCAGGGGCTCCATGGCCAGGGGGAACAGATAGGAGGACAGCGGGCAACCCTGTTGAGTACCACGTCCGATTTGAAAGCGCCCAGAGACCGCGCCGGCCACGCGGACCGACGCCGTAACATTAGTGTAGAGGAGACGAATATACGACAGGAAGACAGGCCCTAGGTTGAGGCGGGCCAGCAAAGTGAACAAATACGCCCAGCTCACCGAATCAAAGGCTCGGTCCATGTCCGCAAGAAGGAGTGCGGCTTGTTCATCCCTAGCACCCATGGCGTCGACCGCCGCCTGCGCCCGCCGGATATTATGCCTGGTGGCCCTGCGCGGCATGAACCCGGCCTGGTCAGGGTGGACCAGGTCGGTAATGTGGGGCAAGAGGCGGTGCGCCAGGGCCTTCGCCAAGATCTTGGCCTCGATGTTGAGAAGGGAGATCGGCCTGTAAGAGTCGTGCCGGTCTGGCGCCCTGCCCGGCTTCAAAAATACCACTATCTCGGCATGACGCCAGTCTGGTGGCAGCTCGCCCTTAGTCCGCGCCGCCTCCAGGGCACTGCGAAAGTGGGGTCCCAACTGACGTGGAACTTTTTATAAAATTCGCTAGGATAACCGCTCGGGCCGGGCGCCTTCCCAGTATTCAATTGGCCAAGGGCCTCCCCGAGTTCCTCAGATGTAAGCGGGGCCTCCAAGGCGGTTCTAGTCTCATCAGGGACTGCCTGTGGGAGCAGGTCGTCCAGGTATGAGGCAATCTCGCCCTCCATCAAAGGGTCACGAGGAGCGTACTGTGCCTCGTAGTAGCGGGCAAAGCTAGCCGCCAGCAGACTCGGGTCGGTCACGACCGAGCCGTCATCCGCCGTGAGACCGGGCAGCTCTAGGGGCTGGAAAGTTGCCTGGCAAAGCCTATGCAACATGGTGCAGGACTTATCGCCCCACTGGTACACCCTGCTGCGCGTGGCGAGCCACGCCTGTCGGGCCTCCTCATATAGGACCGAAGCATATGTTTGTTGGGCCTGCAGGAGCTGCCGCACGACGCCCTCGTCACCCCCAAGCCGACCACGCTGCTCCAGCTCCTCTACGCGGGCCGCGGCAGTCACAATGGCTTCCCGACGTTTCCGCCGAGCAGCCGCACACCAAGTTATATCAATGCCCCGGAGCGTAGGCTTCAGCGCCTCCCACACAACCATTGCATCGACACCCCCCACCAAGTTCTCGCGCCAGAAGTGATCAATCGCTTCGCGTAAATGCGTCACGTACTCCGGCCGCTGCAGCTGCCAGGCGGACATACGCCAGCGAAAGGGTTGTCGTTTAAAAGGGAGGGTCACGGTGGCCAGGACAGGGGAATGATCTGAGAGGCCCCTGGGGAGTATTGCGGCATCCCTGACACGACTCAGACAGGCACCCGGCACAAACAAATAATCAAGCCTCGAGAAGGACCCATGCACCGCCGATACATACGTGAAGGCCCGCACTGCGGGATGAAAATGCCGCCATACATCAATCCAGCCCAGGCCACGCACAGTCGCACACAATCTGGTGGGAGCAGCCGCGGGGGGGGGTCAGACACTACAGGAGCTCGTCTCAGGCGGTCTAGGCCCACATCCATGACCTCGTTCCAGTCGCCCCCCACCATGGTCAGGACTTCCGGGATCTCGTCCCACAGCGCAAACAGCCGCTCAGACAATGCCCACTGCAGGGGGGGAGGGGCGTATACACTTCCAAAGACCACCGGCTCGGAACCCAGCAGGCCCTTGATAAAGACAAACCTGCCCTGAGGATCAATCCATTGCTTCTCATGAACATAGGCCACCCTACGGTGTACCAATATGGCCACCCCCCGCGACCCCCTCGTAAAGCCAGCATGGTAAACCTGTTGATACCCAAACCTCTGGAGGCTAAGGGCCTTGGAGCCCAGCATGTGAGTCTCCTGGAGCAGGAGCACGTCCACCATCTCCCTCTTCCCCCACCGCAGCACAGCCCCACGCTTGATCTTATCCAGGATACCCCGCACATTCCATGTCACCACCCGCAGCGTCTTTGGAGGAGACACAGTCGCGGTATCAGCCATTATCGACACACAGTCCAGAATCCGGCCCCCCCTCCCACCCTGGCGCAACCCGCAAATCAACTAAAATCAAAACCTCAGACACGTGTGGTCCCACCCCTCCAGCCCGCGAACTCAGCAACCCCCCCCCAACCCAGAACCCCCCCAACATTTGCAACACCAGAACTCTCCCCCACACCCCACACCCACCACCCCAATACCTCAGAGAACGTTGAAGTATCTGTCGCGGCGTGGAGAGACCCGGGTCCAGAACAGAGGACCCAGGGCCCGCCATACCAATGGATCCCAACAACCCCATCATGACACACACACCACCCCCCCAACAACACTCACATCCGTGAGGGTCTGAGGCCCACAAACAGTACCCCCCGAGCCCCACTGTGTCCCCATGGCAATAACTGGAGTCCTCACATGGGAACCGACTGGCATCTCAAGGACAGAATGAAACAGTCTCACCAGCCAAAGCAGAGCAGTTCAGTATTCAGCATACAGAGTGTGTTCAGTCCCGGCAATGTTCAGCTGCCCGCATCGGAGTGCTCCGAGTCCCTGGCACCACCCGACCGCGATGCACTGGCAGAAGCCGACCTCTTCTTGGAGCGAGACCGCCGATGGCGGCCCTTCTTGTTCGGGCGATCCGTCCGCTCCGGCGACGATCCCTGGGACCTGCCCGGGTCCAGCCCCGGCTGGGCGTGAGGCCTGAGTCGCACCGCTTCGTCGGTCCAGCGGAACACCTCCTCCGGTGAATCAAAGAAATGGGTCCGGGACTGATATATCACCCGCAGGCGGGCCGGATACAGGAGAGAGTATTGGAGCTTGAGGCCCCTTAGCTTAGCCTTAGCGTCCATGAAGGATTGCCTCTGTTGCTGTACCATCTTCGTGTAGTCCGGGAAAATCATGATAGTATGATTCTCGAAGGCGAGTGAGCCCTTGTTCCTCGCCTCCCGCAGGATAACATCCCGGTCATGATAATTCAGCAGCCGGGCGATGACAGGTCGTGGGCGCTCGCCCTCCGGCGGCCGCTGGGTCAGAGCCCTGTGGGCCCTCTCAATCACGAAGCATGTAGACAGCGCCCCTTCGGGGAGCCAGCTTTCCAGCCACTCGGTCAAGAACCGCTCCATACTGTCCTTCTCGCACCGCTCCGGAAAGCCAATGAAGCGGAGGTTGTTGCGCCGCGCGCGCCCTTCTGCATCCTCCACGCGGGCCGCCAGTGTCTTTTGGATGCTCTCCACCTCCGCCAATCGTTTCTTAAGGCCACCAATGTCCGCCTCGGTCGCTGTGATGCGGGTCTCAGCCCCAGTGATCCGCTCCACCGCGTTGCGGAGGTCCTGGCGCAGGAGCGTGACATCCGCCCCAACGGCCCCAATTTTGGCATCAAGCATGTCCCGGGATTGGGTGATGGCCGCCAGTATAGCCGCATTGTCCGGCCCAGGGCCACCGCTGCCACCGGCCGCCCCCGCGCCGCCGCTCTGCCCAGTGAATTTGTCGATGGGGCCATGTTTAGGCGGGCCACCTCCTCTGTCCCTGGTCATGGCACACGCTGGGCAGGGCGGACACCACCCCTGAGCTGTCGGGCACTGACACAAGTCCTGGATGGGACGACCCAGACGAGGCCCCAGAGGAGAAAGCGGGCCGGCCTCCCAAATCCGGCGTCGCGAAAATCGAGGTCCCGGCGTCACCCAGGTGGGACAGGCCTCACCCGCACTCGCCACCACGAGCGGCCGTCCAAAGTACAGGAAAAGGCAGTGGCGCCGTGATCTGTGGGCAGCCGCACCCAGCGGGTCGGGCCAGGAGAGGCAGATCGAATGCCACCACCGTCCGCCAGTCCGTCGCCGGCTGCCTCAGGGCTCCAGGATCCCAGTCTCCAGGCTGTCACGGGGCTACGCCTTGCCGTCACCGCTCGCTGGTCACACAGGGGACGAGCCGATGATTAGGAGCGAGTGGCACCGTCCCAATCTCCAGGCGATCACAGCCAGAAAGATGAGCCAAGGGCGGAGCAGCGGATGCCACCCGCACCCGTCAGATCGCAACTGCCACCAGGCGTCGCGAAACTCGAGGACCCCGGTCTCCGGCCGGCCACCAGGCCGCACTTCGCCGCCGCCTCCCTCCGATCACAGGAAGGGAAGAAATGCAGGATCGACACACCAAAGTAGACAGGAGACTTCCCCAGACCGAAATCAAACACTGGGTATCAACAGCGGGCTCGGGGGTCAGGATAAATGATCGAATTAAGTCCGGGCCGGCGGGAGCTCTACAAGGCTGCGACCGCCATCTTCGCCCGCCAAGCCACGCCCCCGACTTAGCAATTTTTCTTAAAGGTTTTATCCATATGCAGCATAATTTTAATTTCAATTTTATTCTAATTTGCACTGTAATTGTATCTTGTGGACTGCATCCTGCATTGCATGAATTGTGTTATCTATGTATTTTATGCATTTATTTAAATTAAAAATAAAGTTTTGAATGAAAAGCCAATAGTTCTCGCATTGCCTTCCTCCCCTTCTGTCCAGCACCATGATCTTAGCTGTTGTTGGCTTTGCGAGTGCCATATGATTTTGAAATGCACCACAACTGGCAAAGCCAATCGTGGTGATTGGAAATGTATAGAAAATAATGTCAAATATAGAAAGCAATGTTTTCCATTATTTCGAGATAGCTGACACGTTGTGTTGTGTGGTGTACCATTAATTGTGCAGTCATGTTGCATTTTACCACGTAGTGGCCATTTTGAAAGTACAGAAAACATTATTTTCTATACTTTCAAAATAGCCATTGTGTTGCATGATTTGACAACGCGATGCTTGTTGCACAAATTAGTTTGATGGACATCTCAACTGTATTGAAAACAGTATTTTGGGCACTTTCATAATGTCCACCATGTTCTGTGACACAATGTGATGATGCAACACACTTTGTGTCATGGAAAGGGAGGCCATCTTGTAAGTAGGAAAACAATATCTTCTTTTTTTTAAAAAAAACTGTATTTATTCAGATTTTTAAATGATATCATATAGTTTGAAAAACTGTGAATACATGGTATACATTGGATGTTGCTCAATAGGAAGTGGTGAGGGATACAAAGAATTGCGCTGTATTCCCTGTAAGAGAGCATGACGTTAGATACAAGTTTCATACAATTATATGCAAGGAAGATCAATCATGGCTTATCTACATCCAAGAACAATGGAGGTCATTAGGATGGCGGGCGGACTTTGCCCGCCCGCCATCCTCACGGGGATTGGGACCGCCTGCCAAAAGGGCAGGGGTCCCGTGGTGGGGATTAGGATGCACCCGCCACAGTGGAGGGCGCATCCCTCATTTTTAAAATTGTGGCGGGTGGTGCTCTCTGCACCGCCCGCCAGAATGCTAAAAATGCATGTATGCATTTGCATACAAGAAGCGGCAGGCGCCGCATGGTGCCTGCCGCTTTGATTATGCAAATGCTGGGGGGTTCCAAAGGTACCCCTGTGTACACCCCCCACCTCCCCTTCACTCTGGGGGCCCACAAGGGGCCCCCAGAGTGAAGACCGCATGCCTTGCCGCCACGGAAAGGCATCTCACTAAGCCCATTGTAATATGGCTGGCGGTGTCTAATAGGCCCGCCACCATATTAATTCTTTTCTGCCCCGGCCCAAAGGCGACCGGGGCGGAAAAGCGGCAGACGGTCTTTCCGTCCACCACGGTCCCCCCCGCCATATTAACATGCCGGGGGTAATTTAGTTGCGGATGGCAGGCGGATTGCCACCGCCAGCAATCCGCCAGCCATCCTAATGGGCCCCAATGAGTCCGAAACACCATTTTTCAGGGTGCCTTCCCCGCCTTCCCCGCCTTCCCCGCCCTTCCCTTTGTCAAATCCGATGTCTCCTCCTCGTCTTCCATTTCCAGGCCATAATACTCTAACCATGGTGTCCAAATCTTTCAGAATTTCCTGGGGCACCCCCTCGTCTTGTATGTTATCTTTTCTACCACCATGTACAAATCCTCCATTCCTGGAGCGTGGAAAGTTGTTGGACACCCTAGTATCTAGCTATGTCCTTCTTGGCCACAACCAACGCCAAATTAGCAAGCGTGAGTTTATTACGCGGCAGATCAACCTCTGTAGGGATTCCCAGTAGAACGTACCTAGCGTCCAACTCAAGTTGAGATTCCAGTATATTATTAAATTCCCTCAGTATCTTGGTCCAATATGTTTTGATTAAGCTACACTCCCACAGGGTATGTATGAATGTGCCGCGTTCTGTATGGCACCTAAGACACTCCGGGGTGTCTGCTCTCCCTATATTGTGCAGTGTAGCTTGGTCAAAATAAGTCCTGTGGAGAATTTTATATTGAATAAGTTGAAGTCTCTGTTTTATCGCCACTTCGTGTGGGTACATGAGGACAGCTTGCCAGTCAATGTCTTCCACTGGACCTGTGGTGAGTTCCCATTTGGTCCAGAGTGGACCAGGTTTGTCGGGCATGTTATTAAGTAATGTCTTGTACATCAGCGAGATAGCCTTGGTAGGAATATCTTCTTGCAGTACTCTGCCCTCTAAGGTGGAATATTCCGACAGTGTAGCAGTGTCTAATCCTTTCGCCCGCCATGCATGGTGTAACCTAAGATAGGCATAATTTTAGGTGTCGCTTAGTTGATATGTGGCTTGGAGTGCGCTAAATGGTGCCAAAGTACCTTTCTCCATAACATCCCCCAATTTGGAGGTCCCTATCAGATCCCACTGCCTAAAGCCTCTAAGCTTCCTGATTTCAGTTAATTTAATTCCTTGCCACAAAGGGGTTTCCCACGTAGGCTTCTTGTCCCAATTCATGATCTTTTGCGCACTTTTCCACAACTCCAGTACTCTTTGAGTTGCTGGCAAAAGGCGACTACTACCCTTTCCTCCATAGATGTTGTGCAAATTTGAATGATCTCATAATTGTAGTCGCTCCTATGCATATGTGGGCTGGTCTCGCGTAGCATAAATCCATTCATTAATTAATTACGATGAGATGGGCCACTCCATAATAGGCTCTAATATCAGGGAGGGCCGGGCCCCCATTGTATGGATTTTTTTGCAACGATATTCGTGGACGGGCTCCATTCCAGACAAGTAGACTTAGCTCGTCATTGAGAGATGTGAAAATGGTCTCTGGTATTTTACAGTAGGTGTTCTGTAACACATAAAGTAGCTACGGAGTGTGACCATCTTGTACATGGCAGCCCTACACATGATCGTCAATGGGAGTTTCCTCCACCTCTTGACATCCTCCTGAAAGTTTAAGAGGACTCATTTATTATTATGCTCCAGGCTGGTGGCCACCTCAGTAGTGATATAGAGCCCAAGATAAGTGAACCCAGAAGTGTCTGAGCTCCGCTGGCAGACGCCGGGAGACTCGATTTTTAAAAAACTGTATAAATTGATTTTACCTCTGTGAAATTCACCAGAAGCCTGTTGCTTCACATTTCCTCATTTTAAAAACCAAACAGCGTCCTTGGGACGACTGCAACGACCCCCTGTTCGCCTCCCCGGCGACGCACAGGCCACGCCCACTTTCGAGGCCACGCCCACTTCGTGACTGCATTTAAGAGCGCGCGCATTGGGAAGCCGCCGCCAGAAGTGTCTGAGCTCCGCTGGCAGACGCCGGGAGACTCGATTTTTAAAAAACTGTATAAATTGATTTTACCTCTGTGAAATTCACCAGAAGCCTGTTGCTTCACATTTCCTCATTTTAAAAACCAAACAGCGTCCTTGGGACGACTGCAACGACCCCCTGTTCGCCTCCCCGGCGACGCACAGGCCACGCCCACTTTCGAGGCCACGCCCACTTCGTGACTGCATTTAAGAGCGCGCGCATTGGGAAGCCGCCGCCAGAAGTGTCTGAGCTCCGCTGGCAGACGCCGGGAGACTCGATTTTTAAAAAACTGTATAAATTGATTTTACCTCTGTGAAATTCACCAGAAGCCTGTTGCTTCACATTTCCTCATTTTAAAAACCAAACAGCGTCCTTGGGACGACTGCAACGACCCCCTGTTCGCCTCCCCGGCGACGCACAGGCCACGCCCACTTTCGAGGCCACGCCCACTTCGTGACTGCATTTAAGAGCGCGCGCATTGGGAAGCCGCCGCCAGAAGTGTCTGAGCTCCGCTGGCAGACGCCGGGAGACTCGATTTTTAAAAAACTGTATAAATTGATTTTACCTCTGTGAAATTCACCAGAAGCCTGTTGCTTCACATTTCCTCATTTTAAAAACCAAACAGCGTCCTTGGGACGACTGCAACGACCCCCTGTTCGCCTCCCCGGCGACGCACAGGCCACGCCCACTTTCGAGGCCACGCCCACTTTGTGACTGCATTTAAGAGCGCGCGCATTGGGAAGCCGCCGCCAGAAGTGTCTGAGCTCCGCTGGCAGACGCCGGGAGACTCGATTTTTAAAAAACTGTATAAATTGATTTTACCTCTGTGAAATTCACCAGAAGCCTGTTGCTTCACATTTCCTCATTTTAAAAACCAAACAGCGTCCTTGGGACGACTGCAACGACCCCCTGTTCGCCTCCCCGGCGACGCACAGGCCACGCCCACTTTCGAGGCCACGCCCACTTCGTGACTGCATTTAAGAGCGCGCGCATTGGGAAGCCGCCGCCAGAAGTGTCTGAGCTCCGCTGGCAGACGCCGGGAGACTCGATTTTTAAAAAACTGTATAAATTGATTTTACCTCTGTGAAATTCACCAGAAGCCTATTGCTTCACATTTCCTCATTTTAAAAACCAAACAGCGTCCTTGGGACGACTGCAACGACCCCCTGTTCGCCTCCCCGGCGACGCACAGGCCACGCCCACTTTCGAGGCCACGCCCTCCCCCGCCTATATCATGTGCTGCCAACGGAAGCGCAGCGGACGAGCGCAGCGGGAGCGCCGTTTGCGCGCCGAAGGCGCGCCTACGGCAAGCCCGTCTGCGCCCGTCCGCGGCAGACCGGGGCACGGGGCCGGACCCCCTGGTCCTCTCCCCCCAGATAACCGCTACGACAATGAGGAGCTCCTCAGCCTTCGCACCAAATACCTTAAGGTATGTGAGCACAGTATTGATCTCAGCAGTCCTACCAATTCCTGTGAAAACTGTGGCTTCACCCTCAACAAACACCTTAAAGCAAGCACGCCCAACGGCAACGTCCAACCAGAGCACAGTAGAAAAATCAGTGGCGCTCTACTTAACTGTCGCTCCCTCAAAAAGCATAAACTGGAAGTATTCGACCTCATAATTGACAACAAATGGGACTTTCTATGCCTTACTGAAACTTGGCTGGACGAAGACTCAGACCCGGAAGTCAGGGAGGCCCTGCCCCCTGGATATGCAATTTGCAGGCAGGATAGACCTAAGGGAAGGGGAGGCGGCATTGCCATAATCTATAGAATGAATATGACATGCACCCTCGAACCTGTCACTATAACAGATAGCGAAACTGGAGTTTTCTCCATCGATATTGATAAAAATACGGTCATCAAAGGCCTACTAATCTACAGACCTCCGGGAAGTAGCAGAAACTTTACGGAAAGTCTTATCCAGAACGTCACCCCATTGGCTATGAGATACAGGAAGTTCCTTGTATTAGGGGATATTAATCTCCACATTGATGACCTTAACAACTCAGCTGCCCAAGAATTGTGCCAAGAGCTGCAGACCTTACAATTAATAACTGCCTCCCACCTCCCGACTCATCGCCAGGGGCACCTTCTTGACCCCATTTTTAATAACTTGGAGGATTTGAAACAGGATACTCCCATCCCTTTGCTGTGGACAGATCACTTCCTAGTCCCTTTTAACTTCCTAGTCATGACTCATCATAAAAAAACTCACCATTGCGCAAATAAACTACAAAGAAAATGGGCCAGGTTTTCCATGGATTCCTTCGAACATCACTTCCTACTAAACGGTTCCCCCGCAGACTTAGGAGTGGACGTCGACAGAGCTTGCGTAGCCCTGGACGGACACATCACTAAAGCCCTGGACATTACTGCCCCTTGGGCCAATAAGGGCCCGGAGCGACAAACTAAAACTGCACCTTGGTTCAGTACAACCCTTAGAGAAACCAAGGCAGCCTGTAAGAGGCTGGAACGCGCCTGGAGAAGGAACTACTCACCAGAGGCAAGAGATGTATACAGAGCCAGCCTAAAAGAATATCACCTCCAAATTAGGAAAGCCAAAGCGACCTTCTATGCGGATCGAATAGATAGTGCTAAATGCTCATCCAAGGAACTCTTCAGGATTTATAAAGAGATTACTACACCTCCCCCTGTTTTAGAGCAGGCTGACACATCAGCACAATCATGTAACGCCATCGCGGAATTCTTCCACAAAAAGGTACGCGACATTTACAACAGTTTCCCGGATGATGCCAGAACCGGCTCTAACCTTCTTCCTCCTCATGAAGAAGCAGCTTGGGAGGCAACGATCGAAGACTGCCTCACAGTATTCCAGATTCCGTCGGAAGACCTCCTGACAGCCATTGCTAAAGGCATTAAATCAGGCTCCCCGCACGATCCTGCCCCTGCCAAATTCCTGGCCAGCGCCATGAGTCATCTGGCACCCTATGCTAGCCACGTTCTATCTACCTCTTTTAACACTGGAAAGGTCCCTCACCGGTGGAAACAGGCAGTCGTACTGCCTCTGAAGAAAAAACCCAACATCAGTGCATCCCAGCTCAGTAACCTCCGCCCCATTTCGCTCTTACCCTTCTTCTCTAAACTGGCGGAAAAGCTGGTTAACCAACAACTATCCGCGCACATAGAGTCCAGAGGCCTCCTGCACACCAACCAATCGGGCTTCCGAGCACGCCACTCCACAGAATCAGCCCTCCTTTTTTCGACTGAGGCACTGAGGAGGCACGTAGATGCGGGACATGTGGCAGCACTAGTGCTTCTGGACCTCAGTGCAGCCTTCGACACTGTAGCACACCATACGCTGCTGCAGTGTCTGAAGAAAGGAGGGGTGACAGGCAGGGCCTGGTTATGGCTGGAATCCTTTCTCACCAACCGTAGCTTCTCGGTAGAGCAAGGAGGAGCACGTTCCGACACCTTTGACCTCGGTCAAGGAGTGCCGCAGGGCTCAAGTCTCAGTCCAACCCTTTTTAATTTATATGTCACCCCCGTGGCTTCTACTGCGGAACGATATGGGGTAGAAGTAGTGACATACGCAGACGACACACAGTTGGTGGTCGCTCTGACCCAACCTGCTGAACAAGCTGCCGCTAATTTCTCAGCATGCCTCCAGGATATGGCGGGATGGATGGCGAAGAACTGCCTCCGTCTTAACGGTGACAAGACTGAGGTGCTGATT
Source organism: Lissotriton vulgaris (assembly GCF_964263255.1). NCBI lineage: Eukaryota > Metazoa > Chordata > Amphibia > Caudata > Salamandridae > Lissotriton > Lissotriton vulgaris. The sequence goes on from NC_141691.1 coordinate 1,735,527,514, forward strand.
GTTGGAAAACCTCCCTCAGTCTGGTCATCTGCCTGGTGGCCACAGACCCTGGGGCCCCTTCCTACCCCTAGTGATCAGGTCAAGAATCTGGGAGTATGGGTGGACTCAAAACTGGACTACAACTACCATACTAGACGGGTAGCCGGTACGTGCTTTTCGATTTTGCGGAAACTCCGCAAAACCATCGACCTGCTCCCAGAATCATCTAGGAAGACCCTGGTCCACGCCCTTGTCACATCAAGACTGGACTACGGCAACGCCCTTTATCTGGGGGCCAATGCCTCTAGCCGCCGGCGACTGCAGACAATTCAGAATGCTGCCGCCCGCCTGGTCCTCCGGCTGCCCAGAAGAGCCCCCTCAAAAAAATCCCTACAAACTCTTCACTGGCTTCCGATCAATGAAAGAATTGATTTCAAAGTCCTTTGTATCGGTCACAGGATCGTACATGGCAAGGGCCCGGCCTTCCTCCGGAACCTTCTCTGCCCCTATACGCCCACTCGACATCTCCGCTCGTTAGGAGCAGGCCTCCTCGCTGTCCCCAGACACAAGAAAGCCAGAATGGGAGGAAGATCCTTTCGCACTTTGGCAGCACAGAAATGGAACTCTCTCCCCCTGAGCTTAAGAGTGGAAACATCAGAGCTCATCTTCCGTAGCAAGCTCAAAACACTCCTCTTTCCCAAAGATTAGCCCGTCTCGTTGTCTGACGGAGCAGATGGCTCTTCTGACAGCGCGGGGACACACTGTAAGTGTAACCATGCGCTTTACAAATTCAAAAAAAAAAAAAAAAAAAAACCCTCCGTCAAGGACTGTAGACAGCTAGGGTAAGTCTGGGGAACCGTGAGCAGGCCCACTGGGTATAGGGTGGATTTACTACAAATTGATCTTATAGCCAGAGTGTCGACCATAGTCTTCAAATATTTGCGGAATTTTGGCGAGTGTCTCGTCGGTGCCGTAACATACAGGAGGATATAATCTGCATATAAAGATATGCGTTCCTCATCTAGGAGGCGGGACTCGCCCACAAAGCACCTAGTTCCTGATAGGCTCTAATGACCCAAGCCAACGGTTCCAGTATGGGTTAATAGGACCCGCAGTCCTCTGGAGGTTTTCCCGCTTTGTGAATCACTACCACTGTAGCCATTCGAAGATCTTTGGGGAGAATTCCTTCGTCTTTCAACGCGTTGAACATGCGCAAAAGATACGGGGCCAGCAGGCTGCTGTTTAGTTGAAAACATTCTGCAGGTAAGCCATTAGGGCCAGGTGTTTTCCCCGACTTCTGCCGGCTAATGGCCTCAAGGGTCAAATCCTCGTCTAGCCTATCTTTCTCCTTTTGGGGAAATGAGGGAGTTTCAATTGTATCTACGTACTCAGTTATTTGTGCTTCACTCGCCTGTGTTTTGGCTTCATAGAGTTCTGCATAGGAAAAACAATATTTTCGATTATTTTGACATGGCTGGTCGTTGCTATTGGCTTTTGCTAATGTCAGTGCATTTGCACTTCAAATTGGCTTTGTGTATCCATGTTGGTAGATAGTGGACAACTACGTCTAACAGAAATCTAGACCTGTTTTATATTTCTAAAACAATTTACTTTTTCAAGCATTTGACAGGGAGCCAACTCAGGTGTTGTATAACATGGTTAATATATTCAGTCAATCAACCAATCATATCATTTGTAAAGAGCACTACTCACACGTGAGGGTCTCAAGGCGCTGGGGTGGGGAATGCTGCTACTGCTTGAAAAGCTAGGTCTTGAGGAGTTTTCTGAAGGTCAGCAGGTCTTGGGTCTGCTGTAGGTGGATGGAGAGGGTGTCTCTTGCTGCTGTGCATGTAACCAGCATTCTACATATGTTATACTTTGAAAGTTGATGTTGTGGATACCCTGCATAGAACTCACTGTAATAGTCAATACGACAATTTATCATGACTGCCTCGTGGGTGTTCTTGGAGTAGAGGAATGATTATTTATAATACTTGTAGCTGATACTGGCAAGATGTGAGTACCACATTGATTAAAGGGCCCATAAACAGGTCTTTATCAATAGATACATCGACATTTTTTATAGTAAGGAATTCTAACCATGGTTCCAATAACCAGAAATGCTTGTGCATTCGTAATTCCTCAGTTTAATTTTTTGGATGATAATTTTCGTGCATTCAGGCATGGGTCGCAATCACACAATGTTCTGTCTTGGGTCTAAGTTCACAGCTGGAGTCATACAGCTGAGGCAGGATTTGTGTGGTGTCAGTATATGTGAAGTATTGCAGGCCCCAACTCTCAACGTGTTTTATCAATAACTGTATGAAAAAGTTCAACACCCTTCTGGCACGCTACGCATAGGATAAACTTCTGACGAGAAAAGAACCACTGCCAGTGAGTTAGATCTATGTGGAAGAGAAAAGGAATGCATAAGCCACCAACCTGTAGATCTTTATTCTGCTTCTGTAGAAGCTTGTGATCCACAGTATCAACTATTGGGGGAAAGAAAATACAACCAAAGAACTCTTTCCATTTTACTTGGGTGCTAGACACAGGCTATCAATTGACTGAAGGAGCACTGATCAGCTCTATGGGGATGTCTGACCACAGTCTGGCAAAGGTGCAGAATGGTGTGATCCCCGAGGACACACGGAACCTGAATATTAGTTGCTCCAGTAGACCGGTCGGGAATGGGTGGTGTCTACTCAGTTCTGAAGTACTGTTTTATTTTGCAATGTTTGAGTTAGTGGGAAATACCCCCGTTTGTGAGTGAGCAGTTGATTAAATGTTGCATGACACCAGTGGTAGACTGTAAAAATGTCAACAGATAATATGGCCATGTGCCCAACTGCATTTATAAGATCTTATGTAACCTTAATTGATAATGGTATTGTCCTTCGCATGTCTACAATGAAAACCAAATAAAAAGAACTTACAAAAAAAAGGACACTGGTGGTAGTCAGTAATTATCTTAAATATCACCCTTGGCAGCAGCCATTGGAAACCCAGAGGAACCGTGGTTCTATACTCATGAGAGGGGGAAATTATTTTAGACTCACAATGTGAGTGTCCAATGTGACAGTAGGATTGGGTCTCAGGATGGGAGGACTGGATGAAATCGTTGGGCGGAGTAAGCGGTAGCTTTGTCAGATTGATGGTTGCTATAATGGATTTGATCCTTTCCTCAAAATGTGCTCAAAATAGAAGCATGGTTCGGCAGAAGGGCCTATGCTGACTTTTTTTGAAGAGTCAGTAGTTGTAACAGAAAACAGAGAAGACTTTTATAACAGTGCTGGACGATGTACTTACTGTTGTGGCAAAATAGGATGTATTACCCAACGGTTCTTGGCCTTATAAAATCCCTTAGTGGAGGTAATGAGTATTTAATGTCTTATCTTGCAGGCTATCATCTTTCTGTCCGTTTTTCAGTGTCTGCTTTTGTAATTTTAATGTCAGTTTAACCTGCTTTTGGCATGTTGCTGACTCAGCAGAGCACCATTCATTTGCGAAGAAACTAACCAATAATTACCATAGCTAGCAGGACCACAATCTTGGGGTATGAAGTCCCCGTGCCCTTAATTTCTAGTTACAGGTCAACCGCTAGATTATTTAACATTCAGTCAAAAACATTAGTGTCCACATGGGCTCATAATTTTTTTTATTGAATTTATAAACAAAGACTTGTGTTGTATAAACCTATTTTTAAATACACGTAGAAGTTTATACAAGGAAAGTGTCAGTTTATGAATTTAAGAATAATATTATGAGCACATGTGTGTGTTTTATGGTTTGAAGATGGACCAGCTATAAAAATCTACCTAGAACACCACTCCAGCTTCCAGGAGCTTAATCATAACAAATTAAATATCAGTTGTTTCTGGCTCCAGAAAGTCAAAAAATCCAAGAGCATGTTTACCAATGGACCAGGCCCTGCTCAAAATAATTACATGAACAAACGAATTGTTGGGAAATGTGTACTGTAAGTTTCTGCTACGTCACGGTCAGGCATGTTGCCTCTTGAGCACTGCTGGTGAAATCCACATAAATTGATTGCCCCCTACTTCCAGCCGAGCAGAGATGGAATTGTCTTTAATCCACCTTTGGGAAGCCGCTGTTGTGTCGCCTAAGTGCACCAGTTGCATGTGTCTGCTACTTGGCCAAGCAGTGGTCAGACCCATAAAGCCAGCTAAGTTCCCATCATCCCATACTCGCCCAATCAAATCCGGCGAAAACGTGGCTCCTCCCTAGGTGGCTAAGAACCAGAAATGTGGAATAAAAACACTGGATACACTTCCAACTTATATTTTCCCAAATGAGAGCTTTAATTAATAGCATTCAAATAGAATTAAAACATTAAACTGTCAGCGACTATAATATAATTAAAGGGACTGAGGGAATAACATGGTCGTAGGCACCATTTCCTATACACAAATGGCTGTCACTTTTGAACAGCAAAACTGAGGTGAAATGCTAACGTGTTCTAAACAGAGTAAAATAATACAACGAGTCTTACTTTTTAACCTGCCGGCTCGGTGCTTTTTTTTTTAAGTGACGTTTGCATGCCCAGGTGGCAGTGAGTCTCTGTTCGTGTCACCAGTTTCCGGTGTCTCCCTTCCCTTCAGTGTCTGTGCCATCTAACCTCAGGATTTGTAAACATCAGTCTCTGTTTCTATGTGCCCCTGTGTGTGTCTCCATTTTTCAAGGTCTTCTTGGCACTGTAATATTTTCTCAAATTCATTAGTAGGACAACCAGAAACGAACAAAAGGACGAGAATGGAGGGTTTGAAAGAAGAGTAAGAGATTGCCCAACAAAGCTTTAGGGGAAATCCAGTAAACGTGGTTGGTAGTAAGCAAGGCGGAAAAAGCTTAGGAACAGTGAGACTGCAATTTTCTGAACTCATTTGCCCTATTTATGTATTTGTAGAGCACATAGTCGCCATGGTACTTAGAGAACAGCGGCCCACCACCTAAACAGAAAATAGATATTAGCAGAAAGGGAAAGTCTTCATAGAGTTATAAAGCCCATCAGAGTCCAATATCGAACGCAGCTGCCAGGAGAGCTTCACATAATGTGGGCCCTCAAACATCTCCCACCACATCGTGTCTTCTTACTGTAAGAGATTTACACAAGAGCCCGGAATCCAGAAGGAGAGTTGAAAATAGAAGAAATTATCAAATCTGACAGGAACTTTGGACCAGTATGAAAAACTGCACTCTGCAAAAGTCAAACTACTTCGGGGGTGGATTATTTGCTTAATCGGCAACCAACGATTGACATTCTGAAACATGGCCAAACTTCCACAGACCACCTTTTAAGTTACATGCCATGTTCTGTTGACTATCTAGCTTTCTCAGTTGCTTTTCAGGTAGGCCGAAACAGTGGCCTCGCAAATGAAGCTCACAATTACTGCTTAAACCAGGTAAATCCCCACCCACTGTTGTACGATTCATATCGTCCCCTGTCTCTATAAAACTGCGATACTAAAATATTGGCAAAGGTCCTGGCAACCCGCCTTAACCTACTGATGGAGCGACTGGTGTTGCCCGGCCAGGCGGGATTCTTCACCAATAGTGCCACATCGCACAATCTCAGGACCCTGGCTGCCGTCCTACAAGATATTAATCTTACCTGCGAGGCAGTAGCAGTATTCTTCGATGCCACCAAGGCGTTCGACTCCCTGGAGTGGGACTGCTTGCTGGGTACACTGGGGTATATGGGAATGCCTCTTACTTTTCTCAACTGGGTACAACTACTGTACTGTCAGCCGACAGCTACCGTCCTTAGGACTCTGTGCACTTTACCACTGCTAACCAGTGCTAAAGTGCTCGTGCTCACTCCTTAAAACTTACTTATAGATACTGAGAAAAGTGGCACTACATGTGCCTAGGGCCTGTAAATTAAATGCTACTGGTGGCTCTGCAGCATTCATTGCGCAGCCCACTAAAGTAGCCCTGTAACCATGTCTCAGTCCTGCCATTGCAGAGCCTGTGTGTGCAGTTTACACTGCCATGTCGACCTGTTCAACTAACTCTTTTGGTAGGCGCAAACCTTCCATTTAAATACAAAAAAGTTACCCCTATGGTAGGCCCTGGACAACCCAGAGAGCAGGAAGAAATGTATTAAAAAGGCAGGACATGTACTTTTAAGTTTTACCTGTCCTGGTAATGAAAAAGTCCCAACTCCCAAACTTCCTGGGTACAGGGGGTACCACTTTACTAGGGACTAATGAGTAAAATAAATATACCAATTGGTGATTAACCATGATGGCCATGTTTCGGGGACCAAGCAAAAGCACTTTAGAACTGGTTAGCAGTGGTAAAGTGCACAGACTCCTAGTACCAGCAAAAACTAGGTCAGGACATTGGAGGAAGGAGGGCAAAATGTTGGGAGGAAGACTACCCTAAGGCTGTCAGGTCCAACACTCGGGCTTCATCTAACTCCAGCCTCTCTTCCATTTCTTTGAAAATGATGAAAATAATTCGTTGTGCAAGGTAATCCTTGACCCAAGTTAATACCTCTCCTAGATGTGGCAGCTCTGTGGTTCTTCACCTCGTGAGCTCTTGGACTTTCCTCCAGGTATTGCGCACGAGTACTGTTAACTCAGTGGTATTTTTTAATATATTTGATTTGATGCATTTGTATTTGGGTTTGAAATTTCAATTCACTGACAAGGTGCTTTGAAATGCTCTTGTTGGGCTTTTGTGTTATCTTGATTACTTTCCGCTCAGAGATTATAGGCTCACAGACCTGCAGTGGAAGATGCAGCTGTCTAGCAGTCTTGTGCTGCGTTTTATAGTACATTTGTCCTTGTGGGCTTCCCCGCTTGATTCCTCTACAATTAACAGTGATTGCATTCTTGCCACATGAATGACTATGGTTTTGCATCCCCTGTGAGAATGAGTGCACGTCGCCTTTCCTACCTCGCTGGAAGTTAATTACTTTTTCTGCAAGTAGCTGCGGCCCTGGGGATGAGGTGACATGATATGTACTCATTATGACATTACAAGTGTGAAGCAAGTTAAAAAGGATGCTCTGTACTACATCATTTAAAACAGAGACTGCAGTTGTCAGACGGTTGCTTCATACAATTCTTACTGATTCAGAGTCTTCTCAGGTTCAAAATGTTTATTAAACATTGTTATCATTTTAAATGAGGAGAGCAGAGGTGGATTGGAAATTGTAATTTCTTGATGACTTGGATGGTGTCCTCCTCCTGCTAATAAAGAGGGAGGTGGATCCCATCTTAAAGGCATAAACCAAAGCTACTATTCTCACACCCCCATTGGTGAAATGGGATTTACTGCAAAGTTCATTTCATTGTTGTGTACACTAGATAGAAGTATGCTTGACGAGTATCCATTTTCAGATGGCCATTTATTCAGGCACGACTGGGACACAGGTAATAGTGGCGAGGCAGGGCGGAGTTGGGGGAGTTGGGGGATAAGTGGAGCACAGTAAGTGGTTTTAAAAAAAAAATTTACTTTCCCTATCCCATCATCTGTCCACTGATCCTCCCACCCGCCCCTGCATTGTTTAACCCATAGTTCTGCTATGGGTGTCTAAGGCTGTATTCCAGGTTCACCACATCCCATTCACGTGCACATGCAAAGATATGAGCTAGCATCAGGTCATTATGTCTCCTTCACATATGCTGATACAATGAATGGAGTCAGGCCCTGGGACATGTGGTTGGTTGGACCATATATATCTAGGGAAAAACAAGCAGTACCAACCACACTTTTTTCTATCCTTCTACTGAAGGAAAAAACAAACCAATATTACTCTTGGGTCTGTTGGGTGTTTTTTACCCTTTTAATTTCTAATTTTTAGTTATTCAAGCAAAGATTTTATGTGTAAAAAGGAACACAAAACATTTCAGACATTTATACATAAATACAAAACAGTAATAAAGTGAAAACACCACACAAGAAAAATCCCAAACGAACTTAGAGAAATAGATACTATGTAATAAATAAAATGAAAGGAAAATCACAAAAATCCAATAAGTACACCCGGAAATATGATTTTTTAATGTTTCAGTTAAAAATATCACCAAAAAGGACAAAGTTCGAACTGCTGGTATCTGGTTGCGCTAGACCAGGTCAGGGTCAAAAGTTCAGGCTTATCGCAATGAATCACTGATCAGGCACAGGGACCAGGTTCATCCCAGTGGGTTCTGACTAAGAAAGTTTTCTAGAGAAAACGTTGTCCTTGACAAGTCATCATCGGAGCAAGCGGCAAGCTGGGTCCGATGAATGGCTCAATGATGACTGGAAGCCACTGTGCAAGGTTCCGCGGTAGATCGGTGGCAGCTCAACGATGGACCTGGTAAAGTTGTTAATGGAGGTTGTCTGGGTTGATCTGGTTCTGCTCAGCGTCGACTCCAGTGAAGCCGTCAATTGGATGCTGCTCGGTGTCAATTCCAGTGAAGCCATCAATGAAGTTTGTTGGCATTAAGGTTTGACATTAAACCTGGTTAAGCTTGCAGTTAGGCAGGAAGAAGTACTCTCTGACCACAACCACGGGCCCAGGACCACGTGGACAGTACTTGGGGGTCAAGGCTCGCTACCCCAGGGGCTAGCAGAGAGGACCAGGTCAGGTACAGTTGGGGCTGGTCAGCTGGAAACCTGGAAAGAGCCTTTGGAAGCATGCTAAGTCCCTGTAGTTCAAACAAGAGGTCAGCCAACTGACCTTGGAGTCACTTCTGGGATCCTAGAGTTAAGGCAAACAGGTACAATCTTCCTTCAGGGTCTTCAGACAGGAGCGCTGTCCTTTTTCTGATTCTTCTCGGGTCCAGCAGTGTTCTTAGGTGAGGTTTGTGGGGTCCATATGTATGCCAAGTGCCAGCTTGTGGGTGGAGGGTAATCCTGTAAGACTCCCTAAATCAAATCTGGCCAGTTCCTCCCCTTCCACTGGGTTTGGAGTCAGCCTGACTAGAGAGACAAAGAGAAGCAGGCCTAGGCATGAACTTAATCTGCCCGTGATAGCGTAGGCATGCACTGAAGCTCAGGACGGGCTAGGTACAGCCGCTAGGCCCTCCTGTCTAGGTAGCAGACTTTCTCCTCACATCAAGAGTCCTTTGCCCACTGTCTGAGAGCAATACACATCTCTCCACAGGAAAGCCATCAGGGGTCAAGTGAAAACTGGACCCTAGCAGGAAAGCCTTTGGATTTTAGGCAGAAAAATGTCAACTTTCTAAAAGTGTAATTTCCAAAACAGTATTATAAATTCCTGCTTGATCTCTCCGTTGTATTTTAAATTAATATTCAAATGAGTCCTTGCAATATTTTTCTAGCTAATCCCAAAATAAATTCAGCCCTTATTAGATGTAATAGTGTAAACCAGTGAAAACCTATGGAAAAGCCAGCCCTGCCACAGTGAAAAATAACTTTGGAGATTTTTCAATGGCACGAAATTTAAACCATTAATACATACCCTACTTTTAAATACTATGCACCCTACCCTATGGGTTTTTCAGACCAACCTTCAGCGTAACTTATAAATAAGGGCAAAACAATCTGGTGGGAGAGCAGAAAGGGGAAATTTCCGACAGGAATATTTTGGGATTTTGATTTGCTGAAAAACAAAAATAGAGATAAATCATAATTGGATAAATGACAACTGACAAATGAAGCAGTTCCCAGACTTTGAGAGATGAGTGTGTAAGAATTGCACCGCTTGTTGGGAGCTAATTTAGACCTCCATAAATGAACATTGTGCTTTCCTCTTTCTTGTATGGTTCTGGGATTAAATTAGTCTACCCACAACCAACCTCAATAGCTATGAATATGCATAATCACTAGTGTTAAGTGAAAATACTGATGATCACTATCCTCACGTAAACCACCATTCATTACTGAAGTGACTCTTGGGCATCAGTGGTTTCCTCTCGTGAGCAGAGGAGCGTTACCCCCCATCACCCGATGCAAACCACGCAGAAAAAAATGCCAGTAAAAAGATTCCTTTGCCATTTTATTTTTACTGGCCCAGTGCTGACTGCAGCAGCACCAGCCCCAAGCCCATAGCCCATGCGTGTCCTCCACTGCAGATTGCCAGCAGAGGAGGGCTGAAGCAGGGCCGACTGGATACTCCAAAGTGTGCATGTCACTTTGGCAAGCCGTTTTGCGCCGGCCAAAGTGACATGCGCACTTTGAAGCTCTCCACCCTGCAGGAGCAGCTCATGTCAGGGAAAAGAGGTGGGACAGGGGAAGGAATGGGGTCGAGGGAGAAAAAAAGAACATACCTGCCACCTTCCAGCATTGTGCTGTTCTGCTCCTCTCCACAGCAGGCAGGCACAAGCTCCCAGACTGCCCTGCACCCAATCCTGACCCTGCTCTCACAGCATGAGAGCAGCTTCAGGATTGACCTAAGCACCATGAATTTTTGCTCCCAGACAGACTGGGAGACTGCCTGTTCTCTCCAACCCAGCAACGCAGCTCGGGTTGGAAGGCCTTCAGTGCGCATGATGGCTTGAATGGCCGGCCAAACCATCATGCACACTGATAGCAGGGGCCCCACCCCAAGACTCGGCACACAAGTCATGTAGAAGAAATATAAAATGATAACAAAATGTGTTTTGAACCCGTATTATTATGGTTTTGTTTTTCATGTTTTGGGGGTGCCGGCAGGGTTAGCGGCGCACCTCCAACATAGCGGAGGAACCGCCACTGCCACACTGCTGTCTTAAGACAGATGGGTGGAGGCCTCCAGGGTCTGAAGGAGCGTGCACCCAGCCCACTCCATCCAATCCAGACGCTTCTCTCAAGTTACATCTAGATTGGTTAGGGGAGCTCTTTGGTGATGGAGAAGAACACTGAGGAGGATGCGCAGCCCAAGGTTAAGTGCTGTTTTATTTTATTTTATTTGATATGTGTAAAGCATGTAAGTGTGGTGGCTCTGTTTTCTTTTGTAGTCAGTATTATGTGTTTATTTGGGGTTTGGAGGGAGGGGGTATTTTATTTTGGGCTTTTGGAGGGGGGTGGTTTACTTTGGGGTTTTGGAGGAAGGGGGGGTTTATTTCGTTTTTGTGGGAAGTGGTGGGGCACTTCACTGGCCCCACCACTTTCAAAGAGTACCAGACGACCCTGCTCCTGGGATACAATCTACTCTAACGTTTACATGTACTTTATAGCACGAGCATGTATTTATTGCTGGATTCATTAAACAGGGCACACAAACCCACTCGACCTGAAAGCCTGTGTTTTTTCCAAAATGAATTCCATTCCGTTAATCACCAAAACAATCTAAATGGCACACAGGCTACTGGATGATTCTCACATTAGAAACCATCGCATGGCACAAGACATCCTGTTGAATGACACTGAAGCTAACTCTTTTGCTATGTAGATTGGTTGCTTCTGAAACATACAGCAAAGCAATGCTTACTCAAAAACATACTCGGCGTGAACTGTGCCACTTTCACGGCAGTGCAGAAAAGCATGACACTCATATTACTTTGTTTCATGATTTCATTTGCACATGTACAATCAGGTATAATTAGGTTTTCTGATGCTCTTGTAGTCGTAGTACTGACGCATACAGAACCACGACCCCCCGACCCCCCACCAAAAAAAACGGCATTACAGGCCTAAATGCAGAAAGCACATTTAACATTTGATTTAATCTTTCCCCGAAGGTTTGGTTTATAATTACCTAACCGTTTGCACCGCACCTATAGCTTACTACGCAAAGACTTTATCAAATATTACCAATGAGACCGGTGACAAGACTCAGGTGTGGAGCTGTGCCCCAACGCAGGCACCGTTGCACCATGGTGCAAATATGTTTGTGTTGCGGGCTGATTGATTTTGTGCAGGAAGGAACACCTCCATGCACAAAAGCAATAAATTCAGGTGATTTCCTTCTTAAAGGAAAGCACAAGGAAAAATTAAAACATTTCTCCAAGTTGTGCCTCCCTAATGCCACTCCTAGGGTCTTGTTAGTTTCTGACCCTTTACCAGGTATACGATTTCTCGTAAATCTGGAAATGTGTCAGGGTCCATGGGAGTTGCATGGGAACACCCACGTCAACACCCATGGAAAGCCTCTTTCACGCAGGTTTCTGCATGAGTGGGGCACGTATTTATAAGGCCATGAAAAGCCACGTAAAGTGGCTTTACTTGGCTTTATAAGCATGCCATGGCACACTGCGTCACCATAACATCAAAACAGAGACGTTCTGGCGGCACAAAAGTGCTTAAATGAGGCCCTCAGTGTCTTGGATGACGAGGAGAGGGGTTGATGATTTGAGATGGTAGGACCTGATTCCATGAATAATGGATCTTTTGAGTATGTCTTGGAATATAAAATGAATGGTTCAGTCATCTCCTTGAGAATATGTTCATCTGAAACTAGATAAGTATATGCAAGAATTTAAAATTAAAAGACTGTGTAAAATGGTTTGTGTATAGTACCAGTGTGGTGATATGACTCACACCATAATAACTATTATGGTGTCATGTTTAAAACAGAAAATAAAGATTAAAAAAATTAGCACCTAATCAGTGTGGTGGGGATGTTCTCTCTCTGCTCAGTCTATCAGGCAAGTAAGGCCAATGCGGCCCAGGCAGAGAGCAGCTATGAGACTCCACGGCCTATTTCCCCGAGGGCCTATCTGCAATTCCAACTCCAACTTCCAGCAACTGTCACTGGCTCAAACTAACTAGTTTACCTGTCTGTGGGTCCTCTTTATCCCCCTTTGCTATATGGAAATAGGTATCTCGTCCACCAGAGTTGGCAATCTTGGTTTACAAATCCATCTATCTATAAAATAGACCTGCATTTATTAGAAACATCGACTTGCGATATTTTGGAATGCGAGGCCAGACATGTTCTTTTCCCTTCGTCCCAAGGAACTATGAGTTTGATGTGTTTTATCTAGGAAACCGATCAATATTGTGACCTTATGCCCCTATACGGCTATAATCAATAAATATCCCTATAATGGCATAATAATCAGAGCCATATTTCAGTAACTCGCCTCTGCAGTCCATGACACAGCAGAAGCCACTTCCTTAGATTCCTAGAGAGCACACCAAGTTCTTTCGACATACCAAACCCCCAGCAACCTGGGAAAGCCCCGCTTGCTTTGTTTTGATTAGTAATAGAACTCCTGCGAGCACTGTAAGAACGACCAGTTCTTAGTGACATCTTTATTGACGTCTTATGTCCAAAAACCTACGTCAAACTCTGCCGAGAAAATCCAGCTCCGGCGTTTCCAGCCTACCCTTGCGGGTGACTGGGATATCGGGTCCTGAGAAGGAGATATCAGACCTCCTACATTCTATTCCAGAGGTACGGTGCTGACTAAGCCCTTAGAGAGAATTCTTGACTCAAACTCTTGGCAAAACCAACTTAACTTAAACTGCTACTTACTTACTCCCTCCCACGTATTAGGCTTAGGTCAGGTACACCGGGGTAGGCGTAGTTAGAAGCACCAGTTGAGGTCGTTGGCCAATGTATATATTTTATTCATTTTAACTATCTTATGGCTAAGAAACCATATCAATGCTTTTACAGTATTATTTCGTAATACTGCTTTTACTGTACGCACTTTTTATAATAACAAGTCTTGCAATTGTGGCAATTCATTTCTCTTGCATGAGAAGGAAGACTGCTCAATAAATAATATCTTTTATTGAAAACGCCCGTCTCTCTATTCTCTGCACCCTGGTGAAACTAAGAACGCGCCTCTGACTGAGTGAAATAGCTGTCTATTGTTTCACATGACTCTAGAGATTGACTCTTATTCTGAGGAGCGAAGTTGTCATGTTTATGCGGTTGTCGGAAGCTGAATCCCTTCTTGTCTGAGCCAGGGAAGCTGATCACTTCCTATTCAGTCAAGAAAGTTTCCAGTGACCTCTGAGCTAGCTGGCGCAAACCTAAATTAAGTCTAACATAGTCAGTAGAGACCTCGAAGACCTCAGTCCTACGTCTACACTGCTGTTTATGTTATTCCAATGCGCAGGGCCTATAGGGAAAATAGGAACTACACTACATGGCGCCCAACGTTTGGTAAGGCGATAAAACTAACGCAAGACGTTAGAGTAACTCAGTCGTGCTTTTTCACACAGACCCTTTCTCCCGTAAATACTCCAATAGACGTCTGGAGTGGGTGAAAGGTTAAAATCCGCCGGAACTTAGTAGGAAGAGATTCCTATGTAGAGTTTCTGGTTTAGTCAACGTTGAAGGATACAGTGTTCCAAAATATTGTGCACCTAATCTTTGTTTCCTTGAAAACCTTTCTGACAGTAAAATGCCAGATAGTGATGAGGAAAGGGATGCTGCTATATTAGCAAATCAACTACAGAATGACCAGAATGCCATCCTCATTCCGGCAAACATAAGAAAAACTATAACTTCAAAACTTATAGAAAACAGACTGTCATCAAGAGATGGTACAGTCATTTTTGTGATAGAGGCACACGAATATCGGCAGACAGAGGTATTCTATTCTTGGATAAACTTTCCGACGGCAAATGCTACAACACACGAGTTTCACTATTACAAAATAGAGGAACCACCGGAAGAGTACGCTCCTTTCGAGGAGATTGAAATCCCATTAAAATACCAAGAGCACCTGCTCTGGTTTAAAGGCGCCCTAAAACATAATAATCACATCACCAGGCTCGGTCCACTAGGTAGACCAGGAGCAACGTGGCCGGTTCTAGCCAGCTACACACCACATCGAGACATTGAAAAAATGTCAAAAGAAGAGCTTTTAGCACAGCTAATATTATTAATTAAAATACACAGATAGTTAGTCCAATATGTAATGCGGACTGCAACAGTCCAAACAGCTGTTAATATTCCACAGCTAACCCCTCATCAGGGGAACACAAATAAAATAACACCACAAAACATACAATCATGTCTTGGAAAAACTCCTGCAAAACGGGAACAAATCCCTTTCTGGTTAGCATAGAAAATTACTCAAATAGAGGCAGTATTCCCGAATACTACCCCTAATACTACCCCTATTGAGAAACACAGAATTCTGACTATCTGCCTTCCAATGGGGGTTGCACCACATGTGGAGGACTGTGACACTTGGGGTACAGTCTTTGCTTCCATTTACACAAAAACGCATGGTGTTCCGTCCATGGCGGTAATACCAGATGTGCTAAAACAAATTCAGAATGAATATGGTCCAGAACCTGCTTTAACTCTTGGTATGAAATTACTGAAAGACTTCAAGCAGGTTTCGGCTATATTACTAGCCAACATAAAAGGAGAAGCAGCATCTGTGGCGATCCGCCAGAAATTGAAAGAAACAGAAATAACAGATCAACCAATTGAGCTTGCCAGAATAATAGAAAAATGCTATGAAGAATTAGGTAGAGATACTTTGGGTGGGAAGCCAGTAAAACCCCAACTACTTCAAAATCCTGAAAAATTATTTATTAAAAATAATCTAAACACTTCTAAAAAGAGGTGGGATGGAAATAAACAATCCACTCCCAAAGAAAAAGTTTTCCAGTCCAGAGGAAGGTCTCCTCGACGCAGAGAAAGAACTCCAAATCGAGAACACCAGTCTCCCCAGAGGGAGCACTCTGAGAAAAGAAATAACCTTAGAAATAGGGATAACTTGAAAAAGCCTGATAGATATCAAAGTATTGATACACGTCCCTCTCGATCTTTTTCGCAGAAATCGGAAAGAAGTAGACGGTCAGATCCAAGGGAAGAGCACACCAAGTCCAAAGACAAGGAACCTGCTCAAAGTAAAAAATTACAATTTCCAAAAAAGAAGGTAGCCAGTATTAGAGTAATCGAACATGCCGAGAATACTGAGGACACAGCTGAAAAACGGAGAGTGGGCACAGACAATGCTAGACAGCGCAGCAGAAATCAGCATAGCTCGCAAGTTCCTGATGAGTCATCTGGAGACAGGGGACACGAATGAATACATTCAAGTAGAAACTGCAGATACCAGAGTTAGCGAACCTCATAAGATATACGAAATAACACTGCGTATAGAGGGAAATAAGACTAGGAAAATAAGGGGTCTATTTTGGGATAACCTCTCAAAAGGCTATGACATCCTGTTAGCCGAGAAAGATTGGCCCCCAGAGTTTGTCAGGGAGTGCCCTCATGGCGAAGAAATGATTATGCCTGCCTTCTCAAATCACATTCCAATTCACACTAAATATATATATGCAAGGAAATGGGCAGTAGCCCAGGCACCTGCATTATATAAGAATCATGTAGGATGGGATGAGGACTCTCCTCCTCACAAAATCCAGTTAAAATGTCAACCAACTGCACAAAGGCAGTACCCAATTAAGCAAGAAGCTAAAAAACAGGTCAGGGAGATTTTAGATCAACTTGAATACCAAGGGGTAATTGAAATATGCACCTCTCAAATGAACAATCCTTTGTTTCCTGTCTCCAAACCGGACAATTCGTATCATCTAGTCTTGGACTACAGACACCTTAACTCATGTTGCAAAACATTAAACACTCGCGGTACAAAATTCGCACAGTGCGGCACTAATGAATAACATAGTTCGCAAAAAATACAAAACAACATTAGAAATATCTAATGGGTTCTTTTGCCAAAATATTGCACCAGAAAGCAGGTACTTGACCGCTTTATCAATGATGGGGTCACAGAAAAATTTCTGTAGGCTCCCACAGGGATTCAAGAACAGCCCAGGACTATTCTCAGCCAGAGTAACAGAGTTACTACAAATGTATGATGATGAGGCATTATCTTATGTCGATGACATCTATCTCACTGACGACGACTTGGATACTCACTTGAAAAGAGTGAACACCATAATACTAGGGTTCGCAGCAGAGGGTTACAAATTCAACTTTAAAAAGTCACGAATTGCCCATCTAACAGTCCTATTTTTAGGATACGAATTATCAAGTGAAGGGAAAAGCCTAGCGGACAACTTCTTAGAGTAGTGCGCTGTACTCCAAGCACCGAAAACGCCGAAGAACTTACAATCGATTCTAGGCTTCCTGAATTTCGGAAGAACTTACATTCTAAACTATGCAGAGAGGGTTAAACCTCTCTACGAATTAGTAAAACCTGATTTTAAACCAATCAACTGGACTCAAAAACACACAGAAATTTTGAGATCACTACAAACAGACATGTTAGCTAAATTAAAATTAGAAACACATGACAATACACGCAACCTTGTAATCCGGGTCATCCCAGGAAGATGCAGATTCACGTACCTGACCTCTAATGAGGGAGAAACGGTACCAATAGCTTACAAATCACATTTGTACACAAAAGCTGAAATAAAATTCAGTTCAACTGAAAAAATTCTAACTGCGGTTCAGACTGCCGTAGCAAAAGAAAGGGCCCTAGCACAAGGTAAACTAATAATAATCGTTACACCTATACCTGCTTTAGAAGCGGTGACTAAAGCGAGCATTCCAAATGCTAAAGCTCTGCATCCAAGATGGATCCAATGGGTTAAATCTCTTGCTGCAACAGACGTAGTGTATGAATTTGATCCTAACCTAAAGACACAGGAATTTTTACAATATGAATATGAATGTCCTCTGCCAATTGAAATCCTGCCTCTAGAACAATATGGAAGTATCATATATACAGACGGATCAGCACAACCCGCAGTTGGGGGTAAACAAGCTTACAGTGCTGCGTGCGCGAGTGTTAAAGGTCGTTGGCACAAAGGAAACTTTAGACCACTGGTCACTAAGACGCAATCTCTAGGAGATTGTACAGCTCAGCGAGCTGCACTACTAGCATTTAAGATGGCGCTTGAAAATATTATTGCGTTCAATCTTATAATGAATACTTGCAGAATTGGGTTGAAAACGGGTTCAAAGGTGCAAAAGGTGGCACAATCAAGAATAAAATGCTTTGGGAACAAGTAGTTCTTTTACAGAAGGAACTACAAAAGACTCACGTGATACACACTCTGAGTCATCAACGTGATGGCGTTCACGTTGCAGGGAATTCATTGGCTGATGAAGCCGCGAAGGCAGCTGTGCAAATGGCTTCCGTAGCTGCTATCACCCGGTCAAAACAAAAATAGACAGCGATATACTACAAGCTGTCAGTGCGTCAGTAAAAGATGATAGAAAAACACTCCCAAAAGGCTTTCCAGAAAAGTACTCATATTTAACAGATACGAATAATGTTCCTTTTGCTCAAATCCCTGGAGTGGGGGATAGAGTAATTCCAAACATGGAACACAGGTTAGGACTAATTACAGCGGCACACGAAGGGCTTGCTTCTGCACACGCTGGCGTTTCCGCAACAATATCATTATTAAAACAGAGATATTGGTGGCCCCGCATGAGAATACAAACTAGGAAATATGTGCTAGAATGCGAAATATGCCAAAAAATGAAAGTATCAACAGTGAAACGAACAGCGCAGATACCCCTTCTCATCTCAGATAAACCATTAGCATGTGTTTACCTGGACCACTGTGGTCCCCTACAAACGGATGGCAACTACAAATATATCATGGTCGCAGTGGACTCCTGTACGAGATTCATATGGATGTGGCCCCAGCGCTCGGCTGATGCCAGAACTGTTATAAAAGATTTGTGAGTCTTTATCGGCACATACGCAATTGCCATGCTTCATTCTGACCAGGGTCCTGCTTTTAGCTCTCGAGCTTATAAGAAGGCCATGACCAGCATGGGCATTGGATTGCGGTTCTCTTGTCCCTTCCATCCTGAGGGAAACGGGGTAGTGGAAAGAAAAAACCGAGACATAAAGCAATCTATAACGGCAAAGGTATTAGGTTCGGGTGATGGGTGGGTCCAGCATTTAACAAGTGTCCAACGTAGTCTTAACAACTTGCCAAGAAATTCTCTAAAAGGTTTCAGCCCGTACGAACTATTGTTCGGAACTAGAATGTATGTTCAGGACTTAGATAGTCTTGCTTCAGTGGTAGAAGATAAGAAAAAAGACTTTGACATAAAAGATCGTTTGGCTGTTTTACAGGACTTAAATGAAACAAGAAAAGCCCTGAGCAACATAAAGTTAAAGCAACAGCCAACCACCACTGAAGACACACCACCTGTCCCAGCAAGACCTGTCTGGATTCCACAGATTGGGGATCTGGTCAGAGAGAAAATAGCGGTGAAGAAGGAATTTGGGCCTTCTTACAGAAAAGCAGTACCTGTCTTAGCAATCAACGCAACAAGATCAGTAGTACTACCGCCCCTTGCTGGTAAAAAGGAGAACAGAGTTGTATCCATCGACCTGGTAAAACCACAATCATGTGGCCTATAATAAATAGTAGGCCCAGTGGACTCCCAAGAAGTAACAGAATACCCAAATTTGCTAGTATCCAAGAGGTTCAAACTGAAAGACTAATCACATTTGATAAACCTGCAGTGAATAAAAAAGGACTATGCAGAAATGCCATGGAACTTGTGCCTCTTGAAACCCAAATTGAAACAGTTTGTCATGAAACACCAGTCTACAATGATGTAGCATCAGAATGTGCTAATGAAAGGCAAATTGAAAAAACAATTTCAACAATCGACAGAACTGCATCTGGCTACTTCATCAATTTCGATAACTTTTCTGAAGATCAAAGCGACCCTGAAGTGATGCAAGCAACAAAGACTTTTAAAGAACAAGCATTTGCAATGCAATGGTCTCGGCATCATTAAAGGTAGAGCAATTGGCATTGCTCATGACATTTCTTTTTTTTTTTTAAATCATAAATAAATGGCATTGTCATTTACATTGCCAATACACACCACTCTGCACCTGCACTCACTGCTCTGCACACTCACTACTCTGCACACTCACTACTCTGCACACTCACTACTCTGCACTCACTACTCTGCACACTCACTACTCTGCACTCACTACTCTGCACTCACTACTCTGCACTCACTACTCTGCACTCTGCACTCACTACTCACTACTCTGCACTCACTACTCTGCACTCTGCACTCACTACTCTGCACTCTGCACTCACTACTCTGCACTCACTACTCTGCACTCACTACTCTGCACTCACTACTCTGCACTCACTACTCTGCACTCACTACTCTGCACTCACTACTCTGCACTCACTACTCTGCACTCTGCACTCACTACTCTGCACTCTGCACTCACTACTCTGCACTCACTACTCTGCAGTGACTGAAGACAGCGCGGAGTGAGGCTGTTGGTGAGCGAGTCCAATCAGAGAGCTTGATATGGAGTGAGCCCAGTGGTGAGTGAGCATGGCAGTGAGTGAGCACACAGCGTGAGCCTCCGACGGAGTAAACCTGCCGGCGGGAATGATTCAATCTGAGTTGGGCTGCTGGCGGGAGGGGGCAGCAGTTCATGAAAGCCCTGTGGGGAGTGTTGGCTTTCTGTGTGGACGCCCAGTGCCTCTTTTCACTATGTTAAATGCATTTTTAGGTGTTACTGAAAATGTGCAATGACTTTATTGAAGATGGTGTATGCATGTAGTTCTAAATACCATTAAAGATCCGCTCGAAGCTGGCAGGGGGCGCTGGTAGCAGGGAGTGCCCGAGCGGGACTCCCACAGACTGCGCCGCGGGGTGCCCTCCGGTGCCCGCAGGGTCGCATCCTGACCGGCCGCCGCGTGATTGGAGGGCGCGCTGTGCGCAGTGTGGTGCTGGCAGCCGTGTCCGTGGTCACTCCCTGCGTGTCTGGGCAGCAGCCGTTCTCCACCTCCGTGTGTCTGGCGGCTGGGCCTGGCACAGAGCGGGCTTCCCCAGAGGGAGTCCCCATTCCTGGAGAGGGAGGGCAGGACGCGGGTGGGGCAGGGTCACTGTGAGTGTGAACAGGTCAGCGCCTCCCTGCAGCCTCGCAGATTAATTAAAGAGTGCTAATCGGGCTCAGCAGACAGTTGGCAAGGGGATACTGGCAGAGAGTGCCCGCCTGTCACGGCGTGTGAGGGCTTCCAGACACTGCATTCTGGAGCTGGGCACCACGGGTATGGACACTGCCAGCCTGGGCGAGCCTGTCCATCCCACTGCTCGTGATCGCTTCCAGACACTGAGTTCTATGTGAGAGCAGGGGCGCTGCTGGGAATGGCGCAGCAGGCGCGGTAGCACCGGGGTCCGTGGAATCCTCGCTACGTCACTGAGCCGCGCAATACTGGCGGCAGTGGCGTGCATTCACCAGGGTATTCCGCGCTGAGAAGTACTGGGGTGCCCTGGAGCAGGGCGGCGGAGGGGGCACGGGCGGAAGTGAGGAGGGTGCTGGCAGTGAGTACTGAGTGTGCGGCCTGGCGGTCCAGCTGTGTGGTTTCACATCGCCCGCTGCACTGGTCTCTGTGCTGGCGCTGGTTAACTGCAGTGGCGCGTGGGTTATGGCAATGTGGAACGCGAGGTGTTGAATTATTGGCTTAATAGTGGCCTGAGCTCATACTGGTGCACACGAGGCCGCACTGCACTACACTGCAAGCCGATCCTGGAAACATGCAGTGCGCAGCTGCACGGCGGTGAATTTATTATTGATAAAGGACGAGGTGTGATGCATGTACTCCTTGTTGTGGAAGAAGACAGCTTTCCTGTGCACGTGCTCAGTGGTGTACAATCAGCGCTTTAAACTCTGAGGCACTGTCAGGCACTGAGTATGTGCACTTCTTTCATTCGCAGTGAGCGAGCCTGCACTTCTTTGATTTGCAGGGAGAGAGCATGCACTTGTTTCATTTGCCTAACGTGGGGCGGGACTGAGAAAACGAAACCTATCGTGGGGCGGGACTTCCGTTTTGTGAAGCCCGCGCCCACGGAGTGCCTGGAGGAGCACCGAGGGAGAGCCCCGCGGTCGGAGGGCCTTTGACCGGTGAGCGGAGCGGCGGGGGGGGGGGGGGGGAGAGAATGCCTGTATGTCTGCGTGTCCGGAGGGCCTTTGACCGGTGAGCGGAGCGGGGGGGGGGGGGAGAGAATGCCTGTATGTCTGCGTGTGTGTGTGCGCGACGGCGGAGGGGTGGGGGGCGGGGTGCGACGGCGGAGGGGAGGGGTGCGACGACGGAGGGGTGGGGGGGGATGCTCGGTGCACGTGTGTGTGTGTATGCATGCGACGCTGGGTTCGCTGTATGTGTGGGTGCGTGCGTGCATGAGCGCTCGTGTGTGTCTGTCGCTGTTTCTGCGCATGCGCGTGTGGTGTATCTGCTTCCCAGGAGACAGCAGCTGAGCGCGTTCGCGAGCGCGTGGCCAGCGGAAATCGCCTCCAGAGAGGCAAAGCGCGCGACAGACCCTGTCTCCTGGGAAGCATCGTCCCTGACATAAGATCTCGGCGGAGACGCGCTTACGCGCGTCTTTTAGCCGAGACCTAAAAAGCAACAGAACTCTTTCATCAACTCACAGAAGCATATCTAAGTGCACCATTGATTGAGCATTGGATTGTATCAGGGGTACTTATACTCCTACTATGCCTAATTTTAGTTTTAATTTTCGGAAAATTTATTACAGTACAATGGACACAGCAAGTCAGAACATCAACTTAGTTCTGAAGCCTCACAAATCATCTCACATCGAGAAAAGAGAACTATCATCAGGGAATGTCACAGCCAGTCCAATACCCGGCGGGGTAGTTTGGGACAAAACTGACTACGAAATATATGGCCCGGTCGAGCTCTTGAAATATCCTCATCAGTTTAAGGTTTCATTGAGTGACTTTGTAAAACCAAGTATATTCTCTGATGATTGGGATTTTGAAAGTATAAATAATATGATGTCGGATTTAGTTTTGTCAGCAAAATTTACAGAACATGATTATTTGCAAGGTTCATCTAATTATGAACAGATGTACTGCTTTACCCATTATGCAGACCACTATTTACATAAATCTGCTCAACCTAGAAATGTTTTTGGATATAACCAATGGAAACATTGTGCTACTCCACCTAAAAGCAGTTCAAAAACATTCTATGAGAAATTCCAATACTTCTCAGGGTTTAACACAAGTAATGCAGAAACATTTTATTATAAACTGTTAGATAAAACAGGGACAAAAACCATGCTGACAAATACTAAATTGATCTATTCAGAAGCATTTTATGAAAAAATGATTACATTTGGTTTTGATTTCTGGAAGAATAACATTGAAACAAAAACCATCTGGGGTACAAAAGATTGGCAGGTACAAGGCCTAGAAGCATTATTTCGAGCCTGCATGATACCAGAACAAATAATGTTCTTGAATGACACTAGTCAACAAACAACCTGTCTTGGTCTAGCCAAGATTAAAGACCTTAACAAACCGTCTATTCCAAAGCCAATACCTGATAATGCAACCACAGATATTGAAGTAGACGTATCCCATATCTTAAATGTAAACAGAACACATCCAGATTGGAAAAAGTGGTTAATCTGGCCTACAGACACGAATAACTGTCAAGACAGATTCCTGAGCAAATTACAGGGGTTAAAAATGACCAGACCAGACCCTAGATACTCCCAGAGACAACATCCAGGGATAGTAACAACATACAGTGTAGGGAAACTATGCCTTGAATGGCTACAAACATTCACACTGGCACAAATTAAGCAACACTTGTCTTTACTTAAAGATGGTGCTGACTTGCGAGATTTCATAATGGGACCACGCAAACAGCGTCAAAAATGTTTCATAGCGGCCAGTATATATGCTGCTTACAACGAGGCATGGAAAGAGACTCAAATTGAAACAGCAGAGAAAATACGAGAAATTGATCGTATTAATTTGGGAAAATCACTTTCTGTTGTGGACAATGGGTTAATGACTCTGTCCTCCAGAATATATTCACTGGACAGTATTGTATCATCTGCTATTGATATAATAGACCAGGACATGCTAATGTTACAACATGGCCAGTCCCAATTACGTTCTATTGTACAGCTAGGCTGGACGTTGCAAAACCTCCGTTCAGGCTATGTGCCATGGCGTTTAATCAACACAACGTCATTGTTCTCTATCTTTAACCTTACTGATAAACAAATCAGTTTGGCACAAAAAGGAGCAGACTATACAATCCTGAGCATCAAAAAACTTCAGAGATTACCATTGACAATGTCAGAAAGACCTGTCATTGAATGGATAATACACGGGATTATCACAATTCCAATAACAACTTTCCAGTTTAAAAATTGCCTTGAGTATATACCGGCAGGCCAGTATGAAAGGTTGGGTAAAGGATACATTAAGTCATCATGGAAATTACCTTATACACATACATGTTATAGTGACAACAACAAAAATGTATTTCTTAGTGGTAATGAGTGTAAACAATCACTAAGCGGTATACTTTTGTGCCAAGGTATTAACTTGCATGGGGCCTGTGAGGGTACTTCGAATAACCTTTCATGCAACCAGCACGGCACACCTGCAACACAGATAGAGCCATTCTTTAGGCAACTTTCTAACGGGAGTTACGTTCTAATAACGGATCACAGCTGTTGTGGCTTGGTGCTAGGGAAAGCATATCTCTTAAGCGTCAGCTCCATGGTCACTTGCTGTATGCAAGCATTGTATCCAAATGGCCCTGGAGACTCAGTGGCTCCGATTTGGCCTCCTTTGAATATCTCTTCTATACGAATTGATACTTTAAGCAGAATGAAGTCTGTGCTTTTACAGACAACAGTGCCCATCACGTCATCAAAAGAGACGTATGATCTCCAAGTTGCAAGGACAACTGCAGAGATACATACACTTTTATCAACAAATTACCCGGTGCATTTCACAGAAATGCTCAGCCAAATCCTAAATATGTCGAATGCCAGTGGTATCTCGAATGTATTTAAGACAATTTTTTCGAGACTGTTAACACCATTCGAAGCAGTCCTGGGCATCTTTCCCAATTTTGTCCATTCGGTCTTTGGCGGCCTAACACTACTTTTGGGACTCGTAGCAGGTATTTTATTTTTGACCCTCCTGCTCCGATATGGCAAACCAAAACGCAGACATGACTCCGGCAAGGATGGAAGAAACGATCCTAGCAATACGCTACCGGGACCGCATAACTAGAGTCCTTGGACTAGCCCGGCTAAGAGATCTGAATATGACCTGGTTTCTTTCATTTAGACCTATATGGCAGACCTGCATCTTACCTGTGCTTCGATGTATGCTATGCGGAGAGGAATGCGTGTTAGACACCTGTCTTGCACTACAATCAGCAGTACCAATGGATGTCAATACTTTGCTAAGTCCAGTAACGGCTCACGCATCGTGTTGTCCCCAGCGGTTACCAATCCTGATGACGGCATTCGTTGAGACTCCTGCGCTACGATTAGGTGGTGGCAGTGAAGCAAGAAATGAAAGCAACATCACCCAGGTACGACCTTCTGTGAGCATTGCTGATCCTGAAATCGATGATAGCAATAATTCTCACAACTGCCAAGTTACAGCATTATCGAACTTGGTTGAACTGTCACCTGATTATGTAGACCAATTCTTTGCGAGCCTGTCTGAAATGATGTTCTCCCCTGAACAGAAACAATAACTTTTTGGAAAACAATCTGGCACACAGCGTTCTCATGAACTCTGAATTCGGCCTTCAGCTTTGATAAACAAAAGCTACTGAAAAGTGTTTGGAACTATTTTTGCCCCGCTCACCATGAAATTATTTTTTCCAAAATATTTACCTTTTTTCTGGCACACGTACTTTGCTTAAAGTAGAACTATTCATAAAGGACAGAGCTTCTTTTTTTTATTAGATCTAGAGACAAAATATTACCTCAGCCTCTAGCACATTTTACAGCAATTGTATTAATATATGATGAAATAGTCTTGCCCTTCTTTTCTGTATTGAGAGACGTTTCATGTGTAATTTTTCGCAAAATCGTTCAACTGAATATATATGCAAAAATGTTTTGAATGATTACCCTGCTTAAAAACGTACAGTACCTATTATCATTTTTATGTATTTCATGTACACCATTTCAAATGCAAAATGTATTTTGGGGTGGGTAGGAATACACGTGCATCTTATTGCTTGAGTTTTTAGTAATTGATGGACATAAATTCGTGGAGTGGGTGATGTGTTTTATCTAGGAACCCGATCAATATTGTGACCTTATGCCCCTATACGGCTATAATCAATAAATATCCCTATAATGGCATAATAATCAGAGCCATATTTCAGTAACTCGCCTCTGCAGTCCATGACACAGCAGAAGCCACTTCCTTAGATTCCTAGAGAGCACACCGAGTTCTTTCGACATACCAAACCCCCAGCAACCTGGGAAAGCCCCGCTTGCTTTGTTTTGATTAGTAATAGAACTCCTGCGAGCACTGTAAGAACGGCCAGTTCTTAGTGACATCTTTATTGACGTCTTATGTCCAAAAACCTACGTCAAACTCTGCACCTTTCAGGTATAAATATACCAACGTTGCCTTAAGCAAGCACACGGTGGTGGTGAATACAGGAGCAGAACAGCTGTCCCCTTGCAGATAGCCCAGCAGATGCGAGAAGCCCACGGAAGCTGCCCCTCCTCCTTGACGCGCTGAGAAAGACGCTGTCTTTTCTCCTGCCGAGAAAATCCAGCTCCGGCGTTTCCAGCCTACCCTTGCGGGTGACTGGGATATCGGGTCCTGAGAAGGAGATATCAGACCTCCTACATTCTATTCCAGAGGTACGGTGCTGACTAAACCCTTAGAGAGAATTCTTGAATCAAACTCTTGGCAAAACCAACTTAACTTAAACTGCTACTTACTTACTCCCTCCCACGTATTAGGCTTAGGTCAGGTACACCGGGGTAGGCGTAGTTAGAAGCACCAGTTGAGGTCGTTAGCCAATGTATATATGAATGTATATATTTTATTCATTTTAACTATCTTATGGCTAAGAAACCATATCAATGCTTTTACAGTATTATTTCGTAATACTCCTTTTACTGTACGCACTTTTTATAATAACAAGTCTTGCAATTGTGGCAATTCATTTCTCTTGCATGAGAAGGAAGACTGCTCAATAAATAATATCTTTTATTGAAAACGCCCGTCTCTCTATTCTCTGCACCCTGGTGAAACTAAGAACGCGCCTCTGACTGAGTGAAATAGCTGTCTATTGTTTCACATGACTCTAGAGATTGACTCTTATTCTGAGGAGCGAAGTTGTCATGTTTATGCGGTTGTCGGAAGCTGAATCCCTTCTTGTCTGAGCCAGGGAAGCTGATCACTTCCTATTCAGTCAAGAAAGTTTCCAGTGACCTCTGAGCTAGCTGGCGCAAACCTAAATTAAGTCTAACATAGTCAGTAGAGACCTAGAAGACCTCAGTCCTACGTCTACACTGCTGTTTATGTTATTCCAATGCGCAGGGCCTATAGGGAAAATAGGAACTACACTACAAGTTAAGCAGGAACGGCTTGTTTCAGGGAAAAGAGGCGGGACGGGGGAATCAGGTTGGGGGTGGATGGGGGACGATGGAGATAAATAAAAAACATAAAACCAAAAAAGAATTTACCTGTCTCATTCCAGCATCGCGCTCTTCTGCTCCTCTCCACTGCAGGCACAGGCTCCCACACTGCCCCGAGGCCAATCCTGAAACTGTTGTCATGCACAAGAGCAGTTTCTGGATTGGCCTTTACGGTAATTTCTACTAACTATGGGGCTCATTAGGATGGCGGACGGACTGGAGTCCGTCCACCATCCTGTGGTAAACCAGGACCATCCGCAATACATGCGGCGGTCCCGCATACCAAATCAGGATGCAGCCGCCACCATGGTGGTCGTATTTTTGTTTTTGACATTGCAGCGGCTGCAGCTCACAGCATCACCTGCCAAGAAGCGAAAAACTATGTTGTGCATTTCACTGCACTACGTGGCAGGCACCACACAGTGCCTGCCAAGTAGTGTTGTGAAATGTAGGGGGGTACCTTACCCCCCAAGTGCACTCTCACCTCCCCCAACACATGGGGGCCCACAACTGGCTCCCCCTAAGTAATCCTCACATGCCTTTCCATGGCGACATCACTGCCATGGAAAGGCCAGTAATTGCCATCATCATAATTGGGTGGACTGTTCCTGCTAGGCACCGCCACCATCTTATGGTCACTGGACCGTCCGCCAGGCAATCTGAATGATTGCTTATGGTGGACAAGTGGCAGATGGTCTTTCCGTCCACCGCGGTCAGGAAACAATTTCCCCCCAACATTCTAATTTGGCAGGGGGAAATTCACGGTCAGTGGACTGAAGGACCGCCACCACATGGCTGGTGGTGGAGATCCTTCCACCATCCTAATCGACCCCTATGTGTAGAGTTTTGGTGTGGTAAAATAGCCTGCATGTCTAATATCTGATGCAAACTGTTTAACAAATTTAAACCAGGGTATAAGATGGAAGTCATTCGACCTACAACAATCATCGATAAGTGATTGATTTAAAATAGTATATCAGAGGTCATTATCTTGTGCCACAATAAAATTGGCTGAATTTTAATCAGGGCGACTAAAAACCTTACCCCCAGTTCGGAATGGCGTACAGTAGTGGAACAGCTTCTGGGAACAGATAAAAGATTCTTAAGGAGGCAATTCTCAACCGTCTGAAGATGGTTACTGTCAGCATAGCCCCAGATGCCAGTCCCGTAAAGAGCAACAGAGAAACATTTTGCAATATAAATAGTAAGCATATCTCGCAGGTTTCACGCCTAATTTGGCAGCAAACTTTAAAAGCGCATTTACAGATTTAGTAAAGTGCAGCTTCCAGTTCACTGCAGGAGACCATGTTCCATGTT
Organism: Lissotriton vulgaris; assembly: GCF_964263255.1. Taxonomy (NCBI): domain Eukaryota; kingdom Metazoa; phylum Chordata; class Amphibia; order Caudata; family Salamandridae; genus Lissotriton; species Lissotriton vulgaris. The sequence goes on from NC_141691.1 coordinate 1,735,556,123, forward strand.
CGTCAAATAACATATCCAGGAAGTGAATGTAGGGGCAAAACTTAACTTAGAATCACCTGCCAGAAGATTCCGGCACTTCCGTGTGTTCCCCCAACATTTCATTAAAAGCGTGGGGCCTCATTTATGAAAAGTGACGCATCGCTGCGTAAAAACAGCGATGCGTCACTTTTCACTGCGCACTCCTTGCAACACCAATGATGCGTCATATTTAATGTATGACGCATCATGCCGCAAGGACTTACAGATACGTCAGTATTTCTGACGCATCTGTAAGCGCAAAAGTGATGCATTGCTGGAGTGTGTCACAAAAGTGACGCAACTCCGGCAATGCGTCCTTTCACATGCGGAAAGCCCCATGTGAAAGGGCTTGCGTCAGTCTTACGCCTGCTGTGAGGCAGGCGCAAGATTTTGACGCAACAGCATCCTAAAAGTGACGCAGTGAAATCTCATAGATTTCACTGCGTCACTATTACGAGGCATTTTGGGGGAGAAAGCCCCCTCTGCATACATTATACCTGACGCAGGTATAATGTGGCGCAGGGGTTTAAAAAGTGACGCATCTACCTAGATGCGTCACTTTTTAAATATGGCGCAACAAGGCGCATTTTGTACGCCGCTGGTGCGTCACAAAAAGTGACGCACCGGCGGCGCAAAACTGACGCAAGGCCTCATAAATAAGGGCCGTGGTGCTTTCATTGATGGCCAAGGCACGCTCAGGCAGTAATAAAACAAGTGAGTAGTCCCTATAGGCCCAAAGGTGTATGTGACAGAAGGACGGCATCGTCAGCGTACAGCAAACAAGGGATTGGCCTATGACCAATTTGGGGGAGATCCTTATTTATTATATGTATTTCTTGTTCTTGATATAGCACACAACTTCACTTCCAAAGAAATATCTCAGCGCTGTGATGATCAGAAGAATTGGTACATTCTAAAACAGCCACATTTTTAACATCATCTTAAAATTCATACAATCAGGGCAGATAGTGAGGGAGCAGAAAGGTAGAGAGGGAGTCTGTTCCAGTGACATAGGGCCATTTGTTAGAACGATCTGCCCACAAATCTGGATATGTGAATGCGTGGAATGCATGGAATCTGTAAGAGAGCTTTATTTGAGCTGTCTGGAAGGCTGATAAGGGTGAAGGGCCTGATTCCGAGTTTGGCGGTTGGGATACTCCGTCACATACGTGACAGATATCCTGTCCGCCGTATTACAAGTTACATAGGCTATAATGAAATTGTAATATTGTGCACAGGATATCCGTAACAGTTATGACAGAGTAATCCTGTCTGCAAATTCATAATCAGGCCCTAAGTCTCGGTTGAAGTTAGGCGGAACAGGCCTTGTTTAATACTTTATGTGTCAGACAGCAGAGCTTAAAATGTGCCTGCTTTCTGATCGGCAACCAATGCAGTTTTTTTAGAATGGGGCAGAGGACAGGGCCGGCTCTAGGCATGTGCAAGCTGTGCACCTGCACAGGGCCACAAAACCCCAGGGGCCACCACGCCAATATATATCCTTAAAATAAATATCCTCTGAGGATGGATACATATTTGCGTGGTGGCCCCTGGCAAGGATTTGGCGGCCTGGGGCCACTCTCCTCTTTACTGGCCAGCGCGCTCCGCCCTGCCCGGACCCCCTCTTCCGGGCCCCCTACCTACGCTCCCTGCCCAGGGCCACCATGAGCCTAGAGCCGGCCCTGCAGAGGATGACCGATGAGGTAGATTGCAGATCAGCCATGCGGCTGTATGCTGCACAACTTGCAGTTTGGCAAGCAAGATGTCATTTGTTGCTACCAATAATGTGTTCCCGTGGTGCAGGTTACTGATTATCAGATCCTAGACAAGGGTTTATCTAGAAGTGGACGGGAGTCAGGAAAAAACTTTTTAGGAGCCTCACTGTAGCAAAGCAAAGTGCCACACATAGCATTAACCTGATCTTTCATGGATAATGATTGCTCTATTTTTACTCCAAGATTTTTCACCACTTGCTTAGGAGCAGGCCTGGACCAAGTTCAGCAGGCCACCACTCCATTTTCTCACTGTTTAGTTCGAGACAGTTGTTGGCTATCCAGACAGCGATTTCCTTCATGCAGCCCACAAATTGAGCTTTCCCTTCATCTGGATCGGGTCCAAAGGAGATGAGGAATTGCATGCCATCTGCATATGACACGATCTCCACACCGTATAGTCTCACCATTAGCGCCAGAGGGGCTACCTAGATATTGAATAATGTTGGGTTCATGCACCAACTCTGGGGAACCCCCTTGTTAGTGTACATCTTTCTCAATTTAAAGGGGCTGAGCCAGACATTTTGGGTGCAGTTATCAAGAAAGTCTCTGAGCCAATGTAGCGCTCTGCCATAAAGACCTGCTTCATGTAGTCCGTGGATTAAGATGGAGAGGGAGACTGTGTTGAAAGTCGCGGATAGATCCAGTAATAGTAGCATGACCAGAGTTCCTGCATCTAAAGAGAGTCTGATGTTGTCAGTGACTTCCAGAAATGAAGTCTCTGTGTTGTGTAGTGCTCTAAAGCCCAATTGTGGGCAGTCTAAAATCTTATGCTCACCCAGAAAGTGTGTTAACGGTTTATTAATATAGCTTTCTAGAGCTTTTGCAAGCAGAGGTAGCAGCGAGATCCATCTACAGTTACAGAGAACTTTGAGATTTGCTGAGGACTTTTTAAGAAGCGGGATGCTTGGGCACACTTCCAGTAATTTGGCATTTTAGTAGTGACTAGTGAAAGATCGAACAAAGTCGTTACTGATGGTGGCCAATGATTGGCTAAACTGGCCGTTATAATAGGGGTACAAGAATCCTGAGGGGAACCTGGTTTGGCAGGGCTACCATCTTCTGCTCCTGCTCCACGGAGCAGAGTTAAAAATTCACCCAAGCCAGCAGTGGCATTTGGGTGGAATTGCCTTAAATCAGGATCCATCTCTTGTCGTTCCAAGCTGGATAGAAAGTTCTTGTAGATGATGTTAATGTTAGCTTCAAAGTAGTCAGCTAAGGAATCACCGAGTTTTAAGAAGGCCGGAATGGAAGAGATGCCGGCACGTGGTTTCACAAAGCTGTTTAACACTTTATATAATTCATTTTTGGAATAGCCCGCTTGGCAATTGTGCAGGTAATGTGCGTTTTCCGTGCTGCCTCGATCTTATTTTGATAATTGCTTAACATAGTTCGATATGCTACGTTATCCGCAGAAGATTCTGTGAGGCGTCATTGACATTAAAGACGTTTACAATTTGATTAATTTTGATGCAGAATGTCTGCATACCATGGTGCTTGACTTTTAGGAGATTTGGATACAGATTTTTTAAAAGGGGCTATTTGGTTGAATGTAGTTATTAAGGAGTCATGGTAGGTAATCAAAACAATGTTACTATCCATATAGGATGTCCATGTGATAGCCTTAAAGGCCTCAGAGAAAGAGACAGAAGTGACTATCTTCCATGAATGTTGAGGTCCGTTGACCTCTTTCCTGGGTTTTACTGGAGTGTTCTTATGTGGGATGGAAAACTCGATCAGCTAATGATCCAACCATGTGAGGGGAAGAGAGGGTTTGCTTGTTACTTCCGCCACATTAGTAAAAATGAGTTTCAAATGCAACCTGCCAAACGCGTATCGTTAGTCGCTATTTGCTTAAGCCCTCATGTCTCCATGTCTGCTAGGAGTTGAGTCACTCCTAGGTCATCAGTGTTCTCACTGTCGTAGTTGAAATCACCCAACAATAGGAACTTATCAGAAGCTAGCATCTGAGGCGCAATTTGATCAATTAATGCTTGGCTAAAATCTTTCCTAGGGCCAGGTGGGCGATAGATCAGATCCCCCCTTCAGACTTTTGTAACAGAGATTGAGATTTTAACAATACACATCTCAATCCAATCTGTGAGTAAGGTGTTGTCAACTCAATCTTAAGAGTCAAGGAGGCGATAGCAGCACTCCCTCCCGTAAACTCCTCCCTATCTAATATGACCAGTGAGTAGAGTTCTGGTATGACCAATGAAACTCAAGGGAGTGCTGTACTACATAGCCATGTCGCGGTAAAGAAGCATAACTTGGGGCAGTGAGATGAGATCCCATATTTCTATAGAGTACTTGGTCATTGATTTAATATTACAGCATAATCCATCTATATTCTGCTTAGGAACTTCTTCAAGAGGAGCAGGGAAAAAACTCTGTAGAGTTGTTGATTCTCCACATCCTGGCGTAATCAAAATGCCTGAGCAGGAAAATCTGCATTTCTTACAGGTAGTCGGTCCCTGTAAAGCTGGAAATTGCTGATTAAGGATAATGAAGGGCTATTAACTTCAATGGGGTCCGAACGGATTGGTTTTAATTTAGCAAAGGAGTACTTCCACTCAGTGCTACTGGGCATGCTGCCAGGTAGTCTACTTTGACGTGCCAGTGGCATCCCTGCGGCGTGTTTGCACCCTAGAGCTGCTTAAATATGGCTTCCTGGAAAGAGCCCAGCATCTAGACTGCCGGCCTAACTAAGATGGTGGCGGTCTAGTGGCCCACATGAAGTGAGGAGTGGTTGGAACTCACTATCTCTATAGCAAATGGCAATGAGGCCCGGCGGACCAGAGGGCGGTAGGAAACTTGCAAAGTTCTGAGGGTAATGAAACCAAATGTCCAAAAAAGAGCAACCCAAAGTAAACACAACACAAAAGTAAGGTCAAGTGGAATATCAAAAGATGGCACTCTGCCTGAGCAGTGCTGTGTGTTCGCGCCCTGCAGATACTTAAATACAGCTTCCTGATAAGAGCCCTGCGTCTAGATTATTGCCCTGCCCAAGATAGCGGCGGTCTAGTGGTCCACATGAAGTGAGGAGTGGTTGTGTCATGTGCCCGAATTAGGCCTGGGAGGAAATAATGCCAATTTACAAGTATATGGTTCTTACATAAATTTGCCTTCCATTTGTCACATCGACCAATGACACACATTTGCATTTATGACGCATGGGCAAAGAACCGCCAACCTTGCTGACACAAAAGAACTTCATTTGGATACTATCACACTGCCTTGGCATTGAGTGCAAGGCTTTTAAATGCATGATGCAAATGTGTTTTGCTATTACGCCCCTATGGCAAAGCAACTATCAGTGGAATAAAAACAATAGGCAGGTTGATCACAATCTCAGTCCGAGGCAAGGGTACCACTTTCTATATATATCCTTTAGTTTCTGGACACAGTCAGAGGAGACACTTCTTCTGACTACGAGGTGTCCGTGCAAGCTGAAGCTTTTACCTAGCAGCTGACTGACATCTCCGTGAGGGGTGTCCAGTTTGTGACCAAGACAGGGTCCCACATTTTTTACCCACCAGGGAAAGGGGTAAATCATCCAGAAGGAGGTTTCTTGGCAGACCATCCGTTCACATCCTAGACACATAGGTTAGGCTTTGCATTATAGGCGTACGCTGGATTGTTATAATACTGTATATGTATGCATATATAAGCTGTCTCAAGAAGATGGTGGAACTCCTCATTTTATTCACTGTTTTGACACTCATATTAACTTTTATCTGCTGCTGTCGTCTATTAATCATTGCAACACATATCTTCTATACAAGAATAACTACAGTTCAATAAATATTGAAACCTTCCCCTTGTGTATTCTTTGTATATTTCTCTGAGCAAAAGAGAATATGAGTGACTGAGTGAAAAGTTCTGAAGGGACATGGCTGTCATGTTCAGTAGTTACCAGAAGTGTTCGCTCCCTGTCTAGGTTTATGGGGGCTAACAGTTGAAATGTGAGCTAGCTGGTCGAAGGGACACCATGCTGCGTGTGAGCATGGAATCAGCCTGGTACCATGCTAAGTTTATGTTGTACCCAAACGGGCAGTTCCTGCTGATTAGTGGAAACTACATGACAGTTGGAACCGATTCTCTGCGCAGCAAAGCTGCGGCGCACCAGAGAGTGGTAGGGAACACACAGAGTTCTGAACGCAATGAAATTAAAAGTCTAAAACAGAACGGCGCTAGGTAAACACAACACAAAAGTGCGGTTAAGTGGGATTTTAAAAGAATGCACCTTGCACGAGCAGCGACATCTTTACGATTGTCACTTAGTGTAGAACCTAAGCTATCGATGCACAGGGTGAAAAAAAGTCTCTGAAAAGCAGCCCTGTCTCACCCATCTTTCAAGCTTAAAGGCACCAGTGCATTTGATCATGCTGCCAAAGAGCACCCTAGCCTTTCTCCTGGAGTACAGTTCTCTAAATAAAGCAATTATCGATAGGCCCACCCAAATCTCAGAAGGAATAGCCCACAATTGGCTGTGAAGGACACAGTCAAATGCACTTGACAGGTCAACAAAGGCTAGATACAGCTGGCCCTTCTTCATTAAGGTGTATTTGGTAATATCAGGTTGAGATTGAGCCCCTGCTCGATTATTCCCAGCCCTCTGCGAAAACCGTACTGGAGGACTGAAAGGATGTTTGAAACTTTGGCCCATTCTTAGAGAGGACCCAGTACAATGTTCCTTGTAACTTTTAACGGTGAATCGATTAAGAAAATAGAGTGGTAACAAGCAGGGTTAGAACGGTCCCCTTTCTTGAAGATAGATATGATGCCAGACACTGAACATGAGTCCAGGATGTCAGAACCGGAACAAGCCCCTAAGTCCCTAGTCAAAATAGGTCCCCACAGGGATACGTTAGCCTTGAACCAGTCGATAGGACACCAACTGGCCCTGGGTCTTTACCGCCCTTGCTGCCCATTACTGAACTAATGATAAGAAATCACCTCAAATACAACACATCAAAAACACAGATTCAAACTTGTAGAGACTGGAATAACTATGATCCATTGACAAGTTTCCCCAAAAAACTAGAAAACCACCAAAAACATGAAAAGAAGTAGGAAACCTATGAATTGGCATAGACACAGCTCTGTTTGAACCATCAAATTAACCAGGGGACTAAGTCTTCCTTCAATACCATAAGAATGGTATTCTACATTTTCATGCACCTAGGAATATTCCCAGAGAAAATCCAGGCAACTGCTTTGTATATCTTATCGCTATTGGATTATGCCAATATCTTGTACCATAACATACCACTTTCTACTAGGAAATCTCATCAAATAATTCAGAACAACAGAGCAAGCCAACTTCGACATGTAAATCCAAGGGAGCTTATCTCCCCCATTTTCAAGGCCATTCATTGGCTTCCTCTTGTAATCTACGTTTACGATCTCTTCATTAAAGCCAATGTAATGAATCAAAAGGGACCATTACTCTTAACAATTAAAATGTAAGAGATATTTTCAGAAACGATCACTATACTCCAGATAAACACCTACATTTTGTGCTCAAGCATTTTTAAGTATGAAATTCACTTTCCGAAAAAAATTGAACCATAGCGACTCACCTTGAATACAGTAGGAAAGTGAAGGCCTTCTTTTTCTCCAGTTAAATCAAAATAGATCCAATCTTACTATAAAACAATCAAATAAGTAACAATAAAATGATAAACAACAATAAAATGTTTGACTGTACAATGGCATGGGCATTCTACTGCTTAATTCAAATAAATAATTTAAATTACAAACACCTGTGGAACTATGAATCATTATTGCGTGACTGCATAACATATTTTAGGGCATGACATACATAATGGATTACACAATAGGCTAGGCACAAATTATGCACTAACCACAGCAGTTCTAGTTGTCCACTTGATGCAAGTACATACCACAGCTTTAACAACTACACAACCTTGTGAGCAGAGGCGGCTCCTCTATAGGGGCGTTTGGGCATTCGCCGTGCGAGAAGGCAGAAACATAAAAGGTAATAACTACCATTTGTTTCTGCCTTCTCGCAGGGCGAGAAAGCAGAAGTTCCTGGTTGGGGGTGGGCGGTCCTCCTCGAGGGCAGGGGCAGTAGCTTGCGCACTGTTGTTCATACTGACTGTTTAGGCAGCCTGAGGCCGCCCAAACAGTCAGTATGAACAACAGTGGGCAAGCCACTCCACCCTGCCCTCGAGCAACACCGCCCACTCTCCCTGTTCTCTATGTATGCTGCAGCATACATAGAGAAAATGACCTGGGTGGGGCGCGGCCTCACCAATGACAACACTGCCATTGCAGCATTGTGATTGGTGGAGGGGAGGGAGGCTGCCTTCCTGATGAAGAGCGCTGCAGCCAGGAATTCAACGCAGGACGACGGGAGTCGGGAGTCTTGGGACTTATCCAAAAGCGGGACAGTAAGTAAAGATGTAAAGATTTACTTTTATTTCATATATATATTTTTTTCCATTAAACCCCTCCTGCCTCCCCCATCCCCTCCGCGGCGCAACAACCCCATTTCCACCACCCCCCCACCCGCCCGTAATGCCAGCAGCTACTGCTAGAGTGAGGCCTAAAAGTTGAAGAGAACTAAAGTAGCAGAAGTGGTGCTGTGATCAGAGTCCTAAGGTTGGGTCTGGAGAAGCTAAGTTGTTAATGTTATATAGGGGGGTGTATAGGGATGGAGGAAAGGTGGCAACTGAGGGAGAAGGGTAGAGTTGAATTGGCAGTAGGTTTGAGCTGGGGAAAGTAGCATGGGTCTGCGCTGTTGATGAAGACGTGTTCAGTTGTACGCTGGACTAAGGATGTGTGTTGAGTACTGCAGAAGGAGTGTCTGATATGAAATGGAAGGATAAAATATACTACACCGGTGCACATCCAGAATAGTCACTTTTATCCTTTGTGCAGTTTTAGCACTTTCTTGTCCATCAATATTGTTTTATCGAAATCGACCTCCAGTAGAGATATGGTGTTGATAATTCAAATTTTATTTTTCAATCGATAATGATCCACAGCCGACGCGCGTTTTCGCCCCATTCGGGCTTCCTCAAGGCTCTTTTCTTCGCGTGTCACACAAAATCTCTTGGAGAATGCCGCTAAATTTGTCAAATCCAATATTTCCCAAAGTGAAGTTCTACTGCTATGTAGTTTCAATTATGTCCCCAATATAAGTCCTGGAATGTAGGTCCTCCACCATAGAATGATTTATGGAGCCATAATAAGTTCCATCTTTTTGATAGTTTTTTAGAGTTCCGTTCCCGTTCCGCGGAACGGGAACGGAACTCTAAAAAATGGTGGAGGACCTACATTCTAGGCCTTATATTGGTGACATAATTGGAACTACATAGCAGTAGAACTTCACTTTGGGAAATATTGGATTTGACAAATTTAGCGGCATTCTCCAAGGGATTTTGTGTGACACGCGAAGAAAAGAGCCTTGAGGAAGCCCGAATGGGGCGAAACGCGCGTCAGCTGTGGATCATTATCGATTGAAAAATAAAATTTGAATTATCAACACCATATGACTACTGGAGGTCAATTTCGATAAAACAATATTGATGGACAAGAAAGTGCTAAAACTGCACAAAGGATAAAAGTGACTATTCTGGATGTGCACCGGTGTAGTATATTTTGTATGGTGACTTACTGCCCGAATTTGATTTGGACAGGAGGACTTTGTGGATGCCCCTGGTGGATATGCATCAAACGCCGAGGTTGCACTCTTTATTGACCTTCCTGATCTTTAAATTGGGACTAAAGTGATCTTGACTAAGAGAACATATACTGATGTGCAGATCGTTATAGAAAATCCACCATCCATTGTTTTTTGTAGTATGAAATGGAAGGATCATCTGGGTGCCGCTCGAGGAGGTGATTGTTGTGGCCGTGAGCTTTGGGGCAGTGTGTTTCCACCAGCTGGACTGCGAGGACCAGCAGCCTTTGCCGCCTGGCGCTGTGTGCCTCTTCCCGCCCTCCCACGCCGGACTTAAAGCAGCGCCTCGCGGCCCCCGCTTCGTGGTAGCCCCTCAAGGAGGTGATTGTTGTGGCTGTGAGCTTTGGGGCAGTGTGTTTCCACCTGCAGGACTGCGAGGACCAGCAGCCTTTGCCGCCTGACGCTGTGTGCCTCTTCCTGCCCTCCCACGCCGGACTTTAAAGCAGCGCCTCGCAGCCCCCGCTTCGCGGGAGCCGCTCGCGGAGGTGATTGTTGTGGCTGTGAGCTTTGGGGCAGTGTGTTTCCACTGGCGGGACTGCGAGGACCAGCAGCCTTCGCCGCCTGATGCTGTGTGCCTCTTCCCGCCCCTCCCACACGCTGTATATCCTTGTGCACGTCTTCCGCTTCACGGAACGCGCGCGGGCGCGTGCCAGGTGAAGCCCGGGCCAAGGGCGGGCCCGTTTGAGCCCGTTCGAGACCAGAGGAGAGCAGACCGGGCCATCCCTCTTTGTTCTGCCGGGCAACTCTTGGACGTGGAGTAGCTCTGTGCCAGCCCCTAAGCATTGCTACACCTTAAGCAGGGGGAATGGCTGGACGGGAGAGCAGGAGCAAAGCATTGACCTCGGGTGGCTCCGTAGCAGGTACATTGGACAATTTTATTATTTAGCCAACTCACTTTTATCTCATGAAATAACTTTGATGGAGCGGCGGCTTTCCCAAGAAATTGCCACAGCTAAGAGATCTTTGCTGGGCCATATAGCGGACGCAAGTACACCTGAGAGAGGCCCAAATTTGTATGTAAATATAGTCTCTGAGCGTGGTGATAATTTACTGACTATTGAGACTCCACGTATCGTGGGTAGTGTATCACCATCTAGTGGATCAATTTTACCCTCTATACCCGAGATTAATTTGCTATCTAACTCGGTTTATACTCTGCCAGTTGATAGTCCTGAAAGGCCAAATACCCGGCAGCTTCGGGGGAATCGGGAGAGGGCAATACCAAAAAGGAAACGAGGAGCTCAAACATTTGGTGGGAGGAAGACTAAACATGCTAAACATTCTAACCATTCTGATTCCGTGGGTTCGGGTAAGGCTAAGGAGGCTTCGGGCAAGGCTAAGGAGGCTCCTATAGTTATTATTGAACTAGCTACCCCCCCATTAATAAGCTCGCCTACACCAATTCCAGGTGAGTCAAATACTAGTATCACAACACCGGAAAGGGAGGATTTATCTACTGAAAATATGGTTGCCCTCCTGAAGTCCTTACTCAACCCGTTAGAAGCTAGGCTTGCTCAGATAGAGTTAAGGCTGTCAAAAATCGCAAAGGTCACATCCGCTACTGCAGACTACCTGAAAACAGACAAGATTATGTTGGTGGGCGGGGAGTTATGTAACATCCAGGGAGGGGGGGGATTATCATTAAATCATAACCCTTTATTAACCTCATGTCCCTTAGTGGAGTGTACTAATAGGAATTCCTCTTCTCTTCTTCCTGCTAGTGCCCTGATACTGGCTAAAAAGCTTAACACAAATGTTATGCCAGAAGCACAAGAGAGTAGCTTCCCAAAAAAGAAACTGATAATTGATTTACCTCCAGATGCGAGCCCTCTTGTAGTGGTTTAACGGGGGTCCCTGAGTTAAAAGATCCGGCTAGAGAATCTTTTATGTCACTCAAAAATAAAGTTGCTGATTGGCTGAATAAAAACAGACCGCTTCCTGTCCAAACTTGCAGTGAGATCCTGATAGTTCGAAGGGTGTCCTGGGTGGGCCAAACGACAAAAAACATTAATGGTGACGGTATCCTGATCAACTTCAGGGACCCACGGACTGTGACCCACACATGTGACTGGCCGTATCGCGATTCTGCGCCAACCATCCAGTCACTCCCATTATCCTACTTTTACCCACCTGCTCTTCCGTGCTATAATTCAGATACGGAGGCGGGCTGGGTGAGAGTGGAAGCTAGAGGGGTGAGCAGGATGAATAGGGACAGGTCTGATTATCCCCACTTGCCTACCCATTATTCAAATTATAATCGGTACAGCTGCTTTGATATGATCGTCTGACTGCAGGAAAAGCATGGGGTTGCCCTAGGACCCAGGCTGACGGACGGACTTAATAACTTACCAACTACGTCTAGAAGGAGCCCCATTGGTAGTCAAGTGGTCAGGACTCAAGGTAGTAATCTGGAAGTTAGTAATCTCACAATGCCACTGGTCTGCTTACCTTCTGGTATCACAGACCAACTTAACTCGGCTCCAGACCTAAACACCCTACCCCTTTCATTGGACACTTCTACCATTGTTAGATCAAATGAAATAGGCTCCAGGGTCCCGATAGGGTGCACCACCAGCAGTACTAATCCAGGATAATTGCTGATACTGTCTTGGAACTTGGCAGGCTTGCCCAATAATATGGCCTGTCCGGAGTGGGGATCGTTCATAGATAAGAATGACGTATGTCTTTTCCAGGAGACATGGGCCAGAGAGCATCAAATACGTGGTGGTTTTGCCTCATTTAATGTACCGTCTCGCTGGGGGGGGGAAAGAGACGCCCATCAGGGGGCCTCACCATTTAGGTGGGCTTCCCCCTGGGATGCAAGGCCAAGTCAGTGACTACTATGTCTGACGATGTCCAATGTGTGGTCCTTGAGTGGCCTAACGCCTTTAAGCTCGATCTGGTTAATGTATACTCTAGACCTGCTAATATAACAGGTGAGTCAAGAACTATCGAGGAATTGTCCCTATTTCCACATACCATCTCTAGTGACACCTCGTTCCTGGTAGGGGGTGATCTGAACTGCCACTTTGAGCCGTTAACAGGTATGAGGGATGGTGCAACATTGGAAGAAGACGACTACTGGTCAATACCAGCAACTGCGGCCGCTTCGCCTAGGTCTTGGACGCCCCTAGCCGTCCAAATCACGGCACTAACACTCAATCATTCAATCAGGGCCTGTAATGGGCGTGTGCAATCTGACATCCCGCCAAAGTGTACATTTAATAAGCCCGGACAGGAGTCGCGGCTAGATTATATACTGGTCGAAACTAGTCTATGGCCCAAGGTTATGGACTTTTAGGTCAGCCCAAGAGTGGAGAGCGATCACAATGCGCTAATCTTGGGAATGTCCCTCCCGTAATTGGCAAAGACACCAATAATGGCTGTGATGACCCCGATATGAGGATGACTCTATCCAACAATAGACGTAGAGTCAAGTGGGATAAATTAGCAGCTCACCCCGAGGATGTTTGCAAGCTATATGCCCGGATTGTGCCTGTATTTGAAGAGGTTGGCGCCTTAATTACACAATCACATTCCCCAAACTTGCATAATAGGCTTTGGGCCCTTCACGTGGATCTAACAAGTACACTGGCAGAGGTTTTTAATCCCTGTGTGATCAAGCGGACCGCGATGGGTAACAGAATGTCATGGTGTAATGCCGCCTGCAGAAAGGCAAAAGCGGAGCTAGTACTGACTCTGAAGCAAAACAACAATAAATTACAAATACAGGCCAGGAGAATAGAATACAAGCGTCTAACTACCTGTGCCAAGGCAGAATGGGACCACGACAAGTGGGTTAATTTAACCGCTGCCCTCGCGATCAGAGACTCGCGTAAATTTTGGTTGATCGTGAATACAGGGTCTGGCGAACCATTACCGGCCGTTGAATCAAACATAGCAGCTGAAGTGTGGGAGGACCACTTCCGTGCCTTGTATGCGGCGGATAATGGTGAGATAATTGGGGACACAGGGGGGACGTTACTAAAATCTATTTCACAACCTGATGTGATCGATTTTACTACGGAGGAGGTTTGTGTTGCAATATCCAAACTTGCAGCTGGAAAAGCCCCGGGGTTGGACAAACTCCTGGGCGACCTCTTCAAGCACGAATCCAAGATATGGGCCCCATACCTATTGACCATCTTCAACGCAGTCTTGAGAGGAATGGCGGTACCAGGTACTTGGCTGGGCGCAGAGATTGTCCCTCTATTCAAGAAGGGCTCCCCTCTGCTGCCAGCCAATTACAGGCCTATCAGCCTCATTGATGTGCCACAGAAGATCTTTGCAGGCTGATTTTAGATCGATTACAGGACTGGATTGATGACTACTCAATTCTAAGCATGGGCGCAAAATCCGTTCCGCTCGCGGACTTTCGGCAAATTCGCGATCCGCGAACTCCCGCGAATTTGCCTAAAATCCGCGAGCGGAACGGATCCGGGGGGCAAAAGTTCAAGCTTCAAGCTTGTAACTATTTTAGAACTGCGCCAGCAAGCTGCCAGCACCATTCTAAAATAGTTACTAAGTTAGCTTCAACAGGAAGCACTAATAGATAAAATGCAGGTGCTCCAGCACCTGCTTTATTTTATCTATTAGTGCTTCCTGATGAAGCTAACTTAGTAACTATTTTAGAATGGCGCTGGCAGCTTTCTGGCGCCATTCTAAAATAAAACAGGAGTGGTGCAGAGGGCAGAAGGTCACAGAGTGGGGCAGAGGGCAGAAGGGCACAGCAACAAGTGGGGCAGTGGGCAGAAGGACACAACAACGAGTGGGGCAGAGGGCAGAAGGGCACAACAACGAGTGGGGCAGGGGGCAGAATGGCACAAAAACGAGTGGGGCAGAGGGCAGAAGGGCACAAAAAACGAGAGGGTGGCAGTGATGAACCAGAGGGCGCATCGCGGTCTTGCACGAAAAAAAACCCCGTGAACACGCAAAGCGCCCCGCGAACACGCAAAGCGCCCCGCGAACACACAAAAATAAAAAAATCCGCAAATTCGCACAAGTTCGCAAATTTTGCGGATCGCGAATTCGCAAATCCCCAAATTCACGGATCGCGAAATCGCAAAATTCGCCCATGCTTACTCAATTCTGAGTCCCTACCAGGCAGGGTTTAGAAAAAACACATCCACCACAGATCACATTTTCCGCCTGACCTTATTGTTTTGGAAAACTGTCAGGATAGAGGATGGCAGTCTATACACGGTCTTCGTGGACATCCGCGCTGCCTTCGATTTGGTCCCACGAGGGAAACTCTGGTCTGTTCTTCTTGAGTTGGGCATTCCATCTCAACTTTTGAATATACTGATGAGGGTCCATGAGGAGAGCTTCGCACGGGTTAGGTATGGGAAGAATGGATTGTTGTCATCCAGATTCCCCGTTAAAAGGGGGGTAAGGCAGGGGTGCGTTTAGGCACCCACCCTGTTTTGCCTCTACGTCAACGGGGTAATCACCCATTTGAATGGCGTACCGAACACCGATACCCCTAAACTTGCTGGCAGCAGGGTGCCTGCGATTATGTTCGCAGACGATACGCTTCTGCTGTCAAAATCTCCAATGGGAATTCAACCTGTGTTGGATGGATTTGAGGCATTTTGTGTTGAACGGGGCTTGGAGATAAATGCCCTCAAAACCAAATTCATGATTTTTAATCCTCCAGCAACTACACGCCCAAACCCCAGTATAGGCACTACTAGATTAGAAAGGGTCCAGATTTTCGAATATTTGGGGGTAACTATAAATGAGAGCATGACCTGGCACCCCAACACATTAAATCCCAACTAAAACTGGCCCAACTTGCAGGGGGTATCCTCAAGCTCTCCAACACATCTACCATGAAACCCATTGATCCACCCTTGGAGATATATAAAATGCAGGCAAGGGGGGCGGTAATCTATGGCGGCAAACTTTGGGGCTACTCATGTAGATCAGATATTATTACCACCGAAAATAAATTCCTCAGACAATTGTTGGCCCTGCCATCTGTACTCCTCTCCTACCCCTGAGGCTCGATTTGGGCCTCAGATCGATAGGCGAGGAGCTGGGCCTTAAACCGTTAAGATTCTGGCAGAGACTGTGGACAACACCCAAGCTCCTTAACTACAGGCAGGAACTTCAAGAAATTTTAAGTCTACCCAATGTAGGGAAAATCCCATGGCTCATGTATATTAAGAAAGTATGTGGGCAGCTGGGAATACCATCACTTTGGCCTGACCCTGAGTCTGCTTGTAACGCAGTCTCACGTAAGCACTTGGCCAGACTATTTTATGATAGCAGACTAACCGCTGTTTTACATAATTCTCAGATCGGCACCCTAACAGAATCCTTTTAAAACTTAAAGATTTTTATCATTTTGAGTGTGTCTTGGATGACATTTTCCCTATTTTAACTAGAAAAATATACTTACAATGGAGATATGGCACCTTACAAAATAGAGCCCTTACTAGTAAATGGTCCCCATCTTCTCCAAAAAACTGCCCTGGTTGTAACTGCGAACTAGAAAATGACTTGCATATTTTGTTTTTTTGCCCGGCTTATCAAAAGTCAAGAAGGTGCTGGCTCATACCTGTCTGTAAAAACTTGGGATTTACTCATTGTATGCAAGCTTACAGAATATTCAAAACAGAGTTAACCAGTTCCATTGTATTTGCTGTAGCAACAATTCTTGCAGCTATGTGGCATAAGCGTAGGTTTTTAACAATCACTGCATAAAACTACCTACATGAGCATTTTGTAATTGATTGTTACAGATGATAAAATGGATGTACCGTAATTCCTAGGATTTTTATACAACAACTTGCACGATGTATTTTAGATACTTACCTGCTCCTGTACTGCTGTTAATTTACTTCTGTTTTAACTGAACCTACTTGTCACCTATGTACACTGTATTTTTTAACATGTTCGAACATCTTTTATGGCTAAAAATTGCTGAAATAAAGATATATGAAAAATGATTACATGCGGGACACCTAGGGTGTGTAGAGTGAGTTACAAATGGAGTGTAGAAGTTTGGTTTAATTAAACGCATGAGAGAGAGGATGGGTGTATTGCACTGCAGGCAGAGTGTCTGTTGTTGAAGGAGAGGGCTCGGAAAAGTAGGGTCACTTGTTTTCAAGCCCGAGGATGATTGAGAAGTCAGTGGCGGTCCAATTCCTATGGAGGGCAAACTCTTTGGAGGTACAGGGCTGTGAATGGTGTCAAATTTGGAGAAGTGGTGCGCGCCACTCTAAAGATAGCTCAGCTGAGTCAACTGAAAGGCGGCAGCTTGCACCATCCCTGAGTGCAGGGTGCCCTAGTGATAGAGCGCGCAGGTCACCCGGGTCACTAGTTTACCAATTTCCACGCACTGGGCCCTGGCGTGTATTTGACGACTGAGTTTGCGTGAACCGGGTGAGTCTTACACGCTACTATGAGTAATTCAGGGGGTGACTCTCTCACCACTTACTATACATGTACCTGACTTACCTCAGGCACATTACTCCTGATGGATCAGGAGCTAGCAGTGGACAGGTAACAAGATACCTAAAAGGGAGTAGAATACCTTACACATTCAGTACATTTAATAATACTTGTGATGTATAATGACCACAGACACCTGATGGGTTTTCAAAGCTTTATGTAGAGTAAGTTTAGAATGAATATGCCATGATTATAAGGCAGATACAAATCAGAACATCAATAATCAAGATTAAAGCCAAAATGTAACTATGGATTAGGGCAAGCACCATAGAGTACTAAGGAACACTACAGGGTATGAGCATTTAGGGAACAAGCTTACTCAGTACGAACTTTAACTAAGGCAGGGGACGTGAGAAGGACCTAGTATGTGCACTAATATTCTTAAACTAATTCCTAAACTTTATGCTATTCTTGCTAAGTTCACAGCAACCATACTAAAGGGAAGGGATAATGGAACAAGCTAGATAAGCCGTCAATTTAATAATATCCTATAGGTAGGGGAAAAAGGTGGAACATCACTAATAAACAATTGCATAAAAGTCACTTTCAAAAAGGTGATAGGGAATTATCACAGGCAAGAGTGCTTTATTAAGAAGAGGTAAGGTCAGAGTAAAGTTAGACCGACACCCACACTGAATATTTACCTAGGACGGGAATGAAGACTAACCCTGGCCAAGGGCCAGCTTGGAAAGGCGAGGACAAGGACCCTCAAGGATTCAGAATGCCAGTAGGCGAGCAGGTACAGCTCAGGGACAGTCAGGACAGGATACCCCTCAGGATTTGGGTCAGGACTGGGCTCACAAAAGGGCACGACCAACACCTGCAGCCTCGGATGCAACGCCTGCGTTACCCCCTCTCTGCATGGAATCCGCCAGTAACCCCGATTGGGTTTTCGAATCTCCCAGAAAAAAGTGCTCCGCCAGCACTTCGGACTAATTTCCACCCCTTGGAGTTTGTGGAAAATACGGACAGAGTGCTCCGCAGCGCTCTGTATCAATCACCTATAGAGTTCGTAGGGTCAGTGACAGGTCTGCTACTCGGACAAGTCGGACAATTTCTCTAAGCTGAACTAGACTAGTTATACTATTCTGGGACCCCCAGACCACCCACAAATGTTGCAAGTGACAAGGTCCCAACTTATGATTGGTCAGGAGAGGTGGTTAGGTCATTGTCACCTCCTAAATTCAGCGTTCCCATGATTAATATTCAAATGACAGTACCCACCCCTTGGAGTTTGTGTTCCCAGGCATACGTGTGGTAGAAGACAATGAAGTACATATTGGGAAGAAACATTGTAACATTTTCAGAAGTAATACAGCATCTTCTCCAGGGGCGAAGGTGAGCTTCCCAGGAGCGTCCCAGCTTCAGTAGCCAGCTGGCTTGTTTCTGCTTCTGCGCAGTGGGGTTTTTCCCTCATCACGTGTGCGGGGAGTTTACGGGCTTCAAAATGGATTCAATCCCTCGACCCAGGCCCATGGATGCGTAATACATGAAAAGTAAGCGAAAACAAATTAGCAACACAGACAAAATGAATACACTGTATACCATGAAAAGCTTCACTGCACCCCTTACTTTATAATATCTATAGCATTAAAGTTTAGTGCGGGAAAGACAGAAATGCAGAAGCAGCATGAGCTAGCAGAGAGCATGGTTAAAGACAAGCTGCCATATTTAACAGTAATGCGCATGAGCGAAAACATCCCTCCAAATTGCGAGTGCGTCACATCACGTGGGTATGACCGACGCATGCGCAGAATGGATTTCGGCGAAGCAGCCATTTTGTAATACGCTAGCATGGTTAAGATGAAAAGACACATAGGCAAGCCTCCTGAGAACACCCGTGTGTTGGGAAAAAGGCAAGATAAATGACAGACAGGTTGAATTAATATTATTACGAGTTAGGCGAGGTTCATGAGTGAGAGCAAGTCGCTTTATATGCGAATCCTTGCTCCATCAATCCCCTCTTTGATGATATTTACTATCATCACTATAAATGGAAAAAGATGCCAACTTCAGTCTTGCATATCATTCATCTCAATCTCCACAAACTTGTTGTTGAGCTTTCTTTCTGCATCCTTATTAGGGTGAAAGCTTTTAGCTCTCTTGTAGATTTCGTTTTTCAATTCTTCTAATTCTAGCTCATCAACATTTCTTTTCACTCCTCTCTTATTCACA
This sequence comes from Lissotriton vulgaris, assembly GCF_964263255.1. Lineage (NCBI taxonomy): Eukaryota > Metazoa > Chordata > Amphibia > Caudata > Salamandridae > Lissotriton > Lissotriton vulgaris. Next base: position 1,735,575,260 of record NC_141691.1, read on the forward strand.
GTGTACTTCTTTTTTCATTTTTGACATTTACAACAGATAAATATGATCAGTACAACCACACCTATTCCAGCTATTGGCATCAGTATTTTCCATAAAAGACTTTTACCTAAGTTAGAGAACCAACTACCTACAGAGGAGAGACCATCAGTCAGTCTCTTCCAGGCACTATCAACCTCTAATGGTTTGAGTTCTTTTTCCAAATTAGTTATGTTCCTTACATATTTCTTAATTTCGATACTTTTGTCAGGAATGTAGGTGCAACAATGTTGCGCCTTCAGCATCCTGCAGACTCCGCCCTCTTTTGCCAATAAGGTGTCAAGAGCAAGGCGATTCTGTAAAACCATCGATCTGATCGCAACCATTTCAGTATTGACCAGCAGGAATCCAGCAGCAGTGTCAGTTGATAACCGATCTACTACTGTAGACAATTTGCAGATTTGATGAGTATTCAGAACTACCCCCATTCCAGGTATCAGTGCACTAAATATATCACCTATAATTTCTCCTACACTCTCACGCCTACTACGCACTAAGCCATTAGTTTCTTCATTGCTTCCAGCAGCGTCGTTCACATGGTATATTTTCGGGAAAACAATGCCAAAGTAGCAGCTCCCATACCAGTGATCCGGCAATTTGAAATAAGCCTTGTTCCCACATATATAATAAATTCCGGGAAACACAGGCTCTGACCCATTTTTGAAACCCCAACCTCCAATTACCTTGTAATTATGTTCACACTCGCTGGAACCGATGAATATATTGTTGTAATAACTAGTCTTTTCTCTATGAAGACAGAGTTTCCCTTTCCGTTCAAAATCCAGTAACAAAGCAGGAGCAGCTTCGCCCTCCGAGGTGGTTTCCATTTTTTCTGCCCATCTAGGGGTTCTATCCTTCTCGTAATTGGCCTTTTTCTGAAACTTTTCCCTCCTTCTTTCTGCCATTTTCAAAAACATCTTTTCCTGCTCCTGTAAGGAACAGGTTAGATTAGCTTGTCTAGCTTTATTTAAGTCTATGTCACCTATAGTCAGGAAATATTCTCCCATGTAACGGGTCACCTCGCTTCTAATATGTACAATGTTCAGGTTTCCTCGAACAGGAAGTTCTGAAAAGATTACGTCAGTGTTTGAGTAGTAGTACTGTAAAGTGCTTCTATAGAATAAGCTCGCTAATATACTACAGGAAATTCCGTAGGTCAGGGGTAAATGGTGATATGTCACGCCTTCAGCTACTGAAGTGGGTAGCTTCATGCAGACATAACAATCTTCTATTTCCATAGCTTCTACATAGTGCACTAAAAGGTTAGCAAAGACATTTAAATGTGTTCTATTTCTCATTTTGTGAAAATGTAGTCCACCCTCATCTGATGCTTCTAAGTCATTATGTGTGTGTCTCAGACTAACTGCATTGTCATGTTTTTCTACATTACGTGGTGTTTCTTCAGTCTGTACAGCTTCTGTGTCTAGAGTCATTGGGTTAGTGGGATACAAGTTAGGGTCTTTACCTACCATGAAATGTATAAAGACTGTTAATCCTATCCATATTACTATCAACATCGCTATACTACATAAGCATACTTTACAGCAGGTTTTACAACAGCTAAATTTGGATCTTCCATTTACACTCGAATCAGACATTGTAGCTTACAGGTGGCTTTTTCCGACCCCTCTTTGTTTCTTTTAAATCCAGAGGCTCCCTCAGGTTTGTTTCAAGGAGGGTCTTCGTCCGAACTTCGATCAGCAATTGACTCTTCGTCGCTCTTGCCACTGTGGTTAGGTTCGTCAATTTCTTCCAACACCAAGTAAGTCCATTCAGGGCTCCGATACAGCTTGTTTTGTCTTTTTACACGTGAGCTTCGTCGGTTGGACTGGACTCGGGCTTCTTTTCTTTCACTGGCAGCCCTTTTTCGATCTTCTAGCTTTTCTTCCACTGTTTTTATTCTTAGTCTCAGTCTTTTTATGTATCGGGGTTCACTCTTTTTCTTGAGGCTTTTAGTGGTCGAGGAAACTTGACCTTCCTCATGAACTCTTTTGTTTTCACTTCGTTGTGGCACTCTTGTTTCGACAGTGTCTATTTCCCTTCCTGTCTGACGAGTCCCAGGTCTTTCATAAGTTCCTTCTGCCTGGTCTCTAAGCTGGCCTTGTTCAGGTCTAAATTGTCTTTGTTCTTTATTTTCAGGTGATCTGGATTCTGCTTCCTGAACACGTTCATCTATTTCTATCTGTTCCTGTTCATGCTCTTCGATCCCTTGATTTTCTTCCGCATGAACTTCCGCTTTAATCACTATCTGTCCCTTTCCAGTTTCTGGAGTTTCAGGAGGAGTGTCGATGACTTGGTCTGTCCCTACTTGGCCTATTTCCTGATCAGGTTTGATGTGAGTCTCGATGACCTGACCTTCGTCCTCTAATTCTGTCTCACCTTCACTATCCCACTCACTATCTAGGTAGGAATATTTTCTGGTTCGTATTGGATCAAGAACCTGGTCGTCGGCAGGGAACCACTCCACGTCTTGACTTGTGCTCGGTAGTTCGATGTCAGCGAGATCTGGACCCTCTTCAGGAGTCTCCTCAGCTGCGCTACCTTCAGCTTCAGTCGCGTTTTCTCCGGTTACCCGCTTCGTGTGACTGGCATGGATCCACTTCGGTATGCCAGCACACTTCACAGCAGTTGTAGTGACAAGGATCACTTGTCTTGGCTTTCCCCACTTTGGTCCAAGGCAACCCTTCCGGGTGTGTTTCTTTAACACCACCCAATCACCTGGTCTCAGTTTATGTGCTGGAGTTGTAGGCCATTCGACAGCAGTCTCTCCAATCTGGTGAGAGATAGAACGCACTTGGTCACCCAGCTGCTTGCAGTATTCTAGCACTAAATCATCAGAAATACTAAGCAGTTTGTGTCCAGGTACCCATGCCTGTCGCATCACTCTTCCCATTAGTACTTCATGTGGGCTCAGGCCTGTTTTTCGGTTCGGAATACTTCTCAAACTCATCAGCACAAGGGGTAAAGCTTCTATCCAGTTCATTTTGGTGGAATCACACACTTTCGCAAGTCTGGATTTGATGGTGCCATTCACTTGTTCAACTATTCCAGAAGCCTGGAGAGGTGGACCTCGGTGGGTTCCTCGATGACATTGCACTGTGTTGGCTGAATGATAGCGATAGGGCTTTCCTGGGATGTCCTTTCGAGTTAGATGAAATCCGAGAAGCGATCATGTCACTCAGTAACGGCAAAGCCTCAGGGCTGGACGGCCTACCAGCCGAATTTTATAAATGTTACATCGACATAATGGCACCAGTGCTGAAGGAGGTATTTGAGGAGTCGTTGGAGGAGGGGATACTACCGGGCTCTATGAGGGAGGTGGCGATCACTTCGCTGCTCAAGCCAGGGAAAGACCCGCAAGATACCGATGCTTACAGGCCCTTATCGCTGCTAAACTGCGATGCAAAGATTCTAGCGAAGGTGCTCGCGACTAGATTATCCCTACTTATGACTACCCTGGTGCTGCCGGATCAATCTGGTTTTGTCCCAGGAAGAGCTACGTCCCATAACCTCCGCACCCTGTTCTCCCTCATACCTACCATCTCGCCGGACCTGCCGGTCGCTGCTGTGTTTCTAGACGCCACCAAGGCGTTTGACTCGGTAGAATGGGGCTATCTCCTGGCCATATTAGGCAGGATGGGCTTCCCCCGGATCTTCATTGCCTGGGTGACATTGCTGTATACCTCCCCAGTTGCTAGGGTCATCGTCAACGGAGTGCTGTCATCGCAGATGCCAATCACGAGAGGGACTCGACAGGGCTGCCCCTTGTCGCCCCTGCTTTTTGCCCTAGCTATCGAACCCCTGGCTTGCAGGATCCGGCAGTTGCATAAGGACAGCGCCTTTAATTGCAACCAAAGACAGATTGGTATATCCCTCTATGCGGACGACGTTACATTGTATGTGCGGCACCCGCAAGAACACCTCAACCCCCTATTGAGAGAATTTGTATTATTTGGTGGCGTCTCCGGCGTGCACATCAATTGGAAGAAGTCGCAGTTCTTCCCCCTCACGCCCTCGGTAGCCCATTTCCCGCTTGATTACCCGCTGGAGTGGTGCAGTACGGACTTGAAATACCTGGGAATTGTTGTGTCACTCACTAAGGAGGACACGGTCCGACTGAACTATGGGGTGGCCATCTCCAAGTTAGCCGATACTGTAACTCGCTGGTTGGCCCTCCCGCTGTCGATGGCGGGTAGAGCCTCCCTGATAAAAATGGTCATCCTCCCGCGCTTCCTGTACCTCTTTCAAAATATACCCTATTACCCGGGAGCCTATTTCTTTAAAAGGCTCCGGTCTGAACTGCTTCGCCTGTTTTGGGGCGGGAAGCAACCGCGCCTCAGCTGGAAAGTGTTGACACAACCGTATGACAGGGGCGGATTCGACGTGCCCGACTTGGAGGTGTATTACCTCAGTGCTCAGGCTCAACATGCCTACTATTGGATTCACCCCACTCCCTTTATGCCTCAGGTTGCAGCTGAGGATTGGATAGTTCACCCGCTGCCGCTTAAGGGCATGCTGATGGGCTTGGTTGGAGACGCCTGCCACCACTGTCACCTGCACCATGGACGCGTGGCGTAGAGTGACTAAATTACTGGAAGCCCCCATGCTCTACTCACCGGCGATGCCCCTTTCGTACCATCCGAAATTATCGCTCCTAACGGAAAATGGATTTCGTTCCATGTGCAACCGCATCCAACTTCATACCTGGGGGGATCTGTTTCAGGAGAAACGGTTCCGCACTAAGGAACAGTTCTTTTGTGCTACTCCCCCGACGCCAATGGAGGTGTTTTATTACATCAGGCTCCGTCAGGGTATGAAGGAGATAATTCCTGGCTACCCGGAGGAACCGGGCACGGTCCTGCCGCTACACGTCATGCTCGTATCGGACGGCAGACACTTGGTGTCGAAACTATATTCAGCCATTCGTGAGCAACGCCCCCCTGTTCCGTCCAAGGCGCGAACTGCCTGGGATTCTGACCTACCCGCTGCACTCACTGATGAACAGTGGAGATACTGCTGCTCGGTCACCGCCAGAGTTTCCTCTAGTTGTAGACTGAAAATGATCCACTATAAATTCGTGCAGAGGTATTACTATACCCCAGTCAGGAAACTGCGATTTTGACTAGCGGATGACGACAGATGTGCGAGATGCCGCGCAGAGGGCGCGGGTTTCCTCCATTTGGCCTGGGAGTGTGGAGTAATACAGGAATACTGGGAGCAGGTTCATGCTGCGCTTCAGGTGATGATCAATGGCCCTCTTGCCTTTGAGCCAGTGGTGATGCTGCTGGGATATACCAAAAACGTTCCCAAATCGGATCGCAAGTTTGTCGATCTCGCACTCCTTCTTGCTAAACGGAGAATTGCATGCCGTTGGGGGAGGGGGAGGGCACCAAAGTTTAAGGAATGGCTGGACGATCTCAAGTATTGCCAGGACCAACACGGCGTTTATGCGGACCTGATGCCTGCCCGCTGTAAACCCAGTGACTTCTGGTCCCCCTTGCAGGTTTACTTGTTGTCCCAGGCGGCCAGCAGCGACTCCTCTGGAGATGACGAGCCGATACCTGGCCCATGAGCGTATGTGTGCACACTACACTGTACTCACCGTATTGCATTCCACGCGATAGACTGGACCTTGACCAGCTGAGCTCCACCTTTCATTGTCCTCCCATGGATAGCTCCCTGGGATGCGAAGCGGGGTCACACACACTTGGCACACAAATAACATATTGATACTCCAGGTGCCGAGGTTGGGTCACTGGTTGGGGATTGGGAGACCGCGGACTGGTGACATTACATACTCCTCTCTCCCTTGCCGGGGGGATGCCTAACTACGAGGGTAGGGAGGCCCCCCCCCTCTGCTACTTGCTCAGCTAGGCTGGTGGGTAGATGGATGCAGGCACAGTGGCTTATGGCTCCGGAACGTTGATGGAATTCATCTATGTTGTCCCTTACCCGGTGTAGATGATGTTTGTCCGCTAAATGTACCATAATCGATACTGTATAAGATTATTGATGCTGTTACTGTCATGACTCTGTGATGCACAATGTTAATAAAAAAGGTTTAAAAAAAAAAAAAAAACTATTCCAGAAGCCTCTGGATGATATGCACAGTGCAACCTTTGCTCCATTTTAAATGCTTTACAGAGTTCCTTGAGGATTTCGTTAGAAAAATGCCCACCTTGGTCTGTTTCAATAGTTTCTGGAATTCCAAATCTAGGTATCAACTCTCTAAGTAACAATTTGGCTACAGTTATAGCATCATTTTTCTTTGCTGGGTAGGCCTCCACCCATCTAGAAAATAGGCAAACTATGACCAGGACGTATCTGTATCCTTTGCACATGGGCAACTGGATAAAGTCCGCCTGCATCCTGACAAAGGGGCCTTCTGCTTTTCCAATCGTACTTTGTTCCACTACTGTCCTCTTTCCTGCGTTGAACTGCTGGCACACTAAACACCTCTGGCAAAGGTTCTCCGCTGTGCTCCTGAATTTTGAGTTATGAAATACCTTTTCAAACATACAACACATGGCATCCCTCCCAATATGTGTGTCCTCATGTATGATCCTTGCAAATGGGGCTACCAGACTGTCTGGTAGTACAGGCACACCGGTTTGGCTAACCACAACACCATCTTCGTTCCTAATTCCACATTCAGCCTTCTCCCATCTGTCCTTTTCTTCCCTGTCTGTTGCCTGCTGTAATTCTCTCAATTCCTCCCATGTAGCTACACTCTCAAACACCATAAGTTGTCAGCTGCTTCCACCTCCCCACAATTTAATTTGGAGGGACATTTTGTATCGGGCACAATATTGTGCGATTTGGTCAGCGTATCGGTTTCCGGCGGTCACATCATCATTTCCAGACCTGTGAGCCGCGCACTTGACCACAGCCAATTCTTTGGGCAATTGAATTGCTTCCAGTAAGTTCTGTACCACCTTTCCATTTCTGATAGGAGTACCTGAGGAAGTCATGAATTCTCTTTGTAACCATAATTGGCCGAAGTCATGAACAACCCCATAACAGTACTGGCTGTCAGTAAAAACAGTTACTCTCTTGTTTTTCCCCTGCTTACAAGCTCTTGTCAATGCGATTAGCTCTGCTACTTGTGCAGATTTTACGTCACATAGGTAAGATGCTTCCAGGGTTGTTTCCAATGTGACTACAGCATAGGCAGCACTCAAACCTCCATCTTCATGTCTTAAACATGAACCATCCACGAACATTTTAAGATCCTTATCTAGTAAGGCTACTTCTTTGATATCAGGACGTGGTTTAGTGCTAAATTCGGTTAAGTCTATGCAGTTATGCTCAATTTCACCTTCTGTTTCTACGTCCAGAGGAATGGGCAACAGGGTTGCAGGGTTCAGGACATTGCTCCGGGAAATAATTACATTCTCAGCACCTATTAGGATTCTCTCATACTTAGTCAGCCGACTAGGGGTGAGATACTGGGTCTTGGTTCGGGTCAGTAAGATCACGACTGAGTGTGGAACATATACAGTGACAGGATGTCCCATAACAATATTTTCACTTTGTTCCAGACTAGCGCAAGTAGCAGCTACTGCTTTCAGGCATCCGGGTAATCCAGCAGCCACTGGATCTAGAGTGGCCGAAAAATAGGCCACGGGACGCCTGATCAGCCCATGCTCTTGTGTCAGGACTGAGAGCGCACAATTGTCTCTTGTGTCACAGAACAGTTCAAAGTTCTTGGAATAATCAGGCATTCCTAAGGCAGGAGCAGAGCACAGACAATTTCGCAATTTTATCCATGCGGTCATGCTTTCATCGTCCCAACTAACTGGATCCTCTACTCCCTTTTTGGCCATTTTTATCAAAGGCTTGGCTAGAGCTGCGAATCCCACAATCCATTGTCTGCAGTACCCTACAACTCCTAGGAACATTCTTACTTCTTTCTGGGTTCTGGGTAGTTCCATAGTTTGAATTATCTTGATCCTTTCTGTAGTGACTTTCCGAATCCCTTTCTCTATCTGGTGCCCCAGATATTTCACTGAGTTCTTACAGAACTGTAATTTGTCTGGTGATACCTTATGTCCTCCTTTTCCTAGGTGATTCAGCAAGGCAATGGTATCGGTGATACAGTCAGTTTGACTTTTAGACGCCACCAGAAGGTCGTCTATGTATTGTACCAAAACAGACTCTCTGGGCAATACTAAAGATTCAAGGCATCTTTTTAGGATCTGGTTGAAAATCGATGGACTTTCAGTGTACCCCTGGGGGACACGATTCCAGACATAGACATGGCTGTCAAATTCAAAACTAAAAAGAAATTTGCTTTCGGGATGCAATGGGATGGAAAAGAATGCATGACACAGGTCAATGACAGTGAACCATTCCGCATTCCAAGGAATCTGATACAGTATCACTGCGGGGTTGGGCACAATGGGACAGCAAGGTACAACAATTTGGTTTACCTTGCGCAGGTCCTGCACTACCCGGTACTTTCCGCTAGGCTTTTTAATTCCAATTATGGGCGAAATGCAGGGACTGCTCATTACTTCCTGTATGATGTTGGCTTCGAGCAACCGGTTTACCTCAATGGCAACTCCAGCCTTTACTTCTGCACTCATTCTGTACTGTCTGGTTCTTGGGTAAACAGCATTTGTTTTTATTGCTATTTTAACTGGGTCCACATTTGCCATTAAGCCTACATCTCTTCCAGTGAAATCCCATACTTCAGGTACCACTTTTAGCTGCAGTTCTTCGGGTAAGTCTTCAATGGACAGGGGTCTAATCTCGGTGTCAGGTCTTACTAACATCAATTTGTACAGGCCATCTTCATCTGGGGTCTGAATCTCGACGCCATTTGGTGTGCAAAAGATGGTACAATTCATTTTGCACAACAAATCTCGTCCTAACAGGTTCACGGGACTGGAGTAACAGACCACAAATCTGTGCATTTCCTTGAAATTCCCTGTGGAAACTTCCATTGGTTCAGTTACTGGAGTACTGATTATCTGATTTGAAACACCCACTACTTGGATAGCTTCTCCCGAGAGGGGTAGGTTAGGAACATCCACTGTTCTCACAGTGGAACGGGTAGCACCAGTGTCCAACAGAAAGGTGACGTCTTTTCCCTCAACCTTTCCTTCAATGTATGGTCCAGTCTGGTCTACCGGTAAGGAGGCGCCAAGTACGCACTCCTTGTCCTCCCCCCTCAGGCCTCGTCAATCTTGATCATCACAGAGGAAAGAATCATTTAACAAAAACTGCGGAATTGCTGCGTTTCTCTCATTCTCTCCTTCCCATACCTCAGCCCTTTCATTCTGCTGAACCTGATTCTTATAATTCTGTCTAGGAGCATGAGGTAACGGAGGCAGCTTTACCTGTTGTTGGTTCTTTCGTGTCCCCTCTTTCTGCACCTGTGGATTTAAACCATTTACGGGGGCATTACCAGCCTGCAAATGTGGACACTCGTCTCTCCAATGCCCTATCTGACCGCACCCGTGACAGGGGAATTTTTTCATAGCCTCTTCCCGACTCATTTTTACCCGGGGTTTCCCTCCTCCCCCAGTAGTGGGATTTTGTGCATTATTGTTATTATTCAATTTACTTAACTGTTTTTCTTGTTGTTCAGCCAATTTCACTTGGGCCCACATGACCTTCTCCTTAAGGGCTTTCTTCTTGTTTTCTATCTCATCCTCGCAGTACTTGGCATACTTGAGGACATCATCTATGGGCTTACCTTGCCAACTGATTTTATTATCTCGAATCCACTGGGATATTTCAGGCCTTAATCCTAACACGAATCGATAACTGAAATGGGTCATATCCTTCATGTCCACATTGTCGATTCCACTGTAAGTTTTGAACACCTGTAGTAACCTTTCATAAAAAGAGTGGATAGTTTCGTCGCGCTCTTGAGTAGTTCTATCTATTCGGGTCCAATCAGTTTCCTTTGCGGGCACCTTTTTCTTCAGGTATTGTATGACTTGATCATACTTCCTCATTACCTCGGGTGAGGGAGCTCCGGTTTTGGAGTCTCTCTCATATTCATCATTGGGCCAATTAATTTCAATTTTGCATTCGGTCCACAAATCTACGGGCACCACGATGTCGAAAAACCCATCCAGGTCTTTGAGAAGACATTTCTGAACCTTTATGAAGCGTTCGACCTGTCTATACCAGTCAACTGGTTTCTCCCGTAATTTTGGGAAGTCATTAGTAAATGACACAATATCCTGTCTGGACCAAGGGACATGGACATATTTTCCCCCAGGTACTTCTCTCATGGGACACAATTTTTCTGCTGGCCCTACTTCTTTCAGTACGTATTCTGAAGCCTTGGGATTAACCCTACTATCTTCCTTTTTCTTTGCCCACCGGGTTTTCCATTTTTCTACATCTCCCCATTTCTGTAGGATTTTCAGTAATTCTTTTATTTGGGTTTGTTTTCCTGACACATTCATGTTCTCTAAGTCTTTGTCGGAAAAGTCTGCTCTGTATGGTTTCTGGAGGACTTTAGAACGACTAACATCAATGCCCATATCTGCGGCTGTGTCCATCAATCTCTCGTGGAGCACTCTGGTGTTCCGGGTAAGGCTTTTGCTGATAAACAGCAATTCTTCCTCACTAAGGGTGTTCAATCTGTCCAATCCTACATTACCAGCCATTAGTTCCTCTATTTCTATCCTTAGCCTATAGATTTCTAAGGGTTTCGGTTGGGGTGTGTCCTTTTCTAACTCTTTGGTCCATCTATCTAATTCTTCTGGAGAAACTACAGTGGCACTCCTGACCCCTGAAGTGGTTTCAATCAAGACCTCCTTTGTCCTAGCCGGATTTCTTGCCCTTGGTACACTTGTCCCAGGTTCCCTTATAGGCAGATCCATTAAAGAGATCACAGACTCACATTCACTTTCTTGATCATCGACTATGAGCGGCTCTTTTCTTGGGGGTGGTATAATAGGGGTTGGTACAATTGGAGTTATAATAGGAGTTCTTGGACTAGCCATTCTATCCCCATAAAGAGGTATAGCGGGACCAATAGTTACTGGGATAGTCAGTGAATCCGGACTGGGATTTATCTGGGCTATGGTTTGAATTAAATCAATTTGCTGTCTGTTCAGGGCTTCCTTTTCTTGCTCACGCAAAACCCTTTCTGTAGAATTGTCATGCATCACTTGGGGTACCAACGTAGGGTAAATATTTGGGGCGGTTGGAAGGACCAAACTTGGTCGGTCCTCCACAAAAGGACGATAATTTGGGACCATGGAACTAGGTCTGCAGAACCCATCGCTATCACTGGCTTTGCTCTCAGTTCCAGTTACATCTGTCTCACTGGCCCTCCAACATCTAGGATATTTAGAAAACAGGTTTTGGGAACTCAAGGAGTCTGGTTCTGCAACATAGGGAGGTGGATTTTTCATCAATAAATCTTCTAGGTGCTCATCCTCAGAGTCTCCCATAGCCATTAAGTGGCAGGTTTTCTCCGTACATTTCCCTTTCCCTTGTTCTAGTACCCCAAACATTGGAAACAATCCCTCAACCATCATGTTCTGTCTCCATTGCTTCATCTTTTTCTCTTTAGTTTCTTTTTGCACCTTTGGATACCATCTACTCAATCCCTTATCCATTCTGGGTCTGTCTCGTTCTAGGGCTTCAATTTCCCATTCCTCTAGTGCTTCGTATTGAGTTAATCTGGGTCGGGGATGCAATTCATTCATTCGGGTCCTTAAATTAAACAGGATTCTGCCATTAAAGGAACCATTAAGGGGAAATGCTAAGATCCCATCCTCTTCCGTATACTTTACCCAATTCTCCAACCATACGCAGGTATGATACCCTTTATCAAACATCATGAAGGAGGCGGGAGTATCTGGCGGCGGAATGATCACACCCTCCCTAGTTCGTATGGGCTTGTCTTTCTTGAAATAGTTCTTAATCTTGTCGGCAAGGGACAATTTTCTCTTAACTCCGTACATTATGCGCGGTCTACCTCGTAGAATCTGTTCCTTATAGAAGCCTAAGTTCTGTGGATTTGGTATAAACTCAGGATACCACATACACCTTTCCAAACTCTTCTCAAGCTCCTGTTGATCAATTTTGTTTACTTTTGTGCTTCCAATGCTAATGCGACTTTTATCTCGCAACAACCAATCAGCACAGTGATTGCCAAACTTCCCGTCCAATGGGTGCGCGGCCTTTCGCGAGACGAGGTCTCACGCTCCGGCACTCACCCCTCCCTTACAATTTCAGCTTCGCTACACACCCGCTGTCTTGACCAATACCAGCGCGGCACGGAGTGACGTCAGGGCAGCCCTCCGACTGACTCCCTCCTTCACAAGGTAACGGAAACTTCGAATCTTCCTTAAAGTGCAAGTGCTAAGTTTAGTCAACAATATGAAACGTTCGCCGCTGTGTCTGAGTGTTCTAAAAAGAAAGAATGTTTTCCTCTCACTACAAGTAAACCACTTCTGTCTACTTTTCATTCACCTCGGATAGACTTCTCTGCCTAACCTTTCACTCGAGCAATATAGAACCTGCTACTCCTCTGACTTATCCACTTCTTTCCGGGATATATACTAAGTCAGGCTTTCACCAGCGGACTACCTTGCTTTACCATTCAAGCTTCGGAGACCCTATTACTCCTTCCGTATGTGACCCTTACTAGGTGATATCACAATGGAAGTTTTATACAAAAGGACTCATAGCTATCATTTATTCAAATACAAAAAGATCCTAATTAGTGCTTCCAGTTCTACCTAACCACGCACTAATTTTTCCTCCTGACAAGCGACCTCTGAGCGAGATGGATTCTACTCACCATCCGCTATACAATTCCCCGGGGATTTCAGACTACATAAAACACTTCACGGACAATTCTGTTAATATTACATACAATATTTATAGCAGCAATGCGAAGAAATCATTTATAACGTTTTCAAAACCATTTGCGCAATATTAAAAGTAATGTAGTCAGTATAGCAGCTTTGAAATTTAACAGTACATTTTAATTTTCACAGTTTATTTATTAACTATCTTGTCTACCTATCTTAACTAGTCCTAACCATAGCTCTGCTACCAGAAAATTACTGATAGAGCGCGCAGGTCACCCGGGTCACTAGTTTACCAATTTCCACGCACTGGGCCCTGGCGTGCATTTGACGACTGAGTTTGCGTGAACCGGGTGAGTCTTACACGCTACTATGAGTAATTCAGGGGGTGACTCTCTCACCACTTACTATACATGTACCTGACTTACCTCAGGCACATTACTCCTGATGGATCAGGAGCTAGCAGTGGACAGGTAACAAGATACCTAAAAGGGAGTAGAATACCTTACACATTCAGTACATTTAATAATACTTGTGATGTATAATGACCACAGACACCTGATGGGTTTTCAAAGCTTTATGTAGAGTAAGTTTAGAATGAATATGCCATGATTATAAGGCAGATACAAATCAGAACATCAATAATCAAGATTAAAGCCAAAATGTAACTATGGATTAGGGCAAGCACCATAGAGTACTAAGGAACACTACAGGGTATGAGCATTTAGGGAACAAGCTTATTCAGTACGAACTTTAACTAAGGCAGGGGACGTGAGAAGGACCTAGTATGTGCACTAATATTCTTAAACTAATTCCTAAACTTTATGCTATTCTTGCTAAGTTCACAGCAACCATACTAAAGGGAAGGGATAATGGAACAAGCTAGATAAGCCGTCAATTTAATAATATCCTATAGGTAGGGGAAAAAGGTGGAACATTACTAATAAACAATTGCATAAAAGTCACTTTCAAAAAGGTGATAGGGAATTATCACAGGCAAGAGTGCTTTATTAAGAAGAGGTAAGGTCAGAGTAAAGTTAGACCGACACCCACACTGAATATTTACCTAGGACTGGAATGAAGACTAACCCTGGCCACGGGTCAGCTTGGAAAGGCGAGGACAAGGACCCTCAAGGATTCAGAATGCCAGTAGGCGAGCAGGTACAGCTCAGGGACAGTCAGGACAGGATACCCCTCAGGATTTGGGTCAGGACTGGGCTCACAAAAGGGCACAACCAACACCTGCAGCCTTGGATGCAACGCCTGCGTTACCCCCTCTCTGCATGGAATCCGCCAGTAACCCCGATTGGGTTTTCGAATCTCCCAGCAAAAAGTGCTCCGCCAGCACTTCGGACTAATTTCCACCCCTTGGAGTTTGTGGAAAGTACGGACAGAGTGCTCCGCAGCGCTCTGTATCAATCACCTATAGAGTTCGTAGGGTCAGTGACAGGTCTGCTACTCGGACAAGTCGGACAATTTCTCTAAGCTGAACTAGACTAGTTATACTATTCTGGGACCCCCAGACCACCCACAAATGTTGCAAGTGACAAGGTCCCAACTTATGATTGGTCAGGAGAGGTGGTTAGGTCATTGTCACCTCCTAAATTCAGCGTTCCCATGATTAATATTCAAATGACAGTACCCACCCCTTGGAGTTTGTGTTCCCAGGCATACGTGTGGTAGAAGACAATGAAGTACACATTGGGAAGAAACATTGTAACATTTTCAGAAGTAATACAGCATCTTCTCCAGGGGCGAAGGTGAGCTTCCCAGGAGCGTCCCAGCTTCAGTAGCCAGCTGGCTTGTTTCTGCTTCTGCGCAGTGGGGTTTTTCCCTCATCACGTGTGCGGGGAGTTTACGGGCTTCAAAATGGATTCAATCCCTCGACCCAGGCCCATGGATGCGTAATACATGAAAAGTAAGCGAAAACAAATTAGCAACACAGACAAAATGAATACACTGTATACCATGAAAAGCTTCACTGCACCCCTTACTTTATAATATCTATAGCATTAAAGTTTAGTGCGGGAAAGACAGAAATGCAGAAGCAGCATGAGCTAGCAGAGAGCATGGTTAAAGACAAGCGGCCATATTTAACAGTAATGCGCATGAGCGAAAACATCCCTCCAAATTGCGAGTGCGTCACATCACGTGGGTATGACCGACGCATGCGCAGAATGGATTTCGGCGAAGCAGCCATTTTGTAATACGCAAGCATGGTTAAGATGAAAAGACACATAGGCAAGCCTCCTGGGGACACCCGTGTGTTGGGAAAAAGGCAAGATAAATGACAGACAGGTTGAATTAATATTATTACGAGTTAGGCGAGGTTCATGAGTGAGAGCAAGTCGCTTTAAGTGCGAATCCTTGCTCCATCACTAGCACCTTTGTTCAGTACAGAGCTGAGCACAGGTGGAGCGGCACCTGGCTCTGCGAGGGATAGGTTCATGGCGCACATTGCCCACTTCCTGAGCAAAAGATTCAGGTCCAATGCGTGCGAGGTGGGTGAGTACAGCAGGCGCTGCCAAGGCGTGGGCTGACCAGGACATGGAGGATTTACGCTGCCGCTGGCCCCAAAAGTAAACATTGCCCGTTCAGTCTTAGGCATCTATGCTGTCCCTTGCCTAACATTGTAACTGGAGTGTACATTATGCACTAAGCTTTTATGCTGTATCAGCATTTATTCAATTCCTTTCGACCCTGTAATGCTGAACGGGCTCTCGGGTTTTACTGTGCCCTCTTACATTAGGCAACTCCTAACACTTCTACCAATGAAATGTGCACAGCTTCACTTAAGGTGTATACTATTTTATCATCATGTCATCTGCCTCTCCACTCAGTCATCGTGTTACCAAATGACTCGGTGTCACCCGGATACCTTTAGTTTGCATATGTTTACTTTTATGTGTTTCAAATTTTTCCTCAATTGTTTTAAACTAGGACTGCAAAGCCCAAAATGCACTGATTTAAATAATGAAAACTCAGGTCTGGAAACAAGGTGGTTGAGTGGCATACGGTCGTTTGCCAACCTCTGATATTTGACTAAAAGATGGCGAACTAAAGTTATTGTAATGCATGGCACGTAGCCAGCTGTTAAATGACACCTGTTTTTTCAACATGCTATACGTACTTCTGTGATCATTTTATTATGTTCAACTCCTGGCCTATGTATTTGTGTGGCTGCCCCATATGTGGGAAAAAGCATTAGAATCGAGTAATTCTAGTGGCTGCATTCTGCCTAGAGATGAAAGCATTAAATGCTTCTCTGAATTGTGCACTACAGTGAATGTTTTTATTTACCAATAAAAGAAGATCTTTAAAGGTGTGACGCTTTGCAAGTACTATGTGCAGCTGTTTAAGTCTTCTTTGGTGCTGGATGTCTGTCTTGGAAGACCTCTTGAAGAGAAAGCACAACATTTCTTGATAAGATGCATGTAATTGCAAACCGTGTGTGACATATTCTGCGTTGTAGCAGGGAGAGTATGTGATGCATCGGAAATGGTGCCATGTTTGCCTTTATAGTTACCGGTGAGAACAACTGCTGCTTTCCTCTGTCAGGACACATGTTCCCAGCTTGAGAGCTGTGCTACAATAATGACCCCCCGCCCCCCACCAGTCTGCATTTTCTTTAGCCGCACCACTTTCCAAGTCCACCAGCCGCCACTGCTCGTGAGGATGGATTTTGGCTACAACATATCACTAAATGAAACAGAACATCAACAGCAGAAGCCAGAAGCAACTCCTGTTGACTAACTTTGCTGTTTCTGTGCTCCTGCAGTAGGATTATTTTGCCAAATTACTCATAATTACACATACAGGCATAATCGTGTAACTTTTTGTAATTTCAGATCAAAAGAGTAATGCAAAATCACCCAAATTACTCCAACTCCAGCATACTTAAAATTTTCCCCAGACCTCGTAAATGCCACACAATAACAGCGTGATAATCCGTGATCAAGTTGCAGAACAATCAGGCTACAAGTAGCATGATCATTGAACCTGAACGGCATGACATACTTGATTACAGACAGGATGACACCTGAAGTACCCATATCCATGACAATATTACTGATAGTGTGAAGAACACCATCACCTTCAACACTTGTAGACTAACATTCTTATTAGGAATTTACAAACTCTGTATTGCACAAACTACATGGGATGCATATTGAAACGGCACAGCTAACTGTAACTTATTTTTGAGTAAATTGCTAACACTGGGCTCCCACCGATGATAGTGCTACCCTTTTTCAAGGCACTTCAATGTTCCATCAGGGGTAGTTTGCGTTATATAAATACTTAACACAAAACATAGCATGCACTACAGAGACAAACGATGACTCATCGGCTACTTCTCCTTCAGTAGATCTGAAAGTGTTAGCAGATCTCTTATATTGTTAAGCACTGTGATGAAGTCCTTTAAGTAAATGCTCTGAATCATTTTCTTCCCCAGAAGTGCCCACAATGGAGTCAAATGAAGTGTTGTGACCTAGCCTGGACTCCATAAAAAATTGCATTTACAGAAGGCTTAAGAGGAGAATACAAAGAATATCTGAAAGGGTTTCAGTATTCGGAGAATGCAGATGCCCTCATTACATGTTGAGAGCTAAATTCGAGCCCCTCTACCATACATGAGTTTGAAGAAAGATTATAAATATGGATTGTGGGTATAGTAGCCCATTCCTGTAGTTTCCCAAAGGTACATTCCAGCAGGAAAAACCTGCTGACATTATCAGCGGAAAAGGTCTGTAAAGAGGGCACAAAAATGCAGACCTTGGTGTGTTAAATATTGATTCTGATTGTTATGCCTCATTCTTTAGTTTGAAAACTCAGAATAGGATAACGGTGTCTTCCACCCAATTCTTCCCAGCTTGTAATGAGGTTCTTATGCAGTAACCTAAATAATGAAAAAATCAAATAAAAACAGCAAATACACGGTGTTAGCCAAGGTAACTTAAATATGAAGGACAGGTGGGCAACACCCATTGGGCTGTGTGGTTTATAGTCCCAGTCCTTCTACCTTCCCACCCAAAGAATGTTCTTTCTGTCCGCTGCCATGGTTGGGCTTGAAGTGGCACGGAGAAGCCATAGACAGTCTCGGAATTAGTGGCGGCTGGTGACAATTGAAAGTGATGCAGCATAAATGATGGGTATGACTTTTATATAGCAAGTGACATGAACAGGTTTAATGGACAAACCTAGGGTCCACAGTGGGCCCCTCTCCCGGAAGAGAAATGAAAATAAAGATTGGCAAATGGTACATTTTAAAGCAAATGAATGTAGCGATAAAGCAAGGCTTAGAAAGCAGTAGGAAAGTATAGTCTTGAAATAGTAAACACATTAAAAAACTGCCCCATATCATACTGCACTAACATGTTCAGCAGTTAATGTAATGTGTAAATTGTCGGCGTGACAATTTTAGCTCTTTAAAATGTATGCTTGTCCACTGTCTTGCACTGCATGCAGCATTAACTTTGATAAAAATGCTCTAACCTGGCTTGAGGAAGCACCCACAGCTGCTGGTTGCAACCAGTCATATAGAATATGTGCAGACAGGTCTTTAAGTGGGATAAAAAAAGTGAAGGCTCTCTATAAAGGAACATGTCAAATACATTTCTGCGATTCCCATAGTGTGCCACCTGACTAGTATTTTGGTTTCTCTCTGAGATGTAATTGCATCCTGATAAATGACACAACAACTAACATACGCCTAAAACCTGTCAGTACGATAGGCTTTGTCAGTCAATGGGTGTTAGCTGTTTAAGATAAATGAGTAACAACAATGATTTGTTATAAATAATTTGCATAAGAAATGTCTCAATTCTGAAATAGTGAGTCTGAGTTGAATTAAATAGCATTGCAGCCTGTGGAAGGAGTTTTGGCCTTCAGTTACGTTTGCTTTATGTTAGATATGTATCCTCTTTTTCTCTGCATATCTTGTCCATGTGTACATGTTCAACCAGCTCTCTTTCCTCTTCAGCATCCTCTTTTTACTCTTCCCCGAATGCACTTCCTCGCTTCTCCCTCACTCCACTACCCCCACGCATACACTGCACTCCCTCAACTTTAACCACTTTATTTTCTCTTACTTTTACCTTGCAAATATTTGACATCTGTGTACCCCCTTGGCACACATATCCACAGAATTTCAGTTGCAATTGAAATACATAAACATTGTTCTGTGTACACTGCAGAGAAGCCAACCCACTGACAGGCACTTTGTTTGGCCTCAGCCTTAGCGCCTGCACGTTCAATCAAAGCACCTCATAAACACCTGGCATGACTCAAACCTCAAAGTATGCACATTAAAAATAGAGATAAACAACATAAAAATATCTAACTCTTGGGAAATGCAAGATTAGGGCCCAATTCCGATGGGGTTGGGAACAGCTCCGACCGCGTGTTGGAGCCGTTCCGACCGCATCAGAATTGCCCGTTCAGATTCATTTCCGGCGGACCTATTTTGATGGGGTCGGTCGGAAGGGAATCCAAATCGGTTTTCAGAATGGCCTTCGATGGGCTTGGAGAGCCCGTTCTCCATTCGGAAAGCCTGCAGTAATCCCTTGGCCGGCTCTTTCAGGCCGAGGGATTACGATGGCAGCTACTCATTGCCTTTCTGTGCTGGCCATTCTGACACAGAAAGGCTTTGGGAATCTGTCTTTGTGGGCCCCCAGCAGCATTGGTGCCCCCCTGATGATCCCTGCACCTTGACGTGCCTGTCACCCGGTTTGATGAACTACACATCTGCTCTTTGCAATGAGAGCATGCATTCCGTTCCTAATGCATGCTTCTATTGTAAACAATAGGATTGGGACCGAACAGGTTTCGATCGCATCCTACTTCCTGGACTGCAACCATCGACAGGAGGTCGTTCGGTTCCAGTTCCAAATCGATTTCGGATAGACTCCGGTCTGTCCGACAACGGAATCGGGCCCTAAGTAAAGCATGTGAAATAAGAGAGAAGAGGAACTAAATCACCGATATGTATTGCCTCAACGTTTTTTACAATTCATTGTTTACAAATCAATCCATGTTTTTGGCATCAGTGTTGACTTAGGGGCATGAAGACACAGCCAGTTTTAATGTCATACATCAGAGTACTCTCCATTGTAAGCATTTATTTCTCGCTTTGTGCTTGACTCGGATATTTTAATCAACTTCGCAAGAGAACAAGAACCCTTCTTGTATTTGGATTCATTTTGCGGGGGAACAAATACAGCAGCTCCACTTCTAACAGGGGCCAGCGACATGCAGTCAGGGCCTGGGGTGTCACAGTAGGGGAGGTTAGATGATGAGGGGTCGCTGCACAATATAAATTAGACAGTATTAGCATGCAAACACTTACCATTATCAAGAACAAGGCACCAAATCAGACGTGCTTGCATCCACTCTAGCGTATGACGAAATGGTGGAGCTATGCCTCTGAATGATGGACCTTTGAAATAAGGCAGGGATGAAATCTCAGATGCCCGAAACCATGAAAAATTCCATCACTGGCCTACAGAGTGCATACCATCATAGACTACAATGGCAAAGAAGGACTTTAAAACAGAAAGTTCTGCCTCATGCGTCACAGTTCAGAAATTTGATGTACTGCCTGGCTTCCATCTCCTGCTTCAGAGTAAGGTGGGGCAGGCAGCCTGAAACTGACAGTACCCAGACTTAAATACATTGATTTATTTAGAGATACGAGCGTATCTCTAAATAAATTGATTTATTTAATATGTATTTCTGTAAATGTTGAGGAATTTCAGAGGGGTGCAGCCCCTGAGCCCTAATGGAGAAACCGCCCCTGCTCGAAATATGAATCTCGGAACACTTCTTCCCAGCACAGCAATTCTGATGGCTGCAGGAAGGATGTATGTCGTTACAACGCATGCTTTTTCCACGCATGCCTTTACAATGCAGGTTTTACAACGCAAGTCGTTACAACAACTTGCGTTGGGGGGCGCTGGATAGTGAAAAGTTTAATTTACTATTCCAACTCCAGTCCCCGTAGATAGTAGGGAAGGTTTTGGATAGTAAATTAAACTATTCCCTATCCTACAGCGCCCTCCAGCGCAAGTCGTTGTAACGACTTGCGTTGTAATTCCTGCGTTGTAAAGGTTTTGCTTGGAAAACGTTTTGTTGTGAAGGATGTTTCCCCTGCAGGAACTGTGGGATGATGAACCCATAAACAGATCGGCTCTCAGAGTCTAGCCTGAAAGTCCTCTCTGGGATTTATTGAACAGCGCTCTTCAGAGTAACTGCAAGATATTTTATTGGCAAATACTGAAAGATTAGATACTTCGGGGCTTATTTATGAGCCCACGCGTCACTTTTGCGCCGCTGGTGCGTCACTTTTTGTGACGCACCTCCAGGAAGCACATCAAATGTCCTTTTTTTAAACTGATCAGCATTTCACTTTACACAAATTCCACAGAGCAAACCTGTGCCTGGATCCCTATTGCTGGAGGTATGGTGTGCTAAAGGGGGAACATTGCACACATTGTAGGGTCTGATCCAAGCCCTGCTACACGCTTTTCGGTCAAAGATGCAAAAGACAAGGGGACTGATCTTTGTTACCTCATTTTCACTGATGTTGCTACATGAGATGCTAGAAGTGCCTACGGTCAGTAACCACTATAAGTAGTAAATAGACACATATCGCAATGTTGGAAATGTAGAGCTTTCCCCACGCCTTAGAACTTATTGTTGCATTGCATAAACAAACAAAATAAAAATGTAATGATCAACTTCAGGTGTTTGAGACAATATGGGGCCCTTTTCTTTCCCTTGGCTGAAAAGACAACAAATTATATTCAATGCCTGGCTTGTTGGGTATTACCAACTATCGACTTCTGCCTCATATGACTGTTAAATGCCATGAACAGAACTGATCCCTCTTCAGGGCCGGACTGGCCATAGCGGGCACCGGGCGTTTCCCCGGTAGGCCGCTAGGGTGGGGGCTGGTTTTGGGCCCCTTGGGGCCGTTTTTGTTACCGGGGGTCGGCAATATTGGCCTGCGGTAACAAAATCAGCCAAAACCGGCCCTCGCAAACTGCTGGGCTGCAGTCCCTCTCACCCTGAGGGGGGGAGGGGGCAGCTGAGCAGTTTGCCAGGACCGGTTTCTGTTCCCAGTCCGGCCCTGTCCATCTTTGCAATAATTTTGCTGCTATGCTGCACATGTTGTGGAATTCGGCTGGTTCCTTATCTATGTCTTTCTTGTTATCCGTGCCTCTAATTACATTTATGCCCTCAATACACAACTTCACTACTTCTGATCCCCTACCATCCTTAATAAAGTGTTAGACTAACTTTTAGAGAGCTGGAGAGGACATACTGAAACCCAGAGAGAGAATCCCACTTGGTTCTTTAAGTAAAAGGAATATAACAATTGTAGTCCAAAGTGACTTTAGTTGATGCGGACCTTATTTGTATGCCTCTTTGTACCATTATAATGCCGCTTCAAAGCACTGGGGGTGGGAGGAGGCATGGAAAAGAGGACAAGGATATAGGAAGAGAGTACACGACTGAGGAATTGAGTAAAAGAGCCTTCCCCAAGACTTCGGTATCTTACCAGGCAGAAGAACAGTGCTTTATGTGTATCAGACCATAGGTATATGGCCAGAAGGTGGCAGTGAAGGGAGATCAGAAATAATGAGGCAAGGAGAGATCAGAAAAGAGATGAAACTAGATTTCAGGGTGAGGTATAACAAATAACAGGGATTGGCAGAGAATCTGAAACAAATGTGAATTGTTCAAGAAATAATAGTACAGGGCAAAGAGAGCGCTTGCAGCCCATCCAGTCCATGGTGTCTTAAGGAAGTCCTCTCATGAGCCTCCCTCTAATACTTATATTTAGCTGATGATGAAGGTGGGGGCAGATTGGGGAAGAGATGGGCTTCAGGGAAAACACAGGCCAATGGGCCAAAAGATTAAGGCTATTCTCAAAGGTAACTTACTCTTGTGAGTGAGTTGCATGTGTATGTTTGCTCTTACATATTTCTGGCTAATCACTGTTTACGAGTGTGTGGGGATAATAATGGCACAGTGATGTGGAGCAGAATTTGTGTGCGATGAAGTGTCATGAAATGCAGTGATTTAAGTAAAGCAAGCTGTCAGGGAACTCAGTGAACGGTGGTTCAGCCCAGGCCCCTATGGTGCAAACTACATACATAAACCAATGAGATATTTAACTAGAAAAAAATGTAAACACAGTCACTAGAGATTTAGCACCAAGTAGACCCATTTATATCCTGTGAGTACCTCTGCTAGTGAATATATTGAATGTTTTCATATGTAATGGATTTAACTCCTTTAAATTTGAGGTTGTTGGTCCATTTTTAATGAAGCAGGGTTTTGGTGATTGCATTAAAACAGATATATTTCCCAATGGATTGAGGCGATGCAGTAGTTACTGGCCACAACTGGTTGGAACAATGGACTTACCGGAAATGACATGCTGCTGACATTGGAAGAAACAACAAACCAAAGAAGCTATGAAGGTGGCCAGTAAAATCTAGCGATTGGCAGACGATTTACCAGTGCAAGTGTATTCACTGGTATTATATTGAGCTGACTTTTGACGACAATGCTAGTAAATTCTTGGTGTTGGTGTTCTTACCGCACAGATTGTTTCTGTGTCAGCACATATGCAGAAACCACTCTTGGTTGCTGTATGTAGCCTCCAACACAATATGAACTGAGGACTCCTGTCCCACCAGTAGCAACTGTCCGCAGCTGATCCACAGCACATGTGACCTGTAGAAATCCCCTGGCCATGTCCTGACTACTGTGTGCAACCTCACACTGCATGCTAATGCTGCGCCGGGACTGGATAGAGGTGGCTGAGGCCAGTCGGTTAACAGCCCTTGTGAACAGTTCAAGGCGTGTGTGTAGGCGCATAATATCATTGTAACCTGTGCACCTTGAGTGAAGTGCACCCCTTGATGTAGTTACTCCAGTGTAGCCAAATCAACAAATGTCAAAATGTGCGAATTTCTTATATTCATACTTTTGCATAAATAAACAATAAAAAAAACATATGCAGAAACCACTCGACAACTTGACCAGCAATTTTTGTAAGGAAGGCAGTCCTCAGCATGATGTGATGAATCACAACCCCTCTTTAGGAATATTAATTACGTATTGAGTCACACAAACTAGGAGCAAAACAGACTTGGGGACCCAGTAAATAAATCATCACTCTTCTATATATTGTGCCTTGTGCATACCATATTTGGAGCAAGTAAGTGATTTAAAGGCTTTAAAACTTTATTTGAGTATTGTTTTTATCACAGATGATGCAAGCCAGAAATTCACAAACGTTACAAGAAGGAAAAAGACAAGAATAACACAGATATACACATTCTGTACTACAATTCTTATTTTTTTACCGTCTGTATTATCTGTTTATTAATGTGTTAAATAGTATATACCACAACTAATTATACACTGCTACTGGTTTGTGTTGAATTAATATTGAGGTTATGCAGAACATAATGCCACCATCACCTTTTCTTTTACAAAGCCAGAAGACCAACCTGTAACATGAAAACTCTTGATAAGGTAATTTAGAGAATATTAAGGAGCTATAGAGATCCAAAGATACAGACATGAAAGAATCAAGAACTTGATGTACTGTTGCTTATAGTTGAAGGACAGAATATTTTCGACCATTGACTAGAATATGTACATCTCTGACAGAGAAGATCTAGATAAAACTGAAGTAGCTCAGTTAGAAAAACATTTCTCTGAATCAAAGAATCTAGGGCCACGTATGAAAATCCGAATTTGCGTTTCCCAATTTGCGATTCATAGCGAATCGCATTTTGAGAACCTCAAAGCGGTATGTAAACAAAAAATCGCAAATAAATAGCGATTCCTTAAAAATCGAAGATTTTCTTGCAATAATCCATTTTGTGATTCCTTAATTGCGTATTCACAGATTTTGCAAACTCGCAATTAAGGAATCTCAAAACTGGGAATCTGAAACTCAGGTGCAGCTTGATGACATCACAACCAGGAAGTGTGACTACCCATGCTGCACCTGAGTTCCAGAATCAAAGTGAGAGGCTGGAAGGAGGGCTGAGGCACCAGTGCACTGCAGCAGAGACTGGAGAAATGGCTACACAGGAGCAGCAGCAGGGTGAAAGTCAAAGAAAGAGAAAACAGAAGTTTTCTGAAAGGGAACAGGAGGTGCTCATCCAGGAGATGGTGGTGAGCCATGAGCTTTTATTTGGAAAAAAATCCCTCAGAGTGCCAGAGACCCGGAAAAGGAGAATATGGGCGGAGATCCAAGAGAACGTCAATTTAATGGGCGTCACCCACCGCAGCGTCGAGGAATTGCGAAAACGCTGGTACGATATGCACCAGCATTCGAAGAAAAGGGTTGCTGCCAGGCTGCAAGAGGCAAAACTGACTGGTGGAGGGACATCCACTGCCCCCGCTTCCACGCCAATGGGCGAATTGGTTGAGGGTACTTTACTAGCGGAGAGTGTGAGCGGCGTGGCTGATCTCGGCAGCTCGGACCTACCAGGACCAAGACAAGGTAAGAAGTATGCCATCACACCCCTAATACCGACCTACTCCACCCCCACCCCCACCCCCATGAGAGACCAGGCACACATCACAAATGCCAATCCAGTGCAGGCACACACACAACCACAGCAATGCATTATGGGAGATGTAGTCACATTAAACAAATAGTGGAACAGTGAAAGCCAGCTAGGCTCAAGCAGTATGTGTGTATGAGTGAAGGCATTATACAGACAGTCAGGACCCACGTAATAAACCAAATAGTGTAATTTATTGCATTACCAATGCTAGACTGGACAGCAAATTAATGTGTACATTTACGTCCACAGCACCACAAGAAACACAGGGCCAGAGGCCTGTATGGGAGGAAGCTCCCACAGCGCAGCAGTCCCAGCGCAAGGGGAGGAGGAGGAGGAGGGCAGCCCAGTCATCTCACCCAAAACCCCCGGCGCATTGCAGTGGCTGGAGGACGAACTTGGTGACACAGAGGAAGAAGACAATCAAGCCCAGGGACAGTCTGTGCCACAATTCGGACCACGAGCAGTTCAAGGTCCCACACCAGCCATTCCATCCAGATGCAGGGCCCGTCCCTCCCCAGGTACATCTGAGGCCACAGAGGAGTCAGTTTTCCGCGGCCTCGAAGGAAACATGCTTGAGGCACTGCGCCTGCAGGGGAGAGGAATAAGGCAAATTCAAAGACAGCTTAGGGTGGGCTTCAGGGGCATGACGGGTGCCCTGGAAGGGCAATCTGTCCAGAGATACGGGCAGACCGTGCTGCTAGGCACCGTGAAAGTCAGCGCCTCCACACACGCCTTGAACTGTTCGCAAGGGCTGTTAACTGACTGGCCTCAGCCACCTCTATCCAGTCCCGGCGCAGCATTAGCATGCAGTGTGAGGTTGCACACAGCAATCAGGACATGGCCAGGGGATTTCTACAGGTCACATGTGCTGTGGATCAGCTGCGGACAGTTGCTACTGGTGGGACAGGAGTCCTCAGTTCACTATAGGAGGACGCACAATCAAGCCGTAGCAGCCTCACTCCACCCCCCCAACAGGACAGGCGCCGTAGTGAGCGTCATGGCAGGGCTGTAGATGCCACTGAAGAGGGGAATGTGCACTCAGGGCGCAGAGGAATGGGAGGTCAGCGCCGCTGTTGAGGTGCCAGGACTTACTAATGGCAATGGGTGGATCAAAGTAAACACATAGAGGGGTGGGGAGAAATGAACCCAATACAGACGAAGACAAAGGCTATGGAAAAAGTAGATTCTTTTGAAAAACTGCCCTCACTCACACACAAATATGTGTGACATGCTTCATCTTTGGGTCTGCTTACAAAACACCCCCCGTAGCCACGCAGGGGGCAGAGCATAAGGAAGGGGGAGAACAAAACGCAAGACAAACAGAGATCAACACAAATGTGACAGACAGTGATCACAACAATGAGTGTTGCCCTTCAGGACTGGGTGAGTGATAGACAAAAAGTGCAGTTAGGTAGTGCTCGTTAAAACTGGCTCATGGATACCTGTTAGCCCTTTATTCATAGGTTCCACGGTCAGGAATAAAAAGTGTGAAGGATGAAAAGTGTTTAGGCAGGAGGTCAAGATCCTAAAAACACTTCTCCTTAGACTGCAATGGTCAACATGTTTCGACCGTATTAAGGTGCCCTCTCTTAAATGGGTCACGTCGGTCTTCCTCAGGACAGTCTATCTGTCCCTATCCTTATTTACCTCTTACTTCAGTTTGGTATTTTTAGAGGGGACCCACGTGGAGGGTACTTCCACAGGCGTGGATTGTCATTACTAAAAAGAAAAGTATATAAAATACAGATCAAAGCCAACTATACGATATAATGCCATACATTATCGTATAATGGGAACAATGTCCCACAGCAAGCATTTATATACATTTATGGTTCTTCAACCCCTGGCTCCCATTAGTACCCACAGGCATGAATTGTATTTAAGTAGCATTGTATGAAACTAATTGTTTATGTATCAATGCCTCCCAGTCAACTCCTGACTGTTTTCGATTAAAAATCAGACACGTGTCACAAAGAATATAGATATATAGTGGGAAAAGGCAAGAAGATACGCTACCATGTCCCACATCTATAATAAACTCTTCCCTTGCGCATATCACATCGCTATGAATCAAACCTTAAGCCCCTCCGATGTTCATGGAGTATAGATGGCTTACCAAGTCTATTATTTCTTAAGGCTAGTATTGGCGTCGGGCGGGTGGAGTCCCAAAGAACACAACCTGTGTTCAAAAAGAAACATGTTCATTATATAAGAAGTATTAAGTTTCCACTCATAGTCCCTCCATTATCTAGAGAGACTGACATCCTTCTAAATTTCTCATTAGCAGAGCTACAAAACTTCCTAAATGTCACAGTATCGCTAATTGGCCCTCCGTGACAGGGTATCCCTGTCAGTAGCACAATAAACTATCGAAAAATACCCCGACAAAGATATCCACATAGGACCCCCAGAAAACACCCTCTTACTGTTCCGGAGGAAAGCTCCAACACCAATTGTGCCCGCTGTCTCATCCGCCGTGAAGATATCGGCGTGGAAAAGACTCCGCTATTTAAAGCGGATCGTTCAGTGATTCCGGAAGGCCAGCGCGTCACGTGTGAGCCCACGTAGAGGCGTCCCTCAAACGTGATGCTGTCGGGAGAAGTAGTTTTACCCTTCACGGGAGTCCTGATGACTCATCCCAAATGGATGAACATGCGTCATTACATGCATGGTGCTGTAGGAATAGGTGATTTTGCCCTATTACGGGAGTCCTAATGTCTCATCCCAAGCAGACAAAACTCACGGATAGGCCCACATAGCGCCACCATTACGTAAGTCTGGTTGCTGAGGATTGAAAATTATCCAAAGGGGCATCAGTCGGTGCCTGCAATCAATAAGATTACTAAATTAATATGCATACACTAAAATCATGGTACCCACTTCGGGCAGTGAGGAATCAATTATAGGCACATCGATGGTAAATACAAAGGGACAATCAATACTGGCAGTCTCTATAAGACGACGCCTCGGAGAGTGTGATATATTATCAAGGGTGGTGGCCTAAGCCCGCATAATAGGGGGAGACACTGTGTCCCAAACATATGTATCTACTAGGATGGAGAGTGAGTGGTGAGTGTTCTGACCAGAGCAGTATGCTAAGCAGGGAACAGAAAAGATAATATGTTCATACTCTGTCCCAATATTGAACACGGGGGAGCCCCCCCATCAGCATTTATTCAATAAATACGGCTCTAACTCTCGGGCACTTGGGTTTTTAGCGCATTAATGTGTATTACTATGATGCACTCTTTGAAGGAGAGGACCTTACTGGTGTATCCTGTACTCGTGTAGCAACCTGAATCCTAGGAATTATCTACCAGGGCATGCCACGGTATATCATCATTGAGACCCAACTGATCACTGTGAAGGCGGAAGGCCCACTTTTGTTCTCTGACAAATAAGGCTCTGTTATCATCCTGTCCTCGGGAACCTATTTTAGGTTTTTCTATAACTGTCCATCTTAGGTCTTCCACAGTATGTCCCGCCTCTGCAAAGTGTGTTGTCAGCTTGGTATTAGATCTGCCACATCTAATAGTGCTGCGATGTTCAGTGATACGGGTGCGGACCTTCCTGCTGGTCATGCCCACGTATTGTTTGCCACACGGGCATGTGATCAAGTATATCACTCCTTGCGAGTTGCAGTTAGTGTGCGACATCTGCTCCCATGGAGTTGGTAAACCTAGGTCAATCTGCTTAGTATTGGTAGTGAGGTGACACACACTACCCAAACCACAACGAAAATGTCCCATCACAGGGGGAATGCCCGTAATCATTCCACCCATGCCCTGCCTGGTGGGTGTCCTTGGCCTGGTGTGGATTAATAGGTCTTTTAGATTCTGGCTGCGTTTGAAGGAGAAGAGAGGTTTATCTATTTGTAGATTACCAGAATTCCTGTTTTTTTCCAGTTCTTTAATATTGTTCGTCTGATTTGTTGAGATGCAGTGTTAAATGTTGATACAAAGACCGTTTTTTTCACTGTTGGTCTGTTAGTCTTAGATAGTAGAACTTCACGATCAACATTGCATGCTCTTTTATTGGCTCGTTTGACTATCTTTATTGGATACCCTCTCTCCTGCAATTTAGCAGACAAGATTCTAGCTTCTGCAGTAAAATCATTTTGTTCAGAGCAGTTTCGCCGAATGCGAAAAAACTGTCCCACCGGCAGGTTTTCAAGCAGTGAGCGAGGATTTAAGCTGCTGAAAGCTAGTAAAGCATTCTTGTCTGTCGCCTTGTGATGTACTCTAGTTTGAAAAATCCCCTCTCCTGATTCGATGACTAAATCCAAGAAAGGCAAACTAGTTTTGGTAACAGTGGAGGTAAAATGTAATAGGGGATTTCTTTGGTTCAACCACTCCAGGAAGAGGCCAACAGATGTTTCATCACCCCTCCAGATGACCAAAACATTGTCGATATATCGACGCCACAGCCTCATGTTGGACCTCCATGGGCAGGTTTCGTGGTAGATGACCGAGTGTTCAAATACACCGACGTAAAGTCCCGCCAGGCTAGGCGCGAAAACACTGCCCATGAGGTCCCATGGGTCTGTAGATACAGGTTGTTTTCAAATTCGAAAAAATTCCGAGTTAAAGCTATCTCTGTCAGGTGTAGGATGAAAGCTCTTGGGGTTTGGTAAGGCCGATCTTCCTGAAAGAGAATATCTTCCAACACCCGTAGGGTTTCCCTCTGCGGAATGTTTGTATATAATGACTCTATGTCGAGCCCGATAAGATATTCTAAATCAGGGTCGAAAGGCATATTTTTAAGATGGTTCAAGATGTCTAGGGTGTCCCTTAAATAGACTGGAAGTTTCTGGACCAGGGGTTTCAGATAGAAATCACAAAATTGTGACAAAGGTTCCAGCAACTAACCCATCCCGGAGACAATGGGTCTCCGGGGGGTCGCACTGGTTTGTGTATTTTAGGGAGGACATATAGGTATGATATGGTCACTAGAAAAACTGCCTCTTGTTCTGAAATCCAGTCATTGGATCTGGCCTCCTCAACAACTGTCACAATTTCCAGGGCGATCTCCTCAGTGGGATCCACAGATAGCTTCTGGTAATTCCTCTCATCGGCTAGCAGCCGGAAACATTCTTCTTTGTATGTGTCAAT
Source organism: Lissotriton vulgaris (assembly GCF_964263255.1). Taxonomy (NCBI): domain Eukaryota; kingdom Metazoa; phylum Chordata; class Amphibia; order Caudata; family Salamandridae; genus Lissotriton; species Lissotriton vulgaris. Next base: position 1,735,605,797 of record NC_141691.1, read on the forward strand.
ATCCAGCAATACCGTTGCACCGCCTTTATCGGCTGATTTTAAAATAATCTCACCACAGTTCATGAGTTCCTTCAGGGCCTGTTTCTCCACATAGAAAGGTTGGAGAAAGAGTGTGGCTGTGATGTGTTCAATTTTTCTAGATCGCAGACCACAGCTTGTTCGAAAGTAGCCACCTCCGGAGGTAACACTGCCAATTGAGGAGTGAACGTTGATTTGGGGCGAAAGGGAGTATCCCCCTTAGAGGGGTCAACTAAGTCTCTGTCTTCAAAAAAGACTCGTAGTCGCAGATTGCGAAAGAAAACTGCCAAATCCTGACGCAACCTGAAGGGGTCTAGTTGATTGGTGGGAACAAATTCCAAACCCTTGTTCAGAAGCTGTTCCTGAATTGGAGTTAGGACATGAGAAGATAAATTGACCACTAGGGATGTTGGCGGCTGGTCCGGGGTGCAGTGCCCGATGCCATGCTCCAGGTTACTGTTTGAGTGATCTCCTGGTCTTGGTCGTCCCAGGTCACCCGCTGTTGACCCCTTTGTTTGCCGCTGCCTTTGTTGCGGCCCCTTCCTAAAAAAGGCCCCTGAAAGTTTTGATACTGTGTTGTAGAAAAATGGGGGGCCTGGAAACGGAGGTCTTCAAAAAGAGGATTTTGAAAGGGTAGAAGAGGTGGGTAACCCATCGGTGGCCAATTATAGCCCTGGTTCTGGTATGGGTGAGTTGGCTAGTGAAACATGGATGGTTCAGATCCCCGCCAATTGGCTCGGCCTCTCCCACGCCTCGTTTGAGGATATTTATTTTCACTCCCATCACTGGAGCTACTTGTGGTGTAGTGTCTTGGTCTCCCTGGGTGGATAAACCCATTGCATAAAGAGAACAGTGAACAATTTATTGTTTTTGCACTGTGCATCCAACATGCGCGTGACAATACTATCCACATTGTCTGCCACTCAGGCTGTGTGATATTATGAATCCTGACTTAAAGGATATTAAACACAGTTTATCCTGAATACATAGCATTGTGTCATCATTTCTCACCTAGAAATAGTTCTGTGGTATGTCATCTCGCCTCTGGTGCCCGGCTGCCACTCCAATCACACCGGCTGGCCTGTATCCTGGAGCTGGCCCCTCCTCATCTGATGTGTCCGAATCACTGAGCCCCACTGGGGTGCCTTCCCGGCTGGCAATGTTATGCAGCATGGCACACGCAACCACCATCTTGCAGCAGGTCTCAGGGCTGTATTGTAGTGCTCCTCCACTCTTATACAGGCATCTGAAACGGCTCTTGAGTATACCAAAGGTCCGCTCAATGGCACTTCGGGGGGCAGTGTGGGTACTGTTGTACCTCCGCTCCCTAGCGTTTGCAGGATTTAGGTATGGGGTCGATATGAAGTCCCAGACTGCATACGCACTGTCACCTGTGAGGCAAGAGGAAATAGGTTACACACTGTTCTGCCACTGCTTTTCTTTACTGTTGTGTCACTGTTTCCTATGCAATTACCTAGAAGGTAGCCCTCTCCAAACTCCCCATTCGTGAGTCATTGGTGGATCCCACTGTGGCGAAAGATGAACGAGTCGTGGGTGTTGCCTGGGTATTTATCTACAATGTCAGTGATAATGTACTTGGCATCACACACCACTTGTATATTCAGGGAATGGTATTACTTGCGATTCCTGAACACATACTCATTCTGGGAGGGGGAGATATGGCGACGTGTGTTCCATCTATGCATCCAATGACGTGGGGGAATTGTGCTATTTGATAGAACTCCTGCTTGGTCTGGTCTAGTGCCTGTGGGGTGCAGGGGAAGTGGATGTGGTGGGGCAGCCTCTGTACCATGGCATCAAGGAACGCCTGGAAAAAATGTGACAATGTACTCAGTGACACCCCTCGTACTGAAGCTATCACCCCCTGGAAGCTACCTGATGCCAAGAGGTGCAGTGAGCACAGGACCTCGATGTGGGTGGGGATGGTGTATGGCCTGCGTGTGGGGTGTTCAAGAATAGGTTTGAGTTTCTCAATTAAATCAAGGATGCTCTCTTCATCTAGCCTGTAGTATGTATGGATGTCCTCCTCAGTCCGCTGGAACAGGGTAATGCGCGCACGGAATATCCTCTCCTGGCGTCCTCTCCTCTGTGCAGGAGCTCTGAGTCACAGCCTCTTGGCTATCACATACCGCCCAGCCATTGTGGAAAAATCTGCTGCATTGTGGGACTCCCTAAATAGTTTGCACCTGGTTACCACCAGCTCATACTTGGTGTTAATTGCGAATCTCTAAATTGCGAATTTCGTGAATTCACTATTTGCGATTTTTTCATACATTGCATACCTATTTCTTAATTTGCGATATCCCGTTTGCGAATTTCTCAAACTGAGAAAATCGCAAGCTAAGAAATCGCTAGGGAATTCACAGAATTCTGGCAATCGCAACGTAAGAAATCGCTATATTTACGATTTCTAATTTTGTGATGCGATTGTGCCTCATACATTGGAAATAGCTTATTTTTATCGCAAACACTGTTTTTTTGCGAATCGCAGCATTTGCAACTAAAAATTAGATTGATACATGTGCCCCTTAGTTCTTCATGGGTACAAGTTTTTACTAGTGTGCAAGTTCCAAGTGAATCAATTGATACTGTTATAACATCTTAAAATGTGCGGGCATAAAGATGTGAGTTTGAAGGGCTTACATCGCAACTGATCCATGACCAAATATTGCAAAATGTTGTTCTAGGAAAATACAGAATCGACGCCAAGGTTAAAAAAGCCTACCCTTAAGCTCTTGGCACAACGCCTCTCTCCATGCTTTCTTAAACTACTACACCCCGACCAATCGGGCTTTATGCCCACTAGAAATACAGCATTAAATCTCCGAAGGTTGTATGGAGTGTGGGGCAGGGCCGCCACTATCTAAGAATACACCATTATTATGTCCCTAGACGCCAAAATGGCCTTTGATATGATAGAGTGGCTGTTTCTTTTCACCGCACTTGAGCGATATGGCTTCGGGGAAACGACACCAGTTGTGTCAACAGACTATTGTGTGCATAGAGGATATTCAGCATTGATGTCTGCCCTACATGGATCTGTTTAAGCAGGTCCACAGACTTCACACTCAGGGAAGCAGGGGACACAGGGGCAGGGGGTGCGGTGCCTGGCAGGAAGGAGACATGCTCCCGAACACTGGAGCTGCCACGGACCTCTGGGATGGGAGCCGAGGGGAGGGTGGTGGCAGTGGTGGCAGGAACAGCCTCACTATCCGTGCTTTGCAGGCTGCTGACACCTGCCCCCACAAGGGAGTCATCCTCCGAGCTGCTGTGGTCCTCAGCTGAGGTGGATGGTGCTGAGGACTCCTCGTTTGGCTCCCCTCACCCTCCGTGCCACTGGGTCCCTTCGACTCCTCAGTGCTGGCCCAGGCTGGCTCTGAGGCTCCTCCAGTTCTGTGGCGCTGTCTCCTGTGCCCTTGGATGTATCTGCATATAAGTAGGAAAAGTTGCCTGCACTGACTGCACACAACAATGTCAATCTACCACATTACAGGTCATGCACTGGCATCCTTAGCTGATATTTGCTCAAAATGCACACACAGGTCTACATAGGGCAATAGCCAGTGTGAACATCAAACATGGCACTCAAATCCCTCCTGGACCTGTACCCATATGTCTGTTGCATGCTGGCTGATAGTACCCAAAGTGCAAACATGCACCACATACACCCTTGTTGTACATGAACATGTCCATGTAGAAGTACATTACTATTGACATACATCACATCACATGCCAATCACTCAGTACAGGTGTCTGGATGAATGTATGCCCAGACTCACATTTCATAATCTTGTGATGCCTAGCAGCACAACACACAATGATGTCCTTACGTCCTGAAAGTTAATGACACAATGGGGTGCATGGAGCACCTCTGACTCCAGTGCAGGATCCCTCTTCTCAAGTCAATGCCATGGCTCAGACATGCATGGTAAGTCAGTCTTCACTGTCACATGTCACGGGGCAATGCATCCGGACAACATCAGTCTGCACTACGTCACATTCATAGGTGAGGCCCATTCCAAACTCTGCAGCTGACAAGTACACCAGTCTGGCCCCTGCCACACATTGTTCTTGGACAATGTTGAACCTACATCACTCAAATGTTACATATGAGTGACTGCAAACACAACTACCTAAACATGATCACCTCACAGTCTGCTGCTAATGACACCCAGCTGCGTGAATGTCACTGTTGCATACACCATTGTGCACATTCAACTCACCACACCATATGTTGCACAGGTATCATCCCCATTGTCACAACTCAGATGTCCAGCTGACACTAAAATCCTCAACACACCAGTTATCACAAAACAGGAAGCCACTCTACAATGATATTTTGTCAGACACCTGATGGCACAATCAGTAGGTCCATACACGTGAGTGTGAGTACAGAGTCTCCCAATGCCAAGGAGTGGGCATGACTGACCAGGTAACCTAAAACAGTGTATTGGCCTGGACAGTTGGCAGGTATCTGGCTTAGTGTCACATACTTCCTATACATAGTCGTGAGGACACTACATGGACTCACCTGCTGCATGGGTATGTTTTAAGAAACCCACACACAAGTTGTGACCCAGACCAGCAATTACAACACATATGAAAGGCACACACAGAACACGTCAGAGACCAGGCATAGTGCAAAGAATAGACCCACCCATGAGGCACACATCAGAGTTCCAGTAAGATATGGCATTCGACACTGTCTGCCACCGCACCCTAGTACAGCGCCTCAGCAACGTCGGAATCCAGGAGAAGGCTCTGGAATGGATCATCTCCTTCCTGGACGGAAGAACACAGAGAGTCCGCCTACCACCGTACAAGTCAGAGGCCACCGAAGTCATCTGCGGCGTCCTTCAAGGATCCTCGCTGAGCCCCACCCTCTTCAACGTCTACATGACAACCTCAGCATAATCTCCTACGCCGACGACACCCAGCTGATCCTCTCCCTGACCAACGACCCCGCCGCCGCCAGAGCCAACCTGCACGAAGGGATGAAAGAGGTAGCCGAGTGGATGACGACCAACCGCCTGAAACTGAACTCAGAAAAGACGGAGGTCCTCATCCTGGGCTCTTCTCCCTCCGCCTGGAACGACTCCTGGTGGCCTCCCGCCCTGGGCACCGCACCCAAACCGACGGACCATGCACGCAACCTGGGCTTCATCCTGGACTCCTCCCTCTCCATGACCAGGCAAGTCAACAACGTCTCCTCGGCGTGCTTCAACATCCTACGCATGCTACGGAAGATCTTCTGGTGGATCCCCACCGAGACCAGGAAGACCGTCACCCAGGCCCTCGTCACCAGCCGACTGGACTACGGCAACGCCCTCTACGCCGGTACCACCGCCAAGCTCCAGAAGAGACTCCAGCGGATCCAGAACGCCTCTGCCAGACTCATCCTCGACATCCCACGAACCAGCCACATCTCCGGACATCTGAGAGACCTACACTGGCTCCCCGTCAACAAAAGAATCACCTTCCGCCTCCTCACCCACGCACACAAAGCCCTACACGACCAAGGCCCGAGCTACCTCAACAACCGAATCAACTTCTACGCTCCCAAACGCCACCTCCGATCAGCCAACCACACCCTCGCCGCCGTCCCCCGCTCCGAACGAGCGACGACAGGAGGAAGGTCCTTCTCCTACCTAGCCGCCAAGACCTGGAACTCCCTCCCGACCGACCTGCGCCTGACCCAAGACCACCTCTCCTTCAGGAAGAAGCTGAAGACCTGGCTGTTCGAGCAGTAGCGGCACCCCCCTACCCCCAGCGCCTTGGGACCCCACGGGTATGTAGTGCGCTCTATAAATGTCTTTGATTGATTGATATGCTGTCCAGGACCATCAGCATAGCTGATTGAAGGGACACAGTGCCCAAGTGAAAAAGTCACAGACTGTAGGGGCCACAACTGTGGATCAGATGAGGAATGTGATTTACACCATTGAGGGACATGCGTCCTGGACTCCAAGACCAATGTAATGTGGGAGTATGACCAAGCCAAAAGACTGCAAATAGAATGCAAGACATAGTTCACAGATTCAGCATGGACTTACCCGCTTCTTGCTGCTGTCTAGCCTTCAGTTGCCCATCCAGGTCCTGGAAGACCACTGCCAGAATCCTAAGCATGTGGGGGGTCAGGGTCCAGTGTCTGCCCCTACGGAGAGGAGGCGACAGCTTCAGCTGGACCCTCGCGATCCTCAGGGTCCAGCCACGTAGGTCCTGCCACCTCTTCTGGCAGTTGCGGATCCGGCGCTTGTAGACCCCCACTGATCTCACTACCCGGGCGATGGTCAGCCAGATTTCTTGCTACTGGTGAGCATCAACCTGTGAGTATGACAAAGTGAAGAGGACATTACCACACACGCCACATAATTGTGCTGCATACAGTTGAAAATACATGTACTCATCACAAAGGTAAAAGAGGAACACAGGTAGTGCACTCATATAGATGTGCATTGTGCTGCAGCTCTGACATGGTAACATTGGCTAGGAATTTAAGGCTAGCACTACTGCACTACTGCAGCAGGACACCTGTTCATCACATGTACCCACATAAATAGGTAGCTGACAGTACTCAGTGCATATGCCTCACACTGCTGTGCACACCTCTATTACTTTTACAAAGACAACTTGCAGAAAATGATAGGCAATGGACTGCACACTCACCTGGCCCTCTCCAGAGTACGTGCCATTGCACGATCCAGAGGAAGCATAGACAGCAGTAGCAGTGGATTTAGAAAAGTGGTCCAGTAGCATGTAGTGCAGGCAAGTGAGCTCCCTGGGGGCCTGCCAGCCGTAAATCAGTGCTGCAGAGGCAAATTCTGTGACATTGCCCCTTACTGATAAGTCAGACACGGTTGAATTCTATGAATCTGTCCAATTCATTGAAATGTAAGACTCCTACACGTCTTCCGCATCGTTCAAAGCGCTCACCTTCAGGACACCCTAGGATTGCAACATTGTTGTAGGCATCCAACTGAATTTCCTGCGCACGACTCGAACAAATTTTAAACTCGCGTCCGTCACAATGACAGCCCATTGCCAATGAGTGCGCACGGCTCGGTAAATTGACTATACGACGCATATTTTTTTAACCAAAAGCATCCGTCTGGATACGATTCTATGGGCTATGTGTGTGCACGTCTCGGTCCATGCCTGTATGACGCATCTGCTTACAAGTCACCCTTGTCGGTTCAGATTGCAATCAAAGGCTAAGCCATGCACACAGCTCGGTCCAGAACTGCACAATGCGTCACTGTAGAAGTCACCCCGTCGGGTCACATTGCATACGCATCCAGCATGCAGGGACCGAGCCGTGCGCACGCATTGCCCATTGGCATCAATGTGATCTGATGCGGGTGACTGTAATACATACGCATCATGCAGTCAATGGACAAGGTGTGAGCACTACTCGGTCCATGCATGTACGGTGCGTCTGCATACAAGTCACCTGCGTCGGATCTCATTGGTGTGACTTGCAGACGGTTTACACACAGATTTAATTCCCATGCCCACATCTTCAACACCACAGCATGTCCCACATTACATTATCACATGGCATGTAAGGCTGCATCACCTGTGTGTGTATGGGGGGCCAACTTTTCTATTCTTGAGTGGCACTTAGGTCAAGCCACTCCCAGGCTGGGCAGGGGCTCATGGGGACAGATCAGTTTTGTTGTGGTGCACCTCACCAATGTAATGTCCATGTGTTAGCTTCTGGGCATGAGTCATGGACACAGTCCCAGTTTGGAGATGGGTATGACCTGTCACATACATCATGAGTACAGGGTTGCATGTCATGTATGTCACAGCCAGACACATCGCCACAATCATGATGTACCCACACAGTCTATGTCCATGTTGTGTCTCTGATGTTTGTGGTTCAATGTGCCCAATGAGAGACAGGGTCCACCATATGCCTTGTGCATCCACATTCATGCTGTGTGTGAGTCTCAGCGACCTCCATGTATGGCCTGCAGGGACCACAGGGGCCATTAACTGTGGGAGTCATGATTGGTTGTGGGATGTCCATTATACAACATGTCATTCCTGTGCACATGTGGCAATACAGGGACCATGGCTATCTATCTGACATGGAGTTGTGATGCTTGTAAAACATCAGTCTTCACTTGTCACTGTGTTGAGTGTTTTGAACTTGACAGCAGTCCATATGTACTGTGCCACAGCCCAATGATTTGCCATTGCACCCCAAGGAACTTATGTAAAATGTGTCATTGATATGTGAGATGATGGACATGAAGGTGACATATGTGTCCATAACCAACACAAAAACCACAGTTGATGGACAGAATCCAGAACAATGTCATACATTCACCCCAGTACAGAGATCGGAGCCTAAATCCATCGTTTTTGTGCACTCCACACCACCCCAGTTCAGACATGGCCATATGCAAATCAGCCTTGACCCTGTGCCTCATGGGAACAGTTCAGCCCGACTGCCAAGACATGACTTTCTTGGACCGGAATCAAGCATCCTAGGACAGGTTTCTGGCTATCAGCCGTCTTCAGCCAGGAATGCAAAAAAACGATGGATTTAGGCCCAGATCTCTGTACTGGGGTGAATGTATGACATTGTTCTGCATTCTGTCCATCAACTGTTATTTTTGCATTTGTCACCCCGAGTGGGATGGGAATGCTTAGACGTGAGTACCATGCTCTCCACACCACTGGAGTCTTGCAATGTTGTCTCCCACTCCCTTACAATCCTCAACTAATGTGTGATTCTTTGTATGTAGGTGACTCTGGATACCCCAACATGCCGTAATTGCTGACACCCCTGAAGAACTCTGTGACAGCATCCAAGATGCGCTACAATGAGGCACATGGCAGAACCAGGCGAGTCATTGAGCGTACCTTTGGGCTCCTAAAAAGCTGTTTCTGCTGACTGGACAAGACCGGAGGTGCCCTCCCATATGAGCCTGCTAAGGTAACTAAGATCATCATCGTCTGCTGCATGCTCCACAACATGGCTGTGCGTAAGGTGCCTCTCATCCTGGATGACGACGACCAACATCCACCACCTGTGGAGGATCCTGGCCTGGGCCACGAGGCCAGTGATGATGATGATGAGGGTGACGTCCGCACACAGCTCATCAACAACTTCTTCATCTGAATGTGTGTTCACAGGGTTGTCATGTCAATGTCCTGAGTTAGCCTGTGATGTGTTTGTGCAGCTCAGTTGCTGTTTGAGTTTGTCCGTGTGGTACTTGACTGGATGCGTGCACTGATGTGTCCTGTCAGATGGTCTGTAGGCCACAATGGTGTTGAAATGCTGATTTGTTAATGTGTAGGTTTCTTGTGACATGTTTATTGCATTTCCATCCTGTTCTGGTGTGCTCCTGACAGTCTCATTTCTGTCCCTCCCAAGGTACTTTGGCAGTCGCTTGGTCAGGTCTGACACCGACAACCAGAATCCAATGCCAGGGTGGGACTTCTAGTATGCCACCATGTGATGTGCCTGACACCCCTGAAGCGCCATTTGACGACACTTGGTGACCGTGTGCCCACTGTCATGTCGATTCACCTTGATACTGTTGTGTAATAAACTTGTTTCTGATATGTAATGAACCTGTGCTTCACTTAGTTATGTGTGTCGCCTTTCTTCACACATCGGACTGACATTTGGTTACCTCAACTGTGGGCTTGTTAGCAGTGACTGTGGAAAGGTGTGTTGTCTGTGTATTCCACTGTATATCTTGCAAACATCTTTGTAGTCAATGTGTCACATGTCCATGGTGAGTATGTGTTGTTGTGCCCTATTGGCGTGTCTCCCTCATAGGTGTCACATCAACATGAGTCACATTACGGTAATGACATTGCTGTAGTAGTCGGCATGCACTGTGTACTTTGGCATTTCATCATCTCCATGACACATACCAAGTTTTAATCATAACATAGGCAAGTACAGTGTAATAGTGAGTTTATTTACATACATGTGTGGAGATAGTGCTATACATGAGGTTTAAAATCCAAAGTTCACAGATAAGTTTGTAGTATTAGTAGATGAAATGTCCAGAGTGAAGTCCCCATTCATCTTCTACATTAGTACAACATGGACCCTCCATGTCATGTTGGGGAGTTGTGTCATGTGCAACAAGGTGAACGCTTAGCACACAAAGACCAATATCCTAAACAGGTTCTGGGTTCCTGGGGGATGTGCCGGGACAACTGTGGCTCACTTGTCCTTCTTCGGACGACCCCTCTTCTTCTTCTGGGGGGGATCCTCAGGTGCAGGCGGCAATGTTGCATGGGACTCTTCACCAGATTCAGCCTCCCTCCCTGTGGCATTTGCTGATGTTGTTGCAAGAGATGTAGTGGGCACACAGGGAGGTGTGGACATATTGCGGAGACAAGACAATATGTCGCTTAGCACACCAGTAACTTTGTCCCACTTGGCCTCCATGCATGCATGATGGCCAGCCTGCTCCTGTTGCATGTCCTTGAGGACCCCTACTACCAGGCTGAATCCTCCGGTGCTATCCTGGAACGTATCTATGATGCGTACCAGTTGGGGGTCATCAGGCAGTCCAGGCCCCTCTGCAGACAGTGACCTCTGCCTAACACCACTCCCACCACCCCTAGACACACGGGCTGGACCTGTGGTGGCAGGCACAGTTGACCTGGGGCCCCCTTGGGTGTTGCTACTGATGTCATTGTACGTAGCTTCCTGGGTGGCCGGTGTCCCTTTGCTGTTAGAACTTGGTGTTCTAGGTCTGTCGGTGTTGGCGGTGGGGTTAGGCTGCAGGGGGTGCAGGTGTTTGTGACTGCCTGATGACTCACACCGGAGGTGCCAGGTTAATCTTCGTCTTCCGAAGAGGACAGAGCCAGATCCACACCAGAGTGCTCATCCTCCACCAGAGTCTGGGCCAGGGACTCCTCTTTACTTGCTGCTGTTTCCCCAGTGGCACCTGTGTTCGGATGAGAGGGACATTGTCAGTTATGTTACTACAGACATCAATGGTTAACCTATGTATATTGCAACAGGGAGGGAGAGGTACTGATACATTCATCTTGCAAAGGGTAGTACTAACAATGAAGGAGGGGGAAATGTATCACTCATCCTGTGCAGCCATGGTATGTACATGATTTCATTCCTTAGTAAATTCCCTCCTATACGTCTACAGGAATGGGGCTGTGCTTCTTGGATTGCCGCCTCTGTGCACTGTAGCAGCATTTCATTTGGATCACCATTACTGCAAATATGATGTGCCTCCACCTGGAGGTAGACTGCCTGCTTTCCTAGTAGTGTCCAGAGGAGATATTAGCTCTAGGGTCACATGGGGCTGCAACATGTTCACCAACAGTGACCGACTCCGGTGGGGTGGATGAGTAGCTGGATCCACACACGCAACACCTTTGTTTGTAACTTCATACATCACAATGTTCAACATTTTCCCTTTGCCTTTTTGTGTTGTGTGATATTTTGACTCACAGCCCTTGAGCACAGACATACACTCTCAGTTTTCATCTCTGGGCACTGCTGGGGAACCAGCCAGGTTACCTCCACGGGGAAGCACAGCATATTTACAACAATGGGGAGCCAATGATGCTGCTGCTACAGTACACTGATGTGGAAAAACATGATATCACGTACTACACATGTGTACATATGTGAGGCTTTCAATGGGGGCAACATAATAAGTAATTAACCAGGTTGCACAGAAAGAGTGGACCATTTACCCCTCCATGATCTTTGTTAAAATGTTTGATATACATGACATTTGCAACTGGAATTCAGGATGCATGCCTGAACACTGCATTGTCTTCAGTCGTCACAGACAGATATTGTGGTAGCACATTTCCCTGCCAACATGAGGCCTTTCAGTATGCATGTTGATGTGTGCGCATACCCAGCTCATCTATGAATGTCGATGTACATGGTCATTGTTACTCAAGGGCCATCAGGTGGCTTACACTGGAGTGTGATCCCTGTTGACATTTGACTCTGCTTCCCTGTGAGGGGGTGTGCCTGTGCTGACAAGATGGCTGACAGTGGAGTCCTGGTGTTTGGTGGTGGCCAATTCCCAGTAGAACTTTGTGCTCCCCACAACAGTGCCCAGTCACAGAGATATTGTCAGTCCTCCCCCCCCCCAGGTTGAAGCATCTGCCCCGTGTGTTTAGGGTATGTCAGTCGCAAAAGATTGTCCCATAAACTAGAACATGAGTTTTCACAGCATACGTGTCCTACTGGGCCACTGTGTATTAAAATAAAACATGTGCAGCTTGTTGAGGTAGAATCCCGTGAGGGAGAACCCCAAATCCCCTCTAAATGGTATGAAGTCCCCTTATGGTGAGCGCAATATTACTCATCCACTGTATCTTAAAATGCAGTATTTGCTACAAATTGTACAGAAAAAAAGTCTCCCGTGTTATGGGTTGTACCAGAGCACTAAAGGTAACTCCTACAAGTATTTCTAACTCTGCGCCCCTAATGAAGGAAATTGTGAGTTTAGGAAAAATGCAAACGTTATTTAGCACTGGATTTGGTAACCAAAGACAGAACTGGAAAAAATGCCTAAACCAGCCCTGCTCTCTTCCTGTCCTTTGTCTGTCGCTGTTTTTCCATCTTTTCAGTCATTCTCTCTATCTCCCTCTCCCTGTTAATATTGCCCTCTCTCTGGAAGCCCCCCTGCGCCTTCCGCAATAACGCTGGAGAACCTTGGGGAAGTGAATGTAGCTCCAGCGTCAGCCCTTGGCTTTCAAAACCGGCCTTCGGTGGCTCAAGCCCTACGGCAAAATGGAAGATGGAAAAAAAGACCAGTCCGGACGGACTGGACCTGACGTTTATCCAAGTGGTGCTAAATGCACAAAACATAAAAACGAATAAAAAAATAGCATGCAAAAGTTCTCGTTCACGCGGATGTAAGCCTTGAATATGTGAAAGAAAAGACTGAGTTTGTTACCGAAAATGTGCATTACTCTTTTTAATGGAACATTTCCTGTTACAATGCGGCGCTTGGGCCACAAAAAACGTATACAACCACATACCGTAGTTCTTTTGATTACTCTTTTTCTTGGAAACTCTTATTTTGATTTTAAACACATAAAGACGGTACAGGAAGTTTCTACATATTCAGTCGCACATCCAGATTGTGCTAATTACATTCCGCTGACACCCACAAGGTGGAAATAACCTGTTCCCTTCGGTACCTGCTTGCGAATGTGGTGGCATCTCTGTGTTTTTTTCACGCATCATGTGAAAGCACAATTCTCTTTAACTGCAACAATTACTGAACGCTTCTTGCACACCGGATGCACTCCAATCTCATTAAGATTCGGAAAATGATTCCGCAGTTAAGTCTGTCTCGGTGCTCAAGTACGTGCCATTTTCTAACATAAAATAAGTCTGTGATGGAGGCATTGGGGTCTTAAACATAACTCAAACATGCCACGGTCTCTCCCTTTTCTGTCAGCCTCTGTATTACACAGGATGCTCGCATTTGTCTTCTGGAGTGTTTCCGGCCTGAGAAGCTACTGTGGACGCGCACTGTAAATGCTAGACCTTATCCGTGGGGCAGTGGTATCCCAGGAGAGATAACTCCTTACAATCCACTTTGATCCTTCAGATAGGCCACGCTGTTCTTCAATCACCTTGTTTTAACAAACATTGGCATAGCCAATAGGTCTCGCTTTTGGGATCTATAAGTGTTTAACCATGCAACACTTGATGTTGTTTAATGAAGGATATTGTGCTGGATAACTAAACACTTACAATGTCCCAAAGGCGAAACCTATTGGCTATGCATTGGGCCGCCTTTTAAGTGTTTAGGTAGAGGTATTGACTTTGCAGTGTTTCTAAGCTGTGCTGTAGAGAAGTGTGGCTGCTGTGCAGCATGCTAAGAAATCAGGGTTACCAACTGGCAGGGTGCAAATTCAGGACGGTCAGTGAAAAAATTCAGGACAAAAATTCAGGACAGAAGGTCAAAATTCAGGACAAAAATTCAGGACAGAAGGTCAAAATTCAGGACAAAAATTTGGGACGAAACATAAGTTTTACAGACATATCAGAGGAGGTGGCACAATAATATATAAGTAAGTACATAGACAACCAAAATAAATACAAGTCAAAATAAGTTTATATAAGGTTGATCCAATCGTGCACTTCACAGTTTTTCACAATGCGCGCAACTTTGCAAAGCGACATCGGGCCCGTTCTGCAATCAAGCTTTGTGCTAGTAACAATAAACATTGATAAATAGTATTTTTTATTTGTATGTTGAAATCTGTATTTTAAATGTACAGTGAAAACGGTGTTAGTTATTTTATTTGTATTTTCTCCAGCAGGGCGGCAAGATAAAAGCAGAATGCTTTGCCCTAGTCCCATGCAGGAGAAGGCACCCCACATGCTGTCACTACAATTGGGCCCATTAGCACTTATAGAATGACAATCAGCTGCAGTCTCAGACTGACAATGGGCCGCTCCACAGTCTGCACGAGGGAGGTCCTGGAGGGGCCGCTGCAGGCAGCCTCTACAGATTAAAAGATAAGAGCGAGAGGCCCGAGTGAAATCTTTTTAACTCACGGGGCTTCTCGCATGTGAAACAGCATTCCTTTCTGAGATTTCCCATTTCAATTTTAGTATGATGTCTGTAAGGCATCCGTAATTTAGGATCCCCAAATTACGGACGCCTTGAGGACATCATACTAAAATGACGGACGGTCCGTGAAATTTACGGACGGTTGGTCACCCTATAAGAAGTTGTAATTAAAAAGTGTAAGAAGCACTGAGTGATGCAGTGGTGTGGTTGAGTGATGCTGTAGGGTGACCAACCGTCCGTAAATTTCACAGACAGTCCGTAATTTGGACCTCACCTCTGTTTTCCATGGGGATCCCTTTTACGGACTCCTTTTGTCCGGAATTTTAGGCATTGCAGGGAACAGCACTGTTCCCTGCATGAAGCCTCAACTCCCTGATGGGGCCGCCTCGCACACCTCGGAGCACAAGAGCAGCCCCACCCGCCCATTGTCATTCTGTATGGGGCTGATTGCCACATACAGAATAGGACAAATAGTGCCTGTGCCTTTTCTTACCCTGCCGGCTGCCTGCTGACTCCGCTGCTAGCACATAAAAACAACAGAGTGACCCGGTATTCCATATGGAAAGAGGGTAAGTATCACAAGCGGGGTGAAATTCCCAATGGAATCTTTTAAAGACAATTTAGGAGAAAATATTACACATATGCATACCAGCAAGAAGTATTTGCAAGCCTCACCCATCGATGCAAAAATAAGGACTCTCAAAAAGGCAATTAGGTTTTGTTTGATATGGCAACTAATATCATTATTTGCCGACTCATGAAATTCCTCAGTTTTGGAGACAAAAGGCTGCACTTGTCAACCAAGGACAGATGACTAGAACTAACAAACATTGGCATAGCCAACAGGTCTCGCCTTTGGGACCTTATAAGTGTTTAGCCATGCAACAGTTGATGTTGTTGCACAAAGGATATTGTGCTGCACAACTAAATACTTATAAAGTCCCAAAAGCGAGACCTATTGGCTATGCCAATGCTTGTTTAGATTGCCTATGTGGAGGGGCATAGTGAACCCTACCACACTCCACCCACCCCACCCCTTGCTTTAGGAACTACAGCAAGGGTGAAATTCTTGATGGGCCTCTACATTCTGCAACTCTGCAGACAAAGGCTCTGCTCATAATTAAGGCTCCCTGTTTTCCGTTTTTACTTATTTTTACAGATAAATACAGAGAGAAAACATTTATTTTCTTCTCTGTATTTATTTTTAAATGTGGATAAAATCGGAAATTGGGTTGCTTTTTGGGCAGTTCTAAACACTTTCTGCCATGAATCTCAGGCCAATAGCTGTGTGGATTGATAGGTAAGGGGGCTAAAATAGAAATTAGTATGAGTAAACAGGCTTAAACAGCAGTAGACATGCACAAGGTTGATACTGAAATTCGTATATTTTCTTATAAGTGCATTGATTTATCTTCTGCTGGTAATTACAGCATTGAAACATAGCAGGCATTCAAGCATGAGTGCATATTTACTGGTTAAATAAATATGGAAATATACTAATTTTACCTTCATTTTTCCACGAAACCCAAAATAAATATGGATAAATACAGATAAAATTAGCAAAACAAATGTGGATAAATACAGACGGAAATGTCAAAAAATAAATACCATGAAACCGGGAGCCCTACTCATAATCAATATGAAAAGGTGGGTGAGTGAGTAAGTGAAGGAATGGATGGATGGCTGGATGGATTAGTGAAAGAGTGAATGGATGAATGAAAGGGTGAGTGGATGGATAATGAGAGAAAGGATACATGGATGGATGAGGGAGTGGAAGGATGGATGAGAGAAAAGTTAAATAGATGGATGTATGGGTGGAAGGGTAGATGGATAGTAAAAGTGTGGGTGGATAAGTGAAAGGGTGGATGATGGGCGATTCAATGGGTGGATGGATGAGTGAAATGAAGGATGGATTGATGAATTGATAAGCGAAAAAGTGAAAAGAAGAGTGAAAGGGTGGATGTAAGGATGAATGAGTGAATGAAAGGGAGAGTAGATGGACAAAAGGATGGATAGCTGTGAGAAAGGGTGGATTGATGAGCGAAAGGATGGATGAGTGATAGGGTAAATGGATGGATTCATGAGTGGATGAGTAGCTGGGTGGGTGGATGGCTAAGTGAAAGGGTCGATGGAGAGAGAAAGGGAGGATGAATGGATGACTGAAAGGGTAAATGGGTGGAAGGATGAGTGACTGGGTGGATGGATGAGTAAGTGAAAGGATGGCTGGATGGGTGAATGGGTAAATGGATGGATGGGTGGGAGAGTGGATGGAAGAGTGTACAGATGGATAGGGTAAAAGGGTGGATGGATGAGTGAAAGGGTGGATGGAAGGACGGATGAGTGAAAAGATGGATGAAAGGATATACGATGGATAGGTTTGCAAATTGTTGAATAGGTTTGGATATGGATAGGCTTACTTATATACTATTCCGCGACCTCCTCTGATGTGTCTGTAAAACTTACCTTTTATCCTGAATTTTGACCTCCTGTCCTGAATTTTTGTCCTGAATTTCAACCCTTTGTCCTGAATTTTTACACTCACCGTCCTGAATTTGCACCCATACCAGTTGGTCATCCTATGATGCTGTGCTGGCCCTGGGCTATGCTGTGGGGGTGTTGAGTGATGCTGTGCTGGCCCTGAGTGATGCTGTGGTGGCCTTGAGTGATGCTGTGGTTCTGCTGACTGATGCTGTGGTGATGCTGATTGATACTGTAGCGCTGCAGAGTGATGCTGTGGTAGTGCATAGTGATGCTGTGGTAGCCCCGAGTGATGCTGTGGTGGCCCTGAGTGATGATGTGGTGTTCCTGAGTGATGCTGTGGTGGTGCTGAGTGATGCTGTGGTGAAGGTGAGTGATGCTGTGGTGGTGCTGAGTGATGCTGTGGTGGTGCTGAGTGATGCTGTGGTGGCCCTGAGTGATGCTGTGGTGGCCCTGAGTGATGCTGTGGTGGCCCTGAGTGATGCTGTGTTGGTGCTGAGTAATGATGTGGTGCTGCTGACTGTTGCTGTGGTGGCCCTGAGTGATGCTATGGTGGTGCTGAGTGATGTTGTGGTGGTGCTGAGTGATGCTGTGCTGGCCCTGAGTGATGCTGTAGTGGTGCTGAGTGACGCTGTGGTGGTGCTGACTGATGCTGTGGTGGCTTTGAGTGATTTTGTGCTGGCCCTGAGTGTTGATGTGGTGGTGCTGACTGATGCTGTGGTGATGTTGACTGATGCTCATGTGCTATACTTGAAGCGATGTCTGCTACCGGAAGGCACAAGTGATTAAGAAATTAAGCCCGCCGACCAATGTCGTCTTAAGTAAATAAAATTACGCTTTTGGAGACTGCCTATAAAAACACGGTCCTTTGGGTGTCCAAAACTCCCAACTGTGACCATCAGAAGCCTCATGCATAAGGTGCAAATAAAAGATAAGTATGGATGGGCTACTCTCTCATCACTGCATCGATGTATGAAAGTGAATCTATAAAAGAATTAAAAAAAGGTGGACTGTGTCACATTAGGCGCGCTTTAGCAGGACCAATCTGAAAAATGAAAATACGCAGCTACTTATCCGTAACTTGTACAAACTGCTACCACGATAAAACAAGAATTATGCTGTAAGGCATAAGAGACTGGAAGTAAGAAAGCTGGATGGCATAGCCTATAGGTCTCGCCTTTGGAACCTTATGAGTGTTTAGGGATGCAGCTCAATATCATGGGTGCTGCACCACCAGGAATTATGTAGCTATACAACTACTACACACTGGGGCATGCAATGTGATTGGGTAATGCATGCTTGTATCTGCTGCACACTTCTTCCTGGGTGGCATAGCTTTCTTATAGGATAATAATGCAGTACAGAGAGCATCGACAGGACCATGTATGCTGAAAGCATTAGAATGGCATAAAATAAGCATTGGCATCATCAATAGATCCGGCACTGTCTGCGTGCCTTTTAACATTGTCAATGCTGGTTTTGTTTTCTGCAAAGCTATGTTAGGGAGCTATCGGGCACATTTCAATATAAAACAAATCATTGGCTTGGAAGCGTTAGTTTTGAGAAGTGCACACTGCTATTACAGTCCCTGGAAGTAAGTAGTATTATATGCATAATACAGACATTGAGGTTAGCCGAAGGCTAAAGTGGGCTGTCGCACTGCCACACGCTGAAGGGGAGGAAGAAAATGTGAATGACACAATTGTCCAACAAAGGATGACTAAAAACAAAATATATTTGTTAAAGCAAGACCTGGAAGGAATGGAAGAGACTGCATGAAAAGGGGGAGGGGTAAGTCAGAGGGTAGTAGGTATAATGAAAAAAGGCCGACTTCGTCAGGAGACAAAAAGGTGAGTGAGCGGTGTGTGGAGAGAAGGGAGATGAGAACATTGGGGACAAGAGGGTGAAACGGGATGAAAGGAGTGATAGAGAAGAACAAGTGCTGACAGTGGAGTGCTGCATACAATGCTGTTTGTGAAAGACCTCTAAATAGGTGTCTGTAGTGAGACCACACACGTTTGCACACTTTCTTGTTGGAGGGACTGGTTTGAGTAGAAATTATCTAGGCGTCTTCCCTGCCCACAAATGAGCAAATCACTCATCTGTGGACTGTGAACATTAAAATTGTGATATTCTGTTTCCCTTTTAATCAATATATTTTCCCTTCATATGAAATACAATTTATGTCAAACTTTTCAACAGTGCGATGCATAAATTGCTTATGCACACTAGAGTTATATCTATAGTACCATCATGGCAACACTCCCCACCCCCAAACACATAGCATGCATGCAAATTATTACACACCACACAGATTTAGTATCGGGAAAAATGCTGCAGGTTTATTACATACAACGTTATTTAATATGGTGGGTTATCTTACGGGCGATCCAAGGGCAGGCAGCATTCTCGCCACCTGCCCGCCTGATGAGCCGAGCAGCACTGGGGCGAACCCCATCTGTGCTGCCCCTTCTGGTGATCCTCCTCCCGGATTACTTGACACCTGGTCCCTTATTACTCACGCCCCTTTCAGGGCGGAACGTAGCAAGGCAAGCCCCCAGTTGTTCAGGCCCATAACCGCCCAAAGGACTAACGGGCACCAACACGGTTTCCAGGAACCTCCCAGGAGACTCCTGGGCTCTGGCACCCCTATGTGCCGTGCAGAGGTACCCTTCTGTACCCGTTTGCTTCCAGATCGCCCTGTAACTTTGCCACAGCTCTGGCGGCGGCCACCGTTGCCGACAGAGCCCCCCACCAAAACATCTCCTTTCTCACCTTCACCTTCCCATTTACAGGCCCCCTGCCAATCCAAGGGAAGGGATCCCTCCCTACTGGTTATAGATGAACCCAACTATATCCCAATAGCCCTTGACATTACCCTGCTAGTGTCTAAGGAAACCAAAAGCCCTTTGGCCTATGAACTTGCGCCATGAACTAATCCTCATATGAGAAAGTTCCACTGCTCCACATGACTCTGCTCCGTGCCAGCTCTGGGCGGGACGGACTCAGACACTATGGCTCACAAAGACCCCTGAATTTGCTGATCTCACCTAGCTGTCGTCTAACTAGCACTGTGTGTCCTGCACACCTGTGCCCCACATCTAAGGGACAGCAGCCCACCTGTTAGCTGACCGCTCCCACACTCACCTGCCTACTTTGGGCTAAAGGACAAGGAAGATTAAACTTTAGCCTTTGCACAGTCCTTTTGCTTTCTAAATTCGGACGCACCAGAGTGTCCATAACTAGAAGTATGTGACAGTGAGCAAGGGAGGCCCTCCTGCCCTTGCCCAGCATCCCTTGATCCTTATGGGGAACGCCAGCTTAGCTCCCTCCGTGGTGAAACCCCCATAGGCATACCTGCTCAGAGGATTTCTGATTTTATACAGTGCCCACTGCCGGTCATATAGAGTCTAACATCAAGGATTGACTAAGTGCTACTTACCCCCACCCTAGCATATTCATGAATAGGGGGGCGGGGCATCACACTGCCCTCACTGAGCAGCCCCAGGGGTGGAAAATAACCTGCCCCGCTGAATCTAAATTTTTGTTGATTACTGGACGTGCCAAATGCTCTATTACATAGCCTTTTGTCCTTGACACCCTGTTCCCCTATTTCCTGTGACGCCAGCACAGGATGACCTTAAACAATCAGCTTGATGTGCTACCACAATCCGTATCATTCATTAGAACCTAAGAAGCACACAATTATCACCTGGGCGTACCCTTCATTGAGATTGGCTCCACACCTGTAAGGCCAGAAAGAAATGTATTCAACCTTATCTACTGGTTTATGCCACTTGGTTGCAGCTTTCTATTTTTGTGGAGCGCGCATGTCCACGGGGCATGCTGACGCTGATAACTGGTCTAGGTTACCCACTCGCTGATGTATCACCAACTGCCCTTATTTGGATTGAAGGAATGCTGAGTGATTCCTAAGGACTGTGGACTTAATACTCCAACCCTGTTTGACCCCAAAATTTGGGACAGGCCAAGACGTAATCATGCCCTTCAAGGTACCTCTACCCCAGCAATGAATATCAATGAATTTGGGACACCGGTGGCAGAAGATGACCCTTCCCCTCTCGGGTTCTAGCCCCTAGAAGGATAACTAAGGAGCAGACAAGTCTGTAGGAATAGGGGGAATATTACATGCAAAAACATGCCCTTTTTCTGAATATCGGGACGCCAAAAGGTCTATAATATCCTGTCGACATTTGGCTCTAACGCAGTGTTTACAAAACTTCTCAGCGCCACAGGACACTTGTTAGATGACAACTACGACAGCCCGCCTGCTGCCCTGGTTAAAGCACGGGTGAATGTGTCTTAACTGAAGTGACCTGATACCTGCCATTGGCTGCATAGGAATGCCCACCCAGTGTACATGGTACCCGATTCTATATGGTGCCCGCAGGTGTTCAGATCCTTGATATGTGTCACCATATTATGGTGTCATCCCTGTGTCGTGGGCACACCTTGGGTCCTTGTAACAACAAGACTCCATTAAATGTTATTGATAGTTTGTAGTTTTATTTCCACAAATAATCCAATATTCCAATCGATATTTCAATCCTTTTCAATTTCTCATGATAAAAATATTTCCAACTTGCTCCAATGCATTTCGGGCGGAATGCCCTTCATCTGGGAGCTCTACAAACATAAAGACATAGCGCTAAGAATGTGTTGTTGGTGTTATTGGAGTCAAATGGGAAGTCAATGGGTACGTAACAGGCGGGAGAGTGTGAGTGGAGGGTGTGCTCGATTTAACTGCCGGTCAAAGTGTGGCTGTGTTTTGGTTAATAAGGACAAGAATGTGAGGGAGACCGTGGTCAGTGTTGGGCATTTAGAAGCGTAAACCAGAAGTTAATTCAAAGGACGATAGTTACCGATGCTTGTTAACTCAAGTCGAGTGCAATATGCATACAAATACGGTGACAGGTCTTTGGTAGTGTGGTGGACTAGTGCGCTTACATTTAAGGGAGCTTGCACACTGGTTTGTTAACTCGGGTGGAGTGAATTACCCATGCAATCACTAACTTAGTGTATTCCCATTTTTCAGCTTGCAGAGAATGCTTGAATATTGAAGTACACGTAAGTGTGCAAGTTCGCTTAAGTGCTAACGTACTAGTCCATCACGCTACTATAGACCCGTCACCGTGATTGCATGGGTAATTCACTCCACCCGAGTTAACAAACCAGTGTGCAAGCCACACTTTGACCGGCAGTTAAATCGAGCACACCCTCCACTCACACCCTCCCGCCTGTTACGTACCCATTGACTTCAGTCACGTCTAATATTTTGACTCAAATAACACCGACAACACATTCTTAGCGCTATGTCTTTATGTTTGTAGAGTTCCCAGATGAAGGGCATTCCGCCCAAAATGCATTGGAGCAAGTTGGAAATATTTTTATCATGAGAAATTGAAAAGGGTTGAAATATCGATTGGAATATTGGATTATTTTGTGGAAATAAAACTACAAACTATCAATAACATTTAATGGAGTCTTGTTGTTACAAGGACCCAAGGTGTGCCCATGACACAGGGATGACACCATAATCTTATGGTGACACATATCAAGGATCTGATCTAGAGACGTGCCAGGACGGACACGTCACCTGGTGGAGCACCCGACCTTTTTCATTAACTTTACTTATTAACTTCCGCGAAAGAAAAACTTTAAACGTTAAGCTGTGCGCCATCCATCCGTTTTGTTTGATCATATCTACCTGCCCACAGGTGTTCCTCACAAAGGCCCTCGTAGCCAATTGCACAATGCAGTCTCAGTATTCCGTAGTCCCTCTCTTTGTGTAGAAATTTCCTGGGTAAGTGTAAGATTATACTTTCCCATCATTGGGCTTGTAACTGGTGTCACAGTCAGATTGTTAATTTGTGGCTTCTGACATTACCTCTGGACATACACTGCAATACCATAGTGCCCGTACAACATGCCAGTACCATTGGCTTTAACAATGCTCGTTAGTTGCATAAGATAACTGAAGCCACAATTCTGGCTTCGCTGCGTAGTATATTGAAAATGCATCCGTTCTGCATTGGTGGGACTATAACCTTCACATGTTGAACATTGCATTAAGTGTCTACTTTCAATGAGTAGCAAGCTCGACTGCAATTGGGACCATTACACTAATCAACTTCCGCCACAGCCAGACAGGTCACCTGCACGTAAGCCAGGTGCCGAAAGCAGAAAGCGAGAGCCCTTTGGAAACGGAATAGCGGCGCACAATCCCCACGTTGGAGACCAAATTGACCTTTTTGTACTGCTAAAGAGGCACATGCTCAGATAAAATAACCATTCTATGCAAAACTGAGCCTGTCCGTAACTTTTGCCTTTATTGGGACAAAAGATGAACCATGATATTATCACTGATCAAGTCTGTGATGTCATATTCGCTATCTCTGGCATATTTCTCATAAATCGCCCCATATGACTGACACCGCACTCTCACCCTGTGCTTTGTGTGATCCTGGCCACTTTGGTGTGAGCAGAGCGCCGTGAAGTATACTTGGCTTCATGGCCGATAATGCACAAGTATTAGGTGAGAAAATGTAAACCATACTCGCCGAGCCCCCACCAGAACCAACAACAATTTTACCATTTGTCCTCAGTAGCACATTCATCAATACGACATTGAGAAGGGCCAAATGCATAACTTCTGGTGGCACAAGGACCTTGTTGGCCAAGCCGCGAAATCTACGCTCAATGCAGTGCTACGAAACAGACTTCTCACAGCGCACACCACCCACAGCGCCACCCGTGTTTGCGAAGAACACAGTTCCTATCAAATTGATGCCAACCAAGTTCAAGTTTCTTTTTATTCTTATCAAACTGTGAGAGCAAAAATAAAACACAAACGGTCGCAAAACCGACCCACTACGCTCCGCTTACCGACCCCAGTATGCCTCCCTGCAAAGCTTCACCATGGGCTGCTTGCCCATGTGTTCCATACTTACATCATCACTCAAAGGTTTCTTTTAGATAAAGACAGAACCTCCTATATGCTAAGCGGTAGAGTCACCAATTATTTTCAGTATTAGTGAGCTGTTGCTGTGTTACCATATTAAAAAGACGTCACCATCTCCGAATATTGTAAGCAAACACATTTAGAAATTGGAAGAGGGTGTCCGTGCACTGACAATAACTTTCCCTAAAGTGGGCATGAAAGAGCTTGACTATATCAAATTGAAAGCTGCTCCAAACAGGGGCTCCCAAATAAGTTTCTACCAAGGGCAGCTATTGTGCACGAGTACGCACTCCTGACCTCAAACCTTCAAAATGCTGTGTTTAAAGCGGCAGAGCCCCCCCAAGCATCCTGAAGAAGGCTGTGCATTGCCAACAGAGAGAAGGTATTAATCAATCAATGTGCGCCCAGGCAACATCACACAAGTCTTTCCTTCCCCAGCGACCATCAATATTTGCTGTGATACGATAACTAAACATCAAAAGCCCCTCGGTGGCAGTAACTGCAAAGCCATCTCTCCACCGTAACGCAGGATAAGGGTATGGCTTAAACTGTGCAAGCAAGGGCAGGCCCGGACTGGCCGTTGCGGGCACCGGGCAATCCCCCGGTGCGCCGCAAGGGTGGGGGCCGGTTTTGGGCCCAGGGGGCCGATTTTTGTTACAGGGCCGTTTTTGCAGCATAGCTGTAAAAGCGGCCCTGTAACAAAATCGGCCGAAACCCAGCCAGACAAAGAGCTCGGTTGCACCCCCAGGGGGGCGGCCGAGCCCTTTGCCAGGGCCGGTTATGGTTCTCAGTCCGGCCCTGAGCAAGGGTAAATAAGCAAGGATACCTGCAGGCCCCTCCGCCTAAATACAACAGGTTGTGGGCCCCGTGGAATACATAGAACAGGCCTACACATACCAAATCCCCGTCCAATGCCCAGGGCCCTCCCCCTAAAGCAGACTCACAGTCGGCGCATGCCAAGCCCTGTTCCCACTGGACGTCTCTCCTGAGAACATGGACGGGTATTGCACACGGAATCCATATTTTATTATATCAGGTTCCAGTCCCACACAGTTTATAGGGTGCATGCTGGTAGTTGGGGGGGAATTAAGGTGTATTCCCAAAGGCGAAAACAGGAGTAAATGTAAAGCTGACTTACACCGCATTACCACGTAGCCAACCAAAGCGAAAACATGGCCCAGGTCTTAATTACCTGTAGGAGCAGAAGGCAACAAAGCGCTCCGGGACCCAACCAAAGGCACGACCCCAACAATTTGAGTGGCTTTTGGACATTGACCCTGCTTCAGTTTGAAATGCTAAGGCTGTGCAAGCTCATGCTTAGACACTATTGAAGTCACTATTGAAGATACATCACCGGCAAAACGGTCTACAAAACTACCTTATTCGCAGCGTTACTCCAGATCGCGCACCCAAAACGCGAGCCACGGTGGACACCCATAGCTGCAGCCACCACGCCTTCTGCTGCTACACTCCCCCTCCTCCTTGGAGCAGCTGCACTGAAAAGCTGTCCAGCGAGCATTATAACCCCAACATTTGGGCATGGAAATCAGGTAACATTCGGACCGGTTGAGAAAACAGTTAAAACGTGCCACCTAGTGGCCTGACACTTAAGCCATAGAGGGGGGATACAACAACTCCCTTTACCTAAAATGCAGGATAAAACCAACCGGACCGACCACATACCCCTGGATTCTCTGGAGCACTAATGCCTGCTGACCGGCCATGGTATTGTACCTCAGAAGAAGTCACCCTGAGCAATCTATTCAGCCTGTAACAGTGCCGGGTGCAAGGGGTGCCGCTGAAGCAACCCCTGCGGCACCTCTTAAAGCAGAGTCCCAGAGTGGCACGCGAGATCGGGATGGACCCGAAACGTAGGAGCCATCCCAAAACCACTGAGTCAACTTTTGACATTGGCAAAAATATATCTGCGAAACATAAGCACTAAACGATTCGCTTAACGAAGCGAAGATCAATCCGACATACATGAAACCTTGAAGAACAGGTCTGTTCCTCTGTTCACATGGAACACATCTGCTTCCTTTAAGCTAAACTTGACTGTCCTACATGCATTACATCCTGCAAGAAAAGGGGACGTCAACAATCTAGACATCTTCAGCCTGTGACAGTGTTTTTAAAAAAGATGCTACGGTTACTGTGTTTTTTTGTTTTAAAATATATAGCGCAAACTTGACCCGAAGGTATTGGAGCGCTTCACATGAGCACCGTATTTACATTACACATTCACATTCAGGCAGGGGGAGATTAAGTGATTTGCCCAGAATCACAGAATGAGGACGTGACCTCAAGGCTCGAACCCTGGTTCCTGCACCAGGGTCTGCAGTTTCGCCGACGAACCTTCACCTGATCAGACCTTGGCGTGGTGCTAGACCGCCCCCACCCCAGTTCGCAGCCCGCACACACCCAAGAGAAAGTCCTGTGTGCGCGGATGACTGGGGCTGGGCCGCGCCACCCCCATGACACAAACTGGCAAACACAACCCTCAAGCTCCGGTCCCTGCCGAAACACACAGGTCGCCCAGTTTTGGGGTGCGCAGGTGCAGTTCGTCCATTGGGGAGTGGGGGCATAGCCCCCCCTGCCCGAAGCCGCCCGCAGCTTCCTCTGCGTTTTTGAGTTAATACTGTGACAATAATGTCAATGAATCAACATGACGTCAGACCGCCCTGCCTGGCGTCATGTTGATTGATTGACATGATTGTACAGGCGGCAACACAAGTGCGCATGAGTGGGGACGGAGGGTGAATTTTTACCCGTGCCCACTCATGCGCACTTGTGTTTTTGCGACGTTGCGCATGCCCATTAGGAGCCCTAATGGGCGTGCTGCAGGCGATTGGCCAGGGGCGCTGTGAGCCTGTGACGTGTGGGGAGCAGAGCCCAGAGGTGGCGCGGACCGGGACCAGCAGCAAGGTAAGAGTGTGTGTTTTTCTTTTATTTTAAAGTGTTTGGTGCGAGCGTGCGTGTATGCATGAATGTTTGGTGGAGAGTGTTTGCGAATGGATGTGTTTGTGTGTATGCGTGTGTGAATAAATTTTTTTGAGTGTTGTGTACGTGGGTTGGGGGGGAGGGTCGCCGCCGGCCTCAGTGGCCTAGGGCCCGTACTCGCAAATCAGTTTGCGCCTCACCACTTTAAAATGTCACCAGCCACCCCTGGGGGTCCGTACTGCTGATACTGACTTTCACTCAACAACAGGTTGCATCCTTGCCATGGGCCCTGAAATTACCAGCATGAAAGGTGCACTTAGACAAATGGCGAATGTTTCACTGAGCCCACGCACTGCCTTTAAGGCGATGGTGCTCCAGCGTAAAGAGGTCACCGAGGCTCTTTACGGTAATTTATATCTCATCTGATGCCTCACTGTGCCCTGGTTTTGGATAGGGGGCCCACCCCTCACTGGAAACACTCACCCCGAGAAGGCTTTCAGAGGCCCCACGCCTCCCTCAACATGGCAGGTAATGACTTCTCACTCAATATCTCCAGACACTTCCAAGTGAAGTGTGAGGCCTCACGCTAAGCGATACAATTCCAGGCATCAGCTTAGAGGTACAATCCACGCAGCAAGCCTTACATCTTCCCCGTTTCTCTGCCTCTGCTGTTCAGCCAGTGAGTGTAGAATGTTAGTGTGAATGTGATGTCATTGGAATATTTGGTATGCTGTGAGTGGACTGTCAGTTGGATCCTGGGCTGAGCAGCACAGAGGATGCTCCTGGTGGGATTGAATTACATATCTACTGGAAAACCTATCTAACCATCTAAGAAGAATAAACTTATCATCTGCAACCTATCCAAGTCTTCTGGAACTCTTTACTAGGATATAACAGAGTGTCACAGAGGAACTGTGGGAGGGGGAACGAGGAGACAGATGGACAGATGCGAAGAAGAGAAAGGGGAGGGAACAGAGACAGGTGGAGGAGTAAAGAAGGTAAAGGGCGGGTTGTGGGTGGGGAGAGGGAGGTGCTGAAAGAAGGAGAACAGGATAGAGAGGCACATGGAGGGGTGGAGCGAGGCGCACAATATGTGCGCTTAATCACAAGCTGGTGGCAGGGGAAAAGCCTTTGGTTTGGTAGCACTTCGAAATGCCACTGACTAAATGTCTCAGCCAGACAAGCGCAAGCGCGGGATCAGGTGAAACCTAAAAAGAAGCATGCCAATGAGCAGCCCAATCATTATTTCAGTTGTAGTTAGAACAAGCATTTGTAAAGCCAATAGGTCTCGCCTTTTGGACCTTATAAGTGTGTAGCCATGTAGCACGTTTTCCAGGGTGCTGTGCCGCCAGGGATTGAAGAGCTATACATATAGTGGAGTGGTGTGGCTCACTGGTTAGAGGCGGCAGACCCGGAAGCATAGAACGGCCCGGGACCAGGGTTCAATTCCCGATGCGGCAGGGTCATGGACCAGGGTCAGCGGACTCGATAATTCTCGCCTCGGTGCCTACTCTAACCAGGGATCACACTCTGCAACTCTGGGTATTAGCTTGCCTCATCTCTACAACGGCCCCCACATTCGCCGGGGATGCCTGGTTTCACCTTGGAGATACCCAGTAGGGACCATCTCACAGAGATAGCCAGGACGGGTTCCCCAGCGGTCTGCAGCGCCACGACGCCTCAGGGCAGCAGTGCGCTTTACAAGACCACATAGATTACATTACATACATTTACAACACACTGTGTTTTTTACAGTGGTTGTGTCAGGGTGCGTTATTCAACGCTTGATCAATGCCATAAAAGTACATCCAGCCGTACCCCTGTGTGGTCTCCACAAGTATGAGCTTTATGCGGGATCTCCGCCAGTTCTGTAGTTGGCATAAGAGTTTATTTCTGTTTTGAGTCACTGAAGTGGCCTCATGTACAGTCAACTTCCTCCTGCTACTCACGAGTCGAAGACTGATGGAGTCAAAGAATGATGTTATCGTCTGGGAGGAGGACCTGCAGGATGGGAATGATGTAACGGAAAACAATTTTATTTGTAGGGGTTCATTATAATCACATGAGTAGTACGCATCCACAAATAATCCTTTTTCGTTATAACATGTTGAGTGTTAAAATTTGAGATGTAATAACGAACGTGATGTATTTTAGGCCATTTAAATATAACATGGCGCAAATAACATAATAAGTAAATGTAACTAGTTGAAAACGTTAACGTGAAGAATTTGTGTTGTGTAGCTGACAATTCATTATTCATGTATCTAATGTGCTTATGGAACGTGCTAATTCAGATGTAGGTAGTATTACTAATTGAGAGTGTTTTATTTCCTATGCAGACTCGTAAAGCTCATGTGCCATTTTCTTATGTTAGCTGAATTTGTGGACCTGATTTGCATTTCTCCCTGGAAGCTCTCATTTTAGAATTAACTGTTTGAATGTCATGTGCGCTGTGGATTTTGTTTTTTTCTCGTGTTTGTGTTGCAGGTGTTAATGATCAAGTTAATGGGTCAGGGAGGATGCAGCCCATCAGTATCAGTTAGCACCAGCTGTCTTCATTGTTATAGAGGTGCCAAGCATGGGAATTTAAGAGTGGGGGAGGGGAAGGCCATACCACTCAACTCCTCAGTATTCGAGTGTCAGACTAGCCTCCCTCCACCCCATGTCTCTCTGTGGTATGCAGCCCCCTGTCCACCGCTGCCAGAAAGTCCTAGTCCTTTTGCTGAAGCCCTCACTGTGATACCCAGTAGTGTATCCGGCCCTCTGTCTGGGTTGGCCCTGTTTGTGAACTTTTATCACCCTCAGCAATGTGGACTGAAGGGGAGCCACAGCATGGTTCGCACCACCGTCCCTCTCTCTCTTTGGACTGGGTCACTCATCGCTGGCAGGGGACTCCGCTTGGGTCTTCTCCATGGGATCCTGTACTGTGTGAGAGAGGGGCTCAGGGTTTGCAGTGTTGAATTTGGTGGGGCCCCCTTCTTTTTAGGGTGGTCTCAGTGTCCGTCATTTACAGTGCCTTGTGTGGTGCTCTGACTGAACAATGTGGTTGTGTAGGGGGAAGCTTCCCCAGGGGTTTTAGTCTGCAGGCTCTGCGACAGCCATCATCTAGGATGTGCTTGTTGCCTTGTCGTGCCGGAGCTTGCTTCCCTGTCTTAATTCTCAGCTTTGGAGGGCAGGCTTTGTCCTCAGAAGTGTCCTGGGGTGTCCCCCACCTCCATGTGTGGTTCGCTTGACGGGGGACCAGCAGAACCGACCCGCGTTCTGAAACGGGCAGGGGAGCTCCGCAAGATCACTGCTAAATGGGCACTAAGTTGGACACGCCCCCATAACACCTGTATTTTGAGTTCCTTTACTATTGAACATTCCACAGTCAGGAACGCATCCATCTTCACTATTGTGGCTTCTTAGTACAATGCTAACTTTGCCACAGGCAGTGGCTGCTCTGTCAGCCCATGTACGGTTTCATGTCCATGTTCGGTAGAGTTACCCCCTGAAAAATCACTATGGAATGTGTAGTTCACATAAATATAGTAATTTTGTTCATATCATGCTGGAAAACACTCCCTTGTATGTTAGAGAGACAAGCTATAGAGACATTTACAACACCCCCCCATTTTTGTGGTTGATTGTCATTGCCCATATGGGGGGGGGGGGGGGGGGGAGATCCACTATACTGCGTAGGTATGTCTAGAATTTCCAGAAGTGGATTCCCCCTGCCAGTCAAAAAAGTGCCTTTTCTCTTGACAGAGCTAGTGCTTTTAAGAACCTCCACCACCATGGTGGAGAATTCTGTCACCACTGGGAGTACATGCACCAGACTGGCAGAGAGAAATGTCACCAGTGCAATTTTAAATCAATCTACTAAGGTCTCATTTAGATTGCTAGAGACATTGCTAAATCTGCAGGAAAATACAGCTGTGGAACTTCCTTCGAAACACTGATCCTATGGTAACTAAAATTTTACCTATAGATTCTCTATTGAATTTAGCAGGCCAGTCAACATCATTTGACTGTTAAGTTTCAGAAATATGCAGATATTTCCAAAGGTATTTTGTAGTTTTCCAAGGTAAGAAATACTATTTTTAATTAACGGGGGCTAGGGTATTGGGAGAGCTCAATCTCTTTTAGCCTCTTGGGGAACCTGGAAGAGAAATACCAGCAGTGCGAACACTGGATTACCCAGTCCGCCAATATCTGTGCTCCTAAAAGAACCTTTAATAGCAAACCTCTCTCTAAAATCACTCCATGGTACAATGAGCAGCTTCTGGCACTAAAAATACAATGCAAAAAATTAGAGAGAGGCTGGAAGAATAATTATGAACCCTCTCTCAAATCTGCCTATAAGTTGCTAATCAGATCATACCATAATGAAATGAAGTCAGCCAAATCCAAATTGTATGGAGAAAAAATAGCCCAGGCAGTAAACTCCCCTAAGGAATTGTTCAAGGTAGTAAAAACCCTGTCCAACCCACATGAAATTACAAATGCCTCAACAAGGTGACAGAAATCTATGATCAATTCCCAAAAAACAGGGAACCCACCATTGTTACAACGGTTAAACTGCCCCCTACTCTTCCCTGGATCAATTTCCCAGATTAGAGGAAGAGATTGTCCTACAGCTTCTTAGGACAATTAAATCCTGCTCACCATTGGAACTGGTGACCCCTCGTCTCCTATTGGACGCACTTGACATTCGTTCACCTTCAGTGACTGAACTTCTCAACCTCTCACTAGATTCGGCGCTAGTTCCAAAAACCTGGAAACATGCTATCATCCAGGCACTCCAAAAGAAAGCCAACCTTGATCTGACAATGTTGAATAATCTCCATCCTATCTCCCTTTTACCATACCTGGTTAAACTCCTGGAGAAGCATGTTAATCACTCCCTAACTAACTTCCCGGAGACCAATGACATTCTCCATCCTACCCAGATGGGTTTTCGAGCCACATGCAGCACTGATTCAGCCTTATTGACATTTTCCGAAGTGCTCAAATCTACACTTGACGAAAGTCGGTCTGCTGCAATCCTCCTGCTAGATCTCCCTGCTGCCTTTCACACTGTGGATCATACTATTTTAAAAGCGAGACTGGGGGAAGTGGGAATTCAGGGAAAAGTCTTGGAGTGGCCTGCTTCCTTCCTGGATAATAGATCTTTCCAGGTAATGGAAGGGGACTGTGTCTCAGAACACCACTCCACCACTTGTGGCGTCCAGCAGGGTTTGTCCCGCAGTCCGACTTTGTTTAATGTCTATGTCTGTTAGTTGGCTGAGACGGTACAGGAATTTGGAATATCAGTAGTGCCATATGCTGATGACACCCAGCGAGTGGTGTCTTTTTTTAATGGCCCTGAAGTTGGAAATAACCTACCTATCTGTCTGGAGAGAGTGGTGAGCTAGATGTTCAACAGCTGCCTGAAGCTGAATGGAGGGAAAATGGAGCTCATGTTGCCGGGAGATCCGGGCATCCACTCACCCCTGATACACTGGCCCATATGCATGGGAGATCCTCCCATTGCCAAATCCTCCATAAAGAACCTGGGAATTTGGCTGGAGGACTCGCTGACACTGGATTGTCAATCCTGGAACCTCTCAGGGTTATGCTTTTCCCTGCTTAAGATGTTAAGGAAAATCATTGCTATAATCCCGGAGCACCTGAGGAAAATTGTGATTCAAACCCTTCTCATCTCGCGTTTGGATTATGGAAATTCCCTCTATTTGGGTTCACCTAAGTATGTCACTAGGAGGCTGCAAGTGGTACAGAATTCAGTTGCTAGGCATCTGTTGAAGATCTCAAACGCATCTCCGCTAAAGAAGCACTTAAGCAGCTCCACTGGCTGCCAATTGAGGCTATAGTAAAGTTTAAAATTCTTTGCATAGCTTATAAAGCTATTAACAACTCTGGACCCAGAAAACAAAGGAACCTTATATCCAGGTACATCCATGCCAGGCATCTTAGATCTGCTGATCAATAACTCCTGAAGACTACTAGAGTTAAAAGAGCCAGACGGGGTGGCAGATCCTTCGCCCATCTGATACCTAGGCTGTGGAATGCCCTCCCACTGGAAATTCAAGCCACCCCTCATGAATTGGCCTTTAGAAAAAATCTGAAAACTTGGCTTTTTCCACACTAATTAGGCGTCGCCTTAGCTTGTCACTGTTGGTACTCCTGCAAGCTCTGGAAATCCCTCGGGCAGCCATGCGCTCTACAAATTCATTAAATAAAAATTGAAATAGTGGAGGAGTCTAAGGTCCTTCACTAGATTGGGTGAGAATTACAATTTAATTGTGCTGGGTAAGTTTGGGAGTGGTGCTCAGTAAAGTTTTCCTGTTTCTCCTTTTACCTATGCACCAGAATTTGATGTGCTCAGGGACTATAACTTAAGCTTAATTAGAAGGTGCAGAGGTTTTGAAAGCGAAGAAAGTGTCAGGGCGTTTGGTGAATTTTATATGTGAGAAGTAAAGGTTCAGTGAGACAGAGGGAGAGAAAAGATGCAGAAGGCTACAATGACAAAGTGATTATAGCAATTTTGGAGGGGGTGTTGGCAGAGTTCTTATTCTTTCCACAGTGGTAACCATCTCCTGACTTCCTACCTTTTTTGACTTTGCCTTGCTAGTGGTGGGGATCTCCAATCATTATGGATAGTAAAAAGATGCTTCTCTCATGCATTCAGTGAAAAATTTGCTGAAAGCAATGCATATGATGCAGCAACATCTTCTTGACTTCTTATCTTTACAAGCCTTGTGTGCCAAAATGTTTATCCAACGAGTTCCTGCTTAAGATGGTTTAGAGAGTTGAAAGCCCATCACTGATATTACGTGTGTCCTGCTGGGCAGGAGTTCAAATCTGAGCAAGCCAACTATGACTTCCATCCGTGTGACACAGTTGAGTACCATTAAACTGCATAATAGTAACAACTGTGATTTAAAGACCTTAGACTTGCAGAACTGAGACAAGTGCATATAAAAAGCACGTGATAGTGAGTTTGTTTTCTGGCAATTTAGACTAGGTTGCTTATGGACAAGCTCTCTGGTGAAGGGATGTATGGAAGTGCAGGTGAATGACACTCAAGCTATTTAGATAGAAGTAATTGGGGACCATAATTGATATATATTTTGCATTGCCTATCAGTATTGTGCTGAGTGCTGCCTCATATATTCTGGTGCCCTCCTGCTAAGGAGGTACATTTTAAAGGCACACACACTTATCCTGTTCGCAGATTGTGCAACAATGAGACAGTTTAGTTGCTGTGAGGATGAGTAGGCCTTCCTACACTAGGAACAAGGAGGGTCTTTATGAGAGTATAGTTCATTTAGCCAAGCAAGGCAGTGAACAAATACATGCATTTCACATACAGAATGTAAGGCTGGCCTATGTCTTTCTTGTGGCAAAGCATATGCTTCAAACATATTTTTTTTTTTGTAGCTTTGGTAATAATTAGGCGTGGGCAAAGAATTCCACTCTACCGGTGGAGTTCGAGAAGTTTGGCCCACTCCACGCAGAGCATGGAGTTCTGCAAAACTCTGTGAAGTGATGTGGAGGGGAGTTATTTCTCTCGAGAAAAAAAAATCACATGATAGACCTCCTCCCAACAAGATTTCTCAATGCGGGCTGTTGCGGCAGGTCACGACTGCTTTCGTTGAGAAATCTGACCTTCGTGTTGAGGAAGCTGCTGCTCAAGTACAATGTCTACTCGAGCGGCAGAAAGCAGCAGCGCCCCCTGGTACAATGCATAGTGCAGTTTGTGCTGATTTTACTGTGTGGGAAAAAATACCCGCCACTAAAAATCAGTGCGGGCAGCACGACGTAACAGACATAACAGACTGGAGCACAGCGGATTTTCCGGCACTTTACGGAGTTCTGCTGAGTAGAACTCTGCAAACTACACCCAGGCCTTCTTATAATCTAAACATTTCCACAAATTTTACCTCTACGACTTTCAGTAGTAATCCATGATTCATTTTATAATATTTTGTTAAGAGAGAAAGAAAATAAAACTTTTTTATTATCTCAACTTTTGATAAGAGGCCCACATGAGAGAGAATTTGTAGGAAGCCACCTTTTCTGCGTGGTCACCCCAGATATTTTGCCTTTTTCTGGACCATATTTTGCTGGACTTGGAACACTGTGCACCTTTCTCCTTCTAAACATGCGTAAAGGGCCTGTGCTCCCCTATATTTGAAACTGGCTTACTCCTGATTAGCACAATTAATTCTTCGATAAGGCTATAGTATATGGTACAGCAAAACACCCCTGGTATGGAAAATTAGGAGCCACCTGTAAACTGCAGCACCTATTGTGCCATGCACTACAGTGGCAAAGAAAACATGGCTTCTGACCTACCCTGTGTATCCTGAGAGCAACATCTTGAACTCTTTTGCCAGACCTGATAGGAAAACCTTAAAAAAGAAGCCAAACAATTATCCGTCTGCCCATTAAGTGACATCACTGGATTTTCCATCATCCATCTGCACAGGAATTTACATCACTCCTCCCCACTCCCAGGACCTAGTTAATTATGGCAGCAGCACGGACGCACCGCTGGTGTGCTTCCGGCGCATCAAAGTCAAGCCCATTTACACCTGTCCGCACCTGGACCATGCCCAGCTCCGTGAACCCTGGTCCTTTTCTTCCCTTCGCTAAACCCCTGCAACCCTCTATGCCCACAATCAAAAATGCCACTTCTTATGCTGCTGCCCCGCCATACCACACAGCACTGAAGGAGAATTCTCCTGTGCTTTCTGCAAGTTTTCATGCACTTATCCACACCCAACACTGCTCCAGCAGCTTCAGGTAGGGTAACATTAACTCTCAAAAAGTTACATTTCAAATATATTTAATAATTATCCAACTTCACTGTTTGATTGGATTTTTATTACCAAAGTAAAGGGATCTATTCATGTTGCCAGACACCTCCTGTACCATATTTTCACAACCTTGGACAGCATCCAAGTCGACAAGCCCACATTAGTCTCCTCAACAGTCCACACATTTGTCAAGTTTAGCATACCCGTCCCAGTCCAAAGCATATGCACCTCCGCCTGCCAAGTCCACCAAAACTGTAACAGCATCATTGACAAGGACTGGAGCACCACTCTCAATTCCCACTAACCCGAACACAGCATCAACCTTCCCAATTAGGAATTTCAACAATTGGATCACCTCCTGTTCCAACTCATTGTCCCCCCCAAACACAGCAATGCAGCAAGATGTAGACCCCATGCCAGTTGGTACAGGAAGATACCAGACTGATGAAATGCCACTGCAAATAACTGAAACACAACAATAAGAAAAGATGATGCAGAAGGAGCACATTAAAATTCGCCCTTATACACTACCACCAAATGATCCAGGCCACCAAAGATGCTGCTCAGATGGGCAGCAATGATGCCAGCAAAAATATCTTCACCATCATGATTAATGCCAGCAAAAATATCATCACCATCATGAAGGATTTCACCTCACCAGCAGTCACCTCCAAATTGGTCACCCAATCGCAGGACCTCTGCAATAATCCCTCTCAATTCTTCAGCAAGAAAATCACCACCATTTGCAGAAACTTCAACCAGGAATCAGACCCAACAGACTTAGCATGATGTGGATTCCGAAGGCTTTTAATCAGTCTAAGCTCTGGGTGCACTGCCTGTTCATACGCACACAGGTTTCAGAACAATATTATCCTAGGTGCAAGTCGGCGAGTGGACAAACCTTTAACCACTCGGATTGAGTAGAAAGAACTACCACTTATCTAAATGACTGGGTTGCCGATGCACTCAAATATAGTATATAGATTGTTAGGTAACAATACAACAACAGTTTAGCAAAATAATGACAGAAGTATTTCAACAGAACTCCAATTGAAGAGTAAATCGTGGAATCTTTAATGAAGTATACAGCCAGCCGACACGTGTTTCATCGCACTCGCGATTCCTCAGGGCTGAAACAAACAGATAAGTAACAATGGAGCATGTGTCTTGTATGGATACAGTTACAAATAAGACCTTGGTATGTGGTCTGTACAGACTTTATTAGCTTCCTACTGCAGTGAACGCACAGTGATTCACCTTGCATCTTCTATGTGCCACCACAACACATTCGTGTCGAGAGTGTGTCCAATGCCGATATTTTAAATGGACGTGCTTGTGACTGGTGAGTTTGTGATGACACGGTGAAGGAACCTAAATACCGTTCCTTGAGAAGAATGATATATAGCGTCATAATTGTCGCAGCGGAAAAAGTGTACTATCCGTGTATGACTCATTCATACTTCATGCTTAGTGAGTAGTGCACAGTGATAGAAACTGTGACTTAATGCACAGAATGAACACATACCTAGATGGCCGTGTCAACGTCAAAAGGTCTGTATATTCAGATTCAGGCTACTAAACGAGGAGGAGTATTTATACCTTAAAGTGTTCAGACCAACATATCCATGGCTATACACAAGAATCTCCCTTTTCCACCAGGGAGACCAATTGTTTCTGGCATAGGGGGACCCACTGAAAGAATAGCTGAATACGTGGATCTCTTTTTGGGTCCCTTGGTCAGAAACCTACCTTCCTACATACAGGACACGAAACATATCTTGAGCACGTTAGCAGACATTCAGTGGCAAGAGGGATCTCTGCTTGTCACGATGGATGTGGTGTCGCTATACACCAGCATCAATACAGATCTAGGTATGCAGGCAATAAACAAATTTCTTTACAACAGACCAGCTACACTTTGGCAACATACTCTGATGTTGTCCACAATGACCGAACTGGTTCTGAAGAACAATTATTTTATGTTTGACAAAAGCTGGTATCGCCAGAAGAAGGGAGTGGCCATGGGCTCTAAAATATCACCCTTGTTTGCTAACCTATTCATGGGCGCACTAGAAGCCGATCTAATTTGGGGCAAAAAGGGTGCTCAATATGTCGACTCCATTATATTCTGGGGCCGATATATTGACGACTGCATCCTAATTTGGACAGGCTCAGAGGAGCTTCTAAATGACTTCTTCAGACATCTCAATGAAAATACTTGGGAGATCCGATTCACTATGAATTGCAGCAGGACGAGTATTGAATTTCTTGACATTGAGTTTTATATATCCTCTAACTGTCTACATAGTAGACTTTTCAGGAAGTCCACAGCATGCAATGCAGTCTTGCATGCCTCGAGCTCACATCCCCCACATCAAATAAACGCCATACCCTATGGCGAATTTCTAAGGGCGAGAAGGAACTGTAGTGAGGACTGTGAGTTCGGGAGATGTTTGACAAGCATGAAGGAGAGATTTTACACTAGAGGCTACTCAACTAAGACAATTGAGAAAGCTGAAATAAGAGTCAGAAAAGTCAAGAGATCACACACTCTGACTACTACACACAAGCCCACCATTTCGAGCAAGGAACAAATCAGAATGGTGACTGACTTCAATTCACTCCATGATGTATTACGGAGGAGTCTTACCAAACATTGGAGTTTATTGAAATCAGAGAGAGCTTTGACAGATTACATTACAGACAGACCTCAAATTTCTTTCAGAAGAGGTAACACACTACGGAGTAAATTGAGTCCTACTGTACCTCGGGACACAACATGCACTAATTGGATGACACAACATAGTCTAGGTTTTTACAAATGCGGATTCTGCAGCGTGTGCAAATGGGCAAGACATGGTACAACTCAATTCACTGGTCCTGATGGGGTTTCTTACATCATTAAGAGTAACATAAATTGTACAACCAAATTTGTGATTTACCTTATAGAATGTGAATGTGGAAAGTTTTACGTGAGAAGCACCATCAGACAACTTAAAGATAGAATGATGGAACACATAAGGGCAATTTTGAACTGTGACCCTAAATATCCCGTAGCTTTACACGTAGCTTCCTGCCAGAAAGATAAGACTAATAAAGCCGTCAAATTTTTTGGGGTTGAAACAGTCCCTCAGGCCGTCAGAGGTGGAAATCGAGAATTGAGACTTAGGCGCACAGAGGCAACTTGGATTATGCGTTTGAAATCTGTAGAACAAGGACTCAATTATGACCAGGAGATGCAGTATTTCCTGGGAGATTGAGTAATGCAATATTGTAAACCATAGATGTAATATTGTGATATAGCCGCACTATATGCAGATCTGTGTTTGTCGACAGTTTACACCATTGATGACTAAATGCCAATCCTCATGCTTTGACAACTCTCCTGTACTCGATTATACTCTTGATTATGATTTTCGGAATACATTAATGCGGAGATTTACTGACGTTGTATATGTGAATAGACAACTATGATTGTTTTCTGTATTTGAAAATGGAATGCAATTTAGATCCACGTATGACTGGGATATGCACCGGGAGATTGAATACGTCCACTCACGGTGCTCACAACCCAGTTATGGAGGTTCGCCGAGATCGTCCTTCTTCTTTTATCGCACCGCGTAATACGATCTATTTACTTTACAACACGTAATACGATCCATTGACCTTCCGACATATATAGACAGTATAAATTGGAATATCGATGACTTAACAACCACATCACATAATAAATGCTTCAAATGACAATCTCTGGGCTCAATGGGGAACCCAACATGGACGCGACCACAACAAGTACAATCGCTCTAGTTGACCGGGCACGCAACGTCAGGACGTATATAACGTCTGTAGGGACCCGGTCACGTGTCCAAACAGGAACAGAGCTCGGAAGTCAAGACGCGCTGCACGCCGCTTCAGAGCCTCACACGGGTAAGACAGGAAAACAGAATGGATATTGTGACTGATATTCCTTACCAGGAATTGGTCATGTTAAATTAGACTATGAGCTTGACGTTATTCAAATTTGCTGTTATTTCAGCCTGGGGTTTTCGTCGTTTTTCGAGCCATGCCCGGCATGAAAACGTGGATTGAAACAATTGAAAAGGTAAGCCTGCACTAATTTTCACCCCAGTTACGATCCTGTGACATATAGTACGTATTGGGAATACTCTTATCGGAGCCCCTAATTCTTTCAGAACAGCACCCTGTTCGATGTTGTCTACAATACTGGATTTACTATATATTTTTTGACTTCCGAGCCTCTCAGACACTGCTACACTGCAGATATGTAAGTCTTTTTCAAACTACTTAATCCTGTTTGTGAGGGATAATCTAGATTCTGACCCAACAAATATGCTTTTCAACTGATAATCAGGAAATAAAAGTGTCCACGAGTGGATTTTGTCCGTCAACGGTCGGTTACGATGTTTCTATTAATTGGCATGCTCTATATAATAGTCATGGAAACTGGATTCATAGTTCAGATGACTACTTGTGAAAGTTTTGATAACGAGAGTCCGACTTATGTGTAGTGACTCATCTTATTTGGTCCAGTTATAGAATCAAGAATTTTAACCTTCGTCGCATATACTCATACCGAGTGCCATCGGTCACGGGCCCGGCTGGGTCGGAATTATCACCAGCTGAGCGGTGAGCCTCCATTCACTTTCTCTGACAGCCTCACTATTGTTATGTTTTCTTGCCTACTATTACAATTAGGACATGTAGTGATGAGGTTTTTCCCCTTTTTTTCTTGTTGTTGATTTCTTATCTGAATATACAGACCTTTTGACGTTGACACGGCCATCTAGGTATGTGTTCATTCTGTGCATTAAGTCACAGTTTCTATCACTGTGCACTACTCACTAAGCATGAAGTATGAATGAGTCGTACACGGATAGTACACTTTTTCCGCTGCGACAATTATGACGCTATATATCATTCTTCTCAAGGAACGGTATTTAGGTTCCTTCACCGTGTCATCACAAACTCACCAGTCACAAGCACGTCCATTTAAAATATCGGCATTGGACACACTCTCGACACGAATGTGTTGTGGTGGCACATAGAAGATGCAAGGTGAATCACTGTGCGTTCACTGCAGTAGGAAGCTAATAAAGTCTGTACAGACCACATACCAAGGTCTTATTTGTAACTGTATCCATACAAGACACATGCTCTATTGTTACTTATCTGTTTGTTTCAGCCCTGAGGAACCGCGAGTGCGATGAAACACGTGTCGGCTGGCTGTATACTTCATTAAAGATTCCACGATTTACTCTTCAATTGGAGTTCTGTTGAAATACTTCTGTCATTATTTTGCTAAACTGTTGTTGTATTGTTACCTAACAATCTATATACTATATTTGAGTGCATCGGCAACCCAGCCAACAGACTTAGCAAAACGCCTCCTGATCTTATCCAAAGAACCAATACAATCCACTTGTCCCATCAGCAACCCAAAAGAAACTGCTGACAACATAAAGTCTATCCGCTCAGGGGCCCATACTGGCTGCTGCTCCCATCACGCTTACTTCAGAGAACTGAAATCCATTATTGCCATACTCACACCCACTCTGAATGCATCCACCTCTTCTACGACATTCTGAGGCACTTGGAAATACACAACTGTCCTCCCAATGCGGAAGAAATGCTCTGCAGGCCTTCAAGTCTCACCAACAACCGACCGATCTCCCTGCTACCATTACCAGCCAAGCTCTTGGAGAGAATCATCAACAGACCCATCACCAAATACCTTAATGACCACTAAGACCTCAACACCACTCAGTCTGGTTTCAGACTCAACCACAGTACAGAAACTGCGCTCATTGCCGTCCCGGATGACATTCGCATAACTCTGTACAGAGGAAACATGGTGTCCTTCATCCTCCTGGACCTCTCAGCAGCAGTTGACACGGTCTCCCCACCCATCCTTACCTAAAGCCTACATGAAGAACAGAATCCAAAGGCATGTACTCTGATGGATCTGCTCCTTGCTGACTGGAAGGGCCCAGTCAGTTAGCCTGTCACTGCATATCTCAGACAAATGCAAACTCATCTGTGGATTTCTGAGAGGATCCTCCCGGAATCTTACTGTCTACACCACATACATGATCGCTCTGGTTAGCATCATCCACTCTCATGACATCATTGTCCTTTTCTACGCCAACAACACACAAATCCTTCACTCCCTGGATGAGAGACCCAGAACCTGGATCAAGTTCAAAGTCTGCATGACTGAAATTACCCACAGGATCAAGACAAACTGTCTGAAGCTGAACACCAACAAGACCGAAATTGTGATCTTTGTGAAAAGCAATTCACTCTTGGGCTCCACCTGGCTTCCAACAGAGCTAGGACCCACACCCATCTACCCGCCCCCCCACCCTCACCAAGAAACCTCAGTATTGTCACTGACGGCAAGTTTGATATGACCGCTGCTGAAAGGTGGTTTGTTAGTAGGTGCAGGCAGGTACCTACAGTTAGTAACAACACCACAGTCTCAAATAAGAACCAGCAAAGTCTCAGTAAATTAGTCCTTGCTGGACCCTTGGTAGCTTGGCTCACGAGCAGTCAGCCTTAGGTGTGTAAAGCATTTAAAAACAGCAATAACAGTGAATAAGTATTATACAACACACAATAAAAAGCCTGTCAAAGGCTGGCCAAGCAGAAGAGGCAGCTACAGGACTGAATTGAGTAACTGTGGGAAAACAGTTCTATAACTTAATTCCTATAATAGTTATAATAAATACAACTTGGCAAGTTGTTGATTTATTACAACTATTAATTTGACACTTTAAATTATTATAATGTTGGCTTACTCCTGTCAAAAGATAAACATTATTAATGTTAAATCAAGCTTTCCAATGTTAGCCTGTTGAACTAATGTACTACAATGAGGGAAAACGAAATTGGCTGTTTTTCACTCACCAGGGCATGTAAACATCTTTTATAACGTCCCTGCTTATTTTAACATGACACCCTCCCCTTGCTGCACATAGTGCAGACCTTAGTAGTATCTTATGTAAAAATAAGATAGTTTAAAACTCTGGAAATACCTTTAATTGCAAAGTCAAATGTGGACTTGGTGTTATTTTAAAAGCAGTCGGCAAGACTGGCTTTTAAAATGACAGCACGTACCACAGCTGTGCACACTTAAGTGCATTAAATCTAATGGGCCCCTAAACCTACATGCCCACGATATATTAGGGACTTACAGATAAGTTGTCCCTACCAATTGTAATTACACCTAATTGCCATATACCTTTTATTCAGAGCACATACCCTGGGCCTGGTTAGCAGATCCCAGCGTACAATCTGAGTCAGTAACCAGCAGTATCAGTAAAATAAATGGGAGTGATCAGGGCACTCAGGATGACTTTCTTATTCACCCCCCTTCAGACAAAAGATGATGGGTCCTCTTCAGCTAAGTTGAAAACCCTGTTTAGCAGAGCCCAGTGCACACTCAGAGTTAGTAACCACCAGTATCAGTTAAAGAATGGGGGTTATCAGGGTAAAAAGGATGACTTTCTCTCAACCACCCAAGTCAGCGCTGTCTCCACCTCATGCTTCCATACCTAGAAGATGTTGAGGAAGATTTTCAAATGGCTCCCAATCAGCATCCAGAAAACCATCATGCACAGCCTCGACA
Source organism: Lissotriton vulgaris (assembly GCF_964263255.1). NCBI lineage: Eukaryota > Metazoa > Chordata > Amphibia > Caudata > Salamandridae > Lissotriton > Lissotriton vulgaris. The sequence goes on from NC_141691.1 coordinate 1,735,649,246, forward strand.
CAAGCAAGCTGGAATATGGGAAAACCCACTATTCCGGGATCAACAAAAAAGTCACGAGAAGGAAGCTGCAGATCATCCAGGACTCGGCAGGCCAGAATCACTCTCAACCTCCCATGCTGCACTCACAGCACTCCACACCTGAAGGAGCTCCCCTGGCTCCCCATACACAAACACTTTCAAGGCACTACATAACACTGACCCAGCATGCCTCACCAATTGCAGCTGCTTTCACAAACCTTGCAGACACCTCCACTTGTCTGGACTCCAAATTGCGCCCATTCAATGTACACAGAAAACTAAATGCTGCTTTTTAGCCTTCTGCTTCATCTTTCTTAAAGCATGGAATGACCTGCAGCAACACATAAGAGCCTCATCCTCACTTTTTGAATTCAACAAGAAGCTGAAGACCTAGCTTTTTGAATAGTCCCTAGGCCCTAGGTTTGGCTATACTCAAATCTGCTCGGCACCAGGGTACCCTCCCTGGTGATAGTATGTTCTACAAATCTGTGTAACATCACATAGCATAATAAAACACCATTTTAAATATTAAATAAGTCACCCCTAAGAGCACCTCACTGCCCACAAGGTAGAGGGCATGACATTTAAAAGTGGAACATTATTGTAATTAGAAATGGCATATTCTCGCAGTGATTAGGCCCAAATGACTTTGTCACTGGTCTGGCAGTAACTGGTACAGAGGAAAAGTCAAATATAGATTATATACTTTAATCTATTTCCTTTGACCTGTAACAGATACAAACTCCATTCAAAGACTTACTTTTATGGTATATATAACTGTTGTACTTCATTACCTTCAAAGGAACCTACCCAGTCAAAAGTAAATATCAAGTGCCAGTTGGAAAGGTCCATCCTTGGACCCCATAGTCAAGCTGGAACCAAACCCAGTGGAAGGAAAGCTACCCTCAAAAATGGTTTTGAGTAAACAGAGGAGGGGACTGCACATTAACATGGCCACACCTCGGAGTGGGCACACAGGCTCTGCACAAGGGGTGGAGGGTTTCACCATCTTGCATTTTGAGATTGAGGGGCGCTATTGGACTATTTACAGTAAGGCATACAGGAACTACAGAAGAAATGGTTAGGGCTGCCCCCAAGAAGTAATCATCCATTTGTTGTTAAGTGCCCAGGAGTCACCCCCACCCACTAGCTGGTGTCAGGAATAAATGTGGCATCCCCAGGAACCCTCCTCAGAACACTTTTTGGACTAGCAGATGAACAGAAGAAGACTGGACCTGCTGTCTGTTACCAGAGGGAATGCTTGAAGGATTGGACCTTCTCCCCTTTTTGCCTTGGACAAAGTTATGGACTCTAAGAGTCAGTTGGCTGACCTGTGTGCTAAAGGGACAAAACAAGCTGCAAGAGGTTTTTCACAAGCGCCCAGTTGATAAGTTTGGACTGGACTTGGACTGGACTTTGCTGTTGGCCTCTGTCTGACCCCTGTTATTCACTAAGTGGCTTCCCCAGAGATCCTGAGGGGCCTAAGAACTGTACTCTTGTGGTTGTTGGGGCACCAGAAGAAAGTTTGGAATCTTTTACAAACAAAGCTTCAGTGGGACCAGACATGGAAAGTATACAACTGGCAGTTGCATGACATTGTATTGAATTTCAGCGTTGTCCTGGTAAAGGTTCCTAACAACTTGACAATGACAACAAATTAAGACAAGACGGTACTAAGGAGGGACTAACAAGCCTAATAACGAATCAGAAGCCAACATTTACGAAGGACAAGGACACGAGCCAATGACAAATATGGGCGGAGTGGTGGGGGGGCCTTCGAGTACATACTCCAATACAGCATTGCTGGCAGAGCAGCGCATGCGCTTCCCAGGCTCGACCTAATAATGACTAGATCCCATTCTGAGTTGGAATTTTTCTTCTCAAGAAGAGATGATGTTTCTTTCTGTATTAGGACTTAGCTACATTTAAATGCATTTTTTTTTTTAAAGTGACTATGTCTCCTTCTGAAGTTGGTCCTAAATACTTTTTCAAACTTTTTGACTTCCATATTTTTCACAGGACAAATCCACTTGTATCTGACCAGGACTCCATTGAGGTCATCCTCAAATTGCACCAAGGTCTCGGTATTTCACTCCCACTGAGTATCATTGATACTTTGTACTTTTGGTTGCTTTTGTTCACTATTTTAAGATGTAAAAAATTCACATCTCCGGCTCTCCTTATTTAATTTTTCTAAGTAGGTTTTTGTTTTTATCGTTTGGTGTTTTGACTTTATTACTGTTTTGATACTTAATACAAACTTTATACATTGCCCTAAGTAAGTCAGTCTGCTCTGTGCCATGGCTACCTGGGGTTGAGCTCGGGGTAATTTAGCGACCTGAAGGGCTCACCCTGACAAGAAGTTTTATCATTTCCTGAGGTGGGCAGTCATACACCAAAAATAACAATCCACTTTCTTACAGAGCTGATTTCCTGTTTATGGTAATTATGTCCACTATCCAAGAATGCCTGGTGCGTCATCATGCGCAAGTTTAAAGCCACACTTCCATGTAATGAATCATCACAGTAAACAATTCATTAATCTTGCAAATAGTCCTTCTCATCCTTTTTATCTTTCTTGAATTTGAAGTTCAGACGGAGGCGATGTGATTAAAACCTGTTAATGCTCAAAGACTGCCCATCCTGACTTTCTCCAACAGCTTGATGAATTGCATTTCATTTCGAGTAACCAAATACATGTCCATACAATACATTCCAGGCTAAGAGCACCTCATCAGAGGTAAGCGTGATTTAAAAACAGCCCTTCTGGAACCATAAATGGATTTTAAACACTGCCAAAACCATGTAATATGCTTTCCATGCTATAGTTACTCAAACATCTATTGCATCAAAAACATCGGTGTGCTTTGGAAGGGTTCTGTACTTGTCTCCTCAGTAAATTTATGTTATGTTTTTTGTGTGTGAAGGAAAGGAGTTTAGGGTTCTTTTAAATGCAGGGAATCACTTTGTTGCACAGTTTTGGCCCAATGTTTGTTTGGTATGTTTTGTAATACTGCTGCTGGTGTGATGTAGTGATTTACAAATGGTGTTGTTTAGGACTGACCTTGCATGAGGGAGCTATTATCAGATATAGATGTTAAAGGAGGGTTTGCTTGGCTTTCTCGATAGACAAAAGGGAATATATTGAGCTGATATGCTCTGAAGGTTCGGCACGCAGGAAAATACTGAGATAGGTGGGCTGTCACAAGACTGATAGGGGCATATGTATAAGAAAGTGGCGGAGCGCGAATTAGCTCCAAAATTGCTAGCGCTGCGATGCCGCACTTTAGAAACACAGAGATGCACCGTAATTACAATAAGATGGCGCACCCCTGTGTTTCTCCCTGAGCTGGCGCTAAATTCAGCTACCTAGTGCCAATGCTTTCTCCCCTGCAACATAGTCCCTTCCTGCACATAAACAATCCAAAATGTCCATTTGAAACTTCCATGTTTGCTGCATTATGTAGAACACATAGAAGTTACAAATCGTCATTTTTCAAATGATTGTTTATGTGCAGGAATGGACACCTTCCTGCACATAAATAATAATTCATGGCACTTTGCTGTTTCTATGTGTGTTGCACAATGGTGCACACATAGAAACAGCAAAAGTGAGGAAAAATAAAGCATTTTTCCTCGTTTCGCCATGTTAAGACCAGGTTTTCCCTGGTCTTAATTTTGGCGCTACCTCCTATTTTCGCCACCCTTGTAAATAGGGGGCAGCGTCAAAATCAATGGGTGTTGCCGCGGAAGGTCCACCTCAAAACCCTTTGCACACCTTTTTCATGCTAAGTGTATTGTGAAAGGGGGCCTTATTTACAAGGTGGCGTTAAGGCACGTTAAGTGATTTAACGCCACCTTGTAAATAAGGTGCAGGGTTTATCACCACAGGAATATCACTAAAAGTGATGTTCCTGTGGCAATAGGGGCTTGTAAATATGCCACATAGTTTCTTAGTGGTGGACTGAAATTAGCAAGAGTTTAGTGGACAGCAAGCAGACAAATAGGACTAAAAAGCAGGTTCGTGCCTCCAGGGACATAGGAAGTGTGAATTTAGCAGCTGGTGCATTGGTGTTCTCCAGGTTTGTTTTGAGTGCTGGTATTAAAGTCCCAATGTTATCCCCAGATCAGAATTTGGGGAAACATAACTTGAGTGTTGGCTATAACTTCTCTACCGGTGATCACTACTCAGCTTTGGTGTTAGGAAAAAATAACCTTAGGGGCTCAATTGGTGAAGGAGACCTTCTAAAGATCCTTGCCTCAGCATCTCCCCTTCCACATAATTCCACGTGTAATAGCCCTGGCTAAAGGTCCCTATGGAAAATTGCATGGGGAAAACACCTTTTGGTACTCCCCTTTTTTCTTAGCCCCCGCTTGACGAATCACCCCCAAACTTTCAGGGAAGAAGCGGAGCGGAGCAGGCCATTTTCTTTAAGAAATTCGCGAAGTTTCGTCCACCGGCGCCAACGTTATTCCAAATAGAATGTTGTGGATTTCCTATGAAAACTAGGTCCTAACTGTCGCCAGTAGGTAATATATATATAGAACAGGTGGTGTTTCATCATGATAGGGGGCGGAGCAGACTTTCTTCTACAAAGAGTGCGGCAGGTTGGAACATTATGCAAAATTGGAAGCTGAGTGAAGTTCTTTGGCGCTGAAGAAGGCACCATTTGCCGAAATGCATCCGACATTACTCTGCCAATAAAGCTGCTTCCTTTTTGATCCCCCGACGTGGCCTCTGCTCCTTTGTGGTTTTTAAGGAGTTTACTGTTATATATATATATATATATATTCACTAAAAAAAACATAGGTTTCACAATTGTTATAGTTAGGAAACTATGCCCGGGAGAGTGTCAGAGACCTGGCACGTAATCCCGCCTCAACTTCCACCGGAGGACAAACATCATCGGGGAGAGGAAGATCAGTGGAGCTGATTCCCAACATTCAGCCTGTTTTCAGCGACATCAACATTCGTTGTAAGCAGTGTAATGAACTGCTTTGTGTTGGAGAACAGAGTATCCTCCTGATTGTTCGCAAAACGGAAGAACACCGCTGCCCTCCCCAGCCCTAATTTTTCCCCTTTTTTTTGCTCCTGCTGAGCAGTTTGGCATTCCCTATTTTTGTTTTTGTTATGATAAAAATACCCAAAAAAATGAAAAACTTTCGTAAAAAGAAAAAAATAAATAAAAAAGAAGAAAAAAAACAGTTCTTTTTAGAACTCCCTCCAATTCTCCAAAAAGAGCTATATTCTTTATATTTTGTGAAGGAGTGAGTGAAGTGGTGAGCTCAGGGTGTGCGTACCGGTGAGCGTACATGGGAAGGCACCCAGCGCTTACCCCACGAAAATTGCAACAAAAAAAAAAAAGGTTTTTTACCCTTCAGGGTCCTTCTAGGCCCCCCTAAGAAAACCTAGGGGGTCAGAGGGTGTGTACCCTGCCCCCTTTTAAACATTTCCCCCTTTTTATTTTCACCTCTTGTGTCTCGATTCTACCGAGACACAAGATGGCGGACACTCCGGACTGTTTAGAATGTTGACAGACATCCGACAGCCAATCAGCTTTCCGCTCGCGCGCTCTGATAGCGAGCCGGGTGCGCTCTCCGGTATGCGTACCGTTGAGCGCTTGGAGCGCGCTTATAGATATATATGTGTTTTTGAAGTTAATTTTCAAAAAAAACACCGGAGCAAATTTCACCAAATATAGCAAAGGCACATCTGCGCACCAGTCCCTACAATTTTGCAAAGTTTGACGTAACTCCGTTCAGCGGTTCAGGCTGTAACCGTGTCAGAACGTCCTATGGAAAATTGCATGGGGAAAACATGTTTTGGGACCCCCCTTTTTTCTCAGCCCCCACTTCACGAATCCCCCCGAAACTTTCAGGGAAAGAGCAGAGCGGAGCTGGCCAAAATTTTGGAAAATTACACGCAAATTCCTCAACTGGCGCCAAAGTTATTCCCAATAGAATGTTGCGGATTTCCTATGGTAGCTAGGTCCTAACTATAACTACCTACTGGGGACCGCCAGTAGGAGATATATATATATATATATATCGAAGCTCCAAAGATCCTGAGAATGCCCAGCCGGGTCACAGGAAAGAAAAAGCACTCGCAAGCACGGCACAGCTCGTTTCACAGGGCAAGTTTATTAAAGACAGACGCGTTTCGGGAGAGCCCTCCCTTTCTCAATGGTTTCATCTTACAAGACGGGCGCAGCGCCATTATGAATGTTTACAAACTCATATGAAAACAAACAAAGGACTGATACTTTTTCGCAGCAAGAGGCGCCATCTTAGAATGTACTAATTTGACATGTATTATACTGTTTTGCTTATCAGAAAACCACAAACAAAATAATGCCGTGTATCGGCTATCCTATTGTCAAAAAGAAAAACCCCAATATTATTCATATGTAGTATATCATAAGGCTAAGACAATAACAAGATGTTGGAAACTGCCCAACCTACGACATGAACACCGTGTTTGCAATGTGAACAGGTCGGATAAATCTTGCCGTGGATCGGCAATTGCAGCCCAGTGGACTGCAGAACATACAATGTGGTTAACTATTTAAGCACATCCTCCAGTATAATCTCAGTGGTGATGAAGGCATCCATCACACAACAGAAACAAAGAACAAAAACAAAAAACACTCAGAACAATTCCAGTGAATCATAGCACAAATAAACAGAATGTCAAGTCGATGTTGGAAATTCAGTACTTAACTTGACAGAAAGTCATAGCACAAAACTACACATGTTTTCAACCCAAGTGAGAGGCCAGTTCCTCTCCCATATTTAGGCCTCCAGGTGCTTTCGTCTCAAGGTCGATGATATACCGGGACTCAAGTCTCCTGAGTGCAAGTAATCTATTGCCTCCTTTAGGATTTTCCTCGACTCGGTCCAGGCAAAAATACCTGAGAAGGTTTCTATCACTGTTGTGTTTTAAGGAGAAATGACGGGCCACTGGATAGGTGAAGTCCTTATTCACAATGGCCCGCATGTGTTCCAAAATTCTCAACTTAACAGGATTGATGGTACTCCCAACATACCGTGACTGACAGGGGCACATTAAGCAATAGACAACAAAGTCAGACTGACATGACATAAACTTTGCTATTTTCCTACCACTCTTTTTACCCGGGACTTGGTATGTTAAGGTCCTTCTACTTGAAGCACAGGCTTTGCATTTTCCACAAGGAAAAAAGCCTTTGGCGTCTTTCAGGGTTCCTAGTGATTTTTTCATGGGTGGTAAGTAGCTATGCACCATTTGATCTCTGAGGGATCTGGCCTTTCTGAATGTAATCAGTGGGGTGTTGGAAATGTCCGGCCCTACGATCTGATCCGATTTTAAAATGTGCCAGTGTTTGGACAGAATAGATCGTAATTTAAATGAGTCGGCAGCATATGGTGTTATGATGCGAAATTTACCTTCAGTTTCAGGGCCTTGTTCCTTGGCAAAGAGACTAGCACGTGGTATTTTTCTGACCCTGTTTAGGGTGTCTTGCAAAAGGGAAAAGCTGTAACCTCTTGTTAGGAATCGTTCCATGCATTCACCAGCTGCTTTCTCGAAGTGAGTGTTATGGCTGCAATTACGTTTTAACCGCAAAAACTCCCCGTACGGGATGTTATTAATCAGTTTACGGGGATGGCCGCTAGAGGCGTGTAAAACGCTATTGCCGGCCGTAGGCTTGCGGTACAGTTGCGTGCAGATACGTCCCTCACTTACACTAACTTCTAGGTCTAGATAGTTGACCCTGTCCCTGCTGATTTCACTGGTAAACCTCAGATGGTATTCATTTTCATTGAGCAGTTGGATATATTGGTTAGCTTCCTCAACCGTACCATTCCACACCAGGAACAGATCGTCTATGTATCTGCTCCAGGTGACCACCTTGGTGTTCCAGGTGGCCAGTCTGGGGGCCCAGGCTACCTGCTCCTCCCACCAGCCAACGAAAAGATTCGCGTAGCTGGGGGCGAAGCAGGAACCCATGGCCGTACCAGAGAGTTGGCGGTACATAGTATCCTGGAAGAGAAAGATGTTATGACGCAGGCAGAATGAAATAAATTCCAAAAGCATCTTATTATGCATCGCATATTTGAGTTCTTTTTTGTTAAGGAAGTATTCCACTGCCTGTAACCCCTGTTCGTGGTCAATACAAGTATATAAACTTGTTATATCCAAGGTAATCAAGATGTAAGATGATTGCCACTCCAACTGTTCCACCTTTTCAATGAAATCAGTAGTGTCTCTGATATATGATCTGAGGGACAGTACGAAATTGAACAAGTGGTGATCCAGGAATTTGGACAGATTTTCAGTCAATCCTCCTATGGATGAAATAATTGGTCTACCTGGAGGTTCCTTGATATCCTTGTGAACCTTAGGTAGATGGTAGAAGCAAGGTAATACAGGATTCGTAGTTTTTAGAAACAGATATTCCTCCAGCGTTAGCATTTGTTTATCATACCACTTCTTCAGTAAGGTATGAAGATCGTTAATGCTGTTGAGATATTCTTGTTTTTTAATCACAGCATAACATGAACTATCCTGAAGCTGGCGCATGGCTTCTGCGATGTATTTTGGCCTTGACATGATCACAATGTTGCCTCCCTTATCTGAGGGTTTGCATACAATGTTCTTGTCCTCCATGAGTGAGTTAATGGCATGTTGTTGCTCCTTGGTGGTATTGAATTGCGTCTTCTGGTTGCTTTCGGTATTTCTTAGAGACATCAGATCCCTGATGACCACATCAGAAAAGACGTCAATAGGGTCCACTGGTAATTGGGGCACAAATTTAGAAGCCAACTTAAAATCACTCTTTGGTGCAACCTGATCTATGTCGACATTGGCCAGTCTTTGTGTGAGTGTATTTTCTACCAAACTGGCTTCCAAGTCGCCTTCTCTTCTCAGATTGTGTAATACTTCACAGGCTGTCAGGTCATTAACTGTGAGGAGGTCCGTTACATTACGATTCAATCTCAGTTGTTGAGCTTCTTTCGCTGTGGGCTTGGTTTTGTGAAACTTGTGAAGTTTGACTTTCCGAATAAATTTGTACAAGTCAATACGCGTTTGCGTATATTCCATGTTCCTATTCGGACAAAAAGTGAGTCCTAGCTTTAACACGGACTCTTCAGTTGGCGTGAGGTGTCTTTCGGAGAGATTAACGATGGTGAGTTGCTCTGACGGACTCACCATCTTCCTCTTCTTTGACTCCTGGTAACCCTGGCTGTCGGTTTGGTCTGGTTGGTGCCTCTGCCTTTTCCCTTTTCCTTTCCAACCTCCCCGTCGGGTTTGTCGGCCACTTCTGGTGGCTTGTTCTTGCCGTCCCTTAGCCAACTTTCTTGGATGACCGTGAACTCCTGTTGAAAAGGGGTCTGTTCAGCCACTGCCTCAGATGTAAATGCCGCGCCAGATGTTTCTTCGCCTGACAGTTCACTGGCATTAACGTCGGAGTCTGATGTTTCCACTCTCGTTGCGACGTTTGATTTGGGCAGTTGTCTTTTTCTTGCCACCTCCTTACGTGGCTGATCATACTTCTTTGAGAAAGTCAGAACCCTTCCCATGGCATAGTCCCGCTCATCTCGGTCAAACTTTTCCTGTTTCCGTTGTTTGATTTTCGTTTCATATTTCTGGAGTCTCTTTTTCATGTTGGCCCTCAACGTTTCTTGCTCCTCTTTGTCAGTATTTTGTGCTATGACAAATTCCAATTCTTCAATTTCTTTAACCACTTTGTCGCGGTCACTCCAAGCAAACTGGATTAAGATCTCCAGCATGCCTTTACATGAACTGGCTATGTGGGCCGCCCAGGCTTCTAGTAGGAGGGGGTCTGGGTTTTCGTATGCAGGGACGGTAAAAATTCTCAAACCTCTAGGTACTCTCTGTACCTCGATGTAACCCTGCAAGGATGTGCCCTCCCACCATTTACGCAATTCACGTTCATATAGTTTTTCCAACTTCTGGAACTACGTTGTCAGGGCATTAGGGGTGGTCACATTGGTGGTGCGTGCTGGTTTGGAAATGTCCGGGTTTTTGTTTTTGAACATGCCCCCAGCTGCGTCTCTGCGCTCTGACATATTAAACATGTCGCAATCAGTTGTCTTGTATCTCAATTGGAGCCTGGTCCCAGGATCCAATGAATTGCCCTGCTGTGAGTCTGCTGCCGGCTTTCGCTAAGCCACCTGTCAAAACGCTCAGCTCAAACAGTCAAATTGGGATTGTAATTGTAGATACGGCTTACCGCTTCGTGGGTCTGCCGGTAGGCTGCAATCCCTTGCGCTGTTCAGGTCCGGAGTAAAACAACGTATAACCAAGTACACACCTGTGTACGAAACGCGTCGTCCTCGTCCTCGCTTGTGGCAAAAGAAAATTAAAATTAAAAGCTGAACAAAACCCAAAGGGTGGGCTCGTCTGGATTTCTTTCAATTGGATTTCCGACCATCACGATATATATATATATATATTTTCATGATGCTGACAATTCGGTAGACATACATCTAGCTCAAGGATAGATGGAGACTCAAATTGTTGCTCAGTGATGATTTTTATTGCCAGGCACAATTCTACCGTAGCATGTTTTGACCGCCACTGACTGCCTTGATCTCACACCTGTTTGCCACCATTTGGTGCCCATTACGTCATCATGGAAACCGACAACAGAACCCAAACATTTTATACCATTCCGGTACGTTGGAGCCCAAAAATGTGAATAAAAATAAAATAACATTTCAAAAGGAACATAATTTACATCTTTCATTACTTCATGATGTTCTTAAAAAATGACACAGGTTCACATTTGAAATAGATTCAGTGTGCCAAAATCCCATAAAAGTTCAATATCTCTGCACAAATGTCAACTATTCGCATCATAGTGACGACATTTCCTATCATGATTGAACCCAAATGGTTGATATATATATATATATATATATATATATACAAAACCTCCTTCCCAAGAAAAGAAGAGACAGATTCCCAGGAGGACCAGGTAGGGGACGCCTCTTTATTGGTAACCTTGCAAATGCATTTCGGCAGCATAACTGCCTTCCTCAGCGCCCAAAGCGTTCCATAGATGAAGCACCACGCTGTATGTCAGTTCCTCTCAGATATGCTTGTTAGAGCAAGTCAGCTCCGCCCTTCTGCTGAAGTCCTCGCACCTGTGAGTAGTTCCAAGTGTTGCCCGGAACTGCAAGTCCCAGAATGCAGCAGGAAAGATGTTAGGGACCAAGGTGCAGGGGAATGACTGGAATGTACAAAGTCATTGCGGGCTGACAGGGGAAAAGGCGTGATGTCTTAGGAAACTGAATGTCCGTCTTGCTTTGGAGTTTCCAACTAGTGAGTGCCTCCTCCGGTCCCCCTTGACCACCGCAACCACATCGACCTGAGAGTCCGTAAAGCATTATATAGCAATATATAGTTCCACAAGTGCCCAAGAGCGGGGCTCACTCCCTGTTGGCTCACTCCAGGTAAGGGAAGGTACCAGTGCACCCAGCACCATCAGAGCCTGACGCGTTTCGGGCTAGCGCCCCTCCTCAAAGGCTTTCTGCATATCGATGAACTGCCAACAAAACTACCACCAGTATTAGTCCCTTATTTATTTCCATTCCTCAATCACATTCAAGTGGATAATATATTCGAAATGCATTCTGGGGCCAGTAGTTCATTAAATACATTCCAAGTGGGCCGCAGGCAGTACCATCAATAAAATACGATTTCATGATCACAGGTGTACAGGCAAAGTCCATCCCATTCAAAGTTTGTGCCAAAATGTCCCGCTGCGCTGATAATCACACCAGCTGCGGAGACGCACAATTCCGCGGCGGTGAGCCCCCCGGCCAGGTCAGCCGTTTAAGAAACAGTTCCACAAGTGCCCAAGATCGGGGCTCACTCCCTGTTGGCTCACTCCAGGTAAGGGAAGGTACCAGTGCACCCAGCGCCAGCGCCAAGTGAATAACTTTATTGAGACAGACCCTGACACTATCAATAAAGCCCAAGTGGGCACAGTAATACAGGAGGACAATAATGTTTAAGATCCTTAGTTCGACGATAATGCCCAAGTGGGCAAAATTACCACAATAAGTTTAATCAATCCGTGCCTTCCCCCAAGAAGGTAAGACAGTCTCAGCTCATATATCCATTCTTGTCTCAATGCTGTGCCTCCTATAAACCTTATATCATGACAAGCAACATTACATTACCCATGTCCCCATCAAGTAGATCTTACACATTATTGCCCTCCTGTATTACTGTGCCCACTTGGGCTTCATTGTTAGTGTCAGGGTCTGTCTCAATAAAGTTATTCACTTTATCGTTTCGAGACAGCAACACATGTCCCAACGTCATACACTCCTGCCCAATCAGCGCATTATACAGCATGCACATGGAGTCGGGAGGTGGTAATCTATTAAACATTGCTATGACGAATTGCTATATGGAAACTTGATTGGAATCCCTGCAATGTTCATTCCGAGTTATATCCAATGTGCAGAATCACAGCATTTCTTTGGATATTTATTCACTATTAATTATATATCCAACTGGAGTATACAATGTATGGAATATTCAAATGTTAATTTGGAATTATATAACTTGTACACATATGTTTTGGGATTCATGCAAAACAAACTGTGATGAAGTGCACATTTAGAAATGACCGAAGCAGTTGCTCGTAAATCACATGGGTGGTGAGTCCGTTGTTTAATCACATTGCTTTGAAGCGTATTTAAACATGGTGTTTGAAAGAATTCACGAGCGTGATCAAGGTGTAATAACCGAAATGCATCGTTTTTCACTTGCAAAATAAATGATTGCAGCAATTGGAGTGTTTGAGTGGTTCCTGAGAGCGATGGGGACTTGTGGGAAAGGATTTACAGAAGTGCCGGTATTCGAACTCGGACCGCCCGTGACAGACCGATACCCCTCTACCGGCAATTGTGGAGCAGGATATATATAAATATATATATATTCACTGAAAAAAAACATAGGTTTCACACCAGTTATAGTTAACTGGAAATTTTACTGACATAAAACCATTGAAATTTCACGTTATAGTTAGTTGGACTCACTATAACTTGCGCGCCTGCAATGCACTGCTGATGACGTCACATATTACATCACTCATGACATGGTCAGTGACATCACTCATGACATCACTGATGACACCATCCAGTGAATGTGTGTCTTTGTGAAAAAATAATATGTTTTATATATGTATTTGTAAAGGTTGATGGAAGAATAAATGTTTAAATAAGTGTGTAAATGGATGTTTTTTAAATAAAAAAATGATTGGTTAACTGGCTTATTAAGTGTATCTTAGTAAATACATATATTAGCAAGTAATTTTTAAATATTTAAATCTATGTATCAGTGTTTCCCTTTGTGTATAAGAGGCTGCATGGGTTGGTGACTGACTCACTGTTTGTATGTGTTTTGAAGACAGCATATGTGCAGGACTGTATGGGTGGATGAGTGTGTATATAAGTGTGTTAGTGAGTGAATGCCTACCTCACTAGTGTCTTTATGAGTAACTACATATGTTTTAATCTAGTATATGTGAGTATTGATGTTTATAAGTGAGTATATGTGAGTGTGAGAGATTGTAAGAGTTCCTGTTTAAATGAGTATGTCTTTCTATAAGTGATTGTTTAAGAGAGTAAGTATGTGTAAGTTTCCTTAGAAGCAATGTGCTAGTGTGTGTATAGCTTATATGCAAATAAATGGATGTTCAATAGTTTATTTGTATGTCTGTGAGTAACTTTTGGAAGACTGTCGGTGTGTAACAGGATGTATATGTGTATCACTACATATGATGAGTGAGTATATGTATGAGTGACTATATAGAACTGTTGGTGAATGAGTGGATGTGTATATAGATGGTGGTATTACTGGATTGGTTGTTGTAACTGGTATGGGTATCTCTATTTATATGAAAATTTTAGTTTCTATTTTTGAATATGTGTTTCAAGGGTTACATTACACTGAAAGGAGGTCTGTCACTCTGTTACAAGGATGGTGTCATCAGTGATGTCATGAGTGATGTCACTGACCATGTCATGAGTGATGTAATATGTGACGTCATCAGCAGTGCATTGCAGGCGCGCAAGTTATAGTGAGTCCAACCAACTATACCGTGGAACTTCAATGGTTTTATGTCAGTAAAATTTCCAGCTAACCATAACTGGTGTGAAACCTATGGTTTTTTCAGTGAATTTAATAGGTTTTTTAAATGCCAATTCCTAACTATAACTGGTGTGAAACCTATGGTTTTTTCAGTGAATTTCAAAGGTTTTTTAAAAGCAAATTCCTTTCTATATCTAGTTTCTAACCTACGATTTTTTTTAAAAAATTTGCTGTTTTGTGTAAGTATTAATTATTATTTTTTATTTTTTATAATAATATTTAAAAAAAAAAATTTTAATCATTTTTTCCTGGAGCGCTTTGGGTGCGTGCACCGGTAAGCTCTCCGGAAAGCGCACCCAGAGCGCTACTTGCGTTCGTGAAAAAAAATATGAATGAAAAGTAAATATTAAAGCAAGACATTTAGTACCATACATATGAAAGCAGTTTTTTTGAATAAGGAAATGAAAATGATTTTGCATTTCCGTGAAACTATCAAAACGTCACTTAGGCGCGCCGCGTAAGCGCCCCCGGAAGCGCTCTCGTTCGCGCCGCGTATGCGCCCCCGGAAGCGCCTACGTTCGCGCCACGTTAGCGCCCCCGGAAGCGCTTCAGTGCGCGCAGCGTAAGCGCGTCAAGTCATGTGAGCTTAAAATAACACTTTTCATTGGTTGCTAACAGTTTTTTTTACAAAGAATGAAATCCCCACCCATTTCCTTCACTTCTTCTTTCACTTTTGTGACTGAAAGACCTGCCTTTTTGCTCTCGGTTCTTTGTTGGATATCTTGGATTATCATGGCTGCCAGACCATCCAGCAGTGAAGATGACTCCAATGAATTCATCGATGAAGAGCCTCCTCAGCCAAAAGTCAAAGAACATTTCATCTGGAAACATTTTTCCATACCTGATGACCAGAAGAAGGTAAATCCTCCAAAAGTGGAGTGCAGGATCTGTCACACAGTCCTGTCACGGGGTGACCCCACTAAAAAATATTCTTTGGGAACTCCACAATGATTCGCCATGTGGAGAGGAGGCACCCCTAGAATTTTGCCCGGGAAAGTGTCAGGGCTCTGGCACAAGAGGTTCCCAGTGATGGGGCCTCTACATCAACCGGAGGACCAACAACATCGGTGAGGGGGAGATCACAAGAGCTGGTTCCGAACATTCAGCCTGCATTTAACAAAGGCGTCCTTAAAAGCAGATACTGTGATCAGCTACTTTGCTTTGAGGAGCAAAGTGTTCTGCTCATGGTTCGATCATTGGAGAACCATCGCTGCCGTTCCCAGCCCTAATTATTTTTTTTTTTTTGCTCCTGTTGAGCAGTTTCCATTCCCTGTTTTTGTTTTTGTTCTAAAAAAAGAAAAAAGAAAAAAAGAAAAAGTTATTTTCAGAACTACCTCCAATTCTCATCAAAGAGCTATATTCTTAAAAAAATGAAAAAGAGTAAGTGAAGTGGAGTGCATTGATAAAGGAAAGGAAAATGAGTAAGAAAGAACAGAAAGGTATGAGAGGAGAAAGGAAGTGAAGTAGGGGGACTGAAAGAAGGTGAGTGTTGGGAAGGAAAGTAAGGAGAGTGAACATGGGGAATGTAGATATTCAAAGAAAATGTAGAAAAGGAACAGGGGTGTGGAAGGGTAAGAAAAGATGCATTGCTGGAGTTGCATCATTTTTGTGACGCACTCCAGCAATGCATCACTTTTGCGCTTACAGATACATCTGAAATACTGACGTATCTGTAAGTACTTGCGACATAATATGTCATATATTTAATATGACGCATGAGTAGAAGACTGAAGGCCTCATTTATGAGGCCATGCGTCACTTTTACGCCACCGGTACGTCACTTTTTGTGACGCACCAGTGCTGATAAAAATGCACCTTATTGAGTCATATTTACAAAGTGACGCATCGAATAGATGCGTCTCTTTGTAAACCCCTGCACCACATTATACCTACGTCAGGTGTAATGTATGCAAAAGGGATATATTGACGCAAGAAAGGGTCGTAGAGGTGACGCAGTGAAATCTATGAAATATCTCTGCGTCACTTTTATGACGCTGTTGCGTCCAAATCTTGCGCCCGTTTCACATCAGGCGTAAGACTGATGCAGGCCCTTTCACATGGGCCTGGCCCCATGTGAAAGGATGCATTGCTGGAATTGCATCATTTTTGTAACGCACTCCAGCAATGCATCACTTTTGCGCTTACAGATGAGGAGAGTGAACATGGGGAATGTAGATATTCAAAGAAAATGTAGAAAAGGAACAGGGGTGTGGAAGGGTAAGAAAAGATGCATTGTTGGAGTTGCATCATTTTTGTGACGCACTCCAGCAATGCATCACTTTTATGCTTACAGATACATCTGAAATACTGACGTATCTGTAAGTACTTGCGACATAATACGTCATATATTTAATATGACGCATGAGTAGAAGACTGAAGGCCTCATTTATGAGGCCATGCGTCACTTTTACGCCACCGGTACGTCACTTTTTGTGACGCACCAGTGCTGTTAAAAATGCACCGTATTGAGTCATATTTACAAAGTGACGCATCTAGGTAGATGCGTCACTTTGTAAACCCCTGCGCCACATTATACCTACGTCAGGTGTAATGTATGCAAAACGGATGTATTGACGCAAGAAAGGGTCGTAGAGGTGACGCAGTGAAATCTATGAGATATCTCTGCGTCACTTTTATGACGCTGTTGCGTCCAAATCTTGCGCCTGTTTCACATCAGGCGTAAGACTGATGCAGGCCCTTTCACATGGGCCTGGCCCCATGTGAAAGGATGCATTGCTGGAATTGCATCATTTTTGTAACCACTCCAGCAATGCATCACTTTTGCGCTTACAGATACATCTGAAATACTGACGTATCTGTAAGTACTTGCGACAAAATGTGTCATATATTTAATGTGACGCATGAGTAGAAGACTGAAGGCCTCATTTATGAGGCCATGCGTCACTTTTACACCACCGGTACGTCCCTTTTTGTGACGCACCAGTGCTGTAAAAAATGCACCTTATTGAGTCATATTTACAAAGTGACGCATCTAGGTAGATGCGTCACTTTGTAAACCCCTGTGCCACATTATACCTACGTCAGGTGTAATGTATGCAAAAGGGACGTATTGACGCAAGAAAGGGTGGTAGAGGTGACGCAGTGAAATCTATGAGATATCACTTCGTCACTTTTATGACGCTGTTGCGTCCAAATCTTGCGCCTGTTTCACAGCAGGCGTAAGACTGATGCAAGCCCTTTCACATGGGCCTGGCCCCATGTGAAAGGATGCATTGCTGGAGTTGCATCATTTTTGTGACACACTCCAGCAATGCATCACTTTTGCGCTTACAGATACGTCTGAAATACTGACGTATCTGTAAGTACTTGCGACATAATACGTCATATATTTAATATGACGCATGAGTAGAAGACTGAAGGCCTCATTTATAAGGCCATGCGTCACTTTTACGCCACCGGTACGTCACTTTTTGTGACGCACCAGTGCTGTTAAAAATGCACCATATTGAGTCATATTTGCAAAGTAATGCATCTAGGTAGATGTGTCACTTTGTAAACCCCTGCGCCACATTATACCTACGTCAGGTGTAATCTATGCAAAAGGGGCGTATTGACGCAGGAAAGGGTCGTAGAGGTGATGCAGTGAATAAACTGGGTTTTCCCCATGATACGCTCCCCTGTCCGCTCCCCGGTGCGCGTACCTGGCGCTCACCCCGCGAAAATCGATTTTTTTTTTCTCCCGCGGAGCCCTTTTATAGCCCCCACATCAAACCTAGGGGGTCAGGGGGGGTCTACTCTGCCCCCTTATGGTAATTTCCCCCTTTGTTTTTGCCACCTCTTGTGTCTCGATCTTACCGAGACACAAGATGGCGGCCGCTCCGAACTGTTTCGAATGTTTAGACACCCGAGAGCCAATCAGCTTTCTGCGCGCAAGTCGCGTAGCGCGCCTGGTGCGCTCCCCGGTGCGCGTACCGGGGCGCGCTTATAGATATATATTTTTTTTTGAACCTAAATTACTCAAAAACCACTGGAGCACATATCTTGAGACATAGCAAAGGCACATCGGGCTACCAGTCCCTACAATTTTGCCAAGTTTGGTGGAAATCCATTCAGCCGTTCGGGCTAAAAGTGAGGTCGACCACCCTATGGAAATTAACATGGGGAAAACACGTTTTGGGACCCCCCTTTTATCTCGGCCCCCGCTTGACGAATCCCCCCCCAAAGTTTCAGGGAAGGACCGGAGCGCCGCGAGGCAAATTTGCGGAAATTTTCAGGCAGATTCCTCAACCGGCGCCAAAGTTATTCCCAATAGAATGTTGAGATTTTGCATTGAAAATAATCCTAACTATAACTACCTACTGGCGACCGCCAGTAAGTAATTTATATATATATATATATATATATATATATATATATATATATATATATATATATATATATATATATATATATACATATATATACAATCTTTTTATTTATTTTGATATCCTTTCCAAATACTCAATCTAATATATTGTTTACTTGTTGCATATAAAATACAAGCAGACTCTTAGCAAGCCCACAGGAGTGCCAAATTCTCACTTTATGAACAAGAATTTATTTTCTGTATTTTTTTTAGCATAGTTATAGTTCATAAACTGTTGCCCAAATAACAACTAGCAGTACTGCACCTTCTGCACAGTCTCTCTCAATACACCGCATGCTATTTTCGGAGCTTTCCTAATGCAGCTCAACAACAGTTACTCACAGAGAGTTCAGTGCCTCAGTAAACATCAGGAAACATGGCAGTCAATGACGTGAGTACCAGGCACAGCCAGAGTGGGCACTGAAATCAGCTTTGGCAATCAGCTCGACCGGCCCTCAAGGGGTGGGAGGAGGAGTGGAGGGGAGAGTGGGAGCACTGTTTTGTAACAGGCGGCTGATATTGCAGCACTGCTGCAAAACTGACCACCTGTAACAAAACCAGTCCTCAGGGGTCCAAAACCGGCTTCCACCATTCCCTCCCACTGGGGAAACGCGGGGTGCCCGCTACAGGCAGTCAAGCCCTGGTTCCAGAGACATTTATCTGAGCACAGTGGCACAATTCAGTTCACTGATCTACAGCCTATGGAACTTTACACGAAACAAGACCACCATAGGAAATACAGGTCCACAAGTATTTTGAATATAGTATTCCCCTTAACTCACCCTCCACATATTGGACCATGGCTTATAGTTCTTGACCGGTGTAAGTCTTCCTACATCAACCACCTCCCAGGTAAAATGTCCTTCCACTCCACTTCTTTCCTATTGAACTGAATGTTGCTGAACTTTCTCGGGCATCCTCTTGCCTCATATATTGTCTCTTCGGCTCACATGCACCAGTCCATGTTTTTCTCTCAGTGTCCTATTCGTGGCGGCGTTGCTGCCACTAGAACTGCACCATGTCACTTTGTGCCACGGCCAGGCGAACGTTCCATCAGAGCAATGTGTATTTAGATATAGTCAGATTCCCCCACAACCAGAGGAGTGCTATTGCCGGGGTTAACTGCATGTCCTCTTCAGTGACCACCCTATTCCGTCCCAGACCCCAACCCTTTCCCAGAATGGATGTAACACCAGGCAGTCATGTGTAGCAGTGCCCCTTTCTTCCTGTACCCCCTACACATAAGTCATTATCTGCTCTTCTCATCTTCAAAAGCCTTATTTTTGTATAGTAGGTCCGATGCAAGATATTTAATCGGTACAAAAGGGGGTGGTGATGGACCCCCTTTTCTACCGCAAGATATTGAATTGCAAAATACACAGTTGATGGACAGAATGTAGAACAATGTCATACATTCACCCCAGTACAAGGATCTGGGCCTAAATGCATAGTTTTTTTGCACTCCACACCACCCTGTAAAGACAAGACATGGCTTGGTAGTTCGGACTGGACTGTTCCCCTGAAGCACAGGGTCAGAGCTGATTTGCATATAGCCAGTGTCTAATCCAGGGTGGTGTGGAGTGCAAAAAAACGATGGATTTAGGCCCAGATCCTTGTACTGGGGTGAATGTATGACATTGTTCTACATTCTGTCTATCAACCGTGTTTTTTGCAATTTTCACCCCGAGTGTGCTGGGTATACTCAGACGTGAGTCCCAGGCTCTCCACACCACTGGAGTCAAGCTATCCAGGCTGATGAAGGCTGATAGCCAGAAACCGGTCCTTGGATGCTTGATTCCGGTCTGGGAAAGTCATGGCTTGGTAGTTCGGACTGGACTGTTCCCATGAGGTACAGGTTCAGAGCTGATTTGCATATAGCCAGTGTCTAACCCAGGGTGGTGTGGAGTGCAAAAAAACGATGGATTTAGGCCCAGATCCTTGTACTGGGGTGAATGTATGACATTGTCTACATTCTGTCCATCAACCGTGTTTTTTGCAATTTTCACCCCGAGTGTGCTGGGTATACTCAGACGTGAGTCCCAGGCTCTCCACACCACTGGAGTCAAGCTATCCAGGCTGATAGCCAGAAACCGGTCCTTGGATGCTTGATTCCGGTCTGGGAAAGACATGGCTTGGTAGTTCGGACTGGACTGTTCCCATGAGGCACAGGGTCAGAGCTGATTTGCATATAGCCAGTGTCTAACCCAGGGTGGTGTGGAGTGCAAAAAAACGATGGATTTAGGCCCAGATCCTTGTACTGGGGTGAATGTATGACATTGTTCTACATTCTGTCCATCAACCGTGTTTTTTGCAATTTTCACCCCGAGTGTGCTGGGTATACTCAGACGTGAGTCCCAGGCTCTCCACACCACTGGAGTCAAGCTATCCAGGCTGATGAAGGCTGATAGCCAGAAACCGGTCCTTGGATGCTTGATTCCGGTCTGGGAAAGACATGGCTTGGTAGTTCGGACTGGACTGTTCCCATGAGGCACAGGGTCAGAGCTGATTTGCATATAGCCAGTGTCTAACCCAGGGTGGTGTGGAGTGCAAAAAAACGATGGATTTAGGCCCAGATCCTTGTACAGGGGTGAATGTATGACATTGTTCCACATTCTGTCCATCAACCGTGTTTTTTGCAAGATATTTAATGGAACCCCACTCTAATGGATACTATGTGTGGGTATCTGCATGCCTCCTCCCAATCTACCTTGTCTAATTCCCCCAGGTCCTCCTCCCACTGTGACTTAAGCCTGGACAGCGGAGCGTGGTAGTGTGCAGTTTGTGTCCTATAGATCTGAGATATTGTTTGTCTGTACGGCGGGGCACTCAATACCCTCAGCTTCAGCGAGGGTTCTTCTGCCACTTCCTGCAGCCTGTTGTGATATTTAGCCAGAGCATGGAGAACCTGGAGGACCTGGAGGACATGGAGGATGGCTGTCTGCCAGATCATACTCCCTGTGCAATCTTTCAAAGGGGATCAAAGCCCCCTCCTTCCAGATGTCAACCCCAGTTTGTATACCCCTATCAAGCCCCACTGTCTGCTCCCTTAAAATAGTCTCAAATCTGCCAGGATCTCAGAGTTCCAAGGTGGCATCTCCAATGTTACCTGACCACCCCAGTCCAACTTCACAGTGGCTTTCTTCCATGCCTTAATTACAGTTGCCTTCGTTGCAGGGAGTGGAGGTCGTCTGTTACTCCAGTAAAAATTTCCTATGCTTCCCCTGGTCCCCAAGGCCCTCTTGTCTGCAATAAATGCTGGGTCCTGCTGAGTGCTGAATGCACAGTCATTCACTGTCACCAGTTGGGTCACCCACTAGTATAATTGTAAGTTTGGGAGTGCGATCCCACCATCATACAGGCCTCTAGTCAGCGACAGAAGCGCGATCTGTGAAGGACCGCCGTCCCACGGTAGATGTCAGGTCACCCGTCTGCCACCTGGAAAAACCTCAAAGGGTGTATTGGGCAGCAAATGTAGGAACTTTGGCAATGTATTAATTTTATAGAGGGCTGCCCTGCCCAGTAGGGAGACGTGGAGGAGTCACTAGTGCCCAAGATCCTTGCTATACTCCTCCAGTGCTCTCCTCAAAGTTAGCACGGTAGAAGTCCACCTCGCTTGAAGTAATATAGATCCCCAAGTATTTAAACCCCTCTGGGGGCCATCACAGGGGGGATATCACAGCCGCTCAGGGGGTGCCAGGCTGCAACTAGTTATGCAATTGACTTGGGCCAATTTATATGGGTTCCCAAAAACTCTCTGAAGGTGTTCAATATCCAATTACAAACTTGTGATGGAATCCTCTGGGTCTGCTATATCAGAAGATCATCCGCAAAGAGGGAGATCGCATCTTCCCATTGAGAGTCCCATTTATGGCCCATGAGCTGGGCATCGCAGCATATCCAACATGCCAATGGCTCAGCCACCAGGGCAACAGCATCGGCAACAGCAAGCAGCCCTGTCTTGTACCCCTGTGAATCACAAATTCAGCCGAAGTTGTACTGTTTACTCTCAACCTGGCTACTGGGTTGGCATAGAGAAGGTTTACCCAGGCCCTAAATTTGGGCTAAATCCCCAACCTCTCCAGCAGGACTTTTAAATAGGGCCATTTGAAGTAATTGAATGCTTCTCTGCGTCTAATAAAAGGATCACATCTGGTTCTCTCACCGAATCCCCCCAGACTAGGCATGCAAACAAGCGTCTGAGGTTATGTCTCATGGCCCTATGGGTCATAAAGCCCAATTGGTCTACCCCAATCAACTTTTCCACCACCTGCCCCAGTTGTGCAACTAGAAATTAACCTCCATGTTTAGGACGGAAATGGGCCTGTAGGACCTGCAATCCTCAGGTGGTTTCCTGCTCTTGTGAACTAGAACTATCTGTGCTGAGTGTAGATCCTTTGGAAACCTGCCCCCTTGTCCCGCCTCGTAGAACGCATCTCTCAGGGACACCCCACATTTTCCTTTTAGGCATTTAAAGAATTCAGTGGGGAATCCATAGGGGCTTGGGGTTTTCCTGCTCTTTGTTTAGGCTTTTGACTTTTGTATTTCCCCACTCTTATGGAGGCCTCCAATTGCTCCCAGTTCAACTCCGCCAGGAGCAAGTTAGGAATGTCGCTCATAAACATTCTCAGGGCATCCTCCGTTGCCAGGTATCGGGATTCATATAGTGCCGGAAAGTATGGCTGCCAGGCCTGGACTATTTCCAGAGAATCGGTTCGGGCCAATCACATTACTAATCCACCTCTGACCCTCATCGTAGCGAGCCAGCCAGGCCAGCAACTTCCCGGCTTTATTGCCCATTTCTATAGTCTATGTTGCCTACCTCTATAACATCCCCTGGCCTCTTACTCTACTTCTTTTCTATAGTCCTCTCACACAAGGGCTATCTGATGCAACAGTGTGAAATTTGGCTGCTTTGTGAATTCGGTTTCTAATTGAAGCAGTTGCGTATCTGTGTTCCTCACCTCCCTGAGCCTCTTCCAGGTCTACCCTGTAGTATGGGAGATGAGAAGATCTCTTGCCACCATTTTGTAGGCCTCCCAAAGTGTTAGAGGAGATTGGACTGATCCCTTTTTTCCAGAAAATAATGGCTAGTGGATTCGGCCAATCGTTCATGGGTCTCCTGGTTTCCGAGTTCAAATGTACCCACAAGTCTAACCTCCACCCGGCCGAATATCTATGGTCAGTCACCTTCAGACACGTGTTAAAAGGGGAGTGCTTAGTGATAGATGGGGCCGTAATCTGAGATTCCCCCTCACCAAATAATTAGTGTCTCAGTAATGTTTCCTCTGCATTTGTGGGATTAGAATGTAGTCTTGTCTAGACATGGATAACATTGCATTGGACATATATTAAAATTGTCTGGTCCATCCATGTTGCTCTCACAACAGGACTAGCAGACTGAGGGCCCTAGTAAAGTCAAGAGCCCTGAACCCTTATGCATGCAGGTAGGTTCTGTCCAGTTCCCCATCAATAACTAAATTCAGGTCCTGTCCTATAAATAGAAGAGTATCTGGTGCCTTTATAATCCATTCCCCTTTTTCCCCCAACTGCAGAGTCTGCAGAACCAGTGGGATGAACTGTGAGGCCACTATCAGTCTAATTCCATTCAATTCCTCTTGTATAGCTGCCCAACATACCCGTTGGTGTCTCACGTCTTTGTGATCATCAGGGGGAGTGGCTGGCATGCTAGAATATCTATCACTGATCCCCCATTACCCAGTGGAAATGCATCAACACCTTGCATCGCCCCTCCCAAAGTAGCCACAATTGTTCCCCCTTAGGTGCCTTTCCTGCAGAAGGATGATGTCTGGGTCTTGTCTAGCCAGGTATTTGGCCACCACCCCTCTCTTCGAATGGTTGCCCAACCCATTGACATTCCACGATATCAACGTAAATATAAGTCCTTCTCCTATACCCTGTCTTGTCTCCCCCATGTGTGTGTGTGTGTAATGTTGTGGGCGTGCTCTCCTACTGTTTTACAATGAATCCTCTGGTGTGGTCGGTGTCCCAAAACTTATTGTGTCCTACTGAACATCTCGCCCTCCCAAACTGCCCTCACTACATCCTCATGTAGCAGGTATCGAACTGCCCAACCCCAACTTATTAGGTATCTATCATCCCCAAAATGTTACCATCAGTCTAGGCATATAGTCAGTGCCACTGGACCATGTGTCAGTGTGTGCATGGAACTAATTCCTCCTATTTGTGGTTCTTGAGCGTGTTGCGCCTTGCCTCAAACCACAGCTGGCTTCTCAGGAGTCTGATCTGAAGTAGTTGTTGGCCTCTGCTGGCCACCCTGGCATCAGTGGTCTCTCCAACTCCTTGCTTGTACCAGTGCAGTCAGGCGGTGGTCCATCTTCCCATTACCCACTGCCAGCCTTCCAGTCATTTCCATGCCTCCTCTTTAGACTCGAAGAACCACGTTTCCCCCTCCGCTGTGAGACATATCTTGCCTGAGAATAAAATAGCATATGGCAGTCCTCTCTTCTGAAGTACCATCCTTATTGAGTTGAAAGAATGCCTGTGGGGCCTATACCTCTTGTGTAAAATCAGGAAAGAAAGACCATGATGTCATTGTGTTTGTACCGCATCGGGACATGAAGTCTTGCTGCTCTCATAATGGCATCCCCATCTCAGTAATTTTGAATTTTGGCTATTGATGGGTCGAGCTCTCGCCCCGGATCATAGCGGGACTCCGGGCGTATGATGTGCTCTCCACCACAAAGTGTACTGAGAGGTCACCTGGCTTGACCCAGATCATAAGTTAATACAGTTTCCAGGAAAAGTTTTGAAGATAAGGCGAGGAAGAATATCAGAAAATTGAGCGAAGTGTTATAAGTGTGTTAAGCAATCTCATCTGGGAAACTCTAAAGCATGTCCAGCTTTTGAAAACCTTTGCTCAAACTGTAAGAAAATGGGACATTAAACAACATATGCAGGAGTTCTGGACTGAGTATGGTAAATCTATTTAAAAGATGAAAATTACAGAGGTGAGGAGTCAGGCCAAGTCAAGATCCCAACCTAGTTTCAAGTGCAGAGGATGGCAATGAAAATAACGGACCAGTTTCCTATGGGTGATCATACACGGGAAATGGCGCTCAACAAGCAGTACACGTTATTGGTTATAATAAATGGTCTTTCTGTGGTGCTCAAATGTGCAGGGATTCACCCAGCTCCCTAAAGAATGATCAAAAGATCATCAGTACAAATACTTCTTATCCTACAGCACCCAACTAATACATAGTACAAATAGCTAATTCAACATTAGTATTCATAAAAAATCCACAAATAAAAGCTCTGGGCTTACTGGCTGGCTGTGCACAGAGGATCTACTTACTATTTACCAAATGCAGGATATTTGGCTAATGTTTTTGAATTTGAATCGGGAATACTTCAAATTGATTGACAAGAGACGTCATTAGACGGGGCTACTAATTATAACGACATTACTCGAAGTGACCACGACAAAATTACAACCAGAATTAAGACAAGAAGAGTCTGGAGATAGTGATAGCCCTGAGGAAGTCGCAGCTGTATCCCGAACAGAAACAAAAACACATGTTGGCTTTGTGACTAAGAATAAAGAATTGGACAACGGACGGAAAGAATTGTAGATTTTGTATGAATACGAATGTTGAATTAATATTTGTACTATGTTTTAGTGTGTGCTGGAGGATAAGAAATAAATGAAAATAACGGGCCTTCCTTCTTGTGAAGTAAGGCTAGACAGGAAACCAAAAACTGTACTTCTAGACTTCTGTGCTTGATTTCACTAACATAGGATACACAAAATGGGATCAATTAGAAACTCAATTTTGCCATATGTGTGCCTGCATCTCTAATCTGATCGATCATAAAATAGATTTATTGGTCATTTCCGGGCTGATCTTGATTTTTCAGGTAGTCATACCTGTAGTAAATTGCATGTTGCTATGCTTGGTCAGTCTTTACTAGGGTGTCCCCATCAGGAAGAGATGGGAAGCAAGTTACCTCCTAGAGCAGACCCTCCCATCTTCATTCGAAATACGACATAGTGTCGCGTTCTAATCTAGGACCCTGATCGATACTGTGTCTTATGCCCCTATACGGCTATGATCCCTTTGTACCCCTATATTGGCATAACCGATCAAATGCAATATTCAGAAACTCGTCTCTGGCCTCACACGAACAGAGCCACATTTCAGAATCGCTTCCTCTGCAACTTCCTTTGCAGCTCATTAGTGCAAATGACACAGCAGAAGCCACTATCTAAGATTCCTAGATTACACTCCGAGTTCTTCAACAAGATAAAAACTCAGCAACCTGGGAAAGCCCCGCTTGCTATGTTTTGATTAGTAATAGAACTCTAATGAGCACTGAGAGACGATCACTTCCTAGTGACATCTTTATTGACGTCTTATGTCCAAAAACTTACGTCAAACCAGGCACCTTTCAGGTATAAATATTACCAACGTTGCCTTAAGCAAACGCTGACGCAGCTGATCCTAACACGGCTGCTACTATCGCTACTGCTATCGCTGCTAACGAGCGAATGATGGTGTGGTGAACACAGGAGCTGAACAGCTGTCCCCTTCAGAGCCCAGCAGATGCAAGCTGCCCGCGGACGCTGCCCCTCCTCCTCGACGCGCTGGGAGAGACGCTGTCTTTTCTCCTGCAGAGAAATCCAGCTCCGGCGTTTCCAGCCTACTCTTGCGAGTGACTGGGATATCGAGTCCCTGGAAGGAGATACCAGACCTCCAACATTCTATTTCGGAGGTATGGTGTTGACTAAACCCTTAGAGAGAATTCTTGAAGCAAACCTTGGCAAAACCAACTTAACTAAAACTGCTACTTACCTACTCCCTCCCAAGTATTAGGCTTAGGTCAGGTACACTGGGGTAGGCATAGTTAGAAACACCAGTTGAGTAGGTTAGCTAAATGTATATATGAATGTATATATGTTTTATTCATTTTAAACCATTGTATGGCTAAGAAACTATATCAATGCTTTTACAGTATTATTTCGCAATACTCATTTTACTGTACGCACTTTTTATAATAACTAGTCTTGCAATTGTGGCAATTCATTTCTCTTGTACGAAAAGAAAGACGGTTCAATAAATAATACCTTTTTATTGAAAACGCCCGTCTCTCTATTCTCTGCACTTTGGTGAAAGTAATCTGCACAAAACTGACTTAGTAAAATAACTGTCTATTGTTTCACACGACTCTAGAGATTGACTCTTATTCTAAGGAGCAAAGTTGTCATGTTTATGCGGTTGTTGGAAAACTGAATCCCTTCTTGTCTGTACCAGGGAAGCTGATAACTTCCTATTCAGTCAAGAAAGTTTCCAGTGACCTCTGAGCTAGTTGGTAACACACCCAATTAAGTTTAGCATAGTCAGTGGAGACCTGGAAGATCCGAACTTCTACGTCCATACTACTGTTTATGTTATTCCAATGCGCAGGGCCTATTGGGAAAATAGGAACTACACTACATGGCGCCCAACGTTTGGTAAGGCGATAAACTAACGCAAGACGTTAGAGTAACTCAGTCGTGCATTTTTCACACAGACCCCTTTCTCCCGTAAATACTCCAATAGACGTCTGGAGTGGGTGAAAGGTTAAAATCCGCCCGAACTCAGTAGGAAGAGATTCCTATGTAAAGCTATGGTTTATTCAACGTTGAAGGATACAGTGTTCCAAAATATTGTGCACCTAATCTTTGTCTACTTGGAGACCTGCTCTGCAAACCTTGCATTTATACAATGCCAGGAGAAAACGGAACCGCTGCACCCGCAGTAGATGCGACTCAGCAGGGTCCCGACGGTGTTACTGAACCGGGTGCAATAATCATCCCGGCACATTTAAGAAAATCTATAACGTCAAAACTTATAGAAAATGGACTGACCGCACAAGGTGGCACAGTCATCTTCGTGATAGAGGCACACGAATATCGGCAGACAGAGGTATTCTATTCGTGGATAAAATTTCCAGTGGCAAACGCCGCAACACACGAGTTCCACTACTATATAGTAGGGGATCCACCGGAAGAGTATGCTCCTTTCGAGGAGACTGAAATCCCATTAAAATACCAAGAGCATTTGCTTTGGTTTAAAGGCGCCCTAAAACACAATGATCATATAACCAGGCTCGGTCCACTAGGTAGACCAGGAGCAACGTGGCCGATTCTAGCCAGCTACACACCACATCCGGACATTGAAAAAATGTCTAGAGAAGAACTTTTAGCACAGCTAAAAACATTAATTAAAATACATAGGCAATTAGTCCAATATGTAATGCGGACTGCTACAGTCCAATCAGCTGTTAATGTACCACAGCTGACCCCTCATCAGGGGAACACGAATAAAATTACACCACAGAACATACAGTCATGTCTTGGTAAAACACCCATAAAACGGGAACAAATTCCTTTCTGGTTAGCCCAGAAAATCACTCAAATAGAGGCAGTATTTCCGAATACTACCCCTATTGAGAAACACAGAATCTTGACCATCTGCCTTCCAATGGGGGTCGCACCACACGTGGAGGACTGTGACACTTGGGGTACAGTCTTTGCTTTCATTTACACAAAAACACATGCTGTTCCGTCAATGGCGGTAATACCAGAAGTGCTAAAACAGATTCAGAATGAATACGGTCCAGAACCTGCTTTAACTCTTGGTATGAAATTACTGAAAGACTTCAAGCAGGTCTCGGCTATATTACTAGCCAATATAAAAGGAGAAGCAGCATCTGTGGCGATCCGCCAGAAGTTGAAGGAAACAGATATAACAGATCAACCAATTGAGCTTGCCAGAATCATAGAAAAATGCTATGAGGAACTAGGTAGAGACAGCTTGGGTGGAAAACCAGTTAAGCCCCAACTGCTCGAAAATCCTGAAAAAGTATTTATTAAAAATAATTCAAACACTCCTAAAAAGAGCTGGGATGGAAATAAACAATCCACTCCCAAAGAAAAAGTTTTCCAGTCCAGAGGAAGGTCTCCTCGACGGAGGGAAAGAACTCCGACTCGAGAACACCAGTCTCCCCAGAGGGAGTCCTCTGAGAAAAGATATAACCTTAGAAATAGGGATAATTTGAAGAAGCCTGATAGATATCAAAGTATTGATGCACGTCCCTCTCGATCTTTTTCGCAGAAATCGGAAAGAAGAGGACGGTCAGACCCAGGAGAGCACACCAAGTCCAAAGACAAGGAACCTGCTCAGAGTAAAAAATCTCAATTTCCAAAAAAGAAGGTAGCCAGTATTAGAGTAATCGAACATGCCGAGAATACTGAGGACACAGTTGAAAAACGGGGAGTGGGCACAGACAATGCTAGACAGTGCAGCAGAAACCAGTATAGCCCGCAAGATCCTGATGAGTCATCTGGAGACAGTGGACACAAATGAATACATTCAGGTTGAAACTGCAGACACCAGAGTTAGCGAGCCCCATAAGATATACGAAATAACATTGCGTATAGAGGGTGATAAGACTAGGAAAATAAGGGGTCTCTTTTGGGATAAACTCTCAAAAGGCTATGATATTCTGTTAGCTGAAAAAGATTGGCCCCCAGAGTTTGTCAGGGAGTGCCCTCGTGGCGAAGAAATGATTATGCCTGCCTTCTCGAATCACATTCCGATTCACAAAAAATATATTTATGCAAGGAAATGGGCAGTGGCCCAGGCACCGGCATTATATAAAAATCATGTAGGATGGGATGAGGACTCTCCTCCTCACAAAATCCAGTTAAAAAGTGAACCGACTGCACAAAGGCAGTATCCCATTAAGCAAGAAGCTAAAAAACAAGTCAGGGAGATTTTAGATCAACTTGAATACCAGGGGGTGATTGAAACATGCACCTCTTAAATGAACAATCCTTTGTTTCCTGTCTCCAAGCCAGACAATTCATATCGTCTAGTTTTGGACTACAGACACCTTAATGCATGTTGCAAAACTTTTGCAGTACAAAATTCGCATAGTACTGCACTAATGAACAACATAGTTAGGAAAAAATATAAAACGACATTAGACATATCTAATGGTTTCTAAGATAAGTTTATGTTGGATCAAATGGGATTTGAGGTTCTGGCCTATACAGGACAGGAAGGGAGAAGTAAGGGAGTGGCGATCTTGGCCAGGAAAGGCACTGTAAAAAAGAAAAAGGAGGATCGAGATGGGAGATGGGTTGTGCTGGATATGGAAACCATGGCTGGAAGATTTACACTTACTTCACTATATGGGTCAACTGAAGATGAACCTGAGCTAATTGAATTTTTGGATGGGGAATTAGCACTGTGGCCAGAACCTGTAGTATGTTGTGGGGATTTTAATATTAACGGTCTGGATGGCCTAACTGACAGGGGTGGGGGTAGATACCGGGGAAGGAAGAGAAAGACATACAAAGCAGTACAAAACCTTGTGCGACATAACGCTCTGGTGGATATGTGGGCAGAGAAAAAAACAATAGGTACAGGAAGTACTTATTATTCAGCTCCACATAAAACGATTGCCAGACTGGCCTATTTTTTTTATCTCTAGCTCACTTGTGTGTGGAGCCACAATAGAACGACTTCCCAGGATAGTGTCGGATCATAATCCGCTGGTTTTAAATATGACAGTGGCTAAAAATAGGGATAGGTCGATTACCGCATGGACATTTGAACGGGGGCTGTTGAAGGAGAAGGAATATGTTATAAGGATGCAAGAATGGATAACACAATTTTGGGACATGAACAGGTACTCGGCTTCAGCGGATATGGTATGGGACGCTTTTAAAGCGGGAGTGAGGGGGGAGACACTAAGCTATACTATGTTAAGAAGCAAGAAGGAAAAGGAGGGGATGGAAGAGAAGATTAGAAGTCTGGTGCCCTTAGAAGAGGGCCTAGTGGCAGCAATAAGCAGGCAAGAACCTATCGAGCAGATCCTGCTGGACCTGGAAGTACAGAAGGCAGATGCAGGCGTTACCTTGGCGCAAAAAAACAGCAGGGAACTATCTAGGAAAAAAAGAAAAATGCTACGAATTCAATGAGAGGGTGGGCCATCTGCTGGCAATTAGGACTAGACAAACACTAGCAGCAGGGGAAATAAAAGAAATTAAGGATAGTACAGGGACAATTGTCAATAAGGTGGAGGAGGTACAGGAGGTGTTCAGGAGGTTTTACGAAATATTATACGAGCAAGACACAAATAATGTAAATGTAGAGACAGGGATTATAGAATATTTGTCACAGGTACCACAGGTAGGGCTAAGCATAGAGGAGAGGGATAAGCTAGATTTACCGCTAACAATTCAGGAGGTAAGGGACGCGACATTCAGCCTCCTCTCTGGTAAAGCAACAGGTCAAGATCAGATACCAGCAGAATTCTATAAGACCTTTTGGGATGTGCTAGGTACGGACATGTGGGCAATCTGCTGCATGGCACAGGGGGGTAGAGTAGTCCCACAATCCTAGGCCGGGGCAGATATCATAGTGATACTAAAAAAGGACAAACCTCCAACGGAACCAGGCTCATATAGGCCAATAACGTTACTGAATGCGGATGCAAAAAAAAATTCTAAATCACTGGCAAATAGGTTGAGTAAGGTTATTGAGGGGGTGGTATCCCCCATGCAGCATGGCTTTATCCCAGGTAAAGGGACCACCCAACATACAAGACAGATGATCCGCTGCGTCTAGGATGGTGAAGTTGCAGGAGACCCTGTCGCGGCTATTTTTCTGGATGCAGAGAAGGCCTTCGACAGGGTCTCCTGGGACTATCTCTGGAAAGCCATGGAATGGGCTGGTACAGGCAACGGTTATATAACAGCAATCCAGGCACTATATAAACAACCGTTAGCCAGGATAAGAATCAATAAATCCTATACGAAGGCAGTACAGATCAGACGAGGGACTAGGCAGGGTTGCCCAGCCTCGCCTTTATTGTTTGCCATATATCTGGACCCGTTTTTAAGAAGGCTTACCCATAATAATAGGATTAAGCATGGGCGAATTTTGCGAATCTCGCGTTCGCAAATTTTGCGGATTTGCGAACTCGCAATCCGCAAAATCCGCGAATTGTAGCGAATTTGCGGATTTTTTTTTTTTGTGTTTGCAAGGATTTCTGCCAGTTCGCAAGGGTTTCGTACCAGTTCGCAATTGCGAACTTACATTTCGGCACGCAACGGTCGCGATTATGTTGTTTCTACGTCTGGTTCATCATCACAGGTTCCCAGCACCCTCTGTTTCACCACTGCAACCCTCTGTTACATCAATGCCACCCTCTGGTTCATCATCACTGTAGATTATGGGGGGGAAAAGCAAGCACACCAGCCCTGCTTCAACTGACATGAATTAATTTGGGGTTAGTTTATTAATGTGTCACTGTTTTAAAATTCCAGTCTGGCACCTGCTTCCTTATCTGTAATTTGCTTTCTGTTGCAGTGCATTTTTTTTTCCCAGGACCTTTGTGGCCTACTTGTAGCTATTCTATGAGCCTGCTGTGAGGGTCAGAGCAGGGTCATACAATTGTTGCAACTAGCAACTGAATTCTGGAGGGGCCCCAGTCAGGAAGCACTACAGGGAATTGTTACTAATGATGAGTTTGAACTCTTGCACCTGCCGAGTGCTTTCAGTTTTGCAAAACACGTTTTACTGCAATTTCGCGGGATTTGCGGAGAGCGAACACTTGCGAGATCGGATTCGGAAGCCGCAAATTCGTGCGAATATGCAATTTGTTTTTTTGCTCCGTGTTAGTTGGCAAGGTTTTATGCGTTTTTGCGAGCCGCTCGTAGCGCAAGGCGCGAAGTTACCCTCGCGGTCGTTTAAGGGCGCGGCCATCTTGTTTGCCTGACGTATTTCCGTTTCCGGGCGCGAAGTGTAATCTCGCAAAGTCTGCGGCTTGCCAGTACAGTTTCGCGCTTGTTCGCAAGGAAAATCTCGCGCGAACTTACCCGCGCGGTCGTGAACGGGCGCGGCCATCTTGTTTCTCATTCATTGCTATGGTTCTGGGCATGGTCTTTGTATCCTCTCTACATCTCTGCCATCCTTTGCTTGTTTGTAGTTTTTTTAATCTATTTTACTTATTATCTATCCCTCTATTTTTCTAGCCCTATATTTTTGTGTTTACTGCTACTTTTGGTTAATTTTAAACTACTTTTTTAAACTCTTTTCTTTTCTTCTCTTCCCTATTCTATTTTCTTTATTCCTTTCCGCCCAGACCATGGTGAAGGGAGCCGGGAAGCATCCAGAGAAGGGGAAGGGTCCCGCACCCCGTGTCCGGCTCCCGTGCGGGCGTTTGAGGGGGGAGGAGGTCGTACCCAGGGAGATCTTTACCCCGGAGGAGGTGGGCCAACTCATTTTTTATGTTCAGCGCCGCCTCCCCAGGACCATCATGGGAGGCGGCAAGATCAGTGCCGGGTACGGGGTACGGGGTCCGGGAGCGCCGGAAGCGGTGGGAGAAGGTGTGCCAGGCCATTTACCACCACTCTCGGGTCTGGCGCACCTACAACCAGGCCACCCACCGCTGGACGGATGTCCTGACCCGGGAGCGAGATCTGCTCGACCTCCTTGGCCTTGAGATCCCCGGGCTTGGTGAGTAGTAGTAGCTATTTCTTTACTACTATGTTTTCTCCTGCTGTGTTATTATATTGCAAATCTTTGTTTTTTACCAAGAGCAATAATGCTGCTCATTACATTGTAGGTAAATTATATTTCAAAATCTTCTGTGCATTTCAGGTACACTACTCTCCTTCTTCTCAGTAGTGTTGCTACTATGCTTATTTGTTTTAGATTTTGTGTTCATTTCATTGGCCTGTGAAATTATGTATGAGTATAGTTTAAAGAACTGCGTAATGCTACACACTAAGGTTCAGATTTTTAATTACCGGCGCATCCCTGCAAAGTAGCAGGGATGCGCCAGTAATTGTGCGTCACGCCACCATCACCCATGGGCCCAAAACGTCACCAAAGCGTTACGCATCTGTGCCGTAAAGGCGGCGCATTGCTGGAGTTGCGTCGCAACGATGGTGCAGCTCCATCAATGCTCTGGGGTGCCCTATCTCCCAAATGCTGCGTCAAGCCGTACGTCTGCTTCAAGCAGGCGCAGGGTTTGAGTCACGCATCATTGTCCTCAAAGTGACTGATTGAAATCTTGTAGATTTCCCTCAGCCACTTTTAGGATGCGTTCCTGCGCAGGAACGCCCTCCCTTGCGCCGGAACGCCCCCTTATTGGCGCAGGGCTTTACAACGTGATGCATCTCCCATATGCGTCACGTTGTTAATATACGCCGCACCATTGCGCCTCTTTTGTGCTGTCGCTGCGTCACAAAAGTCACGCAACAATGGAGCAAAAGAACCGCAAGGGGCTTCTAAATCAGCCCCTACAGACTCAAGTCCAGTCCTTCCTTTGTACACATGGCGATAAGAAGAAATAGTGGTGGTGGATTGATAGTTTGAGTATTTTAATGACTGGTTAATGTAGTAGGAAACTTTAGTGTTGTCGCTGATCTTCAATCACGATGGACTTTGGCTGTCACTTCGCGTGCTGCGGACTGCTGCCTGCCAATCCTAGGCAAACCTTTTTAGTACTTTGTTTAGTGAGTTACATAAGGTAATTTCCAATTCGACGGTCCGCAAATCAAGCAATACTAAAGTAATAACGTAGTCGACCACATGAGATTGGTCAATAATATATCCCGTGGAGTAGTTGTCTATTTGCTATTTCACAAAAATATTTTGTTAGTTCTTTTGAAATGTTTGATTTGGTTGACAAATATCATCCATGTTTTCTGTTTTTCTTTCTTTCATGTTGTACATCAGCTTCCCCCAGGGGCAAGAGGAGGACACAGGAGGAGGAGGAGGGTGCTGTTGACGATGCAGGCCAGGACCGGGCAGGCGAGGGCTCCTTTGCTGGCCCCAGTAAGTTTTAATTTTAATATAGAGTACTTATTTTTTCCTAGCGTTCCTCATTCGATTTTTTCTAAATCGTCTTTGATCTTCTTGTAGACAGGATCTAAATTCTTATCCTGCCTCGACTATGACTCCGTGTAGTATTACTAGATTATTCTTATTAGTCTGTCTGTGTAGCTAACTAAGATTGCACATTTGGCATTTCCATTGGACTCCCATTCTAGTCAGCAATAGCTCTATGCACTGAGTGCAGTCCTCTGGGATTGTCCATAATGTCTTTTCAAGTATTCTAAATGTTTATGCTTTGACAATTGCCAACAATAAAAAGGTGAATGACCACCAAGAAAGAATAAGATACTACTTTACTTTTGGTTTGGATAGGAGGACAATCCATTCTACTACTGTTGCAGGGACAAATCTGCACAAACAGAACTATGGACACTAAATAATGCATTGCTTAGCTTATCAATTATAATAGGTGCTGTTAGACTTTCCACATACCTCAGTGATAACAGACTTTGTAGTTGAACCCCCAATCTCCTTACTGACTAGATAGTGTGGCAGAGTCATTTAGCTCCCAAAGTCACCGATGGCAGAGGCACGGACTTATGCTTGCAAAAATTCCAAAACCTTTAGCTCATCCACTCTAGTCTGGAGGACCAAAAACCACAGAGTCTATTTGAGTTTAAAAGCTTTATTAAAAGTAAACACTTTTATTGAAATCAAGTTTGTCATAAAAGTAAACGTTTAACTGGAAATGGAAAAGTGCTTAGTGCTGACGATTAATTTGACACATTTCTTGTGGTCGAGCCGAGCTCTCACCTGGTTTGAACTTGATCCTGCTCGTGTTCTTAGAAGTCAAGCTTCTGTCTGTTAGGAGAAAAAGTGGTGCGTGTTAAAAATAAAAAGCAAGCATTCATCAGTTGTGCCAAAAAGTGCAGCAAGACAACAGCCTTCCATGGAAAAAGGGACATTTTTACTTTACAGTAGACAGTCACAAATTATTAAATTGTATACAGTTTTTTTCACATTTCTTTCTTCCTCCTAGACCAAATATTATATAGTAGTGAGTGGTGTATTCTAACATTATTAAATGTACTTTGTAGGTGGAACATCTGGAGGCGGGGCCAGCGTCGAGGTGGTGGTGGCATTGGACGAGGAGGACAACTCTGGGGAGGAGGCGGTGCAAGTGCCGAGCAAATCTGTGGGGGATGACACGATGGTGGCGGGCAGAGGTAAGCTATACATTCCTTACTCATTTGAGATTGAAGACTGCAGAGTGTGCTTTCTGCATGGGTGTATTATAAATAAACCAGGTAGTAGGCTCCTCTAAATGTACTTCGACTTAGCTGTGAAGTTTTTGGCGAGAAGAATCCCAATCAGATCTGAGGTGAACTTGATGGAAGGGCTGAATGAAAAGCGAAAGAAGGGTGTAAGTAAGTGTGGAAGGACGAGAAATGTAATGATGACTGGCAAAGAAGAATGATATGTGTTTGCTTGGTCCCCGAGGTGGCTGGGAAGGAAAGAATATGGTATGGTGCATGGCTGGGTGAATGATGAAGCAAGGATGGGTGTAAGGAGAACAGCCTGGGTGGGTGAAACAGAAACTGTATGTGTGCATATACTTTGAATGGATGGATGCCTGGATCATTCATGGTACTATCTGACTCTTAGATAGCATATGTGTATCTAGAGAGAGTAGACGGTCACTGGATGAACTAAGTGTTACTTTGAAGAGCATGTAACACTGCACCCGCACGTCCGTTCCAGTGTAGGAAAGGCAAGGAAAAGAAGTTGTAATTTTGTCCAAATACTACCATGAATAATAGCAGTAGTTTGTATTGCAACTGCAAGCACAGCATATATCCGGTTATTACGGTGGACACTCCCTACCTCTCTTAATAACTTTAGTTTAGCAGTAGTACGTCATTCATGTGTGGGGGTATCACTGTTCACTCCATAATAAGCAAAGCACCTAAAGTCATCCCATATGTCATCAAATACATCCCATGTGAAGTGATAGATAATCAGATTATTTAGCTTCTTTATTTTCCTTTTCTAATATTCATTTGCACTGTAGGGTGAAAGCTAAATTAATTAAGCAGTAGCCCTTTTAACAGAGTATTCTCAGTGCCACCCGTAATAGAAAAGTAAGAGCTTCACCACCTGCATGTACTGGACCGGTACAGTAACGCAAGTCTGTCTCACTCACCATGGTGTGCGTCTGTTTTTCTCGGGTGCAAGTTCACTGCGCTGGCATTATGCCGGCTTGCATAAGATAAGGTACCAATTTTCCTAAACAAGAGAGAAGAAGAAGAATAAGACTGGTGTACTGTCATAGTCGACTGTAATGGAAGTCCATAGTGCTTGTAGAATTTGTCCCTTAAACTCCCACTAATGTTAGAGCAAGGATGAAGAAGTCGGAGGTTACATAGATACTGTCCTCAATAGTTATGTACTGTTCTTTCAATTTGCTACTTGTACTGTGACAACTTTCTGCTCAATCATTTTGTGTTAATCTTAAGGAGCATTGGTTACAGACTATGTCTTTCTTTCTTCATGTAGTTGCTCCTTCCAAATCCAAGACACCATCAAGGAGGAAGGAGCTGGCTCGAATGGCCCGGCAACGGAGGCTGGATGCGACTGTCGCTGAATATCGGCGGCTGGTGGCCCTGGAGGAGGAGGAGACGCAGTCTGGTACAACAACAACGTCCACGGGGACAGCTGCATCCTTCTCCGTGCGGGCTGCCAGCCAGCGCAGTGCTCCAGTGGTACGGAGCCGGGCTACCAAAGCCCAACGCCACCGCCGAGCAGCAAAGACAGCAGCTGCCCCCCACAGGATTTGCAAGGCACACCGGCGCCGCTTATCCCTCAGACTGTCCTACCTGGAGCAGGAGGTCCTGAACTATAAGAACTTGGTGGAGGGCCTCCGCTTCGAACTTGCCACCCTCCGCAAGGAGCATGATGCCCTGGCTGCTAAAGGCAACAGCACCCTGCCATAGTGTCCCTTGCCCGTTTTTTAGAGACTTTTGGGGGGTGGGAATTGGGAGTTGGGTTTTTTGGGGACTTTTGAAGGACAATCGTTGGGGTTAGGGAGGGTCCTGCGGGAGATTATTTTGTTAGGGCTATAAAAATATAATTTTTGAAACTTTATCTGACCATACCTGTTTTTTACAGCTTTTGAGTCTGGTGGGTGGGGGTTTAACAGTAAGTTTGTTTTCCTGAATAGTCCTGTGACTTTAGTAGTACTACCGTCAATCTCTCGTCTCTCCTAATACTCCATTATACTACCTCCAACCAAACGCCTATCTTACCTGTAATTTCTGTTTGCAAGTAGGGCTAGGCCCAGGGCTGGCTCCACGGGAAACAGCGAATAAGGTTGGCAATCCTGGGCGGATAAAATTTCCTCATAGAGGTGGTACTAGTGGTGTGACACAGTGGCAGTTGCATGCCTATGAAAAAAAAGAAAATGAAATCTGGTTTGTCCTCCTGAGCAATACAACGGTACAATAGAGAATATAGCAGGTGACAGTACACTAGAACAGTGCCACATTGTAGCCTAACAAATGGTAAAGTATAACTACTAATTCGGTTGAAGTTCTTTGACTTTAGCCATGGGTCTTTGTCAAGCAGAGTAAGAATATATCCTCGGATTTCTTCACCAGCCTGTTGGTATCACCTTATCCTCCCCAGCAAGTGTGTGGATTTATTGCTGTAATTTAGTCACACATCAATCAAAACCACACAGCCTGGGGGAAGAGGGTTAGGGTTTGAAAAATGGATGGGTACGGGGGTTTTTGGGAAAGGTTTTGTGAGACAAGAAAAAAAAGCACAGCATGGACAAACAATTGTGAACATAAACAAATCTTTGGGTACAAACCCATCCATCAATCTTTGAAAGTGCATGCACTACTGCATGCATGTCAGTGAAAAGTCAGTAGTACTTTCGACAACTGTGGAAGAAAGAATGCGACAGTACAGGGCGTGTGTGGAAATATTGATAACTATATTCAAGATAAGGTCTCTGTTGCCAGATACCTGAGAGCCTTGCTGGTCACTATAAATCCATTCACAACACTCAATGGGGTTGGTCTGGAAGGTGTAGTAGATAGAAAAGGAGAAATTGCTCTTTTTCTAGGTGTCCCCTCACTTACCAGGGTTGCCCCTTGGTGACATGCTTCATCATTGGGGCCATCCCAGTCCTCTACGGGCTGGGGCGTGCTGCGACTTGTGAATTACGTAGGAGCACTTACAAATGACTATGTGTGGTGCAGATGTGATAGTGGAGTGGACTAAGTGATGTGTTAAAGGATCAATTTAGAAGCAGAGAGAGATCCAAGAAATGCAGTCACAGTCCTAGAAAAACACAATGGATACTGTATCTGTATGTTGTTGTAGTTGTCCTGTTGAATTTGGTAAGTAAGTTGCATGCAGAAAAAAAATCCTCTTATTAGCGGCACTCCTCCATTGCAGCTGACGCTTCGTCCATCGATGTTGGTCACCACCAGAAGACACCCTGTAAAAAAAGCACAGCATGGACAAACAATTGAACATAAACAAATCTTTGGGTACAAACCTATCCATCAATCTTTGAAAGTGCATGCACTAGTGCATGCATGTCAGTGAAAAGTAAGTAGTACTTTCGACAACTGTGGAAGAAAGAATGCGACAGTACAGGGCGTGTGTGGAATTATTGATAACTATATTCAAGATAAGGTCTCTGTTGCAGATACCTGAGAGCCTTGCTGGTCACTATAAATCCATTCACAACACTCAATGGGGTTGGTCTGGAAGGTGTAGTAGATAGAAAAGGAGAAATTGCTCTTTTTCTAGGTGTCCCCTCACTCACCAGGGTTGCCCCTTGGTGACATGCTTCATCATTGGGGCCATCCCAGTCCTCTACGGGCTGGGGCGTGCTGCGACTTGCGAACTACGTAGGAGCACTTATGAGAATGACTATGTGTGGTGCAGATGTGATAGTGGAGTGGACTAAGTGATGTGTTAAGGGATCAATTTAGAAGCAGAGAGAGATCCAAGAAATGCAGTCACAGTCATAGAAAAACACAATGGATACTGTATCTGTATGTTGTTGTAGTTGTCCTGTTGAATTTGGTAAGTAAGTTGCATGCAGAAAAAAAATCCTCTTATTAGCGGCACTCCTCCATTCCATCTGACGCTTCGTCCATCAATGTTGGTGACCAGAAGACACCCTGTCCACTGCCTGCCTGGCGGATGCTGAATTGCGGCTCGCTAATGTGAAGCCTAACTCCATCCTTTTTTTCCCCATTGCACAGACTGAAACCCGGCCTGTAATTATTCAACGAAAAACAGGAAGTGATATAATATTACAACACCACTGATAAATAAATATAAGGTATGTAGGCTGTGGAGTGCAAAAACTCGCACTTTGATTTTCCTAGTAGACAGTATAATATTTTTGACAGTGCGTACTCTGTCTGAGTCACCTTTTGAAGGATAAAAAAGTATGGGCAAATTAATGTAGCGGATCTTTCCCCTCAAGCTAGGTGTACTGTAAACTGTGTTTTAGAACAAAATTAGATCTTCCCAGCAGTGCTCCCACCCAGACCCTTACTAAAGCCAGTCGCAAAAATGTAGAAGACCCCCAATCAAATCGGAAAAAACTAGGCCTAGCAGAAAACTGGTGACAAAACGTACTTTGAAAGTAAAAGTAGGCCCAAATACCCCCTTACCCACCGTGGATTGCATTCAAACCACTTGCAAGCAACCAAGCAAAAGTATCCATAGCCAGCATCGCTCCAAGACTCGAAAACCCCCCCACCCAAACACATGCAATAGAAATACTGCTAACCCTAACGAACCCTAAGTTAAGAATAGTGGCAAAGGCTTTCTTTAACTATGCCAAATCCCCCCTTTCCCACCCAGGATTTTCTTCAAATGACTTGCAACCAAAATTACACATTCTCACGAGTGCTCTAAGACCCCAGAGAACTCAGTTGCAAAAATGTAGAACACCCCGAAACACATGCAATCCTGCTGCTAGGGCTAACCCTAACGAACCCTAAGTTACAAAAAGTGCCAAAAGGCTTTTCGGCGTGAATTTTGTCCCAACCACTTCCACCCGGTATTAGACCTTCCCAGGAATGGCCCAAGACCCGCCAACCCACCCGCCAAAAAGCATAACACCCCCAAACAGGCCAAAAGCAACATCTCCTACTTACAATATTTCTCGGCCTTCGGTCCAAACGCGCTGCGTAGCTAGGCCATAAGTCGGGTTTGCCACCACGGATTTCCTGAAAAGCAAATGCAATCAAGATTAGAGTGTCCCAGCAGTGCTGACAGACCCCGAAACTCACCCACAAACAGACGGAACCCCCCCTAAGAGCACCTCAAAGGCAAGCAAGTCAGCAAAAATACTAAAAGATTTGCGCCTCGGATTTGGTCCAAACCACTTTTATCCGGTATTAGAGCTTCCCAACAATGGCCCCAGAGCCGTCAACCCAAGAGAAAACGAGTAGAAGACCCCCAAACAGCCAAAGAGCAAAAGTACAAAAATGGGGACTTAGTCATTTTTTCCCAAATTTCCCAAATCACTCCGCGCGCGCTCTGCAGCTAGGCCCTAACTCCCCTCTGCCACCATGGATTGGCTTCAAACCTCTTGCAAAGTAAAGTATCCATAGCCAGCAGGGCTCCCAGACCCCGAAACCCACCCACAAACACCAGGAAGCCCCCCAAACCGGCCCCCGAAAACGCTACATTGAGCAAAATGTCAGAAATAGCAACAAAAAAAAATCGGCCTGGATTTTGTCCCAACCACTTCTACCCGGTATTAGACCTTCCCAGGAATGGCCCAAGACCCGCCAACCCACCCGCCAAAAAGCATAACACCCCCAAACAGGCCAAAAGCAACATCTCCTACTTACAATATTTCTCGGCCTTCGGTCCAAACGCGCTGCGTAGCTAGGCCATAAGTCGGGTTTGCCACCACGGATTTCCTGAAAAGCAAATGCAATCAAGATTAGAGTGTCCCAGCAGTTCTGACAGACCCCAAAACTCACCCACAAACAGACGGAACCCCCCTTAAGAGCACCTCAAAGGCAAGCAAGTCAGCAAAAACACTAAAAAATTTGCGCCTCGGATTTGGTCCAAACCACTTTTATCCGGTATTAGAGCTTCCCAACAATGGCCCCAGAGCCGTCAACCCAAGAGAAAACGAGTAGAAGACCCCCAAACAGCCAAAGAGCAAAAGTACAAAAATGGGGACTTAGTCATTTTTTCCCAAATTTCCCAAATCACTCCGCACGCGCTCTGCAGCTAGGCCCTAACTCCCCTCTGCCACCATGGATTTGCTTCAAACCTCTTGCAAAGTAAAGTATCCATAGCCAGCAGTGCTCCCAGACCCCGAAACCCACCCACAAACACCAGGAAGCCCCCCAAACCGGCCCCCGAAAACGCTACATTGAGCAAAATGTCAGAAATAGCAACAAAAAAAAAATCGGCCTGGATTTTGTCCCAACCACTTCTACCCGGTATTAGACCTTCCCAGGAATGACCCAAGACCCGCCAACCCACCCGCCAAAAAGCATAACACCCCCAAACAGGCCAAAAGCAACATCTCCTACTTACAATATTTCTCGGCCTTAGGTCCAAACGCGCTGCGTAGCTAGGCCATAAGTCGGGTTTGCCACACGGATTTCCTGAAAAGCAAATGCAATCAAGATTAGAGTGGCCCAGCAGTGCTGACAGACCCCGAAACTCACCCACAAACAGACGGAACCCCCCCTAAGAGCACCTCAAAGGCAAGCAAGTCAGCAAAAACACTAAAAAATTTGCGCCTCGGATTTGGTCCAAACCACTTTTAGAGCTTCCCAGCAATGGCCCCAGAGCCGTCAACTCACCTGCAAAGAGGTAGAACAACACCCCCACAAGTGCTGAGTCTTTCTTCATTGGGCGTAAACGAGCCCTCTGCTTTGATGGAAATAGGAGTCTGGAGGAGGAGGATAGAGGAGCATGTTCTTCTGAACTTGTGAACCTGAGGAATGCAGACTACGGCACCTTCAAATCAATTAGCAAACAAGTGAAGACAGTTCTGCTGATGGGCTTGTTTTTGTGATTATCTGATTAAAGTTTGAATTATATTAACTGTGCACAACAAAGAAAGACAGACACACAGGAATAAAAGTGAATAAGGACGAAAAAGAAAGTTATTGATTCGTTGTCTCATTTTCAGGGCTCGGTATCACGGTCCAGGAATGAGAATAAGGCTTCGTCATCATACTCTGCGAATTCAGGCAGGGTGAGCTCAGTGTCACCTGACAGAGTAGAAATTCCCTCATCTATGTTGCTGGCCACCTCGTCTTCATCCGGCGCGCTTTCTCGTACTCTGAAATCTGGTGGTATGAGGTGCTGATTCATTTTGATCATTGTTAACCTCTCCACATTTTTGGGCGAGAGGCGGCTCCGTTTGGAAGTTACAATGCCACCAGCAGCACTGAAAACACGTTCAGAAGACACGCTTGCGAGTGGGCAAGACAAGTAGTTTAAAGCCAGGTTGGTGAGCTGTGGCCACAATTCTTTTTTCCCATGCCAATACGCCAATGGGTCAGCATTAACATAGACCTCTGTTGAGTCATTCAGATAGTCCTTGACCATCGAATCAAGGTTCTCCTCCAAGGTTCCTCCTCTTTGCTTAGCTGTTGCTGTGACCTTTTGAGAACCAAACCCAAGCCGAGCTAGCCAATCC
This sequence comes from Lissotriton vulgaris, assembly GCF_964263255.1. NCBI lineage: Eukaryota > Metazoa > Chordata > Amphibia > Caudata > Salamandridae > Lissotriton > Lissotriton vulgaris. The sequence goes on from NC_141691.1 coordinate 1,735,693,396, forward strand.
TCTTCAGCCTCCAATGTTACTGTTGCGTCTGGTGGTGCAGATGATCCGGTTGCCGGTCTCTTTAACGGCTGAGAGGTCACTTGTGCCGCAGCCACAGGTGCAGAAGAGGATTGTTGTGACTGGGGATGGCCTGCTGATGCCGATGTACTGCCTTCTCCTTCAATTTGCTGCCGTTCTCTTTCAAACCTCTTGGCTGAGGAGGCTATCCACCGTTTGTAACTTGTAACATCTTCATCAGCAAAAGGAAAGAATGCTTGGCCTGCCAGCGCCTTTTTGTAGCGTGGATCCAGAATAGTAGCACAAATGTAATGCTGGTCTGAGTGGATCATTTTAAGACGTTCATCACCTAGTAGGTTCTCTAATAATTTCTCAGCCAGAACAAAAGAGTCTTGGTTTTTTTCATCTTTTTCAAACACAGAACACACCTCCTTCAGTTGGTGCTCCAGCATGTACAACAATGGGATAGCTTTTCCCAAATTACAGTCCTCCTTGCTGACTGCACGCGTGAAGAACTCAAAAGGACGAAGCATGCTTGTCAGGCTTTTAACTATGTTCCATTGCGCCGCACCCATCCTCAGGTCCTCCTTCTGAGCTGTACCATGTGTTAAGAAATAGTGATCGAGTACCGTATACTGCTCATACAGACGCTCAAGCATGTAGAAGGTTGAGTTCCAACGTGTTACCACCTCCTGGATGAGTGCTTTCACTGGCATTTGACGTTGATATAGCAGGCTCCTCAGCTGTTTCCGCGCCTTAAAAGAATGGCTGAAATGGTTGCACATTTTTCGGCAGGTGTCCAATACTCTGTACGCTGCACTGTCTTTATTACCCAAGAATTTTTGGACAACCAGGTTTATACAGTGCGCCAAACACGGCACTCTGAAATAGTCACCCAGCTTCATGGCCTTAACTATATTGGCGCCATTGTCCGTGGAAACATAACCAACCTGGCGTTTTTTTGGGGACAGCCAGTTAAGGACCTTTGTGTTAAAGACATCCAAAATGTTTTCTGCTGTGTGACATTTCTCCAAACCAAACATGGCTAGTGTTGCATGTTTCCGAGCAGCTTTAAAAACAATGTCTGGGTCAACACCTGCGTTTAGCTTTGCTTTAGCCCCTGAAAAAGAGACCCAGTGTGCAGTGATGCACATGTAATCAGCGCCTGCGCCACTGGTCCAGATGTCTGTTGTCAGATGTATAGTGTGAACAGCACTCTTCTGCAAAGCTGCCCCAATCACCTTCAGAACATCTTCATGTAGTGCTGGAACCGCAACTCGGGCAAAATAGAACCGGCTAGGAACCTTCCTTTTAGGGCAGAGCGCTGCCACTAATTCTAGAAAACCAACCCCTTCTACAAAAGAAAAAGGGAGAAGGTCCAGAGCTAGCATTTTAGCCAGCTTAGTGTTATACAGACGCGTCAGTGGGTGGTTGCGTTCATATTGCGCTTCTGTAAACAACATCTTTTTAATGTTGCCCTGGACCAAGGATTTACGGGATGATGATGATATCCTCGACCCAGTTACGCTCGCTGATGAACTTTTTCGCATTGATGTCTCACTCTCTCCCACACTCTTAGTGTGGCTCACATGGGGTGTGCTGCTGACAGGGGTACTGGGTGTAAGTGAAGTGTTTGAATCGTCTTCTTCCTCCTCGTCATCATCAGATGAAAAATCAACGTTTTCATTACATGCAATTCGGGCTTCCTTGACCGCATCTAGGTGCGCAAGCCATTGGACAGCGTGCGTTCTCTTAAGATGACCTCTCTGGCCTCCGGTACCATAGTTGGTACCAAACTTACCACGACTAACTCGAAGCTTACAAATGCTACAAATGGCTACGTTTTCCTTTTTTGGGCAAACACTAAAGAAGTCCCAAACTGGAGACTTGAAATGTCTTTGGGGTCCGGAGGAGGCGGCGATACTGGTGGTGGTGGTCCTGCTGCTAATGCCAGATGAAGTGGAGGATGTGGATTGCCAAACTTCAGTACGTTTTGCACTTTCACCACCACTAATTGAGGTCGAGGTGGATGGAGGTCCCTTCTTGCGAGGAAGAAATATGGAAGCGGTAGGTGTTGGTGTACTAGTTAACTCCAAATCCAATGATTGTTGTGTTTCCATTGACTCCTCGTCGACATCATCATCACGCTCAGCAGCTTCTCGGGATAGGGTCAAAATGTCTCTTTGCTGCATGCCTGCTGGGGCTGCAGTGACCATTATGATGACTGGCTCGTCGTCGTGAGGGGCTTCATCAGCAGCAGTATGCGTCACTTCTTGTTGAGCCTCATCACACTCCATAGCTATGAGTTTTTCGACGACCTTCCTTTTACGCTTAGGTATCTTTGTCAGATCATGGTGTGCCTCACTCTCAGACAGCTGTGGTGGCCGTGGTTCCCAATCTTCATCCAGATCATCAGAAGGAGGTGGGCTTGAAGAAGATGTAGACACCCCCCTTGATCTTTTCTTTGCTAGGGATGCGGAAGACAATGAATGATCATCAGGAGGAGTGGCTTCCTCAAATGATACCTCGGTCTGATTGTCAATTTCCTGATGTGCCCCTACTTCGGGAGGAACAACTATTGTGGGCACTTGTGACCCTCCATGCACCTCTGCTTGCGCATCTCCTTGCGCTGCCTCTCCTTCCACATGTACTTGGGCTTGTACTTGCACATGTTGTTGTTGTTGCGGCTGTGGTTGTTCAACACTTGTCAGATGAGTTACAACAACCTGAGTTGATTCAGGGACATTGCTGCAACTTTCTTGCGATGAGCCAACATCACTGGTCGATGGTGATTGAAGAAGTACACTGACTGCCTCTGAAGCACTCAAGGGCTTTGACTTAAGTTGGCGTGGTGGTGGAGACACTGAGCCCAATGGAGCGGGGGTGCTGCTCCCAGTTTGGTCCCCAGCAGATCCCGCTGCAGCTGCAGGCGTACTTTTTTTTTTACTCCCAAAAAACGCGGCGACCGGCACACCAGCCTCCTTGGTAACTTGCTTCTTCTGCTCCTTACTAGCAACTTTCTTGCTAGAGGAGCTACGGAGACCTTTCTTTGGGGCCATCTTCTTCAGAGCAGGTCAGAACAGCAGGCCGCAGTTGCACGAGTTGCAGAGTTGTCTGAGGCCAGACGTGACGTCGCGTGACGTTATGCTGCACACACACCGCTGCAGGACTTCTTCCTGGCACTGGTGGTTCTCTTGAGTCTTGTGCACCTAAAAGCAATGGAAGACAGAGGAACAGCAGTTCAGTTATACACCCCAAAAAAAATCGAAAAAAAACAGAAAAATCAGCACAATCCCATGTCCTCCATGATGCTTACATTCAAGACACCCCACAGAAAGACTAGGCCCATGCAAGACTCAATACCCCTGGTGAAAAGGCCACAAGTACAGTCCCAAAAAACGAAAATCACTGAAAAATCAGCACAATCCCATTCCATCCATGCCCTCCATGATGTTTAAGTTCAAGACACCCCACAGAAAGACTAGGCCCATGCAAGACTCAATACCCCTGGTGAAAAGGCCACAAGTACAGCCCCAAAAAACAAAAATCACTGAAAAATCAGCACAATCCCATTCCATCCATGCCCTCCATGATGTTTAAGTTCAAGACACCCCACAGAAAGACTAGGCCCATGCAAGACTCAATACCCCTGGTGAAAAGGCCACAAGTACAGCCCCAAAAAACGAAAATCACTGAAAAATCAGCACAATCCCATTCCATCCATGCCCTCCATGATGTTTAAGTTCAAGCCACCCCACAGAAAGACTAGGCCCATGCAAGACTCACTACCCCTGGGCATAAAGGTTGAAAAGTAGGCAAAATGGTTGCAGGCCTAACAACACTGCCTGCATTCAAAATGGCCACTTGCCTCCCAGCACATGGCCAGGGCCTGTAGCAGCACTCAAAATGGCCCCCACCCAAATGGCCTGTCCCCATGATCACCCCCAAAAATCGAAAAACACAGAAAAATCAGCACAATCCCATTCCATCCATGCCCTCCATGATGTTTAAGTTCAAGACACCCCACAGAAAGACTAGGCCCATGCAAGACTCAATACCCCCGGTGAAAAGGCCACAAGTACAGCCCCAAAAAACGAAAATCACTGAAAAATCAGCACAATCCCATTCCATCCATGCCCTCCATGATGTTTAAATTCAAGACACCCCACAGAAAGACTAGGCCCATGCAAGACTCACTACCCCTGGGCATAAAGGTTGAAAAGTAGGCAAAATGGTTGCAGGCCTAACAACACTGCCTGCATTCAAAATGGCCACTTACCTCCCAGCACATGGCCAGGGCCTGCAGCAGCACTCAAAATGGCCCCCACCCACATGGCCTGTCCCCATGAACACCCCCAAAAATCGAAAAACACAGAAAAATCAGCACAATCCCATTCCATCCATGCCCTCCATGATGTTTAAATTCAAGACACCCCACAGAAAGACTCAGTCCACCCACCACTGAGTACCCCTGGGCAAAAGGCCCCAAAACAGCCCAAAAATCGAAAATTGTAGTTGCAGCAACTGTAATGCCCCAAACAAACTTACTTGTGAAATTTCTAATCCAAAAGTGATCCAAAGAAAGTCAAAAAGGCCTCAAATCCAAATATCCAGCAGCATCCACAAAAAGTAATCCTTCCAGCTCCAAATGAAAAGTGACCAGGAGATGGACAAAGCACTGGGAGGAGCCTGCTGGACAGGAACAGGAAGTTGAAGACTGTGGGGCACTTCCTTCCTCCCACCCCCCCCCCTCCCCAAAATGGACTCCTCGCAAAAAAAGTGCAGGCAAATGTCAACCTGAGGAAATATTCAGATAAAAATCATCATTTCCAGAAGGTTTATGCTGCTTGCTGGTGGATTTCTTGTGCAGAATTGCAAATTTTATATTTTCGCGAGTGCGAGATTGTTGCTGCTCGCCGCATCTCCAAGCTCGCAATTGCGAAATCCCGCGATACGTGATCACGCCGTACTCGCGTTGACAAACTCTCGCTGTGCAAGTTGGCAAGCCGCGATTACGTAATCGCGCTCGCCAAATTCTCGCGGGATCCCGCAGCAAGATCCAAAATGGCGCAGCACTCGCAAAATATCGAGAAAAACAACTCGGCAAACGCTGAATGACGGTAAGTGAACGCCGCGTGCCGCAAAAATTGTATCACCCAGAAAAAAAATCCGCTGCGTGCGAATTTAGCGGATTTTGCGGGAAATCCGCGAATCTCGCGGATTGCGAATTTCCCGAAAATCCGCAAAATCCGCGAGCGGAGCGGATTTTACGCCCATACTTAAATAGGATCCCCCCAGTTAGACTACATGAGCAGGAATATAAATTATTCACTTACGCGGACGACGTAGCCATTACAACACCAGCACCGGGGGGGGGGGGGGGCACTTATCGAAATAGAACAAGAGGCAAGGAACTTCGGGGCGGTTTCAGGGTATCTTATAAATAGAGGAAAGACACAGGTAGTGCAGAATAGGTACACAACATTTGAGGATACGAGGGTAGTCTCAGAAGCTATGTATTTGGGAATCAGGGTGACTGCAGATTTAGAGAACTTAATAGAGATTAATATGGAACCACTTTTAGGGAAGGTCAAAAGAAATATGGAGAGAATCAATAATCTACATTTGACACTAATGGGGCGTATTAATTTGGTTAAAATGGTTACTTTTCCAAAATGTTTATATATTTTTAGAGCAATTCCCTTATACTTTGACGGCACATGGTTTAATAGAATAGAATCAACAGTGAATAGATTAATATGGGCACAGGGGAAGACACGTAGAGCATATCGATTTTTGACACTATCTAGGGAGAAGGGAGGATGGGGGGCACCGGATTTTAGATTCTATTATTGGGCGGTAGCTCTCCAATATTCTCAAAGTTTATTAGGAGGAAGTGGCCAGCATGACGAGAGATTGGGTCAAGTGAACGTTTATGAAGCAATTCTGGGAAAGGCGGCAGAGAATGCCTTAGTAAATATAGTGAACTATGCCTATTTCAAACACACGAGGTTCAAGACACTGAGCGCTGTATATAAAATCTGGAGGGCTATTAAGATAAAGCTAGGATTGGGGAGGTATTATAGATATCTGATGCTGTACACGAACAACGATCTTCCTGCAGAGATCTTCAGGGATGCAGTCATGAAGGAGTGGGATGGCAAGGGGATTAAGAAATTAGGGGACTAGTTGGATGTCAATGGGGTGTTCCTACTGTTCCAGGATATTCAAAATAAATTTTAAATATCAGGAAATAATTTTTTTTAATACTTACAAGTGAGGAGCTACTTCCAGAAAAAACAGGGTGGGACAGCAGGGCTGACACATTGTAGGATAATGGATTATTTGGGGAGTAGCCCACATTGCACGATTAGACAACTGTATGCAGAACTACAGGAATTAAAAACAGATGATAGAGAAAAATATGGCAATAAATGGGTGGAACAAGTAGGGGCGCATCCCGAGGCTCTACAAGCCTCATTAGACCTAGGTCGATCTGTCTTGTGTTCAGCAACACTACAAACTCAACACTACAAGACAGTCTACTCGCTGTATCACACACCTGCTAGAATTGCCCAGTGGGGGGGAGCACTGGAATAACTTGCCCACGCTGTAACTCAACAAGTGCCAATATTACACATATGTTTGCACAATGCCCACAGCTTTACACTTTAAAATTGGCAATAGAAGAATTTCTGGAGGGATCTCTGGGGTTGAAGACCAAACTATCGGATGGGTTGATAATGCTAGGGGTCATTATAGGAGATAATAATGAATATCCAGAATTTATGTTTATGGTTACTGCAGTTTTTAGGATTATTATTGCAAGAGCCTGGATTGATAAGACGGCACCGACATTTCAGTCATGGATAGCAAGGCTACTTTCCACATATAATTTGGAGAAAGCTATCTATGATAGGAAAGGCAGAAGGGCAAGGGCATTGGGGGGTAGGATTTGGTTACCCATTGAGCAATGGAAGAATAGGGGGAATTAGAAGCAAATGATGTGTCTCTTTCTGCTTTTTCTTGGTTTTCTTTTTCTTTTATAGTTTCTCTCATTATTTGTTTGTTTTTGTTTTTCTTTTTGTTGCTGATAACTGTCGAACTTTATATGTATGCAATATCTGTACTGTAAAAATGTATTGGACTTATTGGAAAAATGTGGGGGGGGGGGGAAATCTTAATAAAAATATTTAAAAAAATTAAAAAAAAGACATATCTAATGGTTTCTTTTGTCAAAACATTGCACCAGAAAGCAAATACTTGACCGCTTTCTCAGTAATGGGGTCTCAGAAAAATTTCTGTAGGCTCCCACGGGGATTCAAGAACAGCCCAGGACTATTCTCAGCCAGAGTAACAGAGTTACTACAAATATAGGATGATGAGGCATTATCTTACGTAGATGATATCTATCTCACAGACGACGACTTGGATACTCACTTGAAAAGAGGGAACACCATTATACTTGGGTTCGCAGCGGAGGGTTACAAATTCAACTTTAAAAAGTCTCGAATTGCCCATCTGACAGTATTATTTTTAGGATACGAATTATCAAGTGAAGGGAAAAGCCTAGCGGACAACTTCTTAGAGAAGTGCGCTGTACTCCAAGCTCCAAAAACGCTGAAGAACTTACAATCGATTCTAGGCTTCCTGAATTTCGGTAGAACTTACATTCTAAATTACGCGGAGAGGGTTAAACCTCTCTATGAACTAATTAAACCTGATTTTAAACAAATCAATTGGACTCAAAAACACACAGAAATTTTGAGATCACTGCAAACAGACATGTTAGCAAAAACAAAATTAGATACATGTGACAACACACGCAATCTTGTAATCCGAGTCATCCCAGGAAGATGCGGATTCACGTACCTGACCTCTAATGAGGGAGAAAAGGTACCAATTTCAAATAAATCTCACTTGTACACACAAGCAGAAAAAACATTCAGTCCCACAGAAAATACTGTGAAAGCAGTAGAAACTGCATTAGCGAATGAGCGAGAACTAGCACATGGCAAAAGGATCAATATCCTCACAGCGGAATCCGCCTTCGAGGTGCTATTCAGCCCAGTAAACCTGCCTACAGTGTCACTGGATCCGAAATGGATACAGTGTGTAGATTCTCTAGGAGCGGAAGATGTGAAATACTATTTCGCCCCGCAATTCAAAAAACTGAATGATTTAGAATATGAAGAAGAATATCCTTTGCCAATCGAACTTCTGCCTCTCCCACAGTACGCCTGTATAATCTATACAGATAGATTTGTACAGCATTTCAGCGTAGAGAGCAAATCCTACGATGCAGCCTATGCGATTGTTAAAGGTCGTTGGCTGAGCGGTAAATTCAGACCGAAAATAACAAAAACTGAATCAGTGAAGTACTGTTCGGCTCAGAGAGCTGAAATCAGATCTTTGAAGATGGCGCTTGAAAATGCAGAACGTGAATTCCCGACACTAATCGTGTGCGATTCTCATTTTTGCGTCAACTCTTACAATAATAAGTTGCAGAGCTGGATTGAAAACGATTACAAAGATGACACAGGTGCCACAATAAAGCATAAATTGCTCTGGAAACAGGTAGCTCTTTTACAGAAAGAACTACAAAAGACTCACGTGATACACACTCTGAGTCATCAACGTGATGGCGTTCACGTTGCAGGGAATTCATTGGCTAATACAGCCACAGCGGAAGCAACTAAACCGGCTTCCGTAGCCACAAAAAGGCGTGCAGAAAAACACATAGACGGGGAAACTATGCTGGCAGTCAAAACGTCCGTAAAAGGCGACTGTGCAGCACTACCCGTGAACTATCCACTCAATTATGCATACGTAATTGATGCAAACTCCGTTCCTTTTGCTCGAATCCCTGGAGTGTCAGTCAGTCAGAATATCTTTATTCGACTTAATCAAAGTCATACAAAGAAACAAAAGCAATAAAACATGACATAGGAAATATAATTAAAATTCCTAGCATCTAAAAAGCATCAAGCTCAGTGCACATTATAAATACTATTTACACAATTTAAAATGATACATTTGAATAGAAGACAGTACATATAATCTCATTACGGTTAATAATCTCTTAGGGCGGAGATTGGCCAACAGCTTTCGCCCTTGCTGCGGCGACTAAAAAATTTGCAAGACTAAATACTGTGCGTGGGTTTGTCATAAGCTGTAAATAGAGCAGCGCGGGGCGCACCTGTGTGAACCCTGCATCTTTAAGTATGGGGAGCAAATATTTTTTCCTCTGCTCATGATATAGACTACAAAACATGACGAAATGCATTGTGTCCTGCACAGAGAAATGGTCGCAACTGCAAGGGGCGGCTAATTCTGGCTTCTGCCAACCCTTAAAAGAGCCTAGGTGAAAGTGAATAAGATTAAACCTAAGTTTAGATAATAAAAACCTATGGTAAGGGATTGTTACAAAACGGAGGTAAGGAGCCAAATAAGGATCGCTAACCAATAGATAGTGAGCCCTTACTGCAGGTTTCTGCAGCTCAACTACCTCGCGGCATGCTTCCTTCCTTTCTTTGAAGGCCTTTTTTGTATAAGCTATGTCCAAAGCCGTAATTTTCTCTGGGCAGCGGAAAAGTTCTGGGCGACCCAATTCTATAAAGGATTTACTTAGATAGGCCAACCAAGGGATTTTACTATGGTTATCCAGAGATAGGACATCCCTCAAAATTTTGTGGTTCAATGGTAGATCGGTGTTTAGCCACATTTTCAACCACAAGATCAAGGGTGCAACGCTTAATGAATCCGACAGATATGGCAACCCAACCTCCTTATGGATGGAATAGGTTGGGGTTGATTGGGGGACAGAAAGGAGAGATCTTATGAATCTATTTTCTGCTCTCTGAATGGGGTCAAGGTTTACATAACCCCACAGAGGAGATCCATATGAGGCGATGGCAACAGGTTTACTCTTATATATCTTCAACATCGCTTCCATGGGCCTGGCACCCAGCTTGCCGGCAAAACCCAAGAGTGCGGAGGCAGATCTAGTAACTGCCAGCCTCTTTGCACTTAACTGTGGACCCCAGGTGCCTTTTTGATCAAACAACACTCCCAGATAGGGAAATGTGGTTACCTCGGACACAGGGATCCCGCTACAGAAGAATGATTTATGTCTTCTCTTCGCACACTCTCGGCCCATAACCATAGTATGGGATTTGGATGCGTTGACCTTTAGGTCCAGGTTTTCCATAAAGGAACCGAAGGAGTTAAGAAGAACCTGCAGGCCAACCCCCGTGCGGGCGATCAGCACGGCGTCATCCGCGTACAGGAGTGCCGGAATATGGGTATCCCCTGCTCGCGGAACGTCCGTGCCCATGCCCCGCAGGTGCGCCCCCAGGCCATTAATGTAGATGGTAAAAAGCGTGGGGGCCAGAATGCAACCTTGCCGTACCCCTTTCAGGGATTTAAATAAAGGGGTACACCTACCATTGTTGGACACTCGAACTGCTGCAAAAAGCTCCTGGTGCAGAGAGGCCATGAACATGACCAGGGCTTCATCGATTCCCAAATCCAACAGAATCGGCCATAATTTAGACCTATTAACGAGGTCGAAGGCCGACGAAAGGTCCATAAAGGCCAAAAACACTGAACCCTCCTTAGCCACTGTGTATTTAGAGATGAGTAGATACAGATTAATGCATTGCTCGATCGTGCCTTTACTCTCTCTAAAGCCATATTGCAGTTCGCACAGCCCGCCACATCCCTCAACGTTCTCCCTCAACCTAGATAAAAGGACTTCCCCCAGAATTTTTACGGTTGAGTCCAAAAGGGATATAGGCCTGTAGAATGCCGGGTCGTCCCGCTGACCTTTGTTTTTATAAATGGGGACGATGGTGGATTTAGCCCAAGAAGCAGGCGCTGAATTGAAGTTAACTGCATTAAACACGTTGGACAACACCCTCGACCACATTTTAGGAGAAAACATGAAAAAGTCAGCCGGAACTCCGTCCGGACCAGGTGCCTTGTGTTTGGTGGTTTCCATGAGCGCCTTTTAATCCCTGGAGTGGGCGATAGGGTAATTCCAAACATGAAACGGAGAGGTTTCCTATTACAGGAAGCACATATGGGGTTGGGTCTGAGACACCAAACAATCAGGGACTCTCTGAGAGAATTGGAATCAGAGTACTGGTGGCCGGAAATGAGTGAAGGAATTCATGATTTTGCAAAAAATTGTGAAGACTGCAACAGAGATCGCAGTGGAGAACCGGCCAGTGTAGTGTCAGAAGCCCTAATAGAAAGCATAAGGCGATCTATCCGCGCAATCAAACAAGAGAAACGCGTCCCATTGTACATCATGAAGGCTAAATCCACTTAAAAAATGTGGCCCCCAGCGCTCGGCTGACGCCAGAACGGTTATAAAAGATCTGCGAGTCTTTATCGGCACATACGCAATTTCCATGTTCCATTCTAACCAAGGTCCTGCTTTTAGCTCTCGAGCTTATAAGGAGGCCATGGCCAGCATGGACGTTGGCTTGCGGTATTCTTGTCCGTCACACCCCGAAGGGAACAGTGTGGTAGAAAGAAAAAAACGGGACATAAAGCAATCTATAACAGCGAAGGTATTAAGTTCGGGTGCTGGGTGGGTCAAACATTTAATAAGTGTCCAGTTAAGCCTAAATAACTTGCCAAGAAATTCTCTAAAAGGTTTCAGCCCATACGAACTATTGTTCGGAACTAGAATGCGAATTCAGGACTTAGATAGTCAGGTATCAGTGGTACAAGATAAGAAAACAGACTTTGACATCAAAGATCGTTTGGCTGTTTTACAGGACTTGAACGAAACAAGAAAATCCTTAAACATAAAGTTAAAGCAACAGCCAGCTACCACTGACGAGGCACCACCAGCCCCAGCAAGGCCTGTCTGGATTCCAAAGATTGGGGATCTAGTCAGAGAAAAAATAGCGGTGAAGAAGGAATTTGGGCCTTCTTACAGAAAAGCAGTACCTGTCTTAGCTATCAACGGAACAAGATCAGTAGTACTACCGCCCCTTGCTGGTAAAAAGGAGAACAGAGTTGTATCAATCGACCTGGTAAAAACACAAGCATGTGGCCTATAATCAACAGTAGGCCCAGTGGACTCCCGAGAAACAACAGAATACCCAAACTTGCAACAATCCAAGAGGTTCAAACTGAAAGACTAATCACATTCGATCAGCCTGCAGTGCACAGAGAGGGACTATGCAATAATGCCATGGAACTCGTGCCTCTTGAGACACAGATTGAAACAGTTCGTCAAGAAACACCAGTCTACAATGATGTGGCATCAGAATGTGCTACCGAAAGACAAATTGAAAGAACAATCCCAACAATTGACAGAACTGCCTCTGGCTACTTCATCAACTTCGACAACTTTTCTGAGGATCAAAGCAACCCCGAAGTGATGCCAGAAACAAAAAAGACTTTTAAAAAAAAGCAACAGAACTCTTTTATCAACTCAAGGAAATTTACCTTATTTCTCCATGGTTAGAGTTCTGGTTTGGTCTAGGTGTATTTTTCCTCCTGCTTTGGCTCATCATGGTACTTTGTTTGGGAAAATTCATTGAGGGAAAATATAGTACAATGGACACAGCAAGTCAGAACATCAACTTAGTCCTCAAACCACACAGATCATCCCACGTGAAGAAAAGAGAACTGTCAACAGTAAATGTTACAGCCATTCCAATACCCGGCGGGGTAGTATGGGAAAAAACTGACTATGAAATATATGGACCGGTCGAGATCCTGAAGTATCCTCATCAATTCAAGGTTTCCTTAAGTGACTTTGTAAAACCTAGTACATTCTCTGATGATTGGGACTTTGAAAATATTAATAATATGATGTCTGCTTTAGTAATGTCAGCAAGATTCACAGAACATGATTTACAAGGTTTGTCTAGTTATGAACAGATGTTCTGCTTCACACACTATGGTGATCATTATTTGCATAAATCTGCACAGCCTAGAAATGTTTTTAAGTATAACCAATGGGAACATTGTGCTACACCACCTAAAAGCAGTTCTAAAACACTCTATGAGAAATTTCAGTACTTCTCAGGATTTAACACCAGTGATGCAGAAACGTTTTATTATAAACTGTTAGATAAAACAGGATTGAAAACAATGCTGACAAATACTAAATTGATATATTCAGAAGCATTTTATGAAAAAATGATGACATTTGGTTTTGATTATTGGAAAAACAACATTGAAACAAAAACAATCTGGGGTACAAAAGAGTGGCAGGTACAAGGCCTAGAAGCACTATTTCGAGCCTGCATGATCCCAGAGCAAATAATGTTTTTAAATGACACAATCCAACAAACAACTTGTCTTGGCCTAGCTAAGATCAAAGACCTTAAAAAACCGTCTATTCCAAAGCCAATACCTGAAAATGCAACAACAGATATTGAGATGGACGTATCTAAAATTTTACAGAACACATCCTGATTGGAAAAAGTGGTTAATCTGGCCTACTGACACAAACAACTGTCAAGATAGATTCCTGAACAAAACACAGGGGTTAACAATGTCCAGACAAGACCCTAGATACTCCCAGAGACAACATCCAGGGATAGTAACAACATACAGTGTAGGGAAGCTGTGCCTTGAATGGCTAGAATCATCCACACTGGCTGAAATTAAGCAACACTTGTCTTTACTTAAAGATGGTGCTGATTTGCGCGATTTTATTATGGGACCACGCAAACAGCGTCAAAAACGCTTCAAAGCGGCCAGCATCTATGCTGCATACAACGAGGCTTGGAAAGTCACGTAAATTGAAACAGCTGAAAAAATACGAGAAATTGATCGTATTAATTTGGAAAAATCACTTTCTGTTGTGGACAATGGGTTAATGACTCTGTCCTCCGGGATATATTCACTGGACAGTATTGTATCATCTGCCATAGATATAATAGACAAAGACTTGCTAATGTTACAGCATGGCCAGTCGCAATTGCGTTCTATTGTACAATTAGGCTGGACGCTGCAAAATCTTCGTTCAGGCTATGTGCCTTGGCGTTTAATCAACACAACGTCATTGTTTTCCATCTTTAACCTTACTGATAAACAAATCAGCTTGGCACAGAAAGGAGCAGACTATACAATCCTGAGCATCGAAAAACTTGAGAGATTACCTTTGACAATGTCAGAAAGTCCTGTCATTGAATCGATAATACACAGGATTATCACAATTCCGATAACAACTTTCCAATTTAAAAAATGCCTTGAATACATACCTACTGGCCAGTATGAACGATTGGGTAAAGGATACATTAAGTCAACATGGAAATTACCATACACACATACATGCTATAGTGACAGCAACAAAAATGTATTTCTTAGTGGTGAAAACTGTAAACGTTCACTAAGCGGTATACTTTTGTGCCAGGGTATTAATTTACATGGAGCCTGTGAAGGTAATTCTAACAACCTTTCATGCCACCAGCATGTCACACCTGCAACACAGATAGAGCCTTTCTTTATGCAACTCGCAAATGTTAGTTACATTCTAATAACGGATCACAGATGTGGCCTTTTGCCAGGAAAAGCCTATCTCGTAAGCGTAACATCCATGGTCAAATGCTGTATGCAAGCATTGTTTCCAAACGGCCCTGGAGACACTGAGACTCCCATCTGGCCTCGTTTGAATTTCTCTTCTATACGAATTGATACTTTAAGCAGAATGAAGTCTGTGCTTTTGCAGACAACAGTGCCCATCACGTCATCAAAAGAGACGTATGAACTCCAAGTTGCAAGGACAACATCATCATGACCTTTTATCAGCAAATTGCCCCATGCATTTCACAGAAATGCTTAGCCAACTCCTTAACATGTCTAGTGCCACAGGCATCCCAGGCATATTTAAGACGATTTTTACGGGACTGCTAACACCGTTCAAAGCAATTCTGGGAATCATTCCTAATTTTGTCCATTCAGTCTTTGGCGGCATACCCCTATTTTTGGGACTTGTAGCAGGCATTTTATTTTTGACCCTCCTGCTCCGATATGGCAAGCCAAAACTCAGACATGACTCCTACAAGGATGGAAGAAACGATCCTAGCAATACGCTACTGGGACCGCATAACTAGAGTCCTTGGATTGGCCAGGCTGAGAGATCTAAACATGACCTGGTTTCTTTCATTCAGACCTATATGGCAATACTGCATCTTACCTGTGCTTCGATGTATGCTATGCGGAGATGAGTGCGTGTTGGACATCTGTCTTGCACTTCCATCAGCAGTACCAATGGATATCGATACTTTGCTAAGTCCGATAACGGCTCACGCATTGTGTTCTCCCCAGCGGCTACCAATCCTGATGACGGCATTCGTTGAGACTCAAGTGCTACGACTAGGTGGTATCAGTGGAGCGAGAAATAAAAGCAACATCTCCCAGGTACGACCTTCTGTGAGCATTGCCGATCCAGACTTTGATGACAGCACTCATTCTCACACCTGCCAAGTTACAGCACTATCGAACTTGGTCGAACTGTCACCTGATTTTGTAGACCAATTCTTTGAGAGCCTGTCTGATATGATGTTCTTACCAGAACAGAAACAATAATTTAGAAAAGCATTCAGACACACAGCGTTCCCATGAACTCTGAATTCGGCCTTCAGTTTTGAACAACAAAAACTGCTAAAAAGCGTTGGAACTATTTCCCCCGTTCAACAAGAATTTTTTTTGAATTGATCACTTTTTAATAATTACCTTTTTCTGGCACGGAAATTCTTTGCTTAAAGTAGACCTATTCATAAAGAACAGAAGCTTCTACTTCTATTTTTAGGTGAATCTAGAGACATAATAACTTTACATCAGCCTCTAGCACATTTTACAGCAATGCATTTATATGTGATGAAATTATCTCGCACCTTTTCTTTTCTGTATTTAGAGATATTTCATGTGTAATTTTTTCGCAAAATCATTCATTGATTACATATGCTATAATTTTGAATGATTTCTATGCTTAAAGACGTACAGTACCAAATTTACCACGTATTACGAATACGCCATTTCAAATGCATATATGTATTTTGGGGTGGGTAATGTTACACATGCATCTTTTGCTATAGTTTTAGTAAATTGATGGACATAAATTCGTGGAGTGGGTGTCTCGTTCTAATCTAGGACCCTGATCGATACTGTGACCTTATGCCCCTATACGGCTATAATCCCTTTGTATCCCTATATTGGCATAACCGATCAAATGCAATATTCAGAAACTCATCTCTGGCCTCACACGAACAGAGCCACATTTCAGAATCGCTTCCTCTGCAACTTCCTTTGCAGCTCATTAGTGCAAATGACACAGCAGAAGCCACTATCTAAGATTCCTAGATTACACTCCGAGTTCTTCAACAAGATAAAAACTCAGCAACCTGGGAAAGCCCCGCTTGCTATGTTTTGATTAGTAATAGAACTCTAATGAGCACTGAGAGACGATCACTTCCTAGTGACATCTTTATTGACGTCTTATGTCCAAAAACTTACGTCAAACCAGGCACCTTTCAGGTATAAATATTACCAGCGTTGCCTTAAGCAAATGCTGACGCAGCTGATCCTAACACGGCTGCTACTATCGCTACTGCTATCGCTGCTAACGAGCGAACGATGGTGTGGTGAACACAGGAGCTGAACAACTGTCCCCTTCAGAGCCCAGCAGATGCAAGCTGCCCGCGGACGCTGCCCCTCCTCCTCGACGCGCTGGGAGAGATGCTGTCTTTTCTCCTGCAGAGAAATCCAGCTCCGGCGTTTCCAGCCTACTCTTGCGAGTGACTGGGATATCGAGTCCCTGGAAGGAGATACCAGACCTCGAACATTCTATTTCAGAGGTATGGTGTTGACTAAACCCTTAGAGAGAATTCTTGAAGCAAACCTTGGCAAAACCAACTTAACTAAAACTGCTACTTATTTACTCCCTCCCAAGTATTAGGCTTAGGTCAGATACACTGGGGTAGGCGTAGTTAGAAGCACCAGTTGAGTACGTTAGCTAAACGTATATATGAATGTATATATGTTTTATTCATTTTAAACCATTGTATGGCTAAGAAACCATATCAATGTTTTTACAGTATTATTTCGCAATACTCATTTTACTGTACGCACTTTTTATAATAACTAGTCTTGCAATTGTGGCAATTCATTTCTCTTGTACGAGAAGAAAGACTGTTCAATAAATAATACCTTTTTTATTGAAAACGCCCGTCTCTCTATTCTCTGCACTTTGGTGAAAGTAATCTGCACAAAACTGACTGAGTAAAATAACTGTCTATTGTTTCACACGACTCTAGAGATTGACTCTTATTTTAAGGAGCAAAGTTGTCATGTTTATGCGGTTGTTGGAAAACTGAATCCCTTCTTGTCTGTACCAGGGAAGCTGATCACTTCCTATTCAGTCAAGAAAGTTTCCAGTGACCTCTGAGCTAGTTGGTAACACAACCAATTAAGTTTAGCATAGTCAGTGGAGACCTGGAAGATCCGCACTTCTACGTCCATACTACTGTTTATGTTATTCCAATGTGCAGGGCCTCTTGGGAAAATAGGAACTACACTACAATAGCAAAAGATATGAGTCAGAACATTGAGGACAATTCAGAGTCAAATGAGTGTGTATCAAATTTGAACAGAATGTAGTACAGGGTAATTTTGAATGTTTTAAACGTTACATATTTTTAAAGGATAGTTCAGTACACATAAGCCACTGTGTGAGAAATGTACCATTTACATAGAAGAATACACTAAAGGAAATGGATTTACATGTGAGAAAAAACATTATTCAACTGCTGGAATTCCCACCAACGACGTCATTAGTTGCTATTTCAGTAAAAGGGCCCGAAGACTTAAACATAGACCTGTACAGTCCAAAGAAAGTGATTTGGGTAGATTGTCAGTCATCAGCCAACTTACATGAAATCGTGTTCACATTGTCAGGCACTGCAATTTTCTCAACATTAGGCTTGGCAAACGTGTATCATTAAGATGACTCCAAGTACTTAACATTTCTCACACTAAGAGATATGTTCTGATATCACAGGATGGCATGTGAGGCCTTAGTCGTTCAAAGATTAATGAAAGAAACCTTCCAACAGATTCAAGGAGCTGTAGCATTACAGACAATATCTAGATTTTTGGGAAAGATTAGTAATTCAGGCTTTAGACATTAACATTGCCATATTGTGGCTATATTAGGTGCCAAGAACAATTATATTTCACCAGAAACCAATTGATATGTGCTGTGCATTACAAAAAACACAACCATCCGTATATATCTATATCTCAACTCCAAGGCATTCTGAAACTTCCAACATATGGCGAGAAAGAATGCACAAACTCCTCTTAGTGGTAAGATGAAAGATATTTATTACTCCCTTTTGCCTGCCATGACGCGTTTCAGCTGATGAAGCGGCCTTGATCACATGAGGCTGGCTCTGCAAGAGACTTTTTTAAAGTTGCAACACCCACGTCACGGGACCATAGACATAAAAGATATACTGATGAAAATACAATAAACACATACTAAAAACTGTTACTCGTAAAGTTACAGTAATATGGCAGAATAAATAAATAGTATTTGTGGCACATATCCTGATAACATTAGTGAAGAAAAAATGCTACTGCAGTGATAAGGTTTACATAAATAAATGCGTAAAATGCTAAAACATTGCTTCACAGTGCAAGTAGTCTAAGGGGCGATCATAGTAGTATAAATACTGCATGTATTGAAAAAAACACCCCTCGCCTGCCTTCAAATAAGAGGTGCCCAACAGTGCATGTATACAGCGCAAAGTAGAAAAGATCAAATTAAGAATTACTTCTTAAATGCAAAATCATACAACAACTTCTGTATTTATCTAATGTCAGCTAGTGATGCAAAGGGGTACCTAGATGGATTATCTTCACCAATACAAATAACAGGATGTGCAAAACTGCCGTTTTTAAAAGAGAACATAGTTGTCAGTATATTCCAAAAGTGACCGCCCCTGGGCGACTGACCTAACTTATCAGAAAAAGCCTATTGCTAAATGTGCAAAGATTGCCTTAAAGTGCAAAAGTGCTAACAGTGTGCAAAAAATTGCCAAAAAGTGTGCAAAGAAAATATCATAGGCTACTAGGTCATGGGGGAGGTATAAATAAATCATATTAGCATTGTAGTAAGGTGCCAGCAATACTTATAAAGGAAAAATAATGCACAAGGTGCACATTTTCTACCAGTACAGGAAATATAAATGTGTACAAAGAAGACTGCTACACATCAATGTTGATATTGTACTCCAAAATGAGGAAAGTGTGAAAACACAAATGTGTATCTGTATCACAAGAAAGTATGGAGGTCTTCCGTGGTATTCAATCCCTGGGGGCTCGTACTGTCCAGTTCTATAATCATGTGGGTCTCCAATTGCCTCAACATGCGTTCTCTATTGCCTCCCAGTTTGGGTTTATGGATGGCATCGATCACAAAGTACGATAGACAGTGGAGGTCGTTTGTGGGAGTTGTTCTGAAATGACGTGCCACTGGATATGTGACATCGTTATTAACAATAGCTCTCAAGTGCTGCAGTATGCATGCATGTACTTAGTTTGATACTGCCTACGTAATTGAGGCCACAAGTGCATGTAAGGACGTAAACCGCATATTCTGTGCGGCAGGTGTAATGCCCTCTGATTTGTACAGGTGTTAGACTGAATGGAGTCTTATAGTGGGTCTTGTTAACTCCGAATTCACAGCCCGTCTAAAGGTGATGGTGGGTGCAGAGGGGAGTCTAGGTGCCAGTACTGCATCAGTTTTAAGTATTGGCCAATTCTTGTTAATGATGGACCTGAGCTGTTTGTGTTGCCGATTAAATGCGGTAATAAGGCGAGGTGTGCTGTTGTCTTCTCCCTCTGTCTTATGCTCATTATCCTGTGTTCTAAAATGTGGACCCAAAAGAGACTCCCTAGTCCTGAGAGCAGCCTTATCACATGCTTGCTGAAGGATAACATCACTGTATGCTCTAGCCCTGAATCTAATCAATGTCTGCTGGGTACATTTGATGTATTCCGCATTAGTACTGCAAATTCTCTTAAGTCTAATGAGTTCCCCATATGGGATACTCCTGATGAGGTGGTTGGGATGTGAGCTAGTGGCGTGTAAGGTGGCATTACCAGCAGTTGGTTTCCTATATAATGTAGACTCTAGTTGGTTGCCTGATACATAGATGTTAGTGTCTAAAAATGCCACCTGCGCTTGGCTTGTGTGCGGTGAACCTAAGGTTACTATTGTGGTTATTCAGTTCAGCTATGAAATCTTCTGCTCTGCCTTGGTCACCCTTCCATATCAGAAACACATCGTCAATATATCTTAGCCAGTGCACATGTTCCTCACATACTTTGGCCAAAGTACCCATGAGAACCTGCACCTCCCACCAGTCTACGTGCAAACACGCATAGCTGGGGGAGAATCGAGCTCCCATAGCCACCCCACTTTTTTGACAATAAAGGTGGTTATCAAACATGAAGCAGTTGTTAAATAAACACCACTTGACCAGGTCTAAAAAAATCATGTTGTGATTGTAAAAGGTCAGAGGCCTTTTATCCAAATAGTGTTTGACAGCAGTCAATCCGGCATGGTGGCCTATACTAGTATAAAGCGATTCAATATCCATTGCAATGAGCAGTAGATTATCTTCCCAAACAATATGTTGAATTTTGTCTAGAAAATCCCCCGTTTCTCTTATATATACGAGGGCAGTGACTGCACAAAAGTTTGCAAGAAATAATCAACGTATTCAGTGACATGTTCACTCATGCCCCCAATGGCCGAGATGATAGGTCTGCCTGGTGTGGGATTCATCTCCTTGTGGCTTTTCGGTATTAGATATAATGTAGGTATGATAGGAAAATCATTCATCTTGAATGTAAGCTCTTGATTGGAGATGAGTCCTTGCCTTTTCCATCCCATCAGATCTTTTTTAAGGGTATCTTTGGCTTTATTGTATTCAGTCAGAGTGGCTTTGGCATAACAGTCTGCATTTGACAAATGTTTATAGGCCTCCTGAGTGTATTGATCCCGTGGCCACATGACAACATTGCCACCTTTGTCTGACATATTTACCACAATATCTTTGTTGTTCCTCAATTTGCGGATGAGTTTCTCAAATTCCATATTTTGATGTTTAGATCTTGCTTTGTTATAGTTGGTTTTGTAATATAGTGTTTTAACTTCTTCAGTCACTCTTACATGAAAGAGGTCGATAGCATCCTTCGGCATCATAGGATAGAATTTAGATTTGGCCTTGAAAGGACTGATTCCCGCACTTGGTTCAACAAGGTTGTAGTCACAAAGTCTCTCCTGGGTTGGTGCTTGGCTACTGACCATGTCCATTTGATAGTTTTCATTATTCATTTCACTGATCGCCAGCATGGTGGTTTGCGTCAGATGCGTGGAAATTAGAATGCATGGCAACAGAAAAAGCAGTTGGATTACCCTCATTCTCCGCTAGTTTGTTGCCATTTTTGATGGTGAAAAATATCTGGAGTTTGAGCCTTCTAATGTATTTATATACATCAATGCGTGTTCTTCCATAATTAAGGCTGCTTTCTGGGCAGTAAGACAGTCCAAGGGCTAGTATCTGTGCCTCAGCTTTGGTCAATACCATAGAGGAAAGATTGACCACAGTGTTGCCATTTGTTATGGTCTCCTGCGCCATTGTTTCTTTGGCTTTCCCCTTCATGCACTTGTGCCTTTCTCGGCGCAGTTTGTTTCTCCGCTGCCCGGTACTTGTGCTGTATTCCGATTTTGTGGCCGCAGTGTCTGCAGCCGATCTGATGCTAAAAAACTGAGCTCCTCTGCTGGACTCATAATACTTGCCTGCTCTTAATATGCAATCATCAGATTCGTTTTCACTGGTTCAAGAACCAGTTTCAGAGCCCGATCCTTCCACAATAACTCCGGTTGCCAGGTTTTCATTACTCTGAACTGTGGCACTTTGGTTAGGGTTCCCTGATCTATTTTTCTTTACATAGTCATATTTACGTGAAAATGTAAATATTTGCCCCAATTGGTAGTCCGCCTCGTCTCTTGCATATTTGAAAGCTTTGCAAGCTTTTATTCCATCCTCGCGTTTCTTCATTCTCTCATTGATTTCTTGTTTTACTTTATTGATATACTCCGTTTGTTCAAGCTTGCTCAACTGTTCATTTATGCTTTGGATTTCTTTCAGCAAGATTTCACGGTCGATTTGGACGTATTTAATCAAAACTATGATCATGTTAATTTGAAGCCCTCTTTTAGCATATCCGGATTCGGATTTTCATATGAAGGTGCCACAAAAATTCTTAGTCCAATGGTCACCCTTCCTGCCTCCTCATACTTTTGTAACGATTTATGATCCCACCATTTAGTAATTTCATTGTTGGTGCATTTCTCCAAACGTTTCAGTAAGGATTTAACATTTGTGTTGCTTTCAGTTACTTGTGCAGCTGAATTCCGTACTACGGTACTTGGTAGATTGCCCTAGAGTTCCTCAGCTGCAGCCTCGCGATCTCGCAAAGCGTCCATAGACATTGCAGAAATGTGTGGGAGAGCCCCGCGTTTGAAAACCAGGTAACGCCGAGGATAATTTTGTACCAACACTACCTCGCCTGTAGAAATGCCGAGTTCACTCACCGCTTACACCAAAAGAAAACACTGCTGCTGGCGTGCCCTCCGACCCGACTGCTGGTTGTTCCCGTGGTTGGGTGAAAAAAGTCTTCAAGGTAACACAGGGGGCTACCGTTCCTTAATGTCCTCCTGGACTGCTTCTCGTTCAGGGTGGCTGATAACGGCTTCGGTAATGACATCAACTCCAGAGCATTCTGAAACGTTCAACATATGGCGAGAAAGAATGCACGAACTCCTCTTAGTGGTAAGATGAAAGATCTTTATTACTCCCTTCTGCCTGCCATGACACGTTTCAGCCATGAAACGGCTTGGTCACATGAGGCTGGCTCTGCGAGAGACTTTTTAAAAGTTTCAGCACCCACGTCACGTGACCATAGACATAAAAGATATACTGATGAAAATACAATAAACTGCAAGTAATAGAAAAATACATACTAAAAACTGTTAAACGTAATGTTAGAGTAATATGGCAGAATAAATAAATAGTATTTGTGGCACATATCCTGATAAAATTAGTGAAGAAAAAATGCTACTGCAGTGATAATGTTTACATAAATAAATGCGTAAAATGCTAAAACATACACACATACATAAATATATATGCAAAAATATATTTTAATGTTCATTTATACTGATTAATATTGTATGATTTATAACTTTCTATGAAATTCTGATTGACTTGTTGCCATATTTTTAATTTGATTATGAGAATATATTTTTGAATGTTCATGACTGTGTGTATTCATCTGAAAAATAAATAATATTACATATATTTATTTTTCAAATATATTGCTGTGTCAGTTGTAATGCACAGCACATATTGATTGGTTCTAGTCAAAATTTTATAAGGTCGATGTGTTGGCAAAGCGAAAACACAATTGTTAATGATATTTTGAAACTTGTCTCCTTTTGAGTCATAGAGATTACTCTCCTTATAGTGAAAGCTATATCATGGCACCTGTCTAAATTTCTAAGAAATAACTTACAGTGGTCATAGGCCTGATGGAATTGTATTACAAGTTCATACTGAACTATGCAACCAAGATTGAACCTCTTAAGTGGGAAACCATTTATAGAGGGGAAAGAGTGCATCATCGCTGTAGACACAAAGCAATCCTTGTTTAGGGACTTTGTTAGTGCACCGTGATGGTGAGGAGTAATGGATTGTGTCATACTGCTCTGGAACACTAAATGAAGCATAGAGAAATTGCTCTGTAATTGTGAGAGTATTGCTGCCTTGGGTGTGGGGTGCAGAGCACTACAGAATGTTTTTGTGGGAACATACATTTACTGTGAAAACAGATCATAAACCTTTAGCTAATATGTTGTCAAGTTAATTGTCAGATTGACAACATTCACCTCGAAACTTCAGGCCTTCCAGTACTGGATAGAGTATGTTCCAGTAAGACAAATGTAAATGCTAATTGCATTTCAAGGTTACCTACCAACAGTGAGGAACCAGACTCAGATGAAACTCAGGAATGTGAAGAAGCGGGGCGTGGCTTGGACGCCAAGGGTAATGGCCGCCGGACGCAGGAGCTCCGGGACAACATAGGACGTCGGAATCCCTCCAGGCTCTCTTCTTTGCGCCCAGGACCTACAAACCACTTCCATAGGGGTTGGAAGCTCCCCTGCAGTGATGGTGATGATTGAGGATTGATGGGGTGAGCGCAGGCGATATTTTTTAGCCTTTTTTGTCACTCGCGGTTCAATTAGGAGCCGCTGCCACCATTTTGTTTTTGCTTTTTCCTCGCTCTCCCGGTTTCCCGCCTATCACTCTGATACATCCTCCTCACAGGAATATGCATGGAAGACCTTCATTTGAACATTTTGATGCTCATTTTTGAGGTACATTTATTTTCTTTTGCTGCTTATGCCTACCATTTGGATGTTTTAAGCTCCTAAATTGCCTGAATGATTTTGTTGGCCTCTGCAGTTTAAATATCTGGCATTTCCCTATAACATTGGACTTCATTTTTGTCTTCATGCCTCCCGTTTTTCAGCGTTTTATGCTCATGTTTGCCATTTATCTGCTGCCCATGTCTAGCATCTGACTGTTACTGCTCTTAAGCTGCCTGACTGATTGTACTGGTCTCTGCAGTTTCAATATATTTAGTTCCTCAACAGTACTACACTTCTTTTTTGTTTGCCTTTGTGCTTTTCACATATTTGGGATGGCATGTCTGGTTCTAACCAAAATAATATTCATCATACTGAACCTGCGTCATTAGAGGACCATAATCCTTTCAGCGTTTTACAAGAAAACATGGATGAGACAGTAAACGATTCTACTGGATCAAGAGGGTAGACACCGAGCATGCCTCGCTCAGGTTCTAAACCCTTTACTAAGATACCCTCCGCATCCATTTCTTCAGGCAAACGAATAAAGACAAACCCACCTTCTCTTACCAATTCTTCCTCCTCAATCTCCATGGACCTGCTACTGGAAGAAATACGTTCCCTCAAGCCATACATGGCAGAAACCAATTCTCGTCTCCAAAGTCTTGAAGACAACTGGTCATACACAGAGCAAAAAGTTGAGGAGCTTGAAAAACGAATGGATTCGGTACAAGCAGTTACGGATCAAGTTCCTTGCATGCATAGGGAGATTCAACACCTTAAACAGCAGATTGAAAATTTGAAAAACCGCAACAGGTGTAATAACCTATGCATTTATGGCCTTGCTGATGGACTGGAAAGTTCGGACCCTTTGTCTTTTTTTCACTCTTTCCTGCCAACATTACTTGGTCTTCCTGAACAACCTCCATTGAACATTCAACGTGCTCATCGCCTGGGACAGAGCCCTCACATTTCCTCATCCTCATCCTCTCACACGAAACCTAGAGGAGTTATTCTGTACTTTTTAGAATATACAGATTTGCTCAAAGTCCTCCATGCAGTCAAACAAAAAGGGAAAATCTCCTGAAATGGTTCTAATCTTTTCTTTGCCCATGATAACGCAAAGGCAACTGCGGATCGTCGGAAAAAGTTCCTGGATATGAGACCTGCCCTCCGTACCCTGAATGCTAGATATGGCTTATTTCATCCCTGTTTGTTCAATGTGACTTATAACAACCAGACAACAAACTATGAAGATCTAGCCCTCCTTCAACACTTTTTAAACACCTGAAGAGATGAGTCAATGGACACTTCTCAATCTTGAATATGTTTTGCAAATGTTTGATCAACTCAAAAAATGTTGTTATTAATTATTTCTTATTTTCATTCTTGATGTATTTTGTTACGTTATAATGTCTTTTGTTAATTTTCTCTTCTTTCCCTCTCTTTTTATTAGATGCAGTATTGTGGTTCTTCGTTATATGTCTTCTTCGTTGTTACTGGAGGATATACCCCGTACCGTTTCTCCTCCCGAAGCCTTCCGCCTGGTGTGCTTACCTCCCTATGTGGCTCCACCTCCCCCGTTTTTATTGTCTACATGTGGTATGTCTTTCTGCTATTTGTGAATCATTTTGTCTTTTTGGGGCATATTAGAAAGAACCTCGTTAAAATTATCACTGTTTTAGCGGCAGGAAACTGCCGCTAAAACAGCGAAACGGCTTGCTAATATGCGTTATAGAATTCCAATAGAAGCCCAAGTTAGATGTCCTGCACATCTAACCTGTGCTTCTATTGGAATTCTATAACGCATATTAGCAAGCCCATTATTGCCGTTTTAGCGGCAGTTTCCTGCTGCTAAAATGGCCATAATTATAACGAGGTTCTTGCTAATATGCCCCTGTGTTCTTTGTTTTGTTCTCTACTTTTCCTTACCTTCCCTCTTCTTCTTATTTTTTTTCTCTTTCTTACTCTATGACATCACTTCCATCATTCCGTTTTCTCATATTTCAACCTTGATTATGATCTTATATCTCTATGCCTCTGTCTTTTTTCTCAATGTTCTTGTGAATTTTACTATTTGTTTAGAAACTGTTCATGTAAAATGTATTAGTTATTTTTAGAGTTACTAAGTGGAACGTTAAAGGAGTAAACAATCCCATTAAAAGACAACGAATAATAAACCCATTTAGCCAAATTAATAACGGATATTGCATTAATTCAAGAAAATCATCAGTCTGAAACTGAAGCATCCAAATTGAAACGGTGCTGGGTAGGCAATGTTTTTTCCTCCCCAGCTTTAGGTAAGAAGAAATGGAGTATCTATTCTCTGTCACAAGAAATGTCAGATATCCGTTATTCATCAAGAATATTACTCAGATGGTCGTTGGGTAATTGTTAAACTCCTCATTAATCAGACTCCTTTAGTCCTTTTTAGGTGTCGCCTACTCAGTGAGCATGCGCTGCATAGACAAAAAGACCTTTAGCAATCGCTTTGGCTTTTCAGCCTAAAACGTGCACGGGTTCCATTGCCTTCAATGGCAACGCGTGCACGTTTGGCAATTCACTTGCGGTAGCGCGCGGGCCATATGGTAGCAATTATCGCTCCTGGCGCTGCTCGCTCTCGCAGTGAAATGCTTTCACTTTTCCTGACAAGTTTTTTTATTTACTTTATTGCGTGCACGCTTGTTCTTGGAAGCTCTGGCACCAAAGCTTTGGCCCCCCCATATTAGCTGCCTCATGTTGAGTGAAAGTGGAGTATACTTGGACTGGATGAGGGCATAGAGGGCAATGCAGCAATCTAAACATAACACTTGTCTTTGACCAGTAAACACTACGTAATCAGCAGATGAATTGTTTAGTCAAAGAAAGTTCTGAGATGACATGGGCTTAGCGCCTCCTCCTTATTTCCATCTAATTTTAAACCATAAATTGACCTCAAGTCGCCCAGTGACTTTCAATAGAAGTTCCCTTTCCACCAATATCTCATTCTCAGTATTATTCCAGACAACAGGAAATAAAATGTAACAACGTAACCACCAAATTCAGTACAGCATACCCAACTACCAAGAAAAGCGCAGCTTTGTATAAAAAATGATTGCGAGTGACACCCACGATGTCAAGAGTCTGGTTTTACTAATGCTGGTAAAGGGGCATTGTAAGACCCTCGGCCCTGTTATTTTTATTACGTTCTCTTCTGCCCCGTGGCAGCCATTTACGTAATTTCCTGTTTGAAGCCAAGCGTCATGTTTTCTCCCGCTGTCATGTCTACAGAAACTGCAAGTCTATGTAAATACGTTTTTGCTGTCTTTGAAATTCAAAATATATATTGAGGACACTGTATAAAAAAACGATCATTACATAGACAGATAAAGCTTTTCTAAAAAATATTTACCTCAGGAATAAAGAAATATAAAAAGCATGTTTTCAATTGGAGTGTTGGAAAGCATTTACTTTTTTTATCGGAAGTTATTTATTGTTTGTATGTACACAGTACAAGTTGCAAAAAATCTTTTAGCGATGCTGATTTACAGAGATAATACTGCAATCGTCACATTTGGTGGGTTCATCTTTATTCCTTTCTCCCTTGCAGGCTCTGTATGAAAACATGCTCATGGAGCTGTCTTTCGTCAGTTTCTTCCTCTCCAAGCTGCTGGGGACGAGTGCCGATGTTGACATCCATTACCTGGCCTCCTTAGATCCAGAAATGTATAAGAAATTGCTTTTCCTCAAGAGCTACGAAGGGGACGTTGAGGAACTTGGGCTGAACTTCACAGTGGTCAACAATGACCTTGGAGAGGCACAAGTAAGTCGGCACCTCTCGCTTCTTCCCGGCCTAGCCTGTTAATTATTACTTCTTAGAGTGGCGAGTGAGAGATAAGGCACACGCATGTGATAGTTGTGAAATGTTGGCCTGAAGGCTAAGCTCTGTTGACTTTCACCAAGTAATATTTAGTGTAAATACCAATTACTTGTGTAGTTATCAGTAACAAACGTGGGGCATTTATCACTTGTTAATCAGTGTTACGTGTGTATTGCCCCGTAACTCCACCGTCTGGTCAGGCAACGTATTATGATTCATTTCCCAGTAAACCACTGGTCCGAGTACGGTGCTAGTATGCTAGGTGCACATAGTGTTTTCCCAGGGTTTCAGGCAATAATTAATTTCACATCTCTGCGACTCACTTTCCCTAGAAACTACTGTCTGTTGTATTCACTACAAGTTCACATCACTTAAGTACTAGCCGGTTTTTGGAGCCACCTGTA
The DNA here is from genome assembly GCF_964263255.1 of Lissotriton vulgaris. NCBI lineage: Eukaryota > Metazoa > Chordata > Amphibia > Caudata > Salamandridae > Lissotriton > Lissotriton vulgaris. The sequence continues at coordinate 1,735,722,134 of NC_141691.1, forward strand.
GGAGAACAGTGTAGAAATCCCCAAAGAAGCTTCCTTTCTATGTGCATTAAATTCCCTGTAACTTACCAAATTGTGAAGAGCACATACAATTTAAAAGACACTATAATATAAGTGCTGTTACATTCTAAATGCAATACTAAAGTGGAATAGTCTATGAATGATTCAAATCATGTTTCTAAAGCATGACAGAGATCTCAGCGACTTCTCTAAGTGCTTACTTAATGAACCGCTGAAGACCAGGAAAGTTAATTTAAAGGGAGGGAGGTGAAGAGAGAAGTCTTCGGGTCCATGAAGATAGCAAGGTAATTGGAAATTACTTAAAGTTGAGCATGCAGAGAATTCCAAAATGTGTCTGTCAGGAATTATGAGGATATACCCCAATTCTGGAACTGCATATCTTGTGAATATCGAGCTCTGTACGGCCGCTGATGTTCTGGGTCAGATTATGGCAGACTCCAGAATTGCTGGATTATAGGAATGAGTTAAAAGAGTTATTGTGCCTAGATGTATCTAATTCCAACGTTTGGCTAAAACACATGAGAATATGGTTTACTAAAATACGCCTTCCCCATTTTTGGAAAAGTCCTGAAGGGTTGCCGCCAAATTGTAAAAATGTGGTAAAAAAGGCTTTTTGGGGCTTTATAAATAATCAAGTATTTAACGGTAATAACAGTGGGTCACTGGTTAGTACCTTTCTAACCTTTAACCACATGGCTGCTAGGCGTTTTCCCGTCCTGCGCTAAAAACAACAAAATCCCATAAATCATGACGAGCTGGCCTTGTCATCCGCGCACGGCAGGTAAGCGCCATGACGAGCCCAGCTCGTCATTAGCTTCGAAGGGGTTAAGGGTGTACCCCTATTTGAGAGCTTTTTCGATGAAATTGAGCCCCCACTTGCAAAAACCCTTTTCTTGAAATTTAGGTATGGCAACCTTCTGACCAATACAACTCTTGCACGTTGGTCTAGGAAAAATGTTAACAATATTGCAACTGTAGGAAATACATGTACCTTGTGTGAGGGTAATCAGAGGGAGGATGACATGCATATCCTCTTCCTCTGCCCAGCATATACTCTGGCCAGAAGAAAGTGGATTCAACCCCTGTGTAAACTTTTAGGAACCAGGTCATGTATAACGGCATTTGGAATAATTAAAACTGACACAGCACAGACTGTTGTATTCAGTGTCAGTAGATACCTCCACTGTATTTCTTTTATTCGTAAGAAAAAAGGCCTATAGTTGTAAAGCTAGGGACGTTGTATGTTGTTATGAACTGATTTAGTCAGACAGCTTTGTAGTAATATTTTATGATTTTTAAATATATGTATTTTAAAAATGTTAAATATCACCTATATTATAGTGTGTTAAATGGACTCTGGATGGTTTTAAATGAAATGTTATTGTTACAATCTTCTATGGCAAAATAACGCCGAAATAAAGAAAATGAAATGAAATGAATATCGAGCTCATTAGATGAAGGAGACCTGAGAGTTCAAATGTGTGCATACCACCTGAATTGCTATCAGAGAAAGTAAGGACATGTCTCCTGACGAACCTTGTGGCAGATGCATATGCATTTAAAAATGAAAAGTTAATGTACTTTACCTTGGTTGATGGGTCTTGTAGGAGAGTAGGGTCTGCTTCCTATGGTCACCCCCACTTTTTGCTTTGCTTTACTGGTTTTCGACTTAGATATGGCTGTGGGACTGCTAATCAGACCCACAGCCCTGATGCACTCTCTCTAAATTTACACCATATACTCTAGGTACATCCACAATTGGGAATTGGTTCACCTTGTCAGCCCCTGTAGAAGTGTACCCTAGGTACTCATGGCATAGGTGTAACCAAGGCCTACCAGGGGCTGCAGCATGTATTATGCCACCCCTGGCTGGCCACTCAAATAGACACAACTGGCTGATCACTCAGCTGGGGCAAGGTCGTGTAATCACCCCTTGCTTAGGTATAGTATTCCTATACCTGCTTATATATAGACACATAGTAACCTATAAGTCACTCCTATGGCAGGCCTTAACAATCCTGGAGGCAGAGTGCTTGGTAATGTGCGAGATGGGGCTCTAGCATGAGTTGAGCCTGTCTGCAGCTTTCGGAACCATGTCCTTATCGCTGTTCTATGATATCGCCATACCATATACTCTTAAGTGCATTATAATCCTCACGGTTAATGCTAACTTTGGTTTGGCTTTATCCAAACATGTCGTGTAAGGTGTCATACGCTTTGGAATACTACCCCCTCGCCAATTCTGGCGACGGGGGTAGCATTCCACCATTTTAGAGGGAGAAGAGATGTTACTGCTGACTATCCCGGTTAAAGTTAACCAGAGCCCCAACGTCACAAAATGGACGCTGCTGCCACCGACACAAGTCTGACCTCCTGCTGCTGGGAGTCCTTCCAGTCACGGAGGTTTGGACAATAGGTTTCCTGCCTGGAGAGGTGCGAGCACCACCCCAGACAGGACTTTGTGTATTGGGACAGGGAGGGCTGAATAGATTGAGACACTGCCTGGGGCACACTAGGTGCTCCGTGCATACCCCAGTTCAAACCGGTTGCTGGGGCAGTCCAGCCCCAGCTCTGGCGCGAAACTGGACAAAGGAGAGGGGGTGTAACCACCGCCCTTCCTGGTCCCACCCATAGGAGGGAAGTAGAAAGTAATCCATTCCCTTTTAATAGTATAAAGGTAGGAGCTGAGTCCTGAGACTTTAGATTAATCCTGAATCGAAACTTGACTTGAAACTCTGGACGTTCGACGTTCTGCTGAAGCTGAAGACTGAAGAATCTCCCTCGTGGCCAAGGAGTGACCCCCCTGGGCAACCAGGCACCATCCAGAAAATTAACGGCTTGCTTTGTCGACGTTCCCGCCGGAACCCGAGCACAGAGCCTGACATGACCCAGACCTCTCTGACCCTCTCTTCACGACTGCAGCATAGCTGAGATCCGTGGAGGCGACTAGACACGTGGGACCGGACGTCTTGAAAAGCCTGCAACTTGCTACCCGTGCAGCTCCTGAGGCATCCTCGAAGCTGTACACTGGGGACTAAGAAACCCCGAACCCGAGCTCCACCTGTAACGAAGATCAGCCCTCCACACTCCACGAGTTCTGAGTGGGGCCCTTCTGCTTGTGTCTGCTCGACGCGTTGTCTTTTTGCTGGCCTGTTGGCTAGTAGCCTCTGTGATGACAATCCTTTTGAATCACCTCACTGGTCTAGTTGCTCCAGACTGGCCCTTGCTTCCCTGCAAAGGTGAGGTACCTTAGACCTTGCTGGCCTGCACCAGAAGCCTTCTTTGAATCCTACGTGGGTTGCCTTTGCCAAGGCTTGTTGACTCCAATCCGGCAGTCGACCCCTCCATCTGCGAGAACCTTTGTGGGACAGCTCCTCTCCAGCACCTGGTCATCGTCGACGCCTCCTGGTCCGCGTGGCTACAAAGACAAGCTTCAAGACAGCACCACCCGGTCACTGGCTAGTGACCCAGACTCTGTCCCCTCTGCTTTTAGGTCCTCTTCATCCTCGATCCACCCTTGGATCCACCCGGACATCTTCTGCCTGGTCGCCTGCAGCATCTTTCTCCAAGGCTCCATAGGATTCAACGACGACACCCGACACATCTTCACACCTAAGCACCCGCCGTCCGTGGGTGAGGTAACGCGAATACTTCGGTGCTCCCAAGGGTATTGACTATCCAAGTGTCTAGGTTTTTAGTGGTTTCCTCCTAGCTCAAACGGAAGTGTGCTAAATCCTTCTTTTTCTAACTCCTAAGTTCCCATTGACTTTGCATTGATTCACACGTGTGTGTAAAGACACTGCACGCGCGCCTGCGGGCCTCCTACTCCTAACCTAAGGTTCAGATAGTGTAGCCCCAGCGATTCTCTAGGCCCTATGCCTTCCCTTTTCTCGTGACGTGGTACTCATACCACTTTCTTAATATATGGTTTGCTTCGCCCCTAGGGCCTAACTGTAAATTGTGCAACTTAACGTATTCTGACTAAGTATCTTGTGATGTGCTTTGGCCTCTGATCTCATAAAGAGTTCAGAGGAGTGTGTTAGTAAATAAATACATATATATTTTATATATATCCTGTGTGGTGTCCTTTCATTTGATATTCAGGGGTTACATATGGTAAAACAGCTGGCTTTACACGCCCTCTAGAGTCTTTTAGCCTAAGACTGTTCTGTCCACGCTACCACTTGGATAGCTGGTCTATAAGGTTGACTTACAACCATCACCATAAGGGTTGTTTGGACTGGTGCAAGTTGTTCACTAGAATAGTGAGCATCATATACCAGGCCAACTTCTCACATTGGTGTGCAGCAGTTGGAATTAGAGCTTGCTGTTGTTTTACCACTTGTAATCTTGAGATATCATTTCAAAGATCACATAGGTACCTATAGGTACTTATAAAAACAAGTCTTAGTATACTTAAGTTCTACTGAACTTAGCTGTTGTAGAGCCTGGGCCTAGCACTGACTACAACTCCTAGAAAGGTTCTGTAGGAAAACAAAAAGTGTAGGTAGGTGCAACACCACACCTCACTAGAAACCATGTCTCAGACAGGGAACCCCAGTGGTTCTCTGCCTGCAGAGGTAGATCGGTTGAGGACTGCTTCGAGATATGAAGCCTTAGCCTTCCAAGAATTGAGACAATTGTTTACTTCTAGAAGGCTAAAACAGGGTTCAAACTCCACCCTCAGATTCCTGGTTGAGCTCTTAGAAGAGTATGATGCTCAACAACCACCTAAGCCAGGTGATTCAGGTAGTGCAGATGAAGTCCTTCCCTCCTCAGATGATACTGCTGATACTGTTGTACCAGAGGAAGAAAAAGAGGGGGTAGAAGAGGAAGATTCTGAGCTAGAGGCAAACAGCCAGGTCCCAGTCAGAAGACTGAGCCAGGCTAACCTAAGTATACATACGAGTCAGTATGGGCAGCCCCTATACATACCCCCAAGTGGGCTTAACCAAAGGCCGAGAAGAGGAAGATCCCACTCCAGGGAATCTTTCCTGTCTCAGGCTTCAAATGGCTCTCATGGCCCTGCTCAGAGAGGGATGACCTCCCCTCAGAGGAGAGAACATGAGGCAAAAATGAGAGAGGCTGCCCCCTGCCCCCAGGTCCCCCGGGGCTTGTGTCTCCACTGGACGGCCGCTGCCCACGTGCCGGGTGTGGGAGGAGAGGCTGTCGTGCCTCGCAGGAGCCGGGTGAGGTGAGCGCTGCCCGGCCTGGAGTCTCGGCTCTGCCGCAGAGGCCCGGGCTGACCTCCTGTCAGACTCTGTATTTATATCTCTCTATAGACACCGCTACTGCCTGCTTATCTTTCTGCCCCCAGTCACCCTACACGGCTCACGGCTCTATTATCTGAAATACATGGGGTTAATGTTGCAAAGGAAGGCAGAATTCTCTGGCAAGGAAGGGCGCTTTACTTTCAAATGATTCAGAAAAGGGGGTGGTGATGGACAGAGTCTCTGAATTAAGCAGAACACTCCTACCCAGTCAACAGATCAGGGCTTGATCCATCACCGGGGACCGGTTTCTGGCATTACAACCGTCTTCGGCCCGGCTTGCTTGAATCCTGATGGTACTCAGATGTGAGTCCCTTGCTCACTGCACCATCAGGATTCAAGCAAGCCGGGCCGAAGACGGCTGTAATGCCAGAAACCGGTCCCCGGAAGCTTGTGTCCTTTCCAGTAAAAGAATTTGCTTGGTAGTTTGGTCTGCCCTGTTCCCATGATGCACTGGGCCAGGGACAGACTAATTTGCATGTAGCCAGGTTCTGAGCTGGGATGGTGCAGTGAGCTAAAAAACGGTGATGGATCAAGCCCGGATCTGTTGACTGGGTAGGAGTGTTCTGCTTAATTCAGATACTCTGTCCATCACCACCCCCTTTTCGGAATCGTTTTGTCCACCATAAGCGTGGAAGGGTATGCTCAGACATGAGTCCCTTGCTCACTGCACCATCAGGATTCAAGCAAGCCGGGCCGAAGACGGCTGTAATGCCAGAAACCGGTCCCCGGAAGCTTGTTTCCTTTCCAGTAAAAGAATTGGCTTGGTAGTTTGGTCTGCCCTGTTCCCATGATGCACTGGGCCAGGGACAGACTAATTTGCATGTAGCCAGGTTCTGAGCTGGGATGGTGCAGTGAGCTAAAAAACGGTGATGGATCAAGCCCGGATCTGTTGACTGGGTAGGAGTGTTCTGCTTAATTCAGATACTCTGTCCATCACCACCCCCTTTTCGGAATCGTTTTGTCCACCATAAGTGTGGAAGGGTATGCTCAGACATGAGTCCCTTGCTCACTGCACCATCAGGATTCAAGCAAGCCGGGCCGAAGACGGCTGTAATGCCAGAAACCGGTCCCCGGAAGCTTGTTTCCTTTCCAGTAAAAGAATTGGCTTGGTAGTTTGGTCTGCCCTGTTCCCATGATGCACTGGGCCAGGGACAGACTAATTTGCATGTAGCCAGGTTCTGAGCTGGGATGGTGCAGTGAGCTAAAAAACGGTGATGGATCAAGCCCGGATCTGTTGACTGGGTAGGAGTGTTCTGCTTAATTCAGATACTCTGTCCATCACCACCCCCTTTTCGGAATCGTTTTGTCCACCATAAGCGTGGAAGGGTATGCTCAGACATGAGTTCCTTGCTCACTGCACCATCAGGATTCAAGCAAGCCTGGCCGAAGACGGCTGTAATGCCAGAAACCGGTCCCCGGAAGCTTGTTTCCTTTCCAGTAAAAGAATTGGCTTAGTAGTTTGGTCTGCCCTGTTCCCATGATGCACTGGGCCAGGGACAGAATAATTTGCATGTAGCCAGGTTCTGAGCTGGGATGGTGCAGTGAGCTAAAAAACGGTGATGGATCAAGCCCGGATCTGTTGACTGGGTAGGAGTGTTCTGCTTAATTCAGATACTCTGTCCATCACCACCCCCTTTTCGGAATCGTTTTGTCCACCATAAGCGTGGAAGGGTATGCTCAGACATGAGTCCCTTGCTCACTGCACCATCAGGATTCAAGCAAGCCGGGCCGAAGACGGCTGTAATGCCAGAAACCGGTCCCCGGAAGCTTGTTTCCTTTCCAGTAAAAGAATTGGCTTGGTAGTTTGGTCTGCCCTGTTCCCATGATGCACTGGGCCAGGGACAGACTAACTTGCATGTAGCCAGGTTCTGAGCTGGGATGGTGCAGTGAGCTAAAAAACGGTGATGGATCAAGCCCGGATCTGTTGACTGGGTAGGAGTGTTCTGCTTAATTCAGATACTCTGTCCATCACCACCCCCTTTTCGGAATCGTTTTGTCCACCATAAGCGTGGAAGGGTATGCTCAGACATGAGTCCCTTGCTCACTGCACCATCAGGATTCAAGCAAGCCGGGCCGAAGACGGCTGTAATGCCAGAAACCGGTCCCCGGAAGCTTGTTTCCTTTCCAGTAAAAGAATTGGCTTTGTAGTTTGGTCTGCCCTGTTCCCATGATGCACTGGGCCAGGGACAGACTAATTTGCATGTAGCCAGGTTCTGAGCTGGGATGGTGCAGTGAGCTAAAAAACGGTGATGGATCAAGCCCGGATCTGTTGACTGGGTAGGAGTGTTCTGCTTAATTCAGATACTCTGTCCATCACCACCCCCTTTTCGGAATCGTTTTGTCCACCATAAGCGTGGAAGGGTATGCTCAGACATGAGTCCCTTGCTCACTGCACCATCAGGATTCAAGCAAGCCTGGCCGAAGACGGCTGTAATGCCAGAAACCGGTCCCCGGAAGCTTGTTTCCTTTCCAGTAAAAGAATTGGCATAGTAGTTTGGTCTGCCCTGTTCCCATGATGCACTGGGCCAGGGACAGACTAATTTGCATGTAGCCAGGTTCTGAGCTGGGATGGTGCAGTGAGCTAAAAAACGGTGATGGATCAAGCCCGGATCTGTTGACTGGGTAGGAGCGTTCTGCTTAATTCAGATACTCTGTCCATCTCCACCCCCTTTTCGGAATAATTACTTTCAAATGAGGCAAAAAGCAGATGTAAAATGAGTGCGGTTACTGTCTGAGAGACTCCGTTTGGACATCCCGGTGGTTTCGCTTACCTGAGGTCTGTCAAAGTCTCCAGCGGCAGTTTTTGGGAGATTCGTGGATCCTGCGTGGTGCTGGCTTTTTGTGGCCCCCCAATGCCATCCGGGGGGGCTGTAATGGGCAAGGATCAACAACCTGGCGTCGGCGTGGTCTCCAGCGCAGCTCTCAGCGGTGTGAGGCAGGAGACGCCGCGGAGCTGTAGTGGGCGGAGCACGCCGGGGAGCTGCGGTGTTTGACTGCATCCGGCGATACCCTTTGCTGGGATAGTGGTAGTTTTCTTTCCGCAAAAGAGTGAGGAGTGTGAATCTTAATAAACTCGTATTCCAACACCCTGGAGTAATAAGAGATTACCAATCAATCAATCAATCAATAGAATTCGTAAAGTAAGCTACTCACCCATAGGGTCTCAAGGCGCTGAGGGGGGGGTGGTCGCTACTGCTCGAACAGCCAGGTCTTGAGTTGTTTCCTGAAGGAGAGATGGTCCAGGGTCAGCCGTAGGTGAATGGGGAGGGAGTTCCATGTCTTGGCTGCCAGGTAGGAGAAGGATCTTCCTCCGACGGTGGATTTGCGGATTCGTGGGACGGAGGCTAGGGTGAGGCTGGCGGATCGGAGCTGGCGGGTAGGTGTGTAGAATGTGAGGCGGCTGTTGAGGTAATTTGTGCCAGTGTCGTGGAGAGCCTTGTGTACGTGGGTGAGGAGTCTGAACGTGATCCTCTTGTTGACGGGGAGCCTGTGCAGGTCTTTCAGGTGGGCAGAGATGTCGCTGTGGTAAGGAATGTCCAGGATGAGTCGTGCTGAGGCGTTCTGAATGTGCTGGAGTCTTTTCTGGAGTTTGGCTGTGGTTCCAGCGTAGAGGGTGTTCCCGTAGTCCAGACGGCTGGTGACGAGGACCTGGGTGACCGTCTTCCTGGTTTCGGTGGGAATCCATCGGAAGATCTTTCGGAGTGTGCGCAGGGTGTTGAAGTAGGATGAAGAGACGGCGTTGACTTGCTTGGTCATCGTGAGGGAGGAGTCCAGGATGAAGCCCAGATTGCGTGCGTGGTCCGTTGGCTTGGGTGCGGTGCCCAGGGCAGGGGGCCGCCAGGAGTCGTCCCAGGCGGAGGGAGATGGTCCGAGGATGAGGACTTCCGTCTTGTCTGAGTTCAGTTTCAGACGGCTAATCTTCATCCATTCTGCGACGTCTTTCATTCCTTCCTGGAGGTTGGCTTTGCGGTGGCGGGGTCGTTGGTGAGGGAGAGGATCAGCTGGGTGTCATCGACGTAGGAGATTATGTTGAGGTTGTGCTGGCGTGCGATGGCTGTGAGAGGGCTCCTGTAGATTTTGAAGAGGGTGGGGCTGAGTGAGGATCCTTGCAGAACGCCGCGGATGACTTCGGTGGCCGCGGATCGGAACGGGGGAGGTGGACTCTCTGGGTTCTTCCGTCGAGGAACGAGATGATCCACTGCAGGGCCGCTCCTTGGATTCCGGTGTTGCTGAGGCGCTGTATCAGGGTGCGGTGGCATACGGTGTCGAAGGCTGCTGAGAGGTCCAGGAGGATGAGGGCAGCGGTTTCCCCGTTGTCGAGCAGGGACCTGATGTCGTCGGTGGCTGCGATGAGGGCGGTCTCGGTGCTGTGGTTTGCTCGGAACCCGGACTGTAAGGGGTCGAGGGATCCGTTGGTCTCGAAGAAGGCGGAGAGTTGTCTGTTGACGGTCTTCTCGATGACTTTGGCTGGAAAGGGGAGGAGCGAGATGGGGCGGAAGTTCTTCAGGTCCGTGGGGTCCGCGGTGGGTTTCTTCAGGAGGGCGCTCAGCTAGGCATGTTTCCAACTCTCCGGGAAGGTGGCGGATGCAAAGGAACTGTTGATGATGTTCCGGAGTTGGGGTGCGATGATGGAGTCGGCTTTGTTGAAGATGTGGTGTGGGCAGGGGTCGGTAGGGGAGCCGGAGTGGATGATCAGGTGGGTGGTGTCTTCGATGCTGACAGGGGTCCATGTGCGAAGGGTGGTGGTGGGGGGCGCTGGTTCGGTGGTTGGGTGCGTGGTCAGCGTGCCGAAGCTGTTGTGTATGTCGGCGATCTTGCAGTGGAAGTCTGAGGCGAGAGAGTCGCAGAGGTCTTGCGAGGGTGTGATGCCGTTGTTGCAGGCGCTGGGGTTGGAGAGCTCTTTAACGATGCTGAAGAGTTCCTTGCTGTTGTGGGTGTTGTTGTCCAGTCGTTCTTTGAATGCTGTCTTCTTGGTGGTGCGGATTAGCTGGTGGTGTTTGCGAGCGGCGTTCTTGAGGGCGGTCATGTGTTCTGCTGTCTGGTCGTGGCGCCAGGCTTTCTCGAAGGTGCGGCAGGTTTTCTTGGAGTTATTAAGGTCTTTGGTAGACCACGAGGCTCTCCTGCTGCCTGGTCTGCTGGGAGGATTCTTCGGTGGTGTGAGTTCGTCGGCGCAGTTGGTGAGCCACTGTGTGAGGTTGCGGGCTGCTTTGTTGGGGTCCGTCGTGTTGGTGGGAGGGTTCTGGCTGAGGGCGGTGGTGAGCTGGTCGGCGGTGATCTTGCTCCAGCTTCTGCGGGGAACGTGGTTCTCCTGAAGTTGAAGTGGACGCAGCTGTTGTCTGTCCAGTGTAGTCTGGTTGAGTGGCTGAAGGAGATGTGCTTGCTGGAGGAGAAGATGGGGTCGAGCGTGTGGCCGGCGTAGTGCGTGGGGGTGTTCACCAGCTGCTTGAGTCCGAGGTTGGCGAGGTTGTCCAGCAGGGCGGCGGTGTTGCAGTCCTTGTTGTTCTCCAGGTGGAAGTTGAGGTCCCCTAGGAGGATGTAGTCTGTGGAGGTGATGACGTGCGGACTGACGAAGTCTGCGATGGCTTCGCTGAATTGTGTGCGTGGTCCCGGGGGTCTGTAGATGAGGGTGCCTCTGAGGGTGGTCTTGGGGTCGGTGTGAATCTGGAAGTGAATGTGCTCGGCGGCGGTGAGGGTGTCGTCCGAGTTGGTTGTGATGCAGATGGTGTTTCTGTGGACGATGGCGATGCCTCCTCTGGTTTGGTTGACGCGGTCCCTCCGGGTGATCTTGTAGCCCTCCGGGATGGCTATGGCGATGTCGGGGGCTGAGGAGGTGTTCATCCATGTTTCTGTGAGGAAGGCGACGTCTGGTGATGTTGTGTCGAGGAGGTTCCAGAGTTTGACGGCGTGCCTGTGGACGGAGCGGGTGTTGAGCAGGATGCACTTGAGGTGGTTGTTGCTGGAGCTCAGCTTGGCGGGTACGGTACAGTTTCGGAGGCAGGTGAATTTGCAGGCTTGGCAGGTGAAGGGTCCGTGGGTGCGTTTCGGGGTGGCTCTGTAGCAGGCGGGGTTCCGGCTGGCGTTGAGTGCGTGGAGGGTGGCGGCGTCGTAAGTTCGTTGGGTGCGTTGGGATCCTTGAGGGCCAGGTGTCCTGGCCCTGGGCGCAGTCCAGGTGCGGACGGGCGCATACGGGCTTGCCTTTGGCGCGCCTTCGGCGCACAATCGGCGCACCATCGGCGCACCCGCTGCGCGCGTCCGCTGCACGGTCGCTTCGTGGGCTCCATAAGAATGCAACCGGGAGGGAGGAGCAGCTGGGTGGCGGGAGCAGGGCGGTGAATGGGCTGGCGGGGGCGGGGCCGCAGGGAGGCAGCGGCGCGAAGGAGAAGCTGGAGGTGGGCGGCTTAGCAGCGGCTGGGTCGTCCAAGGCAGGTAGCGGCAGCGGCGTTGGAATTCAGGCAGAGGAGGCTGGCTGGAGGCAGCAGCGCGTGGGGGCGACCTAGCCTATAGGCAGGATCAACGGACACGCCTTTTTGTTCTATGGCCAAAGCGGCAAGTCAGTACGAGACTCTGGAGCGCTGCAGGCCAGTTAACTGCTTTATTAATTAATTATTGTCCTGATTATTTTTGCACTGCTCTTACACTGTGAGAACTGTTTTTTGGGACGTGCGTGCTGTGGGCTAAATTTTGCAGTTAACTGCTTCACTAATTAAGCAATCTGCTGCTAACTGTTTGGGGATATTTGTGTTGTGTTTTACCTGCTGGCTCTACATCCCTGATGCTGGTCGTCCTGCCTGTCCTCCCGCTGCCGCATTTGCCAACTTCAGTGGCCGCCGAGAGGAGGACTTACGCGCCGGAGGCCCTTCAAATAGCGCTCAGCCCCGGTGGAGCGGGGTCTGTTGCTAACTGTTGGGGATATTTGTATTTTATCTTCTGGCTCTACATCCCTGACGCTGCTTTACTAATTAAGCAATCTGTTGCTAACTGTTTGGGGATATTTACCTGCTGGCTCTACATCCCTGACGCTGGTCGTCCTACCTGTCCTCCCACCGCCGCATATGCCAACTTCAGCGGCCGCTGAGAGGAGGACTCCATTTCCCAGGCTCCTCAGCGGCGGAAGCCGCCCCCATCATTCACACGCCCGGAGGCGCTTCAAATGGCACTCAGCCCCCGCGTCGCGGGATCGCGCGCGGGACGCACCTGGAGAACCCCGGGAGAAGGGCGGGAAAAGGGCGGGACAAGGCTGGGCTGAGCAACCCCCCGAACATTTGGACTACTGTAAGGCACACTATCTTGATCTTTCTTTTACTGCTATCTGTTGTTGTGGGCTGCGAGTACTCCTGATTGTACTGGGGGTTTAGTCACAATGCCAAAGACGAAGAAAACAGGGGTGGGAGGGTTAGTGAGTGGTACGCTGGATCAGTTTATTACCTGGGCAGCGTCAGTGCTTGAGCATGAAATTGCCATCACTGAACGGCGTCTCTCATTAGACCCAATGTATACTAGACGTTCTTCCCTTGGGCCCCTAATGCAAGTTACCTCCCCTAATGTGGTAGAAAGGCCTTCTATACTACCAACCAATGAGGAAGATAGCCAATCAAGCTCTGATGGAATTGCTTTAGTCGAGCGGGTCTCTCCAAATAACGATCCAGGCAAAACTGTAACATCTTACCCACAGACACGGGCTAACATCGGTGGAAATACAAAGAGGAAAAGATTAGAGATCACACACAAAGGGAGAAATCCTAAAACGCCGAAAACCACTGATTTAACAAATTTGAAGCAAGGACAATCTGTAAGTAGGACCTCATTATTGCTCCACTCCATTGTTGATCCACTGTCTGATAGTCGAGTAACTCCAAAAGTCAGTGAGGCAACTAATTTAATAAATTCTATCTCTACCTCTCAGGAAGCCGGAGGACCAATTGCTCATATAGAGCAAGTCGTAAGATCTTTGATTCTCCCCCTTCTTGAAAGGATAAAAGTGGTCAATGAAAGGCTGGAGAGACTCGAACAGAGAACCTTAGATAATTTCTGCTCTCTAAAAAACTTGATAAAATATGAGGCTAAAGAAAGATTGAAAAATGGTATGGCCCTTTCAAGTGAATCTGCAGTGGTACCAGGGGCTGCATCTAGCGACGTCGCTGTGCAATCATTAGAGACCGCGACACAAAACAGCCCTAAAACTAACAAACAGGCAAATATAGTTCCTGGTAAAAGTGCACAAGGCCCCCTTAGTAGCACAAGCAGATGTGAGACGGGGAAGGGAGCTAGCCCTAAAAGTGTAGCCAAAGCGAAAGCTAGTAATAGCAGCAGATCAACATCCCCATTGGCTAGTGTTGACTTACCGCCAGAGTCATTACCATATGTAGTAATACTTACTGACGTTCCCGAACTAAAGAGTGGAAAACTCAAATCATACCAAGAATTAAAAAACAATGTGACATTCTGGCTAAACAGGAACAGGCCGCTTCCTAGAGACATGAATGGAGAAGTCCTGCTTGTCAGAAGGGTCAACTGGGTTGGCAGAAGATCTAAGGATATATCTGGGGATGTAATTATTGTAAATTTCAGGGACAGGCACGTAGCGAGGTTCATTTGTAACGAACAACACTATATGGATAGGAAAGGAATTGGCACACCAGATCTTACCTATTTCTATAATTTGGCGGCCATGCCATCATCGGTCCGCCCTCCAATGGCACAGGAAAGGATGAGGGGCGGTTTAAATACTAACTTACTAACTTTTTACTAGTTGCTAAAAACCGTCACGCTGGGCTATATGGACTAGAAGAGGTTGACTGACTGGGAGAAAAAGAAGGAAGGAACCTAGTTGATACAAGGGCTGCTCCCTCAAAGGGGAAGAGGGACAAGTTTAACAACTGCCAGTGTGAATGGGAAAATAAGGGAAGTACTCCTGATGGCCCCACTTTTATTGAGTTTGAACAGCTAGGAAACGCTAACCCTAAAATAGTGATGACCGAAGGTGTCACAAATATGGGACATAATATAATGATCAGTAGGCCCCAAGCTAAAGTCAAATTAGTGTCTTGGAATATTGCAGGCATAAGGAAAAATTTGAGTGACCCCGCATGGCACGATTATATTGATAAAGGGGACATTGTTTTGTTCCAAGAAACATGGGGGGTGGACAACTACTTTAAAATAGGTTATAGGTCTTTCTTTCAATTAGTGCTAACAAAGGAAGAACCTCTGGTGGTCTGATAATTTGGACAAATATCACATTGGGAACTGACTATAAGAAAATTAACTGCAACAGTCCTGACATTATGGCCATAAAGTTTAATGACACTAAGGGTAGAGAAGTCTGTATTTTTAATATTTACAACAGACCTTTATCATCAAATAAGGAATCAGAGACTATAGCTAAACTATATAACATTATTTCTAGCTTTGATTATAAAACTGTGATGATTATAGGTGGCGATTTCAACCGGGAGTTCAAATCCATAATGGGCCTTGAAAACGCCTTCGAGCTGGAAGATAAGTTAATGCCAATAATATCCCAGGAGTCGAGGCCAGTCCAACAGTATCCTGTTCAAGAGGGGCTTTGCAACTATGAATGTTGACAGTGGGACATGGCCTGCATCCCTGCAATGGCCCCTTTCCGTCAGACTGCCAGAGCAGACCTACTTTTAGATGGGGTAGTTGTGCCAGTCATCTGGACTACATAATGGTCTCAATAAGCCTGTGGCCGATGACATTAGATCTGGTAG
The DNA here is from genome assembly GCF_964263255.1 of Lissotriton vulgaris. Classification (NCBI taxonomy): domain Eukaryota; kingdom Metazoa; phylum Chordata; class Amphibia; order Caudata; family Salamandridae; genus Lissotriton; species Lissotriton vulgaris. The sequence continues at coordinate 1,735,737,156 of NC_141691.1, forward strand.
TGGAAGATCGCATAGAGAGTGATCATTATCCACTCTCTCTGACCCTTTCAAGATCACTGTTTACGCTACCAACAGAGGTGATACCTTATACCCATAGTACGAGTATTGACCCGTTAGAGTCTAATAACCGCAAGGCATTGAAATGGCCCGTAGTTATGGGAAATAGCTGTACTATTAAGAAAATCTATGAGCTCTATGTAAAGCTTATGTCTCCTTTGTTGATGGTAACACTAACAGCACTCCCTTTTTAGAGGTGCATGAAAAATTGATACGGGGGCTCAGTGAAATAATCACCAAAGTAATTAAACGGGCATGTACCAGGCAAAGTATTCCCCCAAAGGATGGAATATGGTATGATAAAGCATGCTGTCAGGCTAAAGCGGGACTGATAACAGCTGTAAAAGGGAAAGACATACTAACTGTAAGAGAAACAAGCATTGGAAATGCAATAGGTCTCGGATTTATTTGAGTTAGAGCTAATGGCATTGTAAATGGCAATGTCTTTTACCCATGTATTATGGAGTGTATGCATGTGGTGTGTAATGGAATTATGTGGTTTGGATTGGAATTGTTCACTCTGCACTCACCACTCACTACTCTGCACTCACTACTCACTACTCTGCACTCACTACTCACTACTCTGCACTCACTACTCACTACTCTGCACTCACTACTCACTACTCTGCACTCACTACTCACTACTCTGCACTCACTACTCTGCACTCACTACTCTGCACTCACTACTCACTACTCTGCACTCACTACTCACTACTCTGCACTCACTACTCATTACTCTGCACTCACTACTCTGCACTCACTACTCTGCACTCACTACTCTGCACTCACTACTCACTACTCTGCACTCACTATTCTGCACTCACTACTCTGCACTCACTACTCTGCACTCACTACTCTGCACTCACTACTCACTACTCTGCACTCACTACTCACTACTCTGCACTCACTACTCTGCACTCACTACTCTGCACTCACTACTCACTACTCTGCACTCACTACTCTGCACTCACTACTCTGCACTCACTACTCTGCACTTACTACTCACTACTCTGCACTCACTACTCTGCACTCACTACTCTGCACTCATTACTCTGCACTCACTACTCTGCACTCACTACTCACTACTCTGCACTCACTACTCACTACTCTGCACTCACTACTCACTACTCTGCACTCACTACTCTGCACTCACTACTCTGCACTCACTACTCACTACTCTGCACTTACTACTCACTACTCTGCACTCACTACTCTGCACTCACTACTCTGCACTCACTACTCTGCACTCACTACTCACTACTCTGCACTCACTACTCACTACTCTGCACTCACTCACTACTCACTACTCTGCTCTCACTCACTACTCTGCACTCACTACTCACTACTCTGCACGCACTACTCACTACTCTGCACTCACTACTCTGCACTCACTACTCTGCACTCACTACTCTGCACTCACTACTCACTACTCTGCACTCACTACTCACTACTCTGCACTCACTACTCACCACTCTGCACTCACTACTCTGCACTCACTCACTACTCACTACTCTGCACTCACTACTCTGCGCTCACTCACTACTCACTACTCTGCACTCACTACTCTGCACTCACTCACTACTCTGCACTCACTCACTACTCTGCACTCACTCACTACTCAGCACGCACTACTCACTACTCACTACTCTGCACTCACTACTCACTACTCACTACTCTGCACTCACTACTCACTACTCTGCACTCACTACTCACTACTCTGCACTCACTACTCACTTTTCTGCACTCACTACTCACTACTCTGCACTCACTCACTACTCACTACTCTGCACTCACTACTCTGCACTCACTCACTACTCTGTACTCACTTACTACTCTGCACGCACTACTCACTACTCACTACTCTGCACTCACTACTCACTACTCACTACTCTGCACTCACTACTCACTACTCTGCACTCACTACTCACTACTCTGCACTCACTCACTACTCACTACTCTGCACTCACTCACTACTCACTACTCTGCACTCACTACTCTGCACTCACTCACTACTCACTACTCTGTACTCACTACTCTGCACTCACTACTCTGCACTCACTACTCTGAACTCACTACTCTGCACTCACTACTCTGCACTCACTACTCTGCACTCACTACTCTGCACTCACTCACTACTCACTACTCTGTACTCACTACTCTGCACTCACTACTCTGCACTCACTACTCTGCACTCACTACTCACTACTCACTACTCTGCACTCACTACTCACCACTCTGCACTCACTACTCACTACTCTGCACTCACTACTCACTACTCTGCACTCACTACTCACTACTCTGCACTCACTACTCACTACTCTGCACTCACTACTCACTACTCTGCACTCACTACTCTGCACTCACTACTCTGCACTCACTACTCACAACTCTGCACTCACTACTCTGCACTCACTACTCTGCACTCACTACTCACTACTCTGCACTCACTACTCACTACTCTGTGCTCACTACTCTGCACTCACTACTCACTACTCTGTACTCACTACTCTGCACTCACCACTCTGTACTCACCACTCTGTACTCACTACTCTGCACTCACTACTCTGCACTCACTACTCTGCACTCACTACTCTGCACTCACTACTCTGCACTCACTACTCACTACTCTGCACTCACTACTCACTACTCTGCACTCACTACTCTGCACTCACTCACTACTCACTACTCTGCACTCACTACTCTGCACTCACTCACTACTCACTACTCTGCACTCACTACTCTGCACTCACTCACTACTCTGCACTCACTCACTACTCTGCATGCACTACTCACTACTCACTACTCTGCACTCACTACTCACTACTCTGCACTCACTACTCACTACTCACTACTCTGCACTCACTACTCTGCACTCACTCACTACTCACTACTCTGCACTCACTACTCTGCACTCACTACTCTGCACTCACTACTCTCTACTTTGCACTCACTACTCACTACTCTGCACTCACTACTCACTACTCTGCACTCACTACTCACTACTCTGCACTCACTCACTACTCTGCACTCACTCACTACTCTGCATGCACTACTCACTACTCACTACTCTGCACTCACTACTCACTACTCACTACTCTGCACTCACTACTCACTACTCTGCACTCACTACTCACTACTCTGCACTCGCTCACTACTCACTACTCTGCACTCACTCACTACTCACTACTCTGCACTCACTACTCTGCACTCACTCACTACTCACTACTCTGCACTCACTACTCTGCACTCACTACTCTGCACTCACTACTCTGCACTCACTACTCTGTACTCACTACTCTGCACTCACTACTCTGCACTCACTACTCTGAACTCACTACTCTGCACTCACTACTCACTACTCTGCACTCACTACTCACTACTCTGCACTCACTACTCACTACTCTGCACTCACTACTCTGCACTCACTACTCACTACTCTGCACTCACTACTCACTACTCTGCACTCACTACTCACTACTCTGCACTCACTCACTACTCACTACTCTGAACTCACTACTCTGCACTCACTCACTACTCTGCACTCACTCACTACTCTGCACGCACTACTCACTACTCACTACTCTGCACTCACTACTCACTACTCACTACTCTGCACTCACTACTCACTACTCTGCACTCACTCACTACTCACTACTCTGCACTCACTCACTGCTCACTACTCTGCACTCACTACTCTGCACTCACTCACTACTCACTACTCTGCACTCACTACTCTGCACTCACTACTCTGCACTCACTACTCTGCACTCACTACTCTGTACTCACTACTCTGCACTCACTACTCTGCACTCACTACTCTGCACTCACTACTCACTACTCTGCACTCACTACTCACTACTCTGCACTCACTACTCACTACTCTGCACTCACTACTCTGCACTCACTACTCACTACTCTGCACTCACTACTCACTACTCTGCACTCACTACTCACTACTCTGCACTCACTACTCACTACTCACTACTCTGCACTCACTACTCACTACTCTGCACTCACTACTCACTACTCTGCACTCACTACTCTGCACTCACTACTCTGCACTCACCTCTGCACTCACTACTCTGCACTCACTACTCTGCACTCACTACTCTGCACTCACTACTCACTACTCTGCACTCACTACTCTGTACTCACTACTCTGCACTCACTACTCTGCACTCACTACTCTGCACTCACTACTCTGCACTCACTACTCACTACGCTGCACTCACTACTCTGCACTCACCTCTGCACTCACCTCTGCACTCACTACTCTGCACTCACTATTCTGCACTCACTACTCTGCACTCACTACTCTGCACTCACTACTCGGCACTCACTACTCACTACGCTGCACTCACTACTCACTACTCTGCACTCACTACTCACTACTCTGCACTCACTACTCACTACTCTGCACTCACTACTCACTACTCTGCACTCACTACTCTGCACTCACTACTCTGCACTCACTACTCACCACTCACTACTCACCACTCACCACTCACCACTCTGCACTCACCACTCTGCACTCACTACTCTGCACTCACCACTCTGCACTCACCACTCACTACTCTGCACTCACTACTCTGCACTCACTACTCTGCACTCACTCACTACTCACTACTCTGCACTCACTACTCTGCACTCACTCACTACTCACTACTCTGCACTCACTACTCTGCACTCACTCACTACTCACTACTCTGCACTCACTACTCTGCACTCACTCACTACTCTGCACTCACTACTCTGCACTCACTCACTACTGACTACTCACTAACTACTCACTACTCTGCACTCACTCACTACTCACTACTCTGCACTCACTACTCTGCACTCACTCACTACTCACTACTCTGCACTCACTCACTACTCACTACTCTGCACGCACTACTCACTACTCTGCACTCACTACTCTGCACTCACTACTCTGCACTCACCTCTCTGCACTCACTTCTCTGCACTCACCACTCTGCACTCACCACTCTGCACTCACCACTCACTACTCACCACTCACTACTCACCACTCTGCACTCACTACTCACTACTCTGAAAGCAGGCAAGGCTACTGATTAATTTTACACTGGTCACGGTTAACACTCTTTTCTAGAAGAGAATAGACATGTTTATCTTGGTGGGTTGAATTTAAAAAAACACATGGTGTCCAATAAAGAATAGGTGATCAGTAACGTGCACGCTCCGAGAGCAGACTGTACTGAATGTTCTGTGTACATTAGCAGAATCCTTCAAAGCACATCTGACATCATTCTTTGCTCCCGCCATTCCGGTACTTTACACTGCAAAAACTCCCGCAAGTCCATGCAATTAGAGGACGTAACATTCTGAACAAGCACCTACCTCTCGGTCCCCTCACTGCCTTGCCAAACTTCGTGATGCCGGCCAGGAAGAGAGCAGTGATCGGCGCGCGGCGGGCACGCTGGCGCCGTGAGCGTGCGCGCGACTGAATCCGCGCGTGGCCAGCACTTGTCGCACCTCTCCCATTGAGAATGCTGGGCGCTTGCCCAGTTCTTGTCTCCTTTTGTCGGCTTTGGAGACTGAAACGATTGCAATAATTCTCTGCCGAGAACGCGCTTTCAGCGCGTCTCTAGGCCGAGACCTAAAAAGGAAGCAATACAATAGAACAATAGTAATGGCAAAAAAGGGTTGAGATGAAAATGTTTGGTCAGAATTACTAGAAGCATGCAAACTAAAAGATCAGTCTACGTTTTGGGGTCTTTTAGGCAGGAGGAAGAAAGAAGGGACACCGTCCAGGGACTGCTTCATAGAGGCGAATGTTTGGGTAAAAAAAAATTCCAGGTTATATTCATGTGGTGGACACGAGCAAAGGTGTATTGTAGAAGATTCAGGATTGAATTTAAGTACTACACCCTTATCATTTAGTATGATAGACACTGAAACAGCCATCAATGCAATCAAATTGGGGAAAGCACCATGTCCGGATAAAATACCTGGAGACCTTTGGAAGCACGAGAACATGTTGTGGACCCCGTATATCAACCTTCTTAGTAATGAAATTGCAAGTGGTGCCCCAATTCCCTAGACCTGGAGGGGCGCTGAAATCGTGACTATTTTTAAAAAGGGAGACAGACTTAACCCAGCACATTACAGACCTATCAGTCTGATAGATGTTCTTCAAAAGGTCTTTGCTCGTCAAGTGCTAAGCAAGTTAAATGCTTGCATTTAAGAAAATTCTATTTTAACTAAATACCAGGCTAGTTTTAGAGGGAAAATTAGCACTGTCGATCAAGTTTTTAGATTTTTAACATGGAAATACATTAATATTAGGAATTCTCACCTTTACGTGGCTTTTGTGGACCTCAGAGCGGCCTTTGATCTTGTCCCTAGGGGAAAGTTGTGGATAAGACTAAGGGATCAGGGTGTCCCTGGGGAAATCCTCCAACAAATCATTAGGCTGCACGAGGATAACTACGCATGGGTGAGGTGGGGTCCTAACGGAGAGCTTTCGGAATGTATAGATATAAAGAGAGGCGTCAGGCAAGAATGCGTGCTGGTGCCGACTCTTTTCTCTTTATACGTAAATGACATTCCGGACTCCCTCTTGGGCTGCGAGCATGACTCTCCCAAGTTGGGTGGTCAAGCAGTGCAGGCTCTGCTATTTGCAGACGATACCATTTTAATCTCCCAGACCCCAAGAGGACTACAGAACTTGCTTAATAAATTCCAATCTTACTGTATGGATAAGAAGCTGGAGATTAATTTGTCTAAAACAAAATATATGACAATTAGTCCCCACAAGAGTTTTAATAAAGTAATTACTGTTAATAATGAAATGATCGAGCATGTGCATAGTTTTAAATACCTGGGTATTACACTTGATACAAAAATGAACTGGAAGCCACAAATTGAAAAATCCAAATTAATTTTAACACAAAACCTAGCACCTATAGCCAGAAGGCACAGAAATAGTTATACAAGAGCCGTATCGCCCGCAATTGAGCTCTTTAAGTATAAAGCTCAATCCGCCACACTTTACGGGGCAGAACTGTGGGGCCATGTTGCTAAACATGCTTTTTCAGTACATGAAAATAGTTTTTTTAGACAGCTATTAGCAGTACCACATTGCACCCCCTTAATCCCTTTTTTCTTAGACTTGAACATACATCGTTCTGATGACCATGCTACTCTACGTCCATTGCTATATTGGATTCGTCTGTGGTCAATGGACGAATTAGTGGACTATAGAGAAGCATTAAAAGAAATTATGGAAATAAGGAACACAACTCGGTTGGCATGGCTGACCCACATTGAAAACTGGCTCCTTAAGTTGGGATTATACCATTACCATTACTGGACAGACCCCGGCTCTCTGACCCTATCTTGTAAAAAACTATTGCGGGAAAGGTTCTGGGAATCTGTCCTAATTTCCACAATACAGAACCCAAAAATTGGAACACTTACTCTTAAATTCTTTGATGTGAAAGTAGAAAGTAAATTTGAGAGTTTCAAGGACGAAAACTTACCAAACATAGCTAAATCATTGTATCTAAAGTTTCGTTATGGCGTTCTACAAGTAAAGGCTAACACATCAAAATGGGCATGTAATAAGGGTCCTACAGGGAATGTCTTGTTAGAGAGTTGCGAACTGTGTGATATTGGCACAAGGGAGGATGAGGCTCATGTTCTATTCTTATGCCCGGCATATCTTCATATTAGGAAAAAGTGGCTAAAGCCTATTTGCCGTCTCTTAGGCTTCAGACATATTAAGGAAGCAGAAAGAGTGTTTAAAGGTGACACAACACAGACCATTGTATTCAGCTTACGTCAATTCTTCCTTGCAGTGGCAATAGTACGAAGAAGCCGAGGTCTAAAATTGTAATTGTATTTTCTTGCCCAGTAAGGACACAATATTAGTCACTTCAACAATTTTGATGGAAAAAGGTTATTTGTTGAGTGGCGGGCTCAGTATCGAAGAATCATTGATACATTCTAGTTCGCTATATGTAATGGATGTAATACCCTCTAAATTGTACATGATTTTATCGTTTTTTTTCAAATTCTAGCGATATTAATTATTAACAGCATGGTGCTTATTATTATCATTATTTATTACTATTTATTGTCCCGAACTTTTTAATATTGCATTCTTGCTTGCACTATATAAATTAGGATGGACCAACTATAATAGTGCGCTTGTAACTGAAAATGTCTGGCACTACCCTCTCTTTTTAGAGAAATTTTGGTATTGATGTCCATGGCTTTCTATGATCTGTTTTTATTTGGAAATTGATATTGTTTGAGCTTGGTGGTTGTTTTTAAGAGATTGTATTGTTTTTATGCTTATGACTCTTTTATGGTTTGTTTTAACCGATATAAAGATTTTGATCTGAGAGAGGCTGCTCTAAGGATTGAGAGGCAAGAATGAGAAGTTGCCTTGGCCAAAGAGAAGCTTGCTCATGGTAGAGAGCACACAGAGAGTGGGCTAGAACCCACTGTTGGCAGCAATATCCCAAAGGATAAAGATAGGTCCTATGAGAATAGAAACCTAAGCAAGATTGTGCCCCCCTACAAAGAAGGGGATGACATCCAAAAGTGGATAACTGCTTTGGAGAGGGCCTGCAAAGTACAGCAGGTACCACAAAGTCAGTGGGCAGCAATCTTATGGCTCTCCTTTGCAGAAAAAGGTAGAGACAAGCTCCTCACAGTTAGTGATGGGGATGCTAACAACTACTCTGTCCTGAAGAGTACTCTGATTGATGGGTTTGGCCTAACCATTGAACAATATAGGTTGTTGTTCAGAGATACCCAGAAGACACAGACTCAGGACTGGACTGATTTTGTTGATTGTGCCACTAAGGCTCTGGAAGGCTGGTTATTCGGAAGTGAAGTTAAGGACTATACAGGATTGTATAATTTGATCATGAGAGAGCAAATCCTTAACAATTGTCACAACCAGTTATTTCATCAATACCTGATTGACTCTGATCTGACCTCTCCCCAAGAATTGGGAAAGAAGGCAGACAAATGGGTCAGAACCAGGAATAAGCAGAAAAACCAGAACCAGGGGGGTGATCAGAAAAAGGCAGATCAGAAGGGTAATGAGCAGAAACCAAAAGACCAGACGTCTTCACCAGGCCCCCAAAAGGCACGGGGGGGGGGTGGCTCCAAAAAGAACAAACAGAAACAAGAAGGCCAAAATAAGCCCTGGTGTTGATACTGTAAATCAGTCTCTCACTGGTTTAGTGAGTGCACCAAAAAGGGCACAGCACCAACCGCCATTGCCCCTAAGGCAACTGTTCCCCCTAGTCCAGCTGTTAGTGGTGGTTCCCAGCATAAGGGTGTAGTAGGGTTGACCCTGGGAACTGAGATGGACTCTGGCCTAGTCAGAGTACCAACTCAGGCTGTTCTTGTCTGTGATGGGGACATATCAATGTCCTCTACTGTAAGTCCCAGTAATATGAGCAAGTACAGGCAGACACCTTTTATTAATGACAAGATGGCTCAGGCCTAGAGGGACACATGTGCCAGTGTCACCATGGTGACACCTAACTTTGTGAACCCTGACCAGATCATACTAGGTGAGACCTACCTAGTGACCTACACTAGCAATGCCACTACCTCCCATAGTATGGCAGTTGTGAACTTTTCCTGGGGAGGGGTAACTGGCCTCAAAAGAGTTGTGGTGAGTTCAGACCTTCAAGTAGAGTGTCTGTTAGGTAATAATCTTGAAACCTCAGTTTGGTCTGAGGTGGAGTATAGGACCCATGCAGAAATGCTGGGAATATCAGCACATGTCCTTGCTGTGACCAGGTCACAGGCCAAAAAGTGCTTACCTTAACAGGTGCTGGATCTTGGAACAGTAGATCAGATACCAACCAAGAGAAAGAGCAAGAGGATTAAGGCTGTGCCTTCCCCCCTGCCTCAGGCTGAGGATCAGCCCTCCCAGGAGGATGATTCTGAGATCCAAGAAGGAACTGTCCTAGAAGAGCTTGAACCTGACCAGGTAGAGTTTCTTGGGACAGGGGGACCTTCCAGGGCAGATCTGAGGCAAGCACAATTAGATTGTTCCTCTCTTGAACCCCTCAGACAGCAAGCTGCTGCTGAGGCTGCTGGGAATGCTCAAGGTACCCATAAAGTGTATTGGGATGATGGGCTCCTTTATTCAGAGGCTAGAGACCCCAAGCCTGGTGCTTCCAGGAGGTTGGTCATACCTCTGCAATTTAGGGGCTTCCTTCTTACCTTGGCCCATGATATTCCCTTAGCAGGACACCTGGGCCAGAACAAGACTTGGGACAGGCTTGTCCCTCACTTTCACTGGCCCCACATGTCAGAAGATACCAAGGAGTTTTTTCGCTCCTGTGTTACCTGCCAAGCCAGTGGCAAATCAAGTGGCACAACAAAGGCCCCCTTCATACCACTACCTGTGGTGGGCGTAACCTTTGAAAGAGTGGGGATAGACATTGTAGGACCAATGGACCCCCAAACAGCATCTGGGCACAGATTCATACTGGTGGTAGTGGATCATGCCACCAGGTATCCAGAGGCTATTCCTCTGAGGAACACAACAGCTCCTGTTGTGGCAAGGGCCCTACTTGGAGTTTTCTCTAGAGTTGGGTTTCCAAAGGAGATTGTCTCTGACAGAGGTGCAAACTTCATGTCAGGATATTTGACTGCAATGTGGAAGGAGTGGTGTCAACTATAAGTTCACCACCCCCTATCACCCACAGTGTAATGGGCTTGTGGAGAGATTCAACAAGTCCCTCAAAGGGATGATAAAAGGGTTACCAGAAAAGCTGAGGCGAGATGGGTCATCCTTTTACCCTGCCTTCTATTTGCTTACAGAGAGGTCCCACAAAAGGGGGTTGGCTACAGCCCTTTTGAGCTTTTGTTTGGGCATCCTGTAAGGGGACCCCTATGTCTTGTGAAGGAAGGATGGGAGTTACCTCTCAAAAAGCCTAAGCAGGACATAGTGGACTATGTACTTGGCCTCTGCTCCAGGATGGCTGAGTATATGGAGAAGGCTTCCAAAAACCTTGAGGCCAGCCAGGAGCTCCAGAAAGCTTGGCATGACCAAAAGGCTATGCTGACTGTGTACCAGCCAGAACAGAAAGTCTGGGTGTTGGAGCCAGTGGCCCCAGCAGCACTCCAGGACAAATAGTCTAGACCCCAAACAATAGTTGAACAAAAGAGAGAAGTTACCTCCTTGGTGGACCTTGGGACTCCCAGAAGCCCCCACAGGGTGCTTCATGTAAACAGACTTAAAGCATGTGTCGACAGGGCAGACATGGGCTTGCTCATGGCTACAGATGAGGGACAGGAGGAAGAGAGTGACCCTCTCCCAGACCTGCTTACTCAGAACCCTGATGATGGTTCAGTAGATGGTGTAGTCTTTGCTGACAGCCTCTCTGAACATCAGCAACAGGACTGCAGACAAGTTCTTCAGTCCTTCACACATCTGTTTTCTCTGACCCCAAGTCAGACAAGCTGGTGCACCCATGAGGTGGACACTGGTGACAGTCTGCCTGTCAAGAGTAAAATCTACAGGCAACCTCACCATATCAGGGGCTGTATTAGGACAGAGGTCCAAACTATGTTGGAGCTGGGAGTTATTGAGCCCTCAGAGAGCCCTTGGGCCAGTCCAGTAGTCCTGGTGCCAAAACCTCACACCCAAGATGGTAAGAGAGATGAGGTTTGTGTGGACTACAGAGGTCTCAATGCTGTCACTAGGACAGATGCCCACCCCATCCCCAGGGCAGATGAGCTCATTGATAGATTGGCTTCTGCCAAGTTCTTGAGCACATTTGACCTGACAGCAGGCTACTGGCAAATCAGGTTAGCTGAGGATGCAAAGGCCAAGACAGCATTTTCGACCCCAGAAGGACATTATCAATCTGTGGTAATGCCCTTTGGTTTGAAGAATGCACCTGCCACTTTCCAAAGGCTGGTGAATCAAGTCCTCACAGGACTGGATGACTATTGTGCAACTTATCTAGATGATATTGCTGTCTTTAGCTCCACCTGGGAGGATCACCTGGTCCACCTGAGGAATGTTTTAGAGGCCCTGCAAAAGGCAGGCCTCACTATCAAGGCCACAAAGTGCCAGATAGGGCAGAGCAAGGTTGGGTACCTGGGCCACCTGGTAGGTGGGGGTCAGGTTCAACCACTGGAGAGCAAGGTCCAGACCATCAAAGACTGGACTCCTCCAACCACCCAGACACAGGTCAGAGCTTTCTTGGGCCTGTCTGGGTACTACAGGAAGTTTGTTAAAAACTATGGGTCCATTGTGACACCACTGAATGATTTAACTTCCAAAAAGATGCCAAAGAAAGTTCAGTGGATAGTTAGCTGTCAAAAGGCATTTGATTACCTGAAGCAGGCCATGTGTACTGCACCTATTCTGAAAAGTCCAGATTACTCCAAAGAGTTCATTGTTCAAACAGATGCTTCTGAGTTGGGTGTGGGAGCTGTACTTTCACAACTGAATATAGATGGTCAAGACCAGCCCATTGCTTTCATAAGCAGAAGGCTGACCCCTAGAGAGAAACGTTGGTCAGCTATAGAGAGGGGGGCCTTTGTGGTTTGGGGCCTGAAGAAGCTGAGGCCATACTTGTTTGGCACTCACTTCAAGATTCAGACCGACCACAAGCCCCTCCTATGGCTAAATCAGATGAAGAGTGAAAACCCCAAACTTCTTAGGTGGTCCGTTTCCCTAAAAGGATGGACTTTACAGAGGAACATAGACCTGGGAATCACCATGCAAATGCAGATGGACTCTCCAGATATTTCCACTTAGAACATGAAGACACAACTGGTCAAGGTTAGTCTAATGTCCCTAAGTTTGGTGGGGTGTTGTGTAGGAGAGCAGGGTCTGCTTCCTATGGTCACCCCCACTTTTTGCTTTGCTCTACTGGTTTTCGACATAGATATGGCGGTGGGCCTGCTAATCAGACCCACAACCCAGATGCACTCTCTCTAAATTTACACCATGTACTCTAGGTACATCCACGATTGGGAATTGGTTCACCTTGTTAGCCCCTGTAGAAGTGTACCCTAGGTACTCAGGGCATATGTGTAACCAAGGCCTACCAGGGGCTGCAGCATGTATTATGCCACCCCTGGCTGGCCACTCAAATAGACAAAACTGGCTGATCACTCAGCTGGGGCAAGGTCATGTAATCACCCCTTGCTTAGGTATAGTATTCCTATACCTACTTATATATAGACACATAGTAACCTATAAGTCACTCCTATGGCAGGCCTTAACAATCCTGGAGGCAGAGTGCTTGGTTATGTGCGAGATGGGGCTCTAGCGTGAGCTGAGCCTGTCTGCAGCTTTCGGAACCATGTCCTTATAGCTGTTCTATATCGCCATACCATATACTCTTAAGTGCATTATAATCTTCACAGTTATTGGTAACTTTGGTTTGGCTTTATCCAAACATGTCGTGTAAGGTGTCATACGCTTTGGAATACTACCCCCTCACCAATTCTGGCGACGGGGGTAGCATTCCACCCTTCTAGAGGGAGAAGACATGTTACTGCTGACTATCCCGGTTAAAGGTAACCAGAGCCCCAGCGTCACAAAATGGACGCTGCTGCCACCGACACAAGTCTGACCTCCTGCTGCTGGGAGTCCTTCCAGTCACAGAGGTTTGGACAATAGGTTTCCTGCCTGGAGAGGTGCGAGCACCACCCCAGACAGGACTTTGTGTATTGGGACAGGGAGGGCTGAATAGATTGAGACGCTGCCTGGGGCACACTAGGTGCTCCGTGCATACCCCAGTTCAAACCGGTTGCTGGGGTACTCCAGCCCCAGCTCTGGATGGAAACTGGACAAAGGAGAGGGGGTGTAACCACCCCCCTTCCTGGTCCCACCCATAGGAGGGACCTAGAAAGTAATACCTCCCCTTTTAATAGCATAAAGGTAGGAGCTGAGTCCTGAGACTTTAGATTAATCCTGAATCATAACTTGACACGAAACTCTGGACCTTCGACGTTCTGCTGAAGCTGAAGACTGAAGAATTTCCCTTGTGGCCAAGGAGTGACCACCCTGGAAACCAGGCACCATCCAGCAAATCAACGGCTTGCTTTGTCGACGTTCCCGCTGGAACCCGCGCACAGAGCCTGACAAGACCCAGACTCCCAGACCTCTCTGACCCTCTCTTCACGACTGCAGCATAGCTGAGATCAGTGGCGGTCCGTCCATTAGGGGCGCTGGGGCGTTGCCCCAGAAGCCGCCCACGCCCGCAGCTCCCTCGGGTCGGGTCTCTGAGACTGAACTTAAGTAAACTCTCCGTTTACAAATTCAGAGAAGCGAGGGAGAACTGTCAGTCAACATGATGTGGACCGCCCACCCCCGAGTCTGAAGGGGGCGGGCGGTCCAGCTCATGTTGACTGACAGGCATTAGACAAGCCAGGGACAGGCAGCAGCACAACACAAGTGCGCATGAATAGGGACGGAGGGCGAATTTTTCGCCATGCCCAGTCATGCGCATTTGTGTTTTCCCTGCCTTGCGCATGCCCATTAGGAGCCCCTTGGTCTCCTAATGGGCGTGCGGCGGGCTAAGAGTAACGGTGCCCTAAACCAATTCTGGCGCTGCTGGCAGGGCCAGGATTGGCTGAGAGAGTTTTCCAGCAGCACTGCACTTAGGCGCCAACGGCCGGGACCCCAGAGCAGAGGCGGCGCGGACCCGGTCAAGACCAGGTAAGTTTTTTGTTTTATTTATCCCCCCCCCCCACCCCCACTGTGAGCGAGCCGTGACGGCTGTATACAGTGTACACCGAGGGATAGAGATAGCCAAGCTGTCGGAGATCTGTAAGGACATGCTCTAGTCTGTTGTCTCAGAATGAGCTTCGATGGGGGTTGCATCTTTCTAAAAAGGTTCCAGCCCTACGCCTGTAAGATTGATATACTTTTTGACGGGTGGGTCTACCCTCTAATTGAATAAACTCGTAAGATGGGTGCGCATGCGTTATAAGAAATGGGTCTGCAGAGTCTGCAGTGAGGCCTCGTGATTGTTTCAAGCATGCAGACCAACCGAGATACTGGCTACTGAAATAGTGCTTAGAAGGATGTTTGATTGGCGCTTCAAGCTGTTCTCCCATCAGTTGTTTGCTGCGGACCGTGATAGCACCTTCCTCAGCGACCATCTAGTTTGCACCCGTACCTAGTTCCGGCCGTGTAAAGTGAAAACCCCCGGGAGCCTTTTGTACTTGGTTAACAATTGCTGGAGGCCAGTTTGGAACTAGTACGACCAATTGTAAATTTGTAAGGGGCACATTGCACGGTATGTGGGAGAGGGCAAATGTTCCTACCTGGAGGCCACAGTCTATCTTTTTCTATATGCACAGCCATGCTTTTTATTTTCGTTATCTTTGGCATCCCCCTTTCTTGCGAACTAGAGATCTGGAATCAGGCTGACGGGTTTGTGCTCAGCTGTGGTTGTTCGTCGGGTCGGGGTGCGTCACTGCCGAGTGGAGCTTCAATATGGAGGATGCACGTGTCTGTGAGCCAGGGCTGTATGTAGTATCGTGAATGTAAAGAAAATTGGTCCTTGACTATGAATTACATAGGCACTTAAATGAATTTCATTTGTTTTTCACGTATGCAGTTAAATTCGCATATATTGATTTAATCAAAACAATGGGAGAGATATATTCAGTAGTAAACGAAACCCAAAAGGGTTTGACATAAATGATTTTAGAAAAACCCAGGGATTGCAATTGCAATCAAAACATAACCACACAATGTGTATTTGTTATATCAAAAGTTCAATTATTT
Organism: Lissotriton vulgaris; assembly: GCF_964263255.1. Taxonomy (NCBI): domain Eukaryota; kingdom Metazoa; phylum Chordata; class Amphibia; order Caudata; family Salamandridae; genus Lissotriton; species Lissotriton vulgaris. The sequence goes on from NC_141691.1 coordinate 1,735,752,976, forward strand.
ATTTACAGTTAAATAAAACAGTTGACTAAACGGCGCAATAGACTTTCAAGAGTATAGTCAGTGAAGAAAGTAAAGGGGTGCTCAAGTGAAAAGGAAATATGGAGGGAAAGAGACAAAAGCTAATAAACAGTTGTATTATTTACACAGAACAAAGCGGGATAGCCTCCGCTGTCTCATATGCCTGTCCCCTATGGTTTTCAATTGGAAGGTATGGGGGGGGGGGGAAAGGACCCTGGGAGGGATACAGGCAGATCAATTGGTAAGCGTCGACGTTTCGACCCTGATGCTCTTGGGGTATTGAGGACCTCAGCTGCGGGTCTTCTTCAGGACAATAGGGGGGGGGGTTGCGGGTTGAGCAGCGGTGTAGCTGGGCCATTATCCAACAGATCGTCTGGATTAAACACCAATGAAGTGGCAAGAGTATGGACCTCCATCTACGATTCTGTAGGAATGGGTCACCTAGTGTCTTGTGGTGGTCAAGGGCTGTAATGGCTTAAATTCAGGCTGATGTTCTGAGTTGGGCCGCTATCAGTGCTTTCAGGGCGGTCCTACCGGCGCCCCCTCGGGCGTTCCGGTGTTAAAATTATCCGTACTTTGTCCGGTATTAAGAAATGATCTCGGGTACACCTCGAATGTTCGTTTAAATGAGCCGGGTACCGCAGGGGGATTCAAAGGATTAAGCCCGGTCCCGCAGGAACGCTGGTGCAGAGAAGTAGTCTCAATCGGCGTTCTGTACGCCGATTGAGACTACTTCTCTGCACCAGCGTTCCTGCGTGACCGGGCTTAATCCTTTGAATCCCCCTGCGGTACCCGGCGGATAATTTTAACACCGGAACGCCCGAGGGGGTGCCGGTAGGACCGCCCTGAAAGCACTGATAGCGGCCCAACTCAGAACATCAGCCTGAATTTAAGCCATTACAGCCCTTGACCACCACAAGACACTAGGTGACCCATTCCTACAGAATCGTAGATGGAGGTCCATACTCTTGCCACTTCATTGGTGTTTAATCCAGACGATCTGTTGGATAACGGCCCAGCTACACCGCTGCTCAACCCGCAACCCCCCCCCCCCCCTATTGTCCTGAAGAAGACCCGCAGCTGAGGTCCTCAATACCCCAAGAGCATCAGGGTCGAAACGTCGACGCTTACCAATTGATCTGCCTGTATCCCTCCCAGGGTCCTTTCCCCCCCCCCCCCATACCCCCCAATTGAAAACCATAGGGGACAGGCATATGAGACAGCGGAGGCTATCCCGCTTTGTTCTGTGTAAATAATACAACTGTTTATTAGCTTTTGTCTCTTTCCCTCCATATTTCCTTTTCACTTGAGCACCCCTTTACTTTCTTCACTGACTATACTCTTGAAAGTCTATTGCGCCGTTTAGTCAACTGTTTTATTTAACTGTAAATAAATAATTGAACTTTTGATATAACAAATACACATTGTGTGGTTATGTTTTGATTGCAATTGCAATCCCTGGGTTTTTCTAAAATCATTTATGTCAAACCCTTTTGGGTTTCGTTTACTACTGAATATATCTCTCCCATTGTTTTGATTAAATCAATATATGCGAATTTAACTGCATACGTGAAAAACAAATGAAATTCATTTAAGTGCCTATGTAATTCATAGTCAAGGACCAATTTTCTTTATACTATTCATACCCAGGTCCTTTGATTCTGTGGGTGAACCCCATTGATTTAATGGTATCGTGAATGTAAGACACAAGAGAAGGGGTGACTTGTAGAGATAGAGATAGAAAAAAGCAGCACAGCCTTTATGATAATGGTGTAGTCATTTATAATACCATGTTTATTTTGCCACATAGGTACAATTTCAGTTTCATTTAGCGGAAAGTTCCTTTCAGGCTACTTTATCCGTTTCACTTGAACCTCTGTTTCTTTCTCGTGCACAGCCTGTGTTTTTCTCTTTAGGCAGTGCACATTCTATGCCTGTGTTTTGTAGTGTTCACCCCATGTCTGTCTCTGCAGAGCACATCACGCGCCTTTCTGTAGCGTGGCAGCTGTTACCTGTCTCTTGTGACTTTTATTATAAGAAGGGCCTTAAACATTTCAGACTGCAAAGTGAAATAGGATAAACCCGAGAGGAGGAATCACTCGTAGGGCCTCTGTGGACCCCGTGGCACACAAACACTGAACAAATATGCAATTGGAAGTAAAAGCAGGTTATAACTTTAAAAAAAGTGAAATTCAAATGCAGAACAGAAGCGTTAGGTACATGTTTTAGTGTGAGCTAGCAGCAAGTATTGTGACTCCTCTCCCACAGGCATGTTTTTAAACCAAGTCACATTTTAGCTATATTTCAGTAAAACCTTAAAAAAATGCTTACAAATAAAAGCAGAGCAAACATTTTTTTTCTCCAATTGTATTAGTTTGTGGCTGAATATTTGAAAGAACAGAATTATACTGTGGTTTCCTGTTATAATTTACATCTCAAGCAATACAGCTACATAGAGATTCAAATTGAATGGAGATGCCCCAGGCCGTCTGCCTGGGCATTGAATAAAGGAATCACTTGTCCAAGGTGAGACATCAGGGTGAAGCAGTAGGCGGTTTCATAAACAGCATGAAAATAATAGCACCATGTTCACCGACCTAATCATGTTCTCAAATGTGCGCAACTTTCACCTCATGTAACTTAACGTTTGCTTTTGTAATTTTCTTCTCATGTATCCTCAACTTTCCTATTGTGAAGCGCTCTGACACCTTCAGGTAAAGTCTGCGCAATATAAAAACGCATAAATAATAGATAATTCTGGAGCGACGTATCTCCATCACCTCTATAGCTCATACAAATTGGCAATTTCTTAAATGATAAATAATTAAATCGTATTGCTTTATTAACCTTCCTGGTTCCTCAAAATTGCTTGCAAATGCACCGTTTGCCCACTCTTTTTTCAAAATGTTCTCCCCCAAGCCCTCCGTAGGTTGTTCGGGCACGCTCGCTCGCCACAGTGCAGTACAACATTTATTTTACGCCTCACCACTTTCAAATGTCACCAGCCGCCACTGGCTGAGATCCTTGCAGGCGACGAGACATGTGGGACCGGACGTCTTGAAAAGCCTGCAACTTGCTACCCGTGCAGCTCCTGAGGCATCCTCGAAGCTGTACACTGGGGACTGAGAAACTCCGAACCCGAGCTCCACCTGCACCGAAGATCAGCCCTCTGCACTCCATGAGTTCTGCGTGGGGCCCTTCTGCTTGTGTTCTGCTCGACGCGTTGTCCGGTTGCTGGCCCGTTGGCTAGTAGCCTCTGTGACGACAATCCTTTTGAATCACCTCGCTGGTCTGGTTCCTCCAGACTGGCCCTTGCCTCCCTGCAAAGGTGAGGTACCTCAGACCTTGCTGGTCTGCACAAAGCTTGTTGACTCTAATCCGGCAGTCGATCCCCTCCATCTGCAAGAACCTTTGTGAGACAGCTCCTCCCCAGCACCTGGTCATCGTCGACGCCTCCTGGTCTGCGTGCCTGCAAAGACAAGCTTCAAGACAGCACCTGATTGCTCCTCGACATAGTCCGGTTCCTTCCTGGCTCCACCCGGTCACTGGCTAGTGACCCAGACTCTGTCCCCTCTGCTTTCAGGTCCTCTTCATCCTCGATCCACCCTTGGATCCACCCGGACATCTTCCTCCTGGTCGCCTGCAGCATCTTTTCTCCAAGGCTCCATAGGATTCAACGACGAAACCCGACACATCTTCACACCTATGCACCCGCCGTCCGTGGGTGAGGTAACGCGAGTACTTCGGTGCTCCCAAGGGTATTGACTATCCAAGTGTCTAGGTTTTTAGTTGTTTCCTCCTAGCTCAAACGGAAGTGTCCTAAATCCTTCTTTTTCTAACTCTTAAGTTCCCATTGACTTTGCATTGACTCACGCATGTGTGTAAAGACACTGCACGCGCCGCCTGTGGGCCTCCTACTCCTAACCTAAGGTTCAGATAGTGTAGCCTCAGTGATTCTTTAAACCCTAGGCCTTCCCTTTTCTCGTGACGTGGTACTTATACCACTTTCTTAATATATGGTTTGCTTCGCCCCTAGGGCCTAACTGTAAATTGTGCAACTTAACGTATTCTGACTAAGTATCTTGTGATGTGCTTTGGCCTCTGATCTCATAAAGAGTTCAGAGGAGTGTGTTAGTAAATAAATACATATATATTTTATATATATCCTGTGTGGTGTCCTTTCATTTGATATTCAAGGGGTTACATATGGTAAAACAGCTGGCTTTACACGCCCTCTGGAGTCTTTTAGCCTATGACTGTTCTGTCCACGCTACCACTAGAATATTTGGTCTATAAGGTTGACTTACAACCGTCACCATAAGGGTTGTTTGGACTGCTGCAAGGTGTTCACTAGAATAGTGAGCATCCTATACCAGGCCAACTTCTCACAGGTCTGAACCATGCAGCCAGAGATGGGAATATTACCGAAGCAATTGGTAATTGGTAGGCAATTCCATACTTGCCAGCAGTCGTAGATTTTCTACAGCCACCTAATAAGTCTATTGGTGTTCCAGCTATATATTGGTTTGGTGCTCCTCTGAACAGCCCTGCGCCTCCACATGTTCCCTTCTTGAAAAAAACTTAGCCTCTGCAGTAGAACTGCATTTGAAATTTTTAAGCTGAACTTACAGACTTAGAGCGGTATTTTAAGGCGTTCCTGTGAGCAGGAAAAGCTATCAGCCAGTTTAAATTTCCACTGACACAGTGGGTCCCACAATCATCTTTAATGGCCCGTGTCCTCTGCTTTGGCTTCAGGAGCCTCTGCCACCGCATGCAGTTACTTAGGCTCATCTGTTACTGTTCCTGACGTCACCGGCACCCACCTCTCACCCATGGGCTGACGGCACCAAGCCCTCATGCTGCCTACAGCCCATAGCTGCACAACTGCTGGCGTGTCCTCCAATCATCTGTTTGACAAGAACATGCCGGAGCATCTGCGTAAGGTATCTTGACAACTTATCTTCCCCTCTGTCAGTGAGTCATAGTTAGTATGTTGATGCCGCAGCCCTCTGAGCCGTGCTTTCCCTAAAATTAAACTGCCCGCACAGCAGTGGGTTTTAGCTCCTCCATTTTGGAGCAAGCATTGCTACACACCTTGCACCGTGCTGCGCATTGCCATAATTGTTTAAGACAAACCCAACCCATCTTCAATAATCTCCTGGCCCACAAAGAAAGTATATTGGTGAAATAATGTTTTAAGCATGGGCTCTGAGTCCCAGGCTTCTACAGAGAGGCAGACTCCGAGTTTATCCTTGTCTATCTCTCAGAAGCAGGAAGTGCACAACCATTTCCTCGGTGCCACCCCAGATAGATGACATTGGCCCCAATGGGAGGAATCATGCAATTTCAAAGACTCTTGCCCTCTGGAGTCCTCAGGAGAGAGTTATGTCACCCAATCACCGACAATTAAGGCGTAAATGTCATCAACCTTTCGCAATCCCTTGAAAAATGACGAAAATTGCATGGCAGTTGGGATCAAGTGTATGCCAGTTGTGGTTTAAATCATCCAGATTTACAAGGGTGGCTCCAGAGAAGGCAAACTGGAAAAAATATCTTTCAAGGATCGCAGATAAAAAACCAACTAAATGTACGCCTGACAATGAAATTTCATTAGCTAATAGCCAAACAGCGACAACAGTGTAATTATTATACAAAACGTTTCCTCCTAACAAAAATAAAACAATTGAACAATAATATTCTAATTCTCAACTTTTGCAAAAACAAAATGCCTTTTTGCCTTTTGATTTGATGAGAAGGTTCTGTTCAACACTAGTGCTGATGTTTCTAATTAGTGTAATTAGTCTTGTTTTCTCTAACGAGGGCTTTTTAGGTCGAGCAGACGTACTCTCAATGCGTGAGCATTGAGAGTGTCTGCTACAGACCTAATGTGGCCCGTATTTAGGAGAGTGGACACGACTCAGACGCGCGCTTTTGCAGTCTCAGTTTTGACCGCGGGAGCGCGCGTCTGAGCCGCGCTTGCGCAGAGTAACTCACAGCCCCTGCTCACACACAGACACAGCCAGCCCCCACCCCTCTGCATGCACGCACACACACACAGGCGTGCGCGCACACACACACACATACACACGCTGCCGCCCCCCACCCCCCTGCATACACACAGACACGCAAGCACGGAGCCCCACTCACCGGGACACAGCCAGCCCCCACCCCTCTGCATGCACGCACACACAGGTGCGCGCACACACACACACATACACACACACGCTGCAGCCCCACTCACCGGGACTTCTACTCCGCAGGACTCTTCCGACGTCAACGGGCACAGGGACACCGGCACTCCGCTCCTTGGCTTCCCGGGCGGACGCCGGCTGCACGCAGGGCTCTCCTCTCTCTGCACCGGAGCCATGCGCCAGCCACTGCAGCCTGCCTCCTGGGAAGCTCCGGTCGCGTGTCCGGCCCGCCCCCGTCCCAACAAAGGTTGCCTGGCTTCCTGTTGAAGCCAGGCTGTGGCGGTGAGTTTGCTTGTTTGGTTTTCTTGCTATGTGCGTCCCATGAGACGCTGGAGAGGCGTTCTTTGCCACACCATTGAATTTGATATCGGACATAGTGATATAATAATTGATGGGCAGAGAGGTGGATACATCAAAGTGGTGTACGAGAAGTCGAAAACATTATACCATCAATCGTAGGATTTCACCCCGAGGAGCCTATGTTTAGGCGAAACACGTTGTCTGTGCTACCTGAAAAAGGATTGGAATAAAAGAGGGAAAATACGGAGTGACTGATTCAATTTGCTTCTTCTAGTACTGTTCTTAATGTGTTGACTGTTACACTGAGGTTTGTTGTTGCCTCTCATCTTGTGTTCTAAAAGTCATTTATTTATGACCAATTGGAATGGGTCAATTTTGAGGAGGGCAACTTCGGCTTGATACATTGATTGCTACTTCAAGTGGTTCGGTAAGAGATCCCCTTGCTGCAATAATCTGTTGTAAAGTAATCATGATTCACACGGTTATTTACATTCAGTTACAGTTCTCATCAGTATGAGCTCATATCTATGTTAACCCGCCGGACGTCATAAATTAACCTTCAATTACTATTTATTGTTCAGGTACAATATTTTTGAAAAACTAGAAGTAAACACACTGAAAAAACTGTCCTCGCCAGAATGTCACCTGTTAAAAGGTTGCAGTCGGATAGTTGCCGAATGCCCTGTGTCATGCGTGACACCTTCACCCGTCAGGTCTTTTTAGCCAATCGCACTCTACATGCCGGGAATTTTCAGACATAACATACTTCAAATGTTAAAAGCATAACTAAAAAACCTGGGATGCGATTTGTTTTTTTTCCGAAAAGCCGGTACTGGATGGAAGTGTCACACATTCCACTAGGCAGTTATACGCACTGTTCTGGAGCCAGACCGAAAGACACTGATTACCCTTCCAACTTTCAAAAAGTTTTCGAAAACAGTGTTCTCTAAAGTGGCATTTTAATAGTACTGGACCAACTCGTCACACCCAGGGGCGTGGCTACCATTCGTGCAGCTGGTGCAGTTGCACCGGCACTTAGAGCCCAGAGGGACCCATTGAACCCTGATAATTGCTGTATTTTACTACCCTAGCAGCAGTGAAGGGGTAATTTTCCATACTTACACCAGGGCCTATGGCATCCTTGTTACTCTACTGGCCCCGTCCACATCCCACCTCTCCCACAAAGAAGAGACGAGACCCTGGAGACCCTGTCTGTCCCACTGGCAGCTAGATTAAACTAAACGACATTGCAGTGCTGCAAAGTGCTGCAAACCTTGTAACACATGGAATTTCTTGAAAACAAATAAACAGAGAATGACTTGCATGGCTGCCCCTAAAGGCAGTGCTCTTTGTTTTCCTTTCTGTTCACAACATCACTCAGCGCCACCACAGCATCAATCTGTGCAACCATTCAAAAGCACCTGGTTCCAATATGTTCTCTCAATGTTTCAAGCTTTATTACAAATGTAACAAAAAGATGTTAATATTTCACATCTGTCTTGGATTTTCGCTTTCAATAAAATACACTAAACATAATCTTCACAAAAGTTATTTACAAAACTTTAAGCTATTGCCATTATAAAATACAATGACTTTTATTTAAGTATTAATTATTGAAAAAAAATTAAAAGCCATTGTTATTTGTAATATCAATACATGTAAGTCACGTAAATACAACACATATTGCATTACAAATGCTATAGGTGTCACATTTGCGAAAGTTATAACTATTGGCATTGTAAATGACAAAGCTATTAATTTAGCTATTTTAAAAAACAAAACATGAATAAAACATTCGTCATTTACAATACCAATAGCTCAAACTTTCCTAATGCGAGACCTATTGCATTGCAAATGCTTGTTTAGGCTATGTTGCTGGGCCAGGCACGCTTGTCCGTCCAGCGAAGATAGTTCACTTATTCTTCCTGAATAGTACTTTTTATGTTTTTATTGTTATTGTTTTTTATTTTATTGTATTGACCTCTGAAGTCTAAAAACACCCAAGCAGTGCGGGCACGAGGTGGTGCTTCAGAGATACTTTGGTCTACTGGTGTACCACAATGTAAATAGGACAAGATGCCTGACAGGCTGGACTGGCTTGTTCCATTGAGATGGGTCCAGGGCCCATTTGTATAAGGATGGCCCCTAAGTTGAGCAGCGCTGTGAGAAATAAAACAAGCTTTGGCATAGCCAATAGGTCTCGCCTTTGGGACCTAATAAGTGTTTAATCATGCAACAGTTAATGTTGTTGCACCAAGGATATTGTGCTGCATAACTAAATACTTATAAGGTCCCAAAAGCGAGACCTATTGGCTATGCCAATGCTTGTTAATGTTAATGCCCCTGTTAATGTTGACAATGTATTCTGGACTCTTATTTCCGAAAAACTTCTCCTATTTGACGATGATTATATTGTTTTCGGTGGAGATTGTAACCAAGTACTTGATCCTATATTAGACAGACAGTCCTCAGTTAGGTTTATTAACACCAAGATGCACTCACAATTTACCTGTGCCATTCATTCCAAAGCCTTCATTGACATAAGGAGACTTTGTAACCCTGACCTTCAGGAATATATTGGCATATTACCAAGCAATAGCGATAATTATCGCTATTGCTTGGTTAGAGACAAAACATTTTTACCGATTTTTACCGCAAATAAACCTTGGTATTACCAAGGTTTAACGCAAATGCGGTAAAAATTGCCGCAAAGCATGAATATCGCTGAATAGTCAGCGATATTCATGCATTAGCGAGCTAATGCTCTTAGCCATGTTATCCACCTCCCATTGGATAACATGGCTAAGAACTGCTCAGGGCAGGTGTTAGCTTTTGGAGATATTCCCGCTTAGCGCGAATATCTCCAAAAGTTGGTAATAGGAGATAGCGATGTTAGCGACTGTTTTCAGTCTCTAACATCTTAGCACGCCCACTTTGCATCTCATTAGTGATAAATATCACTGACATGCAAAGTGGGGCCCAAGATGGTCGCTATCTCCTACTAGCTGTCGCTAACTGGTGTTAGCGGCAGCTAGGTAATAGGGAGATAATTTTATCTCCGCTTTCTTGGCTTTTAAAGCCAAAAAAGCGGAGATAAACCCCCTTGATAATATGCCCCATAGTTTCTATTCTCCTCCACATCAATCACAATCCCGAATTGATTATCTCTTCCTTAGTAAACCCCTATCCCAACAAGTACTCCACTTCGAAATTGGATCTATTTTAATATCAGATAATGCCCAACTTCATGTTGATTTTGATTTGTTACCTTATACGCCCCATTCAGGGAGACAGCGTTTTAATAATACTTTACTAGCTAATCCTAAATTCTCAGGTCAATTTAGCGCTTTTGTATCTGAATTCTTTTCTTTTAACTCACCTCCTAATGCTTCTCCTGTAATGGTTTGGGATTCCTCCAAAGCAGCAGCAAGAGGTTTTATAATAAATTTTGTTTCTCAGAAAAAGAGATCTCTTGAAATCCAAAAAACCCAGATGCTTACTAATATCAAGCAACTTGAACTCACCTATTATCATTCGAATACTGAATCATCCTTGAAAAATCTTACAGATGCAAAATTCACTTTTAATAAATTATCCTCGGAAGCTGCTCCATCTTATCTTTTACGAAGTAGCTCCTGTTATTATGGAGGCCAAAATAAAATGTGAAAGTTATTAGCGAATTACCTGAATATAAGACGAGAACAGACGAAAATAGAATCTATACGGAACTCTATTGGCGTTTCATTATTTAAGGACAGTGATATTTTAAATGAGTTTGTTTCTTCTATAACAATGTATTTACCCCTTAAACACAACCAAATTCACAAGACCTTTCTTCTTATTTTCAATCTATTGATTCCCCGCCCTCTTATCATATTGATTTCCTTTCTCCAGAAAAAGATATCACTCTATCAGAAATCACACACGTGGTCTTGTTATTAAAAAGAGGCAAAGCTCCTGGTCCAGATGGATTTACTATTGAATTTTATGCACATTTTGCCTTCTTGCTTCTTTCAAATCTTTTAAATCATTTTAACTCTGTTGTCGCTGCTGGCTCTTCCTATGGAACTTTTCAAGAAGCAATGATATGTTTAATCCCTAAGGACAATAAACATCCTTCTCTATGCAAAAATGATCGCTCAATTTCTCTAGTTAATCTTGACTATAAGATATTTGCAAAAATTCTTGCTCTCCGTATTGAACCTATATTACCCAATCTTATTGGTCCTGAACAATCGGGTTTCGTAAAAGGTCGTCTATCATCCGACAACGCCAGAGTCTTTTTTAATATCCTTAGTAAAGCATCCTCTCTTGATTACCCGATTGCAGCTATAGCTTTAGATGCAGAAAAAGCTTTTGACAGGATTGGATGGGACTTTATGTTTCAAGCTTTAAAGTGGACAGGATTTCCACCAAAACTACTATCCCTTATTTCCTTATTATATTCAGGCCCTAGAGCATCTATTTTCGTTAACGGCAAGACCTCTGAATACCTTCCACTTTTCAGAGGAGTACGACAAGGTTGTCCGCTCTCACCCCATTTTATTTATTATTGCTTAAGAGCCCTTTATAACCAAGATCAGACAAGATCCTCAGATCACTGGATTCCAACTTGATACTATCCAGGTTAAAATGTCTGTATATGCAGATGATATTCTCTTATATTGTTCCAACCCTTCCACTTCTATTCCCTCCTTTCTTAACCAGGTTTATGTATTCTCTCAATTATCTGGATATCGACTTATTTCGGACAAATGCGAGGTCCTACCCCTTAACATGACATGTCTTAAAGATGACTTTATACCTACTGCTTTTTCTTGGCAACCTACAAAAATAAAATATCTGGGCCTATGGTTCTCTTCTAACATTTCTGAAACTTTGAAACAAAATTTTGATTACATCATTAAAACTTTATCTAACACTATTGAACGTTGGCATCCGCTTTTTCTCTCTTGGTGGGGAATGCTCAATTCCATCAAAATGATGCTTTCTCCTTTGATTTTGTACATTCTCTCAATGATACCTGGATATATTCCTGGATTTTACTTTAAGAAAATTGACTCCCTATTAACATAGGGGCAGATGTATCAAAAAACCATTTTGCGAGTCCGTAATTGCGATTTGTAGCGAATCGCAATTTCGGAATCGCAAAATGGTATGTAACATTAAATCTGCGAGAAAATAGCGATTCCATAAAAGTCGCAGAAATTATTGCGAGAAATGTGCGATTCGCATATTTGCGATTTTCGCATTTAAGGAAATCGCAAAAACGGGAATCATGCAATGCTGGCACAAGTTGATGACATCACAAGCAGGAAGTACCAGTGATTGCTTGCACCTGCTCCCCAGAACCACACCCAGTGGCAGTTGGAAGAGTGTGCTGAGGCAGAGCAGACCTGTTTGTTCAGCTATGGAGGCACAGAAGGCACAGGAGGAGCAGCCAATTGAGAAGAAAAAAAGAAAGCAGAAGTTTTCAGAGAAGGAGCAAGAAGTGCTAATAGAAGAAATGGTTTGTAACCATGAGGACCTCTTTGGAAAAAAATCTTTAAAGGTACCTGAGTCCAGGAAGAGAAAAATATGGCTGGAGATCCAGGAGAAGGTCAACTCAGTAGGAGTCACCACTCGCTCCATTGATGAAATCAAAAAAAGGTGGTATGATATGAGACTGAGATCCAAGGAAAAACTTGCGGAGAGGCTGAAAGATAGCAACCTGACAGGTGGTGGAAGTTCCATGGTGGACAAACCGACACCCCATGAGGAACTGATAGAATCCACACTGACAACTGAAAGTGTGAGTGGAGTGACCAACATAGACAGCTCAGAACCCACAGCACCAGCACAAGGTAAGAGGATATGAAAGTGCATCCATGTGTGTGTACAAAAAATGTGTGTGTGTGTGTGTGTGTGTGTGCACTGCATTTGAGATTAGCATTAGTCCATGAACACTGTGAAACAAGACCACAGCAATGCATTATGGGAGTTGTAGTCCAATTGCCCTAGTAACACTCACAATCACAGTCACTCATATGACTCCTTAATGTGGGACAACGTAATGCTGAAACAGTGCAGTACAAGTAATACAGTGCCATGAGTAATGTTTATTTTGTAATGAACACAAAATCATATTTTGCACTCTACATTCACAGGACATACCAGTGAGGACAGGACTGACAATGAAGTTGAATTGTCACCTCCCCATGTGATGTCAGATGTAGACAATGAAGTCAGTAATGCCCCTGTGACCATACAGAGGAAGCGCAGAAGAGTACTTCCTTTACAACCAATGGAAGAGGAAGAAAACACAGATGTGGAAGCAGTGTCCAATGAGACAGTCACTGTGTCCAGCCAAGATGCACAACAGCCTTCACAAAGTCCACGGAGGGCACGTGCATTCCGTATTGAGCCATCTGCAAATAACACAGAACAGGGTGAAGTTGTGACAGTGTTTGCAGGGCTTGAGCAAAACATGCTTGAGGTACAACGCCTTCAACATAAGGCACTCAGATCCATCAATAGGCAGCTAGTGAAGTCCAACAAGAACCAGGAACGCATGGCTGATGCCATTGATAAACTTTGCCTGACACTTGTGAACACAGAGGATGCACGGAACAGGGCTGCACAGGCTGCGCAGGACACAATGCACAGCTACACCAAAGCCATCAACCGGCTATGTGCAGTCACCAGCAACTTCACACGTCGCAGTGTGAACATGCAGCGTGAATTGAGTGATTGCACACGTTCAGTTGGACAGAGTGTGAACAATATGACATTGGTACTGGAAAGTATGCAAACAAACCAATCAGGTGCAAGGGCCCTTCTGTGCTCAGGTGAAAGCGAGGACAACTCCAGTAGGAGTAGCAACAACCCCACACCAACAAACATCATGGTGCAACGCAGGAGTGGAAGGCGTTCCACTACTGGAGCAGACCAAGAAGCCATGCCTCCACTTGATCAACCTGCTGGCAGTCGCCTGCGCAAAAAATAACTTACCTTGTTCAAGTACCCATGAAGTACCCATGCAGCAGTCATGCATAGATACTGTTTTATATTATTAGTAGTATGGAAATGTGAAATCACAAGGATTACTTATAATTTAACATACATATAGCAATGTTTTCTTGTTCTGAAGTAAAGAACAATGGCAAAGTGAAAATGGTTTTCTGTATTTTTTTCTCACCTAAAAATAGTTACGTGTAATCTCTGCCCTCCTTTGCCGACCAGCCATGGCTCCTACTCCTGCCACTGCCATTCTTGGGGGAGGGTTATCATCTTCATCATCAGATGTGTCTGAGTCACTCACTTCAATTTCTGTGCCTTTGCGGATTGCTATGTTATGCAGCATTGCACATGCTGTCACTATTTTGCAACATGTCGCTGGATTGTATTGCAATGCACCTCCACTTTTGTGAATGCGTCTGAAACGGCTTTTCAGAATTCCAAATGTACGTTCTATTACCCCACGTGTGGACCGGTGTGCCCTGTTGTAGCGTCTTTCACTTGCATTTGCAGGATTCAAGTATGGTGTGAGTATGAAATCACGCACTGCATAAGCACTATCACCTGCAAGTTAGAGAGGGAAAAGTGACTCAGAGTTACATTACATTGTTTGGGTGGAAGGGAGGATGGATGAGTATTACTTACCTAGCAGGTATCCATCTCCAAACTGACCAGCACTGAGACGTCTATGTATTGCACTATGTCTGAAGATGTAAGAGTCATGTGTACTCCCTGGAAACTTTGCCACAATGTCCTGTATTATGTATTTAGCGTTGCATATGACCTGGATGTTCAGTGAGTGGTAGTGTTTTCTGTTGCGGAAAACATATTCAATGGCTGCTGGTGGGGTGATGGCAATATGGGTTCCATCTATGCATCCAATCACATGTGGGAATCTTGCTATTTGATAGAAATCCAACTTGGCTTCCTGTATGGCTTGCTGTGTATTTGAAAAATATATATGATGTTGAAGTCTACTGATCATTGCATCCAAGAAGACATGGAAAAAACGCGATAGGGCACTCTGTGAGACTCCACCAACCTCTGCTATTACTGTTTGAAAGGAGCCAGAAGCCAAAAGGTGCAGTGAGCACAATACCTGCACATGTGTTGGTATGGATTGTGTTCTGGCAGTTGGGCGTGTCAAAAATGGTTTCAATTCAGTAATTAGGTCCAGAATGCTGTGAGGATGTAGCCTGTATTTTTCATATATCTCCTCCTGTGTCTGCTGGAACAGCGTAATGCGTATTCGGAATATCCTTTCCTGACGTTGTCTTCTCTGGGCAAGAGCTTGGATGCGCATCCTCCTGGCAATCAGGTACAGTCCCGCCATTTTGGAAAGAGTGGAAATGCATTCTGGGTGTTCTTTTATACATTTTTTTTTTACCACCTGCTTGTACCTGGTGTTAATTGCGATTCCTTATTATGCGAAAATGACAAAATCGCAATTTGCGATTTTTTCTTACATATCCATGCGAATTTCGCTATTTTGCACCAATGCAAAATCGCGATTCGCAAAATTATCTGTGATTTTTCATTTCTCGCACATTAGGAATTCGCTAACATGCGAATTCCTAATGTGCGATGCGATTTCTTTCATACATGCCATTTTCGTTTTTGCATGTCGCAAACGCTGGAAAATAGAGAATCGCAGCTTTTGCGACATGCAAAACACTTGATACATCTGCCCCATAATTTCTCTGGAAGAATAAAGCTCCTCACATTGCCCTACCTTCTCAAAAAGCAGACAAATCTTCAGGTGGTCTTAAATTTCCTGATTTCAAAAGCTATCATTACGCTTTCTCTTTAAAACAATCATCCCTTTGGATTTCCCTTGATCAGTGTATTCACCCTCCCATTTGGATTTCTATAGAGAAAGCTTTTATTTCTCCTTTTAATTTTAGAGAATCTCTCGCATTTACCAACAATATTGCCTCTTTTCGTCCTCCAGTTATTTCTCATATGTGTAAACTTCTCATCCCTCTTTTACCCTCCTGCCCGCTCAGCTTCCTCATTAGATCATCAACCTATTGGGCATAATACTTTATTACGTATAAAAACGCACTATTTATTAGAAATCTTGGAGACTCAAAGGACTGTTTTGGATTTCTCAATTATTATTTAATGATGTTCCCTTATCCTTTTCTGCTCTTCAAGATAAATTCTCATTACTGTCATCTTTCAAAACACAATATAACCTCTTGCCGCCTTCTCTTATTCAATATCTAAGTTCTTTATCAGCTGCTCCCAATTTACCATCCAGTTGCTCCAAACTTTTTCCCTTATTAACATCTTCTCCTTCAACCTCCTCTCTATATGAAACTGCATTTCTCTCATCAGACAGAAGTAAAACGGAGGCTGAATTGGCATGGGAGAAAGACCTAACAGAGTGTTGGTCGACCAGCTTTTGGGATAAAATATGGTTAAAGATTCATAAAACATCTTGAGCTGCCAATACTTCCCAAACCCTTTATTTTGTTTATCAGCACCTCATATTCACCCAAGCTGAATTAGCCTCCTTCTCTGATCTTCCACCTACTTGCTGGTCTTGTCCCTGCACACATGCTGATCTGAAACACTTGCTTTTTGAGTCTCCTTCTAGTTCTAGTTTTTGGCAATTGGTTTGGTCTCAAATTAACAACATTTTCAAAACTACTACTTTTTCATTTTCTACAATATTTCTAGGTTCCCTATCTCCTCAATGGCCCCAATCTCCTTCAAATTTAAGTTAGTGGATCTATTACTAGCTGTGGCCCTACATTTAATAACTTCAAATTGGAAAGAGGCGGACAAAGTCACTTTTAGAGCCTGGTGGAATGCCGTCTGCTACCATCATAGATTGAATACTAATTATATTACACCTCTATCTCTAGCTATTAAAAGAGAACGTTTGTGGTCCCTCTGACTACATACCTAACTTGGTCTGCCTCTTCATTTGCTACTCCAGTCAACACTCCAGATGAAGTCCGGAAATCTCCATGATGAAATGTGTTGTTTTTCTAGACTTCGCTTATTATCTTATCGTATTACTCCTTGCGTTATATTTTTTCTTATCACAGTATGATATTTTATGCCTCAAATGTATTTTACATGTTCCGTAAATATATTGTTTTGTTATTTCTTTTTGTTTTTAGAGATATAGAGTTTTAGCAACAATCTCTTTCCCTTGTTTTTCTCCCTCCCCCTTTTTTCCCCTTCCCCTTCCTATCTTCTTTTACTCCCATTGCTTCATACAGTGTGTTCCTGGATAATACCTATGTTTGAATTCAATTATTTGCTCTTCATAATCTTTATTCATAATTCAATTAAGTTGTATTGTATTTGATATACATGCTGTTTTTCCTTCTAATACTTTCATTGCCTAATAAACTTTAAACTTTAAAAAAAAGGAATGTGAAGAAGCTTTCACCTTTTCAAATGTGAGTATGTTAGAGAAAAGATATAGCATGGCGGTGGTACTGGAGGATGTTCAGTCTAAAGAAAATAGGAAACATCTCATTATGAAGGAGGTGCAAAAATGTGTCGGGTGAAATTGGCCTGCTGAGCGTGAGGCATTAGGTGAGTCGAAAAGTTACTGCTAAGTACAGGGTGAACCTGCCATTGAGAATGGTATTTTAACCAGAGGTGGTAAACCTATCTGCACTTTTGGTTTGAGAAAGAGGATACCTGTTTTTTTTCCCATGAAGGTCATGTAAGGATATCTCGCACTAAAAGGCATTTGTATGAACACCTCTGGTGGTCAGGTATGGATAGAATGGCTAATGAATGTGGGAGATTGTGTAAACTGTGTTCTGTCAATGACAAGTTGGATAAAGCTATCATTGTTGGATCAATTGCTGTAGAGTAGCTACTCAACTGAATCCCCACAGCACAGGGGTATTCAGCACCTGAATACCCTTCCAGGTGGTTAGCTCTACTAGTCTTTATTGAATGATTGAAGGCCCATGGAGGAAAAGGGGATTGATATTGTTGGCCCATTTGCCAATATTATGAGTCAAGAGCCTTACAGGATTGTAGTTAAAGGGTTATTTTCACAAATTATTGTAATAATGTAATGAAATAACTCCAGAAACATCACACCAGGAATGAGACATTTATTTGAAGATAAGCAGTAAGCCCACAATGAGCAAACTGGACCAAGCTCTGATGTACATGTGGTCTGCCATCCAGAAAGGGAACAACGGCTATATTCCATCTAGAGCATTGAGAGTTCATAAAAAGCCCCAGGATCTGAGAACTAACATCTTGAAATGGAAATGCCCCAAAACCAAGCACATTACAACAGCTTTACTTTTTAGAAAAAGCTAAACAGAAATGTGAACAGCTAAAACAAAATAACGGTCAAACAATTTCAATGCAAAATATATTCTTTAGATCTTGTGGCATTTTCAAAACCTTTGTGTACTTCTGTTTGTAGCAGGCATTTCCTGTAAAACAAAATTAGCATCCTTGTCAGCAGGGGAAACATCACTTGGATGACAGATTGGCTCACAAGCAATAGCATCAGAAACATCAAGTAACATTGGTGCAGAAACAGATTTATCATTGCTTCTGCTTACATTATCAATAATTAACCATGAAGATGCCACTGCATTTGATTTAATTCCACGTAGGATGTCAGCTTGCGCTGGTTTGAGCACTGCCGTAAATCCATACCTTCTCATTGAGGTAGTCTGCAACATATAGATTTGAAGCTAAATTGCCTTCTTTCAGAAATCTACTTTCCACTTGGCCAATAGCAGAAGGGGAATATATTAAGGTTACCCTGCCCTACCTAATCTCGTAATATTTTAGATAATGTAACATTTTGTCTGACACAAAGGGCCTCATTACGATGAGACCCATAAAGCCTCAAACCGCAGTCCGGAGGCTTTACGGGTCTCATTGCGGGTTTCACTTTCGACCGCCGCATTATGATGCAGGCAGTCGAAAGTGAAATTGGCCGGTCATTCTGGCTAGATTTCGACGTGCTCAAGGAATCCAGCATTTCCGCCGTAGGAACTACGATGTCAGTATCTGACAGGCTTTCCATTCCGGGCTTACCAACATGGAAAGCCTGCCATAAAGTGACATTGGGCGCTCCTAGCAGGGCCCACTTCACCCTGCGGCCTCCGGTTCGGGCTGAGAGCATCCTTTGAGCCGTGTGGCAGTCACCCTAATGGTGCCTGCCACGCAGTGCAGGGATGAACAGATTCTCCCATTTCTCTAGGGGAGCTTATGCTATGGCCGGTGTATGGCTGCAGCACAAGCTCCCATATACAAATGGGAGTATGCGATTGCAACATGTGCAGTCGCATAGTAATTGTCAGGATCGGCGACCGGAATTCGGTCGGTCCCGATTCCACAATGGTGTCACGTCCGCCCAACATCTTAATTAGGCCAAAGCCTTTTCATTGTCAAACACATATGTTTCTGGAACCCCTTCAAAAATAAAAACACTATTTAAAAATGTATTCATATCATTCATAGTGGAATTAGACAAAAAAGCGTAATGAACACAATTAGAGAAATAATCAGTTAGGACAATAAAGCATCTAATTTCCCTGGAAAATATTAGAAGCCTTTTTCCATGGCTTATTCGACAAGTCTGTCTAACTCATCAGCTCTCTGGATACTTTCTAATACTTACCAGAAAGAAGGCAAACCTTACACTCACTCACATACATATTTATACTCTAGTATTCATTGATTGCCACCAATAGTACCTTCTACTTTGTTTGTGGCTGTAGAGGTAGGATGTCTACTGTGGGCAATATCAGTATGTCTGTACCTGGGTATCATTGGTGGAACATATAATCCATGCCTCATCAAAACTGTTAATTTGGAAGATACATGTGGAAAACCTTGTAAAAGGCTGTCTAATTTCCTCTCTGGTGAACAACCATCTATGTGATATTTCTTAACCTGAGTCAACTGTACATTACCATTACAAGCTTCTACCCACAGTTTCTCTGTTATGAAACCTATGCAATGTCGAACACCATCAATCACTGCAACCACATACTTATGCTCATCCAGCGACATACCACTGTCTGTGTTCATGACATGTCATTCTTGACAAACTGTCTATTCTAAAATGTTTGCTACCAGAAATATATTTCATCTGAAAATTAAATTCTTGTAATCTTGAGACCACCCGAACCAGTCTAGAAGAAGCTCTACTTGTTCCACGTCAATCCATCAGATAAAGTGTTTTTTGACCTGTCGCAAGATCAATCTTTTTACCCCAGAGACAGGTCTTAAATCTCTCCATGGTCCCCACACAAGACAAAACCTCTGTTAATTGTGTTATATTGCATGTCTCAATCTCTGAGTGCCCCCAGAGCAGAGAGCTACTGGGTGCTCACAAGAGCCAACAAATTGACTTAAATCTGTAAACAACCCTATTGAGCTAGCATCAACGGTTACCATACTCTTTGCTGCATGATAATATGGTTTAAGCACCTGCACAGTTACAATTTAAGGGCCAATTACGATCTCGGTCGGAAAGCCTTTCCTTTTTTTTTTTTTTATTTCAAATTTTTTTTATTGAAAAGAAATTTTGACATATACAAAAAAGAAACCAACAGTTGTCTCAATTCTTGGCATTTTTGACAAATGTGTACTGTTTGGCTTCCAGTGGAGCACGAGAGAGAAGAAAAGGAGAGAGAAAGAAGAGGAGGGGGGGGGGTTTCTTACTGCCTCAGATGGGCATCAAGGGCTTCCCACATGTCTCCTCTGGCTGTGTGGTTCGCCGCCTGGTGGTTGGCGGTGATGTTGTCTGCCCCCCGTAGGAATGTTACCCAGTTGAACCAGCGTTTGAAAGTGGCTTTCCTAGTGTTTTTCCAGTTCCCCAGGATTGTTTTAACGGCTGCTGTCAGCAGTACATCGACTAGTTCGCGGTTCTCCTTGGATTCAAGCTGGGGGGCTAGGAAGGCCATGGCTATGCCTGCTAGGCCACGTTGTGTTTGGCAACCTGTGATCGTGTCTATGAGGTTGTAGACTTTGTTCCAGAAGGTTTTGACTTTGGTGCAATCGTATAGCATGTGAGCTAGGTCCCCCCTTTCCTTGTGGCAGTTCCAGCAGGTGCCGCTTTCGCCTGCACCCACTGTTTCTAGCTTCGCTGGTGTCCAGTGTAGCCTGTGTAGTATCCAGTATTTTGTTTGTGCTAGTTGTGGGGTTACCTTGTTCTTGGATGCCGATGTCCATAGTCTGGACCTTTCGTCTTCGTTTAGTGGTCTCTGTATTACCCCTTCCCAGAAAGCTATTGTTTTGTTGTTTAGAGTAGTGGTGCGTGGTGTGATGAGTTTGTAAATATGCTCTGTTTGGTGGCCTGTCTTGTTTAGATTCTGTAAGTACTGTATGATGGTGGGTTTGTGTTTCGAGAGGTTTGCTTTGGTGATGGCCGCTTTGATTCTGAGGAATTCATAGAATTCTTTGCTTGGTAATTTGTGCGTCTGCTGCAGTGCTTCGAAAGTGAGTGGGTTGCTTCCCACCTCTAGTTGGGCCGGCACCGTGATGCCTCTGCTGTACCACTCTTTGTTGTCTAGAGTCTTCCCTTTGTACGTTACTTTGGGGTTGTGCCATATTGCTTCTCTGTCTATTCTTAGTAGCGCCGTTTTTGTGTTACGGAGTATCGCGTTTTTTGCTTCTGGGTGTCTATTGGCCGTTAATGCCATGATCGGGTCTGACCCCCCAGGATGCCCCTTTCCAGGTCGAGCCAAACCGGCACATACTCTGGTGTAGGGGCGACCCAATGTATTCCCTGTTTGGCAAGGCATGCCATTTGGAAGGCCTTGTAGTTCGTGAGGTTTAGTCCTCCTTGTTCTTTCTTTAGTCTGAGCTTTGCTAGGCTGATTCTGGCCTTTTTTCCCCCCCAGAGGAACGTGTTGATTGCTTTATCTATATGTTTGTGAAAGTCTGTGGTTAGGGTGAGTGGCAGCATGCTCAGCAAGTAATTTAGCATTGGTGTGACCATCATCTTGACCGTCTCGATTCTGCCCCACCAGCTAATGAATTTGGGGCCCCAAGTCTCTAGCTTGGTCTTGATCTTTTTCAGCAATGCCTCCTCGTTGTCGTCTAAGGTAGATCTAAGGTCCCTTCCGAAGAGGAGGCCCAGACATTTCACGGGTTTTGTTTGCCACGCCAATCCAGACGTTCCTAGGACTGTCCTAGTTGTATGGCAGTTCATAGGCTTGCATTCGGATTTATCCCGGTTAAGTTTATATCCTGAGACACGCACGTAGTCCTCGATTGTTTGTACCAGGGCTTCTATTGATTCTTCTGGGTTGTAGGTGGTGATCAGGATGTCGTCAGCGTACGCCACTAGCTTGAAGGCCTGTCCTTCTACTCGCACTCCTGTTATTCGCGGGTTAATCCTGATCATGTGGAGGAGCGGCTCTAGTGCTAGCAGGAATAGTCCCGGTGATAGTGGACATCCCTGCCTAGTCCCTCTCCCTAGGGTGAATGTTTCCGACTTGGATGCGTTGACCACCACTCGTGCATGGGGGTTTTAGTATAGTGACATGATCATGCCTCTATATTTCTCCCCTAGCCCGAATTTGCACATACATTGGTCGAGGAATGGCCACGAGACTCTGTCGAAGGCCTTTTCCGCGTCAAGCGCAATCATAACTGCCTTCTCCATGCTGTTTGCGGTGCGGTTTATTAGGTGACAGAGTAATCTGGTGTTGTCTTGTGAGAGTCTGTTTTTCAGGTAGCCCACTTGCGATTTGTGTATGAGAAGGGGGAGATATGTGTTTAGCCTTGCAGCCATTACTTTAGCGTAGATTTTACAGTCAACGTTTATTAAAGAGATTGGCCGGTAGTTTTGCGGGAACTGAGGGTCCTTCCCCTCTTTGGGGATGACAATAATGTTCGCCTCCGCCATTGAGTTGGTCATGCTGCCCCTCTCCCCGCATGTCCGGAAGACTCTAACCATTGTATCTTTTAGCAGTGGTTGGAACTGTTTATAGAATGTCGCCGTGAATCCATCTGGCCCTGGGGCTTTGTTTGCTTTCAGAGAGTCTATTGCCATACCTACTTCTGCTCTGGTTATTTCTTGCTCTAGCGCCTCTCTCTGTTCGTTGCTAAGTTTGGGCAGGTCTAGTTTATCTAGCAAGCTTGCCCTGCCGTCCGCTTCTAGTGATGAGTCTGCTGTGTACAGTTCCTTGTAGAAACCCCTGAACGTTTCAAGGATTTGCTTGTTTACCGTGTGTGTTTTGTTATTTTTGTCCGTAATTGCTGCGACTGAGTGCTGCCTTTGTTTGGCTTTTAGGTACCCTGCTAGAGCCCTTCCTGCTTTGTTTGCTGAGCATAGGTTTATGGATCTGTATTTGTTAATCCATGTGGATGCTCTCTCAATTAGTATCCTGTTCAGTTCATACTTCTTCTTTCTGAGTGTTGTTAGAGTATTCCTATCTGACAAATTTGCTGTGTGGTACCTTTCTAGTTCTTTTATCTGCCCTTCCAGTTCTGTGATTTTTTTGTTCCTGCCTCTGTTCATCCTTGCCTTGATGCTCATGAGTTTCCCCCTTATTGTGGCTTTAAGTGCTTCCCACAGGGTAGTGACTTCAGTGTCTTTTGTGTCATTAAATGTTAGGTATTCTTTAATAGCCTCTTCTATTTCTGTGACGTTTGTAGGGTTTTCTAGTATGTCGCTGTTGAGGCGCCAGATACGGCTTGGTGTTTCATTGTGTTTCTCGCTTATGGAGAGGGAGATGTGAGCATGATCTGAAATTGTTATTGGGCCTATTTCCGTTGTTTCTGTCAGGTGCGTGTGTGTGGCTGACATGAGTATATAGTCTATTCTGCTGTATGAGTTGTGTGGGTTCGAATAGAATGTGTATTCTCTGGCGCTGGGGTGTTGTAGTCTCCACGGGTCTGACAGTGCTAGTTTGGCGCATAGGTTTTTAAGTGTGTTCTGTTCTTGTGTTGTATGGCTTGGTCTGTGTGGGTGTCTGTCTGTGGCGTTGTCCATAGCTTGGTTCATGTCTCCAGCTGCGATTAGCAGTTCCCCCAGTGGGATGTTGCTGAGCTCGCTTTCTATCTCTTCCCAGAATTTTTTGTCTGTTGCGTTCAGTCCATAGATGTTTGCTATGTGCATGGTCTCCTCCCCTCTTTTGATGCATGTGAGTAGCCTTCTGCCCTTTGTGTCAGCTTGGTGGTCGTGGACCCTAAACTTTGCTCTCTTGCTAATGATAGTGATCACTCCCCCCTTCTTATTCACGGCTGGTGAGCATACCACCTCGCTTATCCAGTTTGCCTTGAGCCGGTTTGCGTCCTCTGTGGAGACTCTGGTCTCTTGGAGGACGTATATGTCTGCTTTTAGCTTCTTTAAATATTCTAATGTCTTCCGTCGATTGACAGGGTGGTTGAGGCCTTTGACGTTCAGGGATACGATATTGGTGTCTGCGGCTATTTGTGCTAGGCCCTGTGTGGCGGGTGTGATCATGGTTCTGTGGGTACATCGCTGCTATCTGAGCTGGTGCTTAGGTTAGTGCATCGTTCCAGGTGTGGGGCCGCAGATGCTTCCTCCCACCTCGAGTATTCGAGCCCCCCCGGGGGTGTGTCTTTCTGACCACCATAAGCGTGGAAGGGTATACTCAGATGTGAGTCCCTTGCTCATTGCACCATCAGGATTCAAGCAAGCCGGGCCGAAGACGGCTGAAATGCCAAAAACCGGTCCCCGGAAGCTTGTTTCCTTCCCAGTATAAGAATTGGCTTGGTAGTTTGGTTTGCCCTGTTCCCATCATGCACTGGGACAGGAACAGACTAATTTGCATGTAGCCAGGTTCTGAGCTGGGATGGTGCAGTGAGCTAAAAAACGGTGATGGATCAAGCCCTGATCTTTGGACTGGGTAAGAGTGGTCTGCTTAATTCAGACACTCTGTTCATCACCACCCCCTTTTCTGAATCGTTTTGTCCACCATAAGCGTGGAAGGGTATACTCAGATGTGAGTCCCTTGCTCATTGCACCATCAGGATTCAAGCAAGCCGGGCCGAAGACGGCTGAAATGCCAGAAACCGGTCCCCGGAAGCTTGTTTCCTTCCCAGTATAAGAATTGGCTTGGTAGTTTAGTTTGCCCTGTTCCCATCATGCACTGGGACAGGAACAGACTAATTTGCATGTAGCCAGGTTCTGAGCTGGGATGGTGCAGTGAGCTAAAAAACGGTGATGGATCAAGCCCTGATCTTTGGACTGGGTAAGAGTGGTCTGCCTAATTCAGACACTCTGTTCATCACCACCCCCTTTTCTGAATACTTCTGAAACACAAGGCTGCACCGTATGTGTGCTGCTTTGTGCAACACACATAGAAGTTGCAACTCGTCATTTTTAAAATGATTGTTTATGTGCAGGAAGTGACACCTTTCTTTTTTGTTTCTATGTGTGTTGCACAGTGCAGCACTTTTTCTGCTTCTGTGTGTGCTGCACAATGCAGCACACATAAAAACACAAAAACAAGGAAAAATAATGCATTTCTCCTTGTTGCGCCCTGTTAAGACCGCCTTCGTCTTAATTTTGGCCCTGTCCCATATGTACACGCCAACCTTGTAAATATGGGGCAGCATCAAAATCAATGTATCTTGCGGTGGAACGCCCATTTCAACACCCATTGCCCACCCCGTTCATGCTAAGTGCTGCGTGAAAAGGGGCCTTATTTGCAAGGCGGTGTTAAGCCACATTAAGTGGCTTAACACTACCTTGTAAATAAGGCGAAGATCATATCGCCACCACAACATCAAAAAAAGTGACATTATTGTGGCGGTAGAGGCTTGTAAATATGCCCTTTGGTTCTTCAGTGAAATGTTTCCGAATTTAAGTACAGTTTATTTCTTATCCCATGCTATTTGTTTATTTTATTTATATAGTTTTATATAGCGCAAACTTGACACAAGGTTATCAGAGCATTTACTGCTATTTACATAGTTGGAAGTAGAGGTTACAGAAATGACATATGGGGTAAATATATATAACGATTGTGCACAAAAGCAAGGTCAAAACAGTTACATGTGTTTCATATACAATGAAAGCAGATACAGGGATGTGAGCGCAATAAAAGGAGAAATGTTACGCGGTCGTGAACTGACAAGTTGATTCCTGCCTGGTGTCGTGTTCATGCTGGGCACAGGAATGTATATCACACACAGGACGCAGGTTAGTTTAACTTTTCTTTATTCACGCATCATGTAGCTGCTCGTCCCCACGTCCGTCCACGTCCCTGTCCTGGTCATCCTCTGTCCCCTTCCTGTCCCGTCACCGGATCTGGTGTCCGGTGACCTGGTCACTCTGCCTGAGGACCCACAGGGTCCTATTGCCCTACTGTCAGTCGCCCACACTGTCGGATCCCAACCTCTCCGTCACGACATCTCCCCCCTTGTTGCAAACAAATGTTCGTGACACATTTATCATAGTCCTCATTCACAGTTATATTGATGAAGGTGAAAGAATGAGAGAGAGAGAGAGAGAAGAGAGAGAGAGAGAGAGAGAGAGAGAGAGAGAGAGAGAGAGAGAGAGAGAGAGAGAGAACTTGTCACTCTACATCTCTTCAATGAGTCTCTGTTATTTACTGAATGTCCTTCGTGATCTAGTGTCTCCATCGCTTCCTTGTCCTCTATCTTTCTCCTTCTATGTGGCTGCAGTTGCCGCTGCCATTTCTTCTTCATCCGCCTTTAGCTCCTTGAAACGCTATCTTTTCCTTGTTGTTTGTTGTCAGTCGGAGACAGCCATTATCATCGATCCTTTCACTTTCGTCACCGCCAGTGAATCTTTGGAGAACCGGTTGTCTGAATATCGATATTCTTTCTTTCTGTCTCACCACCTTTGGTCCTGGCCGTGCAGTGTCTCTTGCCTTGATCTTCCTTGGTGGCGCCTGTCCGCTCTGCTCATTGTATGTCTTTGTCCTTTCCTTTTGTTGCTGTTTCTCCGGCGCCAAAGTCCTGTCACGTTGCTCCTTTTTACCCATTTTATTTCCTTTGTCTTTGTGTCTTTCCTTTTGTTTTCTTTTCTTCTATGTTCTCCTTTTCTCTTTTCTGTTTCTTTGGTGACCTTTGTCCCTCTTTTCTTTGTTATTTCTCTTTTCTGTCTTTTCCTCTATTTGGCCTTATCTCTGGCTTTTCCTTTATTTTTACTTCTTTCTAATTTGTCCTTTTGTTTCTTTTCTTTTCTTATTCAGCCTCTTCTGGGCTTTCCTAGTCTTCTTCTTCTTTATTTCCTTGTTTTCTTATATTTGCATCCTTCCTGCGACTTATTCTTATATTTATGTCTTTCCTTTATTTTCTTTCTCTTTGTCCTCTTTTCTCTTTTATCTCTATTTTCCTCTTTTCTTTCTTCCTTTCTCTTTCTCTTTCCTCTTTTCTCTATATTTTCTTCTTATCTCTTTATCTTCTTTTCTTCTTCTTTTCTCTTTATTTTCTTCTTATCTCTTTATCTTTCTTCTTTTCTTCTTCTTTTCTCTTTATTTTCTTCTTATCTCTTTATCTTCTTTCTTCCTCTTTATTTTCTTCTTTTCTCTTTATCTTTATTCTTCTTTTCTCTATATTTTCTTCTTATCTCTTTATCTTCTTTCTTCTTTTCTTCTTCTTTTCTCTTTATTTTCTTCTTATCTCTTTATCTTCTTTCTTCTTTTCTTCTTTTCTCTTTATCGATTTGTCTTTTTCTTTATGTCCTTTCTCTTCCTTTCACTTATTGTTTTCCTTTTTCTTATTGCACTGTCTTCTTTTTTTCTCTTGTTGCCCTTTTTCACTTGTGCGCCCTTTTTGCGCTTTGTTTATCCTTTATTCTTCACTCAAAACTGTTATTTTCCTTTCTTTCTCCTTTCAGACCTTTTCCATTCTTATTTTCTTTTTCTTTCTGTCTTTTCTTCTCTATTCCTTTTTTATTATTCGCGTTCTCCTTAATTCACCTTGTCTTATGCTATTCTTCTTATTTGCCCTTTGCCTGACTTCGAAATGGCTGCTCTGCTGTTTCCTCTGCTTTTAATGTCCGCCGTCACAATACTTGAATGTTCTTTGCTCTTTCTGTCCTTATTATGCCTCTTTATTCTCCTTAGTTTGTCTTTGTTTTCTTTATTTATATTTTCTAATTGTCTTTTCTTGTCATTTTCTTCCTTTCCGACATTATTTGGCCTTAAAATTGCCGCTCCATTGTCCTTCTATCCTCATCTAAAATGGCCGCCACTTAAAATATAGTTTCTCTTCTCTTTTGTTTGTTGTTATTTTTTTCCCATTTCGCATCAACAGTCAATGATGCTCTCATCGATAATCCAGCCACTGCGGTCTTCTAGATGCCCTCAAGCCTGGGCCCTGGCTGACACAGACATACGAGATCACTTGGCCGTGTACACGTAGGTCTCCCCTAACGCACAGCCAACCACTCGTAAAAAGTCAGCATCTCTGCACCCCTTTCGCCGGGGCCGGCCCACTGCTGTTCTCAGTGCTGTTCTCTCAACTCGCCCCATTCAAGTATGGCCGCCGGTGCTCTTGATACTCTCGCGACGGCTCGCGCCAGCCTCTTCAACACACTCCCCTTTTTCACAGCGCTTACCGCATCCGCGCTCGTCTTCACCGGTGATAGTCGGGGTGTGCTCCCACGTCGCTGCTCAATGGGCATTTTTTCTTTTTGTCTTCTACACTTCCAGGGTGGGCTCCTGGTGTGTCTCCGGCCATCTATTTTCCGCTCTGTTATCTATGCGTCGTTCGTCACTTTCCTTCGTCGCCAGTTGTCGTGTTCATGCTGGGCACAGGAATGTATATCACACACAGGACGCAGGTTAGTTTAACTTTTCTTTATTCACGCATCATGTAGCTGCTCGTCCCCACGTCCGTCCACGTCCCTATCCTGGTCATCCTCTGTCCCCTTCCTGTCCCGTCACCGGATCTGGTGTCCGGTGACCTGGTCACTCTGCCTGAGGACCCACAGGGTCCTACTGCCCTACTGTCAGTCGCCCACACTGTCGGATCCCAACCTCTCCGTCACGACACCTGGCATCTATTTGGCCCAAACACCAATACTTTTTTCTTTCCAGTGAATATTTCTTCCCATTTATGGCTACTAAATAATTATCAAAAACTCTATGCAGTTGCTACTACTTTCGGCTTGGTTTCTAAAGAGTTTGCGAAAATACATTAAGGTTATAATATGAATGTGCCTGAGTCGTTTTTATAGAAAGCACCACACAGTTGGTATAGCAGTTGTATGTATGAATAAGTAGAGCAAAATCAAAGTTCCAAAGGAATATCACTAGTATAAAAAATTGAGCTTAAAAATATTTATACTGTAACCATATAGTTAATAGTGAGCAAAATACATTTTAAACATAGCATCCCAAAATAAGTCAATGTTTTTATTAATAACAACATTCAGAATGCTCTTTTACAGTCAAGGGTGGGCATTAACTGTGCATGTCACCAAGTAGGAGCACATCTTTCTGAAAAGAAAAGACACCAGCATACATGTCACAGTGTATGTGTATGCAGTTCTTCATGGACAGGACCCCTTTGCAATCCTGCATGCAAGGAGTCAGTGCCTCAGAAAAACAGTTGGTGCACATGCAGATGATCTGGCGCCCTTGCCATTGGTCTGAGCTTAACAATAGCAGGTAAAAAATGTACTTGTTTTTGAGGAAGCTCACATAGAGTATCAGGAGTGTGATAAAAGTTCACTTATTGCTGTCTGGAAAACAAATAAAATCCAATTTATACACAGTTTCACCAATAAAGGTCAGAATTTATTTCAATAGTCCTTGACAGTTTTCTTGTCCACTACAACTCGTCAAAAATTGCAAGCGCAGCTGCTCCCGGTAAGCAGCAATGGGGAGGGGAAAGGGTAGGAAAGGGGGTTTAAAAAAAACTAAAAAATAACACTTGCCAGCTGCCGCCACCTCTCCTGCGTCCTCTCCCTGACTTCTACTCTGCAAAGGAAGCAAGAAGCACCTGGCTCTAAAACTCCCAATAGTCAATCACAACGCTGCAATGCAGTGTTGTGATTGGTCTGGGCCCTGTGGATCAGTGCTCAACCAAAATGGGAGGCTGGGCATGTTCTCCATGCAGGCTGTAATGCAGCCTGCATGGAGAACATGCAAAGTGCGCATGAATGTTTGGTTGACCCCAAAGAGCTGGACAAACATTCATGCGCACTTACATAGTGCTCACAAATTCTCCCCTGGCTCTGACAGCAGAGCAGATCCGCCCACCTGCTGAGACGCAGCAGTAGGAAAAACAAACATAATCTGGTACCATTTCGACTTCTTGTACATAGGCCAGACAAGGCAAAAAGTATAAGCTCACACACTACAACATTGTAGTAGAATCAGGTGCAAGGTACAAGGGCCCCCATTGTTGAACATTTTAACACATTTAGACCCCTTCATAAGCTTGAAATGGTTGGTCATAGAAAAGGTCAGTGCCAACCCGAGGGGTGGGAATTTCAACACCATCCTGAGTTTAGGAGAGTGCAAATGGATTCATAATCTGGACACAGTTGCAAGGGGGTTGAATGAGTAAGAGGAGGTTTCCAGACAGGTCTCTACCATGTGATACTATAATACCTGCTATGTTAATGCATATCTGCACCTAACATGCCTTTGTGATATCCCTCCCTATTCGATTGATATTCTCTAATCTGATCAAAAAATAGAGATTACTCATATTTTACAATTGATTTTTTCGTTGCTTCCTCCTGCATTGTTTATAATGTCATATGTATGTAGATGCGAATCTTTAAGGTGTGTGGCTTAAACTAGCCACCAGCTCTGTCCACACAGCATGATTTAATCTTTCTATCTTCCATATTCCATCTATGAGATATTGTCTCTCTTCATAGTAACATTAATTGGACTCCATTCAAGGGCTCTAGTTTGGATATTCACTTGAATATCAGGGACATTTTGAAGAAAGACTTTTTTTCCAATGGCTCTTGATCGAGCAGACGCTCATGCTTCTCTTGGCAATCTGTGCGTTCGGGCTTCTGAACTGACGGCCAAGGTCGGATGACCCAGAGAGGTGAGCACAGGAGAAAGTACACTACTCCACAGGCTTCGAGAAAGGGAAACAACCTTTACAACGCAACTTTTACAATGCACTACCATTACAACAAAGCTTTTACAACGCAACATCCATTACAACGCATGCCATTACAACGCAACCTTTACAACGCATGACACTACAACGCATACCACTACAACACATGTCATTACAATGCAGTCATTACAGCGCATACCATTACAACGCATAGTACCCTTACACTATCCAACACTTACCCTACTTTTGCACCCCCTGGAGTTAGAATAGTAATTTTTACCCATACACTATCCAACACTTACCCTACTGTTGCACCCCCTGGAGTTAGAATAGTAATTTTTACCCCTACACTATCCAACACTTACCCTACTGTTGCACCCCCTGAAGTTAGAATAGTAATTTTTACCCCTACACTATCCAACACTTACCATACATGCAATGTAATGGTATGTGTTGTAATGGTATGCGTTGTAAAGGTAGTATGCGTTGTAATGGAATGCGTTGTAAAGGTAGTTTTTAAAAATTCTTTGTAATGGCATGCGTTGTAATGGAATGCATTGTAATGGATGTTGTGTTGTAAAAAAATGCGTTGTAAAGGTATGCGTTGTAAAGGTATGCGTTGTAACATCATACATTCTCGAGAAATTGTTGGTGATTTTAACCATCTGTCAAGGAAACTGACAGGTTTTTTGTTGTTTCTTTCACTTACAGAAATCGTTACGATTTAATCGTTGTTTGCTGTCATGACAAAATTTGTTTCCACCCAATGAGCAATAAGGGTGAGTGAACCCGTACGGGCATGCTTTCTCTGCAGTTATCTTAAACACGTAGAAACCCCTAGGCATCATTGTTGTGTTAATGTATTCACAGTCTGCTTTAAATGATCCGTTTCATCATTGGAAATTTATTTTTTGATTCTGATACCGACTGAGCTGTATCTCTCCGTTCAGCTATTGTGAGGCAGGTTTCCTCACAAGATTTTTAGATACATTTTTGAACTAAGATTATATTAAACGTAACTAAATCTATTCATTTTGTGACCCCAGGTGGAATTGGTGATTTTTTTGGATCAAAGGCCTTGGGCTATGAGAACGAGGCGTATCTAGGTTGAGCCCTTTCACCCACCAACGGTGCAGCTGCACCTAAATAGCTCAGTGGTTTTCCTGGACATTTGGTGTTACGAGAAAGCTCTTCTTTTTAACTGTACCTACCGCTCATTGATTAGTGTGTCTTTTGTAGGTTGCCCTATCATTCCTTCTTTACCATCCTGATTTAAGCCCACATGCAATGGCTTAAGTCACCTCATGCAGCAGTCAGGTTGAAACAACGACAATGATTTTCTAGCCTGAATTGAATATATATTTCCGCATGAGTGGTGTGTTAGGATTCAGCTACTACCTACTCAGAAATAAGGATTTTTGACAATGAACGAAGGAATCAATTTTTTCAGACAGGCTAGTGGCTCTGGCTAATTTAGGTTTTCTTAGTCATTGGTGAAAATTATACATAAAAGATATTTTCTGAATTGTTATACATCTATTCCTTTCTGGTCACTATGCACATGAGCACTTCTATAAACACTTTTCTTTGCACTTTTTGGGGAGCAACCATGATAAGAGGAACTCTCTAAGAAATGTTTATGTTTCTAAAAATTCTGAAAATATAGATTTGTTTTACGATTTCAAACAGCCATAAGTTTTATCTGTTCAACGTGTCTCTCACCAATATTACAATATGTGAATGAGTATCATATTTGATTTTCCAAGTCAATGCCAGCAGGACCACATGGTTGTATGTACTATACTTTACCCAGGTCCTAGGGTTTTTTGGGGTACCCCATTAGTTTATAATCGACTGCAGCAATGCCATCCACTTTGGAACACCCAAGGATGCCCTCCCTTCGATTTATTCCAAAATGCAGTGATCAGGTTGATGCTGGCATTGAAGTGGTGATCTTCCATCTCTCTTCGCCTTGTGAAACTCCGCTAGCTTTTAATCCACAAACCGGGTGTGTTTAAAACCTTTGCTCCACTTAGAATGCTTTGCACTCAAGCAGGTAAAACTTCCTTTTCCTGGTTTTGCCCAGCCATCCTGTTCATGGTCAATATTTCTTCAATCAACCTCACAAGTGGTTGTTTCCTTTAGATGTGGAAAGTACATCCTTTCTCCATACACAAAGAGAGGATCTTTCTTTTTCTGTCTGAAACAACTAAAACCCTAGCTTTACGTATGCCGCTCCATGGTCATAGCTATCAATAGTGCAGAGGATGCAGGGGGGAAAGGCATTTCATCTTAATTAGTGGCTATTTTTTAAAAATATTATTAATCCTGGAGATACAGGGAATCCCCTTGCTTACAGTAGGGCCCATGGTGTCCTTTTTACGCCACAGTGCCCGCCACTAGTTGCCTCTCTAGTTCCAGTTGCAACTCCTCATCACCAGAAAGGAAATCGTCGGTGCATGCATGCTGTACAGACTGCACATCCTCACAGCCTTTGTCTGCAGTCTCCTATCTTTGAGACACTGCCCTTCTACTCCAGACTAGCACAAAGACAGAGGCAACGGATATAAACTTCAGTCGAGTTTCTTAAAAAACAAGAATTTGCAATGCAATCGGTCTCGCCTTTGGGACCTTATATGTATTTAGCTATGCAGCACATGAGCCTGGGTGCTGAAACATCTACTGTTTTTTAACATGGAGGAAAAGTAAGCACCAAACTGCGTGACACGCCAGATATGGGAATTCTTGCAGAGAAATATTGCCTTTCAGCGGGAAATGGTATAGTCCAAAGCTCTGTTCTTAGTATTAAATCAGGGCCTTCGATGGTCATATCACTGAAAATACAAGATTTGAAAAAAATATTATTGTCTACTGGTGCTCGTAGAAGACCATTTCTATGGAGAGGAATCTAGAGAATGCTAAAGTGATTCTGATATTTTCTGCAGGTCGTTTTCTATCAAGAATGTTAAATAAAGGCAGTTGCCATAAAAATAAAAAAAGAAAGCCCCTAAGTAGAAAGCAATTCTGGTATTTTACTGACCTCTAGTGGTCGTTTTCTATCCAGACAGTTAAATTGAGGCAGTTGAACAGAAAAAAAAGTCCCTATGCGGTAGCAGACCAGTCCTAGGGCTGATTCCAGAGCCCACAAAGTACATACACATATTTATTTATTTTATTTATTTTGAGAGTTTTATATAGCTCGAACAAGATCTTTGCAGATATCAGAGCGCTTTACAAACAGAGGGTACATGATCATAGCCAAAACAGGTAAGTCGGTAGAGCTAACAGTACAAATAGGTGTAAGGCAATAAAACAAATAATACAAATAAGCAAAGACAATAAAAACCAAATAATACAAATAAGCATAGAGGTCGAACAGGTATATATAAGGTATATATAAGTATATACTAAAGTATATACAAGAGGTCTCGAATGCTCGACCTAAAAAACGAATTATTAGCCCAACAAATTATGTTGAAATGCAGCATAATTGTCTAACGAATATCTCCTTTCTATCCAAGTGTTTTTCTCTGGTGCATGGGATAGGCATGCAAAGCAAGGCATTGGAATAACACCCTGAAAGATGTGTGAGAAGACAGCGTGTCATTGTGCTGCCCTTGCAATGTGCTGACTCATTACCCATCCCAGAGCACCCGGGGTCAGGAAGCGGGTCAGCACACGGCACTAACGTGGTCACACCGGGTCAACCCTGACAACATCAGAGCGGAGGGCGAATATGAATCTGACAATTCATGTCTGGAAATATATTTATTTTGTCAGATTTCATGAGAGGTAGCCATCTCTCCCCTCAAGCTGAATGATAGCATTCAGATGCAACCCTTACTCGTCTTGACAGCTAACAAGATAAACATGTCAGCGCGAGACATGCCAAATACTTTCCCATGGACTTCATGCTGAAGTTGGCAACCGAGCCAACTTTGTGTAAAGAGAGGGAGAGAGAGCTTGGCATGGAAAAAACAATTAAAGCAATGGAAGAAGTTTAATTTCAGCAACAGCGCCTTTGACCCATATCCTTCAATGTAATATGCCGCTCTTCTATATGTAATGCCTTCAGTAAGAATCCTTCAAAAAGAGCCTGCTGGAAAAATATTCATTTCAATTGATTATGGGATGTTTATCAGAAAGTGTACCATCTCACCCCAAAAAATAATATTTCGAGGTTGACGACTGTATAATTACATAAAATTATCTTTTCATCGGAAAAAAACACTCTGTCAGAGGAACAAACATTAGAATCCGCCAAAACAGAACAAAATGTTCTGAGACTGAAAACATAATTGTTTACTTTTCAGTAACCCTCTTTGTGCTTTTGAAACAAAAAAAATGGCACCAGTCCGGAAATCTTTTTGTGTGTACTTTTGGTGAGTTTCATACAAGAGGGTGCATTCTTTTTTTATTTAAAAAAAAAACCTTTTAGCATCATAATTGTATATGTACCAAGTGTCAAAAATGTGAGCGCATCAAAAGGCCCACAAAGGTCCACCTAAACTGCCCACATGTTTTTTAAAAATGTTGTAGGGGTAATAACTGATTTGGGATACTTAAAAATAGACTACGAAGTCGAGTAAAGGCAAACCAGGAGGTCCACTTTCCATTACCTATTACGTGTTGTTTACTAAACCATCAGTACCGTGGCCAGTTTGCCCAAAGAACTACATTAAGCAAACCATAAAAAAGCTATAAGTAAGCAATCGGAGGATGAACAATGGTTGCTAAGGATGACCCATATTATCGGGCACACATATGTTGTCAGCAGATTTGTATGACCTCGCCCCAGTTAATCAAAACAAATATGATCCCTTTTCCCAATTGGCACCCGTCACACACTGAGGTTCTGTAGTAAGTACGCAGAGGCAGGGAGCTGCTTCTTGTAGATTTTATGTTACAGGCTACACGGTTGAGGAGCGGCAGGGTGCGGCGCCTCTACCAGTGACAGACCAATCACAAACAACAATATTCAAAGCATGACATTCTGTACTCTCTAGGTTACAAGCAGGTGAATTCCAACAGAGTTCACAGACAGAAGAGCAGAACCACATTACCGGTATCACACTGCACTGCATAAATACAAGCTGTCAATAATACAAGCTGTCAATACCACA
The DNA here is from genome assembly GCF_964263255.1 of Lissotriton vulgaris. Taxonomy (NCBI): domain Eukaryota; kingdom Metazoa; phylum Chordata; class Amphibia; order Caudata; family Salamandridae; genus Lissotriton; species Lissotriton vulgaris. The sequence continues at coordinate 1,735,788,602 of NC_141691.1, forward strand.
GTTTCCTATGGACAGGCTTAATCTACCAACAAGTTATGTTATAACATATATGCAAGGTTCCAAAGACGCAAATAATTCACTCCTGAGATGGGTCCAGATTCTCCAAACAACACTCAGGAAAAGCCCCCCAAAAAGGGCCATTCTTGGCATCCATCCTGATAGTAAAAGCAGATGTTGTGTCTGAGAAGACGAGCTCACCCCATCACTCGCAACAAGACCTAAACTATGATCTGAATTCAATATGTCTCAGTAAAATAAGCTCATACAGAACAGTCCATCAAATGAGCACACTGACATATTGAGAGGTGGTCGCAGCCCTCCCGGCGGAAGGCCCCCTCCATGCAGCACGAGTTCCTGGACACAGGGTCCACAGCTCGTCTGCTGGATGACGTGCATCACTGGTTGCTGCTGTGTCTACTGGTCAAAAATATTTACAACAAGGGTTGGTGAGGGACAGAGTCTCTGAATTAAGCAGAAAGCTCTCACCCAGTCAAGAGATCAGGGCTAGATCCAACACCGTTTTTTAGCTCACTGCACCATCCCAGTTTCAGAACCTGACTGTATGCAAATTAGTCTGTTCCTGTCCCAGTGCATGATGGGAACAGGGCAAACCAAACTACAAAAGCCAATTCTTACACTGGGAAGGAAACAAGCTCCCGGGGACCGGTTTCTGGCATTACAGCCGTCTTCGGCCCGGTTTGCTTGAATCCTGATGGTGCAATGAGCAAGGGTCTCACATCTGAGAATACCCTTCCACGCTTAGGGTGGACAAAAATATTTACAACAAGGGTTGGTGAGGGACAGAGTCTCTGAATTAAGCAGAAAGCTCTCACCCAGTCAAGAGATCAGGGCTAGATCCAACACCGTTTTTTAGCTCACTGCACCATCCCAGTTTCAGAACCTGACTGTATGCAAATTAGTCTGTTCCTGTCCCAGTGCATGATGGGAACAGGGCAAACCAAACTACAAAAGCCAATTCTTACACTGGGAAGGAAACAAGCTCCCGGGGACCGGTTTCTGGCATTACAGCCGTCTTCGGCCCGGTTTGCTTGAATCCTGATGGTGCAATGAGCAAGGGTCTCACATCTGAGAAACCCTTCCACGCTTAGGGTGGACAAAAATATTTACAACAAGGGTTGGTGAGGGACAGAGTCTCTGAATTAAGCAGAAAGCTCTCACCCAGTCAAGAGATCAGGGCTAGATCCAACACCGTTTTTTAGCTCACTGCACCATCCCAGTTTCAGAACCTGACTGTATGCAAATTAGTCTGTTCCTGTCCCAGTGCATGATGGGAACAGGGCAAACCAAACTACAAAAGCCAATTCTTACACTGGGAAGGAAACAAGCTCCCGGGGACCGGTTTCTGGCATTACAGCCGTCTTCGGCCCGGTTTGCTTGAATCCTGATGGTGCAATGAGCAAGGGTCTCACATCTGAGAATACCCTTCCACGCTTAGGGTGGACAAAAATATTTACAACAAGGGTTGGTGAGGGACAGAGTCTCTGAATTAAGCAGAAAGCTCTCACCCAGTCAAGAGATCAGGGCTAGATCCAACACCGTTTTTTAGCTCACTGCACCATCCCAGTTTCAGAACCTGACTGCATGCAAATTAGTCTGTTCCTGTCCCAGTGCATGATGGGAACAGGGCAAACCAAACTACAAAAGCCAATTCTTACACTGGGAAGGAAACAAGCTCCCGGGGACCGGTTTCTGGCATTACAGCCGTCTTCGGCCCGGTTTGCTTGAATCCTGATGGTGCAATGAGCAAGGGTCTCACATCTGAGAATACCCTTCCACGCTTAGGGTGGACAAAAATATTTACAACAAGGGTTGGTGAGGGACAGAGTCTCTGAATTAAGCAGAAAGCTCTCACCCAGTCAAGAGATCAGGGCTAGATCCAACACCGTTTTTTAGCTCACTGCACCATCCCAGTTTCAGAACCTGACTGTATGCAAATTAGTCTGTTCCTGTCCCAGTGCATGATGGGAACAGGGCAAACCAAACTACAAAAGCCAATTCTTACACTGGGAAGGAAACAAGCTCCCGGGGACCGGTTTCTGGCATTTCAGCCGTCTTCGGCCCGGTTTGCTTGAATCCTGATGGTGCAATGAGCAAGGGTCTCACATCTGAGAATACCCTTCCACGCTTAGGGTGGACAAAAATATTTACAACAAGGGTTGGTGAGGGACAGAGTCTCTGAATTAAGCAGAAAGCTCTCACCCAGTCAAGAGATCAGGGCTAGATCCAACACCGTTTTTTAGCTCACTGCACCATCCCAGTTTCAGAACCTGACTGTATGCAAATTAGTCTGTTCCTGTCCCAGTGCATGATGGGAACAGGGCAAACCAAACTACAAAAGCCAATTCTCACACTGGGAAGGAAACAAGCTCCCGGGGACCGGTTTCTGGCATTACAGCCGTCTTCGGCCCGGTTTGCTTGAATCCTGATGGTGCAATGAGCAAGGGTCTCACATCTGAGAATACCCTTCCACGCTTAGGGTGGACAAAAATATTTACAACAAGGGTTGGTGAGGGACAGAGTCTCTGAATTAAGCAGAAAGCTCTCACCCAGTCAAGAGATCAGGGCTAGATCCAACACCGTTTTTTAGCTCACTGCACCATCCCAGTTTCAGAACCTGACTGTATGCAAATTAGTCTGTTCCTGTCCCAGTGCATGATGGGAACAGGGCAAACCAAACTACAAAAGCCAATTCTTACACTGGGAAGGAAACAAGCTCCCGGGGACCGGTTTCTGGCATTACAGCCGTCTTCGGCCCGGTTTGCCTGAATCCTGATGGTGCAATGAGCAAGGGTCTCACATCTGAGAATACCCTTCCACGCTTAGGGTGGACAAAAATATTTACAACAAGGGTTGGTGAGGGACAGAGTCTCTGAATTAAGGAGAAAGCTCTCACCCAGTCAAGAGATCAGGGCTAGATCCAACACCGTTTTTTAGCTCACTGCACCATCCCAGTTTCAGAACCTGACTGTATGCAAATTAGTCTGTTCCTGTCCCAGTGCATGATGGGAACAGGGCAAACCAAACTACAAAAGCCAATTCTTACACTGGGATGGGGCAGTGAGATAAATAACGGTGATGGATCAAGCCCTGATCTTTGGACTGGGTAAGAGTGGTCTGTTTAACTCAGACACTCTGTTCATCACCACCCCCTTTTCTAAATCGTTTTTGGCCACTATAGGTGTGGCAGGGTATACTCAGACATGAGTCCCTTTCTCACTGCTCCATCAGGATTCAAGCAAGCCGGGCCGAAGAAGGCTGAAATGCCAGAAACCGGTCCCCGGTAGCTTGTCTCCTTTCTGGTGAAGAATTGGCTTTGTAGTTTAGTCTGCCCTGTTCCCATGATGCACTGGGCCAGGGACAGACTGATTTGCATATAGCCAGGTTCTGAGCTGGGATGGGGCAGTGAGATAAATAACGGTGATGGATCAAGCCCTGATCTTTGGACTGGGTAAGAGTGGTCTGTTTAACTCAGACACTCTGTTCATCACCACCCCCTTTTCTAAATCGTTTTTGGCCACTATAGGTGTGGCAGGGTATACTCAGACATGAGTCCCTTTCTCACTGCTCCATCAGGATTCAAGCAAGCCGGGCCGAAGAAGGCTGAAATGCCAGAAACCGGTCCCCGGTAGCTTGTCTCCTTTCTGGTGAAGAATTGGCTTTGTAGTTTAGTCTGCCCTGTTCCCATGATGCACTGGGCCAAGGACAGACTGATTTGCATATAGCCAGGTTCTGAGCTGGGATGGGGCAGTGAGATAAATAACGGTGATGGATCAAGCCCTGATCTTTGGACTGGGTAAGAGTGGTCTGTTTAACTCAGACACTCTGTTCATCACCACCCCCTTTTCTAAATCGTTTTTGGCCACTATAGGTGTGGCAGGGTATACTCAGACATGAGTCCCTTTCTCACTGCTCCATCAGGATTCAAGCAAGCCGGGCCGAAGAAGGCTGAAATGCCAGAAACCGGTCCCCGGTAGCTTGTCTCCTTTCTGGTGAAGAATTGGCTTTGTAGTTTAGTCTGCCCTGTTCCCATGATGCACTGGGCCAGGGACAGACTGATTTGCATATAGCCAGGTTCTGAGCTGGGATGGGGCAGTGAGATAAATAACGGTGATGGATCAAGCCCTGATCTTTGGACTGGGTAAGAGTGGTCTGTTTAACTCAGACACTCTGTTCATCACCACCCCCTTTTCTAAATCGTTTTTGGCCACTATAGGTGTGGCAGGGTATACTCAGACATGAGTCCCTTTCTCACTGCTCCATCAGGATTCAAGCAAGCCGGGCCGAAGAAGGCTGAAATGCCAGAAACCGGTCCCCGGTAGCTTGTCTCCTTTCTGGTGAAGAATTGGCTTTGTAGTTTAGTCTGCCCTGTTCCCATGATGCACTGGGCCAGGGACAGACTGATTTGCATATAGCCAGGTTCTGAGCTGGGATGGGGCAGTGAGATAAATAACGGTGATGGATCAAGCCCTGATCTTTGGACTGGGTAAGAGTGGTCTGTTTAACTCAGACACTCTGTTCATCACCACCCCCTTTTCTAAATCGTTTTTGGCCACTATAGGTGTGGCAGGGTATACTCAGACATGAGTCCCTTTCTCACTGCTCCATCAGGATTCAAGCAAGCCGGGCCGAAGAAGGCTGAAATGCCAGAAACCGGTCCCCGGTAGCTTGTCTCCTTTCTGGTGAAGAATTGGCTTTGTAGTTTAGTCTGCCCTGTTCCCATGATGCACTGGGCCAGGGACAGACTGATTTGCATATAGCCAGGTTCTGAGCTGGGATGGGTCAGTGAGATAAATAACGGTGATGGATCAAGCCCTGATCTTTGGACTGGGTAAGAGTGGTCTGTTTAACTCAGACACTCTGTTCATCACCACCCCCTTTTCTAAATCGTTTTTGGCCACTATAGGTGTGGCAGGGTATACTCAGACATGAGTCCCTTTCTCACTGCTCCATCAGGATTCAAGCAAGCCGGGCCGAAGAAGGCTGAAATGCCAGAAACCGGTCCCCGGTAGCTTGTCTCCTTTCTGGTGAAGAATTGGCTTTGTAGTTTAGTCTGCCCTGTTCCCATGATGCACTGGGCCAGGGACAGACTGATTTGCATATAGCCAGGTTCTGAGCTGGGATGGGGCAGTGAGATAAATAACGGTGATGGATCAAGCCCTGATCTTTGGACTGGGTAAGAGTGGTCTGTTTAACTCAGACACTCTGTTCATCACCACCCCCCTTTTCTAAATCGTTTTTGGCCACTATAGGTGTGGCAGGGTATACTCAGACATGAGTCCCTTTCTCACTGCTCCATCAGGATTCAAGCAAGCCGGGCCGAAGAAGGCTGAAATGCCAGAAACCGGTCCCCGGTAGCTTGTCTCCTTTCTGGTGAAGAATTGGCTTTGTAGTTTAGTCTGCCCTGTTCCCATGATGCACTGGGCCAGGGACAGACTGATTTGCATATAGCCAGGTTCTGAGCTGGGATGGGGCAGTGAGATAAATAACGGTGATGGATCAAGCCCTGATCTTTGGACTGGGTAAGAGTGGTCTGTTTAACTCAGACACTCTGTTCATCACCACCCCCTTTTCTAAATCGTTTTTGGCCACTATAGGTGTGGCAGGGTATACTCAGACATGAGTCCCTTTCTCACTGCTCCATCAGGATTCAAGCAAGCCGGGCCGAAGAAGGCTGAAATGCCAGAAACCGGTCCCCGGTAGCTTGTCTCCTTTCTGGTGAAGAATTGGCTTTGTAGTTTAGTCTGCCCTGTTCCCATGATGCACTGGGCCAGGGACAGACTGATTTGCATATAGCCAGGTTCTGAGCTGGGATGGGGCAGTGAGATAAATAACAGTGATGGATCAAGCCCTGATCTTTGGACTGGGTAAGAGTGGTCTGTTTAACTCAGACACTCTGTTCATCACCACCCCCTTTTCTAAATCGTTTTTGGCCACTATAGGTGTGGCAGGGTATACTCAGACATGAGTCCCTTTCTCACTGCTCCATCAGGATTCAAGCAAGCCGGGCCGAAGAAGGCTGAAATGCCAGAAACCGGTCCCCGGTAGCTTGTCTCCTTTCTGGTGAAGAATTGGCTTTGTAGTTTAGTCTGCCCTGTTCCCATGATGCACTGGGCCAGGGACAGACTGATTTGCATATAGCCAGGTTCTGAGCTGGGATGGGGCAGTGAGATAAATAACGGTGATGGATCAAGCCCTGATCTTTGGACTGGGTAAGAGTGGTCTGTTTAACTCAGACACTCTGTTCATCACCACCCCCTTTTCTAAATCGTTTTTGGCCACTATAGGTGTGGCAGGGTATACTCAGACATGAGTCCCTTTCTCACTGCTCCATCAGGATTCAAGCAAGCCGGGCCGAAGAAGGCTGAAATGCCAGAAACCGGTCCCCGGTAGCTTGTCTCCTTTCTGGTGAAGAATTGGCTTTGTAGTTTAGTCTGCCCTGTTCCCATGATGCACTGGGCCAGGGACAGACTGATTTGCATATAGCCAGGTTCTGAGCTGGGATGGGGCAGTGAGATAAATAACGGTGATGGATCAAGCCCTGATCTTTGGACTGGGTAAGAGTGGTCTGTTTAACTCAGACACTCTGTTCATCACCACCCCCTTTTCTAAATCGTTTTTGGCCACTATAGGTGTGGCAGGGTATACTCAGACATGAGTCCCTTTCTCACTGCTCCATCAGGATTCAAGCAAGCCGGGCCGAAGAAGGCTGAAATGCCAGAAACCGGTCCCCGGTAGCTTGTCTCCTTTCTGGTGAAGAATTGGCTTTGTAGTTTAGTCTGCCCTGTTCCCATGATGCACTGGGCCAGGGACAGACTGATTTGCATATAGCCAGGTTCTGAGCTGGGATGGGGCAGTGAGATAAATAACGGTGATGGATCAAGCCCTGATCTTTGGACTGGGTAAGAGTGGTCTGTTTAACTCAGACACTCTGTTCATCACCACCCCCTTTTCTAAATCGTTTTTGGCCACTATAGGTGTGGCAGGGTATACTCAGACATGAGTCCCTTTCTCACTGCTCCATCAGGATTCAAGCAAGCCGGGCCGAAGAAGGCTGAAATGCCAGAAACCGGTCCCCGGTAGCTTGTCTCCTTTCTGGTGAAGAATTGGCTTTGTAGTTTAGTCTGCCCTGTTCCCATGATGCACTGGGCCAGGGACAGACTGATTTGCATATAGCCAGGTTCTGAGCTGGGATGGGTCAGTGAGATAAATAACGGTGATGGATCAAGCCCTGATCTTTGGACTGGGTAAGAGTGGTCTGTTTAACTCAGACACTCTGTTCATCACCACCCCCTTTTCTAAATCGTTTTTGGCCACTATAGGTGTGGCAGGGTATACTCAGACATGAGTCCCTTTCTCACTGCTCCATCAGGATTCAAGCAAGCCGGGCCGAAGAAGGCTGAAATGCCAGAAACCGGTCCCCGGTAGCTTGTCTCCTTTCTGGTGAAGAATTGGCTTTGTAGTTTAGTCTGCCCTGTTCCCATGATGCACTGGGCCAGGGACAGACTGATTTGCATATAGCCAGGTTCTGAGCTGGGATGGGGCAGTGAGATAAATAACGGTGATGGATCAAGCCCTGATCTTTGGACTGGGTAAGAGTGGTCTGTTTAACTCAGACACTCTGTTCATCACCACCCCCCTTTTCTAAATCGTTTTTGGCCACTATAGGTGTGGCAGGGTATACTCAGACATGAGTCCCTTTCTCACTGCTCCATCAGGATTCAAGCAAGCCGGGCCGAAGAAGGCTGAAATGCCAGAAACCGGTCCCCGGTAGCTTGTCTCCTTTCTGGTGAAGAATTGGCTTTGTAGTTTAGTCTGCCCTGTTCCCATGATGCACTGGGCCAGGGACAGACTGATTTGCATATAGCCAGGTTCTGAGCTGGGATGGGGCAGTGAGATAAATAACGGTGATGGATCAAGCCCTGATCTTTGGACTGGGTAAGAGTGGTCTGTTTAACTCAGACACTCTGTTCATCACCACCCCCTTTTCTAAATCGTTTTTGGCCACTATAGGTGTGGCAGGGTATACTCAGACATGAGTCCCTTTCTCACTGCTCCATCAGGATTCAAGCAAGCCGGGCCGAAGAAGGCTGAAATGCCAGAAACCGGTCCCCGGTAGCTTGTCTCCTTTCTGGTGAAGAATTGGCTTTGTAGTTTAGTCTGCCCTGTTCCCATGATGCACTGGGCCAGGGACAGACTGATTTGCATATAGCCAGGTTCTGAGCTGGGATGGGGCAGTGAGATAAATAACAGTGATGGATCAAGCCCTGATCTTTGGACTGGGTAAGAGTGGTCTGTTTAACTCAGACACTCTGTTCATCACCACCCCCTTTTCTAAATCGTTTTTGGCCACTATAGGTGTGGCAGGGTATACTCAGACATGAGTCCCTTTCTCACTGCTCCATCAGGATTCAAGCAAGCCGGGCCGAAGAAGGCTGAAATGCCAGAAACCGGTCCCCGGTAGCTTGTCTCCTTTCTGGTGAAGAATTGGCTTTGTAGTTTAGTCTGCCCTGTTCCCATGATGCACTGGGCCAGGGACAGACTGATTTGCATATAGCCAGGTTCTGAGCTGGGATGGGGCAGTGAGATAAATAACGGTGATGGATCAAGCCCTGATCTTTGGACTGGGTAAGAGTGGTCTGTTTAACTCAGACACTCTGTTCATCACCACCCCCTTTTCTAAATCGTTTTTGGCCACTATAGGTGTGGCAGGGTATACTCAGACATGAGTCCCTTTCTCACTGCTCCATCAGGATTCAAGCAAGCCGGGCCGAAGAAGGCTGAAATGCCAGAAACCGGTCCCCGGTAGCTTGTCTCCTTTCTGGTGAAGAATTGGCTTTGTAGTTTAGTCTGCCCTGTTCCCATGATGCACTGGGCCAGGGACAGACTGATTTGCATATAGCCAGGTTCTGAGCTGGGATGGGGCAGTGAGATAAATAACGGTGATGGATCAAGCCCTGATCTTTGGACTGGGTAAGAGTGGTCTGTTTAACTCAGACACTCTGTTCATCACCACCCCCTTTTCTAAATCGTTTTTGGCCACTATAGGTGTGGCAGGGTATACTCAGACATGAGTCCCTTTCTCACTGCTCCATCAGGATTCAAGCAAGCCGGGCCGAAGAAGGCTGAAATGCCAGAAACCGGTCCCCGGTAGCTTGTCTCCTTTCTGGTGAAGAATTGGCTTTGTAGTTTAGTCTGCCCTGTTCCCATGATGCACTGGGCCAGGGACAGACTGATTTGCATATAGCCAGGTTCTGAGCTGGGATGGGGCAGTGAGATAAATAACGGTGATGGATCAAGCCCTGATCTTTGGACTGGGTAAGAGTGGTCTGTTTAACTCAGACACTCTGTTCATCACCACCCCCTTTTCTAAATCGTTTTTGGCCACTATAGGTGTGGCAGGGTATACTCAGACATGAGTCCCTTTCTCACTGCTCCATCAGGATTCAAGCAAGCCGGGCCGAAGAAGGCTGAAATGCCAGAAACCGGTCCCCGGTAGCTTGTCTCCTTTCTGGTGAAGAATTGGCTTTGTAGTTTAGTCTGCCCTGTTCCCATGATGCACTGGGCCAGGGACAGACTGATTTGCATATAGCCAGGTTCTGAGCTGGGATGGGGCAGTGAGATAAATAACGGTGATGGATCAAGCCCTGATCTTTGGACTGGGTAAGAGTGGTCTGTTTAACTCAGACACTCTGTTCATCACCACCCCCTTTTCTAAATCGTTTTTGGCCACTATAGGTGTGGCAGGGTATACTCAGACATGAGTCCCTTTCTCACTGCTCCATCAGGATTCAAGCAAGCCGGGCCGAAGAAGGCTGAAATGCCAGAAACCGGTCCCCGGTAGCTTGTCTCCTTTCTGGTGAAGAATTGGCTTTGTAGTTTAGTCTGCCCTGTTCCCATGATGCACTGGGCCAGGGACAGACTGATTTGCATATAGCCAGGTTCTGAGCTGGGATGGGGCAGTGAGATAAATAACGGTGATGGATCAAGCCCTGATCTTTGGACTGGGTAAGAGTGGTCTGTTTAACTCAGACACTCTGTTCATCACCACCCCCTTTTCTAAATCGTTTTTGGCCACTATAGGTGTGGCAGGGTATACTCAGACATGAGTCCCTTTCTCACTGCTCCATCAGGATTCAAGCAAGCCGGGCCAAAGAAGGCTGAAATGCCAGAAACCGGTCCCCGGTAGCTTGTCTCCTTTCTGGTGAAGAATTGGCTTTGTAGTTTAGTCTGCCCTGTTCCCATGATGCACTGGGCCAGGGACAGACTGATTTGCATATAGCCAGGTTCTGAGCTGGGATGGGGCAGTGAGATAAATAACGGTGATGGATCAAGCCCTGATCTTTGGACTGGGTAAGAGTGGTCTGTTTAACTCAGACACTCTGTTCATCACCACCCCCTTTTCTAAATCGTTTTTGGCCACTATAGGTGTGGCAGGGTATACTCAGACATGAGTCCCTTTCTCACTGCTCCATCAGGATTCAAGCAAGCCGGGCCGAAGAAGGCTGAAATGCCAGAAACCGGTCCCCGGTAGCTTGTCTCCTTTCTGGTGAAGAATTGGCTTTGTAGTTTAGTCTGCCCTGTTCCCATGATGCACTGGGCCAGGGACAGACTGATTTGCATATAGCCAGGTTCTGAGCTGGGATGGGGCAGTGAGATAAATAACGGTGATGGATCAAGCCCTGATCTTTGGACTGGGTAAGAGTGGTCTGTTTAACTCAGACACTCTGTTCATCACCACCCCCTTTTCTAAATCGTTTTTGGCCACTATAGGTGTGGCAGGGTATACTCAGACATGAGTCCCTTTCTCACTGCTCCATCAGGATTCAAGCAAGCCGGGCCGAAGAAGGCTGAAATGCCAGAAACCGGTCCCCGGTAGCTTGTCTCCTTTCTGGTGAAGAATTGGCTTTGTAGTTTAGTCTGCCCTGTTCCCATGATGCACTGGGCCAGGGACAGACTGATTTGCATATAGCCAGGTTCTGAGCTGGGATGGGGCAGTGAGATAAATAACGGTGATGGATCAAGCCCTGATCTTTGGACTGGGTAAGAGTGGTCTGTTTAACTCAGACACTCTGTTCATCACCACCCCCTTTTCTAAATCGTTTTTGGCCACTATAGGTGTGGCAGGGTATACTCAGACATGAGTCCCTTTCTCACTGCTCCATCAGGATTCAAGCAAGCCGGGCCGAAGAAGGCTGAAATGCCAGAAACCGGTCCCCGGTAGCTTGTCTCCTTTCTGGTGAAGAATTGGCTTTGTAGTTTAGTCTGCCCTGTTCCCATGATGCACTGGGCCAGGGACAGACTGATTTGCATATAGCCAGGTTCTGAGCTGGGATGGGGCAGTGAGATAAATAACGGTGATGGATCAAGCCCTGATCTTTGGACTGGGTAAGAGTGGTCTGTTTAACTCAGACACTCTGTTCATCACCACCCCCTTTTCTAAATCGTTTTTGGCCACTATAGGTGTGGCAGGGTATACTCAGACATGAGTCCCTTTCTCACTGCTCCATCAGGATTCAAGCAAGCCGGGCCGAAGAAGGCTGAAATGCCAGAAACCGGTCCCCGGTAGCTTGTCTCCTTTCTGGTGAAGAATTGGCTTTGTAGTTTAGTCTGCCCTGTTCCCATGATGCACTGGGCCAGGGACAGACTGATTTGCATATAGCCAGGTTCTGAGCTGGGATGGGGCAGTGAGATAAATAACGGTGATGGATCAAGCCCTGATCTTTGGACTGGGTAAGAGTGGTCTGTTTAACTCAGACACTCTGTTCATCACCACCCCCTTTTCTAAATCGTTTTTGGCCACTATAGGTGTGGCAGGGTATACTCAGACATGAGTCCCTTTCTCACTGCTCCATCAGGATTCAAGCAAGCCGGGCCGAAGAAGGCTGAAATGCCAGAAACCGGTCCCCGGTAGCTTGTCTCCTTTCTGGTGAAGAATTGGCTTTGTAGTTTAGTCTGCCCTGTTCCCATGATGCACTGGGCCAGGGACAGACTGATTTGCATATAGCCAGGTTCTGAGCTGGGATGGGGCAGTGAGATAAATAACGGTGATGGATCAAGCCCTGATCTTTGGACTGGGTAAGAGTGGTCTGTTTAACTCAGACACTCTGTTCATCACCACCCCCTTTTCTAAATCGTTTTTGGCCACTATAGGTGTGGCAGGGTATACTCAGACATGAGTCCCTTTCTCACTGCTCCATCAGGATTCAAGCAAGCCGGGCCGAAGAAGGCTGAAATGCCAGAAACCGGTCCCCGGTAGCTTGTCTCCTTTCTGGTGAAGAATTGGCTTTGTAGTTTAGTCTGCCCTGTTCCCATGATGCACTGGGCCAGGGACAGACTGATTTGCATATAGCCAGGTTCTGAGCTGGGATGGGGCAGTGAGATAAATAACGGTGATGGATCAAGCCCTGATCTTTGGACTGGGTAAGAGTGGTCTGTTTAACTCAGACACTCTGTTCATCACCACCCCCTTTTCTAAATCGTTTTTGGCCACTATAGGTGTGGCAGGGTATACTCAGACATGAGTCCCTTTCTCACTGCTCCATCAGGATTCAAGCAAGCCGGGCCGAAGAAGGCTGAAATGCCAGAAACCGGTCCCCGGTAGCTTGTCTCCTTTCTGGTGAAGAATTGGCTTTGTAGTTTAGTCTGCCCTGTTCCCATGATGCACTGGGCCAGGGACAGACTGATTTGCATATAGCCAGGTTCTGAGCTGGGATGGGGCAGTGAGATAAATAACGGTGATGGATCAAGCCCTGATCTTTGGACTGGGTAAGAGTGGTCTGTTTAACTCAGACACTCTGTTCATCACCACCCCCTTTTCTAAATCGTTTTTGGCCACTATAGGTGTGGCAGGGTATACTCAGACATGAGTCCCTTTCTCACTGCTCCATCAGGATTCAAGCAAGCCGGGCCAAAGAAGGCTGAAATGCCAGAAACCGGTCCCCGGTAGCTTGTCTCCTTTCTGGTGAAGAATTGGCTTTGTAGTTTAGTCTGCCCTGTTCCCATGATGCACTGGGCCAGGGACAGACTGATTTGCATATAGCCAGGTTCTGAGCTGGGATGGGGCAGTGAGATAAATAACGGTGATGGATCAAGCCCTGATCTTTGGACTGGGTAAGAGTGGTCTGTTTAACTCAGACACTCTGTTCATCACCACCCCCTTTTCTAAATCGTTTTTGGCCACTATAGGTGTGGCAGGGTATACTCAGACATGAGTCCCTTTCTCACTGCTCCATCAGGATTCAAGCAAGCCGGGCCGAAGAAGGCTGAAATGCCAGAAACCGGTCCCCGGTAGCTTGTCTCCTTTCTGGTGAAGAATTGGCTTTGTAGTTTAGTCTGCCCTGTTCCCATGATGCACTGGGCCAGGGACAGACTGATTTGCATATAGCCAGGTTCTGAGCTGGGATGGGGCAGTGAGATAAATAACGGTGATGGATCAAGCCCTGATCTTTGGACTGGGTAAGAGTGGTCTGTTTAACTCAGACACTCTGTTCATCACCACCCCCTTTTCTAAATCGTTTTTGGCCACTATAGGTGTGGCAGGGTATACTCAGACATGAGTCCCTTTCTCACTGCTCCATCAGGATTCAAGCAAGCCGGGCCGAAGAAGGCTGAAATGCCAGAAACCGGTCCCCGGTAGCTTGTCTCCTTTCTGGTGAAGAATTGGCTTTGTAGTTTAGTCTGCCCTGTTCCCATGATGCACTGGGCCAGGGACAGACTGATTTGCATATTGCCAGGTTCTGAGCTGGGATGGGGCAGTGAGATAAATAACGGTGATGGATCAAGCCCTGATCTTTGGACTGGGTAAGAGTGGTCTGTTTAACTCAGACACTCTGTTCATCACCACCCCCTTTTCTAAATCGTTTTTGGCCACTATAGGTGTGGCAGGGTATACTCAGACATGAGTCCCTTTCTCACTGCTCCATCAGGATTCAAGCAAGCCGGGCCGAAGAAGGCTGAAATGCCAGAAACCGGTCCCCGGTAGCTTGTCTCCTTTCTGGTGAAGAATTGGCTTTGTAGTTTAGTCTGCCCTGTTCCCATGATGCACTGGGCCAGGGACAGACTGATTTGCATATAGCCAGGTTCTGAGCTGGGATGGGGCAGTGAGATAAATAACGGTGATGGATCAAGCCCTGATCTTTGGACTGGGTAAGAGTGGTCTGTTTAACTCAGACACTCTGTTCATCACCACCCCCTTTTCTAAATCGTTTTTGGCCACTATAGGTGTGGCAGGGTATACTCAGACATGAGTCCCTTTCTCACTGCTCCATCAGGATTCAAGCAAGCCGGGCCGAAGAAGGCTGAAATGCCAGAAACCGGTCCCCGGTAGCTTGTCTCCTTTCTGGTGAAGAATTGGCTTTGTAGTTTAGTCTGCCCTGTTCCCATGATGCACTGGGCCAGGGACAGACTGATTTGCATATAGCCAGGTTCTGAGCTGGGATGGGGCAGTGAGATAAATAACGGTGATGGATCAAGCCCTGATCTTTGGACTGGGTAAGAGTGGTCTGTTTAACTCAGACACTCTGTTCATCACCACCCCCTTTTCTAAATCGTTTTTGGCCACTATAGGTGTGGCAGGGTATACTCAGACATGAGTCCCTTTCTCACTGCTCCATCAGGATTCAAGCAAGCCGGGCCGAAGAAGGCTGAAATGCCAGAAACCGGTCCCCGGTAGCTTGTCTCCTTTCTGGTGAAGAATTGGCTTTGTAGTTTAGTCTGCCCTGTTCCCATGATGCACTGGGCCAGGGACAGACTGATTTGCATATAGCCAGGTTCTGAGCTGGGATGGGGCAGTGAGATAAATAACGGTGATGGATCAAGCCCTGATCTTTGGACTGGGTAAGAGTGGTCTGTTTAACTCAGACACTCTGTTCATCACCACCCCCTTTTCTAAATCGTTTTTGGCCACTATAGGTGTGGCAGGGTATACTCAGACATGAGTCCCTTTCTCACTGCTCCATCAGGATTCAAGCAAGCCGGGCCGAAGAAGGCTGAAATGCCAGAAACCGGTCCCCGGTAGCTTGTCTCCTTTCTGGTGAAGAATTGGCTTTGTAGTTTAGTCTGCCCTGTTCCCATGATGCACTGGGCCAGGGACAGACTGATTTGCATATAGCCAGGTTCTGAGCTGGGATGGGGCAGTGAGATAAATAACGGTGATGGATCAAGCCCTGATCTTTGGACTGGGTAAGAGTGGTCTGTTTAACTCAGACACTCTGTTCATCACCACCCCCTTTTCTAAATCGTGTCTACTGGTCTGCGTCACTTCCTCAGTATACACTGGTGCTTAGGACCTTAAGCCACACTCCAAGTGTGCCATACTTTGCGGAGGCTGACTATAACTTGAAATGAGTTATGCCGTTTCTATTTCCTTTTGTAGCAATGCTCAGAGTAGAACCTATTTTTATTTTACAAAGGTCCTAGGCTTTAATGATACTTTAAAAATGATAAGCACAGGCTTAAATTAAGGACTGTGTATTTTTTCTTCTTCAGTGTCCAGCCGGACATAAAAATATTTATTTAGAATATTGATAAGGTCATACATATGATAAGGTGAAGCAAGTCACACATTTATAACTGGGCACAAGCCTGTACCGAGACAAAGGAGAGCAATACATAGAGGGAAAACAGTGAGAAAAGACAATAACAGGCAAACAAAATGGAGAAGAAGGTGGCTTACAATACAATAAAAAACTTAAGTAAGCTCAAACCAACAGTAACTGCAACAGAAAATACAAATTCTAAACGGAGCAGTACTGTACAAACAGTCGACGAACGTTTCGATCCCTATCTCCAAAGTTATATTGGGATCATCTTCAGGACTACAATGAAGAGCTTTGCCTGATTGATTTGATTACAATAGCCTGTAGGGATAAACAGGAGAGGAGCAAGAAAGAAACTCTCTCTAAATATGAGCGCACTGCACTCTCTCTAAATATGAGCACACCGCCACCCGTGCCCTTTGGAGAAAAAATACTAAGGCTCTCTGCACAATTGCATGTGCACTTGCTGCACCCCTAGTGTATAGAGTTGCTACTGAGCTGTTATCTATGTAAATAATATATGAGAAAAAACCTTTCTTTTCTTTCTTGCTCCCCTCCTGTTTATCCCTACAGGCTATTGTAATCAAATCAATCAGGCAAAGCTCTTCATTGTAGCCCTGAAGATGATCCCAATATAACTTTGGAGATAGGGATCGAAACGTTCGTCGACTGTTTGTACAGTACTGCTCCGTTTATAATTTGTATTTTCTGTTGCAGTTACTGTTGGTTTGAGCTTACTTAAGTTTTTTATTGTATTGTAAGCCACCTTCTTCTCCATTTTGTTTGCCTGTTATTGTCTTTTCTCACTGTTTTCCCTCTATGTATTGCTCTCCTTTGACTCGGTACAGGCTTGTGCCCAGTTATAAATGTGTGACTTGCTTCACCTTATCATATGTATGACCTTATCAATATTCTAAATAAATACTTCTATGTCCGGCTGGACACTGAAGAGGAAAAAATACACGGTCCTTAATTTAAGCCTGTGCTTATCATTTTTCAAAGTATCATTAAAGCCTAGGACCTTTGTAAAATAAAAATAAGTAGTACTACCCGGGGTCCTTAGCCACCTTTACGGGTTCCCTTGTTCTTGATACCAGAGTAGAACCTAAACACCCGGAGATTACGAACCACATTCTCAAGAGGCTTAACTCTATCAATCAGGGTCTGTGGACTGAAAATGGAGTTGTTTTTTAACTGGCTTTCTGGTTTTACAATGCTAAAACCCTGGCTCAGACAGGCTGCCTAGACCCATGATTATCCAGAGAGTATTGCAAAGGTACATTTTCAGTACACTTATAGGATAGAAAGAAAGCAAGCCTTCATCAGTTCAGGTCTGCAAAATTGACTGCGACACGTAAGAGAACGGGTTAAAAATTGCCGTAAGAAAAGATACCTCAGTGGTACAACGAAGCCTAGCTATTACCACGGCACGCAGCAAAATACCAATGTTTCACCCTCCCCTGAGGGCTTTTTTGAGGTGATTAAAAGACCATCTCTGCAGATACCATGGCTCTTTTGAGCAACCACGAACAGGTGTGCTAGTTAACTGATCAAGAGTGGTACCCCTCATACAAATAATATGCTGTGCTAATAGTTCATGCTTGAAAGTATAGACATACCATGCAAGAGTCACTGAACGTCTAGGTACTGAGATGTAATAACAGACTAGCAAGTAAACTTTCAAAAAGTATGCACACCAACTTTACGGCTTTGAAACTCATTAGTACTTAAAAGAACAGGTGTTTACACCACGCTGAGAAATACGTTTCATAACTGAATACCTCGCAAACGTTTCTTAATCAAGATTTCTATTTTCAGGAAGGTAAGAATTACTTATAAATTATTCTATACAAATAATTAGAAACCCTGACGAGAACGTAATGAAATTATAATGTAGGGAAAACGAAGTAACTAAGTAATTATTCATTAAAAATCGTATCGGGAGACTTAAATGATACTTAAATAGAACTGTATGTAAGTCATCAAAACCAATAAGCGGGTAATTAGGACCCCTGGGCTCATACTCTAACATGGCCAGGTTGGAAAGCGATGTTGCACACCTGTCTAGGCT
The DNA here is from genome assembly GCF_964263255.1 of Lissotriton vulgaris. Taxonomy (NCBI): domain Eukaryota; kingdom Metazoa; phylum Chordata; class Amphibia; order Caudata; family Salamandridae; genus Lissotriton; species Lissotriton vulgaris. The sequence continues at coordinate 1,735,806,230 of NC_141691.1, forward strand.
CTTTGCTAATTTAAGCATGAGCTCTGTTTCACAGTGGTGGGGATTCTTGGTATGTTGCATCAGAATATCTGAGATCAATATCAGATGCTGTGATAGCCTTTGTTCTTTGTTGAGCCTTAGGTTGGTGATTGGAGCAACGGCTCTTTATTGGGCAGAGAGTAGTGAGTCAAGCAATGGTTCTTTATTGGGCCAAAGGTGGAGCTCAATGGTTCTTTATTGGGCCTAAGGTGGGGAGCCGAGCAATGGTTCTTCATTGGGCCTAAGGTGGGGAGCAATAGTTCTTTACTGGGCCTGAGGAGGAGATCAATGGTTCTTTATTGGGCCTAAGGTGGGGAGCAATAGTTCTTTACTGGGCCTGAGGTGGGGATCAATGATTCTTTATTGGGCCTAAGGTGAGGAGCAATGGTTCTTTATTGGGCCTGAGGTGGGGATCAATGATTCTTTATTGGGCATAAGGTGGGGAGCAATAGTTCTTTACTGGGCCTGAGGTGGGGATCAATGATTCTTTATTGGGCCTAAGGTGGGGAGCAATAGTTCTTTACTGGGCCTGAGGTGGGGATCAATGGTTCTTTATGGGGCCTAAGGTGGTGAGCAATGGTTCTTTATTGGGCCTGAAGTGGGGATCAATGGTTCTTTATGGGGCCTAAGGTGGTGAGCAATGGTTCTTTATTGGGCCTGAAGTGGGGATCAAAGGTTCTTTATTGGGCCTAGGGTGGGGATCAAAGGTTCTTTATTGGGCCTAAGGTGGAGCTTGATGGTTCTTTGTTGGGCCTAAGGTGGGGGGAAATGGTTTTTGATTGGGCCTAAGGTAGTGAGTCAAGCAATGGTTCTTTATTGGGCCTAAGGTGGAGATCAATTATTCCTTATTGGGCCTAAGGTGGGGAGCAATGCTTCTTAATTGGGCCTGAAGTGGGGATTAATGGTTCTTTATTGGGCCTAGGGTGGGGATCAATGGTTCTTTATTGAGCCTAAGGTGGGGATCAATGGTTCTTTATTGGGCCTGAAGTGGCGAGCAATGGTTCTTTATTGGGCCTCAGCTGGGGATCAATGGTTCTCTAATGGGCCTAAGATGGGGATCAATGGTTCTTTATTGGGCCTAAGGTGGGGATCACTGGTTCTTTATTGGGCCTGAGGTGGGGATCAATGGTTCTTTAGTGGGCCTGAGGTGTGGATCAATCAGGCCTTAGTGGGGATCAATGGTTCTTTATTGGGCCTGAGGTGGTGCTCAATGGTTCGTTATTGGGGAAAAGGTGGGGATCAATGGTTCTTTACTGGGCCTAAGGTAGGGATCAATGCTTCTTTATTGGGCCTAAGGTGGGGATCAATGGCTCTTAATTGGGCCCGAGGTGGGGATCAATGGTTCTTTATCGGGCCTGAGGTAGAGATCAGTGTTTTTTTATTGGGACTAGGGAAGTGAGTCGAGCAATGGTTCTTTAGTGGGCCTAAGGTGGGGATCAAGGGTTTTTTATTGGGCCTAAGGTGGGTTCAATGGTTCTGTATTGGGTCTAAGGTGGGGATCAATGGTTCTTCATTGGGCCTGAGGTGGGGATAAATGGTTCTTTATTTGGCTTGAGGTGGGGATCAATAGTTCTTTATTGTGCCTGAGGTGGGGATCAATGGTTCTTTATTTGGCCTGAGGTGGGGATCAATGGTTCTTTATTGGGCCTGAGGTGGGGGATCAATGGTTCTTTATTGGGCTTGAGGTGGAGATCAATGGTTCTTTATTGGACCTAAGGTAATGAGTCGAGCAATGGTTCTTTAGTGGCCTAAGGTGGGGATCAATGGTTCTTTATTGGGCCTGAGGTGGGCATCAATGGTTCTTTACTGGGCCTGAGGTGGAGATAAATGGTTCTTTATTGGGCCTGAGGTGGGCATCAAAGGTTCTTTACTGGGCCTGAGGTGGGCATCAATGGTTATTTATTGGGCCTGAGGTGGGCATCAATGGTTCTTTATTGGGCCTGAGGTGAGGACAAGAGAAATGGTTCTTTACTGAGCTTAATTTAGTGAGTCGATCAATGGCTTTATATTGAGCCTAAGCTGGGAACGTTGAGGTGCCGGGTTTTTAGAGACCCGGTGGTGCCAGGGGACCACACCCGAAGACCTCTGGGTTCTCCCTGTTCTGGAATACAGAAACACAGAGTCTTCGAGTTGAAGTCAGAGATCGAGGTTTATTGGTTGCAACCAAGTAACATGTGTCCTAGAATTACAACAGCACGGGCTGTAAGTTCTCAGGAGACTGTTCGTTTTTACAGAACCAGCCTTCTCCTTATATACAGAAATAACAGCTGCGGGCAAGAATTCTTGAGTTTATGATATGGTTATACACATATTTCTACAATAATACAAAGAGCGAAGTCATGCTGGTCAGCACATATTTTAGATGTCCGGATCGTGGTGGATTACCCCGCCAGACCCAGAATTCCCATCAGATATCGATGAAACACCAATAAGGTCGGGCACCCTCCCGTCGTAAAACTGGTCATAAACAAGAATCATGGACAGGTGTATGTGTATGGAAAACATGGTCTGTATGTAGTGAATGGTTTATGGCATGTTGAGCCTTGATGATATCTTACTCGGCCACTGGGCGAGGAGCTGCCCAAACAGATTTGGCTGGAGGCAGTGGAGTCAGCTCGGCCAGGTCATGGGGAAGTCAGCTACGGTGGACGTGTCCTTTCAGATCAAACTCGGTCTTAATCAATTGACTATATGAGGGCAAGTCATAAGATGGATGCCGTTTACAAAATGGAGTCTGAGGGTTCGGAACGGAAACCACGATTTAAGGGTGTTAGCATCACTCAATCATGACGCAAATACATAGGGATAATGTCCTAATCATTACCGGTCCGTCGATACCAAATTCGTCATGGTACGACGATATTTTGTGATACGAGTGTTTGGACCTCGGTACCGGTGGAACAGCAGGGTCTGGAATTACAGTACCACAGATCCTCTTTTTGCCCTCATATTAGGCAATAACTCATGCTAATCCGAGTCCAAATCTGTATTGATGAATTCATGGAGATGTTGCTGTAGCATCATTCTGTTGCTCAATTCGTCCCTTGATACAGGCTTCCTTACACATGAAGTAGCACAGAGGCCACATATTGCAAGAGCGCACTGTACAAACAGGCAGAACATAAACAGAACGCCTAAGATCATCCCGATGAAGATCAGAGTTTTCCATCCCCAGGCAGAGATCAATTCCCACAGCCACCCTAGCAGGGACCAATCCCCTTTCTCCACGTGAAGGGAATCAGAGATTTTGTGTAATTTGGAGATGGCCTGGTACACTGTCGGAGCATTGTCAGGGATGAAAATGCAGCAACTAGATTGGATCACTCTACATACACCACCACGGTCTGCAAGTATGACATCTAGGGCAACCCTGTTCTGAAGGGTCATAAGTCGATCCGACTGAAGCTCAGCCGTCAAGTTGCTAAGGGCACCGGCCGTTTCAGTCACGGCGGACTCAACTATCCTCGTCAATTGTCGAATGTTCCTGCTGTTCACCATAGGCCCCCAAAATGGCAGAAAACCCTTTGCGAAGTCTCCAAACTCTTGACCCGCAGTGTCGTCTTGACTCACGACACCCCTAACTGTCCTTGTCCGATGGTAATCTGCCCCGGCCGTGTAGGTAGGTGGCAGCAGAAATGAGATAAAGCATGTGCCCGAGAAGTCAGGGGGCAACCATGTATAGGCTTTGTCATGGCAGACGAAATAGGTGCCTTTAGCCGCCAAGAATGGAGGGGAAGTTCGGGAGGCAAACACATATGTTTCCGTGCATACGCTCTTCCCCAACTGTGCTTTGAGATCCCTGCCAATACCTTGCAGACATAAGTGACCTCGGTGGGGCACGATCCAGACTGGGGATGATTTCTTTGTTTTCTGGCCTTTATTCAAAGAGATCCCGTATTTAGTTACATTCCAACGGCTGTAGGGAGTGAGTTCATCTTTAGGAATCGTTTGATACGTGTCAACATCCCTACTCATATTTCTTATTCCTACCACTAGTGCCTTGTTGCTGGAATCGCTCTCTGTGGAACGGGGCGGGTATGGTTCTAGGGCGAACAGGAACATGGTCTGGAAAGCCCACAGAGAACCATAATAACTGAATGGCAGGATGAAGTATGGAATGCCTTTATCTGTCGTGTGCGGCATGAGTCCACAGATCCAACAATTCGATGTGTTCATTATAGACTGGTGCTGGTGTAGGAGCTGGATGAAGGAGTTATTTACAAACTCTAGTCTTCTGGCAGACTCGTGTTCAGGAAGAGGGTGAAAGGAGTGCAAAGAAACAGTTGGAGGAGGTGTGGGCTGAGTTTTGTTTACAAAGGTGACTTGAAACGTGGATAAAGTATAACCAATCAAGAACATCGTTATGCTACATATCATCAAAATACATATTATCAAGAATCTCCCTCTAGCCATTACAGTGCATATTTTCTTGTTAAAGTTCATGTGTCTAGCAGGTCCCTCTACCCTCGGAAACTCCATCCTCTGGTTGCTGCCCGCGGTGGGAGGTTGCTTCTGCCAAGATGTGCGCTCTGTCCAGTCCGGGGTAATTCCCTCAGACCGACCAGAACCGTTGACCTAGTCGTCCCCGACTGCACTCCTCAGACTTCAACCGCGGCCCTAGCAGCAGAACCGGATGGCGGTTCGAAAATCAAAAATGAGCTAGTTCCCTGGGCGAGAGAGCTGTGAAATCAAAAATAGTTCATGGGAAAAAGGGAAAATCGCACTAATTTGATTATGTCAGTTCCTTGGTCTTGACCTCAGATTATATCGTTCTTTCCCAGGTACGGTGTGATCTTCAAACAATGTTTCAGGTTCTGTAGTGTCCAACTGCATTGACGGTGGCACAGATCCTTGCAAAATACAATCGCTCTCTTTGTCGGTACCAGTTCCTTTTAATCGTGCATCGCTGAAGGGGACAAAGCGAGGTATGAACTCTGTCTCGGAGTCAGCGACTCCTTGCTGGACCCACCGGTCATATGGAAGGGGCAGCGGGACCCTTTTGCAATGGGCGCCGTGCACCCAGTGTTTTTTTCCGTGGACACGTACTGCAGAGCGGGTAGATAGCAAGACCTGGAAAGGCCCGGTCCAGCGAGGCTCCTCGTTCTTTGTTCGCCTGAAGTTCCGAACTAGGATCCAGGAGCCAGGTTCGATGGCGTGGCCTGGATCGTCAGATGCCGGTGGAGAGGAGCTGTGGACCTGTTGATGTAAAGCATGCAGTTTAGTTGTCAATTCATGCAAATAGTCAAACAGTGCAGGGTACTCTATCTCACTGAGCTTTCTGGGCCTCGGTCTCCCCCATATATTTGCTGGGCGCCCGAACATGATCTCGTGTGGGCTAAGTCCTAATCTGGAATGGACAATCATCCTGGTAGACAGCAGTGCTAAAGGCAGGGCGTCTGGCCACTTGAGACCTGTGCTGGCTTGGATCTTGGCCAGTTTCAATTTTAACGTGCCATTATAGCACTCTACCAATCCTGCCGATTGGGGGTGATTTGCAGCGTGGAATTTCTGGTGGATGCCTAGACACTCACACACTCTCTTCATCACTCGTCCCACGAATTCACTTCCATTATCACTCCAGACAATCGTAGGCATGCCAAATCGAGGGAAGAATTCTTTGACAAGGGCTTTGGCAGTTGACAATGCAGTGTTGTCCTTAAGGGGGTACGCTTCTACCCACCTGGAGAAAGCGCAAACGACAACAAGGACATATTTCAGGTTATTGCACCTCTCCATGTGAATGAAATCGAGCTGCAAGACCTCGAACGGGTACGTTGGAGGCGCAAAATGACCAACTGGGGTTGGGGTCCCCCTACCGGGATTGTGCTTCAAACACACCATACAATTTCTGACCAGATTCTCTGCACATTTTGGGATACCACTATTCTGCCATGCTGGGGCCAACAGCTTACATATTCCTTTCACACTGATGTGCGCCATTCCATGGGCCATCGTCACCACTGCGAGCACATAGGCGTTAGGTAACATCCATCGCTGATGTTCTGACAGTTCGACCCAACAACCATTCGCATCTAATCTACCCTTGCTTTCTCTCCATTCATTCACCTCTTTCTCAGTAGCATCAGCTTGTATAGATTTCACGCTTTCGATGGTGTCCTCACACATACCCACATCAGGGGTCCATCTAGCAGGACCTACAACATACATCCGACTCATTGTGTTCCTTGCAGTCTCTTTCGCGACCTCATCGGCAAATGCATTCCCTCGACCAACATCATCTTGAATCTTTCTGTGTGCACTGCATTTCACAATTGCAACTCGTAGGGGCAAGGTCAGTGACTCGAGAAGGTCGTGTACTAGCTGGCCGTGTTGAATTTTTGCACCATGTGACGTCAGGAACCCACGTTCACGCCACAATCTTCCAAAACTGTGGGCTACGCCAAAGGCGTACTGGCTATCAGTATACACATTCACTCGTTTTCCTTTCGCCAACACACACGCTCTTGTGAGTGCGACTAACTCTGCTGCTTGCGCGGAATTGTGGGGGATGCGAGCTGTCTCTACAATCGTGTGTAATGTTGTCACGGCATATGCTGAAGTCGTATCACCATTTGGCAACTTGAAACATGAACCATCAACCCATAAATTATCATTACATTCAGGGAGGGGAGTGTCCTGCAAGTCTACTCTCCCTTTTGTCTCTTCCTCTGTCCTAAAGCAGCAATCATGTTTTTCAACCTCATTTGTCTCTGCTGGAATGGGTAATAACGTAGCAGGGTTGAGTGTATCACACCTCTTTATGTGAATGTGACTTGCTAACAGTGTCAATTCATAGCTGGATAGTCGAGCACTAGTTAGATGTTGTGTTTTCGTCCTGTTTAGTAGGATATCTACTGCATGTGGGACCATAACGATCAGAGTATTATTCATGACTAACCCAGCAGACTGTCGAATACAGACAGCTGCTGCAGCAGTGGCCCTCAAGCAACTTGGTAATGCCTTAGCTACAGGATCTAGAGTCGCAGAGAAATACGCACATGGGCGTTGTTTATTTATTTATTTTATTTTATTTGCATACTTATAACGCGCTGGGAATCGACTCCCTGAGGAGTATCTCCGCGCCTTTTAGCAGCATCTGAGACCAAAGCAGGCTCTATCTTAGGTTAAGTAAAGCCTAAACGGAACTAGTAGTTGAACAAAAAAGTTTTTAATTTTTTCCTAAAAGGAAAATGTTCCTTACAGACTCTAATGTCGTAAGGAAGGTCGTTCCAAAGCTTTGGTCCTGCTACGGACAGAGCCCTTCCTCCTTGTCTGGTCTTCCAGAACCTGGGGACACATAACAACTCTTGATCACCAGATCTCAGAGTTCTTGAGGGGATGTAGGGAACAAATTTTTTAGTTAAATAGTCAGGACCTTTACCAGTGAGGCATTTATGGATGATGCAGCACGTTTTAAACAACACCCTCTGTTTCACAGTAAGCCAATGCAGCTGATTCAGCAATGGTTTTGAGGGTGTACGTGCTGGGGCATTCAGAACCAAGCGTGCTGCCGTGTTCTGCACGACTTGGAGTTTGTTAATGATGCCCTCATTGGCGGCTAACAGCAAACCATTACAATAGTACAGTCTGCTCAACACAAGCGACTGAACTAGAGTTTTCCTGGTGGTATCAGGTAACAGGGGGAAAACCCTTCGGAGAAGACCAATAACATGCAAACAGGAGCCTACCACTTGATTAGTATGATGTTTAAGGGCGAGCTCCTGATCCAGTTTGACTCCTAGATCTTTTACCACCCCTTTGGGCACAGGGGTTGGGCCTAGGTCTTGAGGCCACCAGTCAGGAGTCCACAATCGTTTGGCTTCTCCAAAAAGCATCACCTCAGTCTTTGAGACATTACACTGAAGGAAGTTTGCTGCCATCCAATGAGCCACCTCTGTCATCCCCTGGGCAAAGGAGTTACGCACCTCAGGAGTCATGGTTTTGAAAGGGAAGAGGAGTTGAGTATCGTCTGCATACGATACAGGGATAAACCCGTGGGATCTCATGATGTTAGCTAGGGGTGCCACATAGATGTTAAAAAGCGTTGGGCTCAAGCAGGAGCCCTGAGGCACCCCCTTCGAGATCTCCACCTCCTCTGACTGGTATGGGCCCAGTATGACTCTCTGAGTGCGTTTGGTGAAGAAGCTCCTTAGCCAGGCCAGCGCCTTGCCTCCCAGACCGATGTTAATGAGTCTGGAGGTCATGATATCATGTGACACAGTGTCAAACGCCGCTGACAGATCTAAAAGCACCAGGATAACGGAGTAACCTTTATCCTGTAGCATATGGAGATCATCAGCGACGGAAAGCAAGGCGGTCTCAGTACTGTGCCTGGGCCTGAAACCCGATTGAGAAGGGTCAAGTCCCCCCGCACTTTCTACATATTTAGATAAGTGCCGATTTACAAACTTCTCAGTAAGCTTCCCTAGAAAAGGGAGGAGGGAAATGGGTCTCAGGTTTGTCAGATCGGTCCAAGGAATGGAATTATTCTTACGTAGAGGTCTGACCAAAGCTTGCTTCCAGCCTTGGGGAACTTCCCCAGTGCTCAGAGAAAAGTTGAGTACTTGCTGAATTCCTGTACCCAGCTCATCACTGAGAAGAGCCATAACCCGAGCTGGAATAATATCTGAAGGACACCCACTCTTTGTTTGGGTGATAAGGGTGGTTATCTCCTCCAAAGATATTGGCGGGAAGACTTCAAGCTTACTGGTCGTGTTTCCTACTGAGCTAAAATGAGACTGGACCATGCTGTCAACGGTACTCATATTGTTCGAGGTGGATTTAGTGGCTAAGATCTTCGTATAAATGCCATCTATTTTTCTGACAAAGAACTGAGAGATGTTATTACAAAGTTCCTGAGACTCAATTCCATCCGTTTCGCAGACCGAGGGTTTTATAAAAGTTTGCAGGATCTGGTAGAGTACTTTGGAATTTTTACCGGCTGCTGACAATTGGGCTGCAATATGATGTTTCCGCGCAGCCCGAATAGCTTTATGGTAAACTTTTAATGAGGTCCTATGAGTTTCTTTGTCCTCTGTCTTGTGAGTGGCCCTCCAGCGTTTTTCTGCCTTCCTAGCAGTTAGCTTTAACTGTCTAAGATCGTCAGTAAACCAGACTTCTTGTCTAGGGGCAGGCCGTGGTCTATATTTCCTCAAGGGAGCAACCTGATTAATGGTCAATGCTAAGGCTTCATTGAATTTGACTAGTGCAGAGGAAACGTTGTCCCCGCATTCATCCCAATTGGGCTCTGTGTATTTCCTCCTAAAACCCTCTGCAGTTAGTTTATTCCAGGGTCTTCTGACTTCTGCCATAGTCCTCTGGGTGCCCTTGACCTTATAATTAGAGCGGGTGTGAAATTCAATGATTGCGTGGTCAGTCCAGTCCACTAGAGTGGGAGGCAGACATTTTATAAAAGTGTAGTTACATAGCACAAGATCTAGGGTATGTCCGGCTGTGTGTGTGGGTCCCTGATTCATTTGGTTAAGACCAAGCGTGGCTAGATCAGCCAAGAGTGTCTGTGCTTCCACACATGTTGCTATTTCGCTATGGACATTAAAGTCCCCTACCACAATAAAATCTGAATTGAACTGCATGTGGGGGGCCAACGCTTCCACAAGTTGAGTGGAGAAATTCCCAAGAGGGCCTGGAGGTCGGTAAACCAGTGCACCTTTTCTGGTTTCCTTTGAATTCGGGTTGATAGTGAAAATCAGGAGCTCCATTTGCGGGTTACACACCGTTTCTGTGATCACCACCTCCATATCTTGTTTGAAAATAATGGCCAGCCCACCACCAGTTTTGATGGGGCGGTCCATTCTCACTATTTTGTACCCTAACGGTACCCCGACTGTAATGGCCGGAACAGTATGGGGCTTAAGCCACGTTTCAGTTAAGAAACAAAGATGTGGGCTCTCAGAAGTAATGAGATCCCAGATCTGAGTTGCGTGGGACACTAGTGAGCGAACGTTACAAAGAAGGTTCTTACAATTCAAAGAAGAGTTGTTAGAAGGGCTGAGATATTGTGTGGGAATGGGAGTAGAGTGCCGAGAAGATATGACAGCGTTACAGGTAAATTGTGTAAGACACTCCCTGCAAGTAAATGGTCCCTCCAAACAAATCTCCGCCTTATGGGAACACAAAGTGGAAACATACCGGCCCACATCCCGCAAGGTCTGACTTGAATACGTGTAAACGGGACGATGGGAAGGCTCCGAAAGGATGAAGGAGCCCGCCATAGCCCCCAGCCCCTAGCCACGTCCAGTCGCGGACGGGCGCAGACGGGCTGGTCTTGGGCTCGTCTTAGGCGCAGGAGTAGGCGCCACACTGCGCGTCAACACTGCGCGTTGAGCCGCCGAGGTGCTTTATAGCCCTCGAGTTAGGGGAGAGCTAGAGCGCTAACCGCTCGCTTCCCTGGATGTTCCTGCCTCTGCCCCGCCTTCCGCACCCGTGATTGGCTGAGGGTCGGACTGGGCGTGCAGGCACAGGACAGACTACGAGTGCGTGTGGGTATGCGGTACAAATTTTAAACTATTTTCACAAGTGCAACACTTCAACAGAGTGAAACACAAGCAACAAGCTATTTTGCCCCTTTTAAAACAGAGATTTCAAGTACACAGAAAAAAATTCAGCACGAGCTCACGGAGCCGGTTTTAAGCAATTTTAAAACATAAGAAGAGCAGAATGCTCGCAGATGGCGCCAAACGGAGTCGGGGAGAAGCTGCCACCGTCCCCCTTACCGCAAAGTCGGCTGCCGCCTCGCTGACTTTATAGCCCTCGAGTTAGGGGAGAGCTAGAGCGCTAACCGCTCGCTTCCCTGGATGTTCCTGCCTCTGCCCCGCCTTCCGCACCCGTGATTGGCTGAGGGTCGGACTGGGCGTGCAGGCACAGGACAGACTACGAGTGCGTGTGGGTATGCGGTACAAATTTTAAACTATTTTCACAAGTGCAACACTTCAACAGAGTGAAACACAAGCAACAAGCTATTTTGCCCCTTTTAAAACAGAGATTTCAAGTACACAGAATAAAATTCAGCACGAGCTCACGGAGCCGGTTTTAAGCAATTTTAAAACATAAGAAGAGCAGAATGCTCGCAGATGGCGCCAAACGGAGTCGGGGAGAAGCTGCCACCGCCCCCCTTACCGCAAAGTCGGCTGCCGCCTCGCTGACTTTATAGCCCTCGAGTTAGGGGAGAGCTAGAGCGCTAACCGCTCGCTTCCCTGGATGTTCCTGCCTCTGCCCCGCCTTCCACACCCGTGATTGGCTGAGGGTCGGACTGGGCGTGCAGGCACAGGACAGACTACGAGTGCGTGTGGGTATGCGGTATAAATTTTAAACTATTTTCACAAGTGCAACACTTCAACAGAGTGAAACACAAGCAACAAGCTATTTTGCCCCTTTTAAAACAGAGATTTCAAGTACACAGAATAAAATTCAGCACGAGCTCACGGAGCCGGTTTTAAGCAATTTTAAAACATAAGAAGAGCAGAATGCTCGCAGATGGCGCCAAACGGAGTCGGGGAGAAGCTGCCACCGTCCCCCTGCCACCGTCCCCAAAGTGTTGCGTCAAGACTGATAATGCGCAACCTTCCTTCTCATGGACATATAATGTAAAAGGCTTGCTGTAGTCGGGTTGCCCAACACAGGAGCCGAACATAATGCCTCACGCAACTCATGGAAACTCGCCTGACAATCTTCAGACCAAGGCAAAGGATTGGGTGTGTCTTTACGCATTAATGCCAGCAAGGGTTTGGCCAATAGTGAGAAGTTCGGTATCCATTGTCTACAGTACGATGTAATGCCCAAGAAGGCACGCACTTCTCTTTGTGTCCTTGGGACACTCAGTTCTGCAATTGCCTGTATTCTTTCTGGGGTCAGTCTCCTTCCCTCCTTCGATAAGATGTGACCTAAGTAGGTTACTTCTTGTCGACAAAATTGTAATTTGTGGAAAGCGAGACTTTGTGCTTCATGTCACATAAATGATGTAACACTGACAATGTCGCTTGTTTGCAAACTTCTTCGGTGTCTGCAGCGATCAGCAGATCGTCCACATACTGAATTAAAGTTGAACCATCCTGCAGAACAATCGTGTCTAGTTGTGTTTTCAGAGCCTGACTGAATATTGATGGACTTTCACAGTAGCCCTGAGCAGCGCGTTTAAAGCGGAAGCTTCGTCCTCCTAAATTGAAGCCAAAGATATCTCTGCTCTCCTCGGCAATCGGGATGCTGAAGAAAGCGTTCTTCAGGTCAATCACTGAAAACCAATTGGCTGAAGCTGGAACCATTGTCAATAAGGCAGTAATGTCGGGGACGACTGGAAACTGTGGTACAACGATCTTATTCACTTCCCTGAGATCAATCACAAATCGGTACACAGGGGGCTGTGAAGGATCGGTACACTTTAAAACAGGCAAAACAGGACTGTTACAAATGTTGCCTGTTGTCTCTTCGATGACATCTTTCTCGATCAGATCGCAAACGATCGCTAACAAAGCCTTTTCACATTTGTTTGATATTCTATATTGGGGAATGCGTGGTAACCTAACATTAGCTTTCAATGTTATGACATACGGTGCTATCTCCAAACGACCTACATCATTAGAACCATTCGCCCAAAGTTCATCCGGAAGAGATGACAATTCGGGTGGAATATTCTCCTTTGCCAAATACATTGGAGAAATAACTTTTCTTCCTACGGTAAGCTGTACTCCCGAAGGGGAGCAGTACAAAGTTGCATATAATCTCTTTAACAAATCCAAACCTAACAAGTTTTCGCCACAACCTGTTGTAAGAATGAGGGGTGCTTCTAATTCGCATGGGCCAACAGAAAGGGGCATGGGACTGGAGATCGGGTTTCTAACAGGGGCGCCAGAAAAACCTACTGAAACATTCATTTCGCCAGACAAAGGTGCGCCAGGAAGTTTTGAGTGCATAATAGAACTTTTTGTAGCACCAGTATCCAGCAGAAATGGCTCTGACACTCCGGATGTAATCACCTCGACATAAGGTCCATTCTGATCTACTGGAACTGAAACAACTCCCTCTCTTTGTCCATGGCTGTCCTAGCAATTATTACCCTCATTCTCGTTTTCTGCGTAATAGTCATCTGCATAGTACTGAGCTGACCTGGAAGACGCATTATTCTGTTGGTCAAAGCTATTCATGGAATTTTGAGGCGGAAAAGAAGTGGTATTCTGAGAGAAATTTCCATGGCCCCTACCTCTAGGAGCCTGTTGAACACCTCTACCTCTTGCGCCGGAAACACCGTTTAAACGTCGCGCAAGAGCTGGACAATTACTTTTGAAATGACCCTCTTCTTTACAATAGGCACATTGATTTGGGCCATACGGAGAACGCTGATGGGAAAACTCGTTTCCTTGCGCGTTTCTCGAATACTGCTGTGGTTGCTGATAATTGGGCTGACTAGGAGTGCGAGGCGGATAGGCTTGCTGGAGAAGAACTTTAGTTTTTAACTCTTTAGTCTTTTTGTCTGCCTTATCTAGCTCGTCTTTGCGCCTATTTTCGTAGTACTGGGCTGTGGCTAAAATCTGCGCTGATGTGGAAACAGCCCAAGCACTCTCTGAATCTTTCAATTTATTGCACAGTTCAGGAAGCAGATTATGTACAAATTTGTCTACAAACAATCTTTGGCCACCCTCGGTAGCCATATCCTGACCACTATGGTCGACGAAGGTCTCCTCAAATCTCGTGAAAAAGTCAGACACATTCTCATCTTTCTTCTGCTTGCATGCAGATAGCTTGTCCCAATTTACACGTAATTCAGGCATTAACGTTTTCATGTACGCGATAATCCTACCGGGAAGTTCTGCTATTAAAGGCTCGGGTTTAGAACCACCGACTTGTCTAGTATCGGTAGCAGTAATGTTAGCCCATGAGTCACCTAGTTCTTGATCATGATCTGTATGACGAATTTTATTCCATAAAGGTTGCGGAACAACATTCCCAAACAGCATGTCTACATCTGCTAAATTCATTATACATGAGCTGGCAGTCTGTGATAATTCCTTGTAATACCCAGCTGGGTTTTTACGTGGATCAGGTAGTGTCTGTTTGAGTGCTAAAACTTCAGATCTTTTCCAGGGGACATGTACCCATACACGCTGAAAATGCGGCAGAATTGGTGGATTTACATTCGCATCACCTTCCCTCCATACTGGAGGAACCTCTCTCATGGGGTACTGTCGCGCCTTTTTCCTATCTGACACGTCATCTTCATACAATGATCTAGAGACATTTCCCTTACTCCTATAGGATAACAATAAATCTATCGCTTTTTCAACATCGGCACCTACAATCATACCTTCATAGAACTTAAAACGCATGCGGAATAACTCCTGCATTTTGCGCTTGGGATCGTTTGTCTCCAAATCTTCACAAAGATATGCACACATCTCTTCGAATACGTATCTCTGAGTGGGCGCATCCCACTGACGGAAAACTTCCATAACGGACTGAACATCATATTTAGCAGTGTCAGTAACCCATTTGCGTGCTAACTCATTTAGCACTTCTCTTTCCTCGTAGTCGGGCAGTTGACTACGCAACTGTCTACGTCCCGTTTTAGGGGTCGTTTTAGGCGACCCAAAGAAGGGTGAGAATAGACCAGTGACAGTACTTGCCACTCTCTGTCTGACAGAAGGAGAAGCTTGCGGCGAGGCAGATGCGCCAGAAAAGACAGGCTGATGTAAAGAGGAAGTCGAGGCAATAGCAGAGGAAGTGGAAGCAGTAGCAGAAGTAGTATCAGGATAAACAGGTGGAGCGGTAGGCAAAGTTGTAGGAGAAGTAGATGGGGTATGTAGTAAAGGCGGCGGCCTTTGAGAAGGCTGCGCCGGAGAAGTAGGAACCAGCTGAAGAGGAGCTGGTGTTTGTGCAAGAGCTGCATTTCGTGCGCCGGGGCGCGGTATAACAATACGCTTCGGGGGTCCAACAATACTCGATGTATATGGGGGTGGTGAATTCAATAAATGGGACATTAATGGATCTTTCTCGGATGTTCCCTTTGAATCTTGTCCCTCATGTGGTAACATCGGGTAGCATTTATCTACTGCTAGTTTCTTGCTCCTAACCATTCGTTCACTTTCTTGTTCTTCCTCATTATCCCTGTATGCAACGGCGGCTTGCACCATTGACATACCTCTTCTATTTTTCTTTGCTAATTTTATTTCTTTCTGTTTGGCTTCTTTGCGCCATAAGCGAAAAGAGTCAAACATCGCCGGCCGGGCTTTCTTCTTGAACAATTTGACCTCGAGGTTGTCTAATACTTCTGAGTCAAAACTACCATATTGGGGCCATTTTAAAACACCATCCTTGCGGGTGTATTTTATCCACACTTCATTATACGTGATAGGACCTACTCCGTGCTTTATATATAACTCATATGTTGGAGTTCCAATCGGAGGAACCGGACACGAATCCTCTAATCGGGAGTCCCTACTACAACCAAGACAAAACAAGTTTCCAAGTCTGCTAAGACCAGGCATCTTCGCTCACTAGTCTAGCTTCAAACTTCAAGGGATTATCTAATTATGATATTGTCGAGAATACACGAATCCCTCGGTTTTGGTGCTTGCAAGAACCAATACAAACCGTATCTCTGGGATACCAAAACTAAGAACCAAACTAAGAACTGGGAGACGCTCCACTTATACTTAACTGAATATTGAAGATCGGTGACGTCACTAGAAGACTCGTCTATCGTTTCGCTCTACCAAGGATCACTGGGTCCAAAACAGGGCGATAGTCAGGGCAGCAGTCCTACGTAGCCGTCGGGACGCGGGGAACCTCGCAGCAAAGACCTTCGGAACCACGTCGACATGCAGGGGTCGCTGAAGTGGCTGGCCTTCCTCCGGAATTTTCACACGAAGCTCCTCACGAACATCTGGCTTGGACCGTCACCGCTTGATATAGCCCCACGTTGGGCGCCAACTGAGGTGCCGGGTTTTTAGAGACCCGGTGGTGCCAGGGGACCACACCCGAAGACCTCTGGGTTCTCCCTGTTCTGGACTACAGAAACACAGTGTCTTCTAGTTGAAGTCAGAGATCGAGGTTTATTGGTTGCAACCAAGTAACATGTGTCCTAGAATTACAACAGCACGGGCTGTAAGTTCTCAGGAGACTGTTCGTTTTTACAGAACCAGCCTTCTCCTTATATACAGAAATAACAGCTGCGGGCAAGAATTCTTGAGTTTATGATATGGTTATACACATATTTCTACAATAATACAAAGAGCGAAGTCATGCTGGTCAGCACATATTTTAGATGTCCGGATCGTGATGGATTACCCCGCCAGACCCAGAATTCCCATCAGATATCGATGAAACACCAATAAGGTCGGGCACCCTCCCGTCGTAAAACTGGTCATAAACAAGAATCATGGACAGGTGTATGTGTATGGAAAACATGGTCTGTATGTAGTGAATGGTTTATGGCATGTTGAGCCTTGATGATATCTTACTCGGCCACTGGGCGAGGAGCTGCCCAAACAGGTTTGGCTGGAGGCAGTGGAGTCAGCTCGGCCAGGTCATGGGGAAGTCAGCTACGGTGGACGTGTCCTTTCAGATCAAACTCGGTCTTAATCAATTGACTATATGAGGGCAAGTCATAAGATGGATGCCGTTTACAAAATGGAGTCTGAGGGTTCGGAACGGAAACCACGATTTAAGGGTGTTAGCATCACTCAATCATGACGCAAATACATAGGGATAATGTCCTAATCATTACCGGTCCGTCGATACCAAATTCGTCATGGTACGACGATATTTTGTGATACGAGTGTTTGGACCTTGGTACCGGTGGAACAGCAGGGTCCGGAATTACAGTACCACAGAGTAGCAATCCTTATTTATTAAGCCTCAGTTAGTGAGTGTAATAATGGTTCTTTATTGAGCCCCTGGGGTTATTTAAGGATTGTTTTCTCATTTGATCCTACAGAGCAGAGTACCGCTATAGTTCTTTATTGAGACTAACTTGGCAAGTGAATAATGATTACTTATTGAACCTAAGTTTGGAAGCGGGGCAATGATTCATATTAACCCTACAATGGCAGGTGAAGAAGTGGGTCTTTATTGCGCACACAGTGGCGTGTGGAGCATTGAGACTTTATTTAGCCTAAGGTAGTGAGTGGAGCAATGGATCTTCATGGAGCCCAGGGAGATGAACGCGCAGCAATGGATCTTTATTCAGCGTAGGGTGGCGAGTGGAGAAATGGGTCCTTATTGAGCCTGAGGTGGTAAGTGGATCAATGGCTCTTCGTGGAGCCTAGGGAGAGGAATGAGCAGCAATGGTTCTTTATTGATTCTAAGGCGGGGTGTGGAGAAAAGGTTCTTTATTGAGCCTAGAAGACAAATGTGCAGCGAAAGTTCTTTATAGAGCTCCTGGGTATTCCTCATACCTCAGGCTTGGGATTTATGCTCACACTTATGTACCTCCCGTTGCCATTGTAGGAAAAGAGGCCATTGCTCGGCATCTATTTGATTTCAAGGATCTTTCCATTTTTTCTGTGAATGTGCTAATCTTTCTATGCCAAAGGTACTATGCGCAGAAATGAACTTCTTTACATCTTTGTTAGTGAGTCCCATCCTTATTAGTAAGTACATGCTCATGCCTTGACAGTATTGTTAGTTAGGCAGGAGTCCCTTTTAGTAGGGGCTCGCTATATTTACATTTCTCGGCCACCATCCCTGCTTCTTATTGCTCACTTGCACCTGTGTAATATGAAAAGGGTCAGCTGGTCTTGTGCCTGCAGTTCACCCCATGGAGACAGGTAGGAAAACAGAATAGTGTTCCCTTAATTATAATTCCTCTAAATCATTTCATAGAAGGAGAGTGGGATGTGTCGCACACCCACACAAAAATGTCTTTGCTTTCAAGGAACCTTCAGTCAATACCCGGAGGGGCTCATGAAGGGGTTGGGACAGCTAGCTCAGAGGGTCTCTTTCTCACACACATTCATACTTTGAGGCTTCTACCTCAGGTCCTGGTGCTTCTTACTATTCACTCTAAACCTGCGGTTCCCAAACTGTGGTCTGCAACCCCAGGGGTCCTTGACACATTCCCAGGGGTCCGCAGACAGTAGTTTTAAAAGCACTGCCAAGCTCCTTGTATAACCAGCAGTTTTTAAGAAACAATAAAAGTGGCAAGATAACCTGTGATTAATGTACCTGCTGGAGAGAGATGGGAGCGTTGTCTAGTGGCAGCTTTGACTCATTTAAGGTAGCACAGATGGTTACTATGCCTGCCGCAAAGAACGTGTACAATGCATTTCAAAGAACAATATTTTATATGCATAGCTCAGGGGGTTACTGCTTTTGTCACATAGATTCTTTTGTAACTGTGGAGTTAATAAGTTACAATCGTAAACTAGCACAGTGATCTATGAACTGCCATCAATGAGCTGCATGCAAACTGCATGTTACAAGTTAGAAAGGTAAGTTTTTTCCCAGTCTTTCATTATCCTAATGCTGTTAAAAAGGTTTGTTGGATAGAAATACATTCTTTTTTATTAAAGTCAACCCTAACCATTGTTTTATGTACGGAATCCTGGGTTTGTGCTTCTCCAGACAAGGCACTTTAAAAAAATGCCTACCAGTATTGATGACATATATTATTTATTTGAAAAGTTTTAGAGTGCGCGAACAAAACCCAAAGGGGTATCAGAGCGTTCTACAAAGTTGGCTCCAGCAAGTATATAAAACATAAACAAAGTAAGTGAAGTTACAACCTGTGGGAAAACATTCAAAAATAAAGAAATATTGTGTCTCAGAGGTGCAATAGAGCGCTCCAAGTAAAACATCATACAATAGAATGAACCAAGATGTGCAATGTGCCTCAAAGAATTTTAACAGAAAGAGGAAACGAGCAAAATCAACATTAATGCAGTTAAGGGAGCTATTTAGGACTAGAACAAAAATAAGGTAAAAAGATATAATGGAATATCAGTGAAAATACTTCAGGTTTTTCGGTTATTGTAGCCTTTTGACCAGTTTTTTAAAGAATTACGGGCCCGATGTAGGTAAATCCCATTTACCGATTTTGAAATACCGAATCTTACCGATTCGGTATTTCAAAATCGGTAAATGGGATGTAGGTCCCAACATCTGGATTCTTTACCGAATCCTTAAAATTCGGTATTTACCGATTCGGTAAATACCGAATCGGTATTTGCTATCGAATCCTATGGGCCTTGAAGCCCATAGGATTCAATATCAAATACCGATTCGGTAAAATATACAGAATCGGTAATTTTAACGATTCTGTAATTTTACCGAATCGGTAAAATTACCGATTCGGTAAAATTACCGAAAATGCATGTTTTTTACCCCCTACATCTCCATGGCCATTTACCGGTCGGTAACGGCCGAATTCGGCCGTTACCGGCCGGTAAATGGCCAAAATCTCCCACCTACATCTGGCCCGTAGTGTATGGATTGGATCTGATCTCGGCTTGCAAGTAGTTCCAGATTCTCTGAGCAAGACCCGAGAACACACGGTTGTATGATTTTTTCATTTTGAAACTTGGAGGTTTCAAAAGAAGTGTGGATGTACTTCTGAGGTTTCGGCTGGAGCCCAATAGCTCAAGCTTCTTTGCTAGGTAGTATGGGGTATTGTGGTATAAGGCTTAATGAGTCAGACAGCTATCTTGAGTCTGATTCTCGCTTCAATAGGTAACCAATTTAGCTGCCTACAGGTCAGGTGACGTGTGATCAAATTTTCTCGAGCCCGTTAAAAGTCTGGTGATGCGTTCAAGGTAGCTCTGAGTGGGGCCAACCTAGCTTTGGGAAGTCCTGCTAGGGTCACCAGCCAATATTCCAATCTAGTGATAATCAGTGATTGAACCGCCGACCTAAGATCTTCGGGGGTAGGAATTGTTTGATTTTCTTCAGTATGTTGAGTTGGAAATTGGCACTTCTAGTAGTGGCACTGATGTGTGCTTGCATATTTAGGTTTTTATCCAAGGTGATACCTAAAGATCTGGCAGAGTCCACAATGTGAGGTGTGCAGTTCAGAGCAGTTAGGTGTTTAATCCAGTCAAGGGTAGGAGCTGAGTGATAGGTGGGGTGATCAAAAGAAATTCAGTTTTGAGCGTATTCAGTAGGAGATGGTTCTGAGCTAAACATTGTTGAGTTTGGGCAAGTGCAGCATTTAAAGTTTTTATGTACAATTGCGTGCCATCTGCATGCCTGTGGTATTGAATGTTCGCTCTGTTCAGAATGACTGCAAGAGGCTCCATAAATAGGTTGAAGAGAGTGGGTGATAGCGAAGAACCTTGGATGAATCCAATCAGGACTGGGGTACTGGAAGCAAGGGCATGATTAACTTTGATCCTTTGCGTGCAGTCATGAAGGAAGGAGGCAAACCAGTTTAGGATCGGGCCTGAAAATCCCATCATATGTTGTAGGAGATTGATCAGGTATTCCTGTTTGATGTTATCGAAGGCTGAGGACAAGTCTAGAAGGATCAGGAGACATGGGACATTTTTGTCAAGGGCTCTCACTGCGTCATCAACAATGTGAGTTAGTGCCTTTTCAGTGCTATGCCCTGTTCTGTATCCTGACTGATGAGGATCCAGGAGTTGATATTTCTCAATATGTTTGCAGAGCTGCGAATGTACACATTTTTCAAGCATTTTAGCTAAAGTCATACTGCTGGGGATAGGTCAAAAATTGTGTAGATCTTATAGGTCGAGGTTGGGCTTCTTAGGAATGGGAGTAACTTGCCCAACTTTTAGGCAGTCCTGTACGAGGGATTCATAAATGATCCTAGACCAAAGAGGGAGAAAGACTGGGGTTAATTCTTTATAGAGCTTGGCGGGTAGAGGATCACCAAAGTGGTTGGAGGGTTTGATGGATGTCATGTTGCGCAGTATCTCAGTGCAGTCTGGTAGGAAAAAACTGCTCCAAGAGGTATTGTTTTTGAGAGAGCTCTCCTAGGGTGAGTATATTGTTGTGGATTCTGCCACCTCCCCATATCCTGCGGTTGGTATCATGAATAACAAGGTTGGGGTAGTAGGTATGTAGAACCGGCTTTTTGGAGAACCCCCCCACTAGGAGAGTCAAAGCCAGTTGTGCAGGGGACACCTGAGAATCTACGGGTTCTCCTTGTTCAAATCATAAATTACCAGAGAGACCAGGACAACCAGCCGTGGAGGGAAGTAAGTATTTTATTAGCTCGAGCTAAGGACAGAATAATACAAAGACAATTCTACGGAGACTTCTGCTTCAATCTCCAGCACACACATACTTATAGCGCTAGCCATGCCCATTTACACAATACACAGTTCCACATATTGGTAAGTTCCTCATCTGACAGGTTCTTTGCCAGTCTTGTGGTGCAATCGTGGCCAGGGGACATTTGTCTCTTATTGCACAATGTCCACAGCCTCGTGCTCCCCTGCTCAATGGTGTGGTCACAGGGTGCAGCCTCGTGCTTCCTTGATCAGATGGTGTGGTCACAGGGCACAGCCTCGTGCTTCCTTGACCAGATGGTGTGGTCACGGGGCCCAGGAGTTGTGACAGGCTGAGTTACCAACATTGGACAGGATGTAGCTGAGTCTTTGACACAACTGGGGGGGTGAGGCACACAGGTAGCTTCTCGGAATCAGCTCAACCACAAGGAGCGGGAAGGGTTGTGCAAGTTTCAGCAGGAACGTGGAAAACAGTTCTTCACCAAGTTGCCAAGAGCATGGCAACACAAAATGGAGTTGTGCGGGTTATTTTAAAATACAGTTCAACAGGTAATAGCTCCAGTTCTATTTTACTTTTTTTCTGCAAAGTGAGCTGTGAAATCATCACTATTAGGGAGCAGGGTTAGTGGAGTAGAGCTCTAGTTAGAAGATTGGTTAGGTTGTTCCTGTTAGACCTGACACCATTGGCGTGGGTCTCCCTTCCATTTTTGTGGTTGCCTCATGTGTTTTTGCTGGTGTTAGATGCTTTGGGCACTGTGCCACTGCTGTCCAGTGCCACAGTGCGAGTGCTCCCTACTGTAAATTGATGTATTGATTACTGGTTCCATGACTGAATGTTTGGTTTACTTGTCAGACCCTAGTACAGTGCACTGAGTGAGCCCAGGGCATGTAAATCCAAATGCTGCTGGTGGGCTTGCAGCACTGGTTGTGCCACCCACAGAAGCGGCCTTGTAAAATATGTCTAAGGTCAGCCATTGCAGAGCCTGCGTGCAGTCTGGTACTGTCATGCTGACTGAGCAAGTGCACCCACTTGCCAGTCCCTAAACCTTCCCTTTTCTTCATATTAGTCACCCCTATGGTAGGCCCAAGGGCAGGATGCATTGCAAGTATAAGGTAGGACAAGCCCTGATGTGAGTGGCATGTCCTGATAGTGAATTACAGCCATTTTCGTTTTTCACTATTGCAAGGCTACCTGTTCTACATAGGCCAGAATGGGCAGTTAGAATTATTAAACTAAATAATTCTAGCAGACTCAGAGAACATGGTAGAAATTCGAGTTTAGTATGACTGGACTCAAAATAATAAAATACATCTTTTAGTGAAGTTTATTTTATTATTCTGTGTTAGCAAATACCACTTTAAGAAAGGAGGTATTTGCTTGCCTAACCATTTGAGCCTGCCTCTGCGAGGTTGTGTATTCCTTGTCTGGGTTTGTGTGTGACAGGCTGGGGAATTCCAGGAGACAGCCTGGGGCTGCCCAGTGGTGAATAGGGAGATCTGTATCTTGATGGGAGGGAGGAGTTGCACCTGGGACCTGAATAAGGATGGGGCTTCCCTCTGCAATGCTGGCTCCACCCCCTGTGGAGTGTCTGATGCCTCTGCCCTGCACACTGAAAAAAGAGGAGGAAGACTGTCAACAAAGTGCTCCAGGACTGTACTTGCCTTCCACAATGCTGGCTGTTAGAAGGGGCGATCTCAGGGGAGGGCAGGAAGTGTACCTAACCACCCTGTGACCCACCTCTCCTAGGAATACAGCTGAGCACTGGCAGGAGACCCTTCTGGGGGAGAGTCTCGTATCTAAGATTGTACGCGCTGAGCTAGCACCACTCGACAAAGAGACACCACACCGTAGGTTCTGAAGAACGTATTCTTTATCTAGCAAGAGATCAGGATCTTTATGATCCGCAAGGTTCGTATTTACAAGTAGAACAAGGGCTCATAGAGTCTCGGTAAGGGTAGGGGTAGCGGGACAGTCTTAAGGTTCAGGGTCAATGCAGGTGCGTATCCGGCGCACAGCTCTCAATCCTCGAGCCGGGGGATAGGGTGCGATCTTGGGTCCAGCCGGACCAGAACAGTTGATGAGCCGCGATCACGTCAGCTGGGCTCAGATGGTTCAGGCAGAAGTCTGTCTCTGCCAGGTGGGAGCCGCGACATCGTCAGCAGGGCTCAGGTGTTCTCAAAGTTGCAAGAGAGCCGCGACCATGTCAGCAGGGCTCAGATGGTTCAGGCAGAAGTCTGTCTCTGCCAGGTGGGAGCCGCGACGATGTCAGCAGGGCTACCCAAGGTTCCAAGGTCCGAACCGCTTCTTCTTCAATGTTCTGTCGAGCTGCGACCACGTCAGCAGGGCTCTCTTAGTTCCAGGAGTCAATCTGCCCATAGTCCCAGAGCGCCCCTTGTTATAGGTCTGCTCCTCTTTGATGTCCGGAGTCTTTGCAGGCAGGGGTCTTAGCACCTGGGGGTCGCTTGTCGGGGTTTCCTGCCACGCGGCCCTTTTGATCCTTTCAAGTTGGGTCTGGAGGGATCCCAGACACACAGCAGGCGTGGAGCCAGCCCTCAGGGAGGCCGGAGGGGCGGTCGAAACCCATCTCTCAAGGGGAGGCTGGAGGTGTGATAGAAACTGCTCCTCCCTCTGTCGCTTCCTGGGAGCTCTCTACCCCCCCAGCCGGGCATGGCATGTCTAGGGCCGAGGACGCCCTGGGGCCGGGGGGGCCATCTTAGGTGCAGGGGAATGGTCACCGGAGGCCTTCAGGGCCGATAGGATTTGGATGCG
Organism: Lissotriton vulgaris; assembly: GCF_964263255.1. NCBI lineage: Eukaryota > Metazoa > Chordata > Amphibia > Caudata > Salamandridae > Lissotriton > Lissotriton vulgaris. Next base: position 1,735,830,215 of record NC_141691.1, read on the forward strand.
TCCGGGACCGGGAAGATGGGGGGTGAGGAAGGGGAAGTCTATTGTTGTCCGTGGCTGCCAAAGAGAGGAGAACTTTTCTTTCCACTTGTGCAAAGATCTCCAAGGGCTTGGAAGAGAGCTTGCCCCCTGACCGAAGTCCCAGGACCAGTGGACATCACCAGCCTTTGTGAATTGCTGCTGGAAACAAGTGGCTACAGAGGCTGGGAGCTGTGACCGACTCTCACGACCGGCCCGGTGTCCTGAAGGCACCGCACCAAGCAACGTCCGCCTCGAAGAATGCAAGCTCTGCACCCACCGACTCCGCCAACAAGCCGTAGCCTGCACCGTGACTAGAAGGACACCGTGACGTGAAACGCCTCGCTACACCGAATCGAACTGGTCTGACCGACGCGGTCACTGCTGCTGACTTCGAGTCCTGTGACCGCACTGGAGTTGGGCACCGCCTCGCACGCTTTGCAACGCACGGCCCGACTCTCACCACTGTGCGGACTGATCGACGCCAGCTCCATCCATTACCACCCTCTTTTGTACCGCTTTTGGCCACCTTAAGTGTGGCAGGGTATGTTCAGACGTGAGTCCCTTGCTCACTTTGCCACTGGATTCAAGCAAGCCGGGCTGAAGATGGCAGGATTGCCAAAGCGAAACTGGTCCTCGGAAGCTTGTTTCCGGTCCAGGGAAGGCATGGCTTGGCAGTTCGGGCTGGACTGTTCCCATGAGGCACAGGATGAGACTGATTTGCATATAGCCATGTCTGAACTGGGGTGGCAGAGTGGGCTAAAGAACGGTGATGGATTAAACCCAGATCTTTTGACTGGGTGTGAGTGTTTGATTGGTTCAGATGCTCCATCCATTACCACCCCCTTTTGTACAGCTCCCGAACTCCGGCTCGTTCACCGCACCGCAAGCTGCAAACTGCAAGCACCGCATCTAAGCACCGTCTCACCCTGCAATGCAAGCCTTGGATCCACCGACTCTGTCAATGGGCTGCTGCCTGCACCGCATCGAGGAACAATGCATCCTGCAACGCTTCCTTTCTGCACCGCGACGATCACCGGAACCGGCTCGCACATCCGTGCCGGCCACCCCAAGTAAAAGGTACTGTGACTGAGTCTGTCAACCATTAAAGTAGGCCCGTACCGATGCGGTCTGTTGGATTTGCTAGACTCTGTTATTTTTAGCAATGCTGTAGCCTGTCCGGGCTACTGACTTGCACAGTACTTTGATTTAAGCCTTTTAACAAGAACTTGTGAAAGCTAATAGTACTGTGGATTCTTTTTGTCGTTTATTGGTCTTGTAGTAACTCTATATAAAGTACAACTTATTTTTGATATAAAACCTGTGTGGTGTCCTTTTGTAGTGTTGTCACTGGGTTACTGTATGTGGTCATAAATGCTTAACTTACACCGCCACTGAAATCAGCCTTGACTGCTTGCACCACGATACCTAGAGGGTGAGCAGGGGTTATTTTAGGAGTGTAATCCCCCTTACTCTGACTAGAGGAGAGGGTCCCCATTTGTCACATGAACTACATTTGCCAACTAGAGACCCCCAATTCTAACAGTTCCTTAATGATTTCGAAGAGTTTTTTTGGTCTATTTTTGGCTCCATCTAGTTGAGTTCTGAAGTGTTCGATTTTAGCCGAGCGTATGTATTTGTTGTAAACGCTTCTCACTTTCCTTAGTTGAGATAGCTTAGTGGTGGAAGGTGAGTTTTTTCCAGCGTCTCTCGGAGAGTCTTAGTTTGCGCCGTTCGTCATTTAGGGCACCATTAAACCATGGTTTAGAATGTTTGAATGGGATCCTTTTGAGCTGTGTCGGAGCAATAGAGTCAAGAATGTTAGAAAAAGTGTTAATGTAATGCTCAGAAAGATCATCAAGGTTGGTCAAATTTGGGGGGGCTGTAGTCTATTTTTGGTTATTGAAGTTATCATGTTAATGTTGAGGTCTCCCATGTTGCGAGCCAGTTGTTTCACTTTTAGGGGTTGGCCCTGACAAGCCGGTCCCTTTTCTAGGATGAGGGAGGGCATTTGAAAGTGATCAGACCAATAACAGGGTAGGATTTCTCCTATGTGTATGGAGTTGTCTTTGGTAATGATGAGGTCGAGAGTGACGCCATTATTGTGAGTAGGGCCTTTACAGAGCTGTGAAAAATTGAGGTCAGAAAGGAAAGTCTTAAAGGAACAGACAATTGGATCATTTGTGTCATTCCAATGAAGGTTGAAGTCTCAGAGGAATATGTGGCAGAGTTGATCTGAGCTCGAGCTAATGACCTTCATGATTTGCTCTATGAAGACTAGATTGTTCCTGGGAGGGTGATAGATCAAATGCAGCACACAAAGCTTTTTGCCTTTGTTCCAGATTTCAGAGAATAGCTGTTCACAGGAGGATAAGATAGTACATGAGGATTGTTTGACTGAAAGATTGTTTGACTGTGAGGTTGGAGCGATGAATGCAGGCAATACACCCTCCTATTTTATCCAGTCAATCACTTCTGAGAATGGAGTAGTCGGGAGGGATTAAGATGTCAAGAATTGGAGACGAAGAATCATTGAGCCAGGTTTCAGTGATGATCAGAAGGTCCAAGTTATGCGCAATGATGAAATCAGAATTATCAGCTGCATGTTTCACAGCTGATGAGTGTTCACATTTCTGAATTTAAGGCCCGGTTCCTTGTCAGGATCTGCAATGATTAGGGGGATGTTGAGAGTGGAGTTGGGTTGGGAGACTGTCTTTGAGTCAGTGTAGGTCCCAAGCAGGGTGATTATATCTTCGTCCGATATCTGAGGTAAGGGTCTTTGGGGCCGAGAGTGGTGGTTAGGTAGAGGCCTCGAACTCCAGCTGGAGCTAAGATAGGAGCAGAAGGCGGTGAGACCCAACCCTTCTCCATCTTCAGGGAGAACTGCAGATTGCTTTGCACCAACTCTTTGACTACCAAAATATCATACTTGAGTCCATCAATCTTCTTCGCGAGGTCATGATTATTCGAGCACTTATTCCCAGGAGTAGCCTGTGCAAGTAGGACAGGTTCCACTGTGGTAGGGTTAGTAGAGGGTTGGGTAGGACAATTGGTACAGTTATATAGGGAGATAGGGTCGTAATTGAGATAGTTCAGTTCAGTTCCAGTTCAGTTTATTGTTTATTGTTATTAGTTAATAAAAACCATCACAATACAAGTTAAATACATATAAAAGAAATCTTTTTTAAAATAATCAATTTTCTTAAAAACATTGATTAATATTGATGCGGCACAGGAAAATATTTTGGACTTTTTAAAATAGGATGTTATAAATTCATTCAATTCATAATTGAAGGTGCACGTCACCATTGTATTAAAGTAGCGTATGCGTCTAAAGAAACATCTGCAGCTACAGATATCAACATCCTGCTACTGTTTTATGATCATATAAATGTTTTATGGTTTTACAACTGGACAAGTTCCTTATGCTGTAGTATACTACTTACAATTTTGTTTTACTGTTTTGTCATGAGATTGTAAAAACTTCAGAAGTTCACAATTTAACTGAGGATCTGTAGAGTCCAGAATTCTCATAATGGCTGTTCTACATGTTCAAATCCCTCTCGCATTAAATGAGTGCTTAAAAAGTGCACAGCGTACATTGTTCAGTTTGGGACATATGCAAATCAAATGCACAAAATCCTCATCTGGGGCATCGCATAGTCTTCACATTTTTGATCCTTTATATCACCATACTGGTCGTAATTGAGATAGGAAACAGAGCTTGTAGTGGGAATGGGTATAGGTGGAGTGGAGTTCGGAGGAGTGGGGGTGGTGAAGTGTGTAGTGAAAGTGTGGGTGAATGTCTGTCATTTTTCAGCGTGTAGGAGACATCGAAACATTTCTGGGCTCTGCGATTGGAAGAGCCAGAGCCTAAGGGGCTAGTATCCAATCCCACCTGCCTATAGGGGTTGGAAGGGTTTTCATCACTCCCGGTATTGGAGCGAATAGTGTGTGACATAGGGGATTGAGGATAGGAGGTGATGCAAGGTGAGGGAGTAGCATTGGTGCAGATAGCAACACGGTTTGGAGGTACTCAGGTCCGTTAAGCCTTCGTCAGCATGGGACATATGTGGGTTTTTCGGACTTGTGATGTGGGGAGTAGGGATAGCCTCTGTTAACTTGGGTTGAACTGTGGGGGGCATGTTAACAGACTAGAGCGTGGGTAATGGGGGATAGGGGCAGTCAATCGCCTCTGGATCAGAGCTAGTGAGTGGCACATTTTGATTGCTGGTGGAGTTGGTATTGGAGGCATTCGGGTTAGTTAGAGTGTTCTTGAGCCTCAAGAAGGCATAAGCGAAACGCTTGAGGTTCAGGTCCAAGGCTTGGATAAGGACATTGCCATTATTGTAAAAGGAGATAGTCAGCTCTGCCATAAGGGCCATGGACGGAAACGTGGTTAAACAAAAACCATGCAGAGTTTGGTCTGTTTGGAGCGCATGGAGGTGAGGGTCTTTCCCCACTGTGCAAGGTGAATTCTACATCTTGTAGTCCGCTTTGCCTTATGTAAAGTTTTCTATACACTGATGTACACATGTATTATTCATTGTCTCTTTATGTTTGTGATATGAAGTGCTCCGACACACTAAACTGTTATGAGAGGTGCCATAAAGTAAAAGAAATACCAATCACCACTGGGTGTGGGCTCCCAAGCAGTAAGGCCAAACCCTGCCTTTAATTGTGTCTCAAAAAAGATGCCAATACTGCTAATTGTGAGTTCTAGGATTATTATTTCATTACTCACATACGAATAAAACACCATGTGAGAGGAGTTTGATTATTAGAATCAATCTTTTCAATTTTGCATTTTATTTCAACTTTTCTTTTTTCATTTAGTTTTTTAACATTTAAATATTTAAACAAAGCATTTCAAAATACATCACAAAAACAAACATTTACTGAATAATGTTAATTCTCTCTTCATACCTCATTCATACTCATTCTCACTAAAGAACTTTTCCATACACACTCAGTACACATTCATCCAACTAGCAATCTAAATGACAAGCAGCTGTATTTTTTATACAATTTATATACAAATTTTGAAGAGAAACCATAGAATCGCATTTAAAGGCATAAATCACTGTAATCAAGATGTTGTTCAGTTTTCTTATGGTTTCAATGTGGCGACGTTACATGGGAAGGTCTACGCGTTTCGAACTCATTTTAATGTAGAGTTCTCGTCAGGACCATAGACTGTAAATGGAAAACAGGGGGACCTCTGTTAGAATGCGTTGTTTATGTAACAGAAGCTGGTTTGGGTTCGACACCCAGCTCTCTACTTCTTACCTCTCTAAATGTCAGATGGGATGTGGTTCCTAGATTCACCAACGTCCGCGCAGCGGGACCCCCTACATGACAAATACACATGCGATGTTTATAATATCTAACTACATGCATTCAAAGTCAGACACGCTCTGAGGTGTACTTACTTATATGTAGTACTTTTTCGTTTCTTTCTGTGGGGAACAAGGATGACAATGTATAAGAGGGGCGATCTCTATCGTGAAACTAATTACACGGTCCTGCGCGAAAGTTAGATGTCTTACCAGAGTTTTATAACTGGTTCTCCTGTGATGTACGTGAGGAGATCGGCTGTATTATTTTGTGGGCTCACGGTGCGCCTGGGGAAATGAAAAGAGCGAGCATGTAATTACCCGTTTGGATGTTTCGCAAGCTCAGGGGCCAGATGGGGCTCCATTCGATTGTCGGATAGATCATACCTTTCATTTGTGGCTGGCCCTCTCTGTCTCATCCTGCCCTCTCCGGCTGGCCCTCCCTGTCACACTCTGCCCTCTCTGACCCTCCCTGTCCCATGCTCCCCTCTCTGGCTGTCCCTCTCCGTCCTCAGGACTCTTAGAAGTCACTGTGGGCAGACACAGTGGTCTCCGCTCGGCTACTTCCCCTCTCACCTCTCTGCTATTAGCAGGTACAGCTGTTTGACCTTCTGATAACAGGTTCGAGGTCTGTAAGGTCCAACCAGCCTGTCATCCATCTGAGGTCGATAAAATGAGTACCAACAAACATCTGTTATTAAGTGGCAAGATGCCTCTAGGGCCAAACGTGCACTTTACAAATACAGATTACAGACTAATGTTGTCTCTTATCAAAGCCAGACCTTTACCCTAACAACAATTCCCACACAAATGTAAACCTTAATCCAATTAGTCAACATTCCTCCATAACATAGCAGTTAATCATAACCCAAATTTATTACACATATTTTGCAATTCATTTGTTTGTTAAATAATTAAGCCTATTTTGTTTCCATTCTAGAAGTTTGCCGAAACCCACCCACAGACATAATCAATAATTGGCAAAGCCAAGAGGTCCCACCTTTAAAAGTGGTAGCTGATCTTTTGACTTTGCCAGTGCTTGTTGCCAATTCTGATAAACTGCGGCTAACGCAGAAAAATACAAGCATTGGCATAGCCAATAGGTCTCGCTTTTGGGACCTTATAAGTATTTAGTTATGCAGTACAATATCCTTGGTGCAACAATGTCAACCGTTGCATGGCTAAACACTTATAAGGTCCCAAAGGCGATTAAATTTACAAACGTTACTTACCAACTGTGTCCACTGGGGGACTTGGAGCGGAGGAGGTCCATGCGGTAAGTCGTGAGGGGGTGACACCATGAGTTACCTGCACCGGGTGACACCAACCCTAGTAACGCCACTGCAGAGTATGAGCCAATACATTTCTCCAATAGCTTTAGTATGTCAACGTCTTTGTATTTTTTTGGTACACTTCACTGCTCATGTTTCTCAATTCCAGTTAAAGATATGGCAGGTTTGCTGAGAAATGTTGGTATTGTGCCATTTAAGGTATAGCAGATCTGCTGAGAGGTCTGGTAGTGTTTAATAATAGTTTGGCAACTCAGTTAAAAAATGCTGATACTGTCCCATTAAAAGTGTTCCAGCCCTCTGGAGAAGTACTGATTCAGATTATGACAATTATAGCTGCTCTGGAGAAAAATGCTGGTATCACACATGAAAAGTACTGCAAATGTGACTAGAGTTTGAGGTGTGGCAGCACAGCTGAACATGTTGGTATTGCTGCTGCTCCAGCTGAAACATTTTTTTTTCTAGCTCACTCTAACTCTTTAACTGTACTGGGCCCTTATTACGATTAGACAACTCTAATCACTGTACTTTACCACAGAGGAAACGGTCCTCTAATGGATCTTACCCCATCATAGTGAGGGGTGAGAAATCAGGATGTTCAAAATCATTAGCCACCCAATGAGGACCATTAATTAGTAGCCAACTCACAAGTTAGAGATAAGGTTCAAATACACAACTCTCAGAACCATGCTTTAAAAATTGCTCAACCTCCAAAGAGGTTTAGTCTAACCAGGATTATACACACTACGGCCCTGAGTATGAGTGTGCCAGAATTGCGTGGGCGCAGCATTCCAACCTCGTACGCACCAGTGTTCCGACCACCCCATTACAAGTAGGGCAGCCGGACCTCCATTGCTGCGCGGATGCTGCCAGGGAATTACCATTTCCATGCGTTCATAAGGTGCTGTAGAGGCAGCAATAGGGTTGGCGGGACCGCCACTGTACCACCAAGCATATTACGAACTTCTTCTCCACCATGGTTTTCATGATGGTTCCTCCTCCATGAAAGTCATGGCGGAGAGGAAAGAAAGGGGGTCTTACAAGCCCCCCTTGAGCCCCTGGGCCCTTGCGTGCATGCAAGGGGGCGTAACATGTGCCCCCCTGTGTGCATGCACCACAGTTTCTGCACGGCATGGACTTTCCAGTCTGTTTTTGGCATTTACATTGCATTGTCCATTTTCAGAGGCACTGCCATGAGCATGTTAAAAACAGTCTGCCAGACTCATAATCTGGCAGGCAGGCAGCCTGACCACAGGCTTGGCAGTTCAGGAGTGGGCCGCCGGCATGATGGTCCGCTCCCGCACCACCAAACTTGTAATCAGGCCCTAGAGTTTCACAGTCACAACACAGAATAAAAGTAGCAGAACGTAATGCTCTGCAAATAATCTATGATTCTCCCTGTCACACATTTGGAATCAATGTTGAAAAAACACAGTTTCTAAAGAAAGATCATTTAGGGCCATATGTATCAAGGAACCATTTTGTGATTCTATAATAGCGATTTTTAAGAAATCGCTATTTCAGAATCGCAAAATGGTATGTATCAAGAAAAATGCAATTTTTTTGCGATATCTTGATATTCCTTAATTGCGAATTCGCAAATTGCGAATTCGCAATTAAGGAATACTTCCCATTCATTTCTATGGGACACCCTGTTGCACCCCTTAAATAAGCATGGGTGCACATGTGGTGCACATACATGCCCTAAGGGCATGTATGTGCGTCACATGGCACTTTGAAAAACGCAAATATTTGCATTTTTCAAGAAATTCGCACATTACCACCAACTTGAAGTTGGTGGTAATTTGCGATTCCTTAAAGCCAATTTGCATTTTTTTTGGCTTCTTACATTGCATTTAAGGAATCGCAAAATTTGCGATTCCTTAAATGCAATCGCAAAATAAGGAATCGCAAATTTTGCGATTCTTTATTTTGCCTTGATACATACCTTTTTGCAAAATTGCATTCGAAAACGCCGAAATTTGGCAAATTTCGGCGTTTGCGAATGCAATAATGCTTCATACATATGGCCCTAAGACACAATATTAGACAATTTAGTGATTGTATTAATGATCCGATATCAATGGGCATAAGCAACATTTTAAGCATCTTACAGCATATAGTATAAAATCACACATTTGTAAAAATATTCAAATCCAAAAAGAGGATGGTTAGGGTTTCAGATTCCTACCACCATAGAAAGGCAGGAGGATGATTAACCAGTTCAAAAGAGTTCTTTGGGAAGAGACAAATGAATCAAGTTAAAGTCCACTAAAGGAGAGTCCGTGGGCATGGGCAAAAAGGGGAAATTGTGCAAAATCAGGAACGATCAAATATGGTTTATCACCAGATAGTCCAAAAGAGCTCTGGAGGCAATTTCATTAGCAAGAGATTAAAGGCTTGTGGCATAGAAAGGTAAGCTGTTGCAAAGAAGGATTCCAAGCAAGCTGCTACGTGTAGCAGCATCAGCATTAGTCCAAAAAGTTAGTGCCGGGTTTCCCCCTCCTTTGGGAAGTTTTTATTGCTGTTATTGCATTCCATTCTGACATCAGTCGTCGCACCATAATTTTCTGATCATCATGTGGTTATTCTTCCAATCGTCAAGTACAATTTCGATACTCCAGCTTCCTTTCCCATGCTGGTCATGAGAAACAACTCCTCATTCTGTCCTCACAGGTTAGTTGACAAAGAGCTATATACTCTGTTTCTCTTCATGGTTTCAGTCCAAGGGTTAGGTTCTCATCAATTCACTCCACAATGAACACTGGAAAAATGACCTGTTCCTAATGAAATGTTGCATAAACAGAACAGATAAAGCAACATTTGATGGAACGTGTCAAAAATAAATTGTATCAAGCTATGAAATAAGGCTGATTGGAAAAGTAAGCATATTATATGCATTTAAAATTAGCATTTTTTATTCAGTTAATTAAACTCATAATTAGATCCAAACATATTGAAATAAATCAGTAAGTTCATATAAATAAATAAAGGTAATATTGTCAGTGAATACTGTATAGAAATTAGTAAAGCTGAATGTGGCCTACTACCACAATTTTCAAAGTACTTACATGTAAATTCTTTATAGAAATAATTTGAATGAAACCGCTTTTATATTTTCATGATCCTAATAATGTAAAATATTAATACTGCAAATAACATTCATATAGCATTAGGCATATTAAATTTTCACCGCATTCATCTCCGTGATCCAGTACAATGAGAGCAAAAGAGATACCAAGTCTCATCAATAAGAATTGCACTATTTTGTCAGTGAAAGCATTTTCTTCAGTAATTTTCATAACTGGTTATTTTATAACACTCGATTAATAAGCAGGTTGATCTCATTGTATTTAAATTCTTCTATTTCCACGCATCCAAGCAACTGTTATGGTGCTGTTACTTCAGCTATTCTCAGGTTCTCTGTTGTTTTTCTAGTCGTGTGCAAAGTGCACATTAGAGTTTCTGTGCCTTACTCAGTAGTTGTGTTATGAAAAGAATAATCAGATCGTTCGCTCCATCACTGAATTAATAATACTGGAGCTCTGCTCTGAAATGTTGGTGACATAAATGAAAAATATAGCAACATAAAGTGGTCGCATAATGGGGTTCTTAAAGAACCTCCCCTGGGAAGCCTATTGCCTGTATGATGATAAAAACCTTCAGCCCCACTGCTAGTAGCCCGTAACTCTGGGAAGCCTATCACCTGCATGATACCGAGCCCTTCAGCCCCATCGCTAGTAGCCCTTAACCCTGGGAAGCCTATCACCTGCATGATACCGAGCCCTTCAGCCCCATCGCTAGTAGCCCTTAACCCTGGGAAGCCTATCACCTGCATGATACCGAGAACCTTCAGCCCCATCGCTAGTAGCCCGTAACTCTGGGAAGCCTATCACCTGCATGATACCGAGCCCTTCAGCCCCATCGCTAGTAGCCCTTAACCCTGGGAAGCCTATCACCTGCATGATACCGAGAACCTTCAGCTCCATCGCTAGTAGCCCTTAACCCTGGGAAGCCTATCACCAGCATGATACCGAGAACCTTCAGCTCCATCGCTAGTAGCCCTTAACCCTGGGAAGCCTATCACCTGCATGATACCGAGCCCTTCAGCCCCATCGCTAGTAGCCCTTAACCCTGGGAAGCCTATCACCAGCATGATACCGAGAACCTTCAGCTCCATCGCTAGTAGCCCTTAACCCTGGGAAGCCTATCACCTGCATGATACCGAGAACCTTCAGCTCCATCGCTAGTAGCCCTTAACCCTGGGAAGCCTATCACCTGCATGATACCGAGAACCTTCAGCTCCATCGCTAGTAGCCCTTAACCCTGGGAAGCCTATCACCTGCATGATACCGAGAACCTTCAGCTCCATCGCTAGTAGCCCTTAACCCTGGGAAGCCTATCACCTGCATGATACGGAGAACCTTCAGCTCCATCGCTAGTAGCCCTTAACCCTGGGAAGCCTATCACCTGCATGATACCGAGAACCTTCAGCTCCATCGCTAGTAGCCCTTAACCCTGGGAAGCCTATCACCTGCATGATACCGAGAACCTTCAGCTCCATCGCTAGTAGCCCTTAACCCTGGGAAGCCTATCACCTGCATGATACCGAGAACCTTCAGCTCCATCGCTAGTAGCCCTTAACCCTGGGAAGCCTATCACCTGCATGATACCGAGAACCTTCAGCTCCATCGCTAGTAGCCTTAACTCTGGGAAGCCTATCACCTGCATGATACGGAGAACCTGCAGCCCCATCGCTAGTAGCCCTTAACTCTGGGAAGCCTATCACCTGCATGATACGGAGAACCTGCAGCCCCATCGCTAGTAGCCCTTAACTCTGGGAAGCCTATCACCTGCATGATACGGAGAACCTCCAGCCCCATCGCTAGTAGCCCTTAACTCTGGGAAGCCTATCACCAGCATGATACCGAAAACCTTCAGCCCCATCGCTAGTAGCCCTCAACTCTGGAAAGCCTTTCACCTGCATGATACCGAGAACCTTCAGCTCCATCGCTAGTAGCCCTTAACCATGGGAAGCCTATCACCAGCATGATGCCAAGAGCCTTTATACCCTCCACTAGTCGCCCTTTAAACCTCTAAAATACTGTTCTCCCAGATTAAATGTTCTCAATTTCCAGCCACAGGTGAAAGGCCTCTTTCTTTGTATAGTCAGCCTGGCTCTACCTTGCATCAAGGCCTGTAGGGCATGTTTGACCAAGTAATCAATTACACAAAGGAGCCACATGCTGGGCCTGCTGAATGCAGAGATCAGATTCATGTTTTCCTTTGGTGGTTGATCCTTCCATTGCATATTAAGGTACTCACCCATGTAAAGAGGAAGTGTCGCACCGGTAGCAGTGAATAGAGAGAACACCTTGCACACAGTGGATCCAGGATGCTTCTGTTGGCACTGCAGTTTGCTCCCAGACCACTTGAGACCGGGGTCTTATCGAACGCAGCGCTGTTACCTGGACAGCGTTTGCTGGAGACATTGCTGCACTGCCTACATGTGTATTTTCTGCAATGGTGGTGGCAGAGGATTGATATCATGCTAGAGGGAATGAACTCATCCATTCCCAATAGCAACTCCAATGGACCGCCACTGCCGCCTCCCTTCCCATTCATGAGCTGTGGCATCCACCCACAGCCCACACTGTATAGTGAACAATTTCCAAACGTCATTTAGGAGTGCAAGGACCACAGGAGGCTTGGATCTGAACACCAGGGAGGGGACAGCGATTGGAAGTAATATGCTTTCACTGGTAGCTTGGTATTGCCCAAAGTGATGCATTTTCTTTCTGTGTACCTACTGCACCTGTGTGCAAGCATGCATATAAACTGTAGGAGGCATCTTAATGATACCAGTGAAATGGGTGCAGCGAGATTGCCCTTCGGCACCTGCGAGTGTCGAGGCTGGCCTTCCCTCTATATGCTTTACCAATTAAGTGAACAGCTTTGGCAATGTTAAAGGGTCCATAGGTCGCACGCTACTCCACCATTCCAGCGGGTAAACCCCTAGAGCATCATGGTAAATGCAGTTTTCTCAAAGCGGGTGTGCTTTTCAAAAGTTCCGAAGTGTAAATGCAAAGTTGCAGGCCAACGCTGGACACCAGTGTTTCAGGATTATTGTCCTTCATCAGCAGAGTGTAGGAAGATATTCAGGGGTTGCTGTGCAGGCTGCCAAAGTGTTCTCAGGTCTGGTACCTCTCCGGGCGCGTAGGGCGTTACCTGAGCTCGTCAGCTCAAAGGCTCAAGGGAGCCGTAATAAAGTAAAGGGTCCATAGGTCGCACGCTACTCCACCATTCCAGCGGGTAAACCCCTAGAGCATCATGGTAAATGCAGTTTTCTCAAAGCGGGTGTGCTTTTCAAAAGTTCCGAAGTGTAAATGCAAAGTTGCAGGCCAACTCAGGACACCGGTGTTTCAGGATTATTGTCCTTCATCAGCAGAGTGTAGGAAGATATTCAGGGGTTGCTGTGCAGGCTGCCAAAGTGTTCTCAGGTCTGGTACCTCTCCGGGCGCGTAGGGCGTTACCTGAGCTCGTCAGCTTAAAGGCTCAAGGGAGCCGTAATAAAGTAAAGGGTCCATAGGTCGCACACTACTCCACCATTCCAGCGGGTAAACCCCTAGAGCATCATGGTAAATGCAGTTTTCTCAAAGCGGGTGTGCTTTTCAAAAGTTCCGAAGTGTAAATGCAAAGTTGCAGGCCAACTCTGGACACAGGTGTTTCAGGATTATTGTCCTTCATCAGCAGAGTGTAGGAAGATATTCAGGGGTTGCTGTGCAGGCTGCCAAAGTGTTCTCAGGTCTGGTACCTCTCCGGGCGCGTAGGGCGTTACCTGAGCTCGTCAGCTCAAAGGCTCAAGGGAGCCGTAATAAAGTAAAGGGTCCATAGGTCGCACGCTACTCCACCATTCCAGCGGGTAAACCCCTAGAGCATCATGGTAAATGCAGTTTTCTCAAAGCGGGTGTGCTTTTCAAAAGTTCCGAAGTGTAAATGCAAAGTTGCAGGCCAACTCTGGACACCGGTGTTTCAGGATTATTGTCCTTCATCAGCAGAGTGTAGGAAGATATTCAGGGGTTGCTGTGCAGGCTGCCAAAGTGTTCTCAGGTCTGGTACCTCTCCGGGCGCGTAGGGCGTTACCTGAGCTCGTCAGCTGTTTTCCTTTGGTGGTTTATCCTTCCATTGCATATTAAGGTACTCACCCATGTAAAGAGGAAGTGTCGCACAGGTAGCAGTGAATAGAGAGAACACCTTGCACACAGTGGATCCAGGATGCTTCTGTTGGCACTGCCGTTTGCTCCCAGACCACTTGAGACCGGGGTCTTATCGAACGCAGCGCTGTTACCTGGACAGCGTTTGCTGGAGACATTGCTGCACTGCCTACATGTGTATTTTCTGCAATGGTGGTGGCAGAGGATTGATATCATGCTAGAGGGAATGAACTCATCCATTCCCAATAGCAACTCCAATGGACCGCCACTGCCGCCTCCCTTCCCATTCATGAGATGTGGCATCCACCCACAGCCCACACTGCATAATGAACAATTTCCAAACGTCATTTAGGAGTGCAAGGACCACAGGAGGCTTGGATCTGAGCACCAGGGAGGGGACAGCGATTGGAAGTAATATGCTTTCACTGGTAGCTTGGTATTGCCCACAGTGATGCATTTTCTTTCTGGGTACCTACTGCACCTGTGTGCAAGCATGCATATAAACTGTAGGAGGCATCTTAATGATACCAGTGAAATGGGTGCAGCGAGATTGCCCTTCGGCACCTGCGGTTGACGAGGCTGGCCTTCCCTCTATATGCTTTACCAATTAAGTGAACAGCTTTGGCAATGGTGTTTTGTATGCTGAGGCCTGGGTAATAAGCATTTCTGCCCTGGGAGTAATGATTTGCATGCTGCAGGGAATTGCAGATACTGGTTTGTCAATGGTGGAAATGCTTTAATTGATAGGCACCAATATGTGTTGTAAGTGACATGGTGTCTTACATGACGAGGGTAGTTCTGGAAGCTAGTAGGGCAAGGAGGCTTTATACTTTGGGGATAAAGGCCGATTACTGCTTCACTGTGATGGTTTAAATGCTGGATTAACTGTGGATCCATGCATTGTAATGGATTTGGTGCTTTACATGTTGAATTACATGACACAGTTTATGTTTGATACTTATGGACTTTATTTTAGTTATGGTTCTGGACTTTCGGAACCAGAGCTCAGTTCATATTCTGGAATATGCAATGTCACCATACATACTGACATGCTGAGGAAATATAAACAATGGCAACAGAAAGGGGCGAGCATCATGGTGGTTTACTGACATGTCTGAGACCTGAGCCTCTAAAATCAGTAACTGAAGAGCAGTAAATAACCTGCATCATAGTCAGGACCACAAGCAACAGCCCTGACACACTTAAAAGCTGTGGACGGTTTGAGAACCAGTGATCACTATCTCACTTTTTAAAGAAAATCTCAGCATCATATTAGTAGTGGTTGTGGCCTGAATGACCTGAGCAGAACTCTAATCTCACTGACCACTATGGAATCTTAGAGGAACCCTCAGAATTTGCATTTACAGTACACAGTGGCATTCTGGGCACTTGATAGCATCAGTTCAGATGTTGTGTTTTTTTCTGGCCCAGATATTTTGATGGATTCTTAACGAGCCAAAGTGCCGGGATGAACTTTCTATTAGGCACATTATTTAAATCTGCTGCCATTTATCTGAAAGGGTGATTCTTGGCTCAGCTTCCTCTGTGGTAGGGACATCTGCCTGTTGTCCACCCAGTGATTACTATTAGTCATGCAATTTCTTTTAACCCCATACATGATTTGCTGGGTTGAGAATTATTTTTCCTGGTACCTTGCTGGGCCTTAAGTGCTGTGTTTATTTCTACATTCATCCATAGATAGACGTGGCGTGAGTACTTACCATCTAGGCTTCAGGCCTCCCCCGAGCCCACCTGTGTTGCCCCACTGGCCCAGGCCTGTCCTGTTGGAATGTTCTAGTGCCAGCAGACCCACCAGGGCTGCCCACCAGGGCTTCCCGTGCTGAAGGATGCTACTGCCCCTACAGTGCTGCTGGGAAGTGAGGATGATGGGGCATTCCTTTGTTTGTGTCTGTGTACTGGCGATTCAGTGATGCTTATGGTTAAATGCGCTTAAAGCAACCATATTCCAGTGTAAAGTTTTATTTATCTTTTTTGCATCTCCAATGAAAGATCCCAGCCCACAATGATTTAGCATGTGCCATTTGCCACTCGTTTTCATAAATTACTTGATGGAGATTCTCTCAAAATCCTCTGTAGAATTATATTGAGTTATTCCATATTCTTTACCTCCATTACTGTTTTAATGTGTTTTAAAATATGCCATTGTGGAATAAATTCCGCCACCACTGACCACCGCATAAAGTTGCCTTTAAAACCCATCCCTTTTGACAAAAATGAATGACAGAACCAGTGTGATCTAAAATGCTGAGTTAGCCACACATGTCCCAAACATTCCTGGACGAAATGCACAATAACCCAAATCTTGATTGATGTTCCTGGGACACTGTTCTTTGAAAAGTAGCATAATATCAAATTACAAATAAATACTCAGTGCCTCTCAAAGTGCTCCATATTTTTACAAGAAACGCACGGTAGAGGACCCCCTGTCTCCTCCCAAGCTCTCTTTTGTTTGTTGTCCTGACTCTGAGTATGTGATGGACTCTGGGGCTAACAGAAGAAAACAAACAACTAATGCTCGTTGAAAATTGAGGGAGCCAGTGATTTCCATGACTTGACCTTTAAATGTTTTGATATTGGGGAAATGTGACCTCATTGACGAATCCAAGGGGGCATGCTTTCCTTATTAGCAAGTTCTGTCTGTCTTGCACCTTTGTACAGCAGGTATTCGAAGCCCTGAAGTGGGCATTGATGGAGCAATCAAGGGCAATTGACGTGCCCAACCTCCAAGATGACTTTGATTGAACCTCTACATTTAGTGCACCCTTCGGGCATCCCTGCTCTTCAACTTCACTGCACTAAGAGAAGAGACCAATTCCACTAATTGTGATTTAATGACTAATGAAGTGTGCCAGTGCCAGCAGGATCACAGTCCAGATCTGATAGCAAATAACCGGTTGTAGAAGCATTACTTTGAAGCACATTAGTTCTCTCTTTTTTAATTTATCGAATAACACTCTGGTCACCCTGGTGGTGCACATAACATTGACCCTTTTTTGACAGGAAATAAAAAAAGAAGGCAATACTTTTTGTGTTCTTCACTTAAGCAGCGTATTTATTTTAGGAATTTGGTCGGGTGGTGCTAGCTCGAAGGAAGCGTGTTGCTTTAGCCTGGCCAAACAGGATTTAGGGAAAATCCCTACAGAAAGGTAGTGTCATGACAGGCACATACGTGATTTGCTACTGCGGAGAAAACATTCTCTTGAATGCTGCATTAAAGTTTTAAAATATTACACAGGATTCCATTTAGAACTTCATTAACAAGATGCAGGTTTTTAACCGATGTTTTCGGAAATCTCTGCAGTAATATAATTTGTTTGGCCCATTAAAAAATATGTTGGGGTATTCTACCTCTAATTTTCTTACAGGAGTCATGGTATGCTTAGTGCATAATTGGTTTTCATGGACTTCATCAGTGGTCGTCAAAGTGCTACCTGTGGCTTGCCTTTTGGTACCCTGGTTTCATTCTTGTTTCTCTGACTCAGAGATCAAAAAGGTAGACATATTTTTAAAAAAACATAAACATGCCTCTCTTCGCATGTTAAAAATTTTTTAAACTTCTTTTTTGTGTTTTTAATACCTTGAACAGCCTTTGTCCTTTCATGCTGCAAAAGTTCCTCAGTGAGTTTATACCAAAAAACGTGAAATTAGGGGCTCTTGTGCAACTCCCTGCCTTACAGTACATTTGGACTTGTAATGATGGTTAGCATTTTTCCTAATAAAATTCATAACTTCAGTAATCCCTTTCTCAATATCATTTCCAGAAGCACTGGTTAATACTTTGTCTATTGAGGCGAGGCACGTGTGCAAGCGGAAGACAGATGTTTGAATCCATTCAGTCTAGAACACAATCATACCATTTTTTGGTCTCTGCTAGCGTAGGCTGCACACATGCACAGTCTCGCTGGCGAGATTTAATGAGTTAGAGTATGTTTCACTAGCGAGGCTAAGCCTCGCCCCTCTTTTCCATTGGATGGCATCGCCGTTCATGCTAAATGGTGGCAAGCCATTGGAAAAGAGGTTCCAGTGAAGTACTCTTTTCTCTTTTAGAGCTGTCCCTTTCAGACTGGCTTCCTTGACTTACTGCTGTGGTAAAAGGTTTCTTATCTTCTTTATGGGGCGAAACAGATGGCCCCATAAAGAATATGATAAACCTTTGACGCCAGCAGCAGGTCAGGCTGAGGCCGTCCAAGTGAGAGGGCTGCAAAAGAGAAAAGTCTCTGCCTGGCGAGCGCTTGTGTTATTAGGTAATGAGCCTTATTGGGTTGTGTTCACGTTATATAAAACTGCTGCATTTACATGAGTTTGGGAGTTGCACAACGTGATGTTTGTAACAAGTGTACAAGTAAACATTTTGAGTGTTCCATGCCAAACAAAACATATGATTCTAGCTGTGCACACGTTACTCAAGCGGCTTTCAGTGCGTCACAAACGGAGTGCACTTTGGAAGTTAGTCACGCACATTCGAGGGCAAGTGATGCTTTTTCCTGCACAAATGTGATTTGTTTTCACAAAGGAAACTGTTGTCCCAAAGAACATTTTGTATTAACGTTCATAAACCACCACCACTGGGCTCACGCCACCTCTGTCTTGAGGCCTCCATTCCCGATCCAATATGGCAACCAGAAGTTAGTGGCTAGAAGTTGTGTGCACCAGGGTGCCCGGCGCATTCCAGGATAGGGGAAGGTGTGTGGGAGTGGCGGGCGCAAGACAGCACGTGCCATGCCTGGAGAGGATCGGGGCGAGTGAGACTCGGGGACATGCACTTCTCCATCCCAGAGACCAAAACCCGCAGTGGGGAGGGCCCTCCTACGTGGTGAGTGATTGGGTCCCTGAGGGTGCCCTGTGCCTCTCACCCCTCTTCTTTACTCTGTTCCCTTTCACCCAACCCATCTCTGGCTGTCCCGCTGTCTGCCCACAGGTGTTGTCACCCTTGCCTCCTGTGCCAGCTGGCGTTCCTCCTTTTTATCATCCTGCATCTCTCGTGCCTATCATCTCTCTTCTTACTCCGTCCCCCATCATGCAGGGACATTATCATCCTCCTGTCTGTACCCCCACCCCTCTGCGGGGCCAGTCTCCCTCTCTGCTCCGCTGCCTGTATCCTTACCCTCCACACGCCTCCAGCCCCCAGTACCCACTCAATGCATCTCCTTAACCCGCTTGCTTTTATTTGCAATGGCCCCCCATTTGCCCTGGTTGCACCTCTTCTACTGCCCGTGCCACCCCTTCCCTTTAAATTCTTTAGCCCAAATGTCTCTATAGCCCCCTTGCTTGGGGTGCCCCCTGTGCTGTCAATGCCACCCCAGCCTTTTTCACCAATTCCTCGCACAGCTGTTACAAGTACAACACTATCCCACCTGCCTGTAGGACCTTCCTACCCATCCCCCTGCTTCGCCCCTTACCCTCCACTTGGCTTGTCTCACTTTTCTCCATCCTGACTCTCTGATCTGCACCACCTTACCCTTCGTTTTCCTACCCGGATCACTGCCCCCTCCTGCCTTTCCGATCCCCACAACCAGCATTGCTTCTTGCCCTCCTGTCTAACACATCTACGGTGCTGCTCCCTGTACACCCCTGTCTATACAATCCTCCTTTACCAGTTCACCCTGCTTCTGTGTCCCTCTGAATCTATCATCTCTGTCCTGTTCACTTTCCTGTCTATACTACCACCCCGCAAGCTTCACTCCCTGTACATGCCCAGATTCCTCTAGCCCCCTCCTGATGGTCTATTCCACCTTCTGTGCCCATTGCACTCTGCTCGCACTGCCACCCACACTCCAGCACCACCACCCTCTCTCCAGCACCACCACCCTCTCTCCAGCACCACAACCCTCTCTCCAGAACGACCACCCTCCTTCCAGCACCACCACCCTCCTTCCAGCACCACCACCCTCTCTCCAGCACCATCACCCTCTCTCCAGCACCACCACCCTCTCTCCAGTACCACCTCCCTCTCTCCAGCGCCACCACCCTCTCTCCAGCACCACAACCCTCTCTCCAGAACCACCACCCTCCTTCCAGCACCACCACCCTCCTTCCAGCACCATCACCCTCTCTCCAGCACCATCACCCTCTCTCCAGCACCACCGCCCTCTCTCCAGTACCACCTCCCTCTCTCCAGCACCACCTCCCTCTCTCCAGCACCACCACCCTCCTTCCAGCACCACCACCCTCCTTCCAGCACCACCACTCTCCTTCCAGTACCACCACCCTCCTTCCAGCACCACCACCCTCCTTCCAGCACCACCACCCTCCTTCCAGTACCACCACCCTCCTTCCAGGACCACCACACTCCTTCCAGCACCACCACCCTCCTTCCAGTCTGTGCCATTTATATTCTCCTCGCTGTACCTCTACCCCACAGTGCTTGTACCAGCCTTCATTCCTAGTATAAACCCCTGGCTCTTACTTGTGCCACCCTTCGTTCGCACTATATGCCCGTCTGTTACTTGTGCCACAATTCTTGGCCAGATTACCTTGCTCTACCGTGTCTGCACCACCCTCAACCTGTCATTCTACCCAGCAAACCGTCATTCCTTTTGTGACCTTGCACACATCTAGGCTTTCCTGTTTTCAGTTTCTATTTATGGTAAATTCTGGTGGGGTTTTTTCAGTGTTTTCAATATCTTAAAAAACAGTTGTTATCAGTGGTTACACATTTTCGCGCCACTAAAAACAACAGAAAAAGTGTTTTTCCGGTGTTTATGGAACGTTTCGCTTTTATTATTGCTTGCTTTCTGCACTGAAAGAACATGGTATATAGACAGAGTACTTATAGTGTATATGAGGTCCAAATAGATTTTTGCAAATTAATCTTATTGTAGTACACCATACAATACTTCTTCAATGAGTCTTTGGGTCATGTGCGCTTGCTCTTTCCTTCCCATGTAATCTTCTGTGAAAAGGCCCTCTCAGCATTCTTAGCCCATTGGGCAGAGAACCATCAGCTAAGGGACACAGTTGGGATGACTCTTTCTTTGATGCCACATAAAGCACAAAATGATAAATATTTGCGTTTTAGTTCCTGTTCATTAGAAACCAGTGGACCAGAATGGATCTACTACAGGGAATCACTTCAGCTCGAGTATCAATTTTGACTGGTCATCACACGACTATTTTTATATATGTTGCTAAATCACTGCAAATACAAACAATATCACTCCAATCATTGTTGAACTTGGAAAGAACCTTTTTTGCAGAGCATTACAAGTGACCCTGCGTTCCATGTTTTCCAAAAGTCTGGTGTCATGTTTTCACCACTATCCCAGATGCTTGGTGATATATATACTTGTCACTATACCTTGCATTGAATGTTTAAAGGCTGAGGTATTGGCAGCTCCCCTACTATCAATACTGTCCCACTAGAAACTATGGTCTGATGTATTAAGGATTTTTACCCATTCTCTGTGTGTAAATGTGATGACACATATTAGGAAAGATTTTAATGAAACCAGCCATTTTACCTATCGGTGAAAGAATCAAATGCAGCCAAAATATCAAATATGTCTCTATAGTTTATAAAATAATTAAACTAGCCCTAAAACATGAAACTAAACCCTGCATCTTTAGACCAAAGGCCGCAAAACTGAAAAAGTAAAAGAAAGAAGAAACAATATTTTAGTGGCATCCCTAAAGAACAAAACACAAGCAGAATAATGTTAGCCAGTCTTTCTTACTGCTACTTGTATAACAAAGTTACATTGTATTGATCCCTTCAGGAAGAAAAAAATGTCTTTCACTCTCTTTTTCCTTTCTTTGAATGGCATTTAGTTTGTGGTTGTCCAGGTGTTTTTTCAGTGTTTATATGTTTTCACCGGTGAGGGCTATTTTTCTTTCAGTGGGGTTTTATCAGTTATTATAGGTTTAAACCTAAAACCCCACAGCCTACACACATCCCATGTACCAATCTTCATCACTCGACCGCCCTATTCTCGACACCACTGCCCCCCCTCCCTCCTACCATGACCCCTTTGCCCCCCCTCCCTCTTCCGGATGTTCACATTGTTTGCACCCTCATGCTGTCACACCTGCGCCAACCTGCCAGTTCACCCTCTGCAGGGAGGCCCATATTTGACCCATCTCTGTTAAAGTGCAGCAATGATGACCATAATTAACCTTAATTTCCAAGGACAGAGCTGTGTGACGTCGCATTGTTGAAAACATTTCTAGCTATAAGTTGGAGTGAGGAAATCGCAGTTTCTCTTCAGTATGCATGCATATTTTGTTAGCCCCTGGCTACTTTAGGTGGAGTGTTGTTGCCTTCTTTAGATGCAGTTTTACGGTGGCCTCAGCCGCTGAAAACTGTCGGACTTGTGGGTTAGGGAAGTTGTAGAGTGATTCATATAGCCTCGTCTTGTGTTCTTGAATGAACCCTTGTCCCAGTCCCTTGCTCGCGTCCATTTTATTTTTAATTTATGTGTGTTGTACAAAGGTTCCGTAAAATTGCTACATTAACTGTTTTCATGTCTTCCAATCTTGTACACTTTTATATTTAGAGACACAGCAGCCTGTGACACAGTTTATCAAACAACATATGAGGGCTACAAACAGTTAAGACTACAGCAAAGGCACTGAATATATGAGCAGGGAACAATGATCCCAAACATGAACATACCAACGCCGGCTTAATGACAAGTGATGGATGCATGATTTCCTTACACAGCGGCAGGAATGAAGCACAGAGTGTAGTGTAGCCTTTGATTAAGTTAAAGCCATTTGCTTTGCTAATGGCATTGTATAGCAAAGCAAATGGCTTTAACTTAATAAAAGGCGAGACCTGTTGCATTTTCAATGCTTGTTGATATATGGGATAAAGTGCCTTACAGTATATTGAAAATCACCGAGGAGTTCTGGCATCACATCGAGGAATAAGACTGAAGGCTGAGGTCCTTTGTATGATCATGGAACTCGAAGGCTGAATCCCTAGACAAGAAGGGAACTATGGTGGGACAACTGCAGACATGTGAGTGAAGTCAGCATCTACTAGCTCACATCTACATTTCTAGTCTTCGGTCCCTACAATGTTGTTCCCTTTGCAGAGTGTTAGGGAGTTGGTGTGCAAAAAAATTAAATTGTGTGTATTTGAAGGTAGTGTTCCTATAAACCTTACAAGGTATTCTGCATTCCAATATGGCTTCCTAATCCTTGTCTATCAGATCCCTTCATACCGTATCTTCCAATTCTGTTTTTAGGGGCATCACGCTACATTTAATAATGAACAGGAGACTTTTAGAGCCAAGATATCAATCTGCATTAACTCACAAATGTAAAGAGAACATGCAAAACCTAGTGTGTTTGTCGCTCTGATAAACCTATCCCCCAGGCCTTTCATATAGATTTCACAACCACGCCATCTGTCAAAAACTGAGTCTCCAGTATCTCTTCTTCCTTAGTCATAGTGGCTAGCCTCTAAACTACCATAGCCTCATAGCAGTCACTTAGGGTAAGAACTCCAATATCGGTCCATTTTTTTTATTCTGTGAGCTGTGAAGTAGTCACCTCCCTTCCCCCCATGGTTGAGAGGCCAATCAGTGGTATGGTCAGTTGATTATGTCAGACTCTGCATGGTTTTCTTAAACAATCTCCAGCATTGAAGGGCCTTGAAGATGATATCATGTGTTCAGTGCATGGCCCAATGTAGTTTTCAATCTGTTAGCCTAACTGGGCACGATACAGGCCACTTTTGCTGTGCACACCTTACTAAATGCTTATTTTTGTGCCACATTGTACTGTCATTCAGAACTTGCATCTGTTTTCATGTTCTGTTCTTTCCTGGGATTTAGTCTGAACACAGCAGACAAGGTCAAAAAACAATGTCCCTTGTTATTTTGTTCTGGTCAGGCACTAGCACTTAGACACAACACAGGAGTGTTTGTGAGCATATAAACCTAGTCGAATATGTATAACACAGTAGTGTAACACACATATATAGAGAGAGACTTTCTGGGAGAAGATCACAGCTGTATCTTAGATGTAGAACATCCACCTGTGGATGCTAAGGTACGGGATTTGCTACTAATCCCAGAGAACTTTGTTGTATAATCATTCCGCTTTTGTAGAAGGGTAGGGAAATTAGGCTAATCCAGGGGTCTTCAAACTGTGGGGCGCGACCCCCAAGGGGGCCCTGGAGCGATGCAAAGGGGGCCTTCACAGTCATACTTCTTCCCAGGCCCAAGGGTTTCAGCCCCCCTCCTCCCTCGTCGTGTGTGTCTGTCGGCCCGGTTGCTGCTGCAGTGTAACTCGAGCTGTGGGCTTGGCTGGGCAGTGTCTGGAGTCATCTCCAACACACCCGAGTTTTTCCCAGGTCTTTAAAGACCATTTGCATATTTACATGCCTTCGTAAACTGATTACAGAGGCATCGTTTTTTTCCTGGTTTCAGTACCACCTGGGCCCCACTGTGCCTGTTCCATACATTTGTATTTTACAATTTCTGCTGTAGTGTGAAAATGTATTTAATGAAAAGGAATATAAAGTAGGGTTTGCCAAAAGAAAAATGCCTGCCTGTTTTGTTTAAAATGTCTGCAAAGATCTCCTCTTGACACTAAATAGACTTTTAAATACAAAAGTATCTATGCATTAGTTAAGTGACTTTTCTGTCTTTTTTCTCTTTGTCAGTCTGGGATCATTGAGGCAGCCCTAGAACACAATTAAAAGTGCTTTCCATTTATATTTGTTGTTCGTAGTATGCACAGATAAGTGCTTAAAATACAGCTTTAGGTGTATGCTTATTTTAGTACCGACTGGGCCATCAAAATAATCTGCTGGCAACCCTAACCATAGGACTGTAAGTTTGTTGCAGGATCAGCACATTATTCAGCCAAAGCAATCTGTGGTTCGAGGTGCAGCGAAACTGTGATGCAAGATCCTGCTGATGAGGGCTTACGTTATGAAGTCCGGGGATGCATTGAGCAATGGGGGTTAATGCATCAGATCCAAGGAGCTGCAAGGCTGTGATGTGGAGTCCGGCGTTGAGTTTGCTGCCGGCGACAGATGCGAGGACCTGAGCCGAGGATGCGACACAGCGGTTCTGATGCACTGATGGGCTACGATGCCATACAGGTCTTTGCAACTGTTCCAGTCCATGCAGCAGTGGCGATGCATCGGTTCTGCTCAGAGTTGCCGTGCAGCAGAGGAGATGTGTCAGTCCTGTTGGATCCACAGAGGCTGGCTGAGCACCCTAGGCCCACCTTTAAGGATCAAGGACTGGGGTTGCACCACTTGGCAGGGTATATTCACAGTGAGCAGAGTCTAGGAGACAGGTTGTTTGAGCAACTGTCCCTGAGGCTCAAGTTAGGAGGCCAACCAGCTAGCCCTTCGAGTCATTTAGAGGTTCTGGGTTCAAGAGATGCAAGTCCAACCTTATCACCCAGGCAGGAGGGCAGCAGGTCAGCACAGCAATGCAGCAGCACAGCAAAGCAGCAGTCCAGAAGGGCACCAGGCTGGCAGAGTGGCAGTTCTTCAGCAGCTCAGCAGTCTTTCGTCTTGGCAGAGTAGCCACAGGTGGTCTATAAGTGTACTGAAGAGTTAGTGTATGAGGTTCAGTATTTATACCAAGTTGGGCCTTTGAAGTGGAGGAGAAGCTTCCAGACGGGAGGCAAGTGTGGTTGTGCATGTTAACATTTATATTGTGCACTATTTACATAACACAACATTTTGGGGTGCAAGTAGTATAACATGTTAAATAAAGTAAAAGGTGAGCTGACTTGATGTGGGTTGCAAAGCTATGTTTAAAAGTAGGTTGTGGCTTAAACCCTAACCCTTTTGCAAAAAATCTGTGAGAAAGGCCAAAGCTTCTGTTGACAATAGATTATCCACCAGTGGATACCTGGGCATGTGTCTGTGTTAAATAGCTGTAATACAGTTGTATAGAAAATATATGTGTAGAGAGGACATTTCTATGGCTTGTATGTTGTTTTTTTTTTTAAATAATGTTATTGTCATTTCACAAAAGATGGCAATACAAGAGTACATCAGCAATAGTATACATGAATGTAGTGGGCTTGTTTCAACCATTATGTAGCTGCTTAACCATGCTTTACAATATTATCGCATTCAGAGCTTCATGTATTATTGCACAAATGAATACCACATTTCGTGACCAGATACTTGAACATGCCTTTTATTTCAACGTAACTCCATCAACACCTCCCCCCCCAATGCGAATGTCCCTTGGATTTTTTGTAGAATATCATGCTGTCATAGATATAATTAATATTTTTGTGTGTTAAATGAGTTTTGTGAGTCAATTGTCTTGGTCTGTGAGTTTGTGTTTGGCTTAGTATGTAGGTCGTTTATCATCAATGGCCATGCTAGGAGGTCCTCTGCCAGTCTTTCATCCTTCCTTACTAGTTTTATTCTTACTCACTCAGCAGTGGCCCATGCACACATATCTTTTAACTAGCTGTCTACCTTTGGGGGCGTTGGTCTTTGCCATTCAATCGCAATGCATCTTTTTGCTATAATTAAACCCAGCAGAACAAACTTCCTGCTTAGCTTCTTGTTTTTAGGTGTAGGAAGCAGACTCAATAACACTGTACCTCTCTCTCTTGTGATCACCCACCAATGGCGTTTGAATTTTTTGCAACACTTCTTCCCAGAACTTTGTCACCTGTGGGCATGCCCAAAGTACATGTACGAAGTCAGCCTCTGTTTGCCTACATATATAGCTTCACCAGAACACTCTGGATATATTTTGCTTGATGCCTTTGGTGTGAGTTAAGCCTGTTGAATGTAATTATATTGTATGAGTTTAAAACATGCATTGGAGCAGCCCAGTTTTACCCCTCTGTGTATCTTCTCTCATTCTTTCTCTGTGATTTGTCCTTCCATTGCTTCCTCCCATTTCTGTTGCAATGAAAGTGGATTTCTTGGCAAGTCCTCCTTAATTGCCCTGTATAGGTGTGTTATCACTCTGCCCACTTGTGAAATCTCAGCACACTGTATGAATTCTCCAGTTCCCAACTCGTATGTAGCTTCTGCATTTTCCCGCACGAGGAACTGGCCATTGTGGTATAGGTCACCCATCAGCATGCATCCATCTAACTTCCACTTGCGTGCCAACATTGACTCCGCAATCTTATCAAATCTCGGAATAGCCCACAAAGGTGAGTCGGACGCAAATGGTGCTCGCTTCACCACTCTTCTCACCGTGTTTTCCCATGTCTCCGCCACATGCCTGATAAGGTACGGAGATGTCCCGGCATTCCCTCTCCTGTGCATTAATACCTCTGGCAACGAACCTCCCTTATAAGTAACCATGGACCTAGTTTGTGTAGTAGCGCTATGCGTAACTACGCAAAGTGCACTTTGCACTACGCAAACTACGCGGAGCTACACGGAGCTACGGAACTGCATAGTGCACTGTGCAAAATGCAGTTCACATTGATTGCACAGTGCCGGATGCTTGTCCGCACTGTGCAATCAGTGCAAACTGCATCTTGCACAGTGCAAGCGGTCGTTTTCTGCTGCTTGAGTAGATTTCTACTTGAGCTGCAGCTTTCTCAACGCAGACTGGTAGTTTCTCATCGCAAGAGGTCGCGAGCATACACGACCACTCTCAATGAGAAACCAGACATCCCCGCATTGAGAATCTCGCCAGGAGGTTTATTTTCCACGCTCGCGATCGGTAACTTGATGTGGCTGATAGTGAACCAGGAAAAAGTCTCGCTGGGATGTCATTTTGCTCGCTCGCGGTCGCCAACTTGACGTTGAGGGCGGCGAGTAAGCAAAAAATTACTGCTACGCTATGCTACGCATGTTTGCACTGTGCTACGTGCGATTCACGTAGTGCGAAGTAGCACAAACTATGCATACTACGCGAGGGTAGCGTAGTACTTCGCCTAGGGTTCCCTATAAGACCCTTCCAAGAACCTCTTTTCCCAGTTGTCTTGGTCATGCAGCCTGTGGACTGCATGCTGTAATTGTGTGACCATATAGTAATATTCAATACAGGGTACCTCTACCTTCCCCATCTGCCATGGTCTCTGTAGTGTTGAAAGGCTAATACACTTGCGTTTATTGCCCCTTAACATTTCTGTTAACAGGGTCTCTATTTGTTGAAAGACGTGATGCAGAATTTTATAAAATGAATTTTGTAGAACGTACAACCAGTGCGGTACAATGACCATTTCTGTGATTGCAACCTTGACCATCAAAGATAGAGGCAGGTCTTTCCAGAAGCGCACCAAATTTCATACTCCCTCCATCACCCTGCCTACGTTGAGCTCTAGGAACCTTTACTCTGGTTGAGCCAGAATCATTCCCAACTACTTGGGAGGGTCTTTCAACTATGGCGGCCCCTCTTCCGGAAGCATTTACATTGGTCGATCTACCAGGCATCCCATAGGGAGCACCTTCTAATTTTTGGGGTTCACTCGGAGCCCAGACGCCTTCCCAAATTCTTCCAATGCTCTCGCCGTGTGGTTGTCTACAACACACGAGGGTATGAATAGCGAATATTGAGACTACATGGTTGGTGCAACCCACTTCTATTCCCCATACCACCAGGCGGGTTTGTAGCACACAAGCCAATGGCTCCATTGCCATGGTGAATTTTAGAGGCGATAGGAGGCAACCCTGACTGGTACCCCTTTTCAGCTGAAACGCCTCCAAAACTCTACCTCCCACTTTAACCCTGGCTCTGGGCGAAGCATAGAGTAATTGCACCCATTTGATAAACCCTGGTCCCACAGTCATTTTTTGCAATGTGGCCCAAACAAAGGGCCGGGATACAGAGTCGAACAATTATTCAATGTCCAGGAGAATCAGGGCGTGTTCTTCCAGTCTCAAACCCAGATCGTGCCATACCAGAATTTTATAAAATGAATTTTGTAGAACGTACAACCAGTGCGGTACAATGACCATTTCTGTGATTGCAACCTTGACCATCAAAGATAGAGGCGGGTCTTTCCAGAAGCGCACCAAATTTCATACTCCCTCCATCACCCTGCCTACGTTGAGCTCTAGGAACCTTTACTCTGGTTGAGCCAGAATCATTCCCAACTACTTGGGAGGGTCTTTCAACTATGGCGGCCCCTCTTCCGGAAGCATTTACATTGGTTGGTACACACAAGCCAATGGCTCCATTGCCATGGTGAATTTTAGAGGCGATAGGAGGCAACCCTGACTGGTACCCCTTTTCAGCTGAAACGCCTCCAAAACTCTACCTCCCACTTTAACCCTGGCTCTGGGCGAAGCATAGAGTAATTGCACCCATTTGATAAACCCTGGTCCCACAGTCATTTTTTGCAATGTGGCCCAAACAAAGGGCCGGGATACAGAGTCGAACAATTATTCAATGTCCAGGAGAATCAGGGCGTGTTCTTCCAGTCTCAAACCCAGATCGTGCCATACCTGAGCCAGGTGTCTTAGATTATGCATAGTATTGCAGCGTGGGATGAATCCCGATTGATACGGGTGAATCAGATGTGACATATACGGGAGCAGTCTAATCGCGAGTCTTCCGCTCAGCACCTTCACCTCTATATTTAAAAGGGAAATCGGCCTGTATGAGTTTGGTTGTGTAGGGTCCCTGTCCAGCTTTGGGATCATTATTACTAGGGCTTCAGGCATGGAGTCCGGCAATTGTGTGTGTATCGCCTCTTAAACAGCGGGCCCTTTTTAAACTTGGATGCCTTACATTTCAGGCCCGGGCGGGCACGGCTCCTGCCTTTATCAATTCGGCCATCACTAACTACTGTCCTTCTAGAGACCTGCGCTCGTCCACTAAATCTTTTTTAGTAATCACCCGCTTTAAAAAACAAAGATCGGGAGGTCAGAAATTTTCGGTTCTTGCTCCCACTTTTTGGAATGCACTCCCGGCCCCTGTTAGACTTTCCTCCTCCTATATGGAGTTCCGTAAGGCCCTTAAAACTTTTTTGTTTCAGCAAGCTTTTAGCCCCTAGCCAGCTGTGTCCTTTTTCTGCCCAGTAAAATAAACCCTCATCGCCAAGAAACTGCATAGTTTACGTGCGCTCTATAAATTCCTAAAAGTTCAAAATTTTTATTTAAATACCAGTCTGTCTACTAGTATCGGTGCGTATCGTTGGTAAAATTCTGCTGGGAACCCGTTGTTCCTAGGTGATTTCCCAGACTCTAAGCATTTTATGATTTTATGGCCTCTACTACTTCTGCTCGCGTGATCGGGCCCCCTGGTATCTCTTCCGTGTCTTGCTCTATGTGGGGTAATTTATCTGAGACCAGGAACTCCGCTATTGCGGTAGTCAAAAACTAGGTTGCCTGCGCATAGACTTTAGCCAGGTGACTGGCTAAAATTTCTGTGATTCTTGTTTGTGTGTAAACCTTTTTCCCCTCGATATCCCGCAGCTGCCGCATTGGTTCTGTGGATCTATCCCATCTCAATAGTCTAGCTAATAGGGTGCCTAACCTATCCCCCCTCAAGGTGAAACATTTGTCAATACACCGTATGGTCGTACTTCTCTAGGCGTTTTCATGTCTCCAACAACTCAGCCTTCACCCTGTGCCATTCCTCAAGTATTTGTGGGTCAGCATGTAGTCTCTTTTCTAACCTGGCAAGTTACACTCATGTTTCTCAATATCTTTCAACAGTTGTTGCCTTACGCCATATGTCATGTGTATACATACCCCCCGAGTACCACATTCATGGCTTCCCATTAGTATGCTCTATTCATGGCCCTCTCCCAATTTTCCTCAAAATATTTTGTTAATGCCACAGAGACTGCTTTCTCAAATGGGGGTCCTGTAATGCCTCCTGCACATGGGTATGGCCGTTCTGGGTTTCTGGCCCTCAAAGGTGATCAAAATCACAGCTGACATATACCTTGCTTGATACGTTATCCCCTTCACTTGCCTTGCTAATGTTGGTGAAATGAAGCAATAGTCCAGTCTGTTAAATGTATTGGTGGCTGATGTGTGGCAGGAGAATTTTTTTGTGTAGGGTTACGTTCCCTCCATATAGCTACGAGGTGCATTTCCTTCAACATGTCTGTCAGTGTTCCCGTCATATGTGGTTTAGTATGTACTCAAGGGGGTTCTCCGTCTAGATTCCCATCTATGACACAATTTACATCTCCCAACCTTATTATCATCTCCCTCATGTCCTCGCGGCTGCTCTCATAACAGACAGGAAGAAATCTGCACAATCAGAATTAGGAGCATATAATTTGATGATACTCAGTTTTTTCCCCTCCAAGTGCCCTGCACAATCATATATCGGCCTTCGGGGCCTATTATCAGGTGGAGAGGCTTGAATGGGACCCCAGGTGACACCCATATTAAGAACCCTCTCTCAAATCCGGAATATGAAGTAGCAAATATCTGACCCCTCAATCTGTGTTTCATAAACAGGATTGTGTCCACCCACACATGAGTTTCTTGTAGACATGCAATTGACACTTTATATCTCTTCAAATATGCAGAAACCCTTCTACGCTTCTCATAAGCTGCCAACCCCCGGACATTCTATGTGAGCGCTTTTAATGTTAAACCTGCCATTTCCACCAGTGTTCTATATTATCACCACCTCCCAGCAGCATAACCTCCTCCCTCACAGGCCACTTGTGTGTTTGGAATACCATTCCTCCTGACTAAACCAGAGGACTCAGTGTTCGCAAGGAAAATCAACATACACCAACTGTGAAAACTGAACAAACAATCCCCTCCCCCACCCTATGGGCAACCCAACTACACTCCATGCTTCCCTATCACAACAAGACTGAGCTCGCCGTGGCTGCCCCATAGCTCCCTAAGAAACTTTTGCACCTACAGTGCAAATTAAAGTGCTTTCCTGCTAAGCTACTAGCAACCGGACAGATAGTCTAGCCCGTGACATGGCTTTGAGCTTGCTGACCACGATCCCGTCCCTGTCGGACGTGAGCAGGACTACCTGCGCCGGTGCCCCCAGCTAATATCCCTAAACTCCCCATATTGCAAATCTTTTACATTATCCACACTACAATCACTTACCTGAAACATCATCATTTGAGTTCAGTGTCCCCTTTCAAGGCGCATCCGCGTTTGACAGGAGGGTGTCTGGAACCATATCTTGTGACCCCACCTTGGAGTCCTGGGTCCCCTCGCACAGCAGAGTTCCATCAGAGTGTACTCTTATTCTTCCAGGGCTGACCTCACACTCTCCTTGTGTCTTCTGGACCGTTCAGGCCTTTTATTTTGCTCGTCCTCCCCGCGCCATGATCCATCAACACTCCCTTTGGGGCCCAGCCCAGTGTCCACCAGGCCTGTCTCATCCATCCATGTGATCTCCACCTCTGCCGACATGAAGAAGTTTGATTTCCCTTTGTGCTCCACCCGCAGCTTGGCTGGATATAACATGCTGTACTTCAGGCCAGCCTCCCTCAGTCTGCATTTCACCACTAGGAATGTTTGTCTTTGTTTTTGTACACACTGAGTATTGTCAGGGTAAATCGCAATGTGATGGCCTTGGACGGTCAGTCTTCCTTTCGCTCACGTGGCCTGAAGTATCCCTATAATTAAAGAATCGGGCTATGATCGCCCGGGAGGCACCTGGGCGGGGAGCCGGTCCCAATGCCCAGGGCTCGCTCAACGTTAAAGAACTTTGATAGTCTTTTAGGGGCGACTTTGTTAACAATACACTTCTCCAGGAACAGGTCCACGACTGGCCCCTCCGCCTTTTCAGGAAATCCGATAAAGCACAGATTATTCCTGCGTTATCTTCCTCCTTCGTTCTCGGCACATTCATCTAGCTACGCCATTCGTCGCTGCAAACGCACCATCGAATCACAGAGCGAACATACTTCTTGCTGCATATTCTCCAAGTTTTGTTCCGTAGTGGGCACTCTTTCCGCGACCTTATGAAGGTCGCACCGCAGCAGGTTCACCTCTTTGGTCACTGCATTGATTCTGTGTACTACATCTTTTCTGGCTGATTTAATCTCTGCCATATTCTCCATCAGAGATGGGGGCTCATCTGAAGGATGACTTGTTGCATCCACCTGCTCCTCTGGGTTCGTGGCCGCCCTGGTCGGGTGTGGTGGTCATGGCAGTGAGTAGTTGGATATCTTATTGGTCTGCACATTGTTTGTCTTTTCCTTCACCATCTCTGTGAGGTTTGAGGACCAGTATTTCCCTGTGAAGTGTGAAGCGTTTCCTGCCGAGGGTCACTACCCTTGGGTCCCACACTTGTTCCCCAAGTGCCTTCTCCGTCAGATGATAAGCAGCTGTGTGCCATCTCCACTCGCCCCCCCCCAGAGCCAATCACCACCAACGGTAATGTCCCGGGCCACAACAAAGCATGTCAAACCGTTTTTTCTCTGCTGCTCCCCTCTTCTTTAATGTGGGCATGGGCATTCAGGCTAATCTTATTGTGTGCCTTCTCGCCCCAGTCCGTGTCTTTTTACCTGGGCCTGGCCTTTTTATGAGCTTTCCTGTGCATTTGACTCAAACATACTAGGCTTGCCAAGGACCGCTCCCAGTATGTAGTATTTGGGCCAGGAACACCAGATCACGTCTCTTTGCCCTTGTACTTGCTTCTGTGTGTGGCAAAATGTTGCAGGTTCGTCCTTTGCGGGCCGTGTGTGAGCCCACCTGTACACACTAAACTACTTATGGGGCATCGTCGAGTGCTTCTGTAATATACCCTCGGCCTCCTCACACCATCGGAGCCACCTGCACTTTCCTTCCCCTCAGCCGTGCTCCGTCAGACACATAAATACCTGTCTGTATGGGACGGGAGGGGGTTCCCCCCAATGACTTTTCTCCACCCCAGTTCACAGTGTCTCTGTATCAGCCCCCTTCAGTCGCTCCGACCCACTTCCCACACAAGCAGGACCAGGTTCCACTTTAATGGAGGGGAATATGGTGATTCTCTTCCTGTGCCTCCCCAGCTCTGTGCTGCTTTATACTGAGCTCCGATTTGAGTAGTGGCCCGGGCCTCCACGTCTCAGCGGCCCTAAGTGCTACTGGCTGTCATCCGCGCCGTGGATGACGCAGCTTACTGGCAGAGGAGACGCACTCGCTGATGCGCTCACTGGTCTCCGAGTACCGCCACTAACCTCACAGCGTTGATCTTCTCTCAAGCCAACCCCCATTCGTTCTCATATCGGGGGTTCCTCCTTACCCGTAGAACCTGCTCTCGAGGCTGCCGGCTCACTCAGGTCCAATCGGGCGTGCCCCAAGAAGCAGCCCAGTGAACTTCAGCAGCCCACAACTTTCTCGTTCCACTCCGGCCTCAGGGTCGCATCTACGGGACCACCGGCAAGCCCCGCGGGGCCCAGCGGCTCCACTACCTGTTTGGTGTATTTCAGAGTCTGGGGAGATCAGGATGATGTCAGATTATGACGCACCGGCGGGAGCTCATGTAGACACGACTAGTCCGCCATGCATCCAAGCCACGCTCCCCATGGCTTGTATGTTTATTTCCAGAACTTTACTGGATATTTTGAGACATTGCAGATTGATTAATAATGTATAATGTAAGGGAGTACCACTTAGAGATGGTTTATCTCACACAGTAGTTGTATGCATGCCTCTAAGGTTGTATGTTATTGTGACTATTTCAGAAACATATGTAGTGTATTTTGCCAAACTACAGAGAATTGTCCATAGGGTCTGACATAAGGTGTCTTTCAGTGGCAAAGGCATACCTGTCACCCTCTTGACTTAAAACTGCTGGTCATGAGAAGTCTTTAAGATGGTAATCCTGCTAAGGCCCAGGGGAATAGAGCACAAACTCTTCTTTGGGGGGTGTTTAAAGTTTGAAAAGTACATGATGCCATAAAGTGTATGGCAGCATTTTGTTTGTTAGGTGGGTGAATACCAGTAAAGAGAGGGCAACATCCATCAAAAATGCGTGACTGACAGATATGCTATGTCTATTACTTCAAGTCCACAAACTCTTTAGGATGCTATCACAATGACTGGTAGATGTCACCAGTGATGTAATGAATGATGTCATTTGAGATGTCATCAGAGTTTTAATCAATTCTGATATTTAACGTCATGCGTGATGTGATATGTGAAGTCCTAAGCAGCGCATTGCAGCGTTATTGTTAGCTCAGTGTTTGTTACTATCTCATTTCTATACTTAATTGTAAAATCACTTTAACCGTTGTTTTTTTCCTTTGGCTATTTTATATAGACATAATTTGGAAAGTCTTAAATCTACAAAGTCAATCTGTATTTCAATCTAGTTACCTTCAGTTAATATCAAGGTCTCAGAGCCTTAAATCTCCACTTGTCAAATTCCTTTTCGCTGTTTGGATCTGCTTCTAAAGCTCTTTGGCAGCATCTTCACAGTCATTAAAGGTAGCCACATGGTAGTCAGTAGTAGCCAGAGAGTGTCAAACTAATGTATTTAACATTAGTTGCTATGGGGTTTTATTTTATTTCCCTACCTCTAGTATTTTCTATGAGGCTGTCCTGAACTTTCCTCAACCCCTCCTATTGAGTATCAGTTGGTCGCCATTGTCCCACAATTTCCCCTGTTTAATTCCACATTTACTACTAAAACATACACCTAAGTGTGTGGAGATATCTGCCACAATGGTAGAAATGTACGCACAGAAAAGGTATGAAAAGGTATGAGAGGGGCAGGTGGAGGTCTCAGGCCATAGGTTGTGATTTGTATTTTGCAGGATATGAGTATTACTACTGTAGTACCACTTTACTTAGTGCAAAATGCAGTTTGTAGATCGGGCCTAATGTGTTTATTATTTTGGAAGAGAAAGAGACATGTTGGTTTGTGTTAATTAGAAGGAATATGCGACATAAAGCATAATGGGGCACATGCATCAAGCATTTTTGTCTTCGCAAAGGAGCCGAATCGCAGAATCGGCCCTTTTGCGAATGCAAAAAAATGCTTTTCAGATGCAGCAAACCCTATTTGGCGATTCGGTAACCTGTTACTGAATCGCAAAATGGGTTTGTCATTCGCTATTAGGAAGGGGCGTGTTTAGGGCGTCCTTTACTAATACCGGTATTGGTATGTAGGAATGTTTTGTGACCAAAATACGGCCGCAAAACATTAACATTTTAATACTTTAAGTAGGTGGTAACCCATTCGCAAATGTGAATGTTTGTTACACCTTTTTTAAGAGCAGGCAGTAGTCCCACAGACCACTGCCTACTCCTTAAAAATGAAAAGAAAACTTTTCATTTTTGTTTAAGAAACGCATCATGTTTTCCATTAACGAAAACGGGCTGCATTTAAAAAAAGAATTGCTTTATTTAAAAGCAATCACACACATGGTGACATGCTTACCCTAGCTGGCCGCCATCCCTGTGATTTTTGTGATTCCTAGGGGGTCGCAAATTGCGACCTACCTCATTAATATTCATGAGGTAGGTCATTTTTGATCTCCTAGGAATCACAAAAAAGTGTTCAACACACTTTCATGCATGCTGTTTTGCGATTTCCTAAGTGTGAATCACAAGGGTTCGCAATTAAGAAATCGTAAAACATCATTCATCTGGCCCAATATTCTAAAAATAGCAGCTCTAATGTAAGAACCGAAAGCCTGTAGTTTGTGATTTCGATATACTTTGTGAATAGTCATACTAGTAAAAAGTAAGTCTTTATACATTGTACTCAGAGTGATCGGATGAAGGTGTGCAGGTTTGTGTGTGATAGAGATATATTATGGGTTGATAGCAGGAGTTTGGCGCTTGTCTCCGACAGCAGGTCACAAACCAAAATCCTGCTTTTCTGGCAATGGTAAATTGAATACCAGTTAACATAATATCATCCTGTTAATTGCTAAGTGTTTTTTCTCATTGTGCTAAGCCTCTTTTTGAGATTTAGGATAGTCCACATTTAAGACTTCTTACAGTTTTCCCCCAAAATGATATCGAAGCCAAATATGCATACTATTTTTCAACATATTGTGGATGATAAAGGTACTGAGAGTTTGTGGTTTGTGATGCATCCTGAAGAAACAGCCAGGATACTGCAAAATGTTGTTTTATTTTTTAAATGAGAAAAGGTGAAACACGGTCAGAACCCCATTCAGAGGACCACGGGGCATGGAAGGGCTACTGGGCCCAACTGTGTTGGATGAGGCCTTTTACTCCAGATGTCCCTGGGCCAGACCTACTAATGGTCCCACTCTTCTGGGCCAAGTACCCCTTTCGCACCTGACTCTCGGTGGTAGTTATGTTCACCCATTCCACTGGGGATGTAGATACAGGTCAGTAAACATGACTCATAAATCAAAGTGCTAACCATATGAAAAATAACTCTGTGTCCAGCCAAATACAAAAGAAAATGCAGTATTTTATTTCTAACTCTGCAATGTGAAGAAATATTACATTTATAAGCAACAAGAAATCCCTCTTGAGGTCAGGCTCTAATATTTGTCAGCAAATCCCTGTCCACACAGGGATGTGTGCCATGTTGACTCTTCAGTTTTGTCTGCACCGAGACACGCAGGCTGCAGTGGCAGTGTGCATAAGCTTAGTGTGGCAGCCCTTAGGGACCCTTCTTTACCACACGGCCCTTGGTACCACAAGTACCTTTTTCTAGGGACTTATATGTGAGCTAAAGTGGTGCCAATTGTGGTATAGGTTTTAGGGAAAGAACACTGGTATTGGGAGCCTGATAAGTAGGGACCCAGTACTCTACAGTGAAAGTTGCATCAAAAGCCAGGCAAAAGGTGTGTGTGTGGATGGGGGTACTGCAACAGAAATCCACTTCCCTACAAACAATCTGCCAAAAAATGACATTTTTGGCAAATTTGTCTAAGTGGCAGCTTTTTGCATTTCAATGTTTGTTAGCCATATCTCAATCCTACTGGTGTGAAACGCATAGAACAGCAAAAATGCACTGGTTTTATTTTAATTCGGAAACTCCCCATATGACACTTTTTGTTTCCTTTTGACGCCTCTCCTGATTAACCCTGGGCGGTGAACTACACTACGCTCACGGAGTTTGCGTAGTTTTGGTAACTTCGCGATTTGCGTAGAACGTGAAGTTACCAAATGCTACGCAATCTGCGACATCGCATAGCTGTTTTTCTTCTACGTGCGCTCAATATGCTTTCTGCGTTATGCTTTTTTTCCATATATCCCTGCATGTCTTTTCTTTGTTCCCCTTGGCTTATGTTTCTTGTAGTTTTGGCCTGGCCATGTGGGTGGCGGCCACTTTGTGAAGGCAGGCAGTGTTCTTTTGCCATAGGCTTGCATTGCCTGTCTTCCATTTCTTTTTCTCGTGGGTGGCTAGCGGCCCTTTTGTGGAGCCATCCAGGCAGTGTGCTTTTGCCAGTTAGTCTTCACTTTCATGTTATTGTGGGTGGCCTGGCCATGTAGTGGCGGCCAATTTATGGGACCTGCCACTGTGCTTTTGCCATGGGCCTCCAAGCTTGTGGCCTAGTCTGCCAATAGGCCCAGAGGTACTCATCAATCATCATGGGTGCAGGAAACAAGTGTTTTTATGTTGTCTGTTGAATGTAAACATCATTTAGGGCATGGATGGCATTGGATTGAATTGCAAAATGTGTGTTTTGGGGGGGTTCACTTTTTTGGGTGTGTGTTAGCTAGGCCTTTTTTCAGCCACTAGGCCCAGAGGTACTCATGGGTGCATGAAACAACTGTTTTTGTGGTGTCTTTCTGTGGGTCTTCATACGTGAAGTCAGCAGGGAGGACTGTACTATGGGCCAAGCTATCCCATTATTGCACATGCTAGAGCAACAGCTGAAGGAGGTCTGAAACGTACGCAGGTGTGGATGACAAACAAGATGCATATTATTTGGCGGACTCCTTAGCCGTTCGCTGACAATACAAGGATTCAAAATAACATTGTGTCACATCCACATCACATTACTGCCACTATTTTAGATCCATTGTACAAAGCATTTCTGAACAGTAAGGCAGTAATTCCTTTTTCAGAAGTGGACGTTGCCAAGTACAAAACTTTGATAGCTGAGCAAGCCATTGACTTTGAAAATGAATGGATGGTAATTAGAGGCCTCCCGCCCCAGGCCAGAATAAGTACTACAGAGCAGATTCTAGAGTCAAGTTCTACTTCTGAGCTTGAGGGCAGTGCGTTTGCCTCCCAGGAGTCACTGACACCAACACTACCAATAACATCAACAACAGCAAGAACAGGATCATCCACAGTACAATCAGCAACTGATTGGTTTCTACGGCAGGGGTATGGTAAGTCCAGCGCTGATGCAAAGGCAAAAGAGGCCGAGTCCATTGGTGCACCCCTGAGCATTGAGCGGATAGTCCAGGCCTATCTGGATGACCCAACAGAGGTCTTCATGGATCGAAACGCATTGGTGTATTGGTATGGGAAAAGAAGCCAATTGAAAGTATCTGGCTTCCCCTGTTGCAAGTGTCTCTTCTGAGCGTGTTTTCAGTGCTGCTGGTGCCATTGTAACTTTGAAAAGGACCAGTCTCTCACCCAAAAGCGTGGAGAGGTTAACAATGATCAAAATGAATCAGCACTTTATACCACCGGACTACAAAATACGTGAATCACATCTGGAAGATGAGAGCAACTTCGATGACATAAGTTGTGGGTTACATGACCTACTTTTGTCCGGACCACTAGAGTTTGAGGACGAGCTCCTCTTCCCTGACAAGTAGGCTTTCAAATTGTTACTTTCTTCCTTCCTTTATATGTGTGTGTATCTGTCTTTCTGGTTCAAATCAAATCACAACAAATCCATCACCAATATCTTCTCTTTTTATTTCCCTATTGGAGTTGCACGTCTGTGAATTTAACTGTCCCCTCCACTTCTCAGAGTCCTGCTCCATCTTCCTGACTCGCCCTAAATAAATTTCCATCAAGCCAGACATTGGATGGAGATGGAGAATAGTACAAGAAATGCTGCCTCTAACAGTCCCTCCATAAGAAGTGAAACATGACTATTGCTATCCTCTGTTTTGTTTCCGAGCTGAAACTCATTACTGTCCGAAGGCTACCGCCTCTGTATGCAGGCATCCACAAGTCTTCACTGTCAGAACTTGGGCAGGCATCCCAAAAAAAACTCATCACTGTCAGAAGGCTAGGCATCTAATCTGACAGCCAAAGAGAAGAGCAAGACAGGTAATGATTAATGAATGATGGCATGCATTGCATTGCATGCTTGCTGACTCTGAGCGAATTTGCATGAAGTCGAACTCTACTAGTTATTCTACAAAGTAAAAGTGACTCACGTGACAGTCAATGTTTCCTTGTTTTTTAATAACCACATTGTACTCCTACTACTGCAGGTGCAGGCCAATATCCGTTGCAATGTTTTAATATGAAATATGGACTTAATCGGAGTCACTACAGACTGAGTTGGTGTTGGACAACATGATGATAAACCATACTATCTTTGCATGTAGTCAGTCAGTTGGATCAGAGATGATTGATGGAATAACTACATTTCATAAAGTGGCATAAAAGGTACACACAACAATTGAACAAGAACCACAGCAGACCTAGGCTACATGTCCGTGTAGTTGTGGAGTCGAGTGTAGTGGTATGACTGACAGTGGCGTGTTGATTTAGTCACTTGATTTGGAAAATGCTAGGTTGCTGTATATGCCTTTTGTCTGGCTCTGTCAAAATTGAGGGTAAATGGAGGTTGGGTCACGGCCCGGTGCCGTGGGCCTGTTCTGTCCTGTTGTAGCTCAATTCTGTAAACAGAGTAGACACGATGTATCCAAGCCACCTCAGTCTGAAAGTGTTTTCTCAAGAGTCTTGTCTTCTTGCACTCCACCGTAATTTATGCTTTTTTTAAATTCATTTTTCAATATCCCTTTTGTTTTTCCATCGACACTTACAGGCCGGCCTTTACCCAGTGCTATACAGGGAGAAACAACTCACACTTACCTTACAAATCCGCATCAGGCAGGCAGTGGCACCCAAGATTGATGTGCGCAGCGTCCATGGAAGGGAGGACCAAGAGGAATGACAAGATGCAACTCCACAATTGGACCAGGATAATACAGTAACTTTAGTATCACTCATCATTCGTCTTTTAATTAATTTGATTCCTTTTTTCTCTTCAATCATTACAACTGTGTATTTTGTTGTTGTTTGTTTACTAATTGATCCCTACAACTATTTTTTTTTCTTTGCTAGCTTTAAAAGAAAGCTCGGTACAACATGTAATTTGGTTCTCTCTGAGGGCATACAGGCAAGTCAAATTCCATATTAATGTACTGCTGCCCTGTACTGTCTAATTGTGTAGTAGTAGTTAGTAAGTACTACTCATTAACCATCAAGTTATCTTCATCATCATGCATGCATTTCCTTTTTCTCCCTTTATAGATTTATTGGATAAGATTAAGATCATGGTCGTCTTCCAAGATTGTGTTTTGTTTTTGTTGTGTCCATGCGTACTGTTTTTCTTTGTCAAACCTTTCCCCAAACCCCCCTTCCTATCCATTTATCAAACCCTAACCCTCTTCCCCCGGGCTGTGTGATTTATATTGAGGTGTGATGTGACTACATTAAATGTACACCAACAATTGATCACAAACTTGCTGTGGCAGGGGTCTTGAAAGCAACACTTATTCAATTTCAAGGCAGGGCGAGGATCTTCGTCTGCTTGCCCACCCATGCTCTGTCTATGTGCAAGCCAATTTTTTTTCCTAAGGGACCCACCTAATACATCATAATTAATTGCCGGCGTTGATTGGATTAATCATCAACATCCTACCACACAGCAGTAAAGGTTACGAATTTCGATTGTGTTAAGTGACTCAATTGACAAAACTACAGTTTGTAACTTCTTGTACTAGGCTATCCCCGCCACCATTATGTTTTATTTTACTTTAGCAGTTGCAATATTGTTTGTTTGGCAGTCTTCCTCTGTACTGTACTTTACTTCGTTCTACTACTCCTCCCACAGTCTCTCTCAGGCAAGTGACTGTCTTTTTTGTTTGCAAATGCTACTGCCAGTATCTACTACTACCACCACAACCATGGCATCTTCTCCATTCTCTTGGAAAACCATGCAGCTATCGCTGTGCCAAACTTCATCATCATCAATCACATGTAAGATACGTTTGGTGGGAGGTATAATAGACAAGGAGGAGAGACTGACGGTACTGGTAGGACAAATAACTCAGTGAGGTGTGCCGCATCTATCTGTTTGTGTGTGACAAAATCAGCAGATATTTTAAATCTAACACTGGATGCGGGCCTGCAGCAGCAAGGAAACCATGTGACATAAATTTGTAAAACAGTAACCAACCCCACAAAACATTTTAATCGTATGTTTAAGTATAAATATAATTTATTATCCTAACAAAAATAAACTATTCCACTATAACCTGACCCACCCCTCTCCCTAACCCCAACCAATGTCCAAAATGAAAAAGTCCAAACAATGTCCATAAACCCCAACGCCCAATACCCACCCACCAACAAAAGGAATTAAAAAGGGGCAATCCAAGGTGGTCTTAAATTCGGTGGGCTTTGAGGTGTTCATCCACAAGGATCTTGACCCTCTCCTCTAGGTGCCCCTCTAAGCGTGTCATCCGGAGGAGCTTCTGGCGGGGAAATGCCCTGCAGTTACATCCAGGGTGGGGGGACAGCAGTGCTAGATGTTATAGTAGCGCAGCGGCAGGCGGCTGCCTGACCATTGCGCAGTACCAATGGAGGCAGGGCCTGGCTGGGGCCCCGGGCATTGGAGGAGGCTGCAGCTGCATCCACCTCCTCCTCCGCCTGAGCCACCAGCCGCCTGTACTCTTCACAGATGGCCTCCAGTTACCGGCGCCGGGCCCTGACTGCCAACTCCTTCCGTGTTGGTCTTTCTTGGGAAGGAGGATCTATATCAAGAAAGAAAAAGAATATTGTAACCAATACTCTTAGCAAAACAGTAACACAAAATGAATTCAACACATAGTGGCACAGTAGCACTAGCAAGCACAGTACATAATATTTGTGGTAAGTATCTATCCTCCCACTTCCTTGGCCTCTAACATTTGTGGGTGTTTCAGGCAT
Source organism: Lissotriton vulgaris (assembly GCF_964263255.1). Lineage (NCBI taxonomy): Eukaryota > Metazoa > Chordata > Amphibia > Caudata > Salamandridae > Lissotriton > Lissotriton vulgaris. The sequence continues at coordinate 1,735,872,988 of NC_141691.1, forward strand.
TATAGTAGCACTATAGACTCCAATACACACAAGTCGTCTTCTTCTTAACACTACTTTAGCGAAATTACATAACCTTGTTGTAGCCGGCATGCCAGCTCAGTCAGCTAAGCTTGCACCCAAGGCAAACATACGAGTCATGACTCAGACTCTCGTTAGTTTCATTTACTACTACTGTCTGCAGGTGGGGAAGCTCGTATTTTTCAATTACGGGTGGCTCTGGCCATACTCTCTCTGTTACATGAGGGCAATTGCTCAATTTCACTTTCACCCTGTCCTGGGTACTACAAAAAGGCAGAATATATATCTTATCCAATGACCATTGCTTATATATGGGACGACGACATAGGGTCAGTAGCGGTTGGTGGTGGGAGTGCTGCCAGGCAGTGACATAGGGAGGGGGAGGGGCAGGGTGGGGGATAGTAAACTATGGATTACACCAATTACATGTAAGTAAACATATAAATAAATAAAACGAATTTTTTTGCATGCACTGCATCGCATGTGGAGGTGCAGTGCGCACAACGAAATTAGTTTTATTTATTTTTATGTTTACTTACCTGTATTTGGCCATAATTCATAGTTTACTACCCACCACCCTGTCCCTACCCTCCCCACATCACCGCCCGGCAGCACTCCGACCACCGACCGCTACTGCATAAGGTACTTTGTTTTGATTGATTGTGTAACCAACAGATAGGCCTCTCTTTGCAGGCTGGCTGACACAGTCGAAAAGTAAATTACCATAGGTAGGGAGTGGTCCTTGGAGTCGGAGGAAGGCGCTTGATAACTAAACTATACACAATATATATATATATGATGTGCTTGCAAACTACTGTGAGTCAATTGTATTCTGAAAATAGAAGTTAATATATTATTCCCCTTGGCTTTGCTACTCTGGCGCGGTTTCTTTTACGTTCTCTTCAAACTAAGACTCTGCATCCAGTGACAGTCTCCACCTATGCTGTCTATGATGAATATATCCAGGCATCCATCCATTCAAAGTAAATGTCTATCATTCTGCTTAATCTCTCAACAAACCTTAGTTTGTTTCACCAACAACCACCCATCCTTGCTTGCCTTGGGTTTGACCCAAACACCGCTGATGATTCTTGCTATCCAGTATCCACCCATACTGTGTTGCCCACCCAAGCAGGTATCTTCTTTCATATTCCACCCATCCTTCAACAACCCATGCATCTGATTCATATCAGCCACCTGCATGCTGTGTCCAGCGTATACTTCTCTGCCAGTCGTATTACATCTCGCCCGTCCTTCCTCCTTCCACCCTTATTTCCCTTTTTGTTCAATACATCCATAAAGGTCATCTGATCTGACTTTTAGTCTTCTCCATAAAACTTTCCCTGCTGAGTTGGAGTCAGATAGAAGAGGCCATTGGTTACTCAACTCACACTGCTAATGCAATTGCTAAGTAAAGGGTGTCTTCTTCAACCGTTGTCTAATGTTCACTACAACTTCATACTTACTAAGTCTCAATAGTACAGTGAGTGTACAGTACACCCTTCCCGCTAGTGTAATGTCAATAAATATGGAATATAACTTACCATCGCCCGCTACTGCTGCTGGCTCACCCCCTGTAGTAGCTCCCGCAGGTGCCGCTGCCGCATCTCCTGCCACCATTGGGATGGCCGTATCGCCATCGCTGCTGGCCCCACCGGCACTGGTGGTCAATAGTATGCCTAGAAAAAAGTGTGTTATGGTCCCTAGGGTCATTATAGTCTACTCCACTCTTTGTAAAGTTAGCCTGAGACATGCAACCATTTTAGCTTCATGTCTTTTGTGCATGTTACCTCACAGCTTGTTGTGCAGTAGACACCTTTAGTTTGAGCCCACATGAGATCATACAGCTACTGTCTGAGCATTGCGTTACAAGAGGTCGTTATGGAGTTCAGTTAGTTCGTATTGCTTAGCCATAACATGTACATGTTACACTTTTTGGCATGACTGAGAAATGCTTGTATTATACTATCTAACGTGTACCCCATTTTTCTCATAACAGGCGGAAAATTCCCTTCTACGAACCAGAGATTTGCAGAGCTTATGATGCATGTAACCAGTACTTCTACGTTTTACGGTGAGGGGTCTCCCAGAATTCGCACAGATTTTTTGTCTTCTAGTTCTTCTATCATGCACTTGTAACAATGTTTATTGTTTTAATCTATCTTATGCATTTTGCTGTTGGAGCTGGCTGTAGTACACTGAATTTTATAGAACAACATACAGAGCTTGTTAGTTGAAAATAAACCTTTTGAACTTACACATAGACTGTGGTATTTGGTGTGGTAGTGGACTTACACGAGTGAGTGAGCGAAAGGGTGTTATGTTCTGGGTTGTGTAATCATTGGGTATCTTCGGGTGGGGGTTCGGGACCTAATGAGACACTGTAGCTAGTCGGTCAGGGGATTGTGTGTTCACTTCTGACTGAGGTGTGAGGAAGGTCCAACCTCCCATCACCAACATCCTATTTTCTTGTTCAAAGTTCTGTATCTGGCTGTGCAGAATCCCTACAATAGTAGTACTATGTACTATATCCTATCAAAAATAGTCAAATATCTGGTTGGGCATTTTGTTGGTGCAAATTGTCAAAGCCTCAAGATTAAGAAGACTAGAAGAGGACAACCCAAAGGACTGGACTCAGTGGCTAGGGCTTTTGGTCAATCTGAGTTGTATTCAAAACCTTAAATAAATAGCGGCCAACTGGGCAACCTTAGCTGCAGACAGACTAATAGTAGTAGTACAGAGAGTCATAGCAGAGGCAGTTAGTTCTTAGAGAGGCAGGGATAACCAGAATTTAGAAACAGATAGTAAAGAAAGTCAAAGAAGCTTTTGTAAAAAAAATAGAATTAGGAAGTGGAACCAGAATTAATAGTTCGGAAAAAATAAGGTGCAGTAAAAGTTAGGGAAATATAATTGTTAATATTAACCACTGGAGGACTTATTAGGGCCAGCAGCAGGGCCCTCAGTAGAGGAGCGGTCCACTGGTTGTCCCGCCGACTCGGACCCTGTCTTTTTGCCCCTGGGTGCTGCTCATGTAAGATATAATAAAGAAAGAGACAAAGATTATTGATTGCTGTGATTGTGGAACAAATAAAAAAAAATTTTAAACGCTCCAAAAACATTTTAGGAAACAACAATTGCGATAAAATTGACCTATCTAATCAGATTGACTACTGGCTTGCGGGATTTACGGATTGTCTACTTATTTATGAACACTAATCCAGTGTTCCATTCTGATCCAGAATACTAACTAAGCCTAAGTACCACTTGACCTAGCCCACCTATTCCAGTCGGTTCCAATTGTTCACTAACTCTGCATTTCCATTTTTTTAGCCCTCAAAAATGCATACATGAGATGGAGGACACATGCATAAATTTGTGCATACACCAAATAGTTGGTTGGTTGCGTCTGATGTTCTGCTACTAACTGACACTGCTAAGCCTACCACTCACTAAACAAACTACAAAAGGTTCTACTAAGGACTGGGGTAAGCAGCACTCATTGACAGAGGATGCGTCATGCAGACCGCTAAAAATGTATCAACTAATACCAACCTAGTATCAATACATCCACCACTATTTGACAGGAGGACAAAGGAAGGACTAGAGAGTCTTTCTAGCAATAGCATTACCTAACTTAAGTTCTCTAAAGTAAACTCTTACATAATAATCAGCCCAAGCGAGCGCAAAGTTGTAAAGAAGTAAGAGTAGCGCTTAGCACCTGTGTCCTACAATCACAGAAGATTTAAAAAAGTAATTTACCTGCAATGTAAGCAGCAGTATTCTTGTTATTCATAAAAAAAGATACACAATACTTATACTACTATATATTAGCTACTCACCAAGCCCCACAACCTCGACACTTAGCAGGTCCAACAGGTCCTCCTCCCTGTCCAGGATGTCTGATCACCGGTGGGCCAGCTGGTTATGGGTGCGCCGGGCCCCTGAGAAACTAAACACTGCCCGGCACACATTTGGCCACCGGGGGTGACGCTCCTGGGTAGGGTACGAGGAGCCTGGCCTGCTGCCTGCTGCCAAGGTCAAGGGGAGGTGGCGCTGAACAAAAAAACAAGGGCGGCCACCTCCGCCTCGCAAAACAGCTGCAGGGCCTTGCACCACAGCAGGGCGCGTAGTCCACCGCAAGGCAGGCGGCTCTTGGGCGCAGGCGCCTTGCCTATGGAGCCGCCACTAGTGCTGCTGCAACCCTACGCCATGGTTCTGTGGTGTGTGGGAGGCAGAAAAGAAAAGTTAGAAGGAAAAAATAAAGTTAGAGGAAGAAGTAGGAGCTTAAAGAAAGAAGTAATATAAAACAGTAGAATAGTTAAAAAAAACACAGTAAAAGTAAAAATAAAATGCAAAATATAGACTTTGGGACAGAGAGAGAGATAGATAATAAATAAATAAATCAGAAAAGCAGTGTAAAAAACTAAGGATTGCAAAGACGGAGGGTGGATAGAAAAGCAGGCCCAGAACCATAGCATAGAGTGAAAAACAAGATGGTTGCGCTCATCGCGACCGCATGGGTAGGTTAGCGCGATATTTTCCCCCGAGCACGCAAAAAGTGTTGAGAACAAGTAAAACGCGTTCCTGAACATGTAATGCGCATTGCGAACAGGCTATACGCGACCCGGAACAGGAAATAAGGCACCGCGAACGGGCGGGACAACTGAAAAACAAGATGGCCGCGCCCCATAGGCGACCGTATGGGCAAGTTCACGAGCCCGAGCATGCAAACAGCGTCCCAAACACGCACAAAGCGTTCCCAAACAAGAAAAACTCATCGCGAACGGGAGCGACAAGCAACAACGCACACTCGTGTAGCTACGCTTAGCTCACGTAGCGCAATAACAATATCGCGTAGCTACGCTTTGCGCGACTACGCGAACTACGCCCAGGGTTACTCCTTATATTTTATTGCATTATACTGCATATGTCTTTATAGCTTTCTAACCCTATGTGAGGTCCAAAGTGCGTTGTGCAAGGTCCTATTGTATTATTTCTATAATGCTTAATACCCTTGGCAAGCTCCTGAAGAGCTTTGATTTGCATCATGTAAAATCATTGTTTGCAAAAACACAGATTCAAACTACAGAATGGAAAAAATCAAAGCCTTACATAAATGTCTCCCTACAAAAACTGTGATCTAATCTTATTTCTTGAGTCTAACCATTTATTTCCCCCATAATTCATAACATAGCATAGTGTTCATTTACCATTTTAACTACAGCCCAAGCATATTTAGGGGCAAGTCCTTAACAGCTAAGTTAAGCATAGGTCGAAATTTTTGTAGGGAGATAATAATATAAGGGCATTTCGATAGTCGCTGTCAGTGGTGGCAGGCACAAATTGAGGGTGGCCGGGTAGAGGGGGTAATAGGATCTAAAATAAGAATTTAAAAAATGTACCTTACTGCTGCGTCTCTCCTCCGTCTCATCCCCTCGTCTCTCTGCACCAGCAAAACAGGAAGCATATCGAGGCTCCTCTAAATCAATTACAATGCTGCAATGCAGAATTGTGATTGGCCTGAGTGCCAAGGTTTGGCGCTCTGCCAGGGAATGGGAGCCTGAGCATGTTCTCCACCCAGACTGTAATGCAGCCTGAGTAGAGAACATGCAAAGTGTGCTGCACAGTTTGGCCGGTACGAGACAGCTGGCCTAACAGTCATGGGCACTTACAAAGTGTGGTGACCACTTCCTCTGCTCCTTTCATCAAAGCAGCCCACCCCATCCGGAAAAGCTGCAGCAGCAGGACATAATAAAATGATAAGAATCTTTAGCTATTATCATTTTATTTTTCCTGTATGTTACTGCTGCAAAGCAGTGAGGTGACGCTCCTCGGCCTTAGCAGAGGAGCCACCACTGGTCGCTGTGCTAAAGATAATCAGTCTGTTTTTCACGTACGACTGCATTTTTAATTGCAGTGGACGCTGACTTCAGTAATATTTGTTATGTCTGCTCTTCATCATTCAGTGTTTTCATTTTGCTGCTGTAAATGCTTATCATTTTTACACGACTGAAAATAGGTTGTGCTTTAGTGTGCCAAACACTGTTTACCAGCCTTCCATCCACAAATGCAGTTCTTCACAATAAAATCTGCCCTTTGAGCTTTATCAATGCTGGGGAAAAAAGCAAAAAAAGGACTGATTTTGTAGATTATGAATATAAGAGATAAATAGTTGAACATACCAAACAATGTGATGATTGAGTATGGTTTTCAGATACATACTACCCCTTTCGGTGCTCATGATGGATTGGTTCCGTCATGAGCACCAGTGCACCTGTGCTCATGATGGAACCATTCCATCATGTGCACAGGTGCACCAAATCCCTCTGCTGCAAACAGCAGAGGGATTTCCTTTATTTGGGGGGCCTCGGAAGGTGGGGAAAACCTCCCGAGGTCTGATTCTAATTTTCAATGTAATGACAGTCGCACGCACGGCACGCTGTAGTCCTTACATTGAAAACAAAACAGAAACTTAGCTTCAGTTTCAATGTTTCGGTGCTCATGGGGCTGACTCAGCCCCCCTAGCACCGAAACACTTGGGAGCAGTATCGTTGGAAAGGGGAGAATCTCCCCTTTTCAATTGTACCCTTCCCTAGTGAATGCTTGCATGGGGATCTCCCCAGGAGGGCGATACCCAAGCAGGAATCCACCAACTAGCCACCAGGGAGTGGGTAAAGGGACCGGCCCCATGCGCAAGGGCATTTGCCTCCCTCCATTACATTTTGACACAGAGAGTCTTTCTCCGCCCTTGGGGGGAAGATGAGGGCAGGAGTCTCGGATCTGCCACCCAAGGGGGCAGAAACTGCCAGGGATTCTTTTTTTATAGGCTAAGGGTAGGGACTGCCCAGAATGGGCATGCCAAAGCCCCCACACTACCAACCCCAGAAGAAAGCAAAAGACTTTCTGCCTCTCCCAGAAGGCAGATTGGGCAATTAGCCCCTGATCTGCCCCCCATCGGGGGCAAAAAGCCCACTAAGGACCGTGGATTTTTTGTTTAAGTTTGGGTTGGGGACTGCCCAGAATGGGCATGCCAATGACCTCAACCCCAAAAAATTGCCACAATCCTTCTTCCCCCCAGGAGGCAGATGGGGACAGGAGCCCCTGATCTGCCCCCGGGGGCAGAAAGCCCACTAGACACCAGGGATAGATATATATATATATATAAATATATATATATATATATATATATATATATATTTTTTGCACAAAGTTGCCGGTAATCCTGGGCTCGAACTACACAGCGGTCCCTTCCTCAAAACCGGCGTTTTTGAGAAAATAATTCCAAATTTCCTGTCTGCCCTCCAGGGCATAGAAAAAGGTCGGGACACTCCGAGATATTCAAGGTGTTTATTTACCACAAAGGTTCAACAAAGCCGACGCGTTTCGCCGTTAGGCTTGCTCACGCGTCGGCTTTGTTGAACCTTTGTGGTAAATAAACACCTTGAATATCTCGGAGTGTCCCGACCTTTTTCTATGCCCTGGAGGGCAGACAGGAAATTTGGAATTATATATATATATATATATATATATATATATATATATATATATATATATATATATATATATATATATATATATATATATATATATATATATATATATATATATATATATATATATATATATATATATATATATATATATATATATATATATATATATATATATATATATATATATATATATATATATATATATATATATATATATATATATGGGGAGGGGCTGCCCAGAAGGGGCATGCCAATGCCTCTACCCCAAAAAGCATACTACAGTCTTTCTGCCCACCCTGGGAGGCAGATGAGGCAATAGCCCCTTATCTGTCCCCGTGGGGAGGGGGGGGGGACAGAAAGCCAACTAGGCACCAGGGATATGTTTTTCCAAAGTTCAGGGTGGGGGCTGCCCAGAAGGAGCATGCTAATGCCTCCAATCCCCTGAAAAAAATGCCACAGTGTTTCTGCCCACCCGGGAGGCAGATGGGGCAATAGCACCTTATCTGCCCCCTCAGGGGTCGTCCAATGCAGAATCAGCTAAAAGCATACTTTTTTTTAAATATAGCGCTTAAAATTCGCGGTGCAATGCCCGTAAACCATATGCTTTTGGCCCTTCCCAGTCACAGGCCTTTGGCCCATCCACACAAGGGAGGTATCATTTTACTCAGGAGAACAAGGGGAACGCTTGGTGGGAGGACATTTGTGGGGGCACAGTAATCCACACAAAATAGTGGGGAAAAAGTGATTTTTCCAGCTAAATTTGAGGTTTGCAGGGGATTCTGGGAAAGGATACATTAGGGATCCATGCAAGCTATACCTCACTGGATTCCCCAGGGTGTCTAGTTTTCAGAAATGTGTGGGTTTGGTAGGTTTCCTTAGATAGCCGCTGAGCCCGGGGCCAAAAACCCAGGTGATCCCCCTTGCAAAATCAGGTTGTTTTGTGATAGGTAATTTTGATGTCTCCACAATATGTTTGGGGCCCTTGCCTGTTGAGGGTACTTGACCCACCCACACGAGTGAGGTACCATTTTTATTAGGAGACCTGGGGGAACACTGGGTGGTAGGAAATTTGTGTCAGCCCAGTGATCCCACAACTTTCCCACACAGAAATTTGAGAACATTTTGATTTTTTTCAGCAAAATTTGAGGTTTGCAGGGAATTCTGGGTAGGAAAACTTTAGGGGGAGGGGGGGTACACGCAAGTCACACCTTCCTGGACTAGTGTTCAGAAATGTGTGGGTTTGGTAGTTTTCCCAAGATGGCTGCCAACCCCGGGACCAAAAACGCAGATGCCCTCTATCTATCAGAAAACGTCCTGGTTTTGCAAAGGGGGCATCTGCGTTTTTGGTCCCGCGGTCAGCGGCCATCTGGGGAAACCTACTAAACCCAGACATTTCTGAAAACTAGACACCCGGGGGTGACAGGGAGGTATGCCTTGCCTGGATCCGCAAATGTTTTCCCACCCAGAATCCCCTGCAAACCTCAATCGTAACTAACAAAATCTAATTTTCCTTACATTTGTGCGTGGGATCACCGCACAGGCAAAAATGTCCTACCACCCAGTGTTTCCCTTGTTCTCCCAAGTAAAATGATACCTCACTTGTGTGGGTGGGACAAAGGCCTGTGACTGAGGAGGACCAAAAACATAGGGATTAAGCGTATAGCAGCGCGAATTCTAAGTGCTACATTTTTTGCTGATTCTGCATTGAACATCCACACAAGTGAGGTATCATTTTACTCATGAGAGCCAGGGAACCGCTAAGGGGGTAGGCCATTTGTGCCCGCACAGTGATACCACACAAAAAGGTGTGGAAAAAGTTATTATTTCAGCTAAATTTGAGGTTTGCAGGGGATTCTGGGCAGGGAAACGGGGGATACACGCAAAGCATACCTCACTGGACTCCCCAGGGTGTCTAGGTTTTAGAAATGTGTGGGTTTCCCTGAATGGCCGCTGAGCCCGGGGCCAAAAACCCAGGTGCCCCCCTTGCAAAACCAGGTTGTTGTGTGATAGGGGATTTTGATGTCTCCACAATATGTTTTGGGCCCTTGCCTGTCGCAGGTACTTGACCCACCCACACGAGTGAGGTACCATTTTTAGCGGGAGACTTTGGAGAATGCTGGGTAGGTGGAAGTTTGTGGACCAACGCAGATTCCAGAACTTTCCATGAGCTAGTGTTCAAAATCCACAGCTAGGCACTATGCAAAAAAAGGGTCTGTTTTCACTGTAAAAATGTGGAGTGTCCACGTTGCGTTTTGGTCCATTTCATGTCATGAGCACTAGGCCTACCCACACAAGTGAGGTATCATCTTTATCAAGAGTCCTAGGGGAATACAGAATTAATTGTAGAGCAACTATTATTACCTATTGACTTTCGATGCATTTCTGCCTTCCAAATGTAAGAAAATCTGTAAAAAAAGAAGTCACATTGAAAAAAGTCCTAAAATTCACATGCTAGTATTGGTACCCACAATTTCGGAGATGTGCAAAAAGCTACTGTTTTTAAACTCTATATTTTGTTCTCATTTTCGGAAATACATAAGTGTTTTTCATACCGATTTTTCACTCTTTTTATTTTCCCAAATGAATTGCTATATATCCGGTACACAATAAAAAAACATTGCAAGATGCTGCTAAGTTATTGACTCTGGGTTCCTCGGGTTTTTGGTAAACTTACAAGTTCTATATATCCCCACAACCAGATGGGTCCAGTGGATGTAACAGTATATTGCTTTGAAAACTTTTTCATACTTAGAAGAATTTACAGGTGAAAACACTGGCACAAATGACTGTTTTTTTTCAAGTCCTTTTCAATTTTTCTTATTTGCAGCTGTTTGTTTCTATAAACAAAACATTGAAAAATCTACACAAATGGCCCCTTGCTGAATTCAGAATTTTGTCTACTTTTCTGAAATGTATAGCTTTCCAGGATCCATTATTGCTTTCATACCCCATTTAACCATTTACTGGAAGGAGGTTGAAAGCACAAGAAATAGCACAAATAAGCTATGTCCCAGTAAAATGCCAAAACTGCGTAACTTTTGGTTTTCTGACAAACATCTGTCAGTCCCTGGAAGCTGGGAAAATGGTGATTTCAGTGCCCCAAACCCTTAGTTGATACCATTTGCACGAAAAAAACAGACACTTTCTTCTGCAGCACATTTTCCTCATTTTAAAAAAAACCCACAATTTAGCTGTATTTTGGTTAATTCCTGTGTCTCCTCCAGGGAAAACAACAAACCCTAGGTACCATTAAAATACCCATGTTGTTGGAAGAAAAAGGACGCAAATTTGGCGTGGATACCTACAGGGGCCTACGCGCGAACTACCCCAAATAGCCAAACAATGGCTTAGCACGGAGGGGGGGGGGTGGAAGGCCTAGCAGCGAAAGGGCTACTTCATCTATTATAAAGGAAGCACTTACTGCCGGCTGAGAAATAAACGTAGATGACATGAGATAGTAATACTCCTCCTGGTGGAGGCAAAACCCACTCTTTGTGTATCTGAAAGACTTGCGCTCTCAAGCCACACCTAACAAGCTTTGGCAAAGCCAACAGATATTGCTTGTAACTGACAGTGCATCTTCATTTATTGACACGTTTTGTGTCTGTGCTATTGTGGTTGAATGAATGGAGAAATGAAAGAAAAAGTAAATGGGTGGGCGATTGGATAGACTCAGCAGACGGGAGGCTCCTTCATAGCTAGGGTCCGATGAACGTAATTTGAGACTAGTGATTTGGGGGGGGGGGGAAGGGGGTGGGCACAATCCGAGCATTACAAGTGGACCCCTGAGATTCAACTGTGAAACCGTGAATTAAAGGTGGAACTGTGGTAATACCACTAGGGTGACCAACTGGCATTGGTGTAAATTCAGGACGGTGAGTGTAAAAATTCAGGACAAAGTGTCAAAATTCAGGACACAAATTCAGGACAGGAGGTGAAAATTCAGGACAATTGGATACATTTTACAGACACGTCAGAGGTCCCGCAATAGTATATAAGTAAGTCCAGCCATATTCAAACATATTCAACCATTTGCAAACCTATCCATCATGTATCCGTCCATCTATCATTTCACTCATTCATCCTTTCACTCATCCATCCATTGTCCATCCACCCTTTCACCCTATCCATCTGTACACTCATCCATCCACTCTTCTACCCATCCATCCATTCACTCATCCATCCTTTCTCTCATCCATTTATCCTTTCACTCCTTCACTCATCTATTCTTCCTTTTGTCCATCTACCCTCCCTTTCACTCACTCATCCATCCTTACATCCACCCTTTCACTCATCTATTTATGCATTCACCCTTGCACTTATCAATTCTTCAATCCGTCCATCATTTCACTCATCCACCCACTCACTCATCATCCACCTTTTCACTCATCCATTCACCCAGCTACTCTTCCACCCATACATCCAGCTATTTACCTTTTCTCTCTTCCATCTTTCCACTCACTCATCAATCCATCCTCTCTCCTTATCCATCTATTCAATCTTTAATTCATCCATTCACCTTTTCACTAATTCATCCAGCCATCCAGCCATCCCTTCACTTACTCACTCGCCCACCTTTTCATATTAATTTTGAGCTGAGCCTTTTTGAGAAGAGGCCCGTCAAGAAAAAAAATCCGTTCCTGGATATTCCTCGCTGCAGGAGCCATTCCAGGATAGGGACAGAAGCCACCCAGGGCAGAGACAGGATCCACCACAGGGGGGGGCAGGAGCCATCACAGGTGCGGGGGGACAGGAGCCATCACTGGTGGGGTGCAGGGGCAGGAGCCATCACAGGAGGGGGAACTGGATCCACCAGGGTGGGCACAGGGGTGGGCATGTAGTATTTTAGTATCATCTTGGTCTCTTCCAGGGTGGGGTAGGGCTCCTCACCCCCTCCTGTACAAGACAACGAGAAGACAGTCTCTCTCTCCAAAATGTTAGTTGTGCCATACCCCACTGTGATGCACAGTACTTACAGGAGATACTCCAAGGGAACTGATTGTTCTCCATACTTTGTTAATCAGTGTGGGTGCGATTGTGCCATTTCTTTATTTTATTAAATTATAGACTGCATGTTTGAAGAATCGAGGTTTGTTTACAATTTAGTGACAGTAATTAAGCTCTGTGAAAAGAACCACATGCTGCTCCGGTGTAATCAGACCAGTTTGAGGATGTTTGGGACCCTGAGAAGAGGCGCTGAACCCCCGCTGGTGCCCTGAGAAGAGGTGCTGACTTCCCGCTGGTGCCCTGAGAAGAGGCACTGAACCCCCCCTCTTGTGCCCTGAGAAGAGGCACTGACCCCCCGCTAGTACCCTGAGAAGAGGCGCTGACCCCCTCCCGCTGGTGCCCTGAGAAGAGGCGCTGACCCCCCCGCTGGTGCCCTGAGAAGAGGCGCTGACCCCCCTCTAGTACTCTGAGAAGAGGCGCTGACCCCCCCGTCTGGTGCCCTGAGAATAGGCGCTGACCCCCCGCTGGTGCCCTGAGAAGAGGTGCTGACCTCCCACTGGTGCCCTGAGAAGAGGCACTGAACCCCCCTCTGGTGCCCTGAGAAGAGGTGCTGACCTCCCGCTAGTACCCTGAGAAGAGGCGCTGACCCCCTCCCGCTGGTGCCCTGAGAAGAGGCGCTGACCCCCCCGCTGGTGCCCTGAGAAGAGGCGCTGACCCCCTCTAGTACCCTGAGAAGAGGCGCTGACCCCCCCCGTCTGGTGCCCTGAGGGCGCTGACCCCCCCGCTGGTGCCCTGAGAAGAGGCCCTGACCCCCCCGCTGGTGCCCTGAGAAGAGTCCCTAACCTCCCGCTGGTGCCCTGAGAAGAGGCACTGACCCCCTACCGCTGGTGCCCTGAGAAGGAGCCCCCCCCCCCCTAGTACCCTGAGAAGAGGCACTGTGACCCTGCTCAGATGAGATCGGAGAGCTACGAACTCTGAGCCCAGGCTGAGCTGCACAGTGAAAAGTAAGTTTGACTTTGATGTTTCTCTCTGTGATTCCTGTTTTTTGTGTACATCTCTACAACTCAGATCAGTGCACAAAAAGAAACAAGCATTGCCAGGTCTGGCCATTTTTGTCTCACACAAATCGCTGAGACATGACGCATTCAAGGCTGTTTGCATTTGAATGGATGCCCCTGCTCCTGAAGCTGCAGGCCCTCCCTCTCAGTCACCTTCAAGCACCTCTTAACAGCTCATCCAGGGCTGAAGGTGTGAGGGTTGCCATCCCGCTGTGCCCCTCCAGTGCTGTTGGGTGTCTGAGCTGGTACAGCCTCGGAGTCAAGAAGGGAGGTGGGTGGAAGGTGTGCGGGCTTTAGGGTTAAAGTGTTAAAGGTTTAGGGTTAAAATTACGGACAAATGGCGTCCGTTAAAGAAGCCTTCACGGACAACGGACAGACGGCCGAAATTACGGACTGTCCGTGAAATTTACGGACGGTTGGACACCCTAAATACCACGCATAATTTTACTGCTTTATTCTCTTCTTGGGTTTCACCTGGAGAGTTCAGCTTCTTTTAGCTGCTGGAGCTCTCGGTTGCAACTTGGGTATTTCCCCTGGGGATGGCAACGCTCTTTACTGGCCCCATCTGACGCTCATAATGGATCTCTAATCAAGCACCTGGTTTATACCAATTGCAGTTTGTGAATAAAACTGCTGGTAAGTTCCAGCACTGAATTATGCGAAAGTTGCAGTCCCTTTAGTTGTTCTCACCACTGCCTTGTGGCATGTTGCTACTTTGTCGGGTTTCAGCATTTGCGTGGATAATGCTGTCACAACTTTTTCAGAGACATGGATTTAACTCTACCGTGTTTACAAGAACTAGTATAGAATGAGCTATTCGTTCTATTCGTTCTTTTTCAGAAAGATAGCTGTGTACTTCGAAATCCCAAGCCTTATCATCACAGTACATCCAAACGTCAAATTCTGAAGTTCACTCAAGGACAACATTGCCCTTTTGCCCCAAGAAGCAGAAATAAGCATGAACAACTCTACTTGGGCTCAATTAAAATGGTAATGAACAGTTTGCAAGCGAACTGAATCGAAAGATATGTTCATTGCATTTCTTCTTTTGTAATTTATATGCTATACATGTAGGAAAATAAAACGTTCCGTGTTAATGTGTACCTTTTCTATTTATTTTCAACTATTTTCAGCCCTCCACAGTATGTCAGCAATGCTAAACCTCGTAAATAACAGGAGAGAAAATATCTTGAAATTGTGGAAGTTGGCATTTGGTGCCAGCATATAAAAATATCCCGTGACTCATTATTAATCCCCAGTGAATACACTGCCAGTGGAAATCCTTCACGTGTCCATGCTTTCACAAACACTGCTGTCGATACAACCCTAACCCTGGTTGTTTTAAAGCACAATACATGATTTAGGGTCTTAATTCGAGTTGGACTGATGTGGGACATTCGCCAAAAAGTGGTGGATGTCCCATCCACTGAATTATGTCACTGGTACTCTAAATACAACAGACGGGACAGCGGCCATTCATACCAATTCTAAAGTGTTGGTATTAGTCTTCCAAACGTCTTCCATCCGGCCATCTTTGATCTTTGTACCACTTAAATCTTTATGCACTGCATTTCTAAGTTTAATGCTTTTTTAACTGCAAATAACCAAAGAAATAACTAAATAAACTTCCTGGACCAGGCTTCACTTGCCATTATGGCACAGGCAGCACACATATTACATATTTATAGTTTGGGCCCATCGGATACACAGATGGCTCTGACTGTCCTGAAGAATACTTTTGTATCTCTGAGTGGAACCGGCTCTCTCATAAAAAGATGCCAGACCACGTGTTTGACACTGGGGCACATAGGGTGCAGTGGCCACCAAGGCAAGCACGAGACATGCCCCTCTTCCTAACTGATAGCCTTAATTGGGGTCCATTGGACAGTCCTGGCTCCCATTATCTGTCCTTGCTGCGCTACTGATAGCTGCAGCCCTAGTATCTGGGCCACAATGCGAATGTCTCACAATGATTGGCCATTTTAAAAGTGGATGCCGCGCATTTGCCTCCCTGGACTTCAGTATTGCTGGAACAATTTTCTGAATGGGGGTGCCACTATTAATGTTATATCGCTGAAGTCATAGAGGTTATAAAAAATATTAAGCTTCACACAAAAAACAAGTACAGCAAATGCCTGTGGTAAGGGTGGGCCAGGTAGCCTGTGGTGCATTTTGGAACACTGGGGAAGTGACGCACTGTCATTTACAGACAGCACAATTTCTGTTGCGATTGCTGCTAAATGCGCATAGACATGCAGTTTTACTAGTAATACCATATGGTGCACAAATGGTAATGTATGAAAATCATGTTGCAGCGAATATTTATCATTTTAACATCCCCAAGTGATTTGTTCTGACCCTATTAAAATATTTGTTTCCATCACACGTCAGAATTACAAAAAAGTGCTTAATTTCTGCTTTCCTAATTGCTGATGTATTTTCAATTAATTTACCAGCATTTACATGTTGTATGTTAAAAATAGTGATGTTCTACATCCTTTCCTTTCACTACATGTACCCCAGCAAGCAGTGGCGTCTGCATGGGATTCGATGCAGTGGGGTGGGGTGGGATTGAATGGGGAACGGACAAAATAAAAAAACAGAAACTAGAACTTACCTTTTCATTACTCCTCTCCCGATCCTGATGCTCCTCCGGTCCTGGGCTAATCTCACTGGGCAGGCTCCCAGATGCCAATCCTAGCACTGCTCTCATGCTGGAAATGTATGCCCAGCATGAGAGCAGCACTGGGATTGGTCTGGGCGCCATGGTTCGACGCTCCGACATAGAGTGGGAGCCTGTGGCTTTACTCCACCTGGCTGTACAGCACAGCCGGATGGAGAAATGCTAAGTGCATTGGCAGGCCAAAGACGGCGGGCCAAACAGTCATGTGCACTTAGTGGTGCCATCATCCCTCTTTCCCACTGCTGTTAGCCCTATGACGGGCTCGCTGGTAAGAAGAAAAATAAAATAATAATAAAATTGGTTTATTATCGTTTTATCTTTCAAGTGTTTACCTCTGCTGCCTCCAAGTGGGGGGACGCTTCTACGCCACAATGGAGCAGCCGTCCCTGTGCAGTAAGATTGTCACCTAGATCACTTTTACAAAATCCTTTCACTTTGAAGTCAGAAATAAAAGTAAACACCAGTTTCCAAATAAGGAGCAATTCGTTAAAGGACATGGCCTGATATTTGACCTGTCTTTGAATGGGCAGCAAATGTAACAAGATAAACACAAGATTAAAAGGCATCTTTATTGCTCATCCGCCTTCTGAACTCCACCATGGTTATTTTAGGGGTTGCTGCAGCCCCATTTGCTCTAAGAAGGGGATTGAAAAACAACAAAGCCCCATTAACAAGTAAATAGTCTTTTAAAGACCTGTGAAGTACTCAGGTGTGGCTCTGTGTGTGTCTGGGAAGCTGTCTCAGCCCGGGCTGCCACACACGACTGGGGGAGTGGGGGGGGGGGTCAAAGCTCTTTACGCCCAATGTGCATTGCGCACCTGCCAGTCAAGTCTCCTCATACTGCGGAATTTCACAATACTCCCCATCACCCAATAATAATTTTGAGCGTGAGACATTTTCAATCTTGTTGATTCCAAGTGGAGAGAATTCATGCTCCAGAAGCCACAAAGAACACTAGACATGTTTAGCAAGCTGGTAGGTTCTTTACTTTCTTCAGTAAATAACTTTGTTAGCAAGACAATGGACCATATTAATTTGAAAGCAGAAACTGCAGGTGGATGCTTACGTCGCCACTGGAGCGTAGGTTCCGTTTTCTTGTCATTCACAAACATTCCCAGAAGTACGACTAGAAAGCTGTGCCAGGCACAGGTCCCAGGCATGTTATTGGGATGTTGTATCCCGAGCAGATTAGAACAATCCTATTGTGCAAATTATGAGTCCAGATGAAACATTACAATCCAGATAAGTGTTAATCTTCTTCTTTAATGTTCAAAACAGTATCCTTTTGAGTTCTATCCAACACGTGTTTCGTCTAATTAGCAGTATATGCATACAGACTTCATCAGGGCAACACATGTATTGAGATACTGGCAACACCAATGACTACCAGTTCCAAGCGGCGCATTTAGAAATAAAGTGAATGTTCAAAATGGAATCCACAAAAAGCTAGCACTTCAAGTAAAAAAGTTGTCGATACCCTTGTCAGGGCATAGTCATGTCACGCAATCGAGTAAACTGCGTGTTCAAATGAAGGTGGCAGCACAAGTTCGGCGTTCTGGATTGTAATGTTTCATCTGGACTCATAATTTGCACAATACGATTGTTCTAATCTGATTGGGATACAACGTGTATATTTTTGTGGATGTGGATTTCTACATCTAATGGTGACGGTTTGATAGAAGTCATCTCTATCCCTAGTAGCAGCCTCATAAAGTTCCATAATTACTTATGACAATTGAGCGCAAGCGTATAACCTCCTATCTACCGTTTTTTTGCTTTGTTATTGGGATGGCCCTGTGATCTAGTAGGAAGGCTGCTATTCCCCTTGTGCGAAGTTCTCAAAGGCGGCAAACTGTGCACAAGGGGTGTGCTTAGAAGACGTCCTCACGGGTGAATAGATCCTCAGAGGCAAATACATTTTTTTCTCTGTCAGGAAAAAATGTTTGCACTTGGAGAAAGCCTTCCCCTTACACTCCGGCAACATCTGGAGTTAAACTTTTTTTTCCCATTCTTAAAAGGGAATTACAATACTCCTTGGATGGAGTAAATCTCTCACCTGGGTGTGAAGGGGACAGTGAGAAGTTTAGAAATTGCCACTCATGTGCATGTTTGTAGACATTCAAAATCTTTCAAGGTAAACCACAACTTGGAACACCCAATTCCAACCCCTGGAATGTGATTTACAGCTGCAGACATCTCTGTTTTCGGCAATTTCTCAATTCTAGGGAGACCGTCAGGGTCCTGCTTGTAATGGCCTGTATTTTCCCAACCCCAAGAGATACTGATACCCCCTGTATCACTAACTCTGAGGCTGGAGAAAATCCTGGCCATATTCTGAGCTATGTTTAATGGGCTATCTGTGCAACGTGATCATCACACATAGAGGAGTGTACTCTCAACTGCATTCTTCTTTTCATGAACATTTGGGATTCTTAGGAACTGTACTGTTATATGGAATGATGTGATGCCAGCGTTGGATTGGTAACGCGGGCCCTCGGGCAATGCCCAAGGGGCCGGTGTCCAGTTCCAGCTGTGGGCTGCTTTTTTTTTTTAGCAGTCTGGGGGGGCCTATTTGGGTGATTTCTGCATTTTTCAGATACCACCAGCGGCCCAGTGGGTGCTTGAGTTGCTTTTTTTCGAAGTAGATAGGCATCCATTACCTCCCATTTAGGAACGGGCAGAGGTGTCACTCCCTTTCTCTCGCTGGGCCGGCCCATTTATGTATGCACATTGAGCGGGGGCAGGGGGCCTGAGCAGAGTGGCCCCCGGTTGTTTTCAGGTGTGTTTCACCAGAGTAAACTAATCTGCATTTTTTATTAACCCCCCGCCTTTTAAAAAAAAAAAAAAACTTCGTTGAAGCAGGGTTTTGTGGACAGATAATATCCAAATGTGTGACACTTATTTTAGCGCGCCTGTACACATTTTTAATCCCAATCCACTGTGTGATGCACTGGCAAGCACTTCCCGGGCTTGCGTGCCCCCATTTCCAATAAAACGATGAGTCAACATTTTCCAGGCCGATTCTCATAAGGATGTTCCTGTGAGCATGGCTTCCTCTCCCTGTTCCACACATTACCTCAAAACACTCATGAGGTACCGACATTACACCGACACAAATGTTCTGGGTGTATTCACTGCTTTGCTGCACTGACGGCCATCTTGATGCCAGGGCTGGCAGTACAAGTACAATCAAGCATTCGGTAGACCCCCATCTCCCTTCTTGCTTCTCCATCAGGGCACCGCTCATTACAATCTGCCGGTGGAGCCTCTACTTGCTCCTATTGCGCCCCAGAGGTCGATCCAATTAACACCTATAATGGAGAAGCTAAAAATGAATACAAAAAATAACAAATTACTTCAGTCTCTGTCACGTGGAATGCAGTGATGCACAGAATCACCAGGAAGTAAGAGTTGTGAGGATATTTTGAATGCAAGCTTAAAAGAAATGTGGTAGTGATACAAGAGCTGCAGGCTGGTACACAGAGGGACAAATAGAACAAGAGAGGGAGTCAGAGACGACCGCTCAGATACTTCTGGGGGAAGTGAGTTCACAAGACACTTTTCTGTGGTAGATAAGCATTATTTGATGGGCTGTTTCTCAGTGTTGTAGTAGGGCTTATGTTGACTATGCCCTGGGGGAAGGAAGAATAGGAATGGCTGTAATTCAAGCTATGATATCTGAGGTGGGCTATGCTCGAGGTGGAATTTATGGTGCTGGCTGAGTGCTACAAATAATTTGAGAGATAAAACCCTTCTGTGGCCTGTGGTTGATTGATAGGTGATTTTCCCGGATGCTTTGTGCTTTGGTGTATAATCCGATCCATGTCAAGTGGTGAGGAGGGATGGAAGGGTAAGGAGGGTGTGTTGAGGTGGACTAGGGAATACAAATTTACAGCTACCTAATTCCTTACACGCAAATCTTTCAAATGCCGTGAGGAAAAACTCGAGGATGGCTGGGATCGAAACTTTTCATAATGTAGTGTTTCAAAGTGTAAGACTAAACTATGGTCAAGGGAGAATTGTCAGGGACCTACACTACTCTAATCAGGAAGGGTGTCTTAGGCTTCTCAAATATCTTAACGGAATATTGCATGAAACTCAGGACACACTTGGTGAAGGGTTACCAAGGCAGACTGGAGTCAAGAGGCTTCCCAATCCAGGGACAGTTTTACAAGCCCCTTGTGCCTCTTTTACACCACCGTTGCATCACTTTTGTGACGCAGCGGTGGCGCAAATCCAGCGCCATGGTACGGGGTACTTATAATGTGACGCATCTGGGAGATGCTTCACGTTGTAAAGCCCTGTGCCACAAAAAGGTGTTCCTGCGCGGGGGTGGGGGAGTCGTAAATCTGCCCCTCAATATTTTTCATCACTTAAATAAAGAGTGTAATTAGAATGTTATAAGTGGGAAATATTACCCTCCAGTTGCATGACCAACTAAAAGCCGACAAAGCTTTATATATATTGGGCTACATTGGGCTATATATATGTTAGAGCCCAAATGTAGCCCAATGTAGCCCAAAGATGGCCACCAGAGACAAAGAGTGTCGATTCCTAATACTCATGAGTAATTTGAGTGAGTGCTTGGATATTCAGGTCACTCCCTCGAATTTCAGCCTGAACACCTTATAATGGATTAGAAAGTTCATCCTTCTGTACAAGCTGAAGGGCTTCAACAACATCTTCAAGGTCATGATGACGGAGAAAATTATCATCAAGTAAAGTTTCTAAGTAGAGACATGGCTAGAGTGCAAGCTAACTTTGAGGTGTAGATACCGTTTTAAGAAACACACAACCAAAAAGGCTCCAGAAATGGAAATCAAATGTTTATAAACAGCAGGGGCATTCTTATTATCCTTCTCTCTTGTAATATGCAATTCACACTGAGTAGAGCACAAAAAATGCTCTTTGTGAGAGGAAATTAACCTGATTGTCTCCAGGCCTTCAAGTGGAAAGGGAGTTTGAAGTAAAAATAGAGTACATTTGGTATTATTGTATCCACAAAAACAAAACTCTGGACAAAATTACAAGCTTTTCGAGAGTTGTATCGGTGTGTATATACTTCTGCATTAAAGGCTGGCATTGCCCAAGATGACTATATAGCACTCACTATGCCTCTTAGAATACAACCTGATATAAGGATGGTGTTGTGAAAGTCCAATTTGTAAAGATGAGATTCTATTGGAGCTCAAGGCATTGACGCACAAAAAGGTTCATACCTATTAGAAATCCCACTGTCATTGCTTGATGCTAGATGTAGTAGGAGAGTAGTAACTCAAATTATGGGTGAAGCAGCCATTTTGGTTATCCAGGAGCTTAAGGAGTGACAATAGGGTGTCTCCTTCAGACTGACAGTTGGACAGCATTATAAGGGAGGATTGTAATTGCTTTCATATGGGGAAGCAGACGTTGATAGTGCATGCAAAGCCATCAATCTGATCCATATAGTTTGGGGCTAAATTTTCTTACCCGAATTGGTCTCACTTGTAGGGGAGAAAGCATTTGACAATACTGAATGACCATTATTTGAGGATGTTCTTCAGAAATTTGGTCTGGGTCCCAGATTTTGAAAAAGCAAATCTTGCATTTGATGCATCTCTCAAATCCTTGCTAAATCCATTTCAGGCTGAACATATGCAGCTTGAGAGGAGATTTTTGTCATAGGATAGACCTATAGCATAGAGGATCAGAGAATCTGCAAACAGCAGTGAAAACATTTTGATCATCCACAGCAAGCTTCCCTTATGAGTTCGAGCAAGTAAAACATGGAAGAGAGGATAGCATAGCAAATTCCTATGCTCGAGAGCACACACACACATGCACACGAACACACACACATCTACATAAATCACTGACCAAGTACAGTAATGCTGGGTGTGGAGGATAACATTTTATATTTAGTTTGAGCATTGGCTGGCACTATGATGGCACAAGATGGTGAAAGAGTGTCTACTTCCTGTTGATCCGTGGTTGTTTCTAAGGCATACCAAAGTATGCAGGATGTGCTGTTACAGATATTTCTAGTGATCAGGACATTGTGGATCAGAATACCCACTAATGGATCAGCACACCACCAACTTTTCACCTCTAGTTCAGCTCTCTGAATTACTGAAGGCCATCATATCCAGCATAGCAATGATGACAGAGATGCACTGTGGAGAATCAATGGGGACTTCAGTCTAGGGATTTTACCGAATGTGAGAGCTACCATGCTTTCCCCAATGTGTTGTAAGGATGATGGGTGTATGCATACGAGAAGAGAACATGGTGGCTAGCAGACGTGGCTAGTCGGGAGGCTCCAGAGGCTCGGGTGTCCGGGCGGCTTATTACAACGGCAGTCTTTCAAAATTAGCCATTTATGACTTTTTGCAGCATTTGAGGACAGTATTTGCGCAAAATATATCGCTTTCAGTGGGTTTTTAATCTTCATTCACCCGTCGGCAACGAACGGGGAAACACGGCTGGAGCCGCGGCAGCATACGCGAGGCAGAAGGCAGGGCTGGGCAGCTTTGAGTACACAACAGCTGTCGGAGAGCTCGGCAGTGGAGGTCAGACGCGGATCATATTTAAAAGTGATAACGTTTAATGTTGCCCACGATTTTGCTTGCTGGTAGGATTTTTTCTTCATCGTGAGCCCTGCAGGTCGATTCAGCCTGGAGAAAGCACAAGGCTCAGATGCGGCGAAAGCCGGTACTACTTCTATAAAACAGATTCCAGGCACCAACTTAAAGGTGAGACAGCACAATATTCCTGGAGGGGGGCTTATCCGTTGGGTTAAGGCGGCCTCTGAAGTCAGGAGAGGAAGAAGGCCTGGATTTAGAATTTTCTACTTTGGGAGAGATTTTGGCACTACGCAGGAAAAACGACCTAACCCACAATGCACTGGGCTCCAAAACTCCTTCAATAGAAAATTGAATAATACCGGTCATACTGTTAATGGAAGGATAGTGCCTATAGTACCCTCACAGCGTATGTCAGGCAGCGAGTCTCAAGGAAGCCAGGCTTCCGGCTACACGCTTAGAAGCAAAGGTGGGAAGCAGGCTGCTGTAAACGCATTTACAGACATTTCGCCATCGGCAGTGACCAAATCCAAGGCAAAATTTTCTAAGAGGACCAGGAAAAAAAATACTTCCAAAGCACAGAAGCCTGTTACGAATGTCAAACCACCACCCTCATTGAAGGCTTACTTTAAGTCAGTGCCTGCTGTATTGGAACTTAAACATTCCGACGGAATTCCAACATTTGAGCCTTCAAGGGGTCTCCAAACATTTAATAAATATCATCTTCTGGGAAACTTAGAATCAGATCAAGGTCTGGAGCAAGCAGAGGCTTTAGAGCTCATTAGGATACAGAGTTCTGAAATGGCGGATAATGAGCCTAAAGGGCATCAGTACTTCAACAAGTAACAGCGGGGATGATTTAACATCTACTCCCCCAGCCATATTGGCTACGGACACTTCTGATCAGTCTGTCATGTTAATGTTACAGGCTTTAAGCCATGAGGTTAAAAGCGGGTTCCTAGCCTCACAGAGAAATCAGCAAGAAATAAAACTATACTGCGAGAAGCTGGAAGAAAAGTTTGATGCACTGGCAGCTAGAACCACTGAACTGGAGTCCACTGTTTCAGATCTCAAATTACTCGCAGTCCAATATTCTAGTAAAATTGAAGATCTCAGACAGCGTGAACAGGGATACCAAGACAAAATGGAGTCACTAGAAAATGGGCAAAGGAGGAATAATTTGCGCTTCCAGAAAGTTCCGGAAGGGGCAGAAGGGGGCAACATAAAAGAGTTTGTGGTTAAACTGATGAAACAAGCAATTCAGGTCGAACTTTCAGAAGCAGAATTAATGAGAGACATTCAACGAGCCCATAGGGATCCATTTAGACAAAACCCTAATAAAAGCAGGCCCAGAAAGATATTAGTTCACTTTTTGTCTTATACTCTAAAAGATGAGCTACTCAATAGGGCACTAAAAAGTAGCTCTTTATCAGTTGAAGGGATTACTTTTCAGATTAGATCGGATGTATCTTCGATCACAGCATCTAGGCAGTGGGAGCTTGGTAAACTACTTGATCCTTTTAAGCAACTCGGTGCCACTGCCCAATTGAAGTTCCCTGCATCTCTAAAAGTAATGTACAAAAACAAAATGAGAGTCTTTAAAAGGGTCGATGAGGCAGAAGAGTATCTCCAACTAGTCACAGCTGACAGTAAAAGTGATCAGGGCGAGGAATAACAAGCGACTCAAAGCTCTAATAGCAGACACAATAACTAACATCCTCAGTAGCCTGATTGTGTAAATAGATTATCCTTTTTGTTTTTCTTTTCTATAATAGCTATATTAACATATATACCATCCGGACATCCGGGGATGGAACCTTAATGGCCTGAGGTAGGCCAAGAGAAAGGAGGGGGGGTTCTCCAGGGGAGCAGGGGAGGGTTTAGGCTTGTACAGAGGGGGGGGGGGGTGGAAAGGGCACGGGGTGGGGAGCATTTGGGAGAAAAAACAAAAAAAATGTCCAAATCGCCAAATATAATACTTAATCGTTCGCACCTAGTGAAGATAAAATGTCGCAGGACAGGGTAGCCCCGTTGGCATATATCAAGATCTTGTCATGGAATTTAAATGGTTTAAGGGTTAAACATAGAAGAGAGAGGATATTCCAATATTTAAAGGATGCGCCTGAACATGTTTTCATTTGACAAGAGATGCATTCTACTGAACAAGAGTTAAGAGACATGTGCAGTAAAAAAAAAAATTGATTCAGCATGTAATAACAACTTCGCAGCAAACTTCAAATAAAGGAGTGGCTATAATGATTAAATCCAATCCTGAGATTACGTTACTTGAGTCAAGAACCGATAAAAAAGGGAGATGGGCTATAGCAAACATAAAATACTATTCATATAAATTTACAGTTGCAGGATATTATGGTCCGAATTTAGATAATACACTCCCTCTTAGAGAACTCCTGGTTGAACTCCTAGATTTTGATGATCCCTTAATTCTTGCAGGCGATTTTAATTTAGTTCTTGACCCACACATTGATAAATCTTATAAACTTAAGGCTTCCCATAATCCCAAAACTAGATCTCTATTATTCAATGCAATCAGCCAGTTCGGCTGGAAGGATATATGGAGGAAGAAATCGGGCACAAAAAGAGAATTCACTTTTCATAATAAGAAGTTGCGCCATAAATCTAGACTAGATTTTTTTATAACTGCAGAACAGTTATGTCAGCTCGTAAAAGAGGTTAAACATTTAGGAGCTCATATTTCAGATCATTCTGCCATCTCTTTAGTTCTAAAACTATCAGGCCCACAGAGTATAAAAGATGGACCATAGATAGGAGTATTCTCTTGGACGAAGAGATAATAGAGAATTTGCTCTCTGAATCAAATGAGTTCTTTAAAATCAATTTAGGGACAGCTACACTTCCCGTTGTTTGGGATTCATATAAAGCCTTTTTGAGAGGGTTACTACTGGCCATTTAATCCTCCAAACACAAAACATATAGGGCAAAGATCTCGCAGATTGAGTCAAAAGTTAAGACTTTAGAACGTGCCTTATTGGACCCAACTTTAGCGACAGGAGCAAATATTAAGGAAGATCTGATTGCCTGCAAATTACAACTTGAGGAGATTTTAGATGAAAGACTTAGGAAACAATGGCAGGCTAGTTTTCTGGCTCATTTTGAATATGGCAAAACTAATGGTAAGCTGTTAGCTTGGAAGGCAAAAAAAGAGCAGAAGAGTAACCGAATTAAAGGAGTTTAGATGGGCAATACGGATGTGATCTCAGAGAATAGCGCAGATATTGAACAGGCTTTCTTCAATCACTTTGATTTAGTATATAAGGAGGATTTAGTGCCACACCAAGAGTTAATTCAGACATGGCTTGACCAATATGCTGTCCGGCGAATAGATGATCAGGCATCTGACAATTTAAATAGACAAATCAGCTTGACTGAAATAGCCATGGCAATAGACTCTGCTAAAAAAAGTAAGGCTCCAGGACCGGACGGGTTGCCTGCCGAGATTTATAAAGCTCTGGCTCCAGTAATTACCCCTGTTCTTCAGAAGCTCTTCACATTTATTTTTGAGGAAGGAGGTAAAATTCCCTCTTCTTGGAATGAAGCTACAGTTGTCCTTATTCTTAAGCCATTGAAGTCTCAATCGCAGTGTGACTCATACAAACCCATCTCTCTGCTTAACTCAGATTATAAATTCTTGGCTAAAATTTTGGCAGAGAGACTGAATGGGGTTGCTGGCAGATTACTACACTTAGATCAAAAAGGATTCGTTAGAGGGCGTTCTATACAAGACCTGACGCAAGCACTAGTAGATGCAATTGACCTTGCTTCCCTCCATAAAATTCCGTTGGCGGTTATAACATTAGATGCCACTAAGGCATTTGATCGCGTTAATTGGGTATTTCTGGCTAAAGTCTTAGAAAGGTCTAACTTGGGTAGAAATTTTTGTAGATCTATATCCGCATTCTATCAGGCCCCAATAGCTAGAGTATTAATAAATGGAAGTCTTTCATCACCCATAAAAATTAATAGAGGTACAAGACAGGGATGTCCTCTTTCACCCTTGCTTTTTGATCTATATATTGAATCATTGGCTGAAAAAATCAGACAAGACCAGAATATTTTACCATTCAAATATAATAACTGGGAGAAAAAAAGTCTCTCTATATGCTGATGATATGATGCTGTATACGTCAGACCCTATCAATGCAATTCCTCTTATTTATAGTGCTGCAGAGCAGTTTGGACAAATTTCTGGATATCAGATCAATCAGTCTAAATCAGAATGCATGATATGGAATATTACAACCTTAACATCTATTCCATTCTTAAAACACGAAATAAGATATTTGGGGGTACAAATTACGCAGGACTTACACCAATTGGCCGACAAAAATCTGGTGAAAATTGAGAAAGTGCGGAATCCCTGAAAGGCTGGTCACTTCTTCCTTTGACTTTAATTGGAAGAGTCAAAATGATTATAATGATGCTGCTACCTAAATTAATTTTCATATTTCAGAATATCCCACTCGCTTTTAAGGAAGCCCGGTTAAGTAAGATTCAAGCTAAATGGAATTCATTCATCTGGGCTTCAAAGGGCATAAGGATTGCATGGAAGAAGCTGCGTAGAAAGAAAGGTAAAGGAGGGCTCTGTGCTCCAAATCTGAAACTATATGCCTGGACTTTACTAATTAAGGCAGGAATAAGGCTATTCGATTCCCCAGCGAGGACAGAAACAGACTTTATGTTCCAGACTATGCTATCTGAGCTCCAGGGAGTCACTCAGGGATTTTTGTTTAAGTTCGGTGATTCGCGTTTTTTTAAGATGGTTCGTTTAGAGGTTCTTAGAGATATGGCATATGTTTGGGCCAGAGTAAGAAGGTCGCTAAATATCTCATACTATTCTGCAATGGCTCCAATTTGGGATTCACCAGGTTCTCCAGAGTGGACCAAAGATTTATTGATTATCCCCCTTCGGGTAGCAAATGTAAAATCTTGGGGCCAGTTAATGCCGGAAGGGGTCCTCTTGAGTTGGGAGGAGATTTCTACTCTTACGGATAATAACTTATCTAAGTTTAAATATTTACTGATCAAGAGTTGGGCTCAGGCCATGGCAGTGGAAATTGGTGTTTATTCAGTTCTGGAGGAACTTTTATTGAAGAAAGCAAGGAGAATAAAAACATCAGTTCTTTATTGGACAATCCTGGAAGCAGAGGATGGGGATTTCTGTCTCCCGGTACAACTTTGGAGGGACCAAGTTCCGGATGTCGACTTGCAGAATTTATGGCAAGTATCCTTTGATTTACTTCACGTTACAGTGTCACCCGCCAATTTAAAGCACAATCATCTCTTTTCTCTCCATAAAGTGCATTGGTCTCCAGCCAGGCTGGCCAAATTTTCTAAGGGTCCTATTCCCTGTTGCCCAAAGTGTAACCAGGAAAAGGCAGACGACCTTCAGATGTTTTTAACTTGCCCTGCTCTAAGGAATTTTTGGTTTGAGGTTGAAGAAGGTATGAAAACGCTCTTCAATTTTGATATACAGGTTAGTATATCATTTGTTTTTTTGGAATTTTTTCTAATTATGAGGAACTTCCTCAAGACATTAATAAATTATCTCTTTATTTAATTATTCTCGCTCGTAGAGAGATATGCAAACTTTGGGTTAGTGACACTGCACCTTCATACCTAGATTGGATCAGGGCAATTAAGCATACACTTAAATTGGATAAGGTAGCCTGGAAGAGAAGAAAGCATTTTTGGATCCCATGTATTAATTAGTTGGATAGGATGTGAACGATTTTGTCCCATGATTATGCCTTTTTGCAGATTGGGTTACCCTAAGATCAGTTCAAGGGCTTGGAAAGATGGAAGAACTGAATTGAATTTATACTTTGTAGTACCGTGCGGTATGCATTGGGTATCTGCAGAAAGAGCATCCATTAAGATCTTCAGAGTTTAAGAAGGGGCCCCTCTGCTGCGGTGCAGGGGGTACTCTGAGAATATCTTTTTTGGCGTATGAGGACAAAAACAAAAAAGGATAATGGGTGTCATGAAAAAGCTGATCTTGTTTTGTATTTCCCTGTGAATTTTCGAGTGTAGTTGATAACTGGGTAATGCAGCAGTTTCTTTGGCTGTTGTCGGATTGTGGATATTTCCTTTCCTTCAGATTAAAATACTTTTCCTGGACAAATGATTGTTTCCTTAAATCAAAAATAAGTAGTTCTTAAATAATAATCCAAAAGGCCAGCAAGTAAAACAGAATCACTTTAGGTCTTCTGTAAGGTTATGTGTCTACACAGAATCAAGCCAAAGTGGGATCAATAACTTGTATACGAGCATAGTTCTGATGAGCTCCAAACAGAGTATAACACAAGTTAGGAGTTGCAGTGACACCAAGTCTTAGAGAACGTACTACCATGTAAATATGTAAAACGCCAGCGGAGGAGCGCCGTCCCCTTCCCCACAGAGCTGCAGGAAGCTGGAAAAATAAAATGGTAATAAAAGGATTTTAATACCATTTTATTTTTCCAGCTTTCTGCTGAACGGAGAGGGCAGGCTGGGGCCACTACATCCTTGCTGTCGAATGGCAGAATTGTCGAGTGGCCTTTCTGTGTGAATTGCACATGTCGGTTTGGCTTGCTACATTATTACGGCCAAACAGACATGTGCAATTCAATGGTAAACAACTAAACATCCTTTACACTGACTGCATTACAACGCATGTCATTACTCCAGATTTTTTACTCCGCAGTGAGTTTTACAATGCAGGGCTTTACACCGCAAGCCATTACAACTCATTCCCCATTACAACGCCCCAGTGGAGTTAGAATAGAAAATTGTGTTGTAATGACTTGCGGTGTAAAGCCCTGCGTTGTAAAAGTTGCTGCAGAGTAAAAAATGTGGGGTAATGGCATGAGTTGTAAATGCGTGTGGAGTAAAGGGTAATACTCCAATTCAACATGTCCAACCGAGACCAGGTATGCTCTTCGGAGGACTGAACAAGCCTGCTCCAGCCAATCCGGACACTTCTCTCATGCAGCATGATTGCAGTGTCTGGATTTGATAAGGAGCTGCACGACCTCACGCTGGAGGAGTCTGGAGCCGGCCAGAGAACACCTAGGATGTGCTGCAGGCTAAGAAAGTAAGTGAAACTTTTTTTTCATTTTTAAATGTAAAGGTTTATATGTATGTTGTTTAATTTTATTGATGCCAACGCACCATTTTTGTGTGCCACCAACCGCCACTATAAAGTGCCCATAATTTCCTGATTCATGGGGATTTGGGCTATGGTATACTGCAAATGTGCTGTTACAGATGAACTGTTACATAGACATCAACCAGCCAAAATGGGTTGGAAGACGAAAAGATAAGGATTGTTGAAGGCAGGGTAGACCCACCCCTGTGAATCTCGGGGGAAAGCTATTTAGTCCGCACGGGCCGTTCCCCGGTACGCCGCACGGGTGGGGTGCTGGTTTTTGTTTTGTTTTGTTACAAGGCCATTTTTGCAGCTGCAAAATCAGCCCTGTAACAAAATCGGCCGAAAACCGGCCCTGGCAAAAAGCTCGGTGGCACCTACAACGCCGCCCTCCCCCTCCCCCATGGGGGAGGGTGCGGGGGGGTGTTAGGGGGGGCGGGCCGAGCACTTTGCCAGGAACAGTTTTGGTTCCCAGTCCGGCCCTGGCTATTTACCCCTGCCCTAAAATAAGGAACAGAGTGTGTTTTTTACGTGAGGCGCATTTAGGCTTTCGGAATAAATATGATAATTAGATTCCACCGATTGTGGACTAAAAATGGAGTTTGAGAGGGTGCTAATCATTATAAAAAGGTGCAAAGAGCACAATTTATTAGAAGGAAAATTGGCAGTAGTAAGCACAGGATTTTAGTTCATTTCTACACTAGTAAAAACAAACCCTTCAATAACATCCCATTATCTAATAAAACAAAGTGGAGATTGTGTATAACGGGACCGGTACAAATTTATAGCAGACTACAAATCCAGGTGAAAGATTTAAATGCTGACTCAAACTCTAATTTGGAACCAAAAATGAAAAGATTATTTTAATCGTCCTCAAATATAATTTGGAAATGAAAGAATACATTTTAAAAGTAAAATAAACACAACTCGGCTCTGAGTTAACTACACACGTTGTTAATTAAGCAGCAGGGAAATTAAAGCAGCCATCCATTTTATGCCAATAACACTTAATTTCACAGTTAATCTACGCGAAAGGAATGGCACCATTAAATTTTATACAAAAACATTTCTTTGCTCAATTGGCAATTAGAGGAAATAGTCTTGTGCAGTGATGAAAGTGTTATGCTAATCTTTAAACTCCAGAAGATTGATCACTTGAACATTGTGAACGTGGAAATCTGTCTCTGAGAGAGCCACATAATATACACAGCAGGACTTTTTAAGTCTGACCTAAAGACTGCTTCAGCTGTAGCCGCAGTCACTTGTAATAGAACAGATACACCACAACACATACACAAAGTGGCTTTGGGTCACTCCTCTTCATCCAATGGACAGTTCAACTACAGTAGCGGCTGGTATGATTCGCAGGTGGTGTGTTGGGGGGATGGGATTGCACGGGGAGGGGGTCATAATGTAAAAACTAAAATTTTAAAACCTACCGTTCTGCCGGATTCCGCGTCTTCACTGCTCCTGCTCTCCTGCCTCCGATAGGAACAGGAAGCAAGCAGCCAGGCTCCATCCCCTAAGGCAATCACAACGTTGCATGCAGCGCTGTGGTTGGTCTGGAACGCTGTGACATGGTGCTCCACCAGGGGCTAGAGGGGTGTGCATGTTCTCCATGCAGGCTGCTATGAAGCCTGCATGGAGAAGGGTAAAGTGCGTATGACTGGTTTAGGCAACCCGAAAGGGACGGCCAAACAGTCTGTGCTCACTCTGGAGTGGGCAAACCATTCCTCCCCTGTCCTGCTTGGAGAGCAGAGCATCCATGCCTATCCACCCGCTCACAAAGCAAACATAAAATGGTAATAACAAAAAGTTATTACCATTTTATGTTTCTGCTTCTCGCACTGCGAGAAAGCAGTAGGGTGACACTCCTCCGCCATAGTGGAGGAGCCACCCCTGTTCAACTATTATTTACATTCACTACAGAATAGAGCATGTGGAAATGGGTCAGCCCACTTCAGTCATTGGCTCTCTTGCACTGTAAGCCATGGCATTTTTTACCTGATTACATGTGTACATATGCCTAGAAAGGAGTGCACTTCAGAACCGGGGCTGGCGGGTCAAGTCTTTAGGTTGCCAATGCTTCTTTCCTTTCAATCTTTTTTTTTAAACCTCCTCGAGTGTTTCACCTATGTGTTCATGTTACAGTAATTCATAGCTAATACTATTTTTTGTGAGAATAAACATGATATTTTCCTGTGATTAGCATTACAACAAAAACTTGTTTCTATGCCTGATCTAAGTAGAAGTGATGGAGCAAGGATTCCCACGTTAAGCGACTTGCGTGTATCATGAACCTCAAATAATGTTAATAAAATAAACCAACATGTTAGTCTTACTAATTTTGCACATTTTCCATTATACGGGGTGTCCAAGAGACGCTTGCCTATGTGTTTATTAATCGTAATACGCTTGCATTACAAAATGGACGCTGCTACGCGGGAATTTAGACTGCGCATGCGTCGGTCATACCCATGTGACGTGACGTACTCGCAGTTCTGGTGGGAGAGTGTTTGAAAATGCGCAATACAGCTAAAATGGCTGCTTTGTGTTTTCACATGCTTTAAGCTTGCATTGCCGCTTTTGCAAAGCTGTCTGTTCTGCATAACCAATAATGCTATAGTTATTATAAAGTAATGGGTGCAGTACAGTGATTCATGGTATACAGTGTAATCATTTATTACTATGTTCTAAATTGTTTTCTCTTGCTTTTCATGTATCGTATCCTTTGGGCCTGGGAGGTGCTTACTACACCATTTTGGAAGTCCCTACTGCGCAGGTCTTGATGCGGAGAGAGAAAAACTCTGCGGCAATGGAACCCAGCCAGATGGCAGCCACAGCCAAGATGCTCCTGGGAACCTGCCCTGCGACCTAGCTGAACGAAATTGAACTGTACTAAATTTGCTACAATTGTACATGAATATTGTATTCACCATTGTTAGTGGAAAAGCATATGTCATGAGAAGATGGAATTTAAGGGGTGGGTACAGAGATTGAATATTAAGCCTGAGAAAGTCTAAAATGTAGGTGGTGTGATGACTTAACCTCCTCCTTTGTCCAATCAAAATTTGGGATCCTTACACTTGCAACATTGGGGGGTGGTACACTGACCCGAAAAACAGTATAACTAGCGTAGGTTTAGCTAGAGAAATTGTCCGACCTGTCACTGACCCAACGCACTCTATAGGTGACTGATACAGAGAGCTGCAGAGCACTCTGTTGGGAGGTTCGAGAAACCCATTCCGGGTTTTTTTTTCTGTAATTGAAAGTGCTGGCGAAGCACTTTGCTGGGAGGCTCGAGAACCCAATTGGGGTTATTGGCAGATTCCTTGCAGAGCGTGAGTAGCGCAGGCGTTGCAACCGAAGCTGCGGGTGTTGGTCGTACCCTTTGGTGAACCCGGTCCTGATCCAAATTCTGGGGTTATCCTGTCCTGACTTTCCATGAGCTGTACCTGCTCGCCTACTGGCACCTAAGTCCTTGAGGGTTCCTTCCCGTTTTTTCCAACTGACCCGTGGCCAGGGTTGGTCTTCATTCTATCCTAGGTAAATATAAAAGTCTGTGTGGGTGATTTGCTTATCTATATTTGCATTTCTAATTCTCGAATATTGCAAAGCATAATTGCATATGTTCCTTTTTCTCCCCTGTCCCTTTATAAATGAGATTTCCATGCATTACTTGTCTATTAGCATGTTCCACTTTTTGACCTACCTTTAGTTAATGCTAAAGCATTTCTATTTTAGTATATGTTCCTTATCTTACCCTCCCTCTAGGAGATAAGCTGAATTGAATAGTATGTTCCAATCTTACCTACCCTTTAGTATTTGAGCTAAATTAAAATCTCAAATATCAATAAGTTTCTTTGACTGCTTTAAAGACATTTTTTGAATATAGCATGTTCCTTGCTCTTACCTTCCCTCTCAGTTTAAAAGTCTTAAATGCTTAGCATACTCTGTCTTATTCATAGCTACATACTGTTTTGGATTTTAGTTATTGATAGTCTTATCACATTTAATTTTCTGCTCATGACATATGATTTTTTTTTGTTGTGCAAAATACATGAGACAGTCGGGTTGAGTCACTGTAGTACAAAAGCATTCATAGTGGGTACATTCATATCTAACAGAAAAATACTGGAATAAAGTCAAAACAAGGTTGGTAATACTGCAACATCCATAATACCAGAAAGAGAAACTGAAAAAACCCGAATATAAGCAGTCATAAATGCTAGTATACATTGTGGAGCGTTGAGAGTTGAACACTTGAATCATAAAAGATCAAATATCCCGCGCAGGGTAGGGGTTCATATTTCAGGCTCAAGATACTGCGAAACTGCACCCCATATGTTTATTTATTTATTTTTGTTTTCAGAGTTTTGTATAGCGCAAACTAGATCCTTGCAGATATCAGAGCGCTTTACATATATATGAGAGAGGAACGCAATACAAAGATCATAGTACAAATGAGCAGCAAACTTAGAGTAGAACTTAATAAAGCAATATGTGCAAGGAACGAACAATGTCAGGTAATTCAGAATGATTAAGTGGTCAAGTACGGCATTGAGATATAAGGGGGAGGCATACAGTAAATGGGTATTTGACGTTCAAGTGAATTTAGCCATAAGAATAGATTTGACTTCTTTTTTGAAGGAGGCAGTGGATGAGATGAGTCTCGTTTCTGGCGGGAGGGCATTCCAGATCCTGGGGGACATCCCTGAGAAGGAGCGCTTGTAAGTTTTTTTCTTGTGGAATCTTTGTGGTTTCAAAAGGAGAGTTTCTGTGCTTCTTGTAGATCTAGAGCCTCCTGAGAGTGTCAGTTTCTGAGCAATGTAGCTGGGCATGCTGTGATGTATGGCTTTGTGCGTAATGCATACGATTTTCAGGTGTATTCTGGCTTCGAGTGGTAGCCAATTCAGAGATTTTAAGTCCGGAGAGATGTGTGAGCATTTATTTGATCCCGTTATTAGTCTTGCTGCAGCCTTGATGGAAGCTCTTAATGGAGCGGTTGTTGAAAGAGGGAGACCACAGAGGGCAGTGCTACCATAGTCAATCCGAGGTATGACTAATGCTTGACCTGCAGTTCTAAAGTCGTTGGCTGGGAGGAAGGGTTTCAACTTTCTCAAGATATTGATTTGGAAATTGGCACCCTTGGTTGCATTGCTAATATGTTGTTGCATATTGAGATTGGAGTTGAGGGTGAAACCTAGAGATTTAGCTGAGTCTACAATGATAGGTTGGACATTGAATGCAGTGAGGTGTTTCAGCCAGTCCTGAGTGATGGGGATTTTGGAGGGAGGTGCAATTAGGAGGAATTCTGTTTTAAGAGCATTGAGTTTGAGATGGTTCTCTGCCAGCCATGTTTGTGTGTCCTTGAGTGTTGAATTGAGAAGTTTGAGGTCTTCAGGGGATTATATTTGAGGTAAAGTTGGGTGTCGTCCCCATACATGTGGAATTGCACATTCGATGCCTGAAGCCATGCGGTGAGTGGCTCCATGACTAGGTTGAACAGGGTCGGTGATAAGGAGGAACCTTGCGGACACCTAGTGTAACTGGGACAGGCTTGGACATGTTGTTATTAGTTTTGAACTTCTGAGTCCGATTATGCAGGAAGGAGGAGAACCATTTGAGTACAGTCCCATGGAGATTCAACAGATCGAGTAGATTCTCGTGTTTGACTGTATCGAATGCAGATGATAGGTCGAGTAAAATGAGGAGGCATGTGCCGTTTTGGTCTAGAATTTGGAGTGCATCGTCAATTATATGGGTCATGGCAGATTCTGTGCTGTGACCTGCACGGAAGCCGGATTGGTGTTGGTTAAGGAGGTCAAAGTGGTTGATGTGTTTAGTAAGTTGTAGGTGAACACATTTTTCTAACAGTTTTGCTAAGGTAGGGATATTAGAGATGGGGCGATAGTTGTTTAGGTCGGTAGGGTCAGCTGTGAGTTTCTTAAGTATGGGTGATACTTGTCCCACTTTGAGGGAGTCTGGTATAGATCCTTGAAGAAGAGAGCTATTAACGATTTTTGTCCAGAGCGGGATGAGCCATGGGCCAAAGTCCTTTACGGCGTTTGCAGGTGGAGGATCCGAGAGGTGGTTGGAGGGCTTCAGGGTGCTTAGGATCTTGCCAATAGATTCTTCCGTGTATGTATCAAAGGATGCCCAGGTAGCACTGTTTTTTGTTTGATATGTGTTGGAATAAAGGTTTAGGTTCGTGATGAGATCATTCTTGATGTTGACTGTTTTTAGGTTGTAGAAGGTGGAGAAATCTTCACATGATGGAAGAGTGCTGGTTGAGCTAAGCACTCGCTGTGGTTCATCTTTGGATTGCGATTTGATTAGCTCAAATAGCTTTTTTGGTCAATTTATTGCTTGGTTTAGTTGATGGCTAAAGAAGTCAGCTTTCGTTCATTTAATTTTCCTGAAGTAAGCATTTCTTTTTTTCTTCAGAGACTTGAGGTGCATAGCTGATGGGGTGGATTTCCAGTTGCGTTCTGCTAATCTCATGTCTCGTCTGTCTTTGTTAAGCAGACCATCATACCAAGGCTTTGAGCTTTTGGAGGAGACTCTCTTTAGCTGGAGGGGGGCAACTTCGTCGATTATCGTAGTCATTGAGTTGAGGTAGTGATCAGTGAGAGCCTGAACGTCGTCGTTGCCAATGGGAGGTATGAGTAAGTTGTAACTGGAGGAGGGTGCGGAGATGGGATTGAGATTCCTCAGGTCTCTTTTCCATACTTTGGGTTTGGTTGATTGTGCTGGGTGTAGTTTCACCAATTCATTGATGAAGAATGTGATGATGTGGTGGTCTGACCAGTCACAGGGTTGGATTGAGTCAAGCTGGGTGGCGTCGTTTTTGGAGATAATGAGGTCAAGGATAGAACCTTTTTCGTGAGTGGGGCTGTTGCAGATTTGTGTTAGGTCTAAGGTGTTGAGGAAGATTTTGAGACTGTTAACCACGGAATCGTTGTGATCATTCCAGTGAAGGTTGAGGTCACCAAGGAATATTTGTGTGTTTTGTCGACCCGAGTTAGTTGTGATCATGTCCATGAGGTGTTCAGTGAAGGTGAGGTTGTCCCCTAGTGGGTGGTAGATAATATGCACCGAGCTTCTTCTTTCAAGGGCCTTTGAGAGTATACAGACTATACTCCATGTTATATACTGAGAAAAACTGTGCCCTCCATACCTCGAAAGAAGGCGGCTCTAGTTGCAACCAAAAAGAGGCTATACATAGTCTATAAACCGCTGTCACTAAGAATATTAAATTAGCCTGTTGCGTTGATATTCCTATCCCCGCCAGTCCCATTTCTACACCTAGGAGAATCTGTGTCGCGGATAGCTGACTTGGATTGCCCATAATCTCTGATATACATTTTTCGATCTGTGTCAGTAAACGAGCTAAAGCTGGGCACCCAAAAAAGATATGAACATCATCTGCCGGTGAAGATCCACAACGGAAGCATTTCCCAATCAGATCCCCTGGCCATTTTGTGACCTTGTCTGGTGTATAGTATAAATTGAAGAGAGATTTAAAATGCGGCGCAGATAATTTTGCAGAGAGGAATACATTTTTAGCCATCCCCAAAGAAATTTCTATTTGTATATCCTGCCTACCCAATCTAATCCCCCATTTGGCATTTTGTTGTTCGATATCATTAACCATAGTACTTAGCATATGTCCATATAACATACCTATCCTTGCACCTTTCATATTATCTTCAATCAAGGGGTTTGACCGGAAGATGACCCCACTATTAACCAAATAGTTCCAAATCTGCACATACTTAGAAAATTCTCCTTAGGAAGGTGATACTGCTCCCGTAATTGTTCAAAAGATTTAAGACCACCATCAAAGTAGAGGTCTCCCACCACATTTATTCCCTTCGACCTCCAACTATACACCACGCGGTCCCACAAATCTACTGGCAAAAATATTGAGGATGCCAATGGTGTATAACATGAAATTTTCTTGATGCCAAACATACCCCTTCATATTCTTCAAACCGTATATGCGGCTTCCAAAGTCTTAAACCTCGTGCGCTTGTAATAACTCCACTCTAGGTACAGGAACAGACAGTTTTTGGCTTTTACCCTCAATAGCATCTGATATATGGATGGACATTCGGCAATATTCGTCGGACCTGCCCCTGTTAATAAGATGTTCATACCTTGAATCATACAGGCATAGTAATATAATGAAAAGTCTGGCACTGCTCAACCACCTAAATTTCTTGGTAATATCATGTATCGTCCTGCGCGTCAGGCCTTACGCCCAGACCACATGAAGCGCATACAAATTGCTTGGAGTTGTGCCAGACTCGCCTTAGGAACTTCCAGAGGGACACATCTGAAGAAATACAAATTTTTCAGGAGTATCATCATTTTTAATAAACTGCATCGGCCTACCAGGGAGAGATGCAAAAATTTCGCCCTATCTAACTGTTTCTTTACTTCCAACAGAAGAGAGTCCCAATTTGATTTGACCAAGGCATTTGTAGAGGCCCTAAGCTTAACCCCCAAGTATGTAACCTCTTGACGAACCCTTGCGTCAGTATACTTTGGTATGTAGACGCATAGCAGCTGAGTTTTAGCCGTATTCAATTTGTACCCAAAGCCGCGCCAAATTCTGAAGCTAGATGTTCAATCGCCTGCATCGCTATAGCTGGCTTTTGGGTGACGACGGCCACGTCGTCCGCATAAGCGAGAACCTTAAACTGGTAAGTTTGTATAACCAATGGAGAGATTGTGGTATTGGCTTCCAACATTCTTAAAACAGTTCAATATATAATGAAAATAGAAGAGGAGAATAGGGGCAGCCTTGCCTGGTGCCCCTCTCTATTCGAACTGCCGCCGACTCCAGTCCCATGGTGCTAATCCGGGCTACCGGTTGGCTATATAATGTCTGCAATGCTTTAATAAATTCAGGCCCAAAGCCCCGGCGCTTCATGACATCCCATAAGAAGAACCATGAGACCCGGTCGAAAGCCTTCTCGGCATCTAATAAAATTAAACATAGTGGCTCCCTAGTTACATTAACATAATCAAAAAAAGTTACCACAGGGTTGACATGGTTCGCCGTACCGCGCTGTGGAATTAACCCATGTTGTATAGTAGAAACAAGTCCAGAGATAACAGAGGACAGCCTGTTGGCCATGATCTTCGAATAAATCTTCCCATCCGCATTTAGAAGCGAAATGGGACGATAAGAGCCGGGTAGATTTGCCGGTTTATCTTTTTTATGGAAAACAACTATGCATGCTTCATTCCAAGTTTTAGGGGGAGCGCCTCTCTGAGCCATTCTCATTGTTGCTAGCAAATCTATCTTTAAAACAGGGAAGAAGGTTTTATAAATTTCCAAAGGTAGCTTGTCTGGGCCTGCTGCCTTGCCCCTTGCCAGCCCATTTACAGCTAGTTCCAATTCCTCTAACAAAATAGGAGCTTCCAGCCCTTCGATCTCTTCTGCAGGGAGATCTGACGTACAGTATTGGTTGATGAGAGTACCTGCGCTAACCTCATCATACTCATCACTTTGGTATAATGCCTCATAAAATTGACGAAACACCTCCAAAATACCACTTTCATTTTCAACAGAATCCCCATTCGAGTCTAAAATGTTATCTATCCGTTGGGCTGCCTCCTTCAATCTTAATTTTTGGGCGAGACATCTGCCACATGCCTCGCCATATTCGTAATGGATTTTTTGTTTGATGAAGAATTTTTTTGCAGTTAGCTGGGACCAAAGCAGATTTACCCTTGCTTTAAGCCGAGCCACCGCCGTAATCAGATCAGTTATATCAGTGCCAACCTGGATGCCCTGCGTAAGTACTTCCTCTGCCTTTATCAACTCCTGGAATTTAGCTGTCTGTTTTTTTGGATTATATAAACCAAAGCTCAAAGCTTCCCCATGGAAGGCAGCCTTGAAACTATCCCAGACACAACCCACACTACTACTCCCATGATTAATATAAAAAAAATAAGTAATCCATTGTTTCATGTACTCAATAAATTGCTGCTCCAATAGTAATTTACGGTCAAAGGAAAATCCCCTTGGCCTTGCGACTGCTACTATGCCGGTTATAGAGATGACTACCGGCCCATGATCAGATGTAATTCTTGGGTACACCTGTATCACAGCCTGATTTAACCACAGTTGAGGAGTAAAAAAATAATCCAACCGGACTAGCTTCCTGTGGGGAAAAGAAAAGAAAGTATATCCTGGAGCCACCCCCCTTAAAAAAGCCCAAACATCCACCAACCCATGTGCGATCGTTAGTGTCTGCAATGCTTTAAAGACTCGCGGTGTCCTACCACTATATCTCATCGCTTCATTACTTAGGATATTAGGTACTACATTTATGTTAAAATCCCCGCACAGGATCAGTGGTGTAGGCTTCGTCGATAACTCCACATTTAAGAACTCAAGAGTGGTAGCTTCATCTAGGTTTGCCCCATAGACTACACAAATCATAAATATTGTAGGGCCCAAAATGCATTCTGCAATTGCCCACCTTCCTAATCCATCAGTTAGAATTCTGCCCGTATTGCCTATGTGTTTTTTCCCAAGAATTGCTACTCCTCTAGCTGTACCGGAGTATTTAGTACAGGCTATTAAATTAAATCCCAGCTCTTCCAGCAAATGCCGCTTGGACCATACTATATGGGTCTCCTGAAGACACATTATATCGCAATAGAGGACTCGTAACTCCTGTGCCACACGCCGCCTTTTATCCACTGAATTCAGTCCCCTCACGTTCAATGTACCTATCCTGATACCCCTGCCCGCCATTTAACTATCTCTGGATTACTTCCCCTCGTCCACATGTTGCCTGAAAGAAAAACACTGACGGCCCAAAAATAGACTCCTTTCTGTCCTGTACTCATGCATTATTTTCTTTTTGACCCCCTCCTCCCTCTAACCTCCCCCCAACCCCCAACCCCACCCCTCTCCTCCAAACCCACACCACCCATTGTGAGGCTTAAGGACCATGTCCTCAGCGATGTTGAAGTGCTTTTCCCGTGCCCCCATGTTTGATTCCCCTGCCCCCCCTCTGTCTCTCTCTCCCCTCACAATCCGCTTGACAGCCTGACTTCAGGCTCTAAAGAAAAGAAAGTGGAACAGATTCCACTCCCCTCTCTTCATATCACTTAAAAAAAAACAATAGTCCATAAACTCCATTGGACATAACTTCCATATATCCCCATAGCTCATTGATCTACGTTTGCAAATTACAATGTATCTTAAAGGAAAACAAGCTGAAAAAGAAGAGGACCAAAATCAGAGAAAAAAGAAGTAGAAGGAGGAGAAGCTATGAGAGAGATGACCCCTATAGTCTAAGAACAAAGTCACAAAAACAATTGCGCTTTCCACCCCGTGGTAAACCCAAATACACATAGCATTAACATACTCATTAGTTTAATCAAATGTCCTTTAGCTTTTCAGGCTCGGACTTCTCGGGCTTTTATCCATTTCCTTTAGATAGTCCTGTGCAACCGTCTCGGATGTAAAATATCTGGTTTGGCCTCTGAACATGATCTTCAACTTGGATGGATTTAACAGAAAGACCTGGGCCCCTTTTGCTTGAAGAGGTGCAATTAGTTTCCGAAGTTGCCAGCGTTCGTGCACCGTTGCAGGGCAAAAATCCAGGCGCACAAAAAACTCACACCCCATGCCTTTCCCTTTTTTCTCGGGGCGCGCTAGATCATATAGCGCCTCTTGTAACAGATAGTTATTAAGGCATGTTAGAATTTCCCTAGGATATGAGTTCTGATCTTTCCCACGCTGCCGTGCCACAAATGGGAACCTGTGCGCCCTAACCACTTCCGTTTCCCAGTTCCAAGTATTAAGTTCAGGGAAGGCTTCCTTGAAAAGCTGGATGATGAATTTCCGTGGATCAGCACCTTCCTTCGCCTCGTCAATACCCAGCACACGCAGGTTGTTGCGTCGCACACGGTTCTCTAAATCCGTAAGTTTCCAATCATTGTCTGATTTAGATTTTTGCAGAATCTCAATAGCTGCTTGCTGCTTTACTAAACAATCCTCTGCAGAGGACACTCTCTCTTCCACCTCTACCACCCGTGTGGTAACTAAGTATGGGCGAAATTGGCGAATTCGCGTTCCGCGAATTCACGCGAAATCGAATTCGCAACCCGCAAAATCCGCGAATTCGTGCGAATTTGTGGATTTTAGTTTTTTGTGTGTTCGCGGTTTTTTTTTGAGTGTTCCCGGGGTTTTTTGCGTGTTCGCAGGGCTTTTTGCGTGTTTGCGGGCCGCTTGCATGTCGAAGTTACCCATGCTGTCGTGTATGGGCACAGCAACCTCTGTTTCACCACTGCCACCCTCTGGTTCATCACTGCCACCCTCTGGTCCACCACTGCCACCCTCTGGTTCACACCTGCCACCCTCTGGTTCACCCCTGCCACCCTTTGGTTCACCACTGCCACCCTCTGGTTCAGCACTGCCACTCTCTGGTTCACCCCTGCCACCTTCCGGTTCAGCACTGTCACCCTCTGGTTCACCACTGCCACCCTCTGGTTCATGACTGCCACTCTCTGGTTCATCACAGCACCTCTGGTTCATCACTGCCACCCTCTGGTTAACCATTGTCACCCTCTGGTTCACCACTGCCACCCTCTGATTCACCACTGCCACCCTCTGGTTCACCCCTGCCACACTCTGGTTCACCACTGCCACCCTCTGGTTCATCACAGCACCCTCTGGTTCACCCCTGCCACCCTCTGGTTCAGCACTGTCACCCTCTGGTTCACCACTGCCGCCCTCTGGTTCACGACTGCCACCCTCTGGTTCATCACAGCACCTCTGGTTCACCACTGCCACCCTCTGGTTAACCACTGTCACCCTCTGGTTCAGCACTGCCACCCTCTGGTTCACCATTACCACTCTCTGGTTCACCACTGCCACCCTCAGGTTTACCCATGCCACCCTCTGGTTCACCACTGCCACCCTCTGGTTCACCCCTTCCACCATCTGGTACATCACTGCCACCCTCTGGTTCACCCCTGCCACCCTCTGGTTCACCCCTGCCACCCTCTGGTTCAGCACTGTCACCCTCTGGTTCAACCCTGCCACCCTCTGGTTCATCACTGTCACCCTCTGGTTCATCACTGTCACCCTCTGGTTCATCACTGCCACCCTCTGGTTCACCACTGCCACCCTCTACCGAGACCTTTTGTGATGCAGCAGCAGCACAAAAGATGCGCCATGGGGCTGGGTATTAACACCGTGATGATTCTGAGAGATGCATCACGTTGTAAAGCCCTGCGCCATCAGGAGGCATTCCCGCGCAGGGGAGGGCATTCCTGCACAGGAACGCCTCCTAAAAGTGGCTGAGTGAAATCTACAAGATTTCTCTCAGTCACTTTTAGGCCAATGCTGCGTCAAAACCCTGCGCCTACTTGAAGCAGGCGCAAGGCTTGATGCAGCATTGGGGAGATAGGGCCCCCCAGAGCATTGCTGGAGCTGCGTCGCAAGCGCGACGCAGCTCCAGCAATGCGCTGCTTTTACAGCACAGATGCGTGACGCATCTGTGCCGTTTTTGCCACATGGTGCGCCGCATTGTAAATGCGGCGCACCATGGGTGGCGGAGCTGCGGCGCACAATAACTGGCGCATCCCTGGGGATGCACCAGTTATTGTAAATCTGCCCCAATACATTTAGCCAATGAGGGAGCACTTACTGATTAGACAGTAGAAAGTACTCCTGTTGAGTAGAGGTATTGCACAAAAAGGTTGCATCTTCGTGGACAAACACGCAGGGCGGGATTCATTCTGCCACCTGTTCGACTCGTTTTTTGTGCCCTTCTGCCCTCTGTTAGACTCGTTTTACCCTTTTTTTCTGCCCTTCTGCCCTTTGTTAGACTGCTTTTTGTGCCTTTCTCCCCTCTGCATCACCACATCATCACTCAGCGCTACCCCAGCATCACTCAGCACCACCACATTATCACTCAGCACCACCACAGCACCACTCAGCACCACCAGAGCACCACTCAGCACCACCACAGCATCACTCAGCACTCCCACAGCACCACTCAGCACCACCACAGCACCACTCAGTGCCACCACAGCATCACTCAGCACCACCACAGCATCACTCAGCACTGCCACATTATCACTCAGCACCACCACAGCATCACTCAGCACCACCACAGCATCACTCAGCACCACCACAGCATCACTCAGCACCACCACAGCACCACTCAGCAGCACCACTCAGTGCCACCACAGCATCACTCAGCACCACCACAGCATCACTCAGTGCCACCACATTATCACTCAGCACCACCACAGCACCACTCAACAGCACCACAGCATCACTCAGCACCACCACAGCATCACTCAGCACCACCACAGCACCACTCAGTGCCACCACAGCATCACTCAGCGCCACCACAACATCACTCAGTGCCACCACATTATCACTCAGCACCACCACAGCACCACTCAACACCACCACAGCATCACTCAGCACCACCACAGCATCACTCAGCACCACCACAGCACCAATCAGCACCACCACAGCATCACTCAGCCCCACCACAGCATCACTCAGCACCACCACAGCATCACTCAGCACCACCACATTATCACTCAGCACCGCCACAGCACCACTCAGCAC
The DNA here is from genome assembly GCF_964263255.1 of Lissotriton vulgaris. Taxonomy (NCBI): domain Eukaryota; kingdom Metazoa; phylum Chordata; class Amphibia; order Caudata; family Salamandridae; genus Lissotriton; species Lissotriton vulgaris. The sequence goes on from NC_141691.1 coordinate 1,735,917,541, forward strand.
TACCACAGCATCACTCAGCACCACCACATCATCACTCAGCACCACCACAGCACCACTCAGCACCACCCCAGCATCACTCAGCACCATCCCAGTATCACTCAGCACCACCACAGCACCACTCAGCATCACCACAGCACCACTCAGCACCACCACAGCACCACTCAGCGCCACCCCAGATTCAATCTGCACAACCATTCAACAACTTTCAAATATGTTCTCTCAATGTTTCAAACTTTATTACAAATGTCACAAAAAGATGTTAATATTTCACTTCTGTTCTTGGATTTTCGTCACAATAAAATACACTGAACATAATCTTCACAAAAGTTATTTACAAAAGTTTCAGCTATTGCCATTATAAATTAAAATCACTTTTATTTAAGTATTAATTATTTAAAAAAATTAAAAGCAATTGTAATTTGTAATATCAATACAGCTAAGTCACTTAAATACAAAACATGTTGCATTACAAATGCTATAGGTGTCACATTTGCGAAAGTTATAACTATTGGCATTGTAAATGACAAAGCTATTAATTTACCTATTTTCAAAATCAACACATAAATAAAAAAAATTGTCATTTACAAGATCAATAGCTCAATTTTTCCTAATGCAAGACCTATTGCATTGCAAATGCTTGTTTTTATATCTGTGAGTGCTTCCTGGTGAGGTTTAATTTTCGTGCCAGGCGCCTCATTGCCTACTTATAACTATTCTCTGACCCTGCTTCAAGGATCAGAGCAGGGTCAGAGAATAGTTGCAAGTAGGCAACGAGGCGCCAGGAAGCACTTACAGGCTTCGAGCAGCAGGTGCCCAAGTTGAAGTTAATTTCTTTGTAACCCTTTCGTAAAAGGTTACAAAAAATTAGCTTCAACTTTTAAACCTGCTGCTGTAACCCTGTAAGTGCTTGGCTGCAGCCGCGTAGCTAGGGGGGGGGTGGCGGTCCGCCCCAGGCGGCACCTTTTTTGAGGTGGCACCTTTTCCTGAGGCGGCCGAGGCCGCGCGGGTCGGCATTCACTTTGATAATAAACCCGGCCGGCCGTTATCAGCAGCAGCAAACAGGGTTGAAGAGACACACTGTTCCCTCGGGCTTGGGGGCTTCCAGTTGAGCTAAGGAGACGCTGGCAGGCTCATCGTCATTTAATGGTACAAGTATCTTATTCAGGACTCGAGGTGGTGATTCCATGGTGCCGCGCGGCTGTGAGTCAGACAGCATGACGCAGGGCTGGGCCCAACTGGTACAATTGGACAGTGGCGCAGCGGAGAACGTCATGTCCTGCTGCCATCTGGCGCAGCGGGAAGTTCAAGCGAAAAAGCCAGCACAGTGTGGGCTCATTGGTTTGCAGGTAGCGCCGCGCTCGGCTTTCTCAGCATTGCTGTCTGCTCGTAGGGGCCCCCATGAAGTGGGGCTTATGATGGGCGCCACAAGTGAATGCGATTTTGCCATGCCCTGCTGAGGAAGAGTGCAGTGGAGTGATCGGACATCGTGGAGTCTTCCGTGTGACACCCACTGAACGGTAAGATTGGTGCAGCAGCCAGTGCCAGGCCCGATAGAACTTAAATCAGGGACAGACTGTCAGCCGGAACTAAGGCTACCCACCTCTTAAAATGAAATGATTACCGCGAAGGGGGGGAGGGCGGAGTGGATCATGGTCTGGGCCTGGTATCAGGGAGAGGGGGGCGGGGGGAGTGTATCAAGGCCTGAGCCTGGCATCAGTGCTGCAGAGTCCCCAACGCCAGTCAGGCTGCATGCATCCCTGCACTTACATGATTTCTCTCTCGCTCACGTACTCGCAGCAGCTTGCCCCTCCCGCCTCTTGTGCCTTAAGTAGACTCAGTGCTTGACCTTTGTGCCGACAACCACCTTGGTTCACTATGAGCACAAAATATGCTGGTTCCTCAGGCACAACGGTAAGGCCCCCACTCGGGCTCTTCTGCCACGCCCGGGGGTCTGTTTCGAACTTTTAGCGCTGCAGTCCTTGCCGCTCCTGTGTCCCCACGTAACCCCATGCTTAAACCAACACTAATAACAGGAGCACGCTTTGTACGTTCTAAAAACTGCAATGTTAGTTACACTGTACTTTTAGAGTCCTGGAACGGAGCGAGCCCGCAGTGTCATGTACTAATTCGTTTTAATTGGGCCGCGCCGGTGACTCTGCTCAGTGGTGTGTAGGTCTCTGTGAAAGCTGTGGTGTGTTGTGATCTGTGCAAAGAGGGGGGCGGGGGCAATAATTATTATTTTTGGTATCACTAAATTGATGGGTAGTTTATGAAATACTGCCGCTGGCTGTGTACCTCAGCTGCTTAGTGCTATTTGTTGCCCAGTCAATGTCTGTGCCTGTCTGCAGCAGAGTCCACGAGTCAGCTGTTGACTCTTAATTTTAAATGTAGGCAGCTCATCTGTCATGTGCTTTCAATACCTGCAGCCTGGATGTCCCCTTATGAGCGTGGGAGACACAGTAGGGCAGAGAAGCGCCTCAGAACTCAAGGAGGGCTGGAGGTTCTGGGTGGTAGTGGTGTGTTAGAAGCTGCCCATCTAGCACATTCACACATGTATCATGACCCTACATGTGTGTCAGCAGCCTGGGTGACACCTTAGAGTTGTGAGAGGCATGGTAGCGCAGAGGGAGCACCTCAGAACTCAGGGAGGACTGGAGGGGACGTGGATCATTGGTGTTAGGTGCTTAGAAGCAGAGTGACTCACACATTTACACCTGTAGTACAAGGCTGGGTGTCCGCTATGGAATGTGAGAGACATAGTAGGGCGATTAGAGTGCCCCAGAACTCAGGGAGGCCCTGGCTGGAGATCCTGGGGGTCATGGGCATGAGGTGCTTAAAAGCAGCGCGCCTCGCACATTCACACTGAAGTGCTCTTCCATTTCTGGTGCTTTTTAACAGTTTTAAGATCTTAGAGTTTCTCATTCCTCAGATGGTTGTAATTCCTGATATTTATATGCTTCCCTCGTCCTTATTACTTGATTTCGCTCGCGAGAAGGTGTCACTCATATTTGTTGAAATGTCATCCATAATTGCACTTAAATTATGAAAATGTCACACATAGCAATCTGAAACCTTGGCAGCTATGCACATTGGCACTTGAGGGAGACTAGCATGATGTGCCTGTGACTTGGCCCTCATATTTAACTCAACACTTCCTGTCGCTTGATTCTAGGAAGCACTTACCGAACTGCAGAGATAAGCAGGCTCATTCAACCCTCTCAAGCTGTCTGGTTCCGAGTAGGAGTATCTAATCAAGTCCAAATGTTTTCCTTTCAATTCTGAGATTTGCAGATCTGAATTTATAAAGGGGTACAGAGGATTGCAAGTCGCAGAATCCAAAGCAAAAAACCTGGACAAGCTACTCGTGGATAGTCCTGGAACAATTAGAAGTTCAATAACTGTGTATCCTTCCTCCTCAAAACACACAGAAATGGCCCTCGAGAAGTGCTGAGCGCAATGTAAAACGAAAAAATATCATACGACCCACCCCTTACTTTTCTTTTTTTTGGAAGGCAGAACCAAAAGCTTGTTTTTGTTGTAATAGTTTATTAACCTTGTCAGAAGCTCTCTACTGTTATTCCTGTCTCGGACAATCACGCACCGTGTGATCATTTTAGACATGCTGTGCATGCTTCTGCCAAGTGAACCCAAATTATAATTGAGCTGTGATGGGTTTGGTGCTGCCAAACTGTAATCTGAAGTGAACCCGACCGTTGTTGGGCGGCTGCGGCCCCTCCCCTCCCCAGCCTCGCTCACACTAGTCCAGGGCCGTCAATCAGTGGTAGCGTGCGCGGCGCCCAATGACGGCCCTGTCTGTAGGACATTTTTGGCCAGCCCCCTGCCGCACCGTAGCAGTGTGACGCGTTACGAGCTCACTGCCCCCTACACTCGGCTCGCTCGCCCCTCGCCGGAGTCAGAGTGCGTGGAGACCACCATTCTGTGACTTGCTGTGCAGCTTAATTCAAGGTGAGACAGACTGAGAGAAATAATCCGTCCGTGGTGGCCCAATTACAATGATTGCACGCCGGCACCAAATTACACTCTAAGTCTTATTTCCAAAATAAATTCCAACAACAAGCACGCAAACACCCAGACTCGTTTTGCACTCTGCCGCGGCCCGTAACCATTAGATCTCATTCTAGGCCTGGCCTCCTTGTATTCAGTCATACACTAGGCCTAATGTAAGAAAGACTGACTAGGATGATTGCTGGCCTGATCATCATCAAACAGCTCCTATTATGCTGGAGTGCCCAAACACCGGGTAACCTCACTGTTCGGGGCAACTGCAACAAAGTCTTCAGCGACTTCCTTCGCTTTTAAGCAGGAATAAAGTTAGGCCATAGACCCTGCAATTGTTGCATCTGCACCAGAATATCCTCTCCACTCTCCCTCACAGTGAACTGTTTCACCCTTAATTGCTTCAAGAAAAATAAGAAAATCACCAATCAAACCAAATATTGTTTTGCACAAAGCTGTCAAGAGTCTCAGTGACATGTGATGCCATTGGCCAGTCCTGACTTTCCACTCAATATGATCTTGCCTTATTGGGATTGCAGTTTTGCTTGTAACACAATCTCAATATGGGTTAAAAAAATCTGAAATGGATGAAGTTATGATTTTACAAAGTGATTTAGTCCATTTCAAAAACATGAATCATTTCATATGAAAAGTGTATGCCTTGCATCACTAACACACCACACAGTCCCAACATGGACTGTAGCTATTCAAATTGTCCTAAAAGACTGAAATGATACCGTACAAATAGTAGCATCAGATCCAGAATGGGTACAACTCGTGCAAGTGGCGTAGCTAGACCTAATGCCACCCATGTTAGACTAATGTTCTGATTTGTTACCTTTGCCTCAAACTGTAAAGCGCTCTGATATCCTTCGGGATCCCTTCGGGATCATGTAACTTGCATGATCGAGGTAACTGTTAGCAGCAATACTACGTGTCTCTCCTCGGAGACTCGGACATCTTTCAAGTGCTCAATGTCCTTCCTTCCCCCCCCCTCCTCACCCAGGGGCGGCAATCTGAGGGGTAGCCCCGGGCGCCTCAAGCTCTAGCTACGCCCCTGCTTGGCTGAAAATTCGTCCCCGCTGATTCGCGGGTTTTACCGTGATTTCGCGAGATTCGCGGTTCGCGAAATCGGGGAAAATCGGCAAATTCCGCGAGCGGAACGAATTTTCAGCCCATTCTGCACAGGTTTTAACTAGGCGTCGCACTGTATTTTGGAGCTTCCTTACTGCCCCTTGTGTGGGTAAGCCTTCCGCTTTGGTTTCGCTGCGGTGTGCCATTATACTCTTGTAAATTAAGCCAAGCGTAATAGAGTCCCCTTCAAAATCCTCGTCCAAATTAAACTGAGCTACTGGAGGGCTCTGCTCATGCCCTGATGGTTCTCCCACCTCCACCACCTTTCTTACTGTTTCATGGGACAGTGATAGTTCGAAATCTTCACCTTCTTCCTCATCCGGCACATCCCTCCAGTCACCTGAATTGCTGAGATTATCCTCATCCTGTTTCTTGTCTGATAAGGTCGTTAGATCAGACATTGAGTAAAACTTGCCGTCCGATCCAGCATACTCCGATCCACTGCCTTTCTCAATTGCTACATCAGTACATGGCCCAGGCATTGTACTGCTGTCTTCTGTTATGGCGACTCCATTACTACCATTCACCGCTGAGGCTTCTATTAAAATCCTATGATCACCTTCTTGATCAGCTAGAGCCAGAGCTGGCGATGTTTCAGAAGAGACACTCACAGTTCCCTGTATCGCTTCACGTTGGGTTCCAGAACCTACTTGAGCTGTATGAGCTTCCCCAATCGTGGCCTCAGCCAATTTTGCCTTTATTCCTTGTTTTTTATTGAAGATTGCCGGCACAGTCCGTTGCTTTACTGGAGTATCTTGAATTGGCTGCGCTATCTTACTCTGGCTCAGACTCAGTTGGGTTCCCTGCCTCTTTGAGGCCGCCAAATTCACCTGTTGAGTATTGCTGTCTTCGGGCACCGGGGCAATATTATCCGCGCTGCCATTACCGTTGCCGCTGTTGTTAACATTAGAGCGAGTGCCTGTGTGCATACCTGTCATAGTATTATCGCTGTTATTAGCGCTATTGACAGCGCTATGCTGCACACTCACAACGGCAGGTTCAGTCCCCACCCCAGCGGGAATGCTCGCGGGTGCTCCCCCACGGTTCCTTACACCACCCAGGCCTTTCGTGCCATTGCCTATGCCGGGTGTCCAAAAATATTCAATCCAAGTCACAAGAGTAAAGCGATAGCGCTGTCGAACTAGCTCAAAGCCTTGCAAAAAAAGACTTTGCTTCACTTACTTTTATACAGCTTTCACTGTTTGCAATTTTCTGCCGGAGGGCCCAGGTTCAGGTCAGAGCCGATGGAGAGAGCTGGGGGGAGGCAAAGGTAACAGCTATAAGCCTGCCTCGCTGAACACAGCGGTCCGAGTGAAATGCGTTGGCACCTCCCTAATCGAAATCCGATGCATCTGTAGCATGTCGAGGTGGCGTCCGGCAGCGCTGGTGCGGTCAGATCAGTCAGAGCGGTCGGAGCAGGGCAGCTACCTCAAGCACCAGGAAAGTACGAGAGCGGTAAGTCCCCTGCTTGTGCCCCCCCCCCTCAGGTTGAAGGACTGGGTTCTTTGGACCCAGCGGTGCCAGGGCACAACACCTGAAACCTTCGTGGGTAACCTGCTCCGGCGTACAAATCACAGAGACACGGGACACTTCCTTCGGCGTCAAAGAGTCAAGGTTTATTTACTGCAGGGAACACAGAAGTCACAGGAAGTACATCGAGTGTAGTTCGGGGAGACTGCTTCAAATTGTATTTGTGGATCGCTCCTTTTATACAGTTTCTACCCATAGGATAACATGATACACAATAGTTTACAACCTGGTTCCCACAAGTCGCTCTCAGAGGGGTCGCTTAGATCACTTTGAAACACACAAGATCCGGAACATAAGTGCGGAAACATTTGGCGGTTCCCAACTGTAAAAACCCATCTTCCCACCATTAGCAAATTCCAATCAGCAGTAAAGTAGATCGAAACAGGAACGAAGACAGGTGCAGAGGAAGACGGAGACAGTGGGGAGATCGGAAAGGGTGTAAAAGGGGAGTGTCGAGAAGCACGAGATACAGGCATCAAAGGGACGTGCCTAATGAGATGCACAACTGAGACAATAAGCCCGTGCGGCAAGATGAGCCTCGAGCGGCGCCATCTGCCTTACAGTAGCATCCCCCTCGTCATAAAGACACTTTCAAAGAACATGTGTCTTCCGCAAATATCTTGGGAGTCCCAGGGTCGCGAAGCGGACAGCGTCCGTTCGCTGGCTACTTGAGGGCAAGAGACAAAATGGATGCCGTATCTAAGATGGAACCCGTGGGTACAGATGACAAACCCACATAACAAACGAACGGTTTAAGTTAGCACAGCGAAACTGCGCACACTTGCTAAACTCGTCATTTGCGGTTCATAGATACTAGACTCGACCATATTCGTGTGAGTCGAAAACACCACTTACAATTGTCACGGAACCTCAGACGCTCCTTTTGCCCTCATGTAGGCAAGCACTAGTCGGAATCATACTCGATATTCATCAGACCATCAAGATGTCGTTGTAGCATAGCTCTGTCCAACCGAGTCCCCTTGGTAACAGATGGTTGTCTCATACACGTTGTAGCACAGAGGCCACATAAGGCAGGACCACACTGCACACAAAGGCAACACGTGAACAGGAACACTACCACAACCCCGATGATCATCAGAATCTTCCAACCCCAAGTCGACATCAGGCCCCAAAACCAACCGAGTAGCGTCCAATCCCCTACATCCACGTGTATGGATTCGGAGATCTTGTGCAACTTCGAGATGGCTTGATAGACAGTAGGAGCATTATCAGGTATGAAAATGCAACAGCTCGAATGGATCACTTTACATACCCCACCGCGATCTGCTAAGACAACATCTAAAACCATACGGTTTTGTAATGTCATAAGTCTCTCCGCCTGAAGTTCTGTGGTGATATTACCAAGGGCACTGGCAGTAATGTTAGCTGTCGATTCTACCACTCGAGTCAAATGTCTCAGGTTCCTACTATTAACCATAGGTCCCCAAAACGGGAGGAAACCCTTGAAAAAGTCTCCTGCCTCTTGACCGGCAGTATCCTCTTCACTAATTACGCCTCGTACAACTCTAGTCTTATGATAATCGGCATCTACAGTAAACGTCGGAGGCAACAGATTTGCAACAAAACATGAGCCCATGAAGTCTGCGGGCAACCATGTGTATGCACGATCATGACAGATGAAGTACGTACCCTTGGCAGCCAGAAGCACAGGGATCGGGGACATTGACAGAACGTAACTTTCAGTGCAAGCACTTACTCCAAGTGAGGCTTGCGAGCCACGACCCACAAGACAAAGATTACCAGTGTGGGGTACGACCCATATTGGAGACGAGCTTTTAAGCTGCTTTTCATTAGTGAACGTACTATATTCCCCTTTATTCGGTGCCCTATAGGCTTGTACCTCTGCCTTAGGGATGAGATAAGCATCATGGATCTCATCTTCCAAATCCTGTATTATCATCGATACCACCCACTGCCATGAGGTAGGACCCGGTTTGGGGGAACGTTCTGGAGAGGGGTGGAAACCTAGTGCGCTTCGAAGCATTGTTTGGTATGCTCGAGCTGACCCTTGGGAACTATACGGTAACACCAGATATGGAATTCCCTTACCCGTAGTATGTGGCATCAACCCACACACCCAACAATTAGTAGTGTTAACCACTAACTGATGCTGATGGAGGAGCTGGATAAAGGAATTGTTGCGGAATTCTACACGTCTAGCCTGTTCGTGTTCTGGTAACATATGAAAGGAATGAGGAGAAGCAGTAGAAGTAATGTTAGGGTAAGGAGTAGGAGTAGGGGTAGGAAGTAAGAAGTAAGACATAGTGTAATACACCCCACCCGCCAAAAATGCGGAAGCAGTTAAAAACAGTACAAACAATTGGGATACAAAACATTTCGTACGACTAAGTTTCTGCAGCTTGACTCTATATGCCTGAGCTCCTTCCAAATCATTCAGCTTCAAAAATGCCATTTCCCTATGACCGTCCGCAACGTTTCTTGACGCACTTCGTTCTGTGCAGCAATAGTCAATTCCCAGGAGTTCCTAGGAACCGACGGCCTTTAACCTAGCGTCAAGACCTACTGTCCAGAAGGAAGTACGCGCGCGGCCCTACGGCCCTCAATACACAATATGTATTTTATTTAGCACAAATAATTCAGCTGTGGAAGGAAAAAGATACAAGAAAAAAATCTTGATATATGTACAAAACAATTTTCAGTGATACGAATTGTTCACAGTTGATCAGGGGAAACGAAGATATTGCAGTTATCAGTTTCAGCAAAGCAAGAAAAAAATTTATTTGTCCTTAGTATGAGAACGCAAAGAATATCGATGTTTCCCAGGACGTGTCTGCACGTCGAACAAAGGATCTGTCGAAGAGACAGCGTCCTGTTGATCAGTTTGCTGATTTGGTCTTGAGTCTTTTGCTGACAATGTTCCAACAATGGCTTTCTGCTGCGCTGAGTGTTCACCAACAAGTTGTGCGTCACTGAAAGGTACAAACGCCGGCAATGTCGCTGCTTCTGTTGACGCAATGCCTTTCCTCACCCACGGGTCTGCCGGCAAAGGAATAGGGACTCGCTTACAATGGGTAGCATGTACCCAGTTCTTCCGTCCCTCAAGACGAACGGCAGTCCTCGTGACCAAAAGCACCTGGTGAGGTCCAACAAAGCGGGGGTCCAGATTCTTCTTGCGCGAAAAATTTCGGGTGACAACCCAATCACCAGGCTGGAGCTGGTGGCCTGGACCCTCCGTCTGCGTCGGCAAGGCGTCGTAAACCTGTTGATGAATTAACCTCAGTTTAGCAGTCAAGTCATGTAAGTAGTCAATCAACATCGGGTACTCAAGATCAACGAATATACCTGGCCTAGGAACCCCCCACACATTCGCAGGACGGCCGAACACTATTTCATAGGGACTAAGCCCTATTCGGGAGTGTACAGTCGCCCTAGTTGACAGTAATGCTAGAGGCAAAGCGTCAGGCCACGAAAGTCCAGTCGTAGCCTGGATCTTCGCTAATTTTAGTTTAAGGGTGCCATTGTACCCTTCAACCAATCCAGCTGACTGGGGATGATTGGCGCTATGGAATTTCTGATTAATTCCAAGGCCCTTACACACACTCCTCATCACACTTCCAACAAACTCACTTCCGTTATCTGACCACACGACTCTAGGCATTCCATACCGAGGAAAGTATTCCTTCAGTAGGATTTTCGCAGTAGACAAAGCAGTATTATCTTTGAGGGGATAGGCCTCGATCCATCGGGAGAATGCGCAAACCACAACCAAAACGTATTTCAGGTTATTGCATCGCTCCATATGGATGAAGTCCAATTGGATCACCTCAAAGGGATACGAAGGAGGAGCAAAACTGCCAGGGGGAGTTGGGGTTCCTTTGCCAGGATTGTACATTATACACACCATACAATTCTTCACCAAACGTTCAGCACACTTAGTAATTCCATCATTCTTCCACACATCAGCCAACAACTTGCAAATACCTTTCGCGCTAATATGTGCTAACCCATGTGCCATTTGCACAACGGCCAGTACATACGCATCAGGCAACATCCATCTTTTCTGATCTGACAAATCAATCCAGCAACCATTCACATCCAACCTTCCCGTACTTTCTTTCCACTTCATCTTTTCAGTGTCGGTGGCCTCATTCTGAATTGCTTTCACACTCTCTATAGTATTCTCACACATACTTGATTCTGTAGGCCACCTAACCGAATTCGTCACATACATTCGAGTGCTAAGGTTCCGGGCAGTCTCCTTAGCAATCTCATCTGCAAACGCATTACCACGACCAACATCATCCGTCACCTTACGATGCGCACTACATTTAACAATTGCAACTTGAGCAGGCAAAGTCAATGCATCCAAAAGATCGTTCACAAGCTGGCCATGCTGTATTTTCGTGCCATGTGACGTCAAGAAACCACGTTCTCGCCACAATCGTCCGAAACTATGCGCTACACCGAAAGCATACTGACTATCGGTGTACACATTCACACGTTTACCTTTTGCTAATACACATGCTCTAGTAAGAGCGATCAGCTCTGCAGCTTGGGCAGAATTCTGATTCAATCTCGCAGTCTCAACAACAGTATTCAATGTCACCACAGCATAAGCAGTAGTCACATCACCATTCGGCAATTTAAAACATGACCCATCCACATACAGGGTGCCATCCGGGTCTTCCAATGGGGTGTTTTTAAGGTCCACACGACCTTTTGTTTCCTCCTCTGTACGCAAGTAACAGTCATGTTCTGCTACTACATCTGACTCTGCACTAATTGGTAACAAAGTTGCCGGATTTAGGACATTACAACGTTTTATCTGAATGTGGCTTGCCAAGAGCGTCAATTCGTACCCAGATAACCTCGCACTCGTCAAGTGCTGAGTTCTCGTACGGTTCAAAAGAGTATCGACTGCATGCGGAACCATCACCGTAAGCATATTATCCATGACCAATCCTGCTGATTGTCGGATGGAGACCGCAGCTGCCGCAGTTGCTCTCAAACAACTCGGCAATGCTCTAGCTACTGGGTCTAAGGTCGAGGAAAAATATGCACATGGACGTTGCTTACCACCAAAAGGTTGCGTTAAGACGCTTAAAGCACAACCTTCCCTCTCGTGAACATATAACGTGAACGGCTTGCTGTAATCAGGGGTACCTAACACAGGGGCCGAACACAATGAATCACGTAATTCAGAAAAACGTTTCTGACATTCTTCCGTCCATGGTAAAGGAGTCGAAACATCCTTGCACGTAAGAGCCACCAATGGTTTCGCTAGCAATGAAAAATTAGGAATCCACTGCCTGCAGTACGATGTGATACCTAGAAAGGCACGCACATCTCTTTGGGTTTGTGGCACAGCCATGCGCGCAATCGCTGCAATTCTCTCTGGGGTCAATCTCCTTCCCTCCTTTGACAATAAGTGACCTAGATAGGTTACTTCTTGACAACAATATTGGAGTTTAGAAGGTGACACCTTGTGATTTAACTCACAGAGATGTTGCAGCAACGACACTGTAGCAATTTTGCAAATGTCCTGAGTATCAGCAGCCACCAATAAGTCGTCGACGTATTGGATTAAAGCCGCACCAACCGGCAACCTAAACGCATCTAGTTGACCCTTCAAAGCTTGACTGTAAATCGATGGACTTTCACAGTAGCCCTGAGGAGCGCGTTTGAACCGGAAGCTACGTCCACCAAGAGAGAAACCGAAAAGGTCCCTGCTCTCTTCGGCAATCGGGATGCTGAAAAACGCATTTTTCAAATCAATCACCGAAAACCATGAAGCCGTAGCTGGAATCAGAGTCAGTAGCGCCGTAATGTCAGGCACAACAGGGAATTGAGGAACCACAATTTTATTCACCTCCCGTAAATCAATAACAAAACGATAAACAGGCTGTTTGGTAGGATCAGTACGTTTAAGAATGGGCAGTACAGGACTATTACACACGTTTCCCCGAGTTTCTTCAATGACATCTTTCTCGATCAAATCATAGATGATCGCTAACAAAGCTCGTTCGCCATCCAGGGAGATACGATATTGGGGAATACGTGGCAATCGCACATTCGATTTCAACTGAACAACATAAGGGGAGATATCAAGTAGGCCCACGTCGTTTGGACCCGTCGCCCACAAAGATGCAGGAAGAGAACTCAATTCCGGTGGAAGCTTATCGAGGGACAAGTACATGGGAGAGACTACCCTCTCTCCTAACGTAAGCTTTACACCCGCAGGAGAACAATACAAAGTTGCATACAAACGTTTAAGCAAATCCAGACCCAAAAGATTTTCACCACAACCAGTGGTTAAAATCAACGGGGCTTCGAGCTCACGAGGCCCAATTTTAAGGGGCAAAGGGCGCGAAACTGGATTGCTAACGGGGGCGCCAGAGAATCCAACAGATACATTTGTTAAGCCAGACAAAGGTGCGCCAGGGAGTTTCGAATGCATGATAGAACTTTTCGCTGCACCAGTGTCCAACAGAAAAGGCTCAACGACGCCCGATGTAGCAACTGCGACGTAAGGCCCTCTCTGATCAACCGGAACTGATACCACTCCCTCTCCTTGTCTTTGGCTGTCCTAGTAATTACTATCGTCAGTTCCCTGATCGACGTAATAATCGTCTACATTGTACTGCGCAGATCGTCCTTGCGATGATCCACGTTGGTCGAAACAATTATTAGAATTTGACGAGTTATCAGAACAGTCGTTCTGAGCACCACGACCTCTACCACGTGATGCGTTCTGTGAACCACCACGACCTCCTCTAGACGAATTACCACCACTACGGTCATTTAAAGCAGGACAATTGAATTTAATGTGTCCCTCCTGTCTACAATAAGCACATTGGTTGTACCCCAACGAAGATCTCTGAAAAGATGAATCATTACGCGGCTGCGATCGATTTGATTGCGACTGCGATCTATTCTGCTGAGGCGCATTCTGATTAGAACGCGGCGGATATGCTTGTTGTAACAACACTTTAGTTTTCAGCTCTTTCGTCTTTTTATCGGCACGGTCATTTTCCTCTTTTTCTCTATTTTCGTAATATTGTGCCGTAGCCAATATCTGAGCTGAGGTAGAAACGGCCCATGAACTTTCTGAATTTTTCAATTTATTGCACAAGTCGGGCAATAAGTTCGATACAAATTTATCCACAAACAGCCTCTGTCCACCCTCAGTACCCATATCCTGCCCACTATGATCGACGAATGTTTCCTCGAACCTCGTAAAGAAGTCTGAAACACTCTCATCTTTCTTCTGCTTACAGGCTGACAACTTGTCCCAATTTACCCTCATAGCTGGCATAAGCGTTTTCATTAATGTAATGATTCGCTGGGGAAGAAGTTCAATCAATTGATCGGGTTTAGTAGCAGCCACTTGTCCAGCGTCTGCCGCTGTAATGGCAGCCCAATCACCACCTAATTCATTCGCGTGATCTTGGTGACGAATCTTGGCCCATACCGGTTGCGGTACGACATTGCCAAACAACATGTCGATATCGGCCAGATTCATTATCGTAGCGTCTACAAGCTGCGATAATTCTTTGTAATACCCCGCAGGATTTTTGCGAGGATCAGGCAAAGTTTGTTTCACCTGAAGCACTTCCGATCGTTTCCAAGGGAGGTGTATCCACACTCTCTGGAAATGTGCTGGTATTGGAGCATTAGCATTAGTATTATCAGCGGGTACCCAAACTGGCGGAACTTCTCGCATAGGATATTGGCCAGACCCATCTCGTTGTTCAATGTCCTCAACGAACAATGCATGAGGAATAGGAGCGGGACGAAGAGATAGCAACCGTTCAATAGCACGTCGGACATTAGTGTCGACTATCAGTCCAGTTGCGAACTGAAGCCGAAGATTAGACAGGGCGGTCAGCACCTCGTCAGGCGCAACAGCCGCTATCTGATCATGTAAGAACTTGCACATTTCATCAAACACATATCTCTGAGTAGGTATGTTGAATTGATCAAACGTTTCGAGGACAACACGAGGTGGATTTCTAACAGGGTTTATCATCCAACCCATCGCCATATTGTATAGCGCAACACGTTCTCTATTACCAGGAAGCTGGCTACGTCTCTGTGGACCATCAGAACCTGCAGACCCAAAAACAGGTCCGAGCGACTGAAAGAAGTTTGTCGCAAGGGGAGAATCACGATTACGAGTAGAGGGAGAAGAGTAAGACACAGGACTAACAAGAGAAGGAGTAGAGACGTTAGCAGCAACAGGGGTTAACAACACAGGAGCAGTAGCGTGAGCAGTAGCGGGAACAGGAGTATGTGGAAGCGGAGGAGCAGTAGGAATAGAAAGAGGCAAAGGAGCAGGAACAGTCGGAAGAGCAAGTGCAGGTTGAGGAACTGGTGGAACAGGTACGGCAGGGACCACAGGAGCTGCGGTACCCTGTACGTACGGAGGTGGCGACTTCATAAGATAGGACATTAAAGAATCCTCAACTGCCTCTTCCTTCTTATCCGACTCCGTAGACAAAACAGGATAGCATTTGTCTATGGACATACGCTGTAATCTCTCAAACACTTCCTTATCCTTATCCTCCTTATCACGCTGAAACTGCTCAGCTTTCTTTACAATAGTAGCAACAGTATCTCGCTGACTACGTTTATTTTGTCTGATCTCTTTCTGTCGGGCTTCTTTGCGCCAGAACCGAAAGGCATCAAACATGGCCGGCCTTGATTTACGTTCGAACAACTTTATTTCCAAATTATCTAAGATCGACGCTTCGAAGCTACCGTGAGGTGGCCAACGAAGATCGCCGTCTTTCTTTGTATATTTGATCCAATAATCGTTAAAAGCAATCGGGCCTAGCCCATGTTTGCTATATAGGTCATATGTAGGAGTTCCAACCGGAGGTATCGGACACGAGTCCTCCAGCAGGGAATCCGCACCACAAGGTCTAAAGCAACTGAACAAAGTACTGCGACCAGGCATCTTGCACACTAGCCGAGTTTCACAAACTTCAAGGGTTACGGGATTTACCAAGTCCCAGCAAGAACAAAACCCTCGGTCTTTGGCGGCTGCAGTCGTCAAACAAATACAACAACAACAAAGTACGCTAGCAAAGTGTCACCGACAAAAACACTCACACAGCGTGTACAACAAAGACACCCGCTAAAGTGTCTACAACAAAAACACTCGCTAAAGTGTTTACAACAAAGAACTCTGGGAGCGACCCACAAATACTTAACTCAAAGATCAATGGCGTCCTCAGGAAGGCCCGTCAATCGTCTCGCTATACCAAGGTCTACGCCAGGCGCCAAAACAGGTCTACAGTCAGGGTAGCAGTCCGTCGCAGCCGTTAGGAGGCGGGAATCTTCGCGGGAAAAGTCTTCGGGCCACTTATTTCGACAACAGGATCGATGAAGCGGGGTGCACCTTCCCTCGGAGATTTCACACGAAGTTCCTCACGATCGTCAGGCTTGGACCGGTACCACTGATGCAGCCCCACGTTGGGCGCCAACTGAAGGACTGGGTTCTTTGGACCCAGCGGTGCCAGGGCACAACACCTGAAACCTTCGTGGGTAACCTGCTCCGGCGTACAAATCACAGAGACACGGGACACTTCCTTCGGCGTCAAAGAGTCAAGGTTTATTTACTGCAGGGAACACAGAAGTCACAGGAAGTACATCGAGTGTAGTTCGGGGAGACTGCTTCAAATTGTATTTGTGGATCGCTCCTTTTATACAGTTTCTACCCATAGGATAACATGATACACAATAGTTTACAACCTGGTTCCCACAAGTCGCTCTCAGAGGGGTCGCTTAGATCACTTTGAAACACACAAGATCCGGAACATAAGTGCGGAAACATTTGGCGGTTCCCAACTGTAAAAACCCATCTTCCCACCATTAGCAAATTCCAATCAGCAGTAAAGTAGATCGAAACAGGAACGAAGACAGGTGCAGAGGAAGACGGAGACAGTGGGGAGATCGGAAAGGGTGTAAAAGGGGAGTGTCGAGAAGCACGAGATACAGGCATCAAAGGGACGTGCCTAATGAGATGCACAACTGAGACAATAAGCCCGTGCGGCAAGATGAGCCTCGAGCGGCGCCATCTGCCTTACAGTAGCATCCCCCTCGTCATAAAGACACTTTCAAAGAACATGTGTCTTCCGCAAATATCTTGGGAGTCCCAGGGTCGCGAAGCGGACAGCGTCCGTTCGCTGGCTACTTGAGGGCAAGAGACAAAATGGATGCCGTATCTAAGATGGAACCCGTGGGTACAGATGACAAACCCACATAACAAACGAACGGTTTAAGTTAGCACAGCGAAACTGCGCACACTTGCTAAACTCGTCATTTGCGGTTCATAGATACTAGACTCGACCATATTCGTGTGAGTCGAAAACACCACTTACAATTGTCACGGAACCTCAAGGTTGTTCCACAGATGTCAAAGAGGAGCTTCACAGCTTTTACCGGGCAGGAGCACAATTGTAACGGGGTAACGGGGAATCAAAACGGAGCCAGGAGAGTGCACCTCACACAGCCACAGTTGCGGCCGCCATCTTGCCCATCGCGGCCGCCCGTCTCTAATCTGACATATGATGATGAAGATGATTAGATAAAGTTTTGAACCTACCCAGAGTCTGTGGAATTTCATTATTTAATAAATGGTATTAAATGTTCTTGGATACCTAGCTTAATACTCGACTTCCTGATCCTAGGTGATTAGGTTCCTAGTATCTACATTGCTAGGTTGTAGATATGGGAATCAGTGTAGTATAGAGAATCTCAAGATATACTGATAGTAGAGCGTGAATTACCCAAGGTAAATATTGACCTGTGTTTAAAGATATTTATGGGCCCAGGTGAGTATTTAGTCAAATTATCCTAGCCGGGTGACCTGCGCGCTCTATCAGAAGTGCCTGCTAGATGTAGCACTGACTTCCATTAAAAATATATGCAATTGTTGCTTTATTCTTAAATGTAACAATTTTATTGCAAGCATATGTCCACCACATTTAGGTTGCAAAATTCTTTTTATTTTTTTAGAGGGCTATTTTTGCAATCAAAAATAAAACAAAACCTAACTATAACCAAATCTACTGGCTGTGCCCATGCTTCTTTGATAAAGGGGCTGGAGCACATCATCTGAGCTGACATTCCTGTCCTGTAAACCCGGTGCACTGAAGTACATTGTCCTCATATTGATGGCTAGCAGAAGCTGACGTTTTTGTAGTCAACGTGGACACGTCAGCTGTCAGCCAAAATAAAATGTTCAGGTAAATTTTAAGCTTGAAGTTGAATATGTGAAAATACAGAAAGAAGAGAGTCCATTTGACAAGCCCATCACCACCAATCCTAGAGCATCAAGGTTCTAAAATCAGAACGGCCAGAGAGCCAAGAAGACATACACATAAGAGTATACGCAAACCACATGAAGTAGGTGGTAAACTGCGAGTGTTTTGCAAAACAATGGGAGTCATATGCCCATAAAATGGCACCATCCACAAGCAAGAACAATGATGCATCATTTTATGGCACCATCTCATTTAATTGCCACTTAGCAGCAGATGCCATCAAAAATAATCCAGTGATGTCAGACAACAAAGCGGTTGACACCAGTGGGAGAACTTGGTACCAAAAAGCATGGCCACATCTCTTTGAGCTTCTCGGCGCTGGTAGGCCCAGCCCCCAATAATGCATATATTTATTTACATCCTATTGTTGCCCAAGTGGAGGTGAAACGGTGCACAGAATGGAGCAGTCATTAAGAGAAGAGTGCCGGATTGGAGATTGGTGTCAGGAACATCTGTGCTGTCACTGAGGAGAGCACAGTGAGCTGGTGAGGGGAGAGCAGCTGTGGAACACATTGGAGAGCAGTAAGAAGCCCCCACAACATTCAGAAGGGGTGTTGGAACTAATCGTGTACTAAGTGAGCGCCACTCATCAACAGGCAGTAGTCGTCTTTGTGAGACATGGATGAGGCAGGTTTGCCCCCCCTTTACCATGGGATTTATGCCACACAACCAAACCAAGACAGATGTTTCATGGTCGAATTGGACTGGTGAAGACTGTAAAAAATGTAGGACACACTGACAATTCAAAAAAGTTATTCAATAGTAGGGGAAACCATGACAGACCATACTATCAGGTCCAAGCTTCTGTAATCAACAACCATAGCACTTCCCCAGAGTTCTCCTTGCACATTACAATTCCATGTTCCAAGTTCTAGCCTATATTCCTTAGGATGCAACACACCCTTTGTAAAATAAGGCAATAAAGAAAATAACACAGAATTACTAGAAACAATATAGAACATGAACTAAAAAAAATACCAAGCAACTATAAACACCTAATAAATTCCAATACAAAAGGTATAAAAGCACATTATCTGTAACACCAATAGATTGCAGGAAAAAATCTAAAGAATGTAACGAATTGCAGATGTTTTTTCTTAGTATCTCTCATATGACCACTGCGTCTCATTGCCACATTAAAACCTGCAGGATTTTCAACCCCCATTGAAACATTCAAAGTGGCCCTTGTTTAACTTGCATTCAACTTCTCCATTTTACCACTTCTATCTCTGTAAGTGGAGAAAGTAGAATTGAGCACTTTCTGGTCACCATGTCACCCAAATTCTGGGTGCATTGCATTGGTCCAAACACTCACTTAGCAAAACATCCAGATAGACATTGCTTTCATTTCATCCTCACAACAGTTCCTCCCCATATAAGTTGAATTCCTACAATTAGAAACCCTACTCAAGTTCCAAATCTTACCTCTCATCACTCTCACAGACCTTCCACAAACCTCAACAACCTGGCCAGGAGCAGACCATGTTGAGAGCTCATTGCCAGTGAGCCCAGACTTGCTTTTACAAGCCCAGTCCCTTTGGTAATCGGACTCCTAGTTGGTTTCCCTCTTTATCATTCACCACCATTTTAATTTTCCAAAATAGTTTTCTACTTACTCCTTGATTTGAAATCAACATCATTTTCCAGTCCACAACTATTCTTAAACCACCAAGGTGCCAACTTAGATCCAGGTTTCCTTCTTGTAAGCAACTCAGCAACCAGTTAACCCTGGACGTAGGGGAAGAAGGTTTTATAAATTTCCAAAGGTAGCAGAATCTCAATAGCTGCTTGCTGCTTTACTAAACAATTCTCTGCAGGGGACACTCTCTCTTCCACCTCTAGCACCCGGGTGGTAACTAAGTATGGGCGAAATTTGCGAATTCACGTTCCGCGAATTCACGCGAAATCGAATTCGCAACCCGCAAAATCCGCGAATTAGTGCGAATTTGTGGATTTTAGTTTTTTGTGTGTTCGCGGGTTTTTTTGAGTGTTCGCGGGGTTTTTTGCGTGTTCGCAGGGCTTTTTGCGTGTTTGCGGGCCGCTTGCATGTCGAAGTTACCCATGCTGTCGTGTATGGGCACAGCAACCTCTGTTTCACCACTGCCACCCTCTGGTTCATCACTGCCACCCTCTGGTCCACCACTGCCACCCTCTGGTTCACACCTGCCACCCTCTGGTTCACCCCTGCCACCCTTTGGTTCACCACTGCCACCCTCTGGTTCACGACTGCCACCCTCTGGTTCATCACAGCACCTCTGGTTCACCACTGCCACCCTCTGGTTAACCACTGTCACCCTCTGGTTCAGCACTGCCACCCTCTGGTTCACCATTACCACTCTCTGGTTCACCACTGCCACCCTCTGGTTTACCCATGCCACCCTCTGGTTCACCACTGCCACCCTCTGGTTCACCCCTGCCACCATCTGGTTCATCACTGCCACCCTCTGGTTCACCCCTGCCACCCTCTGGTTCACCCCTGCCACCCTCTGGTTCAGCACTGCCACCCTCTGGTTCAGCACTGTCACCCTCTGGTTCAACCCTGCCACCCTCTGGTTCATCACTGTCACCCTCTGGTTCATCACTGCCACCCTCTGGTTCACCACTGCCACCCTCTACCGAGACCTTTTGTGATGCAGCAGCAGCACAAAAGATGCGCCATGGGGCTGGGTATTAACAACGTGATGATTCTGAGAGATGCATCACGTTGTAAAGCCCTGAGCCATCAGGAGGCATTCCGGCGCAGGGGAGGGCATTCCTGCACAGGAACGCCTCCTAAAAGTGGCTGAGTGAAATCTACAAGATTTCTCTCAGTCACTTTTAGGCCAATGCTGCGTCAAAACCCTGCGCCTACTTGAAGCAGGCGCAAGGCTTGATGCAGCATTGGGGAGATAGGGCCCCCAGAGCATTGCTGGAGCTGCGTCGCAAGTGCGACGCAGCTCCAGCAATGCGCTGCTTTTACGGCACAGATGCGTGACGCATCTGTGCCGTTTTTGCCACATGGTGCGCCGCATTGTAAATGCGGCGCACCATGGGTGGCGGAGCTGCGGCGCACAATAACTGGCACATCCCTGGGGATGCACCAGTTATTGTAAATCTGCCCCAATACATTTAGCCAATGAGGGAGTACTTACTGATTAGACAGTAGAAAGTACTCCAGTTGAGTAGAGGTATTGCACAAAAAGGTTGCATCTTCGTGGACAAACACGCAGGGCGGGATTCATTTTGCCCCCTGTTCGACTCGTTTTTTGTGCCCTTCTGCCCTCTGTTAGACTCGTTTTGCCCTTTTTTTCTGCCCTTCTGCCCTTTGTTAGACTGCTTTTTGTGCCTTTCTCCCCTCTGCATCACCACATCATCACTCAGCGCTACCCCAGCATCACTCAGCACCACCACATTATCACTCAGCACCACCACAGCACCACTCAGCACCACCACAGCACCACTCAGCACCACCACAGCATCACTCAGCACCCCCACAGCACCACTCAGCACCACCACAGCACCACTCAGTGCCACCACAGCATCACTCAGCACCACCACAGCATCACTCAGCACCACCACAGCGCCACTCAGCACCACCACAGCACCACTCAGTGCCACCACAGCATCACTCAGCACCACCACAGCATCACTCAGCACTGCCACATTATCACTCAGCACCACCAAAGCACCACCACAGCACCACTCAGCACCACCACAGCATCACTCAACATCACCACAGCACCACTCAACACCACCACAGCGCCACTCAGTGCTACCACAGCATCACTCAGCGCCACCACAGAATCACTCAGTGCCACCACATTATCACTCAGCACCACCACAGCACCACTCAACAGCACCACAGCATCACTCAGCACCACTACAGCATCACTCAGCACCACCACAGCACCACTCAGTGCCACCACAGCATCACTCAGCGCCACCACATCACTCAGTGCCACCACATTATCACTCAGCACCACCACAGCACCACTCAACACCACCACAGCATCACTCAGCACCACCACAGCATCACTCAGCACCACCACAGCACCAATCAGCACCACCACAGCATCACTCAGCCCCACCACAGCATCACTCAGCACCACCACAGCATCACTCAGCAACACCACATTATCACTCAGCACCGCCACAGCACCACTCAGCACTACCACAGCATCACTCAGCACCACCACAGCATCACTCAGCACCACCACAGCACCACTCAGCACCACCCCAGCATCACTCAGCACCATCCCAGTATCACTCAGCACCACCACAGCACCACTCAGCATCACCACAGCACCACTCAGCACCACCACAGCACCACTCAGTGCCACCCCAGATTCAATCTGCACAACCATTCAACAACTGGTTCAAATATGTTCTCTCAATGTTTCAAACTTTATTACAAATGTCACAAAAAGATGTTAATATTTCACTTCTGTTCTTGGATTTTCGTCACAATAAAATACACTGAACATAATCTTCACAAAAGTTATTTACAAAAGTTTCAGCTATTGCCATTATAAATTAAAATCACTTTTATTTAAGTATTCATTATTTTAAAAAATTAAAAGCCATTGTAATTTGTAATATCAATACAGCTAAGTCACTTAAATACAAAACATGTTGCATTACAAATGCTATAGGTGTCACATTTGCGAAAGTTATAACTATTGGCATTGTAAATGACAAAGCTATTAATTTACCTATTTTCAAAATCAACACATAAATAAAAAAAATTGTCATTTACAAGATCAATAGCTCAATTTTTCCTAATGCAAGACCTATTGCATTGCAAATGCTTGTTTTTATATCTGTGAGTGCTTCCTGTTGAGGTTTAATTTTCGTGCCAGGCGCTTCATTGCCTACTTATAACTATTCTCTGACCCTGCTTCAAGGATCAGAGCAGGGTCAGAGAATAGTTGCAAGTAGGCAACGAGGCGCCAGGAAGCACTTACAGGCTTACAGCAGCAGGTGCCCAAGTTGAAGTTAATTTCTTTGTAACCCTTTTGTAAAAGGTTACAAAAAATTAGCTTCAACTTTTAAACCTGCTGCTGTAACCCTGTAAGTGCTTGGCTGAAAATTCGTCCCCGCTGATTCGCGGATTGTACCGCGATTTTCGCGAGATTCGCGGTTCGCGAAATCTGGGAAAATCGGCAAATTCCGCGAGCGGAACGAATTTTCAGCCCATTCTGCACAGGTTTTAACTAGGCGTCGCACTGTATTTTGGAGCTTCCTTACTGCCCCTTGTGTGGGTAAGCCTTCCGCTTTGGTTTCGCTGCGGTGTGCCATTATACTCTTGTAAATTAAGCCAAGCGTAATAGAGTCCCCTTCAAAATCCTCGTCCAAATTAAACTGAGCTAGTGGAGGGCTCTGCTCATGCCCTGATGGTTCTCCCACCTCCACCACCTTTCTTACTGTTTCATGGGACAGTGATAGTTCGAAATCTTCACCTTCTTCCTCATCCGGCACATCCCTCCAGTCACCTGAATTGCTGAGATTATCCTCATCCTGTTTCTTGTCTGATAAGGTCGTTAGATCAGACATTGAGTAAAACTTGCCGTCCGATCCAGCATACTTCGATCCACTGCCTTTCTCAATTGCTACATCAGTACATGGCCCAGGCATTGTGTGCTGTCTTCTGTTATGGCGACTCCATTACTACCATTCACCGCTGAGGCTTCTATTAAAAACCTATGATCACCTTCTTGATCAGCTAGAGCCAGAGCCGGCGATGTTTCAGAAGAGACACTCACAGTTCCCTGTATTGCTTCACGTTGGGTTCCAGAACCTGCTTGAGCTGTATGAGCTTCGCCAATCGCAGCCTCAGCCAATTTTGCCTTTATTCCTTGTTTTTTATTGAAGATTGCCGGCACAGTCCGTTGCTTTACTGGAGTATCTTGAATTGGCTGCGCTATCTTACTCTGGCTCAGACTCAGTTGGGTTCCCTGCCTCTTTGAGGCCGCCAAATTCACCTGTTGAGTATTGCTGTCTTCGGGCACCGGGGCAATATTATCCGCGCTGCCATTACAGTTGCCGCTGTTGTTAACATTAGAGCGAGTGCCTGTGTGCATACCTGTCATAGTATTATCGCTGTTATTAGCGCTATTGACAGCGCTATGCTGCACACTCACAACGGCAGGTTCAGTCCCCCCTCCAGCGGGAATGCTCGCGGGTGCTCCCCCACGGTTCCTTACACCACCCAGGCCTTTTGGTGCCATTGCCTATGCCGGGTGTCCACAAATATTCAATCCAAGTCACAAGAGTCACAAGAGTAAAGCGATAGCGCTGTCGAACTAGCTCAAAGCCTTGCAAAAAAAGACTTTGCTTCACTTACTTTTATACAGCTTTCACTGTTTGCAATTTTCTGCCGGAGGGCCCAGGTCCAGGTCAGAGCTGATGGAGAGAGCTGGGGGGAGGCAAAGGTAACAGCTAACAGCCTGCCTCGCTGAACACAGCGGTCCGAGTGAAATGCGTTGGCACCTCCCTAATCGAAATCCGATGCAGCTGTAGCATGTCGAGGTGGCGTCTGGCAGCGCTGGAGCGGTCAGATCAGTCAGAGCGGTCGGAGCAGGGCAGCTACCTCAAGCACCAGGAAACTACGTGAGCGGTAAGTCCCCTCCTTGTGCCCCCCCCCCTCAGGTTGTTCCACCGATGTCAAAGAGGAGCTTCACAGCTTTTACCGGGCAGGAGCACAATTGTAACAGGGTAACGGGGAATCAAAACGGAGCCAGGAGAGTGCACCTCACACAGCCACAGTTGCGGCCGCCATCTTGCCCATCGCAGCCGCCCATCTCTAATCTGACATATGATGATGAAGATGATTAGATAAAGTTTTGAACCTACCCAGAGTCTGTGGAATTTCATTATTTAATAAATGGTATTAAATGTTCTTGGATACCTAGCTTAATACTCGACTTCCTGATCCTAGGTGATTAGGTTCCTAGTATCTACATTGCTAGGTTGTAGATATGGGAATCAGTGTAGTATAGAGAATCTCAAGATATACTGATAGTAGAGCGTGAGTTACCCAAGGTAAATATTGACGTGTGTTTAATGAAATTTATGGGCCCAGGTGAGTATTTAGTCAAATTATCCTAGCCGGGTGACCTGCGCGCTCTATCAGAAGTGCCTGCTAGATGTAGCACTGACTTCCATTAAAAATATGTGCAATTGTTGCTTTATTCCTAAATGTAACAATTTTATTGCTAGCATATGTCCACCACATTCAGGTTGCAAAATTCTTTTTATTTTTTTAGAGGGCTATTTTTGCAATCAAAAATAAAACAAAACCTAACTATAACCAAATCTACTGGCTGTGCCCATGCTTCTTTGATAAAGGGGCTGGAGCACATCATCTGAGCTGACATTCCTGTCCTGTAAACCCGGTGCACTGAAGTACATTGTCCTCATATTGATGGCTAGCAGAAGCTGACATTTTTGTAGTCAACGTGGACACGTCAGCTGTCAGCCAAAATAAAATGTTCAGGTAAATTTTAAGCTTGAAGTTGAATATGTGAAAATACAGAAAGAAGAGAGTCCATTTGACAAGCACATCACCACCAATCCTAGAGCATCAAGGTTCTAAAATCAGAACGGCCAGAGAGCCAAGAAGACATACACATAAGAGTATACGCAAACCACATGAAGTAGGTGGTAAACTGTGAGTGTTTTGCAAAACAATGGGAGTCATATGCCCATAAAATGGCACCATCCACAAGCAAGAACAATGATGCATCATTTTATGGCAACATCTCATTTAATTGCCACTTAGCAGCAGATGCCATCATAAATAATCCAGTGATGTCAGACAACAAAGCGGTTGACACCAGTGGGAGAACTTGGTACCAAAAAGCATGGCCACATCTCTTTGAGCTTCTCGGCGCTGGTAGGCCCAGCCCCCAATAATGCATATTTTATTTACATCCTATTGTTGCCCAAGTGGAGGTGAAACGGTGCACAGAATGGAGCAGTCATTAAGAGAAGAGTGCCGGATTGGAGATTGGTGTCAGGAACATCTGTGCTGTCACTGAGGAGAGCACAGTGAGCTGGTGAGGGGAGAGCAGCTGTGGAACACATTGGAGAGCAGTAAGAAGCCCCCACAACATTCAGAAGGGGTGTTGGAACTAATCGTGTACTAAGTGAGCGCCACTCATCAACAGGCAGTAGTCGTCTTTGTGAGACATGGATGAGGCAGGTTTGCCCCCCCTTTACAATGGGATTTATGCCACACAACCAAACCAAGACAGATGTTTCATGGTCGAATTGGACTGGTGAAGACTGTAAAAAATGTAGGACACACTGACAATTCAAAAAAGTTATTAAATAGTAGGGGAAACCATGACAGACCATACTATCAGGTCCAAGCTTCTGTAATCAACAACCATAGCACTTCCCCAGAGTTCTCCTTGCACATTACAATTCCATGTTCCAAGTTCTAGCCTATATTCCTTAGGATGCAACACACCCTTTGTAAAATAAGGCAATAAGGAAAATTACACAGAATTACTAGAAACAATATAGAACATGAACTAAAAAAAATACCAAGAAACTATAAACACCTAATAAATTCCAATACAAAAGGTATAAAAGCACATTATCTGTAACACCAATAGATTGCAGGAAAAAATCTAAAGAATGTAACGAATTGCAGATGTTTTTTCTTAGTATCTCTCATATGACCACTGCGTCTCATTGCCACATTAAAACCTGCAGGATTTTCAACCCCCATTGAAACATTCAAAGTGGCCCTTGTTTAACTTGCATTCAACTTCTCCATTTTACCACTTCTATCTCTGTAAGTGGAGAAAGTAGAATTGAGCACTTTCTGGTCACCATGTCACCCAAATTCTGGGTGCATTGCATTGGTCCAAACACTCACTTAGCAAAACATCCAGATAGACATTGCTTTCATTTCATCCTCACAACAGTTCCTCCCCATATAAGTTGAATTCCTACAATTAGAAACCCTACTCAAGTTCCAAATCTTACCTCTCATCACTCTCACAGACCTTCCACAAACCTCAACAACCTGGCCAGGAGCAGACCATGTTGAGAGCTCATTGCCAGTGAGCCCAGACTTGCTTTTACAAGCCCAGTCCCTTTGGTAATCGGACTCCTAGTTGGTTTCCCTCTTTATCATTCACCACCATTTTAATTTTCCAAAATAGTTTTCTACTTACTCCTTGATTTGAAATCAACATCATTTTCCAGTCCACAACTATTCTTAAACCACCAAGGTGCCAACTTAGATCCAGGTTTCCTTCTTGTAAGCAACTCAGCAACCAGTTAACCCTGGACGTAGTTCACGTAGTCGCGCTCCGCGAGCTCCACGTAGCTACACGAACTGTGTAGTACCGTCGGGAAAATGCTGTTCAAACAGCATTAATTGCAAACGGCATCTTTCACAGTGCAAGCGGTCGTTTTCTGCTGCTCAAGTAGATTTGTACTTGAGCGGCAGTTTCCTCAACGCGGCCTGGTAGTTTCTCATCGCGAGCGGTGGTAAGCATACGCGATCACTCGCAATGAGAAACCTGACCTCCCCGCGTTGAGGATCTCGCCAGGAGGTTTATTTTCCACGCTCGCTGGGATGTCATTTTGGTCGCTCGCGGTTGCCAACTTGACGTTGAGGACCGCGAGCTAGCAAAAAATGCCCACTATGCTACATGTTTTTGCACTGTGCTATGTGCAATTCGCGTAGCGCGTAGTCACTCAAACTACGCAAACTACGTGAGCGTGGCGTAGTCCTACGCCCAGGGTAACAACCAGTTACTACGTTAGGCATCATCTATAAGTCAACAATGTAGACTGTGAATCCTTCTTCCACACTAAACTCTCATTTACGCCCAGGGGAATAGATTCCCTCTCGTTTGACTGGGGATAATAGTTTGCTTTTTTTAAATGTGTTATGCCACATCTAGGAAGTTAGGGCCAGATGTACGACCATTCCATTTTGCGAGTCGCAATTTCCTTAAAGGAAAACGGGATGCATTAAAAAATGAAACGTTTCTGTTTCATTTTTTTCAAGAGTAGGCGGTGGTCCGTGGGACCAGTGCCTGTTCTTAAAAAATATTTTTGCATCCATTTACAAAGCGGAAGGGGTCCCTTGGGGACCCTTCCCGTTTGCAAGTGGCTTACCACCTACTTGAAGTAGGTGGTAAATTGTGTGAGTGTTTTGCGACTGCAAATGTGATCGCAAATCAACGGTATGTACCATTCCGACTCGCTATGAGGAAAGGACGCCCTTGGCACCCCCCTTCCTAATAGCGACTCGCAAACAATATTTTGCAAGTCACCGACTCGCAAAATAGCATTTGTACATATCAACACCCTTTTTTGTGGTCGCAAACGGCCAATTTCCTGTTAGCGACTGCAGAAAAAGGTTGTACATCTCCATAGTCTTCAAGCAATTTGCTGACAAATTGAAGGCTGTTATCGGAGACAATTTGTTCTAGTAGAGCCTCCCTACAAAACAAGTCCTCCAAATATCCAATCACAACCTCTGATGTAATTGTAGCAACCACCCAAACAGCAGGTCAATAGGTGAAGCAGTCAATCAGAAAAATAGCAAAAAGCTTTTTCTTGAGGTATAATACTAAAAGGACCTATAATGTCCATGTTCAATATCCTCTAAGGACCAGACGCACACTCCACTGACAAACACTCAGTAACACAAGGGTTGGCAGATTCATTACTTCCTGAAAAAACAAAACAATTTCACAACCACAAATCCACCAATCTGTCTACTCTAGCTCAACAATTTAATTCCCCAAACCGTCATATAGTGTCTGGGGGTTTCCTTTACCTGGTTCAATGATGTAGTATTAGGTGTTTTGCTATTGGTTCATTAAATGTTCTGTGATAAGGAGCAAGATGGAGGCAGCGTAAGCTTGTGTGCGCGGCTGCCACACCACGCTAGCCACCGGACCGTCAGGTGATCGGCTACCTGTCCTGCGGATCAGTGATGCTGGGATCCCAGGCTCAGGCGCACCGAGTATCGAGGCGGCGGAGGTTGTTGTGGCACTGGCACGGAGCCACAGGACCGCTTGGGGCACTCGTTGGAGCATTGGTGAGGCGTTGCAGTGGAGAGACTTGCCACGCGGTTCTGCTGGTTTTCTCCGCCGGGTGTGGAACTTTTTCGACGGGCGAGGTCTTTGTCTGCAGCGCCCGCGGGTTTAAGACACAGACGCCCGCTGAGCGCTCGGCGAAACGGACTGAGAGGCGCCGCTTTGAATGGTGGGAAGTGTTTCTCCGGGGCTTCAGCGTCCTGGTGCTGGTATACATAGTGCTATCAGCGCTGTGTGGATTTTGGGGGTAGCACAGAGTATTGGAGGGAACAGGATTCGGCAGCAGAACCAAAAAAGATGAGTTCTCGTGGGAGCAAAAAAATCTTAAAGGCGGAGACACCTATCGCAGGGAAGGATTCCTCAGCGGGAGATGACACTGGCAAGAACAAGTCCAAACAGGTCAGTGGGGCTAGTGGAGCAAAAAAAAATATTGGCCAGACAGGGGCAGGGGCAGGGGCTTCTAGCAAAGACTCCAGAGACAATAAAGATACTAGTTTGGCACACCCTCCTCCAGCCAAAATATTTCTAGTGGCTAAAAACCAGGCTACCATTGTTAAAAATAACATTAAAAAACTGCAATGCCTCAACAGAACTGATGACTCCTCTCAGCAGAACAGCGATAATGGTGACATTAATCAAATACTCGCTGTTAGTCTGGACCCCAGCAACGCCCCTTCCAGCCTGGAAGCTCTCCCCATTCTGACATGCAACCAGCAACCTTCTCTATCACTGCATACCTCAATTGAAGAACATGACTATACACTTGGGCCCCTTAAGCCCCCTAACCCTCTCTTAATCTCACTTCCTATCGAGGGTGAACATCCAGAACTAGATGAAGGAAACACGGGTAACTCCCTATGTACTCCCTTTGAGAACCTGAACACCAAGGTTCACCCCACAAAGACGGAAGCTGTTATTCGAAACTTGGAAGTTCCTCCTGGCTCTGCTGCCCCT
The DNA here is from genome assembly GCF_964263255.1 of Lissotriton vulgaris. Taxonomy (NCBI): domain Eukaryota; kingdom Metazoa; phylum Chordata; class Amphibia; order Caudata; family Salamandridae; genus Lissotriton; species Lissotriton vulgaris. The sequence goes on from NC_141691.1 coordinate 1,735,947,539, forward strand.
TGGACCCCAGAAATTGGCCAGGAGGCCTTTTACTCGGGATCAGACAGCACTCCGAGCTCTTCAGGGGAAAGCGAGACAGAAGAAGAAGATGAAGGCAATACTAACAGTACTAGCGAAGAGGAAAGTGAGGCTTCCCGTGATAATACTGGTACAATCGTCCGCCCCAAAAAACCAAGGAACAAGACTAAACGAAGGAGTCAGCTTAAATGGGATTACTCGGACTCGCAGATGTCTTATCACCTAGAAGAAGATGAGCCGACCACGTCACACTCACTATCACAGGGGCGTAGCCCGAGAAGACAGCAAGCCAAAACTAATGAGGAACAGGAACCCTCACTAGCCGCCATACTTACCTCGATCAAAGACTTTCAGGAGGAGGTGAGAGGTGAAAATCGGGCAGCTAAAAACGCAGCAAAGAAACTACAGGGTGGTCTCAGATGGCTTAACAAGACCTGCACAGACATTAGCGAGAGAGTGGGCATGGTCGAGGCCAGGACTGAACATTTGGAGATTTGGAGACTGAAGCAGTGGCAACCAAACACGTCACTGACTCCAACTCTGCTTGTCTTGTAGATTTAATGCTGAAAATTGAAGAAAATGATAATCGGCAATGTCGGAATAACCTGCGCCTACTGGGGATTCCAGAAGGAAAGGAGGGGGAAGACTCTTGACAGTTCATTGTCAAACTGCTGCAAGATTCTTTCCCAGAACATTCAGAATGGGACTGGGACCATGAAGTGCAGCGAGCTCACAGGTTTCCCTTTTTTCTGAAAAAGCAATACAAGAATGGTAATGTGACTGAAGGTCAGCCCCGGGTCTTCCTTGTATACTTTGGCAACTTTCTCCTGAGACAATTGGTATACGACAAGGCTCGCCCCAACTCAAAAAAAGGAGCTCATGGTATTACCTTTTTTTCTAAACCGGATTTCTGCCATCAGACCGTTGAGCATAGATGGCACCTGCGACAGCTGATCTCTCCCTTGCAACAACTAGGTGCGGAGGTGTACCTTATGAACCCGGCAAGGCTGAAAGTTATCCTGCATGGTACTATCAAGGTCTTTACATCAGAGATCAAATCCAAAGAGTACTTGGAAGAGATTAGACGAAAGAAAGGACATAAAGGGGCAAACTAACAAACGACCTAATTGGCTACCTGATGTTAATTTGATGATATCTCCCAACCTATAGAGGGATAGAATAAAAAAGAAAACTATTGACATACATTCTGGACTGTGTACGCATATACCCTATGTGTATAACATTATTTTTTTCTTCCCTTATATTAGTCTATTTTTTCTTTTTTTCTTCTTTTTTTCCCTCTTACCCCTCACCTCCTCTTAGAACCTGACTCCTCCTCTGGTGGGGAAAGGGCGGGAAGAAGGGGACGAAAGGACCTGGGGATGACTGTAATTCTAGAAGACCGATCACTTGAATTTATTGTCAAGCATGTTTACTCTTTCTCAGGCGCCTGGCGTGGCTGGCGGCCGTGGCCTATGGCTGACCTCCATCATTCAGGCTTCGCCTGATTGCTTACACAAAGGGGAGGGTTGGTGGGTGGAGGGGGACCCTGGGGGGCGGGGTGGGAGGGGTGGGTAGGGCTACAGAAGGCACACAGAGGTACTTACTATACACACACACATACACACCAAACTTTATTGACTAGTTTTTGTCTCTTTTCTTATTACTTTCTTATGGAATCCAGATGGGCACTGCTATACCCTTTAGATGGCTAGGCTAGATCCACTACGAATTGTCTCAGTCAATGTTTGTGGCTTGAACGATGCATCAAAGAGACAAAAAGTGGCTATGGGCTTGCGAACACTTGGGGGAAACATAATATGTTTACAGGAAACCCATGTAGAACAGTCCCAAAAACATCTGTTAAACACATTAGGGTTTAAAGTAGTGGGCACCACCACGCAAGGAGCCAAAACAAAGGGGGTTGGAATCCTAACCGACATAAAATTTGCTATCAGTAATCCACAAACTAAATCAGATCCATTAGGAAGGTGGGCCATCACTCAGATTCAACTCCCTAAAAACATCTCTTTTACTCTTTGCTCACTATACGGAAGAAATGCTGATGATCCCGGGGCTATTAACCAAGTTTCCAGCAAATTAGTACACTGGCCCACCCGGATAGTTCTATGTGGGGATTTTGATATACACCTACCTGGCAATTGGGATGTCAGTACAACCTGGAAGTATAAAGGAAGGAAACCCCAAGTCTTTCAAGCCCTAACTAACCTTATACAAACCCATGGACTGATGGATAGCTGGGCGAGCAAAAACCCTTCCTTACCTGGATACACTTTTTACTCGGCCCGCACCAAGTACTGGTTAGGCTGGATAATTTTTTTGTTTCTGCATCATTAGCTACCAGTTTTACTATAGATATTGCACCCCGCTTTATGTCCGATCATAATCCTATCATTCTTACCATAAAGGAGTTTGGGCAATCTAGAGAGGTTTCTAGATGGAGCTTTGAGAAAGCGTTATTATACGATCCTAGCTATATCAATCACATGCAAGGATGGATCCAAGAGTTCCTAGAGATTAATATTGGCTCCACCTCCCAAATGATAGTCTGGGACACCTTAAAGGCAGGGATTAGAGGTGAGACCCTTAGGTTTTCTGTCCAAAAAAATAGAGACTAGATTGTCAGCCAGTCCAGCAAGAAGCGATCCTGGCTAGGGCAGAAATAGGGGCGGTGTTTATGGGTAAAATCGCGGCTAAGTGGGCAGCAGCAAGGGAGAAGACATATGAGTGCAGTGACAGTATTGGACATCACTTAGCTGTTAGCACGAGACAACAAACTACCTCTAACGAAATCCACAAAATCAGACTCTCTTCAGGCACCGAGGTCACTGATCCTAGCTGTATTCGGCATGAGTTCCAGGAATTTTATGCTAAGCTATATAAGGAAGAAAACTGCTGCATGACCGATGTTCTAAATAGAGAGATCCTTGAATATCTCAGCGAGATCGAATTAAGCAAGCTTAGCCTAGAAGAAAGCGAACTACTAGCCCTCACCCCTACATGGGAAGAAATTCTGGATGCCCTAAAAAGCCTCCCTGACGGAAAAGCTTCTGGCCCTGATGGCATTCCCGTCGAATTTTTTAAAATCTTTGTCAGCCAAATCAAGGTCATATTCACAGAGGTAATTACTTCCATCTTCAGCGGCGCCTCTCCTCCATTCTCCTGGTCTAGTGCTAGAATATCTATCTTTCCAAAAAAGGATAAATCTCCATTAGATATGAGCTCCTACAGACCAATAACCCTCATCAACTGTGACTCTAAAATTTTCTCCAAGGTATTAGCCTCCAGAATATCACGAGTAGTGGAACCCCTTGTTTCAAAATGGCAACATGGTTTTATACTTAAGAAAGGGACCACTGAACATGTCCGGAGAGTTATTACTCTGTTTGACGCCGCCCAAGTAGCTGGAGACCCGATGTCACTAATATTACTCAACGCCGAAAAGGCCTTTGAGCGGGTCTCATGGCGATTTCTTTGGAGAGTAATGGACAGCATGGGGTTCGGGGGCAGGTTCATGCAGGCGACGCAGGCACTCTATCACAACCCAACCGCTAGCGTCGTCACAAATGGACATCTGACGGAGCCCTTTAAAATCTCACGAGGCACCAGACAGGGCTGGGCTGCCCCTGCTCCCCGTTACTGTTCGCTCTCTATCTAGACCCCCTTATCAAACAAATAGAGAAAAATCACAACATTTCTCCAGTAGCATATTTCCAAAACAGCTGTAAAATCCGGGCCTATGCTGACGATCTCACCATTACCACTCCAGACCCTGCCAACTCTACACAAGTACTAGAAAGGGAGGCCCACAAATTCGGAATATTATCTGGGTATGCCCTAAATAAAAGCAAAACACAGAAACTAGAAAATAACAAAATCATCTGGGCTGACGCCAGAGTGGTACTAAAGGCCCAATACCTGGGCATATTAGTATCACCTAGACTGGAGGAAATAGTTGCAGCTAATCTGGCTCCCCTTGCTGTTCAGACAAAGAAGGCATTAAAACAAATAGATAATCTGCATCTAACGCTAGTTGGCAGGTGCAACGTCATTAAAATGACTTACTTTCCTAAGTTACTTTATTTTTTCCGCTGTATCCCTCTTGAGTTTAGCAAAAAAGATTTACTTAAATTCCAACAAATTTTTACCCAGTTCATTTGGGCATACGCTCAACCCAGACGTGCATTAAAACATCTTACGTTACCGAAGGACAGAGGGGGATGGGCTTTTCCCAACATCATCCTATACTACTGGGCGGCAGTCCTTCAATACAGTTCAGTTCTATTAAGAGAATCCCCCTTTGGAGCTGAACCGTCTCTGCCCTCACCCTTCCGGTCCTTGCTAGGGGAACAATACTGGGGCTGTTTAATCCGAGAAACAGCCTATGAATATTACAATCGCGTTAAATTTAAGACGCTAATGAATTCTTATAAAGTTTTTCGCCACGTCCGGAGAACTTTTGGAATGGGTAGATATAACTTTTATTCCCCTATAATTAATAACAACAACCTACGTGCTATATTTAGTTCATCTTATCTATCCGAATGGCATAGAGCAGGGATAACAAAATTAGGGGACCTTATAACAACCAGGGGGATTGAGACCTTCTCAACCTTACAGACTAGATTTAAATTAAAAAGTCAAGACCTATTTAAATACACGGCTATTTATGATTACCTTGCCAGGAAAGTGGGAGGAGTCAACGGATTTGCTGAGGTTGAGCTTAAGAACACTCTCCGGAATGTATGTATGTTCTTATATAGCGCTCGATTTTACCCTAGGGCATCTCGGCGCTTGCCTTGGGAACCCGTCCTGGTTTTTCCCTGTGAGATCACCCGTGCTGGGCATCCCCAAGGTGAAAGCCAGGCATCCCGCCGCAGGGGGCCGTTGTGGAGATTAAGCAAGCTTGTTGCCCAGAGCTGCATAGTGTGAACTCGTGCTTAGAGTGGGCACCGAAGCGAGAATTATCGAGTCCATGGACAATTGGGTTCAGGACCCTGCCGCGTCGGGAATCGAACCCTGGTCCCGGGTCTGACCTCAGCTTCAGGGTATGCCTCCTCTAACCAGTGAGCCACACTTCCCCACCTCTGCTCGTATTGGAAGTATTTATCAATTAATAAATAAGGAAACCCCTGATGATTTAGAAACTATTGCTTCCAAATGGCATACTAAACTTGATTCTCCTCAAAGTATATTTTTCAACTCCCTGCGTCTATCACAGCAAATCCTTATTTCTGCCAAACTACAAGCACAACATTTTAAAACTATATTTTTTTTGTATATGACACCTAGCAAAATCATCAGATGGGGATCTGGGAGAGGAACATTATGCCCACGCTGCTCTGAGATAGAGGCGGACTCTATACACATATTCGCAACATGCCCAACTATCAATCCCACCCTACTCAGAATACAGAATTTACTGTGTTAAATAACAAACCAATCAATCCTCCTAAACCCTACAACCATTCTTTTGGGAACACAATCTGACTCCTTAAGAGTAAAAGAAGAAGGGTTGATTTTTGTTGCAATGGCAGTATGGAGGATATGACTCAGAGTCCCCCTCCTACAATGGTTGGCTAGATTAGTTGCTACATACCATCTTGAAAAATCTGTATATGCTAAGAAAGGACGAAGGAAAAGGAGGATGGGTCTTGAAGTTTGGGAGGCATTCTCCAAATGGATTGATCAACAAGGGCAAGGGGATCTAGAGATATAGCAGGGTCACTAGAAATCTACAATACCTTTTTTTCTTTTTCTTTTTTTCTATTTTTAGGCATATTCTCATGTCACACTTTCCAGTTTTGTCCTATGCCCTCTATCTTTGTTTATTTGTACCTGTGCCATTGGCTTTTTAATGAAGGTGTAAGGCGGGAGGAGGGTGGGGGGGTCATGAATTCTCTTTCTTATGTAACTTTGCTAAGACTCCGTTTCTGTGAAAATCAATAAAAAAAATTTTTTTTTAAAAATGTTCTGTGATAAAATGTGTATGTGATTTTTTTGATTGTGGGTCAGTTGGACGTGATCTCCTGGGACCTATACATGTATTTGTGGCTCTTTTCTTTTTTTTGTTCTCATATGCCAAAAGATATTCTCGAAGGTCCTTCCCTTGTTACCAACCACTGATACCGAATGTAACCCGGAATGATCATAACCTCCGAAGATCTTATTGGAAGCACTTTTTGTAGATACCCATCCAAGATACATCAATTCAGTTCCTCTAACTGACCACCATAGAACTGATCTCAGGGTACTTTAAACTACAAAAAGGCATAATCATTGAACGTTATTCTTAAAGCTTAAAGTTTGTCCAGCCAAGAGATACATGGAGTCCAAAAATGCTTTTTTCTCTTCCAATTTATGCTATGCAATTTCAGTGTATACTTAATTGAGTTAATCCAATCCAAATAAGTCGGTGCGGTATCTTTTATCCATAATTTACATATTTCTCTTCAAGCTAACATAATTAAATAAAACAACAACTTATTTGTCTCTCGTGGAAGGGATTCAAAATTCAAAGCAATACCAAAAACTACGAGTAACGTACTGACCTGTATATTTAACTCCAATATACTTTCCATACCTTCAGATACCGCACACCAATACTTATGCAAGGCAGGACATGTTAAAAACATATGGAGATCGTCAAATTTTTCCATCTTACATTTAGGACAACAAGGAACCGTCTTCTTCGAGGATTTAGCAAGTTTAGCGGGAGACCAATACACTCTGTGAAGAGAGAAAAAATGATTGCGTTTTAAATTGGCGGGAGAGACTGTGGTATGTAGTATGTCAAAAGATACTTGCCATAACTTCTCCAGATCAACGTCCAAGATATGTTCTCCCCACAGATGAGATGCTTCTAAAATGGCCCAGTACAGGGTTGCTGTCTTTATCTTCCCACTTATTCCTTGAAGTAGCTCCTCAACGGTGCTTGTGATTCCTACTTGCAGTCCTATTGCCTGGCACCAGCTTTTTATTTGAAAGAATTTAAACTTAGATACATTGTAATTAGTGACATAAGAGATCTCTTCCCAAGATAACAGTGCACCTTCCGTCATTAGCTGAGACCAGTAATTGATACCCGCTTCCCTTAAAGGCTTTGCAAGACTATCTTTTGCCCATTCCGGGGACCCAGGGGACTCCCAAATAGGAGACATGGCCGTATAGTATGTACGTTTCAGGGCCTTCCTTAGTCTGGCCCAGGTAAACGCCATATTCCTCAACATTTTCAATCGCATCTTTTTGAAAAAGCGAGGATCTCCATATTTATAAAGAAAACCGTTTGAACTTCCATGAATCCCTATCAACATTTCATTGAACATTATTCTAATTTCTAACCTGTCTGGACATTTAAAAAGTAAAATTCCTGCTTTCAGTAATAAGGTCCATGCGTATAGTTTCACATCCGGGGCACAAAAAACGCCTTTACTCTTTTTTTCTGCTCAGTTTCTTCCACGAGACTCTGATAACCTTTGAGGCCCATACAAAGGAATTAAATGTAGCTTGAATTAGTCTGAGCTTATCTTCTTTAAAAGCTAACGGAATGTTCTGAAACAAAAAAATCAATTCGGGGAGCAACATCATTTTTATGATATTAACCCTTCCAATAAGTGTAAGGGGAGAAGAGACCAACCCTTTAACGTCTCAGTTATTTCCTTTACTACTTTGGCTAGATTTCTGTCTGTTAACTTTTCGATGTCCTGAGTGATTTGGACACCTAAGTATCTTAGCTCCTGTTTGGTAATTATCCTTTGTGCCGCATTTTTTATCCCGCAAACTTTCAGGCCGCATACTATGATACCGCAAGGTCATTGACCCCGCATACCATCATACCACATTTTTTTATAACGCATGTGCTTTTATCACGCATGCCTTTACAACGAAATACGATGTAAAGGCATGTATGGTAAAAGCATTTGCATTGTAAACCACGATGATGAGAGAGGTAAGGGGGTTTGGGTTAATTTTTTAGGGGTGGGAGTCGTGCTGGGGTAGTGATTGTGTAGTGTAGTGTTGTGTTAGTGTAGTGTAGAGTTGTGGTGGTTGTTTAGTGTAGGGCCGTGCTGGGGGAAGTGTTATACGGTTTAGGGTAGTGTTGTAGTGTAGGGCCATGCAGGGGTAGTGTTATAGGGTTTAGGGTAGTGTTGTAGTGTTTGTGTAGTGTAAGGTCATGCTGGGGTGTAGTGTTTTAGGGTAGTGTTGTAGTGTTTGTGTAGTGTAGGGTCATGCAGGGGTAGTGTTATAGGGTTTAGGGTAGTGTTGTAGTGTTTGTGTAGTGTAGGGTCATGCAGGGGTGTAGTGTTTTAGGGTTTAGGGTAGTGTTGTAGTGTTTGTGTAGTGTAGGGTTATGCCGGGGGTAGTGTTTTAGGGTTTAGGGTAGTGTTGTAGTGTTTGTGTAGTGCAGGGTCATGCTGGGGTGTAGTGTTTTAGGGTTTAGGGTAGTGTTGTAGTGTTTGTGTAGTGTAGGGTCATGCTGGGGTGTAGGGTTTTAGGGTTTAGGGTACTGTTGTAGTGTTTGCGTAGTGTAGGGTCATGCTGGGTGTAGTGTTTTAGGGTTTAGGTTAGTGTTGAAGTGTTTGTGTAGTGTCATGCTGGGGTGTAGTGGTTATGGGTAGAATTGTAGTGTTTGTGTAGGGTCATGCTGGTTGTAGTGTATTAAGATAGTGTTGTAGTGTTTGTGTAGGGAAGTAAAGTGCTTTATGGTAGTGTTGGGGGTCGTGCTGGGTAGTGTAAATGTAGGTAATAGACTGTGTGTCAAGGGGGGTGGTGCAGGGTTACTTCATTAGAGTGTAGTGTAGGGTAGGGTAGGGTAGGGTACTCTTACTTACCTTTACTACTTTTACAACGAGTATTCCTTTAACATGCATGCTTTTTCATTTTAAAGGCATGCGTGCTAAAGGCATATTCGTTATAAAAGTTTTAGTTCTCTTAGTTTGCGGCCTAATAGTACTTGCGGGATTAAAAATGTGGGATAATGGTATGCAGGATAATAACATGCGGTATGATGTCACATATTCCTCCTGTTTTACTATAGGAAGACGAACTTCGACATTCCAAAGCATATATTCCGTTTTGGTCTGATTAATCTGATACCCAGACAGTTGGCCAAACTGGGTCGCAGCGACATATATTGCCGGAATTGCTTGAATTGGGTCTGACGTGTATATAAGCATGTCGTCAGCATATAGTGAGACTTTTTTTCCCAATTCCTGCATTTAAAGGGTACTATATTTGTGTCTTGTCAAATCCTCTCCGCCAAGGACTCAATGTATAAATTAAAGAGCAGGGGCGAAAGGGGACATCCCTGTCTTGTCCCTCTTATAATGCATATGGGTGCTGATAAGTTCCCGTTAACCAAGACTCTAGCTGTGGGAAACTGATAAATTAAAGAGATAGCTCTGCAAAAATTCTTCCCCAAATTACATTTCTCTAACACCCTATTTAAAAAGACCCAAGTAACACGATCAAATGCCTTAGCGGCGTCAAGCGTAATAATGGCCATAGGCAATTTATGTAAAGATGCTAGATCTATAGCTCCCACCAATGCTTGGATCAGATTCTGTATATATCGCCCTCTGACAAATCCCTTCTGATCCTCATGCACCAATTTGCCAGCAACACCATTCAGTCTCTCTGCTAAAATCCCAGCAAAGATTTTATAGTCCAGATTCAGCAGAGAGACTGGCCTGTATGAGCGCATGACGCCTGTGGTTTTGACGGTTTGAGAATTAACACCACCGTTGCTTCGTTCCATGATGCAGGAATCTTCCCTCCCTCTTCAAAAATTGAGGAAAATAGCCTGCACAGAATTGGGACAACCACTGGAGAGAGAATATTATATAGCTCTGCTGGCAGCCCATCTGGCCCCGGAGCCTTACCCTTATTACTTGAATTAACTGCCCCAACCACTTCCCTCAAACCTAATTTCCCGCTTAAATTGGAGGCTTCTTCGTCCTCAATTCTCCGGATGGCATATTGTTCTAGCCAAGCAAGAATCGAGGAATTCTGTGGAGACAGATCCTCTTTATACACCTGTTCAAAGTGGCTAAAAAAAGCTTTTTCTATGTCCGATGCGTTATCTGAGGTCTCCCCCGTTATATCCATCTGTATCTCTTTGATTCTATTCCTCGATTGGTCTTTTTTTGTTTTACAGGTCAAAAGTTTCCCACTCACTTCTCCATATTCAAAATGGGAGAGAGAGCTACCCTGCCATCGTTTCCTAAGCCTAGCATCCAACACTTCTTCTAATTGAGCTTTACACACTGCTAATTCTTGGAAAGCAGATGGATCTAGTTGGTAATTCTGGGTGGATTGATCTTGTTCTAGCCTAGCTATTTTAACCTCTATTTCAGAAACCTTAGCCCTGAATATTTTTTGTCTCATGGCTTGAATACCTAAAATCACCCCCCTCAAAAAAGCCTTACATGCGCCCCATACAACTTCAATTGGGGCAGTTCCCAGATTTAACTCAAAAAAGCCTTCGGACTCGTCTATCAACTTTTTTGCCACATCGTCTTCCAGCAAAATAGTGGCTCTTTTCTTGCATTAAGTAAAAAGTGTTTATTTAATTAATACCAAATGAACAGCCCTTCTTACATGTCACTTGGTTCCTAACAATCCCATTATGTCCCTCACAATAAATATTACATTTTCTCAACCATTGGGGGGTGTAACCACTTTATCCCATCTAAACAAATATGTCTTTAGCAAAGATTCATTCCTCTTTCACCTTGAAAGAAGCAGACAAATCACTACTGAAGGCCACCCAGTGTTCTCAAATTAATTTAATCTCTACATCCTCATCCATCACTTTCTTCCACAATAGTTTTGAAATAGTGAAGTACAAAGTAGATCTCCTATGCCATTCATTTATGTCATCCACAGTGAATTAACTTTCCACTCATCCTTATCTTTTAACTGCAATGGAATATGACTCTATTTACAATCGTGACATGTAATCGGCATGCACATTGGCCTTTCCTGATATATTTTAGGCCTGGGCGAAATTTTTATTACACCAGAGGAATTTCCCATTATTCTTTTGATGCAAAATTTTAGTTATTTACACACTTGCTCACTGTGCCACTGGAACCAAACTACACCTGACTGAGGAGCCCAAATTAGGGCAAAACTGATCTTGGGTTGCTTGTGTTCATGTGCAAAGAGGACCTGATCTGGCAATTTGTGCTGGACTGTTCCTACTGGAGCAGAGTCAAGACTGATTTGCCTACGACTGAGTCCAAACAGAAGTGACATGGGCAAAAGAACAATGGGTTGGAATGCTGCCCAGAGCAAATGTCAGTGGTTAAACGTCATCCTCTCATCACCTTTTGTTTGTTTGATGTATTGCCCTAAGTGGCCAAGGGTATACCCAGATGCCGGTCCCTTGCTCACTGTGGCACTGGAGCCATGCTACACCCAACTGAAGAGCTCCAATCAGGGTGAAATCTTAGGTTGCTTGTGTGCCAGTTCAAAGAGGACCTGACATGACAGTTCGGGCTAGACAGTTCCTATTGGAGCAGGGTCAATACTGATTTGTACATGGCTGGGTCTAAACCGAGGTGGCATGGTGGGTAAAAGAATGATGGGTTGGAATGCTACCAACAGCAATTGCCAGTGATTAGGCTTATTGCAAGCATTCTCCAATCACCTTTTGTGTGTTTGATTACTAAATTATAAATCAGGAGGATGTTTTTAAACACATTGGATACAAGGAATTATTTTCAAAAAATAATTAATTTTAAAATGCACAATACCAAGAGAATAGACAATAATAGTTACATAAGTGCTTTAACGTTCATAGCTTTTTTCATTCTAAAACAGATTAGGATATCTTCAGTCTAATATGTACAGCTTTTTTGTTAAGTATCCACAGCATTTTCTCATATGTAAATCCCTGTTTTTTGTGCAGAATACATACAAATTGGATGTATAAGAACAGAGTTTCCAGTTAGACAGTGAGCACACACATTCATGTGTTTCGCCCCATGGTGGCCGAAAAGCTTAGGGATTTTTCAAGGTACTGATTGCGATCAAGGTTTATTGACACTGAATTCAATGAGATTTGGGTACCGGAAAACTCCAATTCAGTGCCCTGGAGAGATACATAGAAATCCTAGGGATGCGTAGGACATTCATATCACTGTCATTATGAGTATGTATTGATTGACATGCAGATGAAATCAACTCTTAAAGTTTCTATTTCAGAGGTGGAAAGAAGACTGACCGACAGACACAATGGAGCCCAGACACCTGGCATCTTCTTTAAAGACAGTGGACTTAAAGGATTGCAGAAGTTGAGACAATGTATGGATCTCAGGTGTACCAGAGATGCCAAGCGTGGATCTTCTAGGTAGCCCTTGCAGTAGGGTTTGAAGAAAAGGTGTCTTATCTCCAGAGGCAATGCCAGATTAAAACATGAAGTCTATCAATGCTCCAGAAAATAATCAAGCAAGAAGGAGAAAAAATTGGAGACCAGGAAAAAATCTGGTAGGTGACCAAGTCAATCAGCAGTGTGAATAGCAGAGGAACAGCAGCAGCAACTGGAGAGAGCGCTGAGTGTCCACAGATTTCAGTGAGTGAACAATGAATCAGGAACAATTGTGACACAACTGGACTAGCAACCTTTTATAGTGGAGAACAGGACATGACATAATTCGAAAAAGGATTCGCCATCTTGGATTGAGAAAGATAATGTTAAACACAATAAATTTTAGAAATTTAAATAATACATGAAGTAACAAGCATAATATTATCAAAGAATTCTGATTCTAGAAATACTATTTTAGGAAAACTATAATCATCGTTCTTTAGCAAGTGCGTTTTTCAAGCCGATATGCAGAGAGGTTTGTCCCATAATTCATAGAGTGGTCAGGAAACGTGACAAGAGCAAAAGAGACAAAATGGATTTATAAACCTTCATATGAAAAATAAAAATAAATCTGTTATAGGCAGCTGGAACCTACAAAGAAACTCCTGACAACAAACTGGTGAATTAAAGAATTAGATAAGCCAGAAGATGAGGAAAGATTCTTAGACTCATTGGGCAGTTCTTGGATGGATAGTTCACTTGCTGAAACTTTACGGTGAACAGATGATGCATGTTGCCAACTTGCTGATGCATTGGTTGACCCTGGTGAAGGAGACCGACTATGGCAGGTGGTGAAAAAATGGTTCTTAGTTGGTAGAGGGGATCATCACAAACACTACTGAGAGATAAATTGAGATCTTCAATGAAGAATTAAAATTTCATATTCTACATTGTACATGCACTATATGACAGGGATTGAGGTATGCAATATAAAAGGAACCATGAGCCTCTCCAGTACTGGTGCTCTTCATGACATAATAATAACACACCAATACCTTAGATACCTATTAACCTATAGTCTAGATCTAGATGAACATCACAGTCTCTTTATATGTGTAAGATGTTCATACTCTTCTCTCCAACCTGTTTTACAGTTCTTTGACTAAGGATACTGTAGTAAGTAGATCGGAGACAACAATGTTGAAGAGAGGATTTATTGTAACAGGTGCTGCGCAGCAGCTCACAGCCATGCAGGTCCAAACTGTAAGTCCAGTAATTCAAAACACATTCCAAATAGAACATAGGGGACAGAGGAAAGAACAGAGGGAAGAAAGATTCCAGAAAGACTAGAGAGAGAACAAGAGCAAAAGCACAGGCAAAACACTACATTATCCTCTCCTCTTCAAAACGGAAAAGAAAGAAGGAGCAAAGGGAAGGTTGGAAAAGAGGAAAGAAAAGCATCAACGAAACCTGGCGGGGACAGAACGAGTACGAACACTCCTACGAGGTTGGAAAGGAACAACGGAAGAAAAAGGTAAAGTAGAAGTGTCATGAGAAGATGGAAGATTGACAAAAGAATCACAAGGTTGAAAAGAAACGTCAGATGTAGAGGGCAAAGCAGAAGTAGAAGGCAGAGCAGAAGTTGAAGGCAAAACAGAAGAAGTTGAAGGCAAAACAGAAGTAGTGCGATTAACAATTGGTTCATTAACTTTGACAATTCTAGCAGCATTCCACCAATTCTTCATGTTGACTCTAACAGAATTGCCACAAACTTTGTCAATAACGAAAGGTTCGGAAAACTTGGGACTACCTTTAGTTGAGTGAGTAGGTAACTTTACCCGAATTCTCTCACCCACCTTGAAGGATTGAAAGGAAACTTTCTTCCTGGAGTCAAAATCATTTTTCTGCCTAGACTGAGCATACATTACATTGGACCTGGCAACATCATCTACATTGTCAAGAGAATTGAGTTTAACCCAACGTGACATCCATCCAGGACAAACCTTTGAACACGGTTTCCTCCCACGCAACAACTCAAAGGGGGATACTTTGGTGGAGGAGTGAGGGGTGGTGCGATAGAACCACAACATGGATCTAACAGCGTTGGGAACATGACAGTGCTGAGCAATGGCCCACTGGATGCAATTGTTGAGAACCCTGTTCATACGCTCAACAAGACCGTTAGTCTGGGGGTGATAGAGGGCACTCCTCAAATGAACAAACCCACTTTGACTGACAAACGAATTAAATTCCTGACTAATGAATTGAGTCCCGTTGTCACTAACAATAGCAGAAGGAAATCCCTCCCGTAAAAACAAATCTTTGAGAAAGTCAATCACGTTCCTGGAATTAGCTTCACTAACAAAACGGACCTCTGGCCATTTTGAGTAGTAGTCAACAGCCACAATGGCAAACCTGGAAGAGGAGGGAAGAAGATAGAAAGGACCGACCAAGTCAATGCCTATTTTTTCCCACGGCCTGTCAGGAAAAGAAATTGGTTGAAGAGGAGGAGAACGGGTTTTCAAACATTTCTCAGCGCTAGAACAGACTACACACTCCTCAACCACAGTGTCTATCTCCTGATCCATCTTGGGCCACCAGTAATGCTCTCTAACTCTTCTTTTGGTCAAAGTCTTACCAAGGTGCCCCTCATGTGCCCCTTTAACAATTCTAATTCTAAGATCACTGGGGGGAATTAGTCTATCTCCACGCATGAGAAGACCACCCTCAATGGAGAGTTCATCAGAGATTTTGACAAAGGTCTGAAGAGAAACATGGACGTTACTCTCCCTAGGCCACCCATCTCTAACGTGCTTAGCAACCTCATTAAGAAGAACATCCTTGGACAAATGCTCCCTCCATTCTGCCTCACTAATGGAACGCATATCATCCATGCCAACAAAAGCAACAAAGCAATCCTCTTCATCATAATCTTCCTCCCCATCACCATCACAATCAGCCTCAACAGGATTCCTTGAAAAATAATCAGCTCTAGCGTTACGGCAACCTGGAATGTAGCTAACTTCAAAGTCATATTGGAGTAGTTTGGTGGAAAGTCTGGCAATTCTGGGAGAGTGTTCCTTAATCCGGTCACCTGTGAGGATAGAGACTAGAGGACTGTGATCCGTCCTCAAACGGAAATGCTTGCCCCAGATGTAAGGATTGAATTTCCTAATTGCCCACCAACAGGCTAGGAGTTCCTTTTCAATTACTGCAAAGTTGGATTCAGCCCCACGTAGAACTCTAGAGGCGTAACCTAGGGTTTGCTCAACACCACCAATTTCTTGTGTGAGAACGGCCCCCAAACCAAACCCACTAGCATCCACAGTAATGGTGCACATGACATTGGGATCGAAAGGTTTTAAAACTTTAGACCCAACCAACTCTTGTTTAATCCAGGCAAAAACCTTTTCGCAGTTTGGATCCCACAAAAAAGGAACCTCCCTCTTAAGCATGTTAGACAAAGGTTGAACCTTGGAGGCATAGTCGGGAATAAACCTGGCATAAAACTCGCAAAGTCCAATGAAGGACTTTAAACCGGTTTTGTCCTTGGGTGGGGGACTATCAACAATGGCTTTAACAAGACCAGGTCTAGGCTCCACACCATTCTCAGATAGCACATGACCGAGGTACTCCACTTTCCTTGCCCTAAAAACGCATTTTTCTTTCTTCAAAACCACACCTGCATTACCCAAAGCTTTTAACACATCCCTCAAAATTGCATCATGGCTATCACAGGTTTTACCATGAATGAGTACATCGTCCTGGAAAACGACGACTCCCATGATACCTTTTAAAATGTTGGTCATGATCCTTTGGAAAACAGCCGCCGCAGAGGCTAATCCAAAGGGCATGCGGCAGTACTGAAAAGAGCCAACAGGGGACACAAAGGCAGTAAAATGTCTAGAGGCAGGGTCAAGAACAACTTGGTGGTACGCAGAGGCTAAGTCTAACTTGCTGAACCACTTGGAACCATCAATAAGCGAAAGCATGTCAGGAATTTTAGAGAGGGGAAAGGAGTCCACCCAGATGTTCTTATTTAAACTGCGCAAATCGACACAGACGCGAAGATCGCCATTTTTCTTTTTAGCGACCACCAAGGGAGAAAGCCATAAGGAGGACTCAATGGGTTCAATTATCCCCTTGCTGCAAAGGCCGAACAACTCTGACTCAAGTTGATCTCTAACACTGAATGGGACGTTTCTGAGCTTATGCTTTATAGGAATGGTATTGTCCTTAACACGAATAGTGTGTGTAAAACCTTTTACCTCCCCCAACTTATTACTAAAGACGGAAGGAAAATCTTTGACCAAAGTGTTGACGAAATCATCACTTAGGATGGAGAGATCATTAGTTGGGGAGGACTGATCATCAATTTGTACAACAGAAATGGAGACAGGATCTTTAGTACCAGGACGGAGAACCATCTTAAACAGACCTTGATGGAACCAGCCTAGGATATTAAGGCTTTTGATTGAAACATACACTTTGCCAAAAATTTTCCTTCCCCTGAATTCGATAGAATCTTCAAAATAACCCTTGAGTTCAATTCTTCTACCCTCATAGTTAAGAGGAGACCTGTCAGGAGGAGAAAGTTTGCGATCACCCCACACTTCTGCAAAGAGTTCCTGAGTAAGCATTGTTATTCTGGCTCCTGAGTCTACAAGTAAGCAAACAGTTTTATCACCAATGCGAATATCAATATATGGATCAACACATTCACGCTCAGGATCATCAGCACCGACACCGACCACAGCAACCATATCTCTTAAATCGTCTTGAATGTTGGTATCTTCTAGGTTGGAATCAGAAACATAGGCAACAGAAGTGGGATTGTTCCACTGTTTGTTGGGCTGGGGAAAAGAAGACCCTCTTTTTACACTTTGGCAGACCTTGGCGAAATGGCCTAATTTACCACACAATCTACAATTGATACTCCTAGCAGGACAAGGACGTCCAGACTTAGAGTGAGGAAAATTTCCACATTTAAAACAGACATTAGTTTGTTTGAAGAACCTGTTGTCAGTGCGACCAGAAGCATTAGTTTTATTTTCAGTGACTTTTACAGCACCCACTATAGTTTCATCTTTGCTAAAAGACGTGGGGATCTTAACATCAAGTTCTTTTACAGAAAGCTTGGAAAACTCAATGCTTTTGGCCACACGTACGGTCTCCTCAAGTGAAGGATTGCCTAATGAAAGCAACTTTTGTTGAATACTTTTATCTATACATTTACAAATGTACTGATCCCTAATCATTTGGTCTCTAAAAGTTTCGAAATCACACTCAGCACTAAGTATTCTAAGTGCAGAGATAAAATCTTCAACCTTTTCACCTTGTTTTTGCTCACGTTTGTAGAATTTATGTCTGACAACAACAATACTGGGTTTAATGTCAAAACGTAACTCAAGGAGTCTAACAGTTTGATTATAGTCATCCAAATCTTCTTCACCTGGAGAAAGAACTAAAGGGGGTAAATGTTTAAAAATAGAGCGACCTTCAAATCCAAGGCTATTCAAAAGAAGGTATTTTTTCCTCTCCGCCCTATACCTGGAGGCACCAATGGCACCTAGGTAAGTAGTGAAAGCATCGAACCACTTTTTCCAAGTAATAGGGGGATCACCAGGAAGATCGAGGAAAGGTGGTGGAGGAGAGACTGCTTGTAAAGACATCACAGTAACTGCAGTAACTTAGGATTAAAGAGGATAAGGTCAATAGCCTTAAAATGACAATAGCTTAAACCTGTGTAACAATTGGACTAAACCTGTGGAAGAAAGAAATGTTAAAACAGAAATTAAAACAAAATTCAGGAACCAAAAATGAAAAAGAGAAAGCAAAAACAAACGAGTTCGTCGTTGAAGAAGGTCAAAAAGCAGAAACCCAGTGCATGACAGCTGCTGTTGGTGAATGGCTTCGTTGAAAAACAATGCAGAAGAAGAAGTGAAAAGATACCGTCTACCACATGACTTCGTTTAGTGATTGTTCCGTTGAAGGTTGCAGGAGCTTGAAGAATGCACAAACACACGATAAGGTGCAGCCGATTTGTGTAAGCGCACAGAGTGGGACAGGTTCAAGGAGAGATTTCGTCGATGTGCAGGGACTTCGTCGATGTGCGCGATGACAGAGAACCAGACTGGTCCACACAGAGACTCCTTTGAAGTGCGGAAAGAGTTATACGCGTGAACACCGATTTGCGTGTTCGCGTTTGTTTGCAATAAAGAAAGGGTAAAAAAAAGAAAAAAAAAAATGAAACTGTCAAAATGGTGGTTTGCGATGCGTTCCACCAGAATAACGTTGCGTTTCAACGACGTGTCTAGAAGTAAAGACGTCACACACTCTAACGCTGCTCATAACATGGCGTTTGAAGATGTGCGTTCCAGTGACGTGTGCGCTTCACCAGAGCAAGATCGCGTTCCAGTGACGTGTGCGCTTCAGAGCAACCTCGCGTTTCAGTGACGGTTGACGGGAAAAATAGTATTGCGAGAAGAGCTGCCACCATTTAGGATAACGTAACAAAAAGTACAGTACCTTGAAAGAATTATACTATTTGAGTATAATATTCGAAGCGAAGGGCAAACAAGAATGCGGGAATTCTCGGAGGGTACTTCGTCTTCGATGAAATCTTGATTTTAAGATGCACGCGTGGAAAGCAGACACCTGAAGACGATCGTCGCCACGTTTTTTGTAGTAAGTAGATCGGAGACAACAATGTTGAAGAGAGGATTTATTGTAACAGGTGCTGCGCAGCAGCTCACAGCCATGCAGGTCCAAACTGTAAGTCCAGTAATTCAAAACACATTCCAAATAGAACATAGGGGACAGAGGAAAGAACAGAGGGAAGAAAGATTCCAGAAAGACTAGAGAGAGAACAAGAGCAAAAGCACAGGCAAAACACTACAGATACACATAATATTAACATTTTATTCCTATGATACAGTGTAGAGAAGACCGCTCCTAGCCTGACTTGCAGACATTATCTCAATAACACTCAGGAATCGGCTTGGTTTATGGCAACAGATGCTGACTATCACAGCAAAACCGGCAATACGCCTGCGCTTCCTCTCGCCTATGTAACATAGCATGTAGATGGACATAGGAGATACATAGCACTATTGTCTCCCTGAGGCGCTGGATTGACAGAATGAGGCACACACACATATTTCTTCAAGATGGAGTGACCATCTGCTATGGGTTTGTCAGAGCACTTCGACCACAGATAGGTCTGTATCTTATAGCCTCACCTTTTTGTAGACAGACGTGCTCTAGGCAATTCTTTTCCAGCACTACAGATTTTGGGTCTCTGCACAACCCCTGATCTTTTCTCCTAACACAACACCCGTCTTCCATCAGTGCATAACACTATCAGCACCAAACCTCTTACTGTCTCCTTGTTCAATGTATATTGACAAGTCATGTATGAAACAAGGGAACAAACATTGCTCTCTTATGTGAGATGCAACTTTCCGACCAAGAAGCCCAAAAGATAAAACAGAACTGGGTGGGAGCATATAATGTAATAATTGGGAGATCGAATGGTGCCCCTAACCAAATGGACCTAGAATTGAGACAGGCCCAAAAATGTGGTATAAACTTATCAAACAGCTATTGCCTCACAAAATACAGAAAATGTGGCAAGACCTACAGGGGTGCTATGCATTTGCCAAGATTATGAGAATGAACACAGCCCTGATTTGGGGTTCCCTATATGCACCAAACACTTCCAAACAATAGTTCCTCTTCAGGAAATCATGGAGCTTGACAAAAGTTGGCCCTTGTAAGGTAAACCTGGGGAAAGACTGGAGCCTAGCTACAGATCTAATACAAAAAACAATAGTCCACATTGACCAACAAAACAAATATAGAGCAAACCTAAAGGATGCATGACAAGACTTTGGACTGATGAAGCATGGCACATGCTACATTCAACAAATAGTAAGAACACATTGATATCTACTGCACGAGGCACGGAGTTTAGTATTGACTTATTCTTAAAACAGGCAGCCTATTACCACACGTACTTGGCAGTGAGATATTCCACGGGGCCTATCAGACCACTCATTGGTCCAACTCGAGCTAAAGTTGAGTCTTAGCCCCCCTCCCGCTATCTACCTAGAGAATGTAGGTTACAAAATACAAGCCCTTAGTGGAAAAAGAAAAGCTTCACTCACATATCAGACAATGCTTTTAAGAAAATGAGTCCCCAATTATATTCACCCACATCTTGTGGGCAGCTGGTAAGCCAATATTGTAGGGGCATGCTAATGCAGGACTCAACCATACCCTGCAGAAAAGCAAAAAGTAGCATAGATAATCTCAAATGCTTGATTATAACATTACACGACTAAGCTGTCCCCGGACTTGAGGAAGCAACTTGAGGTGGAGAATATGAACCTCAATAATATCTTTTCAACTAAAGAAGAGAACCTTAGTTAAACTGTACTGGCTTCCCCAGGAATTTTATAAAACTGGTCAGGCACTGATTGTCCTCATAATATATGCCGCCTATAACTGATACAAAATCAATTGTGAGACCCTTCCTCTCTCAAGACTTTCCACCCAAGTCAGTCTTTGTAGATAAAGAATTCAAAAGATGCCGAATGGCATGCAGTATTCACAAGGCATCCTAAATATGGTGCCTGTAGAATATGTTTAACAGGAACCTAGAGCCATTAATGCAATGCACACCCAAAAATATATATATATATATATTTTTTTTTAATGAACTTTGCAATAATTTTTACTATCCACACAAATAAAATTATTTACTTACTTACCTACAGTGCTTCAGGAATGAAATCAGGGTGTGCAAGCAACCCCGGTGAAGGGTGTATACATAGTTTTGTAGTGTGTAAAGGATCATAGGGAGGGTGGATATTTCAGCAGAGAGAGCCTTACCATCATAGATAAGAGTAGGAACATCCAGGTTTAGTCATCCCTTTGGAAGCATTCCTGCAGATTCTATTTTTTCTCAGGAGAATGGGTTTGAAAGTCTGGCTATATATATATATATATATATATATATATATATATATATATATATATATATATATATATATATATATATATATATATATATATATATATATATATATATATATATTCACTGAAAAAAAACATAGGTTTCAGCCACGTTATAGTTAGGAATTAGTATTTAAAAAACCTTAGAAATTTACTGAAAAACCATAGGTTTCACCCATGTTATAGTTAGCTGGACATTTCTCTCATACAAAACCATTGAAATTCCCCTATTATAGTTAGTTCAGCTAACTTTAACTCGCGCGCCCGCAATGCACTGCTGACATCTCAAATGACATCACTGATGACATCATCCAGTGAATGTGGGTCTTTCTGAAAAATACATATTTTTTATATATATATATCTAAAGGTTGATGAAAGAATGGAAAGGGGAGACCACTCGGTCACCCCGAACGTATGGCTGGGTGCCCGATCCCCCGGGAAACCGTAGCGGGCGGGAGGCGTGTCTCGGCCGGTATGCCCATAGCGGTGTGGTCGGAGCACGCCCCGCCGCCTAAAAGGGTTGTCCTAAACACCCGCCCGGAAGTCCGTGCACCTATGGGCGGGATGGGGTCGCGGCCCCGCCTTCCCGCTGCTGGATAAAAGGTGCGGGAATCCAGGGAAGCATCCTCTTGTTCCTGCGCTCTGAAGGCTGCACCACTCATCGCTCGTGAGCCCTCAAGGGAACAAGCTGCAGTTTTTTGAATGTGTAATCGTTGTTTTTTCTGTTTCAGTCGTCAAGGCGTAGTTGAAGTCCGAGTCGCTACTGGACAACAGGCAGAGATAAAGCAGACCGCAGGTATGCCTGGCAAGAAGAGTGGAAAGAGCTCCGAGATGGAACGAATGCTGCGCACACTGGTGAACCGAGTGTCGGGGATGGACAAAAAATTCGGTAAAGTAGACCAGCTCAGTCGCGGCTTGGCGGACCTCCGGAAACAAGTGGAGGCCCAAGCGGGGTCCTCAGGGCGACCTAAGAGGATTGTGGGGCCTGCTTTGCCAAACATTACCCCAGGGGGGGGTAAGGGGAAAAAGAGGAAGGGGAAAGCGGGTCCTAGCGAGGCCCCAGTCCCGATGGAGGTCCCACTGGTCCCAGTAGCACCAGCGTCCAGCCCGGCACCCACACTGGATGGGGGATTGCCAATCCCTGTGGTTATCACACCGCTGGATAACGACCAAATGCCTCCCGAACTAGCGCTTCAGTTGGCGGCTGTGTTACCCTGGTTGAAGAAGGGAGCGGGGGGATCCGCGTCTGTGGAAGACCCGGCCGAAGAAGCTAGGCAGATTATCGAGCAGTTAAGGCAGACAAGGGGGGCTGGGGCAGCGAACATGCCTTCTATTTCTCCACAGGTAGCGAATATGGTCGCGGTCGAAAACCGGAATAAGTCAACGGACACGGCTGGAGGTGCGGCGGAAGCCGGTAAGCGATCACTCCCAATGATGGGGGAGGGCGCGGTACCCTCAAGGCGGGAAAGCTTGGTGCAACATATTCCTATGGCAACTAAGGAAATGGTGTGGGCTAATAAACACATAAACATGTTTTCATTGTTGACTGATCATCGAGAGTTAGAATATGCCAAGACTCAGAAGGATTTATGGCACCCCAGTGTATGGCGGGCAAAAATGGCAGAATTCAGGGTCGAAGAGTCTATGATGAACTGGATCAGGGCCTTTTCTATTTTTGTAGCAATTATCGCTGAACGAACACCAGAACTGTTGAGTGACCTGGCTTGCTACCAGAGCAGGATCACGGGCTTCCATGAGAAGTATGGAGGAGAAGAATGGAAAGGGTATGACATGGCTTTTAGAAAAGCGAAAGAGTTTAATGAAACACTGACTTGGGATTGTTTGGATACTGTATCGTGGCATGCACAGTTCTTGACGGGATCAGCGGGTGGATCAGGGTCGAGCGCAAACGGCTCCAGGGCCTTTCAACAGAAACATCCTCAGCCCTTTCGACCAATCTACGGGGGGGGAGTCTCAGCCTAGATCGGGTGGGAACGGAAATAAGCGAGGAGTGTGTTGGGGTTTCAATACGGGAACGTGTAGCAGGCCGCAAGGAACGTGTAGGTTCAGGCATGCGTGCTCTAGTTGTGGTAACACCTCTCACCCCGAAACTAGCTGCTAATCCAGAGCCAATGGTACCTGAGGAAAAGGTGGTACCAAGCAGGATTGATACGGTGCCGCAGAAGTCCAAACAATCGCCCGTAGATATTCTGGCTTTGACCCCGTGGCTGAACAAATACCCTGATCATGTGTCCGCTGGGGTCCTGCGAGATGGCTTCTCGTATGGCTTCAGGATCCCGGCGGGTGATTTTCGGGGGGCCCCCTCATGTAAGAACCAACTGTCAGTTCAGCACAACCCGGCGGTTGCCGCCACAAAGATCGCCAAAGAGGTTGGCTTGGGGCGGGTTGCAGGACCTTTTAGTGACCCACCAACGGCCGATTTTGTGTGTTCCCCACTAGGGGTAGTGCCTAAAAAGGACCCGGGGGAATACAGGCTCATCCATAATTTGTCGGCACCAAGGGTGGCTTCCGTCAATGAGGCGATCGATCCAGACATTTGCAGTGTGAGGTATGCATTTTCGATGACGCAGTGGTAATGTTGAATCGTTTAGGCCCCGGTGCATTGTTAGCAAAATCTGATATTGAATCTGCATTTAGGTTGCTTCCGGTGCATCCCCAGGATCAGCGCTTGCTGGGTTTTACATTTCAGGGGAAATACTATATGGATATGTGCATGCCGATGGGTTGTTCAATTTCGTGTGCCTATTTTGAAATGTTTAGCTCATTTCTGGAGTGGGTGTTCTCGAAGGCCACAGGGCACCAACATGTGATGCATTATCTTGATGATTTCCTGTTTCTCGGCCCAGCGGGCTCTCGGGACTGTGCACGGGCATTGCAGGATTTCTGCGTGCTCATGCGGGGTTTTGGGGTGCCGTTGGCGCCAGGTAAGACGGTGGGGCCGACTACCTCCCTGGAGTTTCTGGGTATCGAACTAGACTCCGTGGAGAGTTGCTTCCGCTTGCCAGCAGAGAAGATCGCCAAATTCAGGGCTTCCTTGCTGCAGTGTCTTCGGAACGAGAAAGTGACACTGCACCAATTACAGCAAACAGTAGGTCAGCTTAACTTTGCATTAAGGGTTATGCCGATGGCTCGCCCTTTCTCACGATCCATTGCCCAGGCCATGGTTGGCCTCAAGGAAGGGCACCATCGCACGAGACTGTCGGCAGAGGTTCGCCAGGACATGCTCATTTGGCTGGCATTCCTGGCGGATTTCAACGGCCGAGTAGTCTGGAGCAAAGCCCCGGCCTCGTCCGCGGAACTAGGCTTATGGACCGACTCGGCGGGCAGCGTGGGGTTCGGCGCGATCCTTGGAAACCGTTCGTCGGCCCAAAGATGGCCAGCATGGTGGAAAACAAGCGGTTTGACGAGTAACATTGGCTTTCTAGAGCTATTCCCCATCTGGGTGGCTCTGCCGGCATGGCCGGAGGTGTTCAGAGACCGCTCTGTGGTATTTTGGTCCGATAACATGACTGTGGTTGAGTGCATTAATCAACAGGCAGCACGCTGCAAATGGATATTGCGATTGTTGAAAGAAATTGTGTTGAAATGCTTGAGATTAAACGTACAATTCAGGGCAAAACATGTGCCGGGTGTACTGAATAATGCAGCTGATGTGCTCTCTCGTTTCAAAATGCAGGCTTTCAGGGATTGTTTACCCTCAGCGGAGCTAGTGGCAGCGCCATTTCCCGAAGCATTATGGCAAATCGGCGCCCCGGACTACAAAACCTCGTGGCAGCCAGTTTAGCGCCCAAGGCTTATGAAGCTTATGAAGGGGCGTTACGCTCGTACTGCGCCTTTTTGGGCCCGGCATGGGAACATAGATGGGGTCAGGAGGGGTCCTTTACCCAATTTTTAGTGGCACTTCATGAGGAGGGTCGGTCGGCGGCAACCGCCAGTTGGTATAAGGCCGCCATATCATTTATGGCTCAGCTCCATGGTATCAGGGACCCGACGGACTCCTTCGTAGTCAGGAAGGCGCTGCGCGGCTGGCAGCGCTTAGAGGGGTGCAAAAAGGATACCAGGCACCCAATAGGATTTGACATATTGACCTCCTTGTTGGCTAAACTGGAGGAGACATGCTCCTCACCTAGCGAGGTTGTACTATTCCGGGAAGCGTTCGCGTTGGTTTTCTATGGGGCCCTGCGGGTGAGCGAAACTAGTGGCTGCCAACAAAAGAGATACGGAGGGGGGTCTGCGCAGGGATCACACGCAAGTGAGGGGGATTCTCTGCTGATCACGATAGCCAGGTCAAAGACGGATCAGGAGGCCCAGGGGAATAGCATTGTGTTGCAGCGCGCTCCAGGTAGTCCCTGTTGTCCAGTGAGGCATGTTGAGGCCTACCTAAAACAGAGGTTGACAACGTGGGAGGGGGCCTTGCTGCGACATGCGGACGGCACCCCGTTAACAAAGTTTCAGTTTCAGAGGGTGCTGGCAATCACGATTGCAGCGACGGGCTTGAACCCGATTGATTTTGGGACCCATTCATTCAGGAGCGACGGCCGGGGGTCTGCAGGCAGACAATGTTAAACAATTAGGCCGCTGGTCTTCGAATTGTTTCAAACGGTACGTGCGGCTGCACATGTTGTAAGTTACTGACGAAGTGCACTCACGCTTGTTGTCTTTTGTTTGGATTACAGTTTCACGAGCCTGTGACGCAGGGCGGAAATTGGGACCGGCCCAGTATCAGCCAACCACCACTTCAGGAACAAGGAATGGAAGACGAGTGGTCTGGGTCGTGGGCCACTCATACGTGAGGCATGCCGCGGACATATTCAAAGCAGGTGATGCGATCCACACATCTGAGGAATATGGTTTCAGGGTGTCCTTCCATGGGAAGGGCGGCCTATATATTGACCGACTGCAAAGTTTTGTGGAAGAATTGTTAGGGCGGCACAGGTCACCGCCATCTGTAGTCATAGTGCACATTGGGGGCAATGACTTGGTAAGGTTGGGCAGACGAGCTTTAATTGAGCACATACTTTCAGCAGTTAGTTGGTTAGCAAAGACGCTCCTGGGATGTACAATAGCTTGGTCTCACATGATTCCGAGGAGGGTATGGCGGGGTGGTTTGTCCACAACAGCGTTGAACCATTCGGTAAAGAGGGTCATCAATAAAATAGAGGAATTGTTTCGCTCTGCTCATCTTCAAAGCATATCTCATGGGTGCATCTGGGGCGATCACTGTTATTCTGATGATGGGGTACACCTGTCCAGGGTGGGGAATGACTTATTGATAGGAGACATGATAGCTTGGCTAGTGGGGTTGAAGAGACATGACCTTTAGGAGGTGTGGGGGGGCCAGATAGTCGGTCAACTATCTGGCCTGTGGCGGTAAGGTCATGATCAGTGAGCAGTGATTTCAAGGTCCCTAGGGGGGGCGCCACCCATTATGGATGGGAGCGCCCGGGGGGAAGCGGCCATTGGCCCCTCCCACGGGGGGCGGCACCCATTACGGATGGGTCACCCAGGGGGAGACGGCAATAGGACCCTCCCAGGGGGAGACGGCTATATGCCCCTCCCCAGAATTTCCCGGGGGCCGGATATCCACTCCGGCGGAAGAGAGTGCGGGGAAAAGGAGGGAGTCCACGCTGTCCTTCTTACGGATACCCCGCACGGGAACTCGGACGACCTTAAGATGGCGTCGAGTGAAAGGGGGCCCCCACGACAAGGGAAGTTACAGTTGGCTACGAGGGTAAAGTCCTCTGCGCATGCACCACTCACACGTGAGGGCGGGAATTTGGTGATAGGGACCTGACACCGGTTAAGACCTTGCCGTTGGCCCCTAACATTAGGATGTACAAATTCGTATGCAATGCATTATGTCATGATGTTAGACTCGGTTAGGAAATCTTGTATTAGAGATTTGTTAAGGTTAGCCTGAATACCTGTCTTCATCAAATGTAATGGAAGTTGAATTTGTACATGATACATGAAACGTTTTTAATTTAAAGTTTTAAATTTTGTTTCATATTTTTAATAAATACAGCCGGGGGGGTCGTGAGGCCCCCCTGCCTTCCAAGAGTTCAAACTGTGTCTGTCTCCTCCCATTGGAGTTGGTGGTGGAAGGGGTGGCGGGCATCCTGGCCCATATAAATGGGTAAATAAGTGTCTAAATGGATGGGTTTTTTTTGTAAAATTGATTGTATAACTGACTTATTAAGTATACCTTAGTGAATACATGTATTAGCGAGTAATGTTTAAATATGTAAATATCTGAATCAGTGTCTCACTTTGTATATTAGTGACTGCATGGGTTGGTGAGTACCTACATGAGTGTCTATGGGTTATTAGTTGGTTTTTTGAGTATCAGAATGAGTGTCTGTATGGTTTGGTGGGGGTATTACTTAGCGCTCAGATGCATGAATGACTGACACACTGTTTGTATGTGTTTTGAAGACAGAATGTGTACAGAACTGTATGGGTGGATGAGTGTGTGTATGGGTGTGTTAGTGAGTGAATCACTGTCTCAATAGTATCTTTATGAGTAACTACATATGTTTTAAACTAGTTTATGTGAGTATTGATGTATATAACTGAGTATATGTGAGAGTGACAGATTGGAGTTCCTGTATAAATAAGTATGTGTTTCTATAAGTGTTTGTTTAAGAGTGTAAGTATGTGTACGTTTCTGTAGAAGTAAGTGTAGTGGTATGTGTATAGCTGTATATGCAAGTAAATGGATGTTTGATAGTTTATTTGCATGAGTGAGTATGTGTGTGAGTAACTCTATGGATGAGTATCGATGTGTAACAGGATGTATAGGTGTATGAGTACATATGATGAGTGAGTACACGTATGAGTGACTATATAGAACTGTTGCTGAATGAGTGGATGTGTATGTAGATGTTGGAATTACCTAATAGGTTGTTGTAACTGGTATTGGTATCTCCATTTTTTTAAAATTTTAGTTTCTATTTTTGAATGTATGTATCAAAAGTTATATTAGGGTGAGAGGAGGTCTGCCACTCTTTCACAAGGATGATGTCATCAGTGAGGTCATCAATGATGTCATATGAGATGTTATCAGTGATGTGATGAGTGATGTCACTGACCATGTCATGAGTGATGTAATATGGTACGTCATCAGCAGTGCATTGCGGGCGCGCGAGTTATAGTTAGCTGAACTAACTATAACGGGGGAATTTCAATGGTTTTGTATGAGAGAAATGTCCAGCTAACTATAAAATGGGTGAAACCTATGTTTTTTTCAGTACATTTCTAAGGTTTTTTTTAATGCTAATTCCTAACTATATGTTTTTTTCAGTGAATATATATATGCACTGGAAAACTAAAGACCCACTTCCTTTACAAAGAAATGGAAAGTTTGCATCTCTGCAACCTCTCTAATTTTTCATCTTAGTCATCTTCCACTCAATCAACACAACAACCACAAATACACACACCTACTTGCTACCATTCTTGCCTAAGCTTATCAATTATTCTTCTTTAATTCAAATTCAAAGTGCAGGCCCTTTATTCAGCCTTCTTGGTAACTACTACCCGTGAATAGCAGTGGGTAATTTGCACACTTCTGTCCTTTCTTGCGTCTTTTCTACCATACACTGCGGCAGGTTTACAAGCCCCTTGCGCCACTTTTGCATCATTTTTTCCACGACCTTGTAAATCTACCCAACTGTGTGTACTTTATGCACTAGCTTTCTTCCTTAGTTGTTGTACTAATTTCTCTTGCTCCCACTGCGGAATCCAACACCCTATCTGTGTAATGACCTGGAAATCCAAAGATCCACTTCACTGACAATGCAGTGGGTAGTTTGCGTCTCTCCAACCTTTCTTATTTTTCACGTTTTTCATCTTCTACTCAATCTACACATCATCCACACATCTACACATCTAATTGCTGCATTCCTTAGCTGTGATTATCAACTATTCTTCTATTTTATATTCATATTCAAAGTGCAAGCCCTTTATCGAGCCTATTTGTTGTAACTACTATTCCAGGAATTCTGCTCATACACAAAACTGTGCATAAAGACTTAGGACCTCAGTGAATTACGGTGTACAAAAACCCACCTTACTACACAAACCCCCTACCAAACTAGCAATCAGTGACTCATTGGTTGTTCACCCTAGAGCAAAAACACCAATGACTAGTCACCCCAGAACATGCGACTTAGATTACATGAAGTAAAGTGGATAACACAAACATTCTTTCAATATACTCTTACACCAGTCAAAAACAAGATGTAAATAAAGACACGTGCAGCTTTGAAATGTTTATTTCTAACGCCATAATCTCTTGCACAGTACCTTAGAAAATACAACTAAACATATTATCAGAAACAAGGTTGTCAGCATTGTTACTATTCTATGAAATACAAACGGAAAAAAGCATCCTATAATGCTAAAGGTAAACAAATTTAAAATATACCTACATTTCACCCTCCCTACCTAGCAGATTAGTTTATAACTACAGAAAGTCTCATAGGATTACATGGGCACACCCATACCTCTGGTACTCAGCAGTAGTGGATCACATTCAGTGCTCCACAAACTGTCAAGATACGAATGTTCTCCAACTGTGTGTAACTTTTCCTCCACAATGGATTATGAAATGCGCAAGTATCAGAGGTGCCCACAGCTCCATATGTTTTATGGCTAGAACATGCGAGGATCTGTGGGCCCGATTCACAGAATGAACTTAAGACTCAATCCTAAACTTACTACTATTTTGGTATTCACAGAATGCACTTACTACTTTTGGCATTCACAGAATGCACTTACAACTTTTGGTATTCACAGAATTAACTTACTACTTTTGGTATTCACAGAAGTTAGGATTTTGTCTTAAGTCTGTCTTAAGTCTGTCTTAAGTTTGTCTTAAGTCTGTCTTAAGTCTGACTTAAGACAAACTTAAGACAAAATCCTAACTTCTGTGAATACCAAAAGTAGTAAGTTCATTCTGTGAATGCCAAAAGTAGTAAGTGCATTCTGTGAATGCCAAAAGTAGTAAATGCATTCTGTGAATACCAAAATAGTAGTAAATTTAGGATTGAGTCTTAAGTTCATTCTGTGAATCGGGCCCGTTCTGAATAACAGACACAGTATTCAAGCTAACCTTGATGTTCCATGCTCTCACTACACACAAAACTAGCGATGCAGTTTACAAATCTAGCATACCAAATTATTCTCATATAAAGCAAAATACTCAGCCTTCTCTAAACAATATCACAAGTACGTGTAGTGTGCAAAGCAGAGCAGGAAAGCAAAAATAGCGTGTAACCTTCTAATAAACCCATGCTAACTTAACAGGCTGTGAGTGCAACGCTCAGCCCCACGGCACCCTTTCTTGATCAAAGCACATGATATAAACGTGGGCGAATTAGGAACGCACAGTCCAAGCCTAAAAAGCAGAGTCAAGTTCACATTTCCAAAAAAAAGTTATTCGCTCTTTGATAGAAAACAGTAACTAAATAATAAAGAATACGTAGAAAAATCAAACAGTCTTAATCCAACAGCGTGTAAGCACAGTATGTAGCAACAGCCTCCAAGAGGAAGTCATTGTTCTCATCTGAAAACATTTCAGCCATCCAATTCAATAGTGAGAATGAGCATACATGTTCCTCAACAACCGGAGCCTCTATTACCATAGGAGGAAAACTCGGGTCATCTTCAATGTAACTGTGTGGCAAGAACTAAAGCGCCGCTGCAAAAACATTCCAACGTCCCATTATTCCATGTGTCGCTGATAAGGCCATAATCCCGCCGCCAGAACAGAGCAAGTCATGAACCACTAAGGGGCTCATCAGCTGGTCATAATCCGCGTTGGGAGACACCGTACTGCAGAGTAAGCATGGGCGGAAAATCCGTTCCGCTTGCGGATTTTGCGGATTTTCGGTAAATTCGCAATCCGCGAACTCTCGCGAATTTACCAAAAATCCACAAATTCGCACACAGCAGATTTTTTTTCTTGGTGATACAATATTGCGGCATGCGGTGTTCACTTACCGTCATTCAGCGTTTGCCGAGTGGTTTTTCTCGATATTTTGCGAGTGCTGCGCCATTTTGGATCTTGCTGCGGGATCCCGCGGGAGTTTGGCGACGCATCGCGAGAGTTCTCAATTGCGAACATGTAGGTGCGGCGGGCAGCAACAATCTCGCACTCGCGAAATTACAAAATTTGCAATTCTGCACAAGAAATCCACTAGCAAGCAGCATAGACCTTCTGAAAATGATGATTTTTATCAGAATAACTCCTCAGGTTGACATTTGCCTGCACTTTTTTGGATTTGAGGCCTTTTGACTTTCTTTGGATGACTTTTGGATTAGAAATCAACTTTCACAAGTAAGTTTGTTTGGGGCATTACAGTTGCTGTTCTGCAGAAAAACGAGTTTTGCATAACTGAAAGCACTCAGCAGGTGCAAAAGTTCAAACTCATCATTAGTAACCATTCCCTGTAGTTCTTCTTGACTGGGGCCCCTCCAGAGTTCAGTTGCTAGTTGCAACAATTCTATGACCCTGCTCTGACCCTCACAGCAGGCTCATAGAATAGCTACAAGTAGGCCACAAAGGTCCTGGAAAAAAAATTGCACTGCAACAGAAAGCAAATTACAGATAAGGAAGCAGGTGCCAGACTGGAATTTTAAAACAGTGACACATTAATAAATCAACCCCAAATTAATTCATGTCAGTTGAAGCAGGGCAGGTGTGCTTGCTTTTCCCCCCCATAATCTACCGTGATGAACCAGAGGGTGGCATTGATGTACCAGAGGGTGGCATGGGTGAAACAGGGTGGCAGTGGTGAAACAGAGGGTGTTGTGAACCTGTGATGATGAACCACGTAGAAACAACATAGTCGCGACCGTTGCAAGCCGACAAGTAAGTTCGCAATTGCGAACTGGTACAAAACCCTCGCAAACTGGCAGAAACCCTTGCGAACACAAAAAAAATCCGCAAATTCACGAGAATTCGCGGATTTTGCGGATTGCGAGTTCGCAAATACGCAAATTTGCGAACGCCAGATTCGCAAAATTCGCCCATGCTTACTGCAGAGACACATATCCAGGGCCCAAACGAAATTGCAGCTCAGGCAATGGAACACAGGTGGAACGCATGTGAAAAGGGAAAATCAAAACGATAATCCATAAGCTGCACTCAACGTTGCAAGAGGCAGCGCTCCATAGTAACTAAGCATTCGGTTGCGGAGCAGCAACAGCCGGGACATATTATCGTCTGCTGCAGGATGTGCATCCATATTTATGTAAACAAATTAATAAAAGCACACCGGCAACTAATGCGAGTATTAAGCGCAATCCACCAAAGATGCTGGAAAAAATTGAATAAAAAAAATCCCAAAAAGACACCAAATATACTTTCTACAGAAGTCACAAGGCACTGCTTCTAACTTTAAAAAAGTAAGGTAACCCCGTAGTCAAGGACACATTAAAGATACTCTAAATAAACTCCCCAAAATTGAAGAGCACGTCTGTATTTAATAAATCATGCACTTCTGTGCGGGTGTTTGCTACATAAAGGACAAATGTTTCTGTACCAGATATGAGTGGCCTCTTTTTGAGACAATAGCGCTCTTATATGACTCATATGGTTGACTCTGCTTTCAAGGTCGAAATCGACCGCCAGATGTTACATCCAGCTTCCCATGCAGAGGAGTTAACACAACTTTTTTTTAATCAAACCACTCGCTCAGTTACCGTAATCATGTAATCAATGCCTGCTAACATTGCACAACAATCTCCATTATTTCAAAGTAAATAACTCCTGTTTCCAGTAAACTGAACATTGTTATGATAGCAGGTGTCGGACTACCTTTCCAAACTCAGTCCAAATAAGACGCATCTTGTATACAAGAGGCATGCAATTGTATGTGTCTACAAATTAAGGAGTGATCTGGTACTATTGTGCAATCCTCGCCATTCACATAGACTTCTTTTCCCTCCCTCAGGCACCTATATGTAAATGGTAATAACCAAGCTTCATGGACATAAGCGCTGCCAAAACATCCATATCTGCCTATAGCATAGTATTTCATGCAAACCTCAAACTTAAAAAATAACGTTATTATACTGTGGATAAGCCACACACCTGAATTGGATCTCCAATTAGTGACCACTTCTAACCATTCTCATAGCGCGCCCTGTGCTCTGATTTGACAGTGAGAGAGTGATTGCACCATAGTTTATACTGCTAATCATTTTCAGCATACGCTACGTATACGCTTCGAGGTAACGCGTCGCATCAAAGCCTCCGTGTGACGTCATGTACAGCACCCCGTACAAAAAAGACGCAAATGTTTTTATTTGTTTAATAACATATATTCATGTATTTAATGAACATACTAACAGAAGACTTAATCTAGGATAATTATGGAATAATTTTTTTTTAAGTTTTAAAAATCCTATATTACTTCTATATTGTATGATTGCAGCTGCGTGCCCCTCCGCCTGGTACCCTAGACTCCACCATGCCCAGACCCGGTTCATAAGCACGCGTGATTGTCACCACAAAACCATTAGCACAGATATCGCTTTTCTACACATGCTTTTACAACTAGTATGCATTTACCACACATGATAACTGCACAATCTTAATAATGTTTTTTTGTTGACCAACACGTGTTGTAATGCCTGTGCCTTACGTCCTTCAAATTAGTTTCTAGGTGTACGTGTGACCAACTCTGATAAGATCGGAGGCCAAGGACAAACACCGTGGTATCTGTGGCACCAAATCTCATCGATCACAGAGAAACTATGCGCAGGGTAAAATGAAAAGAACAGGTATAATAAAAATAACGAAGAAAAACTACTAAAATGGCGGTCGGACGGAGTATGTAATCAACGTTTGGCGCCTCAACACTACATTTCAAATAAATATACATACAATATGTTTATTAATATATTACAAAAGTATAGCACTGGATAACACACATGACCCGGGAAAAAAAAGCGGCAAATTTAATACCTAAAATCAGGAGAGGTTTGCTTGGCAAACTTGGAGAAAAAGAAAATAAAGTGCACTTGCAAACAAGGCTGCACATGCGTAGACAGTGCAACTGATGCAGCAAAAAAAAAAACGGAAAGTTTTACATACTGTCATAGAAATATAGCTCTAAAAATTACCCCCCGGGACCTAATAAACAAACCGGACTTCTAGTTTTTTTTCACCTTTTCCGCCGCGTACAAGTACTGCACGAGTACCCCGCCATTTTTAATTTTTTTAAAAATAAAAATTGAGCCAAAAGATCTATGTACCACCCCCCTGACCAAGACTAAAGGGTCAGAATGTTTCTACCCAGCCCCCTTTCCTTATATCTCAACTTTGTTTTACTGTTTTCTTGTGACTCTGCTCTCGCGACAAACAAGATGGCTGCCAACATTTCCTGTTTTGGAGTATTGACAACCAATCAGCATGCAGCTCTTGCTCGTAATTGTACGTATTTCCAAACGCGTACGCCTCGATTTCCCTTTAAAAAATACAAATAAAAAAATAGAGCCTAAACATCCACGTACGACACCCTGAGCAAGCCTAGAGCGTCAGAATGTTTCTAGCCTACCCCCTTCCCTTATTTCTCAACTTTGCTTTACTGTTTTCTAGTGACTCGGTTCTAGCGAGGCACAAGATGGCCACCAACACTTCCTGGTTTTGAGTGCTGACAGACGGTTCACAGCCAATCAGCATGCAGCTCGCGCTTGTAATTGAACAGATTTCCGTACGTGTGCTGAACTCCGTCTCTAGATATCACTATGATTTTACTTGAAATTTTCCCAGAAACTACTGAACGGATTTACACCATTTAACAAAAAGCACAATCTTCGAACAGAACTCTACCTCTCTGCCAAATTTCGTGTAATTCCATTCAGCCGTTCGGGCTGTAGCCCTGGCTAAAGGTCCCTATGGAAAATTGCATGGGGAAAACAAGTTTTGGGACCCCCCTTTTTTCTCGGCCCCCACTTGATGAATCACCCCCAAACTTCCAGGGAAGGAGCGGAACCAAGCAGCAGGCCATTTTCTTGGAGAAATTCATGAAGATTCGTCCACCGGCGCCAAAGTTATTCCAAATACAATGTTGCGGATTTCCTATGGAAAGTAGGTCCTAACTATAACTACCTACTGGCAACCGCCAGTAGGATATATATATATATATATATATATATATATATATATATATATATATATATATATATATATATATTTTTTTTTTTTGCTTCGCTTCTCCATATATCCGTGTATTCAATAATGAATACACGGAAATAATGTAAATATGTATATAAGATGAATTGTTAGAGGGGTTTTTGACTAGACATGTGTAGATAGAACTCTGATTTTGGAACCCTTTTGCACCCTATTCTTTTGGCCCATCCAGGGCAGGATTGTGTTTTGTTTCAAGCGCGGAATGAATTTTTGCTAGCCCATCAGTGGGCATTATTTTTACATTTTATATTGTAATAAGAAAATTATAGGCGTTGATCTATCACTGCTGCATACTGATTTGAGTGCCAATAGTGGGACTCTAAGATGGCGCTTGTGTTGTTGAGCTCGGAGTGGATCGCTATTAGTTTAGTCCATTCTTGATCTCCAAGTCCAGGTAGTGGGTGTTTAAATAACGTGTCTGTTCGGCGCTTCGGTAAACATGGAGAAAGGTGTCTACCGAAACGCGTCTGTCGCTGTTGTGCATGTTTGTGGTCAATAAAAGACTCAAACGACCCCCGAGAGTGCTTTATCTTTATGGGCTGAATACCCGGATATATGGAGAAGTGAAGCGAAAATTGATATGCGGGTGCACCCGCGCATTTGAAGCACCCGCCTGAGAGTGCCCCACTCTGGTGCTGTTGGAGCTTATATATATATATAACACGAGGCATGCTGGGACTTGGAGTTCGTTTCACCACACACAAACTCTGATTGGTGCGCAGACAGCGTAAGGAGGAGGGGGTTAGGTGCCGGAGGATATTTTAAAACAGGAGGAGAATATTAGGGACGTGTTCTTTGCAGCTGAAGGCACTGAGGAAGGCTACTTTTGTAGAAATGCATCCGCCAGAGCTGGGACCTTGTGAAATAAAGCTGTGTCCACCCTTGTGGCCTCTGTTCTTTTTCGTCAAAAAAGAATTTATATATATATATATATATATATATATATATATATATATATATATATATATATATATATATATATATATATATATATATATATATATATATATAACCTACTGGCGGTCGCCAGTAGGTAGTTATAGTTAGGATTTTTTTCAATGTTAAATCTCAAAATTCTATTTGGAATAACTTTAGTGCCGGTTGACGAATCTGCCTGAAAATTTCCTCAAAATGGCCTCGCGGCGCCCCGGTCCTTCCCTGAAAGTTTGGGGGGGAATTGTTAAGCGGGGGCTGAGATAAAAGGGGGGTCCCAAAACGTGTTTTCCCCATTTTAATTTCCATAGGGCGGTCGACTTCACTGTTAGCCCG
Source organism: Lissotriton vulgaris (assembly GCF_964263255.1). Lineage (NCBI taxonomy): Eukaryota > Metazoa > Chordata > Amphibia > Caudata > Salamandridae > Lissotriton > Lissotriton vulgaris. The sequence continues at coordinate 1,735,984,406 of NC_141691.1, forward strand.
AACGGCTGAATGGATTTCCACCAAACTTGGCAAAATTGTAGGGACTGGTAGCCCGATGTGCCTTTGCTATGTCTCAAGATATGTGCTCCAGTGGCTTTTGAGTAATTTAGGTTAAAAAAAAATATATATCTATGGCAGCGCCCCGGTACGCGCACCGGGAGCGCACCGGGGAGAAAAGAGAATGGCAGAGTTTAAAAATTTAAGTCATTTTATATAAGTGGGAGGTAGTTCTGAAAAGAACTGTTTTTTTTCTTTTTGTTGTTTTTTTTGTTTGTTTTTTGAACATTTTTTACTTTTTATGGCTTTTCTGAACAGTTTTATATTTGTTTTTGTATTTTCTCGGGGGAGCAACAAAAAACAGGGAATTGTAAATGGCTCAACTGGAGCAAAAACAATTGTGCAAAAAATTAGGTTTTTTTCGGGCACTTATGGTTCTCCCCAGCACAGATGATAAGCTTAACACTTTGCTCACCATAGCAAATTAACTTACCACAATATTTGCACATGATTTTAAAATCGTTAAATTTGGGTTGTATGATAGGCATTGTCTCTGTTGCCTCTGAACCCGATGGAGTTGGTTCTTTTGATGTTGAGGGTCTAGATGATGATGGGGGTAGCTTACTGCAGAGGTCCCTTACCTCTGCAGCAGAATAGTTGATTGGGTGCCAATGGATCATGTGCCGAATCATGGTATGATTCCCGAAGGAATATTTTTTGTTAGGGTTCCCCCTGGACAGCTCAGCATCACAAATCAAACAAGTCACCTTCGCAGCGTTGACTTTTTTGAAACCCCTTGGGATTTTGTAGAACTGCCATACGAAGTGCTCTTTTGGTTTGTAGGGCTGATGAACTTCTTGCAGGAACTGCCTTGAGCGTTCCTCCTCTTCCTCCTCCTCCTCCTCTTCTTCTTGACCACCAATGTGATCTTCTGGTGGTCTTTTTGATGGTGGTGGTGCTGGTGGTGGGGCAGATGCTCCAGCTGCTGCTGCTACTGTAGCCATTTTTAAGTAGAATATATTAGAGACAGATCTCCAAACAAGTCTTCCTCAGTCAAAGAACAAAGTCAGAATAAAGAAAAAAGGAGGGGGCTTTCATCATTTGGAAAAAAAACGGTTCTGGACCGATGAGAAGTGTTATTTTCAAGTCACATGACCAGGGCTTTCATCATTTGGAAACCAAAAGTGTTGTGAACCAATGAAAAGTGTTATTTTCAAGTCACATGAGCAGGGCTTTCATCATTTTGAAACCAAAAGTGTTGTGAACCAATGAAAAGTGTTATTTTCAGGTCACATGACCCGACGCGCTTACGCTACGCGACACCATCCTTGTGACAGAGTGACAGACCTCCTTTCACTGTAAAGTAACCCTTGAAACACATATTCAGAAATAGAAACTAACATTTTTAAAAAAGTGGAGAAACCCATACCAGTTACAACAACCAATTCAGTAATTCCACCTTCTATATACACATCCTCTCATTCAGCAACAGTTCTACATAGTCACTCATACATATACTCACTTCTCATATTTAGTGATACACCTATACATCCTGTTACACACCTACAGTCATCCAAAAGTTACTCACACACATACTCAGACATGCAAAAAAACTATTGAACATCCATTTATTTGCCTATATAACTATACACACACTACCACCTTACTTCTAAGGAAACTTACACATACTCTCTTAAAAAATAACTTATAGAAACACATACTTATTTAAACAGGAACTCTTACAATCTCACATATACTCACTTATATACATCAATACTCACATATACTAGATTAAAACATATGTCGTTAATGATAAAGACACTGGTGAGACAGTCATTCACTCACTAACACACCCATACAGTCCTGCACATATGCTGTCTTCAAAACACATACAAACAGTGAGTCAGTCATTGATGCATCTATGTGCTAAGTAATACCCCCACCAAACCATACAGACACTCATACTGATACTAAAAAACATCTAATAACCCATATACACACACATGTAGCTACTCACCAACCCATGCAGCCACTTATACACAAAGTGAAACACTGATACAAACAGTTAAATATTTAAACAATACTCGCTAATATATGTATTCACTAAGATACACTTAATAAGCCAGTTAACCAATCAATTTTTTTTTTTTTAAACATCCATTAAGACACTTTTTTAAACATTTATTCTTCCATCGACCTTTACATATACATATATAAAACATATTTATTTTACAGAAAGACACACATTCACTGGATGGTGTCATCAGTGATGTCATGAGTGATGTCACTGACCATGTCATGAGTGATGTAATCTGTGACGTCATCAGCAGTGCATTGCAGGCGCGCAAGTTATAGTGAGTCCAACTAACTATAACGTGGAATGTCAATGGTTGTATGTCAGTAAAATTTCCAGCTAACTATAACTGGTGTGAAACCCATGGTTTTTTCAGTGAATTTACTAGTTTTTTTAAATGCTAATTCCTAACTATAACTGGTGTGAAACCTATGGTTTTTTCAGTGAATATATATATATATATATATATATATATATATATATATATATATATATATATACACACACACACACAAGGGGATATTCCAGTAACATCATTGAGGCTGCCTCGGGGGATGGGATCAAACCATGCATGATTATGTTGTATAGTAGACAACACTCGGCCATTCGAAAAATACTCTATCACAATTGGAATCTCATACAAGAAGATCCAACGATTGGTCATAGGGTATCAGACAAACCTTTACTTACATTCAGGAAATCTACGTCTATAGCCAAATCATTGGTCAAGAACACCTTTGAACCCCAGATGTCTAGCACATGTTATGTTAAGGTAGGCTTGTAAAGCGCACTGTCACCGTGGGTTTCCTGGCGCTGATCTGATGCTGAGGGGAAGAAGGAAGTTAGCTAGATTGTGGGAAAAGCCAAGTTTTTAGAGATTTACGAAATTGAATGAGAGAATTAGGGGATTTGAGCGGGGGAGGGAGAGAGTTCCAGAGTTTAGGGGCCAAGTGTGGGAATCTCCGACCTCCGGATCTACAGAGTTTGATAGGGGGGACAACCAGGAGGTGAAGGTGAGAAGATCTGAGGTTACGTGAAGGGCAGTAGGGACTGATAAGGGATTTCAGGAAGGCAGGGCAGGGACCGGTTAAGGATTTGAAGGTGAGGCAGCCGATCTTGAAGGCTACCCTCGAGATGACAGGAAGCCAATGCAATTTGTTAAGGAGAGGTCTGGCGGATTGCCATTTTGGGATCCCGAAAGCCAGTCTCGCCGCTTGGTTCTGAACAATTTGTAGTCTGAGGAGAAAAGATTTAGGCAGACCGTGATAGATAGAGTTCGAGAAATTCAAGCGGGAGAGGACAAGGGCCATGATGACTTGGATCAGGGCTTCGGGAGTCAGGAGATAGGCCACCTTCCTGATCCTGCGCAGCTGATACATGCAGGAAGAGACCACCATCCCTATCTGGGGCTTGAGGGATAGCTCTGAGTCAATAGTGACCCCGAGATTCTTCACCGAGGCCACAGGGATGGGGGGGGGGCCAAGCTCTGCCGGCCAGAAGTGCGGACCCCAGTGGATGGAGCTCTTGCCTGGGAGAAGGAGCTCCGTCTTCCCGGGGTTCAGTTTAAGTTGGTTCTGGCTCATCCACTTGAGGATATGGGACATAACTGCCTGGAAATTAGAGATAGCAGAAGGAGAGTTAAGAGGAAAGATGAGTTGCAGGTCGTCAGCGTAGTTGAAGACGGTGACGTCCCACTGCCTCAGAGAAAAGAGAAGAGGTCGGAGGTACAGATTGAAGAGAAGACGGGATAAGGAGGAGCCCTGGGGGACCCCGCAAAGTGAGCGCTCCCTAGGTGCCCTAAAGGTGCCCAAGCTGAGTGTCTGAGACCTCCCGGTCAGGAAGGATTCGACCCATGCCAACGCCAGGCCCTGGATGCCGGCCTGCTCGACACGGTGGAGGAGGATGTTATGGTCCACCGTGTCGAAGGCGGCCGACAGATCTAAAAGTACCAGGGCCTGGGGGGTACCCTTGTCAGCGTCGTCTCTCAGGGCATCCAACACGGCCAAGATCACTGCCTCCGTGGAGTGGCCGGGTCTAAAGCCGGCCTGGTTGGCCTCGAGAAAGTTGGAGCTCTCGATGAACTGTGAGAGACAGGCGGTGACGTGAGCTTCCAGGATTTTAGAGAAATAGGGCAGGAGGGAGATAGGTCGATAGTTCGCCAGGACTGCGGGGTCGGCTCCGGGCTTCTTCAGTAGAGGCACCAGGACAGCCTCCTTAAAAGAGCTGGTCACCGTGCCGGTAGAGAGAGAAGAATTCAGCAGAGGGAGGATACAGTCAGGTAAAGTAAGGCAGATGTCCCGTAGTATGGATGGTGGACAGCGGTCGTCCGGTGAGCCGGACTTAACACGGACGGCCAGTGTGGCCAGGGATGCAGGATCTAGAGAGGGGAGGTGTGTGAGGGAGAGAGCATTGTGAGGGGGGCAGACAGAATCAGCGCCAGGGGGGGTGACCGGGACAGTGTCCCTAATCATAACAATTTTCTGTAAGAAAAACGTGCTGAGCGCATTGCACGATTCCTGCGTAGGAGCCTGGGTCGGGAGCGTCCTGGAGTCGGAAGTGAATTCGTCGAGGACTTTAAAGATCTCCTTCGATTTACAGGGGGCTGCTAGGATTCTTTCGGAGGCGTATGCTTTTTTGGCCGCAGTGATAGCTTTTTTGTATTTGTTGCGAGCGGCCACATGTAAATGTAAATGTAAATGTATTGCGATTTATATAGCGCACGTATCACCCGAAGGCATCAAGGCGCTTGCCTTGGGAACCCGTCCTGGTATTCCCCTGTGAGATAACCCCAGTAGGGTATCCACAAGGTGAAAGCCAGGCATCCCGCCGCGAGGGGCCGTAGTGGAGATTAAGCAAGCTATTGCCCAGAGTCGCAGAGTGTGAACCCATGAGTCGAGTAGGCACCGGAACGAGAATTATCAAGTCCGTGGAATTTTTGAGCCCAAGAGCCGCCGAGGTGGGGAATTGAACCCTGGTCCAGGACCGATCTCAGCTTCCGGGTCTGCCGCCTCTAACCCCTGAGCCACATTTCACATAAATGTCTCTGCTTGACGGACAGTAGTCTCTTCTCCACTTGCGCTCCAATTGGCGAAGTTCCACATGAAAGGCTCTTGGCATAGGTTTTAAAAAATGTGCCCAATGTAAGGCTTGCAGGCATGGGATTAACAAGACCAAGTATGTTGGCCCTTTTTCACAAGAACCCCGTGAAATTTGCAAGCGCCTGACTTGTAAGACGGACTATGCGGTCTATGTGCTGGAGTGCACGTGTGGGCTTAGGTACGTGGGGAGCACCCGTTTGCCGGCCCACAAGCGTGTACTCCAGCACATCAGGGCAATTAACAACAAGGACCAAGCCTACCCTGTGGCAAGGCATTTTGAAACTTAGCATAGTTCTAATCCGTCGCATTTATCTTATTTTGTTATCGATTCTGTGTGGCCTATGAAAAGAGGTGGGGATCGAGATGCGAAGCTTCGACTACTCGAAACCCTGTACATTCTAGAATTAGATAGCAAGCAGCCCAACGGGCTAAATGCGACGGAGGACTTATATACATGTCTTTAGCCTGATAGCTAATCTAAGAATCAAGTAACTGCCACTTTAGTCAACAAATTTTTGCAGCAGATAGTGCATTAGTTGACATCAAGAAGGGTTTTATATGCCAAAGGTGACCAGGATGTAGGATTGTCAATCTAGGGTCAAAATTATGAATGTTCTGATTATAGCTTGTACTGTACCTAAATGTTGTAGTGGAACCACCAATTTTAGAAGTTTTCTAATTATAAAGGGGCCTGCACTTCTTCTTTTTAATGTTTAAATTTAATGAGCTACTTCAAGAGGGTTACACCAGGAGTCTTCCTGGGGAAGTTAGTATTTGCTCTATGTATTTTTGCACTTGCACTAGCACCTTTTTTTTCATTATTCAAATGCACATTTTTGTTGCACTCTTATATGCCGGTATTTTTTCAGGGTGTCACACAGTCATGAGGAATTACATTTTCTTGAGTAGAGAGTTTATGCCCACTGGGGCTTTATTCGATAGACAGATGTTGAGCACACATTTGTAGTAGTGATTTATTTCTACTATCCAAAGTGATATGAGGTGTTCTATCGCAATCTTCTTGTAAGATTCAGATTTATTATCATCCAGTATTCCTTGGGGTATTACCCGGTATGGGGGAAATCAGATCCATCCATCCCATGTAGCTGGGATAATTTTTCTGAACAGTCACTCATGCACTTTATTATGTTTTGTGGCCATTTTGAGGATAGTAGGAAACAGTTCCTGGTCCCTATTCTGAGAGAAGCAGGCTTCACACAAGTCCGGCCGGCACTCCTCTATTTACAGCTTCTGAGTAGTACCAGGGTAATTTTTGGGGTTGCAAGCTTCTTGGTCACTGCTATGCGTATTAAGTCCAAAAAACCGTTGTTAAATATCTCCAAGATGTGATTTTAACGTAGTCCTTTATATGCGGGGACATTTTATCTGCATCTTATGTAAATATATGATAATGATTGTTTTATAAAAATAAAAAAATGTCTTTAATATAAATATATATATATATATTTTTTAAATGTGATGGGATTGCTTTTATGAGTTTAATTAATCAAATAAAGTATGACTTGACAGATATGAGGTGTTACCATGATTCAGACATGTGATTTGATTGCTGAATATTAGGTAAAGTTTCAAGTGATATTATGATTAACAATATCCCACTTGGTATAATTACTATACATGATTTTTTAGGAATCTCTGTATTTATACATGAATTTACAATGAATTTTAAAATGTTTAAATATTTATATATTTTATGATTTGTTCAAATGTGTAATTGCATTCATGCTTACATTCCGATGTACAACATGGTTTGACAGTATTTCTTCTATGTTGTTTTTTGCATTGTGAAATTGCCCGCGCACTAGCACTTTAACCCTTTCCATGCTCATGACGAGCTCAGCTCATCATGAGGCACGGTGCTCGTGTGCTCATGACGAGCTGAGCTCGTCATGAACAATGGAATTCAAGCACTTTCAGCACAGGAGGGGAATATGCTCCGCAGCCAAGGCTCCAGCTCTAAGCAACTTGCCATGGAACTTTGTGGAAAGCGAAAACGCGTTATGGCGGCTGGATTGTTGGATGAAATAAAGCACCTTGACTAAGCACTAACTTACGGGTCTGCTCCTTCGTCATTTGGGACTGGGCTTGGGCGGCTGCCTCGAGTCGGTTGGCGAATTACTTACATATACATATATATATATATATATATATATATCCAACACGAAAGTTTATCCCCTCAAGGAAGCCACACACAGCAAGGAAGTTTCACCGCATTTATTAGGAAAGCTGCAGCGTGACGAACAAATCCATTCTCCAGTCTCCTTCATCAAACGCCCGACGCGTTTCGTGCTAACGAGCACTTAGTCATGGGCAAATACAGTCCATAGGCAAGCGCATCACTTTTAAAGCACCTGGTGATCTTCGCGGGGCCCGCCTCAGTGGGCGTGTGCAGGCGCACTGCCTGCTGGCTCCTGTAGTGCTTTTATTGATATTTCTCCAGTGAGACGTGGTGCGCTGCCCCATAACAGACTTATCATATCCACAGTGGGTTGGCAGAAATGATGTGACATCAGGCTGCACATTAGAACTCTCCCTGCGTTCCTTCTGCCCCTTCACAGCAAGGCGCCCCCCGGCGCCAGCATGGGTCCGCTTTCTTTCGCAGCAGGGCTTCCTCACGGCCGGATCAGCCGTATAACATCCAACACGAAAGTTTATCCCCTCAAGGAAGCCACACACAGCAAGGAAGTTTCACCGCATTAGGAAAGCTGCAGCGTGACGAATAAGTCCATTCTCCAGTCTCCTTCATCAAACGCCCAACGCGTTTCGTGCTAACGAGCACTTAGTCATGGGCAAATACAGTCCATAGGCAAGCGCATCACTTTTAAAGCACCTGGTGATCTTCGCGGGGCCCGCCTCAGTGGGCGTGTGCAGGCGCACTGCCTGCTGGCTCCTGTAGTGCTTTTATTGATATTTCTCAAGTGAGACGTGGTGCGCTGCCCCATAACAGACTTATCATATCCACAGTGGGTTGGCAGAAATGATGTGACATCAGGCTGCACATTAGAACTCTCCCTGCGTTCCTTCTGCCCCTTCACAGCAAGGCGCCCCCCGGCGCCAGCATGGGTCCGCTTTCTTTCGCAGCAGGGCTTCCTCACGGCCGGATCAGCCGTATAACACGAAGATCACCAGGTGCTTTAAAAGTGATGCGCTTGCCTATGGACTGTATTTGCCCATGACTAAGTGCTCGTTAGCACGAAACGCGTCGGGCGTTTGATGAAGGAGACTGGAGAATGGATTTGTTCGTCACGCTGCAGCTTTCCTAATAAATGCGGTGAAACTTCCTTGCTGTGTGTGGCTTCCTTGAGGGGATAAACTTTCGTGTTGGATATATATATATATATATATATATATATATATATATATATATATCCAACCAAATCCTCCTCTCTCACAGGAAGAAAGAGCCACACAGGTAAACAGGTCCAGCTCGGTTTATTCAGCTTTCAGGGCATGATGCGTTTCGTCAGAAGACTTTTTGAAATGCCTCAAATCACGAATGCTGACCAATGTCCACTTAAAACCAGCTTGCCTTACTGCCATTAGTTGTAGTCATCTGGCAGGCACGGGGGAGCATCTCAAAACTCGGCACTCCGAGTTTCGCGTAGGCAGTCACTCAGCGTATGTACTTCCCAAGGGGGCGGTGTCTGCCTCCTCTCCCTTTCGCACCTGGATGTTACTTGTGGCAAAAACCTGCTGGCCTGACCTTGCACCCCCCGCCAACCGCAGCTTGATCATCGGACCATCGCACCAGTGAATGATGCCCCCACGTGAATTCACAGACCAACTTGATGGTAAGTACCGGCTGTAGAGAGCGGTGGTTCAGCGGTTCCCCAGTTCATGAGAATAACCAAACAAGCACTTGCCACTGTTACCGCTGAACAACTTGTGGGGTGAGGGCTCTCAGTGCGCTGTGGCCTCGCACATAAAAATCCAACCAAATCCTCCTCTCTCACATGAAGAAAGAGCCACACAGGTAAACAGGTCCAACTCGGTTTATTCAGCTTTCAGGGCATGACGCATTTCGTCGGAAGACTTTCAAATGCCTCAAATCACGAATGCTGACCAATGTCCACTTAAAACCAGCTTGCCTTACTGCGATTGGTTGTAGTCATCTGGCAGGCACGGGGGAGCATCTCAAAACTCGGCACTCCGAGTTTCGCGTAGGCAGTCACTCCGCGTATGTACTTCCCAAGTGGGCGGTGTCTGTCTCCTCTCCCTTTCGGACCTGGATGTTACTTGTGGCAAAAACCTGCTGGCCTGACCTTGCACCCGCCCCGCCAACCACAGCTTGATCATTGGAGCATCGCACCAGTGAATGATGCCCCCTCGTGAAGTCACGGACCAACTTGATGGTAAGTACCGGCTGCGGAGAGCGGTGGTTCAGCGGTACCCCAGTTCATGAGAATAACCAAACAAGCACTTGCCACTGTTACCGCTGAACAAAGCGTGGGGTGAGGGCTCTCAGTGCACTGTGGCTGCACATATAAAAATCCAACCAAATCCTCCTCTCTCACAGGAAGAAAGAGCCACACAGGTAAACAGGGCCAACTCGGTTTATTCCGCTTTCAGGGCATAACGCGTTTCGTCGGAAGACTTTTTCAAATCACGAATGCTGACCAATGTCCACTTAAAACCAGCTTGCCTTACTGCAATTGGTTGTAGTCATCTGGCAGGCACGGGGGAGCATCTCGAAACTCGGCACTCCGAGTTTCCTTCCCATGGTCAGCATTCGTGATTTGAGGCATTTGAATATATATATATATATATATATATATATATATATATATATATATATATATATATATATACATATATATATATATATATATATATATATATATATATATATATATATATATATATACAGGAGGAGCGCAATGCTGGCAAACAAAAAGAACATTGCGCTCGAACACAAAGAAATAATGGAAAAATCTGACACTGATGCAACAATTATTAACTTAAGTTCTGTGAGATTAACAGAAGACAAAGAAACGATATTGAAACTAGGACTTTCTTACTGTGACAATAATGATTGTAATTATCCCAAAAGTAGGATGGACCTGTATCGTTATATAAGGAAACTTAAGTTATCTAAACTGCATGCAGGACAGAACAATATCAACAAACCTCGAGTAGAAGAATCAAACGATATTCCTACAAATGATACTGTCTTCCTAAACGTCAATGAAAGTAATGGAAGTGAAAAGAACAGCTGTAGAATAAAAATATATATATAAATATATCTATATGAATCTATATATATATATTTATATATATATATATATATTTTATTTGAATTAAAATAAATATATATATAATTGAAGGTGAATGTGTAAAATTGAGTCCAATTTGTAAGAATAACAAAATCTGAAATAAATAAAAAAATGTATCCTACAGAAAAAACTTTAAACAGATCTAAAATCAATATAGTACAATATAGTACTGCAGTTAGTGGAAGAGTAGTGAAAATGTGGAAAAGAATAGTAATTTAAATTACTATTGTCAATTGAGTGAGTGTACCAATAGTGAAATTGTTGTATAGACAAGGAGTATAAATTTATGTTCATAATAAAATAAGTGTAACAATAGTTAAGTTGTCGGATAGTGTATGGGTAATGAAAAGGGTATTCACAAAACAAAGAGTTGAAACATTTTTTTTAACGGAAGGATATTGGATAACAAAAAGTTTGTATTCACACTAAAGTTAGTGCAATAGTTGTGGAAGTGTTGGATAGTGTTGGGGTAAAATGTAGAATTGAACACTACAATTAGTGCAACACTAGTGTAAATGTTGCCTGCCTCTGGGTAACATAGACTATGAAAAATCAAATATGTGTAACAGTAGTGAAAATGTTGTCTAGCGGTGGTGTGAAAATGAATCTTAACACTGCAATGAGTGTAACAGTAAAGAAAGTGTTGTGTAGCCGAGGTCTAGAAATGTATTTAACAAATCCAATGAGGGAAACAGATGGGAAAGTTTTGAATAGTGTACAGGTAAAAAAGAGAATAATAACACTGAAATTAATGAAAAAATTGGAAAAATGTTGGTTAGCTGCGGAGGAAAAAATAGTATTCCGAATACAGTGAGTGCAACAGTGCAGAAAAAGTGTTTGAAAGTAGCGTGGTAAAATGTACTATTCCAAAAAATAAATAACTATAATTAATATTGAGACTCCTTTGAGTACCAAAAAGAAAAACAATTAAAAATATAAAGAACATGAAAGTGAATTAAAAATGAATGTATAAATATAAAAAACATGATCCATATTCCATTGAAAGTATATGTAGCAGAACATATGGGACAAAAAATCTCCTTACGATAAATGCGTATAACCCATACATAGAAACAAAAATATGATATTATGTTTTGGTGATTATAACTTTATAATGTTCTTCAAAAAAAGTAATACATTAATTATGAAGTATTTTTAGTTGTTCAATATGGAATTGAAACCCTACATGTATATTAAAGAAAAGATGTTCATAACTAATGCCATAACAAATTTACAATGAAAGAGAAAATAAAAATTCACAAATTAATATAACTTGGAGAAAATACCACACTATACTAAAACACTTATTAACATGAAAAAATGTAAGCAAATTTTGAAAAGTAAGAAAGAAAAATTGACAATTTAAAACTATTGAGATTAATGAAGCAAATAGAATGCAAATAGTGATTGTACAAGAAGTAAAATTAACATAATTGTAAAAAGTAACACATATAAAAATAATATTAAAAGTACAAAATTATACACAGTGAAACGAAATAAATATAATGTATTAATTAATAATAATAATAAAAAGATCAATATTAATTCACTATACTTAAATTACTTAATACACTTTAGCCAATTTTAACCCCACAGTCGACGCCTAAAAAAAAGGAAACAATTTACAAGTTTAGGGGTCGATTCTGATTCGGGAAAACAATCTGTAAGACGATCCGTATTCATAGCCGTTACGATACAAATCGTTTAAAAATGTACGAATCGCATTGTACAATCCAGAGGAAAAGAATACGTACGAATGTCTGCGAACCATACGACAAACGAGGTTAAATCCATACGACATAGAGCCACACATTGGTAAATATGCCGAAAGACCCGCTAAGTATGATCCGGACCGGGGATCGTGAACGCGATTCATACAAAAAGCGGCAAATGAGCAATTCGTACAGAGAACCACACATAAACATATGCACCGTAACCCTGCGATCATGCGTTCCCAGCGTACCCCTATGATCTGCACCCCTAGGCAACATACACATAAACACCGTACAACTACGCTACGTACACCCATGCACCGTACAACCAAAAAATGTACACCAAGGCTACGTACACACATGCACCGTAACCATAACCCAATGCACTGTACCCCTACGCTTCGTACCCCGACGCACCGTACCAGTTTGGACCGTACCCCTGAGATCATGGGGTGCACTCGCGTACCCAGGGTGAGCCTGTTTCACACGCGTTTAGAGTTAAACAGTGCTTTTACGGATGTTTTAAAGTACCATAGATAAAGAGTGTTACGGAGTGTCGTACTGACGAATCGTACTTGCTGGTTCGAAAAAAATGCCTGGATGCGTACGAACATCGTGTACTGCGTGTTCCGAGTGCGATCCGAATGGTTTCTTGAATCATACGGTCTTTTGTACGATTCATACGGAGAACTGCATTGAGTACATTTCGTACTAAATTGTACGTACGGGTATGGTACTGCGTACGAATCGTATGGGAAAAACACTCCGTACGGCGATTCGGACTGGATGTTACCGAATCGGAATCGGGACCTTCATTAATTATTTAATATTATTTAAGAACAACTTAATTTTGAATTTAAAAATACTTGCTTCACTAAATTGACCACTATAAAGAAATGAATCATACATCCCAAAAATGTAAACAGTTTAAAAAAAAATATTTAATAATAGTAGTTTTAGTAACTGTGTAAATATCATCAATCATTTGGAGTATCTTCTTTTCAAAAATGTTTTAATAGAAGATTGTATAGACAACAAAAAGGGTTATGGCTGCTATCACAATAATCTAGGATTGTCTTAAAGGATGCATTAAAGGATCCACGCTACACTGTGTTATTGATTAAAATCGACAGGACTCTTCAAACTTGGAGCAAAATTTAAGAGGTCAATAGATCGTGACTGTTTACATGCGACAGCCATAGCCTCTAAAAAACACGAAGAATAAGTGATGTGGCAGCAGTTTACATAGGCGAAAAAAATTATTTTGTGAAGGCCACAGGACAAAGCAGCACAAATGTATCGCAAATTACAAACAAATCAGTCCAAATATGGTTAGAAAGTGGGTAGAGTACTGGATAATCAAAAAACTGATTTAAGGGCTACATCATTTGCCCAAAAAAAGAAAGGGGTAGATGGTCTGACTTAAAAAAGATGCACAGTTATTATAAAACAATGTAGGTTAATTAACGCTGACGTCAAAGGTGATTGTGGTCACTTCAATAACCAAGCCGCTTCAACCTATAATCAGTAGTGTGCTATGCCGGTTCGGGACCCTCTTTATCTAGGGCTTCTCCAAAATTACATTCGGGTTTCGGAAGTCGAGGATGCAATCGCAGCTCTGCGTGCTGGCAAGGCAGTATTTGAGGATAAGATTGTACGCGAATACTACAAAAAAATTAAAAAGTACATTAGCCCCTTTATACATAGAGCTCTAAAAAGATATTATGGAAGGTGGCGAAATGGCCCGCCTCTTGAAATGGTAGTAGTATTGTGATGTTTCCGAAAAAGCGGAAGCCTATTGATGAAATGCGTTATTATCGGCAAAATTCTTGAAACACACAACTGGCTCACATTATCCATAAATTGAATTCTGAATTTCTGACCGACAAAATTGTTTCATCCCCAAAAAACATACAGCCTAACATATTAATACTGCAATTATGGAATTAGACATCTCGGGGAAGTTAAGTCAGAAGCTGGGGAAGCTGATGTTAGATGTCGAGAAGGCCTTTGACGAAGTTAGCTGGGGAGCTTTGAGTACAAAAATTACTTTCATGGTACAAGGTAAATGATTTTTCTCGGATATACAAAAAGTTTACATTAGCCAAAAATACTGGAATCAAACTTAACGGCTATTCAAAAGCATGGTTTGCAATACACCAGTACAAGCGGCAGGGCTGTCGGCTGTCCAAAATGCTGTTTGTAATTTTCATTGAGCCTTTTAATACACATCAACTATACAGTGAGGGTATTAAACCAGTTACTTTAAATGGGAAAGATCTCAAAGTAACAAGATAAGCAGATGACATTGCAGTCTTCTCAAGTCAGCGGATACCTGCTGTGGCTGCCATAATCAAGGAGGCACAGCCATTAGGCTCCTTTTCTGGGTATAAGTTTAATGTGAATAAAACACAGACATTGCTCAATTTTGAACACAATACTCTACAAACAGCTTTAGGTATGAAAAACAAGTACTGTATACTTAAGAGCTACTTTGAGTAGTAAAGTTATGACCATCATATCTTTTAAGTATGAACATATTTTTAAGTAGTCCTTAACCTACGCTGTTGGCAGCAGCTCAAATTGAGTATATATAGTAGATGTAACATTGTCAAAATGAATATTCTTAAAAGAATGTTAGTATTTTTTGCGTTCTGTTCCACTGAAGCTTCCTCAAACATTTTTTAAACGCCTGGATGGTGCTGTAGGCAGTTTTATTTGGGTTCATAGCTAATATATTGCGGAAAATCTCAAAGGCAAACTAATTACATAAGATGCATTGTTAGACTGTATTATGGGTTAATGCTCTACTGCTGAGTATTTTTCATTAATGTTTTATTGAAGGATGGGAATGTAAGGGTGTTAACCAGTTGGCTCATCTATGCAATGTGCATGGTTTTCGAACCTTTCAGAATTGTAGAGAGTAATTCACCGTACCCTACAGATTTATTTTTAAAGTAGCTGCAAATGAGGACTAGCCATGTCAGACATAGAGTAAAAGGAATCTTCTTCTGAAGGTATATCTGCTTTCTTTGTGGCAGCCAGACAAGGGCCCATTGGCTAAAGGTATCACAAAGTAATTGGGCAGGTAGCGATAATGGCATACAATTGGCGGACAAGTCACTTGGATAATTAAGTGTAATAGTACTAAGGAGGAGATTAACGAATCTCTGGAAAAAAATAGATGCGGGAGTACCCTCAGTTAATCTGCAACGCAATAAAACAAGATTAGTTTTGTTGCTGAATTATACAGAGGAGCGATCATCTAAATTGGAAAGCAACGCAAACAACCGGAAATCAAAATTGACAGAAATGCTGTGAATTTGCTGCTAATTTAGGTGATATAATTATTTCTTGTACTCATTGAAAGGAATTCTGTGCTAGTATCAGTATCGCACTTGGAGTCTGGACTTGTTACAAGAAAATAATCAATGTGAAGCACTTCCTCTAGAATGTTATCATATTTAGGTTGTCTTAGTAAACCCTTTGTCTCTATTGGGTCTCCTTGTACTAGCCTATGTGTTGGACGTTCTTGGATTCAGGGCAAGGGCCCAAGTGTTAACGAATTATGGGGTTTGTTAAGAGACAGCAACGAAATAAAGATGGCAGTAGCTAAAGCTAGAGGTCCTCGGACTTGGCACAAATTTGAAAGGATATGGCCTTCCATTCTATGGGATTGAGAGCATACTTTATAAATTATTTTACATTAGAATGTGGCCATGCCCTTGTTCTCTAAAGTTTTTTTGCGTTGTTATCTTTTATTGTTTTACAGTTTTTCTTTCTCTCTTTTTTTTCTAATTTTTCCTGCCTTTGCTTTGTATAACTTAACTGTTCATGATTGCTATTGTTAAGCAGGTATATTCTGCACAAAATTTTTCTGTATATGTTACATGTTGATTTTTTTTTTTAACAGTGAGTTTAAAAAAATAAAATAAAATAAAAATATATTTCATTCATAAAAATCAATATTTTTTTTCTAATACTACACACAATTAACAATGGAAAATGAATATTAAAAAAATCTTTAAAAATACATGAATTTATTAAAAGAGTTAAATGATTCCAAAAGAAACCATAAAAAATACACAATACACACTATGGATATATAAAATGCAAAATTTAAAATAAAAAAATTGATAACTCAGAAAAAAATCACACACAAATGTTAGAAAACGTGAACAATTTATTATCTAAATCGCAAAAATCACATACATTATAAATATATAGTCAAAAACATAACAAAATATTTAAAAATAATGTAGTACAGAAGTACAATTTAGAAAAAAAATTAAAACATTAAAAAAATATTTAAAAATATATTTCAGGTTTTAAAACAGGTAATCGTAAACAAAATATTAATAGCATCTTATTCTGATTCACGATATTTAAAAATCAATATTTCTGCAGCGCGAAATTGAAAAAAAAAACAACAAAAATGCACTTAATTTAACAAACGTGGTTGCGACACGCTTCAATTTGCAAAGAACAAACCAATATCAAACTAAAATGCAGATATAAAGATCAGGGTGGAGGGTTTGCACAATAAACTGAAGGTCTACAATACATAATTATTACACATGACCAAGTTGGAGATGCAGAAGGATGAGGATGAAGGTGGTTGTCTCTCTTGCAAGAAAGAAGGGCTACAAACATATGAAAAGGACATAGATTTATGGATGTCAGGGGTCATGGAGGTAAGGAATGCTTATGTTGCTAACAGTATACTGATTATAGCTTGCCACTATGGCATGAGTGACCTGAGGGTGCTTCTCATCCACATTTTTTGCTGTCCTTTGGAGCACAATGCAGGGGCGCCAATATTTACCCTGATCTTTTATTTTGTAATGTGCCCAAAAAAATGGTAAATACAACTGAGAAAAAATGAAAGAGAAATATCTATTCATCCATAGCATATAAAGATTAAAAAACAAATAGAAATATTTTCTAAAAAAAAAGCTTAATGAAAACATATAAAAACAAGAACATTAAAATATTATAATAATTTATAAAAAATAAAAAAACATAAAAAAATTGAAACAACATCGACCATTGAAGTGAAGATGTGGAAAAAGTTATTAAACAGTTAAATATGGAAAACTTCCTCCACATGAATATTGTAATAACATTACAAGACTTATAATGGTGTACGGCACCATAGCGGAAACATGACCGAGCACCCTCCAAACAGCGGTCCGGACAAACTGATTACAAAAAGACCAAACATGGTGCGCTGCAGTCGCATTCTCAAATTCAACGATAAGAACATGTGCTAAAGAAGTAAACCGGCCGAAGATCAAGCAGACACAGGGAAAAAGGAGGTGGAGTTCATCCACGCACCGTGTAACAGGGAATGCTAGGTGCTTGCCACATGGTGCAGGGATCAAAAAGTGGGCATCATAGATATCAAAATTAAACACAAACCGTAGGCTGAAGGGTGAAGTATGTTTCAAAAATGATTTCAGTGTGTGAAAGCAGGATATTAAAAAACTGTAACGGAAAAAATTAATCATAATCCAGACTGTTTAAATCGCAATACATATAAATTACATACCAGTAGATATGAATCAACAAGTTCAGTAAGCACGTCGGAATCCAGAGTAAATAACCAGCAGGTGCAACTTCAGACAGGCAGTATTATAATCAGCCCATCATAAGGGAAACAGACAGTTTAAGTCAGAAAGCCTCCGAAATAAAGTGATAGACTTTCAAAAAAAGATCATAATGAAGGCCGATATTTTACACATAAAACAAAATAAAAAAACCTACACATACTTATTAAGGGGCAGATTATTAGAAAAGGAGGCTTTTGTCCACCAGCCACTATAAAGGTGATTGGTACCGCCCGCAAGACATGCAGCGGTCCCACAACTGCCATCAGGATGCACCTGCAAATAAGGGCGAACGCATCCTGGGCCATTAACAATGCAGGCAATGCTGGGGGAAGCAACACCTTCTGCAATGTTAAAGGTGCTTGCACCTCATTTAACTATACCAAGTGGCAGGCTCCACAAAATGACTGACAGTTGGTGCATGAAAAAAAGGGGGGTGCCATGGGTACACATCAATGCAGCTACCACCACCCACCCCAAAATAAAAACCGGCAAATAGGCCCAAAGGGCTATTCACGAGAACATTTACATGGCAGCACCAACGGCATGGAAAGGGCTCTTTCAGGACACAAAGTAATATGGGGGATGGTGACTGATAGGCACCCCAAACATATTAGTGGGCCTTTTACATCCAACTGGCAATAGGTGTTATTGTCACCAACAGAAAAACAAAGGACAGACTTTGCATCAGCAACAATACACTCCTCCATGCTAATATGGCGGTGGGTAAATCTGTATGTAATATTGAACATAATAAGCACCTACTATAATACATATTAGTAAACCTTAAAGGTTATCATGGTAGTAAACATAGAAGTGTACCTATGTATTACACAATATATCAAAAACAATAAAAAAAATCCAAACCATTTACTAAACTTAACAACCTCCCCTATAATATTAAAGTGACTGAAATGAACATTTTTTTTTTTTAAGTTACCGTATCCGATAACCGTTACCAGAAAATTCAAGCATTTTTCTCCCCAAAAGCGTCCGAACAATAACAGGGCTAGATGAAAAAATATACAGGGAAAAAAATATTTGAAAAAAATAATGTGTACATTTGAAGTCAATATACGCAAAGATTAAAAAAATAGAGGTGTGAAAAGTATATTAAAATCTGAAAAAGGTCATAAAATAGTTATAAAGAAATTGTATAAAATATATAAATATATAAGTATAAGGGCTTCAAAGAGAAAATTTATGCGAGTGTCGAAGTAAACAAAACATAAGATGCAACAATGATTAAGACATCCAGTTGCACATTATAAAAGGGCCTCATTAGTTGCTGGAGCACATAGGTTGAAGGCAGTGAAACACAAACCTAGAAGTACTCGTTTAAAAAACAAATAGGAAATTAATTGTAATTGGCATGGATTCATATTTGTCATTGTTATAAGTATTGTAATATGAATCAATATATATATATATATATATATATATATATATATATATATATATATATATATATATATATATATATATATATATATATATATATATATATAAACCTTATTTTACTCACACAAAACCATTGAAATTCCATATATAGTTAGTTGCACTAACTATATATCGCGCACCCGCAATCCACTGCTGATGATGTCACATATTACATCATTCATGACATGGTCAGTGACATCAAATTCCGATTTAATCTCGGCCACCACATCCGGGCTCAGCGAGATATTCAAAGCCTCAGATTTGGCTTCGTTGATCTTGAAGCCCGAGGCCAGGGCGAAGGTGTGTGGCTCCACAAAGAGAGCGCGCAGGGATCGCATCGGGTCAGTGAGGGACAGCAAGACGTCGTCGGCGTACAGGCTGATCTTATGCGTGTCGGCCCCAAATTTAATACCTGAAATGAGAGCATGTTGCCGCACCCTCTGGGCCATCGGCTCCATGTACAGTGCGAATAGGAGCGGCGACAGCGGGCAACCTTGGCGCGTGCCTCTGCCAATGTTGAACCTCGGGGAGGTATGACCGTTCACTCGCACCGCGGCGTTGGGCCGGCGGTAGCAGTTGAAGATGCGGTGGCGGAGTTTCTCTCCAAAGCCAAAGTGACGGAGGGCCTGGTCGAGGTATGGCCAGTGTACTCTGTCGAAGGCCTTCTCCGCATCAATGGTGAGCAGCATGCAGCCGGGTTTAGTGCGCGATCCGGCCTCAATGAGGTGCAGCGCCCGTTTGGTGTTGTCGCTGGTCTGCCGCTGGGGGATAAAGCCCGCTTGATCGGGGTCTATCAGTTGTTGCATATATGGGGCGATGCGGCTCGCTAGTATGCCAGTGTAGAGCTTCAGGTCTACGTTCAGTAGCGATATGGGTCTGTAGGAGCCGCATACTGCCGGATCACGACCGGGTTTGGGAATAACAGAGATAGACGCCTCCAGCAGGTCCGGGTGTATGGCGCCGGGCGTGTCAAATGTGTTAAATAGGTCGCGCAAGAGGGGGGCAAGCTGCTGGCAAAAGGTCTTGTAGAATGCCGCAGTATAGCCGTCGGGACCAGGGGATTTCCCGACCTTGAGGCGGGCAATGGCCGAGATGACCTCTTCCAGGCCTATGGGCCGCTCCAGAAAGTCCGCTTGGGCTTGGGTAAGGGTGGGGAGTTCCGCGCCCTGCAGATAGGCTGGGCCGGCGTCAGGGTCTAGGTGATCCGCGTCGTAGAGCGCCGCATAGAAATTGCCAAAAGCCGTCGCAATTGCTGCGTTTTCTGTGACCAGGTCGCCATTGGGCAACCGGAGAGAGCGCACCTGTTGCCTCTGGGTTTGCGCCCGAAGTCTACTCGCCAGCAGTCTCCCGCAGCGGTCGCCACCGGTATAGTAGACGTGTTTGAGGCGCATCGCGGCGTATTCCGCCACATCCTGGTCCAAGGCCGCCAGCATTTTCCGCTCGGCGCATAGTTGACGCCATGCTCTGGCTGCCCCTGTGCGTTGGTGCATCTGTTCCAATTCCGCTACGCGCTGGGAGAGCTCGGCACGTTTCAGCTCCCTCTCCTTGTTGTTGGCCGTGGCGATGGAGATGATTTCCCCGCGCAGGACCGCTTTGAGGGCCGCCCACTGGGTCGCTTTGGTGGTGTCATCATTGGCGTTGTGCTCCAGAAAACGGTTGATCGCCGTCGTGAGTCGGGCCTGGGTGTCAGGCAGCTGTAAGAGACCGTCCCGCAGCCTCCAGTGCCGTTGTGGGGCTGGCATTGCTCCCACCCGAAGTGTCGCTGTCACCGGGGAGTGGTCCGAGAGCGAGGCTGGCAGTATCTCCACGCTCTCCACTTGTAGCGCCAGCTGCGAGGAACCCAGAAAATAGTCTAGCCTCGCGTACGTCTTATGCGCAGCCGAATAATACGTGTAGGCGGTAGTTTGGGGGTGCGTGTGCCGCCAAAGGTCGATGAGGCCCAGGTCTGTCAGGTGCGCGTGACCCGCTGCCGTGAGCGCCCCTACTTGACCGGATCTCTGACCCGAGCGATCCGCCGTGTTATGAAAGACTATATTGAGGTCCCCCCCCAGCAGCAAGTGAGTGTGTGTGGTGGCTGTGACGGTCTCTAGAGCTGTATGCAGGAACTTTTCCTGACCCTCGTTCGGGCCATAAACAGAGCCCACAAGCAAGGTGTGGCCCGCGATTTGGAAGCTATAGAGTAGGAGCCGCCCTCTAACTTCGGCCTCTTTTTGGAGGACTTTCCCCTCAAAGGACTTAGCCACTAGGATCGCCACCCCTGCAGATTTCTTCGGGGAAGAGGAAAAGAACTGCCACGGGAACGCGCGGGATTTGAGTCTATGCTGGTCGCTGCGCACAAGGTGTGTTTCCTGGAGAAGGCAGATATCCGCCTTGGAGCGCTCGAGATAGGATAATATCGCCCTGCGTTTGTTCGGGCTGTTGAGACCCCGCACATTAAGCGTAAGCACTATGAGGTGTCGTGGCATATCTGGGATCGTACGAGTAACGCCAAGCCTGCCTGGCGGCCGTGACTGTGGGCCCGCGGGTCGCGAAAGACACTGCGCTAGGGGCCGCGTCAGAGCATCTCTCGGCGACCAAACCCTCTGGACAAGGAGAACCCCCCCGCCCCTCCCCCCTCTCTCCCCAAGGCCCCCCCAACCCAAACTGCCCCCCCAAGTCCCCGCTCAACCGGAGCAACTGGTCAGCCCCAACTGCCCCCCCCATCCTCAGCTCACTCAACTCCCCCCCTCCCCAAACATCTGTAACTCCCCCCTCCCACCCCAACCCCCATCCCCCCATCCCAACCATGGGAAAATTGTGGTCCAACATAGTCCCAGGTCCAGTTAACAGTCCGCTGGACCCGTGGCATAGTTTATCCTTAGTGCGTGGGCAGTGGCAACAGTGTGGACGAACTATTCCAACCCCCGTGGTGGAAGCATCAGAGTCTCCCTCGAGGGGAGCACGCGGAGTTCGAACTCACCGCCCCCGCCGCCGGCTCGCACTGACCCGGCCTTACAACATGCCACTGGGGCAGAGCGTCGTCCGAGAGTAGATCAGCCGCTGTTCTGTTTGACCAAGCCCTGTGCCACGGTTTCCACTGCGGCTCGTTGACCCTCCTCGATTTCTGTAGCTGCGGGGCGCCTCGGCCTGCGCCGACGTCTCTGTTGCTTCCATCGCCCGGGGGCCCCCTCTCCAGTAGGTCCGTCCCTCGTAGGCTCCTCGTCCACCACCGGTTCCTCCATGTCTAGCAGTTGGCAGGCCTCCCTGAGGGAGCGCGGTTGGTGAAGGTTGTTGCCCAGTCGAAACACCAGACGAAAGGGGTGACCCCAGCTGTAGGAGATATTACGCCTTCGTAGTTCCGCCGTGACTGGCCGGAAGGTGCGTCGCTTCTCCAGGGTAAGGGCGGCCAGGTCCTGATACAGGGTCGGGGCATGTGCTCCAAAGGTGATCGGTGCCATCTGGCGCGCTTTGGCAAGGATCTCCTCCTTCGTCCTGAAGTCCTGCACACAGACCAGGATGTCCGGCGGGTGGGCGTCGTTGGCTCTAGGCGGGCCAGTCCGGTGGGCCCTGTCCAGGCGCAGCGGGGAGTCCACTGGGCGGCCCAGTATGTGGTTAAACAGTTTCTGGGTGAACTGAAAGAGGTCTTCCGTGTCGGGGGATTGCTTCACTCCTCGGATCCTGATGTTGTGCCGCCGGTAGCGGTTCTCTAGGTCTTCGGCATGCGTCTGGAGATCTACCTGCTGGTCATGTATGCGAGCTAGCTCCTGCCTCAGCGCCTCTATCTCCGTATCTCGCACGTCGCTTTTGGCCTCCAAGTCCGCCACTCTCTCGCCGATTGCGTCAGTGTCTCGGCGCACCTCTTTGATCTCCTCCTGGAGCTCCCTCCTTAATGCATGGATGTCCTCCCTCAGATCCGTGAAGAGGGATTCCAGGAAGGACCGCGTCACAGGGCCCTCGGATTCCGTCCGCTCCTGGGAGGGAGAGCTGGAGGCCGTCTTCTCGGCGTCGGCCCGGTGACCAGACTTCGCGGTGTCTGTCCGCTTCCCCGAGGTGGTAGGGGTGAAGAGTTCCTTTATGGTGCCGCCCTTTCGGCTCCTCCCGGTAGCCATGCTGCACTGGACCCTTTGCCGTGGGGGCCGGGCTGCGAGTGGGGGCTAGTCAGCAGGGGACGCCCGGGTAGAGCGCGCCCCGGCGCACAGCCACCCAAGATGGCAGCCCCCGGCAGCTGTTCCCCACTATCGAGATCGGTGCTGGGGCAGGTACCACCCAGCGAGCGAGGGTCCGGCGCAGTCGCAGCTCCACCCCCGCTGTCCCTGCTCAGCTCTCCTGGTGTCACGGGGCTCCGGGCCCCAAGTGCGGGCCACGCCTCAGGGTCAGGCAACTAGGCGGCCTAGGGCTCAGCGCCACCACGGCCCAGTCGCAAGGCAGGAGACCGCGCTCTGGGATCAGGCCACCAGCCCTGGAGGTCGCCGACAGAACTGCCGACGCTGGAGGCTCCGTGAGACCAGCACCACGTGGGAGCGCCCCTCTATGTCCGCCAACCAGCAGGTGTCCGCTATGCCGCCAATCCCTCGTCGCCCCTCGCTGCCCCCACAGATCAATGTCCAGCCCGAGTCCGTTGGGCTCCTGGTGGCAGGGGCCAGAGCCACAGAGGAGGGCCAGCAACTGGGGGAGACCACAAGGCTAGGGCCAGGCAGGGCGAACAGAGTCATAAAATGGCGCCCGTCAGTTGTCCCCCGGTGTCACCAGGCTCTATGGCGGGGGAGCTGCCACTCAGCCCGTGAGGGGCTCGGTATGGGCGCCGATTGCGCTCTGAGCTCCCCGCTCCGTCGGCGTCGCTTCACTGCTCCAGGGGGGGCCGCCCGCTCACTCCCGCTCCTCACCTTCCGGCCGCGGAGTCGGCCGCCAGGCACCTCCACACGCCCCACCCGCCGGGTCCGGCAGCGCCTGCGGGCGTCCCAGGACGTGCAGCGCAGGCGATCAGGAGACGAGGCAGGCCCGCAGAAGCCCCCGTCCAGGGATACCAGGGGGCCTCGCGCTCCACAGCGCGGGCCGGGCCTGCCGTTGCTACCGCCGCCGGCTTCGGGTGCTTCCGAGGCGGCGTCCGGGCTCCGCCCACCACGGCCTAGCTTCCCCTTCTCCGCTCGTCACAGGCCTCAACGGCCGCCGCAGTCTGGGCAGAAAAAAACAGTGAGTACGTGTCGGCGACTGGCCACGCCGCACTCCAGCACTCCACCTCTGCTGCGGTCACTCCAGGCCCCCAGTAGAGCGCTCAGGCCGGGCCAAAGGCTATTATTGTGCTAAGAAACAGCGGCCGGCGGCGGGAGCACGAGAAAGTACGTCTGCTCACACCGCCATCTTGGCCACCTTTGTTCCTTTTTAAATGAAATGTTTTAAGAGTTACCACTTTATTCCAATCAAGATGGCTTCAGGTGTGCCATACCTTTGTAATAAGTAGGACTGTTAGCGCTCTAGTTGTTCTTTAGAACACTCTGGGACATTCTGTCATTGGGCTATACTTGGGCTACATCTGGGTGATATATGGGCTACATTTGGGCTCTTTTGTCTCTGGTGGCCATTTTTGGAGACTGCATGTCAGAATTTTTTAATGAAATAGAAGAGGATTTGAAAAGTCACTCAAAATGTGCCCTAATTTTTCTTTCTGCAGCACTAATAATACCTTCTATTGCATAATATACCCCCTCATTTTGTTCCTTTTTAAATTAAATGTTTTAAGAGTTACCACTTTATTCCCATCACGATGGCTCCAGGTGTGCTATACCTTTGTAATAAGTAGGACTGTTAGCGCTCTAGTTGTTCTTTAGAACACTCTGGGACATTCTGTCATTGGGCTATACTTGGGCTACATCTGGGTGATATTTGGGCTACATTTGGGCTCTTTTGTCTCTGGTGGCCATTTTGGGAGACTGCATGTCAGAATGTTTTAATGAAATAGAAAAGGATTTGAGAAGTCACTTAAAATGTGCCCTAATTTTTCATTCTGCAGCACTAATCATACTTTCTATGGCAAAATGTACCCCCTCATGTTGTTTCTTTTTAAATTAAATGTTTTAAGAGTTACCACTTTATTATTAATTTATTTCTTCGGGGAAGAGGAAAAGAACTGCCACGGGAACGCGCGGGATTTGAGTCTATGCTGGTCGCTGCGCACAAGGTGTGTTTCCTGGAGAAGGCAGATATCCGCCTTGGAGCGCTCGAGATAGGATAATATCGCCCTGCGTTTGTTCGGGCTGTTGAGACCCCGCACATTAAGCGTAAGCACTATGAGGTGTCGTGGCATATCTGGGATCGTACGAGTAACGCCAAGCCTGCCTGGCGGCCGTGACTGTGGGCCCGCGGGTCGCGAAAGACACTGCGCTAGGGGCCGCGTCAGAGCATCTCTCGGCGACCAAACCCTCTGGACAAGGAGAACCCCCCCGCCCCTCCCCCCTCTCTCCCCAAGGCCCCCCCAACCCAAACTGCCCCCCCAAGTCCCCGCTCAACCGGAGCAACTGGTCAGCCCCAACTGCCCCCCCCATCCTCAGCTCACTCAACTCCCCCCCTCCCCAAACATCTGTAACTCCCCCCTCCCACCCCAACCCCCATCCCCCCATCCCAACCATGGGAAAATTGTGGTCCAACATAGTCCCAGGTCCAGTTAACAGTCCGCTGGACCCGTGGCATAGTTTATCCTTAGTGCGTGGGCAGTGGCAACAGTGTGGACGAACTATTCCAACCCCCGTGGTGGAAGCATCAGAGTCTCCCTCGAGGGGAGCACGCGGAGTTCGAACTCACCGCCCCCGCCGCCGGCTCGCACTGACCCGGCCTTACAACATGCCACTGGGGCAGAGCGTCGTCCGAGAGTAGATCAGCCGCTGTTCTGTTTGACCAAGCCCTGTGCCACGGTTTCCACTGCGGCTCGTTGACCCTCCTCGATTTCTGTAGCTGCGGGGCGCCTCGGCCTGCGCCGACGTCTCTGTTGCTTCCATCGCCCGGGGGCCCCCTCTCCAGTAGGTCCGTCCCTCGTAGGCTCCTCGTCCACCACCGGTTCCTCCATGTCTAGCAGTTGGCAGGCCTCCCTGAGGGAGCGCGGTTGGTGAAGGTTGTTGCCCAGTCGAAACACCAGACGAAAGGGGTGACCCCAGCTGTAGGAGATATTACGCCTTCGTAGTTCCGCCGTGACTGGCCGGAAGGTGCGTCGCTTCTCCAGGGTAAGGGCGGCCAGGTCCTGATACAGGGTCGGGGCATGTGCTCCAAAGGTGATCGGTGCCATCTGGCGCGCTTTGGCAAGGATCTCCTCCTTCGTCCTGAAGTCCTGCACACAGACCAGGATGTCCGGCGGGTGGGCGTCGTTGGCTCTAGGCGGGCCAGTCCGGTGGGCCCTGTCCAGGCGCAGCGGGGAGTCCACTGGGCGGCCCAGTATGTGGTTAAACAGTTTCTGGGTGAACTGAAAGAGGTCTTCCGTGTCGGGGGATTGCTTCACTCCTCGGATCCTGATGTTGTGCCGCCGGTAGCGGTTCTCTAGGTCTTCGGCATGCGTCTGGAGATCTACCTGCTGGTCATGTATGCGAGCTAGCTCCTGCCTCAGCGCCTCTATCTCCGTATCTCGCACGTCGCTTTTGGCCTCCAAGTCCGCCACTCTCTCGCCGATTGCGTCAGTGTCTCGGCGCACCTCTTTGATCTCCTCCTGGAGCTCCCTCCTTAATGCATGGATGTCCTCCCTCAGATCCGTGAAGAGGGATTCCAGGAAGGACCGCGTCACAGGGCCCTCGGATTCCGTCCGCTCCTGGGAGGGAGAGCTGGAGGCCGTCTTCTCGGCGTCGGCCCGGTGACCAGACTTCGCGGTGTCTGTCCGCTTCCCCGAGGTGGTAGGGGTGAAGAGTTCCTTTATGGTGCCGCCCTTTCGGCTCCTCCCGGTAGCCATGCTGCACTGGACCCTTTGCCGTGGGGGCCGGGCTGCGAGTGGGGGCTAGTCAGCAGGGGACGCCCGGGCAGAGCGCGCCCCGGCGCACAGCCACCCAAGATGGCAGCCCCCGGCAGCTGTTCCCCACTATCGAGATCGGTGCTGGGGCAGGTACCACCCAGCGAGCGAGGGTCCGGCGCAGTCGCAGCTCCACCCCCGCTGTCCCTGCTCAGCTCTCCTGGTGTCACGGGGCTCCGGGCCCCAAGTGCGGGCCACGCCTCAGGGTCAGGCAACTAGGCGGCCTAGGGCTCAGCGCCACCACGGCCCAGTCGCAAGGCAGGAGACCGCGCTCTGGGATCAGGCCACCAGCCCTGGAGGTCGCCGACAGAACTGCCGACGCTGGAGGCTCCGTGAGACCAGCACCACGTGGGAGCGCCCCTCTATGTCCGCCAACCAGCAGGTGTCCGCTATGCCGCCAATCCCTCGTCGCCCCTCGCTGCCCCCACAGATCAATGTCCAGCCCGAGTCCGTTGGGCTCCTGGTGGCAGGGGCCAGAGCCACAGAGGAGGGCCAGCAACTGGGGGAGACCACAAGGCTAGGGCCAGGCAGGGCGAACAGAGTCATAAAATGGCGCCCGTCAGTTGTCCCCCGGTGTCACCAGGCTCTATGGCGGGGGAGCTGCCACTCAGCCCGTGAGGGGCTCGGTATGGGCGCCGATTGCGCTCTGAGCTCCCCGCTCCGTCGGCGTCGCTTCACTGCTCCAGGGGGGGCCGCCCGCTCACTCCCGCTCCTCACCTTCCGGCCGCGGAGTCGGCCGCCAGGCACCTCCACACGCCCCACCGGCCGGGTCCGGCAGCGCCTGCGGGCGTCCCAGGACGTGCAGCGCAGGCGATCAGGAGACGAGGCAGGCCCGCAGAAGCCCCCGTCCAGGGATACCAGGGGGCCTCGCGCTCCACAGCGCGGGCCGGGCCTGCCGTTGCTACCGCCGCCGGCTTCGGGTGCTTCCGAGGCGGCGTCCGGGCTCCGCCCACCACGGCCTAGCTTCCCCTTCTCCGCTCGTCACAGGCCTCAACGGCCGCCGCAGTCTGGGCAGAAAAAAACAGTGAGTACGTGTCGGCGACTGGCCACGCCGCACTCCAGCACTCCACCTCTGCTGCGGTCACTCCAGGCCCCCAGTAGAGCGCTCAGGCCGGGCCAAAGGCTATTATTGTGCTAAGAAACAGCGGCCGGCGGCGGGAGCACGAGAAAGTACGTCTGCTCACACCGCCATCTTGGCCACCTTTGTTCCTTTTTAAATGAAATGTTTTAAGAGTTACCACTTTATTCCAATCAAGATGGCTTCAGGTGTGCCATACCTTTGTAATAAGTAGGACTGTTAGCGCTCTAGTTGTTCTTTAGAACACTCTGGGACATTCTGTCATTGGGCTATACTTGGGCTACATCTGGGTGATATATGGGCTACATTTGGGCTCTTTTGTCTCTGGTGGCCATTTTTGGAGACTGCATGTCAGAATTTTTTAATGAAATAGAAGAGGATTTGAAAAGTCACTCAAAATGTGCCCTAATTTTTCTTTCTGCAGCACTAATAATACCTTCTATTGCATAATATACCCCCTCATTTTGTTCCTTTTTAAATTAAATGTTTTAAGAGTTACCACTTTATTCCCATCACGATGGCTCCAGGTGTGCTATACCTTTGTAATAAGTAGGACTGTTAGCGCTCTAGTTGTTCTTTAGAACACTCTGGGACATTCTGTCATTGGGCTATACTTGGGCTACATCTGGGTGATATTTGGGCTACATTTGGGCTCTTTTGTCTCTGGTGGCCATTTTGGGAGACTGCATGTCAGAATGTTTTAATGAAATAGAAAAGGATTTGAGAAGTCACTTAAAATGTGCCCTAATTTTTCATTCTGCAGCACTAATCATACTTTCTATGGCAAAATGTACCCCCTCATGTTGTTTCTTTTTAAATTAAATGTTTTAAGAGTTACCACTTTATTCCAATCAAGATGGCTTCAGGTGTGCCATACCTTTGTAATAAGTAGGACTGTTAGCGCTCTAGTTGTTCTTTAGAACACTCTGGGACATTCTGTCATTGGGCTATACTTGGGCTACATCTGGGTGATATTTGGGCTACATTTGGGCTCTTTTGTCTCTGGTGGCCATTTTGGGAGACTGCATGTCAGAATGTTTTAATGAAATAGAAAAGGATTTGAGAAGTCACTCAAAATGTGCCCTAATTTTTCATTCTGCAGCACTAATCATACTTTCTATGGCAAAATATACCCCCTCATGTTGTTTCTTTTTAAATTAAATGTTTTAAGAGTTACCACTTTATTCCAATCAAGATGGCTTCAGGTGTGCCATACCTTTGTAATAAGTAGGACTGTTAGCGCTCTAGTTGTTCTTTAGAACACTCTAGGAGGCTGCAGTAGAACACAAAGGAATCAACTGACAGTCTCTGTCCTTGTTGGATGTACATGTTTTACTGAGAATGTCAGACTTCATTTTCACATGACTGAGAAAGATAATGTGAATTTACAGAAAATATGCTTTCAGTTTAGCTTATAGATCCCCTTCCAAACCACTGTGGGAAAATCATGAGATATTAGTTTTCTTTCAAATAATATTCATGATATCACAGCAGAAGGTTTTTTTCACATGGTAAAATCACCTTAGAACCCACCACAATTCCTAAAACGAGTATGGTACCATCAACAAATGATTTATAATGTAACTAAAGTCATAAAACCCTCTATTAACTACAATGCTTTTTAATGAGGTGCTATCATGTATATTGGTCCCAAGATGGCTGTCAACACTTCTTGGATGAAGTGCTGACAGCCAATCAGATCAGATGTGTGGTTAGGCTCCGCCCAGATATATATCTTTTTTTGAACCTAAATTACTCAAAATCCACTGGAGCACATATATTGAGACCTAGCAAAGGCACATCGGGCTAACAGTCCCTACAATTTTGCCAAGTTTCGTGCAAATCCATTCAGCCGTTTGAGCTAAAAGTGAGGCCAACCGCCCTATGGAAATTAACATGGGAAAAACGCGTTTTGGGACCCCCCTTTTTTCTCGGCCCCCCTTGATGAAACCCCCCCAAATTGTCAGGGGCTGCTCAGAAACAAAATGTTCCATTTTCCTGAAAATTTCAGCCAATTCCGTCCACAAACGCCAAAGTTATTAGACATAGAATTTTCAAAAATCCCATAGAGAAAAAATCCTAACTATATATACCTACTGGCGACCGCCAGTAGGTAATATATAAATATATTTTGGAGTTTAACTCAAAGTGGCCGGGAGGTCTTAACACCACGGAGGACCTCCACACATACCTATGACCACTTTAGGATAATGTCACCTGTAGCCATATAGTTAACACCATGACATAACCATAGTCTAAATGATAAGAGGAGTTGGTCCGCACCATGCACTTTTTTTACATATTCATGTTTATATTGCAATATACTATGTATAATTTATATGTTGAGTGTACATAATTTTGGTGTGTGTAAATATATGAATTGATTGATTTTAGCCATCGTTTTAGATATTAGGGTAATATGTTTTTTATCCTGATTTTTGATGTGACAGCTGATTTTAGTCATGTTACCGATTCCCTCTTTTTTAGACTGTTTTTATGGTGTGATGATTTTTTCTATATGTGCAATATTGATGATGTATGTAAGTATCTTGTCTTGAAAATGGAAGCAAAGCTCTGTTTTAATAGGGTTTAGACTTCCCTTCCCCTTTACCTCAGTACTGTATAACCTCCAGCACCAGCCACTTTAACTGTATTTGCACTTTTGACTGCACGATGTCACTTTAGAGGAAGAAATTATAATTATTTTTTCCAATTGACACAAGGTCACTTTAAATATAAGTGCAATAACATAGCTAAAGATAAGAATGATATAATGGAACCGGAAGTAAGTTAAGGCTCCACAATCTCTCCTTTTGAGCCTTATCTGGCTGGCACAATTGACGTCTTGAATTCATTTCTTCTTGTTTTCCTTTTTTTTTAAAAAAAGAGATCCATATAGATAAAATTAATTTTCCGTTTTTTGGATCTTTTTCTTTCACTACTATCATTAAATAGCAATGAACAATAGTATAATTTGGTATTATACTTTAATACACAAGGGTGAGCACTATTTTTCGCACAATAATTTCTAATAGATTTTGATGGACTATATGGTATACTTCTTTCTCAACACCATCTAGAAGAGTTATAGGCATTTATGCAGTTATATTCAATTTTTATCAATTTGTTAGTACTCTTCGCACAATGAATTGAAGTAGTATATGTATAACTTTATACCTTTTGATACATTATGCAAAATTGTGACTTATTTATGTATTTATACAGTTATTTTCACTTTTGTATTGGTACCAGGAGAAAGTATATGCAAAATGTATTTAAACATATAGTATTATTTCTATGTCCATCATTTTTTGACATGTGACTGCACGTTATCACTTTAAATGGGCAAAAAGCAATCTGTATCGCCATGTGACCAAGGCCGCTGGGACGGTCGAAACGCGTCATGACACACTACCTAATGGCTAAATAAAGAATGCTGAAGGAAAGTTGGTCCTTGCCTCGAGTCTCTTTGCAAGGAGCGCTGCTGCGAGGTATTTGCAGATATATATATATATATATATATATATATATATATATATATATATATATATATATATATTGTGGTATTACTCCAACAATAAATACTTCTTTTGAAAAGATAGAACATTTCTTTAGAAACAAAAAACTAGGTGGCATTTTTTTGCCTTTAATGTATTCTTATGCTACATACGAAAATAAATTGACACTTAATGCTTCAAACTGTAAAGATTTGAAAAACCCTAATACACAGACAGTAAAAATGTTTGCTCTGAAAAACACGTGGAAATAGCAGCAGCGCTTTATGGGAAGGCATAGACATAAAGCCTGGCACCAACAAAGCAGGTTATAGCAGAATTTGAAAGCCCCGTAGGGGAAGCAGAATAGAGCAAAACACGTTATAGCTGGGGGAGACCAAACAGGCAGGGGAGATCAGCTAGTTAGCTTCGAGCTGTATTTCTAATCTCCCCTCTGACGTAGGGGGAGACCAAACAGATGGGGAAGATCAGCTAGTTAGAACACCGGCAGCCAGAGGCAAGCACTGCACGCGCCCATGTAAATACAATTAAGTACATTCTTTTCTTCAGGTATGTATGTATTAGAAGATATGCTTATTTTTGTCCATGGGGGATGTGTATTGGCATGTGTAAGGAGTGAGAAATGAAGTGTAGTTATTTGCATGCAAACATTCTTTTTCCTGGGTGTTATATTCTAGATTGTAAGTGGAGCAGAGGAGAGGCGGCAAAGAGGCTGTCCAGTCGCAAATAAAGAAGACCACCCGTATTAACTGATTCATGTACTTACTACAGAATTCACAGATGCATTCCTAGCAGGTGTAGGCCGATTAATGGGTCCAAATATCTTCACCACAAGGGCGTAGATTTCTACACGCACAAATCCCACTTATGGGATGGGAATAAGGATGTTCCTGAGCATTCCTAAGTTGCGGTTAGTGTTGGACGTTTGTGAACGGCCAAAAACAAGTGTATTTGTGGACTTTATTACTATCATTCCCCAGTCCAGCCAGAAGAGTTGCAGTTTTACTTCAGCCAAGTGCTCACACAAATCCTTTTCCAGGATGTGAAAGGAAATTGATCACTCCCAAATTTAGGGGCGATTAGGATTGCGTTTTTTTTCCGCATCCTCCGGTCAGTAGTATATTATTTTGTAGGATCTCATTTTGATAGCATTTCTTATCTGCGACAGGCCTGTGAAACACTCTGATTCACAGTGCACTGCTGATGCACTTAAGAGTGAGCTTCAGTAGTGTGTGAACTTGAGTTTCCCTACTTTATTTTTCCTTGCAATATTATATAGCGCAAACTCGACAACATGGCATTAACACAATTTACATTACAGAAGAACACATTCATTTGTGGTAGGCACGGGGAGACAACGCGATTTGCCTGGAATCACAGGATGTTGAGCTAATGCAGAGATTCGAACGTAGCTCCCCAGCTCTAAAGTTTGCAATTCTAGAACTTGTGGCGGGAGGTGTGTCTAAAAGTGTATGTCGGTGCTGGCCATCAATGAGAGAGACCTGTGCATTTTTCAAATGGGTGGTAAAAAAATATGAGTATGTTGCTGGAGATGTGGGCCGCCGTGCCACCAATGTACTTACCAGGGGAGGGTAAACACCCATTATTCCGAAACTTTCTTTCCACATACCATCCCTCAGCATACTTTCATTACGAAAGTACCCTTACTCCGCAATGCCATTATAACGCATGGCATTACATTTTATATGCTTTTACCACGCATACATTTACAACAAAATTCGTTGTAAATGCATGAATGGTAAAAACATGTTTTTAAAAAAAATGTTTGGATAAGGTAAGTATGGGTATAGGGGTATATGTTTTGGGGTACTAAGATATATGTTTTGGGGTGTTTGGGTATTTTAAGGGTTCAGATATAGTTTGGGTATATGGGGTACATGGGTAGTTTTAGGGTTTAGAGATAGGTATGGGTTTTGGGGTACAGGGGTATTTTCAGGGTTCAGGGCTAGGTTAGGGTTTTGGGGTATTGGGGTATTTTTAGGTTTCAGGGGTAGGTTTGGGTTTTGGGGTACAGGGGTATTTTAAGGGTTCAGGGCTAGGTTTGGGTTTTGGGGTACAGGGGTATGTTTAGGGTTCAAGGCTAGGTTTGGGTTTTGGGGTACAGGGGTATTTTAGGGTTCAGGTGTAGGTTTGGGTTTTGGGGTATAGGGTTATTTTTAGGGTTCAGGTCTAGGTTTGGGTTTTGGGGTACAGGGGTATTTTTAGGGTTCACGGGTAGGTTTGAGTTTTGGGGTACAGGGGTATTTTAAGGGTTCAGGGCTAGGTTTGGGTTTTGGGGTACAGGGGTATTTTTAGGGTTCAGGGGTAGGTGTGGGTTTTGAGGTACAGGGGTATTTATAGGGTTCAGGGCTAGCTTTGGGTTTTGGGGTACAGGGGTAATTTTAGGGTTTAGGGATAGGTTTGGGTTTTGGGGTACAGGGTATATTTATAGGGTTAAGATAAGTTAGTGTTTAAGGGTGTTGGGGTATTTTAAGGAGTGAGGCTGGGTTATGATTATGGGGTGCAGGGGTATTGAAAGGGAGCAGGGTGGGATTAGCACACAATATGAGACATGGCATGAAGGGCGGAACGTACCACACGCCCCCAGCGTATGGCACGCCCCCAGCACACGCCCACACACAATGCAGACACGCCCACAAGGGACTACTTTGCTGGCACGGTTCTTTTACCTTTTAAATGTATATGGTGGGAGTCTGCATAGCCTATGTCCTTCTGCTGCAACTGCCCTTTCCAACGCTGTATTGGGTGTTGTGATTGGTGCTGTGGTTCCTGAGATTACCCGCCTCAAAGGTTTGGGCTCTCTCTTTATTATATTAGTATGGATGGTGAAAAAATATGAGTATTTTGCTGGAGATGTGGGCCGCCGTGCCACCAATGTACTTACCGGGGAGGGTAAACACCCATTATTCCGCAACTTTCTTTCCGCATACCATCACTCCGCATAATTTCATTACGAAAGTACCATGACTCTGCAATGCCATTATAACGCATGGCATTACATTTTATAAGCTTTTACCACGCATACATTTACAACAAAATTTGTTGTAAATGCATGAATGGTAAAAGCATGTTTTTTAAAAATGTTTGGATAAGGTAAGTTTGGGTATAGGGGTATATGTTTTGGGGTACTGAGGTATATGTTTTTGGGGTGTTTGGGTATTTTAAGGGTTCAGATATAGTTTTGGGTTATGGGGTACAGGGGTAGTTTTAGGGTTTAGGGATAGGTATGGATTTTGGGGTACAGGGGTATTTTTAGGGTTCAGGGCTAGGTTAGAGTTTTGGGGTATAGGGGTATTTTTAGGGTTCAGGGCTAGGTTAGGGTTTTGGGATATAGGGGTATTTTTAGGTTTCAGGGGTAGGTTTGGGTTTTGGAGTACAGGGGTATTTTAAGGGTTCTGGGCTAGATTTGGGTTTTGGGGTACAGGGGTATTTTTAGGGTTCAAGGCTAGGTTTGGGTTTTGGGGTACAGGGGTATTTTTAGGGTTCATGGATAGGTTTGGGTGTTGGGGTACAGGGTTATTTTTAGGGTTCAGGGTGAGGTTTGGGTTTTGGGGTACAGGGTTTTTTTTTAGGGTTCAGGGGTAGGTTTGGGTTTTGGGGTACAGGGGTATTTTAAGGGTTCAGGGCTAGGTTTGGGTTTTGGGGTACAAGGGTATTTTTAGGGTTCAGGGGTAGGTTTGGGTTTTGAGGTAAAGGGGTATTTATAGGGTTCAGGGCTAGATTTGGGTTTTGGGGTACAGAGGTATTTTTAGGGTTTAGGGATAGGTTTGGGTTTTGAGGTACAGGGTATATTTATAGGGTTGAAATGGGTTAGTGTTTAAGGGTGTTGGGGTATTTTGAGGAGTAAGGGTGGGTTATGATTATAGGGTGCAGGGGTATTGAAAGGGAGCAGGGTGGGATTAGCACACGATATGAGACATGGCATGAAGGGCGGAACATACCACATGCCCGAGCGTTTGTCACGCCCCGGCACACGCCCACAGCACAATGCAGACACGCCCACAAGGGACTACTTTGCTGGCACAGTTCTTTTACCTTTTAAATGTATATGGTGGGTGTCTGCATAGCCTATGTCCTTCTGCTGCAACTGTCCTTTCCAACGCTGTATTGG
This sequence comes from Lissotriton vulgaris, assembly GCF_964263255.1. Classification (NCBI taxonomy): domain Eukaryota; kingdom Metazoa; phylum Chordata; class Amphibia; order Caudata; family Salamandridae; genus Lissotriton; species Lissotriton vulgaris. The sequence goes on from NC_141691.1 coordinate 1,736,020,315, forward strand.
GTGTTGTGATTGGTGCTGTGGTTCCTGAGATTACCCGCCTCAAAGGTTTGGGCTCTCTTTTTATTATATTAGTATGGATTACATGTATGTCTTCCTCCAAGGACTTGGCTATGAGAACATTTCTCTGTACCTTCTTCGGCATCCCTGAGCAACTGATGGGCAAATGTATCAAGCATTTTTGCGTTAGAAACAGGCAGATTCGCAGAATCTGCCCATTTGTGAATGCAAAAATAGCTTTTCTGAAGCAGCAAACCTAATTTTGCGATTCAATAACCTGTTACCGAATTGCAAAATTGGTTTGCGATTCGGTGTTAGGAAGGTAGTGTTTAGGGCATCCCTTCCTAATACCGAATCTCATCGGTATGTATGAATGTATTGTGACCATGATTGCAGTTGCAAAACATTCGAATTTTACCACCTAGGTGGTAACCCATTCGCAAATGTGAAGAGGTCCCCAAGGGACCCCTTCCACTTTGTGAATGTTTGTAAAACAATTATTTAAGAGCAGGCAGTGGTGCCTGCTCTTAAAAAAATAGAAATAAAACTTTTCCTTTTTCATTTTGTAAAGCATCTTGTTTTTTCTGCAAGGAAAACGGCTGCTTTACAAAAAAAAAGATTGCTTTATTGAAAAGCAATCATGGACATGGTGGTCTGCTGATCTCAGCAGGCCACCATCCTTGTGATTTTTGCGATTCCTAGGGGGTCGCAAATTGCGACCTACCTCATAAATATTCATGAGGTAGGTCATTTGCGACCCCCTAGGAATCACAAAAGATATACTATACACCTTCATACATTGCATTTTGCGATTTCCATTAGGAAATTCGAAAATGCTAGCTACATACATCTGGTCCTGAGCCCCTTCTACTGGAACTCATTCATACAGTGTTCCTATGGTTGTCCCTTCCCTCTCAGCATTCAAGATTGCTCCAAAAGTCAAAAATCTATAAACTGAGGCCAACACTATTGGCAATCAACTTTGTAAGGCCCATGTCAAGATTAGCCCTTGGCACCCTGACTCCCTATATCATTGGTAACATAGCTTGTGTAAATCAATTGAAGCAGTGTCTGTATGCCTCATGACCCACTCATCTGTTAATGGACCTCTATGTGTTGCCACTAAATCAATAACATTGCTCTATATCCAGTTGGTGATTGCTATGTAAGCCGGTTCTGTCAAGGACTCTTGCTTATTTCAATAAGGTTCATGAATCTTTCATAAACACCATTAGTGTCTCAGCTAAAGGCCGATATTCATGTCTTATGACAGTCTATTGGTTTTGAATCATGAGGTTTATATATATATTACCTACTGGCGGTCATCAGTAGGTAGTTATAGTTAGAACCTAGTTTCCATAGGAAAATCATTTATTGATTTCCTAATAACTTTGGCGTCGTTTGACGAATCTGCGTGAAATTCTCCAAAACAAAGATCTATCCAGGCCAGCTCCTATCCTGAAAGTTTGGGTGTGATTCGTCAAGCAGTGGCTGAGAAAAAAGGGGGTCCTAAAAAATGTTCTCCTTGTTAATTTCCATAGGAAACTTTAGCCAAGACTACAGACCGAACTGCTGAAAGGAATTACACCAAATTTGGCAAAAAGGTAGCGCTTTGTTCCGGAAGTGACCCTTTTTTTTAATGGTGTAAATCTTTTCAGTAGTTGCTGAGAAATTCAAAAAATAAACGCTTCAAAATCATTTTTCTATAGGAAATATTTGCCAAGGCTACAGCCCAAACTGACGAATGGAATTACACCAAAATTGGCAAAAAGGGTAGTTCTTGGTTCAGAAAGCGACCTTTTTTTAAAATGGTGTAAATCCATTCAGTAGTTGCTGAGAAAATCAAAAAATCTAAATATAGATATCTGTGGCCGGCCGCAGTGGGTTCGTGGCCCCTCCCGACCACGAGCTTCATTCTAATTGGCTGCCAACATTCCAAACCAGGAAGTGTTGGCAGCCATCTTGTTACTCAGTAGAATCGAGTCACAAGAAAACAGTGAAACAAAAATAAAAAACAAGAAAGGGGCAAGGTTGCAGAGAGGGGGCAGGGCGTTGCAGAGAGGTGAAAAAAGGGGTGGGTCCTCGGACTACCTCTCTGCAATGCAACTCTGAGGTGCTTACCTGGTAGGCTAGTTGGGCCCCAGGGACTATCAGGATTCAAGGGGACTTAATCCCCCAACTTAAAATATGCCACAGGGCGCATTTGCACACTTGTCAAATTAGGCCCTACCCCCTCCCTTCACCACTGTGCAAACGGGCCCTCTCGGGCCCTCTGGCATGTTGTAAGTTTGGGGATTAAGTCCCCTTGAATCCTGAGGGTCCCTTGGGTCCAACTAGCCCACCAGGTACATCCAGTAAGCGAAATACAAGTTAGTTCCCTAAGCAAATTATCGAATTTCAAATCATTAGTCCATTCAAAACAGTATTTTCAAGTGTTTGTCCTTGGTCTTTATTTCATATCTTGTATCTTGAGAAGACTTGTTTGCCCTTAAAACACACTTCAGTTCTTCGATAATACAATCAACAGCCACAGTTCTTGCCGAACACGTGTTTCTTCTATTGGTAATACCCAAAAGACTTCATCAGGGCTAGAACTAACAGATATAAGGCCAAGTTATATTTTAACGGGTGGACTCGCTATATATACTATTTTCCTCTCTCTTGTGTCTCCGTGATTTCACTGAACTTTGATCTCTTTTTCACATGTTCTAATATGGGGTAGCTGGTAGCCTTGAGGTTAAAATACAATGTTCTCTATGACGTGGGACAAGAGTTCTAGTCTTGCAAAGCAATAGGTGACTTTTTATAAATTCTGCTTGGGAAATACCCGTGGTAAATATGCGATGTGATATTATGGACCTAAATTTAAAACTATTTTGTTGGCAGTAAATTGGGCAATACTGTAGTGTTTTTACAATTAACTAGATTATCGTAATTATTGAGGGATTAACAAGAGGTGATGGGGACAATACTGACATCTATTGCTAACTTGTAAAATGGTCTTGTAGAATGGGCAAAAACTCTCTCCCAACATAGAGGTGCAGGTCCTGATGGTATGACAGTGTGCGTCTTTTTATATTTCAAAATTGGCGCATTGTCTCTGTGAGATTCGTAATACTCCAATATGGCGCTTACTTGGGACTGACTACCTGGCCCTCTGTGTTATAGTCAGTCTTTAGTGTTTGTAGCACAGAGAAATAAATAGAGTTTTGAAGATGGAGTCAATGCTACACGGCAAGAATTTTACCGGCATTAATCGCAGCGACAAATGGATGACCGTTGATAGGTAAGGGCTTACTCTGTCTTAAACTTTGTAATATAATTTTTTTGTGTGAATTTTAGATGACAATCCCTCTCCTTAAATTTGCGAAATAGAGCAGTCCAGGGTGAGTCTTTCAGGACAAGGGGTGTGAATTGCACAGTGGGTGTATAAGATTCTGGCCTGTTGTCTACAGAATTGTGTTTTCTAGTCGCAATTAGAAGTTGTTGGTTAGTTTTAAGGTTCTCCTGCTATTGGGATTCTCCCTTTTATCATTTACTATGAGGTGCTACATGGATGGTGTTGTTGCACTGTAGAAGGTTTTGGTACACTGTTGTTTTTAATCTGATTGGGCATCATTGCATTATAAATTTGGTCTTGGGACTTTGTGTGGTACACTGGGCATCTTTTGCTTCTTCTCTTTTCCTTGTCTTTTTTCTTTGGTGGAGGGTAGACCTGACATAGGTTCAGGCTTATGTTTTAAAATATAACAAGGCCTTATATCAGTTTGTTCTAGCCCTGATGAAGTCTTTTGGGTATTATCAATAGACAAAACACATGTTGGCAAGAACTGTGGCTGTTGGTTGTATCATCGAAGAACTGAAGTGTTTTTTAAGTGCACATATTACATCATTCATGACATGGTCAGTGACATCACTGATGACATTTCAAATGACATCAATGATGACATCATCCACGTGATAATCTGATGCACCTCCTCATACCCTAATATAACCTTTGATACACCCCCTCTAAAACACAGACTACCATTTTTGAAACCATAGACACACCAATACCAGTTAGTACATACCCACTCACTAATTCCTAAGTCTACACACACATCCACTCATACAGTCACTCGTACATACAGTCACCCATCAATACGGCATTATCATATGCACTCACATATCTATACAGACACTCACACACTGCCACTCATCCATAGAGTTACTCACACACCTAGTCAGTCATGCAAACAATCAATCACACTCCCATTTACTCACCTATACAGTTATACAGGGGCGCCTCGCTGTTGTGGAGAGAAGGCTGCGAGGAAAGGTATAATGTGCCGCCTGGAGTCTACATGGCACTCTCCCAACCCACTTGGGAAACGTTGAAGCAGAATGGAGTAACGCACCGCGACTCACAAGAGGAAGATTTAGGAGCACCACAAGAACCAGCAGGCAGTGCGCCTGGCAACGCCCACAGAGGCGGGACTAAAAAACTTTAATTGGTGCCCCGTGTAACGTGATGTGATTACCAGAGAATGCTTTTGCTCTTAGAAAAAGTGTGAGTCAGCACGAAACGCGTCAGGGCGTAAAAGACTGGGTGAGCGTCCTGTATTCCATGCGGCACCTTTCCTATTAAAGCAAGAACACTTACCTCCTCTGTGTGGTTTCTTCGAGGGGACAACTCTCTTTTGAATGGATGTATTACGGCCAGTCCCGCCATGAAGAAACCCCACCGCGATTATCGGTCCCATGCTGGCGCCCAGGGGCGCTTCGCTGTTGTGGAGAGAAGGCTGCGAGGAAAGGTATCATGTGCTGCCTGGAGTCTACATGGCACTCTCCCAATCCACTTGGGAAACATTGAAGCAGAATGGAGTAACGCACCGCGACTCACAAGAGGAAGATTCAGGAGCACCACAAGAACCAGCAGGCAGTGCGCCTGGCAACACCCACTGAGGCGGGACTAAAAAACTTTAATTGGTGCCCCGTGTAACGTGATGTGATTACCATAGAATGCCTTTGCCCTTAGAAAAAGTGCGAGTCAGCACGAAACGCGTCAGGGCGTAAAAGACTGGGTGAGCGTCCTGTATTCCATGTGGCAGCTTTCCTATTAAAGCATGAACACTTACCTTCTCTGTGTGGTTTCTTCGAGGTGACAACTCTTTTTTGAATTGATATATATATATATATATATATATATATATATATATATATATATATATATATATATATATATATCTCCACAAAAAAGCCACTCGAATTCCAAGTACTTGAGAGGACACAGCGGGGATTGAAGGAAAGTCCATTTATTTCAAACAGCATGGGGCATTACGCGTTTTGGCGGGGTTTGCCTTCATCAGATGCTGCTGTCATCAGGATACTGCAACGTTGCTACTTTACCGTTGCTGCCCTTTATCCATTGGTGGAAGGTCAGCTGGTTCCTGTTGGCTGTTGTCTTCATAGGTTTCAGACATTATGCAATGGTTTTTCTTTTTTCTTTCACTTTGTTTGGTGTTGTCATGGCATCGTGCCTGTTCTTCCAAGATGTTGAGTTGGAACATGGTTAGGTATTTAAGAGGTTTTATTAACTCCCACTGACCATGTGTCCATTGAAGTTGGATTTCGTTGCAGACTCATTCAGTAACTGCTGTTTTTTTAGGGCATAGTAGTCTATGATTGATTGTGTACTTCATAGGTTAGATTCCCATCTCATCGCCTTCATACGGATGAAGGCATCTTTAAGGAATAGGCACCATGCCAAGACAACACCAAACAAAGCGAAAGAAAAAAAAACCCATTGCATAATGTCTGAAACCTATGAAGAACTATAGGATGTTAAACTCACAAAGAGAGGGAACGCAGAATCAAGTGTATGTGACTATTAACATATAATAATCCCCTGAATCATTGAACTGGCAGTATTACCTTGAAAAAATCAACTTTGGTAACTCAGTACTACAAGTCCCATAATACCTCATAATGGGCTAATATTACTGAACTATATAAAGTGGTAATAGAGGATGGAATCAGGAAACCGTGAAGAAGACCATTTCTTGGTCGAAACCCGTAGGTGGTGGTGATGGTGGAAAATGTGCTGAATAAATCTCAACTAAGGAATACAGACTTGAGGAGTGCAGTGATTTTTTGTTTGAAAAAAGAAGAAAAAAAATATATATATAGTTGCGTTACAGACAGGCATAAAAAATTTTTTAGGCACGGAGAGATTAAGGACCCCATGTATCAAACTAAAAATTGTAAAAATCGCTAATTGTGAGTGCATTTAAGGAATCGCAAATTGTGATTCCTTAAATGCAATTCTAGAAGCAATTTAAAACAGCGATTTCGCTATCAGGGGTCGTAAATTAGAGGAAAATAAAACAGGTGGGTAATTTGCAAAAACTTTGAGAAATGCACTACAGTGCATTTTTCAAAGTTACATGTTACACACACACATGCCCTTGGGACATGTGTGCGCGCAGCATGGGTGCACAATATAATTTCAGGAGAGCAGCAGGGTGTCCTTTTGGCACCCTTGAAATTGCATGCACAATTTGTGAGTACCTAATGGGTACTCACAAATTGCACATGCAATTCTCATTCAATCCTGTGGGCCCATAGGCCCATAGGAATGAATCGGAAGTCATTCCTTAATTGTGACTCGCAAGTTGCAAGTCGCAATTAAGGAATGTTTAGCAATTGCTATTTTTATAGCGACTCCTACATGCATAGGCTTTTGCGATTCCTTAATTGCGATTCCTTCCTTGATGCATGTGTCAGTAAGTGATTTGTCCAGTTTTGGCCAGAATCATAGGCTGTTTAGCGTCCCTGCCGAGACTCAAACCAGATCCCCCAGCTTAGAGGTCGACCGCTCTAGCAGTTAAGCCACATCAAAAATATGCAAACATTTGACTGGAGATTTACCAGAACATGTTCGACTGTTATGTATTACTGTTGGACAGATTTCTCAGAAAGCTTCCTTAAGGTAATGAAATTGCGGTGTCAAGGTCCTTCACTGATTCTGGTATCCTAAATATAGGTCCTGATATGCCTCATTTGAAAGGCAAAGGCTGTGCTCAGAAATATAGGATAATGTGATTAGGAATATTCTTACAAGCAAGGTTGTCTTGCTGCTCTTCTGAGAACATAAAAGAAAGTGAAAAGATCCAGAGACAGCTAATAAAGAATCTATAAGAAAAGGATACTAAGCAGCATTATTGAGCAAGTGCATCCCACTCTCTAGGGAAAACAATGAAAACCTTTTCTTTGTAAATATACTCAAGAGGGTTAACACTGAGTAACATGACTTACAGGCATTGGTGAAATGCAGATCACCAGAATCCTATTGTAGGATTCTAGAGCAACATGGCAAAGCCAATTTATTCTCTGCTCAGTTTTCTTCCACAATGTCTGGAAAATGTGTATGTTTTTCCGTAGGAGACCGACATGAGTTACAGGTGTTCTCTCATTGAAGAAGTACAGTTAAAAATGGTGGCAGTTAAAATTGACACTAAGATTGTATGTTTGCATATCTGACACTGTTTTGTGATAGCAACCAGGCAATGTTTGCGACGAGACTGGTCTATGGTGAGATAGTCTGTGTGCCGCTGTTGCTATGCTACTGCTGCCGGCATTGATGGTGCATTCCCCATGGACAAATAGTCAATGAGTCATTTTCTACAGCTGTTGGTTGTTTGTATATTTAATAGCTGACTGGCTGGAGCCAACAGGTTTTACATGTTATTATATGACAAGCAATTTTATCACAAAAAATGCAAAAGTGTTAATAAACAGATTTAAACAAAAATGGTGGCAGACTGGACAGATTGGGTAAATGGGCAAATGCCTTTTTTGGGTGATCAGCCACATGGTGTTCCCTATAGTGAAGATGTTAAAACTATTTAGATAATATATTTACTAATAGGGGGTCGCAGCTAGCCGTCTTCATCGGTTGGTCTGTTATTTTTCCTCTGCCCACTTCAGCATACAGCATTGGGCAAAGAGTCATCACATTTAAGCCACTCCAAATGTTACTGTGAGTGATGGTATTCCATTCATTCACAAAGAAAACAACACACAAGTAGGTCCCTTCAGTGCACTGGACAACAATAGCAATGTGTGCATTGTAGGATCCAAACATATTTTTGCTTTTAGACATTTTTTTAGATTGATGAGGGCCTAGAAGCTTCCCCAGGAATGAAGCTTTGCAAAAACCATGAAAAAACAAAACCATTGTTAACTAAGTCAAATGCTGGCAGCCAATGTATGATGTAATGGCTTTGCTAAGGCTGATTTTTATGTCTGGCCTACAGACAGCTGTAGCAGCCTCGCAAGCGTCACAGTTTCATAAAAGTCTTAATAAAAATGCATGCATATAGAGGTTTCTAATCAGTCCTTTTTATCCATTGATCTGATAAAATGTTATTCAGATTTGGTTCCTCCCTCTACAGCAAACAACACGGGGTAATGGTTCAGTCCACTTCAGCCACAGTCTGATGGCGTTTTGCTTGTGCACGTGTCTTACTTCATTTGCCATTTTGCTTGTGCACATGTGCCTTTTATTCTTAAAAGTAGTCCACTTCAGTGTAAGGGCTGGTGGGCCAATCCTTGCTTTCATTTTGGCTTTTATTTCATTTTTTCATTTATTCTTGCAATGGCTTAACCTTTCACTTATTCGTTTGCAAACGTGCACACCACCTTTAGATAGTGGTATTTAATTTTGTATGACTTTAAAATGAGTAATACCTATTGCATACATAGACAAGTAAAAAATATGCATGCTTGCTGAAGTATTTTAGTACTTGTCATTCATGCTTCTTTTAGTTGAAGTTTGCGTCAAAAGAATATTGTATATGACTAACAATTTGGTTCTCATTAAAAGCTACTTCTTATAGGATGTCAAAGGACTTTGGTGTATTTGACATGGCAGCGGCTCAGATATAGTTAGCTAATCCCCATTTCGTAACGGAAATGATAGTTTTTGAAGAATATACATTTAAACATTGCAAAAGCTAAAATAACAAAAGTATGTTGAACAAAAAGGTCACTTAGGTATGATCCAGCTTGACCACGAATAAACTATAGAGTGTCAATAGACCTGTCCAATCCACAAACATAAGAATAAGTCACATGGGGTCAAATGAAAAAGATTGTGCTTGACAAAGGTCTTCATACTGAGATCTATTAGGTCTAAGATGTAAGACGTCTTGAGTGTTTAAATCACTCGTCCACCTCCCATCGATTTACGTTTTTTTTTAGAGACTCGAGTTTTGTCGTGTGATATGGCCTCGTGATCTATGGGGCTGTGAACAAGTGTAGAGAGTGGGGTTTTGCGACTTCATCAACCTAACATATCTTCAAGTCTCATGAATAGCATTGCCAACATGGCCACATTTGATCTGTCAATCTTGTATGTTGAATATCAACTTGCATATGCATCAGTGTTGGTGTCTGGCAACTGTTTGGTCAAAGTCTGTTGCTGTGCCATAATGAGCCCCCATAGTTTCACAAGCAGGACCAGGAAGAGGGTCTATATGGTAATACCCAAATACTGATTGGTAATCTTTATTAAACTTCTGGTTCATATAGTCCCTATCCTACCTAGACGTCTACAGACTTGGACATGTGTTACGCTTGGGTTGATGTTGATAGAGATGTTGGCCTATATGTGCTCTTCCCAGAGGTGGAGAGTGCAGCAGAGGAAGGAGAATGACCCAATTCTGGGTTTTCTGTAACTGTATGGAATTGGGCTTAATCTTATGGTGTAAGGAATTAGACGAGGAAGCCCGGAACTCAGTCTAATAAAGATTAACGATAAAGAATCAGGACGTTATTCTTTGTCCCCATCCACAAGTTAAAGGTTCTTCCAAACTACAACAGGTCATCAAAATAAGACCAAATGACCCCAGAAAACAGTCAAATTGGATATCATGATTCATGAACATATCTTGCTTTGAGTTAGCAAGGAGTGCACTGTCACCCAAAAAAGTTACAATTGCAAATTCTATTTATATAGCAGTTACTATCCCTGGTGGGGCATTGAAGTGCTTTCTGCGGTCATTAGCACTCTACTCCAGATTAGAGGTTAAAGGATAGTACATTAGTACTTTTTTGAAATCTTTTATAACATGCACAATATTTGAAAATGAGAAATAAAAATTGACCCTCACTTGTGTGGAACTTTATGTGAGCAAGTGGTCTCAAAGGGTATGTGATTCTTCAAATCTCGAGTGAAAAGCCATGGTGATCACCAGACCCCCTTGAACGCTGAGCACGGGCACTTTATAAAAGTTTGAATCAACGTGAAATTGTTGAAAATGGCAGAGGAATTCTTACTGACATCAGCAAAAAATACTGACCACAAAATACTTCATGGATGGAGAAGGCAAAAGTGGCTATTTATTTTCTGTGTAAGGAAGCAAAAGAGCACATAAATAATTTGGAAAATGCAACGCAATAGTCTTTCAAAGTAAGGAATAAAATATAAAATGGTACCAAAGTATATTTATTCAGATTTAATACCTTAAAGACTTCATTTCGTTTAAACGCAATCACTAATAAGCACTTCACTACAGAATATTAATAGAGGTGGCACAAAGCAAATTGTTTCTTTGTTTTCTTCACAAATCAGGAATGTCTGTTATATAAACAGAAAAGAGTAGGCACACAATGTTTTACTTATACATAAAACTATACCTAGGCTAACAATCTCAAGGATCATACCAGAAAACATATAGACTGATTTGGTTTAAAAGAAAGTAGGATGATTCCAGGATCTTCCCAGCTACCGCGCAGATATATATGAGCATTCTTGGTCTGTGTGAAGGATGAATGTCTTCTTCCTCGATGCTCATTACCTTGGCAACATCTCTTCCATATCAGCTATTACATAGGAGACGACAGTCCATACAGCAGCGCAGAGATTCATCATGATGGGATCTTGGACTGACATTGTGTCTCCCTGAGAGTGATGGAACCAGAAGTACTTACTGTAGTCATCCAGCAAGCTGGCACCTGCCAAGAAAAAAAAGGGGCGATGTGTGAGGCTGAGGCTGCACTGCATTATTTAACTTTATGACAGTAGGTGTATGGATCCTTGTTCATCCTCTACAAGACTTAGGGCCCTATTTAGTGTTTGACGAATGGTGTTGTGTCCATCGGGATGGCAGAGGATGTTACCATTCTGATGGTACTCACTCACCAAATTTAGAGACCGTCTGCCCTGCTGGCATCTCTGTGCATTGAAAGGAACCATCATCACGTTAGTTCTTTTCAAATGTTTGCTGTATGGCCATATTGGTTCTGATGGCTGCACACCACACTATTGACATTTTTTTGCTTTTCAAAAACAAACCCCAATGTGAGTATGTTTTTCAGAAACAAAAACACTAATGTCACCCACACCCTGTGAGTTTCCATGATGTGGGGGTCATTATTGTCTTTTTCCCTGTCCCTCACTGCCATGTTTTTCCTTGTGGTGATGGACTGGAAGAAATGCCATTACATCATCCACCCTAAATAGGGTACATAGTGCAATTTGCTTTGTCCACCGACTGCAACTCCATCAGGCCATTGGAGAATGTATTCCACCAACGGGATACTTAAGGTCTGCCCATCTCTAAATGAGGCTGGCGGACCAAGGGTTTGGCTTCTTGGGTGCTTCGACGTGTGTGATGGAGTACACTGTCAGCCAAACTCTAAATATGGCTCTGAGTTTTAAATCTACACATTATCCGATGTAAAATCTTGACAAACATTGTACAATCCATACCGTTTTTAACTGCGATGTAAATTCTGTTTTGCAAACAATTTGAGGCTGGTGCCAGGAATTTTTCCACTGAGTGTATCAGTTTCCTGGCAACCAGAATTCCTCAACCTTGCTCCCAGTGACTACATGAAAGTATATACTTACGTGTTTAGCTTGTTTTATTGCACAAAAGCCATTGATTTCAAAACCATGATGTCATGTACGTAAATTTCTATCCATGATTTGTGGCTGTGACTCTGGATTATGAAAGGCATAGTTCTTAAGCTAATTAGTCTATAATGATTCCACTGTTTACCTTCTATAGTCCTCAGCATCGTCTTCATGAAAGGTACACAAAAACCTGAACATTCTAATTGCAATCACGGATCATTGTCATTGCCTTACAGGCAGCAAATGTAATTGTAAGCCTGAAGGATCCTATTATGCTTTACTACCTAGCCTTAATTGTTGTAGCAGCCAGAGAAACAGAAACATAAATAAAATACATCGTCGAATGTCCACATAGATACATATATATTTTAAAACATTGTTACTTTTGAGTTTTATACATTTCGTTTTAATACACTTTAAAAAAGAAATAGCTCAAAAGAGGGTTAATAATTTGGACTCTGTATCAGACATTGGTGAGAGTGAATACAAATGTAAAGACAATTTGAGACACTTTAATAATGATTCCTTGACTCATTTTGTTAAAAAAGCTATGGCAGCTTCCATGTGCATGATGGTTCAGGTTATTGGAAAAATGTTAAGGACATAATATCAGGCCAGACCCAGCCTGCTAAGGGACCAGGTAGCAGGATAAACTCATTACATTGTGAGAGTAATTCACAAGATAGGTTCGGAGATTCTTTCCCAACAAAACTTTTTGACAAAACCGTTTGACAAACCCGGCGACCAAGGCTGCAGTTGTGTGTTGTTGCGGATGCTGTTGTAAAAACTTTAATTTTATTTTCGCTGCTGATTTTAATAGCACGCTTGAAAAAGCATTTTAAAATTGTAATTTTGCACATTGTCTTTGCAACACCTCTAAGTTGTACTCACCTGCATTTCCATTCGCTCGTGGCCCCGTTCCGCCCCGGCTCTGTGCCGTTTGTGCGGAGGGTCAGCTTGAGGAGCGTCACTTCCTGCTCGTGACACCACTTCCGCCCTGCACGGAATCTTCGCAGGTTAGCGGTCTAGTGCTGCCGAGCCTGCCGAGTATATAGTTCCCGCTTCCAGCTCCCAGCCCCATTGACAAACGCGGCGACCAAGGCTGCGGTTGTGTGTTGTTGCGGATGCTGTTGTAAAAACTTTAATTTTATTTTCGCTGCTGATTTTAATAGCACGCTCGAAAAAGCATTTTAAAATTGTAATTTTGCACATTGTCTTTGCAACACTTCTAAGTTGTACTCACCTGCATTTCCATTCGCTCGTGGCCCCGTTCCGCCCCGGCTCTGTGCCGTTTGTGCGGAGGGTCAGCTTGAGGAGCGTCACTTCCTGCTCGTGACACCACTTCTGCCCTGCACGGAATCTTCGCAGGTTAGCGGTCTAGTGTTCCCTCACCTTTAGTATTTAATGGCGGTATGGAGGAAGCGCAGCGGACGAGCGCAGCCGGAGCGCCGACTTCGCACCGAAGTCGCGCTCAAGTCAAGCCCGTCTGCGCCCGTCCGCGGCCGACCAGGCCCAGGGCCTTGTCGTAATGCCCAATTTTATTCTTACTCCTCCGCCGACCTCCTGAGACTTAAATCCTCAGGGCCTATTCCCGCCCGCGCTATCAGAGCGGCTCAGGATTGTGGCATTCTTGTCCCATCTGATTTCTCTGCACTTGAATCCCTTCACGACCCCCCCCTACTTTGCCGCCGACTTCCGCCTCTTTACTCATTTACTATCTCAATACCCGTTCCCTCATCCGCCACCAGCTTGAGATTTTTCAACTGTTGCATCAGAGCACCATCGATATCCTTCTCCTAGCTGAAACCTGGATCACCGAAGACTCAGCCCCTGACATCCTCGCAGCAATCCCTATTGGATACTACATTATGCAAGCCAACCGGCCCGCTGGGAAGACGGGCGGCGGGGTGGCGGCTATCATCCGCTCTGAACATAATTTCTCTGAAGTCACTGTGACACCTATTCCAAAAACTGAATGCTTAGCTCTAAAATTTTCCTCTGCTAAGTCGTCCTTTGTGTGTGTTATCGTCTACAGACCCCCTGATTATATGCCTCTCTTTCCCCAACTCTTCAGCGATTCTATCGCTCAACTTACGATCAATCACGCTAATATCTTGGTGATTGGAGACTTCAATTATTGGCCATCTGCTGCCCAAGAAAGCCAATCTTCCGCGGAATTCACTGACCTCTTAAATAGCATGAACTTTTCCCAGCACGTTCACACCCCTACCCACCTCAAAGGTCATATCCTTGACCAAGTTTGGACGTCCAATCTCGACATCTCCCCTCCTGCTGTCCTCCCCTGCTCCTGGTCCGATCATAGCTTCATCTCCTTTCAACTACATCTGCATACTTTGTGCCCTCCCCCCCTTGCTAAGAATCTCGTGGCTCGTAACTGGAAAAGGGCCAATTTGCCTGAATTTCATGATTTACTGGCCTCCACTGCACCCACGTCATCGAACTCGCTCGGGGATCAGGCTGACCATCTCGATGAATGGCTACGTCAGGCTAGCAATAAAGTTGCCCCTTTTAAAAAGATCAAAGCTAAGCACCCCCACGACGCACAAGGGTGGTTCACGGACCAACTCAAAGCGGACAAACTTGCCCTGCGGCAAGCTGAACGCCGTTGGCGTCGCAACTACGACCCGCAGCTCAAACTCGTCTACACTGACTCCTTAAAGTCTTATAAAAAATCGATTCTAACAGCTAAGACGGCCTACTTTTCTCAAAATATAATGGACTCGAACAACAAAACTAAGGAGATCTTCTCAATTGGCAACGAGCTTTCCCGGCCTGATAGGGTCACCCCTCAACCCCAGCCAACCCAAACCCTGTGCGACTCGTTAAACTCCTACTTCATCGAGAAAATCATAACTATAAAAAACAATATCCCGACCCCTGCGTCCCCTATTCCTCCTCCCCTTCCCCCCAGGAACACCAGTATCCTGACGGAGTTTCCTCCTATCTCCCTACAAGATTTCTCCTCTCTTCTTCTCAAAGTTAGCTCGGGGTCTCCCAATGACTGCTGCCCCCCTCAGATTCTGAGAGAAGCCTTTCTTGCTTGTCCGGACGCCCCACTAGCATTACTTAATAACTCTCTTGCTACTGGGGAGGTCCCTCGCTCTTTCAAACAAGCAGCCGTTCTACCCATCTTAAAAAAAACAACGCGGACCCCACAATCCTAAGCAACTACCGACCCATCTCCCTCCTCCCTTACTTAGGAAAAATTTTGGAGACCTATGTAACCCGCTGCCTGAGCTCCTTTATAGAGAAATCCTCCTTCCTGGACCCCCAACAAGCTGGATTCAGACCCCTCCATTCCACTGAGGCGGTCATAGTAGCAGTTATGGACGCCCTCAGGAAAGGCGCAGACAAAAACATCTCTCAGGCCCTTGTCCTATTAGACCTCTCGGCGGCATTCGACACGGTCGATCACACCATCCTGATCGACCGTGTCCACAATGCCGGTATCCAGGGGGTGGCCCTCGACTGGCTCAGATCATTCCTCGACCAGCGATCACAATCTGTTCACCTGTCCACCTTCTCTGCACCTTACACATCCCTCATCTGTGGTGTTCCACAGGGCTCTGCACTATCCCCCTTCTATTTAATTTGTATCTGCAACCCCTCTTAGCTTCCCTCCGCAACTCCCCGGTCACAATCTTCAATTACGCGGACGACCTCCAGTTAATTTTTCCCATTGACTCCCTCCCTTCCTCCCGTCTCAACTTTCAGTCCATCATGCTGACCATTGCAGAGTGGATGTATCACAGCCAACTAAAGTTGAACCCCACTAAAACTGAGCTCGTACTTGTGGGGGGTCCCACTCATCCATGGAATTCCACCTTCTGGCCAACATCCCTGGGGACGGCACCCACTCCAGTGAGCACAGTCAAAAGGCTGGGGGTGATTATTTCTGAAGACCTTTCAATGAGACCGCAAATCAACTCTGTCACCTCATCCTGTTTCTTCCATCTTAGGCGGATCCGCAAAATCAGCAGGTTTCTCACTAGAGATGCCCTGATTCAAGTTATCATCGCTCTCATCACCTCTAGGCTCGACTACGCCAACATGCTGTACGTGGGGATTCCTGCATGCCACCTCCACCGACTGCAGCTGGTGCAGAATCAGGCTGCCCGTCTGATTTTTCACCAGCCTAAACATCAGCATGTCACTCCCCTCCTCCGTAGTCTGCATTGGCTCCCTGTCTCCAAGCGCTGCACCTTCAAGCTGGCATGCTCAGTTTTCAAGGCCCTCTCTGATGCAGCCCCTGCTTTCATCTCTTCTGTCTTGACTCGCCACATTCCCCTTAGAGCTCTTCGTTCAGCATCTCTTAACCTTGTCAAAGAGCGCCATGAAACCGTTGGTGAAAGTGCGCGGTATAAATAATTTTAACGTAACGTAACTAATTAATGCACATTTTAGGGGAAAACGCACATGAATCAAACAACCCCTCTTATCAGCTATCAAGTCTGCTCAGTTTTGACTCTGTCAGAGGTTTGAGTGAGTCGGCCAGTGTCCAGAGCATCCGTCAATAAGGTGTATCTAATGCTAAAAAGTACATTTTAAAAAGTCCGGTCCATTCATGGTACTGATGATGAGTCTGATGAGCTTGCATGTACTCCCGGTATGGACTCTGACATGAGGGCTGGTACAGATTTAAACTACTTCTGTCCCAGAAAAAAAAATAATTAAGTAGACGAATTCAAAAACTTACTAGTGATAATACCTCTCTGACAGTTTCAGAGATCCTTAATAGAGCTGGCAGACTCATATTTTACGCCCCTCTGTTATAAAACCCTTTCTCCTCTGATTGGACCATCCTCCCTTATGTCACTTCTAACATTCTCCCTCTGTAAAAACCTGTCAGAAACAAATTAAAATCTGGGCAGATCAAGTATTAGCTACTCTGGGCCTTGAATAAAAACTACTGGCTTTTTCCTCCATATATGGAAAAGACCTTAAAAAGGAAATTGATAAAACCTGGTCCGCATGCCAAGACAAGATACTGGCTGTTATAGGGCCTTTCACAAATATTTTTGACACAGCAGAACAGGCCAAAGAAGGCCTATTGATGTGCAGAGTCATCACATGAGTAATATGTCTGATTGATAATGCCAATTCAGCCATTTCCCAGGGGCACTGCAATGGTCTATCAATCAATCTGGATTCTAAACTAGCAAAGTTGACTTGTTCCAAAATAAGTATTAAACTAAATAGGAATGTTCAAAATAATATATAAACATAAAGAACCCCCTCAGAAAGAAGAAATCTCACCCAGATAGTCCATCAATGAAAAACAAGGCCCAAATGCCTGGTCTTCTGATGGGAACAGCAGGTGAACAGTCACAACATCACTTTTGTGAAGCCAAGACACCATGGACAATAAAAAACGTCAAAGCACTTTTCAATGGGTAACTTCAAATCCTCTGTCCACCTTCATCAGTACTAAAAATTGACACCATCAATAATAGTCATTCCCAAGATTGTCAATATCCAGGATCTCATCCAAGCTGGCTATACAAACGGTCAAAGAATAACAGTTGGCAGAATTTGTGACTTAAAGCAATACAGTACCAAAGAACTCCCCTATAAGTACCCGAGTCTGAGAATGACAGCCAAAACAAATCCCCGTCTTTCTGAAAGGGGCAGGACACCATACTTTGCTGCTATCTTGGGGAGCTCTTCGGGACTGTCCCTTGTTTGTGGTGATTCGTGTTGGCCTTTATTCTCGGACTGGATTACTTACAGAGGAGTTCTTTGGCACTGTATCCATTTCAGTCTCGAATCCTGCTGAATGTTATGCATCAACCATGTGTATTGCCAGCTTGGTTAAGACCTCAGATATTGTCAACGTTGGGAATGCTATTATTAATTATGTAATGGTTATCAATTTTGCCTTGATAAAGGTAGAAAAATGAGTTGAATTTAACCACCAAAATGTGTCACTATTTTTTATTGTCCAAGGTGGCTTGGTTTCGCAAAAATTATGTTGTGACAGTCTACCCCCTGTTCTTATCTCATTGTGCCACCCAACTTAGCCCTTTAATGCATGTCTCAGGCCTGTGAACGCAGCCTGTGGAGCAGTTACGAATTGCCTTTGAGACCAAGCAAAATAAACATGTTCCAGGCCTCAACCTTTCATTTTAATACATGAAAGTCACCTCAAAGGTAGGCCCTCAAGGCTCATAGGGCAGGGTGCATTGTATTTAAAAACTAGGACATGTGGATTTACGTTTTACATGTCTTGGTAGTAAAAACCTCCTACATTTGTTTTTTACTACTCAAAGGCCTATCTCCCCCTATTGGATAACATTGGCTTACCTTATTACATTTGGGAGCAGATAGTTTTATCATCTTTAGACTAACATACATTGTAATTTAAAATCCTCCCTAATGGTAAATTGATATTTTGAGCCACAATTCTGAAAATGGCACTTTTAGAAAGTGACATTTTCTTGCCCTCATCATTTGGTTCCTTATGCCACTGTCTTGGGTCACATAACTGTGAATGGCTCTGCTGTTGGCTTTGTGTTTTCCTTTCAGACAGTGATGCAAAAGGGATAAGGTGAGGGCTGGATGGTTGTGGACGGAGTTGTTCTCTTTCGTACTTACGCTTCAAAGGGCTTGCCTTCAACACACACAAAAGAACCTGACAATAGCCTTTTGTCACACCAGACTTCTTGGAACCTTGGATCGACTCAAGAGGAGATGGAGGAACAACAAAACCCCAGAAACCCTCACAACCTACAAATCCGCCGTCAACGCACGCCACCTTCTCCTCAAAACCACAAAGAAAACGGCCTCCCAAGACAGAATAAATGCCAACGCACTCAACAGCAAAGACCTTTTCACCATCGTCAAGAAGTTTGCCAGGCCCAACAGCAAGACCACAGACGTCCCACCCTTCCAAGCCCTCCGCAACAAACTATGCACCTTCTTCCATCACAAGATCAGGTAAATCTGCAACAGCTTCAACCTCCAAGACCTTGCCACTATGCCCACCTTTGCACACAACCATGCCACACCCCAACAGATTGTGCTCAACTGAACTCTGCCCACCACATACAACACACTCAAGACCATGAAGAGCATCCACTTAGGAGCCCCATAGGATCCTTGCCCATACCCCATCTTCCATACAGCAGCCGCCTCCATTGCCATCCAGCTTCGCCGCACCATCAACTGCTCCACTGAAACCGCCACCTTCCCTGACACCTGGAAACACTCTGAGATCAACAACCTGCTGAAGAAACCATCCGCAGTTCTGAGAGACCTCAGGAATTACAGACCCATCTCCCTCCTCCCCTTCCCAGCCACGGTCATCGAGAAGGCCATCAACTCCCAACTCTCCGAGTTCATTGAAGAGAACCACGTCCTGGACACCTCCCATTCCGGTTTCCGAAGCAACCACAGAACGAATACCGCACTCCTCGCCGCCACCGACGACATCCGCTCCATCCTCGACCGGGGCAAAACCACAGCCCTCATCTTACTGGACCTCACTGCCTCCTTCGACACCCTCTCCCACAGCACCCTAATAACAAGACTCCACAACGCTGGCATCCACTACAAGGCACTGAACTGGACCCACTCCTTCCTGACAGGCCGAACACAGCCAGTCAGACTACCCCTGTTCCTCTCAGAACCTACAAAGATCAGCTGTGGAGCCCTTCATAAGGCCATTAACACAACATTAAATTATCCGCACATGATCATGAGCTGCCAATTTTAAAAGTGGGAGTTTGGTATAAGAGTAATGTAAGGGACTCCAAAAGCAAAGCAATCAATCAAAGGGAAAGGGTGCTTCCTTACCCATTATCCAACGATATTTCGAACATCAGCAACAGTAATTGGTTAAAAAGAACGGTGGCTCTTGGAGTCTGAAATAATGCCTGGAGTTCCTGGTATACTTAGTACTGAAACCAACAAGAGGAAAGTCCACTCACACCGATCAAAAGGTTTATAAGCATCCAAGCTGACAATAGAGAGCAGGATTTGCTCTGGGATGGCATTGTGAATCTGGATCAAAAGCAAATGAGTCTGTAGAAACAAAATAAGTTGTTGGGGATGAAATAATATCATGTCATGGTGTATGTTTCTAAAATATTACTTTCTTTCTCCACCACTTTTTTAAACTGTCACTCTTTGAATATTGCCCTTAACTTCTTCTTTTATCGTCATGCGCTTATGTAAGTACAACATAAGTTTGAGAAACCACAAGAGATTAAGCCACAAAGGTAAAAAAATTCAAAAGTGTACCCAGTGCACGTCAATTAAAAACATTCGTTGGGCACCCTCCCGTGGTGCCTTGACAAGACAGAGTGCGACAAACGGTCCGCACTCGCAATATGCAAGTATCCAAAGTTATACCAATGCGTTTGTCACTGGTATATAACTGGTATATAACTTCCGCATTCCATAACGCGGTGCTAGATGAAAGGCTGCACACCACGGAGCGGAGCTACGAAACAAATTACTTCTGCTCTGATCGAAGACACGGGCATTTGGCATCAGACTTGCTGGATTGACAATACTTTTGACAAAAATATACCAGTGACAAACGCATTGGTATAACTTTGGATACTTGCATATTGCGAGTGCGGACCGTTCGTCGCACTCTGTCTTGTCAAGGCACCACGGGAGGGTGCCCAACAAATGTTTTTAATTGACGTGCACTCTGAGAGATATTCCCCATTTACGCCGTCCTGATGAAGACCCGTTGTTGAGGACTTGAACCACCCACTATATGGTTGGGTCGAAACGTCGACGACATTCCCCTTTGGGAGCCTGTACCTATTGACCCCTGTCCCCAGTCCACCCTCCATCCCCTTCTCCCTGGCAATCTTATTGCCAACGGTGCAATTTAAGGACCAAGGAATTGTAGTTAGCACTTAGCGAGTAAAAAAGAAGTATTTTTTACAAGCGTTACCTAGGACAGGCTCAATGTTTCTCTGTATATAAATGACCTACACTGTTTTTCTGATCTTCTTGATCATTCACTTGAGCACACACTTTATCTTTCTCTGTGCACGTTCTCTTTTTTAGAAAAATGTATTTTGCCTTATGATTTGTGTAAATATATGTATATAGATACATTGATTTTCATACGTCAATATATGATATATTAAATTAATTATCCTAATTGGACCCCCTTTTTTGGTTTCATTGGTTTATTGGCACCTACTGTAAATGATTATTGAGGCTGTGGGCTAGCATCATCCATGTCAGTAAGACTATAGATTCAGTCTGGGTGTGGAGTTAACAAAATTGACCAAATGTTATGATTATTCTTATCAGTAAAATTATGTCGAGGACCAATTGTTGTCTATACTGCTGAATACCCAGGTCCTTGGACTATATTGGGTCTACCCCTGTTCTATAACAGTACCATAACCACACAGCACAAACTGTCTCTTGGCGAAAAGACCTCTGTCTGCTTACAGTGGGCTTAGTCCCCACCCACTGCATACCATTGGTTGGCTTTATTGCCACTGTCATTTGCTTGCTTTTGATTCTTTCTCATGTCTGGGCTTTCCTTCCTCTTCCTTGTGTACTGGTCTTCCACCTCTTCCTCACTTTGAGTTGCTCTCTCTCACTCGTGTGCATCTCCCCCGTGTTGTGTGCCTCTCCCCTGCGTTGCTTTCTGGCCCATGGGCTTGCCCCTGAAAAGCTTCACTTTCCTCTTCTAGCCCATGTGCCTCTCTTCCCCGCACTCGATGTTCCTTTCACTTGCCAATGTTGCTTTCCCAATGCCCTTGTGTGGCTTCTGTCCCACTCTCAGGGTTGCTTCTGCCCTTGTGTTGCTTCACCCTATATTGCTGTTTTCCCCACCAGCACCCTCCATGTTGCTTCCCCCTACCCATGCCTTTTGTATTGCTGACCGCTGCACGTTCCTAAAAAAAACAAAAGGGAAAAAAACACTTTTGTGCTACTTTATTTATTTTTTATATATCAATCCAACTCAGATCTGTAAATAAAAAGGAAAAAGTGCCCACATAATTTTGTGGGTGCACATGCAAATGATTCAGGCAGATGTGCCAGAGCGCCATCTTTTGATTACTAGGCCATGCTGCACAGCATCGGGGAGGTACGTAAATACAATACACCCTACAATGGTTGTGTATAGAGATTACAATAGATAGGTAAAGAGGGTCAAGAGAGTGAAGTGAATGGTTAAAAATTAATTCTGGTGTATAAATGTATTGGAAACCACTGAAACACTTCTAAGGTATGAGGTAACAGAAGAAACAAAGAAAATGTAAACATAAGAGTGATGGATAGATTAGAACAATACATTAAGGAAGACAAACTTTATGGTATTTAATTTTGTTTAGATAACCAATTCCTTGGCTTCTTGGCATTTTGAGGTCTTGTTGCCAACTTGACTTTCACAACTGTAGGTTTCCCCACAGACGGGTCTCTGTGGGGTGGGAGCACTCACTCTTAAGCTGGCCTGAGTAAGTGTGGGTTTTCCCCAAGATCGTGTTTAGTAAAACGCACTGCAAGAGAGAATTATGTTATTGACTATTTCTCCAGGGTGCTCAGAAGGGACTTTGGGTCTTACTGACCTCCAGCAATCCCTAGTCATCAGTGAAAGCTTTGTCATGTAGGGGCAATGGATCTTGAGTCTTTCAAGTGACTTAGCTTGATATGTGTTGGTGCCTTCACAGTGACTCTTGGGTTACTTGCCTGGGGCCATATTACACAAAAGGTGCCTTTTGGTGCATCCGGTGCAAATAAGGAAGATGTGCCTTATTATGTTGAATGCGATGCCCCCAGGGCAGCCACGAACTCGAGCTGCCCCTAGGCCAGCGCATTCACGCAGTACTCCTACTACCCCTACTCTAAAGGACCCTCTAAGCCTCCAAATCTTTCACTGAACTTTGTATCATGATTTTACATAGATACATAGTTAAATAGATACAGTTGGAATTTTAGTACATCAGACCTACCGAGCACCCCTATTTTCAAGCCTGTTCCAACCCCGTTGCCTCTACTCAGACCGCACATCAATCACTGGCTCCGACAATAAAATTCTATTATACATAATTTTGTAATGTGCAGCTACACTGTCTTTGCTTGTACACTATGATTAATTCAGATACAAAGAAATTGCATAAAGGATTCCGAGGACAGACATGTGCTGGCAAGTCCACCACGATTCTTCATCCCCAAGCCTTCCGCAGTCTCACAGGACCCAATGTACAGGTATTTGAGCACCGAACATGAATTTAGGTATGCAAAGTCTTCATTCATGATTTTTGGTATTCCTAAAATGTGAACTTCAACTCCTAAGTGGCGGTAAACATGCATATTATGATGTCTGTGCTGAATATCATTATGTATTTGCAAATCTTCTGCCAGCTGCAGGTTGTGCACACTTTACGGTGGGGTTGCCGGACTAAATTGGTGAACAGGTTCTCACCCTGGATGTTGCTGAGATTTCCTCGTATCAGAATCAGGCGTAAATCCCAATCTATGGTGGCAAAGGGGAGGGAATGCATCTAAAATTGGTGGGGTGTTGGGAAGAGGATCCTCCACCGATAAAAGTATTACCCGCGGTATTTAAGATGCAAAAATGCACACCTGGTATGTTTATGTGCGTGTAACTATCTATACAAGTGAGCACTACTGGAAACAGCCACATGTACTCCTGGAATTCCATATGAATCTTAAAAGGTTGTCCGTTTCCAGCAAACGTGTGCCTAAGCCTGTGCAGGTACTTTTCCATATTTGTGAGTCCCAGCTCCATCTTTGACTTTAGGTGGAGAAAAGCCTCTTGGCTCTTTATAGTGCAAGCCACTAGTGGCAAGTGAAGGAATCTAACCCCGAATCAGGGAGCGGGAGAAAGCGTTTCAGGCCAATCCGAATGTAAAAAAAAAAATATGCAGAAACTCAATCTGTATGAAATAAATGGAGCATATTTTTATTCTTCCATTTCCAGGCTTCTGCTCCTTGAAAGTCATATTTCCCTGGGTTAAATGGAATGTTTCTTCTGTGTTCAGGTTGCAAACTTGTTGGAATCATCACTTTCAGAGAGAAGATCTCCCTATCAAAGCGTGATAGTTAAATGGAAATTATGTCAATATCACTAAAAGGCACTTAAAAATTACTGAGGAAGAAAGAATATTTATACTGTAATCGCTATAAATACCAATGGTTTCTTCTTTGTAATTTAATGGTTTTCAATTACTGATCAAGGAAGGAAGAACTGGTGAATTAACCCAGAGTCCCATCTTATAGGCTGCTCACGCTCAGCAGTAAACTCACTGAGATATCTTATCAGTTAAGCAACAAATCTAAAAAAAACATTTGAGAGGCTCATGACTGCACATTAAGAACGGTGCTGCTCAAGAGAACTTTAAGATGTGAACAGAATAAAATGTTATCAAATAAAACAAATTCACATTCTGTCTTATTCACCCACAGCATTCTCCATTCAACACCTAGGCAAGTACAGGTCATATACAGTTTTATCTTATGGGGTATGATACGTTTTAATAAAGTTAGCTAAGAATTGCTGTGTGTGATCTGCAGGTCAAGGTTCAACACCAGCAAGTTCCCTTTTCACTGCCAAGGTCAAATAAATGAGTATCAACTTAGATTGGCTAATTAACATTTCATACAAAACAATTCTGTAATTGTATTTTTGATTAATGAACTCTAAAACAACAGACTTGCATTATTAAAAATGAATCACTCTCCTCCCTGCAAGTAAAGTGTGATTGTTTATTGACTGTCATGGCAAAAAGTGGACCCCATGTGTCAGTCAGCTGCACATTTCTCACGGGGTTCCTGCATGGTGTTTCTCATCTCTTTAAGGTCACAAGACAACAATTAACTGGCAAAAGCAGAGCGGGGCGCTCAGTAAGGTGTTGGATTCCCGTAGGTGCCCCTCGCACTTTTAAAGTGGCTACAATCAGCGGTTTAACATGCACAACGTGCATTTCGCATTTTTATGCGAAATTAGAAAAATAATAAAGTAATTAGTAATTGTGTAGGCAGTTGAACGATGCTTCTGAGTGGGCCTACGGATCCATGAATATGAGAAAACAAAAAAGCTAATGCTAATGGATTGGTATACAGAATAAGAAGCAGTGCTCAGCAATACAAAAAGAAATAAATCCTTTGAGCAACAAAAAACATCAATTCGAGTTCGTAATTAAGAAACATAGAATACTCGCTACCTAACAGATGCTAATATTGTAGATTTAATAATATTCAAAACATGTCCTTATTTTCAAGGAAACTTAAAAAAAGTTCAGCATGTACTCTTTTTCCGGGAAAAAATGTGTAACATAAATGCCAGCAGATAGCACTTTCCACTGCATGGCAATCAAACAAAACATCTCCAAAAGTGTTTTTTTTACATTAAACTTTACACCCACCACATTCCAACTCACTTCCTGTCAGCATAGCAAATTACACCACTCATTAGCATATGTAAGGGTAGCTATAAAGTAAATTCAGTAGCGGATACGGGTTTTCACATCCGCAAGTCAGCTTGTACACAGATTAAGTCACAACAGCACTGCTATGGCACATTACCCAAACTGGGGTTCAAAGCTAGGCCTACACTTCATAAAAAAAATCATATAAAAATTAGCATTCTCAATAATTCAATCTTGGCAGTCAGCGATTTGATGTACATTTCATAGCAGTGAATAAAGACAGATAAACATCCGTGTGGAGAATGAATGCCTGAATAAATCAACACAAAGCTAGCCTTTTCTAAACGTTAGCAAACAATGTATATATATATTCACTTAAAAAACCATAGGTTTCAGGCCTTATGTAGTTAGGAATTAGCATTTAAAAACAATGGAAATTGCTCCTATATAGTTAGTTGTACTAACTATATTTCGCGCACCCGCATTCCACTGCTGATGATGTCACATATTACATCATTCATGACATGGTCAGTGACATCACTGATGACATCACTGATGACATCTCAAATGACATCACTGATGACATCTCATTTGACATCACTGATCACATCACTGATGATATCATTCATGTGATAATACGATGCACCTCCTCACACTCTAATACAACCTTTGATACACCCAGTGTTAAATACAGACTACCATTCTTGAAACCATTGACACACCAATACCAGTTACTACATACGCACTCACTGATTCCTAGGTCTACACACACATTCACTCATTCACCCATAGAATCACTCATACATACAGTCACTCATCAATACAACACTATCATATGCACTCATACACCTATAAAAACACTCACACACTGCCACTCATCCATGGAGTTACTCACACACCTAGTCAGTCATGCAAAGAATCAATCACACTTCCATTTCCTCAACTATACATTTATACACACAACACCTTACTTATTCAAACATATACTAACACATACTTACTCTCTTATACAATCACTGATACAAGTTCACAATGCTATTCCTAAACAACAAGAGAGGTAGGGTGTAGACACTCCTGTACCCCAATTCAATATATTCTCAACAACAAAGGAGTGACTTTAGTGAAGAAAAAAAAGGGTGATAATAAAATTAGAATCACAAGATAACGCTTCACTGTATGCTGCACGCGTGATCAATGCTCACACGCGTGCAGGGAATACAGTCAGGCAGTCTGAGAAGTCCCTAGGGTGGCCCGGGCGACAATCTTCAGTCAGAAGAGAGTCAAAGCGTTCTTTAGTCACCATCTAATGGGAGGGGGGAAAACCTAAGTTCTTAGAAGGACCCTCACTCACCACTAGTTGGTGACATGCTTCATCATCGGGTCCCCGCTGGGGTGACCGAATGTCTCCCCAGCGTGCTACGACGCCTGATTACAGCGGAGCAGGATGTGGTGGGTGCAACAGTGCCCAAATTAGGAAGTGACTAAACGTGATAGTGCAAGTGTATTAAACAATTAAAAAATGCAAAGGTTGTGCCCTTAGAAAATTTTTTAATAATGACCAACCCGCATTGGTTAAAAACAAAGTGTGCGGACTCCCACGGTTCTTAGTTACGGAACCGGAGTCCTAAGTCAGAAATAAAATTTGGTCGACATGTTTCAGCTGTTAAGGTTGCATGTAGCTCAGCTTTCTTCAGGACCTACAACAAAAGTCCTCCGGTGGTATGCACGCTCTAAGGTGCACCCTCCCGTGAGGCTCTAAGTGTGAAAAACTTTTGAAAATTTCATTAAAATCAACGGATGGAAGGACATTCCATCTCAACCACACTACCCACTCTGGTAGGGGTATAAAAAACGGGAACCTGTAAAAAGGAAGGGACAAGTACAAGACCACAAACACACAAACATGAAAGGAAAGGGTTAATTCCTTCTAAACATAGTCGTTTGCCAACATTAATTTCATGTGGGTTTGACCGTGGGTATCATGCACAATTAATGTGACACCCAGACCGAGGTGCTGCCTTATGCTCCTTAATTAGGTGCACCAAGAATATGCTAGAAGAACCAGCCCAGTATCTGAGTCCGTGTTCTGAGCATGCTCGTGAGTCAGTAGGATCGAGCAATATGCCACTCAATTCTGAGGCAGTGAAGAAATAAAAACCACAGTGACAAGAATGTAAACGCAAGTGTTCTCTTAGAATTGATCTCATTTCACACATGCACACACACGTATAAGGGGCCAAAGAACCCCATTCCCAGCGTGAGCATAGGAAGGTTAGGAAGCGGCAAAGGGAGCGTGTCCCCCAAACAATGCTCGTCCCCACATATAGAGAGTAATTCCCTCTGTGAATTAGTATCTGTACAGCGAGTGCGAGATGGAAAGATAAGGAATCACTCACTTTCTGAGGGAACAGATTATGCTCCTTCGGAAATGGCAGCCTGGGTTATTTTCACGCGGCGTTTTACTGCCAGTAGTGAAAAGAAAGCCGTTATGGTGGTTACTGGTTTCTGGGTAGTTGGTATCAAGGTATCACCTCCGTAGCGACAATAATCGCTACGGCTTCTCTCAAAATCACTTACTTCCATGCCTGCGGCTCCCCACCGTGTACCTACACGGGCTCTGGCTGTCTCCCGGGACGAAGGAAACTACAGCGCACCCGGTTGGTTAAAAAGACCAAAGGGTCTTATTGGGCGCACCTGCCCTCGTGGGTAAATGACGTCGATGAAGACATCGCGTCTTAAAGGAAAATACTCAGATACACCCGAGAGGCTGGATTAATTGGTTGATAAATACCACGTGGGGACGGGGCGGACCGGCAAAACAGAGCTGCCAGTTCCGAGGTTGGCGGTTCGATTCCCCGCACTGTCACAATATAAGTCGATTGTAAACAAACATTAAAAACGCGGGGCTGAGGATTTGGCTGACAATGTGAAGTGCCTGTCTACTACTAATCTTCCGTAGTGACTTTATTGGAGTTATGGAGGGTGTTCTGCGCACTGGTCCCATATTTCAAAAAGGAGACTGATAAGCTCCTGGAGGGGTCTATTTATTGCCACCTAAAAAGTGAGTTTTATATGCACTGGTTTTACAGCCCAATGAAATTTTTGAATAAACTTACTGGTTGTGAAATAGGTGGTTGTCTTTGCAGCACAATTTAGATGAAATCCCTGAGCTAAGGTGTATAGAGCCCTCCTTGAATCAAGAAACACATTCAGATTAATGGTGGATTATTCATCTACGCAACACCGTACCCCAAGGTATATCGTCATTGAGGCCTTTCGTGTTGGTACTGAGCCGATACACCCAATGTTGTTCTTTCTCGAATAAAAGGGACTCTGAACTGCCCTCCAGATGTTCAAGGATAGTCCATTCGAGGTCGTTGGGTGTGTGGTTAGTCTGAATGAAATGTGCAGTGAGTTTCGTTGTTGTTTTTTTGCAACGGATGTTGCTCCGATGTTCGCATATTCTTGTTTTGACCCTTCTTGATGTCATCCCAACATATTGTAACTTGCATCTGCACGTGATCAAATAGACTACATTTGATGTATTGCAGTTGGTGTGATTACGTTGTACCCAACGTGTGCCATCCGCCAAGTCCAGGAATTTCGTGTGTGAGGTCAAATGGCATATACTGCAATTGCCGCAGGGGTAATGACCTGTCACGGGTGGAAGCCCCCAAGCGTTGAGAACGCTAGGTGGTTGGTTATTGTTGTTATTGTTTCTGGGTCGTGTATGAACCAATAAGTCTTTCAAGCTGGTGGACCTTTTGTAGGAGAAAAGTGGTTTTGGCCAGTGTGCCTTGTTGCTAGTGATGATTCTCCAATTTTTCGATACACATTTGCTCACTGCGTTTGACAAAGGGTTAAAGGTGGTGACGCATGTGAGGGGAATCTGGTTCACCTCAGGGGTGGGATTGTCTGCCAGTAAAACCTCCCTTTGCTGGTTCCGTGCTCTCTTTTGACTGGTATTCAAGATCCTAGATGGGTATCCTCTTTTCTCCAATTTTTCAGTTAGCACATTAGCCTGCTGTTTGTATGTGGACAGGGTGCTACAGTTGCGCCGTATTCTTAGGTACTGCCCATACGGGAGATTCTCCCGTAGGGCTCTTGGGTGGTGACTGGTGAAGTGCAGCAGGTTGTTTTTCGCTGTCGGCTTCGTGAACGTCTTTGTCTCCAAGCGGTTGCCCTCCCTTTTGATGGTAACATCTAGGAACGTGAGTTCGTCCCGGGAGTGCTCGTGCGTGAACCTCAAGTGATCATTTAGCGTATTGATCCATGTATAGAAGTCGAGTAACGTGGATTCATTCCCATGCCAGATCATGAATACATCATCTATATAACGTCGCCATACGGTGATGTTATTACCGTATGGGTTCGCAGGGTTTAAGATGTACTTCGACTCAAAATCATATACGTAAAGACCAGCTACCGATGGGGCAAAGGTGCTGCCCATTGAGGTCCCCGTTGCTTGGAGGTAAAGCTGGCCTTCGTATTCAAAGAAGTTCCGTTTGAGAGCCAGAGTGGCACAATCGACCACAAACTCCCTTGAGGTGTTAAAATCCCACATTGCTTGGTCCAACGATTCCTTGACCACTTTTATGGTCTCATCCTGCGGAATGCAGGTATACAGGCTCTCGATGTCCATCGAGACAAGGAAGCACGGGGTATTCGTTAGAGAGATTGTATTGAGCAGAGACAGAAAACTTTTGGTGTCTTTAAGGTATGTGGTTGTGGATTGTACAATTGGTTTCAAAAAGAAATCACAATACTGTGAAAGAGGTTCCAGGAGGGATCCCAGGCCCGAAACTATCGGTCGTCCTGGAGGGGGTTGTATATTTTTATGTGTTTTTGGTAACTAGGGACACAGACTACATTACCCACCAACCCCAGCATTATGCTCATTTGAGTACGCCCATCAGAGGGCAGGAAATTGACTAACTACAAATTGTGGGTGTGTCCCTAGAAACGCTTTCCTAGGTCGAGCCTCTGAAGACGAGCAACACGGCTCAGAAACGCGTCAGGCTTTCATCCAGGACAGGGGAGCTGCAGTTATTGGGGCACATGGAGGTCCTTTACCCGCTAAATCCAGGCGGCTGTTCGTGTGCAATCCTGCCTTGTGGGCATTTGGGAGCATTTATTTACACGCGGCAGTCCAGCCCGAGGGTTGCACCACTCCGTAGTTGGGGGGCACGCGCTTTGTCACGTGCAACAGAAGCAAGGGATTAATGGACCGCCTGTTCACTAAGGCCCATCTACGGGCTTTAAATGTATTACTGTACCCAATGGAGTAGGGACACGGACTACATTACCCACCAACCCCAGCGTTATGCTCATTTGAGTACGCCCATCAGAGGGCAGGAAATTGACTAACTACAAATTGTGGGTGTGTCCCTAGAAACGCTTTCCCAGGTCGAGCCTCTGAAGACGAGCAACACAGCTCAGAAACGCGTCAGGCTTTCATCCAGGACAGGGGAGTTGCAGGTATTGACGCACATGGAGGTCCTTTACCCGCTGAATCCAGGCGGCTGTTCGTGTGCAATCCTGCCTTGTGGGCATTTGGGAGCATTTATTTACACGCGGCAGTCCAGCCCGAGGGTTGCACCACTCCGTAGTTGGGGGGCACGCGCTTTGTCACGTGCAACAGAAGCAAGGGATTAATGGACCGTCTGTTCGCTAAGGCCTATCTACGGGCTTTAAATGTATTGCTGTACCCAATGGACTAGGGACACGGACTACATTACCCACCAACCCCAGCGTTATGCTCATTTGAGTACGCCCATCAGAGGGCAGGAAATTGACTAACTACAAATTGTGGGTGAGTCCCTAGAAACGCTTTCCCAGGTCGAGCCTATGAAGACAAGCAACACGGCTCAGAAACGCGTCAGGCTTTCATCCAGGACAGGGGAGCTGCAGTTATTGGGGCACATGGAGGTCCTTTACCCGCTGAATCCAGGCGGCTGTCGTGTGCAATCCTGCCTTGTGGGCATTTGGGAGCATTTATATGTATATATATGTATATATATATATCACTGCTCCAAGATTGCACCGAGTCCTTGCACTCTCGAGCGGGTGCTCCCCAGCGGATGGTGCCCTCCGCAATATTCTCGCTCCAAGATTCCCGCAGGATTCCCCGCAAAGAAGACAAGCACTCAGGGTGGCGAGCTCAAGGATTTATTAACGAGCTCACGGTGTCCAGACGCGTTTCGGCATTCGCCTTCGTCGATGGTAACATGGCGGTGCCGAAACGGACATTTTTTATGTTTACTTTTCACAGACATTGTTAACGGACCACAGTATCAATTTCTGGTCGCCATCTTGGAACGTGCAATCTGTCACAAAGGAACTCAAACAATTGAAACATACTAAGGGAAAGCTCTCCAAAGGGGATTTTAACCTCACCAAAGAACAAAGACAGTTTATCCTTGAACTTGCAGATGATAATAATATTATCCTTAGACCATCAGACAAAGGGGGTAATATTGTTCTGTGGGGGAGGGACCTATACATAAAAGAAGCTTTGCATCAGCTTGAGACTAGTCAGTTCTATGAAAAATGCAACATGACAAAATATAATGATAGTGTCATGGAAACATGGGACAGGATCAATGAATGGCGCACTGAAGGTTTTCTGACTTGGCAAGAAATTTGTTTCCTAAAAAAAGATTATCCAAAAATACCCATCTTTTACCTTCTTCCTAAGGTGCATAAGAACGCTAGCGAGCCTCCGGGTAGGCCGATTATTTCATCCATAGGGAGTGTGAATGAGAATTTGTCACAATATATTGACCATTTTTTAAGGGAATTTGTTTGTGGATTACCTACTTATATAAGGGATACCACAGATTTCCTGAATAAACTGAATGAAATACAATGGGCAGAGTGCCCTGTACACGATCATCGACCATGTACAGGGCCTTGAAGCAAGATATGTGTAAGAAATAACATCTTCATGTTCGATGGTACCATGTATACACAGTTACGTGGAGCAGCTATGGGTTCGGCATTCGCTCCAAGCTTTGCTAACCTGTTTCTAGGGAAATGGGAAGAAGAAATAAGAAATGATGACAATCTCACAGAAGATCTTAGCAAAGTGAAAGTGTGGATGAGATACATAGATGATCTCTTTCTAATATGGCACGGCACAGAAGAGGAGGCAGTAAGATTCATTGGAAAACTTCATGCTAATCATTATAACATACATCTTACTTATAACATTAGCACTAAGTGTGTAGAATTTCTTAATACTGAAATAGAGATAGTTGAAAATCAATTGGTTTCCAAACTACATAGGAAGGACACGGCTGGCAACAGCCTCCTCCATGCCCTCAGTGCTCACCCTGATCCACTCAAATGGAGCATTCCATATGGAGAGTTACTGAGGGCAAGGAGAAACTGCAGCAGTGAGGAAGGGTTCGCTGCTGAACAGGAGACCATTTTATGTAGGTTTAGGGAAAGGGGGTACCCTGAAGGGATTCTGAAAAAGGCAGTTCAAAAAGTTACCGCTGTCAAACGAGCAGACACCCTCATACCCAAACCCACTACATCTGATGTTAAGAATATGACACGGATCATCACCACATACAATCAGAAATCAAGAAAGGTTCATAAGATCTTAGCCAATAATTGGAGAATACTCAAATCTGATAAGGTAGTGGGCCCACTACTTAACGAAAGACCTCAAATCACCTACAGAAGGGGTAAGAATCTTAGAGACATGTTAATCAAGGGTGACATCACTGAAAATAAAAAACATGTCCAAGGCCTTAAGGGTTTTTATCCATGTGGCCACTGCAAAGCCTGTAAAGCCAGTGTTATGGTGAAGGAGATAGAAATCCCTGGAAGAGAGGAACGAAAAAGCATCAGACAATTCCTGACATGTAACACCAATTATGTTATCTATGTGCTAGAATGTCCTTGCAAAAAGAGATATGTTGGCAGTACCACGTGTGTGGTCAAAAAACGAATACTTGAACATCTAAGGGCTATCACACACGTGGACAGCAGATATCCTATTGCAAGACATTTCTATGAGCACCACGAGTCCAATAACTCCCTCCTCAAATATTTTCCAGTGGAACAAGTCAATATAGGGAGAAGAGGTGGAAATCGGGAATTGGCCCTCAGGAAGAAGGAATCCAGGTGGATAATGGAGCTGGAGACAAAATTCCCTGGGGGGCACAATTTAGATGAGGAACTCGCAACACATTTACATGAAAATTAACATTATATAAAAGAAACTATCCTGTATATCTAATTGGTCATGTATGAATTTTGAAGTATTGCATAAGATGTATATAGGCACCCCATACCCTTATTCCCCCCTCTGTGGCTATATTTATAGTCTTTTTTAATTCACATGCGTAACAAAAATTTTAAATGTATGTTTATATATTTTTTTTGTAGGTGAGATGAAAGGGAGAAGTCACTTCGATCATGGTTGATCAATGGTTTCTCTATGTAAATTCTGGTCATTTGGATGAAAGACAATTTCACTTATACATCTTCACTGGGTATCACTAGCACTTGTATCTGATTGTGGGGACATGTTTAGTGCTTATGGACAGTTGTGGTTTGGAACTCCACACCGCCCTTGGATAGATGTGGACATTAATTTGTACTGCAATCAGGTCAGACAAAACATCTTGACCATAAATAATTACTCGTGAAAAATCGGTTCTGATGGAACAGGCACTAGAACTTTTACGTTAGAGACTAGGGCAGGACGCCTTAGATGTAATAATTAATTTCAATTAATTGACACAACTTGTGCAGTTCTGACAATTTATAGGCACTAGACCTGTTAATCTAATTTGCTTAAATTGCAGACTAGGACATATGCTTAGAGCAGTTTGTTGCAGTACACCCCTGTTTACTTACAACCCTTTTCGTTGGTATACTGGTTGGTTTAGTTACTTAATTAATTCACAACCTATTTTACCAATATTACTCACTCAATCAAATGTTGATGATTGAGAAGACGTACATATGTCATGAACTGTATATTTGATTTGCACTTTTTCACGTTCAAAGATGGCGGTTTTGTTTACATGCAAAGTCACATGACTTGTTCCTTTTCCTCATTTGTGTCTATTGTTGTATATAACATGGCAGCCCATACAGTGCGGTTTAATGTGTGATCAAGACACCGTCTGTGTTGAAACGCGTAGTGTGTAACTAAGAATAAACTTTCTGGCTGTTACTTCCCGAGTGCGCATTTTTTGCTTTGAGGCATACTGTGAAATGATATATATATATATATATATATATATATATATATATATATATATATATATATATATATATATATATATATTTATATACACACACACATTACCTACTGGAGGTCATCATTAGCTAGTTAGCTAGTTATAGCTAGGAAAAGAGTTTTCCATAGGAAAATAGTTTTTTGTTTTGCTAATAACTTTGGGCCATTTGACGAACTTTCACAAAATTTTCAAAACTAGTGTGTAACTCATGTCAGCTGCTGTTCGGAAGTTTTCGGTGATTCGTCATGTGGGGGCGGAGAAAAAGGTGCAGCCCCAAAACATGTTTCCCCATGCAATTACCCATATGGGATTTATTATTATCGACTACAGCCAAACCACTGAAAGCAATTACACCAGATTTGGCAAAAAGCCAGATCTTGACCCAGAAAGAGTGCTTTTTGTAATTTGGCGTAAATCTGTTCAGTGGGTTTGGAGTTATTAAAAAACACTGATTTCCGTATAACTAGAGACACGGATCCACCACAGATCCACTGTAGTGAATCAGCGGATCCACACACCAACAGCAACGTAGTGATTGGCTGTCACCACTTCAACCAGAAAGTAGAGGCAGCCAGCTTGGGACTCAGTTGAGTCCCATAAAAAGACAAACAAACACAGCAGGGTAGGGGAGGAATACCCTGACCCCCTAGGCTTGTTTTTAAAGCCCCTCAAATGGGTATGTCTTGGGGGCAATACTTAATCATAATATGTGGGAGGGGAGCGCACGCGGCCCCCCTCCCTGGGCTGTTTTCAGCTCTGGGGACGACATCACCCGGGGTGGGGCCGCTAAATACAAAGGGGGGTAGGCGGCCCCCCTCCCCGGGCTGATTTTGGCCCCAGGTATACCATCCCCTGCGGCCCAGCTCCTGAATATAAAGGGAAAGGGGACACACTGCCCCCCTCCCTGGACTAATTTTGGCCCTGATTACCCCATCCCCCAGGGCCGGCCTCCAAAAAAATGGGGAGGAGGCACTTGGCCCCCCTCCCAGCCCTCTTTTGGACCCAGGTACCCTAGATCCCAGGGCCTGACCGTAATACAAAGTGTACCTCCTTAGATACAAGTGTCATCTCTACTGTGTGAAATGAAATACTGCATTCTTTGCTTTACTCACAGCTAGCTCACAGCAAGCTCAGATAATCATTCAGATGGAGGTATCACTTCTCAAGCTGGTACCATCTAGAACCACACAAACAATGCCCTGCCATACCAAGTACTGCATGCATTCTGTCCCGTGATCAGTTCTTAATTTTGGTTTAAGTGCCAGTTTCTAAAACTCTAAGGAGGCTCAAAGGGAAGGTGGTATATTCCAGTCAGGAAAACTTTACTTTCATCATTGCAGCTGCAGCGCCACCTTAATATGCCCGTCTTTGACTCAGTCAGCTAACATAGCCAGGGGCCTGTGCTCTCCATGCCACTGGAGTCAAGCTATTCTGGCTGATGAGGGCTGAAAGCCTGAAACTGGTCCTAGGATGCTTGTTTCCAGTCCAGGGAGGACCAGGCATGGCAGTTCGGGCTGGACTGTTTCCATTGGGGGCAGGGTCAAGACTGATTTGCATAGGGCTGGGTCCAAACTGGAATGGCATGGTGAGCAAAAAACAATGGATTTCGGCCCAGATCTCTGTACTGGTGTGAATGTATGACATTGTTCTGCATTCTGTCACCCTAACGGAGAACGGGACCGCCCGCCAGAAGTGCGGGGGTCCCGTAGGGGGAATTAGGATGTGCCCGCCACAGTGGCGGGCACATCCTGTATTTTCAGTATTCTGGCGGGCGGTGCTCTCTGCACCGCCCGCCACAATATTGAAAATGATATGCAGCATTTGCATAACCAAAGGGGCAGGCACCGCGCGGTGCCTGCCGCTTTTATTATGTAAATGTGGGGGGGTACCACAGGTACCCCCGTGTGCACCCCCCTATTCTCCTTCACTCTGGGGGCCCACAGGGGGCCCCCAGAGTGAAGACCACCTGCCTTTCCGTGGCGGCATTGCTGCCACGGAAAGGCATGCCAATTTGCCCATTGTAATATGGCTGGCGGTGTCTAACAGACACCGCCACCATATTAAACATTTTCCGCCCCGGCCGGGGCGGAAAACAGGCGGGCAGTGTTTTACACCGCCGCGGTCCCCCCCCCGCGGTCCCCCCCCCGCCATCCTAATATGGCGGGGGAATTGGGCAGTGGATGTCGGGTGGATTGCCTTCGCCAGGCCGGCGGTGGCTACTGCCAGCCTAGCGGAGGCAATCCGCCCGACATCCTAATGACCCCCTTAGTCTCACTCCCTACATCGACTCCATTGAAGCCCCTCTTCCTTGATATGGGCAAACGCCCCGTCTCGGATATAGTTCGCATCCGCCCTTTACTGTTCTGGGTGCGCCTGAGAAGGACACCAGAACTGGCAAAATATGCCTTGGTGTTGGACGAACTGATCTCCCTGAATAGTGCCAACAAGATACAGTGGCTTAATAAATTGAGGCAGCTGGTTGTAAATTTGGGGTTGGCTGAATTTTGGATCTCGCAGTCTCCGCCGCCCAAAGGGGCTGTTAAGAAAATTTATTGGGAGTGGGTTCATGCTGAGGAACTGAAGAGTCTAAAGTGGGGAGCCCTAACTACCAAATTTCTGGAATGCAAGCCCACGAGGAAGCTTGAACCTTTCCTGGATTTTCTTCAAGTTCCAAAAGATAGATCTCTTTTTTTGAAAATTAGGTATGGGACACTTCCTCTTAATAAGTTCATGGAGGGCTGGAAAGGAACACGAGCTCTACACTCTACCTGTCCAAACTGCCCATGCGTGTCTGAATCCTTACCCCACTTCTTGTTTGCCTGTAAAGCATACCAAAGAGCTAGATCACAATGGTTAAAACCAATATGCAGGGAGTTGGGAGTTAGTGACTATAGGGTTGCCCTACGCATCCTCTCTACAGACACAACATCTCTGCTTATTGTATGTGGGGTTGCAAAATACTTATCAAGTGCCTGGTGATACGTACGAGGTCGATAAACTCAAAAAAAGCTGTGAATCTGCCTGTATAGAAAGTCCATATGCACATCATTATCTTGCACTTTATTCCTGTTATCAGGGTTTTTTAAACAAAAATTGTATATAGATTTTTTTAACATCTTTTATTGTCCCTATATTTGTGAATTGGATATACTATTTTATGGTGTTTTTATGTCTAGTATGTATGTACTTTTATGATATGTAATATATTGAATAAAGTAATTCAAACAAACAATGGAAAAAATCTTTGACGACCTGACTAAGGGCCTGAATATGAGTTTATAAGCACAGGAATATCTTTTTTTCAAAAGTACAGTTTTTAATGTACGTGAAATTAAAAAGGGTACAATCAAAACACCATGATGGAGGATATACAAAACCACCTGCAAATCATGAATGTAAACATCTATTCCACACAAAAATAAATGAAGAAGGAAACTAATCTGCAAATGCAGAAAACCGTCCCCAACATACAACAGATGTTGGGGAAATAAATGTGTAAGTCAACGTTTCGGTCTGTTGTGGCAAATTTGTCCATCAGACCATCTTCAGGACGTAAAGTCGATTGTTTTAAAAGTCCCCTGTGTAAACATAATGTATAAAATTGCATTTTTAAAAAGCATCTGCCATGACAGACTTTTTGGGAGAAAGAAAAGACACCCGTGTAAGAAAAGAGAAGAAAGGAATGGCTTAATTATATTGCCAATAACGTGTTACTTAAACCTTAACCCAAGAATGCAGATAAGATAGAAGTAGATCACATACTTGTGTAGAAACTAAGTTAAAAAAAATCATAAGTGGTACAGAAACTCTCACCTAAGAGACAACAATAGTTTATAACAGAAGTCTATAACTTACAACTGTCCAGTATTCAATTGGGACCAAGCAAATCAAAATATATGAGATACCTGAAGGGTTCCTATGGATATATCAACTGTAAATAATATTCGTTCAGAAAAACTTCTTGCAAATCATCACCACAAAATGCTATTTTGAACGTATAGACATAATACATAAATTAGGTCGATTAAAAAAACTCAATCAACGACCTTCACAAATCCTTATTTAATTTTCTTTGACTGAAAGAGTGGGGCACATATTCAGAATAACGACATCCCATCTGTCTCAGAAAGTATAACTCGATATTCTGTGGACCACGGACCGCTGGTGTATTTATTGCTAAAAAACTAAACTAAGGAATACCAATAAACTGCGGATGTTACACATACTTGCAGTTTTCAAGGGGCTGTCAATTGTCTTCACGTTAGTTACAAATACGCGCCATTACACTATATCACTTACTTTGAATCCCATATTAGACAATTGGGATTACACCATCAATAGTAAATATGACAGACTAAACAGCCATGTAATAAATGCTCCGTCTCATTCTTGTGACTTCTGCATATAAATCAAGTATATCTTAGGATAGTATTTATTACCAAATCTGTATTCTTATGACAATCTTATATTACCTTAGCGCGGACCTTCCTGATGGTGCAGTGTTTATAATCATTTAGTGCCGCTCAAGGTGGCTTATCTCTAACAGACAAGTGATTGTTTCTGTCCATTTTAAATGTTAAGAGGGTGTTAGTAAATACACATTATTCAAAATAATCGTTTACATGCCGCTCGCTATGGCTTACCTCTAACGGAAGACTGATTGTTTCTGTCAAATTTAAATGTTAAGAGGGCGCCAGTCAATGCGCATTATTTGACTGTTAAAAAGCAAAGGAGAGCAAACTGTGAGCCTATGTCAGTTTAAAAAAGACACTAGGAATCACCCAATACGGTTACATTGCTTACCTAAAGGAGCAAAACAATAGTCTCCAACCAAGTTATATAATTTTGAGACACCTAGTTGTAGAATCTAGTGAGGGCAGAGAAAATGCACCTTAATCCTAACTCTATCTAAATACTCCAAAACAAAAACATTACAAAAATCATTGCCAGGCCTACAGAGTGAGTATTAGATGTATTGCAGTCTCAAACATGTATCATTGCAAGAACAGAGCACCTTCATGCAGGTTAGAACGCAGTTTTTTTTTTACTTAGGACAGCTGAGACCCAGAGACATAGACAGCGACCTGTCTTGTTCTCTCATTTTTACATAGAAGGTGGCGGCCATCTTAGAGTGCCCAAAATCCTGTTTTGGAAAACGAAATCAGTGTTTGAAGAGTGGAAATTCCTACAGATTCTGACACTCCGACGTTCAGATGATAAATCGTCTATTCCAACAGAGACCTATGGTTTATCTAAGGAGCACATTTTTTATCTAAGGAGCACATTTTTTTTATTTTTTAAGTGCACAGCCATCTTAAAGTGTTGACGTGGAATGTGTCACCAAGTTACTCTCTTCTGATAAGAGGCTATTGTTTAAGTTAACATTTCCGAAGTGGAATGAATGTATTTACATGCCTCCACTATTTCGAACAAAAATCCCACTCAAACGATGAAACGATAAACAATAATAAAAATTATTCAAAGTTATAGATGACACCCAAAGTGTGAGGAAAACAAAAAATAAAGAAATAATTCTCTTACATATGTCAATATAGGAACACAACAAGTTTATCATAAGCTCAACTTTTTCTTAATAACAAATGATGGTTACTTTGATTTAGAGACCATTATTTAACATATTTGGACAAACGCATATATGTATGAACCAGAGAATAATCCTCACTTAGTTGCATATATACTGATTCAATGGTCAGAAAATATATGCAAGAATGTGTACAGTCTATCACAAATATGTACAATCTTACAAGATAAATATATATTGTACATGTGTCAAATGGCATTGCCGTCAGTATTGAATGCAAACTATGTTACATGCACAGAATATACAAAAAAAAGTTAATTTATAAATAGTAAAAACCGACTGAATAGTGTCCACTATTTACACAGGTGATCGCGGTACATAGAAAAATGTTTTCAGCACATGCATGCAAGAGTATGCCATTCTGTTGCTGAGTTCAATCCCTGTATTATGCTGTCTTTACGGCAAATCCATTGATTTTCTTTTAAAGTCAAGATACGATCCACATTTGTCACCCACCAAAGCATGTCTTTTTCAGAATGTTCGGCCTGACAGTAATGTTCAACTAAAGGTGCATTTTCCACCTTACAGCGAATACTCGATTGGTGTTGGAGGGTACGTTTTTTGACTGTTTGTATGGTTCTGCCTATATATTGCAGGCCACAGGGACATTGAATACAGTAAACTATGTTACTTGTGTTATAGTTGGAAAAATACTTGATAGTGGTCTTCTGTCCATTTAACTTTGGTAGTGTTACATGCTGAACACATGTTGCATTTGTAGTGTCCTACTATAGGGACTAGCTGTCTCATATTTTCTACAACCTGCGTATCAGGTGTGTCATATGCATGTACAAGGCGATCCTTAAGGTTAGGGCCCCTTTTGAAAGAAAACAAGGGGTTCTCTGTCTGTTCTGGAAGTCCAGAGAGCAATGTCCAATGTATGTTGACTATTTTCTCAACACTATTAGTTGCTGTTGCAAAAGTAGAGACACAGACCAACTGAGGTTGGGCGATTTGTTTTTAACTTCCAGTAGCGCATCATGGTAATTATACCATGCACGTTTTAGGGAGTTCTTGAGAAGTTTGCCTGAATATCCACGAGCTCACACTTTCTCTTTAAGTGTTTTTGCTTCCAAAAACTAATCCTCCCTTTGTGAACAGTTCCTGCGTGTTAGACCTGCCATCATTGGCGTGGGTCTCCCTTCCCTTTTTCGCTAGTGTCTCCTCTGTTTTTGCTGGTATTAAATGCGCTGGGCGCTGTGCCACTGCCATTCAGTGCCACAGCGCGAATGCTCCATGTGTAAATATGACTGTGAATTGGTATATCCCTGATTGGCTTATTTGGTTTACCTGTTAGTCCTTAGTAGTGTGGCCTGTGTGTGCCCAGGGCTGTTAACCCAAATGCTGCTGGTGGGCCTGCATTGCTGGTTTGCGCCACCCATAAAAGCAGCTTGTAAAGTGAACCTCAGACCTGCCACTGCAGTGTCTGTGTGCAGTCTAGAACTGCCATCTTGGTGGTGAAGTGCCCACACTTCCCAGACCCTGAACCTTCCCTTGGCATCATATCAGTCACCCCTGTGGCAGGGTGCATTGTGTGTGTAAGGTAGGACATGGCTTGATCTGTGTAGCATGTCCTGGTAGTGAATTACTCCCCATTTCGTTTTCCACTACTGCAAGGCTAACTGTTTTATTTCAACTTGCTAAAGCAATCACCCAAGGGCTAGAAGAGAGCTAGCCTCCTGCTGGAGTCTCAGGCACATCTGACTCCACCACCAGCCTCCTGATTCCTCCCAGCGAGGATTTCTATCTGCAGGTGAGGCTCCTGAGAGTTCCAGGGCTTCTAGTTCTACTACAGAGAAGAGAGTGCTTAAATCATCGCTAACGCCTGTTTGTGAGCCGCCACAGCTGAAGAGCGTAAGAAAAATCACTGCGCTGCTGCGGCCGAGTACTCGCAAACCAAAAATCATCGCATCGCACGCTTGTGGCCACAAAGTGCTCGCTAACACCCAAAGATCATTGCATCGCACGTTTGCAGGCTGTTGAGTGCTCGCTAACCCCGGATCCTCGCATCAAGATCATCGTATCACGACACCGCAGTGCCGGCGCTGTGCGTCCGCCATTTTCAACGCATCACACCCGGAGCGTCGCTTGTACACGTTGAACTATTTTTACAGCATTTCAAGAATAACCCTATTTTATTTTACAGTATTGTGGCTTTTTAACGTTATTGGTCTTGTGTTAAGTCTATATATAAAGATACTTATTTTTTATACCTACTTGTTTGGTGTCCCTTTGTAGTGTTCTTCACTTTGTTACTGTGTATGATCATAAATGCTTCCCACACTGCCTCTGAGATAAGCCTAGCTGCTTGTGCTAGGTTACCACAGGGTTGAGCAGGGGTTATTAAAGGGTGTAGCCCCCTTACTCTGGCTTGGGAAGAAGGGTCCCTACTTGGACAGTGGCCAGCCGTTGCCAACTAGAAATCCCCATTTCTAACATTAATGGCAGCGGTGGGATCTGGAATCTGGACGTGCATTTGTGATCACATACAGTAATTATAGTGTACACTACTAGTGAGTGCAGACCATAATGCA
Source organism: Lissotriton vulgaris (assembly GCF_964263255.1). Lineage (NCBI taxonomy): Eukaryota > Metazoa > Chordata > Amphibia > Caudata > Salamandridae > Lissotriton > Lissotriton vulgaris. Next base: position 1,736,063,007 of record NC_141691.1, read on the forward strand.
ACCATATAAATTGTTGAGGTTTTTCTTCTTTTCGATTGATATCGCTAGTTATTCCTACCCCTTGACTGAGCTGACTACTGAGAAGCAGCCAAAGATTGTGAACTGGACTGAAACCTGTCAGAAAGCTTTTGATGCCCTCAAGACTGCCATGTGTACAGCACCCGTCCTCCAGGCGCCCAATTTTGCTAAGGAATATATTGTCCAGACAGACCCTTCAGAGCATGGGGTAGGGGCTGTTCTGTCACAGATAAATGAGGAGGGACTAGACCAACCTGTAGCCTTCATCAGTAGGAGGTTACTTCCCCGGGAACAAAGGTTGAGTGCAATTGAGCGTGAAGCATTTGTTGTGGTCTGGGCACTGAAGAAGCTGAGGCCATACCTGTTTGGGACTCACTTCCAGGTTCCGACAGACCACAGGCCACTCACATGGCTGATGCAGATGAAGGGTGAGAATCCCAAGTTGTTGAGGTGGTCCATTTCCCTACAGGGTATGGATTTCACAGTGGAACACCGCCCTGGTACAGAACAAGCCAATGCTGATGGTCTGTCCAGATTTTTTTGCCTTAGTGAAGAGAACTCCCAAGGGGATGGGTAGTTCTCCCCACATTTCAGCTGGTGGGGACACGTGTTAGACCTGGCACCATTGGCATGGGTCTCACTTCCATTTTTTGCTGTTGTCTCCTCTGTTTTTGCGGGTATTAGATGCTCTGGGCACTGTGCCACAGCCATTCAGTGCCACAGCGTGAATGCTCCCTGTGTAAATATGACTGTGAATTGGTATATCCCTGATTGGCTTATTTGGTTTACCTGTTAGTCCCTAGTAGTGTTGTCTGTGTGTGCCCAGGGCTGGGAACCCAAATGCTGCTGGTGGCCCTGCAGCGATGGTTTGCGCCACACACAGAAGCAGCTTGTAAAGTGTACCTCAGACCTGCCACTGCAGTGTCTGTGTGCAGTCCAGAACTGCCATCCTGGCAGTGAAGTGCCCACACTTCCCAGCCAATGAACCTTCCTGTGGCATCATATTAGTCAGCCCTAAGGCAGGGTGCATTGTGTGTGTAAGGTAGGACATGACTTGATCTATGTAGCATGTCCTGGTAGTGAATTACACCCCATTTCGTTTTCCACTACTGCAAGGCTACCTGTTATCATCATCATCAGCAATCTTTATTTCCACAGGATGTTGTCATAAAAGATACAAAACAGCTCAGCAAAACATTGAATAGTAGATTAAAAACAAGCATCTGCAAGGCATTATAAACTAACAGATACATTTTGACAGTTATTCATTAAAAACAACAACTGCAAGACATTTTTAAAACCAATGCATAATCCAATTTTGACAATTATCCATCATCCCAATTAATAGATGTCTTCTCTTATGCCATATACTTTCTAGAAATTTGGCTACGGCAAAAACAATCATACCGGATAGGTCTGTTTTAAAAACCCTATATGCCTGCAAACAGTGAGAAAACCCTAGGTTTTTGCAGGCCGGGACAATCCAATGCCTCCTAGCCCCCACGTAAGCACGGCAGAAAAACAGTATGTGCAGCTCAGTTTCTTGCTCTAATTTGCACCCGGGACAGTGACTCGGGGAGGACTCAGATCATTTACTGGTATATGCGCGAACAGGCAAACTGCCATACCTCCATTGTAGGTACAATTTCCTTGTGGCGGATGAGAATACAATGTCTAAAACTGGTTCAAATGTGTAACTGTCCTTAACCTTAATACAGATTCGGGCACCCTGACTGAATCATTTTTAAAGTATGTGCGCATCAAGTTTGCTGTCGTAATACAATGTGACCAAGTGCTTCCGTGAAACCCTGGTGCAAGATGACAGGGGGTCTGACCATAAGGAGGCTAATCCCAATCGCCCTAGTTCATTCCTTTTTAATTGAACCAGGGGATTTTCACAACATTTGGGAGGGTCAGGACTTCCTGCAACTCTAACCTATAATTAACTAACTCTGGTGTAGTCCATATCCTGCGCCAAAAGGTTAAGGGCCTAACACCCAGATCTTCATCAAGAGGTTTAAGACCCAAATCAAGCCTCATTGGCAACAGGGGAGTGCTAGGAGGTAATAATAGTAGCTGCCTGATAAATTTATTCTCTGTTGCCACTAGTTCGCGTTTGCACATGTGGCCCCAGCGCTCGCCTGCATACATAATCGCACCCCTGGCCTGAACTCTATAAATCTCTAACGGCGGTACAATCGGCTTAGTGGGGGATTTATATGTGTTTGTAAGCCTGATGATTCCCCCGCCAGTTGGGCCAGTTTTAGTTGTGATTTTGTATGATGGTGCCCCCAGGTCCTTTCTAGCCTGTTGGCACCAATATGCGGGTTGGGGCGAGATTTTGATGGTGGACTGAAAGCCATAAATTTGGTTTTTAGTGCATTGATCTCAGGACCATGTTCTCCGCAGAACGCCTCAAAACCGTCAAGCACTCTTTGGATTCCCATAGGCGATTTAGACAGCAGCAGGGTGTCATCTGCGAACATAATCGCCGGCACTCTGCTGCCTGCCAACTTAGGGGCATCACTGTTTTCCACACCATTCAGATGAGCAATGACCCCGTTGACATAGAGGCAAAACAGGGTTGGTGCAAGCACACAACCCTGTCTTACCCCCCTGTCAACGGGAAATCTGTTTGATAAGGTTCCCCCCTGCCACATCTGACTAGTGCAAAGTTATCTGGATGTAGGCGGATAACTATATTTAGTAGGTGTTGCGGAACCCCCAGATTTGAGAGGACAGACCAGAGCTTTTTACGGGGTACAAGGTCGAAAGCCACCCGTAGATCCACGAAAACGGTGCAGAGGCTGCCACTCTCCAACTTTACCGTTTTCCAAAATTTGAGAGCCAGGCGGAAGACTTGATCTATAGTTGAAACTCTGTTCCTGAACCCTGCTTGATATGGGCTCAGGACAGAGTGATCGAGCATCCATGTTAATAATTGGTCCTAATTCAGCCTGGCAATGATTTTTTGTGGGTCGTCGATTAGGCCAATAGGCCTGTAGTTGGCTGGGAGCAGGGGAGAGCCCTTCTTGAAGATGGGAAAAATCTCTGCTCCCAGCCAAGTAGTAGGCACCGGCATCCCTCCCAGGATTGCATTAAATAGAACCTGAAAGTATGGGGCCCAAACCATAGGTTTGTGCTTGAACAAATTCCCTGGTAGTTTATCCAGCCCTGGGGCTTTTTCTGCTGAAAGTCTGGAAAGAGCTGCCTCAACCTCCGCCACAGTGAATTCATCCCACTCCATAGAGGGAATAGAGGAAGGATCTACTACTGGAATACTCGGGTCCCCTAACTGATCTATAGCTGCTTGGACATACAAGGATCGAAAATGGGCCTCCAACACATTTGGTGCGATGTTAGCTTCACCTGCTGGGGTCGGATCAGCAGAACCGGTTTTGACAATCTGTCAAAATTTACGGGCGTCTTTAAATTTTAGAGCACCCATCATATCGGTCCAGTTGTCATTGTCCCATTCGATCTTGGCATTTTGGATTAGAACTTCATATTCCTTCTTCTTAGCCCTAACCAGTGCAATGTTGTCCTGTTGCTTCATGGCTACCAGGAGGCCCGCTTTGGCCTTCCTACAGGCAGCATTGTATCATGAGGCTCTTAACCCTTTGCCTTTCTTTTTCTGCACTACGGGGTTCAGTACCTCCGCCAGGGCGCCAGATAGTTCCAAATAAATATCCCTCAATTTGTTATAGTACTCCTCACTCGGAGATTGCGTTATAAGAATTTCAACTTTTTGTAGGGCTGGGACTACTTTGGCATAAAGCCGTTGAATATCTTTGGGATTCCCTATAATTTTTGCCCACCTAACTCTGCGTCTGTCACTGGATAAAATCGCTCTAGGGTCCGGGAGGTCATCAACCCCCTGAGAATCAATGGTAACACCCGGCACCGAAAATTTTAGGATCAGCGCATTGTGATCGCTTTCGTCTCGAGGGATTATATCAAAACCCATGACTCTAGCCCAATCACGCATTTCCACTAAAATGTAGTCCAACCGGGATTTATGCCCTAGTTTGTTAAAGGTGGGTTTTGGAGGAATATCTCCATTAACTCGCCCGTTACAGGCCCTTAAAGCATTGATAAGGGTCAGGGACAAAATTTGGGTGGCTAGTGGTGTCCAAGACTTCACTGGGGGGCCCGCCAGCAGAGGAACTGCCCAATGGTCATCTTCCTCCCTGGTTGCACCCTCCAAGAACAATGGTAGTGGCTCAAATTGGCAATTGAAGTCACCCCTACCACGTAGGAGGTACCTTGCGGGATAGTACTCAGAAACACAGCTAGGTCCTCAATAGCAGCTGAGACATTAGCTACACCCACTGGTCTAGAGTATACATTGACCAATTCCAATTTAAGAGCATTTGGCCACTCCATTAATACGCATTGAACATCCAAGGTGTTTGTCTCAAGGGATCTTGCCTTACACCCTAAGTGGCAGCCCACCCAGATATGGAGTCCACCAGACGGACGACCCTTCCCTGCCCATTTCGCCAGGATTGAGAAAGTGGCAAATCCAGTACGCCAGTAATCTTCCCTGGCCCATGTTTCCTGGAAGAGGCAGACGTCTTGCATGTCTATAAATGACCCCCATTCCGGGGACTCAAGTTTGTTCGGTAACCCAGCCAGGTTCCAGGAAACGATGGAAATTGAGCCCAAATTCCCCTTATCACTCATAATACAAGTAGTTGGTCTAGCTGCTTCCAAGTCTTGTAGAGCCTGGGATGCTTGGGAGCAGTTCAGACCACATGGGTGAGTACTCCCATCATTAGACCTAGAAAGTGGTGGTTCACATACCCCAGCTGGATTGAGCGATTCACTTTTAGCATCTCGGGACTTGCCTTTACTCGAGTTGTCAAGAGTGGGTGCCCTTGTGTGTACACTTCTGCTAGGCTCAGCTGGAGTAATAGAGCGCCACTGATGTTCCCCAGTCCTGTTGAGATGTCAGTCAACCATATCCAGGCAGCTGAACCTATTAGGATGTGAAAATTGGTTGTACAGACCACAGTGATAGGGGATATTCCATTCACCCCTCCCACCAACTCTAGGTGGGAGCCTAGACCAGTTCTCTCTGCGTGGTCTTCTGGGTGTTACCCAGGACCAGCCCTCATCCGCCTCTCCCCCAAACCGCTCAAGTTTGTCAGGGTAGAAGGCGGACAGTGGCAAGGCCTGGATAGAGGTATCTGGGGATACTAAAGGCCAGTTACAGATATGGGCCACCGTCATCGGGTCCCTAAAGTTTATTAGGACACAGTCGCCAGTGGTACTTTTCTTTGTAGAGCCCAACCACGGTACTCGTCTGACTAGGATAATTTCACTAGTGATCCCAGGGGGGAGGGGTCTATATTTATTAAGCCAGCTTAGGACCTTATTTTTTAAGGATAAGAATGTTTCATTCACAGAGCCAGCAAGCTCTGGGACCCCGCTTAGGAGAACCACAAACGGGGCTGCCTCAGGGGGAAGGTTTATCACTTGCTTATTATATTGGGTTTTTTCCTCCAAAGCGTTACGCCCCTCTTTCTCTGTGGCCCTATTTGTACCAGTGGCAGATTTAATGGGAGGAATAACAGGAGGAGGGGGCTGGGTAGGTGGGAGTGGGATACTCGGAAGCGGGGAGCGGGGGCGCTGTTGTTAGTGGCGGCCCCACTGGTTTGGCAGACACAGGGTTGTTACCCGTGTTCCCCTGTTGGAGGTTAGCTGACTTGAGGTAGTCTATAGTAGCCCCTGTTACCGCTTCTATTTTGGCCAACCAAGCTTCCATTTTAACAAGTCTAGCTTCTAGCAGATGGATTAAGGACTCCATGCTCCAGGGAGATGTGATAAAACATGATGCCAACGATTACTGCTGCTGTCGACCCCATTTAGTTTTCCACTACTACAAGGCTACCTGTTATCAATAGGCTGGAATGGGCAGTGTGGTTTTTACATCTTATAATCCTAACTGACTCAGGGAATATGGTAGAAATTCGAGTTTAGTATGCCTAAACTCAGAATGATAAAATACATCTTTTAGCGAAGGTAGTTTTAACATTCTGTGTTTAAAAATACCACTTTTATAAAGTACGTATTTTCTTGCCTAAGCCTTCCAGTGTGCTCTGCTGTTATGTGTATTGGCTGTCTGGGTTTAGAGGGGCAGGGCAGGCTGAGACAGACCTGGGTTGAATAGAGAGCTCTGCATTGAGTATTGGGGAGGGGTAGCTCCTTGACTTGAATAGGGCTCTGCCTGGCAAGGTGAATGCTGGCTCCACCTCCTACTGTGCGTCTGATGGCCGACCCCCTCTTTCTGAAAGGAAGGATGCAGCCTGGTAAACAAAGTGCTTCAGGACTGAGCAGAACTGGTTTTGGCTGGGTTCAGGGTTTAGTGACTTTTTAGAACAAATACTTTTGGGGTATACATATCTGTGCCCAAACCCTTACATTTTGTATTGCTCCTGGATGTGAAGAAGAACCTCTGTCCGTGTAACTGAAGGAATCTGCAGGAGAGAACTGACCTTGTGCTTGTGAGCTGTTTCTTGGATTGGCCTGCAGAAGTTTTTCCTGGACTTGGAAGAAGAGGGAAAAGGATTTTGAGAGAACTTTTACTTCAACTTGCTAAAGCAATCACCCAAGGGCTAGAAGAGAGCTAGCCTCATGCTATATACCAACCTCCTGATTCCTCCCAGAGAGGATTTCTATCTGAAGGTGAGGCTCCTGTGAGTTCCAGGGCCTCTAGCTCCACTAAAGAGAAGTAAGTGCTGGAAAAGTCGCTAACGTCCGTTTGCGAGCGGCCGCAGCTGAAGAGCGTAAGAAAAATCACTGCACTGCTGCCGCTGAGCGCTCGCAAACCAAAAATCATCGCATGCTTGTGGGCCACAAAGGGCTCACTAACACCCAAAGATCATCGCATTGCACGTTTGCGGGCTGTTGAGTGCTCGCTAACCCCGGATCCTCGCATCGAGATCATCGCATCACAACATCGCAGTGCGGGTGCCATGCGTCCGCCATTTTCATCACATCACACCCAGAGCGTCGCTCCCTCGCGGAGCGCCGTTTCTTCTCATCGCAACAGGGTCACACACGCAACAGGCTTGGCGCATCATCCTCCCTTGCGGCAAGAATTCAACGCATCGACGGCCTCGCGCGAGGAAAATTATTGCTACAGCTCGTTTGCAACATTTTGTTTGTTTTGCTACGAAATCCAGATACTTTGTAAGTAAAAGGGTCACAGAGACCACTGCTTTGAACTGAACTCCTATTTGCACACTTGAACTATTTTTACATTTACATTTCAAGAATAACCCTATTTTACAATATTGTGGCTTTTTAACGTTATTGGTTTTGTGTTAAGTCTATATGTAAAGATTCTTATTTTTTTAACTACTTGTGAGGTGTCCCTTCGTAGTGATCTTCACTGTGTTACTGTGTATGATCATAAATGCTTCAGACACTGCCTCTGAGATAACCCTAGCTGCTCGTGCTACGTTACCACAGGGTTGATCAGGGGTTATCAAAGGGTGTAGCCCCCTTACTCTGACTTAGGAAGAAGGGTCCCTACATGGACCAGCCATTGCCAATTAGAGACTCCCCTTTCTTACACTGCATAATTGCAGGAACTGCCTGAATGGAAGACCATCCTTGGGAGTTTGCAGATGGTGGCTGCTGAACTTCAACAAATTGTTCCTTGCTGTGGGTTTGGTGTAAAGAGTAGTATAAAGGAAATTATTACTGTCCACTTTAATTGAGATATCTAGAATATTCATGCTGGTATTGTCAGATTCTAATGAAAATCTTAAGTATTGGTTCCTAGAATTTATCTAATCACGAAATTGGGATAGAAGGTCTTCACTACCCCTCCAAATAAGAAACAAGTCACCTATATATACCTCAGCCAACATGTGAGACGTTTTAGACAAACTTCTGTTCAAAATCTGAGACATAGATATTTGCTATGTCAGGGGCATAAACGGCCCCATCGCAACACCTTTTAGTTGTTGGTAAAATGTTTTCTCAAATAAGAAAAAACAAACATATAAAGAGATCTTAACACATTCAGTGATTAACTCAGTTGGGGCAATATGTGGTCTAGGCCGACTTTCCAACAGTTGTTCAATGATGTTCAAAGCCTCCATTTGTGGGATGTTGATATACAGGTTTCAATGTCCATGGACACCAGCAGTTCGCAAGTAGGATCAAAGGGATGGTTTTCACATTGATCACAGCTGTAGTGTCCCTGATGTCGGTCACTGCCTCTGTAGCAAATGGGTCAATAAAAAAAGTCAGCATACAGGGCTAATGGCTTGAGGATAGAGTTACATCCCGAGACGATTGGTCTTCCGGGGGGTACCATGGCTTTTTTGTGTACCTTGGGTAAAATATATATCACCGGTACAGTTGGTGATTTATTTATTAAAAAGGAAGCCTCTTTTTCCCTAAGCCAACTGCCATCCTATCCCTAGTGACTAAGAATGGAAATAGTGTTCGCCAGGTGGCTGGTGGTATTGCATGTCAGCTTTTTGTATTGTGCTTATACAGGCAGTTGTTTCAGTAACCCTAATCTGTAAACTTCTTTATCCCAGAGAACAATACCTCCACCCTTGTCTGCTGGCTTTATTATGGTTCCAGGCAAGGTCTGAAGATGTTAAAGTGATTTTTATTCGTACTTTTTTTAAGATTGTATTTAACAAAAGGTGTTTTCTTTAACAAATTTTCAGTTTCAGTAATTATAGCGTTCTCAAAGGTGATAATCTCTTCGGCAACCATTGCATTAGTTGGAAAAAATGTTGAAAGGTTTCATAGACTGGTAATATCTGCCACACAAACAGTAGTGTTATGGGCAAAAAAGTTTCTTAGTCTTATAGAACGAAAGAATTTGTATAGTTCCAATTTTGTTTGAAAAAGATCACTCTTACTAGTTGGCACAATTGAAAGACCTGCTGAGAGGATCGCTGTTTCTGGCTCTGATAGTACATGATGTGAGAGGTTAATAATTGGGATGGTTTGCTGGAAATGTATCACTCGTAGTTTTGGTGACATAGTGTAATGGCGCGTATTCCTAACTAACGTGAAGACAATTGACAGCCCCTTGAAAATTGCAAGTATGTGTAACACCCATGGTTTATTGGCATTCCCTAGTTTCGTTTTTTTAGCAATAAATACACCGGTGGTCTATGGACCACAGAATATCGAGTTATACTTTCTGAGACAGATGGGATGTTGCCATTCTGAATATGTGCCCACTCTTTCAGTCAATTAAATAATTATTTGTGAAGGTTGTTGATTGAGTTTTTTTAATCGACCTAATTTGTGTATTATGGCTATACTTTCGAAATAGCATTTCCTGGGGAAGATTTGCAAGAATTTTTTCTAAACGGATATTCTTTACAATTGATATATCCATTGGAGCCCTTCGGGTATCTCGTATATTTTGATTCGCTTGGTCCCAACTGAATACTGGACCATTGTAAAGTAAGTTATAGACTTCTGTTATAAACTATTGTTGAGTCTCTTTGGTGACAGTTTCTGTACCACTTACGATTTTTTAAGTTAGTTTCTACACAAGTATGTGATTTACTTCTATCTTACCTGCATTCTTGGGTTAAGGTTTAAGTAACACGCTATTGGCGATATAATTAGGTTATTCCTTTCCTCTTTTTTCTTGCATGGGTTGCCTTTTCTTTCTCCCAAATAGTCGGCCATAGCAGATGCTTTTAAAAAATGTAATTTTACACATTATGTTTAATCAGGGACTTTTAAAATAATTGACTTTACATCCTGAAGAAGGTCTGACGGACAAACTTGCCACAACAGACCAAATCGTCGACTTACACATCTATATCCCCAACATTTGTTGTATTTTAGGAACTGTTTTCTGTATTTCCAGATTAGTTTTCTTCTTCATTTATTTTTGTATAGAATAGATGTCTACATTCATGATTGCAGTTTGTTTTGCATATCCTACATCATGGTGTTTTGTTGTATCTGATTGAACCCTTTTTTATTTCACCTACATTAAAAACTGTGTACTTTAATAAAAAAAAAGATATTCTCGTGCTTATAAATTCTTTTTCATCTACTGCTTATGTTTGGAATAACCTCATTTATATACTGATTGTTCAAGGGTTCACTACAAATTGGGGTTCAAAACAAAAGTGATTATCTTCATACAACATTTGAGTGAGAATATTTTTTTCAAAATCCCTTGTAGGCACCTTTTACTTATTATTGATTTAACTGCCCAAGCCTCCAAGGGTTTATTGAGTTCCCCACTCTCTTGTTACTGATAACGAGTTTGATGGTCCAATGGACTGCCAAACCCATGGTGGCAGTGCAGCAACTGTCGCACCGGCGGTCTGACCACCGTATTACGAATTTGGCAGTCGGGACCACCGCAACCACTGGGAATCCACGATCCTTCTGCGGTGGTGCAGCGTTCTAAGGGCCACAATATGCTGGTGGTGCCACTGCAGCACTGCCACATATATTATGAGTTTCTTACTGCCATAGTTTTCATGGTGTGGAGCCCGCCATGTAAACTGTGGTGGTGAGGAAACAAAGGGAGTCTACTCTCAAGGCCATCGGTTGCATGCAGGGGGACACATGGTGTGCCCCCCCTGAGTGCTTGCACCTCAGTTCCTGCACGGTATCGACTGCACCAGTCCATGACATGCAGGAACGGGCTTTGGTGTTCCAATTGCAGTGCCTTTCTAAGGCTCATCACCTGGGACAGATAATGCACCGCCAACCAGACCAGGAAATTACTCCTAGTCTGGCGGGTGTTTGAATTTGTTAGTGTGGGAGCGGGCGCTGGCTTGGTGGCCGGCTCCCACACTGCCAAACTTGTAATCATGCCCTAAGAGATCACATTTTATGGCCCAGTGCTCCTTCAGTTGAAATTGGATAAGTCAAAAATAAACAAACTACAGCTTGAGATAAGAAGCATAAAATGCAAACGTCTTGAGCTACTTTAAAATATGGCCAAAGCAAATTATACTATATGGTTGACAGTCCACAATGTATGATTTTCTTCTTACTGAATGATAATTTTCCAAGGAACTTAAATACTTCACTAGAAGTAACCAGTTTCATATTTGGAGAGACCCAAATTTCCCATAAAGATTCTGAATTGGGTCTTTGTGAATGGTTTTGGGCAAACAGGTTCATAAGAACTTTGAAACAATGAAACTCCTGGAGTTCATGATTCATGGACGTACACAGGTTTCACTGAAGTGAGCCAAAGAAAAGTATGAGAACGTTTCTGAGTTTGATTAATAGCATGCACAGGACATCTGGTGATAGCTTAGAAATAGGCCAACCTCCAGCTAGCATGGCAGGATCTACAGAGCAGGCTGGAGCAACATTCACTTGTGGCTGCCCATGGAGGCTGCCATTTTAAAGGGCTGGAATTCATGCTGTGAATAACTCATGATGAATACATTAAGAGATTGTTTCCAGAGATTTAGGATGCATTTGGGACACATTTTGTAGTTATTAACACAAGAAGTCAAAGTGCTTTGGACAACATCTCACAGTGATACAGGCATTCAGTGCTTAATTTGGAAAAATGTATGTGCCAGGGCTCTTGTCTGGAGGCTACTGCAGCTTGTACCACACATTGCCCCTGCCATGCAGCCACTGATAATAACAACACAACTACTGACCATCACACACCTACAAATGTGACGATTCGGACTATTTCATGACCCCAAAGATACAATAATGGCTTGGCCGGCAGGTAATAGTCATTTTACTACAGATTGAATTCATATTTGACTGTAGTTGTGGTCATCTCTAAATTTGCCAGATAGCGCCACCTTGTAGCACACCGTCACAAATGCCGGTGTTGACAAATCGGTTAGAGGAAACCACCAGCTGAAATTAAGTACTCGGTATACTATGGTATGATATGGTGTAGTCTACTTAGTTATAATTTTATAAAATCTGGAATAATTGTAAGAAATTGCGGGGAATGAGATTTTGATATCAATTTATGATCAATTTAATAACTTATCTCATTCATCTATTTTGGACCGATAGTATCTGTCATTGAGTAAAAGACAACCCCTGCATAGGTTTAGACAAACCCCATTAACGGACGCCACTCAGAAGAACCACTTACAACTGATAAAGTTTAAAAGTTTTATATAAAAGTCAAGTTAAATGCAAATACAATCCTCTCGGGATCAAAGTATACAAAAGAATACAAAATCAATTCCACATTCAGCAATTTAAAGCTTCGATGTGAAGTGGTTCCTTGGCGTCATCTACAGAAAGAGAAAAAAAAAAAAATATCACGTTAAATCTGTCCCTACTCTATGCTATGTGACATTCCTACTTCGCAAGTTCCTAACCTAAAAAGGTGTCAGCAGTTTGACTTCCAAAGAAGATCAAACTCTCTTAGCCTCTAAAGGTAACTTAAGTTTAAGAAGCAGTACCCTCTCTGCCTACCCATCCGCTCTTCTAAGGGTCCTCGGCCTACTGCTCTCTTGCGCTCTGATCTCTCTCAGCGCATCTGCTCAAGTCATCTACGCTTCGCCCTTCTCTCTCTCTCTCTGAGCTTCCTGCTGGGCTATTCGCCAATTGCTATCTTATCCCCGGGGTGCTGTCCCTAAAATACACAATCATAGTGTGGGTGGAACGCCCCTTGACGCCCACCACGGACTTTTCCCGATGATGTCAGCTTCTGGCTTCTTCCATTGCTTCATCTCTTTCGTCGTCCGTTAAGTTGACCTTTCTCTTTAGATGTCATCTTCATCTTCCTATTGGCAACTTCAATTGACACTTTCAGATCAGAAATCATATGAACTTAAACAAGACTTTAACTTACTACTGCTATTCTTTGACCTTCTAGGTCCTATGAATGGTCATTCAAAACAAGTTTCAAATTCTTAGCACTTCTTGTCACGTTCAGGCCATAAACCTTGTCCAGCGTTGTCACCTTAAATCTAACAAGTGCTAGACTTCTTGGCTCTCCCGTCCACATCAAGCTATTTACGACTCCTGTAAGTCCGCTAAATTATATACATCGGACTGTGCTCCTGCTAACCCTTGGTCAGTCAGGTTAGAATCACAAATGACCTAAACCTTTCTAACATTCTTAAAAAACCTTCTACACAGTATAACCTTTAACACACATTTATATATTCGTATTTAGCGAAAGTCGTTTACACATATGTGAATACATTTTACATAGAATATAACTACATAGAGTACGAGGTTATATGCTTATTCGTTACATCGTCGTATGTATACTTTCTGCGCACTTCTCCACGTTACATTTCTCGCCGCTTCTCCGTTTAAAGTTTCACACGTACATGAATTCTACTTTGCACATTCTACATTTCGTAAGCATTTCTACACCATTTCTACATCAGCCCACTACGTATACGGGCCTTCTAAATCTAATACATGTTCTAAAGTGAATATAGTTACGTTTCCTATATTTACGTTGATTACATCGGTTATCTATATGCTATAAGTGTCACTTCACATTACGACATACGTTTCATTCCTACGTTTATACAATGTGCTTGTAAATACGGCCTATACATAATTTCTATTCAAATTTGCGCTCTCTCAGTCCCCCCTTTGATGACTTTTAGGAGTCATCACTAAACGCAATTTGAATAACATCTCTAAACAGAACTAGTTACAATATTCCCTCTTTTCATCGTTTCGAGTGCTCTTAAGCTTTTGTACTGTTGATCTTGTAACACAGCTAATCTCCTTTCTTGCTCTCTCATTGTTCGTTGTAACTGGTTCGACCTATACCATTTATACAATTTTACTGAACCTAACAATGTGATTATGCAAATTAATACTATTAATACAGGTTTTAATATATACCATACTATGCTTTTACCAAGATTAGCAAACCAACTCCCAACCTTTCCTACTCCATGACCAACTTTTTCCCAAACGTTTATTTTTGATAAATCTTCGATTTCTTGATGAATCTGTGTAATGTTCTGTATGACTTTCTCAAGTGGTTTTGAATTATCAGGAATATAAGTACAACATTCCTGAACCTTCAAAGTCTTACAAACTCCGCCTTCTTTTGCTAGCAGTACATCTAAAGCAAGTCGGTTCTGAAGAACCATTGCTCTAATCGACTGCATCTCGCCTTCTACCAACATTAATGATCTTGCAGTACTTGCAGATAATCTATCCACAACTGTAGCTAGTCTCCTGATCTTAACATCGTTAAGTATTAAACCTAACATAGGAAACATTGCTCCAAATACATCTCCTACTACTTCTGCATCTCCTACTTCCCTTTTCGCTCTCTTCGAAGCCTTTCCTTCTATTATCGCTACATCCTTTGCATGATATATTTTGGGGAAGACAATTGCCAAGTAACACGAACCATACCAATTGTCAGGCAGTTTTACATAGGCATTTCTTCCACATACAAAATACACATTCGGAATAGCTTGCATTCCTTTCATAAAATCTTTCGTATAATACTCTAATCTAAAAGCATGTTCGCAATTAACTTCACCTACAAATACACTCTCATAATACGTCTTGCTTCGAGTTAAACATAACTTTCCTTTCTGCGTCCTATCCAATGCTATTGGACCATTGCTACCTTTCTTTTTATGTGCCTTCTCTTCTTCGGTCCAATCCGTTTTCCATTGTCCTGACATTTTTAGAATCTTCTGCCTTCTGTATCTATCGTCTACTTGTCCTATGAACTTCTTCTCCACCTCTGATACTTTGCAAGTTAGATTATTTCTGCGTGCATATGATGCATCTAGTGTATCCCAAGGAAGAAAGAATTTAGCTAGTCTATCCTCCTTTTTGTAATAGTCCCACTTATTCATTTGCTTATAATTCGGAACTTCAGGCAGTACCGAATCATAATTTGAAAAGTAGTACTCAAATCCTTCCCTACCATAAAATATACTAAGCAGTAAACTACATGTTATCCCATAAGTCAGTGGGAGATGATGATATCTAATGCCTTCGTCTACAGAAGCCGGCAATTGCATACAAACGTAGCAATCTTTGGCCTCCATGGCATCGATATATTCATATAATAGTTTAGCATATGCGTTTGACCTAAAGTTTCCCTGTGACTCGTCTACATGTAATCTACGAGCTTCATCTGCCAATAACGCCTTTTCACGTATAACGTTGCTCTCCTCCTTTTTCCCCACAAGAGCAGGTTTCAAAGTCGTTATAGGCTGTACATTTGCTGTTTCTTTATCTGTTTCATGTCCTATTATGTATGATATTGTCACTACTGTAATTATGAGAAAAATTACTACTGCTATTAGTGTACCTACTATACATCTAGCTTTTCGGTTTGGGTTTCCGTTCTCCATGTTATCAAAACAGCGTAGCTCCTTCTTTTGCGAAAAGTTTTTCCTTCTGCAGTCTTGGTTTGCTTTATTTGCTTTCCCAGTCTGTAAAGTGCCTTTTATCAACAAAGTCTCTTTTTCGCAACAATGTCTTTTCTCTTTTATCAACAGACAACCCTAACCCTTCTCCATCCACTAAATGTAATCCCTAATTTTTTCTTCTTTCCACTCGGCGCTAGGTTATCTTCTTCTTTATAGCTTATACACAAAAGTCTCTTATGCATCCACAATTATTCTCGCACCTGCAGCTTTCACAACAATTTCCAATAATTCAAAACGAATAACTTTTTCTTCTTCTTCTAGCATTTGCTGACCAAATGTTGGAAATTGTAATCTATTTAGGACTAGATCTTGAATTTGACTCAAATATGGGGGTATGGGAAGTGTGAAAGTCAATAATCCCTCAGTCTCGAGTCCAGGCGTCAACATCCATATCTCCACTGCCACAAATGGATCGTGATCGATTACTTTCACTTTCTTCACTCTCCCAGATTTCTGTCCCCAAGACATCTGCTAGATAAGTCCACTCTGGGGTGGCGTACCTTCTGCAGGGCACGCATACCCTTCTCGATCTCCTTGGACTCTCAGTTCCTGAGTCTGTAGTTTCCTCCTCCTGGTCTGATTCCTCTGCAATCGGAACAAGAGTTCTTTCTTGCTTTTCTTCTGAGCTTGGCCTTTTCTTTCTCTCCGGCCAACTGGCTTCGTCTCTCTTTGTCCCTTGGTCACTCTCGGTTTGTTCGATCTCTGTATCGGACTCCCAATTACTTTCTTCTCCTGAGGCGACTTCGGTCCCACTGGTGTCTTGACCTTCGTCGTCCTGTTCCGTCTCAATCTCAGTTTCTTCGCTCACCTCCACAGCTTGGCTTTCCCCCTCTATGGCTTCTCCGCTTTCCGCTGGATTCTCATCCGAGAGAGGAGCTGTTTCTCCTAGAGGTGTTGGCACTCTTCGGGTGTGTGAGGCATGTATCCAGTTTGGCAGACCTCCACACTTTACTGCGGTATTCGTCACTAGTATAACTTGAAACGGTCCTCTCCAACGCACGTCTAAGCAGTTTTTTCTGACATGCTTCTTCACCAGGACCCAGTCTCCCGGACTCAGGTCATGGCACAAGTCTTGTGCTGATGGAACCTCTGCAGCCTGGACCTGGAGGGACACAGAATTAACGGCATCAGATAGTCCCTTACAGTAGTCCAAGATCAAATCGTCTGTGATGTTCACTAGTGCTGCAGTCGGAACCGATGGCAATCTCATAGCTCTCCCCATTAGCACTTCATGAGGAGAGAGACCTGTTTTCCTATCCGGTGTGCTACGTATACTCATAAGAACCACTGGAAGTGCGTCTGGCCAACTCAGGGATGTTGCTGAACAAACTTTAGCCAGTCTGGACTTGATTGTACTGTTAATTTGTTCTACAATCCCTGAAGCTTCCGGTCGATAGCTGCAGTGTAACTTCTGGTCGATATTCAAAGCTGAACATAGCATCTTCACCACTTCGCTGTTAAAATGAGTTCCTCTGTCCGATTCCAAAGAGGATGGCACCCCAAACCTCGGTATCAACTCTCTAAGTAACAATTTTGCTACTGTAAGTGTATCGCACCTACGTGTAGGGTAAGCCTCAACCCATCTAGAAAATATGCAAACAATCACTAAAACGTATCTGAGTCTATTGCATTTAGGCATTTCTATAAAGTCAAGCTGCATCCTATTGAAAGGCCCCCCTGACCTCCCAATGTGACTCAATGTAACTGGTGTTCTCTTGCCCACATTTAGTTGCTGACAGATCGTACATCGCTGACACACAGCTTCTGCCGCTACTCTAAATTTGGGATTAAACCACGTTTGTCTGAATACTCTCACCATAGCATCTCTACCTATGTGTGCTGATCCATGCAATTTTCTTGCCATTGGACTAACAAGTTCATTTGGTAAAACTGCTCTCCCATCGGCGGAGATCCAGAAATTCATCTCACTTCTAGAACAACCAGCTGTTTCCCAACTCTTTTTCTCATCATCTGATGCATTTTCCTGAACACTTCTTAATTCATCCCACGTATCTACTGTATCTAACAACATTGTCAATTCAGTTCTTTCCTGGATTCCCCCCACTTTAACATCAGTGTGAGAATATCCCTGCTCTGCGCAATAACGCGCTACTTCATCCGCATAGCGATTTCCTAGTGACACAAAGTCAACATTTTTTGTATGCGCTGCACATTTGACCACTGCAATAGCTGTTGGGCCTTGCAACGTCTCTAACAAAAGTCTCACGAATTCTCCATTCCTAATGGGAGAACCCGAGGAGGTCATGTAACCTCTTTGAGACCATAACTGCCCGTAATCGTGAACTACCCCGAAACCATACTGGCTATCGGTGTATATGGTGACTCGAAGTTTGTCGCCCGCTAAGCAAGCACGAGTCAAAGCAACAATTTCAGCTACCTGAGCGGAGTGTACTCCTTCCAGGCAAGCGGCTTCTATTACTCTCGTAATTGTGCAAACTGCATAAGCTGCTCTCAGCTGACCGACATTGTCTCTTACACATGAACCATCAACAAAGACAATTTCATCGGGGTCAGTCAATGGCTCATCCACAATATCGGGTCTCGGTTTGGTGCATAGTTCAGTCACATCAAGGCAGTCATGATCTGTACAAACTTCGTCATCAATCTCGTTTGGAAGTGGCATCAAAGTTGCAGGATTCAAGACGGAGCATCTTTTTAGGGTCACATTCTCGGCAGCCAGTATGACTTGCTCGTAGCGTGTGAGCCTGCTATTTGTCAGATGCTGAGTCTTAGTCCTGGTCATTAACAATTCTACAGAATGCGGTACGTATACCTCTAACTGATGACCCATGACTACGCTTTCAGAACGTTCAATGCTGACACCCGTTGCAGCTACGGATTTTAGACATCCGGACAACGCTGCGGCTACTGGATCTAATGTAGCCGAGAAATACGCCACTGGCCTGCGCGGATCTCCGTGGATCTGAGCTAAAACTGCTAAAGCGCATCCCTCTCTTTCGCAGCAGTAAAGCAAGAACGGTTTTGTGTAATCAGGCATTCCTAAAGCCGGGGCACGACATAAGTCCTCCCTCAGCTGCAAAAACGCCATCAAACAATCTTTGTCCCATGGTACCGGATCACTTACTCCTTTGTGCGTCAGTTGTAATAACGGTTTGGCCTTCAGCGAAAAGTTAGCTATCCACTGCCGACAATAACCGACCATACCTAGAAACATCCTGACTTCTCTTTGTGTTGTAGGCGCGTTCATTTTCATGATCGCCTCTATTCTGTCTGGAGACACCTTCCGCTTTCCCTTTTCAATCCTATGGCCCAAGTATTGCACCTCAGTCTTACAATATTGCAATTTACTTGGAGACACCTTGTGTCCATTCTTGGCCAAGTGATTTAACAAGGTTATGGTGTCTTTTCTGCAAGCTTCCTCAGTTTCTGACGCAACTAGGAGGTCGTCTATGTACTGGACTAGAACCGAATTCTTGGGCAGTACTAGACTTTCAAGATTTCGTTTTAATAACTGGTTAAAGATCGATGGGCTTTCTGTATACCCCTGAGGGATACGACACCATGTTAAAACGCGATCTTCCAGCTTAAAAGCGAAAAGATACTGGCTCTCTTCATCTAAAGGTATCGAAAAGAAAGCCTGGCATAAATCTATCACGGTAAACCATTCAGCTTGGAACGGTATCTGAAATAATATCACTGATGGATTCGGTACCACTGGACAACATGAGACAACAATATTATTAATCTTCCGAAGATCCTGCACTATTCTGTATTTTCCACTAGGCTTCTGCAAACCCATAATCGGGGAGTTACATGGACTTCCCACGATCTCCTTCAGTATTCCCTGTTTAATCATGGATTCGATCACAGGCTTTATTCCTGCAATCGTCTCTGGAGTCAACTTGTATTGTGGGGTTCTTGGATACTCAGCATTGGGTCTTACCAAGATTTTTACTGGTTCTACTCCTTTAATCAGTCCTATTTCTTCTCCAGTAAAATCCCACACCTCATCTGACACTTTCTCTCTCAAATCATGTGGAAGTTCCTCCACTGTTAAGGTAGGATATAGTTCCACGCACTCTTGCGAGTTTACAATTTTAAAATCGGCATCCTCATCGTTCGTCTGCACTTCTACTCCTTCAGGTGTAAAATGTATTGTGCAATTCAGTTTGCACAATAGATCTCTTCCTAGCAAACACACAGGGCTAGAATCACAGATCACAAACTGATGTTCGTCACTGTAATTCCCTATCTTCACTGACACTGGTTCGGTCAAAGGATTCGTCATCTTCTTGTTTGCGACTCCTACCACCTGAATCGTCTCTCCCGAGATTGGCAAACCTGGGACTACCACTGATCTCAACGTAGATCGAGTAGCACCCGTATCTACCAAAAAGGTTGTAGGACATCCAGCTACTTCAGCCTCTACGTATGGTCCTCTCTGATCTACTTCCAGGGCTGCTCCTAGCGTACAGTCTTCCTCCCTGTTTACTCGTTGCCCTGTAAGAGGATCAACGTAATAGCATTCCTCTCCTCCTACAAACAATGGCATTTGTCTATAGGTTTTCCCTCCGTTTGCAATTCGAGGTGGTTGAGGAAACGGGGCTCGAGGAGTCTGAGTCCCCCCTTTGATAAACTTTCCCTTCGGGGCTGCGGCTCCCTTAACCACGTTATTCGGTACCTCTTCCTCCTCTTGTTCTAATTCTCCTGTCTCAACATTGTAAGGACACTCGCGTCTCCAATGTCCCACTTCGTTACACTGATGACACCTAGTTGTCTTTTTCAGTGTCGCAATATCCATTCTCGGTCTCAGTCTTTCTTCCTCATCTCTGCTCTGATTATTCTGTTTCTTTACTTGCGCTCCTGTTCCCTGTTGCCGCTGTCCACCCTTTCCAGCTGCTTGCATTTGTACCAGCATTAACTTTTCCTTGAGTTTCTTCGCTTTAGAATCTATTTCATCGCTACAGTACCTTACATACCTCAAAATTTCATCTAAAGGCTTGTTCTGCCAACAGATTAGATGTTGTTGTATCATTAGGCTTATGTCTGGTCTTAGTCCAAGAACAAACTTCGACACGAACTGCCCTATGTCCTTAGGATCCATTACATCTAACCCACTGTACTGCTTGAATGCTTTCAGCAATCGCTCATAAAACTCATGGACTGTTTCCTTCGGCTCCTGAGTAGTTCGATCTATCTTAACCCAGTCTATATCGTGCACTGGCACTTTCTCTTTCAGCCATGTTATTACTCTTTCGTATTTTTCCATGACTCTGACTGATGGACCATTCGTCCGTGTGTCTCTCGGAGGCTCACAAGTAGGCCATTCAACACTAAGCTTACATGCCGTCCACAAATCTCCGGGTACTACGATATCGAACAATGTGTTCAAATCGATCCACAGTACCTTCGAGATCTTCACAAATCTTTCTACCTGCTTGTACCACTCGACGGGATTTTCTCTAAGCTTTGGGAAGGAATTGGTAAATGCCGCCAAATCCCCCCTACTCCATGGTACGTGAACGTAATTTCCGTTCGCGATTTCTCGCAAAGGGAATGCTTCCATCCGCATTAGGTCTGTATCCGGGGACCTTGTAAGTGAACTCCTTCTTACGGATCCCTTCTTAGACCATCTTTCTTCCCATCTATCCAGATCTCTCCATATTCTAATACTCTGAATCAATTCCCTTATGTGTACCTTCAACGCGATCGTTCTACGCTCATCCAGATCCTGATCCGAGCAAGTTAGCCTATGGTTACCCTGTAAAGCTTTAGTTCGTGATAGGTCTATCATATATCTATTTGCTAAATTCGATAAATTTTCATGAGCTGACCTCGCTTTCCGAGTAACATCCTTGGCTAAGAACAATATTTCATCTGGTGCGTACAACTCTAACCTTTCTATTTTCACTGTGCCGTCAATTATTTCATCTAGGTCTGACTTTAAACTCATTACATCGAGCCGTTTTGCTTTTATTTCAGCTCTCAGTATGTCAGTCCTAGGTGGTTCGTTCATACCCCTCTCATCTCCACTATGCGCCCTACGCCTGAACGCAGGCGAATTATGAGGAGGTTTCCTTCCATCTCTTTGTTCCCACCTCTCTAGATCCCAAGCCTTTCCATCTTCCCGTGGGGTGTGGTGGAACATTACTTCATCCCCCATCCCTACACTGCGCCTTTTTGGCTCGGTTTCTCCAGATTCGAGATAGGATCCACCGTTCTGTTCAACATCACTGTAACTCGCTTGCTGTCTGGTGTCGCTCAATAAACGATAAGGTCCTTCATGGCTCCCCATGCTCCCGCGATCTCGATCCTGATCACCAGAAGTATGGCGAGACGTTTCACGACTCCCTACATTGTCATGAATTTGTCTACTATCGCCGGATGCATGTCGAGACGCTTCGCGACTCTCCATGTTTCCGTGATTCCAATGTTGCACTGTTTCACCCGGGGTATGGTGAGTGCACCTGAAAGTATTACGATACTCCTGCGTCCTTTGTTCTCCTTCGCTAAAGGTGACGCGAGGCACTTCGCCACACCCTGTACTCCTGTCTTCGCACATTTGCCTATTGCCGTTCATAGTAGGACAATTATTTCCTCTGCTTTCCTGACTCCCTCTCTCCCACTCCGGGCTGCTTTCGCCAGCTCCACAATGAGAGAGAATCCTGCCATCCTGATCTCTCCACTCTGCTCCTGTTTCTAAACTTTTATTCCGAGCCTCTTCGGCAGTATCCCATTCTTTCAGGTATTCCCTTAATTCCTTATGGGTTTTCGGTTTTGGTCCCCTTAAGTCCATTGGCCCTCTTTGGCGCCCTTGTTCTACCCAGGGACCTGTTGCTACATCTAATGGGGTACTCCGATTCCTCGGTGCTAGTATCTGCCTCTGAGGATCCCTGTTCTCCATCTCTGCCCTTTCCCTATCCCATCGTGCCTGTTCCTCCTGCTGGACCCCTTCCGGGTTGTAGATTGACACAATAGGGCATTTGGTAACAGGTACCTGTAAAGCGTCTGGCATTTGGTAGGACCTTGCATGTTGCGTTTCTGGCATTTTCTGGACCACGAATCTTCCCACTACTCTCTGTTCGGAACTAGATTGAGGTATTTCCTCCTCTTTCCTGGCATCCCAATCTGTTACTGGGATCGATTTATATTCCCCCCATCTAGCTCCGTCCTCTTGTGGTAATATAGGACTTGCGGCCCCTCCGCTGTACGGAGGTGGTCTATCTGTCAATAGCCTCTCTATCAAATCCTCTTCTGTCTCGCTTTCCTCTTCTTCCTCTAGAGGTTTCCTTTCTCCCGTGGCTTCTATCATGGTGAACAGTTTGTCTGCTTCTATCTTTTGTACTCTCCATTTCTTAGCTTCCTCATCCCATTTGGCATCCTGTACTGCCTTTACTGATCGTCTCACTCTTTCCTGGCGCCTCTTTACGCTCTTTTCGTGTGCTGTTCTAAACCATACACTAAGTGCTTCGAACTGTGTTGGCCTCGGTAGAGGTCTTGTTGCAAGCATTACCGCTTTTAGTTCGTTCAATACATCTAGTTTAAACGTTCCGAATCTCGGAAACGTCAGTTCCTTACTCCCTTCAGTTAGCTTATTCCACTCGGAGATCCATAATATCGAGTGTGAGCCTACATTCACTGCCATATAATAAGCTGGTGTGCCTTCTGGTGGAGCTTCCTCTCCGGCATATAAATTTCTTCTATTTCTCCTAAAGAGTGCTCTTAAACTCTTAAAACACTTCATTTTCGCCAATCTACAATTTTCCCTTTACTCTTCCTTGTTTACGTCCCACTGACAACCACCAACCAATCTCTACGCGGCTCTCACTAATCGGCCAATCTCAGCGCGACTTTTTGCTGACGTCTGACAAACTAACCAATCTCAGCGCGGTTCTATGCTGACGTCACTCGTTCCCTCTGCAGCAGTTCTCTTTCTTTCTCAATTCGTCTCACGATTTCGCATGCGTTTTCATTCATACATTGAAAAATGACTACTTCCGTCCAAGCGATCACTTTTCTCTGACTGTACGGCCACAGTCTAACTGTAATTGTCACCTCAACTGACGAAACGTCTTCCCTCTTACGGTCAGACGATCGCCTCAACTGATAGGTTACTTACACACAGTAAACGTACGACCAGCGTCCGTTACTCATTCACTCACTCTTACGCTCCCCCTATCATCGGTCTGTCGGGAAATCAATGGTACCTCATGACCCCCTTTCAATGGTAGACAAATTACTCTGGGTGTTCGATACACCCGAACCACTTAAGTCCTTCCCTGGAGCTTAAGATTTCATCCGGTTGCGCGCGCTCACAACCTTCCCTCAATCACACTACAGGCATTCAACTCCGCTTGACATTACAACACAGGAACAACATCAAACACCGCAATCTTACAACGCATGACCCTTATACTCACTCTCGACCGATTCTGCTGCTTTTCTCTCGTCGCACCGTCAGCACCGTCTTCGGCTGCAATTCTTCTTCTGGTCGTTGATGACTAGGGACCTTGGGGTAAACTAAACCTGGCCTAGGTCGTCTTCCTCAAGAAGATAACCATCATTTCTCTGCTACCAACTGCGGGGAATGAGATTTTGATATCAATTTATGATCAATTTAATAACTTATCTCATTCATCTATTTTGGACCGATAGTATCTGTCATTGAGTAAAAGACAACCCCTGCATAGGTTTAGACAAACCCCATTAACGGACGCCACTCAGAAGAACCACTTACAACTGATAAAGTTTAAAAGTTTTATATAAAAGTCAAGTTAAATGCAAATACAATCCTCTCGGGATCAAAGTATACAAAAGAATACAAAATCAATTCCACATTCAGCAATTTAAAGCTTCGATGTGAAGTGGTTCCTTGGCGTCATCTACAGAAAGAGAAAAAAAAAAAAATATCACGTTAAATCTGTCCCTACTCTATGCTATGTGACATTCCTACTTCGCAAGTTCCTAACCTAAAAAGGTGTCAGCAGTTTGACTTCCAAAGAAGATCAAACTCTCTTAGCCTCTAAAGGTAACTTAAGTTTAAGAAGCAGTACCCTCTCTGCCTACCCATCCGCTCTTCTAAGGGTCCTCGGCCTACTGCTCTCTTGCGCTCTGATCTCTCTCAGCGCATCTGCTCAAGTCATCTACGCTTCGCCCTTCTCTCTCTCTCTCTGAGCTTCCTGCTGGGCTATTCGCCAATTGCTATCTTATCCCCGGGGTGCTGTCCCTAAAATACACAATCATAGTGTGGGTGGAACGCCCCTTGACGCCCACCACGGACTTTTCCCGATGATGTCAGCTTCTGGCTTCTTCCATTGCTTCATCTCTTTCGTCGTCCGTTAAGTTGACCTTTCTCTTTAGATGTCATCTTCATCTTCCTATTGGCAACTTCAATTGACACTTTCAGATCAGAAATCATATGAACTTAAACAAGACTTTAACTTACTACTGCTATTCTTTGACCTTCTAGGTCCTATGAATGGTCATTCAAAACAAGTTTCAAATTCTTAGCACTTCTTGTCACGTTCAGGCCATAAACCTTGTCCAGCGTTGTCACCTTAAATCTAACAAGTGCTAGACTTCTTGGCTCTCCCGTCCACATCAAGCTATTTACGACTCCTGTAAGTCCGCTAAATTATATACATCGGACTGTGCTCCTGCTAACCCTTGGTCAGTCAGGTTAGAATCACAAATGACCTAAACCTTTCTAACATTCTTAAAAAACCTTCTACACAGTATAACCTTTAACACACATTTATATATTCGTATTTAGCGAAAGTCGTTTACACATATGTGAATACATTTTACATAGAATATAACTACATAGAGTACGAGGTTATATGCTTATTCGTTACATCGTCGTATGTATACTTTCTGCGCACTTCTCCACGTTACATTTCTCGCCGCTTCTCCGTTTAAAGTTTCACACGTACATGAATTCTACTTTGCACATTCTACATTTCGTAAGCATTTCTACACCATTTCTACATCAGCCCACTACGTATACGGGCCTTCTAAATCTAATACATGTTCTAAAGTGAATATAGTTACGTTTCCTATATTTACGTTGATTACATCGGTTATCTATATGCTATAAGTGTCACTTCACATTACGACATACGTTTCATTCCTACGTTTATACAATGTGCTTGTAAATACGGCCTATACATAATTTCTATTCAAATTTGCGCTCTCTCAAAATTCACTGGTTCACAAATCTATTCAGTGTACGTGTTTAGTAATTAAAATGCTGTATGAGTTGCGTGCCTGTGTTCAGTTACTTCACAGAGCTTTGCAGAGGTAAGAAAGAATGCAGCCTCATGGCAGTGAGTCATATTCCAATTAGACGGATGATTAACACTTTTTCGGAAGTCTTCCATCGAGACCCCTACGGGAGCTGAGCTCAGCTATGGGCAGGACGGGACGGCTTCAAAAGAGTGGTTTGGATCTCACTCTTATTACTGTGCATTTTATTTGCTGAAGATGCAACGTCAAGATTCTAAGCGGGATGACGTATGTAATTTGGTTTCCATTACTTTATTGCAATACATTTGTATATCTGTTAACAGAACTATAAAGTTAAACTAGTTTGGTGGCCAATCATAACACAGCGTTCTGTAGACCAATTTCCATGGGTCCTTCCCACACTCTTAAACTTATTTTATTTGGTTTTGCTTAACAAGGGAGAAATGATGTGCATTTACTAAATTCTTCATACTTACCACGAGGGGCCATTACCGCAGTACTTAAGTAGGGGAGACGAGCAGACGGGAAAACTAGTCTAGCGCAGCAGATTAGGAGGGAAGGATGAAACATAATGGATACTAAATCCTAAACGGTGCCAATGAAGCTTTCCACTATAATCCAGTTATTACAAATGATCTGGGAGATTGTCAGAGTGCATCAATTCAAACAATGCATGGAGGAGAGCAGCAGCACTTTAAAAGAGTAGATGCAAAAGTAAAACTTTGAACGTTGTCAAAGCTTGATTGTCGTGCTAAAATATGAGAAGCACCCTAGGTAAAACATTCTTGCAGCCAGTTCATAATGGGCAAAGAGTAAATCAGCGATGCTTCGGGGCCCTTCAATTCATCCACACAGTCAAGGAGGACGTTCTTTCTCCTAATAGTACATGTCGACAGCCTTCGATTGCCCTTATAGCGTATATTTGACATATGATTAGAGCCCCCTTTTAGACCAGCACTTAAAAACATATGAACTGAAAATGTAGGTAACTTTACATTAGACATACAAGTGGAAAACAAATTGACAATGAAAAATCATGTCCTCTGACTGACAAGACCTTTAGGCCACACAAGAAAATAGTGGCTAAAAAGTAAACTCAACTGAGCAAATTTGAATAGGTAAAGCTAGAGGTGGAGATTTCCACACACGTACATTTATGCCTAAACATTTAAACTCCACCCACGTGCAATTCAGCATCCTCAGGCAGACAATGATACCTAGTGGCATGAGTACAAGTGCCCACCCCTTTATCAATGGGGTGTGTGGACAAGTACAACTGAAAATAGAAATGTTAAGTTACTATTGGTAACTGTAGGGGTGTATTTCAGTCATAAATCTACCAAATGTAGTTCTACTTAGCATACACAGAGATCTCTGCTAACCCTATATAGAACTAACTACAAATTGAAAAGACTAGAAAAACAGGTAGAATCTGAGTTAATAATGCACACCAAGCAGACAATACTACTCTGTACACGTGTATATATAACCTCTTCCTTCTGCTTTTGCATCTTCCCTTTGTTGCTGCTACATGTTATGAAGCCAGATACCAACTACAGTTGTTGTGTGTCGTTGCTAGCTTGTTTGGGACAAGTAGTTTGTTATAATGTGTCTGAGTGTGTTTAGAGTAGTGCTAGATGTCAGATGAGTCATGCGTTTTATAATTCATTAAAAAAAGTTAGCATTTTTATAATGCAATTTGAATAAGTATCTGCAATCATTTCAGTTATGTGACTATTTGGCTCCATTAATTTTATTGTATTTTTTTTCACAAGTGTACAAGGTCATTTATATGGGAGGATCTAATGTCTAAGGTTATATGACAATTATTTCTTGTTAGTTTATTTTAAGGTGTAGGTCTTTCTGCTGGTAGTTTTTAGGTCGAGCCTAGCGGCAGCGTGCAGGCACTGCTTGCTCTGCAAGACTGCTATAGTAGAGTATGGGAGAGAAGCCACGCCCACTCCCCACCCATATTCTTCATTGACTTGTTACTAGGCTTGTTAGACCCTCCTTAGTATGGCCTTGTCTTCATTTGTAACCTCTCATGGCTACTGGCCCCTTTACTTTTGTTTGTTACACAGGACCTGTTATTTAGTCTGTAAGCACTATTTACTTTATTGAGTTTCTCTTACTGCAGGTCGGACATGCACTGCTTCTGATTAAACTGCTTGTGTTTTTTTTAAGCAGCACAGCTGCTCCCGTAACACGGGTACCTGCTTTCAATCACTTTAACCTGGCATTATCTTGTGTCGGTTTCAACCCCCCAAGTAAAATGGATTTAGAAAATATTACCAAATTAAGTCATTTGAATACCAGGTAGCTCATAATCATGCGCTAATGGGCTGAATCTGGCAACAGCACATCTGTGCTACATGTAATCTGCACTAAGGCCACCTGACGGGTTGTTTTTAAAAGCCTGTTTTATTAACAACAACACCACCACCACCACCACCAATACCACCACCAACAATACCACCACAATCAATACCAAACAAGAACGTACAGTGCTTAAAATTCTAGCAAGTAATCCCTTAACGTTAATAAATACCTGCCAACAAGGGAGGGGGAATTGTCTTGTGGGATAGTGGTGAATATGACAAAGAGTTTCTAAAAAAATTTAATAATCCCACACACTATCGCAGAATTAATGACAGCCCGACACCACGCTTAAAAGCCAAATATTTGTATTGGAACACTGAAGCTTGGGATTGTGGTTACCTATGCAAAAAAGGAATATGACTACTTAAACTTTACAACACAAAAAGTGCCCACGATAGATGTACTGCCAAAAGTACATAAAGATGCCCATCATTGCTGTCGGTGGGTCGATACTTGAACACCTGGCAAAGTATATAGATACTTTTTTAAAACCATTTGTGAGTGCCACACAGGCATACGTGAGAAACACCATGGACCTTATTTTTAAAATTGAACACTCAGTATTTGATGGAGACCGACAATTGTTGGTCTCCTTCGACATCGAGAGTTTATATACTAACATTCCTCAGGATGAGGCGTTATTGGTAATGGAAATGGTCCTGGAGCAAAGAATAAGACCACACCAGGTTCCCACAGAGTTTATACTAGAGTTGGCAAAAATCTGTTTGACAAATAACTTTTTTTCTTTTAAGAATGAGTTGTTTTTGCAAATAAAGGGTGTAGCAATGGGGTGTTCCTTTGCCCCTGAAATAGCGAAACTAGTGATGGATCGCTTTGAAAGACAATACATCTTTGGTGAGGCGGCATTCAGTGCCGAAATAACACGAATAAATGGGTGCGCTTCATTGACGATATATTACTTATATGGAATAGAAGTAAAGAAGAGCTAGAAAGGTTCCACATATGGTTAAACTCACGTACTCCAGATTTGAAGTTCGCTAAGTCTGTAAGTAATGTCCGGATTAATATCCTGGACGTTTGGATTTTTGACAAAGAGGGTTAATTGGAGGTGAGTTTATATACTAAGCCAACAGATAGGAATACCCTTTTAGAATTCACCAGTGGGCATCCTTGAAGTCTCAAGGAAAATTTGCCTTGTGGGTAATTTTTAAGGATACACCGCAATTGCTCCAATAAGGATGATTATTTTGAAAATACGGAAAGTCTACAAAATAAACTCTGTGTTAGAGGGTATCTGAAAAAAACTTGTGAGAACAGCCCATAAAAGGGCGTTTTATACCCCACAGGAAAGTTTGTTAACTCCTAAAATAAGAGGAAGTAGAACAAATAACATGTGCCCTCATGTTTAATCCCAAAGCCAATGAAGTCAATAAATTATTTTGATAAATTGGAGACTTATTGAACATCTGAATATGCCTAAACCGCTCTTTTCCTTCAAGAAAGGTAAAAATCTGAGACAACACTTAGTAAGAGCAATAAGAGAACCCTTGATTAAAAAAGATACCAGAGGTTTACTAGGCTTATCAACATTGATAGGGCACTACCGTTGTAATAACTGTGTCGCGTGCATATGCACGAATGACTAAAAATTTGCCTTAATCAACAACAAGAAGCATACCGTCGCGGGGAAAGGATGAGGCAGTAGTCAAGATGATGCTCAAATGTGGTTTATTACACCGAGTCCCGGTTTGTTAATATCACAAACAACAACTGGGGGAATTCGCTTCCTGGACTCCTTGCGCAGGGACCGCTCTCTGTTCGACCTCCGCTTTCTGTGATGCTTCAATGGCGTCAGGGGGGTCCTAATCGTCGGAGTTTTCCTCTGCACGTTCCGACGTCCGAAAGTGAGGGAAATGGGGAAAAAAAGAGAGAATAGGGGCTTTAGGCTTTAATCTTGCAATGAGGTAGGGGTATTGAGGGATCACCAACAATCCTAGGAGGTGCACGGAGGGTGAGGAAGCCGACATCGGGAGCAAGCAAGGGCAAGTTAACTCGAAAACTCCCCGCCGTCTCCACCCGCACACAGCAGAACCTCCCTCTTCACAGGGCCCAGGAGTTTTGAACGCACCTGTTGAAGCCACGTTCCTACGTGAGCGTGGCAGGGTGGCAAACAAGGTTGGCCTACTGTCTCTTGATCCGGGGGTCTCCTTCTGGCGTGTCCGGTCTCCGGCGTTCCACAGCAAGGCTCGGGTCCTGCAACTCCGCTTCCTGGGTCTGCATCAGCTGGTAACTCCCGCTTCTCGAAGACCTCGTATTCATTGGCTGACGGCTCTTTGAGTCCGGTCGTCACTCGAGGCCCCGCCTCCAAGGTTGGGCTGTAGTCTGGTCCCTGCTCCCAAATAAAGGGCCAGTGACAAGGAGGCCACTATAGTTCATTCCCATGGATAAAGGCATCGGAGGGCTGGGGAGACAAAAAAGGGGGGTCATGGGGGAAGACACTTGGCTTGGAAGAAGTCCGTTGGTGCCGTCCGACTTCTGACATATACAATGCAGATTTTTTCAAATTGTAACACCAAAAATGTGGTGTATGTAATAACTTGACCTTGTGGGAAGTCATATATTGGACAAACAACTCAAGCTGTAAAAATGCGCGTCCTGCAACATAAATCTCGCATAAGATGCAGAACTCAAGGAGCACCATTGGTGCAGCACTACATTGAGTGCGGGCACAGTGAGAACGAACTTGTATGGTCTGTATTGGTGGCAGTAAAGGCATGTAATAAAGGAGAACTAGAAATAAGGCTGAACCGCACAGAAGCACGACTCATAGAAATATATCATACAATCACAGAGGATCTCAATGATCTCAATGATCGTGATAAACTATGGGCATTGATTTAGAAGAAAATGTATTCCAATAGGGATGTATGTGTTATGATTTTTGACCTGAAAATGTGTAAAAAATGAGGTTTTTTGCACTATACGGTATAATTATGTATGCCTAGATATTCCACTATAATAGAGTTATCAAATATAGTACTGATGTTCTTTGGATATAGGTGGGGTTGTATAATAGAGAAAGAATATGTATATAGACTGATTGGTAGATTGTAAGCCCGGCTTTGAACATACAGTGCACTAGAATCCCGTGTTTAAGAGTGTATACGGGAAGTTAGAGGCATCTTGCATACAAGTGGGTGCGCTGCCTCACCCGCATTTTAGTACAGAAAGTGGGTTCGCTCTGGATATATTTTTAACATTTTCCCCGACTGTGTAACAGAGCAAGGCCTGTATGTATAAATACTATTTATTTATTTTTGGGTTTGTATAGCGTCACAATCGACTCTGGGGAGTATCTCTGCGCTTTGGACGCGTATCAATTACATAGAGAGAAACTGCGAATCTTAAAAACAGAACAAAGCGGTTTTAAGTAATTGTCTAAAAAGAAGGTGGTCCGAACGTTTTCTTAAATGTAGGGGAAGTTCATTCCAGTATTGCGGGCCGACATAGGCGAGAGCTTTCCCTCCTAATCTCGCTCTCCTGATTCTGGGGACCTGCAACAAGTGTTTAGTACTAGAACGTAAGGATCTTGAGGGATGATAAAAGGTCAACTTTTCTGACAAATAGCTTGGGCCAAGATTAAACAATGCCTTGTGAATAGTACAACAGATTTTAAATGTTATCCGTTGGCGTATGGGTAACCAGTGAAGTTTTAAAAGAAGAGGGCGGGAAGCTGATGTGGGAGGCATGTTCAGGGCCAGTCGTGCTGGCATATTCTGAACCACTTGAAGTTTACTAATCAAGGTTTCATTGGCAGAAAGCAACAGACTGTTACAATAGTCCAGGCGACATAGAATGAGTGCCTGAGTCAGAGTCCTTCGAACAGAGTCTGGGAGCAAAGGAAAGACTTGTCGAAGTAGGCCCAGAGTATGGAAACATGTGCCAACTGTAAGCATGGGCGGAAAATCCGTTTCGCTCGCGGATTTTGCGGATTTTCGGTAAATTCGCAATCCGCGAGATTTGCGAATCTCCCGCAAAATCCGCAAATCCGCGAGCAGCGGATTTCATGGCTTGCTCGCACTGTTCGCGTGAGTTCGCGGCTTCCAAGTACAACTTCGCGCCCCGCGAATAAGCGCAAAATTGCAGAAATACGATCTTAGCAAAACTGAAACTACTTACCAGGTTCAAAAGTTCAGGCTCATCATTAGTAGCCATTTCCTGTAGTGCTTCCTGAGGGGCCCCTCCAGAGTTCAGTTGCCAGTTGCAACTATTATGTGACCCTGCTCTGAACCTCAGAATAGTTACACATATGCCACAAAGGTCCTGAATTACAGCTAAGGGAGACAAGCAGGAGCCAGGCTGGAGGTTCAAATCCATTAATCAGCCCCTAATTCATTATTGTCAGTTGGGGCAGGGCAGGTGTTGTAACTAATTTTGCAACAATGAAAGCACTTAGCAAGTGCAAAAGATCACTAATCAGGAAGCACTAAGGAAGCAGGTGCCAGCTAAAAAAATATTCTGTGACACATTAATCAGCCCCAAATAATTCAGGTCACTTGAGGCAGGGAAGGTGTGCTTGCGTTGCCACAATAATGTACACTGACTGGACAACCAGAGGGTGCTGTGATGAAACAGAGGGTGGCACGGGTGGGCCAGAGGGTGGCATGACTAGTCAGAGAGTGGCAGTGGTGACAGAGAGTGGCAGTGATGAAGAAGAGTGTCCCAAACAGGCTGGACAAGTAGAAACAACAAGTTCGCGAAACTTGCGACCCGACAGGTAAGTTCGCGTTTTGCGAAATTGTACAAAACCCTCGCGAACTGGCAGAAACCCGCGCGAACACAAAAAAAAATCTGCAAATTCGCGAGAATTCGCGGATTTTGCGGATTGCGAGTTCGCAAATCCGCAAAATTCGCGAACGCGAGATTCGCAAAATTCGCCCATGCTTAGCCAACTGTCTGGCCAATATGTTCCTTAAAAGTAAGGGCATGGTCTAAACAAACTCCTAAGTTCTTAACGGAGGTTTTAGGGATGAGAGGCTTCCCAAGATTAATGGGCCACCAATTAGGTGAGCATAGTATGGGAGCCTCTCCAAAAAGTAAAAGCTCAGTTTTCCCAACATTACATTGGAGGAAGTAATTCCTCATCCATTGTGAGATGGCATTCATGCCCAAAGAGAAGATCTCCTGGACAGTGGGAGTGAGTTCATTGAAAGGAAAAAGTAGCTGCATATCATCGGCATATGATATTGGAATAAACCCATATTTTCTTAGAACAGAAATGGTAAGAGCGAAATGGGACGAAGATTGGTCAGGGGGTCGGGGTGAGCACAGACATGGTGATATGCACACAATATACACTGACAAAGGGTGTTACTAGAGGAGCTCTCTGGAAGGAATACATACTAAATTCCCCATTTATACCACCTTTGGGAGTGGAAAATACTCATGTGGTAGTCTCTAGACTACTTTTATTGAGCACTGTATGGGCAAATAAGGGATAGATCTAGATCGGTAGAATAAATGTATAGTTCTGTAATTTAAAACGTTGATTACTATTGTAGATATTTTGTACCCTTGTCCTGAGGAAGCCTAAAGAAATTGTGGGCTGAAACGCGACTGCGTCAGATATATCAGGAGTCCAATTATTTTTTAATCTGGCTTTAGAATATCGGCGCATTTAAGTGAATGAGAGAGGTGTGATACCTCTTGCGCAAAGAGGACTACCTCGGAATGTATCACTCGGATTGAGGAGTGTACATTAGTTTACGTAATAACTAGGGTACTGTATATGTTGTATATAGTGTGTATATGTACTGGTTTTGTGATAATGATTTGGGTTTGATTATTATGTATTTGTTTATGTCTTATATATATTATATTTGATGTCCAATTTATGTGCAAATTGATTTTTGTACCAGAGTCCAGCCGAATGATATGTGTATCTAACAAAATCATTAATATTTATCAATACAAAATATTGAAAACGTCACTGATGGTGCCTTGTACAAAAATAAAAGAGTGATTGATCCCTCCATACTCCTTTTTCCTTTTGTACATCTTAGATGTGTTTTTTAAGCAGCACAGCTGCTCCCGTAACACGGGTGCCTGCTTTCAATCACTTAACCTGTCATTATCTTGTGTCGGTTTCAACCCCCCCAGTAAAATGGATTTAGAAATGATTACCAAATTAAGTCATGTGAACACCAGGTAGCACATAATCATGTGCTAATGGGCTGAAGCGGACAACAGCACATCTGTGCTACATGTAATCTGCACTAAGGCCACCTGACGGGTTGTTTTCAAAATCCTGTTTTATGAACAACAACAACACCACCACCACCAATACCACCACCATCAATACCACCACCACCAATACCAGCACCACCAATACCAGCACCACCAAGACCAATACCACCACCACCAATACAACTGCCAATACCACCACCCCCAATACCAATACCACCACCACCAAAACCACCCCCACATAATACCAATACCACCAATAATACCACCAACACCTCCATCACCACCACCAATACCCCCACCACCAATACCACCACCACCAAGACCATCACCAACACCTATACTATCACCACCAATACCACCAATACCAATACCGAAACCCCCACCACCAATACCACCACCAATGCCACCAACAATACCACCACCACCAATACCACCACCACCAACACCATCACCACCAACACCATCACCACCACCACCAATGCCATCACCATCACCAATACCATCACCACCAATACCACCACCACCAATATCACTGCCAATATCAATAACACACCACCACCGCCAATACCAATACCACCACCACCAATACCACCACCACCACCAATACCAATGCCATCAATATCAATACCACCACTGCCACCAATATCACTACCACCAACACCACCACCACCAATACCACCACCATCAATACCACAACCACCAATACCACCACCAATACCAACATCACCACCAATACCACCACCAATACTGTCGCCGAGTGGATGAGGAGCAGCCGTCTGAAACTGAACTCAGACAAGACGGAGGTCCTCATCCTAGGCTCCACCCCCTTTGCGTGGGACGACTCCTGGTGGCCGACCGCATTTGGAACAGCTCCAACACCCACGGACCACGCACGCAACCTAGGATTCATCCTCGACTCCTCCCTCTCCATGTCAAAGCAGGTCAACGCCATCTCCTCCTCCTGCTACAACACCCTCCGAATGCTTCGCAGGATCTACAAATGGATACCGACCGAAATCAGAAGAACTGTGACCCAAACCCTCGTCAGCAGCAGGCTGGACTACGGCAACGCACTCTACGCAGGAATCCTGGCCAAACACGTGCAACGACTACAATGCATCTA
Source organism: Lissotriton vulgaris (assembly GCF_964263255.1). Lineage (NCBI taxonomy): Eukaryota > Metazoa > Chordata > Amphibia > Caudata > Salamandridae > Lissotriton > Lissotriton vulgaris. The sequence goes on from NC_141691.1 coordinate 1,736,098,353, forward strand.
AAACGCCTCCGCCCGACTGATCCTCAATGTACCCCGCCGCAGCCACATCCCCTCCCACCTTAGAGACCTGCACTGGCTCCCCGTCAACAAGAGGATCACCTTCAAGCTCCTCACCCACGCATATAAAGCACTCCACAACATCGGACCAGCCTACCTGAACAACAGACTCACCTTCTACAACCCCGCCCGCCAGCTCCGCTCCGCTCCGCCAGCCTCGCCATTGCTGCTGTCCCCCGCATCCAATGAACGATCTCCGGTGGCAGATCTCTCTCCTACCTCGCCGCCAAGACCTGGAACACCCTCCCCAACCATCCACGCAAGACCCAAGACCTGCTCACCTTCAGAAGGTTCCTCAAGACCTGGCCCTTCGAGCAGTAGCAACACCCCCCCAAACCCCCCCCCCCCCCCCCCAGCGCCTTGATACCCTCACGGGTAAGTAGAGCGCTTTACAAATTCACTGATTCATTGATTGATTGACTGATTAACCACCACCAATATCACCACCACTAATACCTATACCACCAATACAACCACCACCAATACCAGCAATAGCATTACCACCACCACCAATACCACTGACAATACCACCAACACCAATACCAATACCACCACCACCAATACCAATACCACCACCACCAATACCACCCCCTACTCAACGGAGCCTAGTTATTTCTCACCAGCCTCTGTCTGGAACAACTGAACTGCATGAGCAATACGAAAAATAAAGTTGTGTTCAGATAGAAAAAAAGAGGGTTTCTTTAGATAATCATTCATCTGACACAAGATTAAAAACTGGTCACACATTAGTCACCTTTAAAGTTCTCCTAGACGGCTGCAACACCTGGTGCAGTAATCCGGATTTTTGCACTCTAGAAGCACACTCACAGTAAATGTTTGGTAGTACATACCCACGTATAGTAGTACAGCAACTCAGAAGGCACGGAACAAAATTGATGGAGAGCTGAAGAACATACATGACACACGGTCTCAAATACAACTACTGTACAGATTTCCAAGAGAAAACTTGGAAATATGATTGATCATGTCAACACTGAAGGTAAACAACCACTTGCTTTGGCCATTGTTATAGCGGAAGTTAATTTATTGACTTATTTCACTGTGACCATAACAGTAATCTCTGATGGCACTTCCTGCTGAAGATCAGTCTAAAAAAATACCAGGCAATCCATGATGGAGGAAAAGAAGGAAGTTATGAATTCTCCACAAAGTAAACATATATTTTAGAAATATTTGCCCAGAAGGAGACTTCAGTCAGCAAACAGGGCAATGATCAGTGGCCTAAGTTAATCCTTAACGCCTAGATGACATAGAAAAAAAAGAAACCCATTTGTTCAGTCCTCTTATGATTGCAGATTTAATTTCAGGCGTAATTCACTATATGCCTCTATAGTCAGGACCACTGGAATTATGCGGCACGGGGCGGGGGGGACCACGTTATCATTATTTTGCTACTTTTATTTAAAAAAATGTAAACGTTATAATTTTCAAACAAAACAAAGAAAGTAATGGACAGGGCACATTAGGTCATATCTGAGATACATGTGGAGACTGGATGAAAATGTGCAATTACACAGACGTCAGCGACAAGATAAGGAGTCACAGTATATCTAGGTGAGTGTGACATTTCATCCTGAAGGCACTTTCAATCAGAAGGAGTGCGAGCTATGGTACATAGGGGCGGAGAGTGCATAAAGTTAACTACAAGTGTGTACTTTTATTCATGTTAACACTGCATGGGTAAAGGCTTCTATCATTACTACAAATGGAACACATAAATATGTCATTAAGAAACTGAAAAGTGACAGTCAACGTGTGTTGCTGCAATTTTAGTAAAGAGCTTGAAAGAAAATTTGATATTGTTAAATTCTGCAGATTATGCAGCAAATCATGGAATGTGTGGCAAACGCTGCAAATCCACAACTATGCGGAAAATGCCACAGCATTGCATGATTTCAGTGGCACTGCTTATAGTGCACCAACATGTGGTTACTCAAACAACCTATCTCCAATGTGTTTTGCTTCCAATTGCAAAAAATCCTCCTTAGCTGGCTGCAATCCTCTGCTGTACAATATAAGTGCACTAAAAAAAAAACTAAAAAAAAATAGAAAGGGGTGACTTTCTCCTTAATCTCCGATAAGTCAACGACACGGCTATGACACTGGCCATTGCTTGAAGGCAAAACTTTCACCATCATTTAAGTCACTATCGCTTCACATGCTGCTCCCAAAAATAAAATATTTCCCCTTCCTGTAGTGTAGCTCCTCCTTTGAGCGCTTAGTGACCCGCATTTCATACGTTTTAACTTCGGTGCACTCGCAAAACACAAACTCACCGAAGTAATCAAGGACAGCTGAATTAGGAAGTAATGCAAAGTCAAATACAGGAAATTAAAAAAAGCTCGGATTACCAACCTATATTTAGACTTGAAAGGGCTCTTGTGTAAGCCCTGAGCTATCTAAGGAAAATAAAACGGGCAAAAACACAGTGGAATGTTAATGCATCTAAAACGGCAACAGATTAAGTTCATATTTCTGCAGCAAAGTCAGCCAAAAAAACTTTGGATCAAAGAGTCCTTGTACAGTATGGGGGCACAAAGGAAAATATGGAACATTCAATTAGTACCATGCACTTTAAAAACAAAAAAGGACAAACTGTTTAAAACACACATTTCAATGGAGGAATTTAGAACAAATTAAGTATCCAGCAGAGAATGCTGAAGCTACACTTTGTAGCTAATAGCCCAGATGATTTAACAATAAAACCATGAATTACAAATGCCTAATGCACATGTAATTCATTAGGCTACATTCTGAAAGCAGAGATGCGAATTAAGTGTGTGTGTGTGTGGGGAGCGGGGGGTGTGCGAGGGGGGGGGGTGAATGAATTGTATAACATATACCGAAACTACTAGGTAAATTTAACCCTGAGATGTAAAATCGGGCGCTCTCGGGGAATTTCCAATGAGTGGTCCTATAAATACGAGGCAACATATCTGAAAATAAGCAAATTGTTTTTTCTGAGGATACACTTTTGTACCGGAACGAACCATGCATGAATGGAACCCGTAGTATGACATGATTCCAGCGGCTCTGCTTTTAAGTGGGTGTAAGGAAACAGAAAGACATCCCCTGCCTTTGCGAACAGCATGCAGTTACAGATGCAGGATCTAACATGAATGGCATCAGTATGGTACAAAAGAGTGGAAATACAAACTAGTCTAAATAGTGGAATTTTGTAAACTATGTATGTTGTAAATAATTACAATTTCTTATGAAAAGGGGATCAAAAGGTAATACATTTTATTGGTGTGTATCGGTGGATCACCCCAAAAACGCAGGGAAAAGATAACTGAATTAATTCCTTAATTAAATATAAACTGATACACTTTAGACACGATGTATTCACCATTTTTTCGGCTAGCATGTGCAGCCTGTATTTATAATTTGATGGAAGAACGAGTAGAGGAGATGGCGGTAGTGCAGCTCGCTGGTACTTATGGAGTTAACAGAGTTTGGGCCCTTTGGAGACGGGATATAAACAATGTTGAAGTTAATATAGGTTCCTGCCCGTACTAAGTAAACATTAAGTTAAAAAGTGTAAAGCTCGCAAAGAAGCTTAAAAAAAACCAGGATATTCCTGAGAGCAAAAAAATACAAGATGATGTTAGAGAAAGAAACATAAGAAACTGTAACTGACCTCGAAACAGGGTGCAAAAGAAGTATCCTGTGATTTTCCGGTCGGTCTCGCATAGACAGCGCATGGGCTGCCGCTTAGATACATTTTGTTTAAAATTAGTGGGCTTACAGCCGCCTCATAGGTTACAATTGGTCAGCTTCAGTGTCACTCTCATTTGCTTTGCTCCGGTTTGTCATGGCCTGGTGCTTCATGTCTTCTAATTGCGTTTGGCCCTCCCCTGGATCATGGACTTGTTTCCATCCACTGCTCCTGTTTTTAACCTACTTTTTCTTGTGGTTGTGCACTGCATACGAGTGTTTGTGTTTTCAGGCCATCTTCCATAACCATGTTGCTTCTTTTCCGTCTCACCGCTGTTGTGTGCTTCTGTGAAACCCCCATCTGCACCCATATTGCTCTCTTTCTTTGCTTCCCGTCGTCATTGGTTGTTCTCTCTATGTTGCTTGTTGCTGCCATCTTCTTGCACAGTCACTTCTTTGTGGTTGCTTGTTACTACCATCCTTCACCCACACTCTGTTGCTTGTTGAACCTGTCGGTTGTTGCTCTCATCCCTCAATCATCCAGCCCTTTGCTCCACCCGTCCCTCTCGCACCCTTACCTATTATTTGCTAACATTTCTGCTATGATTTAAAGCCCCAGACTCGCCCACTTTCCTTTTGACATTTATCAGCACTTGAAATTGTCCATGTTACTCGTCAGCCGGAGCACACACACACAAGCATCGTGCATGAGAATTCTTTCAGATGGAATAGGGAAAAGATCATGTGCTGGTGGCTGTGTGGATGAACAATAACACATTATTTAAAGCTTTGCTTTTTTTTTTTTTTGAGCTACTTTTCATTGCAGGGCAGAAACACTACAGTAGATTCCATATTGAAAGAAAAAAGACTAACATGCTGCAGATGCCTTCCAGGACCTCATTGAGATTTGCTTCTGACTAGCTGGTTGCTACATGAACAAAAAGCAGCTCCCGGATCTGATCCCACCTTTCAAATATTTGTGAACCTCAAGAGTGTCATCAACCATTGCTTTATCAGCTTCCGCGGGGTGGAGATCTTGATGGGTCTCTTCTGTCTACAACTCAGCAGACAAAGACTCATAATTAACGTGAAAGGGTGAGAGGGTGAGTGATAGAAAGGATGTATGGATGGATGCATGCATGTATGAATGAATGAGGTAAGGATGGATGAGTGAAAGGGAGGAAGGATGGATGAGTGAAATTGTAAATGGATGGGTGGAGTGAAAGGCTGGGGGTGGATGGATGAAGGGAGTAAAAGGTTGGATGGCTGAGTGAAATATGGATGGATGAGTGAAAGAGAGGGTAGATAGATGGCTGGATGAAATAGTGGATCGACAGATGAATGAAATGCTGAATGGATGAACAATGAGTGAAAGGGTTGATGGATGGATTGAAGGGTGGATGGATGAGTGAGTGAAAAGATGGATGGATGAGTAAAAGGAAATGTGGATGAATGAGTTAAAAGGAAGTGGATGAGTTAAAGGATGGAGGGCTTAGTGAAAGGGCAGATGATGGAGTGAAAGAGTGAATGGATGGATGAGTAAAAGGGTGGATGGATGAGCAAAAGGATGGATCAATTATCAAAAGGCTAGATGGATGAATGAAAGGGGGTGGATAACTGAAAGGATGGATGACTGAGTGAAAGCATGAATGGATATGTTTCATGGATAGGTTTGAACATGGATGGATAAGTTGGCTATAGAAGGGTGGACGGATGGAACAGTGACAGATTGAATGTTGGATGAAAAATAGAATGGATGACTGAATGTAAAAGTGAAATGGTAGATATCAGCAGATGAATGCACTCCCTAAAGCACATACTGGTAAATTCTCCAAGCTGACCCTTGAGCTGCAAACAGCATAATGCCGAAACAGAGACAGGCACCCTCTGGTCCATGCTTCTGAGCTATGTGGTGAGTGCATCTCATGCACTAACCTGGAGAATTTCTGAGTCATTTGAATGCACTTTAAACATTGCAATGTTTTAAAACAGATGCATAGCTCTGCTCTGCGTTAGTACAGTCGTACATGATTCGACTGCTGGTGATTTCATCCATACACCCCTTTACATTATATGAACTATGAAGTACGTTACAATTTCAGGCTTCTAATAAAGCCCCAGTTGTCTTGACCATATACCTATTGACATTTATAGGGTTGATGAGAATTATAGAGTTCTGAATATCTGATGAATTCAATACCTTAGACAAGATGCTTTTCCTCTTGAAGGGCAAAGGGCAGAGATTATACCGATATTTTAGAGGGAAATGTGCCAATTCCAGCTAACTACTCCCCAATTTTCTTCGTCAAACCTATTTGACAAACTTGTTTTTTCTCCAAATATGATGGTGCATTTACTAGAAGCACGTGTTATTGGAGTTTGCCAAAATGCACTGGGGAGAGGTGTCAGCAAAACAGGTCAATTCTACTGCAGCTAAATGTAATCAAATATATGTTCAAAAATGCCCTATTTAAGCAGTTCTTGTCAATCTTCAACATGCATTTTATGGACTCCTTGAGGACAGTAGGTGTGAAAGAGGTAATAAAGATGCTTACAAATGTCACCTTGTAAGAAATTGAGTTATTAATTGAGTTGGTTGGAAGCCCCTGTAAGATAATAAATGCAAACCAATTTATGGTGAGCCACAACAGTCACTAAATTAACCTGTGCTTAACCCTTTGATAGCTTTACACAAAACAGACTGGCTTAACTTAGAGGCAATGTGTCAAGTATTCATGCAGCACTAAAACAGTAATGAAGTGAAAACACAACACAAGAAAATTTCCAAACCAATTTATAAAATGTCATACATACAATGAACTAAAACACGAAATAGCCAACCATTAGACCCAGAGCTATGAGTTTTTTAATTTTCCGATTGAAAATAGCAACAAAAACCACAAAGCTCCACTCACATGTATCTCTTCGCACTGGATGTGGGTTAAAGTCACAAGTTCAGGCCAACCGCAATGGAAAATAGGTCAGATACAGGGACCAGGGTTGTTCCAGTGAAGAGTTAACCTTTTCACAGTTTAACTCCACACAGTGTAGATGTTTGAGTTTCTAATTGGTGGGGGCCGTGAGGAGTCTGTTTTGGAAGAGGAACAGGTTGCCCTGGAGCTTCATGTTGGTGGATGTTGTAGACAGTCATTTCAGCAAAGAGTTAAGTCCACTCACGGTCGCGAGGAGTGAAAAACATCTAGGTTTTCACATTTGAATGGGGTTTTTAGGCAGGAGGAGTACACTCTGATACTAGCGAAGGGTCCAGCACCAGGAGGGGCACCTCTTGGGGATCAGGACTCACTCCAGCAGAGGCCAGCAGCAGGGTGCAGGCAGGCCTAGTTGGTGCTTGTCAGCTGGGCAGTTGCAGGTAAGGCCTCTGGAAGCTTGTTGTGTCTCTATAGCTAAAAGAGGAAGTCAGACTACTGATGCTTGGAGCCACATCTGGGGATCCTGGGTTCAAGGCAAGCAGGTCCAGTCTTCTTTCCCCAGACAGCAAGGCAGTACCTCTTCTGAATCTTCCAAAGGGCCAGAAACGTTCTGATGAGAGGTTCTGAAAAGTGCCACATTTATACCCAGGTCCAGCCTTTGTGTGGGGGGAAAATCCCTGGCCTACTCTCACATGGATTCTAGTCAGTTCTTCCCCTTCCCTGGGTTTGACTAAAAACTGTCTAGTGTGAAAAAGACGAGAGCAGGCCTGGTGTCATATTCCTCGGTGTGTGCTGCAGGCTGGGATCTTTAAAATGTAATCAAGGCAGAGCAAAACACCTCCTCAGACATACTGTCACTAAGACCCACTTCCCATACACCACAAGCTCTTTTTGACCCCCTGTCTGAAAGGAACATACAACACACCACAGGAGAGCCGTTCACAGTCATGTGACCCTGCACAATGACAGAAAGTCACATTTGGTATAGGCAGAAAAACGCCAACTTACCAAAAGTATCATTTTTAGAACAGTAACTTAAAATGCAACATTAACAGTAAAGAAGATTTTAAATTACAATGAAAACGAGTGGAATACGCATTTCTCTATCTGTTCCCAAACTGAAGTCGGCAGTTATTAACTGTAATAAAGTAATCCAGTGTAAGTCTATTACTAAAATAGCCTTACTCAAGAGAAAAACAACTTTAGTTTTTCACTATCAGTAAAACTTAAAAGCACATGTCCTACGTTTTAAATACCATGTACCCTGCCCTATGAGCCTTTAAGGCCTACATTATGCATGATTTATAAGTATTAATAAGGAAGGTTTGGGCCTACCAAAAGGTTTATTTTGACAGGTTGAAATAGCAGTTTGAGACTGTACTACAGGCTGTAGTGGCAGGCCTGAGACATTGTCTATGGTGCTACTTTAGTGGGTGGCACAATGAGTGCTGCATCCAACTAGTAGCATTAAATGTACAGGCCAGGTAACTTGAAGTAACATTCACTAGGGACTTATAAGTACATTAATTGTATACCACATTTACCATATTTAAGGGAGAGAGCACAAGCACTTCACCACTGGGTAGCTGGAGTAAAGTGCAGATTTCTAATCGCTAACAAAAACGGGTTCAGGAAAGGAAAGGAAAAATCTGGGCTGACCCTACACAAGGGGGGCCCATGTCACACACACTGGTGGATCCATCATTTACCCCGTGCATAGTACTAGAACAACGTAGACAATGGAGAGACAGTTGCATGGCTGCCTTTAATTAAGTCCGGTTGCAAGTGAGTGTGAGCATGATGATGCACAGTGCCTGATGGCATTCATAAACTTGATACAAGGTGCATACCAAAATACAGGTGATGCATATCTGCATATTAATGAATAGTGCACAGCAACAAATCAGCAAATGTGAGCCCAGGTGAAGAGACTGAACCCTCAAAAATACCAGAAACACAAATGGGACTCATTAGTCATGTTGGTGCTGCAGAACTGTACCCTGATTGTCTAGAGATGACCCCAGATGGATAAAGGGTCAGCGATTCCAATGGGCAAATTCTTAGCATCAGAAATGCATAGTTAAAAAAAGGGAGCGCAAAGAGGCTGTTAAACCCTTTCTCTGGACTGTTCACTGGTGCCTGCTATCATTGTGTTTCTTTGGAAAACAGTTTGGGTCTGCAATTCCTGATTGTTGCAAATGGGTTCCGTCCATTTCGTACGCCAGGATGTTTTGGCTCACTACCTGAGTCTTACTCATAGTATTTTCATGGTAATTAGACTGTACATGTCCACCGCCAGTGTAAGCCTTTCATGATAATGATGCTGCAATACAGCTACAGTTAAGGGCTGATTACCCATGAACACGTGTGCACACATGTGTGTGGGGTACAAGTGCGAGACAACCGACATGTGCAGCCTGGCAGCTGCACACAGATAACCTACTATGGCACTTTTTAAACCTGCAAATTCGACCTGTCAAAACAATCTAAACCTTCCTTACTAAAAAATAAATCACCCCTAAGAAGGCCTTATTGCCCATAAAGGCAAGGTACGTGCAATCTGAAAGTTAAAGATGAACATGTCCCTTTACATTACATTTTAGGCCACTGAAGGCCATTCACTTGCTGATGGCTAATTAGCCATCAGTTAACTTCAGGCATTTTACTTCTGATGAGGGAAAACATTTGACAAGAAGCCGAGTGTCATCAGTATCAGGTGTAACATTGTATGTTATTAGATTGTGACATACAGCCCTTTAGGTCCAACTTCATTTTATATAGGCCGACTACATCTTGACTAAAGGAGGTTGCAATCTTCTCACTCTTAAATGGAAGTAGCAACTTTCCCAATTCATGCAGACTCATTGTCATGTTTGCCATTAGAAGCAAATGTCATCTGACCATATCTTTCTAAGAACTGTGAAAGTGTCAAGTTATTCGATTGGTGACATGGATACAACACCTTATGCAACGTTTGTCTGAGTCAGATGTCTATTTTGCTCTATGTCAAGGTTAATTAAGAACACATGCCGACATATAGCCAAAATAATTTAGTCTAAATTGATGTTATCTTGCTTATATGTTCCTGTGGAAACGTTTGGGGCTCACACCTTAATGCACATAATCTATGTCAGACATTCCTAAACTTATGTTAGAAATTCCAATTTCGGTAAGATTTAGGATATAAGAACTTACACTTGACCCCTTGTCAGGAGAGGTCCTGCGCCCTGATTATCGTCGGAGATTCTGCCAGAAACAGTCTCACCTACTGCCAGCACACTTAGCAACTCACAGATGCTACATCTCAACCTGAAGCTGATAAAGCTGAGTACTTGAGGAAAACAAAACTGCTACTGCAGCATATGTTTGCCCTTCACTGAGAACACTGTCTTCACACCTCTGCTGATAAAGGCAGCATTTGCTGTCAACTTGATCTGTAGTGCACCTCTGCTCCCTAAGAAACTCTGGACTGTAAGTTGCTCTGCTATCCATGCTTTCTTAACATAGCTCACAGAAGCAGATGTAGTGTGTGTTTACTGCCTAGATGACTTTTTAACCATGTTAGAAATATTCATTTTGTTCTTGTTATTCACAACGTGTCTTCTTGCTTTTTTAAATAATATTCTGTATAGATGTTTTAGATGTATTGAGAGACAGATTATTCCTATAGTAATAAATATATTTCAAATTAAAAGTGGTCATTCGTCTTAGTACAGTGTGAATGATACTCTGAACAACAAAATAAGGTTTGTTACTATTACCACAGTGCCCCTGAACCCTTTCTGGGTTTGTTTGTAACCCAAAAGAAATACTTGCATTGCAATCACACATTGAATAGTGTTCTGCGGTGCTACAACAACATGTCTTTCACATTCATTGCTGGTTCACTGAACCAAGTTTACTTGTGTCACCTATGGGTGGGAAACGCACATTGTAGAGTTACCCCAAAGACATAACTCAAGTACCAGTTGGGTCCCAATGTGGAGCAACACAATATATGGTTAAGCCTTGAGTACTTTTTTCACTATTTACACACACACACATGAACTATTATTATGTCATTACGGATACGTCCGTAGTAATCATGACCTCCTACTGGGCATCAGAGAGTACCCATTTCTGTAGGTTTGTCACGCTTGACTCATAAAATGTTATTCTTCATTCTGAGGGTTTTCAAATTCTTTAAGTCAAATTTTCAATTGAATCCATTTATTATGGGACCACCTATTGTGATAGGAGCCAATCACAGGGAAGCAGTTACTCAGCATCTCAAAGCTCAAGGTGTCCACGATGAGGAGTGGCAATTACTTTTGTAATAGCTGTGCATCCTACGTATCCTGTTAAAACATTTTAATCTTAAATGGAGTTTAAGCCTATTGATACTGCCTTTGGGCAGTTTCAAGAATATACAGAGGCAGACCTGCTGGCACACTATAGGGCTTTGATTTGAAAATCCCTTAAACTTACCAAGAACACCAGAAATAGTTTGGTGTCCAGTTGGCACATACGCAGGGAAACATCAGTTTGGGGCCCCTGAGTAATGAAGGGGCTACAAGGCCAGTTTTGGCTGACTTCTCTCCCATTCCTTGCTTTAACAATTTAGCACAAGTTGAGGAGCTAGGGGAATTAAATTATGAAGTTGCCTTATACAGGAGACTTGTTTAGTTTGGACAACGTACTATGAGCTCACATGTACAGACTATTAGTCCACAGCCTATAAATGCTATCATGGGGAAGATGCCCACAAAGTGCAAGTAAATGGCTTTCTGGATTGCTCACAAGACCAATCAATTGGAAGCAGGGTATCCATTTACTACCTTCGAAGATAAAGATAAAATACTGACTATTTGTCTCCCTCTTGGAATGGTACCTTCCGTAGAGGAGAGCAATATATGGGGAAGCATCTTTGCATTAATCTTTATTAGTATGTATGGTACTCCAGAGGCAGTCCTCTCTGATGTACTTGGACAGGTATATAATGAGTACAGAACTGCACTAGCTCTGGATGTAGGAGTGAAGTTAATGGGGACCTTCTTTAGAGTCTCCTCTATCATACTAAGTAATATTACGGCTGAGTCTTCAGTTTTGACTATACATCAGAGACTAGAAGCAGTTCCAGTTCAGGACGTGAATGGGGACTACCAAAAATAATAACTGAAATTCATACCTTTGGAGGTAGAGATATCTTGAGTACTCAACCAGTTAAGCAACATTTTAAACCTAAAAATGACATTGGGGGTTCAGTTAAGGAGAAATCTGCAACTGAAGGGATGAAAAAACAGAGGAACTAAGAAAAAAAGATACACTGGATCATCTGTTTCTGAGGAATCCAGCAGGGGTGGTTATAACTTAAGAGACTACTAAAATTGTAAAACCCTGACAGGTATCAGTATTCTGATAGCCTCTTCACATTCTTTTCAGGACACTGAAGGTAAAAAAACAGAGAGAGGGAGCCAATCCGAGTACCGAAGAAAAGCGGAATACAGTAGGAAAAGTGAAGCAGAAAGTAAGACTGACGTCAGCGCAAAGAGGGAAGCGAAAGGATTGGACTTTAAAACCCCAGTAAAAAATAGAATAAAGTAGCAGGAATTTTCAAGAAACATGCCTATCCGGGTATGAGTCCTCCTATGTAACAGGACTTGGGTGAGAGCGCTCCTAGAGAGAACCACAGAAGTCACAATAGTATATCATAGGCTTAGGAGATTTCTGGAGCCGAATCCAACTGATTACTTTATACAAATTAAAAGTCCAGATAAACATTTACATCCTCTTGATAGGGTTTACTATCTGAACAGACAAGTTGAAGGAGACATGCCATGTATAATTAAAGCAGTCTTTTGGGCACAATTATCTGGTGATTATGACATTATCCTAACAGAAAAAGATCAGGCCCCCAGTTTTTGTTAGCCTTTAAAGCCAAAAGCAAATCATGGTGTAAAAGCAATATTAGATCAGTTGCAGTACCAGGGCATATTAGCACCTTGCCTCTCACCAATAAACAAGCTCCTTTTTCCTTTCTGTTGTGGTTAATATGGAACTGGACACAGGACGTATAGAAGAAGATGAGGTTAATTCTTCAGGAGAAAGATCAAGAGAAAGACAACAAACAATCCTCTTGCCAGACACAGCTGGGCCAACTGTCAGTGATGCCAGGAAGATGACATCATATTAGAATAAAGAGTGCATCAGGGAGATGTGGCCTTCCAGCCACCATCTGAATAGAATATAACACTTTCTCCAAGCCAGACTGCTCCTATAGAATAGTCTTAGACTATAGGAATTTGAATTTGCACACGCAAGTTTACATGGTACAAAAGGCCCATAGCACAGGTTTAATGACCAACTTACTATTACTTACTAGTGAGGAAAAAATACAAAACGACCCCGGATATATCCAATGAGTTCTTTAGTAGACAAACATAGCTCATAAAAGTGAGTACCTAACCTCTTTTAGTTTTGATGGAGTCCAGTTTTCATTCCCAACATTTGTCCATAGAATATAAGTCTTGGATTATTTTCAGTACAAATCATGGAAATCTTACAACCAGATCCTGAGGTATTGTCATTCATTGAGGATACCTACCTAACTGATGACGATTTGAATCTATACCTGACCAAGGTAGACAGAGTCGTGACCATCTTAACATCATGTGGTTACAAAATTAATTTAAAAAAATGGAAGATTGCCTACCTGGCAGTGACCTTCCTCAGATATTAGTTATCTGGCAAAGGCAATGGTTTAGCTTCTGACTCAGTCAGAAAGGCACTACCTTGCAACCTCCCGCTACACTGAAAATGTTGCAATCCCTTCAGTGATTTCTTAACTTTGGACTTAATTTTTTACCTCACTATGCTGAGAGACTGAAGCCCTTGTATAACCTAATTCCACTCACGTTTTCATCTAAACAATGGCTGAACGCAAACACTGATATCTTGCATACTCTAAAAGCAGACATACATCAGACTAAATAGTTACAAATTAATAGCTAAACCAACCTAACTGTGAGAGTCATACCCAGTCGCTGTGGATATACATATGTAACTTACAATGAAGGACAGACTGTCCCAATTGCGTAGAAGTCTCACTTGTATTGCCTGGCTGAAGCATGTTTTGCTTCCATTGAAAAGATCCTGGCGACTGTGCAGAGAGGTATTTTAAAGAAGTTCCCTTTGGGGCAAGGAAAACATATAAATATTGTTTCTATTGTACTAGCACTGGAAGCAGTCACAACCCAGGCATTCCTAATGCACACGCATTACACCCAAGATGGGTAAAGTGGGCCTCTTATTTAAGTGCAGTGGGTGTAAAGTTTCAGTACAATCCATTTCTTTGTACCCAAGCTTTTCTCCGTGTATGAACAAGATGTTGCTCCGACTCCAGCCACATTACCTATTGAGCCTCACCAGAGCATCTTCTAAGCTGATGGCTCTGCCCAGCTTGAGGAAGGAACAAAACATAAATGCTCCACAACCTGCACAGTAGTACAAGGTGTAGTGAAGGATGGTGAATTCAACCCACAAATCACCTATACAACATGCAGAATTACATGCCTTGTTACATGCTTTACTGAAGGCTGACTCATCAATTCCCACATCCGTCTGTGTGCAAGGTTACAATGTCAATTTGCAGAATTGGGGGTTGAATGGATTCAAGGATTCAAAGGAAAAATATATAAGGAATAAACAGCTTTGGGGAAATGTATCTGTCTTTCACTAGAATCTTCCATTGGTACATGTGAGGTACATTTTGGCCATCAGCATGATGGCATGCACGCCAAATGGAACTGTGCAGCCTATCTAGTGGCCAAGACTGTAATTCAGACAGTTAGAGTAGCAGTCCTAACCAGATCTCAAATGAATAGCGACACAGATATTTTAACAGCCATAAATGCAACCAAGCAAGGTGATAAACCACTTACAGGCTTTTCTCCTAAATACTCCTAAACCCTTAATTCAGATAACATCCCTGAAGTTATCAATACTACAGTAAGCTACTGGTGGCCTAGCTCTGGACAGAGTTTGCATAGTCGCGCTAAACGGAACTCCCCAAAGTGTCAAAAAAACTGTTACACTACTTGGAGTTCAGCGAGTGAGCGGAGTAACTACCCGCGCAGGTTCGCATGACGTTTTACATTGTCTACAATTCTAAGTGAGTGCTTGCACCTGAAATCGCGCATGTATGTATGTATGTATGTATGTATAAACCATTTTATAGCGCGCTCTATTACTTGGGAGTATCCTGGCGCGATGGAGAAAGGCAGAGAAGACAGAACAGAGAACAGCCTATGCTGCACTGGTGAATAAATGGGTTTTTAAACATTTCTTAAACTGGCCTACGCACTGAATGGAGCGCAGGTGGAGGGGAAGGGCGTTCCAGGCCCGGGCAGCAACCACGGGTATGGACTGACCCCCTAGTCTGGATCGTTTGAAGCGAGGAAGAGTCATCTTGAACAAGGAGGATGATCTGAGAGCACGTGCAGGGGCATAGAGTGTAAACCGTTTCTTCAGATAGGCTGGCCCTTGATCGTGAATTGCTCTAAACGAGAGCACTAAGGATTTAAACAAAATGCGCTGAGACACTGGCAGCCAATGAAGGCTGCGCATGTGAGAGCGAACGCTCTTCCATCTTGGAACCCTGAACAAGAGGCGGACAGCGGCATTCTGGATAACCTGCAAGCGTTTGACCAGATAAGCAGGGATTCCGCTAAACAGAGCGTTCGCGTAGTCCAGTCTTGCCAAGATGAGAGCTCGGGCAACAGTCTCTTTTGCTTCTCTAGGAAGTAATGGGAAAAATCTTCGTAGTGTTCTCAGAGTAGCAAAGCATGTCCCTGATAGTTTCTTTATGTGGTCCTCAAATCTTAGGTCCTCCCCAAACCAAATACCCAGATTTTTTGCGGGGCCACCCATCACCTTGGGGCTAGGAATGCTCGGGGGCCACAGTGAGTTTTTAAAGCTGGAGGGAAAAGAACCATAGAAGAGGACCTCAGATTTGTCCTCATTACATTTCAGCTGGGCCATAGTCAACCAGCGAAAGACTGAGGACAAACAGAGCTGGACTGCTGTGGTATCCAGTTGGTCGTCCGGCCAGGTGAACAGCAGTTGTGTGTCATCGGCATACCCAATGATCTTAGCCCCGTACTGTTCCGCTAGGTAAACCAGGGGAGTGATGTAAATATTGAACAGTAAGGGACTAAGAGTGGAGCCCTGAGGGACCCCCGTGAGGAGTGGTTTAGGCTCAGATGCATGGGGCGGCATCCAGACCTGTTGGGTCCTATCTGTTAAGAATGATGACAGCCAGGCCAGGACGCAACCACCAATGCCAATCGCAGACAGCCTGGCAAGGAGGAGCTCGTAGGGAACGGTGTCAAACGCGGCAGAGAGGTCGAGAAGAATCAGGACCGCTCTGCCGCCACTGTCCAAACATTCCCGAATTGCCTCCGCCATTTCGACCAGGGCTGTCTCCATGCTGTAAGCCGCCCTGAAACCTGATTGAGCTGGATGGAGGGCATTGGAAGTCTCAACAAAGTTCTCAAGTTGACAAAAAACCACTTTCTCACAGATTTTGGCCAATGCTGGCAAAAGGGATATAGGACGATAGTTCCCTGGAACAGTGGCATCCAGCCCTGGTTTTTTTAAGAGCGGCAAAAGCTTTGCCTGCTTCCAACCTGTGGGAACTGTTGCTGAGGATAGAGAAAGATTCACTATCTGGGTGACCTCATTGCAAACTGTACTAGCCACTTCGGAGAACACCCTGGCAGGGCAGGGGTCTGAAGGTGAGCCCGATTTGAGGGACTGAAGGAGTGGCAATATATCACTTTCAGCAGCTACAGAGAAGTCCGTAAACTGCTGAATATCGCAGTGACATGGCACAGGGGAGGAACCCACCGCTAAGCTAGCCACTGGCAGCGCAGAAAGCAGGTCCTTCTTAATCTTAGCTATTTTATTAATAAAAAAGTCAGACAGTTCCTCGCACCATTGAATGGAGGAAGGTAATATGGATGTATCAGCCACAGGGGATAAAAAGCTTTTAACAATAGAGAAGATCTCTCTGCTGTTATTTTGCACTCTGGCGATTCTCCCTGCATAGTAGCTGCCTTTTGCTGTCTTAATAGCGGTATAGTAGTCCTTTTGGGCTGTGCGCAGGGTGGCCTTTGCCTCCAGACTGTACTCGAGTCTCCATGCTCGCTCCAGCTTTTTACACCCCAGTTTCAGCACCCTCAACTCGGGTGAGAACCAGGGTTGAGAAGGGGTGCGGCGGAGCCTTGACATAGTAGTGTGTTTCGTAGAGGCATCAGCCGCCTGCAGCACCCACCCATTGAAGCCGCTAACCGCCTCGCTTATCTCAGGGATTAGTGTTGGGCGGGCTCTAAATAGAGCCTGGCCGAAGGCAGCCACATTGACCTTCTGGGGGTGGCTAATGGGCAGTGCAGAAGCTGATCTGCCTACATCCTCCACCTCCCATGAAAACATAATCAGATCATGATCAGACCACGTCACTTTCTCTGAACTTAGTGCCTTGATGGGGAAATTAGAGCAAACTTGGTCCAGGAGGTGACCGCCAACATGAGTTGGAGAAACCACCCATTGTTTAAGTTGGGCCAAGTTGAAAACTTCCCCCAAGCGGCGAGCCTCGGTGGAGTCAGAGACATCAACATGAATATTGAGGTCGCCAATCAGGAGAAATTTCGGAAAGCTCAGGGCCCGTGGCACTATACATTCCTCCAAGACATCAATGAAGTGGCCAGCATAGCCTGGAGGCCTATAAATCAATGATCCTCCCAGAGTAAAATGAGGATTGATAGTTAAAGAGAAGTGGAGAGCTTCTCCATCGACCACTACATCGGACGACTCGTCGGAGAAGTGCCACCCCTCCCTGTAGATTACTGCTAATCCGCCCCCCTGCCTGTAACCCTGTCAGCTCTGGCAATCTTAAAACCTCTAGGGACAGCGAGTTCCATGATCGGAGCACATGTGTGAGTAAGCCACGTCTCCATGATGAAAAGGAGCTCTAGCAGTCCATCAGCGAGCGTTTCAAAAATGTCAGCCGCATGTTTAACCATAGATCTAGCATTGACTGCACCACGTAGTTTGCATGGGCATATTCATCTTGTTTTTGCTCTGTTTATGGTGCTGGGCCTATTTTTCTCAATCTTTCTTTAAGTTTAATCCTCCCCCATCTAACCTATATACCCTATCTACCCCTCATGTTTATTTAATATCTTAGTGTCTGTCTTTGTGTTTGTGTACTTAGCTATTCTGCAAATTTTTCGGTGCTTTTTTGTGACTTATGTGCTTTTTCATTTTTCAATATATAATTCCTCTTTATTTTCTTCCTTCCTTCCTTTTCCTGTTTCTATTTCCCCCTCCCCACCTAGCACCATGATAGAGAAGGGGAGCAGCAGCACCAGGAGGCCCCCAAGCCACCCGCAGCACCAGTCACCTACCTTGCAGTCAGCGATGCCATAAAGGGGTGCAGCCCGTGCCATTTTTTCAGAGGTGGAGATGGCTGCGCTATCTATTTAGGTGCATCGCCACTTCCCTCCACCCTTGCAGCAGGCTGAATTCCTGGCAGTGGGTATGGTCTAACGAAGCATTGGCAGCACTGGGAAAGAGTAGGGCAAGCTGTGCGCCGCAGCTCTGGGGTCCACTGCATCCAACAACAACTGACGCACCGGTGACCCAACATCCTGGCCAGGAAACGCGACCCGCTCGACCTGCTGGCGTGGAGGTTGCAGGCCACAGTGAGTAATAATTAATTATGCGTTTGGTTCTATGCTAATATTTATTTTTCAAAATAGCAAACATGCTGCTCACACTTGGAGGTAAGTTAAGTTTATGTTACAAATATTATGATCATCATCTAGCCAGGTGCTCGGCGCTACCCAATCCTTCTTGTTTGTACTCGTTTGGGCTGATTATTTAAGAAGTTATGCAGAGACTCGTTTGTCCTGTAACTATAGTGGCAGTTATTAGTATTAGTGAGCTCTCTCTCACTTCTCTGTGCCTTTCTTTTTTGTAGCTCGTACAGTCTCAAGCAATCTCCCAATGATGTGTAGTAGGCATGCACTATGCATTGAAAAAAAGTGCAGACTGTGTTGGCCCATCAAAGTGAGTTGAGAGATAGACAATGAGATGAGAAGCAAAGATCATTTGTTGCAATTCATTAGTAATTCCAAAATATTTAGGAAACTTGGAATAGGTTTCGGTTTAAGAAAATAGGAATAGGTCCACAATACTAGTACTATAAGTGATCTATTTAGATAAGTTTAATGTTAGTGCGTTTGCCTTTCCCTGTCATAATATTTTCTGGGGCGATTATTAACTGTACCACACATTTTTATTTTGTATTTTATTTATTTGTTACAACAGCATCCAGGGGTAAAAAGAGGGCTGGACCGGGAACCACAAGGAAGGCTGGGGAGCCAGGAATGCCTCCACAAGTGCGGCAGCAGATAGCTCAGCTGGCCCCAGTAAGTCCTCTTTTTTTTTTTACAGAGTTTTATATAACGCAAACTTAACCCAAAGGTATCGGGTATCAGATAGGGGTGGGCGGAATTTGCGTAGTCGCGTCACACAAAGTTCAGCAAAACGGTAAAAAATATCTTAAAGCTACGCAGAATTCCACAGGCACGCTGAATTGCTTGTTCCGCCCGTTCACAATGCATTTTTCCTGTTTGGGGACTCCTGTTTGCATGCACGGGGGCAAATATCTCGCGAACTTGCCCATGCGGTCGCCAATTGGTGTGGCCATCTTGTTTCACTTGTCCCACCTGCTCGCAATGCGTGTTTCCTGTTCGCGACTGCGGATGTCCGATGGCGCATCCGAATGTCGTGTATCCTATCGCACACTCTCGTGGGATCACGCGGCTGCCTACCAAAATCTCATGGCGCACGTGAACGGATAGGAAAACTCGTCGCCGAACACAGGAATCCCAGTAAGTTGCTACTGCACTCGCAAACACGCATTTTGAAAGCAGGGAAAACATTCCAATATGCAGCGGATCGTGGAATTTTCGGCACTTCCACATTCTCCGCAGAACGTGGAATTGCCAAAATTCCACAAATAGCGCGAGCGGAGCGGAATTTACCACCCAGGTGCAGTATCAGAGAGCTTTACATAGCACCAGTTGGGTTACATGAGACACATTATTCATTTTTCTTTTTAGGCACAGGGAGATTAAGTGATTTGTCCAGAATCAAAGGTTGTTCAGTGTCATTACCAAGACTCAAAATCTGTTACCCAGATTTGAGGTCGACCGCCCTAGCCCTTGGGCCAACTTCTCTCCAACATTTTTAAGCATGGGCGAATTTTGCGAATTTGTGATCCGCAAATTTGCGAATTTGCAATCCACAAAATCCGCGAATTTGTGCGAATTTGTGGATTTTTTAATTTTTGCGTGTTCGCGGGGCACTTTGCGTGTTCGCAGGTTTTTTTTTTGCCTGGGTACTCACTGCCACCCTCTCGTTTTTTATGCCCTTCTGCCCTCTGTACCACTCGTTTCTGTGCCCTTCTGCCCCCTGCCCCACTCATTTTTTGTCCCCTTCTGCCCTCTGTCCCACTTTTGTGCCCTCCTACCCTCAGCCCCACTTAGAATGGCGCCGGCAAGCTGCCAGCGCCATTCTAAAATAGCTACAAAGAGCTTCAACAGGAAGCACTAATAGATAAAGTAAAGCAGGTGCTCGAGTTGAAGATCAAATTAAGTTACACAATCATTAATCACCCCAAGTTTGGAGTGATTAATGATTGGGTAACTGAATGTGAGCTTCAACTCGAGCACCTGCTTTACTTTATCTATTAGAGCTTCCTGTTGAAGCTGACTTTTGTAACTATTTTAGAATGGCTCTGGCAGCTTGCCATTCTAAAAGAGTTACAAAAGTTAGCTTGAACTTTTGACCCAATCCGTTCCGCTCGTGGATTTTGCGGGAAATTAGCGAATCTCTCGGATTGCGAATTTACCGAAAATCCGCATAATCTGCAAGCGGAACGGATTTCCAGCCCATGCTTAAACATTTTGTCACATCTTGTAAACATTTTATCCCTAACTTTTACAGCTCAAAATTTAGAAATATTTTTCCTTTTTTATTTTTACTGTGCCTGTTTTCAAATTTTTTTCCAACTACTCTTCGTTCTATCTGTTTCCTAAATTCTTCTTATTCCTGCAATATCCTATTTACTTATTTTCTAAATTTCAAGTTTCTGTACTTGACTTCAAACTGTCTTTACTAGTCTGTCTGTAGCTTCCTTTCTTCTATTTTGTCAGAAAACTTTCCTTCGCCCTTATACATCTTGTTGACTGCAAGTGTAAGACTCAGAAAACCCATTTTAGGTGAGGTACTTTACTGTGTCGATTCCAGGATCAGTGACGGTCTCACCTACCGCCAGCACACTTTGCAACCGCTACTGCAACGTGTGTTTCCCTTTGCGGGTAACATTGTCTTCTCGCCTCCACTGATAAACGCAGCCTTTGCTATCAACCAGGTTTGCAGTGCATCTCTTCTCCCTAAGAAACTCTAGACTTCAAATTGTCTTGCCGTCTATGCTCTCTTAGCATAGTGTATCAATGTAGATTTTTTTTTTTTTGCCTGGGTACTCACTGCCACCCTCTAGTTTTTTATGCCCTTCTGCCCTCTGTACCACTCGTTTCTGTGCCCTTCTGCCCCCTGCCCCACTCATTTTTTGTCCCCTTCTGCCCTCTGTCCCACTTTTGTGCCCTTCTGCCCTCAGCCCCACTTAGAATGGCGCCGGCAAGCTGCCAGCGCCATTCTAAAATAGCTACAAAGAGCTTCAACAGGAAGCACTAATAGATAAAGTAAAGCAGGTGCTCGAGTTGAAGGTCAAATTAAGTTACACAATCATTAATCACCCCAAGTTTGGGGTGATTAATGATTGGGTAACTGAATTTGAGCTTCAACTCGAGCACCTGCTTTACTTTATCTATTAGAGCTTCCTGTTGAAGCTGACTTTTGAAACTATTTTAGAACGGCTCTGGCAGCTTGCCGGCGCCATTCTAAAAGAGTTACCAAAGTCAGCTTGAACTTTTGACCCAATCCGTTCCGCTCGTGGATTCTGCGGGAAATTCGCAAATCTCTCGGATTGCGAATTTACCGAAAATCCGCGAGCGGAATGGATTTCCCGTCCATGCTTAAACATTTTTTCACATCTTGTAAACATTTTATCCCTAACTTTTACAGCTCAAAATTTAGAAATATTTTTCCTTTTTTATTTTTACTGTGCCTGTTTTCTAATTTTTTTCCAACTTCTCTTCGTTCTATCTGTTTCCTAAATTCTTCTTATTCCTGCAATATCCTATTTACTTATTTTCTAAATTTCAAGTTTCTGTACTTGACTTCAAACTGTCTTTACTAGTCTGTCTGTAGCTTCCTTTCTTCTACTTTGTCAGAAAACTTTCCTTCGCCCTTATACATCTTGTTGACTGCAAGTGTAAGACTCAGAGAACCCATTTTAGATGAGGTACTTTACTGTGTCAATTCCAGGATCAGAGACGGTCTCACCTACCGCCAGCACACTTTGCAACCGCTACTGCAACGTGTGTTTCCCTTTGCGGGTAACACTGTCTTCTCATTATAACAACAAATAATACCTGGGGGTCAGGTATTATTTGTTGTTATAATATTGTGTTTTGGGGCATGTACCTGGTTGGTCGGTAAACCCGCCCTTAGACCCTCCTCCCATTGTTTGTTGTGTGTGTGAACACTGTCTTCTCGCCTCCACTGATAAACGCAGCCTTTGCTATCAACCAGGTTTGCAGTGCATCTCTTCTCCCTAAGAAACTCTAGACTTCAAATTGTGTTGCCGTCTATGCTCTCTTAGCATAGTGTATCAATGTAGATGTTAGAGTGTTAATGCCCAGCTGACATTTTAACAATGTTATAAATTTCCATTTTATTCACGTCATTCATAACGTGTCTTCTTTCTGTTTTTATCATATTCTGTGTTTTGTTTTAGACATACTGGGAAACAGATTATTGGTGAAGTAATAAATACATTCTAGCTTAAAATTTTGCATTCTTCTAAAAATATTGTGATACTGTGAATAAAGAAATAAGGTTTGTTACTGTTACCATGGTGCCCTTGATCCCTTTATGGGATTGTTAGTAACCCAAAACACATACTTCTATTTCAATTACACATTGAATAGTGTTCTGAGGGGCTACAATAACCTGTCCTCACATTCATTGTTGGTGCATTGAACCAAGTTCACTCATGTCACCAGTGCATGGGAAAGCACACCTTGTAGGGTTACGCCAAAGTCGTAACTGTATCAATTTCAGATTTCACATTCAGTACTAGGCCCTGCTCATCGCAGAATCATATAACGTCATTCAAAAGTTGTTGGAGACCTTACGGGGATGTGGAGATTAGTAGGGTATCATTGGCAAAGAGAAGTGCAGGAGCTCTTCTCTTGCCTATTTAAAGGGACATTATACCCGTCCCTATCTAAAAAACCTACCACCCCATTAATAAAAAGTGAAAAAAGGGTGGGGGCTAGCAAATATCCCTGTCTCACTCGACTTTGAATTGGAAATAGCTCTGTTCATTGATTGTTCTCCCCCGCCTAAGTTGAGCTGTGTTTGATGAATGCAATCAAATACAAATTTCTAAAAGGTTACGGGGTAAGCCCATCTCTTATATTACTCTCCAAAGTCTGGCTTGTGGTACCAGTTGGAACGCAAGCCATAATTCCACAAAAGCCACATATAGCTTCCCACCTTTGATAGCTACTTGCTTCCAGTTAATACAGAAGAAGTGAAAGGCCTGGTCCAGTCTACCCAGTATCAGCACAAACGCCTGCCTGGTAGCTCAAAATACAGGACTGATGTGATGGCATTAGTTAGCATGTTTATGTAAGGGCCGAAGACAGTTAGGTTCTCTCTGTACAGGTCATTAGGAATTCCATCAGGTCCAGGGGCTCGAGCTGGAACACACGAGCCGATTGCTACTTGGGTTTCTTTCATGGAGAATACCAGAGCTTCAGCCGCTCCAGATAGGACTTCCTTCCGCCTTTCAATAGTATCCTCTGCCTCCATGTTACCTAACGCATAGAGGTGCCCGAAGTGGAACACCCACTTGTCAGGCTTTACTGTGAACTTTAATACAGACTTTCTACAATTGAGCAAGTGGGCTGCTTTTTTCCAGAGGATCTTAGAATCTTTAGCTATCAGTGCCCTTTGTAGAGAGCACCATAGGGAACCTTCCCAGTTCCTAGCTGTGTCTATTGCTTGCCAGTACCTTATTCTACATCCCACCACATCTGGGTGCACATTACATTTTACTGCCAGTACAAGATCCTCCTTTGCTTTACTACAGTCCTGATTGTACCATACTACCTATGGATCACGCCTCAGCTATTTCTTATCTTCCTCCAATTTTTGCTCCTTGCACGGTTTGCCCAACAGATCCATTATCTCATTATAGAGGAGATTGTGGTGGGTGCCCAATTTCGTGGCTGCTTCCTCTTTGGGGTATTTGGCCAGCTCTTCCAGCTCCATATGAACTTTGCATTTGACTATTTCCAGAGCCCCTGGGTGTTCCTCCACCCAATCCCATCTAATTGTTGTCTGGTTATTTGTGAAAGATAAGACACCCAAATCAGACCTATTTTTATAAGGGAGAGGACGAGAGCATTGTGTTCACTGTCTGTTGTTTAGGCCACTGACATGTTGTGAACTAGGGGCCAGAGTTTGTAGGTGTTAGAACTGGGGGTCTCTAGTTGGCAGAGGTAGGTACCACTGTTCAAATAGGGGAAACATCCTTTACAACAAAACTTTTACAACGCAGTGCTATTACAACGCAAGTTTTACAACGAAAACCATTACAACACATTGTGCTGGGGGGCGCTCTAGGATAGGGAATAGATTTAATTTACTATCCAACACCTTCCCTAGTGTCCACGGGGATTGGAGTTGGAATAGTAAATTAAACTATTCACTATCCAGCACCCCAAAGCACTATGCGTTGTAAAGGTTTGCGTTGTAAAACTGGCGTTGTAACAGCATGCGTGGTAAAAGCATGCGTTGTAACGTCATACATCCTTCAAATAGGGACCCTGGCTTCTAGTCAGGGTAAGAAGGATACACTCTTTAGATAACCCCTTCTCACCCCCTTAGTAGCTTGGCACGAGCAGTCAGGCTTATCAAAGGCAATGTGCAAAGTATTTGTACCAATACTCACAGTAACACTGTGAAAACACCACAAACTGACTCCACAACAGTTTAGAAAAATAAAGGTATTTAATCTAAACTACACAAGACCAAAATGACAAAAATCCAACATACACAGTTCAAGAATATGGTTTCAAATGAGTTTTTAAGGTTGCGTTAAAATAATCCACAGTTGCGTCAAGTTTTAGCCAATAGTACATTTAGATGCAACAAAAGTTCCAAGTGATAGCTGTAGCGTTTAAAAGCAAGCAATGCGTCACTCCTGAGACCCTGGGGAGGCGATGCAACAACCCTGCTGGACGTAGCAGGCGTGTTGAGGTGACTTCGGTCTGTATGGGGAGGGATGTAATACCTTGAGTGGATTCCGGTGCACAGGTTTCGATGGAAGCGGCTCGCAAAAGGTACGATGCAACGATCTTCAGGGAGGCGACGATCTCCGGTACGGCAACGATGCGCGGTTCAGTGGCAATCTTCTCCTCTCACGGCCCCTCAATGCGATGGCTCTGAGACGACTCTCGCAGCGACGTGATGCGGTCCGCAAGCAAGAGGTGAGACGATCTCACCCAGTGACAACAGGCTCTGCAACGATACTCGCAGCAATGGTATTCTTCCCGCACCGGACTGGTGCGTCCAGCAAGTGAAGGATGCGATGACTCTGGCAGTGGCAACAGGCGCTGCGACGATCTCGCCCTTCGCGGCAGCGGGAGTTTCCTCACTCCCGATAGGGATGCGCTCCGCAAGCGACCAATGCGTTAAAACTTGCAGAAAGTCTTTAAAATCTTGGTTTTCAGCTTCCCAACACAGGTACAACTTCCAGAGGCACCACAACTGTCCCAAGCACTCTAGGAAGGACAGAACTCTCTCAGTGGAGTACAGGGAAGCTGGGGGTGAAGTCCTTTTGTTCCTTGGACTTCTTAACAGGGAGCCAGCTCTTCTTCAGGCCCTTGGAGATTCCTTCAAGCAAGGGGGCACAGCACAAAGCAAAGTCCTTCCCCTCTCCTTGGCAGCAAAGCAGTCCAGCAAAGCAACAGCAGGACAGTCTTCCTTCTTCAATCTTCCAGCTTTCTCCTTGGCAGAGGCTCCTTCTTGATTCCAGGATGATCTAATTTTCTGTATTCTGGGGTCCTGTACTTATACCCCTAAAAGTCTTTGTTCCCTTTGGGCAGCAGGGCTCTGAGCCCGGTCTGAACCAGTTCTGGGTGTTCCTTGAGCACTTTGTTTTCCTGGCCTCTCCTTTCCTTTCAGAGAGAGGGGCAGGGTCGTCAGTCACACAGCAGGAGGTGGAGCCAGCGCTGTGGAAGGCAGGCACAGCCCTATTCAGGCCCAGGTGCTACCCCTCCCACCACTCTACATGCAGATGGAGCTATTCAGCCCAGGGATGGACCACTCAGCCTCTGGGAGCCACCCAGCCCCTGTCACTCACAAACCAGACAGTCAATTCACAAACAGGCCAAGGCACACAGAAAGGTTCAGACAAGGGAACAGCCACTTTCTAAAAGTGCTGTTCTCAAACACAGGATTTAAAAACCACCTTTCCTAAAAGATGTGTTATTAAATTCTGAGTTCAGGGATTCCAGACGTTTATGTCCTACCTTGCTCCTATGGGAAGATATGCTGGTAGCCACTGTAGCCAGGATTCCCCATGATAGCCTATGGGCAATGTAGCCTTACAATAGTGAAAAACGAAAATGGCTGTCATTCACTACCAGAGCATGTCACCTGCACTAGTACATGCTCTACCTTTCACATACACTGCACCCTGCCCAAGGGGGTACCTTGGGCCTTCCATAGGGGTGACCAATGTGTACAGAAAGGGAAGGGTTAGGCCTGGTCAGTGGGGACACTGACCAGGAGGACGTGGCAGTTCACAGACTGCACACAGGGATTGCGGTGGCAGGCATGGGACTCCATTTTACGCTACTCATGTGGGTGGCACAATCAGTGCTACAGACCCACTAGTAGCATTTGTATCCCCAGCCCTGGCACACTCAGTGCACTTTACTAGGGACTTCTTAGTGATACAAATATGCCAATCATGGGTAACCAATTACAATAACAATTTACACAGGGAGCACTTGCACTTTGACAATGATCAGTAGTGGCAAAGTGCCCAAAGCATCTAAACCAGCAAAAACGAAATCCAGCACATCGTCAAATATACAGGAGGCAGAGGCAAAAAGACAGGGCAAACCATGCCAAAGATGACACATGTCCCCTCCAGCTGAAAGTGGGGAGAACTGCCCACCCTCTTGGGAGTTCTCTTCACTAAGGAGGAAGAATCTGGACAGACCATCAGCGTTGGCCTGTTCTGTACCAGGGCGGAGTTCCACCGTAAAGTCCATTCCCTGTAGGGAGATGGACCACCTCAACAGTTTTGGGTTCTCACCCCTCATCTGCATTAACCATCTGAGGGGCCTGTGGTCTGTCTGAACCAGGAGGTAAGTTCCAAACAAGTAGGGCCTCAGCTTCTTCAGAGCCCAGACCACATCAAAAGCTTCCCTTTCATTTGCACCCCAGCTCTGTTCCCTGGGTAGTAGCCTCCTACTAATGAAAGCTACATGTTGGTCCCAGCCCTCGTCGTTGATCTGTGAGAGTACTGCTCCCACATCATGCTCTGAAGCGTTTGTCTGCACTACAAACTCACTGGAGAAATCATGTGCCTTGAGCACTGGTGCTGTACACATGGCCGTTTTCAGGGCATCAAAAGCAGTTTGACAGGATTCGGTCCAATTCACTCTCTTGGGCTGCTTCCTTGAAGTCATCTCTGTCAAGGGGGCAACAATGGTGCCCTATCCCTTGACAAATCGTCGGTAATACCCGGTGAGACCTAAAAAGGCACTCACCTCTGTCTGGGTCTTGGGGGGCTCCCAAGCCAGAATGGTATCAATCTTCGCCTGTAGGGGCGCCACCTGGCCGCTCCCCACCTGGTGTCACCACAGATCCCTGCCCTATCTGGCACTTGCTGGCCTTGATAGTGAGGCCTGCCCTTTGCAGAGCCTTCAACACTTCACAGAGGTGATGCAAGTGTTCCTCCCACGTGGAGCTGAACACAGCAATGTCATCCAGGTATGCGGCGCTGAATTCCTCCAGCCCGGTCAGTACCTGGATGACCAGTCTCTGAAATGTAGCAGGGGTGTTCTTCAAACCAAAGGGCATGACTCAGAACTGGAAGTGCCCCTCTGGCGTTGAGAACGCAGACCTCTCTTTGGCCCCCTCAGTTAAGGCAATCTGCCAGTACCCAGAAGTTAAATAAAATGTACTGAGGTTCTGGGCAGCTCCCAACCGATCCATGAGCTCATCACCTCTGGGGATGGGGCACGCGTAAGTTTTGGTGATTGCAATGAGCCCACGGTAGTCCACACAAAACAGGAGCTCTGGAGTGGCACCGGGCGCAGCAGGTTTTGGCACTAAGACCACTGGGCTAGCCCAGGGGCTGCTGGAGGGCTCAATTACCCCTAGCGCCAACATCTTGGAAACCTCTCTTCCTTGATGCTGGCCCTGACCATGTCAGCTAACCTGTAAAATTTCTGTTTCACAGGTAAACTATCTCCAGTGTCCACATCATGGACGCACCAATTGGTGACACTTGGGGTCAGGGAAAACCGGGAGGTAAACTGACACAACACTTGACGACAGTCCCTCTGCTGCTCTGGGGTCAGGGTGGGCGAGAGGACAACACCATCCACTGACCCGTCTTGCTCCTTGACTGCCAGGAGGTCAGGAAGAGGGTCACTTTTCTCTTCCATTCCACATCTGTAGCCAGGAGCATTGTCACTTCAGACCTCTCAAAGTGGGGTTTGAGGCGGTTCACATGCAAGACTCTCAGGGGCTGCCTGGGAGTCTTCAAGTTAACCAGGTAGCTTACTTTGCTCTTGCGCTCCACCACCTCGTATGGCCTAGTCCACTTGTCTTGGAGCACACAAGGCTCCACTGGCGCCATCACCCACACTTTCTGCCCAGGTTGAAATTCAACTAGAGTGGTAGTCTGGTTGTACCATCTTTTCATTTCTTCCTGGCTAGCTTATAGATTCTCCTGAGCGAGCTTCCTGAAGTGTTGTGTCTGGTTGGGAAAGGCCAGCACATAGCTGAACACATCCCGGGGGGGTTTTCCCACGGATTTCTCCCACACCTCCTTCACCAGTGTGAGAGGTCCTCTAACAGGTTGGCCATACAGAAGTTCAAAGGGGGTAAACCCTAAGGACTTCTGAGGCACCTCCCTGTAGGCAAACTAGAGGCATGGTAGAAAGACGTCCCACTTCCGTCTCATGGGCTCCGTTAGGCCCATAATCATACCTTTCAGGGTGCAGTTGAACCTTCCAACCAACCCAGTTCCTTGAGGGTGGTAAGGAGTGGTGAACTTATAAGTTACCCCAAACTCCTCCCACAAAGACTTCATGTACCTCGAGATAGAGTTGGTACCCTGGTCGGAGACCACCTCTCTGGGGAACTCCACACGGGAAAAGATCCCCTTCAATGCATGGCCCACCACGGGGCTGTGATTGTCCTGAGAGGGACAGCTTCCGGGTACAGGGTGTATGGTCCACCAAGACCAGGATGAACCTGTTGCCTAAGACTGTTTTGGGGTCCAGTGGCCCCACAATGTCGATGCCCACCCGCTTGAAAGGGGTGCTCACCACAGGAAAGTTATGCAAAGACAGGGTTAGACCCACTAAAGTCAAAAGGACCTGGGTAATTATCAGTATGAAAGGAAAGGGGTCCTAGACACAAAATAAATAGTTCAAAATTATTTCATCTATATTTAATTAATTCAAAAGAGCAAAGCTATTGGATGCAAAAGAGTTTAATTCAGATTTTGCATTTACATCCTATTCAATAGTAGAAACTCATAATACATTTGGATTATATACATAACAAATTTCAATACATGTACGTGCCCACATTCACAACGGGAGGGGGGAGTGAGGAGGGTGAGTGTCAAGGGTAAGGTAAGGATAATCTGATTCATTCAGTGACAAGTCTTATTGTCAATTTAAAGACTGTGTAAACGTGGTCCTTGAAACCAAAGGCCACACCATGAGGCTCCTAAAGAGTCCAAATTGGAGTTGTTAAACAAAAACCTAACTCCGCTAGAGCCGTAAATGTCTTGCTTGGGGTCGGAGTTGGTCATTGAATATGTAGTCTACATTTCGACCCAGATTAACAGCAGGAATGTTTTCCTTACAGAGTGGGTCTTCGTCAGGACAAAAGGAGTTGTGGGTGGGCAACCTCCTAGGGGATAGTTAAAACAAGAAGAATCAATTAGACCACTGCCACCCCGTTCATTAGTACAAGGATGGCGAATTTTATTGGAGAATGGTTTGGCAATTAAAAACGTGTTGTCAAGTTTGTGTCGAAAAAACACATTCCACATACTATTATGTTAAGGATTACATAGAGTATGTCATTGGCTCACCTTTCGCGTGGGGCGAGAGGGGCTAATTCAACTGGAGATGAAATCTCACTGAACACGAGTGGCGAGAGGGCTGGATCACCGGAAAGTGGATACTCCCAGATCAAAAGGTTATTTTCTAACTGAAAATAACGAGGAGAAAATTTATTGATCTAGACATCTTTCGAATACCCGATTATTTAGACAAGAAGGCACAACAGGGCCTATTTAGGTCATTCCTCTTTATGGTCAAGGAAGGTTGTCTAAATTTCTCATAACAAAGAGGAGTACTGTTTGGTCAATTGTGAATTCAAAATGAAGTACGTCAGAGTGATGACACCCTATCCAATAGGTGATGCACAATATATACATCTCCACTCATTGCAAGTGGTCTCACAAATCATAAAAGGATTGTAGATCAAGGGCAATCCTTTTTTATTCACGGACAGTTGTCAAATACCATATCCCTTTGTCACGTTTGGATTGCAAAATTACAAATTTACAAATAGCTACTATCAGTGATCTATAGATTACCTTTGGTCTCTGAAGCTTTTCAGGACGTCTGTTTTGTGCGGAAAAGCGTTCTTTAAGGGTTGGTTGGATTGGTCACCTTGAAGTAGGAAAACAGGGGTTTTTTTTTTAACCATTTAGGTGTTAGTTACATGATTGCTATACAGGTCAGGGATAGTCCATAGAATGGAGGCTTACCCCTATGATACGGGATCTGTAATCAGCCCCTGATCTCTGGAGGTTATGTCAGACGTCTTTATCGTGCGGAAAAAATACTAAAGGATTGATCACCTATAAATAGGGAAAAAGGGGGTTTGTTTCACATTTCAGGCATAAGTTGAAAGGTTGCTCTAAAGGTCAGGGATAGTCTGTAGGATGAGGCTTACCCTTATGATCCGTTTGGTTTCATTATCCTTTTGATCTGGGAGTATCCACTTTCCGGTGATCCAGCCCTCTCGCCACTCGTGTTCAGTGAGATTTCATCTCCAGTTGAATTAGCCCCTCTCGCCCAACGCGAAAGGTGAGCCAATGACATACTCTATGTAATCCTTAACATAATAATATGTGTAATGTGTTTTTTCGACACAAACTTGACAACACGTTTTTAATTGCCAAACCATTCTCCAATAAAATTCGCCATCCTTGTACTAATGAACGGGGTGGCAGTGGTCTAATTGATTCTTCTTGTTTTAACTATCCCCTAGGAGGTTGCCCACCCACAACTCCTTTTGTCCTGACGAAGACCCACTCTGTAAGGAAAACATTCCTACTGTTAATCTGGGTCGAAACGTAGACTACATATTCAACGACCAACTCCGACCCCAAGCAAGACATTTACGGCTCTAGCGGAGTTAGGTTTTTGTTCAACAACTCCAATTTGGACTCTTTAGGAGCCTCATGGTGTGGCCTTTGGTTTCAAGGACCACGTTTACACAGTCTTTAAATTGACAATAAGACTTGTCACTGAATGAATCAGATTATCCTTACCTTACCCTTGACACTCACCCTCCTCACTCCCCCCTCCCGTTGTGAATGTGGGCACGTACATGTATAGAAATTTGTTATGTATATAATCCAAATGTATTATGAGTTTCTACTATTGAATAGGATGTAAATGCACAATCTGAATAAACTCTTTTGCATCCAATAGCTTTGCTCTTTTGAATTCATTAAATATAGATGAAATAATTTTGAACTATTTATTTTGTGTCTAGGACCCCTTTCCTTTCATACACCACAGGAAAGGGTTGGAGGGGTGCCTTGCACTTCCCTACGCTCTTGCCACTGGCCTGACATGTTTGGCAAGATCTACAAAATGTCCTGACGTGCTTCTTCATCTGGGGCCAGAAGAAGTGGGTGACAAGCCCTTGCAGAATTCCTCCCTGAAGGGGCCACCTTCTTGCTGCCAATGGGTCAGCTCAGGTAGTTCCCCCAGTTCGGCCACTTGCTCCCTGGTAGGCTCTAGGCCATCCCCCTCAGGTTCTGCTCCTTCCTGAACAGCTGGGGCGGGTTTTCCACGCCCCCTGCCTAATCCTCTCCTGGCAGGTCCCGAACCACTGTTACAGGCTCCAGTTTTGCTGAATCACCCTTACTGGCTGCCATAGCCCGCGTGGTCACGCAGATGCACACAGGCACCCAACATCTCCAGATGAGTCCGGTGTTCCACGTCTTTCCATGGGGAACTCTCCAGGTCATTATCTAGAAGACAGTCTACAGGCAAGGCTTCACTTACAACAACTTCCAAGAGACCAGAGACCCCCCTCCACTCAAAGAGAACACGCGCCACTTTGCAGAGGCGCACTGAGCTGTCATCTGCAACTACTGGGCGGAGTACATTGGGAATGACCTACTCTTCAGACACCCATTGACACCTCAAGGATGTGACACTGGCCCCTGTGTGTCTCAGAGCCTCTACCTCACTCCCATTTATGGTCGCCTTCTGCCCATATTTCTTAGTGTTAATGGGCGGAGAGGTATCCTGGACCATCTCTTGGTCTCCTAGAGAGACAAGGGTCATTACTGCTAATCACTCCTCCCCACTGGAAATCCAATTCCCTCCCAAAGCCACACTTGCTAACCTTGGGGCTGGAGCATGAGTGGGTGCTGGTGATTTCTTAGGGCACCTATTGATAACATGTCCCACCTCATTACAGTGATAGCAGGTAGGGGGACCTCTGTTATCCCTTCTGACCCTAGGGAGCAATGGCTGTTTGGGTTTGGGATGTTGGGACAACTTTCCCTGGGAACTATTTTAGGGCCCTTGAGAGAACTCCTTTGGTTACCCTTGTCCCCTCCACTCTTCTGCTGGGGACCCGGCCCACCTTTGGCTGTGGAACCCACAATTCATCTGTGGACCCTGGTACTGGTCCAGAGGTCCGCCTACTTAGCAAGCTCAATGGGGTCTGTCAGCTTGCTGTCTAAAAGATGCTGGCGCAGCTCTGTAACACAAAGACTACTCAAGTGCTCCCAACTAATTAAATGCAACAACCTCTTATAATCAGTTACTTTGCCGCCCTTCATCCAACCTTCCAGTGCACGCAAGTACAAATTCACACACTCCATCCAAGTCTCAGACTCTCTCTTCTTAGAGTTCCTAAACTGCAGTCTGTACTGCTCTGGAGTAAGTCCATACCTGAGACATAGGGCCTCCATCATATTGGGGTAGGTCATGGTACCTGCTAACTCTAGGGCTCTAGAGCACTCCCCCCCAGAAGCCCCCCAATGCTGTTCAGGCACACCATTCATTCTCAATGCAATTTCATAAGAAGTAAACCAGGAATAAATATCCTCACTGCTATTGTAGTTCTGTATTAAATCCTTGGGAATATATACTTTACCCCCTGGCACTGGCTGTGCGCTCACACCATTTCAACTGGAATCCACCTGCTTGGCCTTGATATCCAGCTCCCTCATGCTCAATTCATGAGCTGTTGGACTTGGCCCTTAAGGCAGGTTCACCCCTAATCTTTTTGCTTTTAATCTGTGATATGCGTGGATGATTTTCTGGTCTGTGCGCACTTTTTCTCTGTGTCCCAGAGTAAAGTGCGTGCATGTAGTTAGGCTGGCCTGCTCTCCCATAGGAATGCATGGGGAATGTCTGTGTCCCTAGTAGTTCCTGATGTGTGGGGAGTGCATGCTCGAGTTTGTTATGTGCATGTTCGTGGGAATGAATGCTTCGCAATGGTGTATGTGGCATGTGTGTGTCATGAGTAGAAATGCCATTTTTAGGACTTGGCATATTACTGTAAAATATGTCTGCAGTGTGATTGGCTGGAGCTGGCTGGTGAGCCTGGCTCCAGGAAGGCTGGATGGGTCTGCCCGGTGGTGAGTGTGAGATCAGCATGCTTGATGGCTTGGGAGGAGTGCCCCTGGTTCCTGATGGGCCTGGACTTTCCCCAGACAATGCTGGCTCCACCCCCTGTAGTGCGACTGATGGACCTAGCCCTGCCAGTGAATAGAGAGGGTGGTTGAGGTAAACCGAGTACTTCAGAACCAGCTGCGACTGGTTTTCCCCCACCCTGCACCCTGAGACAAAGGGGTTTTTCTGTATAAGAAGGGGCTGTGTCCCCATACAATTTGTCCTGTTCTTGGTTCTGCCTAGGATCTTGCCAGAGGGGGCTGCTGCTGCTGCAGGGGCCAAGAGGACCGCCACTTGGCTGTCTCCCTGCCTGGAGACCCAGTGTGCTGGC
Organism: Lissotriton vulgaris; assembly: GCF_964263255.1. Lineage (NCBI taxonomy): Eukaryota > Metazoa > Chordata > Amphibia > Caudata > Salamandridae > Lissotriton > Lissotriton vulgaris. Next base: position 1,736,132,789 of record NC_141691.1, read on the forward strand.
TCTGGCCCTGCCTTGCCCCTCTGCCTGCCTCCAGACCCTGCTGGAGCTGTTGCTGTGCCTGGAAGCGCTTCTACTTGATTTATAGCGCTAGGAGCGCTTTCCCTGTGACCCAGCGCTCAATAGCGCTTTGCTGTTATTTCTGGCGCTTGAGAGCGCTTTATTTTTACTCCTAGCGCTGGGAGCTCTTTGTCTGCCTAGCGAGTGCCCACCTCGTTGATTTTCGCCGATTTCTGGCAAGCGAGTGCCCACCTCGCTTTATTTTTAATTTGAGGCCGGTGCCCACCCGGCATTGCCCCGTGGAGATTTTATTGATTGAAGCCGGAGCCCACCCGGCGTTTCCCCGTAATCACCCCCGCAGCCGAGGGGGAGTGAAAGCTGTTGCCGGGCCGCCGCGCTGCCTGCAGCGACCCGGAAGTCCCGCCTCCTGACCCCCAGGGCCGCGCTGCCATTGGCGGCCCCGGCGGAAGTCAGGCGGAGGGAGAGCGAGACAAGTCCAGGCGGGAGGCGAGAGGAGCAGCCGGCTCCGTCCTCGAGGCTCCCGAGTAGAGGGGAGCACGCCCGCGGTCCCAGCTGAGCCGCCGAGGAGCCGTCCTTCCCCCCCAGAGACCTGGTGAGTGAGAGGCATCTGCATTGTGTGCAGAGCGGCCCCAGTTGGCAGCGGGCCGCTCCGCAGGAGAGAAGGGGCCATTCTTCGGTGATTGGAGCCACGAGGCTCCGTGGGGCATTTTTATTGATCCTGAGTCCCCCGTGAGGGACTCCAACGCCCCCATTTGTGTTTGCGAGCCTGCAAGGCTCTGAGGGGCCATTCTGTTCATTGAGAGCCCGGCGAGGCTCCTTGCCCACAGTCAATCAACGCCCACATCGTGATTGAGAGCCCTGAGAGAGGCTCTGGGGCATTTTTCATCATTTTCATTGATCTAGAGCGCTGAAGCTCTATTTATGCATTTTGCTTTGTGAGCCCCTGAGAGGCTCCTTGCCCACTTTGTTCTTGAGCCCTCCTGGCTCTAACATTTGCCCAGTCCATATTTACAACTGTCCAACACTTAGTGGACAGTTGCCACGTTTAGGCTTTGTGTTCTGTGCTGCCTGCGCAGACCTCCCTGACACTGAGACTCAGGGCATTCCGCCCCTTTCGAGGCCAGTTGGCCTGAGGGACATTGTGAGTGTTGTGCTTTGTGCACCCCGCGCATTGTAATTTCTGGCTATGTGATTCTTGCGCAAAATGTTCTAATCTGCACCTCTGTGTTTAATGCCTCATGTGCAATTGTTTATGTCCGCTTACCTTTTCTAAAAGTGACCTGATTAGGTATTTCATGTTTATCCCCTTTGCTAAGAGTGACCTGCATAGAGGATTGTTGATGTCCCATTTTATGTTATCCACTTTGCTAAATGTGACCTGCATAGTAGATTGTTGATGTCCCATTTTATGTTTAGGTTTCCTTCCCTTTGCTAAGAGTGAATTGCTTAGGTGTTGGTATTCCTTCCTTAGGTCCTGATGATGAGGTCCTAGTTACCTGCGTGATTGCCTACAGTGCTTTAGGGTTGCGTAGGAGGTCTTTACTCTGTTCCAGTGATTACTGGATGTGTGTTGCATTTATAATTTTGGTGCTACTCATTCTATGTTTACGACATAAGTGTATATCTACCAGTATTATTTTCTGACAAGTGCTACCCCTGACAGTGGTCCATGTGACCCTGTCCTGTACATAATTCCCCTTGTAACTTCTGCTCGTGCCCCTGGCACATTGTACAGTTTGCGTGTGTTATCTAATGTGTTTTGTTTATTATAATACAAAGGCTATTTTTTATATATCCTTGTGTGGAGTCTTTCTTTGTGGTGGGCCTTGGGTGTTGTTGCTGGGGTGCGTGCGCAAATACTTAACTCATACCGCCTCCAAGTTTAGCCCAGACTGCTCGCGCCACGCTACCTAGAGGGCGAGTGGGGGTTGCCTTGGTGTGTGACTCCCTTGCCCTGACTTTAGAAATGGCGATCCCTGACTGACCTCGACGCGAGTCTTGGCCGGCCAGGGTCCCGTTTCTAACATTGGTCGCAGCGGTGAGGATAAGAATTTGTGTTTGCGCTGTACCACAGTGGCGACAGGCCACACTTCAAAGCTCTGCATTTTTTAGATAACCGCATTTTTGGAGATTATTGTTTTTTAGGGAAGTTCAGTTTTGCTTCTCCTGAAAGGTGTCATTTGTATTTTGTCCAGTACCTCGTTCCCCGCCCTGCTCCCAGAGTTTGGTACCTGTGTCGCTAGTGGTCAGGTTGAGAGAATCAGGGGTGGTAGAAACTGCCTTACCAGTCCGAGGGGAGGGTTGTGTGTGAATGAGTGTGTGTTACGCTGGACAGTGGAGTGCAAGTTCTCTGATAGGAATCTTGCTGAATTTTGTGATTGTATTCTCCTGTTTAGCTCAGACCCCCAGGTTCCCTGTGTCAAACTTTTCCCGAGAACGTCCGCCAAAATGGAGCCAGTTTTTGATCTCTGTAGTCTGTTTAGATACAGTAGGTTAGAGCTGGTCAGATTCTGCGAAAAGGGAGGCATAGAGGTGAGTGAGTTGGTTACTCAGTCCCAGCTTAGGGACAGCCTGATCCAATGGCAAAAGGATCAGTGGGATCTCGAGCACAGAGAGAGAGATAGGGCCCGGGCCGCACGCCATGAGGGTGGTGAGTCTGTGGGGAGCCCTGAAGATTCTGATGATGAATGTGAGTTGGATGGTGATGACAGTGGATGGATGTCAGCAGAGAGTGATGACCCCATAGATAGGGAGTCCCTTGCTGGGTCCATTGTCAGTACCAGCGCCCCATCCCTTTCCCTGTCCCCAGAGGAGTGGTTGGATAGGAAGGAAGAGAGGGAGTATCAGCTAGCGTTGGAACAGCTCAGGTTGGAGCATGCCAAGCTAGAGGCTGAGAGGGCCTTGTTCAGGGAGAAGGTAGCCCAAGAGAGTAGGTTACCCCCTGAGTGCTTGTGTAATTGTCTGGATTCCTCAGGGAGGGTGGAGTCCAGTGGTGGCAGCTTTTTAAATGTTGATGTTGACAGTCCCACTCCCAGTTCCCCGAGTATGGTTTCTGTTTCCTTAGAAGAGGAGTATAGGTTGCAGTTCAGGGACAGTAGGAAGCTGTCTCACCAGTCTTGGGAGGACTTTACAGAGGACTGTCAGTGTGCACTGATTGAGTGGTCAGAGGTTCCCACGGAACATAATTATGACAAACTGTTTTGTCTTATTCTCAAGGAACAGGTGCTTAGTCATTGTCGGCGGGAGTTGCGGCAACACCTGATGAGGTTGACCCTTGATCCTTGGGAGCTGGCCAAGGAAGCAGACCGATGGGAGAGTGCAAGAGGTTCCTTAGCGCCGCTAGTGAGTGATTCCAACAATAGTGGGTCAGGTTTTCTCCAACCCAGCGTGGTGGAGGAGGGTGAGAGTAGCCCAGCTAGGTCTCAGTATAGTGAGGAGGGTGTAGGGGCTTGCTGTCTGTCTCAGTGGAGCGGAAGTGAGTGTGAGACCGAGAGTCCCCAGATGCCCGAAGCCCTGCCTCAGAGCCTGGATGGTTTCTTTAGGGAACACCAGGGTGGGGACCTATGCTTACCTGTTAGTCCACTTGAGGGAGATCTCCTAGTGTGTGGAGGACCTGGAGCATCTGTGAGCGGAGCTTCTATAGTTGTGGAGTCTGGCAGTACTGCTCCAGCAGGGAGAGTACAGAAGTCCAGTGAAAGGAGTGATTTGGGAGTGACCTGTGAGTCCTCAGAAGTCCTGGAGTGCCAGGCAGTGATTCCACCGAAGGTTCTAGACCGGAGGTTGGAGGTCCAGGTTCAGGGTTTGCCTGACCTGAAGGGTGGGAGTACTGTAACCAGTATCCTTTCCAGTTCTTTCTCCAGAGGTGCCGCCCCGGTTGGGAGGGAGCAGGACTCTGGAAGGGGGTGCAGAGGGTGGGAAAGCCCACCTCTGACCCTGGTACCACCTGAGGGGTTAAACCCTAGGTTGGGAGAGTGGTGTTTAGAGGGTACCCCTCGCAGGAGGAGGAGGAACCCTAGGAGAAGAGGTAAGGGAAGGAGAGCCTTCCCTGAGACTCCTGGTCCACCTAAGGTTGTAGACCCTAGGCTGGAGAACCAGTGGCAGTCTAGCCCTGTCTTACAGACAGGAAGAGTGGAAAATGGCTGTTATGTGCCAGGGGTTACTACCCCCCACTTGGTGAGTTGGCAGGATCCAGTGGCACCTGGGTGGCCTAGGGCCTGATCCTTGCCGAGGGCAGCTGGAGATTACCAGTGGGGTAATCCAGTGAGTCCCTACCGTAGTTTTACAAAGAACCCCAGGGGTTCACAGTGGCGTAAAACAGGAGGGTGTCCCTGCAGTTGCGGGCCCGCGTCCGTGTTTTATCGCCCCAAGCAGGTAAGTCCATCACGGTGGTGATTGGTCTGCCCTGCGTTTTGGCTGGAAGGGGGTTGTGTTGGACTTGGCCCTTAAGGCAGGTTCACCCCTAATCTTTTTGCTTTTAATCTGTGATATGCGTGGATGATTTTCTGGTCTGTGCACACTTTTTCTCTGTGTCCCAGAGTAAAGTGCGTGCATGTAGTTAGGCTAGCCTGCTCTCCCATAGGAATGCATGGGGAATGTCTGTGTCCCTAGTAGTTCCTGATGTGTGGGGAGTGCATGCTCGAGTTTGGTATGTGCATGTTCGTGGGAATGAATGCTTCGCAATGGTGTATGTGGCATGTGTGTGTCATGAGTAGAAATGCCATTTTTAGGACTTGGCATATTACTGTAAAATATGTCTGCACTGTGATTGGCTGGAGCTGGCTGGTGAGCCTGGCTCCAGGAAGGCTGGATGGGTCTGCCCAGTGGTGAGTGTGAGATCAGCATGCTTGATGGCTTGGGAGGAGTGCCCCTGGTCCCTGATGGGCCTGGACTTTCCCCAGACAATGCTGGCTCCACCCCCTGTAGTGCGACTGATGGACCTAGCCCTGCCAGTGAATAGAGAGGGTGGTTGAGGTAAACAGAGTACTTCAGAACCAGCTGCGACTGGTTTTCCCCCACCCTGCACCCTGAGACAAAGGGGTTTTTCTGTATAAGAAGGGGCTGTGTCCCCATACAATTTGTCCTGTTCTTGGTTCTGCCTAGGATCTTGCCAGAGGGGGCTGCTGCTGCTGCAGGGGCCAAGAGGACCGCCACTTGGCTGTCTCCCTGCCTGGAGACCCAGTGTGCTGGCTCTGGCCCTGCCTTGCCCCTCTGCCTGCCTCCAGACCCTGCTGGAGCTGTTGCTGTGCCTGGAAGCGCTTCTACTTGATTTATAGCGCTAGGAGCGCTTTCCCTGTGACCCAGCGCTCAATAGCGCTTTGCTGTTATTTCTGGCGATTGAGAGCGCTTTATTTTTACTCCTAGCGCTGGGAGCTCTTTGTCTGCCTAGCGAGTGCCCACCTCGTTGATTTTCGCCGATTTCTGGCGAGCGAGTGCCCACCTCGCTTTATTTTTAATTTGAGGCCGGTGCCCACCCGGCATTGCCCCGTGGAGATTTAATTGATTGAAGCCGGAGCCCACCCGGCGTTTCCCCGTAATCACCGCCGCAGCCGAGGGGGAGTGAAAGCTGTTGCCGGGCCGCCGCGCTGCCTGCAGCGACCGGAAGTCCCGCCTCCTGACCCCCAGGGCCGCGCTGCCATTGGCGGCCCCGGCGGAAGTCAGGCGGAGGGAGAGCGAGACAATTCCAGGCGGGAGGCGAGAGGAGCAGCCGGCTCCGTCCTCGAGGCATCCCGAGTGGAGGGGAGCCCGCCTGCGGTCCCAGCTGAGCCGCCGAGGAGCGGTCCTGCCCCCCCAGAGACCCGGTGAGTGAGAGGCATCTGCATTGTGTGCAGAGCGGCCCCGGTTGGCAGCGGGCCGCTCCGCAGGAGAGAAGGGGCCATTCTTCGGTGATTGGAGCCACGAGGCTCCGTGGGGCATTTTTATTGATCCTGAGTCCCCCGTGAGGGACTCCAACGCCCCCATTTGTGTTTGCGAGCCTGCAAGGCTCTGAGGGGCCATTCTGTTCGTTGAGAGCCCGGCGAGGCTCCTTGCCCACAGTCAATCAACGCCCACATCGTGATTGAGAGCCCTGAGAGAGGCTCTGGGGCATTTTTCATCATTTTCATTGATCTAGAGCGCTGAAGCTCTATTTATGCATTTTGCTTTGTGAGCCCCTGAGAGGCTCCTTGCCCACTTTGTTCTTGAGCCCTCCTGGCTCTAACGTTTGCCCAGTCCATATTTACAACTGTCCAACACTTAGTGGACAGTTGCCACGTTTAGGCTTTGTGTTCTGTGCTGCCTGCGCAGACCTCCCTGACACTGAGACTCAGGGCATTCCGCCCCTTTCGAGGCCAGTTGGCCTGAGGGACATTGTGAGTGTTGTGCTTTGTGCACCCCGCGCATTGTAATTTCTGGCTATGTGATTCTTGCGCAAAATGTTCTAATCTGCACCTCTGTGTTTAATGCCTCATGTGCAATTGTTTATGTCCGCTTACCTTTTCTAAAAGTGACCTGATTAGGTATTTCATGTTTATCCCCTTTGCTAAGAGTGACCTGCATAGAGGATTGTTGATGTCCCATTTTATGTTATCCACTTTGCTAAATGTGACCTGCATAGTAGATTGTTGATGTCCCATTTTATGTTTAGGTTTCCTTCCCTTTGCTAAGAGTGAATTGCTTAGGTGTTGGTATTCCTTCCTTAGGTCCTGATGATGAGGTCCTAGTTACCTGCGTGATTGCCTACAGTGCTTTAGGGTTGCGTAGGAGGTCTTTACTCTGTTCCATGTGTGTTGCATTTATAATTTTGGTGCTACTCATTCTATGTTTACGACATAAGTGTATATCTACCAGTATTATTTTCTGACAGTGGTCCATGTGGCCCTGTCCTGTACATAATTCCCCTTGTAACTTCTGCTCGTGCCCCTGGCACATTGTACAGTTTGCGTGTGTTATCTAATGTGTTTTGTTTATTATAATACAAAGGCTATTTTTTATATATCCTTGTGTGGAGTCTTTCTTTGTGGTGGACCTTGGGTGTTGTTGCTGGGGTGCGTGCGCAAATACTTAACTCATACCGCCTCCAAGTTTAGCCCAGACTGCTCGCGCCACGCTACCTAGACGGCGAGTGGGGGTTGCCTTGGTGTGTGACTCCCTTGCCCTGACTTTAGAAATGGCGATCCCTGACTGACCTCGACGCGAGTCTTGGCCGGCCAGGGTCCCGTTTGTAACATTGGTCGCAGCGGTGAGGATAAGAATTTGTGTTTGCGCTGTACCACAGTGGCGACCGGCCACACTTCAAAGCTCTGCATTTTTTAGATAACCGCATTTTTGGGGATTATTGTTTTTTAGGGAAGTTCAGTTTTGCTTCTCCTGAAAGGTGTCATTTGTATTTTGTCCAGTACCTCGTTCCCCGCCCTGCTCCCAGAGTTTGGTACCTGTGTCGCTAGTGGTCAGGTTGAGAGAATCAGGGGTGGTAGAAACTGCCTTACCAGTCCGAGGGGAGGGTTGTGTGTGAATGAGTGTGTGTTACGCTGGACAGTGGAGTGCAAGTTCTCTGATAGGAATCTTGCTGAATTTTGTGATTGTATTCTCCTGTTTAGCTCAGACCCCCAGGTTCCCTGTGTCAAACTTTTCCCGAGAACGTCCGCCAAAATGGAGCCAGTTTTTGATCTCTGTAGTCTGTTTAGATACAGTAGGTTAGAGCTGGTCAGATTCTGCGAAAAGGGAGGCATAGAGGTGAGTGAGTTGGTTACTCAGTCCCAGCTTAGGGACAGCCTGATCCAATGGCAAAAGGATCAGTGGGATCTCGAGCACAGAGAGAGAGATAGGGCCCGGGCCGCACGCCATGAGGGTGGTGAGTCTGTGGGGAGCCCTGAAGATTCTGATGATGAATGTGAGTTGGATGGTGATGACAGTGGATGGATGTCAGCAGAGAGTGATGACCCCATAGATAGGGAGTCCCTTGCTGGGTCCATTGTCAGTACCAGCGCCCCATCCCTTTCCCTGTCCCCAGAGGAGTGGTTGGATAGGAAGGAAGAGAGGGAGTATCAGCTAGCGTTGGAACAGCTCAGGTTGGAGCATGCCAAGCTAGAGGCTGAGAGGGCCTTGTTCAGGGAGAAGGTAGCCCAAGAGAGTAGGTTACCCCCTGAGTGCTTGTGTAATTGTCTGGATTCCTCAGGGAGGGTGGAGTCCAGTGGTGGCAGCTTTTTAAATGTTGATGTTGACAGTCCCACTCCCAGTTCCCCGAGTATGGTTTCTGTTTCCTTAGAAGAGGAGTATAGGTTGCAGTTCAGGGACAGTAGGAAGCTGTCTCACCAGTCTTGGGAGGACTTTACAGAGGACTGTCAGTGTGCACTGATTGAGTGGTCAGAGGTTCCCACGGAACATAATTATGACAAACTGTTTTGTCTTATTCTCAAGGAACAGGTGCTTAGTCATTGTCGGCGGGAGTTGCGGCAACACCTGATGAGGTTGACCCTTGATCCTTGGGAGCTGGCCAAGGAAGCAGACCGATGGGAGAGTGCAAGAGGTTCCTTAGCGCCGCTAGTGAGTGATTCCAACAATAGTGGGTCAGGTTTTCTCCAACCCAGCGTGGTGGAGGAGGGTGAGAGTAGCCCAGCTAGGTCTCAGTATAGTGAGGAGGGTGTAGGGGCTTGCTGTCTGTCTCAGTGGAGCGGAAGTGAGTGTGAGACCGAGAGTCCCCAGATGCCCGAAGCCCTGCCTCAGAGCCTGGATGGTTTCTTTAGGGAACACCAGGGTGGGGACCTATGCTTACCTGTTAGTCCACTTGAGGGAGATCTCCTAGTGTGTGGAGGACCTGGAGCATCTGTGAGCGGAGCTTCTATAGTTGTGGAGTCTGGCAGTACTGCTCCAGCAGGGAGAGTACAGAAGTCCAGTGAAAGGAGTGATTTGGGAGTGACCTGTGAGTCCTCAGAAGTCCTGGAGTGCCAGGCAGTGATTCCACCGAAGGTTCTAGACCGGAGGTTGGAGGTCCAGGTTCAGGGTTTGCCTGACCTGAAGGGTGGGAGTACTGTAACCAGTATCCTTTCCAGTTCTTTCTCCAGAGGTGCCGCCCCGATTGGGAGGGAGCAGGACTCTGGAAGGGGGTGCAGAGGGTGGGAAAGCCCACCTCTGACCCTGGTACCACCTGAGGGGTTAAACCCTAGGTTGGGAGAGTGGTGTTTAGAGGGTACCCCTCGCAGGAGGAGGAGGAACCCTAGGAGAAGAGGTAAGGGAAGGAGAGCCTTCCCTGAGACTCCTGGTCCACCTAAGGTTGTAGACCCTAGGCTGGAGAACCAGTGGCAGTCTAGCCCTGTCTTACAGACAGGAAGAGTGGAAAATGGCTGTTATGTGCCAGGGGTTACTACCCCCCACTTGGTGAGTTGGCAGGATCCAGTGGCACCTGGGTGGCCTAGGGCCTGATCCTTGCCGAGGGCAGCTGGAGATTACCAGTGGGGTAATCCAGTGAGTCCCTACCGTAGTTTTAGAAAGAACCCCAGGGGTTCACAGTGGCGTAAAACAGGAGGGTGTCCCTGCAGTTGCGGGCCCGCGTCCGTGTTTTATCGCCCCAAGCAGGTAAGTCCATCACGGTGGTGATTGGTCTGCCCTGCGTTTTGGCTGGAAGGGGGTTGTGTTGGACTTGGCCCTTAAGGCAGGTTCACCCCTAATCTTTTTGCTTTTAATCTGTGATATGCGTGGATGATTTTCTGGTCTGTGCGCACTTTTTCTCTGTGTCCCAGAGTAAAGTGCGTGCATGTAGTTAGGCTAGCCTGCTCTCCCATAGGAATGCATGGGGAATGTCTGTGTCCCTAGTAGTTCCTGATGTGTGGGGAGTGCATGCTCGAGTTTGGTATGTGCATGTTCGTGGGAATGAATGCTTCGCAATGGTGTATGTGGCATGTGTGTGTCATGAGTAGAAATGCCATTTTTAGGACTTGGCATATTACTGTAAAATATGTCTGCACTGTGATTGGCTGGAGCTGGCTGGTGAGCCTGGCTCCAGGAAGGCTGGATGGGTCTGCCCGGTGGTGAGTGTGAGATCAGCATGCTTGATGGCTTGGGAGGAGTGCCCCTGGTCCCTGATGGGCCTGGACTTTCCCCAGACAATGCTGGCTCCACCCCCTGTAGTGCGACTGATGGACCTAGCCCTGCCAGTGAATAGAGAGGGTGGTTGAGGTAAACAGAGTACTTCAGAACCAGCTGCGACTGGTTTTCCCCCACCCTGCACCCTGAGACAAAGGGGTTTTTCTGTATAAGAAGGGGCTGTGTCCCCATACAATTTGTCCTGTTCTTGGTTCTGCCTAGGATCTTGCCAGAGGGGGCTGCTGCTGCTGCAGGGGCCAAGAGGACCGCCACTTGGCTGTCTCCCTGCCTGGAGACCCAGTGTGCTGGCTCTGGCCCTGCCTTGCCCCTCTGCCTGCCTCCAGACCCTGCTGGAGCTGTTGCTGTGCCTGGAAGCGCTTCTACTTGATTTATAGCGCTAGGAGCGCTTTCCCTGTGACCCAGCGCTCAATAGCGCTTTGCTGTTATTTCTGGCGATTGAGAGCGCTTTATTTTTACTCCTAGCGCTGGGAGCTCTTTGTCTGCCTAGCGAGTGCCCACCTCGTTGATTTTCACCGATTTCTGGCGAGCGAGTGCCCACCTCGCTTTATTTTTAATTTGAGGCCGGTGCCCACCCGGCATTGCCCCGTGGAGATTTAATTGATTGAAGCCGGAGCCCACCCGGCGTTTCCCCGTAATCACCGCCGCAGCCGAGGGGGAGTGAAAGCTGTTGCCGGGCCGCCGCGCTGCCTGCAGCGACCCGGAAGTCCCGCCTCCTGACCCCCAGGGCCGCGCTGCCATTGGCGGCCCCGGCGGAAGTCAGGCGGAGGGAGAGCGAGACAATTCCAGGCGGGAGGCGAGAGGAGCAGCCGGCTCCGTCCTCGAGGCATCCCGAGTGGAGGGGAGCCCGCCTGCGGTCCCAGCTGAGCCGCCGAGGAGCGGTCCTGCCCCCCCAGAGACCCGGTGAGTGAGAGGCATCTGCATTGTGTGCAGAGCGGCCCCGGTTGGCAGCGGGCCGCTCCGCAGGAGAGAAGGGGCCATTCTTCGGTGATTGGAGCCACGAGGCTCCGTGGGGCATTTTTATTGATCCTGAGTCCCCCGTGAGGGACTCCAACGCCCCCATTTGTGTTTGCGAGCCTGCAAGGCTCTGAGGGGCCATTCTGTTCGTTGAGAGCCCGGCGAGGCTCCTTGCCCACAGTCAATCAACGCCCACATCGTGATTGAGAGCCCTGAGAGAGGCTCTGGGGCATTTTTCATCATTTTCATTGATCTAGAGCGCTGAAGCTCTATTTATGCATTTTGCTTTGTGAGCCCCTGAGAGGCTCCTTGCCCACTTTGTTCTTGAGCCCTCCTGGCTCTAACGTTTGCCCAGTCCATATTTACAACTGTCCAACACTTAGTGGACAGTTGCCACGTTTAGGCTTTGTGTTCTGTGCTGCCTGCGCAGACCTCCCTGACACTGAGACTCAGGGCATTCCGCCCCTTTCGAGGCCAGTTGGCCTGAGGGACATTGTGAGTGTTGTGCTTTGTGCACCCCGCGCATTGTAATTTCTGGCTATGTGATTCTTGCGCAAAATGTTCTAATCTGCACCTCTGTGTTTAATGCCTCATGTGCAATTGTTTATGTCCGCTTACCTTTTCTAAAAGTGACCTGATTAGGTATTTCATGTTTATCCCCTTTGCTAAGAGTGACCTGCATAGAGGATTGTTGATGTCCCATTTTATGTTATCCACTTTGCTAAATGTGACCTGCATAGTAGATTGTTGATGTCCCATTTTATGTTTAGGTTTCCTTCCCTTTGCTAAGAGTGAATTGCTTAGGTGTTGGTATTCCTTCCTTAGGTCCTGATGATGAGGTCCTAGTTACCTGCGTGATTGCCTACAGTGCTTTAGGGTTGCGTAGGAGGTCTTTACTCTGTTCCATGTGTGTTGCATTTATAATTTTGGTGCTACTCATTCTATGTTTACGACATAAGTGTATATCTACCAGTATTATTTTCTGACAGTGGTCCATGTGGCCCTGTCCTGTACATAATTCCCCTTGTAACTTCTGCTCGTGCCCCTGGCACATTGTACAGTTTGCGTGTGTTATCTAATGTGTTTTGTTTATTATAATACAAAGGCTATTTTTTATATATCCTTGTGTGGAGTCTTTCTTTGTGGTGGACCTTGGGTGTTGTTGCTGGGGTGCGTGCGCAAATACTTAACTCATACCGCCTCCAAGTTTAGCCCAGACTGCTCGCGCCACGCTACCTAGACGGCGAGTGGGGGTTGCCTTGGTGTGTGACTCCCTTGCCCTGACTTTAGAAATGGCGATCCCTGACTGACCTCGACGCGAGTCTTGGCCGGCCAGGGTCCCGTTTGTAACATTGGTCGCAGCGGTGAGGATAAGAATTTGTGTTTGCGCTGTACCACAGTGGCGACCGGCCACACTTCAAAGCTCTGCATTTTTTAGATAACCGCATTTTTGGGGATTATTGTTTTTTAGGGAAGTTCAGTTTTGCTTCTCCTGAAAGGTGTCATTTGTATTTTGTCCAGTACCTTGTTCCCCGCCCTGCTGCCAGAGTTTGGTACCTGTGTCGCTAGTGGTCAGGTTGAGAGAATCAGGGGTGGTAGAAACTGCCTTACCAGTCCGAGGGGAGGGTTGTGTGTGAATGAGTGTGTGTTACGCTGGACAGTGGAGTGCAAGTTCTCTGATAGGAATCTTGCTGAATTTTGTGATTGTATTCTCCTGTTTAGCTTAGACCCCCAGGTTCCCTGTGTCAAACTTTTCCCGAGAACGTCCGCCAAAATGGAGCCAGTTTTTGATCTCTGTAGTCTGTTTAGATACAGTATGTTAGAGCTGGTCAGATTCTGCGAAAAGGGAGGCATAGAGGTGAGTGAGTTGGTTACTCAGTCCCAGCTTAGGGACAGCCTGATCCAATGGCAAAAGGATCAGTGGGATCTCGAGCACAGAGAGAGAGATAGGGCCCGGCCCGCACGCCATGAGGGTGGTGAGTCTGTGGGGAGCCCTGAAGATTCTGATGATGAATGTGAGTTGGATGGTGATGACAGTGGATGGATGTCAGCAGAGAGTGATGACCCCATAGATAGGGAGTCTCTTGCTGGGTCCATTGTCAGTACCAGCGCCCCATCCCTTTCCCTGTCCCCAGAGGAGTGGTTGGATAGGAAGGAAGAGAGGGAGTATCAGCTAGCGTTGGAACAGCTCAGGTTGGAGCATGCCAAGCTAGAGGCTGAGAGGGCCTTGTTCAGGGAGAAGGTAGCCCAAGAGAGTAGGTTACCCCCTGAGTGCTTGTGTAATTGTCTGGATTCCCCAGGGAGGGTGGAGTCCAGTGGTGGCAGCTTTTTAAATGTTGATGTTGACAGTCCCACTCCCAGTTCCCCGAGTATGGTTTCTGTTTCCTTAGAAGAGGAGTATAGGTTGCAGTTCAGGGACAGTAGGAAGCTGTCTCACCAGTCTTGGGAGGACTTTACAGAGGACTGTCAGTGTGCACTGATTGAGTGGTCAGAGGTTCCCACGGAACATAATTATGACAAACTGTTTTGTCTTATTCTCAAGGAACAGGTGCTTAGTCATTGTCGGCCGGAGTTGCGGCAACACCTGATGAGGTTGACCCTTGATCCTTGGGAGCTGGCCAAGGAAGCAGACCGATGGGAGAGTGCAAGAGGTTCCTTAGCGCCGCTAGTGAGTGAATCCAACAATAGTGGGTCAGGTTTTCTCCAACCCAGCGTGGTGGAGGAGGGTGAGAGTAGCCCAGCTAGGTCTCAGTATAGTGAGGAGGGTGTAGTCTGTCTCAGTGGAGCGGAAGTGAGTGTGAGACCGAGAGTCCCCAGATGCCCGAAGCCCTACCTCAGAGCCTGGATGGTTTCTTTAGGGAACACCAGGGTGGGGACCTATGCTTACCTGTTAGCCCACTTGAGGGAGATCTCCTAGTGTGTGGAGGACCTGGAGCATCTGTGAGCGGAGCTTCTATAGTTGTGGAGTCTGGCAGTACTGCTCCAGGAGGGAGAGTACAGAAGTCCAGTGAAAGGAGTGATTTGGGAGTGACCTGTGAGTCCTCAGAAGTCCTGGAGTGCCAGGCAGTGATTCCACCGAAGGTTCTAGACCGGAGGTTGGAGGTCCAGGTTCAGGGTTTGCCTGACCTGAAGGGTGGGAGTACTGTAACCAGTATCCTTTCCAGTTCTTTCTCCAGAGGTGCCGCCCCGGTTGGGAGGGAGCAGGACTCTGGAAGGGGGTTCAGAGGGTGGGAAAGCCCACCTCTGACCCCGGTACCACCTGAGGGGTTAAACCCTAGGTTGCGAGAGTGGTGTTTAGAGGGTACCCCTAGCAGGAGGAGGAGGAACCCTAGGAGAAGAGGTAAGGGGAGGAGAGCCTTCCCTGAGACTCCTGGTCCACCTAAGGTTGTAGACCCTAGGCTGGAGAACCAGTGGCAGTCTAGCCCTGTCTTACAGACAGGAAGAGTGGAAAATGGCTGTTATGTGCCAGGGGTTACTACCCCCCACTTGGTGAGTTGGCAGGATCCAGTGGCACCTGGGTGGCCTAGGGCCTGGTCCTTGCCGAGGGCAGCTGGAGATTACCAGTGGGGTAATCCAGTGAGTCCCTACCGTAGTTTTAGAAAGAACCCCAGGGGTTCACAGTGGCGTAAAACAGGAGGGTGTCCCTGCAGTTGCGGGCCCGCGTCTGTGTTTTATCGCCCCAAGCAGGTAAGTCCATCACGGTGGTGATTGGTCTGCCCTGCGTTTTGGCTGGAAGGGGGTTGTGTTGGACTTGGCCCTTAAGGCAGGTTCACCCCTAATCTTTTTGCTTTTAATCTGTGATATGCGTGGATGATTTTCTGGTCTGTGCGCACTTTTTCTCTGTGTCCCAGAGTAAAGTGCGTGCATGTAGTTAGGCTGGCCTGCTCTCCCATAGGAATGCATGGGGAATGTCTGTGTCCCTAGTAGTTCCTGATGTGTGGGGAGTGCATGCTCGAGTTTGGTATGTGCATGTTCGTGGGAATGAATGCTTCGCAATGGTCTATGTGGCATGTGTGTGTCATGAGTAGAAATGCCATTTTTAGGACTTGGCATATTACTGTAAAATATGTCTGCAGTGTGATTGGCTGGAGCTGGCTGGTGAGCCTGGCTCCAGGAAGGCTGGATGGGTCTGCCCGGTGGTGAGTGTGAGATCAGCATGCTTGATGGCTTGGGAGGAGTGCCCCTGGTCCCTGATGGGCCTGGACTTTCCCCAGACAATGCTGGCTCCACCCCCTGTAGTGCGACTGATGGCCCTAGCCCTGCCAGTGAAAAGAGAGGGTGGTTGAGGTAAACAGAGTACTTCAGAACCAGCTGCGACTGGTTTTCCCTCACCCTGCACCCTGAGACAAAGGGGTTTTTCTGTATAAGAAGGGGCTGTGTCCCCATACAATTTGTCCTGTTCTTGGTTCTGCCTAGGATCTTGCCAGAGGGGGCTGCTGCTGCTGCAGGGGCCAAGAGGAACGCCACTTGGCTGTCTCCCTGCCTGGAGACCCAGTGTGCTGGCTCTGGCCCTGCCTTGCCCCTCTGCCTGCCTCCAGACCCTGCTGGAGCTGTTGCTGTGCCTGGAAGCGCTTCTACTTGATTTATAGCGCTAGGAGCGCTTTCCCTGTGACCCAGCGCTCAATAGCGCTTTGCTGTTATTTCTGGCGCTTGAGAGCGCTTTATTTTTACTCCTAGCGCTGGGAGCGCTTTGTCTGCCTAGCGAGTGCCCACCTCGCTGATTTTCGCCGATTTCTGGCGAGCGAGTGCCCGCCTCGCTTTATTTTTAATTTGAGGCCGGTGCCCACCCGGCATTGCCCCGTGGAGATTTTATTGATTGAAGCCAGAGCCCACCAGGCGTTTCCCCGTAATCACCGCCGCAGCCGAGGGGGAGTGAAAGCTGTTGCCGGGCCGCCGCGCTGCCTGCAGCGACCCGGAAGTCCCGCCTCCTGACCCCCAGGGCCGCGCTGCCATTGGCGGCACGGCGGAAGTCAGGCGGAGGGAGAGCGAGACAAGTCCAGGCGGGAGGCGAGAGGAGCAGCCGGCTCCGTCCTCGAGGCTCCCGAGTGGAGGGGAGCCCACCCGCGGCCCCAGCTGAGCCGCCGAGGAGCCGTCCTGCCCCCCCAGAGACCCGGTGAGTGAGAGGCATCTGCATTGTGTGCAGAGCGGCCCCGGTTGGCAGCGGGCCACTCCGCAGGAGAGAAGGGGCCATTCTTCGGTGATTGGAGCCACGAGGCTCCGTGGGGAATTTTTATTGATCCTGAGTCCCCCGTGAGGGGCTCCAACGCCCCCATTTGTGTTTGCGAGCCTGCAAGGCTCTCAGGGGCCATTCTGTTCGTTGAGAGCCCGGCGAGGCTCCTTGCCCACAGTCAATCAACGCCCACATCGTGATTGAGAGCCCTGAGAGAGGCTCTGGGGCATTTTTCATCATTTTCATTGATCTAGAGCGCTGAAGCTCTATTTATGCATTTTGCTTTGTGAGCCCCTGAGAGGCTCCTTGCCCACTTTGTTCTTGAGCCCTCCTGGCTCCAACGTTTGCCCAGTCCATATTTACAACTGTCCAGCACTTAGTGGACAGTTGCCACGTTTAGGCTTTGTGTTCTGTGCTGCCTGCGCAGACCTTCCTGACACTGGGACTCAGGGCATTCCGCCCCTTTTGAGGCCAGTTGGCCTGAGGGACATTGTGAGTGTTGTGCTTTGTGCACCCCGCGCATTGTAATTTCTGGCTATGTGATTCTTGCGCAAAATGTTCTAATCTGCACCTCTGTGTTTAATGCCTCATGTGCAATTGTTTATGTCCGCTTACCTTTTCTAAAAGTGACCTGATTAGGTATTTCATGTTTATCCCCTTTGCTAAGAGTGACCTGCATAGAGGATTGTTGATGTCCCATTTTATGTTATCCACTTTGCTAAACGTGACCTGCATAGTAGATTGTTGATGTCCCATTTTATGTTTAGGTTTCCTTCCCTTTGCTAAGAGTGAATTGCTTAGGTGTTGGTATTCCTTCCTTAGGTCCTGATGATGAGGTCCTAGTTACCTGCGTGATTGCCTACAGTGCTTTAGGGTTGCGTAGGAGGTCTTTACTCTGTTCCAGTGATTACTGGATGTGTGTTGCATTTATAATTTTGGTGCTACTCATTCTATGTTTACGACATAAGTGTATATCTACCAGTATTATTTTCTGACAAGTGCTACCCCTGACAGTGGTCCATGTGGCCCTGTCCTGTACATAATTCCCCTTGTAACTTCTGCCTGTGCCCCTGGCACATTGTACAGTTTGCGTGTGTTATCTAATGTGTTTTGTTTATTATAATACAAAGGCTATTTTTTATATATCCTTGTGTGGAGTCTTTCTTTGTGGTGGGCCTTGGGTGTTGTTGCTGGGGTGCGTGCGCAAATACTTAACTCATACCGCCTCCAAGTTTAGCCCAGACTGCTCGCGCCAGCTACCTAGAGGGCGAGTGGGGGTTGCCTTGGTGTGTGACTCCCTTGCCCTGACTTTAGAAATGGCGATCCCTGACTGACCTCGACGCGAGTCTTGGCCGGCCAGGGTCCCGTTTCTAACATGAGCCAAAAGCTATTTCTTTTCCTTCATGGCAGGGGCATTTTTGCTTTCCTCCGCCACCCTTTCTCTCTCCCCCGCCGCTCTTTTTCTATCTTTTTCCATTTCCAATTGCTTCATTTTAAACCTCATGACTTCCAAGTCATAGTCTCTTACTCTTTGATTCTCTTCTAAGTCTTTTTGGGGCCAGACCCCTGCTGGAATGGTTGCAGCCAGGCCTTGAGCCTGGATTTCCCACTGGCAATTAATGGGGTTGAAACCCCTCCCTTCCATTTGCATCATTTCCTTCTTGGGTCTCCCACCAGGCCTTCAAGATTCTCTGCAACTCATCCTTCCTGTAGTTGCTCTTTATGGGGCACTCAAACTTGTGGCAGAATTTCTGAAGCTCTGTAACTTTGTAGGAATACAATTCCTCAATGACAAACTCCAATTCTGCTTCCACACTGGGTGCCTTTCCCTTCACAGACATGATGCTTTTAAGAGTTATTCAAAAATAGAACCAACAAAAAACTCAACTGTAGTATGCGGTGGCGTAGTGGTCTGCACTCACTAGTGATGTACACCAGTCACTGTGGGTCTAGTACAAATACAAGCTCAAAATCCCACCGCTGACCAACAATGTTAGAACTGTTGGTCTCTAGTTGGCAGAGGTAGGTACCACTGTCCAAATAGGGACCCTTGTTTCTAGTCAGGGTAAGAAGAATACACTCTTTAGATAACCCTTGCTCACCCCCTTGGTAGCTTGGCACGAGCAGTCAGGCTTATCAAAGGCAATGTGCAAAGTATTTGTACCAACACTCACAGTAACACAGTGAAAACACCACAAACATACACAGTTCAAGAATATGGTTTCAAATGAGTTCTTAAGGTTGCGCTAAAATAATCCACAGTTTTGTCACGTTTTAGCCAACAGTACCTTTAGATGCGACAAAAAGTCCAAGTGAAAGCTGTAGCGTTGAAAAGCAAGCGATGCGTCACTCCTGAGACCCTGGGGAGGCAATGCGACAACCCAGCTGGACGTAGCGGGCGTGTTGCGGTCTCTGTATGGGGAGGGATGCGATACCTTGCATGGATTCCGGTGCACAGATTTTGGTGGAAGCGGCTCGCAAAAGGCACGATGAGACTATCTTCGGGGCAGCGACGGTGTGTGCCTCAGCGGCGATCTTCTCTTCTCGCGGCCCCTCGATGCAATGGCTCTGCGACGACTCTTGCATCAACGTGATGCGGTCCGCAAGCAAGTGGTGTGACGATCTTACCCAGTGATGACAGGCTCTGCGACGATACTCGCAGCGATGGTAATCTTCCGGCACCGGACTGGTGCGTCCCGCAAGCGAAGGACGCGACGACTCTGGCAGCAGCAACAGGCGCTGCGACGATCTCGGACTTCGCGGCGGCGGGAATTTCATCTAGCTGACCGGATTGCACTCCGCGAGCGAGCGATACAATAAAACTTGCAGAAAGTCTTTAAAATCTTGGTTTACAGCTTCCCAACACAGGTACAGCTTCCAGCGGCACCACAACTGGCCCAAGCACTCTAGGAAGGACAGAACTCTCTCAGTAGAGTTCAGGGAAGCTTGAGTTTAGGAAACAAATCAAGACATGGCTTTTTAGAACCTAGCTTTTTCTGACACAGCATGTGAACCGGAAGCGCCTAGACACCCACGGGTATTAGTGAGATATATAAATTGTTATAACATTGACTGTGGCCATATGAAAAAAACAAACTTTGACCAAATCCCTTAACGTCCCCGAAATGGATAATCTTTCAACATGCTTGATGTCATCTCTTATGATTGAGTAGCAATGCTGGGTAGTCCTAAACCAGTGAATTAAATTATTCTTAAGTGAGTCTGGATGTTCGTACCCATCCTTATCGAGTTTGGGTACCTTTGTAAGGTAAATCCCTGCTTTATTACCCTGGACATCTGATCTAGTGTAGACGCCATCCTTCACTACCACCTTTTCAAATATTCCTCTGTGGCCAAGCTTGGGAGGGCACCCTTCATCTAGTGTGACCTCGCCTCTATCTATCTCCCTATCCTCCCCCTACCATGAAGGGAGCCCGAGAAGCTACTGCATATTAATAAAGAAGGGGAGTGGGCCAAGGAAGGGGGCACTATGTGCTGGTGTAACATCATCCATCCTAGATGGCCTAAACATATAACAGCGTCTCCCTTAGGGGCACTAAACAGTGATTCTAGGCTGGCCTCTGATGGAGTAGCCTTATCGCATTTTACCCTCCCCTTTAGGTCAACAACCTCCAGTCTCAGAGAGACTACCTCTTCTCTCAGGGACTCAATAATATTTTTATGAGCCTGTAGCTCACCAACATAGATTTGACATTTCTTGCCATGATCATCTAACCCTCCCCCTGTAGCCCCAACCTCCTCCTCAGTGAGGACCTCAAATTTAATGTGACATTCTACTTGAGTTGCATGCACCTCATCAGGGAGATCCTGTGACACACTACAGGGTGAAGGGATAACTAGATCTGGCTCAAATCAATGAGCCTGTTTCCAAGACCTTTCCCCCTTCCTTTGTTAAGCTCCATAACATTAGGGGGATTTGCTTAACAGATTATTTTGCCGCGGAGGTGCGGGGTAGAGTTCAGTCAGGACTCCAGAATTAAGATCAGCGCTCGAGGGACTTCCTGGTTGGGAAGACGGGAGAGATATCTCGTGGCATTCAGTGAGTATGGACTCTCTCCCGTCCATTGCGTCACAGCAGATTGCACCTGTGGCCTTCTTTTTGGGGCGAGTCGCACCCTGAGCCTTGTCCTTCTCTTTTGCCCATTGCTCAATGGACACTCAGCAGAACCCTACAAGTGCTTTTTCCAGTCACAGCTAGAGGCCAAGGGTGGGCAGTAAACAGACAACATAAATCTGTTAGTGGAAATTTGACCATGAAAATGAGCAAAGCAAGTCAAACAAGTCAGAAAACTAGGTGATCAGACCTACTGAATGCACAGCCACCCCCTCGGAACCCACACACAGATTTCACCAATGTCAGTTTCCCGGAATTGTTACGCCTGGGGAATTAGAAGAGATGTGTAAAAACAATGTCAGTCAAGCCAGCACCAATGTGTCTAGATCAGTACCTTTTCCAGCATGGAGCACTCTGGAGCATCTAGCAGGCAGAATGTTCCAACCAAAATGTCGAAAACCAAGGTGATTGCCCCGCTCCATTTCTTCCAGGCGCTGACGAGTGCAGGACGGGCCCGGCCTAGGCCCAGGGGCATCCTGCCCAGCAGGGCCTCGTAGATGCCTTTATGCGCCTCTGGGCGCCAAGAAATGAGGCAGCGGTGACAGGATGTCGTGATGGAGCCTGGGGGCTGTAGTCCTCGCACCCGGCTCGAGAAAACAGGTCCTACGCAGCAGGGCCTCATAGATGCCGATAAGCGCCTCCAGGCACAAGGAAATGAGGCAGCGATGACAGGATGTTGGGGTGGAGCCTGTGGCTTTAGTCCTCGCACCGTGCTCGAAAAAACATGTACCACGCAGCAGGCCTCGACGAAGCCTTTAGGCGCCTCTGGGTGCCAGGAAATGAGGCAGCGATGACAGGAAGTCGCGGTGGAGACTGGGGGCTGTAGTCCACGCAACCGGATTGAGAAAACGGGTCCCTGACTTTGATTCAGAACACAAGAAAGAAAAACACAAAAGGGGGAAAGAAGGAGGAAGAGAAAGATGGAAAACAGTGTGAAGGGGAGAAACCAAAGATGAAAATGAACATCCAAGAATGGAAAAAAACAGACAGGGAGTGTGTGGTGGTGGGTTAAAAAGGCCTTAGGTGGAATCAAGCCTTCGGATTGATTCGGCACCCTGACCTTTGAAAGTGCTAAACGAAACTTCAGAGATAAACTTTGGGCCCCAGCACTTATCATCTTACAAATTAAATACTGGCTATGCAGTAAAGAAAATTGGCATCGGGGGGAGACACATGGTAAGTTAGAAAATATTACTGCTAACCGTTAAAGAAATAGGCTGATCCAAAAAATCTACGAGGAAAGAACACATTTAACTAGTCCAAACCGTCCACTGCTTCGACTGCTCTGGTTGAACACGGGGCTAAACACCACATTATAAATGAATAAATATTAACTAAAGAATAATGATTTGACTGGCAATTGCACTGCAATTAAACTATTATTGCAACTTTACAAAATGGGAAAGTCTTTTTTGGAATTAAAGTGTTTTTTAAATATAAATTTAGAGAATAAAGACAGTAATCTTTTAATTAATACGCTCAACTTTCATTCTGATGAAATAATCCATCGTAAATCACACACCATCATAACAAGCTTGATCTCCCCACATTGAAGCCAACTCAAGGATTTCTACTCTGAGACTAACTTGGCTAGTTAGAAGTACAGAAATGTTGCCTCGGGGGCTCTTGAGGCAAACGCTGCTGTATTTTTCAAATCGCACAGCACTGGGTGTGATATTTGACAAATACAGTTTTGATTAATAATTTTGCACTTTGAAATTGTTTATCCACAAGATTGGTTTTCCATCTGTTACTTTATCATAAAGTAGTTTGCTTAATATTTTTTAATGATGCTTCTTTCTTCGTGTACAGAAAAACACGAGATATATGCAAAGTAATGAGAAGGTGTTTCAAGTGTGTTTAGTTCTCCGCAGGGCTAATTTGAAACAATGTGTCTTAGTATAATCTTTTATGCGTTCTGGGGAAATTGTAAGAAGCTGAATTCATTTGTCATCTGAGTTTTTTTCTGCAGAAGGATAATTGGAAATATAAGAAGGCTTTTCAGCACAAAGTTATATTTTACAAAACTAGGGAGCCATTAAATGAAACTAGCCTTCCAAAAGGGCCATTTAACAGAATAGTCGCAAGGAGAGATACACATTTTAAACGTTCCTTTCATTTGGAATATGCTCTTAAAACCTGTTGCACAGATTGGCTTACTTCAATGTATTAGTGACTTTTGCGAAAAGCTTTCCAAGTTGCGTAATGGGGTACATTCTGAATGCCCTTTTTAAAAAGAACCGCGTAGCAATGGAGGCTTAGCATAGTCAGCGTTTGAAAACGAAAAGAAGTCACATGCATTGGCAATGCCAATAGGTCTAACTTTAAATTAATTGTATATGATAATGTGAAGCATTAAAAGAAAATAGAATGGGAATAGGTATGTATGTTTGCGGAAGCAAAGAACTGTACAATAATATTAGTGTAGGTTATAAGGTCAGGTAACAGTTGCACTCTGAAGCCAGACCTAAAAATCCATGTAGGGTATGCAACTTCGAAGCTAACCTAAAATTCATGTACGTGAAGAAGCAAGAGTCCATTCATCTTTGCGGAAAGTGCCCTATCCAATGTTCCTTATTCATTGCCAACAGGACTAAAATCGAGTGAAGGATTGTATTTCTAAATATACTAATATTGAGTGCAGATTTATATTTCTACATAGCGTAGTTTTACTACACCATTCGGGGTTGGAATGAACTATATTGTGATAAGAATATAGATTGATAGGTAAATAACTATATTATCACTCCGAATGATACCCTTATTACTTTATAATCTCAACATATAATAGTAACACAATTCAGGTAAACGTTTCAAATAATAAAAAGGTGTGAAATCATGCATAAAAGGGTTGCAAAGTGTACTTAGCCCCGTGTCATTTCTCCAGGTTTTACCAGTCTGTAAGCCTGGATTGCAGGTCCCGGGTTTTTGCCATACACATTTCTCCAGGTTTTACCAGTCTGTAAGCCTGGATCGCAGGTTATTCCAGGGTTCAGTTTGTGAAAGTTTGAAATGGGTGCAAAAATGTCCAGGGTAAAACTGTGAACATGAGATAACCGTATTTCTCAATTGCTATTCAGACCCGTAAAACTAGCAGGATTTATTTTGATTATAACTTCGTGTTTTGCTTGTATTCTTACTCTTCAATATATCACACTCTTTAAACAGACTTATCACATGGCACTGAGGTTCTGCAACAAAGTTGTTCAAACCATACCTTGGTTAGCAATGATTGCGGAAGAGGTGGAGGGACGACCAGATGGCTGCTTAGTGCTTTCTAGACCTCAACATGAGATATCTCTTGAAAATGCTAGTGCAGTGTCAGCTTTCCTGTATAAGGAGATTCCTATGCGGATTCTCATCATGGAAAAAAAAAAAAGAATCGTCCGAGGACGCAGATGGGCCGTTTTGTGCTACGTCACACCTTCAGGAAAGTGTGACTATAGGGCGACATCCTCACTTTGCTCCCGTGTAGGGAGAACTACTAGTGAGACTCGGGTACGCCCTGGGGTGTGCCTACAGAGGGCGAGTATTGCCAAAATGTTCCTTCCATAGAATGATTGATTAGGAGGGACTTGATTACAAGGGATCTGTATCCTGATGAAGGCCATTTGACCCAAAGTGGCAGTTGGATTTGGCGGAAACATGTTGATACAAAATGAATTGGGTAATAAGAGAGATAGACACTCTACCATACCATACCAAGTGAGATCCATATTTAAAAAATGAGGGTACCCACTTAGACAGTTTCTAATCACAGAGCTTTGGCAGAGAAGGGATCCCTTTAGAGAGAAAATAGTTTTTGAAAAAATAGCGCTCCACCATGAGCATAGGTCTACGCCATGGTATAGTAGTGGTCCAATGATGAAGCATACCACTATTAGTGAGGGCAATCTTAACAATTGTATGGGTTGCCCAAAAGGGAATTTGATTTTCGTTTCTCCCTCCTTTTTTTTTTTCTCCCAGTGCAGCCCCATTTAGGTTGGGGTTATTTCAATCCTTCCTCGTATGTGAGTTTTTGTGTCTTCGTAGGAGAGTGAGGTAAGGCTCACTCTCTTGTCCCTTCTTTTGGTGTGTGTATGGATTCTCATCACAGCACAACTATCCAGTTAAAGTAGGCACAGTCGAAATTAGGGTAAACAAGCTTTTGGTAGCTTTACTAAAGAAGGTAGAATATCAATGGTTTCTCAAGTTTGGTTCGCTACATGTGTAGGTTTTTATAGGCAGCCACCAGCTCAGGGTCTCGGAGGACTTCACATTTCTTGGTGCACATTGGAGAGGTTGGCATTTAGTTGAGTTACAGAAAAATGGCAGATCACACTTAAGACTTCAAGTCAAAAAGAATCCCTGGAACAGAGAATTCATTCACTCACTCTAGATATTCTAATCCTCATTCATATTCACTGGTCAAAAACTAGTTAATAACGTTCACAGACTTCACACTTAAGACCTGGGATGATTGCTGACACTTTGCAACAGATTGTGATAGCCTATTTGTCACTCAGGGACCATCTTTTTAGGTTTGGTTTAATGAACCTACCTTAGAATGTACTGTTTCTATGAGCCTTTTCTGATTCTGCTCAAGTTTTTTTGCTGATCACAGGGCTCGGGATTCTGTTGATACTCATGCCCTCACCACTCGGATCTTGGTTTTGCTGAGAAACTCAATGGGAGTTCTAGCATTCATGAGTCATTATACTGGACTTTTCTGTTAGAGCAGTCTCTTTTCACACTGCCGTGCCACTACCAAGTCTTCCATCATTGGAATAAACTTCAAAGTCAGACTCTCTATGACTTCTTTGGTTGGTAGTTCTCTTGTACATCCTGGTTCTCCAGATGACTTGTTCTCTGGGGATACTTTGGGTTTTCTCCCACTTATAAGATTGTCTCTGAGGAAGCCTCTGTTTGTATGATGAGATGGACGGGCTAAAACACGAGACAGCTAACTTCCTGGGAGTAAATACATACTTGCTTCCTGGGTTTGGATTATTTCCAAGTCAAGCAGGATGGAGTCCAATTTAGACTCCATTGGATCTTAGCTCTGTGTCTGGAAATTAGTTTAATATTTTTTTCCAATCCTTACTAGAGTTCGTGCCCATTTGGCATCCCATTGCTATTTTTTTCCTCTCTATTTCCTTGGGCCCTTGGTTAGCCCCATTCTTACCTTGCACCCTGGTTGTTTGTCTCTTGTACTCCTTTCTTCCAAAGTCTAACCTGTGTTTGTGTGTTTCCAGCAGCATCCTTGAGCCTTATCCGGATCCCTGAATGGCACTGTGCTCGTCATTGTATCGTCTGTTGCTTGAACCGGTAAGTCTTGATTTTGTTGTTACCTGTATTTTATGTAAAGCTAGTATCTAAATTGGCCTTATGCCTTTGTCTTACAGCTGTTCATATTTACTCAAAATACATACCGTCATCGCAGAATGGTGCTATCCCTAGAAACAGAAGAAACTGCAGAGCGTGAGATCCAGTCATGTATTTCTCTCCTGCTCCTTTTCTCTGTTTCTCCTCCGGTTTCAGTGTTTGTTGATAGAATTCACTCTATTCATAAGTACTGAAACTCAGGGATGGCAGAGGCTTCCAGTGAGTCTATGAAATTGAACCCTGACAGTCTACCAAGGTGAATTTCTGAGGCAGCTGCCCTCGACAGGAAGGTGCAGGGGCACATGTAAATAAAAAAATATATATAAACACTTACCGAACACATCCTCCGCTCCTGACCTCTTCTTTGTCGACTTCAGGCACCAAAAAACTCCCTTCACCAGTCCTGGCACTGCTCACATGCTGTTAACCAGCATGACAGCAGTGCCCTTATTGGAGGGAGTGGACTCTCTCTCGCTGCAATCTCCAGCTCACTGGAGGCCTGCACTTGCTCTCAAGTAAGCTGCCTAAGAAAGCTGGGGTGAGAGATTTAAAGTGCGCCTGTCTGGCTGGCCATAGAAAGATGCCCAGCCAAAGAGACATGCGCACTTTCAACAGTGCACAGGGAAACCTCTGCCCACCATTCCTCCCATCCTTGCACTCGGTTCAAGCCCCGCCCCATCCTTACACTCGGTTCAGGACGTGATGACAAAAAATAAAATGGTAACAAGTTACCATTTTATTTTTCAACTCTCACATTTGGGGGGCATTGAAGTGGGGCGACACTCCTCCACTCCAAAAAATTGGCCACCCCTGGTAAATATTGACCAGTTAGAATGTCTCATATAAAAGATGACTTTAGCTAATAATAAGGTAGCTCTGCAAGAGGGAGCCTATTGAACTTATTGTAACTAATGAATATCCAGTTATGGTTATGCTGCTACCAACTGATCACGTTATCATAACCAAATGGTGAGCTTATGAACGCAGCCACCAATATGGGTAGTGGTTTTGGAATAGACCGAAAGGAGACTGTTACCCATATTTTGGTGTTAGCCTTGCTTTTTAAATTCAGAGAGGGGTCCTGGAAAATGTAAAACTTAATGGCTCAGCTTCATTTGCACTTTTTAGCAAAACCCCCATTTTTTAAATATCTAACTTTATTGATTTTTGCACACACTGACAACCAACATAACCAGACAGCCTCTCACCCGCGTATGGTACAGTACATTATAAAGCAAAATCAAGTCCCAGTCAATCCCAGCATCCAGTGCATGATATGCCCACCATTTGGACCATATCTTTTTGTGCTTCTGGGGCCAGCCCCGATCTTCCTAAATTGGCTATTCTCGTTGAGCACATCAGGCCACCCTGTGCTACAACTCCACCACAAAGGGGAGTCAGAGACCTCCATTTGCGGACAATGTCATGATTAACAACCAACATTGTGACCCCGATGAAGATCCATTCCATTCTTTGCCCACCCACAGGATAGAAATACCCTGACCCATAGGCCTGGTGGTGGGTTAAAAAATGTTTTTTAAAAATTTTGCAGCAAATGCGCAGGGAATCTGCGAATCTGTGGCATAATTTAAAAAAATAATAAGCGTGGTCTCCTATGCTTGCTTTTCTTTAAGCCTCCTGGGTTGGACAGGTCCAGGAGGAAGAGATGTTTACTCTTGGAAGAGAGGGGCACACATGGCCTCAATTCCCCAGGTGGGAGACCCCATCTTCCCGAGACCGAGCACGATTCTCTGGGAGAGGGGGTATGCAGCACCCCTCTCCAGGCCATTTTCAGTCTCAGAGACCACATCCCCAGGTCCTTTAAAAAAGTGGATAGGGGCACATGGCCCCTTTCCCTCGGCCACTTTTAGCCCCGGGGGCACTATCCCTCAGGTCCTAGCCACCTTTATCAAGGGGTAGGGGTACACAGCCCTCCTCCCAGGCCGATTTTGGCCCCACGGACCCCATCCCCTGTAGCCTGCCATGATTAAATGGTGATGGAGGCACACAGTTCCCCTCCCTTGGTCGCTTTTGGTCCTGAGACCCAATCCCCTAGGGCTTACCGCATTTTTTAAAAGGTGGGGACCCCTCCCCAAGCCCCTAAAATCTCCGGGAACCCCATCCCCGGTACTGCAAATTCAAGAAAAAGGGAAGGGACCATGTGGCCCTACACCTTAAGCCCTAGTGCCCCAGAGTACCCATTCCCCGGGGATGGTTCAAATCCTTTGTCCTGGGACACCCACCCACAAGACATAGAGGTTTCCCTGCCAGCAGTGGCGTGGGCAGGGAAACTTGTGCTTGCTCTCACTTGGTGGGAGCATTTTTAAATATCTTGCCAAGCGAGAGCAAGCACAACGTCTGCTTCCGGTGGGCAGGAATTTCAAAACGGCTAACACTCGCAGTGAGTGGTCTTTTCAGCTGTTTCCCTGGTCCCACTGAAGTGGGCAGGGAAACACAGGAAAATATTTCTCCCGCACACAGGGAGCAGCATTACTAGCTGCTCCCTACAAGCAGGAGCATTGTCGGTGCCACCTGGGGCTGCGGGGCCTGCAGGGGCTCGCCTTTGAGTCCCTAACAACACTATGTGGGTGCCCTCGGTAGACACCAGGAACTTTTATTGTGCTGGGCCCCAGAGGATGTGGTCCCCAGGGCCGAAATCAGCTAGGGGAGGGACACTGTCCCTATTAGTATGATGCTGGGCCCCAGAGAAGGGGTGCCTGGGGTCAAAGTTGGCCCAGAAGGGGGGATTGTGCCCCTTCCCCCTAATATGAAGCTAGGCTCTGGGGTCCCCGGGGCCTAAATCCACCTGGGGGCGGGGCTCTGTGCCCCCTTCCCTTAATCTTACCACCATTGATGGGGTTCCTGGGGCTGAAAATTGGCCCAAGGAGTGGGGCTGTGTGCCCCTTTCCCCTCATCATCACGCTGGGCCCATAGGATGAGGTCCCCGGGGCCGATGACAACCCGGGAAGTGGGGCTGCATGTCTCCTTTCTCTAACAATAATGCCAGGCTACAAGTATAGAGTCTCCAGGGCCGAATTCAGCCTGGGGAGGGAGCCACCCCCCCCTAAATGTCACACCAGGCCTCAGTGGATGGGGTCCCCAGGGTCCAGGCCCATAGCACACGGTCGAAGGCCATGTGCAGCTGGCTGCAATTAGTGGGGTTGGCCAGGTACGGTAAGGGAAATGCAGAGAAGCAATTGGATTTAGTGTGCAGAAACATTAAATGGCAATGGGAAGCAAACAAAAAACTGAGAAAAAAATCTAGCAAAGATGGTTCTTCACTGTTCCCAAGAATGCACCCACAAAAGACATTTTTACAGCAACAAACGTGGCATTTTGCACAGTGAACCATCCCATTTAATTCTTTGCAGACAGCAGGTATAATAATAACTGCAGCTGATGATGGTTCTCGAAAGGGTGCTGTAGAGGTGAACTGTCCTGGCCATCCACCCACTATGCACAACCGAAAGCCCGGAGCAGTGTGGGGTTGGCTGCCTATGTTAGGGTTGGCCACAGAGCCTGCCCTTGCCATGTACTTCTAAATACCTTACATATTACATCAATCTTAACATCTTCTATCACACCATTGATAATATCACTGCAACATTTGCACTGGAATTATTGATGAGAAAACTGTGTTTTCACCTAATTATACTGTTACTTTAACTTTTTTTCAGTGAGTAGTTATAGTTAGGACCTATTTTCCATAGGAAATCTGCACCATTATATTTGGAATAACTTTGGCGCTGGTTGATAAATCTTTGCGAAATTTTCAAAACCAATGGCCTGCTCCATTCCGCTCCGTTCCTGTAAGTTTGGGGGTGATTGGTCAAGCGGGGGCCGAGAAAAAAGGGGGTCCCAATAGGTGTTTTCCCCATGCAATTTCCTATAGGACCTTTAGCCACAGCTACAGCCCGAACTGCTGAACGGAATTACACCAAATTTGGCAGAGATGTAGTCCTCAGTTCAGACTGGTGTCATTCTGTTCGGTAGTTCCTGAGAAAATTACGATTAAAGCATATATATATATATATCTATGGGCGCGGTGGATCCGCAGACTCTGAGAGCACCGTGAGTGTATGATAAGCGCACCCTTCCAATCACGCGCTGAATGATAATTGACTGTCAAGTGGTTGTCAAAATTCGAACCCAGGAACTGTTGGCAGCCATTTTGTGCCTCGGTAGAAGCAAGGCTTAAGAAGTAAGTGGAACAAGTGTGAAAAACGTAGAAAGGGTCAGGGTAGAAATACTTCGACCTTCTAGAGCTGCTTAGGGGGTCCCAGAAGGACCCCCATGGCCCACACATATTTTTTTCAAACGGCAAGTGGCGTAGGGTGAGCGGACTCTGCCGTAAAATAAATAAATAAAACTGAGCTTTTTTCATAATTAGCACCCGGGGGGGCCAAATCACTGGTGCAAAATTATAAAATTTTATGGGGCGCCCAGAGGGCCCCCCCAGCCCTGGGGACTGACACCCCCGGGGCTATAAAAAATGGTTGGGCGGGCTCCAAGGTCCCCAAAGCCGTGGGGACCACCACCCCTGGGGCTTTATGTATTGTTGGAGGGGGTGCGTGGCGCCCATCCTGGAGGACTCAAGGGCCCTGTGGATCACCACCCCCCAGGGCCGGCTCTTACAGTGTCCCTGGGTGCCCATCCCTGGGATACTGCTGTTTGCTATGGAAGGGCGGGAGCCAAGCCTCGGGTGCCCATCCCCATCGCAGAGCTGGATTGGATTTTGAAAGAGAGAGCAGGGAAATCTGTTCTTTCTTTCAAAATCTAAACCAGATTAGTTTTCCACATGGGGAGCTGCATGTTAGTAGCTCCCCATGTGGAAAAGCAATGCCGGCTCCCAAACACTTAGAAGTTGTGCTCCAAAGGCGTTGGAGTCTGGAGTTCTGGACTTTTTGGTTCCGTCCAGAGGTGTCAGGGAACAACACCCGAAGACCCCGGAGTTCCACCTGTCTTGGTGCACAAATAAACAGAAACACGGGCTTCTCGATGGTGGCGTCAAAGACCAAAGGTTTATTACTGCAGGGACACAGAAGTCACAGAAACTACGCATGGGCAGTGTCTAGGAGCCTGTTCGATTTGTACAAAGAGGGTTGCTCCTTATATACTAAAATTTGAGCTTGAGGCAAATTCTTTACATGTAATACATTCCCAGAACCTTTGTGTCCTAAACAATAAATATTTGGCGTTACACAGGAACCGTCGATAATATCTGATGCCAAACATTACGAAGAGGGGTTCCCACTAGTTCATCACAATCCCTTGTCAATATTGCATTCAAGAGCCGGACCGCCTCATCGTAAATTTCGTTACCTCCCCCTAATAAAGATTCAGAAAGAAAGGAACGGAGCCAGGTGTGGAAGATAGGAAAGTAGGATAAGGGATGTTTGTGGGTTGTAAATGGGCAAGGCTACCGGCTTCGGCCGCCTAATCGTGATCAGGCCAACGGACACGAGGACCAGTTCAGCAGGACTGGCCTCGGGCAGAGGAGGCAGCCTTTGTCGAGTCATGCAGCTACAGCGTGTTCTGGTCTAAGGTGCACGTGTCACTAGAGAGGTGGATCTCCGGCTAAGGCTACGTGTCCTTAATCGAAATGAAGTGATCAAAGGTTATTGCGTATGTGAGGGCAAGAAACACAAAATGGCTGCCATGATCTAAGATGGATGCCATGGGTAGATCAGAAATGTGTTTGTTACAGGAGTACTCTTGCTCGTAGCGTAGCGAAAACACCAGGATATGCTAAATGGATCATTTGCGGTTCGCTGATACCAATATTATGTATTTCCGACAATATTGAAAACACGGGTTCAAATCGTCACGGAACCTCAGACCCTCCTTTTGCCCTTACATAGGCAATTACTCAGTCTATGTCAGAGTCTAATTCTATGCTCATCAGGTCAGTGACATGCTGTTGTATCATCATCCTTTCTCGCGCCTTTTCTCCAAACGCAGGTGGTTTCCTAAAACAGGTTGCAGCACAAAGACTACACAGAGCTGGACCACACTGGATAATCAGGCAGCATGAGAATAGGAATACTAAGATGACACCAATGACCATCAGAACCTTCCATCCCCACGCTGATATCAGAGTCCAAAACCACTCCATGAAGGACCAGTTTCCCTTGTCTACGTGTATAGAGTCGGAAATCTTGTGTAGCTTAGAGATCGCCTCATAGACTGTTGGAGCATTATTGGGAATAAAGACACAGCAGCTCGATTGGATCATTCTGCATACCCCACCTCGATCTGCAAGTATGGTTTTCACCCAGGCGGCCCGGGTTCGACTCCCGGTATGGGAACCAAGTTGGGGTTCCCTTGCCAGGATTATGCATCAGGCATACCATACAATTTTTCACCACTCTCTCTGCACATTTACTAATCCCATCATTCTTCCAGACCGGGGCCAACATTTTTCAGATTCCTTTAGAACTTATGTGCGCTACTCCATGTGCCATTGTCACCACTGCAAGCACATACGCATCAGGCAACATCCAACGCTGTTGTTCCGACAAATCAATCCAACATCCACTCGAGTCCAATTTACCCGTACTCTCTTTCCATGCACGTTTTTCCTCCTCAGTTGCCTCTTTCTGAATCTCTTTCACACTTTCCACTGTATCCTCACACATTCCAGACTCGGAAATCCATCTTGCAGATGTTGCAACATACATTCTACTCATCATATTCCTAGCTGTCTGTTTAGCAGTCTCATCAGCAAAAGCATTCCCACGACCAACATCATCCGTGATTGCTTTATGCGCACTGCATTTCACAATCGCAACTTCAGTCGGCAAGGTTAGAGATTCCAACAAGTCGTTAACTAACTGACCATGTTGAATCTTAGTCCCATGGGACGTAATGAAACCTCTTTCTTTCCACAAACGGCCAAAATGATGGGCCACGCCAAACGCGTACTGACTATCTGTGAACACATTCACTCTCTTTCCCTTAGCTAGAACACACGCTCTTGTTAGAGCGATTAACTCTGCAGCTTGGGCAGAATTCTGACTCACTCTTGCAGTCTCCACAATCGTACTCAAAGTCGTTACTGCATAAGCAGCAGTCACGTCACCATTCTCCAATTTAAAGCATGACCCATCAACATACAACGTGCCATCTGGATCTGACAATGGAGTGTCTTTTAAATCAATTCGTCCTTTTGTCTCTTCCTCAGTTCTAAAACAGCAATCATGGGGCTCGGAATCACTCGACTCTTGATTAGTCGGCAACAATGTTGCTGGATTCAATACATTGCATCTTTTGATCTGAATATGACTCGCTAGCAGTGTCAGCTCGTAGCCAGATAATCTAGCACTGGTAAGGTGTTGTGTCTTGGTTCTATTCATGAGTGTATCCACAGCATGAGGAACCATGACCACTAGCATGTTGTTCATCACCAAACCAGCAGATTGTCGAATGGAAGCCGCAGCTGCCGCTGTAGCTCTCAAACAACTAGGTAACGCTCTAGCTACCGGATCTAATGTTGATGAAAAATACGCACAAGGGCGTTGTTTATCACCAAATTTCTGTGTCAGAACACTCAACGCACAACCTTCTCTCTCGTGAACATAGAACGTGAATGGCTTGCTGTAATCGGGTGTGCCCAATACAGGAGCTGAACAAAGTGCATTTCGTAACTCAGAAAAACTCTCCTGACATTCAGCAGACCATGGCACCGGACTCGGAACATTTTTCCCAGTCAAAGCTACCAATGGTTTTGCTAAAAGAGAAAAATTTGGGATCCACTGCCTACAGTAAGAGGTAATACCTAAAAAGGCACGCACTTCTCTCTGTGTGCGAGGAACACTCATCTGCGTAATTGCTTTTATTCTTTCTGGGGTCAACTTCCTTCCCTCCTTTGACAAGAGATGACCTAGGTAGGTTACTTCTTGGCAGCAATATTGCATTTTTGAAGGTGACACCTTGTGATTTAAATTGGACAAATGATGCAATAATGAAATTGTAGCTGCTTTGCAAGTTTCCTTGTCATCAGCAGCCACTAGAAGGTCATCTACATACTGTACTAGAGCAGAACCTGGAGGAAGTACAAAGGAATCTAACTGGCTTTTTAATGCCTGACTGTAAATGGATGGGCTCTCACAATAGCCTTGTGGAGCGTGTTTAAATCTGAAGCTTCGACCTCCTAGACAGAAGCCGAAAATATCTCTGCTTTCCTCGGCTATTGGAATGCTGAAAAAGGCATTTTTCAAATCAATGACTGAAAACCATGTGGCTGTAGCAGGGATCAATGTTAACAGGGCAGTAATATCTGGAACCACAGGAAACTGCGGGACCACAATCTTATTAACTTCCCTGAGGTCTATAACAAACCTATATACTGGAGGCTTTGTCGGATCAGTTCGTTTCAAAATCGGTAATACAGGACTGTTACAGACATTTCCTCTAGTTTCTTCAACCACACCTTTCTTAATCAAATCTTGTACAATCAATAAAAGTGCACGTTCACCTTCACTAGATATTTTATATTGAGGAATTCGTGGAAATTTTACATTTGCTTTCAAAGTGACTACATATGGTGGTATTTCTAAAAGGCCTACATCGTTAGGACCAGTCGCCCAAAGAGTATCAGGGAGTGAACGCAGCTCTGGCGGGAGTGCATCCATAGACAAGTACATCGGAGAGGTGGTTCTTTTACCCAACGTAAGCTGTACTCCTTCCGGAGAACAGTACAATATTGCATATTGTCGTTTTAACAAGTCTAAACCAAGCAGATTTTCATTACAACCTGTCGTCAAAATCAGGGGTGCTTTCAATTGACACGGTCCAACAGAAATAGACAAAGGACCAGATACCGGGTTGTAAACAGGGGCGCCTGAAAAACCTACAGAAATATTTGTTGAGCCGGACAAAGGTGCGCCAGGGAGTTTCGCATGAATGATAGAACTTTTTGCTGCACCAGTATCCAACAGAAACGGTTCGACTACACCTGATGTTGCTACTGCGACATAAGGCCCACTCTGATCCACTGGAACTGATACTACTCCCTCTCTCTGTCCATGGCTGTCCTAGTACCCATTTTGCTGAAATCCCTCATCATTTTCACAATAGTCTTCAACATGATACTGTTAAGATCTATTTTGTTGGGCAGACTGTCCATTTCGTTGATCAAAGTGATTGGAAGGGCGATCATTTGTCTGTGGAGGCATAGCACCTCGTCCTCGACCTCTAGAATTCTGCACAAAACCACCACGACCTCTCTGAGCTGCTGCTGCATTATTTTGCGCTAGGACTGGACACTCATTTTTATAATGACCTTCTTTCTTACAATACGCACACTGATTCCACTGGTATTGTGGCCTAGGTGAACTATAATCTGTCCTTTGATACGATCCTTGCTGTGTATTAGTCTGAGTCACGCGAGGCGGATACGCCTGTTGCAAAAGGACTTTAGTCTTTAAGTCTTTCGTTTTCTTATCTGATTTCTTTTTCTCCTCTTTATCCCTATTTTCATAATACTGCGCAGTTGCAAGTATTTGCGCAGTTGTAGAAACAGCCCACGCACTCTCGGAATCTTTTAATTTATTGCATAGCTCAGGTAACAAATTATGTACGAATTTATCGACAAACAGTCTCTGTCCTCCTTCTGTGCTCATATCCTGACCACTATGATCTACAAAAGTCTCTTCGAACCTCGTGAAAAAGTCAGAGACACTTTCGTCTTTCTTTTGCCTGCATGCGGACAACTTGTCCCAATTAACACGCAATGCGGGCATCAGAGTCTTCATTAAGTCTAATATCCTACCTGGAAGATTAGCAATTAGAGGTTCGGGTTTGGAACCACCTATTTGCTGACCATCCGCTGCAATGATAGCTGCCCAATCACCACCTAGGGCAACTGGATGATTCTCTTTACGTATTTTAGCCCAAATTGGTTGCGGAACTACATTGCCAAATAACATGTCAATGTCCGCCAGATTCATTACACAGGCCTCAACTGTTTGCGCTAATTCCTTATAGTATCCAGCAGGATTCTTACGCGGGTCTGGCAAGGCCTGTTTCACTGCTAACACTTCGGCTCGCTTCCACGGAATGTGTATCCACACTCTTTGGAATTGCGCCGGAGCGGCTACAATACCATTGGCAACATCAGCTTGTACAGCGTCGCGCCAAATTGGAGGAACCTCCCTCATTGGATATTGGCGATTCAGCTTCGTACTACTTTTCTCTAAGTCTCTCGGTGAACGAAGTGATGGATCATTCCTATAACTTAGAATCAGTTCCATCGCTTCTTTTATATTTTGACCTACTATCATTCCTGCAGCAAACTCTTTCTGAACCTTAATTAATTCTTCTAAATTCAATTCAGAGTCATCTTCTTCTAGTTCCTCACGTAAAAGAGAGCACATCTCGTCAAAAACATATCGTTGCGTTGGTTCATTCCACTGCATAAATGTGTCTAGTACATCTCTCGTACTATATTTCCTACTTTTCGAAATCCATCTGAGAGCCGTGGAATCTAATATTCCCCGTTCCTCAGTACTTGGGAGCTGACTACGTCTTTGTACAGAGTCAGAAGTAGGAGTCTTAATTAAAGTTTTATAGAAAGGAGATAGAATGCTAGAGACAGAATCAGTGATTCTTCAACGAACAGAAAGCGGAGTCAACATACTAGCAGATGCAGAGAACACAGTAGCAGTTGGAACAGATAGCGGGACGGTAGGAGTATCGAGGAAGATAGCTTGTGGAACAGTAGGTGTAAGCGATACAGGTATAGGTAGAGAAGTCGGCAACCCAGGAAGAGGAGGTGCCGTAGGAACATTCACATTGACCACAGGAGGTACAGGAGCTTGATTCTGAGGGGCAGGAGCAGGAATACCAGGTTGTCCAGCAACCGGTAATTGAACATTTGGTACAGGTGGAGCCGTAGCACCTTGTGCATACGGTGGAGGTGACCGTAACAAGTAAGACAACAGAGGATCGTTTTCGGGATCCTCTACTATCTTAGTCGTACTCGATGGCAAGGCAGGATAGCATTTATCTATCGCTAAGTTACGCTCTCTAGTGGCTATCTCCATTGCCTTCTCAGACTCGTTATCTTGCAGCTGCTTAGCCGCTTGTTCTAAAGTTAACTCTTGCTCTTTCTGTTCTTTCTTCAACCTTTTAATCTCTCTCTGTTTAGATTCTTTTCGCCAGTAACGGAACGAATCAAACATTGCCGGCCGGGCTTTCTTCTTAAACAATTTCACTTCTAAATTGTCAAGGATTTCGGGTTCAAAACTACCATGCAGTGGCCAACTAAGGACACCGTCCTTTTCAGTGTGTCGGACCCACACCTCATTATAAGATATAGGACCCACACCATGCTTACAGTAAAGATCATATAACGGAGTCCCAATCGGAGGAACCAGACATGAGTCCTCCAATCGTGAATCACTGTTGCAACCAAAACACGAAAACATACAGTTTCTCCGACTTACCATTTTGTAATCCGGAACACAGAACAAACAACACAAACAAGAATGTGCACTCGAACCAAGAACTTAGGCCTACCAAAAGAGAACAAATGTATCGATACCCAAACTAAACCAAATAGATTATCGTAACCAGAACAACCAGTGATAATCTTACGAAACCAAACCAAACCAAGAACCAAAAAGGATTTTAACAACCCTCACGAGATAACCAGCTAGCAACCACTAAATACTTAACTGAGGCGCTGAAGACGTCACCAAGGAGAAACCCGTCACGTTTCGCCGTACTAAGGACTGCACCTCGGGTCCAAGACAGGGCGACGGTCAAGGCAACGGCCCACTGCAGCCGTCCTGAACGGGAACCCTCGTGGAAGAGAACGTCGGGCCACTTTTGCGATATGCCGGGATCGATGAAGTGGGGCGCCTCCCTCAGGAATCTTCACACGAAGCTTCTCGAACTCTTCAGGCTTTTGGACCGGTACCGAATGACGTCGCCCCACGTTGGGCGCCAATTGGAGTTCTGGACTTTTTGGTTCCGTCCAGAGGTGTCAGGGAACAACACCCGAAGACCCTGGAGTTCCACCTGTCTTGGTGCACAAATAAACAGAAACACGGGCTTCTCGATGGTGGCGTCAAAGACCAAAGGTTTATTACTGCAGGGACACAGAAGTCACAGAAACTACGCATGGGCAGTGTCTAGGAGCCTGTTCGATTTGTACAAAGAGGGTTGCTCCTTATATACTAAAATTTGAGCTTGAGGCAAATTCTTTACATGTAATACATTCCCAGAACCTTTGTGTCCTAAACAATAAATATTTGGCGTTACACAGGAACCGTCGATAATATCTGATGCCAAACATTACGAAGAGGGGTTCCCACTAGTTCATCACAATCCCTTGTCAATATTGCATTCAAGAGCCGGACCGCCTCATCGTAAATTTCGTTACCTCCCCCTAATAAAGATTCAGAAAGAAAGGAACGGAGCCAGGTGTGGAAGATAGGAAAGTAGGATAAGGGATGTTTGTGGGTTGTAAATGGGCAAGGCTACCGGCTTCGGCCGCCTAATCGTGATCAGGCCAACGGACACGAGGACCAGTTCAGCAGGACTGGCCTCGGGCAGAGGAGGCAGCCTTTGTCGAGTCATGCAGCTACAGCGTGTTCTGGTCTAAGGTGCACGTGTCACTAGAGAGGTGGATCTCCGGCTAAGGCTACGTGTCCTTAATCGAAATGAAGTGATCAAAGGTTATTGCGTATGTGAGGGCAAGAAACACAAAATGGCTGCCATGATCTAAGATGGATGCCATGGGTAGATCAGAAATGTGTTTGTTACAGGAGTACTCTTGCTCGTAGCGTAGCGCAAACACCAGGATATGCTAAATGGATCATTTGCGGTTCGCTGATACCAATTTTATGTATTTCCGACAATATTGAAAACACGGGTTCAAATCGTCACGGAACCTCAAGTCGGGCACCCTACAGATTATGAGTCGTGCATCCAACACGTGCACACCAGGGGGCCGCACTGAGCGCCGCACTGGGTGCGCGACTTATAATTTTACCGTAAAAAAATAGCCCCTATCCGTAATTTCTAATATCCCCAGGGACCCCATCCCCCGGGTCTTATAAAAAATGTTGGGGACCGTAGGGGAGCCACAATGCCCCGCCGGTCCCTCCGGCTCCCCACGTCCTTCGGGAGCCGGCTTTGCTTTTCCACATGGGGGGCTGCTAACTTGCATGTGGAAAAGCAATCTGGTTTGGATTTTGAAAGAGAGAACAGATTTCGCTGCTCTCTGTTTCAAAATCCAAACGAAATTTGCTATGGGAGGGCGGGAGCCGTGAGACTCCCGCCCTCTCATAGCAAACAGCAGTGTCCTGGGGGTAGGTACCCAGGACACTGCAGGAGCCGGCCCTGGGGGGGTGGAGGTCCCCAGGGCCCGAGGGCTCCAGGAGAGGGGCTACGCAGCCCCCTCCCACAATACACAAAGCCCCGGGGGTGGTGGTTCCCGGGACTTGGGGGGTTCATTGAGGCCCCCCACTTCTAATTTTGCAGGGGGTGGGGGCCTTGGAGCACCCCAACCATTTATTTTATAGCCCGGGGGGGGGGTGGCTCCCACTCTTGCATAGCAAATAGCAATGTTGAGAAAATCTTCTGGTAAGATAACAAAGGTTTTTGAAGACCATTTTCTGTGTTTGTGTTGTACTTTGCTTCCGTTAAAGCGGCGTCAATTTTAACGCCGTCCTTGTAACTATGCCCCTAAGTTTTGAAATGTCGACAATCACTTCTCCCATTTAAATAGGCACAAAGTATTTATTGAAGTGCATTGTGAATCATGAAGCAAAACTGTCTAATTGTGATCGATAAAGAATTGAAAGAATTGTGTACTTCTTTTGCTCGTAATATGCACCGTTCATTGCGTTACTATTGCATCAATATTAAGATGAAAAAGTGACGCGAAGGTGGCGCAAGGGGATTGTAAATCTGGTACACAGTGTGTCTGTCTTACTTTGCTTTGGTTTCTGTCATGTAGAGGATCCTAGGTAAATATAACAGTTTCTGTACAGCCAGAAGCTTTCAATCCTACCCCAAACTGCTTACTGACTGTTACTATAGGAACAGTTCATGGAACACACAAGTGAACACAGAGGTTAGAAGTTCACCACACTATGTTGCTAATCAAAACAGTTACTGTGCTGAAGTTTTCAAAGTTTTCCATAGGAATCGTTAGTCGCAGCTATAGACTCTGGTAAAGAGTTAGCCTCAGTATTATACTTCTAGTTATAAATATCATTTCTATTTTTAAATGTTTTCTAAGTGTATTATTATCATACTAAATAATAGTGAAATGTTGTCAGAAAAAGAAGGCGAATATAATTTTTTTAATTAACTTTTAACTTTTATTGAAACAACAATAGCTGGACACGTAACTTGAAGATAACAATATAATAAATAATTAGAAACATAACTTTAACAAAACAATATAATAAACAAAATGTGATATGGACTCCAATAGAAGTAGGGTAGGTAATCTGCAAAACAAAAATGAAATAAGTGTTCAAAATTAGATCAATATAACTAAAAGTGGTCAAACATTACAAGTTAAGGTAATATTGGCAATATTTTTTGATTTGCACGTCTGCAGTGTGCCTGATACATTCCACCTCTCTTATATGCCCGCTTTCAAGAGGTGTCTGTATGGAAGTGCCTACTGCGTCAGATTTACAGTATGGACTAACATGTCTTTAAAATGATTCAGAGATGAGGTAGAATTAGGTGAGAGATCAAGTCATTATGCAAGACAATATTCTTTGGGGCTTAGTTACAAGCCCTTTGCGCCACTTTTGCTTTAATTTTCCCATGTTAAAAGTGACGCAAAAGTGGTGCAAGGGGCTTGTAAATAATCCCCTTTATTTCTAACGCATTTAATCGGAGGCACTGTATATCTAGGCCGCTCTGCTTACCTTGTGTAAACACAGAGTTCACAACTTGAACTCAGCTTTATTTGTAGACGGAAGAGTGGACAGCAGCTTCTATAACTTTAAAAGAGAAAGAGAAACGATGTGAGAGAGTGCGAGAGAGAGAAAGAGAGAAAAAACTACACTAAAACTGTGAAAGAGAGAAAGTTATAGATGGAGCAGTTAATACTGGAGAAAATATTTTTGTAGATCACCTTTTGCCACTGTTGTGTGTCCAAGCACATGGTGGTTCATAGTGCACCCTCCAGTTTAGTGATCTGAAAGATAGTATATAGAGTTAGTAATAGCATAGTTCATACAACTGCACAAGTATATTTTTGGTTTATTTCTTTGTACACTCAGGATAATGTATTTCATCAACTTCCAGGTGGTGTCTGTGCGCTGTTTTTCCTCTAAAGTAGTATATCCCATGCACTCCCACTGCATAGCGGTGAGTTCTCAATGCTGGCTACTTAGATTGTTGCACCCCATTGACTCGCAGAGTACGGAGGCGAGTGCTTTTTCTTGCGAACTCAGAGGCAGTTTTAAAAGCTCCTTGTGCCACTTTTCCCATGTTAAAAGTGACACAAATGTGGCGCAAGGGGCTTGTAAATCTGCCCCTGAGACTGTTGTAACCTATCTATTCTCACTGCCCGGAGGTAATTGTACATTCCTACGCAGTTAAGCTGCTGCACACTACCCACTCTCTCAGCCCACAGATGACTTGTCGTTGCTTCGGAAACAAGCTTCTTTGCTCACCTTGTGACATTGGCGAGATTCAAAGAGGGTGCACCACGTGTTGAAGCAGCCTTCTCAGATGTTCTTACGATGGCCACGCATCATCGCAGAATGCAGGAACATAGAGCTTTGGAGGGGGGAGCCCAATTTGTGAAACACAAACTGTAAGATAAAAAGGAAGTTAACATTGTGTGTGGCGCACTAGGTGGCACACATGCAAAATGGCTGCACTAGTTTGAGTCTCCTGCAGCCTGGCACACAAAATCCTGCATTTATCCTGCTTACAGACCTCATCTGCGCTCCAACCTGAAGCCCAGCACAACCGACAACCTGCCAGAGCTCCGGTGCGAAAATTGGCTGAATGGCAGTCTCCTAGTCCCAGATAAGCAGCTTCAAAATCGGTGAGGCAGGAGCAGCGGTGCCCTGCAGCGGCAACAGCAAAAACGCGAACCCGCGGCTGCCTGGGGATTGCCTAGGCCCATAGGCGAGGACTCATCTGCAACGCTGAGGCCGGAGAATGACAGACTTCCCACGACTGCGGATCTGTGCGAAGAAGAGCATGGGGACCCGACTCCAGAGGCAACCCCTGGGCGGAATACCCGGTGGGAATAGAGAAAAGGGTGGCGCCGTTGCAACCCCTTTCTGTGCTGACCTGTGGGTGCAGCCTGCCCCTTGCGTATATTTCCCAGAGGCGTCCTGGATAAGACGTCCATTCATATGAGAACGCGATCTCCTAGACGGAGTATCCTGTGCTGAGGCTGGACTTTCATTGGGTTCACCGGGGATATTAACCGGTTCCTAGCGGGCAGCCCAGAGGCATTGAGACTCCTGACAGATGCCTCAGAACGACACATGAAATATAGTCCCTGTAACCACCATTTTGGCCCTCCCTGGGACGGTATCACCAGATAGGTGCTGTCTGCTGGCCCCTTGTTTCCCTGCGGGCGCTGCAGGCCGTGTATCCCATAGAGCGAGAGCAACAACGGAAATTGCCCAGACCCGCGGCTGTCCACGAAGCGCTTGAGCGCATTGGCGCCGACTCGGCTATGGCGCTGCGGGCAGGACGATGGAGCACTGGTCTGCCTGCGGTTGTGGTTCTCTGCGGCGGAGAGCAGTGGGACCGGACTCCTGTGTTGTGCCCCTAGACGGGTGGACTGGTGACAGCGGAGGTAGGGAAGGCTTCGCAGAGACCTCCTTTCATGCAGACCAACAAGGACGGTATGGGCCTTGTAGAGGTGACCTGAATGAGACATTATATCGCAGTATATCACATTCCCTAAGTCGGGGTATCCCTGCACCCTTGCGCTGAGACTGGACTGTGATTGTGCACCTTGGGGATACCAGCCAACTCCCAGCAGACAGCCCGAGGCGTTGCGGCTTGCGCTACCGGCATACACCGCGAAATAGTGCAAGCGGATTAATCCCTGTAACCGCCCTTTTAGCCCTCCCTGGGACAGTGACGCCAGATCTCCCTAGGGACGCTTTTGGTCGGGTGTCCCGCTGACTGCGCAGGGCGGCGTCTGGGGACATCGAAGTTCTGAGGCTCTAGATCTACTGACACCGCAACACAGTTCGAAGGACATTTTTGATATTCCCCAGCAGTGCTGGCGGCGATTGTGGGCAGTGATCCTCCTCCTCTGTTGAACCCTGGCTGTGTCCGACACCCAGATCCTTTACACTGCAAGGATCCCACATCTGGTGGGCACTGGGGACTGGGGACGCTGACCTGATCACAGAGCGCAGTCCTGGTAAGCAACACCACACTTACTCCCGGGCAAAAGAACAGTAAATGGGCGGGGAGCCGCCTCTACGCCACAGTTGTACCTCTCCTTAGCTAACGTTGATCCCGGCTGGCCCTCCCCATAACATATGCATTGCAGGACAGCAGGACTGAAGTCAATTTTTGTGTGGAGGTGAACATGGGGAAGCCAGATACTCGCCAGCCCAAGCTCAATTTTGACACAGCCAAGCGCAGCGCCCGGACGATACTAGATGAGCAGGACTTGGATAAGGGAGACAACGCGCAGGGAAGTGCGAGTGTACCGGCTGCGGACCTGCAGAGCATCCTTCAAGAGGTTTGACAGAGATTCCCTACCATCGTAGACAAGGTGGATAAAGTGGCGACTCAGATGGACGCCATTGCCCACAAACTCGAAGGGCATGAAGACCGCATCAAGGAACCTGAACGCCGCATTTCAGACAACGAAGACACGACGTCCCAAGTCACGACGCAAATCGCCCATATGGATAAATTGCTTAAAGTCATCGCTGCGAAGAATGAAGACTAAAAAGCGCGCAGTAGGCACAATAACATACACATTCTTGGGATCCCTGAATCGACCAATACAGGGAAGATGGAAGAATATGTTGAAAAATTGCTATTGTCGTCGATCGGGGCAGAGGCCTTCTCCAATCAATTCATAGTGGAGTGGGCTCACCGCTCCCTGGGACGGCACCCGCCACCGGGCAGCACACCACATCCTATCATAGTACGGCTTCTGAATTATAGAGACTGAGACGTTGCACTTCGCGTTGCAAGAAACAAACAACAACTGTCCTACGATGGTAATATATTCTCCATCTATCCAGACTTTACCCCTACAGTCTAGGAAGAACAACGCAAATTTAAGGAAGTCAAAAACAAACTGAGGATAGCCCATTGCTATATCCCGCTCGTGTTAGGGTCACCCATCAAGGTACACAGCATTTCTTTACTAAACCGCAGCAGGTGGATTAATTTTTGAAGCATCTGAGAAGACTAAACCGCAATGCTGGGTCGCTACCATCGTCACAGCAGTCTGCATCGGGGGGAGCTGAAGATGACTCGCAATGACCACTTCATTGACACTGGATGACATCTGAGGGATCGGACCTGATAACAATAGCTGTTGGGTGGCTGAGCTGCTGCCCTGGGGCACGCCTACTTTGCGGGTGGCGGGATTTTTGGTGAGCACCTCTTCAATGGCATGCCAGGCACCCTCCGCTGACAAGAGTTCCCTCATTCCACCGCTAGTGAACTTGACAGGCGAGGAATACCTGTGCCGCCACCTGGCAGGTTCCCCTAGTGGGTATACCCCTAATGATGTTTGTTGCATGTACTTTGGAATGTATGTATGGTTGTTTCTTTTCCTTTTTGTTTCCGTGGTTGGGGCATAGGGTGGGGGGAGGCCAGGACTGGGTATGGCTGGTGAAATGATTTGGGACAGTTACGAGGGTGC
The DNA here is from genome assembly GCF_964263255.1 of Lissotriton vulgaris. NCBI lineage: Eukaryota > Metazoa > Chordata > Amphibia > Caudata > Salamandridae > Lissotriton > Lissotriton vulgaris. The sequence continues at coordinate 1,736,177,357 of NC_141691.1, forward strand.
GTGTTAGGGAGGGTGACTAATTCTGGCATGATTGGGATACTTCAGTGGGTGGGGGTGGAGTAGAAGGGGAGGGGATATGTTTGGATGTCATCAGCGAGCACAGTACAACTGGATTCGGAGAAATCACACTATTGCACTGGAGAAACCTAGAGACATTGCTTACACAGGCACAGCACACATTGGGAACGTATAATGGCTACAGATGAGGTCGGTACGCTGAGGATTTTGTCATGGAACGTCAGGGGATTGGGAGACCCGAGGAAGCGTAGACAGCTGGTGGCCTAATTAGATAGACAACAGGTACAGGTGGCGATGCTTCAGGAGACACACCTCAAACCCAAGCCCCCAAGCACATTTGCTAGCAAATGGGCGTCTGTCAGACTATTTGCGTCCTACTCCTTTTACGCCAGAGGCACAACCATATTGATAAAAAAAAGACACTGTTTGAGCTCGGGGCACGATAATAGACTAAGCATGGGCGAATTTTGCGAATCTGGCGTTCGCGAATTTTGCGAATTTGCGAACTCGCAATCCGCAAATTCTCGCGAATTTGCGGATTTTTTTTGTGTTCGCAAGGATTTCTGCCAGTTGGCAAGGATTTCTGCCAGTTCGCGAGGGTTTTGTACCAGTTCGCAATTGCGAACTTACATGTCGGCTCGCAACGGTCACGATTATGTTGTTTCTACGTCTGGTTCATCATCACAGGTTCCCAGCACCCTCTGTTTCACCCCTGCCACCCTCTGTTTCACCCATTCCACCCTCTGGTACATCAATGCCACCCTCTGGTTCATCATCACTGTAGATTATGGGGGGGAAAAGCAAGCACACCTGCCTGCTTCAACTGACATGAATTAATTTGGGGTTGATTTATTAATGTGTTACTGTTTTAAAATTCCAGTCTGGCACCTGCTTCCTTATCTGTAATTTGCTTTCTGTTGCAGTGCAATTTTTTTTCCAGGACCTTTGTGGCCTACTTGTAGCTATTCTATGAGCCTGCTGTGAGGGTCAGAGCAGGGTCATACAATTGTTGCAACTAGCAACTGAACTCTGGAGGGGCCCTTGTCAGGAAGCACTACAGGGAATGGTTACTAATGATGAGTTTGAACTTTTGAACCTGCTGAATGCTTTTTTTGTGTTCGCAAGGATTTCTGCCAGTTCGCAAGGATTTCTGCCAGTTCGCGAGGGTTTTGTACCAGTTCGCAATTGCGAGCTTACACCGCACGCCGCAAAATTGTATCACCAAGAAAAATAAATCCGCTGCGTGCGAATTTGCGGATTTTTGGTAAATTCGCGAGCGTTCGCGGATTGCGAATTTACCAAAAATCCGCAAAATGCGCGAGCGTAACGGATTTTCCGCCCATGCTTATAATAGACCCCCAAGGAAGGTATGTTATAGCATGGGGGAGACTCTGTATGGAGTTGGTCACTTTGGCCAACTGTTATGGCTCCAATGTTGATGCTCCGGAAGTTTTCACTACAATATGGGGGAAAATACTCAATATAGGTACTACTAATTTAATCTGGGGTGGTGATTTTAATCTGGCCTTGAATCTGGCCCACGATAGATCGAACATGGCAATGCATCATTACAATAAGTCCCAGCAAGTGATGCAGGGCATTATGGAAGAAGGAGGTCTCATAGATAGCTGGCGTTATACCCACCCACAGACGAAAGGAGGCACTCATTTTTCACACACGGGGACCGGGGCGCGCATTGATTATTGCTTACTGTCGAGGGGGTTAGGTACTGCCATTTGCGGGGTAGTTCATCCTGCTAGGACATTATCAGATCACTGTCCAGTGAAACTGACATTAGAACTGCCAGGGTACGATAAGCCTCGACCACACTGGAGACTGCTACCACAGGCTCTGTTAGATACGGTATTCCAAGCTAAACTAGGGGAGGAAATAAAATATTTTTTTATTAGAAACAAGGGCTCAGTAGATAGCGAAGAAGTTATATGGGAAGCATTTAAAGTTACAATTAGAGGGTATTGTATATCTAAGAGCTTTCATGTACTCAGAGACATACAGAGAACACTTCGGACCTTGGAACAGGAATTGAAAGGGTTGGAGAGGAAGATGGAGGGAGGGGACGTAGGTCGGATACAAAAAGATTTTAGAGAAAAACTAACAGAATACGAAGAGACTTCGGCACGCAAAACGAACTTTAAAGGGCAATATTGGGTGGGCCTCAAATACGACAAGGGGGAGAGGCCAGGAAAGGTGCTAGTAGAAGTGACAAGAGGCCCAAGATTTGCAACTCACATACTAGAGATAGAGGGACCCGGGGAGGTGGTACATCGGAATACACTTGATATCCTTGAAGTGTTCACTACGCATTACCAAACACTGTATACCTCACAGTGGCATGGAACAGTAGACTTAGATGACTTCATGGGGATGTCGCACTTGGATGATTAAGCAATACACAAAGGGAATTCTTGGGATTACCGTTTGAGATAGACGAAATCAGGGAGGCAATCATGCAATTGGAAAATTGAAAGACACCAAGGCTGAGCGGCCTCCTTGCAGAATTCTATAAGGCTTATATTGACATTATGGCACTGGTCCTCAAAGAAGTGTATGAGGAGTCTATGGAAGTTGGAATACTTGCTCATTTGATGAGGGAGGCGCTAGTCACGTCCCTTTTGAAGCCTGGAAAGACCCCCACCTCTTGTGATGCATATCGCCCGCTATCACTGATAAACTGTGATACAAAGATATTAGCTAAGGTACTAGCTAACCGACTCACCCTGTTACTGGATACGCTTATATTACCTGATCAGTCCGGCTTTGTCCCGGGAGAGACACTTCCCATAACCTCCGTACCCTTTTTTCCCTGATACAGATGGTGGCACCGGACTTCCCACTCGCTGCGGTTTTCTTGGATGCCACCCAGGTGTTTGATTCAGTGGAGTGGGATTACCTTTTCGGGGTGTTGTACCTTATGGGTTTGCCACTGATTTTTATATTGTGGGTTAAGCTGTTTTATAATCAACCCATAATAAAGGTGCTGATCAATGGTCATGTGTCTCCTGCGATGTCTATCTTGAGGGCTACCCGACAGGGGCGCCCGCTGTCCCCATTACTATTTGCTTTGGCAGTTGAGCCGCTGGCCTCCAGGCTGCGCCTACGTCACCAGGATAAGGCCTTTAGGTGCTGTTTACTCCAAATTCTAATCTCCTTATACACGGACAATATGACGCTTTCTGTCAGGGACCCTCCAAACAATATCAATCCCCCTTTTGAGATAGTTCATCGTATTTGGCAAACTATCCGGTATACATATAAACTGGGGGAAGTCTCAGTTTTTCCCTCTCACGCCCACAGTCCCCCGATGTCACCTTGACTTTCCACTGGAGTGGTGTGACACAGATCTTAAATATCTGGGCATACTGGTGACTGGAGAGAAGGATGAGACAATTCGGCAGAACTATGGTACGGCGATATTGAAGCTTACTAACAATGTCATGAGGTGGATCTCACTGCCATTATCGCTTGCAGGCCGCGCCTTGATAATAAAAATGATTGCTCTCCCACAATTCTTGTACCTTTTCTTAAATATCCCCATTCACCCAGGAACTTTTTTCTTCAAAACTCTTTGAACTGAACTGATAAGACTGCTGTGGGGAGGGAAGCAACCGCGGCTTAAATGGGCAACTCTGATTCAGCCATAGGACCAAGGCGGGTTTGACATTCCGGATTTTGAGACCTACTATTTGTGTGCCCAAGCTCAGTATGCCTATTTCTGGATATTTCCTCCTAGATATATGCCTGAAATAGCCATTTAAGACTGGCTCGCAGACCCTCTCCCACTCAATGGTGTCATACATGAGCCTGGCCGCTCCCGGACGACACCACACACCACAGTCACGAGCACGGTAGACACCTGGAAGCGAATAACAGACAATCTTGCTCTGCCATTTTTATATTCTCCACGGATACCATTGACCTATCACCCCGCAATTTCCCTGCTACAAGAACGGGGGTTCCAGAACCTATGTAAACGTGTACATGTGGGGCCTGGGGATACCTATTTCATGAGGGAAAATTTAGTTCCTTGGAGCATCTGTTTCAGGGGACAAAGCCATCTCCCCTGGACGTATTTCTATATGTACGACAGAGACAGGGGATGAAAGCGATCTTGCCAGATGTTGCTTCTGTTGCACAACATGCTGGGATCCATGGATGGGGCATACTAAGGGGCCGATTATGATGGCGGACGGACCTGAGTCCGTCCGCCACCATAGAGTAGGAGGGAACCTCCGCATGGCCTGCGGAGTTCTCTCCTGTGCAATTAGGATGTGACCGCCACCCTGGCAGTCACATCCTCTATTTTTACCATTGCGGCGGGTGCGGCTTCAAGCTGCATCCGCCGCAATGGTAAAAATGCATACATTGCATTTGTATGCAGAGGGGTACCATAGATACCCCCATGTGCACCCCCCCACACCCCCATCACCCAGGGGGCCCGCAACGGGCCCCCGCAGTGAAGGTACACATGCTTTTCCACGGCGGAAAACCCACAGCGAAAAGCATTTGAAACAGCCCATCCTAATATGGCTGACTGTGTCTGAGAGACACGTCACCATATTAGAGCTTTTCCGCAGCGGTTGTAAGCCAACCGCGGCGGAAAAGCTGCGGACGGAAACCAGGACCCACCAGCCATCCTAATGTGGTGGTGGGTCTTTGGTGGGTCCGCTGCAGTTTTTCCGCATCCTCCGGGCCCGCCCGGAGGATGCGGAAAAACCGCAATCGTAATAGGCCCCTTAGTGTCTAACTTATATAAATGCATACACATCCACCAGGAACCCACACTGTGCTCTGTCCGTTCTCACTGGGGTGAAGAGCTCGGACAAGAACTATCCGATAAGCAAGGGAACTACTGCTGTATGCAAACCTCACATATCTCGGCAAGTTGTAGATTGAGGGTTATACATTATAAATTCTTACACCGATTATGTTATACACCTGCAAAAACATTTCGCTTTGGCTTACAGGATCATGATAAATGTGAGAGGTGTGGCAGAACAGAGGCAGGGTTTATACATTTGGCCTGGGAATGCCACTTGGTACAGCAGTTCTGGGACCAGGTACATGAGGCGCTTGAAATAATGATAAATAATACACTGGTCAGAGATCCTGTGGTTGCTCTCCTGGGGCATACGGCCCAGATTCCAAAGTCATATGGAAGTTTCTGGGTGTATCAATGTTGCTTGCCAAACGCAGAGTTGCCTGCAGATGGGGACGGGACGGGCCCCTAAGTTTAAGAAATGGTTGACGGATCTGATGTACTGTCAGGAACAGACTACTATATATGTAGAGCTGTTGCCGAGGGCATCTAGACCCAAGGACATATGGGGACCTTTGCAAAGCTACCTTATCCAACGCGAGATGGTAGAAGTGGACACTGACCGAGCCACTGGTAATTGCTAAGTGTGGGAGCCAACTGGTTGCTACGGATGGAAGGGGGGACTGGTGCTCACTAATGGTGGGATAGAGGCCTAATGGTCCGAGGCTCACAAATCCCCTGTAAAGTGTGCGAACCTTTAAGATCGATCTGACCACCTGATGTTCTATAATGCTATTGTGCCTATTGTATACGTTGAGATACATTATCATTGTAACATATGCCATTAGTTGGATAGGTTTGATGTCCTGTATTCACGGAAATGCTGTGATATGGTTACTACTATGAATGTATGACTGGCTGTTGAAACGTACTGGTTTGATGTACAATTAAATCAAAAATAAAGTTTAAAAAATAAAAAGTTAACATTGTGTGTCATTTCTTTATCAAAGGAGAGAGGAAGTGAGAGAGTGACTGAAAAGAATATTTGCAGCTCACCTTTCTGTCACCGGTGTGTTTTTCACCACGTGCCGGGACATAATGCACCCTGAAGCTCTACATCTAAAAGATAGTACAAGAAAGATGTTATGATTGGTATTTGTTACTATCCTAATGTGGAGTAGAAATACATCGTCTTTTCAGACACCCTCCCTCCCGCATTTAAAAACAACAATTTGTACAGTTCCAACTTGTTTAATAGGTTTCGATTTTTGAAAAATTACTATAGTATTAATGTTTTTATGTGGTTGTGAAAGAAAGTTGTGCAAAGTATACATGTGGTTTCAATTATCAGAACCGTCGGACATTTGACCCATTATAAAAACGTTCCTGCTAATGAAAAAAATATATAAATGCAATAAGATACGGTATATAGGACTGTGTACGCCTAAATCGCTGCGTCGCCTTTTTGTATCCAGTCTGGTGCACTCCATTGATTCCCTCCGATGCGCACCCAGGCATCATTGCTCACCTTTTCATGGACAGGACACCTTCTACATTATGTAGTCCTGCTCTGCCACCAAGAAGTCTCACATTTGGTGCCTAGTCTTGATACGGTTATGGGAAAGGACATACTCGTGCTCCCCTCATCATCGCAGGTTTCTCACCGGCTCAGTCCTTGCGGTACCACTAACTCAGTGACCAAAGAGGCCACGCACGTAGTGGTGGACTATTGTACTCGGTTGTTCGTGCCTACATGAGGTGTCCGAACCACTAGGATGGGCCATCACAGCGCTTGCGATGGGAGCAACTCTAAAATGGCGTAGAGCTCGTGCGCCCCATCTATTTTAATGGAAGGGTCACGTGTGTAGTGAGGCATGTGCTGGATGGGTGTGGTGTGGGTGTATATCAGGCATGAGGAAGTGTGTGTTTGCGGTTCTGACAACTAGACCTGGAATTAAGGAATCAGTACAATGGAAATCTGGGCAATGTTGCGTTTTAGTTTTTTCCTGGAATCGTAAGTGGAGTGGTCTGGACCGACGTATGCCAGTGCTGCTCGAGGCTCTGAACCATGACTCCAGAGCCATGGGTGTTGTTCCATCATTAGCTATATGAAAAATCAAGTGATTTAGGTGTCCGTTTTGTAGTGCTGACGACACCCGGGTCTTAAAAGCAAATCTATCATTATATGTGTAAATTTTCATAACATGGCCAACATGGAAGGTAAGGGATATCACTGACTCTATATTCATCCATAGTTGCCCACATAAAAGATGGTGGACATGACGCATTTCTGCAATTATGAATGTTTGTTGTACATTCAGTGGAGTGTTGCCGCTGTAGTAATACAGGGCTGTGAAAGGTTCTAAGTTGTAGTTTTTGGCACATGAAGGGCAGCTAATATAGGTACACTGTTGAACTTGGTGCTGGAAATCAGTGTTTGAGGCCACATCCTGTTATTGTAGAGTAATGACGTAATCTACGCATGCATGAAAATGTACTGTGAATACAGTGCTCATGTAAATTGCTGATATAGTTTTGGGTTGATTTTGTGCTATATAAATATGCTAAAAAAAAAGAAAAAAAAGGAGGATTAGCCCACACTTACTGTCAGAGGTAAGATGGTTGCATACACTATTCATACCACAATATAATGTGGTAGGGCGCAGGAGAAGTATTTTACAAACATAATAAATACACAGACACAGATAAATAGTTGAAGTGGGTATTGGCACGTGTGCTCAACTCAATTTTATTATGTTGCTGTTGGTAACAAGCAGAATAGTAATCATGATATCATACACAGATATTCAATCATAAACTGTTTTTGACTTCTGCTGTACATAGGTAGGAGCACTATATATGAAATAATTCACTGAAGATTCATTCGTAAAGGGTTCATGAGTTGTGGTACACTGAAATAGGGGTGGTTTGTGGAGAGCCTAAGGTGATGCGTGGTTCAGACAGGACGAGCTGATAACAATGTCTTTTGGCAACTGAATTTTGCCTTAATAAGGCCAGGTGGCGATTATTTATGGTGTACTGAGTTAGTGGTACGTGTGGTGCTCAGCGTGTGCTCATCCTAAAATGATGCTTGGTTCGAGCGGTCTGTACTCAAAATATTGAGTGTTGCATACTGGTATGCATGAAATTTGAGGTTACAAAATAAAAACTACCATCAATGGTCAACAATTGCTCTGCAAACTAGGTTTCCATAACAAATGAACCCCTTGTGCGCTGATGACGGAACCGCTCCGTCATCAGCTGCGGTGGCGCTGTGCTGATGACGGAGCTGTTCCGTCACCAGCATGCGCCCGCCACTCTTCCGCCCTGCCCGCTTAGCACTGTGGCGGAATAGCCGCCGCAGTGAAGGGGTTAAACAATAGAAATTCATGCAGTGCATTCTAACTTTCTCAAAATGGAGACGTATGCCTGGTTGCGATGTTGAAGGTGATATCCCAGAGGTACTTGGTATTGCCAGTGGTCCATGTACATTTTTGTGCTGTGTTCTACTTTCTTTGTAAACATTGTTCAAAGGACGTAGGGATTAAAGGTGCTTGTGCATACTAGCAGTGACACAGGAGTATTTTTTGTCTGTGCCTTAAATAAATCAAGGCTAAATTCCCTACTGTCTGTAGTGCAGATACAAAGCTGAATTCAAGCTGTGAATCCTACTGTCCGCAGTGTACATCAAAGCTACTATTCAGCACAGTTTTATAAAAATGCTTTTTTTCACTTATTTTAACAAAATCTGAATACACAGTATAATTGACTCTGCATTAAATAAATCAAAGCTGAATTTCCTATTGCCTATAGTGTGGATGAAAAGCTGAATTGAAGTTGTAAACCCTGCTGTCCACAGTGTAGATCTTAGGGTGGACTGCATTATCTGTAATCATGATTGAAGTGAAAGATAGAACATGCATGCAGCGTACATTTTATTATTCAACTAAATCTATACGTGATATAAAATAAGTTTTTGAAGGAAGCATACTAAAGGGATATTGTGTAGGGTTTGATAGGTGTTATACTAAGTTTGGTTTGCACTGAGTTAGTGGTATCTGTTACAACAACGTTCTGTGGAGCCTGCGATGATGCACGTCCGGGCAGGCCGTACTGATAATAATGTTTTTTGTCTTGTGAATTCGGCCTTAGTAAGGCCACGTGATAATGATTTTTGGTGCTATGAGTTACTAGTACCTTTGGTGCTTAATGTGTACGTATCCTACGATGATGGGTTTTCAGGGGGGGGAATATAATAGTCTCTGCCTTAAATAAATCGAGTCTGAAGTGAATGTTGTCTGTAGTGCTGATGTGCTTCTGGTATCAAGTGGTGAACTCTGTTGATCGCAGTGTACATTTGAAGGCAGTATTCAGTACAGACATTGAGGAATGTTTTTTGTCGCATCATTTAACAAAATTGTCTCTGCCTTACATAAATGAAGGCTAACTTGAATGCTGTCCGTAGTGTAGATGGAAAGCTGAATTGAGGTTGTGAACCCTGCTGTCTGCAGTGTAGATCGAAGGCAGTAGTCGACACAAACATCGATGAATGCTATTTTGTCCCAGTTAACAAAATCTGAGGACACAGTACAATTGTCTGCCTTAAATAAATCGAGACTGAATTTAATGTTGTTTGTAGTGCTGATGCACTTCTGGTATCAAGTGGTGAACTCGGTTGAGCGCAGTGTACATTTGAAGGCAGTACTCAGTACCGACATTGAAGAATATTTTTGTTGCATCATTTAACAAAATTGTCTCTGTCTTATATAAATCAAGGCTAACTTCAATGCTGTCTGTAGTGTACATGGAAAGCTGAATTCAAGTTGTGAACCTTGCTGTCCGCCGTGTAGATCGAAGGCAGTAGTTGACACAGACATGGAGGAATGCTTTTTGTCACTTATTTAAACAAAATCTGAAGACATATAGTAGAATTGTCTCTGAATTTCTTACTGTTCATACTTTAACAAAATCTGAGGACATAGTACAATTGTCTTTGCTTTAAATAATTCAAGACTGAATTCAATGTTGTTTGTAGTGCTTAAGCGCTACTGGTATCAAGTTGTGAACTCTACTGACCGCACTGTAGATCGAAGGCAGGACAGATACTGACGACAAATTTGTATCTCTTATTTTAACAAAGTCTGAGGACATAGACTAGAATTGTCTCTGCCCTACATAAATGAAGGATAACTACAATGCTGTGCATAGTGTAGATCCAAAGCTGAATTTAAGTTGTGAACCCTGCTGTCCGCAGTGTAGATCGAAGGCAGTAGTCGATACAGACATAAGTCTGCGGTGCGGTGGCGCTGTGTTTGCAATCGGCCTGTATCGAGGAGGCACGTGATCATGGCGGCAGTCACGTGGCAGAGTATTTTCCCTTTGCAGAAGTGAACCACGCCCAAGCTGTAGGCTAAATATTTATACTCCTACGCTGATGTTGTGTACGTTGGATCAGCCCACTTCAGTTCTGCTTCAAGAGGGGTAAGACAACACAGCAACATGACCGAGATATTTCCCAGAGCCTGAGATAATATGGTTGCGTCCACTGTGCAGTACACACGTATCAATGGTATATCTACACAAGGAAAACGTTTTGGTTTCTACAGTGAGATGTGTATAGCATTTCACCAGTAGTCTTGGCAATGTGTACATTATTGTTGATGTACAAGTTCCTTCCTTTATACATAGTTGGTTGCCACATCTCTGAACATTGCGCTAGTGTGCTGTTGAGGGGATATATTATTTTGGGAAGGTCCGCTGTCCTGTTTTGCGCTGCCTCTGAGGTAGTAGAGGGGGAAGGGTCAGGAGGGGTGGTTGTAGTGGTAGTGGCGCTGGGTATTTTGATTTTGTTGGGTGTCGGAAGTGTAAAATTAGTACCTCTAGCACATATTGGTCTTTAAATATGGGTGTGAGTTGAATGTAATTCACGCAGTACATAGTCATCGTCCTTACACTAGTTAAATGTGGAAAACATCATAGTATAAAAGGGGCCTCAGGCAAGACAGGAGAACAAGAGAAAGTTCAAACGGACGAATGGACTGGGTCATTTTCTATATCAAATGAAGTTGACCTTATCCAAGCTCTGGAACTCAACACACAAAACAAAGAGGATGATCTCTCCCAAAATAAAGGGGAGGCTCTTTTTCAAGATCAAGGCGACTTTCCTATCTTCATTTTACCCCCAGATCAGAAATAAAAGGAGACAGGGTGGGGCAGCTTCCACCCCAATTAAAAACATTATCAGAGTGGAGCAACAAGAGCGTATCAATACCATTCAAAATGTTTATCCCTTGGGGAGCCAAAAGGTCCAGTCCCCCCGATTACAATTTCATCACTTAATGGATTTGAAACAACCGTAGAGATGTTGGCACCATCTATAGATTTAGATACATGGAGTGAAACTTTGTTAAGAACCCTGCAGCAATCGATTGATGTCCTAAATTTTCAATCCGATAAATTAGATGTCCAGATGGATCTAATGATATTAATTGCGGTTCATATCGCAGATATTAAGTCAAAACTGGACACTATAACTGTACACATTATAAAAAAGCACAATAGTAGTGGTCATATGTCAATCACAAATTCAAACTGTGGATGGGGTAGGATGATTGATAAACTAGAATCACTTCCAGAAATTCTAACGGATATTTTACATGCTGTAAAACGTGTTCGAAATATGAAATTATCGGCCAAAAAAGAATTAAAAGAGGTAAATAAAGATAGAATTGGTCTGGAAAAAAGCTCAAGTAATTTTCAACAAAATGGAAAAAGAAAACAAAATGAATCTATGGTTAAAAATGGAACAGGAAAACAGCAAATTATCCAGCAATCAACATCAATACCTCCTTCACCAATTGGTTTCCAAACCAAAAGGAAAAGAAAACAAGCATGTAAGGCAAGGAACAACGCAAGCAAATAAGTAAACCAGGAAGACAGACAGATCTATCCTTTATTTCTCCAACGGCCAAATGATAAAAGTCAACAAAGTAAAAAGATTGTAAAAGAACAACAAATCAGTCCCAGGTTACACTGGCAAGATTCTTGCGAGAGCTTCAGCAAATCCATCCAAAGTGTTTCATCTATAAGCAACCAGGAAAACAACAAAACACATCAAAGTGAAGACTCTAAAAAAAGCAAACACAAAAAAGAGCACCCAGTAAGTTTATTGGAGATAGTCGACATTCTTGATACATCTGTTGACTGCGTTGAACCTTTTTGTATTTTAGAAAAAGATAAAAACCCACAAAATGAAGGGCTGATATCAACAACACATGAGAAAAAGAATAGAAAATATAATCTGTTGTAAAGAAGAATTAAATAAATCTCTTAAAACCGAAGGACAAAAAAAACAAAAAAAGAGCTTGTCGAAATTTTAAAAACGAATCATAATTCAATAGTGGAAATAAAAAATAAAGAGGTTGAAAATAGTACTCGCGCGAACTTGCAAAGTACGCACTTAATAACTGAAGTAAATCGAAATCAACCCCAGAGGGTAACACCTAATATAAAAACACAAGAAGATGTTAAAATAACTCAGGATAATAGGCCATTAACAACTACGGATGAAGTGCTGGGAAATTAAATGGGCATCACGGAAATAGAGCCTCGAAGCCTAATAAAATCTCCCTTGGGAAATCAGGACGGGACTGCAAATTACCATCTGTAATTCCCACAACACAAATCATACTAGGCTAGCAATAAGCCAAAAGGTAGTAAATTTAGAAGGAGAGATTATCAGCAAGGGTAAATCGAATTCATTCAATCAATATAGGATTATTCCTAAAAATATAGTCCAGAGTAGAAACACAACTTGTGATCCTCTAAACGCACACATTTGTATGAACTCAATCGATTTGCAACAAAGAGACCTAGGAGAAATAACTCACAAACTTATTTTTGAGGCAAGTATGAAACAAAGGGCAGATTGGATACCCTTAACAGGGGAAATATTTTGAGACTGTTTCATGAGATACCAGAACTATGCAACATTGGAACAGCAGATCTTTTGGCTGTAGAATTTCGGGAAAAGCATAAGAGTTCAGATATAGAGTTGAGCCAAACAACTTGGTCCTCAATTGTAACAACTGCCCTAATATATTCTAAAAGGGAGGTCTTTGAATCCTGGAGCATATCAATAGCATATCCAAAACTATTGAAATATCCATTTCCATTATTATTAGATACAGTTGCCGCACATTCATCGGGACAAGAGCTACGTCCTAAATTGTGTTTAAGGGGGGCAAGAAGTACAACTACTAAAAACATAGGCTTGTTGGGTAACAAGTTGGAAAACTTAGATCAAGACGTATTACAATTAACACAACAACCAGTAGATCTTCCAGATTGGTCATGGGTCCCTCACATCCTGTGCCAACAACATTCCTGATGTAATTGATACCACCCAAAGTAAACAACACTCTGAGGTATCTGCAAGATATCCCAAGGAAACTCAAATGACGTTTTGCTCTTGGAACATTCACGGTTTTAGGATATGGGCCAGGATCCAGAGACCCTAGGTTTCTTACAAGGTTTTGATATAGTACTGCAAGAAACGTGGAATCTGACCCCAAAACAATAATTCGTTACGAGGAAAGTCACATTCTGGCAGAAAAAAATTGTAAATATGGTCACCCGAGGAGAGGTTTGTCATTATATGTCACAGAAAAATTGGACTGGCATATGGAAGAACTCGATATGGGCGAAAATTGGCTACAAGTAGTAAAATTGGAGAGCAAACATTTTGTAATTGTAAAGCAGTGGCAGTTGTTGATTTTAAATATATATATTCATCCAAATAAAAAGGAGAAAAAGGATAAATTGTCTTGTCTGATAAACTTGATGAAGGTTTTTCAAACCATCTTCCAATGTAGCGAGCTAATAATTTCAGGCAATTTTAATACAACAATGATGGGGACCGCTTTGAAAAAAAGAGTGTGTCGACAGCTTCATGATGTAGATAATCAAAAGTATGAATTGGAAAAACTTGGTCTACTTATCTTAAATGGAAAAACAAAGGGAGACCATCCTGCCAGCATTACCTTCTTAAGTGGGAAAAAACAATCCACAATTGATTACACAATGGTAAGCAACAAATTACTCCAGCCATTTGAATCATTCCACATTCAATCCCGCCCTGAAAGCGACCATCTCCCGCAAGTCCTCGTACATGCAAACTTGAGTCAGAAAAAAGTCACCAAAACTCTAATAGAAATGCCAGTAATATATAATTTAAAGAAGATAAAATGGCGTGGTAAGAATATTGAATTTATCATGGAGGCAGTGCATAAATATGTAAGTGACAGCCGTTCGCAGAGGGTTCAAACTTTGGAAGAAGTTTGGGAAATATTAGGGAAATCCCTGGTAAATGAATTCCCAGTACCCCCAGGACGCCCAGGGACAAAAAGAAGAATAAATAAACCATGGTACACTATCCAGCTTCGTGACCAAAAAAGGGAAATAGCCAGGGAGGTGAGAAAAAGAAGTGGCGAAATAAGAGTGGGAAAAATAGTAAATAAGTGCCACAATAAAGATATGAGGAAAATATACAGGGAGAAGTGCAGGGAGGCAAAATAAGAACACATGAATAATCTCTGGGAGAAATTACTATGGGCCAGTAAACTGCGAAACAGTAGTGAATTTTGGGGCATTCTAAACAAACTAACAAAGGGAACAAGAACGTCCCAAATGGCAGGAATAAGTGAGGTAAATTGGAGGCAACACATTCAAAACCTGTATAATCATATAACAAATGATAGGCAATCTAGTCTGGAAAGTGACCTGAAAATAGAGCAGGAGGAAAAGCAGCATCGATTCACTAAGGGGCAGATGTATCAATGTATTTTTTAGTCGCAAACGCTGCGAATCCCAAAGAAACAGCGTTTGCGACTAAAAAAATAAGAAAGCGTATGTATGTAAAAAATCGCATCGCAAATTAATTTGCGAGAACAGGTTTTCGGAGAATTTTTTTGCGATTCCTTATTTTGCGTAGTTCAAGATTTGTGAATTTTGCAAACAAGAAATCGCAGCATAAGAAATCGCAAAGAGATGTATGAAAAATTTGCAAATTGGGAATTTCATAAAATCACAATTTAAGAAATCACAGTTAACACCAACTACATGCAGGTGGTACCTAGAAAAAATATATAAAAAGGCACCCACAATGCACTGAGTTGTTTTTGAAAATGGCTGGACTTCACCTGATAGCCAGGAGGCTGCGTATTCAAGCTGTTGCACAGAGGAGACAGAGACAGGAGAGAATTTTTAGACTACGCATCACGCTGTTCCAGCAGACTGAAGAGGACATATATGACAAATACAGACTACATCCAAACACCATTTTGGATCTCATTGATACATTGAAACCTTTTTTGGAGCATCCAACAGGCAGGACACAATCAATTCCTACCCATGTGCAGGTATTGTGCTCACTGTACCTTTTGGCTTAAGGGTCTTTTCAAAGCGTCATTGCAGAGATTCCAGTTTTTTGCGATTTCTTAATTTGCGAATTTCGCAATTTAAGAAATCGCAAAATATTCTCAGAATTTTTTGCAATTTTTAGGGAATCGCTAAAAAATCGCTAAATACTACATACATACCATTTTGCGATTCTGCAATTGCGATTCGCAAAAAATATTGATACATCTGCCCCTTAGTGTCTACCTATCTTGGAAAATGGGCACTTTGAAAAAGACTAAGGAAATATGTCACATCGGATCAAATCCTTTAACTAACAGCATATTATTAAAAGAAATAATAAGAGGACTGAAGACAGAGGGTGCAGCTGGGCCCAACGGCTTCCCAAATGCACTTATCAAGCAAAAGCCAGACTTTTGGGCCCAATATCTTACGTCATTATTCAATCATTTGTTTGCCCAAAATAAGACCCCAAAATCTTGGAAAGAGAGTATATTCCACCCCATTTATAAGAACGGAAGTCGTAATGAACCTGGGAATTATAGGCTTGTTGCCCTGATGGATGTGGAGGCAAAACTCTGCGCATCATGCATTCTGTCAGATCTACAAGCATGGACTGAGGCAAAAGCTATAATTCCCAAAAGGAATGGGCAAGATTACAAACTTGGCCGAGTTAGCAATTCTCACGGAGAAAGCTGCAATAAGGAAAACAGTACTTTTCGCATGTTTTATCGACCTCAAATCTGCTTTTGACAGAGTTCCAAGAAAACGACTATGGATGAAACTAAATGACTGGGGCCTTCCGCAAAAATTATTGGACGCCATAGTAGCCCTTCCTACCGAAACCTGGGCAAGGGTAAAGTTGGGTGACGGTAGCATCTTATCCTCCAAAATAAACATTCATAATGGCCTGAAACGGGCTTCCTCCAAAGTTGGCAGACGATCATATACAGTATCTGCAATATGCAGATAATATTGTGGTCTTAAGCCAAACCCCTATCAGCTTAAAAAGAGTTATTAACCACCTGACAACATACTTTGATGAGCAAGGGCTAGAGATGAATAAGAAAAAAACGAAAGTTGTGCAAATAGCAGGCCCCAGCCCAGGAAAACTGAGGTGGTTTGCCAAAATGGAACCAATCAAAGAAGTCAGTTCATATAAGTATTTAGGGATATATTTGGGTCGAGGGATGTCATTTAAGGAACAGAAAAGAACAATGGAAGCAAGAGCACAATCGCAAATTTTTGCTTACAAACAACTGAAACATAAACTGAGTTGCCCATCATATAGTCATCTTTTGAAAGTAATGGCCTCACAATTAATCTCTGCTCTTGCATATGGGTTGGAAATATGGCACGGCCGGGAATGTGAAGTTTTAAACCATCTTCAGACAAAGGTGTATAAAGCCGTTTTTAACCTTCCAAATAGTACATCACCGGCACAGATTCGTCTGGAATTTGGTTTACAAAACCAGGAAATCCAGCGTCAATCGGTTTTTATAAAATTATGCTGGAAATTCCGTGCAGCAGATCCTGGCTCACTGAATAGCCTTTGCTGGTCCGAAATAAAGGCTCAGTTCGTTTGGCAAAAATCGCACACATGGGGCGAGTATTTACAATTAGCATTAACAACTTTAGACATGCAAGAGGCATGGGATAGTAAGATGGAAAGGGCAGCTTTCAATAAAACATATAATTGTCAAACTAAATCCGCAAGCTTATTTAGAGGCTCATTTTCGCTTGTTTTTAAAAAACAGCTTTATGAAGAATCAGTTTGGAGAATATGAAACAAATGATCTGCGATAATCATGGAAAGGAAAATTCCCAAATGAACACTGCCGTTTATGTGGATACCACACCGAATCTTTATGTCACCTGATGTGCGTTTGCCCCTCTTTTAAGGAAACAAGAATGAGACTTTTAAAACCAATCTTAATGGATCTTAACATCCGCACCTGTAGACAAACTGTGACTAGTTGTTTGGGAGGCGCATCAACTATTCTTATTTGCTGAGGGGTTACATTTCTTACTTTGATTAACAACCTCTTATGTAAAGAAGATAAAACAAAAGGAACTAGGCTATAAATGACTTGGCAATATGGATGAATTGTAAAAAACTTTTTAATTTAAAAGCGTTTTTTAATGTATCTTAGTTTTAAATTATGGACATTGGTTTTAAAACAAATATTTTATCTTTCGTATAATGCTATATGGTTGTGATAACTAAATAAAGTTTTTATTGAAAAGTTAAATGTTGATGTTAATTTGTTAGTGGTAAGTGGAACTATTGCCTGTTTTTTTAGGTAGGTTTGCAGATTTGGTTTCTTGTTGAAGATATGGAGAAGTGGTCAACATTATAATCAGGAATTGTCATTTAAAAAACCTTTGAAATTCACTGAAGAAAACATAGGTTTCAGGCAGGTTATAGTTAGGAATTATCACTTAAAAAACCTTTGAAATTCACTGAAAAAAACATAAGTTTCAAGTAGGTTATAGTTAGGAATTATCATTTAAAAAACCTTAGAAATTCACTGAAATAACAATAGGTTTCAGGGGTGTTATAGTTAGCTGGACATTTCACTCATACAAAACAATTGAAATACCTCAGTTATAGTTAGTTGTACTAACTGTAACTCTTGCATCCGCAATCCATTGGTGATGTTGTCACGTATTACATCATTCATGACATGGTCAGTGACATCACTGATGACATCACTGCTGACATCTCAAATGACATCACTGATGACATCACTGATGACATCATCCATGTGACAATCAGATACATCTCATCATACACTAGTATAACCTTCCATCACTCACTAAAAAATACAGAGTATCATATTTGAATCCATTGACACACCAATACAAGTATGTAAAAACCTACTAAGTAATTTCTAGATCTAGATAAACATCTAATCAATTACCTATAGATTCACTCATACATGCTGTCAATGATCAATAGAACACTATCAAATATACTTATACACCTATATTGATATTACACACCAGCACACATCCTATTCACTTATGCAGTGATCCTACTCACTTTTGGAAATAATGTATAATATTTACATTTACTCAGCTACATACTTATACTAATAGCACTTCATTTTTTCATATAGATAGTAACTGATACTTAGTGTGTTATGAAATCACTATTACAAGTATACAGGTATCTATACAGTCACTCATGCAATTAATGAGTTTCATGTATAGTTATTTATATACGACGGTCATATACACTGCCTTTTTTTTCTACTTTGTTGGACATATACAATTGAGAAATTTATTTGCTGATCACCACACCCATAAAGATATTCTCTCACCCAAACAACTGTTATAACATGTAGTCTTAACCTCATATACCTACTGAATACACTATTCACACATCTTTGGGCAGTCACGCACACTCCACCGATCCACACATACATTCACTCTTCCTTACAAATACTCAGTTAACTAATCAATAACTAATATAGACTTTCACATAGCTAGTAACCAATTGGTGCAGCAGTTCACACAATAACTGACAATGTGATACAGATATTCACACAGTTTGGTAACTATCCAATATATTTAGTAAGACACTATAAATTACTCAAGTAAACAATCAATCACACTGCTACTAAATCCTCTATCCAGATATGTATATATCCACTGATTCTTCAATGCAGATTGGTGTATATATAATACATATTTAAATAACAAACCAAACCACATTCACTGGTTGATGTCATCAGTGATGTCATTTGAGATGTCATTAGTAATGTCATCAGTGATGTCACTGACCATGGCATGAATGATGTCATATGTGACATCATCAGCAGTGGATTGCGGGCGCGAGAGTTACAGTTAGTACAACTAACTATAACTGAGGAATTTCAGTGGTTTTGTATTAGTGAAATGTCCAGCTAACTATAAAACCCCTGAAACCTATGTTTTTTTCAGTGAAATTCTATGTTTTTTTAAATGATAATTCCTAACTATAACCTGCTTGTAACCTATGTTTTTTTTCAGTGAATTATATATATATATATATATATATATATATATATATATATATATATATATATATATATATATATATATATATATATATATATATATATATATATCATGAACAGAATTCTCCCACTCAGAAGAACGGCACAGGCTGCCCTTGGATGCTTCAAGATGTATTTATTTAAGGCACAAAATCGGCAGCTCCCTACCGACGCGTTTCGCCACTAAGGCTTGGTCACGGTTACTGTGTTCATTTCATAGTGCTATTTACATAGTGAAAACAAAGTGCATAGAAGAGGGACTACAATAGATCCACTCGGCCGATTTCGGCCGCCATACTTGAGTGGTACTTTTCAATGAACATGTATTGTCATGATACTGCATTTGTACAAATAAAGTATAATACAAAATTAATAATAAATCTAGCCCCTATGGGCCAATCATAAGTCACTTTCTCGTGAAATCAAACTTGAGGGTCGGCTCATGTTTGCGAGCTTTTGGACCCGTTTTGGCCGCCATCTTGGAGTAATGGTGACGTACCACATTAATTACTGAATACATAACCAAAAACAATGTAAACAATAATGATTGAGTCTCGCCCCAGTGGGCTAATGTAATGTCCCAGATTTCACTTTCTAGTGGTTGTGCAGGTGATGCCCCAGTGGGCTAAACAGTTGTGACAATTCCGCCATAATTATATCATTAAGCCGGTTGTTGTTTGTAGTCTTGTTCCCCCATGTAAAAAGAAAATTTGTGGTTTTAAAAACAATTATGTCAAATTATTTACACATAAAAAAGCAAACAAAGGAAATATCAGATCATAGATGTTCAATGTCTTCAGAGGTGAACTGCCAGTTCCTCACTACAATTCATCCCCACTGGGTGTAGTGTCTCGAAATCAATAATGTATTTTGATTCCAAGATTCTCAATTGTTGCAGCCTATCACCTCCTCTCACATTCTCTTTGACTGCATCTAACACCACATATTTCAAAAGATTGTCGTTTTGATTGTGGTGTGTTTTAAAGTGGCGAGCGACTGGGTACTGCTCATTGATGTTTCTAATTGCTCGCTTGTGTGTTAGTATCCTAATCTTGGCCCTGTGTTTGGTACTTCCAATGTAGAATTTTCCACAGGGACAGATTAGGCAGTACACACAGTATTCAGTGTTGCAGTCAAATCGACCCTTGATGTTAAAAAATTTGATTTTGCCTACTCCAGAAACGGTAAAAAATGCATCAGATAGAACTGATGATGAGGATGTTGACATTGATGAACAGATACCTGATATATCTAGCAAAAGTGGCTTTAAACCCAAGTCTAGATTTGTGCCAGTAGTTCAAAGCGATGCTATTGATGTTTTTGAACGGAGTGTTACTAGAGATTTAAAAAACTTGAGATATAGTACCAAAGGTCTAGCCAAGCACAATTTGACCAAAGAACAATGTGAAGCACTTGACTCCCTTAGAAATGATGATTCTATTGTAATACGTCAATCTGATAAGGGAGGGAATGTCGTGGTATGGGGAAAAGCTGAATACTTATCTGAGGGGCTTAAACAGCTAAGTGACACACAATGTTATTGCAAAGCAACTGTTGAAGAGCTAAAAACTTCATATGAGACATTCAATGAAATGTTAGTAAATTGGTATGAAAATGGTACACTGGAGAAGGGGGAGTATTTGAGCCTGAAATGTAAATATCCAGAAACACCGGTCTTATACCTCCTACCTAAACTGCATAAAGATCCACTAGTTCCACCAGGTAGACCAATTGTGTCCTCTATAGGGTCACAACTAGAAGTAACATCTAGATAAATAGATCACTACCTGAGACCTTTTGTAATGTCCTTACCAGCTTACCTTAGAGATACAATGCACTTCTTGAACCTAATTCATGATCTAGCCTGGGAACCTGACTACCTTCTAATTACAATGGATGTGACAAGCCTGTACACTTCCATTAAACATGAAACAGGTATCTTGGCAATTAGGCATTTCCTGAGAGCGAGATCCATCAATAATGTGACACACACAGAGATGTTGGCTAAAATGACACATTACTGCCTGACCAACAACTTTTTCTATTTTGATGACCAGCTGTACAGGCAGATACAGGGGACGGCGATGGGCACTTGCTTCGCCCCCAGCTACGCAAATCTATTCATGGGCTGGTGGGAGGAGCAAGTGTCCAGTAGCCAAGGTGACCAGGGTGAAAGGGTGATACTATGGACCCGTTTCATAGATGACATTTTCTGCATTTTGAAAGGAGATGAGGCAAGTGCGAGAGAATACATTGCTAACCTCAATAACAACGAGGTAAATATCAAATTAACCTCACAGATTAGCAGAGATAAGGTCATCTTCCTTGACACACAAGTGGAGGTCAGGAATAACAAACTAGTCACAAGCCTCCACAGAAAAGAGACTGCAGGGAACAGCCTATTGTTTGCCACCAGTGCCCATCCATACACTCTTATTCAGAGCATCCCCTTTGGGGAGTTGTTAAGAGCTAAGAGGAACAACAGCAGCAACAGTGACTTTGAAACAGAGAAAAATGTAATGATAGACCGTTTCAAAGAAAGAGGATATTCAGAAAAAACTATCCGTCAAGCTGTTGAAAGGGTAGACAAAGTAGCTAGAACTGACCTACTAGTCCCCAAACAAAAACCCCCGAGTGAGGATGATGAAAAAGTAAGGTTCATTACCACATATTCAGGTCAATCATACAGAGTGAGAAACATACTGATGAAAAATTGGCCAATTTTGACAACTGACAAGTTTCTAAGTAACTATGTGAAAGAACACCCACAGATTACTTATCGTAAGGGTAAATCCCTGAAGGATGATTTGAGCAAAAATATGGTCACACATAAAAAAACTGTATACAACAAAAATCTCACTGGCTTTGAATGCTGTATGAAGTGCAAAGCATGTAAGGGAAGCAACAATTGTTACAAAATCAAAGTGCCTAACAGTTCCAGATTTTTTAACATCAAGGGTCCATTTGACTGCAACACTGAATACTGTGTGTACTGCCTAATCTGTCCCTGTGGAAAATTCTACATTGGAAGTACCAAACACAGGGCCAAGATTAGGATACTAGAACACAAGCGAGCAATTAGAAACATCAATGAGCAGTACCCAGTCGCTCGCCACTTTAAAACACACCACAATCAAAACGACAATCTTTTGAAATATGTGGTGTTAGATGCAGTCAAAGAGAATGTGAGAGGAGGTGATAGGCTGCAACAATTGAGAATCTTGGAATCAAAATACATTATTGATTTCGAGACACTACACCCAGTGGGGATGAATTGTAGTGAGGAACTGGCAGTTCACCTCTAAAGACATTGAACATCTATGATCTGATATTTCCTTCGTTTGCTTTTTTATGTGTAAATAATTTGACATAATTGTTTTTAAAACCACGAATTTTCTTTTTACATAGGGGAACAAGACTACAAACAACAACTGGCTTAATGATATAATTATGGCAGAATTGTCACAACTGTTTAGCCCACTGGGGCATCACCTGCACAACCACTAGAAAGTGAAATCTGGGACATTACATTAGCCCACTGGGGCGAGACTCAATCATTATTGTTTACATTGTTTTTGGTTATGTATTCAGTAATTAATGTAGTACGTCACCATTACTCCAAGATGGCGGCCAAAACGGGTCCAAAAGCTCGCAAACATGAGCCGACCCTCAAGTTTGATTTCACGAGAAAGTGACTTATGATTGGCCCATAGGGGCTAGATTTATTATTAATTTTGTACTATACTTTATTTGTACAAATGCAGTATCATGACAATACATGTTCATTGAAAAGTACCGCTCAAGTATGGCGGCCGAAATCGGCCGAGTGGATCTATTGTAGTCCCTCTTCTATGCACTTTGTTTTCACTATGTAAATAGCACTATGAAATGAACACAGTAACCGTGACCAAGCCTTAGTGGTGAAACGCGTCGGTAGGGAGCTGCCAATTTTGTGCCTTAAATAAATACATCTTGAAGCATCCAAGGGCAGCCTGTGCCGTTCTTCTGAATGGGGGAATTCTGTTCATGAAATTAAGGGTGTCCGGCACCCACACAGGCTCGCCGTGCTACGAGACGAGGAATAGCCGGGAGTGGTTGTTGGAATATATATATATATAAATATATATATATATATATATATATATATATATATATATATATATATATCTCCAACTCGTTGTGCTCTGCAGACGCGGAACGATACAGAAAAGGGGGTGGTGATGAACAGAGTGTCTGAATTAAGCAGACCACTCTTACCCAGTCCAAAGATCAGGGCTTGATCCATCACCGTTATTTATCTCACTGCCCCATCCCAGCTCAGAACCTGGCTATATGCAAATTAGTCTGTCCCTGGCCCAGTACATCATGGGAACAGGGCAGACCAAACTACCAAGCCAATTCTTCACCAGAAAGGAGACAAGCTACCGGGGACCGGTTTCTGGCATTTCAGCCTCTTCGGCCCGGCTTGCTTGAATCCTGATGGAGCAGTGAGAAAGGGACTCATGTCTGAGTATACCCTACCACACCTATAGTGGCCAAAAACGATACAGAAAAGGGGGTGGTGATGAACAGAGTGTCTGAATTAAGCAGACCACTCTTACCCAGTCCAAAGATCAGGGCTTGATCCATCACCGTTATTTATCTCACTGCCCCATCCCAGCTCAGAACCTGGCTATATGCAAATTAGTCTGTCCCTGGCCCAGTGCATCATGGGAACAGGGCAGACCAAACTACCAAGCCAATTCTTCACCAGAAAGGAGACAAGCTACCCGGGACCGGTTTCTGGCATTTCAGCCTCTTCGGCCCGGCTTGCTTGAATCCTGATGGAGCAGTGAGAAAGGGACTCATGTCTGAGTATACCCTGCCACACCTATAGTGGCCAAAAACGATACAGAAAAGGGGGTGGTGATGAACAGAGTGTCTGAATTAAGCAGACCACTCTTACCCAGTCCAAAGATCAGGGCTTGATCCATCACCGTTATTTATCTCACTGCCCCATCCCAGCTCAGAACCTGGCTATATGCAAATTAGTCTGTCCCTGGCCCAGTGCATCATGGGAACAGGGCAGACCAAACTACCAAGCCAATTCTTCACCAGAAAGGAGACAAGCTACCGGGGACCGGTTTCTGGCATTTCAGCCTCTTCGGCCCGGCTCGCTTGAATCCTGATGGAGCAGTGAGAAAGGGACTCATGTCTGAGTATACCCTGCCACACCTATAGTGGCCAAAAACGATACAGAAAAGGGGGTGGTGATGAACAGAGTGTCTGAATTAAGCAGACCACTCTTACCCAGTCCAAAGATCAGGGCTTGATCCATCACCGTTATTTATCTCACTGCCCCATCCCAGCTCAGAACCTGGCTATATGCAAATTAGTCTGTCCCTGGCCCAGTGCATCATGGGAACAGGGCAGACCAAACTACCAAGCCAATTCTTCACCAGAAAGGAGACAAGCTACCGGGGACCGGTTTCTGGCATTTCAGCCTCTTCGGCCCGGCTTGCTTGAATCCTGATGGAGCAGTGAGAAAGGGACTCATGTCTGAGTATACCCTGCCACACCTATAGTGGCCAAAAACGATACAGAAAAGGGGGTGGTGATGAACAGAGTGTCTGAATTAAGCAGACCACTCTTACCCAGTCCAAAGATCAGGGCTTGATCCATCACCGTTATTTATCTCACTGCCCCATCCCAGCTCAGAACCTGGCTATATGCAAATTAGTCTGTCCCTGGCCCAGTGCATCATGGGAACAGGGCAGACCAAACTACCAAGCCAATTCTTCACCAGAAAGGAGACAAGCTACCGGGGACCGGTTTCTGGCCTTTCAGCCTCTTCTGCCCGGCTTGCTTGAATCCTGATGGAGCAGTGAGAAAGGGACTCACGTCTGAGTATACACTGCCACACCTATAGTGGCCAAAAACGATACAGAAAAGGGGGTGGTGATGAACAGAGTGTCTGAATTAAGCAGACCACTCTTACCCAGTCCAAAGATCAGGGCTTGATCCATCACCGTTATTTATCTCACTGCCCCATCCCAGCTCAGAACCTGGCTATATGCAAATTAGTCTGTCCCTGGCCCAGTGCATCATGGGAACAGGGCAGACCAAACTACCAAGCCAATTCTTCACCAGAAAGGAGACAAGCTACCGGGGACCGGTTTCTGGCATTTCAGCCTCTTCGGCCCGGCTTGCTTGAATCCTGATGGAGCAGTGAGAAAGGGACTCATGTCTGAGTATACCCTGCCACACCTATAGTGGCCAAAAACGATACAGAAAAGGGGGTGGTGATGAACAGAGTGTCTGAATTAAGCAGACCACTCTTACCCAGTCCAAAGATCAGGGCTTGATCCATCACCGTTATTTATCTCACTGCCCCATCCCAGCTCAGAACCTGGCTATATGCAAATTAGTCTGTCCCTGGCCCAGTGCATCATGGGAACAGGGCAGACCAAACTACCAAGCCAATTCTTCACCAGAAAGGAGACAAGCTACCGGGGACCGGTTTCTGGCATTTCAGCCTCTTCGGCCCGGCTTGCTTGAATCCTGATGGAGCAGTGAGAAAGGGACTCATGTCTGAGTATACCCTGCCACACCTATAGTGGCCAAAAACGATACAGAAAAGGGGGTGGTGATGAACAGAGTGTCTGAATTAAGCAGACCACTCTTACCCAGTCCAAAGATCAGGGCTTGATCCATCACCGTTATTTATCTCACTGCCCCATCCCAGCTCAGAACCTGGCTATATGCAAATTAGTCTGTCCCTGGCCCAGTGCATCATGGGAACAGGGCAGACCAAACTACCAAGCCAATTCTTCACCAGAAAGGAGACAAGCTACCGGGGACCGGTTTCTGGCATTTCAGCCTCTTCGGCCCGGCTTGCTTGAATCCTGATGGAGCAGTGAGAAAGGGACTCATGTCTGAGTATACCCTGCCACACCTATAGTGGCCAAAAACGATACAGAAAAGGGGGTGGTGATGAACAGAGTGTCTGAATTAAGCAGACCACTCTTACCCAGTCCAAAGATCAGGGCTTGATCCATCACCGTTATTTATCTCACTGCCCCATCCCAGCTCAGAACCTGGCTATATGCAAATTAGTCTGTCCCTGGCCCAGTGCACCATGGGAACAGGGCAGACCAAACTACCAAGCCAATTCTTCACCAGAAAGGAGACAAGCTACCGGGGACCGGTTTCTGGCATTTCAGCCTCTTCGGCCCGGCTTGCTTGAATCCTGATGGAGCAGTGAGAAAGGGACTCATGTCTGAGTATACCCTGCCACACCTATAGTGGCCAAAAACGATACAGAAAAGGGGGTGGTGATGAACAGAGTGTCTGAATTAAGCAGACCACTCTTACCCAGTCCAAAGATCAGGGCTTGATCCATCACCGTTATTTATCTCACTGCCCCATCCCAGCTCAGAACCTGGCTATATGCAAATTAGTCTGTCCCTGGCCCAGTGCACCATGGGAACAGGGCAGACCAAACTACCAAGCCAATTCTTCACCAGAAAGGAGACAAGCTACCGGGGACCGGTTTCTGGCATTTCAGCCTCTTCGGCCCGGCTTGCTTGAATCCTGATGGAGCAGTAAGAAAGGGACTCATGTCTGAGTATACCCTGCCACACCTATAGTGGCCAAAAACGATACAGAAAAGGGGGTGGTGATGAACAGAGTGTCTGAATTAAGCAGACCACTCTTACCCAGTCCAAAGATCAGGGCTTGATCCATCACCGTTATTTATCTCACTGCCCCATCCCAGCTCAGAACCTGGCTATATGCAAATTAGTCTGTCCCTGGCCCAGTGCATCATGGGAACAGGGCAGACCAAACTACCAAGCCAATTCTTCACCAGAAAGGAGACAAGCTACCGGGGACCGGTTTCTGGCATTTCAGCCTCTTCGGCCCGGCTTGCTTGAATCCTGATGGAGCAGTGAGAAAGGGACTCATGTCTGAGTATACCCTGCCACACCTATAGTGGCCAAAAACGATACAGAAAAGGGGGTGGTGATGAACAGAGTGTCTGAATTAAGCAGACCACTCTTACCCAGTCCAAAGATCAGGGCTTGATCCATCACCGTTATTTATCTCACTGCCCCATCCCAGCTCAGAACCTGGCTATATGCAAATTAGTCTGTCCCTGGCCCAGTGCATCATGGGAACAGGGCAGACCAAACTACCAAGCCAATTCTTCACCAGAAAGGAGACAAGCTACCGGGGACCGGTTTCTGGCATTTCAGCCTCTTCGGCCCGGCTTGCTTGAATCCTGATGGAGCAGTGAGAAAGGGACTCATGTCTGAGTATACCCTACCACACCTATAGTGGCCAAAAACGATACAGAAAAGGGGGTGGTGATGAACAGAGTGTCTGAATTAAGCAGACCACTCTTACCCAGTCCAAAGATCAGGGCTTGATCCATCACCGTTATTTATCTCACTGCCCCATCCCAGCTCAGAACCTGGCTATATGCAAATTAGTCTGTCCCTGGCCCAGTGCATCATGGGAACAGGGCAGACCAAACTACCAAGCCAATTCTTCACCAGAAAGGAGACAAGCTACCCGGGACCGGTTTCTGGCATTTCAGCCTCTTCGGCCCGGCTCGCTTGAATCCTGATGGAGCAGTGAGAAAGGGACTCATGTCTGAGTATACCCTGCCACACCTATAGTGGCCAAAAACGATACAGAAAAGGGGGTGGTGATGAACAGAGTGTCTGAATTAAGCAGACCACTCTTACCCAGTCCAAAGATCAGGGCTTGATCCATCACCGTTATTTATCTCACTGCCCCATCCCAGCTCAGAACCTGGCTATATGCAAATTAGTCTGTCCCTGGCCCAGTGCATCATGGGAACAGGGCAGACCAAACTACCAAGCCAATTCTTCACCAGAAAGGAGACAAGCTACCGGGGACCGGTTTCTGGCATTTCAGCCTCTTCGGCCCGGCTCGCTTGAATCCTGATGGAGCAGTGAGAAAGGGACTCATGTCTGAGTATACCCTGCCACACCTATAGTGGCCAAAAACGATACAGAAAAGGGGGTGGTGATGAACAGAGTGTCTGAATTAAGCAGACCACTCTTACCCAGTCCAAAGATCAGGGCTTGATCCATCACCGTTATTTATCTCACTGCCCCATCCCAGCTCAGAACCTGGCTATATGCAAATTAGTCTGTCCCTGGCCCAGTGCATCATGGGAACAGGGCAGACCAAACTACCAAGCCAATTCTTCACCAGAAAGGAGACAAGCTACCGGGGACCGGTTTCTGGCATTTCAGCCTCTTCGGCCCGGCTTGCTTGAATCCTGATGGAGCAGTGAGAAAGGGACTCATGTCTGAGTATACCCTGCCACACCTATAGTGGCCAAAAACGATACAGAAAAGGGGGTGGTGATGAACAGAGTGTCTGAATTAAGCAGACCACTCTTACCCAGTCCAAGGATCAGGGCTTGATCCATCACCGTTATTTATCTCACTGCCCCATCCCAGCTCAGAACCTGGCTATATGCAAATTAGTCTGTCCCTGGCCCAGTGCATCATGGGAACAGGGCAGACCAAACTACCAAGCCAATTCTTCACCAGAAAGGAGACAAGCTACCGGGGACCGGTTTCTGGCATTTCAGCCTCTTCGGCCCGGCTTGCTTGAATCCTGATGGAGCAGTGAGAAAGGGACTCACGTCTGAGTATACACTGCCACACCTATAGTGGCCAAAAACGATACAGAAAAGGGGGTGGTGATGAACAGAGTGTCTGAATTAAGCAGACCACTCTTACCCAGTCCAAAGATCAGGGCTTGATCCATCACCGTTATTTATCTCACTGCCCCATCCCAGCTCAGAACCTGGCTATATGCAAATTAGTCTGTCCCTGGCCCAGTGCATCATGGGAACAGGGCAGACCAAACTACCAAGCCAATTCTTCACCAGAAAGGAGACAAGCTACCGGGGACCGGTTTCTGGCATTTCAGCCTCTTCGGCCCGGCTTGCTTGAATCCTGATGGAGCAGTGAGAAAGGGACTCATGTCTGAGTATACCCTGCCACACCTATAGTGGCCAAAAACGATACAGAAAAGGGGGTGGTGATGAACAGAGTGTCTGAATTAAGCAGACCACTCTTACCCAGTCCAAAGATCAGGGCTTGATCCATCACCGTTATTTATCTCACTGCCCCATCCCAGCTCAGAACCTGGCTATATGCAAATTAGTCTGTCCCTGGCCCAGTGCATCATGGGAACAGGGCAGACCAAACTACCAAGCCAATTCTTCACCAGAAAGGAGACAAGCTACCGGGGACCGGTTTCTGGCATTTCAGCCTCTTCGGCCCGGCTTGCTTGAATCCTGATGGAGCAGTGAGAAAGGGACTCATGTCTGAGTATACCCTGCCACACCTATAGTGGCCAAAAACGATACAGAAAAGGGGGTGGTGATGAACAGAGTGTCTGAATTAAGCAGACCACTCTTACCCAGTCCAAAGATCAGGGCTTGATCCATCACCGTTATTTATCTCACTGCCCCATCCCAGCTCAGAACCTGGCTATATGCAAATTAGTCTGTCCCTGGCCCAGTGCATCATGGGAACAGGGCAGACCAAACTACCAAGCCAATTCTTCACCAGAAAGGAGACAAGCTACCGGG
This sequence comes from Lissotriton vulgaris, assembly GCF_964263255.1. Lineage (NCBI taxonomy): Eukaryota > Metazoa > Chordata > Amphibia > Caudata > Salamandridae > Lissotriton > Lissotriton vulgaris. The sequence goes on from NC_141691.1 coordinate 1,736,207,232, forward strand.
GACCGGTTTCTGGCATTTCAGCCTCTTCGGCCCGGCTTGCTTGAATCCTGATGGAGCAGTGAGAAAGGGACTCATGTCTGAGTATACCCTGCCACACCTATAGTGGCCAAAAACGATACAGAAAAGGGGGTGGTGATGAACAGAGTGTCTGAATTAAGCAGACCACTCTTACCCAGTCCAAAGATCAGGGCTTGATCCATCACCGTTATTTATCTCACTGCCCCATCCCAGCTCAGAACCTGGCTATATGCAAATTAGTCTGTCCCTGGCCCAGTGCATCATGGGAACAGGGCAGACCAAACTACCAAGCCAATTCTTCACCAGAAAGGAGACAAGCTACCGGGGACCGGTTTCTGGCATTTCAGCCTCTTCGGCCCGGCTTGCTTGAATCCTGATGGAGCAGTGAGAAAGGGACTCATGTCTGAGTATACCCTGCCACACCTATAGTGGCCAAAAACGATACAGAAAAGGGGGTGGTGATGAACAGAGTGTCTGAATTAAGCAGACCACTCTTACCCAGTCCAAAGATCAGGGCTTGATCCATCACCGTTATTTATCTCACTGCCCCATCCCAGCTCAGAACCTGGCTATATGCAAATTAGTCTGTCCCTGGCCCAGTGCATCATGGGAACAGGGCAGACCAAACTACCAAGCCAATTCTTCACCAGAAAGGAGACAAGCTACCGGGGACCGGTTTCTGGCATTTCAGCCTCTTCGGCCCGGCTTGCTTGAATCCTGATGGAGCAGTGAGAAAGGGACTCATGTCTGAGTATACCCTGCCACACCTATAGTGGCCAAAAACGATACAGAAAAGGGGGTGGTGATGAACAGAGTGTCTGAATTAAGCAGACCACTCTTACCCAGTCCAAAGATCAGGGCTTGATCCATCACCGTTATTTATCTCACTGCCCCATTGCAGCTCAGAACCTGGCTATATGCAAATTAGTCTGTCCCTGGCCCAGTGCATCATGGGAACAGGGCAGACCAAACTACCAAGCCAATTCTTCACCAGAAAGGAGACAAGCTACCGGGGACCGGTTTCTGGCATTTCAGCCTCTTCGGCCCGGCTTGCTTGAATCCTGATGGAGCAGTGAGAAAGGGACTCATGTCTGAGTATACCCTGCCACACCTATAGTGGCCAAAAACGATACAGAAAAGGGGGTGGTGATGAACAGAGTGTCTGAATTAAGCAGACCACTCTTACCCAGTCCAAAGATCAGGGCTTGATCCATCACCGTTATTTATCTCACTGCCCCATCCCAGCTCAGAACCTGGCTATATGCAAATTAGTCTGTCCCTGGCCCAGTGCATCATGGGAACAGGGCAGACCAAACTACCAAGCCAATTCTTCACCAGAAAGGAGACAAGCTACCGGGGACCGGTTTCTGGCATTTCAGCCTCTTCGGCCCGGCTTGCTTGAATCCTGATGGAGCAGTGAGAAAGGGACTCATGTCTGAGTATACCCTGCCACACCTATAGTGGCCAAAAACGATACAGAAAAGGGGGTGGTGATGAACAGAGTGTCTGAATTAAGCAGACCACTCTTACCCAGTCCAAAGATCAGGGCTTGATCCATCACCGTTATTTATCTCACTGCCCCATCCCAGCTCAGAACCTGGCTATATGCAAATTAGTCTGTCCCTGGCCCAGTGCATCATGGGAACAGGGCAGACCAAACTACCAAGCCAATTCTTCACCAGAAAGGAGACAAGCTACCGGGGACCGGTTTCTGGCATTTCAGCCTCTTCGGCCCGGCTTGCTTGAATCCTGATGGAGCAGTGAGAAAGGGACTCATGTCTGAGTATACCCTGCCACACCTATAGTGGCCAAAAACGATACAGAAAAGGGGGTGGTGATGAACAGAGTGTCTGAATTAAGCAGACCACTCTTACCCAGTCCAAAGATCAGGGCTTGATCCATCACCGTTATTTATCTCACTGCCCCATCCCAGCTCAGAACCTGGCTATATGCAAATTAGTCTGTCCCTGGCCCAGTGCATCATGGGAACAGGGCAGACCAAACTACCAAGCCAATTCTTCAGACTAATTTGCATACAGCCAGGTTCTGAAACTGGGATGGTGCAGTGAGCTAAAAAACGGTGTTGGATCTAGCCCTGATCTCTTGACTGGGTGAGAGCTTTCTGCTTAATTCAGAGACTCTGTCCCTCACCACCCCTTGTTGTAAATATTTTTGTCCACCCTAAGCGTGGAAGGGTATTCTCAGATGTGAGACCCTTGCTCATTGCACCATCAGGATTCAAGCAAACCGGGCCGAAGACGGCTGTAATGCCAGAAACCGGTCCCCGGGAGCTTGTTTCCTTCCCAGTGTAAGAATTGGCTTTTGTAGTTTGGTTTGCCCTGTTCCCATCATGCACTGGGACAGGAACAGACTAATTTGCATACAGCCAGGTTCTGAAACTGGGATGGTGCAGTAAGCTAAAAAACGGTGTTGGATCTAGCCCTGATCTCTTGACTGGGTGAGAGCTTTCTGCTTAATTCAGAGACTCTGTCCCTCACCACCCCTTGTTGTAAATATCTGCAGACGCGGAACAGCGCCATGACCCCTCCTCTTAACGACAGCGGTTCGTGTTAGGTGGCGAACCTCACAATCCGAAACAGCAATACTGCCTTTCTCCAGTGTTTTCGACCGGAAACAGTATGACACGAACAAACTTGCATCAAAAAGTTGTTTTAATCAGCAAAATTCATAGGCAAGAAAATCCACTCCACTCGACGCGTTTCGGGAAAAACTTTCCATTGGTCACTCGTGACCAAGGGGAGGTTTTGTGACATACACCGAGTCCTAGATCCCTCAAGTAATCCTTGGCGTAACAGGGTTGGCTGGTACAGGCATTGAATGAGGGGATAAGTCTACCCAGACCGCTGATTACCCATAATAGTGGACCGAATCAAAGGGGTCACCAGCCACAACATCGGCCAGCCAGTAGGGAGAGTGTGTTTGCCCCTAACACTCAAGTCCTACCAGTCGTAGATCTCCCACCAGCAAGCTGCCCTTATACCGTGGTCCTAGCAGGGGTACCAGGACTAAATAGTGTAAAGGACGAGTCCATAGACTAGTTGATTAATAAAGTAACACACTAGTTCTGCAAATATGCGAGGTTTATTATGTCTGTGGCTGAGCACAGGCACATTCTGATGGCCAGGAAGGTAGCATGGATTGGCAGGACCCAGAAATCGTTCACAGGATACAGCGTGATTGTCACTCTTAGGCACCCAGAACTGGCCCACAATTTCCCTATCTCACTCCCTGCATTGATTTTCAGCAGAATCGGGGATTAAACCATTACCTTTGGTTTTTTTTCATAGGCCACCTTTTTAGTTCTGTACCACCCCAACACTTTGTTGAGCATGAAGTGGGTTTAACCCTGGGAAGGGGACTCCCGACATTACGCAATGCATTCACCTGCTTGAGGGATCTTGGGATATAGACTGACTACAAGTTGGGGAGGGAATGGGCAGAGTTACTGACAATCAGATCGAACCCACTGGTGAACCATTTGTGACGGAGGAGACCAATGCCGGGGAAATAATAGGCAGCTTACCCGAGTTCAGGGACCAAAGTCAGCTGGGACTTTGTAATGCAGAGAGGGCTACCACCGTCCCCTCCTTCAAACAGGGTGGGCGCCGTGTGGGTGACTTCAAAATAGTCTTGCGGAATGTGGCAGGCTTAGCAAGCAAGTTTTTGGATGAGCAGTGGCTTCAATACATCGGAGATTTTCATATAATATGTATACAGGAAATTTGGGAGCCAGTCAATAACTTTTTGATAGACGGTTATAAAACTTTTTTCTGCCCAGCAAGAAGGTTGAGTGCAGGGAGAGCAAGGGGGGGGGGGGTAATTGTGTTTATAGACCTCAGGATACAAGGTAGGTGGAAGACCCTGTTGTGGGACTCTGATGTTGTTCAAGGGCTCACACTATCAAATAACTCATATCGATTGGTTCTAATTAATTTTTATAATGCGAGATCACACCCACAGGGATCTGCCAGTCTGGAAAAATTAAGTAGACGGTGGGAGAAAATCCAGGGGGGAGACCTGTTGCAGTCTCAATTAATTGTAGTGGGAGACTTCAACTGCCATCTGTGTCTAACCTATTGGTGACTCATTGAGACTGGTCGACTTGTACATGAAGTGTGGGACCACATATGGAACATAGGAAGGGCGGGATTTGAGTGTCTTCCTAAACACTTATGGCCTAACTCATATTTTGGACCTGATTGCTACCCACCCTGATGCAGCTGTGCCCCCAACTTACAAAGGCAGAGATTGCTCATCATTTATTGATTTCATAGTTGTGGCTCTTACCTTGAGGAGGTTTATATCCTTTTTTAATATTAACCATAGTATATTTAGTGACCATAATTCTGTGACCATGTCACTTGCTGCCCCTTGGAATCAGCCTGAACCCCAATTGATAACTAGGGGAACGATCTCTGCAACTGACCAAGGTAGGCAGTTACGTTGGGTACAGGTCAATAGTGTTGCTTTTAATAATTCACTTTTTAATATAGGCAAACAGGAGATTTTGAAATTCTTGGACCCACAAATACAGGGTGAAGAAATAGTTCAGGCATTTACTGCTATTACACATTTAGTAGACAGTTTATAACAGTGCCGGCAAGCTTCCCTAGCATGGATGTCCCAAGATGGTTTGACGAGCAGTGCTCGTGGGCCCTTAAAGATCTTAAGATGGCCCTTAAACAAACACGAGAGACATATACAAGCAAGCTGTCAAGGGGCTGAAGCGCCAACTGCAAAAAAAGCCTAGGAGGACCTAACAGAGGCATCTGAACTAAAGGGCTCTACCCATTTTGGGAGGGTCATTAACAACCCATGTTTTAAAGATTAGAACAAACCAGGGCTAAGCCATAATATTTTACCAGAGCAATGGCAGGCTCACTTTGAGGGAGTGTATAATCATTCCCACAGAGAGGAGCAATTACAAGAACTAAACCCTGATCAGAGATCTGATCTCATAACCTTTTCCTTTGGATGAGTTGAGATCAGGAATTGAGGGACTTTCGCAGAATAAGACGCCGGGACCTGATGGGATCCCACCAGACCTTTACCCTTTTCCAATGCAACACAGAGATATGGGCCACTCTCCTAGTGAGGGTTTAAAATGCGGCAGTAGCATCAGCAATGCCTGCATCATAGTCCATCACCCCATTGTACAGTTTTTTAAGAAGGGAGATAGGGACAGCCCACTTTGTTATCACCCCATACCCCTTATTAACGTGACAGTGATGGTTCTGGGTCAGGTGCTACTGAATAGGTTGAATGAATGGTCAGAGGCCCACCACATAATATTGGATGCACAATATGGGTTATGAGGCAGTAAATCCACTACAGATTAATGCCTCAACCTTTACCTTATAATTGCAAAATAAACAATAGCTACATCAGGGACATTGTATCTAGATTTTATGGACTTCACTGCAGCCTTGTATCGAGTAAACCAGTGTAAACTGTGGAAACTCCTTGCAGAGCTCGGGTGGATCTGTCAATAACTAATACTCTAATGGCCCTACATTTTAAAGGTAGGGAAAACCATGGATCATTTTAACTGCTTCAGTGGGGTCAGATGGGTTGTATATTATCGCTGTTTCTGTTTACACTATACATTAATGGTCTTGACTCTGCCCTGACGGCATAACAGGCTGACACACTAGGATAGTTACAAGACCGATCTCCGTTTTGTTACATGCGAATGACGTGGTACTCCTTGCATGTACCCCGAAGGGCTTGCAGCTTTTATTGGATGGGCTTGTTATTTTTATGGATACAATGGATTTGTCACTCAATCTAAAGAAATCATATATAATGGAAACTAGAAAGCAGAGCAGGAAGCCCAATACATACGTAGTAGACACACATAGTCTAGGTAAAGTACCGGCCATTTCGTACCGGGGGATTTTATTTGACAAGAAATTGAGTTTTACACACTTATCAGAGGAAAGGAGTCTTGGAATGACAAGGACTACTGGAGCATGGTTAAAGGATTCATTCACATGTTTTTTTTTTTAAAGCATTTTTTAACATATGTCTGTGTAAAAATTCGTTTTTACCCTATGTATTGTTAACGATTTGAATGTCAAATGTAATCTTTTTAACTATATTTGTATGTATTTTTTAATAGCCCTGAAGAAGTCTCTTTGGGAGACGAAACGAGTTGGCTATGGCTATGATCATTTGTTCTCGGGAAAATAAAGAGAAATTCTTTTAAGAAAAATAAAGAGAACCTACTTCAAGAAACACGCATCTTGGATTTGGATGTCTTATTGTGTGCTAATTGCTTTTGAACTTTGATGTGACACGTTTATACTACATTGTAAAGTGCTGAACCCTTTTGTATTGAACATTTGCAGCACCGTTTTCAAAGAAATGTACTAAAACACGTGTCAAAGCATACCCAAGGAACAATCCTTAAAGAACCCAGAATGTGTCTTTCCTGTAATGCTTCTCTTTACTCTATCATTTGGTTAATGTAGAGACACTTGGGGTTGTGTATAAGTCAATGAATCCTGATGAAATTAGATTTATAAAATTAGATGTTCCAAGTATAGCATTTCTTTTCATTGCTTTTATTAGACCTTCTGAATTCCTACAGAGAGCTGGCACTGGTGTGACAAAATGTGGCTTTCCACATCTGACGACAGATAGTTAGTACAGTGTTTAGAACAAGTCTGAGAATCTGGCAGTCCACCACTATAAGCAGAAAACTCTCATATATGATCAGTGTGATCATAATCGTGAAATCTCCAATGGGGTTAACCCAGTATCCCTAAGAACCTGGGCAGTTAATTAATATTACAACAATTGGTTCCTTCGGGTGTGCCACATTTCTTTTACTCACTCATATTTATATGTAGTGTATCAGGTACAATACAAAAAAGATCAGAATCCCACACAAATCTTGTACTTATGCACTATTTTATGAATTATAGTCATTCATAAATACTCTTTGTAATTTTCAAGAGAAGGCTGTACAATATGTGAAAAAGTGCAATTTTGTGACATTTACAGCCTGATTCATGTAGGTAAATTGCACTCGCAAAGGGCCAGATTCTCAGAATCTGGCCCTTAGCGAGTGCGATTTTTGCATTTGGTATTCATGATACCAAATGGAAAAATCGCTATGTAAGAATTCGCATATTTGCGTGGAATGGCATTTAAGGAATCTCTAATAGAGATTCCTCAAATGCTATTCATGACACACAACAAATTTGCGATTTTGGACTTTTGGGGCCGCTATTTACCGACAGGTCAGACCTGTCGGTAAATAGCAAAAACTCAGGAAAATGCTTTGAAAAGCATCATTCAAAGTTGCATGTAGCACACACACATGTCCTTTGGACATGTGTGTGCGCCACACCTGTCCAAAAGTGCATTTTAGGGGTGCTACAGGGCGTCCTTTGGACACCCCTGGCACCCTTAAAATCGCTATCTCAGTTGCTACTCGCAAATCCCCATTCATTCCAATGGGCCTCTTGGCCCATAGGAATGATTGGGGAGTATTTGCGAGTAGCAAATTGCTACTCGCAAATAAAGAACATGTAAGAATCGCTATTTAAGTAGCAATTCCTACATGAATGCCGTTTTGCGTGTCCTCAATAGCGATTCGCTATGATTCGCTATTAGGGACACGCAAAACGGCATGTACATGAATCAGGCTGATAGTGCTCAGTGCTGGCGGCGCAAAAGTGAACAAAAACTGTACAATATTTATATACAGGGAAAATATACAATGATTCAACTTTGGTCTGTACAATCACACATATACCACTGTATACCACATAGGTTAATTCTCATCACAGGGTATTGAAAATACAGATCCAGCCATTCGTCGACGTTTCGACCCTCTAAGCGCGCACATATGACGTCAAACACGGGTCTTCATCAGGACTGGGAGGGGACAGAACAGCCGATGGTTGTTCTTATGGAACCACTGTGCGGACTTTTTTTCTGACTGGGTATTTGGATTATTCTTGTACCCAGTCGTGCTTCCACATATGTTTTGAAGAGCCAAGGGATAGCACTTTAATTAAATTCAAAATGCTGGAGAAGAAACCTCTTCCTTCCTAGCGTGGTCACGACTGCATCTTCCTTCCTAGCGTGGTCAAGACTGCATCAGATATAACGGCGTCTTTACAATCCCCGGCGCTAGAATTGTAAAGACGCCGTTATATCTGATGAACATATGTGGAAGCACGACTGGGTACAAAAATAATCCAAATACCCAGTCAGAAAAAAAGTCCGCACAGCGGTTCCATAAGAACAACCATCGTGGGAGCATTCCACGCACCACCGATAGACACACGCAGTTCAAGCTATTCAAGATACACCACCTTGACAGTTGATTTCTTCTGAAGGCTGTTCTGTCCCCTCCCAGTCCTGATGAAGACCCGTGTTTGACGTCATATGTGCGCGCTTAGAGGGTCGAAACGTCGACGAATGGCTGGATCTGTATTTTCAATACCCTGTGATGAGAATTAACCTATGTGGTATACAGTGGTATATGTGTGATTGTACAGACCAAAGTTGAATCATTGTATATTTTCCCTGTATATAAATATTGTACAGTTTTTGTTCACTTTTGCGCCGCCAGCACTGAGCACTAAATGTCACAAAATTGCACTTTTTCACATATTGTACAGCCTTCTCTTGAAAATTACAAAGAGTATTTATGAATGACTATAATTCATAAAATAGTGCATAAATACAAGATTGGTGTGGGATTCTGATCTTTTTTGTATTGTACCTGATACACTACATATAACTATGAGTGAGTAAAAGAAATGTGGCACACCCGAAGGAACCAGTGTGATCATAAAGCAGGAAGGGAAGTATGCTAGATGAGGACCTTACACAGGGCCCTGTCACCACAGCCCAACTGCAGTGAAGTAAGCTGCAGGTTGCATGGGGGCCCTGGTCCTCACATGATCCTTCAACCTAGTATGCTACCTCCTCTGGGTCTTTATCTTGTGCCCTAATGTTCTGCAGGGGGTGTTGCTGTAAGGCCACATGCAGGCCTGAAAGCATTTTTCATCAAATGCTGAGACAAGTCAGTTTTATTTCAGCTGCTTTTTCCTCCATGTACAAGGAAGAATAAGTTGGCTTCGGGGGCAGATGGCAAAGTGGTGGAAAGGACTCCTCTCACTTGAGATGTCCAGTCTCCCTGCTATGTAACACTGAAGAGTCAGGGGATCAGGGCACGCTTGCTTTCTGACTTCACACCGCACCTGTGCAATACTGCCAGCAGAACAGGAGCCACCAATTGTAGAGTTGCAGCTAACAGACTCCTGGGTCTAGGCCAATCGTTGGCAGAGTGTGCATGCTCAACTACTTACTACTGTTATTTTAAGGAGTAAGCATTGGCTACAGTGGATTGTGGCTGTGAGGCAGAGTCTGTCTACATCCTGAAGGATAGGTAGAGGTGGGATAGTGGGAAAAAAGACTGCTGATTTTAAGATCTGGGTGAAGGGAGTGAGCGGTTGTGGCAGTTGGTTATGGATGCTGTCTGTGAGAACTTGAATGCTGTGAGATTTAACTGAAGGCAAAGGTAGAGGATGCCTAGTGAGGGGGTATTGTGTGCGTTTATGTAGGTCCAGAGGTGCTTGATAGGGAGTTCCGGCAAGGCAGAGGGAGCATTTCTGGAGGATTTGATTAAAGGTAACAGGCAGACCGAGGTCCATGCTTCATGGTGGAGAGGTAGGAGGTGTCATATATGTCTGTCACATATATACTTGCCTGAAGCTATGGTACAGAGACAATACTTGACTGCTGAGCACTGGCCTGTACATTTTGAGCATACTGAGTGGTATTGCAGTGCTTTACTTTACCCGCACAAGGCATTCCATGCGTGCTCCAAGTGCTGTTTGAATATCAGCATCTTTCACATTAAAAGGGACAATAAGTTGGATCAGGACTGTGTGTAGTCCCAAAGGACGTTTGTCCTAGACATAACAACTAATTATAACAAAGCAAAGAGAATCTCACTGTCAAGTATCAACCTGCTGACAGTGAGTTTATCATATATCCAGAGCGAGACAGAGCTTGGTTGTATCATTTTCTATTTATTATTAGGCGTTTTTATACAGCATATAAAACTGTTTCTCTGGGACTAATTATCCTTTTCTGTTCTCTTTGTTCCAGGTCCTGGGTCAGGAGTCCTCTCACCAGTATCCTCGGAGTAAAGGAGAACAATGCAGGTAAGTCACCTATCTTATCTTGTCATTCTTTATGTCCTTCACCATCTATTCCTCAGTGTGAGATGAACAGGAGTGCAGGGGGTTCTGGAATTAGTGCTCCCAAATACTCGTGCCCAGAAGGAGCCAGCTTTCCCTTTTCATCCTTTTTACTGAGTGGTCCGGGTGGTTGTGGTTAGAGTAGTTTGTACGGGTCACCCTCCTTTTTAGGTCGAGCTGGAGAAAGCAATGCGAAGCATTGCATCCAGCGAAGTATCTAATGTCGCCCGCCTCCTGGGAATCTGAGACAGGGGTCGGGCACGCGCGGCGATTGGTGTCTGTGGACGCGCACGTCCAGGCCGGCGCCGTCCACATTCCCAGCAAGTCAGCCTATCGCGCGTGCATGCACACAGCCACACACGCACACACATAGACACGCGCGCACACACACACGCGCACACATGCACGCACACACACACACCTCCCGCAACTTTCACATATGTTTATTAATTTCCCCCAAAGTGTCCGCTTTTGTTTTTGTTTGTTTCGCTCCCCACGTGTACTCCTCTCCCTCTCGGTGATCCAGGGGCCCGGCTTGCATGTATCTGTGTCTACGGATGAATGTGCATAATCTATAGAAATCCCTCTCTTGGTCCTCACAGGCACTCACCTCGCTCTTGGTGATGCAGTGCCTCGCTAGCTTCACAGCGGCGAAGTTGCCCTTCCCCAGCGTGCGCTCGATGTCGTAGAAGGCCACCCGCCCCGGGCCGCGCTGGGGGTGCCCGGGGGCTCGGCCATGACCATGCTGGGGCCGGGGAGCAGCATAGGCGGCACCGGGGTGCGGGAGCCCAGGGAAGCGGCGCAAACTCCGGCTCCGGCTGCAGAGCTCAGCCTCAGCCGGGGGGGCGGGGCAGCCACGCCTACCTCGCCTCCTGCTAACTGTGAACATGCATGTGCATTTTAGTGTTGTGCGCCATTCCCATCGGGTTTGCAGTTGTGCACTCTCACTCCCGTTTTTCATTCGCCATTGCTCAGCAAGAGTCCGTGTTGGAGTGACTGACTGGGCCGTGATAGCTGCAACCGCAAGACATCACCAGTGCGAGACTTTCCTAGGCCCCACAGTTAGTGGAGCTGCGGCTGCATCAGAGGACTACAAATTTAGAGCAGGCGGGCACAGAGGCGGCACCGAACAGGAAGCGTGCTGCAAGAGCTGTGTGTGATATGACCAGTATAAGGTAAGACGAATCAATCATTATCCAGCGATACTTCTATATAGTACTGTTGCGTGCTTATCTAGGTTCCTGATCGATACTGTGACCTTATGCCCCTGTTCGGCTATAAATCCCTTTATTCCCTATATTGGCATAACCGTTCAAGTACGATTTTCTGAAAAGTCATCTCTGGCCTCACACGAACAGAGCCACATTCCAGCATGACTCTCTGCTACTTCCTTTGCGACCAATTAGTGCAATGACAGAGCAGCAGTCACTATCTGATATTCCTAGATAACACTCCGAGTTCTTCAACAAGATAAAAACTTAGCAAACCTGGAAATCCCCGCTTGCTATGTTTTGATTAGTAATGGAACTCTAATGAGCAACTGATAACTGTCACTTCCTAGTGACATCTTTAATTGACGTCTTATGTACAGCAAACTTGCGTCAAACCCGGCACCTGTCAGGTATAAATATTACCAACGTTGCCTTAAGCAATGTGAGCTGCAAGCTACTGTTGCTGATGCTGGCTGCCTGCATGACCCTGTGTTGGTAAAAACTAGCACTCTGTCGCTGCAGCCTGCTATCCTGTGGTGGTGAAGCTGCTGATTACCATTATCGCCGCTACAGCGCGAACTATGGTGCAGTACGCTTAAGGAGCTGAACAGCCGTCCTCTGCGAAGACATCCAGCCGATTCCAGCTGCCCGCGGACGCTGTCACCCCTCCTTCCTCGACGCGCTGAAGAGAAGCCGATGCCTTTCTCGTGCAGAGAAATCCAGTCCCGGCGCTTCCGGTTTACCCTCGCGGGTGACTGGGATATCGAGAGAGACCCCTGAAGGAGATACCAATCCTCCATCATTCTATTCAGAGGTATGGTGTTGACTAAACCCTTAGACGAGAATTCTTGAAACAAACCTTGGCAAAACCAACTTAACTTAAAGCTACTTACTTGCTCCCCTTTCACGTGTTAGGCTTAGGTCAGGCACACTGGGGTAGGCTTAGTTAGAAGCACCAGTTGAGTATGTTAGCCTAATGCATATATGACTGTATATATGTTTTATTACTTTTAAACCATTGTATGGCTAAGAAACCATATCAATGCTTTTACAGTTCTATTTCGCAATACTTATCTTACTGTACGTACTTTTTATAATAACAGTTATTGCAATTGTGGCAATACATTTCTCTTGTACGAGAAGAAAGACTGTTCAATAAATGTTAAAACTTTATTGATACACGCCTGTCTCTCTATTCTCTACATACTGTGAAAGTAAACTGCACCAGACTGACTGAGTGAAATGCATGTCTATTGTTTCACACGACCCTAGAGATCGACTCTTGATCTGAGGAGCAAAGTTGTCATGTTGCACGGTTGTTGGAAAACTGAATCCCTTCTTGTCTGTGCCAAGGAAGCTGATCACTTCCTATGCAGAGAAGAAAGTTTCCAGTGACCTCTGAGCTAGTTGGTAACACAACCCAATTAAGTTTAGCATAGTCAGTGGAGGCCTGGAATATAAGCAGTTCCACGTCGATACTACTGTTTATGTTATTCCAATGCGCAGGGCCTAGTGGGAAACTAGGAACTACACTACATGGCGCCCAAACGTTTGGTAAGGCGATAAACTAACGCAAGACTTATAGAGTAACTCAGTCGTGCATATTTCACACCCCTTTCTCCCTTAAATACTCCAATAGACGTCTGGAGTGGGTGAAAGGTTAAAATCCGCCCGACCTTAGTAGGAAGAGATTCCTATGTAAAGCTCTGGTTTATTCAACGTTGAAGGATACAGTGTTCCAAAATATTGTGCACCTAATCTTTGTCTCCTTGGAGACCTACTCTGCAAAAACTGCATTTATACAATGTCAGTAGAAAACAACGGCACCACTGGGGCCGCAGCAGATGCGACTCAGCAAGGTCCCGAATACACAGACCCGGGTGCTATTATCATCCCGGTCCAGTTAAGAAGATCTATAACTTTAAAACTTATAGAAAACGGACTGACACCTCAAGGTGGTACAGTAATTTTCGTGATAGAGGCTCACGAGTATCGGCAGACAGAGGTATTCTATTCATGGATAAACTTTCCAGCGGTAAACGCTATAACACAAGAGTTTCACTATTACAAAATAGAGAAACCTCCGGAAGAGTACGCTCCTTTCGAGGAGATTGAAATTCCACTTAAATTTTAAGAGCACCTGCTCTGTTTTAATGGCGCCCTAAAACACAATGATCACATTACTAGGCTCGGTCCACTAGGTAGACCAGGAGCCACGTGGCCGGTTCTAGCCAGCTACACACCACATCCTGACATTGTAAAAATGTCTAAGGAAGAGCTGTTAGTACAGCTAAACACATTAATAAAAATACATAGGCAATTAGTCCAATATGTAATGCGGACTGCAACAGTCCAGCCAGCTGTTAATACACCACAGCTGACCCCTCATCAGGGGAACACAAATAAAATTACACCACAGAACATACAGTCATGTCTTGGTAAAACACCCGTAAAACGGGAACAAATTCCTTTCTGGTTAGCCCAGAAAATCACTCAAATAGAGGCAGTATTTCCTGATACTACCCCTATTGAGAAACACAGAATCTTGACCATCTGCCTTCCTATGGGAATCGCACCACACGTGGAGGACTGCGACACTTGGGGTACAGTCTTTGCTTCCATTTACACAAAAACACACGGTGTTCCGTCTATGGCGGTAATACCAGAAGTGCTAAAACAGATTCAAAATGAATTCGGTCCAGAGCCCGCTTTAAATCTAGGTATGAAATTACTGAAAGATTTCAAGCAGGTCACGGCTATATTATTAGCCAACATAAAGGGAGAAGCAGCATCTGTGGCGATTCGCCAGAAGTTGAGGGAAACAGATATAAAAGATCCTGTTGAACTTGCAAAAATCATAGAAAAATGCTATGAAGAATTAGGTAGAGACAGCTTGGGTGGAAAACCAGTTAAGCCCCAACTGCTCGAAAATCCTGAAAAATTATTTATTAAAAATAATTTAAATACTCCTAAAAAGAGCTGGGATGGAAATAAACAATCCACTCCCAAGGAAAAAGTTTTCCAGTCCAGAGGAAGGTCTCCTCGACGGAGGGAAAGAACTCCGACTCGAGAACGCCAGTCTCCCCAGAGGGAGCCCTCTGAGAAAAGATATAACCTTAGAAATAGGGATAATCTGAAAAAACCTGATAGATATCAAAGTATTGATACACGTCCCTCTCGATCTTTTCCACAGAATTCGGAAAGAAGAGGACGGTCAGACCCAGGAGAGCACACCAAGTCCAAAGACAAGGAACCTGCTCAAAATAAGAAATCTCAATTTCAGAAAAAGAAGGTAGCCAGTATTAGAGTAATCGAACATGCCGAGAATACTGAGGACACAGTTGAAAAACGGGGAGTGGGCATTGACAATGTTGGACAGTGCAGCAGAAATCAGTATAGCGCGCAAGATCTTGATAAGTCATCTGGAGACAGTGGACACGAATGAATACATTCAGGTTGAAACTGCCGACGCCAGACTTAGCGAGCCCCATAAAATATACGAAATAACATTGCGTATGGAGGGTGATAAGACTAGGAAAATTAAGGGTCTATTTTGGGATAAGCTCTCAAAAGGCTATGATATTCTGTTAGCTGAAAAAGATTGGCCCCCGGAGTTTGTCAGGGAGTGCCCTCGTGGCGAAGAAGTGATTATGCCTGCCTTCTCGAATCACATACCGATTCACAAAAAATATACATATGCAAGGAAATGGGCAGTGGCCCAGGCACCTGCATTATATAAAAATCATGTAGGATGGGATGAGGATTCACCGCCTCACAAAATCCAATTAAAAAGTGAACCAACTGCCCAGCGGCAGTATCCCATAAAGCAAGAAGCTAAAAAACAAGTCAGGGAGATCTTAGATCAACTTGAGTACCAGGGGGTGATTGAAACATGCACCTCTCAAATGAACAATCCTTTGTTTCCTGTCTCCAAGCCAGACAATTCATATCGTCTAGTTTTGGACTACAGACACCTTAATACATGTTGCAAAACTTTTGCAGTACAAAACTCGCATAGTGCAGCCCTAATGAATAACATAGTTAGGAAAAAATATAAAACGACATTAGACATTTCTAATGGCTTCTTTTGTCAAAACATTGCACCAGAAAGCAGATATTTGACCGCTTTCTCCGCATTTGGGTCACAGAAAAAATTCTGTCGACTCCCACAGGGGTTCAAGAACAGCCCAGGACTATTCTCAGCTAGGGTAACAGAGTTACTACAAATCTATGATGATGAAGCATTGTCTTACGTAGATGATATTTATCTCACAGACGACGACTTGGATACTCACTTGAAAAGAGTGAACACCTTTATACTTGGGTTCGCAGCAGAGGGTTACAAATTCAACTTTAAAAAGTCCCGAATTGCCCATCTGACAGTACTGTTTTTAGGGTACGAATTATCAAGTGAAGGGAAAAGCCTAGCGGACAACTTCTTAGAGAAGTGCGCTGTACTCCAAGCTCCAAAAACGCTGAAGAATTTACAATCCATACTAGGTTTTCTGAATTTCGGAAGAACTTACATACTAAATTACGCAGAGAGGATTAAACCTCTCTACGAACTAATAAAACCTGATTTAAAACAAATCAATTGGACTCAAAAACACACAGAAATTTTGAGATCACTGCAAACAGACATGTTAGCAAAAACAAAATTAGATACACGTGACAACACGATCGATCTTGTAATACGAGTCATCCCAGGAAGATGCGGATTCACGTACCTAACCTCTAATGAGGGAGAAAAGGTACCAATTTCAATTAAATCTCACTTGTACACACAAGCAGAAAAAACATTCAGTCACACAGAAAGAACTGTGAAAGCAGTGCAAATCGCATTAGCAAATGAACGAGAACTAGCACACGGCAAACGGATTAATATCCTTACAGCGGAATCCGCCTTCGAAGCGCTATTCAGCCCAGTAAACCTGCCTACAGTGTCACTGGACCCGAAATGGATACAGTGCATAGATTCTCTAGGAGCGGAAGATGTGAAATACTATTTCGCCCCGCAATTTGAAGAACTGAATGATTTAGAATATGAAGAAGAATATCCTCTGCCAATCGAAATTCTGCCTCTCCCACAATATGCCTGTATAATCTATACAGATAGCTTTGTACAGCATTTCAACGTAGAGAGAAAATCCTACGATGCAGCATGTGCGATCATTAAAGGTCGTTGGCTGTGCGGTAAATTCAGACCGAAAGTAACAAAAACTGAATCTGTAAGAAACTGTTCGGTTCAGAGAACTGAAATCAGATCTTTAAAGATGGCGCTCGAAAATGCAGAACGCGAATTCCCCACACTTATAGTGTGCGATTCTCATTTTTGCGTCAACTCTTACAACAATAAACTGCAGAGTTGGATCGAAAACGACTACAAAGATGACACAGGTGCCACAATAAAGCATAAATTGCTCTGGAACGAAGTAGCTCTTTTAAGTAAAGAACTACAAAAGACTCACGTGATTCACGCACAGAGTCTTCAACGTGATGGCGTTCACGTTGCAGGGAATTCATTGGCTAATACAGCCACCGCGGAAGCAAGTAACCCGGCTTCCGTAGCCACAAAAAAGCGTACAGATAAGTACATAGACGGGGAAACCATGCTGGCAGTAAAAACGACCGTAAAAGGCGACTGTGCAGCACTACCCGTAAACTATCCACTCAATTATGCATACATAATCGATGCAAACTCCGTTCCTTTTGCTCGAATCCCTGGAGTGGGGGACAGAGTAATTCCAAACATGAACAGGAGAATATTTTTAATAGCAGACGCACACATGGGTTTGGGTCTAAGGCACAGAGAGATCAAGGAATCACTGACTGAATTACAATCAGTATTCTGGTGGCCGGGAATGAGTGTAGAACACCAAATATATACAAACAACTGTGAAAACTGCAATAGGGATCGCAGTAGCGAACCTTGCTACCGGCTACCAGTCAGAAAGAGCGTAACGCTGCCTACACCCCATTCTGCGTCCTATTAACAGTTAAGACGAAAAGCACTTAAAAAATGAGGCCTCCAGCGCTCGGCTGACGCTAGAACGGTTATAAAAGATTTGCGAGTCTTTATCGGCACATACGCAATTACCACGTTCCATTCTGACCAGGGTCCTGCTTTCAGCTCTCGAGCCTATAAGGAGGCCATGGCTAGCATGGGAATTGGGTTGCGGTATTCTTGTCCGTCGCACCCCGAAGGGAATAGTGTGGTAGAAAGAAAAAACCGTGACATAAAGCAATCTATAACAGCGAAGGTATTAGGTTCAGGCGCTGGGTGGGTCAAACATTTAATAAGTGTCCAGACTAGTCTTAACAACATGCCAAGAAATTCTCTAAAAGGTTTCAGCCCATACGAACTATTGTTCGGAATTAGGATGAGCGTTCAGGACCTCGATAGTCAGATGTCAGTGGTACAAGAAGAAAAAACGCAGTTTGATGTAAAAGACCGTTTGGCTGTTTTACAGGAACTGAATGAAACAAGAAAATCATTAAGCAACATAAAGTTAAAGCAACAGCCAAGTACTACTGACGAGGCACCACCCGCAACAGCCCCAGCAAGGCCTGTCTGGATTCCAAAGATTGGGGATCTAGTCAGAGAAAAGATCGCGGTTAAGAAGGAATTTGGGCCTTCTTACAGAAAAGCAGTACCTGTCTTAGCAGTCACCGGAACAAGATCAGTTGTGCTACCGCCCCTTGCTGGTAAAAAGGAGAACAGAGTCGTGTCTATCGATCTGGTAAAACCACAAGCATGTGGCCTATAATCAACAGTAGGCCCAGTGGACTCCCAAGAAACAACAGAATACCCAAACTTGCAACAATCCAAGAGGTTCAAACTGAAAGACTAATCACATTTGATCAGCCTGCAGTGCACAATGAAGGGCTATGCAATAATGCCATGGAACTTGTGCCTCTTGAAACACAGATTGAAACAGTTCGTCAAGAAACAACACCAGTGTACACTAATGTGGCATCAGAAAATGCTACCGAGAGAGAGATTGAAAGAACAATCCCATCAATTGACAGAACTGCCTCTGATTATTTCATCAACTTCGACAACTTCTCTGAAGATTTAAATGATCCCGAAGTGATGCCAGAAACAAAAAAGACTTTTAAAGAAAAAGCAACGGAACTCTTTCATCAACTGAAGGAAATCTACCTAATTTCCCCTTGGCAAGAGTTCTGGTTCGGTCTAGGTGTATTTTTCCTCCTGCTTTGGCTCATCATGGTACTGTGTTTGGGAAAATTCATTGAAGGAAAATATATTACAATGGACACAGCAAGTCAGAACATCAACCTAGTCCTGAAACCACACAGATCATCCCACGTGAAGAAAAGAGAACTGTCAACAGTAAATGTCACAGCAATTCCAATACCTGGTGGGGTAGTATGGGAGAAAACAGACTATGAGATCTATGGTCCGGTCGAAATCCTGAAGTATCCTCATCAACTAAAGGTTTCCTTAAGTGACTTTGTGACACCAAGTACATTCTCTGATGATTGGGACTTTAACAGTATTAATGACATGATGTCTGATTTAGTAATGTCAGCTAGATTCACAGATCATGATTATTTAGGTTCATCTAGTTATGAGCAGTTATTCTGTTACACCCACTATGGGGATCATTACTTGCATAAATCTGCACAGCCTAGAAATGTTTTTATGTATAATCAATGGGAACATTGTTCTACACCACCTAAAAGCAGTTCTAAAGCATTTTTTGAGAAATTCAAATACTTCTCAGGGTTTAACACCAGTGATGCAGAAACGTTTTATTATAAACTGTTAGATAAAACAGGAATGAAAACAATGCTGACAAATTCTAAATTGATATATTCAGAAGCATTTTATGACAAAATGATGACATTTGGTTTTGATTATTGGAAAAATAATATTGAAACGAAAACAATTTGGGGTACAAAAGATTGGCAGGTGCAAGGCATAGAAGCACTATTTAGAACCTGCATGATACCTGAACAAATGTTGTTTTTAAATGACACCATACACCAAACATCTTGTCTTGGCCTAGCTAAGATCAAAGACCTTAAAACACCGTCTATACCAAAGCCAATACCTGAAAATGCAACAGCTGATATTGAGTTAGACGTGTCACAAATTTTACATTTCAACAGAACAAATCCTGATTGGAAAAAGTGGTTAATCTGGCCTACAGACACAAATAGCTGTCAAGATAGATTCCTGAATAAAACACAGGGTTTAAAAATGACCAGATTAGACTCAAGATACTCCCAGAGACAACATCCAGGGATTATAACAACATACAGTGTAGGGAAACTCTGCCTAGAATGGCTAACTTCGTCCACACTGGCTGAAATTAAGCAACACTTGTCTTTATTAAAAGATGGTGCTGATTTGCGCGACTTCATTCTTGGACCACGCAAACAGCGTCAAAAGCGTTTCATAGCGACCAGCATCTATTCTGCTTACAACGAGGCTTGGAAAGTAAAGCAAATTGAAACTGCTGAAAAAATACGAGAAATTGATCGTATTAATTTGGAGAAATCACTTTCTGTAGTAGACAATGGGTTAATTACTCTGTCTTCCAGAATATATTCTTTGGACAATATTGTATCCTCTGCCTTTGATGTGATAGACAGAGATTTGCTAATGTTACAACATGGCCAGTCTCAATTACGCTCTATTATAGAATTAGGCTGGACGCTGCAAAATCTTCGTTCAGGCTATGTGCCTTGGCGTTTAATCAACACAACGTCATTATTTTCCAGTTTTAACCTTACTGATAAACAGATCAGTTTGGCACAGAAAGGAGCAGACTATACAATCCTGAGCATCGAAAAACTCGAGAGATTATCATTGACAATGTCAGAGAGTCCTGTCATTGAATGGATAATACACGGAATTATCACAATTCCGATAACAACTTTCCGATTTCATAAATGCCTTGAGTACATACCTGCTGGCCAATATGAACAATTGGGTAAAGGATATGTTAAATCTATATGGAAATTACCATACACTCATTCTTGCTATAGTGACAGCGACAAAAATGTATTTCTTAGTGGTGACAACTGTAAACGCTCACTAAGCGGTATACTTTTGTGTCAGGGTATTAATTTACACGGAGCATGTGATGGAAATTCAAACAACCTTTCATGCCACCAGCTAGTCACACCTGCAACTCAGATAGAGCCCTTCTTTATGCAACTCGCAAACGGGAGTTACATTCTTAGAAGGGATCACAGGTGTTGTGGCCTCGCGCCAGGGAAAAGTTATCTAGTACAAGTTACGTCCATGGTCAAATGTTGTATGCAAGCATTGTTCCCGAGCGGGCCTCCAGACATAGTGACTCCCCTCTGGCCTCGTCTGAATCTCTATTCTATACGAATTGATACATTAAGCAAAATGAAATCTGTGCTTTTACAGACAACAGTGCCTATAACGTCATCTAAAGAGACGTATGATCTTCTAGTCGCAAGGACGGCTACTGAAGTCCATGACCTTTTATCAACAAATTGCCCCGTGCATTTCGTAGAAATGTTCAGCCAACTCCTTAACATGTCTAGTGCAACAAGCATCCCAGGCATATTTAAGACAGTCTTTACGGGACTGCAAACACCCTTCCAGGCAATTTTGGGAATCTTTCCTAATTTTGTGCACTCCATTTTTGGCGGCATACCACTATTTTTGGGACTCGTTGCAGGGATTCTATTTTTGACCCTCCTGCTACGTTATGGCAAGCCTCGGCTCAGACATAGCTCCCATGGGAATGGAAGAGACAATCCTAGCAATGCGCTACAGGGACAGGATAACTAACGTCCTCGGATTGGCCAGGCTGAGAGATCTAAACATGACCTGGTTCCTTTCATTCAGACCGATATGGCAAAATTGCATTTTACCTGTGCTACGGTGTATGCTTTGCGGCGATGAATGCGTGTTGGACATCTGTCTTTCACTTCCATCAGCAGTACCAATGGACGTCGATACTTTGCTCAGTCCAATAACGGCTCACGCATTGTGTTGTCCCCAGCGGCTACCAATCCTGATGACGGCATTCGTGGAGACTCCTGTGCTACAGCCAAGTGGTAACAGTGGAGCGAGTGACAAAAGCAACATCATCCAGGTACAACGTTCTGTGAGCATTGCTGGTCCTGCCTTCGATGACAGCAATCATTCTCACACCTGCCAAGTTACAGCGCTATCTAATTTGGTTGAACTATCACCTGAATTTGTAGACCAATTCTTTGCGAGCCTGTCTGATACGATGTTCTCACCCATAGAGAAACAATAACTTTTGAGAAGCTTTCCGACACACAGTGTTCTCATGAACTCTGAATTCGGCCTTCAAGTTTTGATCAACAAAGACTGCAATGAGCTTTGGAACTCTATGTTTCCCCGTTCAAGCATTAAAATTTTTTTTTTTGAATTGGACATTTTTATTAATTCACCTTTTTTGGCACGAACAATTCTTTGCTTAACGTAAAAACTATTCTTAGAGAACAGAAGCTTCACACTTCTATTTCTAAACACATCTAGAGACATAACAACATAACACCAGCCTCTAGCACACATGTTATTACAATACATTTTTTTGTGATGATTTATCTCGCCTTTTTTCTGTCAGAGATACTTCATGTGTAATTCCTTTTGCATAATCGTTCATTGATTTCATATGCAATAATTTTTTGAATGATTACTATGCTTTAAAAAAACGTACAGTACCTAAATTCCATGTATTACAAGTACGCCTATTTCGAATGCATTTATGTATTTTGGGGTGGGCAATGTTACACATGCATCTTATTGCTTAGTTTTAGTAATTTTGATGGACATGAAAACGTGGAGTGGGTGTTGCGTGCTTATCTAGGTTCCTGATCGATACTGTGACCTTATGCCCCTGTTCGGCTATAAATCCCTTTATTCCCTATATTGGCATAACCGTTCAAGTACGATTTTCTGAAAAGTCATCTCTGGCCTCACACGAACAGAGCCACATTCCAGCATGACTCTCTGCTACTTCCTTTGCGACCAATTAGTGCAATGACAGAGCAGCAGTCACTATCTGATATTCCTAGATAACACTCCGAGTTCTTCAACAAGATAAAAACTTAGCAAACCTGGAAATCCCCGCTTGCTATGTTTTGATTAGTAATGGAACTCTAATGAGCAACTGATAACTGTCACTTCCTAGTGACATCTTTAATTGACGTCTTATGTACAGCAAACTTGCGTCAAACCCGGCACCTGTCAGGTATAAATATTACCAACGTTGCCTTAAGCAATGTGAGCTGCAAGCTACTGTTGCTGATGCTGGCTGCCTGCATGACCCTGTGTTGGTAAAAACTAGCACTCTGTCGCTGCAGCCTGCTATCCTGTGGTGGTGAAGCTGCTGATTACCATTATCGCCGCTACAGCGCGAACTATGGTGCAGTACGCTTAAGGAGCTGAACAGCCGTCCTCTGCGAAGACATCCAGCCGATTCCAGCTGCCCGCGGACGCTGTCACCCCTCCTTCCTCGACGCGCTGAAGAGAAGCCGCTGCCTTTCTCGTGCAGAGAAATCCAGTCCCGGCGCTTCCGGTTTACCCTCGCGGGTGACTGGGATATCGAGAGAGACCCCTGAAGGAGATACCAATCCTCCATCATTCTATTCAGAGGTATGGTGTTGACTAAACCCTTAGACGAGAATTCTTGAAACAAACCTTGGCAAAACCAACTTAACTTAAAGCTTCTTACTTGCTCCCCTTTCACGTGTTAGGCTTAGGTCAGGCACACTGGGGTAGGCTTAGTTAGAAGCACCAGTTGAGTATGTTAGCCTAATGCATATATGACTGTATATATGTTTTATTACTTTTAAACCATTGTATGGCTAAGAAACCATATCAATGCTTTTACAGTTCTATTTCGCAATACTTATCTTACTGTACGTACTTTTTATAATAACAGTTATTGCAATTGTGGCAATACATTTCTCTTGTACGAGAAGAAAGACTGTTCAATAAATGTTAAAACTTTATTGATACACGCCCGTCTCTCTATTCTCTACATACTGTGAAAGTAAACTGCACCAGACTGACTGAGTGAAATGCATGTCTATTGTTTCACACGACCCTAGAGATCGACTCTTGATCTGAGGAGCAAAGTTGTCATGTTGCACGGTTGTTGGAAAACTGAATCCCTTCTTGTCTGTGCCAAGGAAGCTGATCACTTCCTATGCAGAGAAGAAAGTTTCCAGTGACCTCTGAGCTAGTTGGTAACACAACCCAATTAAGTTTAGCATAGTCAGTGGAGGCCTGGAATATAAGCAGTTCCACGTCGATACTACTGTTTATGTTATTCCAATGCGCAGGGCCTAGTGGGAAACTAGGAACTACACTACAGTACGGCCAGAAGCCGCATTCGCCCATACTGACCTTCACACGCTGCACCCTGGTCATCAGCAGCAATTGGCTATCAGCAGCACTTGGCTGCTGTTTACTTAACTGAGCTATACAGGCAATCATTTTTTTTAACGGTTAATTAAAGAAAAAGGAAGTAACTAAAAGTGTCCTGCACCCCTTAACTTTAGGATCACCTTCATTTAAAAGACCTTGTGCAGCAAAAGTGTAAACATCTTTTCAGAATTAAAAAAACTTTATTCAATTACCCTGCAGAACCGTTTCACCTTAGTGGGGCAGATTACCAGTACATTGAGCAGTAGGTTTTTTAGAGTGATACATTTTTAAACCTACATTGAGAAACATTATTTTCTCCCCTCCCCGAAAACAATGCCAATAGTGGACTAAGGCGCAAGTCGTTTGTATAGTGCACTTTTTCGATGTTTATGGTAGTGCCTGTCACATTTCTATATTTAAGGGCAGGGCCACTGGAATTATGCCATTCTCCAGCTTTCTTCGAATAACTATACATCTGCAGCGTTTGCCCCTTAATTCATCATCTGCTGCATAATCTACAGATGCTAAATAAAAAAATGTTTTTAGTGCAATCGGTTAAAAAAATGACTAGAAACGTGGCAACACATGTTGCTGCACAGTGGTTTTTATTAGTCAGTGTTGAAGCTTGCTCCTCGTTGCCGTCCCACCCCGGGGCGCGTGCAAAATGTTTGGCTTTAGGAACAAGACAGGCGCCATGCTTAATATTCATCAGTGAGATCCAGTGGGGCGTGGCTGCAGCGACGCACAGCCTCCAGGCAGCAGCCAAGGTTAGTGCCCTTGCATTTCTGGTGCTTGCTTACAGCAGTTTTAATATGTTAGAGTTTCTTGTTGCTCAAATAGGTGTAAATTCTATGATTTATATATGTTTCCCTTGTCTATATTGCTTTATTTTGCATGTAAGATCGTGTCACTCATAATCTTTTATGCGTGCCCATTTAAAGTTGGTGCTGTATAAAAATGCACACATTCTACTTGCCACAGCTGTAGGGGCAGTGGTTGTGTAGGACGGGACAGTGTATTTCAGCTATGTCCACGCATATAAATTACAGGACATTTAAAGGAGCACTTGTTGTAGGTTTAGTGACCTACCTAATCCAGTGAGATTTTTCACTGAGAAGTTCAAAACCGCAGCAGACGTCACAAATAATTCTACTATGTCTGTTGTTGGTGGTTGTTAGAGGTTGCGGACTGGGGAAACAGGACTGTTTTTTTTCTCTGCACTGGAAGCCCTTTTATATCTAGTGCTTCACAGACCATGCATATATGTGTGCATTAATTGCTTATCCTATAAAATACTACTAGCAGCCCGTCCCGACGTTGTCCGGGAGCAAAAGGCTGCTTCAGGGCCCCCGCCTGCCCCGCAGAAGAGTTGTCTGTGCAAGTCCTGGCCCTGTTCAACTGATTTGGCCCACTTGTGTTATTTTTTCAATTCGTATGTATTGTTTTCCGCGTTTTATGTTGTCCGCAAGATGTGAGGAAAGTAGTGTGTCACCTGTTTAATGTTTTTTTTCTTTCAAAGGCTCTTTCTGTGTGTTTGTTTTTGTATCCCTTCAAAGAAGTTTCCCTTTCGTTTTGTCAATTGTGTGGTGAAGTCCTGGCAGTGCTCGAGTGATTATGGGCAGTTGTGTTGTTTTCGGTATTCGTATGTCTTATTGTAAGCGTTTTATCTTGTCCGCAAGATGTGAGGAAAGTCTCGTAAATGCGCAGTCGGTTGCATTTCTCCGTTAAGAAATGGCGGCTTTTTTTGTTCGTGTTTACCCCCCTGTGACGTCGTTGGTCAATGGCCAATGGTTAAAGACTTTCTTTTTGGTAAGCCGAAATCGTGTGTGTTTCTTTAGTGCATTGTGATTGGTGTAGTATGCGATTAATCCTGCCCCCTGTGTGGCTTCATTTGACACTCCTCGTCGATGGAAGGCCCGCCCGGTTTTTAATGCGAAGGCGTCAATGTTGTCTGGGTAACTGCAACGAATGTGTGTATATTTCTTATAGCGCGCACCTCTGCTGTTTTTGTATATTGGTGTTACCGCGCTGTATGTGTGAATTTAAATTCATTGAAAGCGCATTTCCGCTGTATGTGTTGAGATTTGCAAATGTTTGTTAGAAATTCATTGAAAGCGCATTTCCGCTCTGTCTGCATATTGTGCGTTCTAAATTCAGTGAAAGCGCATTTCCGCTCTGTGTGCATATGTAAGTGTGTTGTGAAGTCGCTTGGCCTATGTTTGTTATTTGCACTTGGCCCGGCCCTGTAAACGCCCACATTTGTTGTTTGAGACGCCCACGACCACGCCCCCAAGGGACTACTTTACCACTCTTGGCGTTTTTGCTTTTTTAATGTATATGGTGTACATATCTATAGCCTATGTCCTTCTGCCACATTTCCCCTTTCAAATGGTGTATTGGGTGTAGTGATTGGTGCATTACTTTTGTAGTTTACCTGGCTCAAAGGTTTGTGTTCTCTCTTTATAATAGTAGTATAGATTTATGTATGGACAACATATTTTCAAAAGGGGCATTTTGGCATTACATTTGTTTAAGGTGTTTCGAATAAAGTTTAAGTTTGAAAAGCAGAAGCATCACTTGCTGATCAGAGATCGAGTATTTTTGATATTTACATGAGTATTTACACAAGCTTGAGCTATTGGTATTGTAAATGCTAATGCGTTTTATTTATGGTTCTTTTTTAAAAACATGGATAAAAGGCATTGTCATTTTCAATGCCAGGGTTTAAGCTATTGACATTGTAAATGACAATGCCATTTATTTATCTGTTTTCAAAACCAATGCATGGGTGAAGGGTTTGTCATTTACAATGCCAATGGCTCAATCTTTTGCAAATGCAAGACCTATTGCATTGCAAATGCTTGTTATCATTAGTGGTGCCCTGTGCAGTTCTCGCCCTCCAACCCGCCAGACCCGAAGCCCGGATTTTGGCATGCACCTGCTTTAGACAAGGACCCTCTGGGATTGTGGCTGGAACATCTACCACACCAGCGTGTCACTCTGTGTTCCAGCTCGTCTGCTCCCTTCTCTGGATTGGAGCTGAGGATTCCTCTTCATCGGGCTAGTCTGAAGGCTTTTTCTCCTGGTCCCCGAAAGGCAGCTGGCTACCCTACTTCTTGCAGCGGTCCAGCGTAATTGGAGGCTTCCTCGACCGGGCATGTCTCCTCGTTGTTACTCCTGTGTGGGTTGTGCGTCTTCCGATTTGTCGTGCGCATTCAAGTAAAAGCCCATCCTCCAGGGGCAAGGATCGAGTCTCACCTCCTCCGGCTCCGTGGCATACGGTTTAAAGTCTCATGATTAATGTCTGGCCTGTGAAAGGGCACAGTGTCGTACAAGTCTTCTTTAATGGTAAACTCATAAAGGCAAATTCACACAGGTCAATGTTCCAAGATGAAATTCATTAAGGTTTATTTAAAATTAGGAACCAATACAGAAGGCAAAAGCCAAATGATTAGTCTATCAATTCAGATCAATGCATGATTTCATAATATTAACCATCTCCAAAAGTATGATATCAAAGAGCAAGCAAGGCCATATTAAACAAGACAAATATTTTACAGATTCTATGCTACATTCTATAGTTAACATGCTTCAATACAGAAGATCTAACACGATCTAACACGAGTACAATTTAAGGCCCTGAGTAATACTGCAACAAAAGAATAAACAATAGTTACATGGAAAACCAATGCCCTAGCTCAAATGATCATAGTAGAAAAGACCCACTTTGCCAACTGTGGGATCCATGTACAGGAACCAGAGCAAGAAAAATATCTGTGTATGCTATAGGAACAATCTAATGTAAATAATACGCAGCCACGGAGAAAGCCCATACTAAGGGGTACAATGCCAGCAGTAGCCCCTAAATCATATTCTAATCTACGTTTTACCTCCACAAATTCCATGACAGGGTGCAACATTACTAAGGATCTAAAGGCTGTACATCATACAAACGATTGGAGCTGGCTGGTGATGGCCTTGGCAGGACTTCAACCAATTTATTCCTAGCATAAAGGGGTTAAATATGCCAATATGTGGAATGCATAATGCTCTAAAAATAGTATCCTTGAACGTATTTGGGCTCAAAACAACGTTAAACAAACATGCTGATTTTGAATTTCTGCACACATGGGAACTACTTTGTCTACAGGAAACCTGGTTAATGACATCATTGTTAATCCCTGGCTTTGTGGAGTTCCAACATCTAGCAAAAAATCACAATTTATTTGGGAGGCTGTCCGGTGGCCTATCCTTGTATGTAAGTCTGAATGTGGCATTAAAGTTAGCAAAATCTCCCATGTGCACAGATCTGGTACAGGCTGTGCACATGCAAGGTCTGAAATTGAATGGGCACCCAAAAGCGATTCTACTGTTAAAGGTGTATTTTAATTGCAAGGTAAGCCCTCGAAATTGTAAAATGAGGGAACTGGTTGGGGCATTGAAGACTTACTCGCTAATTATCCAAATTATGGGATAATAATAGCCAGAGATTTTAATGCTCATAACCTGGCAACTGATAATGATTCCAACTTACTTAGAGACCCAGCAGGGAACATGCTAAATGTATTTTTAAATACACATTGCCTGAGCTCTTCTCAAGACGCTACTTTTGCCAGAACACATTCCGTTCACCCATAAATCAACCATTGATTATGTCTTCATGAGCAATTTTCTCTATGAATGTTTTTTTTTTTAACTTTGTTTATTGAGTTTTTGGGTGAGCATGTACATCATATTCATGTACAATCAAACAAACAATGCAACAACTGTGGCAAAAAGGCATACATAGCGTATAAAGGTCATGTGATAATACCTGCAATATACACTAGTTTCTCGTGCTTGCTATTATACACATAATAAAGTTAATGTACAAGAGAGTCAGGGGGCTCATCTGCTGGTATGTTACGCAGGAACTGTAATAGGGGTTCCCATATGTCAGTAGGCCAAGCTGTGGAAGGGAGTTCCTCCGCATAGCGAATTAATCCGTCGCAGCAACTTGCTAAGTCTTGAAGCCATCGTGCAGCCGGTGGTACCGTCGTACTCTCCCAAGTAATTGCCACTCACCTTTTGGCCATTAGTAGAGCCACCTTCACCAGTTTGCCTATGGCCCCCTTCACTGACGGCGTCAAACCCTGCAAACAAGCATGTGGGGAGCATTGCAATTCTAGACCAATCATTTTGGGCAGTATACAGGTCACCCCCACCCAAAATTGTGCAACCCGGGACACTCCCAGGACAAATGCCAAAAGTCAGCTTCTGCCACACCGCACCACTTACAACGATCGTCGTCACGAAGCCCATATTTAAATAACCTACTGGGAGTATAGTACACTTGATGTAGATACTTGAAGTGTATTATTCGGAGGTTACCATTTGATGTTAGTGCCCCGCTGAGTTGACAACAGTATGCCCAGTCTAGTAGCATCAAAGGCGGGTCTAGTCGAGCATTCCATGCCTCTAAACCAGGTGTCTCCAACCGGTCGATCGCGAGCTACCGGTAGCTCGCAGAGACCCTCTGAGTAGCTCGCGCTGCTTCCTGCTCAATTTAGTAGCCCTTCAGTGTTGTTTGGGCTTGTTTGGGCTGCGAAGGAAGGGTGCGTCGTAGCTGCAGCAGGCGGGGCAGGGCAGAGCAGGTGGATGGGCACAGATGGTGGACTGCCGGTCGCGCAAGCAGTATAGAACTGCTGTGACCCGCGCCATCTGCCATTTTTCAGCAGCACAGCCTGCCACCTAATTTCCCTCGATCCACAGTGGAAGGGAGAATGCGGGATCCTGCACGGGTATGTCAGCAGCTCACAGCATGTTTTTCCCGTGTCTCAACCCCCCCCCGCAGTCTGATGCCGTCTCGCATCTCCCTTCTTAAAGTGAAAGTGCCGGTGTTCAACAGACGGGGAGCAAAATAAACGTCAGGCGGCTTCCGCCCTCAAGTTTGTGCTATATAAAATTGCAAAAAGAATAAAAAATACTGTGCAGCTCCGTATTCTGCCATTGGTGATTTCAGGGGGTGTGCCTGCAGCTTTCTTTTCCGCTTGAGAACGCCCAATGAGCAGCAGGAAGGCTGGCGTACATATGGGAGGGAGCTAATGGCAAGAAAATTGCCGAGGATCACACAATACGGGGTCAAGGGGGACAGCCTGGATCATACTTCTTTTAACTTAATTCCGCAGTTACCTAATTAACCACTAGCCCGCCTCATCTCCCAAGCCGAACTACTTTTTTCTTTTATATATTTGTAAGAGGATGGGAGCGGGAGGGCTCAGCCGGGATGCAGGCCATGCCAGCAGGTGCCCAGTTATTCCGGTCCAAATACTCCCTCCCTCCACCTGCAGTCCCCATGCGTGTCCTTCCACAACAGAAGTTGGCACGCTTTCTCTTTTTATTGTGAGGGTCTCTGTTCACTGCCAATGCGCTATCTCATGTAATATAACTTTTGCTTTTGTAATCTGTTCACTTGTAATGTTTTCATGTATCAGTTCTGTTCCTATTGTGACGCGCTCTGACACCTTCGGGTAAAGTCCAAGCTATATAAAAACGCATAAATAAAATCCCAGAGCAGAGGGTAAGCCATGGGCGCTCATCCAACATGGGGTCTTGAAATACGACACTAAGGTCAAGCCTGCTAAAGACCCTGCAATAGTGCATGCCGTCATGTGTAAGGCTCCGTCCAGCATGCAGGGTCTTTTACTGAGGGACAGAGAAGCGGTTGGTCATCTTCTTTCCAAGTCCTCTGATGTACCGTGGCTAAGACACATCAGTTTGCACTATTCCGGTAACTTAGCTAGCAGATCTGTACAGTCATATGCATTGTGGTTATGTACCTGTACTTGGAGATCCGGGGCTGTGACTGGCACCGTGCGTTCCAGCCACCTATAGGCCGACCCTACCCAGGTGAGCCCAGCCCCACAGCGAATCTCTGTTAGCGATGACCTAAGGCTGTCTCCCTGCGTTTGCTTCTAATAATCTTCACAACATTCCGGGACTGGGTAATACAGCAAACTAGCAAAGCAACACATATAGGTTTGAATCCTGCCTCTTCAGCCTCACAAACCTATGTAATCCACCCGCCTGCACTCCGAGCATCCAAGGTCACATAACCTGTCCAAGGGATATGTTTGTGTTTGTGCAGGCCGGGGATGAGACGCTGGCTGTACGAATATATATGATTGTCCGACCAACCCTTTAATCCTGTGCTTCCACTCCCTCGCTCGCTTCAACATTCCCCCTGCACCTTGAAACCGGCGTCAGAGCACTGGGCAGAAATGGAAGAGCTTTGAGAGCGGCAGACTTTCTGTCATTCATTGGGAGGGCACCGAAGAGCTGTGCACCCTCACCGTCGGGCTCTGGTGGCAGGGGGGTTGACCAAGCTCTCCGGGCTGGGCACATGCATCTCTCTACTTTCCGACATCCTGTGATTCTGGCCAAATCACTTAATCTCTCTGTACCTTAAATGAAAAAAAAAGAAATGGAAAAAAAGAGCCATAAAAACTGAAAGTGTCCTTGTGTGTAGCGCTATTTAATTTACTATCTAATTATCATATTTGCTTCAGATCATCTTACAAACAACGTAGGCCTTTGTACAGTGTCATTTTTGTATATGTCCACCGTTTGAGCAGTGTGTCATCTGCATTATCATTACATATTGCACTGCGTTCCTAGTAAGTTAGTTATTTGTGGAAACTGAGAGAGAATTGTTCTGTTCTCGTTTTTGGTATTATTTGATAAGTGATCAATGATTCCATTACGACGTTGTGTACCTCGAAAGTATGAGATGTACTGTGATAAGTGAGTCTCATGGGACAATTGTTGCATTCTTCGATTGCTCATGTGTGTTCAGTAGTAGAGCCTGTCCTAACACCTTTTCTCACCATCTCATGTTTTTACACACCTACACTTTCCACACAGGATAGGATTAAGCCTCAGACGTGCACTTCTAATTTGGTGCCCGGGCCTCTTTTCTTTCCCATTCCGACAAGCAGTGGCCTCCTCTTTCACGCCTTGTGTTGTGTCACTATCGTGGCGTATGCTTTATTTTGTTGTCTCACTGTTGTGTCTGTGAGTCTTCTTAACATACAGCCCACATGTCAGTAATGTGGCATGTCATGACTCTACCTATTTAATACATTCCCACCTATTGGCCAGGAGCCAAGGCTCACACATGCTGCCCAGTGCCCATCATCTTCCTGTATGGCTGCAATAGTATGCCAGCTTGTCTTGAACAGCAGTGATGTTCTTCAGGCTGGGCCCTGGGGAATGTACTTTTCAAGGGGAACTGTATCATTTTCTTTTTGTGTGCAGTTTTATAGCGCAAACTAGAACCGAAGGTATCATAGCGCTTTACATGAGCACCAGTTACGTTACAAACGGGCACATTACTTTTTGTTAGGCACTGGGAGATTAAGTGATTTGGAACTGCCCCCGCCAGGCTACCAGATTACACAGCCTTAGAGGACATCCTACAGTTCCACACTGAAGGTAGGATTGCTTTTCCTGTTTGTTTGTTAATTGAGCTGCATTACAATGATTATTTCAGTGACAGCTATAAAAAGGTCTTGATTTTGAAGCTATTATTGTGAAATTTTGTAAAGTGGTTTGACAACACAACACAAATCCAAAGTCAATCCTTTCAGTGTTTCTAGGGAACTTTAAGTCTTGCATTCAAACCACATTATAGTGGGCTCTCAAGAAAATAGGTTTTTTAACCTTAATGGCAATGAAACTGGGCGTGGGAGGTCTCTCGGAATAATGCGCGAGTTGCTTGGGGTTTGGTAGCTCACGATGATTTTCACTGACCAGAAGTAGCTCTCACAACATAAAAGGTTGGAGACCCCTGCTCTAAACTATGATTGTGGGGTTGCGGCCTCTCCTCCCTAGCAGCGCAATATAGCTTATTGATAAGGGTATGGAGTGTTTGCAGTGGTAAAGGCTCCACAGGGAAGGTGTGGTAGTGAGTTTGGAGCGCTTTCTTCAATCTGCAAAAGAGAAACGAGCAGCGTTTTGTTCTGTATGTAGGTGAGATCATCATCCGATAAAAAAACGCCCTCTGGAAACAGGTCTTGCATTTTAATGATTCCCACCTGGTGAAAAATGCGCATGGCTCCCATCTCAAGTGTCACCGACAAGTTCGAGTGGAACGCAACAAGCAAAAGAGGGGAGTAAAATGGCAGTTTACTGGCATGCGGCCCAGTGCTTGCCAGACCCTAACAGTAGCGTTGATTGTGTTGATTTCCGGACAAGGGGTCTGTCTCTTGACATGCGTCAACATAGGCCCAAACAGGATAGGGTGGGCGTCCCCGTCTTCTATTGCAACATGCGGAATTAATTCATGTGCATCAACCCAATAATGCTCATATTGTGCATGCGTACATAAGTAGTACAAATATAAGTCAGGAACACTAAAACCCCCATGTTTGTAGTCCAAGATAAGTGTGTTCCAAGATAGAGGGCCACACAAGGTAGTGGTGGATATACTGTTGCACTTCAAAAAAATGTTATCAGACACTGGTATATTTGGATCATTATAGCATGGTTGTATTAAACACCAAAAGTCTAATAGGTGCCAATCAGGGGAAGATACCCCACTACCCAGAGTATCAATAGACGCAAGGCACAGAGTGACTTGTTCAGTGTATACAAAAAACGGGAACCCCGGCACTCTAACCAATCATATGTACAATTTTATGTATAAGTCCCTAGAGCAAGGAAAACACCATACTGATGCGAGAAACCTTTTATCACAGGAATCATGTGAGAGAACAGAATTTGGTCATTAGTTACAATAATTTATTTGTTAATAAATATTCAAGCATATAAAAAAAATCAATAGCACTACATCCAATATCTTAGCACCCCACAAAGGAAAGGTTCTGTGATGTGCTTAAAGTTCCAGTTCTTTGTCAAGTTGAATGAAAACAGCCAACGCGCATTTTGTCACCACCGTGACTTCCTCAAGACTTTGATCGTATTGACACAAGGGCCTGAAAACTTTTTCTTGGCTCCGATGTCCCGAAATGGGGAAAATCCTGGGTCTTCACTCGAGTCTTTGCATATGCGGATTGTAATAACTGCTTCTGGTCCCCTTCTTTTCTTGTTAAATCCTAGGCACCGAAGCTCGGTTTTCCATGCGCTTATTATGCCGCAAATACTTTGACTGCAGTTAATTCGTTATCTCCTTGCTTGATATTAAGTTAGGTATACACAATGATAAAGGCCGAATTCTTATAGTATAGAACAATTCACTCAACAGAAATTGGGTCTATGTTCTGTTTTCAACCGACAAAAAGATGTCCGAATTATTAAGGTACCATAGTAAGAACCATCCAGTGCGCATGGCTCCATTTGTTTCAGCGGAACAGACGGGCGCAGGCTGCCGGGGCCATATCGGATATGTTCACTTAATAATTCGGACATCATTTTGAGCAAAGTAATAATCAGAGCCTCCCGGAGTGTGGGCGGCAGTGGGCCAGAGTCATAAGTCTCAGCGTAAATTTCTAGTATGTGGGGCGTGAGTTCCTCTGCGTACTCTTTGTAGAATTCGCTAGGGAAGCCATCAGGGCCCAGGGCTTTATTTTTCGGGAGGGATTTATTGACAGCGCGCACTTCCTCTTCCGTGACAGATTGACTGAGAAACTCCCTTTGCCCATCCGATAACCAGGCAATGGCAATGTCAGAGAAATATGCATCCATGTAGTCTACGTTAGCCACTCCTTGTGTGGTGTATAATGATTCATAGGTGAGTCTGAACTGTTCTAGAATTTCTGGGGTAGTGTAATGGTCGTGGCCCTGGTCATCAGTGATCTTAAAAATACCATGCTGGGGCATACAATTCTTGACCCTAAGAGACATGTGGCGTACAGGACACTGACCCTCTTCAAATGCACTGAAGGACTGGGTTCTTTAAGACCCAGCGGTGCCAGGGCACAACACCTGAAACCTTCGTGGGTAACCTGCTCCGGCGTACGAATCACAGAGACACGGGACACTTCCTTCGACGTCAAAGATTCAAGGTTTATTTGCTGCAGGGAACACAGAGGTCACGACAAGTACACAGCGTGCAACTTGGGGAGACTGCTTCAAATTGGTTCTGTGGATCGCTCCTTTTATACAGTTTCTACCCATAGGATAACATTTGAACACAAAAGTTTACAACCCGGTTCCCACCATTATCCCCCAGAGGGGTCACTTTGGTCACTTTGAAACACATGAGGTCCGGAACATAAGTGCGGAAACATTTGGCGGTTCCCAACTGTAAAAACCATCTTCCCACCATTAGCAAATTCCAATCAGCAGTAAAACAGATCGAAATAGGAACAAGGACAGGTGTAGAGGAAGACGGAGACAGTGGGGAGATCGGAAAGGGTGTCAAAGGGGAGGTAACGGGAAACACGAGATACAGGCATCAAAGGGACGTGCCTAATGAGATGCACGGCTGAGACAATAAGTCCGTGCAGCAAGATGAGCCTCGAGCGGCGCCATCTGCCTTACAGTAACAACCCCCTCATCATAAAGACACTCACAAAGAACATGTGTCTTCCGCAAATATCTTGGGAGTCCCAGGGTCGCGAAGCGGACAACGTCCGTTCGCTGGCTACTTGAGGGCAAGAGACAAAATGGATGCCGTATCTAAGATGGAACCCGTGGGTACAGATAAAAAAACCCACATAACAAACGAACGGTTTAAGTTAGCACAGCGAAACTGCGCGCACTTACTAAACTCGTCATTTGCGGTTCATAGATACCAGACTCGACCATATTCGTGCGAGTCGAAAACACCACTTACAATTGTCACGGAACCTCAGCACGAGCAATGTGCCGCCGAGAAATATATTTGACCTCCCTTTCAGCTAGCTCAGTGTATTCTAGCGTGACTTCCTTAATCGATGCTAAGGTCTATGCGCGAGACGAGGCCTCATATTCCAGCTCAAGATCCCGCAACGTACTTTCAAGTTTACTGAGCTGCCCCCGTAGATCCTTTAGGATACCAGCGGATGTGCTGATACATGTGCCCCAGATAGTGGCCTTGAAGGCCTCCCAGAGGGTCAGCGCATCTGCTACTGAACCCTTATTATCCGTGAAATATTGTATAATGGCATAGCGAATGGTGGTGACATATAGAGGGTCAAGGAGAGCCTCTGTGCGGAGGCACCATGTGAATGCGCGGCCTGCGGTGCAAGGGAGGTGTAGTGTCGGGAGAACAGGGCTGTGATCAGAAAGTGTGCGAGGCAACATAGGTGCACTGGAGACCCAACCTCCGGCCGTTTCGCTCCGGAGCCAGTTGTCTAGGCGAGACCAACTGCTATGTGCCGTTGAGATATGTGTGCCTGTGCGGGTCTCCATATTCCGCTGCCGCCAGACATCAATGAGACCCAACTTCGACATTCCGTCATTTATAACCTGGGCCGCTCTAGGTGATTAGCCACCCCTTCCACTTACCTTGTCACAGGTGGGATCTAAATGTGTGTTAAAATCACCTCCCCACTAACAGCTTCTGGCCAGGCACGCACCACGGAGAGTACGCACTCAAAAAACCCCGGGTCATCTATATTTGGGCCATAGGTGTTGACTAGGGTAATTGAATTGCCTGCCAATTTTCAGTGCACTATAGCATATCGCCCGGCTTAATCAATACAGGTTTGGAGCATGATGAATTGCAGGTGCTTCTTAACTAATGTGAGAACACCTCGTGAGTAGGAGGACGCTAAGCGGTAGCTAGCCCACTGTGACCTGGCCCAGTGTTCTGATTGGGATGAGAGTTGCGTCTCCTGAAGCAGGGCGGCTCGAAGGCCATGTCTATTAAGGAACGCCAAAACCTGACGAATCTTTTTAGGGTTATTCAGACCCCGTACGTTCCATGTGAGGCAGTTAACTACTTTGTGAGCGGGATGTTGTGTAAAGACATAGCATAACATGAGCAAGACAATGCAAGACTGTATGAATGCACATTTGCAGCAAACACAATATTGACAGTAACAGTATGCACAAAACCAAACTCTCCAATCCCCACCTTCCCCATTCACGCCCGACTCACTTCAGCGACCCTAACATGCCAAAGCCACCCTAAACCTCCCAATATAACCCTCGAAAACAGGTCCAAGGGAGAGAACAATAGCGGGGAATACCTATGGGGGGGCGCAGGAACACAACACCCCTCCCAGTGTAGTGGGAGGTGGCTGAGTAGTAGCAATAGTGTTACCTGGCTAGTAGCATGTAATAATTTGATAGCAATAAATAGTGAACCCTTGCCATAACATTCAATGTTGCAGTAGATAAGGTGTCAACTGCGGTACAGGACAATATCCCATAAGTGCCATAGGACACAACATCTAGTCACACCTTAGCCGCAAAATAAAGGTGCACTCTAAACAAGGTAACGCATATTTGAGGGGGAAGCACCACTCGGCAATTCACGTATCCTGACACTGTCCCTATTCATCAATCACTTCTCTAGTGGAACCAGCTGTATCACCTGCCGTCGCTGGGGGGGAGCGGCTACGTCTAGTCAAAGACTTTGCAAAGTCCATAGCAGCTTTAGGAGTGGTGAAGATCCTGAGTTTTCCGTTATCATCAATACGCAGCCACGCAGGGTGGAGCATGGCGTAAGAGATCTCTGCGGACAGAAGAAGTGTTTTTTAACAGGCAAGTATTCTCTTCTGGCCTCCTGCACAGCCGCCGTGAAGTCAGGATAAAACGCTCATGGGTGATATTGTCCTTTTCACGGTCCAGACGAAGGATAGTGTTGCGGTCCCGGTAGTTTAGCAGATGGGCGATGATGGGGTGTGGCGGCACACCAGGAGTGGGACGAGTAGCCACAGACCAATGAGCCCGCTCAACTCTTAGCACCTGTGGGAACTGTTCAGCGCCAAATATTTTTCGGAGTAGGTTCTTAATGTGTTTCTCAAGGCGGCCTGTATTAGTGGATTTGGGCAGTCCAGTGAGGCGCACATTGTTGCGCCTCCATCTGGCCTCCAAATCCTCGTTGCGCGCCTGTATTATGGCCTGCACCCTCTCCATGGATGTCGTCTTCGTGGTCACCTGTAGTAGGCCATCCTCTGCTTCTGAGATCCGAGTTTCTGCCTCCCCTAGTCAGAGTGCATACTTGTCCAGCTTCTTTGACATGTGATCCATGTGAAGATTCAAGTTGTCAATCTTTCCATCGATTGACTGCAGACTGGTCTGAACAGCCAGGAGAGTTTTATCTATATTGGACGAGTGATCGCCAGGGGCGTCCAGTTTGGAGTCGGAGGCGGCCTGTTGAGAAGTCTAGGTGGCCCTACAGGGCTCAAAGGTGAGGCGCGGCTGACTGCACTCAGACTCCCCCATGCTGGTGCACCCAGATCGAGAAGCAGGTGGGTGTACGAAGTGCTCGGCTGCAGTGGGCACGACGGCCTCCAATCTCAATAGCCGAGCAGATGGGTCCAGACAGCAACAGAGAGGGCGACCTTGACAAATGGGGGGAGACTCCCGGCAATAGTACTGAGCACTGAAAATAAGGGCACAACACGCCCCACAAGCAGCGACGTGGCCCACACAGAAATCAAGGTCCACCACCAGAGGCCATCAATAATCAGGGGCAGAGTGCCTGGTCTGAGAACAGACTCTAGGGCCAGTAGTGTTCTAGGCTAGCAGCACTGGGGCAAAGAGTAGAGCCGATGCAGTTCACAGAAAGCAATTGTTGCTGTGTAGCGGACTGTGGGTCATTACCATGTACAGGCACTTATCGGGAGACAGAGGTCGCTGCCGGTCATTGTTGCGCAAGTGGGCAACGTGGGGAGCAGACCCCGTCCGCCAGTCAGCTCAATGCCCAGGAAATGTGGGGACTCCGCTCAGCACCGGATCATGCCACGCAGCACCATCTGACGAAATGGAGTATGGGGATCCCCAGGCATACAGCAGAGTCTGTCCAGCACCGCAGCAAGTAGGTCAGAGCTCACAAGTCAGTCCTCCGTTCATGCGGCAGGCGCTCATGGGGCCGAATCCTCGGAAGGCACTCCAGCCAGGTCACAGTTGAGGGGTCTTTAGCGACATTCAGGCGAGGGTTCAGTCAGTAGATGGGTGTGAGGGCCTGGTACGAGAAGGCCGTTAGGCAGAAAGGCAGACACCACAATGCGCGCCCAGCACACCGGCCCGCAGTCGGCAGCACACCATGATCGTGCTGCCACAAATCAGCTATCACAGCCCCAAGCCACAGGCGGGAAACACCATCAGCTCAACCCGCAACCAGAGCGCCTCGCGGGCCGGAAAGGAGCAGCACAGGTCTGTCAGCCAAGGCAACTGGTACTAGCACTCGCCCTCATCAGCACCGACCACGCTACCCACCCGGCACCGGTCAGGCAACGGCAATCCCACCTCATCGGAATCAGGTCCCCGCTGTATTATAGCAGCACTCACCGCAGTATCGACACCAAGGCTGGCGCTAGTCTGCTATATTGGGGCCAGAGGCTCAGAAGTTTGCCGGTCTCACACACATCTTACACTTCACCCTTGAGGCGACACAACATGTCCATGTCTGGCCCCCACACTCCGCTTCTCAGCCACGGCAGTTGAAGAGTCGATGGCACCAGATAAGCAGGATATTGGTCGGATTTGTGTCTCGGCCAGCGGAGCTGCTCTAGGGAGCAGCCATATTGCTTTGCGCCCTCTAGCGCCCCCCTCTATTAAAAGGTTGTTGGGTCCTCACAACTACAGCAACAGACTAGCGACCATCTACCTTTACTTACTGCAATTTCACTACAAGCAGGCAGTCCTCAATATGTACACACCCTGGGCTCATCTACCAGGGAAGAAATCCAAAAGCTACCTCGAAGACAAAAATGGAAAAAAATTGATACATTGCGTTTGGCTATTTGGAAAAATAATTATCTGTAAGTTAACAACAACTGTTCAGTGGTGGACATATTTCTAAAATGGCCATCTATGACGGTAGATTTGTACCATTTGCTGCTTGCCAGACCAACTAATTCTCTGTCAGCCCATAAAGAAAAGGCAACCGAACTGTACAAAGATAACACAAAGCAAAAGTGCACCGAGGCAAGCAAACTGATATCATATACAGTTGGGGGGAGAAGTGTTGCACCGTAAGTGGATCTCAGCTAGAAACATGTACAAGAGAAATATATGTCATTTTAACATCATAATGAATCCTAATGGTTGTATGTCTACAGTATTTTAAAACAAAGTAGGCAATCGGAATTTTGGCAATTTATCAATACGCTTGAAGGGCATGGCCAAGATAGTCGAAACGGTCTCAAGTTCTATGTGGATCCACCATGTGAAAACACTGTACTGCAAGTCAAGCACTGGAACCTCAGGAAGTAGCACTCAACAGCACATCACTGGAACCAAAACTAGAGCAAGGCTGACAGCCTTTGAAGATGCATACAAACTTACGGACGTGCATAGCCATGTGCTAGCAATACTAAAAATCATTAGAGGAAATGGAGCTCCAGGCCCGAATGAGCTACCAGGTCAAGTATTCAAAGAGGATTATGATTTCTGGGCAACTTTACTTACCCCGTTATACCAGTTCTGCACTATCAATGCAACAGTCTCAGAAGATTGGAAAGGCTCCTTACTACAACCGATACATAAAAAAGGCGATATTTAAGACGTTATCAACTATAGGATGATAGCTCTGCTGGATATTGAGGCAAAGCCATCTGCAAGTCTCCTTTTACAGGAATTACACTGGGTCAGCGATGAAGGTATTCTCCCAGTGTACCAATCAGGTTTCAGGGCTGGAGCCTCAACATTGGATAATATCTGAGCTCTGGCACACTTAGTTGACCGGGCCACCCATGAAAGACAGCACAATCTCTTTGCTTCTTTCATAGACTATACTGCGGAGTTTGACTATGACTACAGAAGCTCACGCTGGTTGAAACTACAAAACTGGGGGATCCTAAGCACATTGCTGAAAGCCATTATTGCATTCTATTCTAAAATATGGGTACGCGTCAAACTGACGCAGAGCACAGCGACAAAAAAGGTGTAAACAGACCAAGGGCTTTAGCAAGGCTGTGTGTGGGCGGCCCTACTTTTTAAATAGTATAGCAAATCCCTATCATCTGCTAACCTGCTTTTCCCAAAATAGGGCGGACTAGATTGATTTAAATGCAGTAAGCAGACAACATGCTCCTAATGGACCACACAAGGATGGAACTGCAAAAAGCACTTGATGGGGTAAGAATTTATAATCATGCCAACAAATTAGTGGCTAATGCCAAAAAACACAAAGTTTGTGATTTTTGGAAGCTTTGCCAACAAACCTAAACATCACTGGAGACGGGGCAACTTGAAAATTACCACCACCTCCAAGTACAACTATCTGAGGGTTTGGTTTATGAGTGACGGTATGCCCAACCAACACAACCCTTCTATAAAAGCAAAGGCCATGGTGGTGACATATGCCATGTGTAAACTTAACGCTAAAATATACA
The DNA here is from genome assembly GCF_964263255.1 of Lissotriton vulgaris. Classification (NCBI taxonomy): domain Eukaryota; kingdom Metazoa; phylum Chordata; class Amphibia; order Caudata; family Salamandridae; genus Lissotriton; species Lissotriton vulgaris. Next base: position 1,736,248,558 of record NC_141691.1, read on the forward strand.
GTCCATCTGCCTAGGCAATCCGAATGGTTATAAAAGCTAAGCTACAGCCATCAATTTCCTTGGGACAATTAGTCCTTGGGAGCATTGGTAAATACCATGGAGTCTGCCCATTACCATGTTTTTAAACTGATTTTCCACATTCCTGCCCACACCCTGTTTAAATAAACAGTCATATGAGAACTGGGCATCTATCATCCGATGCTACTGCAGAATTTGTGCGGCTCCTCCTATTACAATGAAAGAAATCTTGAAGGAATTTCTAACAAAAGGTAAAAATCCCTGGTAGGACTTCCTGTCGACTGACTGCACTAAATTGAACCTCAATATGGCAAACTGAGGTACTTTTATCCATCAGGCTGGAATACCAAAAACTGTGCTAAGGATAAAATTTATCAAGATCTGGGCTTAATTGAGAACTCCGAAAGTAACATTCAAGTTATAATCAGCTCCAACAGGGACAAATTATGCCAGCCTTATCTAAAATGTGCACTGAATAAAACAATTTAAAAACAGATACTGTTAATCAGACTTATCACTTTCCCAAATAAAAGATATAAACGGCCGCTGGAAATCCCTTGCGACAGTTACTTCTTGCAGACTGTGCCATCAATATGATGAATCTTTGACCCATTTTGCCTGTATTTGTCCAAATTTGAGGTACGCAACCTGGACTTTATTAAAACCACTTTTGGTTAAAATATTGCACTCACACTTATACAGAAGCAATGGAACTCCTTTTTAATGTGGAAATCCCAATGGAACTGGCAAAGCTAGCAGCATTTGCACGACAACCCCAAAGGCTCTAACGTGAAAGTCATGGCTTGGGCGAAGGCAATATTGAAGAAATCTAACTATTGTTTTAAGGTTGAAAATATACCCAAAGTCTTAATGGTTTTATCCTTTCTATTTTTTAATTTTATTAAATTTGAAAGCAATTAAATGAAATGATAGGTCGATGTGTTGAGTAATATCAAATAAGGTTTTTAGTGTACAGCTTTTGTAACCATTTTTATTAATCAAATCATTCATTCATGATTTCAAATAAGTCTGACAAGGAGTCTGCCACCTGCTCTGAGATCCAGCTCAATATAAAGCTCTGGAGATAAGCTGTTAACAAGGTAAACATTTAGTTATTAATTATAATTGTTCTGTTGCACAAAGATGGCCACATGCCTACCAAGAGTAGGGCTAAACTGATCAACTGAGACAACAGTGGACAATAACTTTGGCTCACTTTAATTTGCTACATGTTTTTATGAACACATCTGACCAGCCATGACTATCAATGCTTTATTAAAGGTCAGCCATGGATGACGATGGCCTGAAGATGTTTTTTAATGTCCATTCGGCCAGCACTGCTCAGAGCAGGGAGCCTGCATCGACGCAGACGGCTTATTCATGAAGCCTGCTGTTTGGTGAGCAGCTCACGCCATGCCAGCAAGGGCACTGTCGCAGAAATGGACTTTTAACCTACAATTCAGTGCTATCAGGTGTGTTAAACTAATTGGGCAATCGAAGAAAGCCATAACAACATGACTCATAATACATTAGTTGTCCCATAAAATGCAGGACACAGTCTCTCTTTTGAATGTTGGCCACCCCAATCATGCCTCTAAAGGCCCAGCCCAAGCAAATAATGTATCTTTGACCCAGTCTAACGTACCCTCTGGACCACGAAAGGCACATATTATTGTATGCGCGAGTACAGCCAATTACCAGAGTATAAATGCCATCTCATTAAATTCCCCATGTTATAAATTTGAGCCTCTGATATGAATGTATGTTACAGTGCTTAAATTGAGCAGGTGGTTTCTTAAGTGTCAACACCAGTACGTATGACAGTCTGCCACATGGTGGTGGTTTCTGCCTAGTAAGTGATGAGCACAATAACAGCTGTTTATTAATTGAATATCCATTAACAGTGACTAATACTTGCCACCCAAGCCATTCTTATAGCGTTGGGGCCCTGGAATAGTATACATTGTAATCAATCAAGATAGTGTGCGGCACACCTGGTTCAGGTGAAAGTTTATATATGATTTCAATCAATTCTAGCAAAAGTATTAAACTTCTGGGTGCCACTGGACTGGTCCCTCCTGGCCTTGGGAACCGAAATGTGTAACTGAGGTGAGTGTCGAACCAAATGACACCAAGACCTTGGTGGCACGCCTGTGGGAGACGGTGTCTCAGAGTTGATAGGCTGGTTGTTGCTTGTTTGTAGTCACAAAAACAAGAATTCTTTTGAAGTACAACAAATGATTTATTCAATTGAATGCCAGATTCATGTCATCTGGACATAATCCATTCATGTGGGTCTGTCTTAGAAACAGGTACTGATTCTTCCAATTGTAGTGATTTTGTCCCAATGCATTTCGGGACTAATGCCCTTCGTCAGGGGACATTTACGCAACCTAGAAACGAAAAAAGATATGTACACATTCAGGCAGGCTGACCCAGCCTACCTAACAAAAGCGAAGAAAATCATACGAACAAGAACGTGGCAGGAGGGTGTTGAAACGTTTGTCCTACGGTGTAAATATAGCATGGTGAGTAAGTTACGTAGGTGAATAATGTGGGTTTGGTGTAAAAAGGTGAAAAAATACGAGCAGGAGTATGAGAACCTTAAATAGCATTCCAAATGGCCGTGTAGGAACCAATAATGTAAGGGGTGCAAGCGTGCTGCATGCACTGGTTGAAGTAGCCGAACAAAAAGCAAGCCGTATATACAGATTTAGGAGTGCGCGTTGTGACCAAGATTGTGATACCCCAACAGTGACTAAAACTGGTGACTGTGCAGTATGCAAAAAGAACGGTAAAACGGATGTAAAAAATGACTCGATCAAACTCTTACCGGGGAACCGATAAATCCACAATGTGGTGACCGCGAACGGGGCTCGAGGTGTTTACTGTTATCTCGAGGGTGTGTGTAAGATATAGGGGCATGTCGTGGTCATGTGTATAAACAGCGGTGACAGACTACTGTCACCGGAAAGATGCATTAAACCGGCTTCGCGAGTTTGCATAAACAATTCCCAAATGGGAGTACAAACTGAAATGTATGAGGGTGGCAAAATAAAAGCGAAAGGCTAAAGAAACGGGTGAAGATGATAATAGTGAGACCAAAACATCAAGGGTCATTGGACTGTGGTGCAAAGTAAAAGAAATAGGACTGGAGTGCTGCAGCCATCTTGGAGTATCTGTGTATGGATGAACAATAAAGTTTTATAGTATACATTGTCACACTTATTAGAGTGTGATGGTTAGTAGTTGTGTTGGTATTGTCACTGCCAGCACTGGCAGGGGCAATGGATGGTGTGGGGTGAATACAAAGAGATACACGACCATGGAGCTGAGGAATAAAAGGTTTATAATGGGTAAAATTGCTCATAAGCTACATAATATATATTACCGTCCAGCCTTCCTCGCCTATGGAAGCCCTATTACCATGCTTTTCCTCATAATACATTTGTGCATAAAGATAAAAAGAAACACACTTTTCTAATGTCTCAGGTTTCGTATTCCTTGAAAATGAAATTTGCCATATTTCTAAAGACTAACAGCCAGATTCATCAATGTCAAATTCTGCGATTTCTAAATTGCGAGAAAATGCGATTCGCAATTTAGAAATCGTAGAACGGCATTCATTAACATTTGCGATTTAAAAATGCTATTAGCAAGCGGCCGCAATCGCCGATTGCGAGACCCCAGAATTTGGTAAAAACTTGCAGAATCCGTTGATACCCCTGTTGAAATTGCGATTTCGCAATTACCGATATTGCAAATAGCGATCTCGCTAACTGCGAGATCGCAAAAACGGGAAGTCGCATCCTGAGCACAGTGATGACATCACAACCAGGAAGTAGGCAGGTCCCACCCTCATTCAGCAGTGAGAGGCTGAAGTACAGGCATCAGTTGCAGAGCTCCCCTCCAGCATTCCCACAGAAGTACAGCAGGAGACCCCACAGTGGCTAGCATGGCACAGGATGCAGCAGGAGCTTCCACCAGTGGGAGAAAGCGCAAAATAAAGTTTTCAGAGCAGGAGCTCGAACACCTAATTGAAGGAGTTTCCAAGGATCACAACCGCCTATTTGGCAAAGACTCCCGAAGGGTACCAGAGGCGGACAAAAGGCGCATATGGCTGCGCATCCACGCCAAAGTGAACGCCATGGGGGTGACCTAGCGCTCGGTGGACGAGCTGAAAAAGCGCTGGTATGACTTAAGAGGGCGGGCAAAAGAAAAGATTGCTGAGAGGCGGGGGGAGCAATTGGCGACAGGTGGAGGTGAGCCCACTGTCCCACCGAACACCCCACTGGAGGACCAAGTGGAGGAGACCATCAACCCACAGGCCTGCGTGGGTGTGACCCAGCTTGACTCCTCCCGACCCACCCAAGACACACCAGGTAAGTGCCATGCGACTGCAACCCCCTGTCCCCTAACATTGTCCATGACTCCAGTGCATCCCATAACAAACCCCAATCATGCAGCCAAAGTAGAGCTCCATGGCGCAAATTGTATTGTGGGACATGTAGTCTGCCCACAATTACCATCCTGTACCATAGAGCCTGACATGTCCAGTGAGAGTCAATCCTGCAGCGAGACAGGGAATGGTAGACTGCATGCATGTAGCAAGCCTAACTGTGTACGGAACATGTCACTAATCAACGTCCACTTTACATCACAGGTGGCGCTGATGTCCCCAGCACAGACAGCGAGGCCCTGGTGATTGAGGAGAACACGGAGGACACGGAGGGGGTACACATCATACCCCGCAGCCCGGACCATCAGGGCAAGCTGCCACAACAGCGGTCATCCCACCACCCGCCCCTGTGGGCCGTGCCACCCCCGTGACAACAGGCGCTGCAGTAGCACCACGCAGCACACAGCCACCAGTGGGGCCTGCAACACCAGCAGCAGGTCGCCAACAAACCCGCCGCCCTGCGGCTGTGAGGAGCCAGACGAGCGGTCTGGTGAGGGAGCCGCGCACCAACACATCTCGCGCTGGCAGGGGTAGAATTGTGCGAGCAGGTGGGCTCTCCATTGAGCGTAAGATGCTGAGTGTGCACCAGACCCAGGCCCGACATCTAGCCGCCATCCACCTCCAACTGGACAAGACGGCACGTAATATGGCACACATGACAGCAGCTGTGGAGGCCAACACTCAGGCAATGTCCAGGCAGCGGGATGTCAATCGCCGCAGACACCGCCAACTGTTGACGCGCCTGTCGGCGTACACGTGGTCCAATCACATTATTGGGAACGCCACCTCCCAGCTCTCGCGACGCTCCCTGGCCATGCAGGTCCAAATGGTCCAGTGCTGCCAGGACGTCGCAACAGCCCTGGAGAACATAGCAACAGCCATGCAGGGCATACAGGCCACTGGCCATGGCCAGGCGGGGGGGGGGGTCAGACGATAACAGTGAGGCAACATCAAGCCACAGCAGCCAGTCCCTACCACCGGTCGTAGCACCCCGCCGCAGCAGCAGGCCCTCTGCTGCCGCACTGCAGAATCAGGAGGAGGACGTTGAGAGGAGGTCAGGGGCAACTACCCGGAGACGCCACTGAACTGTTGTGCATTACAATGAGGCCACATGCTGACGCAACAAGCATGCCATACAGACTAATCTGGACATATGACGCAATATGTCAATCTTTTCACACTTTTCAGAATGCCATGTTTATTGTGCAGTAAGAGTAACTAAAATTCTGAATAACGTAAAGTGCCTCATGTCAATATTAATGTTGTCATGCATGAGTTGAGTAATGGGTGTGGGGGAGTGGGTGCCCTAGAAATAGTTCATGCAGATTTGGTTGCGGCGCCTGTGTCCTTCTGTTGGATTCTCCCCGTGTGCGTGACGCACATGTGCAGGTGGCCGATTGTCCCCTCCTGACTCACTGCCAGAGATGTCTACAGGTATCCTGCTCTTGGTAGTAATGTTGTGTAGGATAGCACACACGGCCACGATGCGGCAGCAGACCTCAGGATCGTATTTGATGGCCCCACCAGTCTTGTGCAGTATGCGGAATCTGCTCTTCAAAAGGCCAAATGTCCTCTCAATGCAATTTCTTGTGCATATGTGTGCTGCATTGTAACGCCGTTGCTGTGGTGTTGCTGGGTTGAGGTATGGGGTGAGTAAGTACTCACGGAGAGCGTAGCCGCTGTCACCTGCATTATAGGAGCAGAGGGTGAGTGCCTGTGCAGCGCAGCGTCATTATCACATTGTACTGTTGTGTGGCATGTGTACTTACCCAGTAGGTGTCCTTCACCAAAGTCTCCCCTGGCCAGTCGTGTGTGGATGCCACTGTGCAGGAATATGAAGGAGTCATGTGTGCTCCCCGGGTACTGCGCCACTATGTCCAAGATGAATGTCTTTGCATTGCATACCATCTGTATATTGAGGGAGTGGTAGGACTTGCGGTTACGATACCTGTATTCCGTTTCTGCTGGTGGACAGATGTGGATGTGGGAATAGTCAATGCATCCTATGATGTGTGGAAATTGCGCTACATTGTAAAATTGCAGCTTGGTTTCATTCAAGTCCTGTTGGCTGGTGGGGAATGATATGTAGTGGTGTAGGCAGGTCAGCATGGCCTCCAGGAAACTCCTTAGGCAGCGGGACATGGTGGGCTGGGATATTCCCCCTGCAACAGCAACTATACCCTGGAAGCTTCCGGAGGCCAGTAGGTGCAGGCTGCACAATACCTGCACATGTGTGGGAACGGCATTGGTCCTCCTTGTTGGGTGCTGCAGGAGGGGGTCTAGGTCCCGGATCAGCTTGATTATCATTGCCCCACTTAGGCGGTACTTTGCGTAGATTTGCTCCCTGGTTTGGCCCAGTAGGGTGACCCGCTGACGGAATATCCACTCCTGGATACGTTGTCTGTTCCGTGCTGCTCGCTGTAGCCTTCGCCGCCTGACCACCATGTAGAGTCCTGGCATTGTGTGAGTCCTGAGGCTCCAGCTGCATGTCCTTAAGTGTGTTTGGATGTGTTTGAAGCCCATAGGATTCAATAGCAAATACCGATTCGGTATTTACCGAATCGGTAAAAATACCGAATTGCCAAGGGGGACAGGGTGTCACTTTGACACCCTGTTACACCCCTGTTTCTGGCTTGTGTGCCATGTGGCACACATACATGCCCTAAGGGGATGTATGTGTGTCACATGGCACATGTGTACATGCACAGATGTGCATGTACATAAGAATTCGTTATTTACCATGCAATTGTAGTGGAGAAGTGTGGCTCACTGGTTAGAGGAGGCAGACCTGGAAGCAGAGGTAAGCCCGGGACCAGGGTTCAATTCCCGGCTCGGCGGGGTCTTGAGTCCTAAAAATGTCCATGGACTCGACAATTCTTGCTCCGGTGCCTACTCGATTCACGGGTTCACACTCTGCGACTCTGGGCAATAGCTTGCTTAATCTCCACAATAGCCCCTCGTGGCGGGATGCCTGGCTTTCACCTTGCGGATACCCTGCGTGGGGTTATCTCACAGGGGAATACCAGGACGGGTTCCCTAAGCAAGCGCTAAGAAACCGCTCGGTGATTTGCGCTATATAAATTCCTGTACATTTACATTTACATTGTATTACATGGTAAATAACGAATTCTAAAGGCTCTGTAGCACTGTTAGAAGTGCTACCTACATAGGAAAATACAGATTTGGTCATTTTACCGATCGGTAAATTTACAGAATCGGTAAAATTTACTGATTCTGTAATTTTACAGAATCAGTAATTTTACTGATTCGGTAACATTACTGATTCGGTAAAATTACTGAATCTGTAGGATTTTCAATGCCCTACATACCAATGTCAGAATACCGGTCTGAAACGGACGAAAATCGGTATTTTTGGCCGTTTCAGACCGGTATTTTGACACCTACATCGGGCCCTAGATTCGGTAAATCAGATGTAGGTAAAAAATCGGTAATTTTTACCGAATCTGTATGATTCGGTAATTACTGAATCGGTATTTACCGATTCGGTAATTGCCATTGATTCCTATGGGCCTCAAGGTCAATCAATGTCAATTACCGAATCGGTAAATACCGATTCGGTAAAATTACCGATTTTGCAAGGGGGACAGGGTGTCACTTTGACACCCTGTTGCACCCCTGATTCAGGCTTGTGTGCCATGTGACACACATACATGCCCTTAGAGCATGTCTGTGTGCCACATGGCACAGGTGTACATGCACAGATGTGCATGTACACAGGTATTCGTTATTTACCACTAAATAGTATTTGGTGGTAAATAACGAATCGGTAAGGGCCTGTGGCACTGTTTAAAGTGCCACCTACATCTGTATTTACCGATTCGGTAAATTTACTGATTCGGTATTTTACAGAATCTGTAAATTTACCGAATCGGTAAATATACCAATTCTGTAACTATATGGCCCCCTACATGTCAAATAGCAAATACCGGTCGGTAACGGCCGAAATCGGCCGTTACCGACCAGTATTTGCCGTCCTACATCTGGCCCTAAATCCTTCTGTCTTCAGGTACAAGTACAGCAGCTTTTACTCATGTACAATCGCTGCTATGTGTGGCTCTTGCAGGATCGGCCACATCAGGAAACTGTTTAAAAATAATTCTAGCCAAGTTTATATTTCTGCACAGATGCGCCGGATAATAGTTCAGTGTCCTACATTTTGAGTTAGTTATGGGTATGTCGGCCTTTGCCCAATTGCCTAGGAAGCTAGTCCTGTATAATTCCATACATATTTTCCGTACTTTTGCACCTGTCATGAGAAATAGACATAATATTTTAAAACAGCTTTGTGCGCATAATCACCGTAAGGACGCCGCCTGCACTGCCCTAATGAGTGACACCCCTTGGTTTACTCAGGCCACCTTGGCCTGTAGAAAGTTCTATCGGAAGCCCCTCCTCACTCTCTGCCTATCCTCCTTTTATCCCATGTGCCCTTCAACGAGGTCGAATATCAAAACCAAACTCTGCAAGTGTAACTATCTTTCCAAATGCCTTTCTTGAGCCCTGCTGGGTTTGTCAGGGTGGTCATCTGTCTCGCATTTTAATTGGCAGTAATCTGTCTGGGTCCTTGCGGGTAGGGGGTTTAGACACAGTACATTAATTTCCTTTTATGCCTCTCAGTGGCTGTGATCCTCCCCTGCTCGGAGCACCAGCAATCATTTTCTCTTTCCTCGGGAGATTTGAAACATAAATGCTAACAATTTGCCGGCTTTATTATGGGATGCACAATTAGCATTGGCTTTTCTAGAACTAGTTTGCCTAATGATTCATTAAAGTTGATGCAATTAATACAAGGCCTCATCGGGATTAATAGTGAAAGTAAAACTCAATCTGATATAAGGAATGTTGCCATCTTTAATATGTACACAACAGAATGATGCTGTAATTTGAAATTACCCGTAGTTTTCTGACACCTCCGATGCGGCAATCCATCTATTATCTGACTAAGGCTTTGGACACAATCATTTGAGGTTGTGAGAAAAGAGGGTCTAACTTGGTGCTATAAGGCACTGTGTGAGGTTGTACTTAGCAGCAGATCCCCCCATGGATATCTTAATCACTTTAGAAACCCTCGCTTCAGTCCTCCCTACATGATGCATGGGAAGTCAATACAGCGAGGGAGTAGATAGACGTTTACCACCGATCACGGGAGCCTGTCTTGACAAAGAGCCCATTTATGCATCGGATGCAGGAAGGGTGAAACTGGCAGTGCCACTGTGCTGGTCCAGTGCGGGGCCAATCTTAATGCCCTTAATCCAGAATGTGTCATCATATCCAGTATGACCTCTTCTGCTTCGAACTGTGCAGTAATTGTGTAATACATGGGAGCCTACAATCTGTGAATAAAATCCTGTTTCTAATTTCCTTATTACAAGAACCTTGTGACGTCTCTAGTCACCCACAATAAAGAAATGGCATAGCATATATTACAGTTGAGTTCTGACCTCACAATGCCTGCTACCAGAGCCAGCAGCCAAGGACGCGAAACACAATTAAAGCTGCAGTTTAAACAATAAAAACAAAACTAAATGAACAGTGGTCATCCGAAATGTGATATGTATGACAACATTTTGGACGCTTTAGGTAATTAATGAACGCTGGAATATATGCATGCTTCCATACATTTTTAGCTGCAGTTTTTTTAAAATCTACCTTTCATTAAACTGATCCTAATATATTTTTGCAACAAATATCTAACAGCTTTTTGATGGGTCTACTTTTGCAATACAGATTCTACTTTTACTCTTTATGACTATAAACATACTATCTCCTTCATATGCAAGAGCAACACTCCAATAATTTAAGGCACTTATAGGAAAGGTAATTGTGTTACCATGTATTATAAGGAACAAAGCACCTTCTACCATACATCAAAAGGATATTGGAAGTCACCTCAGAGTTTGTGACCTTATCAAGCAACTCAGCCATCAGCCTCGTTCCTCTATGCGATCATGGAACTCCTTGGTGCCTTACAATATCCTTATAATGTATGACAAGGGATTCTTTAATTAATACATATATATATATATTCACTGAAAAAACCATAGGTTTCACACCAGTTATAGTTAGCAGGAAGTTTTACTTGCATAAAACCATTGAAATTCCCACGTTATAGTTAGTTGGACTCACTATAACTTGCGCGTGCAATGCATTGCTGATGACGTCACATATTACATCACTCATGAAATGGTCAGTGACATCACTCATGACATCACTGATGACACATTTTGCCAAGTTTGGTGGAAATCCATTCAGCCGTTCGGGCTAAAAGTGAGGTTGACTGCCCCATGGAAATGAACATGGGGAAAACACGTTTTGGGACCCCCCTTTTATCTCGGCCCCCGCTTGACAAATCCCCCCCCAAAAGGACCGGGGAGCCGCGAGGCAAATTTGAGGAAATTTTCAGGCAGATTCCTCAACCGGCGCCAAAGTTATTCACAATAGAATGTTGAGATTTTGCATTGAAAATAATCCTAACTATAACTACCCACTGGCAACCGCCAGTAGGTATATATATATATATATATATATATATATATATATATATATATATATATATATATATATATATATTCTACTTCTCTTTACTTCAGAAGAAAACTGCCGCCTTCCAGAACAGCGGGCGTCTCGTCTCGAAACGGGACCTCTGAAGTCAGGCCCCGACAACACTTCACCTCTCAAGTAGACACACTACCAGTGACAAGACTTTGTGCAGACCAAAGTGTTTATTTATGTCGTCCTCGGGGGCGACATAAATAAACACTTTGGTCTGCACAAAGTCTCGTCACTGGTAGTGTGTCTACTTGAGAGGTGAAGTATATATATATATATATATATATATATATATATATATATATATATATATATATATATATATATAAATATATATACTAGCAGCCCGTACCGACGTTGTCCGGGTATGAATTGCTGCCGGCCAGTAGTTTATTGTTTTGCAGAATTTCGTTTTGATAGCATTTCTTATCTGTGACAGGCCTGTGAAACGCTCCGATTCACAGTGCACTGCTGATGCACTTAAGAGTGCGCATTCAGTAGTGTGTGAACTCGAGTTTCCCTACTTCATTTTTCCTTGCAATATTATATAGCGCAAACTCGACAACATGGCATGAGCACAATTTACATTACAGAAGAACACATTCATTTGTGGTAGGCACGGGGAGACAAAGCCATTTGCCTGGAATCACAGGATGTTGAGCTGATGCCGAGATTCGAGCGTAGCTCCCCAGCTCTAAAGTTCACAATTCTAGAACTTGTGGCGGGAGGTGTGTCTAAAAGTGTATGTTGGTGCTGGCCATCAATGAGAGAGACCTGTGCATTTATCAAATGGGTGGTGAAAAAATGTGAGTATGTTGCTGGAGATGTGGGCCGCCGTGCCACCAATGTACTTACCGGGGGAGGGTAAACACCCATTATTCCACAACTTTCTTTCCGCATACCATCACTCTGCATACTTTCATTACGAAAGTACCATGACTCCGCAATGCCATTATAACGCATGTCATTACATTTTATATGCTTGTACCACGCGTACATTTACAACGAAATTCGTTGTAAATGCATGAATGGTAAAAGCATGTTTTTTTAATGTTTGGATAAGGTAAGTGTGGGTATAGGGGTATATGTTTTGGGGTACTGAGGTATATGTTTTGGGTTGTTTGGGTATTTTAAGGGTTCAGATATAGTGTTGGGTTATGGGGTACAGGGGTAGTTTTAGGGTTTAGGGATAGGTATGGGTTTTAGGGTACAAGGGTATTTTTGTGGTTCAGGGCTAGGTTTGGGTTTTAGGGTATTTTTAGGGTTCAGGGGTAGGTTTGGGTTTTAGAGTACAGGGGTATTTTTAGGGTTCAGGAGTAGGTTTGGGTTTTGGGGTACAGGGTTATTTTTAGGGTTTAGGGCTGGGTTTGGGAGTACAGGGGTATTTTTAGGGTTCCGGGGTAGGTTTGGGTTTTGGGGTACAGGGGTATTTTTAGGGTTTAGGACTAGGTTTGGGGGTACAGGGGTATTTTAGGGTTCAGGGGTAGGTTTGGGGTACAGTGGTATTTTTAGGGTTCAGGGCTAGGTTTGGGTTTTGGGGTATTTTTAGGGTTCAGGGGTAGGTTGGCGTTTTGGAGTACAGGGATATTTTAAGGGTTCAGGGCTAGGTTTGGGTTTTGGGGTACAGGGGTATTTTTAGGGTTCAGTGCTAGGTTTGGGTTTTGGGGTACAGGGGTATTTTAGGGTTCAGGAGTAGGTTTGGGTTTTGGGGTACAGGGTTATTTTTAGGGTTCAGGGCTAGGTTTGGGGTACAGGGGTATTTTCAGGGTTCAGGGGTAGGTTTGGGTTTTGGGGTACAGGGGTATTTTAAGGGTTCAGGGCTAGGTTTGGGTTTTGGGGTACAGGGGTATTTTAGGGTTCAGGGGTAGGTTTGGGGTACAGTGGTATTTTTAGGGTTCAGGGCTAGGTTTGGGGTTTGGGGTTTGGGGTTTGGGGTACAGGGGTATTTTTAGGGTTCAGGGGTAGGTTTGGGTTTTGGGGTACAGGGGTATTTTTAGGGTACAGGGGTAGGTTTGGGTTTTGAGGTACAGGAGTATTTATAGGGTTCAGGGCTTGATTTGGGTTTTGGGGTACAGGGGTATTTTTAGGGTTTAGGGATAGGTTTGGGTTTTGGGGTCCATGGTATATTTATAGGGTTAAGATGGGTTAGTGTTTAAGGGTGTTGGGGTATTTTAAGGAGTAAGAGTGGGTTATGATTATGGGGTGCAGGGGTATTTAAAGGGAGCAGGAAAGGGTTTAGCATCTGATATGAGACATGGCATGAAGGGCGGAACGTACCACACGCCCCCAGCGTTTGTCACGCCCACAGCACATGCCCACAGCACATGCCCACAGCACAACGCAGACACTCCCACAAGGGACTACTTTGCTGGCACGGTTCTTTTACCTTTTAAACGTATATGGTGTGCGTCTGCATATCCTATGTCCTTCTGCTGCAACTGTCCTTTCCAACGCTGTATTGGGTGTTGTGATTGGTGCTGTGGTTCCTGAGATTACCTGCCTCAAAAGTTTGGGCTCTCTCTTTATTATATTAGTATGGATATATATTATACACACACACATATATCTATACATATATTTATGAATATTTATATATTTATATACGCAGTCCACTGTGAACAATTACATACTGGCATGGTGCACTCTGGGTATCGGAGGACCTTGGGACTACAAACAATCCTCTGGTCACAGTAACAACTGTGGGTTGCTTCGTATTGGGTGTGCCTACCTATGATTAAGGCTCATTTATTGATTTATCTATTTATATAACCCCTGTATCGATCCCGAAGGGGTATCTCTGCGCTTCGGACAGGCGGCATGCGCTCATTGGGAGACGAAACTCGGCAGGTGTCACCGCCCACCCCTTCATGTGTAATAAAGCACCTGTACTCCAAGTATAGTTTCTGTGCTTTTTTTGAGTGATTACAGCTTTGTGAGCCCAATTCGCTGGCCTCCACTTTTGAAACGAAAAGGACACTACCTTCAGTTAAATATTCACTGTGGCGCAAGAAAGGGAGATGTGAGGTGTTAATTGCCTCTTTCCAACTTAGGGCACTAGTTGCCAAAGGACATTGGGAGATTTTGAGGCGATATGTAACACTACTCAAAGAATGCGCCATGCAATGAAGATACTTTTATGAGTGGCTACAGTGCGAGATACAGTGGCAAAACAACAACGTGCACTGCAGTCCACTGTGAACATTAACATACTGGTATGGTGCACTCTGGGCATCGAAGGACCTTGGGACTACAAACAATCACGTGGTCACGGTAACAATTGCTGGTTGCTTCGTATTGGGCACTCCTACCTATGATTATATCTCATAGGGAACCGAAACGCGTCAGGTGTCACCGTCCACCCCTTCTTGTGTAAGAAAGCATCTGTGCTCCAAGTAGAGTTTCAGCACTCTCTTTCTTTTGTATATATATATATATATATATATATATATATATATATATATATATATATATATATATCACGCTCCAAAGTTCATCTCCCAGCCGGGAAAAATAAGGTAGCAGCACTCACAGGAGTCAGATATTACAGCTCAATTTTATTAGCGCTTCACAGTCGCGTTTCGGGGTTTCCCTTCTTCAGTGTATTTACAAAATGTAAATTGAGGCGCCATTTTAAACATCATTGTCAGGCAGTATCAAACAACATAGGACTAGCGCGCCGCCAAAATTAGCGTCCGCCATCTTGTAATGTGCAAAACTCACTAAGTATAATACATTATTTACAAATACTGTGTAGATATGATACTGTAGAGTAAAAATATTTACAATATCTATAAATATTAGCATCATTTACATCATTAAAATGTCAAAAGCGGTTACGTTTGCACATTACGTTTGTCAAATATCGCTGTGGATCGGCAAATGGCGATACCTGTGTAGGGAACTGCTGTGTCCTACTCTAGGTGATATAGCCGTATATCGGCTAGTTCTAAACTGTCTGTCAAATTGTCTACACGGTGCAGTAGATGGACTCTCATTCATTACCTAGATCCCTAGGTGTACTGTTAATTCCTCACTGCTATTTAGGCCCATAGGACTTTTAGTTTGTAGATCGATTATGAATCTAGATTCCAATCTTCTTAATTTGAGCACTCTATCCCCCCCTCTCACATGGAGTGGAATATGGTCCAGTCCAAAATATTGAAGTAGATCTCTATCACTGTTATGTTTAACAGCAAAGTACCTCGCCACTGGATCATTTTTAAAGCACCCTCACCATAAGCATGTTTGAAAAGAACTAGTTAATGATTTACACACATAATGAATAAATATAGCAGCGTGGGGTGAACAATTAATAAATAATTGTTAAATAGTTTTTACATAAAAACCGTTAAAAAGAACCAACAAATAATTCCTGGTTAATCCATTAATAACCTATATATATATATATATATATATATATATATATATATATATATATATATATATATATATATATATATATATATATATATATATATATATATATATATATATATATATAACAAACACAAAAAACAAGAATAGGGGGCAGGGTAGAAACACCCTGACCCCCTAGGGAACTTTATCCTCCAACTTAAAACGCGCCACGGGAGCGTTTGCACAGTAGTGTAGGGAGGGGGCAGGCCTGAGGTGACATGTGTGCAAACACATCCTGTGGTGCCTTTTAGGTTGGATAATTAATTCCCTTTCAATCCTGAGGGCCCCTGGGGGCCAACTAGCCCACCAGGTGCTTCCAGTAAGAGCCACTGCGCTGCGTTGCAGAGAGGTGGTCCAGGCCATGCCCCTTTACACCTCTCTGCAATGCAGCTCTGTGGCGCTTACTGGAGGTACCTGGCGGGATAGTTGGACCCCAAGGACCCTCAGGATTCAAAGGGACTTATTTCCCCAAATTACAACGCGCCAGGTAGCGCTTTTGCAGAGTGGTGGAGAAAGAGGGCATGGCCTTTGACTACCTCTCCCCAATCCCACTACGTGGGGCTTACTGGGGGTAAAAGGTAGCCTAATTGGCCCCTAAAGGACCCCCAGCTGTGAAGGGGACTTCAATCCCCATTCAAGAGCACACCAGGGATCGCGTTTGTAGAGTGGTGGGCAAAGTGGGCGTGGTTTTGTACGAGTACTTACCAGTGCTGCTGTGTGGGACAGACTGGAGGTAATAGTTTGGAAAGTTGGCCCCCAAGGATGTCCTTTGGGGCCAACTACCCCTCTTGTTACCTCCAGTAAGTCCCAAATAGTGGGATTGCTAAGACGTCTTCGGAGTCCATGGCCCCCTTTCTCTACCACTCTGCAGACGTGCCTCGTGGCGGACTACGGGATGGGGAGGAAGTCCAATTTAGTCTTGAGGGCGTTTGGGGGCCAAGAATCCCTCCTGGTACCTCCTGTAATTCCTACGCAGCGGAATTCCTGAGCGTTGGTTGGACGCCCAGCACCATTTCACCAATATCACCACCACTCTGCAAACTCGACTACTAGTTAAAGTAGCATATTTCTGCACCTCTGACTTAGAGGTAGTTTTAATCCCCCTGCCCTATCATGTACTAGGGCCTTACAGAGGAGGTCATGCTAATCACAGAGGTACCCCAACGCATAGTGTTCCCTAGTGTATGTAGGTGTTTTCACTGTATTCTAAGTGTCTTTTAGCATAGCACTGGCTCTAGGCCTGGTTAGTCAAAGTCAGTAACCACCAGTGCCGGTCTGAAAAAGTTGTGGGCATAGGATGATTTTGCAACAAGGCCTCTTTCTGCTCCTCTCTTGGTTCTTTCTGCACATGTCTTGCTTCTTCCTGCACTTTTCTTCTTCTTTGTGGACTTCTGTTGCTTCTTCTGCATTTCTTTTGCTTCTTTCTGTGCGTTTTTTCTTCTTTCTTCACATGTCCTACCTCAGTAGGCATAGTTAGAAACTAGCATTTGAAAAACATTTGAAATTCACTTATAGTTAGAAATTAGCATTTAAAAAACCTTAGAAATTCACTTAAAAAACCATAGGTTTTAGGGAAAGTTATAGTTAGTTGGACATTTCACTCGTAAAAAATCATAGAAATTCCCCCGTTATAGTTAGTTCATCTAACTATAACTCGCGCCGCTGCTATGCACTGCAGATGACGTCACATATTACATCACTCATGACAAGGTCAGTGACATCACTGATGACATCACTGATGACATCTCAAATGACATCACTGATAACAGCATCTTCTCACAGCCTAATATAAGCTTTCATACACCCACTCTAAATTATAGACTGCCATTCTCAAAACCATAGACACTCCAACACCAATAACTACATACCCATTCACGGATTCCTAGGTTTACACACACATCCTCTCACTCACCCGTACAGTTACTCATACTTATGGTCACTCAGTACAGGACTATCATATGCACTCATACACCTATATAGACACTCACACACCGCCACTTATCCATAGATGTACTCACACACCTAGTCAGTCATGCAAATAATTAATCACCCTGCCATTTACTCACCTATACAGTTATACACACACCAGCTCAATTACTCATACAAATACTAGCACATTCTTACGCTCTCATACAATCACTGATACAAGCACACACTCATCCATACAGCCACTCTCACAATCACACACTCTTTTATAGTCATTTATGTACTCCAACTCACAAAAATACTTCCTTTCACATATGTAGTTACTCACACATGTACCACTGAGATATTCATTCACTCACTAACACACACATACACACACTCACCCATCCATACAGTCCATCACAGATGCACTCTTGAAACCATGCACACAGTGAATCACCCACTCACACATCTATGCACAGAGTCACACACACCCCGCCCACACAGACACTCAGGCACCCATACAGATACTCAAACAACCAATCAATAACTCATATAGACACTCATGTAGCTATTCACAAACCCATGCAGCCGCTTACACACCAACAGACGGATACAGACATTCACACAGTTTAGTCACTAACCAATGCATTCAGTAAGATACGTTTAATCACTCACTTATATACTCAGTCACGCACCTACTAAATCATCCATTCAGACACTTATACACCCACTCTTTCTACAATACGTCTTTCCCTATATATATATATATTAAACATATTTTAAACTTTACAGAAGCACAGAGTCACTGGATGATGTCATCAGTGATGTCATTTGAGATGTCATCAGTGATGTCATCAGTGATGTCACTGACCATGTCATAAGTGATATAATATGTGACGTCATCACCAGTGTATTGTGGGGGTGGGAGTTATAGTTAGCTGAACTAACTATAAAAGGGGAATTTCTCTGGTTTTGTACGAGTGAAATGTCCAACTAACTATAACTTTCCCTAAAACCTATGGTTTTTTCAGTGTATATATATATATATATATATATATATATATATATATATATATATATATATATATATATATATATATATATATATATATATATATATATATATATCAATCATAAATGGAAGCCTGCAATCCCAGTATAACAGTATGTCTCTAGTTTCCCTATTGTAGTCGAGCTGTGACATCTCTTGTAACTTTTAATAAGAAGATGTCATAGCTGTTCAACTGTAATAACTAATTACACTTGAGTCATGATGTCATGATGGCTCCTGCCAGATGGAACAGCTAAAGAGAAAAGCAGGTCATGGAGCCTCATTACAGCAGCAGTTAAACATTTATTTGTCTGAAGATCTAGTTTTCCAATACAAACACTGAAAGAGCACAAAGGTGAGATTTAGGGCACCATTCTTATTTTTTGCAATTAACCATCTATTCAGTGGATGGTAGAACATCTGGACCTGCGCGCCAAGGGGTTCGAATCTGTGTGTTGTATGCTGATTAGTGGCTTTAATAATTGTGGCTGTATGTCAATACGTGATTTTAAATATTCTGAGTGTTTAGCCAGGTTTATAGAATACATATTAATTGTGTTGGATTTTTGAACTTAGAGAGGCCATGGAAAAGTCGAAATTATGTAGCGATAAGAGATGTCAGATGCCAAAATTATAAAAGCAGTGAGGTTTTTCGGTTAGGTTTGCATTCTTGCTCTTGTGGCATGTTCATGGACAGAGCGGCGGCCCCTCCATTTGAGTGGAGGAGCGCCACCACCCGCAAATAAAAAATGATAATAAAACTGGTTTTAAAACTGTTTTATTATCGTTTTATTTTAATCGCCCTGGACCCACCCCCAGGAGTCTGACAAGTCTTGGGGGTGAGTACACTGTGGTGGGGGAGTGGTTGTGCACTCAATTCCTTTGCTGCACATGAGGTTTTGGCCGGCTGTCTCAGTCCGGTCAAACTCCTCATGCGCAGTGAGGCTCTCTCCAGCCCCAGCTACGTTGCTGAGGCTGAAGAAACCATGCACAGGATCTCAGCCTGACTGGGTGTGCAAAAGTCCCAGCGCTCAGGCTAATCCTGATGCTGCTTTCATGCAGCGCCAGGATTGGCAGCGGTGCATTCTGGGAGTCTGTGCCAAAAGACGGAAGAGCCCGATGCAGCAGACTGCGGCGATCAGGTAAGTTATTTTTTTAAAGTATTGTTTCGTCAACTGACCCTCTTCCGGCCTGCTCTGCCACTTTGTCAAGCCGCGGATCACTACTTCATGAACAATCAGGTAAATGGGGGTCTTTGCTACTATTGATGTGTAGTGTGTGAGGTATTCATGTCCCTCATCGACATTTTCCCATGTTTTATCCATGTTGCAGCAATTAGGGATGAGTAATCTTGAATAGTGAATTTGTAGTGGTCGTTGAGGAAACTTACAGCGAAGTGTTAATAGGTCATGAGTTATTAGGATAAGAAGTAACGTAAGCGTTTCTGGAGTCAAAAGACTCATAATTATGTTTTTTACTTTATTTTATAGTTGGACAATATTGATTTTCCTTTTCTCTTAATTTTGTTCGGTTTGGTCTTTTAAATTTATTCTTGAGGTTCTGGTGATGGTCTGCCATTGGTGCTTCCACAGACTGCATCATTGAATACATGTTGCTCAGCAGAAGTAACAAACAATTTGTTTTTGATAAGTGCTTAAGCAAATGTTTTCTCTTGAAATGACTGGAGTGTTTGTCTCGGTAACCGCTTCACATCTCAATTTCTCCCTTTGAATCTTTCCTCTTTTCATGTAATTTTTCTGAGGACAAGAACACGTTCTCTTCTGGTTTATATTCCTTGTAGGCAATGAAAAATATGGGCTGACTATATTATGTTGTAAAATATTCAAGTTTACTTATATACACCATTGACAAATGTGGTATTTTCTGAAACAGATTACATGGGTATCAATCAGTGAATGAAATTTGTAGTTGTATAATTTGAAAAATAATGTGGTGTAACAAAGTTGTCAATTTGCTATTTTTGCTGCCCTGAAGAAGTGTTGTTCTTACTGCGAAACACGTGTTGGTTACCCAGATATATTCTTTCTCTTTGATCTATTGGCCTCACAAACAATTTTTTCTAAAAAGTCTTGTATGGAATTCCAATTTTCAATATTGTCTTGATGCTAATCTTTTAATGTATATCGACTAAATGCAATCTGTATACAACAGGTTTTTAAGAGACTATACATTACATACAATTACTCCCCACACTTTATTAATAGTGTTTTAATGTTATTTTTTTCCCATTATAGTTTGTTACAGGAAAAACTGAATATTTGTGCATGTTACAATTTATTCTCGGCTACAGCCTTTTTAAATCGGAATTACATATAACGGATTCTAATAGTTTTTGGAACTAATCACTAACTGCATTTTGGTGTGTTTAATTTTGCACTACATTTTCCTCTTTTATTCTTCATGTTTGAAACCTTAGTATCTCTTTAATATGAAGTAGCAAGCCATAATGTATTTAACTAGTTTGTGGGATGGTTGACCATATATTATACAGAATAAAAAATCCTCTGCTGTACATTAAACTGGCATTGCACAGAATTCATGACCTTAAAAAGGTAGTCAGCCTTCGGTCTCGTTCCTATATATGCTCACAAAACTCCTCAGTGACTTGCTACATCTTTATATGTTAAGGCAGGGCATACTTTATCCCATACAGAATCTTTTACAAATGGGTTTACACTCTGCAAAAATAGATTAATATCTGCACTGTCTCACTATTTTATGGGTCATTCCCCACAATGCTCTACTGCATTCTTTTAAATTCCTATGGTTAATATTGCAAAACTTGCACATATGAAGTTTAGCGCTGTTTGAATATAGTAACCTTTGATGTAAAATAAATAATCTTACTTCCTAAGCTTTCTCCAATTCCCAACCCGAGGGTATGTGATACTCCTGCTCCCTCAAACATGTACTTATTCTCTCCCGGTTACTCTTCAGGAGTGGATCCAAGGCACAAGTCGGGGGTACACGCGGGTGGACGGTGTCCACCCACTTTTTTCACCGGGTGAACGCCGTCCACCCTGCCAAGAATATGAGCTCAACTGAATAATGCGCTCAACTCGCCCTGGTGTCATTTCCAATCACCCGGACACTTTCAGTAGCCCCTGCACGTTGTCTGCTTTCTATCTGCAACAAACAACAACATGCAGACGGAGACGGGCTTTCATATTTAAGACTCCTGCTAGGCCCATAACAAAGGCTGAATTTGAGGGGTCATCAGGCCTCCTTTTGTTTGAGTCTCCTGGCTGGCAACAGTCAGGAGCCTCACAACTGATGCAAATGAAGTGGAGGGGAAACAGAAGCTCACGCCTTGTTAGCACTTCACACATACTTAAGAGAGGCAGCTTTTCACTTTGTTCAGTCCCTGTTTAGGAGATATGCATGCACTGTAAGAATATCAGATGTGTTGGTGTTTACCAGTATTTACACAAAGCAAATTGCATTTATATAGAGCTTACTTCCCCTGAGGAGTAGTTGAAAAAATGTAAGTACCACTATTTTTTCTGGTATAGCCCTACTCATTCAGAGCTCTTTACATCCACACGTGCATATTACATGTACAATAAATTATATAAGTGTGTAAATGAATGTACAGGATGTGTTACATAAAACTGGGGGATTGCACAGTTTATAAGTCACATATCATCTTCCATAGCTCACTGTGCTATTGTCCTCGCATTGCGCTCAAAAGTACACATGACAGACCTGCTAAACATGTATGTGAGGGCTTTAGATCTGATGTCACTTCTTGTGATGCCATATCCTGTAAGGTCGTGGCTTGTGATGCCACTTTCTATGATGTCAATTCCTGTGATGCCTTGTGTGATGTTGTGCGCCGTGATGTCATGCGCTGTGATGTCGCGCACAGTGATGTTGCGAACAGTGATGTCACTTGCATACTGCCAAACTAGGTCAATCCCCCGCTTATTTTTTTAGGACTTGTGCCCTGATTGGATCCAATTTGTGAGATAGTTTTGACTGACAATGGAGGTGTATCTGAAGGACATTGGCATTATGAGAGGCTACAGACAATAAGAAAAAGTAAGCAAAAAGCACATTTTAACCTACCCTTCTATTCTGAATATCTAATGTGCGAGACCTGTGTGTAGACTCCACATAAAAAAGTAGAGAGTGGGAATGTAGCACCTGGCAGCTAACAACTTAAACACACAGTTTTCTTATCACCTCTTGTCAGGGTCATTACTGGCACAAAAGTGCACATTAAGGGAGTGGTGCTTGCACAATAAATGTGGGTTGGCCCATATAGACACCTTCTATCCCATGATCATAGGTACATGTTTGGAGAATGATTTCCAATGCTACCCTCACTCTTGAGGAATGTGAGTAAACATTCAATGTAAAAGACTTCACTTTTGGAAAATAGGTTTGTCTGAACCACTGCAGGCTATGAAGATGTGGTCGGAAAAAAAACTGTCCTGAAAGATAGAAAGAGTGCACTTGACACTAATGTTCTGTAACACCTTCTCGCATGAGGAAATGGAAGTTAGTGAAAAAAATGTACATGTCCTGGATTGTGTAGGTGACTTTCAGCTTATATTTCGGGAATGAAGGGTAGGTGAGACTTGTGTGGGGGTGGTCTGTTCCCATTGGAATATTTATGCTGTTCTGACCCATTGCCCTTTCCTCTTCACGCACCTAAGAGTGTTTTTTCTTCAACTATGTCCATTCTTCCATTAACTCTCATTCTGAATTGGTGTGTACACATTTTCAATAAATTCTGTTGTGTTCCTGACAATCTTCAGAACTTGATTTGTTTCCTATTCACTGGGGTACATCAGAATGACCAGCTGATTGTGGTGCATTCAGCTCCTTTACAGAACACAATTACTATAAATGACCAAACCATACAGCAACAGAAGGTCTTTTTAACACCTAAGGTGTACTGCCACCTATCGTTATACCCTGTGACACCAGATCCACATAAACTGCTACTAACTTTAGAGGATTACTTATCCATTTCATGTGTGCACGGGCTAGGTTGTTCACCCAGGAACTTGCAATCGGCTAACTATACACAAATGCAAGAGTTACAAATATCTCTGTGGTCCTGCCTTGCTTCCTAACTAGCCTAAGAATAATATTTTCTCATTACCCAGCTCTCTCCAACTGCTCATTCACTAATAAGAGTCATACTGTGCTTCAAAATATTCTGAAGTTATAACAGTGTCACAAAATATGTAACACCTGTGCCATTACGTTACCACATTTAGAGCAGTTATACACAAGGGGGTATTTTTTTCATAATTTAACGCAACACAGCAAGCCACTTTGCTGAGCTGTACTGTGTGATAGAGCAAGCATAGGAATGCATCGTATTTAACATCACATGGCGCATTCCTGTCCTTTCCTTGCGCTGGCGCACTTTTGGCACATAGGGTGCCTGTGTTGTAAGAAGGTTTGTATGTGTGAAGCAAGGGACACCTTCCTGCACAAAAACAACCCTGAGAGGCATTTTGCTCTTTCAATGTGTGCTGTAGAATTCAGCACACATTGAAAGAGGAACGAACAAGGAGAAATGAATATATTTCTCCTTGTTATGCCTCCCTGGGGGAGGCATACATTTTGATGCCTTTCCAGGTCTACCACTGATTGTAATGTGCGAATGCATCAAAATCCATGGGTTGAGGCATGAGAACACCCATGCTTTATATATGGAACGCCTCCCTAGGGCAGATTAACGAAAGGCAGCAATTTGCGCTGCCTTGCATTACTCCAGAATAAATCAAGCTATGCCGGGCCACTCAAGGTGGCCTTGCATAGCTTGATAAACCTGAGTTTCGTTTTGGGTCCCCTTGCACACCGTTGCGTGGTGGAAGGGCAATGTAACACTATGATAAATAAGGGTCAAAATGTCTTCTCTAACAAGAGTTTATCCTTAGCAACAGTCGTAACCTGGCATGAGGTAAGGAGCATTCACTCTGTATTAACTCTAATATTGAATCTATAGTTACTACTCCCTCAAGTCAGCTTAGATATTGGCTTAATAACATTCAAATGTATTATGCAAGAGTACTATCATATTGGAATTGCATATGTAACGGCGACCAAGGAAGAGTAAAACACAAAATAAACTGCTCCCAGTTATACTGAATAGAATAAGATGTTTAAAAAACAACAACAACCGAGGATTCTCTAAGGCTATTTAGATCAATGTGCTTGATCACTGAATATATTTTCACAACACACTCTTTGGGTAAGTAATTCTTGTATTTAGCGCATATAAAATCATGGAAGATGAAAAGATGGATGTTAAAAATTAGGCTATGCCAGCTACCCATGACAGAGGTTATAGGAGACAAGAAAACTATGAGTATGAGAAAAGACTGTTGTCTAAGCAATCATGATGTTCGAACTTTATCTTTATTATTATCATTATTATTATTATTATTATTATTATTATTATTATTAGTAGTAGTAGTAGTAGTAGTAGAAGAAGTAGTAGTATTATTTAAATCTTTGCTTGGTCCCACCTTTAGAAATCTACTAATATATCAATTAAATAAAATTAGGAGTCAGGTTATGAGATGTGAGAATTTCAATCTTAGTGAACAACCTGCAGACTTTGAAAAGTATTTTAAGCATGGAACAAGCAATATCGTAATAACCTAATTAAACTATGAGAATGTAAAATTGGTCAGGGTAGTTTACATTTTAATAGTATTTTAAACTTGTCTACGGTAATGTTGAAGATATGAATTTTAGTGGCACATAATGTGAGATGATTATGATGTAATAAAGTATTCTGATTATTCCAAAATTATATTTTATGTGTTGTATGTCAAATGTTATGTACTTATTTGTATGCCCAAATATGTGGCATTTAACAAAGCTCTAAATCAATAAGAATTCAAATATTAAATTTGATGTAGCTGTTAAGGCTATATGTCCTAACAACAACCTAACCTTAGCAAAAGCCATTAATGGACCACTAAATAGTGCATATATTCCCATGCCTAGTCAAATTACAGCAACTACCTTTTTTAGTTCTTGCTACAGACAGCTTCATTTTACCTAATATCATGAATAGTTCATAAAAATGTAATTAAAAGTGCAGAGAGAAAGTAGGCTTTGAGTCATTATGATGGTGGTCGGAAAGCCTCCGAACTTCGGTCGCAGGCTTTCCGACCCCCATTGTTTCAATTCCAACTGGCCGATTATGAATCAGCCGTTCGGAATTGAAACCGGACGGTCATTCCAGCGGGCTTCTGATAGGCTGAATGAGCCCTTCGGCCAGTCAGAGGCTGGCCCATAACCCCAAAGGGTGATTTTTCTGCCCTTGGGATTATGATGCACAGTTTCAGGCAGGGTGTCCATGCTTGCCTGTTCGACATGGAAAGCATGTCGAAAAGCGAGTTTGGTGGCCCCCAGCAGGGCCCCCTTGTGTGTGTGGCCTCCGTTTGGGGGGGGGAAGGGGCACCATTGCCCCCTGTTAATCCCTGCACTACCTCCCATTTCCCTATGGGAACCTGTACTAAGGCTGGTTTACGGCCGTAAAATGTGCTCCCCTAGAGAAATGTCTGAATTCGACCAAACAGTGCTCGGTCGCATCCAAATCAGGTGGTCGGGACCGCCGACCGGAGGTCGTCGGTCTTTTTTACGAGACGTGCCGGGCAGAAGCAATTCCACCCAACATCTTAATTGGCCCCTAAGTGTTTTTCTTGATTTACTCATTTGGTCCTGCACTGCTCACACACTTTTCAAAAAAACGCCTCTAGAAAAAAGGTAAAATGTAGATTTTTCTACAAACATGTAACTGGGAATACCAGTCTTCCAAAACATATAGAAGCTGCATTCAGAGTCTTAATAATGGCTATAACCACAATATCACATTACTACCATATTTATTTAGAACATTGAAAACAAGAAAAAATCATTAGACCTGTGAAAGTGCATTTGCATATTTAAGTTGAAACTGCATCTCTATGATCTAGTCTATTCGAAATTAAAAATGGTCAAGATTTTTGCCATTGCTTCTATCCACTTTTAACAAAAGAATACTTGGGATGGACGAGGTAATTGTACAAGCTCGTGGGACCTATAGTGACTGCAGAAAACACTACAGTCTGCTTACAGCAAGGACTTGTGTCTGACTTGAGGGACATTAGTAGGAACATAAAGTACTGCAATCTGATATAGCAAGGACTTGTGTCTGATTCGAACGACCTTTAGTACTGCAGCCTGCTAGAGAATGAACCACTGTATTACTCAAGAGAGTTTTGGTAGCAGCCTAACAGTACTACAGCCTACCACGACAAGGACATGTGTTTGACTTCAGGGACATTAGGAAAAGGCACTGCAGCCTAGGTCAATTAAGTGCCAATTTCAGTTTTGTTTAAAGCTCTAAGGGCATGTAAGTATCATATTGGTTGAGGGGTTTCTGTTTGTTTTCTGTTAATTTAAATATCATGTCTATGGTTCTGTGGGAATGAGTGTGCAATATAAACAAACTCTGCCAAATGAATAGGTTTGGCTTTCAGTTTCAAGCCAGTCCTATTGGCTTTGGGAGGGACAGACCAGACCTATTGGTGTTCCTAATGCTTTTTAAAAAGATTGTTCATACCCTCTACCATATCCTCGTATTCCAACAAGTGCTTTCTTCATCTAGGCCAGAATTGACCATATGAACTGATTTATTTTGGAATGCTACCAAGCTCCATAATTTCACCTTATAAAAACAACAGAACATTATAAAGGAAATGGAGTTCTGCGGCACAATATGGTAGGTTGAGTCCTAATGAATGTAATATGTAGCAACTATTGAGTATTCTTCGTGTACGTTTCAATGCCTGTCGGAAAGCACTAAAGCACTAACCTTGCACTCTGGATCCTTGCACTCCTCTGCACCTTGGACGCTACCATCGGTGGAGGAGGAACCATGGCCATTATGGCCGCTCGGTGTTGAAGCTCCGTGATGAGCCCATATTCATGCATCTAGAGTCGCACCTCACTGCGTCCTAATCCTGCCTAATGTAACAATTCTGCAATCGGAACACTGGTGGATCATTCTGAATACTTTACCGCCTCTCTGTGGTTCTGCCTCGTCGAGATCTGATCCGCAACATCCTCGCACTGAAACGAACAAAGATGGCGCCAGGAGAATTGTGAGAAAAGATCCCGGGGCTGAGAGAAGTTGACTGCCATGTTGCCGGCTGCTGCTTTTACATCCGATAGCGGCCTCCCCCCCTGCATCTTTTCGAAGCAGGGTTCTGCCAGCTGACAGGAGGAGAGACCCCCTGGACGGGAATACCACTTGCCTGCACCATCAGCAAGGTACGAATACAACCGGAGGGGGAGGGGCCCGCGAAAATGAGTCTGCCACCCTCCCACGACTGGGCCCCTGCCAGAGACTGGAGCCTTGGCTGGGGAATATATTGTTACCAACACTAATTTGTGCACCATCCCATTGCGGGTAAATCCCCCCCCCCTTTTAGGGAGCAGATGCGCTAAATAATGGGGGAGCACATCTGAGAGCAGGTAGTCCTTCTGAAACCGCGATCTACATTGCGGACATCGGAGGGAGCATGGAACAAGTCACTGTCTCCCCTCTACAGAAATTTTAAAAAGGAAACATAATCTCCTCAAAGTTAGGGGCATACTTTCTAGTGCTATTGATTCAAAAACATCTTACTGGAGAATAGCCTGACCTCAAAATGGTCTCAAAAAAGGCACCCAATGACTTAAACCTGATTACTGGTCTGCCTGACCTTAATGAGGACGACCTGCAATTGAGTTACGGTAACAAAACCACCAATCCCAAAGGCAATGAACCCTAATGAGATCTCCTGTTCAGGCATGTACCCTCCAATAACACCTTAACCAATACTTTTGATGGAACTTTTGACGATACCTCCTGGGCGGAAACTTAAACTTGTCTTTACTTTCCGTGGTGCCCGAGCAACCTTGGCTGATCCCCAGTGGAGCTGTCCCTTGCAGCTAAAGAGGAGTTGGGCTCTGGTTCACCCCTTGGCCGGCACCTACTCAGCCGGACATTAGACATTGTTCTCCTCGCCTCCCCGTTGTGTTTACTATTTGCAGTCCTTACCCCTGTTCGCCTTCTCCCCTCTACCTTTCCACTCCCCATAAGACGTGTGTCCGCATTAATAAGTAACTAATGTAACAATGTTCTGATGCAATGTCCTATCTCATGTAAGGGCGGTACAAAAGGGGTGGTGATGGACGGAGCATCTGAATCAATCAAACACTCACACCCAGTCAAAAGATCTGGGTTTAAACCATCACCGTTCTTTATCCCACTCTGCCACCCCAGTTCAGACATGGCTATATGCAAATCAGTCTGACCCTGTGCCTCATGGAAACAATCCAGCCCGAACTGCCAAGCCATGTCTTCCCTGGACTGGAAAAAAGCTTCCGAGGACCGGTTTCTGGCATTACAGCCGTCTTCAGCCCGGCTTGCTTGAATCCAGTGGCAAAGTGAGCAAGGGACTCACGTCACACTTATGGCGGCCAAAAGCGGTACAAAAGGGTGTTGGGATATACAATTATATATATTCATGATTGGCCCACTATGTACCATATAACTGTATATGCGTACGAATAATCACATAGTATCATGCTATATATGTATGCTTTGCGACTGATTCAGGTAGGCCCATCTAGACCTATTGATATAACTAGGGCCACCTTCTTTAGTTTCCTTGTGTTCAAGTACTGCTTCCCAGAAGTCACGTGAGTTAGTTCTTGGTACAAAACCATGTTGAATCACTCAGCCTGCTTCTCTGATCTTTTGTATGTAGCTCAAGGAAACCCAAGGTCGCACCTTTCCCTCTTGTGGGATGCGTGCATTCTAGCAGAGCCCGTTCCTGTACTCCCCGGGCTTTAGATAGACAAGAGGGCACCTCACCGACCTGCCCCCGGAATAGCTCCAGCTTAGCTACTAGCAATTAATGGTGCCTTATATGGGTCTTCCTGCTGGCTTACTGACAACTTGTGTTTTTCCTTGTAGGGTGTTAACCTGAATGTGTGAAAACATATATATGCTTTGTATCACTTGTATTTCGTCAGTCTCCTCTGCGCACCTCCATGGGTCGTGTAGACCGAGGCTCCCCTGACGGGGCTTGTATTTGATTGAATAAATGATTTGATCTTCTCCATTGCCGACTGCCTTATTATTCCTTTATGTTATAAATGGGCTATTGGTAAGTATAGCCCGGCCTTGTAAAATTTCGATTCCTTCAGTTGGCGACTCCGCCGGGACTCCGCGATAGGGTCGTCCCATCCTGTAAACAGGAGCAGAAGGGACAGGGAGGAGTTCTGGCCGAGTGGGTGGACAAGCAGTATTTTGATCCGAAACACCC
This sequence comes from Lissotriton vulgaris, assembly GCF_964263255.1. Taxonomy (NCBI): domain Eukaryota; kingdom Metazoa; phylum Chordata; class Amphibia; order Caudata; family Salamandridae; genus Lissotriton; species Lissotriton vulgaris. Next base: position 1,736,278,337 of record NC_141691.1, read on the forward strand.
ACTTGTGGTAAGACAATTAGAGATTCCGTCCTCGAGCTCAGTATCCCTCCCAGCTGATGAAGACCCTACTCCGGAGTCCTACGGGCTTAACCCGAAAGAAGAACTGGCTGTGTCGGTCTGTCTAGAAATCGGCAGTGGAGAAGTCGGGATCGGCCTGAGTGCACCAGGTGAGTGAGCCTTTTGATTATATTAGGAAACAGACGCTTGAAAGAAGTGTTCGCTTGGTAATAGCAGTCTGCTTTTTGTTGGTGGTCGGGGAAGCCGGTCCACAAGGATATCAGAGGGGTCTGACGTTGCGGCGCAGGGGCTGCACGGGTAGACACCTCACGGATTTGTTTGATAAATATTGGAGATAATACTTGGTGCCTCGTGGAGCACGGAGTGCTCGCTCGGCCAAACTCACTCCAGGGAAGCCCTGGGAGCAACTGGGTAAGCTAGCGTTCTGGAGCTTCGTGCCCCAAAATCCGGCCCAACCAGAATGCGACCAGTGGATAACCAGGGAGTGGGTTTGTGGTTTTCCTACCAAGTGGCCTCAGTTCATTTGTGTTTGAATTTCAGATTGGTCTGGAATTCTCTTTGAATTGATTCCCCGAACAAGAGTCGACGGGCTCTGTTCGTTTCAGAAGACATGTCATTTGCATTGAATTTGTATTGAGCTCATTGTTACACTGACGCGCTTTACAGCTCTTTACGTGATTAGAAAATAGGAGGAGTATGAGAGAGTAAATGGTGAAGAGGGCGCGCCCGCATGAAAGGAATGATTGAAATTTGTAAATAAGAATTGTGATATCATTATTGTCTTGCCTTGTTTTAGCAAAATATGTTTCGGGTGCTGCTGTCGGAGAGGTACGCGGCTGGAAGAAAGACAGCCTGCCCCTCCTGAGGGAAGCCCCAGTTTTGATATGTATGTTAAACATGGTCTTACACCAATTGTGTTTAATACCTTATGGCATAAATACACAAATGATAATACTGACTTACAATGGCCTCTAACAGGGTCGTTCGATGAGAAAAAGATTAATTACCTCCAAAATAAAATGTTTATGAAGAAAAGCCGCCAGTCAATGTTTGACTCCTTGAACCTATGGTTAAAGGAGGCTAAACGGCGATGGATAAGGGAGGAGAAAATGGGAAAGATTAAATCTGGGCACACTGTAACACAGAAAGCCATAGCTTACGATAAAGGAAAGGTAGAGGAAAATATTGCCCAAATGGACAGACAGTTCCGTTTGGAAACTGATAAAAGTTACGTGGTCCGACCCGATACCGGAGATGAGCTGGAGGATTTATTAGAAGCTCGTCCGCCTCCTCCTTATGCTCCGCAGGGTTTATATCCAGCAGTGCCTTTAGCTCGAATAGATCACCCCGGGCTGCGTTAGTCATAAAGGACCCTACGGGAGCAGTGGCTACAGCCCCGTCTGATGGGTCTGTACGGAGTGCGCTACTTCCCCCTCCCTCACTCCGACCAAATACCTCACCCTTGATTTCATTACAACCGGACAAGGTTGTTTCTTCCCCTTTGCATCCAGTATTTCTCTCTCCCCCGGCTCGAAGCGCTATAGATCCTCGAGCTTTGGCTACCTTAGATACCACGCCTAAGCGTCTTGGGTCTGATTTGAGTGAACAACTGATTTTTACTAGATCCTCGCTAGGTATGGAGGAAAGAAGGACTATAGTAAATCAGGCGTCCCAATGGATGCGGAATGCCATTTATACGATCAAGGACATTTGGAGCACCATGAAAGATTTTGAACCCGTTGCTCAGCAACTGGCTTTAGAAAATATGGCGATCCGATTAATTTCGCTATGGGAACAGTGTTTTGAGGAAGAGTTCGCTCCTCAAATACTGAGGAATATAAGAGATCGAGCCCATAAGTTCCAATCACAGTCTGATGAAGTATATCAGAATGTAGCGACTCTCTTATAGTATCGAGAGCGAATGCATCGGAAATGTGCCGATTGGGGAGCCCAGCACCCTATGAGAGAGGTACATCCTCTCTTCTTTCCGGAATTACCTGAAATAAAGGACGCCGGGGGCAATGTTACCAGAGCAAGGGTGGACGCAAGGCTTCAGGAACAATGGGTCTATACCCCTTGGAAACGAAGCGAGGTTCTTACATTAAAAGCCCAGCTCCCTGACCCTCGTAAGAATCCCACAGCTTATTATAAGGAATTGAGCGAAACTGCCAATTCCGCTGTTATGACTATAGCTGACATTGAGTTATTTTTTGGCCTTTTGATCCCGGTTGATATCTGGAGGCAGATACATGATACGGATCATGTTCCCGAGCTAGGGGTTACACGCTCTTTGAGATCCAGTGAGCAGGCATTGTTACAGATTCCAAAATTTAGCAAAGTGAGACAAGGGGGAAGATCTCTTACGGTTGCTAGTCCAACTTTGTGGAACAGCCTCCCACTGTATTTGAGACAGTGCAAGGACCACCTTCCTTTTAGGAAGCAATTAAAGACATTCCTTTTTCAAAATTGACTTATGTTTATGGTTAGGGTCCGCTAGTTGCTTTTTTGGCTGCCAAAGGCGCGGAGATACTCCTTCGGGAAGTGATCCTAGCGCGGTACAAACACGCAAAATAAATAAATAAAATAAACTGAAGACTTGGGATAAGGAACGAAAACCTGGAAAGAAACCCTGAGATTAAATTTTAGTAGTACCAGATAAAATTATTACATTTATGCAGACCCTCCTCCCTCCTAAGAAAATAGATTGGGATACATTAACAGCTTGTAAACAGAAGAAAGATGAGAGTGTGCCAGATTTCTTTACCAGGTTTGAAAAAACATTCATAGATTTTAGTGGGCAGGATCTATCCACAGATGGGGGGATACGACTGTTTGTAAACAGGTTTGTGACAAATTTACTACCAGAGATTATGTCTCGCCTACAGGCAGCTGAGAGTACGTGGACCACGGCCACCCCGTCCGTGATCCTCAGTATGGCTCAATATTATGAACATCGAGAAAATGAAAGTAAGGAAAAAACTGAAAAGAAGACGAAAGATTTAAAGACAAGAGTTTTGTTGCAGCAAGTTAGTAGAAGACGGAATGCGGGACGAGGTGGGCGTGGTTCCTCCCAAAGGGGTGTAGCTGTTGGCAGAGGAAGAGGAGGTCCCCCGAATATCGGTATTAATCAGTGCTCATATTGTAGACAGGAGGGGCACTGGAGAGCGGACTGTCCTTTGTTGTTGGCAAGAAACGGCCCCAGTAGGGGACGAGGACGAGGCCGGGGAAATATGGACCGAAATAGTATGCGAAGAGAGGCGAAGGATTCTCGAAAAAACTATTTTGATAGCCCACAAAATAGGCAGTACTATAACGAGAATTATAGGGAGGACGGGTACGACGGGCAAGACTATGCATGAGACAGCCAAGGACAGAGAGGGGGCCACATTACAGTACCAGTTGACCAAGAGGGACCTTATGTACAAGGGGAACTGTTGGGCGCATCAGGAAAATTCCTATTGGATATTGGAGCAATGAATAGTTCAGTTGCTCATACAATGGTCCCAGGGGCTGCTCTGTCTGGCCAGAATAATGTGTCAGTAAGTTTCTCTGGAATACCTGTGGTAAGCCCCGTTTCTAAGCCCTTGCCTTTTACTGTAGGTCCTATTTCTATACAGTCACCCTTTCTCTGTTGACATCAAATTGTGGTGAGAATCTTTTGGGTTTAGATATCTTAAAGAAATGACATGCTCAAATTTATTGTTCACCGGATGGTGTATATTTGACGATGCAGAAACCTTCTTTGACGGATACTCAATATTTTGCAAAAAGGTGAACGTCTTCCCCCTGAATTCTCTACAATTCCTCAGACACTGTGGGCTACAGGAGACACTGATGTTGGTCTGTTAAAGATAGCCCCCGTGCCCATTACCCTGAAACCTAATGCGCAGCTGCCTCGCATTCCACAGTGTAAAATTTCACCAGAAGGTGAACGGGCTATGTTACACATTATTTGCGACCTTATTAAGAAGGGGGTAGTGGAAGAAACAGCGGCGAATACTTGTAATAGCCCGATTTTACCGATTTTGAAGAAAGCCTCAGCTGATGGTGCCCCAGATTATAAGGACACATATCATTTTGTGATTGAACTTCGAGAGGTTAATAAAATAGTGGTTCCACAGTATCCAGTGGTACCCGATATAACTGCTATTTTGACTATGATTCCTCCCACAGCTCAGTACTTCTCTGTAATAGATCTGAAGAATGCCTTCTTTAGCATCCCGATTCATCCTGATAGCAGGCATATCTTCGGATTCTCATTGGCTGGCCGAAGTTTTAGATTTGCACGCACCCCCCAAGGCTATACTGAAAGTCCTAGCATTTATAGCCAAGCCTTAAAGGCAGTTCTTGATGAATTAATTTTGCCAGCCGGGAATACAATTATTCAGTACGTTGATGATATATTGGTGGCCTTTGATACTAAGGAGGGATGCAAAGAGGCTACGGTGAAATTGTTACACCATTTGGCTGAGAAAGGAAGTAAGGTATCCCTTTCTAAATTCCAATATTGTCGACAGGAAGTGACCTACTTAGGCCATTTCCTGTCGAAAGCGGGGAGGCGATTAACTCCTGAATGAATATCTGTTATAACTAACATGTCTGTACCTCGTACTCAACGTGATGTTCGTGCTTTTCTTGGAATAACCTCTTATTGTCGTCAATGGATTCCTAACTATTCACTTCTCTCTAAACCCTTGTTGCATTTGACAACCAAAGATGTGCATGAACCCCTGCCCTGGACGGATAAATGTCAAGAAGCCTTTGAATCTTTAAAGTCTGCTCTTTGTTCTGCACCTGTGTTGGGAACTCCAGATTACCGAAAACCTTTTTCACTTTATGTGCATGAGGTGGACGGTTGTTCATTATCAGTGTTAACTCAGACTTTTGGTGGAAAACAGAGACCTTGTGCATTTTTCTCTTCAGTTTTATACCTTGTTGCTCGAGCCCTCCCAAGTTGTCTGAGGGCTATTGCTGCAGTGGCACTGGCCATCCGACAATCAGAGGGAATAGTCCTGAACACTGACCTCACAGTCATGGTACCGCATGCTGTGGATATCCTTTTAAATAGAACTAAGACCCAGCACCTGACGAGTGCCAGATTGACAGGATATGAATTGACATTATTTGCCCCTCATATTACTATTAAAAGATGTACTACTTTGAACCCCGCCACACTATTGCCTCTCCTGGAGAAAGATGAAAGAGTTGATGTCCATGATTGTGTATTTAGAACGGAAGAAGAAACAAAGAGGCGTATAGATTTAACTGACACCCCTTTACTTGAACCAGAAGGGGAATTGTATGTGGATGGCTCTTGTTTTAAGTTACCAGATGGCACTGCAACAGCTGCATATGCCATTACAACTTTGAAGACAGTAGTGGAAACCGCACGGATTTCACACCACTCAGCCCAAGCAGCTGAACTAATAGTTTTGTTAAGAGCCTGTGAATTGAGTGAAGGTCTGAGGGTGAATATTTTTACAGACAGCCAGTACGCCTTCGGCGTTGCCCATAGTTTTGGGAGGCTGTGTAGGGAGAGGGGTTTCTTTACTACGCATGGCCAGAAAATTCAACATGGTCCCTTGATTGATCGATTACTATTTTCTTTGACACTACCAAAGAAGTTGGCCATTATTAAATGCAGTGCTCACAAGAAAGTCGTAGATTCTACTGGAAAGGGGAATGCCTTTGCCGATTCAGTAGCAAAGGAAACGGCTCAGGCTAAAGGAAGTCCCATGTTTCCTAGTACATCTGCCCGATGGACCACCGAAACATCCCTTTTTGATAATACTATCGAAAGTGTGAAAGAGGTACAGAAGGAAGCAACTATGGAAGAGATTCAGAGGTGGGAACGGGAGATTGGGAAACTAGACGAGAATGAATGTTGGATAGACCGATCTGAGAAGCAGTGATGGTTGCTCCATAATGCATTGGTATATGCAGTGGTTGTAGGAAGGTAAATACCTGACTATGGTTACCCCCAACTTTTTTCCTGGTGTTTTGCTGTTTTTCTGACTTAGTTGACCTGGGGCCCTGCTATTCAGGACCCCAGGCCCACTGCTCTCTCTCTAAAATGGATTCCATGTACCTTAGGTACATATCTAATTGGTACTGGGCCACCTTATCAGACCCTGTAACTCAGGGCATAGGTGTACCCCGGGCCTACCAGGGGCAGAAGCATGTATTATGCCACCCCTGGCTGGCCATCTAAATCTGACACAACTGGCTGCACGACAGCTGGGGCAAGGTGGTGTAATCACCCTTTGCTGTAGATATAGTATACCTATATCTAACCCTAAAATGGACACACAGATTCCTATCAGTCACTCCTATGGCAGGCCTTAACAATCCTGAAGCCGGAGTGCTTGGAATCGTGTGAGATGGTGCTCTGGCATGAGCTGAGCCCGTCTGCAGCTTGCGGAACCAAGTCCTAATAGCTGTTCCATGATAACGGATACCATATACTCTTAAGTGCATTATAATCCTCGCGGTTAAATGCTATCTTTGGTATTGCTTTATCAAAACATGTCGAGTAAGGTGTCATACGAATTGGAATACTAACCCCTCGCCAATTCTGGCGACGGGGTTAGCATTCCACCCTTCTAGAGGGACACGACATGGTAGTAGCTGTGAACCCCGGTTAAAGTTAACTCAAGCCTCAGCTCCACAAAATGGATGCTGCCACCACAGACACGAGTCTGACCTCTTGCTGCTGGGAGTCCTTCCAGCGAGGAGAGCTTGGACAAAAGGTTTCCTGTCAGGGGCGGTGCTAGCACCATCCCAGACAGGGTTTTGTGTATCCTGGGTAGGCCGGGCTTTACAGGAAGGTGACTGCAAGTGGCACCCCGGTGCTCACTGTGCATAGGCCGGCTAGAACCAGTTCCAGGGGCACACCAGCCCCTGGCCTGGGGAAAGTCCGGCATGGGAGAGGGGTGTAACTACCCCCCTTCCTGGTCCCACCCCTAGGGCAGGACTTAGTCGCGTACCCACCCCTTTCTTTAGGATAAAGGCAGGAGCGGGGACCCTTCCAAATTAGATCATCTTTGAATCAAGAACTACTTTCTACGAAAGGAAACTCAAGACTCTTCTCAAGATTTCTCCCTTGTGGCTAAGGAGTAGTCACCCTGCACCCGCAGGCACCATCTACGAACTCTGCGGTTTGCTGCACGTCCTTCCTCAGGGATCTGACCGATCAGCACGACGAGACCTGGCTTCCCTGGCACCTCTGACCTCTACCTACCTCTACAGCTAAGCTGAGAACCGTAGGTGCGACGAGACCTCGAGGGACCGGCCATCATCAGAACTGCACGACTTCTATCCAGCACGACCGCCGAGGGATCCTCTGGTGAGTGCTTTGGGGTCCGAGAAGCCCCGACCCTGAGCAGCTCCAGCACCGAAGTCCAGCCCCCCAGAATCTCCACGATCTGCGTGGGGCCCTTCTGCTTTTTGCTGCTCACCGCGTTGTTTGGCTACTAGCCCGCTGGCTTGTGGCCTTCTTAACGACGCCCGACGACATCACTGCTGCTGGTCTGGTTGCTCCAGACTGGCCCTTGCTCCCTTCCAAAAGAGGAGCACCCCGGACCCTCCTGGTCCACTCAAGACGCCATTTTAGGTCCACCGCGTGGGCTTGAATTTGCCAAGACTTGTTGCCCCAATCCTGGGTCCAGCGACGTCGACAGCATCATCCATCGTGGGACAGCTCGCACCTCCATCCTGGTCGCCGACAACACCTCCTGGTCCGTGAGACTGCAGAGCCCAGCGTCGCTTACTCACCTAGTCGAGGTGACTACCATCCGGTGCCCTCCTGGTGCCACCTGACAACTGGCTAGTAGTCACGAACTTGGTCCCCTCTGCTTTCAGGTGTCATCCATCTTCGATCCAGGCTTGGATCACTCAAACAATCTTCACTGGTCGCCTGCCAGCAACTTCTTTCTTCAGGCTCCTGGTTCGTCTACGAGGATTCCCGACGTCTTTTGAGACCTATGCAGCTGCAGCCCCTGGGCTAGGTAACTTCGGCATTTCGGTGCCCCAGCATAGCCTCACTATCCAAGGGTCAGGATCCACTGTCGTTTTCGATCTACCTAGTCGGGTTCGCCCGAGAACACTAACTTTGCCTTTACTAGCCTCCATAGACTTTGTCCCGCATCCCGCGTGAGAGTGCACACTCTTCACCCGAGTCCCCTAGGCCTCCTATTAGTAATCTGAAGGTTCAGTAGTCAAATCCTAGCGATTCCAAAGCCTATTAGTACAGTACTTACCTGCTAGTAATTTCGCATTCCACTTTTAGAGTATATGGTTTTTCGTGCCCCTCGGGCATTCGTTTAAATTGTGCAACTTAAAGTATTTTCGTAAGAGTTTTGTTGTGTGCTTAGTACCCTGTCCTCATAAAGAGTACAGGGCTGTTGTGATCTAAATAAATACACTGTTTATTTTCATAACACTTGTGTGGTGTCCTTTCACTTGGTGTTCAAGGGGTATATGTGATGGTATAACAGCTGGCTTAACACGCCCTCTAGAGTTTAGCCCGAAGACTGCTCGTATCCACGCTACTAGGATAGCTGGTCTATAAGGTTGACTTACAACCAATCACCATAAGGGTTGTTTGGACTGATACAAAGTGCTCACTAAAATAGTGAACATTATATATCAGGCCAACTTCTCACATTGGTGAGCAGCGGTTGGGATTTGAGCTTGCTGTTGTTTTACCACACGTATCCTAAGAATATCTGGTGAAAGATCACATAAGTACTCCAGGTACATATAACTTAGCTTAGAATACTCTGAGTTCTACTGAACCAGCTGTTGTAGCTCCTCAAGGCTTAGCACACCTTGGCTACAACTCTTAGCAAGGGATCAGTAGGCAAACATATAGTGTAGGTAGGTGCATCACTTACACCACACTAGAAAAGCATGTCTAACCACGGAGAGTCTTCAGAGACTCCTCTTGTGGTTGTGGACCCTCCACAGGTCCCTTCCAGATATGCAGCCCTTAGCTTCCAGGAGATGAGACAAGTGTGTACCTCCAGGAAACTAAGACAGGGTTCTAACCCTACCATTCCCTTTCTGATTGGTCTATTAGAAACTTATGATGCCAAGAGGTCTGCCAACACAGATCCCTCTCATCCAGATGGGAATATGCCCCCCTTAGAGGGTCCCTTTGATAATCATACCCATCCCCTCCAGGAAGCAGATGATGCTGAGGATGAGGATGAAGATGACTTATCAGGGGGTGAGGCAGACAGGGGCCAGGTAGAAGTCAGGAGACTCACCAGGTCCAACTTAAGTAGGCATGAGAATGGATTTGGGGGACCCGCAGGCCCACTCTCAGGCAGACTTAACATTGGGAGTGGACGAGTTAGGTCTCTATCTAGAGGCTCTAACAGATCCATTCAAACCAATGGCTCTCAGACCTCTTCTCACAGAGGGATGACATCCCCTCAGAGGAGAGTCTATGAAGCTAAGATGAGGGAAGTCAATCTGAGGATTGAAAGGGAAGAACTTGCCCTGGAAAAAGAGAGACTTGCCTTTGCTAGAGAGCAGGAATTGAGTGGGGCAAACCCCACTGGTGGCAGCATTCTCCCAAGAGAAAAAGACAGGAGTTTAGACACTAGACACCTGAGTAAGATAGTGCCCCCCTTTAAACAAGGGGATGATATCCACAAATGGATAACTGCTTTGGAGAGGGCTTGCACTGTACAGTGTGTCCCCCATAGTCAGTGGGCAGCTATCTTGTGGCTCTCCTTTGAAGGCAAAGGTAGAGATAAGCTCCTCACTACTAGATGATGATGCTAACAATTACCAAGTCCTGAAAAAATACACTGGTTGATGGGTTTGGTTTAACCACTGAACAGTACAGGTTGATGTTCAGAGATACCCAGAAAACTCAGTCTCAGGATTGGACTGACTTTGTTGATTGTGCCACTAAGGCTTTTGAAGGCTGGCTACTGGGAAGTAAGGTTACTGATTTTAAAGGATTGTACAATCTAATTATGAGAGAGCAAATCTTAAGTAATTGTCAGAACCAGTTATTACACCAGCACCTGGTAGACTCTGATCTGACCTCTCCACAAGAATTGGGTAAGAGGGCAGACAAATGGGTCAGAACCAGGGTCAGGCCTAAGAACCAGGGTGGTGACCAAAAGAAGGAATCAACCAAGCCTCAAGAGAAGGGTGGGAATAAATCTTCTGATCAAACCACAGGGCCCCAAAATTCCCCTGAAAAGGGTGGGTCCCCAACTTCTCCCAAAACCCAAAAGAAACCTTATTGTCATACCTGCAAACAGGTAGACCATTACAAAAGTGACAACAGTTGTCCCAAGGCTAACAACAAGAAGGAGACCAAACCCCCAGGTAATACTCCCAGGTTCCTGTTACCACTAGTGGTACTCCCCCAGGTGGTGGGAGTGCCCCCAAGAATGTAGTGGGCATTACTTTGGGAGACCAGGTGGACTATTGCCCAGCCAGGTCCCCTAACAACACTCTTGTCTGTGAGACTGGCATGGGGTTTGCCAACTTCACTACTGGTTCCCACATTTTGGGAAAGTATAGACAAGAGCCCCTTATCAATGGTCAGAAAGTTGAGGCATACAGAGACACAGGGGCCAGCATCACCATGGTGATTGACCATCTGGTCCCCTCTGCTCAACTGACCCCTGGTTTCACTTACCAGGTGACAGACGTTCATGGAGTGAAAAGAAGGCATCCCATGGCAGTAGTCGAGCTCAGTTGGGGTAATGTCACAGGGCCCATGAGAGTGGCAGTGACAGACAACCTACCTGTAGATTGCTTACTGGGGAATGACCTGGAAATCTCAGCATGGGCTGAGGTGGAGCAAGAAACCCACTCCAGGATGATGGGCCTACCCAGAAAGGTTAGTGGGGCAGTAATAGCTACAGCCCCAATCCAAGCACCATTCCGCCCTGAAAAGGTTGGAAGAGCAGTGGTGGCCACTGCCCAGGCTCAGACAGAGTTTCCAGAACAGGATAGGAGGGCTGTGACAGTCACAGCCCAAACACAAACTGAGTGCTTCCCTGAAAAGGTTGGCAAGGCTGTAATGGTCTCAGCCTCTACTCAAACAGATAGTGAGGTTGTGAAGCCTGAAACAATGAATCACTCCACTCAGACAGAGAGCATTGAGGAGGAAGAGAAATCTCCCTCCCACCAGACTCTAGGAAAGGATCAGCCTCCTCAGGGAACTGATCTGACCCCTTGTGAAGGAACTGCCCCAGAGGTAGTCAGGCCTAGCCTGGCAGAGCCCCTGATGTCAGTGGACCCTTCCAAGGTGGGACCCAGTCTGGAGCAGGTAACCTGCCCCTCTCTACCCTGCCTCAGTCAGCCCAGGGCTGTGGAGGTTAGGGAGGCCAGTGGTGGACCCCAAAGGGCCCCCTGTCCAGAAATCCCCAATCAGCAGATTAGGATCACTGAAGCTAGTAGACCTAGCCAAGTGAAAATAAAACAGACTCCTGAGGGATCCCCCTTAAACTTAGGTAGGGAACTCCCACAGCTGGACACTGCTGGGCACAGCCAAACCTGGGGCCTAAAAACCCCAAACCTGATCTGTCCCTCCAGTAAGCCACTCAGAGGGACTCAGCCTCCAGCTTTAGGTAGCCAGAGGTTGACCCTGAGAGCTCATAGCAAATCAGTACTGGAAAGAAAGGCACATATGGTGGATAGTGATTGGAGGAAGTTGAGCCCAACAGTAGTGGAGTCTCACTTCAGTACTCCATTCCCACACCAGCCTTTTACTTTGCCAAAGCACCCCACAGGTAGTGATTCCCTATGGTGGAGACCCTCAGATACCCTTAGGGTGAGGGATTGCTTAGTGGACCATGATACAGGGGGTAACCATGCCAGTGCATGTACCACCTCATATGGCCACTCAGGCAATATAGGCTTACCTGGACAAGGATAGCCTTACGTCCTTTCGTTTGGGGGGGGGTTGTGTAGGAAGGTAGATACCTGACTATGGTTACCCCCAACTTTTTTCCTGGTGTTTTGCTGGTTTTCTGACTTAGTTGACCTGGGGCCCTGCTATATAGGACCCCAGGCCCACTGCTCTCTCTCTAAAATGGAGTCCATGTACCTTAGGTACATATCTAATTGGTACTGGGCCACCTTATCCGACCCTGTAACTCAGGGCATAGGTGTACCCCGGGCCTACCAGGGGCTGAAGCATGTATTATGCCACCCCTGGCTGACCATCTAAATCTGACACAACTGGCTGCACGACAGCTGGGGCAAGGTGGTGTAATCACCCTTTGCTGTAGATATAGTATACCTATATCTAACCCTAAAATGGACACACAGATTCCTATCAGTCACTCCTATGGCAGGCCTTAACAATCCTGAAGGCGGAGTGCTTGGAATCGTGTGAGATGGTGCTCTGGCATGAGCTGAGCCCATCTGCAGCTTGCGGAACCAAGTCCTAATAGCTGTTCCATGATAACGCATACCATATACTCTTAAGTGCATTATAATCCTCGCGGTTAAATGCTATCTTTGGTATTGCTTTATCAAAACATGTCGAGTAAGGTGTCATACGAATTGGAATACTAACCCCTCGCCAATTCTGGCGACGGGGTTAGCATTCCACCCTTCTAGAGGGACACGACATGGTAGTAGCTGTGAACCCCGGTTAAAGTTAACTCAAGCCTCAGCTCCACAAAATGGATGCTGCCACTACAGACACGAGTCTGACCTCCTGCTGCTGGGAGTCCTTCCAGCGAGGAGAGCTTGGACAAAGGGTTTCCTGTCAGGGGCGGTGCTAGCACCATCCCAGACAGGGTTTTGTGTATCCTGGGTAGGCAGGGCTTTACAGGAAGGTGACTGCAAGTGGCACCCCGGTGCTCACTGTGCATAGGCCGGCTAGAACCAGTTCCAGGGGCACACCAGCCCCTGGCCTGGGGAAAGTCCGGCATGGGAGAGGGGTGTAACCACCCCCCTTCCTGGTCCCACCCCTAGGGCAGGACTTAGTCGCGTGCCCACCCCTTTCTTTAGGATAAAGGCAGGAGCGGGGACCCTTCCAAATTAGATCATCTTTGAATCAAGAACTACTTTCTACGAAAGGAAACTCAAGACTCTTCTCAAGATTTCTCCCTTGTGGCTAAGGAGTAGTCACCCTGCACCCGCAGGCACCATCTACGAACTCTGCGGTTTGCTGCACGTCCTTCCTCAGGAATCGGACCGACCAGCACGACGAGACCCGGCTTCCCTGGCACCTCTGACCTCTACCTACCTCTACAGCTAAGCTGAGAACCGTAGGTGCGACGAGACCTCGAGGGACCGGCCATCATCAGAACTGCACGACTTCTATCCAGCACGACCGTCGAGGGATCCTCTGGTGAGTCCTTTGGGGTCCGAGAAGCCCCGACCCTGAGCAGCTCCAGCACCGAAGTCCAGCCCCCCAGCATCTCCACGATCTGCGTGGGGCCCTTCTGCTTTTTGCTGCTCACCGCGTTGTTTGGCTACTAGCCCGCTGGCTTGTGGCCTTCTTAACGACGCCCGACGACATCACTGCTGCTGGTCTGGTTGCTCCAGACTGGCCCTTGCTCCCTTCCAAAAGAGGAGCACCCCGGACCCTCCTGGTCCACTCAAGACGCCATTTTAGGTCCACCGCGTGGGCTTGAATTTGCCAAGACTTGTTGCCCCAATCCTGGGTCCAGCGACGTCGACAGCATCATCCATCGTGGGACAGCTCGCACCTCCATCCTGGTCGCCGACAACGCCTCCTGGTCCGTGAGACTGCAGAGCCCAGCGTCGCCCACTCACCTAGTCGAGGTGACTACCATCCGGTGCCCTCCTGGTGCCACCTGACTACTGGCTAGTAGTCACGATCTTGGTCCCCTCTGCTTTCAGGTGTCATCCATCTTCTATCCAGGCTTGGATCACTCAAACAATCTTCACTGGTCGCCTGCCAGCAACTTCTTTCTTCAGGCTCCTAGTTCGTCTACGAGGATTCCCGACGTCTTTTGAGACCTATGCAGCTGCAGCCCCTGGGCTAGGTAACTTCGGCATTTCGGTGCCCCAGCATAGCCTCACTATCCAAGGGTCAGGATCCACTGTCGTTTTTGATCTACCTAGTCGGGTTCGCCCGAGAACACTAACTTTGCCTTTACTAGCCTCCATAGACTTTGTCCCGCATCCCGCGTGAGAGTGCACACTCTGCACCCGAGTCCCCTAGGCCTCCTATTAGTAATCTGAAGGTTCAGTAGTCAAGTCCTAGCGATTCCAAAGCCTATTAGTATAGTACTTACCTGCTAGTAATTTCACATTCAACTTTTAGAGTATATGGTTTTTCGTGCCCCTCGGGCATTCGTGTAAATTGTGCAACTTAAAGTATTTTCGTAAGAGTTTTGTTGTGTGCTGAGTACCCTGTCCTCATAAAGAGTACAGGGCTGTTGTGATCTAAATAAATACACTGTTTATTTTCATAACACTTGTGTGGTGTCCTTTCACTTGGTGTTCAAGGGGTATATGTGATGGTATAACAGCTGGCTTAACACGCCCTCTAGAGTTTAGCCCGAAGACTGCTCGTATCCACGCTACTAAGATAGCTGGTCTATAAGGTTGACTTACAACCAATCACCATAAGGGTTGTTTGGACTGATACAAAGTGCTCATTAGAATAGTGAACATTATATATCAGGCCAACTTCTCACAGTGGTCACCATGGCGCATGGCCCGGCTCACATAAGTGCAAAAGGAATTAGTGCAGTATTAGACCCAGTATGGAATAATCCGAACATTTCCAAAACAGCAGCCCAGATTGTTAAATATTGCCCGGTGTGTTTACGGCATAATCCTGGAGGTAGAGAATCTGTTTTGAGGGGCAATTTTGCTCCGCCATCCTTGCCTTTTGAAGTCATACAGATAGATTACATACAAATGGAACGTGTGAATAATTTGAAGTATGTATAGGTGGTGGTATGTGCTTTTAGTAAATGGGTCGAGGCCTACCCCACCAAAGATGCCACTGCAATTGCCACTGCTAAAGTCCTAATCAAGGAATATTTCCCTAGATACTGTTTGCCCCGAATTATCTGGTCGGACAACGGGCCTCATTTTAATGCCTTACTTGTACAAAGTGTTTGTGATGGATTAAAAATAAGGCAAAAGTTCCATGCTGCTAGACATCCACAGTCAGCGGGCTTGGTAGAAAAGTATAATGGTATCCTGAAGCTCAAAATGGCCAAAATCTGTGCAGACACTAGATTAAAGTGGAAACCAAAAGATGTACAAAGTTACCCAAAAAAATAGAATGGCTGAATGGTCTCGTTCTCTCTCTGAGTGAATATGTGTCAAAGTGTCAGGGAAAAAAGGTTATCCCTTGTCGGAACTAAGGATGCCTCACACAACCTATTAGCTTCATGACTGCTCTCATTTTGCCAGGAGGTTGTCTCGTCTCATCATCGGCTTCCTGCTCCTACGTCAGGCCGGCGCTGCAATGCCTGACGGGTAGCACAAAGTGCTACGCTTTTGTGGAGTTCTTTTGTTCCTGCCCGTAGATCGAGTGTGTATGAGGGGCCTAAGTAAGTGAAGTAGTGAGCGTGAAGGGGTGTGTGTATTAAAAAAGGTTAGTATAGTCCACTCAGATACATTTATTCATGTGGCTAACTACCTTGTTAAAATTGGTAAAGGGAGGGGAAGCGGGACTCAAAAACTAAGTAGATTGGTCTCGTTCAACCCTCGCCTATGATCAGGTCGACATGTTTCATGCCCTATCGGCAATTCTTCAGGACCTTTGTTGTGCTCATAAACTCATAATCAGCCCGAGACAGGCTAGGGAGTGTATATTATACAACCTGGGGGGTCAAAGACCGAGGCAGGTAGGTGTCCTGCGTGGGATTCCACCCTATGAGAAAGGGAAATAAAAATATTAATAATAAAAATTTGATGAATGTTTCCCATAAACATCTTAGGACTAAGGTCAAGTGAGAGACACACATGGTCCCGTGGGGAGACGTTGAGTGTCACCCATCGGGGTCATATGGATCGATAGTGAGAGAGGAGAGGGAGATATTTTTATTTATACTAAACATCATTAGTGTTTAAGGTGATTAATTGTGGCTACAATGAGCGTTCAACAAATATTCCGTGCGTCAGATTATACTTATTAGTATGCTGAGGGATGTGGCCATGTGAGCCCAAAGAACGAGTAAAAGGGGGGGAGGGGGGGCATGGAGAGGGGTTTGCTTATGACGATCTTACCCTCAGTCTCTGACTGTAGGTCCCCGCAGTCTGTTCTCGTGGGACCTGCGCTGGGAGATAAGTATCTGCCATGGGGAAAACAAGGAGGAAAGGGGAGGAGGGGATGGAATTAGAAATTCGGGTGATTATCCCGAGGGGCAGAGATGCGATAAGGGCGGGAACGACCGACAGTCCATCTGTGGTCTCGCTCACCACCCGTCGGTACCCATGAAAACATACCGCTCAAGTGAGGCCGCGGCGGGGGCAGAAACCCAGTGGAGCCGCCCGGGCCCCCAAGAGCCAACCACCGTGTACTGTCAGGATGGAGTCACAGATCAACCCAATGGTGTTGCTCACCCATGCCCCCAAAACGGCGGCAAGTGGGCAGAGACGCCAGGGCACTGCCCAAGTGTCAGCCTCCGTGGTGGTCGGGGCCCCGAGGGCGTCGCGTTTGTCGCTCCCACGCCACACACCCGGGTGAGGGCAGTTGCCAAGGACCCCTGGATGGCGGGAGAAGCAAGACCCAAATGATCCCGTTCGGCGGTCTGATAAGCCCGGCGGAAATTGCAGGGTATTTGGCTTACTCATCTAAAAGATATGCCCCCTTACCTTAGCAGCGCGGTGATACTGCCTATCGGTACCTAAACCCACAGGCCGGCAAGTCGCTCGGCACGGTGAACAGCTGGTGGGGTGCAGCGGTATCCGGCGCCACTATAAGTCGTTGCCTGTGGGCGTGTACCGCTGTTCGTTGCCTGGCAACGCAGGATGCTAGGTCCTGGGGCGAGGTTAGGGGTAGTGACGTAAGCACGTAGGCGCTTCGTATCTGCGCGCCATCTTGGAATGGGGTGGGAACTCTGAGAGAGCCTGTGGTCTCAGAGCGGCAACTAAGGCAGGTGATGTGAGACAGGGAAAGTGAAGAAAGATAGTGACATGTTATTCAATTGATAACAATCTAAAATCCTGGATATCATAACAAAATCGGCCGCAATGATCTTAGTGGTGGTGGAAAAATACCGGTTTAGCGGTGGGGAAGAGTCATATTTGGATCTAGGGACATTGGTAGGTAATTAGGTTGGTGACAATTCCTTCCCTGCTAGTATGATGACTGTGAGGGTGAATAGAGGGTAGAATGTTGTATGATGGTGTATCATATCAGTTCCATCATAGGAAATGATGAAAGCTATAGAGCCTGTCAGTGTGTTGGAACCAAGTAATGCAGGCTCAATGTATCTAGACCTGATCGGCACAGAAAATGAAAGTTATTAGGGAAATAACAGGAGTGTTATTTAGCTAGCATATTCCAGGGGACAGAGTCATTTAGTCCCTGAGTGTCTAATTGTAGACGATGCACCCATCTCTGTTCAATTTTGTATAGGGCCTGTTGGTTTGATGAGGGATGCCATTCCAAAACCATCCATTGCATATTCTCTGCGGCGTGGCCTTGTTGTTTACAATGATCATATAGCCGGGTGTGAGTCTTATTGCAGCGGATGTTGCTGTTGTGTTCCATAATGCGAACCTTGACTGTGCACATCGTCATTCCGATGTATTTCAACCCACAGGGACAGGTCAGCATATAAATACACTTGCTGCTGTTACAGTTTGTGTGTCTGTTTAGGTGCCATGTAAAGGTGTCAGAGAGTTGGATTGATTTAGTCTGTATTGTTTGTGGACAGACCACGCAATTGCCACACCGAAAATGTCCCACAACTGGGGGCAGGTCCCAAAGTGTATTCTGAAGGCGGGTATTCGTCTGCCTTGGTCTGGTATGGACCAATTGGTCCTTGAGATTGGTAGTTCTCTTGAAAGCAAAACGAGGTAGGGGAATATCCAGGTTCACAGAGTTCAGAAGTCCCCAGTGGGTATTCACTGTCTTTTTAATGAACGATGAATTTTTCGTGTAAGAGGTTACACAGGTGATAATATCCTCTTTCTCTTTCGGGAGCGTTTCCAGGAGAGATTCTCTATTATTATTGATTGCTCTCTTAACCGATTGCTTAAGTAGTCTTGTCGGGTAACCTCTATCCTGGAGTTTATGTACAATTCCTGCATAGTCTTAGAAATTGGCCGAAAGGTAGGTTGTCCCTAAGGGCCCTGGTGTGGTGGCTGTTGTAGAGCAGGAGGCTGTTTCTGTCAGTTGCTTTTTTGTAGAGGGTGGTGGTGATTTCTGTAGGGCCCAGTATAATTCTCAGGTCCAAAAAAGGTATAGAAGTTCCAGAGATGGTCCCTGTGAATTTCAGGAACGGATCCTGGTCGTTGATCCATGTGCAGAAGGCATTGCAACTTGTCAGGTCCCCTTTCCAAAAAATCAGGATATTGTCGATATAACGACGCCAAAGGGTGAGGTGTTCAAGGAATGGATTATGATCTGGTGAATAGATGAAATTTTTTTCAAAAGCGGCCATGTAGATGCATGCCACGCTCGGCGCGAAGGTAGAGCCCATAGATGTTCCACGGATCTGATGGTATAATTGTGATTCATATTTAAAGAAATTCTCTGTGAGGGCTATGCTCGCCAGTGCCATGATAAAAGAGACCGGGTGGGGGATGTCCATTCTTCCGACCTCAAGGTGGATTCCACTGCCTCTAAGGTTGCCTGTTGGGGGAAGTTCGTATATAAGGCTTCCACGTCTAGGGTCAATAGGAGATCAATATCTTCTCTACCGTCCACATCATCGATCAAGCGGAGGACATCGCGGGTGTCTTGGAGGTAGGAGGGAATTTTCTTTACCACTGGTTGTAGAAACGCGTCACAGAATTGTGACAGTGGTTCCAGGAGGGACCCTATTCCAGAGACGATTGGCCTCCCGGGGACCGGGGAGACACCTTTATGGATTTTGGGAAGCGTGTAAAAGTACGGTGTTACTGGTTCCGTTGTTGTCAGGAAATCTGCTTTCTTTTTAGTTATCCATTCGTTCGTTTCACCTTCGATAACTAAGCTCATGATGGTGGTGGTCAAGCGTTTTGTTGGATCCACAGCGAGTGGCCTGTAGTGGGTGTTATTGGATAACTGCCGTCTGCATTCCAGGTCATAGGCAGATCGGTCTTGTATGACCGTGGCTCCCCCCCTTATCTGCTTGCTTAATGACAATGGTGTCATCATTCCCCAAGTTGATTGTGGCTTGTCTTTCAGCATTCGTCATGTTCTGGAATTGTTTGATATGAGGTTTGTTGTCGAGGCTAGCGAGGACTGCTCGCTCGAAGGTCAGGACCTCTGGCGGAACCATGCCGTCCGTCGGAGTGAAGGTAGATGGTTTCCTTAGACCGGTATCTTGGCTCGTAGATTCAGGCTTACCATCGAAGAAGGCTCGTAGACGTATCTTTCGAAACAGATGTCTGATTTCGATCATCTCTTGGAAGCTGTCTGGGATGGGAGTGGGGACAAATCCCAGTCCTTTTTCTAGGATGCTCTTTTCGATGGGGGTCAAAATTCTCGTAGAGAGGTTGACAACTAAACTCTCCTCCCTCTCGTGGTGGCGCTCCTGGTTTCCATCGTGGTCTGTGGTGTCGTCTGGTCTGTCCGTTGGACCCCTTTCTGTCCTCCTCGTTTTCGTCCTCTTCCTCTGCCCCAACCTCTGCCTTGAAAAGGTGGCGGATTCAGAGGGTAAAATTGGGGTGGGCCCTGTGGAAAAAAGGGGTATTGCCACGGGGGTGTCATATGGGGAGGGCCATGGAACATTGGTCCTTGTTGATATCCTTGTTGCCAGTTGGAGCGAGGTTGGATCCGGTTATTTCTAGGGGGATATCCACCACTAGAGTCACTACTCGCGGAGCCTCGTCTATTATTATCGTCTGAGTTGTCATCTGAGGAATAGTTGGTCTTTTTTCCTTTGAAATCATCCTTGAGGTAAGGATATACCTTCTCTTTCTTGAATTTGGAGATGTCTTTCTGTAGTTTGGCTGTTTTTTGTTTCAGGAGGTATTCATGGTGGTCCGCCATTTCCTGATTAATGTCAGCTAATTTGGTGGTGAAAGCAGCTTTGTTGTTTTTATTAACAGCACCTTTCATTGTGGCTTCTATAGCCGAGATTTTCTCCAGCAAGGCGTCTGCGAGTCGTTTCGCTGTTTGCGTTATTAGGAAGAGCAAGTCTTTGGTGCATTTCCATGACACCTGGCACCAGTCAACCTTGAATTGTTTATCTTTCAGGAAAAGTCTTGGTATAATATTAACGACTAGTCCTGGTGGGGCTATGTTATTTCTGAGATATTCTGTCATCATCACGCCATGTATGGTGATCCTTATCAGCTCTTTTTTCATCTCTGTCAGAATTGCCCAATCATCATTAGAAGTGCCTGGGGCAGAAGTTGTCGGATTATTAAGTAGGGGTTGAGCTGTTCTTAGAGCCTCAGCAAGGGCATCCTCATCAAAACTCAGGCCCGGTATATCCTCCATAGTGGTTGGAGGGTAGCTGGGATAAATGGAGTGAGTTAACCACAGAGGGGTCAAGCTGTAATAGTGGTGTTCACAGCTTTATTGTGGTTAAGTGGTGGGCCAATACAGTGAAATAGTGTCACTAGATTAAAGTGGCCTGATGCCCTCCCGTTGGCCTTATTGTCCCTTAGAACGACTCCTCATACTAGAACCGGTCTGTCTCGTATGAGGTGATATTTGGCCGTCCCGCCAATGTGTGGGGAGTCCCCAGGCCCAGATCTTTTAGGGATATTGATTATCCGTTGATGACAGATTACCTTTATGCGTTGACTAAAGATCTGTGTTCTATTCATCAACAGGTATCGGACACATTGCAGCCACTACCGGAGGGTCCTGGACATCGTTTGGAGCCCGGCCAGTGGGTACTGGTGAAGAATTATCAACGGACATCGAGTTTGGAGCCCAGGTGGTCCGAGCCCTACCAGATCATCTTGGTCACAAGGACGGCGGCGAAGGTGCATGACCGAAAGCACTGGATCCACGTAAGCCACGTGAAGCGTCTGCCTCTGCCTTCTGATTGGCAGAACAAAGACGGAGTGCCGAGTCAGGAAGGAGAGTTGATCAAAGGTTTTGTGCCCTTTTCGGATGCTCAAGAAATAGGGCAATCAAGTGAAGTGTTGCCTGAAGGGGAAGGTGTGACAGCTCAGTCAGAAGCAACCACAAGTCCCGAGGTGCCACAAGGGGTGACCGAGTCTGTTACCCATACTACCGAATTGTTTTCTGAACATGAGCAACCTGGCCGTTGTCGATACGATCTGCGGCCCCGAAAACAGCATGGTACCCCACTCTCTGATGGAAGAAATTAGACCAAGACTTTGTGTTGAAAAACCTTGAGTAGAGTGATTGGGGTACTGAGCGAGACACTGGACTGAACTCGCAGAGAGCTTGGAACATTGTGTAATAAGGCTCTGTTCAGAAAGAAAGACTGAGTTAAGGGCCGCGATCGTACCTTTGGAATCTGAAAGTTTGTTTTTCCTTGGATGAGCGATAAGGGTCTGCCTGTGAGGCTCTAAAAAACGGACACAGGTGGGAAGAAGAAACCCTCTGGTGGTGTGCGTGCTTTGTGGATACAGAGATTAGTTTTGGACTTTTAGCAAGGGACCGAGATAGATTTGGACTTTTAAGAGCATGCTTCCTTTTGATCGATTTATGATGGAAGATGAACGACCACTTGCCCCTCGGCGTCATATTCATAATATGCAACTGTTTTCCGGATGGTCCACCAGAGTGAAGGTGGCATTCATTGCTTTTATTGTTATAATTACTGTATTAATGATGTGTGTGTTTGTATACTTGGAATTTCAGCATCCCGTGCAGAAATTGTTGAAAACTACTTCTGCCCCAGAAGAACATCTCTTTTATTCTTTGCCTCCGCATAAGGCTAGGCATAGGGAAACTTATTCAAATAATGTTTTTATTGAAATGTTGCATCAGACCCACAGTACCACCATGGGCATCCGCAGAAATGTTTCCGGGGGGGGGGGCAACATTTTAACTTCATCACCATCCTCCGACATGATTGAGCACAAGTGTTAAATACATTAAAAAAATCTAATAAGACAAAGAGCTTAACACCTTGGCTGCTAAGGGGTTTTCCCCTTCCTGTGCTGCACTTCTCTAAATCCCATTGTTCATGACAAGGTCAACTCGTCATAAGCACAGGGCAGGTAAAACCCATGACGAGTTGACCTTGTCATGAGCATTGAAGGGGTTAAATAAACAAAGAAACCCATAGGGGAAGAGAAAAATCTTGTGAGGCGCCACAGCAAACGACCTGGCAACTACAATAAAACAGAGGGAAAAACTAAAAATGACCGGAAAAAAACAAAAACATTTTAAATCAGGTTGATGCGGTTCTAGAGCATGGGAACTCACAAACTTTCTCTCAGGGGCCAAATTTAAAGTGTGGTTTGTGGCCGAGGGCTGCACCGGTGGAGGCGGGGTCAGTGGGGGAGGGGGGAGAGGCTAGAGCAACAAAAACAACTATGACCATGAGGTTGAACACAGGTCCCCGCAGCGGACGCCTTCGTCCATGTAGCCACCAGATCCGGCATACACACATCTTTCTTTCTTTCTTTCTCTCTCTCTCTCTCTCTCTCTCTCTCTCTCTCTCTCTCTCTCTCTCTCTCTCTCTCTCTCTCTCTCTCTCTCTCTGTATCTCTGTCTCCCTCCCTCTCTCTCCCTGTCTCCCTCCCTCTCTCTCCCTCTGTCTCCCTCCCTCCCTTTGTCTGTCTCTCTCCCTCTTTCTGTCTACCTCCCTCTGTCGCCTTCCTCCCTCTGTCTGTCGCCCTTTGTCTGTTGCCCTCTGTCTGTCTACCTCCCTCTGTCTCCCTCTCTCTCTCCCTGTCTCCCTCTCTGTCTCACTGTCTCCCTCCCTCTCTCTCTATCTCTCTCTCCCTCCCTTTCCCTCTCTCTGTCTCCATCTGTCTCACTCACTCTGTCTGTCTACCTCCCTCTGTCGCCCTCCTCCTCTGTCTGTTGCCCTCTGTCTGTCGCCCACTGTCTGTTGCCTTTTGTCTATCTGTCTCCCTCACTCCTTCTGTTTCCCTCCCGCTGTCTCCCTCTCTCTCTCTGTCTCCCTCTCTGTCTCACTCCCTTTGTCTCCCTCCTTTGTCTACCTCCCTTTGTCTCCCTCCCTCTGTCTCCCTCCCTCTGATTGTCTCCCTCTGTCGGTTGCCCTCTGTATGTTGCCCTCTGTATGTTGTCCTCTGTATGTTGCCCTGTCTGCCCTCTGACTGTCTCCCTCTGTCTGTCTCCCTCTGCCTATCTCCATCCCTCTGTCTCCATCCCTCTGTCTACCTCCCTTTGTCACCCTCTCTCTGTCTCCCTCTGTCTTTCTCCCTCCCTTTATCTCCCTCTCTCTGTCTCCCTCTGTTCCCTCCCCCTCTCTCTCCCTCCGTCTCCCTCTATGTCTCTCTGTCTGTCTTAGTCTCTGCCCCTACCTGTCTGTCCCTGTCTCTGCCTCTATCTGTCTGTCTATATCTATCCCTGTTTCCCTCCCTCTGTCTCCCTCTCCGTCTCTCTGTCTGTCTCTGCGTGTCTTCCCCTGCCCCTGTCTCTGCCTCCATCTGTCTCTGTCTGTCTCTATCTGTCTCTGTCTACCTCGCTCCCTCTCTCTCTCTGTCGCCCTCCCTGTCTCCTTCTCTCTCTCGTGCTCTCTCGCTCTCTCTTTCTCTGTCTCCCTCTGTATCCCTCTGTCTCACTCACTCTGTCTGTCTCCCTCTCTCTCTCTGTCTCCCTCTCTCTGTCTCCCTCCCTCCCTCTGTCTCCCTCCCTCAGTATCTGTCTCTCAGTCTCCCTCCCTCTGCCTCCCTCCCGCTGCCTCCCTCCCTCTCTGTCTCCCTCTCTCTCTGTCTCCCTGTCTCCCTCTCTCTCTGTCTCCCTCTGCCTCCCTCCCTCTGTCTCCCTCTCTCTGTCTTCTTCTCTCTCTCTGTCTCCCTCTCTCTCTGTCTCCGTCTTTCCCTCTCTCTCTGTCTCCCTCCCTATGTCTGTCTGTCTCCCTCTATCTGTCTCCCTGTCTGTCACCCCCCTACCTCTGTCTGTCGCCCTCTGTCTACCTCCTTCTGTCTCCCACCCTCTCTCTCTCTCTTCCTCTGTCTCCCGCCTATCTGTCTCCCACTCTCTTTTTCTCCCTCTGTCTGTCTCAGTCTCCCTCCCTTGGTCTCCTTCCCTTGGTCTCCCTTCCTCTGTCTCCCTCCCTCTGTCTCCCTCCCTCTGTCTCCCTCCCTCTGTCTCCCTCCCTCTGTCTCCCGCCCTATCTGTCTCCCTCTCTCTCTGTCTCCCTCTCTCTCTGTCTCCCTCTCTCTCTGTCTCCCTCTCTCTCTGTCTCCCTCTCTCTCTGTCTCCCTCCCTCGGTCTCCCTCTCTCTCTGTCTCCCGCTCTCTCTGTCTCCCTCCCTTGGTCTCCCTCTCTCTCGGTCTCCCTCCCTCGGTCTCCCTCCCTCGGTCTCCCTCCCTCTGTCTCCCTCCCTCTGTCTCCCTCCCTCTGTCGCCCTTCCTCTGTCGCCCTTCCTCTGTCTCCCTCTTTCTCGGTCTCCCTCTCTCTCGTCTCCCTCTCTCTCGGTCTCCCTCTCTCTCGGTCTCCCTCAGTCTCGGTCTCCCTCTCTCTTAGTCTCCCTCGCTCTCTCTGTCTCCCTCTCTCTGTCTCCCTCTCTCTCTGTCTCACTCTCTTTCCCTCTCTCTCTGTCTCCCTCCCTCTGTCTGTCTCTGTCTGTATCCCACCCTGTATCTCCCTCTATCTGTCTCCCTCTCTCTGTCGCCCCCTTCCCTCTGTCTTACTCCCTCTGTCTGTCGCCCTCTGTCTCCCTCCTTCTCCTTCCCTCATTGTGTTTATCTATAATTATGTCCCCCCCTCTCGCCTCTTTTCCTATCTTCTCTCATCAATCATTTCTCCCTCTTTCCTTTCCCCCTCTCCGTTTGTCCCTACTC
This sequence comes from Lissotriton vulgaris, assembly GCF_964263255.1. NCBI lineage: Eukaryota > Metazoa > Chordata > Amphibia > Caudata > Salamandridae > Lissotriton > Lissotriton vulgaris. The sequence goes on from NC_141691.1 coordinate 1,736,303,399, forward strand.
CTCACTACGTCTCTTATTTTTCTTTTTGGCTCTGTCACTCTCTTTATCTCTCCTCTGCTCTTACGTCTCCCTTGCCCACAACATGGAGGACAAATTACATTTTTTACTACAACATTGTCAGAATCGAATTTTAATTTTTATTCTCCATTTTTAGTCATATTGTTCTTTAAATGTAGTTATTTCAGTCCTTAGTGTTTTTTGCAGAGTTTTTTCACTGTTAGCTGTATACAGCATTCTCCCCATTGCATAAACGGATGGAATTTAATAATAAAGTTTAAATTTCAATCCGGTCTGTCATTTCACAGTTTTTAAACTGAGAATGTTTGCACTAACCCCGCTCCCCAAATGCCCCCACCCGCGCCCCGTAGCTTTTTATCTGATTGTTGTGGCCTGCTGTGAGAGACTAAAGCTCCCGTCCCCTGCCTAAGACTTGCTAATTGTGCTGCTTACCTCCTGAGGCCTGGGATGGGCGGAGATGCTCCATGCTATGCCTCCTCTGCCGGCCCATTGTCATTCTGCCCATGGCAATGAACCGGCCTCACTCTGTGACCTGCTGAGAGTCACACTCGGCGCTGTAGCAGCCTTTCAGGTAGGAAAATCGGCCCAGGCATGTGGGCCCATCCTCTAGAACCGGGCCTGAATCCGGGGGGGGGGGCAAGCACCCCCTCTTGCCCCCCCTGCGGACGCCCATGAGTACCACAAACAAAACAAACTGTTGGGTTTGTGGCTTGTTACCGTCAGTCATGCATCAGCATGAGTTATTCATTTCCCTCCCTTTGTCCTATTTAGCTAGCTGTGAAGCATGGTGGCAACTGCTATCGTTAATGTATTCGCACTACGTTGCAAATCCCAAAATACATTCTGAAAAGGACTATGAAGCCATTTTGAAGTATATAGAGCGACACCAAGGATTCGATGCTGAAGGGGATGAAGGTCAGGGTTCCTTAGATCCAAATGCTTGTATGAATGTACTAGCAGCCTGTCCTGATCTTGTCCGGGAGCAATCAGGCTTCAGGGCCCCCGCCCGCCCCGGCCCCCAACCGCCCCGATATTGTCCGTGGGTCAACCTGAGCCTTACCTCATCCGCCGCACCTCCCCGCGCTCCTGAGTTCACCGGTCCGCCGCTCCTCGCCGCTACTCCCCGCCTGTCCGCCGCTCCTCCCAGCCTGTCCGCCGCTCCTCACTGCTCCTCGCCGCTCCTCCCCGCCTGTCCGCCGCTCCTCCCCACGCTCATGTCGCCGCTACTCCTTGCGCTCCTGGACGCCGCTCCTCCCCGCGCTCCTGATGTCAGCACGCACGTCGCGGCCGGCGCTACTTCCATGGGACTACTTTTTTTTCTCGTAAATTTTTTAAATAACTTATATTTTTTTAATTTATATAACCTATGTCCATCTGCACACCCTGACAATTACAACGATGTATCAGGTGTGTGGATTGGCGCTGTGGTTTCGGAGTTTACCCGCCTCAAAGGTTCAAAGTTCTTCCTTTATAATAGTAGTATAGATATACTGATTCTAAAAATGATGCCTGGTTGCAGGAAGAAATGCAGGATTTTGAACTTTTTAATTCTACTCTGTATTTCCAGCATTTTAAGGAACGCAATGTTACAAATGATAAAGCCCTGCAGATCCCCATAATCAATGCCACCTCCTTATTCTGTATTAGGGGCGAGGTCACGTTAAGGTAGGGAGTAGCACCTGTAATTACACCTATACATTGCAGACCGACAGTACTCCCCCGATGATCACTCCCCCTAATGTATATTTTGTATGCAGGGAAAATGCTTATACTTGGCTCCCTCGAGGATGGGCCGGACGGTGTTATCTGTCCTTTCTTTATCCCCCTGTGTATATTGCCCCTTCTGATTACCATAGGACACATCGACTAGTAAAAAGAGAGGTAGAATCTAATCGGACTATTAGGAGCTATGATACCGATAGTACTGATCAGACAGATACCTCATTGCAGCAGTTTGAATACATTTCAAAGGGCCTGGTTCCATTCTGGGGTCCGATCTTTAATAGTCGGAACATAAGACGCTTGTCTAGAATAGTGGAAAATGTGGTTCAAACCACGACCGAGATCTTGACCAACCTTACCGTTGAACTTTAGGCTACGAGGCTTGTTTCTCTTCAAAATCGGATGGTGTTAGACGTCATCCTGGCAGATAGGGGTGGAGCCTGCCGCGTGATCGGCAGCTCTTGTTGCGTATTTATTCCTGACTCGGCCCCTACCATACATCTCGCGATTAAGAAATTACATCGATTAGCTAGAGAGATTCATGAAGAGAACGGCACTTGGTCCCTCAGTGGATGGTTCTGGGGCCTCCTGGCTACTTGGGGTTGGAAGATATTCATGATCCTAGCAGGAGCATTTGGGGTTATTTTCACGTGTTGTTTATGCCTCCAATGCGGCCCAGCATGTTGTACTTTTTGTGCAAATAGGATAACGTCAGCTCTGACCCTTTCCAGACAGGAAAAGATAGAGAAACAAATGATTCAGAAAGAGGTAACCGACCTCATGCAAATTGATGAAGGGGTGTTTGTGGAGTAAAGTAGTTATATTGGCCATAGTAGGCCAAAAGGGCCGTCTGTTGGGATATAAAATTATATATATTCATGATTGGCCCACTATGTACCATATAACTGTATATGCGTACGAATAATCACATAGTATCATGCTATATATGTATGCTTTGCGACTGATTCAGGTAGGCCCATCTAGACCTATTGATATAACTAGGGCCACCTTCTTTCGTTTCCTTGTGTTCATGTACTGCTTCCCAGAAGTCATGTGAGTTAGTTCTTGGTACGAAACCATGTTGAATCACTCAGCCTGCTTCTCTGATCTTTTGTATGTAGCTCAGGGAAACCCAAGGTCGCACCTGCCCCTCTTGTGGGATGCGTGCATTCTAGCAGAGCCCGTTCCTGTACTCCCCGGGCTTTAGATAGACAAGAGGGCACCTCTCCGACCTGCCCCCGGAATAGCTCCAGCTTAGGTACTAGCAATTAATGGTGCCTTATATGGGTCTTCCTGCTGGCTTACTCACAACTTGTGTTTTTTCTTGTAGGGTGTTAACCTGAATGTGTGAAAACGTATATATGCTTTGTATCACTTGTACTTCGTCAGTCTCCTCTGCGCACCTCCATGGGTCGTGTAGACCGAGGCTCCCCTGACAGGGATTGTATTTGATTGAATAAACGATTCGACATTCTCCATTGCCGACTGCCTTATTATTCCTTTATGTTACATATGGGCTATTGGTAAGTATAGCCCGGCCTTGTAAAATTTCGATTCCTTCAAGGGGGTGGCGATGGACGGAGCATCTGAATCAATCAAACACTCACACCCAGTCAAAAGATCTGGGTTTAAACCATCACCGTTCTTCAGCCCACTCTGCCACCCCAGTTCAGAAATGGCTATATGCAAATCAGTCTGACCCTGTGCCTCATGGGAACAGTCCAGCCCGAACTGCCAAGCCATGTCTTCCCTGGACCGGAAACAAGCTTCCGAGGACCGGTTTCTGGCATTCCAGCCGTCTTCAGCCCGGCTTGCTTGAATCCAGTGGCAAAGTGAGCAAGGGACTCACGTCTGAGCATACCCTGGCACACTTATGGCGGCCAAAAGCGGTACAAAAGGGGGTGGTGATGGACGGAGCATCTGAATCAATCAAACACTCACACCCAGTCAAAAGATCTGGGTTTAACCATCACCGTTCTTTAGCCCACTCTGCCACCCCAGTTCAGACATGGCTATATGCAAATCAGTCTGACCCTGTGCCTCATGGGAACAGTCCAGCCCGAACTGCCAAGCCATGTCTTCCCTGGACCGGACACAAGCTTTTCATAAGCACTTCTTCCTCCAGGCGGCACCTGCACTTTGTACACACTGCCAGCCTTCCCTGCTTTGCAATAACTTCGGCTCTCTAGTACCGTGCCCTTGAGCCCAGCGATACCTAAATGGCCAGTCCTTCAACTGGTCTGCCTCCAGGCGCTACTCTTTTAGTCTCAGGTGTTCAGCACTAGGTCTGCTTAAAGAGTTTGGGCTTTCAAACTTTTTCTAAAATGGTGTTGCTTTGCGCTCCTCCTTACCTCTGCCACAACTACCTCAGAACGATTGTGTACACTTCCTATTTTATTCTTCTTTGATTAATTGTCGCTGTGTATTTTTATTTTTACTTCATGTAACTCAGGTGCTTGCTGCTATTCTTTTTACACATCCCACTGTATTTCGCTTACTCTGTTTTACCGTTACTATAAATTTTTCTCTACTCTCTATGTACCTCGTGCTATTGCTGTTGTGCTTACTCTGTAAAGCACCAAGGGGCAGATGTATCAAGATACCCATTTGCGATTCTCAAATAGCGATTTTTTGAGAATCGCTATTTGAGAATTGCAAAATGGTATGTATCTAGAAATTCGCTATTTTTTTGCCATTTCTTAAAATTCCTTAATTGCGATTAGCAAATTGCTAATCGCAATTAAGGAATAATTTCCCATTCATTTCTATGGGCCAGGAGGCCCATAGGAAGGAATGGGAAGTTATTCTCAATTTGCGATTCGCAATTTGCTAATCCCAAATTGAGAATAATTTCAAGGGTGCAAGGGTGTCTTAAGGACACCCTGCTGCACCCCTGAAATTTACATGTGTGCGCATATGGCGCACATACATGCCCTAAGGGCATGTATGAGCGCCAAATGGAACCTATACAAATGCCAAAAAGTGCATTTGTAAAAGAATTCGCAAATTACCACCAACTACAAGTTGGTGGTAATTTGTAATTTCTTAGTGTAAATTTGCAAAACATTATTGTTTCTTACATAGCATTTAAGGAATTGCTTTTTGCGATTCCTTAAATGCTTGCGCAAAATTAAGGAATCGCAAATTTTGCGATTCCTTAATTTTGCGATGCGATTTTTTCATACATCGCATTTGCTGATTTTTTTGTCGCAAACGCTGCTTTTTTGCGAATTGCAGCGTTTGGGACAAAAAAAACAGATGATACATCTGCCCCTAAGTTGTAATGAATGCAAACGCTAAGATGCCATGTCTGTTCTTTATGTAGGTGGAAAACTATCCATCTACTGTCCCATCCCTCACATCTCCCTACCACAACTGCCTCAGAACTGTTGTGTTCACATGTCCTACTCTCTATCAGATTCTTCTTTTTTTTTAAGGTTGCTATGTATTCCAATTTACGTATCATGTAACTCGGATACTTGTTGCTAAGGCTATTCCTTTTACATATCCCACTGTATACCGTTAACTCCTTTTTACCGTTACTATATATTTTTCAACTCTCTTGATACCTCATGTTATTGTTTGCTTTACTCACACTGTAAAGCGCTCTGATACCTTCGGATCAAGTTCTCGCTATTCATAACTCTTAAATAGATAAATATTGCTGGGATTCGATGTGTTGTAGAGTCTGGAACCCTCACATCCACACATCGGTCATCAGACTCAATGTTTCCGTTTTTCGGAGGTCTGTTGTTAACTGTTTGGGCAAATTATGCATTATCAAATGTTACCTTTTTTATTCATTTGAAATTCTGCTGGTACCTTTCCATTATTGCACTTTCCTAAAGTTCTTCCAGGGCGTAGACCCAGATAACTGGCAATCAATGTGATCTCTGACAGACTGGAGAGTCATTGTCAGATCCCAGTGCAGTTGAAGCTTTGCATAGTGATTGGTTTGCAACTTTGAGAATATTTTTGCACAGAGGATGTACTAATCTTTCACAGCACATAACTTACCATTTGTGGTTTGCATAAATAATAATGAGGGAAGATTCTGTTTGTGAACCTCACCGAAAGGGCTGGCAATGCAGGAAAGAAGACCTGCGAGGGTATGAGATCTCCATCACTGAATTCATATCACTCTCACAACGTGGAAGCTGTCTCCCACAGGTAGTATATAATATTCCAATGTTATGCCACACCTTTGAGAAGTTAATATGTCATCAATGTTTAACAAATTGTTGATACTTTTCATTGTGATTTGTAAGAAGTGGGTGGTGTTCCTTTCACCTCCCATCGCCACCTACTGAATCGTCAGAATCAGTCACAGTGTATACGTTGCAAATGATAAAGACATTTATGACTAATAATGCACCATTGTGCATGGATCGTGGGTTGCGGGGTGCAGGGGAGATTTGGAGGAGGCAGCGGGGTGTAAAGCATAAACAAACAAGATGTCACCTAAATCTATTGTGCACGATTTAAAGGCACAAGGGTCCTCAAGAACAAAAGAAGGGAGCGATCCGCAGCAGAACGATGAGCCGCAAAGCGGCCATATTAAAAGTGTGCGGAATATAAACAGGCCACGAGGCCAATACATTTCAGCAGGCGGCGGGAGCATATTTTAATTTAAAAATACCTCAAACTGGAGTGAAATCCATCCTGTTACGGCCGCAGCAGGGGGCGGAGCGGGGAGAGAAATGTAATTGACACGGCCGGCCGGTCGTGAAACTGAAAGCATGGCCGGCCGGCCGTGAAAGCCTTTGATGCGGCAGGGGGAAATGCGAGACGGCGGGAAGGGGGCGGAGCGGGTAAACAAAGACGGACATGCACGCGCCCGTGACTTTTAAGGTCAATGCGCATGCGCATAAGCTTAATGCGCATGCGCATTGACCTTAAAAGTCACGGGCACTGCAAGGAATCGCCACGATTCCTTGCAGTGCAGATAAAGAGTGGATAACTCGCAATACTCTCGCCTTGCTCGATGCGCATGCGCATCGACAGGCGAGACCTAAAAAGCCACTTACCATGTCACCACGTCCCTGCTCTGTCTCTTTTTCATGGGACTCCAGCCGAACAGCAACCAGGAAGCACACACAAGCTCCCCTGACCAATCACAACACTGCAATGGAGCATTGTGATTGGTACGCACACAGCTCCCCTGACCAATCACAACACTGCAATACAGCGTTGTATTTAGTATGAGCGCAGTGGTTCGGCACTCGGCCATGGACTGGGGTCCTGCACATGCTCTCCACATAGGCTGTAATGCAGCCTGCGTGGAGAACATGCAAAGGGCGAATGGCTGTTTGGCCAGCCCAAGAGGTCCGGCCAAGTATTTATGCACACTTGGAGTGGGCAAACCACTCCTCCTCTGCCCTGCTCTAAGAGCAGAGCAGCCCCTCCGCCTGCCCGCTCGCAAAGCAGCTGAAAACAATAAAATCATAATAATAAGATGTTATTACCATTTTATTTTTCCTTCCCTCACACTGCTTAAAAGCAGTGGAGCAACGATCCTCCGCCTTAGCGGAGGAGCCGCCACTGTACTTAGACCATGATTAGAAGTTTCTTGGAAAGGTATGGTAAAGGTGGGAGAGCCCACTAATTAACAGAGCTAGCCAAGCCAAGTGTCTGATGTGACTCTAAGGGCCCGGGCACGAGCCGATCCTTGAAAATATCTGGCCTGTAAATCATGCAACAAACACCATGTTTGAATATTATACAACGTCTTCAAAATCCAGTAAAGTGTATTTCTTTAATATAAAAGTGTTTCAGCTCATAGCATCAGATTACATCTTTGCATTAAGAATTAAAAAGTAAGAGTTTTTAAAAATGAACAGAGAAAATTGTTATCAGTTAACTCAGTAGAAAGTCAGTTGTCCTGTGTTCCTGGTATGCGGCCTTGATTCTTATACACAGGACAACATTCGAGTCTCTTACATCAAACACAAGAGCAGCGTCACCACGGAGCATATCTGAGGCTCACCTACTTTAAGGTGCTCTCATACATGAACAAAAAGGAGGCTCAGTGAAATAGAGTATTTGTCCAGAAGCACACAATTTGTTCAGGCACGGAAGCCACATTGGTCCCAAATATACCAGTTTTACACCGTGCAATTCAACCACTAGATGGGTATCTCATTCTCACACCAAGGGTTATTGCTTTGTCCTTAATTCTTTTAGGACGATATTAAAGCACAGGTAATAGGCAGCATCTGCATTTTATTTTTGGCAGTTTCACAGGTGTGAGCTTTACCCAAGGTTGTATGAGCACATCATAACTGGCACATGCAAACTACACATTTTTTTTATCCCCAGCGATAGGGGATTCATAGGATGCCGATCCGAAGCCAAGATTCGAACCGTGTTCTCCATGTTAGATGGTCTAGCATCTGCAGCCACTAGTTAATGCTGCCTTCCATGAAACCTTTGCTCATTTTGGACTGGGGGTTATAGGAGGACTTCGAGCTGAGCAAGAACCAGGGATCTGGCTCCAGCATTCAGTGGCTCGCCCACTTCTAGGTATATGGTATTTATTGCATCCGTTAAATGTAATACTTCAGGGTTTGAAATGTAATTGGTATGCTAAAAATAGAATCTATTATGAGTTGTGCCCTCACAAATGGAGCGTTCCAAAGACGTTTGGTGCTCTCAGTACTCAAATTAAAATGTACCAGTAATTTCTGGGCCTTTTCTCCATTTAAATTCTCAAAGGCTTCTCCTGCAGAAATTTATCAGGAGAAAAATCCCAAAGCATGCTCTTTATCACACCTGGTAAATGCTAGGTGCAAAAAACATCACACAATTTATAAATGGGATCCATGTTGAAGTGGTTGTTTGCGCAGGGATGGTAATGTAACAGAGAGCTTTTAATGCTCTAACAAAGCCTGAGCTTTAGCGAATGACAGGTTTTGGCGTAGCATGACCCTTTAATACGTAACATCAGGCCTTTAACATGCACAAGCTTCCTTTGTAATTCAATCACTGCTTGTGGCAGGGTTTACGTTACATATATGTAGCGCTTTAAGTGGGCAGGTACTGAGTGCCTGCACTTTACTTTTTAATTTTAAAGTAAAAGTACCTTCACTCCTCTGCAGGGTTGTAACACTTTTAATGGGGGAGTGCCGGCATTTCTTAGTAGCAAACAGGTGTTGTGGGATAACGAGTGCATGCACTTTTCGCTTTCCTTTTCAAGCACCGAATGTATGTACTAGTAAAATACAAAAGAAACGTTATGTTTGCTCCCCTTTTCCTTCCATATGAGGGTCTGTTTATCACCACTGACTCATTAGTTCTTCTTTTCCTGATTGTGTAAGTGTGTTGCTCACTGTAAATCCACCTCACTTAAAGATGTCAAGTTTACCGGTGAGAGGACGGAAGTACGTCATGCCTAATGATTGCATCTGCATCTGCGTCTTTAATCCAATTAGAATTGTCCTTTCCATTAAACGGAGGCATAGGAATTTTAAGTGGCACTGATTGGTTCCTGCACATACATTTCTTACAGTGAGGGTCGGGAAGCGGTCCCAGGTCTGTTATGGGGACTGAAGCTGCGTGCAGCCATTCGGCGTGAATGCGCGCGCTCGCTTCATGCAATCAGGCGGCGTTTAATTCTCTCGCGGCTCCCGGCACAGTGAACCAGCACAGCGTGTAACAAGAATAATTGTCATTACCGCCGTCTCCTCAAGCTCGATGGATCTTGCAAGCAGGAGGAAGTGAAGCATCAATTTAAGCTATCAGACATTGCTTCGTATTGATTAACATAACAAAGCACAGACAGGGGAAGACACTTACGACGGGCCCAAGTCTACCGCCAAGCGCGTTTGGCAATCAACCTCACCGTGCGACATTAAAAGAATGGTGAAAGCGCCTGGAGATAAGGCCATACCGGACGTGACGCACGTGCATTCTATGGGTGCTGAGTAGAGGAGTGTGACCAGATTTTGAAAAGAAAACACCGGAGCACGATGGAAATAAAATTAGGACTGAAGCCCTTAGTCTTACTAAAGTAGTGACATTCAAGTACTATAGGTGTCACTTTCTCAGGAGCAAAGTCAAGCAATGAAGACGAGGGAGACGTATAAATATCCGAAATGACACCCATTTGAGCAACGAGAAAATCTAAGAAAATCTTAACCCCTTCACCGCGGTGTGAATTCGGCTGCGAAGCGGGCGGGACTATGGGGTGGGCGTGGCGCTCCCTTACTCATGACGGCTCCATGCCGTCATGAGTCACGGGCGGCGTGTGCTCATGACCTCGTGGAGCCTCATGACCCCGCCCACTCACTAATTCGCCCGCCAGGTGGGGAATTAGTGCAGCGAAGGCGGAGTGTGGGTGGAGTGGCAGTTGATGACGGCTCCACGCCATCATGAGCACACGCCGCCCGTGGCCAGCATCGGATTTGGTAACGGGGGCATTCGGGCAATGCAGAAGGGACCGGGGTCCAAGTTCCAGTTGAGGGCTGCTTTTGAGCAGCCTGGGTCCGATTTGAGTGGTGTCTCTGTTGTTCGACTATACCGCCAGCGGCCCAGTGGGTGTCTGAGTGGCCTTTCTGGAGAGAGATGGGCGCTCATTACCTCCCGTATAGCAGCAACAGGTAGAGGTGTCACACCTTTTCTCTCGCTGGACCTCCAATTAATGTAGGCATACTGAGCGGGGCAGGGGGGCTGAGCAGAAGTGGCCTCACTTGCTTTCAGGCGTGTTTCACAAGTGTAAACTGATGCATGCACTCCCCCCCCCCCCCCCCCCCCTTTATGTGAAATTACGCTGAAACAGTGCCCGGGCCGATTTATAATCCCAATACAACCCTGCCCGTGGCTCATGATGTTGTTGAGCCGTCATGAGCATGGAAAGAATTAAAACTGCTACAATGCAGCAGGAATGGAAGGGGACTCTGAGAACCAACTGTATCAAACAGGCCTGTTAGGCCAGACTGCCTGCAAACGAGCCTCATGATCCGTAACGGCCACAACTGCAAAGTTTTCACCTTGTTATGTGTGACATTTCAGTGGTTCCAGTGAACCTATGAGATTCAACTGCCCAATGTGTGATACTTAAGTGACACTTTTGCATGAGTAAAACCAAGCACTGAAGTGCACAGAAATACATAAATATCAGAAATTAGGCTTTTGAAAAATGGAAAGTTCTAAAAGTATCTTAACCCAGCTCCCACACTCTCACAGATGATGTCCCCATTGCACAGCTAAGTAAATGCTCTTTCGCTAAACTCCTCTGTGCTACGAGAAGTCCTCCCTGAAGTGCAAGACTGAGGCAGAGAGGTTCTTTGGTCCGTGATTTTGGACAGGAGTGCAAGAGTGCTTGCTGGTAGTGCTCCTGTAGTCTGTAAGTGACTGCAGCTCGCAGTCTCTGCTGTGGTACCTTTCGTTTACTTTCAAAATCAAACAACTTGCCGCGTGTTATTCCAGCAAGTGGAAGTAGAGCCTCACCATGGACTTTGTTGTCCCTATCAGCATTATGATATAAGTCCGTCATGGTTTATTTAGCCCTGTCTTTTGTATACTGACGAGGCTTACAGCTTATTTGGCATTTAGAGGGTCAAATAATATTATTGCATTATGCTGGTATTTAGAATTACATTTTTTACTATGAAATGCTGGCATGAATGCTCCAGAGTTCTAGCGCTTCTGCTGGGTGTCCATGATGTCTCACACTGATTCTTAGGCTGCACTTGCCTGGTTGCTCTACACTTCCCTGGCTTCACACTGGGGGTCCGAGTTGGCAGTATTTTAGAAAAATCTTAATGGCAGCACCAGTTGACAAGAGTTGAGCAGCTGTTTTCATAGGATTCATTCGGAAAGGCTCGCCCAGGAGACAAATTACTTTCTGGGGGTCGGGCCTGCAGGATTTTGAATTAAAATTAAAAACACCCTTGTTGCTAAAATGACGCTGACCCTGTCTATGCCGACTAGCACACAGTGCACTACCAGTGAGGTTTGGCTCCCGCCGTGTGGATGTACCAAGTTGCTAGCCCTCCTCAGATAGGTTGTATAGAGCCCGATGCCTTGTGAAGAAGGGTTGATGTCAAGATGTTCACACTTCTTAATCGGAGTCCTTGCCGGGATTGAACTGGTGGCTCAGCGGCACCTTTTTACACTGTGAGACAGGGCGTGAGCAGAGCTGTAACAGGCTCTCGGCACGTATTTTCATGCTTTAAAATTAAATATCATTAGGATTTACGTTACCTGTGAGTAGACTCTGGCCTCAAGAGTGAGCGCCACGGTACAGACAAGCTTTAAACAGGCAGCAGGCCCCAAACTCGACTCCGGCAGTTACGGTCCAGACTCATTAAGGGCGGCTGCAAGCACCTGTCAACTCTATCTCCAGGGCTGCTGCGGCAAAAGGTCCAACTCCAGTCCAGACTCCACAGCACCTTGAAGAGAGGCTGCAGCACGCACCATACAAGCCGGCAGTGCGAACAGCGGCACGCTCTACTCCAACAATCTTTAAGAAACTGATGACTAGCGGCACAATGTTGGGAATATGTCAATGGAGTATAAGGATGGAAAACTCCTTTTCAAGGTATACATATAAGGTTCTTATAAAGGGTATCGATATTGATAGCGTTTTAATTTTCTTATCAATAGAATATAAAACAGGAGTCCATACCGCAAATATTATTTATCGACATCGACTTTTTATCCCGATTGGAAGCAATATGATCTGGCACTGTTATCCTATAGAGATTAAAGTAAGTATTTTTGACATAGACCAATGAAACATCATCGTTGAGTCAGTCATTAAACCCCTTCAATGATCAGTCCTATTAATTTACTATCGATACCCTTTATAAGAACCTTATATGTATACCTTGAAAAGGAGTTTTCCATCCTTATACTCCATTGACATATTCCCAACATTGTGCCTACAATTTACATGGGATCTTTATCTACATTCTTAAGCTAACATGACTATTGATAAATGAGTACAGAAATTTAAAATGAATGTTTGTATTTATTTTTTGATATGGACTTGGCTGAAGATGGGCCTTGGACCAACTCTATGTTACGCTGATGTATAATGATTGTTTGATGGTTTTTATAAATGTGGATTCAATACAATGAAATTTGCCATTTGGAATGTTTTAATAATTTGTTCTCTTTGGTTAACACATTATATTATGTATTTTTAGATTTGAACATACAATATTCTTTATTATTTAGATTACTGTGTGGCTTGTCCTGAAGAAGGCGCTGGTCGCCGAAACGCGCGTCGAGATTAACTACTCTTGTGCCACGTATATTTGTGTTGTTTATTATGTAACCTAATTTCATCTGTTTTTTGTGAATAAGTGATTGTATTTTCTGTTGTTAATTTATTTATAGTTCCTCTGGATTATTTTATTAATTTTCTCCTCATTTGATAACTATTTTTAATTGTCTTTTATGAACTGTTGATGTGTTGCCAATAAAAAAATGTTAACCTCATTTTTTTAGAATGGTCCCTTGCCCGTATAGTATTCATTTGACAAGCATTATGTCTGCCTAGGTTGGTATTTACACATATGATTTATCCCTGACCTAGGAGTACAGATAGTTCTTTGCTCAGGGGGTCCTTGTTTCATACACTCACTTCCTTCAGGACCAGTCACCACCAGGAAGTGAGGTCATATCCCCTCACCCCACCCCAGCGGCACCACAGCTAGTACGCAACCATTGCTGAGGGCAGGCCCTGCCTGACTATCTCGGTATTGGGTACAGGACCACCTTTGTCGGGTGACCTCAGGCCTTGCTGGAGTGAGTGGGATCGGGCGGGCGGGAATTTGATTTCAATGCACACCATGAGCAGGGCTGATACATTGTAGCAGAGCAGTACTGTATATCATTAACTGTTCTGACTCAGCTGGAGCTGGAGGCAGCGCCCAGGTTGGCAAGTCTGTGGAGAGCTGCAGAGCTGAAGCAGGTGTCACATGCCGGCGCACGCTAAGCAGTCTGGCGTGGCCAGTTAGTCAGCGCTGGTACAGCAGAGAGACACTGGCATTAAAATGCGTGACAATGCATTTCAGTGCGGTGATGCGGAACACCACACTGAAATGCGTTAGAGTCACGTCTGATGCGTGATACTTGGCAGGCCTGTACATACATACATACAAGTATATTTAAATATATGTATACAGACATGAGGGGTGTGTGTGTATATATCAACAAAAGAGAGCTCCAAGTTTGAGACGCCACACCGTCGTGTAAACATTCACCTCTTTATTGATGGCTCAAACAGGATTCAGCAGAGTTCTTGCAACAAACTTTTAGCATGCCTCTCATTATTTTCGATTTTTGCAAACCTCATTTCCATAGTCAAAGATGTTTCGGGCTTCTATCGCCCTTGCTCACTGACATCGAGGCGGCGGGGTCACGGTAAGTATATGCAGCTCACCTGAGCTATTTAAATATTCCGCCTGCATGGGCGAGCACCACTTGGGATTATGGTACGTTGAGTATTTCCAAAATAACACCTTAGTGGAGATCGGACCCCGTTCAACTGCTGCTTAAATGCTTAGTGCCTTGTTGTAGGAGTATGGCTGACTTCCTGGTATTCACGAGTCCCACCAACAGGTCACGACGTCTTTCAAGCGTGTCTCAAACTTGGAGCCCTCTTTGGTTGATATATATATATATATACACACACGCACACACCACACACACACAAACACACCTACCTACCGTCCCTACCACGCTGAGCCCCCGGTCCCTCTCCCCACTTTGTCTCCCCTCTCCTGGAACCATACACCTGACCTGCGCTGTACGAAAGAAACAGATACATTATTTAAGACTTAGGAGGCACCCAGTAGAAACGAGAGCATACGTTTCTATTCTGCTGTACAGGATGACTTGACCTTTATCCCAAAAACCGGGATATGAATTAAAAATTAAGAAAAGTGTCGGGACACCGGGACTGGCCTCAGAAAACCAGGACTGTCCGGTGAAATCAGGGACGTGTGTGGTCACCCTTCAGTAGAGTGAAGTCACATGCATGGCAAAAGCGGATGGAAATGTTACCGGTGCTTCACAATGAAAATTCGTAAATGTATTAGCCTTGTTTTCACCATCAGCTCTCTTTTTTTCGGTTAAAAACCATCAAAGACACAGTCATACAAGTCGTGATTGATGCATTCTGGATAGAGAGACAACATACAATGAGAATATTAAAAACAAGTTAGAATTAAAAGATAGCTGGGATAGGCATAATAAAAACAGCGTACGAAGCAGAGCAAATAAAACAATTAGCAAATATTTCATAATTAAAATGCCTCCAGCAAATATTGACAAACACTAAGAACCCATGGTTTGAATGCAAAGCCTTCAAAAAAGTTTGTGTGAGAGAGCCCCTATAAATGGAATAAATCTTTGATGGCCTTCGGGGCTGGGTAATAGCTTTATACAAAGTGAAATATATACAACAATTAACAACTAATTCATGCAAAGAAGCCTCCTACAGTTTATAACAAAAAATAAAGCTCATGATTAAAGTGAAAATGCATTCAAAAGATTTCATGTATTACAGACGCCAAGTTTGGAAATCAGCCCTGGGACAATATAAATAAAAAATAATACTTGGCATTTTCTAGAAATATGCACCCCTTTCTTAGCTCTCAGGGCTGGATAAAGGGGTTTCTGGCCTCGCACATCTGTCCTAGAAATGTCGCCATTGCACATGCGAATAAGGTTCTAGCATCTGTCTTCAGTATGCGTAAAGCTATTTTAAAGTTTCGAGTCCCCAGATGTCTACACACTGGTGCTAGCCTTTTGTTCCTTGGTTTCTTGTAGGCAATACAGGCAAAGAGAACATGGCCTAGCGATTCATGTGGGCAGGGACAACAAGGGCAAACCTTGGATTGGGATCTATGGCTTAGCCAGGAGGTGGTAAAAGTATTAATTGGTAAGCAGCTGTGCCTAAACTGGGTATAAAGTTTCCTGTCGGCTGGATGCTGATGACATCAAAGTAGCTCCCCAGAGTACGGGTGATTTTCACTTCTCCAAAAGCTTCTGCCAGACTACCCTGTTTGATTTTGGAGAACGTATCCTGCTCAACCCTAGTACAATACAATAATTGAACCTGATATCTAGTGATGGATGGTGGTGAGCCATTGACATGCTTTGGCAAGCCAATGCTAGACCGAAGACTATTCACATGTTTGATTCAGCCGATCTTGGTGTTGTCCAGACCGCTAACCTCACCGTAAGCAGCAGCGTAAAGTGCCAGATCGGAAGTAGAGACCATTCTGTGCCAAGTGAAGTACCGGGTTTTTAAGAACCCAGCGGTGCCAGGGAACCCACCCAAAGACTTCGAGTTCTTCCTGTTTCAGACTACAGAAACACAGAGTCTTCTTGGTGAAGTCAAAGATCGTATTTATTGGCTGCAGCCAGTAACAGGTATCTTAGAAGTACAACACGGTGTATGTTCTCAGGAGACTGCTCAAACTTACAAAGCCAGCCTTCTCTTTTATACAAAATATTATGCTTTAGGCAAACATTCCTTATTTTACAGTTGACCATTCACATATTTTCACTACAAAGAAAAAGCAGAGTCATGATGACAAGCCCACATTTCAGTTTGTCCAGCCCACAATCAATTACCGACAAGGCCTGGTTTTCTCATCAGATATCGACGGACCCCCAATAAAAACGGGCGCCTCCTCCTCGTAAAGCAAGTCATAAAGAAAGAAACAGGGCCAGGCGTGTGTAAGATTAGGCATGGTTTGTGTGCGATGAAAGGTTTATGACATGTAGTGCTTTGATACTAATCTCATTCGGCCACTGGGAAAGGAACTGGCCGAACAGGTTTGGCTTCAGGCAGTGGAGGCAGCTTGCCCAGGTCACAGAGGAGTCAGCAAAGGTGTACGTGTCCTTTAGACTCGTTTCGGCCTTAGTCATTTGGCCTGTGTGAGGGCAATCACAAAATGGCTGCCATTCACAAAATGGAACCAGAGGGTTCAAACTAAATTCGTGAATACAGAGTGTTCTCTTAGATCGATTCATGCGAAAACGCTCAGACACACTACACTCGTCATTTGCGGTCTGCTGACACCAAAATCGTCATGATACGACGATGTTTATAACACGGGTCCAGAATTTTTCAGTACCACACAAGACAACAGTGGGTGCCTTGCAAGGACATTGATAGGCTTAATGCCCAAGTCAAGTTTAAGAGGGAAAAGAGGGGTACTTTGTGGAAGAGATATCAAGTTTCTAAGAAACTTGTTCTCCGCTGCTAACAGATTACTTACGTTTGCCATACCCCGCAATTCTGCCCCGTATAGGGCACCGCTCACAGCCTTGCAACAATATAGTTTGAGGGCAGGTGCTACTGGCTTGGTATATGAGGAACAATGCTTCTGCCTGAGAGTCCCGGTCACCTGGGAAAATTTGAGAAAGGCCTTCTTGAGATGGAACTTCTAAGCCAAACCCTCTGATAATTTAATTCCCAGGTAGTCGAAGGAACTAACTCTCTCAAGCGGAGTATTGTTCAAGAGCAAATTTCCCTTAAAGGACCTGTGAGGGTTGAGCAGCATTAGCTTGGTTTTAGAAGTATTGATTGCCAAACCCCTCTCATCACAAAAAGCCTTGAATTGGTTCAAACGTTTTTGCAGACCCATGGGAGTTTTAGAAACAAGAAGGTTGTCGTCAGCAAATAGTAAGGTAGGGATTTTAAAGTTCGCCAACGAGGGGGCATCTGCTGAACTAGCAGGTAGCTGCTCGGCTTCTTGATTAATATACAAAGAAAAAAGGGTTGGGGCCAAGACACAGCCCCGGCAGACCCCGTGCTGTATCTTAAAGGGCTCGGTAGTTTGACCCTGATCGCCCGATCTTATGCGGGCAAAATTATCTTCGTGCAGTCTAAATAAAAGTTCCAGAATCCCAAGGGGCATTCCCAAGTCCCTCAGTACTCGCCACAAGGTGGGCAAAACGGGAAAAGCAACATTGACGGTTAAAAACTGCAAGTCGAAATTAATAAAAATGCACTATTCTGAAAATGTGTAATAAAAATGTCTATATCATAGTAGTCCCATTTGTATAGAACGTTGCAAATGGCTTTGAATGCTCTTTCCGTAAGATGACAGGTATGTGGCTTTAATTAATTCTACAATTCGATGATGTTTTCGGAAGGGAGGACACGTGGGTACAGAGAGTGAGAGTTAAGAGGTAGTCCTCTCTCTCATTCATTCTAAAAGCCACCCAGTGGCTAATCTAATTTACTTGTGCAAACCTTCAGTACCTGAGCAAGGAAGTCTGACTTCAAGAATAGACTACCACCATTGGGCAGCAATATAGTTCACATTTCACTCATAAATCTTCATTCTAGGCACTTATAGCCATAGATGGATGGACACTCAGAGCTATTTGCAGAGCAGGGCTCACATGTTGGTGTTACAGAAGGATCGGCAGAGAAAATACTACGATGAAGTGTTTATTGGACTCAATCTGTTTGCGTTGTATTGTCTTGTTGCATAACGAAAAACCCTTTGGTTGCGGATTGAAATCTGTAAAATCCCCTTCCTTTCCCTCTTTTCAGAATCGGTCTTCTTTTTATCCTCTGCTCTGCACCCCCTTTTCCACTCTGATTCTGCTATACTCCGCCCTCTGTCTTTATCTCCCATCTATTTTAGGGGCTCTGCTCCCCTTTGTTTGCTCTGCTTTCCCTCTTTGCAGACTCTGTCTACCTCCATTTTTTCCTGCCTGCTATCTATAGCCTCTTGACTCTCCACTCACAGGACCCCGATGGCTCCCCGGGTCTGCCTATCAGCCTAACAATTGGGTAATCCTTGACTAAAATCACAGTGCTTGTTTAGAGCTATAAATTAGTACGGTATTTATGGAGTTAAACTGTGCTTCTGTTTGTTACTAAAAATGAAATTGTAAATGTTAGTGATTTTTGAGCAATAATGCCCGCTATTAACTCAACTCTAGGTGAGGGGCTTGGGCCTTAAATAGAATTGGAATCTGCGGGCCTGCACGACTGATCAGGGTGGTGGCAGCACCTTGCGATTTCGTTTGGGAAAGGCGAGCAGACTGCGAGAGATTCTCTTCTGCTCACTCGCTCTGCGCAGCATTATTTCATTAGCTCATTTTAAAAACACCATTTTACACCCAATTGATTTAATAATTGCGATGTATGCTGTTTATTAATTGTACAGTTTTTTTAATATCCTGTGCGCTGCTTCCCGGTCTCCCTGTGCCCCGTTCCACCGCGGCTTGCTTGTGCCGATTGCTGTGGAGGGCCAGGTCGGGCGCCATCTTTGGTGAGTCCCGGAACCCTGCTGGACTAGAGTTAGTGGTCCAGCTCGGGGAGGGGCTTGGGCCTTATATAGCGATGCCCCATAGATCGCGCAGCGGGCGCGCCGTCTGCGCGCCGAAGGAGCGCCAAAGGAGGGCCCGTCTGTGCCCGTCCGTGCCACGGTCGGGCCCAGGCCCAGCCATTCTGCCCTCCTTCCTCCCGGTTGGATTGGACTTGGTTGGATCAGGTACTCTCGCAATGACCTTTTGAAGCTTAATCTGCCCGCCGGAGGGGGTTTTTGCTTGCGGGCCGGGCGGGACTGCGCTACTGCGAAGTGCTCGAGTTGTGGTTTTCTCCCCCAGCCATCCCTACCCCTACCATCAGCCGGCGGTACAGGTTGCACGACAATTAGGGCCGGGTTAGTTAATGCCAGATCCGTGGTGAAACATGCAGCTAACATTTTTGAAATACTGGTGGATGGTCAGCTTGAGCTCCTTTTCATCACGGAGACGTGGCTTACTAACTCGTGCGCCCCGATTGTTGAACTTGCTGTCCCTAGAGGATTTAAGATTGCCAGAGTTGATAGGCCTTTAGGCAGAGGGGGCGGACTAGCTGTAATTTTTAAGGAGGGGTGGCACTTCGCCTCTGAGCAATCTGCTGCAGGGGTTGATGGTGAAGTTCTCCACTTCTCCCTTACTATCAATCCTCACTTCACCTTGGGAGGTTCACTGATCTATAGGCCTCCGGGCCATGCTAGTCACTTCATTGACACTTTGGAGGAGTGCATAGTGCCACGGGCCCTGAGCTTTCCAAAATTTCTTCTGGTTGGCGACACTAACATCCATGTAGATGTCTCTGACTCTACGGAAGCTCGCCAACTGGGGGAAGTTTTTGATCTGGAACAGCTCAAACAATGGGTGGTCTCTCCGACTCACGCTGGAGGCCACCTTTTAGACTTAGTTTGCTCTAACTTTCCCATCAAGGCTCTAAGCTCAGAAAAAGTAACGTGGTCGGATCATGATCTTGTTAGGTTCTCATGGGAGGTGGAGGGTGTAGGTAGATCAGCTCCCACACTGCCCATGAGCCATCCCCAGAAGGTCAACCTGGCTGCGTTCGGCCAGGCTCTATCTAGAGATCGCCCGAAACGTATTCCTGTGATGGGCGAGGCGGTTAGCGGCTTTAATGGGTGGGTGTTGCAGGCGGCTAATGTGTCTACGAAACATACTACCATGTCCAGGTCCCAGCGCACCCCCTCTCAACCCTGGTTCTCTCCTGAGCTGAGGGAGTTGAAATTGGGATGTAAAAAGCTGGAGCGAGCTTGGAGACTCGGGTATAGGTCGGAGACAAAGTCCGCCTTACGCACAGCCCAAAAAGACTACTATGCCGCTATTAAGATAGCCAAAGGGAGTTACTACGCAGGGAGAATTGCTAAAGCGGAAAATAACAGCAGGGAGATTTTCTCTATTGTGAAAAGTTTTGTATCCCCTGCTGCTGACACTACCATACTCCCTTCCTCCGTGCAATGGTGCGAGGACCTGTCTGATTTCTTCATTAACAAAATAGCTAAGATTCATCAGGACTTACTTTCTGCGTTACCAGCGGACAGCTCAGCGGCTGGCCCCCCCTTTATGCCATGCCACTGTGATATCCGGCAGTTTACGGACTTCTCGCTGGTTGCGGAATGTGATGTACTGCCTCTTCTTCAGTCCCTCAAATCGGGCTCTCCCTCTGATCCTTGCCCTGCCCAGGTACTTTCAGAGGTGGCTAGCATTGTCTGCAGTGAGGTCACCCAGATAGTGAATCTCTCTCTATCCTCAGCAGAGGTTCCCATAAGCTGGAAGCAGGCAAAGCTTTTGCCGCTTCTGAAAAAACTATCGTCCCATATCCCTTCTGCCAGCGTTGGCCAAAATATGCGAGAAAGTGGTATTTCGTCAACTTGAGAGTTTTGTTGAGACCTCTAATGCTCTGCATCCAGCTCAATCAGGCTTTAGGGCGGCCTATAGCACGGAGACAGCTCTGGTTGAGATGGCGGAGTCGATCCGGGAGTGTTTGGACGGAGGCGGCAGAGCGGTCCTGATTTTGATGGACCTCTCTGCCGTGTTCGATACCGTTCCTTACGACCTCCTCCTCGCCAGGCTGTCTGCAATTGGCATCGGTGGCGGTGTCCTGGCCTGGCTGTCCTCATTTCTATCAGACAGGACACAACAGGTCTGGATGCCGCCTCATGCCTCAGAGCCTAAACCACTCCTCACTGGGGTCCCACAGGGATCTACCCTTAGTCCTTTACTGTTCAATATTTACATCACTCCCCTGGTACACCTAGCGGAACAGTACGGGGCTAAAATTATAGGGTACGCTGATGATACACAGCTGCTGTTTACCTGACCAGATGACCATCTGGATACCACAACAGTCCAGCTGTGTTTGTCCTCAGTCTTCCGCTGGCTAACTCTGGCTCAGCTGAAATGTAAGGAGGACAAATCCGAGGTCCTCTTCTACGGTTCCTTCCCTCCCAATTTCAAAAACTCGCTGTGGCCCTCGAGCACTCCCAGCACTAAGGTGATGGGTGGCCCCGCAAAAAATCTTGGCATATGGTTCGGTGAGGACCTAAGATTTGAGGACCATATAAAGAAACTATCCAGGACATGCTTTGCTACTCTGAGAATGTTACGAAGATTTTTTCCATTGCTTCCTAGAGAAGCAAGGGAGCCTGTCGCTCGAGCTCTCATCCTAGCAAGACTGGACTACGTGAATGCTCTGTTTAGCGGCATCCCCGCCTATTTGGTTTGACGCCTGCAGGTTATCCAGAACGCTGCTGTCCATCTCCTATTTAATGTTCCGAGATGGAAGAGCGTTCGCTCTCATATGTCTAGCCTTCACTGGCTGCCAGTGCCACAACGCATCCTGTTCAAATCCCTAGTGCTCTCGTTTAGAGCAACCCATGATCAAGGACCTGTCTATCTGAAAAAGAGATTCACCCTCTATGCTCCCACACGAGCCCTTAGATCGTCCTCTTTGTTCAAGATGAACCTTCCTCGCTTTAAGCGAACTAGACTAGGGGGCCAGTCCATAGCGGTAGTTGCTGCCCGAGCTTGGAATGCCCTTCCCCTCCACTTGCGCTCCACTCAGTGCGTAGCCCAGTTTAAGAAAAATTTGAAACCCATCTATTCAGGAGTGTGACATAAGTTGATTTCCGTCTGTTTTACTCTGCTTTTTCCCATTGCGCCAGGATACTCCCAAGTAATAGAGCGCGTTATAAAATGGTTTATACATACATACATACATACATACAACTCTACAGTTAGGAAACTCGGTTTCCTGCCTCCCTCCGCTCCATTTCCCTCTTCCTAGCTTCTCTCCCTGACCCAGTTTGTGGCTTAGAAAGGTGACCCCCTCCAGGTGCACTCTTTGGCCTGTTATTGGGCATCCACTTGGATGGGCTTGCACCTGAGTCTAAGAGCCTGAGAAAGAGTCAGTTGATCTCCCCAGAAGCCTTAACAAGCCCCCCCTCTGTCATCGCAGCCCGGGCGTCTCAGCTAAGGGATGATAGGACACAGTTATCACCTTTTGGGCCTGTACAGGCCAAAGGTCACAGAAACTGCCCATTTCACGTACTACAAAAACAAAGCCACATACATAGCCATGCTTACAACAAACACACACCAGTCTACCAACAAACATTTTTAATCCACGATTCACTCACCAAACTCTACCCAGATGTTTAACACATTCCTACATCCATGTACCCCTTCACCCACACACTCCTATACAAACCACAACTCTGTACTACAAGACAACCTAACACGAGCTTTGATTACATACCAATAAAACAAAACACTCACACAATTAATCACAGAAACTCCTACCCTTTCCAAACAAATCCCTTTTAATACCGCTGTCTTCTCCAAGCACTGGCCTTGGCACCCCTCTGTCCTCTTTCGTTACCCATCTGTCATACCAAATTGCCACACAGCCATCCTCTTCTTCTCAAACACAGCCAATGACAACCAGTGGCAACACTGTTTCAACACTCTCTTCCACCAATAAGGCACATTCATCTCCCTGCCCAGCCTACAACCATCTCGCAAAACAAATATTTTCCAGCTCTTACACTACATAGAAACTCTAGTCTCAAACACAATCTCACCGTCCCTTCAACATACACAACTCACCAGCCCCTCAACTCAAATTCTACACCTCATGACACTACCAACATATTGAATATTCCTACCCCCAAAAACAAAACTACACACACATACAAAATTTACCAAAATAAAATCTGAGACATTCAAAATAACTCTACCACCCCAACATACCTACACACACACACTCTTCTCAGAAATCTAACAAAAATAACATACATTTAAACCTATCGCTACCTCACCCTCCCTATGCAACAAATACACAAAAGGCTCAATAGACAAACAAATGTCAACACTCACTCACACATCTATTATGCATTGCACAATTCAGAGTCATTGTACACGACCTTCATGCCTTACCACCTCCCTCACACATATATTTTTCACTTTCAATATATAAAAAAGGAAGGAACTCCACAACACTCTTCATACATTCTCTTCTCCTTGTCTATCGCACAACAAATCTACCTATTACACATAACTCTATAGCCCAACCTGTCAATTTTTAAACACACTCATCCCACCCACTCACACAACCAGAATCAAAAAATGTCTAATAAGCTTTTTGGGGGAAGATATTGATAAACAAACCGGACACTTTCCCTGTCCTCCAAGTGTTAACACCACCAACCAGAGCATACCACCCACAACTTCAAAGGACATTACTCATCCTCCTACAACACCACCTCCAACAAAAATTCTTTAGTCTGCCTACTAAGAATGCATGCACCATTACAAGAACCAAGAACCACATTTTCGACTTGTTGATAGAAACAAAACCTCACTTACTTTTCATAACTGATTCATGGCTTGGGGAGGATATGATACCATATTGTATTAAGCTGTTCTACCAAGATATCAAACTGTCAAACAAAATCACATAGGCAAATAGGGAGGCATCTTATTGGTCATTTTTAAAGAAACAATAAATCTCCCAAAGCTGAGGGCGTTTCTTTACAAGGTTGTGAGGCCCTCCCTGTCCGATCCAACCCTCCCCCAATATTTTCATGTTACTTTCTCCTTCTCTACAGACCAACACCTAACAATGCAACATTCTCAGACACAGTGCTAGACACAATCGCTAACCTTTTTACAATATACTGAAAATATGCATCCAATATATAGTTTGACAAGCCTAATATGCCACACCGAGAACCATTTTTACTGGCATCGGCACATACCAACTTCAGCAACTTATTCCCAATCCCACACACATTGCTGAACACACAATAGATATCACCTTCGCCAACACAGATCTAGTCACATTCCAAACAATTATTCCTGTCACTTGGTCAGACCTCTACCTTGTTATCTTCCAACACAAGACACCAAAACTCACCCCAACTACAATTATATTACCCGTAACTACATATTGACCTTGGAAGAAGCTAAATTTGGAGGAACTGAAAAACCTGCGTACTGAGACACAGATCTGGTCACAATCAATTCTGTACAAACACTCTGTGGATGGCTCAAGAAAGAGATTGATCTCCTAACCCTGCTGAAAACCTCTATACATAACAGAAGAAATTACACCCCCCCGGATTAATTATAACATTTCAAAAAAAAATTGCTAAACTTCAAGGCAACTGGCTCAAAATAAATAACCCTCAAGACAAGATCTGCCTACACAAATACAACAGATTCAAGTCTACAATCAAAAAGGGAAAATAAACATACTCTTTCAACTGAATCCACAACATAAAGTGTGCTAATACATTCTTTTATTAAATATTCACAGAATTCCTGTTGTGGTCTTGCATGCTTCCCATTCTCCCTATGTTTCCTGCTGCTCAACCAGTATGTGAGGTCATAGGAATCTTGAGAGTGTTTAGAGTGGAAGGAGTGTCAGTTCAAGGAATAGGTTGAACAGCAAGAGCACTGCTCCTGGAGGGGCCTAACTGTAACCTGAACTAAACCTAATAAACCTACTGCTTTTATAACCTACGATCATCCATCTTTGTGTATAACACTGACGATGCTCAAGGAGAGTAGCCACACCTGAGGAACAAGAAACTAGAGTAACTGCTGAAGAAACTAATTGGACTACTAAAATATTCAGATTGAAGCCTATCACAGAAAAATGTACTTGGTAGCCCACCAGTGTCCATTTCCATCAGACAGCCTGCAGTTCCAGGCATTTGAACAGGCATGCAGCAGATTGATATTACAGTTACATCAAACTACGTGTATTGACAGCGTTTAATTGGAATCTATTGGTGGCTGCAGACCCGGATATAGTTCTGGTGATGTCAATTAGCAACCTGTTTTCAACTTCTGCAACTACCGAAGATTTACCCTGCAGAACTTTTTTTGTACTAGTGGGATTTTTGGCAATTTAAGGTGGTGATCAGCGTTCAGAGGAACCAGCAGAGAGAGACAGCACCACTGACTATGTGGGGAAAACATGGACTGAAACCAGTAGCGGCCTGTGGGGGGAGTACCGTGGGGCGGGGAGGCGGGGCGGAGGGGGTAGTAAACACCTAATTATTGATGATCGGAGGTAAGTAAACAATTAAATAAATAAAACGAATTTCGTTGCGCGCACAGCATCGCATTTTTGGCACAACTCTCGCCTGGATCAAATGGTACCTACACAATAGAACAAATACTATACAGACTCATGCTTTCTCTTCTAAACCAGATAGCATTAAAGCAGGAGTCCCTCAAGGCTCAATCACCTCACCCATGCTTTTCAACATCTATATGAAATAATTACCACATGTGATCAATGGTTTTGACTTCACATGCTATAAGTAAGCAGCTAATTCTGAAATTGGAAAACCCAAAGGACAATAGAATATTAAAAATCTTCAATTGCCCATGGTCCATTGAACAGTGGATGACATAGACCCATCTCAAATTGAACGCCTCCAAAACCAAAATACTCACCTGTGGTATCTGGAAAAGCTATGACCAGCTCTACTCATGGCCTGATAATCTAGGTCTACTGCCAAAAATATCTAAGGAGGTAAGAAACCTTAGATTCCTATGGATGCCAATGAATGCACAAGTGGACAATGTAGCCAAATCAAGATTTCTTGTAATGAAAACACTAAAACGTATTCCCTTGCAAGGTTCAGGTTACGTTCTTTCAAAACTGGATTACAGTAATGGTCTGTATCACAACTCTTCAATGTCAACTATGAGAAGATTGCATATGATTCAGAATGTTGCTGTTAGACTACTCCTACATGTAAAGCTACAAGAACACATCTTCCCTGCCTTGAAGGCCCTCCACTGGTTACCAGTTGCCAGAAGATCCACCTTCAAGCTGCTTTCTATTGCACACAAAGCAATACATGGCAAAGGACCAATCTTCATCAGGAATAAAATCCACAAATATATACAACAAAGGAACCTTTCCTCAAGGATTGCTCTCCAGCTCAATGTTCCTATATACAAGAAAAAAACAAGGGTGGAACATCTTTCGCTGTTAAAGGTGAAAAATTATGGAATGACCTACCCACAAACATTAGATTTAGTAACAACCGTTTTAGTTGCAGAAGATTACTCAATACATGGCTCTTCTCCACATGGCAACTATGCTCACTACACAACAGTGCACCATAACAGTACAGGCAGACATGTTCAACTATGCTTCGCACAGTATAGAGATGAAGTTGTGTTATACAAGTGTCAGTGTACTTTAAACTATGCCTCCTATAAGCAGATGTATTCTTATAAGGAGAAAATGTTTATGACACCACAAAAAAATCATAAATCCTGCTTCTAAGTACATATTTGTTCATTTACGGACTAATTTATGCCTGCTACTAAAACTTTAAGAAATGTCATGAAATTTGCATACCTCTCCACAAGATAAATGTGCACAACAGACCATGTGAATATTACTGCTTCTGTTTACATAGGTTTTTCTCAAGCCTATAGATCGGTAACATATGTCCAGTGCATATGTGGATGAATATGTTAATTTCAGTTGTTCTATATAAATAAAAAGATTAAAATAATCCTCCTTTCAACCTTTGTCCAATTCCTCCTCTCTCTGACTCATCCTTACCCTTTCTGACTACTATGAACCCCCCAAACACCCTTCTCAAACATTTGCCTCGGTTTATTAGCCATTGGAGACGAGTTCAGCCGGTGGCAGTGGCTGACTCGATCCGCTACGCTGGTGCTTTCTAATTTGCATACACTGGGAGCGCTGAATCTTTAGCGTATTTTAATCCTGGCGTTTTACTGCTATTTTACTGTGTCAGTGTTTTGCTGGACTTCGTTTTAAAAAACTGTGCCTCACCTGTAGGCTGATTGCATGTTCTGGGCACTTTGAAGCACACTCCCGCCCCGGTCCGCCGCGTCCATCTTGGGCGTTTGTTTTGCGGAGGGTGGAGGAGGAGCCCAACACATCCGGGCTCAGGGCTGCTTGCTCAGCGCTCTAGTCGCGCTGTATTTCTCAGTCAATAAAAACCCTGCTTGTAGCGCACTCGCGTTGTGGAGACGAGTTCAGCCGGTGGCAGTGGCTGACTCGATCCGCTACGCTGGTGCTTTCTAATTTGCATACACTGGGAGCGCTGAATCTTTAGCGTATTTTAATCCTGGCGTTTTACTGCTATTTTACTGTGTCAGTGTTTTGCTGGACTTCGTTTTAAAAAACTGTGCCTCACCTGTAGGCTGATTGCATGTTCTGGGCACTTTGAAGCACACTCCCGCCCCGGTCCGCCGCGTCCATCTTGGGCGTTTGTTTTGCGGAGGGTGGAGGAGGAGCCCAACACATCCGGGCTCAGGGCTGCTTGCTCAGCGCTCTAGTCGCCCCTACCCCGCCCATAAATGTGTAGAGGGCCGCGACCGCGCAGCGGACGCGTGCAGCGGGCGCGCCGGATGCGAGCCGAAGTCGAGCCAAAGTCCAGCCCGTCTGCGCCCGTCCGCGGCCGGACGGGGCGCGGGGCGACGACCCCTGGCCACTCTACTCCCCACAGTATACGGTATGATAGACAGGCGCTATTAGATCTACGTCCTGGAGTCTCCCTACCTTGTTTTCACACCATGGAGGCGCTGTTTATGCATTGCTGCCCTTCATGCTCTTACACGCCGATCAAACTACCCACCGGGACAGGCTCTCTAATACTGACTAAGGCGGGCTTGATCAACTGCCGCTCTCTGGCTAAACACGCTATACAAATTCATCAACTATTGGAGGATGATGGCTTTGATGTGGTTTTTTTCACGGAGACCTGGCTGGGGGAATTTTCCGACCCGGACATTATTGAAGCCTTGCCTTCTGGCTTCTCCTTGACCAGACTTGATAGGAAGGACGGCAGGGGAGGTGGAATTGCTATTGCCACTAAAAATCCCCTGCAATGCTCCCTTTCGCCTCTGATCATAGATCACTGTGAAGCTGTTTTTTTTACTATCCTAGTAAACCCTCAATTCTCCTTCTCTGGTATTCTTGTGTACAGACCTCCCGGGAGACTGTATGATTTTATATCCAGCCTTCTAGAAAACACTGCTCACCTTGCTATTAGGAAGAACAATTTCCTGGTACTAGGCGACATGAACGCTCATTTTGATGACCCCCTTGATTCCGGAGCTAAGGACATTAGGTCTGCTCTCCAGTCTCTGCAGCTAGATCTCATAAATTTTGATCCTACTCACAGACTAGGTCATCTTCTTGACCCCATCTTTGGGAATGTTTCCAGGGTACACGCTCTGTCTCCTATTCTGGTACCCTGGTCAGATCACTCCATTGTTCCTTTTCACCTGCAGAGATCTGAGCCCGATCCGAAAAAAAATGACACGGATCTTCGGTACCAGCGCCGGAAATGGAAAAATTTTTCTCAGGACACGTTCAATAAATTGATTGGAATAGGAGACTCTCTTGATAGCGCTGACTGTGCTACTGCCTACAGTCAGTTGCAGGACAGAATTTTAAGGGCCTTAGATAAAACCGCTCCTACTCGCAACCTTAAAAATTTCATTAACCCCAGAAAATCCACTCCCTGGTACACTGCAGAACTTCAAGCAAGCAAATCTGCGTGCAAAAAATTAGAACGCGACTGGCGTATCAACTTTTGCCCAGTTATTAAACTCCAATATAAACAAGCACAAAAGGAGTACTATAAAAAAGTTCGTACTTCTAAAGCCAGGCATTACAAGACGCGCATTGGGGAGGCAGAGAACTCTTCTAAAGAGCTTTTTAAAATTTTTAAGGAAATCTCTGTGCTCACTAATGATAATGCGCCTTGCGACAACTCAGTGGAGACTTGCAATAAGATTGCTCGCTACTTTTCAGATAAGATTACCAACATCTATACCAGTTTCTCTGACAAGCTGCCATCCGGCCGTGATTTCACTGAAAGTGCTGCTGCTAATTCCACTGAGTCTTGCCTCCAATGCTTCTCGGTTCCCACTCCCGATGCGCTTATAAACATCTGCAAGAGCGTCAAATCGGGTTCCCCTCGGGACCCTGCTCCCCCTAAAGTACTTAGAGAGGGCCTACAGGTACTAGAACCCTACTTTAGGCAGATAATTCAGTTATCCTTCTCCTCTGCGCACTTACCGATTGATTGGAAGAAGGCTATTGTATTACCTATCAAAAAAAAGCCTAATATAAGTCAGGACACCTTAGAAAATCTGAGACCAATCTCATTATTACCCTATCTTGCTAAAGTGACCGAAAAAATTGCTAACAAACAACTTATGGCTCACCTTGAAGCTAATAAATCCTTGCATAGCTCCCAGTCCGGTTTCCGGACCAACTACTCCACCGAGACAGCCCTCCTGAGAGCTACGGAAACGCTCCGGGCAGGAGCTGATGAGGGTCACACGATGGCGCTCATAATGCTGGACCTCAGTGCTGCGTTTGACACTGTAGCCCATTCCATCCTGCTACAGTGTCTAAACCAGGCTGGGGTCACAAAGGAGGCATTGGGATGGCTTAAATCTTTCCTAATAGACCGTAGCTTCCAGGTTCAGAGAGGCAATACCCTCTCAGACAGCATTGCTCTAGAACAGGGGGTGCCTCAGGGCTCTGCCCTGAGCCCCACCTTGTTTAACCTGTATATGGCCCCGCTGGCGGAGGTGGTTCAATCGTACGGCATAAAATTAGTATCTTATGCCGACGATACCCAACTCCTCATCTCCCTATCCCAGACACCCACCTTGGCTGCTGCTAATTTTAAATCATGCATGCAGGAGCTTGCAGGCTGGATGAACCAACACTGCCTCAAGCTCAACGGTTCAAAAACAGAGGTGCTGGTGATTGGGGGTAACTCGGCTAGTTGGACCCTGGACTGGTGGCCTTCTTGTCTAGGTCCTATGCCTTCTCCATGCAAGGAAGCAAAGAACCTGGGTGTTTGGGTTGATCCCAGACTCTCCTATGACAGCCACGTCCAGAAGCTAGCAGGAAAGTGCTTTGGTGTATTGAAGACCTTAAATCGCACCCTGGACCTCCTTCCTTTAGAGGCCAGACGCACGATGACTCAAGCTCTAGTCACCTCCCGTATTGATTACGGTAATGTTCTACTTTTAGGAACCACTGAGAAGAACATTAAAAAACTTCAGGTTCTCCAGAACACGGCGGCCCGTCTGGTCCTCAGGCTTCCCAGAAGAGCGGCCTCCAAGCCTACTCTAGTGGCTCTTCACTGGCTCCCTATAAAAAAGAGGATCCTGTTTAAAGCGCTCCTTATTTGCTACAGGATTACCTCTCAGGTAGCCCCTGAATATCTGAAGGATCTTGCAATCCCCTATACGCCCAACAGAGAACTGCGCTCCAAGGGTACCGGGCTTCTGTGTGCCCCCCGGATAAACAAAGCAAGAATGGGTGGGCGCTCCTTTCGTGCATTGGCAGCAAAAAATTGGAACCTTCTTCCTCCGCATATTAGACTGGCTGAGTCAGAGACCTTATTTAGGAGACTTTTAAAAACTCACCTTTTCACCCTTTAGGTCGCTCACTTGCCCCTGCTCTCTCTCTCCACAGCGCGGGGACACGCCGAGATGGCGTCACCAGGCGCTTTATAAAATCCTTTATTATTATTATTATTATCTCACCCCACTAACAGGCACACACAACCACTACTTACAAAAACAAATTACTCCTTCCCTTTTCAAATCCATTTCCATCATTCTAAACTCCTATTCTAAACTCTACTAAGCACACAAGAAACCAAGAGCACAAACCTAACAGAACGGATGCACAAAGAATAGAAAATATTTATTTACTAACTATTAACCTTTAATCTTGGGTTCTGGAATATTGTGCTACTCACCTCAAGTGCTTACAGCGCCTCATCAGGCGCTATAAGCGATATATAAATACAATAAAAAATTCAAATTGCATTTACAATAACTGCCAGATGTGGCCATGTGCTTGCTGCAGCAGGCAGGCCATTCACAGTATTTCTGAACAAAATCTTTTTACTTTGCACTGAGCATTTTAAAGTGGGCATTTAAATCTTTACATCAGCCCAAGGCACTGACCGAAAAATTTCAGAGCTAAAGCTTTCCAGTTCTCGTGTAAGTGCGCATCTGAATACTTGTAGATTGTTCAATGCATCGCAGACTGTGCCATCTACTTCATGTTCACTTATTGTTTGAACTATGACTCTTAAACAGCACTGGTGGGATGCAGTCCTTTTTTGTCATGCCAACAAATATCTAATTCAGCGACATTGAGTCAGCTTTTGCACTTAGGAGCCGATTACAATCTGGGTCGGAAAGCTCACCGACTGAACCGGATCCGGAGTGTTTTCCAACCGAGCCGGACTCCTGCAGTCTGACCGAGTGAGTACGATGCGGCCGCATGCTGCCGGACTCGGTTCGGTCGGA
This sequence comes from Lissotriton vulgaris, assembly GCF_964263255.1. Classification (NCBI taxonomy): domain Eukaryota; kingdom Metazoa; phylum Chordata; class Amphibia; order Caudata; family Salamandridae; genus Lissotriton; species Lissotriton vulgaris. Next base: position 1,736,335,295 of record NC_141691.1, read on the forward strand.
CTCCTATTGAAGTCAATGGGAGCCGGTCGTATGACCCGTACATGGGCTCCCATTGACTGAATGGGTACGTCTCACACAAGGAAGCCCCCTACAGTGGGTACATGTTGGTGCAATCCGCACCGTACATGCCTGTGTTGGGGAGACCCTTGGGTCTCCCCCTGGGTCTGAGTCATAAGGCTGTGGGTGATTGGGGGTCTAAAGAAGACCCCCAAAGGCAGCTTCCCAGACGTTTTGCAAGCCGGAAACTTCAGCTCGGTCCGGCTGTTCGACGCGTGCATCGTACTGGCTCGGTTGGACATCGCCTCCATTCCACGGCACGGTTTGCTTACGGACAAGGCAAACAGAGCGTTTTTAGAAAATTAGGACTAGAAGGGCGCGCTACCTAGGTTGATACGTTACAAAGTGTGTGAGAGGCAAGATGGTAGTTGTGTAGTGCGTGAAGAGCAGACGGCAAAACACCCTTAACCGTCCAAAACAAGTCAAAAGACAAGGCAATTTAACAAAACTAAGCTCTCGCAACTACATTTGTGTTCATCAAAACAAGGTACAATGACCGTACACGAGAGACGATCGCCGGGAACTAACAGAGGAGGGATTGCCTGCAGCGGCACACCACCGCGGAGGTTACGTACCCGTTTCCTCTTTTGGCGCCATTAAGAATCCCCTCCCGGCTCCCCGCCTTACTACAGAACGATACACAGTGCTATCCCTTCAAACGAAAACTACCAGTGGGATACGACATTATCTATCCTCACACTGCAACTGAATATTGTAGTATACAGCATCGACTGTTTTATAAACCCACAGAAAACCCATTGCCTAATACTGAGCTTTCAAAGACCCAGACTTACTCCATCCATACATTGGAATTGGAGTGGAAGCCCTGAAGAGTCGTGTGACTCAACCGCACACGACGAAACACGTGTCGGCAACTGTATTATTCTCAAGTCTGGAGAAAATTAAACATCTTGCTGTGACAAGAAGACTTACATCAAAGAACCTGCTTCTGAGCTTATTTCTTAACTTTTGGTCATTGTACCTTGTTTTGATGAACACAAATGTAGTTGCGAGAGCTTAGTTTTGTTAAAAGGCAAACAGAGCGGTTCGGACGCGGAAATGATTTAGTCGGTGATTTTGCGTTTCTCGCATTGTACTTGCTCGCGCATACAGCTGTACAAGTCTGGCGGAGAACACCCGTACGGCTCGTACTTTTTCTAGCCAGCTCGCGTTAGGAGCTCTTCTGAGCGAGATCGGAATCGGCCCCTTAGTGTAGGGATGACAGTGTTATTCCAGTTCTAATTCAGAGGAGTATTTCACAGGAGAATCCTTTCAATGTTCGGAATAGAACCTTAAAAATTATAAGTGTGCTTTAAATATGCATTGGACTATCTTGCTCTTTGGAGTTCGGCATGAATGTGTTAAATTGGTCATTAGCAGGTTTAGGTGCCCCTCAGTTTTGGAGCTCAAATGGGACTCCAAGTACAGGATGGAAAGCAATTTAGCAAGGTGTGTTCAGGTGCATCTTACTGAAATGTACCCTAATGAGAATTCTGTCTCTTGAACTGGGTGGGTTTGAATGGACATATATAATGGCAGATGTGAGGGAAACACCCTTGCACCTGCTTCGATAATACCAGAACGTTTAACTCTGTTACTTTTAGGTGATACTTCCTTGGAGGTAGTGGGTGAGGAGAGGACTTGCCTGTAACTGCTAGTTAACAAATACTCGTGAAAAAGCAAAGAACTGCCTTTTTAGTGGATGTGCACTTCTGGTTTGGTCCATGAGGTGCAAGGGAAAAGGCAATGCAAATGAAAAGACAATGGATGTCCTGCAAAGAGAGCACTCAAAAAAACTTTGGAACAATGGACTTTGCTCCTTCGGTACAATGATCTTTGGAGTGGTAAGGGAAGGGGGTTACAAATTAGAGCGCTATACGACTATGTGCAAAGATAAATGATTCAATCAATCAATCAATCAGAGTACTTGTAAAGTGCGCTACTTACCCGTGAGGGTATCAAGGTGCTGAGGGGAGGGGGGTGCTGCTACTGTTCGAAGAGCCAGGTCTTGAGGAGTCTTCTGAAGGCGAGTAGGTCTTGGGTCTGCCGTATGTGAGTAGGGAGGGTGTTCCAGGTCTTGGCGGCGAGGTAGGAGAAGGGTCTGCTGCTGGAGGTCGTACATTGAATGCGGGGGACAGCGTTGAGGGCGAGGCTGGCGGAGCGTAGCTGGCAAGTGGGGGTGTGGAAGCTGAGTCTGCTGTTCAGGTAGGCTGGTCCGGCGTTGTGGAGTGCTTTGTGTGTGTGGGTAAGCAGCTTGAAGGTGATATTTTTGTAGACGGGGAGCCAGTGTAGGTTTCTTAGGTGGGGGGTGATGTGGCTGCGGTGGGGGACGTTGACGGGCGGAGGCGTTTTGGATGCGTTGTAGTTGTCGTAGGTGTTTGGCGGGATTCCTGCGCAAAGTGCATTGCCGTAGTCCAGTCTGCTGCTGTTGCTGCTGCTGCTGCCGAGGGCATGTGTCACCGTTCTTCTTGTTTCAGTCGGGATCCACTTGTAGATCCTGCGGAGCATGGAGAGGGTGTTGTAGCAGGAGGAGGAGACAGCGTTGACCTGTTTAGACATGGAGAGGGAGGATGAATCCTAGGTTGCTTGCACGGTCAGTGGGTGTTGGTGCTGTTCCCATGTGGTCGGCCACCAGGAGTCGTCCCAGGCTGAGGGGGTGGGTCCGAGGACGAGGATCTCTTTCTTGTCCAAGTTCAGCTTCAGACGGCTGCTCCTCATCCAGTCGGCGACAGCCTTCATTCCCTCGTGGAGGTTGGTTTTGATTGACCTGTCAATTTTTCAAAGGTCTTGTGCGATGTGGTTTGTCGCACTGTGCCTTGAATTTCTTTTACCCAGATGTGGTAGACCTTGAAAAGATAGCACCGATGGCTTCAGCAGGTACTACGATTTTTATTTCTCTACATCAGTAGAAACTTCACCATCTATTGTGGACATACTATTTCCTTGCCCACCCATTTAAAGGAAATTAAGGCATTAAAGTCTGTGTTGGGAACTACTTCACTTTACATGTTGTTAATAGAGAGATTCTTTTCTCCCACAACAGTTTTGGGGAAAAGGTTGACCTCCTGGCTTTCACATCTAGACCTTACCACTAGTTCCTAACTGGGTGTGCGTTAGATGGGGATGGGGATGGATACAGTTTGCTTGCTGCAAATATTTTAATGTTGTAGTTGATATTGCGATTTAAGTCACAAAAGCAACAACAAAAACATTGTAATACAAAAAATATTGTTTCCCATCAGCATTTTTAAAACCCAGTGTGATATACAATAATATTGATGATGAAAATGTTGTCATTGTAAATTTAGGAAATAACAGAATATCAAAATATAGAACTCGTACTTATCAATTTTCAAAAAATGCAACAGAACTATAACAAATATTTCCCACATAAGTAATCCACAAAAAATATAAAAGAAACATACAAAAATATGAAAACTAATTAAATAACCTTCCCCCTCCCAGTTATTGCCAAGGTGACAACATAATGAAGGTTTGCTGAGTTTCCCTATTGACTTCCCAGGCAAAGTTGGACTCCTCCCAGGAGCAACGGTGTAAATCTAAAAGTCTGAAAGGTGTCAAGTGTCTTCTTAAAGGGACCCCCAGTTTGGAGAACAAACAAAAGGGTAAAAAAATACACCTTGGAAATATGATAATATTTGATTGAAGATGGGGTTTTCTGATTGAGGATCACATGTCTCTGTGACGATAACCACAGTCTAGGACACAAATAAAACCAGCTATTTGCTGGAAGTAGAATTCAGCAACACACCCTCTGAGTGTGTGGTGTGTTCATGGTCTTCCACTGACCATGGACAACCAGAGGTTTATCAGGATATCTTTGAAAGAAAGGGCACACTAACAAGGGAGCAATGCCCACTCCTGCAGCAGGCGGCGGCTGACAGGGAGCGCAGGCCTTCAGACTCCCCCACGGTCCCGGTAAAAGGAAGCAGAAAGAGGCTAAACAAAGGTGAGAAACGAGCACAAAGAGGCAGCATAAAGGTCAGAAACTAGCAGAAAGAGGAGGAATAAGGGTTAGCAATGAGCAGAAAGAGTCAATATCAAGGTGAGAAACTAGCAGAAAAAAAGCTGAATAAAGGTCAGAAACAAGCAGAAAGAGGCAAACTAAAGGTGAGAAACAAGCAGAAAGAGGCAGAATCAAGGTCAGAAACAAGCACAAAGAGGCAGAATAGAGGTCAGAAATGAGCATCAAGAGGCAGAATAAAGGTAAAAAATGAGCAGAAAGAAGCAGGATAACGGTAAAACATTTGCAGAAAGAGGCACAACAAATGCCAAAAACTAGCAAAAAGACTCAAATTAAATGTCAGCAGCAAACAGAAAGAGGCAAAATAAAGGTCAGAAGAGAGCAGAAAAAGGTAGAAAATGAGCAAAACACTCAAGTACTCCAGTACCCACTCACAGAACAACTAAGACATTCTCATAACCATTCATAAACCCATTCACTCATGTACCCACTCACAGATATACTCAGACAGGTACACTCACTCATTGGCACAGTCAGACACTCATGCTCCCACTTACAGAATCACTCATAGTCTCTCTCACCTACTCATACGCACTGACTCACAGATCCTCTTAGAGACTCTCACACCCACCCACAAACCTATTCAAACACACTTACACTCATTGACTTAAAAAACCTTCCAAATTCACAAATAAAAACCAAAGGTTACTGGGGCATTAGAAAATAGAATTTTAAAAAGGCAGAAATTCACTGAAAAGAGCAATGGGTACAGGGGCATTATAGTTAGAAATCAATGAAAAAAAACCTTCAAAATCCACTGAAAAAAACAAAGGTTACAAGGACATTATAGTTAGGCTCAGATTTCACTCATTCAAAACCAGTGAAATTTAGCAGTTACAGTTACCTGAGCTAACTATAATGTATGCCCCCGCAATGAACTGCTTATGTCCAAATAGTTCACATCACTCATGACATGGTCAAAGACATCACTGATGACATCACCTACATAACTACTCACACACCCACTCAAACTCATTACAGCATCTCATGTGCCCACTCACACACCCACACAAACACTCACATACCCATTCACAGACCCATACAAGTACTTTCATGACCACTCATTTATCCAGTCGCTCACACGCCCACTCACTCACTCATTTAGCCTAATCATACAACTAGTCACTCACCAATATAGCCACACACTCACCCATAAAGCTACTGCCACATCCAGTTATTCACCCATATTTCCACTCACACACCCACTAACCGACTCCTACAGCCTCTCGAATGAGACACTCACTCGCCAATACAACCACTCACGCATTCACTCAGACGCCAACACAACCACTTACATACCCATTCACATATCCATACAAACACTCCCAAATCCACTCACTCACCCTTACACCTGCTTACTCACACCAGTCACTTAACCAAACACCCACTCAAACAGCCTGCTTACATATCCAGTCATTCACTTATACAGCCATTCAGGCATCCACTCACTCACCCATACAGTCACTCACACACCCACTCACCCACCCATACAACCACTCACACAGCCACTCAGTCACCCATACAGCCACCGACACAGCCACTCACACATCCATACAGCCACCGACACAGCCACTCAAACACCCATACAGTCACTCAGTCACTCACACAACCACTCACTCACCCACACAGCTACCCACACATCCACGTATACACCCATATAGCCAATCACACACCCATACAGCCACTCACCCACCCACAAAACCACTCACACACCTACTTATACACCCATAAAACCACTCACACACCCACAGAGCTGGTCAGAAACCCACCCACGCACCCATACAGCCACTCATGCACACACTCACATACCCATACAACCACTCAGACACCCACTCACACACTGATAAAGTCACATAGCCACTCAGATCGCATATGTCAGAAATACTAACACTCATTAGTTGTACAACTAGTATACTGAATGGAAAGGCTTGGAAGGAAACCCTTTCTTTCCGTGAAAGCATGTAGCTCTACGGCAAAACGAAGCCTGCAGTTTTGCAATCCAGCCTACTTAAGGATTATAATAAGCTTCATAAAAGAACACAGAGACAATGAACTTTCAAATGAACTTTCAATATAATACTCACCTTAAGAACTACATGGACCAGCATGCCATCGGGCAACTTTTGTGTGCCACGCCCCTTGGGGGCGATGTTCTCAATAAAATAATCAGAGAGACAACACTGGTGAGGTATTCATTTTTCCTGTGTAGTACCCATGAGGAAGAGGCGTTCTGCCTCGAAACGCGTCGGGAATCAAGCAAGGAATCGAGAAATGAAATAGATGCAAAAAACTGCAAGCAGCCTCAGGCTTCTAAACCGGATGGTAAAGAGCTGCATCGTGTGACCTCTATAAAGCTCAGGGCATTTGAGATGAAGATTAAACACACGGCAGTCCTGGCCGTGGCAGAGGAGCACCATTTCCTATGAACTGAATGGAAAGGCTTGGAAGGAAAGCCTTTCTTTCCGTGAAAGCATGTAGCTCTATGGCAAAACGAAGCCTGCAGTTTTGCAATCCAGCCTACTTAAGGCTTATAATAAGCTTCATAAAAGAACACAGAGACAATGAACTTTCAAATGAACTTTCAATATAATACTCACCTTAAGAACTACATGGACCAGCATGCCATCGGGCAACTTTTGTGTGCCACGCCCCTTGGGGGCGATGTTCTCAATAAAATAATCAGAGAGACAACACTGGTGAGGTATTCATTTTTCCTGTGTAGTACCCATGAGGAAGAGGCGTTCTGCCTCGAAACGCGTCGGGAATCAAGCAAGGAATCGAGAAACGAAATAGATGCAAAAAACTGCAAGCAGCCTCAGGCTTCTAAACCGGATGGTAAAGAGCTGCATCGTGTGACCTCTATAAAGCTCAGGGCATTTGAGATGAAGATTAAACACACGGCAGTCCTGGCCGTGGCAGAGGAGCACCATTTCCTATGAACTGAATGGAAAGGCTTGGAAGGAAAGCCTTTCTTTCCGTGAAAGCATGTAGCTCTATGGCAAAACGAAGCCTGCAGTTTTGCAATCCAGCCTTCTTAAGGCTTATAATAAGCTTCATAAAAGAACACAGAGACAATGAACTTTCAAATGAACTTTCAATATAATACTCACCTTAAGAACTACATGGACCAGCATGCCATCGGGCAACTTTTGTGTGCCACGCCCCTTGGGGGCGATGTTCTCAATAAAATAATCAGAGAGACAACACTGGTGAGGTATTCATTTTTCCTGTGTAGTACCCATGAGGAAGAGGCGTTCTGCCTCGAAACGCGTCGGGAATCAAGCAAGGAATCGAGAAACGAAATGGATGCAAAAAACTGCAAGCAGCCTCGAGGCTTCTAAACCGGAAGGTAAAGAGCTGCATCGTGTGACCTCTATAAAGCTCTGGGCATTTGAGATGAGAATATATATATATATATATATATATATATATATATATATATATATATATATACATATTTCAAATTCCATTCTCTCCTCCATCCTTTTGGAAGAAAAGTACACTCACAGTCACCAGTTTGTATAATGAAGGTGTCTTTATTCTTCTACAAACTCCATGTGTCAAGATCATAGCATCCTTATAGCTACCCGACGCATTTCAGCGAACAGCCTTTGTCATGGGATACAACTGTGACAACACTACATGACTTAAATGTGAACAGTGTGCTAAAAACAAACAAATACTGCTCCAGGAGTCTTATCCCTGAAAACGAAGCTGCCATCTTTTAAATGTGTAGAGGCTTTCAGAGCAGATATACATTTCATTGGTCCCATTTTCTAATTCCATATGCACACAAAAATAACCCCATGGCAACTGTTCTCTGACTGATTTATGTTCTGGGCATTGAACCCATAATGCAGATAAACAACCGGAGTCAATGCCAACTTTTTAAGCATTCAGATGCAATCTTAGCATTCCATACAGAGCACTAATTAAGCGTTGTCATCTACACCTGCGGGCAATAACAACTGTTAATTACCCCACCCTGCAATTATGGGACAAACTTCCAGTGGCAGCTCCTCCACTGTGGCAGAGGAGCATCGCTCCCCTCCAGCAGCCAAAAAAAGTAAAAATTAAACGATAATAAACGCTTGTTTATTATTGTTTAATGTTGACTGTCGGAGCCAAGGCTAGGGGGCAGGGCTAGAGATGACAGGCTAGTGGGAGAGTGTTTTTCACTTTAATCAGTGTGCATGATGGTTTAGCCAGCAATCTAAGGACAGCCAAAGGACAGCCAAACCGTTGTGTGCACGGAAGCTCTCTCCAACCCCAGCTGCGTCGCTGGGTTGGAGAGAGGAGGCACAGGCTCCCAGTCTACCTAGAAGCACAAATCCACGGCGCTCAGGCCAATTTTGACACTGCTTTCATACAGCATCAGGATTGGCCCCAGAGGATTCTGGGAGTCTGTGTATGCAGAGCACAGAGCCAGATCGGAGCATCAGAGTCAGACTGGAGTGTGGATGCAAGCAAGTTATTTTTTATTTTGTTGTCCTCTCCCAATTCGTCCCACCACTTTGCGCAGATACCAGCTGCTACTGCGAGCTTCTCTCCTCCAGCTCTGTGGCCATCGGCCTTGTACCCTTCAATATGGCAAGGGGTGGAGCTATCCAGCTCCCAACACCCTACTGCGGTGCTAACAGTGGTTCAAATCACATAACAAATAACAATCAAACAGTAAAGATTTGTGAGAGAGGAGGAACCAGGGAGTGTCAGAGCATGAAAATGACTAAAGCAATATGGCAGACAAAGGAGCAGGCGTGATGGGCAGAAAATGAAAGGGATGAGAGCGAGGACTGAGGGGAAAAGTGGGTTGGAGGAGGTGGGCAAGGAGGTAAATAACGTTTAGCACAAAACGTTTTTCCCGCAGGGAATTATAATGCAGTCGTTACAACGACCGCGGTATAATTTCGTGTATCATTACTCTGCAAGTCGGAACAACGACTTGTGAAGGGGGGAGAAGGTGTTGGATTTAAAATCCAACACCTTCCCTAGTGCCTGCAAAGACTGGAGTTGAATAGTAAATTAGACTATTCCAACATCCATCGCCCCCCCTCCGCAAGTCGTTGTTCCGAATTGAGGAGTAATGGTATGCAGAATTACAACGCGGTCATTGTAACGACCGCGTTGTAATTTCCTGCGCGGAAAAAGCTGCGGGATAACGAGGCATATTCGGGCAAAGAAGATACATGAAGGGATAAAGGCCTGTTCCACATCCTCATAGGTGATGCAAGGAGACTATTCCTGGTGAACAGATGAATAAACTAGTGAGCAGCAACATTACTGTTTTTGTGACATCTCAAATCACCCCTTATTCAGTAATGCGAGTTTGATTACATTTAAATCTGCAGTTCTTCTTTCCTCTTGCATGCACGGTCAGGCTTTGATAAACATGCATTGCCATAGGTTTTGCTCATGATACAGTCGTTCTTTAGTAATAATACTACTAAATATTTGCACTAATACGAATACTTATAATAATTTCTATTATTTTTATTGTTGTTGCTAGTATTATTGTTATTATTATTGTTAATATTATTATTACTATTACTACTAGTATTATAAAACTCATTAATATGCATGGACAGAAAAAAATTGTATGTAGATGAATGTTTGAGCAAAACAAAACTCCTTTCTCCATTTGAAGTCACATCATCAAAACACTCTTTCTTTCAGGAGAATAGCACTGGTGACCAGTCCAGCATTGCTATTTTTAACTTCCTGGTTTAAGGACGATTACTGCAAATCCAAAGCCTAAAAGGAGATTTTACCCATGCTGTTTGACGGATAATGTAAATCATAATTAAAAGCAGCTTCAAATCCACCAGGCAGCCTGCGTTTTGTGCAGCACTTTATGTTTTGAATGTGTGCATTCTAGGTCATACCACTGCAGTAATAAACACGGATAAGGGATTGTGGTTTCATGAAGGAAAGTAGAGTAACAAAATACTAGCGAACCTGACGGCTGTTTTCTGTATATTGGGGCCTCTCACTGGAAAGGTTGGGCCACTTTGTTACAGGTAGTGTGGGATAAGGAAGTCGAGGAAAAAGAGATCTTTTAGAACAAGCATTGCCAAAACATACATGCCTAGCTTAGCAAAACGGATGTTGTGCATGTAAGTATGTGGAAGTCAAATTAATATTATAAAAGTATAAATGTCTGTGGGGATCAGCTGGGTCCTTGCAAAACAAGAAAAAATACTAGCAAAGCCAAAAATATAAAGAAAGAAAGAGACGAGAGGAAACATTGGGTCACTAGCACTGGCACTCAGGTGCATTACTTTTTAGGCAGATGTGATCATGCAAAACGCCATCACTCACAGCGCAAGAGTCGGTGACTGACGTGGGCTGCCCCCGCTTTATGCTGTGGTGAGTGGAAGCAAAATGTGAATGGCATTTTCCTGAGCAAAGGGTGAAGACATAAAATCATTAAATACATCCATTGTTATTTATGATTTTTTTTTTTTTTTTAATTTTTTTTTTGGTGCAAAACATAGATAGCAATTACATCATCATCAGTCACATAATCATACACATTTGCAGGGTGTTTTAAGTCGCATAGTATACATAATGTGATAAAAGGTGAACATCCCTCTTTGGTCCTGGTGCGCATCCGGCCTTCTTGGTGACATGATGAAAAGGAATATACATGTGTCGTTAAAATACAGTTTGCAATTTTGTTTTTTGTTGTCTACTATTTGTCCGAGTTTTGCCATTTTTAAGAAACCTTAAACAATAAAAAGAGCACACTTAGTTCGGCACGTATTTGAAGTAGTGTCATCCGCAACTCGCAGCACAGTCCATCTGTAAAGGAAGCAATCAGTTGTATCGAGGCCCCCTGTCCTTAACACCCCCTCCATACCACCTTCTCAAATTAGGTCCCGCCCGTATCCGTATATCACACCCAACATTCATTCACACGCCCAATCAAGGTTCTTCGTCACTCTCAGATCCCTCGAGGTCATCCTCCTCTAGCGGTTCACATATATCCCCCCTATAGGAGTTCCAGTGTTTCCACACCCCATTCCATTTACGTGGATTATCTCTCAGTTTGTACACCGCCCTTTCAGTCAACATAAGCATGTCCATGCTGCGGATCCATTGGGCTAGTGTGGGGAGATCAGCCGACCCCCACTTCTGGGCTATGTCCCGCTTCGCTGTCACCATCCCCAATGTAACCCAGGTTCTTGCATAAAAGGTGAGGTCGGTCGGCTCCCAGATGTTCAGCAGGCATAATCGTGGGTCTAGAGTGAGGGAGGTGTGTAGTGCCTGGGCCATTGTGCGTACTACCCGTTGCCAGTAGCTTACAATCAGTGGACATTCCCACACCGTGTGTATGAAAGATCCTTCTGCTCCGCAGCCTCTAAGGCAGTATGGATGAACAGCCCTGTGCAGTTTGTGAAGCATTGTGCGGGTGTAGTAAATCCTGTGTAGGATTTTTAGCTGCACTAGGTGAAATTTGGAAGATATGCCTGCTTCACGTGGGGACGCCATGGCTGCGTTCCAATCGGTTTCGTCTAGATCACCCACCTCCAGCATCCATTTGTCCTTCAGTTTCCCCAGTGGATCAGGCATATTGTTAACCAATTTGCGGTATGTTAGCGATGTCGCCCCTTCCTGCAAGTAGTCAGTAAGTAGACGGTCCTCCAGAGGGGAGGATTCGGGTGGGGATGTGTCGGGCGGGATCGCCGCTTGTAGCGCGTGTCTGACCTGAATGTATCTGTATAGCTCTGTGTCCCCCAACTCATATTGTTCTTGCAGAGTTGTAAAGGAGGTTACTCCATCCCTCGTCCACATGTCCCCCACCGTGGAGATGCCGATGCTGTCCCACTGTGTGAAGCCCTTGGAGCGCCGCAAGTGGCCCAACGCCTTCGCGTCCCACAGAGGTGTTAGTTTCGTGACGATTCCATCCCATTTCAACTTTGCCTGTGCCTTGTACCATAATCGAACTGTGTGTTTCGTAGGCCCAGTGAGTTTTGCCGCCACTCCACGGTGGTACAGTGGGGCCAGTAAACTGTTAGTACCCAGTTGTGCCCTGTCTGCCTTGAACGCTGGGTCATCTTGTGGGGCATGCATCCATTGATTAAGGATTTTGAGCTGAGCCGCCCAGTAGTACAGCTGTATGTTGGGGAGCGCAATGCCCCCGTCGTACCACCCCCTGTTTAATTTGGCGTGGGAGATTCGGGCTGGTTGATTGCCCCATAACAGGCCTGAGATCTGTGCCGTTATTTTCTGGAGGAAGCTATCCGGCACCAAGTATTGAGCGTTTTCCAGTACATATAAGAAGAGTGGCAGAGCCATCATTTTAAAAAGCGCTGCCCGTCCTAGTAGCGTTAGGGGGAGTTCCTTCCAGTGGCGTACATCCCCACGGAGTCGGACCAAGGGGGGCTGTAAGTTCAGTCGTGTGAACTCCGCCTCGTCCCGGGTGATATGAATCCCCAGATATTTGAAGGACGTACGTGCTAACTCTAATGGACAGGAGTCCGGGAGTGGCAGAAGTGGTCCCCGCAGTTCAAAAATGGTGGACTTGGCCCAGTTAATGGTGTAACCCAAGATTCGCCCATGTGCCGTACAGAGAGCCAGGAGGTTAGGGAGGCTCTCTCCCAGGTCCGTAAGATAAATCAGCATATCGTCCGCGTATAGGGATACTCTGTCCTCCCATAGCGGGGTCCATTGTATTCCTTTTAGGAGTTGGGTGGTGCGTATTGTAACCGCCAGTGGTTCCAAAACTAAAGCGAAGAGAAGGGGTGAGAGCGGGCATCCCTGCCGCGTACCTCGGCCTAAGGAAATGGTTCTTGAAATGTGGCCATTGGCCGTCACTTTGGCTACGGCGTCTCTGTACAGCATGCGTATCCATGAAATGAACACCGGCCCAAAACCCATACGCGCGAGCACTGCAAAAAGATAGTTCCATTCCACCATGTCGAACGCCATCTTGGCATCCAAGGAAAGGATAGCAGCCGGTTCCTGCAGTAGCGGAACTCGTGCCACCACTCCATGCACCCTGCGGAGATTTAAAGCAGTGCTGCGATGTGGCATGAAGCCGGATTGGTCCGGGTGGATCAAGTGGGATAAACACGGTAGGAGCCTGCTCGCCAACACCTTGGCAATAATTTTGGCCTCCGGGTTCAAAAGGGAAATTGGTCTATAGGACGAGCATTCGCTGGGGGGCTTACCAGGTTTCGGTATTGCTACGATAGTTGCCATCCGTTGGTCCGGCGGCAGCGTACCCTTCACTCTAGATTCCTCATACATATTAAGTAGGGGTATGCTCAGGGATTCCGTCATGATTTTCAGCCATTCAATGGGGATCCCGTTGGGGCCCATAGCTTTACCTGGATGGAGGGCGCCGATAGCCAGCTGAATCTCCTCCACCGTAAGGGGTGCATCTATATCCTTTGACACCTCTGCTGTCAGCTCCTGTATGGGAACGTGTGCAAGAGCAGTCTGGACCTCACCTTCTCCCACCACCGTCACTGGGTTATATACTTCGGTAAAATAATCGGCGAGGACTTCCACTATCTCGTCGGGGCGGGTGTGATTGTGGCCACGTGAGTCTGTGAGTTGTAAGATATTCTTCCCTCCCCCTTGTCTCTTGTCCAACCATGCCAACAATTTACTGGCCTTGTCCCCAATGTCATATACCCTATGTTGCGTTGCCGCAATGTCCGACACCGTGATCCTACGCATGTGATCAGTAAGGCGGCGCTGATGGACTTGGAGATCATGGAGAGTATCATCCGAGGGATTAGCCATATGGGCTGTGTTGGCCCTCTCGAGACCTAGTTCTATGTCCAGGGCCTCTTGTCTGTGCGCCTTTTTATTATTCGCGATCACGGCTATGGCCTGACCCCTGAACACTGTCTTGTACGCTTCCCATAACGTAGAGGGGGAGTCCACCGAGGACCGGTTTTCCTCGAAGTAGAGCCGCGTTGCCCTCTTCAGGTCTTTATTGATCTGAGGCACTTTAAGATAGCCAGGGAAGATCGGAAATAACCTGTGTCGTTTCGTGGTCGTGGTAGTAAGTGTCAAAGTGAGTGGTGAGTGATCTGAGACCCCCCGTGGCTGTATACTCGTCTCTGCTATAGTAAGATGACTATTGATCAAAGCGAAAAAATAATCTATTCTAGAAAGGCTGTTGTGTGTGGCCGAGTAATACGTGTACTGCTGCTGGTTAGGGTGTAGAGTACGCCATATGTCCACCAACCCCTGTGCATTCAGAAATGTCTGGAGCCTGTTGGGCCCTTCTATGTGTGTGCGTGGGGGGAAACGGTCTACAGTGGTCTTGAGTGCCATGTTAAAATCCCCACCTATGAGCAGGTCTCCATCAGGGAGGGTCAGCAGGAATTTGCCCAGATCCGGCAAGGCCTCGGAGTGTAGGGCTGGTGGTATGTAAACAGAAACTATGTTTAACAGTCTCCCCTCCCACTGGCCATGAACTGCCGCAAATCTGCCATGGGCATCAGTTGCAGTAGATTTGACAATAAATTTGGATGATTTCTTCTGCAGGATGCCCGTGCCACGGGACCCCGAAGTGAACTCAGCATGCACTATCATGTGATAGCCTCTCCTATCCAGGGCCTTCGTGGCCGCTCCCGTCAAATGTGTCTCCTGTAGGAGAATGAGAGCCGGTCCCCGTCTCCTTATCCCCTGTAGCACCAGCCCTCGCTTAATCTTATCCCCTAGACCCCTGACATTCCAGGACATGATAAGCAGTGGGTGCGTTGTGGTTTGACTATCCGTTGCAGCCATATATAAACCAGTGATTCTCCATGAAGCCCCCTCGCCGCAGGCGATGTGGCACATAGTGGCAGGCGTAGGGCAAGTGTGGTTGTGTCTTACAGTCCGACCCCCCTATGCCCCGAGTTAACCAGATGTTCTCAGTTACGTAAGACATGCCTAGATACATAAGTGTGCTTAGAACATGAACCTGTAGGACCAAAAAGTCCCATAGTGCAAACTTACCCAACTCCCCCCCCTCCCTGCCCCCCTGCTGCACGGACTCAAAACTGCCTGCCCCCCCAACTGAGCAGAGTGCATACCCCATCCCCCAAACAGTGTACTTGCGCGTTGGGGTGAGGGACTCTCCGCAGCCGGCAGTCTCTCATTCACACCCTTTGAGGCCCTTCACCCAGTGTCCAATGGCGGGAAGCGCTTCACAGCATTAAAGTCTCATCACAAAAGTAGATATGAATGTTGTCCAAATGGTCATTGTTCCTCGAACTCTTCCCTGCCGCCTTCTGCTCCCAAAGAGTCACTGTTGTCCGGTCCCCCTCCCGAAGCCTGGGAGTCCCGGCGTTGGCCTCCAGTCCGATCTTTCTTGGAGCGATGTGTCCGTCTGTGGTTCTGACCCGGTCTCCACCCCTCGAGCCACTCCTGTACGTTTTCCGGGTTGTCAAAGAACCAGGTTTTGTTCTCCGCCACCACCCGTAATCTCGCAGGGAATAGCATTGAATATGGCAGTTCTCTGGACCTCAGTTCTTTTTTAACTTCAAAAAATGTTCGCCGCCGACGGGCGACTTCCGCTGTGTAGTCGGGGAAAATGGCAACGGTGGCGTTCTGGATCTTGAGAGGAGGGGAAGATCTGGCTGCCTGCAAGATTGCGTCCCGGTCTCGGAAGTTAAACAAGCGTGCCACTATGGGCCGCGGGGCAGCCCCCGGTTTCGGTTGGCCACCCGGGACTCGATGGGCCCTTTCCACCGAAAAGAAGTTGGACAGTCCCTTTGGCTTTAGTTCATTCGTTATCAGGCTCTCTACGAAGAGATCCATAGCTTTCACACCTTCTGATTCCGGCACCCCTATGATGCGGATGTTGTTGCGCCTAGAACGCCCCTCTTGCTCGTCCAGCTTCTCCCGGAGCATTCTATTGTCCTGCGCCATCTTTCCCATTTCACGTTGAAGTTCTGAAACGTCCTCTACCAGAGATTTCGTGACCACCTCCATGTTCTTCACCTTCTCCGACATTTTGTGGAGGTCCGCTCTAAGTAGGGTGACATCTGTGGAGATTCCGCCAACGGTCGTTTGCAGTTGGGCCAGTGCGAGCATGACGTCGTCTAGTGTGGCCTTTTTTCCCCCTGGGGAGTCGGCCGGCTTGCCACCCTGCTCCCTCCCTGCCGGGGACACGGTGGGTTTGTCGGAGGTGAATCGGTCTATACGGGTCTGTGTGACGCCGCCCTTAGGGCCTTTCCCCGCCATGCCGCCGAGTGTCGTGCTCCTCGTGCCCCTACGCTCCAGGATGTGAGGATCGGTGTGGACCCCCTGTTCAGTCCGGTTCAGCAAAGATCATCAGCGACTTTCTCCAGGGGGCGAAATGCGTCGATTGTCGCCAAGTGCGTAGCGACTGTTCCGATCAAAAAAAGATGGCGGGCGCCCACTTCGTGTTCGTCACCCGGACACTCGGTGCTGCTGGTGACGACCTCAGACACGGTCTGGACTCCGGAGACTACTCCGTCAATCACCACTCCCTCGATCCACACGGACCGCCGCCTCCGACTCTCCAAGATGTACTCGGTCTGGCGACTCCTCCGCCACACGGGCACTTCCGGTCTAAGTTCTCCGATCAGAAAGCACTTCCTGCTGGGTTAACAGCCAGGGGAAGTCCCGGCTCAGGAGGATTGAGCAGGCCGGTTCGAGGCTTCGACGTATCTCTGGCAGCGTACATCGGATCTTGTCGCTGCTTGTCGCTGCTTACTCCGCCCGGTCCTGGGATCCGGTACCTGCCTGTGGGGCTTGCAAATGTGACGGATTTTGTATCGGATCGACGAACAGGCCGCTTCAGCCGCGGAGCTCGTCCCTTATGCTGCCGCCATGATCGGCTGCTAGCCACGCCCTTATTTATGATTTTTACATAATTGTATTTCTAATACATTTTGGTGGCAAGGCAGCTAAAGTTGATTTTGGACCTGATATAAAAAATACATTTTGAAATGGGAAGAGGGACTCTTGAGAACGTTAGAGTACTGTCAGATTACTTTAATTACTAAAACCTGAGGACATATGAGGACACATGAAAACGATGACTAAAACAATTAATTAAATGAGTAGAGAATAGAACGAAAAATGGAATTGGTAAAATATCTCGCCACTAGCCAATACTTTACCCTAGCATGTAAGTGGACTTCTTGTTTGGGGGATGAGCAGATACTGGCATGCAAAATGTATCAGCTTGAAGCTGATTTTTACCCACTACCCCATGATGTATGGTAGCAAGAGCAAAATGTGAAACACAGTTTAACAGATCATTGGGTAAAGAGGGCTGACACAAAGACCCTAGTATCCATGTATGTATTCTTTATTCAAGATTTTTTTATTAATTACATATAAATGGCAAACCCGCCAAAATGTCTCTAGGCCAGACATAAACATGTTTTAAGGTCGATGGACATGTCTTAAAGGCTAGGGTGCCCGACTTTAAAGCATCCTGGGAATCTGGGTGAATCACTTAATTTCCCCGGGCCTAAAAATGAATATGGGCGTCTGTAGTGCAGCTGGTGCTCAAGTAAAGCACTCTGATACCTTGGTGTCGAGTTCGCGCTATATAAAACTGCAAAAAATAAATTAATGATAGCACTGAAGGAAAAAGGGGTCCAAAGAAAAGGAGAGAACAGGAAGTAAAAGAGAAGAAAGTCAAAATATAGAAAATAGAAAGGAAGAAAACAGTACAGAAAAGAGAGAAAATACGGAGGAAAGAGAGAAAAGAGGTAGAAAAAGTTAGCGGAGACAGGAAAGAAGAAAGAAAAACAGAGCACAAGAGAGAAATAACATGAAAGCCATGAATAAGAAGACAGAAAAGACAAAATAAGAAGAATGGCGAGAGAGAGAGACCTTGAAAGCACATCCTATGCCAGCTCGAGCAATTGTGCAGATGCCTTAAGTCAGTAAAGGGGGCTGTGAAATGTAGCGGGCCCTCAAAGAAGGAGCAAAGCCCAGTGATTAATTTGTAAAAGAATAAAAAAGACAAATAACCACAGTGTCCTAAAACATACCTGACGCACTGCCGAATGACAGGGATGTAGTATAACAAAGCAACGTAGTCTTGAGTCAATCTCATTCCTCTTTCTTCCACCAACCTACATTTCCTATCTCATTATCTCACTCTTGCAGGCACTTTAGCTGGGTTGCTAAAGACAACTTCAGCTGCCTGTCACAGACAACTTCAGCTGCCTGTCACAGACTGCTATGTAAACAATACTACATATAATACATTTCGAGTCAGACCCTTGCTCATGATAGGACGCCTGCTCCTCCATTCCATTCCCTGTGTCTGAACCGATTGTGTCCCTCCCTATGTTTGTATTTGTCCAGTACTTGAAGCATTTCAGTTTTACCCTGGTTTTAGATTGGATGAGTTGTATCCTTCCACAACTGCTTCAAGAAACTATTGTTTTCTTTTTGGCAGTTATATTACATAATGGTATTTGTATAGCACTTACTACTCTTCTGATAGGCGCTGAAGCGCTAATCCACATGGGTGGCAACTTATACCACCTAGCTTGATGGTTGGAAGTATGCTTTGAGACTACTTGAGAAGTGCTTCCATGTCATGTGTGGTGACCACCAAGGCGTGGATAGCGAGTTATGGGATGCAACGTCTGGTGGCATGATGGATCAGGAATTGTGAGACATAGATGCACATTTTCCTAGTTAGTGGTATGCTAGCAGCCCTGATTAGCTCATCTCTAATTTGTATGTTCTCAATCCAATTCCCCAGTTAGCTGTGGCAGGAGGGCTCCGCACTGAGATTTTATGCATATATGGACATTAAAAGGTGTGGGGAAAGAGTGAGAGGTAACCAGAGGTCTGCACGCATAAACAGTGCTACAGTCCTCCTGATTCAGCACTCCATGGCACTGCATGTCCTTCTCCTTCTGCTTTCTTTCTTCTTCAAGGATGCATTTGCATTCCTTTCCTCACTTCCTGTCTCTTCCTTTACCCTTCTACCAGGAAGGGTGAGAGGAAGAAGCCTTGTTTAATGCTGGGGCTGGACAAGTGCTTTTCAAAACTCGCTTTAGCTGAGTTTTTCAGTGAAGGAAATGATGACAGTCATTAGATAGTATCTGCGTTGCCTGGTCCGAGGCAGGGTATGTGCAGAGAATGCACTATGCATGAGCGTTCCGACAAAGAACTATAATTCACAGTACCCATGATCTCTCTCGTATTTTGAACAGACCATAGTTATCTTGAATATCTGAGCATAACTTCCCCCTTGGTCCACAGTGGCAACCATGACACCACGGTGCTGCAGGCACTCCCCTGCTAGATGAACGCATATTTCCTTGCCAAGACCCATTATTCTCCTTTGGATTTGTCCTGAAGGACACTGGAAATACAGGGAAGCATTCAGAAAATACTGTTGTTGATGGAAACAAATTCTGAACTATTTTTAACATTTATACAAATTGTTCCATGACTGGGATTGTTACATTTGCTGATAGTTTTCCTGTGTCGGAACATGAACGATTCTTATACTGGATAGGCCTGGGCGGTAAGTTCCGTTCCGTTCACGGAATTTGGGTAATTTCGCATTCCGCGGAGAACGAGGAATTGCCAAAACTTCAGCGATCCATGTCATCGCAGAATTGTTTGCTTGTTCGCGCTTTAAAAATGCGTGTTTGCGAGATATTTCTCTCTGAGCTCGCTAACAGTGTTCGAGAACAGGAAAAAAGCATCGCGAACGGGCAGAGCAAGCAATTCCGCATGTTCGCGGAACTTTTGCGTGCTCGCAGAAATTGTTAACCATTTTGCGGAGCTTTGCGTAGCGCGACTACGCAAATTCCACCCACCCCTAATTGCTGGATTTAGTTGCTCATGTTAAGTATGAATGGCAAGTATAAAGTATTACTCTTCTAGTACAAACATAAGAATTGTTAAAACTAGGGAACAGCAGACTATTAACATTGTTGGCTACCTTAGAATGCTATAAGAGTGAAATATAAACTGAAACTCATCTTCCACAAAAGAATGCATAGTGTTAATAGTAAAGGCCTTTATTCCAGTCATAGGAAGAATTGCTAGCAAACATATATACGAAGTACCTATGCTCTCTATGTTTAGTTTGAAGATTTTACAAGTTGCCCATTAAATTACAGTCAGTTGCACATAGATATTGCTAAGGGATATTTCTTCACAATTACATAAGTCCTAACATGACAAGTTACTGAAGCTCTTTCTTTGTCTTGGAGGAATACGCTACTTCCAGCAGACATCCTGGATCAAAAGGAGTGGCGATTCACAGAGTGGCGGAGTCTGGTGTGTCTGTTTTCTCTCTTATCCCAGTTCTCTTTCTCTGTATCTACTGCTTGCCTTCATATTCTTTTATATGGAGTTACTGATGGAGAAGGTGGGAGACCGATGAGTGCACCGCTCCCTTTCGATTCCGCACACCAGGTCCAGGTCCAGCATAGCTGCAAAATCGGCCCTGTAAAAAAATCGGCCGAAAACCGGCCCAGACAAAGTGCTCGGCCGCCCCCACCCTCTCCCCAGAGTGGGGAGGGGGGGCCAGCCGAGCACTTTGCCAGGGCCGGTTGTGGTTCCCAGTCCCGCCCTGGGTGTCTCTGGAATTCTAGTTTACAATCCTAATTTGTGGTGAAGACGGATTTTAAATTACAATTCCGAAAATGCCACTTTAAGAAAGTTGGCATTGTCCTACCTTAGCTGTACCTTTAGCCCTCTGGTCCTCCTTCCTGGCGGCAAGAGAGCAGAGTTTGTTCTGGGATGACATGAAGTCGGACAGTTTACATCTTCCATGTGGCGTCCCGCAGGGTTCCGCCCTTTCCCCGACTATTTTCAATCTCCACGTCACCCCTCTGGCCAATCTCGTCAGGAGGCACAGTTTTGCTCTAGTCTCGTACGCTGATGACTCCCAACTTGTCATCTCTGTCACCAACCAGCCGGAGACCTCAGAAGCCAGGTCCCACGCTAGTCTCACCGAGATTATGGCCTAGATGAGTCAGAGCTATCTGAAAATAAACATAGATAAGACAGAGGTGATGGAGTTCGGGCCAGCCCCTGTGGAATCGGTGCAATAGAAGCCGGAGAATGTCCTCGTCCAGTAGAGAAGGTCAGAAATCTAGGGATCATCTTTGATGGTAAATTGAACTTCGGCCGCCAGGTAAACAGCCTCACTTCATTGTGTTTTTTCTCTTAAAAACTCTAAGAAAAATCTTCCCATACATCCCGCAAGAGCTACAAAAGACAGTGATGGTTGCTCTTTTTATTTCCAAACTGGATTATTGTAACGCTCTATTTTTGGGAATTGATTAATACCAGCTGAAAAAACTGCAATCCCTGTAAAATGCTGCAGCGAGACTTCTACTGGGCATCCCCAGAGGACAGTCAACCTCGGCCGGCATCAAATCACTCCATTGGCTACCCATCAAACAACGCATCACATTTAAAACCTTAAGTTTTGAGCATAAGGCAATCTATGGTGGCGGTGCAGAGGACCTTAAAAACGTTTCTCACATATGTTCCTCCTCGCGATCTTAGATCGGTTAGTCTAAGTCTTATTGAAACTACAAAGTTAAGGTGGGCAAGAAGGGGGGGGGGTGGGGGGGCAGAGCAATAACTCTGTGCGGCGAAGCTCTGGAACAAACTGCCGCTCTCCATGAAGCTTCAATCCAACCTTCAGCTTTTTAGGAGGAGTCTTAAAACCTGGCTGTTTACAGACACTTTGGCTTTAACTATAATGTTCCTTCCTGCCCACACGTCACAGCGTCAAGAATCGAGCGCTATACAAGCACATAAACATAAACATTTGGTGCCTGCAGTCTATCTCTGGTCACATGACTGGGTGTACTTGGCAGTTGGGCTTTGTGTATTCCTCCTGGAGCCACAAATAATGGGAGCTTAGTTGTGACTTGTAGAGCCATCATGGGCAGGATGGGAGGGAGGTGTTGGGTCAACCCTCACTTACACTTGAATAGGCTGTGTCCTGTCTTCACACAAAGGGCTTAACAACCATGCATTGTCACTCCAGCCAGCTTGGAGCCAGGGCATGGGTGGTAGGGAATCCCATGCACTTCAAAGACATTGTCTAGAAGCACACAAAAGCCTTAACAACCATGCACTGTCACTACAGCCAGCTTGGAGCCAGGTCAGGGGTGGTAGGGAATCCCATGCACTTCAAAGACATTGTCTAGAAGCTTCTCCCACCTTCCAGAAGCAGGATATAAAAATTGGACCTCAGACACCAACCTTTCAGCACATTTCTGAACTTGTGCATACTCTGCCAGGCGAAGGACTGCTGTGATGCCGAAGGACTACCACTCTAATGGACTTCACTCTAATGGACTCTGGCTTCGCTCTGTTGACCTGCTGTCATTTGCCCTGTTGCCTGAGTGAGAAAGACTGGACCTGCATTTCTTGGACCCAGAACTCAGAGTGACTCTAAGGGCTAGTTGGCTGACCTCCTCATATGAAGCCTCAGGGACACAACAGACTTCCTAAAACCTTACACCTGCACCTGGACTCTGCCATCTGGGAGTCTACCCAGCCAAATCATGCCACCTCAGTCCAGGACCCTTGGACGTGGGCCTAAGGTGCTTGCCAGTGAAACCGACATATCTTCTCTGCTGAGCGAGCATGCTCAATCAGAACCAATGCATTTAATCTGTTGAGCGGCACATCCCCGAGCAGAACCGACACATCACCACTGCTGAGTTGGTTGGTACCATCGCAAAGACCAGCATCACCTCCACAGTCCTCGGAACCAACGCATCGTACTGATGACGCTATGCATCCACAGGCCAGGTCCACTCTTCTGTCATTGACGACAACCTCATGCCAACGACGGACTCCACATTGCAGCCTTGCAGCTCCTTGGAACCAATGCTTCACCAGCTGCATGCTACATTCCTGATGTCGGACTTCACACTGCAAACCCCATCAACAGTATCTTCGATGACGACACAGCAGGACCTTACACCTCAGCCTTGCCTCTTCTCAGAGCTGATGCATCGCTCCGGCTGTGTGGTGAATCTTCTACGTGGATTTAAGCAATGCTCGGCAACCAGGATTTAAGCCACTTTGCAAAACACACCTAACTGGGTCACTGTAATCAACCATTGCTCCATCATGGTGAGCCTAAACTTGTAGCTGTATCCTGTTCTGGCGTGACCAGATATCCACAGTTGGCGATTTGAGGTTTTTGCCGTTATTTTCTCTGGTTCTACTAATTGGGTTTTTGTCATTTTGGTCTTGTTTTATTTATTAAAAGTTGCTCTATTTTTCTAACTCTGTTGTGGGCTCCTTTTGTGTTTTGTTTTCACTGTTTCATAGTTTGAAGTGATGCACAAATACTTTACCCATTGCCTCAGAGTTAAGCCAGACTTCTCCGCTCCGTGCCAAGCTAGCAAGGGTGGTGAGCACAGGTTAATTTGGGGTTTGCTTGTGCCTTACCCTGACAAGGATTGTGGTTGCTGCTTGACAAGGGCTTAGCCTTACACCCCAGTCAATCAGTAACCCAATTGTTCTACATTCACTATGAGATGAATGTGATATGTAAAAAATAGTTGTCAAACATTACTCTAAGTGAAAAATTACAACATTTAAGTTGAACTTAGTGTTATAAAATGGATGCATGGGTTAGGGTGGCTGCAAGTACACATATAAAAATAGGTAATGCATTAAGGCACATCAGTAAGGATGATGCATGTTGACTTTCACATTTCACCAGTAGCACAATGGGAATAAAATATTTCATTCAAAACATTGATGAATACAGTTATCAAGTTTATTATATTTATTTTGTTTAGGGTTTATATATTTTACCAGAGATCCAATATATTGGGGGATGTATAGCAATAACAAAATATATCTACGAAGAGGCAACACAAAATAATAATGTAATTAACATGAAAGGCAAATTTGCTTACCAAGTGTTCAAATATCGTCTAGAATGAAATTAAGTTTATTTGCCGCAAATATTTTTTATCTGCCAATAGATTTATAAGGACCTAGATCCTCAAAGGTAAAAAAATATTTTGCACCTTTGCATTGATCAGCTCATACCTTATATTTTCTTAGTCAAGAACCTGCATCACTGCTGACCCATGTCTCCTTCTTATAGGACCCTTGAACTAAAATGGTTCTAACTTTGGTTCTCACCCATTACAGGTCCAAACTCTGATTTAAGTTGAATACTTCGCTTTGGATACATCATAACTTATAAGGAGTTGCTGATCCTATTTCAACAATTTAAGGTATGCTATTATGGATGCCTTTGATAGGTACTTTTTTATGTGACTTTACTCATGCTCCCGAGGCTACAACCTTGGCATTGAGTATTTCTATCAATAAATTTGAGTGTCTAGCTCCTATTCTCCCATGTTTGCTTTGCACATAGTAGGGTTGAAAATAGATCAAGCTTATACTTTTTTTTATATAAATATTTGATAACCTTTCTGAAGGAAAAATATGGAACACCATTAGTGTTAATAAACCGTTATGGTTTGTTATCCTAGCTGGTACAAAGGACAAAACCGAAAATAAGTAAATATCAATTTTTGCTCCTATCTAGAATATTCAGGATCCCTAGAAAACCTCACGGGGTCTTTCCATAGAACGTCTAGAGCCACTGCTCTAGGAATACTTCCTTTGAGGTATTTTTCCCAATTATTTTACTTGGTCTTTTCCCCTTTTTCCATTTTCTATTTTCATTCCCTCTTTCTTGTCTTCTTCCAATAAAACACGAATTGATCTCTTGGCTTTAGCTGCTAAACACACAATTACTCAGATATAGTAATCACTCTTTTACTAAGTTAACAATGACACAGTTCGTTGGTGCAACTTGTGTTTTGGGACAGTTGTGGTTTGACTGTCATTGTCTACATTTTGGTTTTTTCACTTTTCTCTTTTCTGTTTTTTTTTTCTTACTAAGGTGATGGTGAAATTTAAAAACATAGTATATCATAACAATGATGTTAACAATTGGCATGGTATGTTTTTCTGCTCTTCTAACCGATGTTTTTTAGGCTTAACTGTATTTTATAGACTTGCATCAAAAACAAATACATGCTATAGATAACGAGTTATATGTGCATATATTATTTCTACAGCCTTGAACAAGTCGTACTCACATAATGACACACGTGTCAGCTGTGTGCTTTTCCAAAATTGCACTCCGAGTCAACTCCATCAAGACTCAAAAGACCTTTAAAGACTGTTTGAGTTTTTTATTGCAATTACCATTGACATCTGTTTTTTATTGATTCTCCTTGTGCATTGTTAATGAATTTGGGTTTATTAAAATCATATTGACTACTAAGTCAGACATAAGACATGCAAGTGGTTGTGCTCTGTTGAAATTTTGATAGCTATATTGTATATGAGAAAGAGCTTCTTTTTCGTACACAGGAAGGACACTGATAAATGGCACGGTGTTCCACATGAGCACACCAAGAAAGTGTATATAACATGCTACAGGGATAAGACTGTGATGGAGGTGCTGACTTTTCTTTCATAACCACTGCCATTTTCTCTATATTTTCTCCTTCTTGTAGGAACTGGGTCTCAAAGTCCATTTGCACCTTCATATCTCATGGCTCAACATGCAACCCACCAAGGATACTTGTTCCTCCTTGGTAATAAATCCTTTGTCTTATCTACCTAAATTGTCCATATCAGCCGCAGCCATCCATTGACTAGGAAAACCTGTAGATCACACATTTGAAGATCTATCAAGTGCCCCCCAAGGCAACACGTTTAGTATTTAGTTCTCTAGAGAAGTGGTAATAGAACGAAGCACTTATCTCTGCATAGTAATGCTTAGGGGGCATTCCAAAACATGAGCTCCTAATTTAGCCTTTACTGCCTTCACATACATGTATTGGCTAAATATAATCACTGAGAACTCATGAATCCAATGTATTTAAGGCCATACTGAAAGGATTCAATTGGAACCTGCAGCAATCCAAAAGATGCAAAAGGCCTCAACCTTTGCGTGTAACTATGTTTGTTGGGAGGTTATGCCTAGGTTCACCATCTCTTTCTATCTGTAAGTCTGTAATTCAGGAAGAGCACAGTCCCTTGTTTCACTTCCCATTATCTATTCCCTAACACAGGTCTTTAGTAAATACAACTAAATAGGTATAAACACGATTGTAGACACAGGTAATGACCATATGTACTGAAATGTGACGAGGAACCACCCGACCACGACAGCATAAGCTTGAACAAAATGGAGAGTTTCAAATGAAAATATAGAATTAATAAAAAAAAGTATGCATTTTATGCCATAAAAAAGACAAAGACTACAAGACTCAATGATACCATCTTTCTAAAAGATAAAGTGTTCAAATATTTTTCACATGTAAAAGAAGAATTGAACCTATGCATTGCTTTATTCTTCCATTGCGCCGCTAAGGCGGTAGTTTGATGTGGTCTCACCTGGTACACCGGCTTGCATCCAGTACTCAATGTCGGTTCCCTCTGCACTGTCGAAAAGGTTTGTAACGTTGATGGGCTGCAGCAGCTTCATGGTTTCCTTCATGATGTTCCGGGCTTTATCACTTCCGGAAAACTGGATGCCCAGCGGCAGGAAGGTGCCTATGTCAGACTCCATCACAAGGTCGAAGTTGGAGATGTTGACCTGGAAAAGTACAATGTGTACTATGGTCATCTTCAGCGCACACAGCAAATTAAAGAAATTGTATATAGCACCCACCGCAATTAACCAGCTGGCCGCGTGGCCTGCCACATCACCTGCATATGATGCACACAGTGCAGGAGCATATGAGCATTAACCCTTAAAAGACTGGATCTAATTGTTTTTTCAATCCTACGCTCAGTTCAGCCCCCATCACTGTCAAATCCTGGTAAAACCCTAAGAACTTTAAATTGTGATCTCAAATTGTGGCCAGAAAGGCATGTCTTCGGGGTCCCTGCACTTGCCTGTTCCCAGATACTGCCTGTTCTTTATTTGATTAAATAGGTATTCTAATATCCAGGGCTACCCATTGTTGTATACATTTCTTTATTTGCATTTTTTTAATAACATTAAAATGTATTAACATACACTTTTCTCATTCAACACTGCCACCGCTCACAAACCCATTCCATGCTCACCTCAAAGGAACTGGGGCAAGGTCATTGAGGAGCACCCCAACTCCACCCTCATCCACGACCCCCCCCCCCTCCTCGACAGACACCAACTCTGCAGCCAATGAACTACACCGGTGGGTCACCAAGCTCACACCCCAGATGCACCTGGAGACGCATCGAAAAACGATGGAGGAACAGCAAAACCACTGAAAACCAGACCACCTACAAGAACGCTATGAATGAATACCCTCAACTCATAAGATTCACCAAAAGGACATGCATGCAGGACTAAATCCTCATCAACACCAGCAACTTAAAGGAACTCTTCAGCATCATCCAACAATTCACCAAACCCCCCAGCGAAGCCACGAATATCACAACCATCCAGGACCTTTACAACATGTTGAAGCTAGAAATTTTAAAGAGCTGCCACTAAGGTGTACTCTTCTAACTTTAGGGATGCAAACCCTTCAAGCCCCAGAGGATCTGGGATTCCTCAGAGGGGTACAGTATTGAATGAAAGGCTGTATGTACTAAGGGCCACTGTTTGTCAAAGCTTTACAGCAGTAGAACAGAGCCTTGAATGAGATCCTATGCTTCGCAGGGAGCCAGTGTAGCTTAACAAGTGAAGATCCGATGGAGATACATTTCAGAAGATTGAGTAGCAGACTAGCAGCTGCATTAGGCACTCGTTGGAGTTGTATCATGCAAGACTGTCACATCCCCAGGTATACCATTTTGCATTATTCCAGCCTTGAGATGTTTAAGGCCTGGACGACACTTTTCTTTTCAGATTGTCAGAGCAGGTCCAGGGTCTTTTTCAGGGTCATGCGAATTCCGAAGCATTTCCCAGCCAACAGTGTGATTTGGCTGTCAAAAGACAGCTTCTGGTCAAACCAAATTCCCAGGTTTTTAAGCATGGGCTTGGTACTAGGTAAAGGGCAAAGACTTTCAGGCTACCAAGAGGTCGACCAGATGTTGGGTTGTTTGCCCAGGATCAAGACCTCTGTCTTCCTTGCATTCAACTTAAAGCAATTTTGCTCCATCCACCCGGCAACCTCCTCCAGACACAACCTTAGTGAAGTAACAGAGTTGGCAGCATCCTGGGAGAGGGTGATCAGCAGCTGAGTGTATCAGCATAAGTGATCACTCTAAACCAATGACGTTAAATGATCTTGGCCAGTAGGAGCAGGTATATATCAAATAAAGTTGGACTTAGGGGGTACCCCTGAAGTACACCCTGCTGTAGATTGAACACTTTAGAGATGTATGGTTTTTGACACACCTGGAAGCTGCACCCCTGCAAAAAGGAGGCAACCCACCATAAGGCCGGGCAGCCCAAACAGCATCTCCACAGACATACAATGAGCAGGTTGTGTGATACGTATTTGCACGCCACAATTAGATCTAGCAGCAAAAGAGCGGGCGTGTCTCTGGTGTCCAAGATTTTGTGAATGGATTACAAGGCTAACAGCGGAGCCGACTCCATACTATAGGGCAGACAAAACCCCGACTGTCAATTCAAGAAGATTGTTAGCCTCGATGAACAGAGTGAGCTGTCAGTTGACATGATTCTCAGTGCTACTGCCTCAGAGTTCAGGCGTGAAGTTCAAGGCCAGGACACAGCAGATCCCGAGGAAAAGGCAACCCCAGACAAGCAATTGAGCATACAATGGGTAACAAAAAGCTTTTGTAATCACTTGCATAAGTGTGATGGACTTAGCTGGGTAAATTATAATTAGCATGAGGACCAGTGCCACTGATATGGGATTTAAAAATTAAAACTACCCTACCTTCAAACTAGCTTCCCTTAGATTTATGTCAAGAGGAAACAAACCGATCACGCAAATTCTCATCAGAAAATTGGATTTATGGTTGGTATTCAGAACTGTTTCTGAGACCCTGGGCTGTCCTGATACCACCCCTTTAGAGACCCCCATGTTTGCAAGCATTTAAGAATGGCTGATTGCTTCAAAGTCACAGTAGTCAGCCTTTCCAGCTTTCTGATGGAAGTCATCAGCTGCCAGAATTACCAGAATTATGTACCAGGCAATTTGAATTAAAGTTGTAAGTAGACAAATGACCTAAAGAGTCTGTCTGAGACCAAGTGATCAATTGTATGAATTCCCCTGGTTTTGCAAATAAGGTGGGACACAGTAGATTTGTCCACAATAATTTCTTTGTTGCCCCATGAAAGCACCTAGGCATGGAGTAGTGCACAAAACATATTGGAAAGAATGGTCCATTCCGTCTTTGTCCTGGGCTTCCCACATTGAGATAACTGATGTGTACAGTTCCATGTGTGGAAGATATCAACCATCAGACTCCATGAATGCATATAGTTTCATAGCATTTAAAGAGGGTGGTATGCTATGTTAGGCAAACCTTTTGATTTTCAGATTTAAGAATTTGAGAAGCTAGGTGGTATTAGAAGGACCATTGCAAAAAGATATTTAAATCAGTTTTCAAAATTAATTTTTATTATTTGTACTCATCCCAACAACATGAATTTTGCGTAGCAGGCCAAATACAGAACTCGAGGTTAACTTTTCAAGTAAAGTTAATATATTTTCCCTTGTCATATGTTTGTAGCCCATCTGTGAGGTGTCCATTACTGCAGAGTCCCCAGAATCCAACAGTTTCTCCAGAGACTAAGATGTTTGAACACTTTGGTCATCCTGTCAATCATGACCAGCACAATTTACAGCTGAAGTAATCTACAGTGAACGTCCTATTTCTTTCAGGCTAGGTCAGAGGACCAAGAACGTCTTCCTTTTCATATTAGTTGAAAACAAAATTTTCCGATTACACACATTTGGCTTTCGACCTGTTGAAGAGGTCCATGCTACTTGGTGGGCATTATAACTTGTAATGACTGCTGGTGGCACAGGAAGCTTGCAATTATCTGTGGTAGCCCCTGTTTATTGTTGCAGACTGTGGCATTGACCTTGTGCACTCTGTAAGGGGAGTTCCAAAGTGAAGTTTGGAAGATCGTATAAAGTGAAAGAGGAAGGCTATCATATCATATCTTTCAGGCTCTGAGCGAGCTCCGGAAAAATGAACATTATCTCTCGGATCTCGGTCTTTCAGATTAATAAATATTTTATGGGGGTTCCAATGATTCTACTCCAAGTCAAAAGATTCCACAAATCATTGGTGTATGGCAGCTCATGATGGGATGTGGAGGAGAACTAAAATATCAAAAAACAATTCTGTTGTCAGAATACTAAAAATATTTTTGGTTTTAACACAAATCACTGAGGGATACTGTAAAACACAAGTCCTGCATCCCACCGCTGAATAGCAATGTAAGAAATGTGGTTATTAAATGAGGGGAGCAAGTACACACCTCAAATAATAATCAGAAATCTTGTCAGGGTTAAACACAAAAGTCTCTAAATAAACCTGACCTCAATCCCCTGAAAATGTACAATGCATGAGTCCCCCCTCTTTCAATAAGGACCAACCTAACTTTAATTAATATCATTGACCATATAGAAACTGAAGTAAATGCATGGCATGGTTTCTTTAAGAGGACAAGGCTGACCCGAATAACCAAAAATAATAAAAAAAATATCCATGGGTGTGGAGCAGCATGCTGCCCAGCGTAAAGTGCTACAATATCTTTTTGGATGTAGGAAGTGCTATATAAATGCAGTCACAATAGGGGAGGAGCCACGCTAGCAACCAAGATGGCCGCGTAGGCTCCCGGCTCCGCCGACCTCTGCCTTCCGCCGGAAAATCCTGTCATTTATCTTGTCTTTGCGACCAACCGCAATGTGTATGAACCTGCCGTGAGATTCATGGTGCTTTCCCGAGATCTCTACTTGCTCGGCTGACGAAGATATGTCGAGTGGAAGTTTGCGGCCTAGATCTGCCCAGAAGCCGGGGTCTCGAGTGCTGGCCCATCCGGGTTTCAGTTGAACAACATCGGCTGTGGTGGTGGGATTGGGTCCGGTCTACCAGAGTGGAAAAAGGAAATTTCTCTTTAGCTTTTTCGGATGCATGCAGATGACGGTTGGCTGCCTTGGTGAGGGTCGGAGGAGGGGTGACAGCCCAACGCTAGCAGTTGTGGATGGGAGCCCTGCCCGGTGACCCGGTAACGGGCCTGCTGGTGTTCGCTGGGTTTGGTTTCTCCGACTGCGGTGGCAGCCCCAGGATATCATCGAAACAATATATAAGTCTCCCTCTGCAGTTGACCGTTTCCTATTTGCCCGTTCCCCTCTGAGAGATCGAGCCGCTGGGGGAAGCGATCATGATCGTTACCGATCCAAGAGTGGTTGAACAGACTGTGAGTGAACCGTCGCTGCGAACTGTGTTGGCGGCCTTTGGGTCACTTCATGTGTACATTGAAGACCGCATTCAGATGACGATGGAGCGCTTGGTTGAGATGTTACGAATCGGACCGGACCCTACTCCATTACAAGAAACAGCGACAACAGAGACACCCAATATGGCCATTCTGATGAAGGAAGTAGACCCCCCATTGTGTGAGGTATCGGAGCCTTTGACCAGTGTTTTAAAAGATGAACACAAGTTCAATGCCACCAATGGATTGTTAGGCATACGATCGTTGCCGACTATGGAAGGACTAATTGATGTTCCCACCCCAGAAACTTTTGATGAGAATTGTTATTGGAATGACACTGCTTCACTTCCCTATGTATCGGAGCCGCTAAGATGGCGGACTAATCAAATGCTGGGAGTTCACAACGGGGAAGGGAGTCTCTGGACCTGATGACGTTCACGGCACTCTCGTTCTACTACTTTGTCTTGCATTGAGTTCTATTATATTTTCCTCGTACTCGGACTGTCTTGCGGAAGAGGTGGCTTATCAGGAGGGGACTCATGTGTCTGATCGTAAGGGGCAAGGATGAGATCGAAAGACTGGGTTTGACTCAAGTATCGATGGGCACGGGATTTGCTAAACTTATGCTATAGTAAGGCTAGGCGGTGTTTGAAGATCCACTTGTCAAGACACATATTTGCTGTCCGATTGATTTTTTTTACTTCAATTTGGGGGTCCTTGGTTCTGGAGGGGGGCGACCGGGAGCCTGTACGAATATGCCCTCCTCCACTTCTCTTCTCTACTTCGGTAGATTTCTTCTTTTAGAACTTAGTTAGTTGGGTTGATAGGCACGCTGCTACTGGGGGTTAGGCGATAGCCGTTTGCAGGGGAGCACGGTGGGGGGATGGGTTTATTGTTTTCTTTCTGTTATTGCCCATATGTTTTTTTCTCTTTTTCAATTTTTTCTCAGTCTTTCCTTTACTCGTAATATTTTTGGTAAAACAATTCTTCCATTACAACAGCTATACTGCCCTCTCGGTAATTATAAAAAGCATCCTTTCCAAACATAAAATAGACTTCAGGAAAGATAGGATCAACTCCTCCTAAATATCTTCAGCAGTTTTCATAAACATCAAATGTATGTTCACATTAGTAATACCTACAAATGTTGTATTAATATTTGACCTTTTTCTATTTATACAAAGCTTTCCTTTATGTTCCCAGTCTAAAGCTAATAAAGCCATTCCTTCTAGTATTTTGTGTTCATCTTCTGGTAAGTTCCAGAGAGTTAGTCTTGGAGATGCAGTAGTTTTAATTATCACATTACCTCATCTACTTTTTTTTAAATCAATGAATTTCTTTTCAGCTCTCCCTAATTTATGTGTTAGGTTCTAACTATGTGCATAAGCCATGTCCAGAGATTGTGTTAGTCTAAATAAGATAGGCCATAGTCTCAGTTAATGAAGCTTCAGGATGTGGATTTAATCATTTTAGTAGAGGAAGTTCAGAAAAACTCAAATTATCATTTGAATAATATTAATACCGCAACTGATCAGTACCATAACATAAACAGGTTAATGCACTGCAAGAAATTCCACATGCTAATGATAACCTATGATAGGTAATACCTTCAGCAACAGATGCAGGTAATTGCATACATACGTAACAATCACTAGCATCCATTGTGTCAATATACTCATTCAATAAACTAGTATGTACATTTAGTGAACAATCAGTTTTAGAAAAACCAAGATGTAAATGTTTATCATTCAAAGCAATAGAATCAGTGCTATTAGGGTTAGCAGTTTTGAAAGAGGTTGTACGACCAGGATTCTCTATGGGTACATAATGTGGCAAGTTTAAAACAAATATTAAAGCAACAATTGAAAATACCCCTGCATATATACTTTTGCATCTAAGATAGATTACATGTTAGGCTTCAAGGCTCCTCCAAATTCAGACCGTTTAACTAATAAGAAATAAATTAGCAGCAAATGGTTTGAGCAGTTCAGCAAAGCTTAGCACAAAAACGCTAAAGCACAGTTCAATAAAACTGTTCAAATTGAAGAAATCCATAGATCTGCCTCATTTATAAGTATATTTAGAATAAATTGCGTCAGTCCTTCAAATGGTACACACATATTAAAATTCAACTTCACAACAAAGTTAATTTCAAGGATGTTCAGGTGGACTTGTATTGTTAAACCAAAACGTATGTGTTGGAAAGTGGATTATTTGTAGGGGCAAATATATATCTACAGCTGGCAATCAATCTACTGACACAGTATGGGCTCAGAATAAATCTTAGAAAATGATTCCCATGCTTAACCCTTGGTAGCATTTAAAAACACCAATCCAGTAAATAATTAAGACACAATACACAATAAAAATCCAACACCAATTCATCAAAGAGATGAAATATTTTTATCTTTACAATGACACCAAAACAACAAAAATTCAATGTAGGGAACGGGAGATCTGAATCTTCAAAGATTATCTGGCACTCAAAAGACTATAGCGCTTTATCTGGACATCTGGTTGTGATAGACCGTGTCAAAATCAAAGTTTCAGGCCGACCGTGATGGAGCCCTGCTCGGCTTCCCCTCGCTGTAAGTCTTGGTCAAAGTTTGTAACTTCTGACTTAGAAACTTTTCTGGAGCTTTTCTTCCCGGGGTCTCTCGAAGCTTTCCGCCAGTCCAAATTCGGTGAGGATTTGCCGATGCCTTGCGATGAGCTCCCGGCCATACTTTTGGAAGTCCGACCTCCGGAAAGTTCCAGCGGACTGAACAAAGGATCTAGGCTAACTCGCGGTTGAAGGCAGGCGTCTAAGCTTTCACGGTTGCTCCCGTTCACCTTTTCTTCGTACGGACTTGTGAAATTAAATATACATATGTTTTTTTTAAAATGAATGTGATGAATGTAAATTTTAAAATTGAAATGGTGATGTTTTTAATATATTGACAAATGAACAACAAACGATAATAAAAAGAGAGAGAACAAATGTTGCTGTTTCAGTATTAAGTATAATCCCCAATGTTTGATTCAGTAGTTATGTGAATTTGGTAGTTTGTGATAGTTTCTTACTCCGTTGCTGAAAGTGAGCTATAAGGAAATCTCCTTCCTTTCATTAGTAAATTGGAAAAGGATCCTTTTGTTGTTATGACACTCAACAACAGTGGCACAAATTTTCAGCAATCACTCTAAATCTGGGGTTAAACCATGTCCGTTGAAATCATTGCATCTCTTCCTACAAGTGTGGGACCATGATAACGTCTAGCCATAGGTGGT
The DNA here is from genome assembly GCF_964263255.1 of Lissotriton vulgaris. Lineage (NCBI taxonomy): Eukaryota > Metazoa > Chordata > Amphibia > Caudata > Salamandridae > Lissotriton > Lissotriton vulgaris. The sequence continues at coordinate 1,736,370,010 of NC_141691.1, forward strand.
AACAAACTATCGTGTTACACAGGTCTACCATCAGTGTAAACCCACACTTCATACTCTCGCTGGGTGCATCCAACTCGCACCTAACTCTGCTGTTCAGTTTCTGTCATTTCTTACTGCAACCGTTTACCCTCATCCCATGTATCTACAGCAGTCAATAACAATTTGCAATCTGTGACGTCTGATGTTTCATTTGTCAAATCCCCATTAATGGTATGGGCATTTAAGGCACAATACTTGGCCATCTTGTTGGCATATCTACCGTTGACTGTCACATAGTCAGTGCCTTGCCTGTGAGCTACGCACTTAACTACTGCAACTCGGGAAGGCAATTGTAGGAGCTGCAAAAGGTTCTGCACACTTTCTCCGTTTAGTATGGGCAATCCGGAGGAAGTCATTAACCCACGCTGTGACCACAATTGGCCATTGTCATGTAGGGATCCAAAGCCATACTGACTATCAGTTAAGATTGTCACTCGGACTTGTTCTTAAATGCTGCAAGCCCATATCAATTCAGCGACCTGCACTGAATACACTTGATTATTCCACAGCACTTGCAATGGTATTAACAGCATTTGTAAAAATATTTCTGTTCCATGTATTTTTGTAGCCATGAAGAAGTCCGGTTACGGACGAAACGCGTTGGCTACCTGATTGAAAATTGAATAAAAAGATCACGTCTTAAAACTTCTAGAACTTGTGTCTGGCTTCGCTTTGGGAAAATGAATGAGAATACTCAAACTTGTGATTAATGTTGTATAATGTTTATTGCCTTAAAACATATGTAAAACTATTTTACTAGAAGGGTGCGGAGCCACAACCATGTGTATTGTATTAGAGGGGATAATGATAGTTTCTCTCATCTAATCTTCATAGGACATAGGGGACTGTGTCTCAGGCTATCAGCACCTTCTCTTGATTTCCAAGTAACTAAAGGAGACGTTAGACCGGTGCGTTAAATCAGTGCTTTGATGCCCTTTTTTCTAGTGATATTGTGTGAGCCACCCAGCACATTCTGAAACCCTCCTCATCTAATAACTCTTTAACTAGTATACTTGATTTTTGTATAATGAATTTTGAAGACAATCGGGAAAAACTCCTAGTGGATCTCTTTAGTAAAGGAAAGTAAGTGACTCGTGCATCAGTGCCGTCGATTACGAACGATGGACTTAAAAATAAGTTTGTGCGCCTTGAAAAACTAAAAAAAGAAGAGCTCACCAAATAGTGGGACGGCGCTACACTTAAGAAATACTTAGAGAACAAAAGGATTCCGAGAGGCTTGCGGATCCTTATCTTCCCGAATTATGAGGATTTAGAACCCAATCTTTTGGGAGAATGGGAAGAGGGCCTACACTTGGCATCGTATAAAATTATGGATATTTTGATCCGTAACTCGGAGCTGAGAGTAAAAAAGATCAGAGAAGAAATTCTGGCCCTAGAAAAAGAAATAAGTGACATCAGTTAACCAAATGTAACCCCAAAAAATTATGAGATCCTTAAGAAAGAACTACCCACCTATCAATTATATCTAAAAGGTCAAAAACAAAAAAAAATAGAGAGAGACCAAAAAGATTATGAACAAGGTCGTATATTCACCTTTGCGCGTAAATATGATATGATGTGGCAACTAAGGGAACTGTGATCTCTGCATCAGAAAAAAAAGCCCCAAGTATCTCATCTAGTAGTACCTCTATCTCTTCAGCCTCATCAGTTGATAGTGATCCTGGTGAAGGGACAAGCTCTATTACGCCTAATACTAACCATACATATGATTTTTTAAGAGCGGTCCAGAGATACAGTTTGGGCAACAAAAAGAAAGGGCCAGGAGACGAATCAGGAGGGGTGGCAAGAAACACTAGGTCCGTGACAAAAGCAAAAATGGGAAACAACAAGTAGCTGTCACAGATGAGATTGTGCACCACAATGTGGACAGTATATGATTAGACTCTGTTACTGACACTGTGAATGTGATTAATTTGTCATCATGTGACTTTAATGAACAAGAAACTGACATTTTGTGTAAAGGCTTGACCTTTGTTTAACTGGCAAACATGCTATGGATAATGTTCACTTGGACCTGTTTCGTTTTGTACGAAAACTAAAATGAAAGAAATATTTTTCAGAGCATCCTAATGTCCGGCCGCCTATTTTAAATACTACGTGCGTCTCTGATTTTACTATTTCTGACATTGATGTTTCTCATTTAATCGCAACTTTGGATGGGGAGGATGATATTGGTGATTTGGTAGATTTTGCACGTAGTTTGGAGATCACTGAAGACACGTCAGTTGACTGTGCCCTCAGAAATAGATCCAAGTTTATACCACCAAGCTGTACCAAGACTGTCATTGATGAATTTGCACTGAGAGTGACACAAGATCCACATAATCTGGAGGATAGCCATCAGTCTAATACCAAGTGTCTACATAAACAAAAACATCAGTAGAAAAGAAAGGACTTTTCTTCAATCCATTCGCAATGACCCATCTCTTGTCATCTGTGAGGCTGACAAGGATGGGAACATTGTCATAATGAACACCCAAGACTACTATAATGAGCTCGATAGACAACTCAGCCATACAGACTGCTATGTTAAGTTACAATCTAATCCTATCAAAACTATTGAGAATAAAATCAATAGTAACTTAACTGAGTGGCATGAGTCGGGTCTGCTTTCAGACCTTGAGTATCGATACTTACCGGCAAATAACTCAAGATTCCCTTGCATTTATGCAATTATGCATTACCTAAAGTGCATAAGGAGGGAATCTTTCCCCCAGGTAGGACTATAATATCGGGCATTGGAGGGCCTACTGAGCATCTCGCAGAGTATGTAGACTCATTCCTCCAACCACTTGTGCAAAATTTACCCTTATATCTGAAAGATAGTATGGAACTTCTTTGCAAATTGGAGGATGTGGTATGGGAAAACAAGACTTTCATGTTCGACACCAAGGACGTTGAAAGTTTATACACTTGTATACAACTAGAGAAGGGCCTTAAGTCCTTGAAATACTTTTTGTTTAAATGAAATGCCTGTCACCTAGAGCATACCCAAATGTTGATGACCATGTCTGAATTGATCTTAACACAAAATGCTTTTCTACATGGGAACAGTTGGTTCTTGCAGAAACAGGGAACGGCCTTGGGTTCCAGGTTTGCTCCATCTTATGCAAACCTTTTTATGGGTTAGTATGAGGTGGAGCATGCCTGGGGCCTGGGTGCAAAAAACTGGGTGGAACATATATTGTTCTATACCAGTTATATTGACGACCTCTTTTTAATTTTGGAAAGGGAGCTAACAAGATCTGAAGGAGTACTTCACCTACCTTAACAAAAACTATTGCAATGTCAAACTTACCATTAACAGTTCCAAGTAAGAGATTGTATTTTTAGATCTCAGATTGTATGTGAACGGAAATGTGATCCATAGCGACATGAATAAAAAAACAAATTCCTGCAACAGCACGCTACATGCCATCAGTTGCCATCCAAAAAGTACTGTTGCAGCTATAGCCTATGGGGAGATGATACAGGTTCACCGTAATTATAGTGAGGAGGCCAACTTTGAGAAAAACATCAGTAAAACCAAATGTGACTTTCAAGCCAGGGGGTACGACAGGGAGAACATTAAGTAGGCAGAAAAGAAAGTGAGAAAAAAGAAACAAAGTGACACCTTGATCCAACAACCACACTTTAGTACAGATTATAATTAGAACCAATGTGTGTTTGGGACAGAATATGGAACTTTGAGTAATCACACCTTCAATATATTACGAAAAAACTGGCATTTATTAAAATCTGAAACACTGCCTCCAGATATTGTCCCTGACAAACCAAAGATTGTCTATAGGAAGGGATCTATAATTAAGAACATACTCTGTCCAAGTTACGTTAGGACTACTAATGTCACACAAGCATCTTGGCTGCCTGAAAAACCAGTGGGTTTTCATATTTGTGGCGACTGTTCAATCTGCAAATATGGCTTGAAAAAGAAGAAGGTTTTCAAATATAATGGACCCAAGGAATATACAGTAAAGTCCTTCATTAATTGAAATACTACACATGTAGTTTATTTGATTATCTGTCATTGTGATCAAATTTATGTGGGGAGTAGCATCAGGAACCTTAAGATAAGGATTCAAGAACACATCAAAAGTGTAAAAAACAGAGACATGAGGAACCCTGTTGAGCAACATATTTTTGAATGTCATCCATCTAATAGTGATATAAAGTTTCATGCAAGAGACTGTATGGGGCCAAATCCCAGAGGTGGTGACAGGACCTTACAGTTAAGACAGATGGAGGCTCGCTGGATCTGTAAGCTAAGATACGTAACCTTTGGGTTAAATATCAACAATGAGTTTCATTATTTTCTGTAGACATCCTTCCGATAGGCATCTTCTGTGATCTGATGAAAAAACTCGCTTACATCTGATGCAAATAATGAGTGGCCATAATGCATTTGTCCGTTCTGTTTCTAATTTGTTTCTAAGGTAGAAATTTGCCTTTATACTTAATAACTATGGTATAACAGAAGGGTCTTTAGATCTGACCAATTAATGGACGCTGCCACAAAATTTGTGGTTGTTCTAACGTCTATTGCCACATAAAAATGAGCTAACTTTTGACTGAACATTGCTTTAAATCGCTTTTCAGTGCAAATTCTTTTTCGTGTCACTTATATTGGGGTACAGTATGATATGAATGGCTTATACTGTTCCATCAATTGACTATAAACTTTGCACTTAAATATGTGAAATATGTGATACTTATCACTGATAAGTAACGTGTTGGTGATTTAAATATTTGTAGCAATGGGAGGCTTATGTCTCTTTCAAATTGGGAAACTGTAATAAAATCGAGACATAAATTCCTGTGCAAATACTCCTAGGAAGAAATGTTGTTCGCTTAAAATTGATACAGAAATGGGGTCTATCTTCTATTAACTTATAATGGTAAGGCCCTTAATAATAATAATAAAAAAACCTGGCGCCACGAACGAACCACAGAAAATAGAACAGCCCTCAATCCCGCCACCCACGAACACCACCAGCTGATCCGCACCACCAAAAGAAAATCATTCAAAGAGCGACTAGACAACAACACCCACAACAGCAAAGAACTCTTCAACATCGTCAAAGAGCTCTCCAACCCCAGTGCCAGCAACAACAACATCACACCGTCACAAGAACTCTGCAACTCCCTTGCCACGTTCTTCCACCGTAAGATCACAGATATACACGACAGCTTTGGACCCCAGACTCCGCCTCCAGTCACCAAACCAGCCACCCCCACCACCACCCTCAACGCCTGGACCCCCACCAGCACTGAACACACCACCAACGTCATGAACTCCATCCACTCTCCCTCCCCCTAGGACCCTTGCCCCATCATATCTTCAACAAAGCCGACACCATCATCGTCCCCATCTCTGGAACGTCATAAACATCTCATTCGCGTCAGCAACCTTCCCCGAAAGCTGGAAGCACGCAGAAATCAACGCCCTTCTGAAGAAACCCACAGCGGACCCCAAAGACCTCAAGAACTTCCGCCCCATCTCACTTCTTCCCTTCCCAGCCAAAGTCATTGAGAAGACTGTCAATAAACAGCTGACTGCTTTCCTCGAGGTAAACAACTCGCTCGACCCATCCCAGTCCGGATTCCGAGCCAACCACAGCACCGAGACTGCCCTCGTCGCAGCCACCGACGACACCAGGACCCTGATGGACAACCGAGAAACATCCGCCCTCATCCTCATCCTCCTAGACCTCTCGGTAGCCTTCGATTCCGTATGCCATCGCACCCTAATAACCCGCCTCTTAAACGCTGGGATCCAAGGAAAGGCCCTGGACTGGATCACCTCCTTCCTCTCCAACAGAACCCAGAGAGTCCGACTCCCTCCCTTCCGCTCGACGATCATCTGCGTCGTACCCCAAGGCTCAAACATCAGCCCAACCATCTTCAATATCTACATGAGCCCCCTCGCCGCCCTCGCACGCCAACACAACATCAACATCATCTCCTACGCCGACAACACACAGCTGATACTCTCTCTCACCAAAGACCCAACCACCGCCAAAACCAACCTACAGGAAGGAATGAAAGACGTCGCAGAATGGATGAAGCTCAGCCGCCTAAAGTTGAACTCAGACAAAACAGAGGTCCTCATCCTTGGACAATCCCCATCTGACTGGGACGACTCCTGGTGGCCCTCAGCTCTGGGCTCTGCGCCAACACCCTTGAACCACGCATGCAACCTAGGATTCATCCTGGACTCCTCTCTCACGATGACCAAGCAAGTCAACGCCGTCTCGTCATCATGTTTCAACACCCTGCGCATGCTCCGAAAGATCTTCCGGTAGATCCTCACCAAAACCAGAAAGACGGTTACCCAGGCCCTCGTCACCATCCATCTGGACTACGGTAACGCCCTATACGCAGGAACCACCGACAAACTTAAGAAACGACTACAACGCATACAGAACGCCTCTGCACGACTCATCCTCGACACAGCCACATATCCGCCCACCTGAAAAACCTGCACTGGGCCCCCCCATCAACAAGAGGATCACGCTCAGGCTCCTCACCCACACACACAAAGCGCTCCACGACATGGGCCCCGAATACCTCAACAACCGCCTCTCATTCTACACTCCCACCCGCCAGCTCCGCTCAGCCAACCTCGCCCTCGCCACCAACCCACGGATTCAAAGAACCACCGCCGGAGGAAGATCGTTCTCCTACCTGGCAGCCAAAACATTGAACTCCCTCCCCGCACACCTAAGTATGACCCAGGACCATCTCACCTTCAGGAAACACCTCAAGACCTGGCTCTTCGAGCAGTAGCACCCCCCCACCCCTTCTCAGCGCCTTGAGACCCTCACGGGTGAGTAGTGCGCTATATACAATGTGTTGATTGATTGATTGATTAATGGGGTAACGGCTATTTTTTACGTAAATACAGATTGTGCGATGTTGTTTCAATCTGTACGATCCTGACCAGGGTTCGTTATGTGCAATAATGTTTTAACTAGTTCCCCCCTCCAAAATATAGAAAAACTCTCCGGAAAAGTTGAAGGATTAATCAAGCGAGAAGTAGTAATATGCGTTTTTACAGATTTTTTACGTACAACAAAGTACGGACATAACACGATTTCTTGACCATTCCAAGATGTCATTATTTTTTGCATTTATTTTGGACGCCATCTTGGATACGCCATAGAACTTTTAAATCTGAAACTGTGATACCAATCGGACAAGCGATGTAGATTGCATGGTATTACCTACTCTGATAATAGTCCAAAGTAATGTTGGAAAATTGGAGAGAACTATGCTTATATGTACGGATGTTTGATTTTTAAAGAACAATACCCGTATATACGGGCCGCAATATACATAAAATTGTGTGCTTGGGTCCATTCAAACATGGCGCCATTCTAGCATTCTTTTTGACGTCACCTTCTACCCAAAGTAGGGATCCCTAATTGATTAATTGGGCACGAATCAGATAATTAATCTATTACCTCTTCATATAAATAAAGGCCGTTTTTCGCATACTTTGCACGATCAACGAACCGGATGACCTCATGATTGACGCCACACATACTCTTGCGGTGAGTTGAAACACAGAGAGGAACGTCTTTATTAAGCTTTGTTTTGGGGTTCTAAATATTACTTCGACTCTGTCTTTATAGTGTAAGAAGTTTTATATCCCCTATTAATTTGAGTTTGTTATGTTTGTTAAACTAATATATATGTGAGAATCGTACATGGGGATTTTAATATGGCCGCTCCATTGCCTTATTTCCCCTCTCTAAAAGAAGAAGAGGGTATTTTGATAGGTTTATGGACTGGGAAAAATTTTAAATAAATTCTTCCTTTTGGATGTCAATATACTGCTCTCTTTAGGCCTCTTTTATTAAATATTAGATGCACTGTGCATGTTAGAATTGACACTTTGACCTCTGGATAAAACGGAAAGCAAAATGGAGCACATTCATGTCGAACCTATATATGGGAAACAATGTCGTTTTGTCTCCTGTTAGAAATCTCCTTTTAGAAGAGAGCTATTTTAAATACTGTCTGTGCCCATAGATGATTAAACTCCATACTTAATATGACGCTATGAATCAACAATTGAATTCATCTGGGATTGAATAACATGGCACACATTGGCTGTCAACAGACAACACTGTGGTCATTGTGAGATGCCAGCACTGTTGAAGATGTCCTTTACGATGTCTTAGTGACTTGTGAAAGGCTAAAAAATAGAACGTTGTCGTACATTTCGACAGTACGGCTACATTATGTAGAGCGTAATGAATCATACACAAATGGATGGTCTTTGACTGATTAGTTAATGGAGATTTCTCTTTCTTTTGATTACACGTTTTGCAGTATCGACTGGAACCCGTAAAGCTGACTTTCTATGTTGCCAAGAATTGACAGGCAATTTTTAAAGTAAGTGTGAAGTGAAAAAAATATTCGGAAGATTCCAAATGAATTTAATATCCGTTTTCAATATCATTTGCTCTAAAAATCAGGTTTGAGCTGCATCTTTCTCTAGTTAGGTGAGGTTTCTACCCAAAAACAACCCTTAGCTGAAGAGCCTACTTAGAGTCTTAAAAAAATATTCAAAGTCTACAACCATCTGAGAAAATAACACAAATATTATTGAAAATGATATATATAATTCGTTCTGCTAAAGTGAATTTGAACTTTCAATATGTCAAACCTTGTTGAATTTAAGAAATGTTCATTTCATTTTGTCTACAGACCATCGATTTTTGAACTGATTACCAACAGGCATATACATCTTGAAATAATATCAAAATATTTAATGGTACGTTTATTTGTGTAATGTATATGCAGACAAATCTTGTTGTGTTTCCAAATAATTAGGTATTTGTCTCTTTGTTATATATTGCATTTAAGTTCACAGAAAATCTAAAATGAAACTGTTTTTTTTTTTAATATGGTTAATGATCCCCGGAAATATCGACACCCGATTGAAAGACAATGTTTTCCCAAAGTAAAAGTGATCTAGAAGCTTAAATGAATGGACGCTATTTTGTATTATCTGGTTGATTTTAAATTTAATAATAAGTGTTTTTAAATGTCTGTTCAGTTTTGTAAAAATATTTCTGTTTCATACATTTGTGTAGCCCTGAAGAAGTCCGGTTACGGACGAAACGCGTTGGCTATCTGATTGAAAATTGAATAAAAAGATCAAGTCTTAAAACTTCTAGAACTTGTGTCTGGCTTCGCTTTGGGAAAATGAATGAGAATACTCAAACTTGTGATTGATGTTGTATAATGTTTATTGCCTTAAAACATATGTAAAACTGTTTTACTAGAAGGGTGCAGAGCCACAACCTTGTGTATTGTATTAGAAGGGATAATGAGAGTTTTTCTCATCTAATCTTCATGGGACATAGGGGATTGTGTCTCAGGCTATCAGCACCTGCTCTTGATTTCTAAGTAACTAAAGGAGACGTTAGACCGGTGCTTTGACTAGTAACGCACACAGCTCACTGCAATGATCTTTGCAATCTCCAGCTTGAATGTGTCACGTTTACTTTTTACCCACTTAGCCCACTGCCCTGTGTACAGAGCTTCCTTTTTCATCATTTTCCCAAGATGGTAAGAAGGTCCTCTCCAGTTTCAGCCATCACAACTTGCATTTACTCAATAACTGGAACCAATCCTTTTAATAAAGGTTTCATAGAGGATGGAAAGCATCAGGATTGGCAGGGATATCTGATGGAATGGAATGGAATGGAAAAACAATTTATATAGCGCGATGGCTACCCAGAGGCGTCCCAGCGCTGCAGAGGAGATAGGTTAAGCCGGATACGCTGGATTTAGTGGATCTGAGGGAAGATTTAGGCAGATGTTTTTTTAAAAATCCAAGTTTTAAGAAGTTTTCGGAAGGTGAGTAGATTGGATTCTGATCTGATTGGGAGGGGGAGGGAGTTCCAGATCTTGGCTAGATTGTAGGAGAGCGACCGGCCTCCACATCTGGCTCTTCTAATACGTGGCACTGAGGTGAGGTGAGCGGTCGCAGATCTTAGAGGGCGATTGGTAGTTCCCAGATAGTGGGTGACGTAGGCATACACTGCAGACTTTTACGAGTGGGAGGAACGTCTCAGAGCACACCAATTACTACTACAGTAACACCAGGGCTAGAACCTCACATGCTGGGCATGGAACACAATAGGCCTGATAACGAGTTTTCCAGTGCGGGAGTGGGACCACCATGCTGCCGTCCTGTTTCCACACTGCCAAACCTGTATGCGCCCCGCCCGCCAGATTATTAATTTTTTAGTTACTGACGGGTGGTTCTTTTGCGTTCCCATGGTGGTGCCTATGTAATAGGCAACGCAATGGGAATGTCAAAGGCAGTACTTGCCCGACATGGACTGGTGCAGTTTATGCCGTGAAGTTACTAGGGTGCATGAACACAGGTTGGCACATGTGTGTGCCTGCATGCAACCCATGGCCTAGAGGCAACGGGGGCCCTGTACATACACTTTTGTTTCCTCTCCGCCACGGTGTCATGGAGGAGGAACCACCATGAAAATTGTGGCGGAGAAGAAGCGCGTAACATGCTTGGTGGGACCACAGAGGTCCAGCTAAGAATACTGCAGCCTCTGGACTGCTGCACCACCAACAGAGATCTCTGATCTCTGGTGGTGGAGGTGGAGCAACTGGTAATGGGGCGGTCAGACCGCCGTGGCAGTGGTGGCTGGAACCACTGCACGGACCGCCAGACTAGTCAGTCACCCATTATTCTCATTATTCATTAGAGTCAAACATGAAGTCAGCGCATTCCAATGTATAGAAAACACACTGCGTCATCTAGGTGGGGAAAGAGTGACTCTTCACAGGCAAGATTGTTTATGAAAGGGAAATGAAAGGTCGACTGATGTTGTAGGTCTGTTTAAATGCAGAATGTTGATTCATTGTAAGTTGTGACTGCCCAAGAGGAGCTGAGCAGTCTGCAGTATGAGTTTGTTTTTAAGTGCACCCTGCAGTTTTGATTGAAGGGATGGTGAGAGTTTGGCAAGTTCTTCACTTCATCCATGTAAACAAGGTCAGGGCTCGCGCGTCCACTGTGCGCGTGCTGGCCTTTCATGTAGCTGAGCATACTAGCAAGGATGGCCCAGGAGCATACTTAAAGAAAGAAACGCTCCATCTCCATGCCGCTGGGAAAATACTTTCTAGAATAGATCCATAAGGAGAGAAAGGTTTTTCTTGGCCGCTGATGAAACACTGACTTATCTTCAAAGAAATCCAGTTTTCAGAAATACAGTGTAGGAAAGTGCGCGCGCCAGCCATCACAGATAAAAAGAAAAAGAAAAATGAAGGAAAAACACAAGCGAGAAGGGTGGTTCTACAGTGGTAACTTTTGAAAGAAAAAGTTATGAGGCGAGATATAAATAAAACGCGCGCTTGGGAAAGGCTGTGACAAGGTCTGTACGTTGTGTGAAGTAGTTCTACCAGCGTTGCTGATAACAGCGCTCATATGTTGAACTGTTCTGTGCAGCTCTGCCCATACTGGGTGTTCGTGCGGTTTTCATTTTCACCATGAGTTTTAACTACTCATACCATGCATCAGCCTAGCTTCCTTTACCTCATGTGACTCCCAATACTTAGCCCTTCTCCCCACAAATGTGGGTAAAAAGTAATCAGAATGGGTACCTCTGTGCCACAAAATATAGAGAAGAACGCACAGCTGGGCACAATGGGAGGTTCTTTATTTACATCCTTATCAAATATCTTTTCGTAGAACCATTATGTCAACTTCAGGTCACTTTCCATTCCAATGCAGCTTATAGCTGATCCACTTCAATGGTTTGGTGAGGCCAGGTGAGTCCAGGAACAGCTGCAGTCACACAATAAATGTTAGTGAAGCCAATAGGCCTGCCTTGAATTTCGAGTTTTATGTCAAACAATAATAAAAGCCTGTTGCAGTGAAAACAAATTAAAAACGACTGTTTCTATACACAATGCATTTCTGATATAAAGAATTTAATCAGTGATAAAATAATTTTTGGGATGTAAAATATTTCCTGAACCATTTTAACGCAAGCATTTAATGTGTGATAAGAGAGTTTTTTGGATGTAAAATAGTTCATGATCCATTTTAATGCTAGCACTCTATTGGAGGAGGAATGATACACCTGAAGAGAAAGAAATACTCTTCTAGTCGGAGCTAAAAAAACGCGACGTATATTTGAAAGAGATGGTAGAAGTAAGTCTTGCAGACAGCTGCCCTCTCAAGCCAGACCAAAATAAAAAGGAAAGACAGGGCCGAATAGCAGCATCTTCAGTGCAGTGTCGTTTGTAGGTTACAAGATTTATGCAGATGCTTCTCAAGGTGCTGTTTACTTTAGTCATGATTAAGGACTGCTAAAGACGACTCAAGGATTGTGTTGCATTACACTGTTTTTATGCTCAAGGACAACCTTTGGTTTGTCATGGTCAGCCACAAAGACCATGGTTTAGCCATATTAGTATTTCTCCATGGGCAGATTGCAGCTATGGGAACTTACCTCCTGACTCTCAATGCATTAGGGCACACGGCACACTTTCCATCTTTTTGCCCCTCCAACTGAATTTCACGGCCCCCATGAAGGTATCTGCATTTTCTGCCACTTGCGCAACATTATTGCAACTGATAACACTTGAGGTTCTTCATCACTGAGTGATGCTTGAAATGCCCATCTAACCCAAGCATCCTCCTTGAGCCCCGAACCTCTTCAATGCATATATGATCCCGCTAGCCAGCATCATCCACTCTCACCATATTAACGTCCTCTCCTACGCTGATGACACAAACCTTACTCTCTCCCTCACGGACATGACTCCCAGTACCCAGGTCAAATTCAATGCCTGCCTGACTAAAATCGACCACTCGATGAAGGCCTACTGCCTAATGCTGAACACTGAAAACACCAAAATCTTGATATTCTGGAAGAGCATATCACAGTGGGACTCCACCTGGTGGCCTACAGAGATAGGACCAACACCAACCCCTACCATTGTTGCCAAGAACCTCTGGATCATCATCGAAAGAAAACTCAACATGCCCACCCAAGATAATGCTGTCACCTCTTCATGCTTCCATACCATGAAGATGCTGAGGAAGGTTTTCAAATGGCTCCCAATGAGCACCTGGAAAACTGTCATGCATGACCTGGTTGCAAGCAAGCTGGACGATGGGTACACCCTCTAGGCTTGGGTTCAACAGCAAACTCTCCAGAAGTCTGTAGACCATTAAATACTTGGTGGGCAAAATTATTCTTAACCTTCTACTCCACACACTAGCATAGCAAAACTAGAGGAAGCCTTTGTGTACATAATTTAGTGTTATGTAACTTTTAGGTTGGAATACTGCTGCATCATTAGTAGTAGGGTGATGCCCGAAACCAGTCCAAGTATGCTTGTTTCTGGTCCAGGGAGGATCTGGCAATGCAGATTGGGCTGTACTGTTACCATGAGGAACAGGGTCAAGACTGATTTACATATTGCTGGGTCCTAACTGGGGTGGAATGGTGAGCAAAAGAACAATAGATTAAACCGAGATCCTTAGGACTGGGGGTGAATAGTTGCATTGTTCAGCATTCCGTCCATCAATTGTTCCTTTTTCACAAGACAACATAACATAACAACCCCTGATCTTACAGCTAGTTGTGTCAGAATTTTTGTAAAGTGCACAATACCTGAAAAATGTATCCTTGTGCTGAGAGAACTACTATTGTAGGCTGTCAAAGACCAAAGAGGCAGAGACATAACGAGGAAGATCCAAGGGTAGTTTTGCCCTGCATTCTGAAGTCTGTGCAGTTTTTTTCTGACTTTCACAGGTAGGCCCAGGAACAGAGAGACTTAAAATAGTCGCCTGTCTTACAACTCGGGCGGCGCTGGGCAGGAGCGCTCGGATCTTCTTAATTAGCCGCAGTGGTGCAGAGAAGAGCCAGACCATGCATGGCCAAGCAGTTTGCTTTTTTGCGACTAATTAGAATTAATACGTTGGAATGGCTTTGACAAGCAGGCTGCAGAGCAGCCCGTGACGAAGAAGGTTTCAAGGTGTGCTACACAATGGTCCATAACATGTCTGACCGCACGCGCGTGGGCCAAAGACAGTCCTGTTGCCTGAAATATTCTTGGATGCAACTCCCGTTTCGCACGGCGATTTTATAATATAAAACATAACAAATCCACGTTTTCATCTCAACGGTAACACTTGCCATCTGTTCACTGATTTTACACAGGAGAGCAAAGTACTACGTAGTGCAATTAGTTTTAACTGGAGGACTTCGAGCCACGCAAATTTTACTCTGTTGCGCATGGCGGAGGCTGCTCTTTATTCAATGCTGAAATTGGCTGGGAAAGAAGGGCACTGTTCATGGGCACATTTTGCCAACTGTGAAATTTATAAACAGTTATGTGTAGGTGCGCTCAGAGGGCATGGAAATATGTTGTGTACATGGAAAACTTGAAAGCAACACCCGGATCAACCTATTAAGTTACAGGGGCCCCCTGGGCTCCAGGCCTGTCGAAGATAAACAAAACTCGGCCAAGATGAATACATGTCTTTACTCGGGTCTGTGGGCAGCAGCAAGATGCAGAAACAGACAATCACCCAGACCCTAGGCCCATCTGCAGGCAAGTATTATTTCGGGATACAATTGACAAATTGTGATACACAAAATAACGAAACACCCATCAAACATGTCAAAGCCATAGTTCTGCGACCTACATGTTTGCGCATGTGCGAAAACACGCACAATTGGCACTTGCTCGGTGACGCCACACAAAACAGGCAGTTGAAGCTCTGAACGTTCATGTAGACGCTAGCACTGGTCCTGCTCTAGCACTGTCCTTGCCTCCTTCCCAGCTATGGTCATGCCAGACGTTTACATTCCTCAAATGACTTAGAATTTCAAGCTAATTATGCAAACGAACTTGGAGCCAAAAGGTAACTTATACACCTGGGTATTTTCTGGAAATTATTTTTCTTTTAATCACCCGTGCTGTACTAGAATTGCCTATCCGTTCCCTGTGGAATGGAAATCAAAAGGGAGTGGCCCAGCTATCCTAGTGACAGGGTACCGACACAACCAGTGTAATCAAGAAATTCCCTTGGACCTTGGTTTAAATATAACTCATACTTTCATTCTCACCAAAACTCAAATATGATATCACAAGTTGCACCCTTATTCAGCTGTGAATATAAGCACAGAAAACTGTCTCAGGCCTGTCATTGCAGTGCCTGTGAGTGCAGTTTTAAACTGTCATGTCGGCCTGGCATGTGCAACCACTTGCTAGACCCAAACCTTCTCTTTTACTACACGTAAGGCACCCCTAAATAGACCCAAGTTATCCCCCATGGGCAGGGTGCAGTGTATATGAAAGGTAAGACATGTACTCATGTGTTTTAAATATCCTGATAATGAAATACTGCCAATTTCGTTTTTCACAGTTGCCAGGACTAGCTCTCCTATAGGCTATATTTGGAGCTGCCTTGTAACATTTTACAAGTGTAACTTTCGATTGAGAACAATTAGAGATTTGGGGTTTGGGCTCTCTGAGCTGAGAATTTAGAAAGACATCTTTTAGTAAAGGTGTTTTTTAAATTGTATGTTTGAAAATGCCATTTTTAGAAAGCGCCCCACTTCACACGGTGGTATATATCTCGGTGCCATTTGGGCATGGCACTACACCAGTCTGCACGTATTCTGGGAAAAACTGATCGTTAGACGTGGTGAAACAAGGATAAAAAGGTGTGCATCCTATCTTCATGGCAGAACATTTGATGCTGATCATTGCCCTTTCATGGGATAGCACCCGCCAGTGGAAACAAGATAAAACAGTTAAACACAGATAACATTTTTGAGACCACACGGTTGGCAACACATCTCGGTTCATAAAAATGTTGGCATTGAATTGCAACAGAAAATGAGCTTTATAGCAATGTCAATTATCATATGTTTACATAATGAGAAATGTTATTTGCATTGAGCAACATGATTATGATGGTTTCAATTTAGTTCTCACTAGTCCACTGCATTCTGGGGAATTGAGTTAGTTTAAAAAAAAAAGCACTTTGTTGATTGCAGTTCGCGTGATGGGAAGAGCCAAGCAGTGGTCCAATTGGGAGGCACTAGAGAGGTTGAAACTGGTTAAAAGTGGAAGGGAGAGCAGGACGAATGATTACTGCTTGGAAAGGAGATGAGGGTTGACGGTTTTAAACACTTACGGCAGGTACTGAAAATATTTACAAAGACGAGCAGCTAAAGTAGGAAAGTAGAGTCTGTGATTGGGTCTAACCGGAATAGTGGCACGCAATGTAAATGGTAGGTAATTAGTGGGATTGTTGACACAGGGGCGGAACACAGGGAAAGTTGAGCATGCTGCAAAGTAAAAGAAAATGTTTGGTAAACTGCAATTGAACCTGATTTAACTAAGTCAAAGGTTAAAATCACGATCTGAAAGGATAATTGGTTATTGTTTTATTTACAGTGACCCCTGACGAAGGGCACCTGTAGCCCGAAATGCATTGGGATTTTTGAATAAACACTGTCTTTTTATTAACTTTGCATTATTCGTATTCTTACAATGGGGTCCTGACGGGCACTGCTTGAGCATTAGAAACTTGGAAAATGGCACAGAAATCGGCGCGTGGATTATAACATAAGATAGGAAATGTAAAAGATGAGTGAAAGAATAGGAATACGTGGATTACAGTGATTATTTTGGAGGAAAAAGTTGATAGCCAAACAAAGGCGCATTGGAGCAGTGCGATTGGTGGGGGGCGAGAAGACGCCCCACTTCACACAGTGGTATATATCTTGGTGCCATTTGGGCATTGCACTACATCAGTCGGCATGCATTCTGGGAAAAACTTATCGATAGACCTGGTGAAATAAGGATAAAAAAGTGTGCATCCTATCTTCATGACAGAACATTTTTAGAAAGTGGGCATCTTCCTATTTTACTATCCTGTGCCTCGGCCTGCCTGCGGAATCAACGTCTGATTTAGACTGACAGGGGCCTATTTGTGCACTCTGGGCAGCCACACAAAGGGATTCGAAGTGTGCTCTGCATCACCAGGCTGATGGATGTTCCTGAGCTAGAGTGGTGGGAGGAGTTGTCATGACACCTGAATAGGGCCGTGCCCAGCCTCTCACAATGCTGTCTCCGCCCTCCTTGAGAGTGGCTGGAGCCAAGAGTGGGCAAGGCAGGATGTGTGCACTACAAAGACAAACCTGTAAAGAATGCCTACTTCAAAGGCCAGGAGGGGCATAAGTATTGGACCTAAACCCCTGACTTTGAGAACACTTCTCGGAGACTCTGCCAAGGAGAAGAGCTGAAGATCTGTAAGTAGCAGTACTGTTGCTTTGCTGTGTGTTGCTTTGCTGGGTTGGCCTGCAGTTGCTGCTTCTGCTTTAGAGAGGAAAGGGACAGGACTTTGCATTGTATCCTGCTTTTGAATTATCTCCAAGGGCTTTTGTGTGCTTGCCTCCTATAAAGAAGTCTCAAGACCATCAAATACTTCACCTGCAGCATCCCTGAAATTCACAGCTGGGAGTTTTGACCTGCTAAGTGGTGCAAATTCCAGCTCTGGGCCCTTGGAGGTGGTTCTTACGTCCAAAAGCTATAAAATCGACACTTGACCCTTCCAGTGCTTTCCGATGCAGCTCAACCATGCAGGAAAAGTTTCCACGCACCACCAACGTGCAGTCAAAGAAATCAACGAGCGCCTTCCCACAGCGGAAGAAACTTCAGTTGCCTGAGTTCAGTGAACAGTGTCTCCAAAGTCCAAGACCACTGTACTGACTCCGACGCAGGCCCTGCTGTTCGGCTGAAAGAATCAAAGCAGTGTGGAACTGCGGTTGAAGAAATCAACTCAGCACCTGTTTGCCGTCGCCGCATCGCCCTCAAGTGTTTTCAGATTTCCGGGCATTGCACCTGGGCGCCACGTATCAGACCGCATCACCCGCAGATCCGAACCATCTTGGATTTTTCTGCATCGCTTCCTTTCCCTGACAGTCTGGTTCGATGCAACACTTCTCCTGCGTGCAGCAGAACTGATGCATCGCCTCCCCAGGAGGTCAGGAATCGACACATCACTGTTTTCTAATGCTTCCCTCTGCGGCTGTCTTTCCTGTGGATTCTGAAGCATCTAAGGTACTTTGTGTAAAATTACCGCATCCATAGAGTTCTATAGACAAAATTGCTTAAAATCTTTAAAAGTGATATTTTAAGTTCTGTATGTTGGATTTTTGTTGCTTTGTTCTTGTTCAGTTTAGATAAAGATTGTTTATTTTTCTAAACTGATGTGGTGCCCATTTGTAGTGTTTTCACTATGTTATTGTGTGTGTTATGTACAAATACTTAACACATTGCCTCTGAGAAAGACCTGACTGATCGTGCCAAGCTACCAAGAGGTGAGCAGGGTTTATCTTGGGTGTCTTAATCTCTTACCCTTATTAGAAGGAAGGGTCCCTACTTGGACAGGGTGCATACCACTGCCAACTAGAGACCCCCATTTCTAACAATATTGAAAACAGGAATTCACTTTTATTGTTACATGTTGAAACACTTTGGTACAGTAAAATAGTTTTACTTACGATGCAAAGAACACGTAGATTGTCTTTTGTTAGCCTATTAATTGTGTTCAGGCTTTCTACATAAATATTTTTTTTACACAGGAATTTAATCGGTGTGCTGAATGTCTTGGGAACGTCTTTTAAAATGCATTTCATTCCCCTTGTCCATCAATACCTCTTAAAACAATATATGAAACCTCCTGAGGGGAAGATGTGTGCCATTGGGGCAGACTTGCTGGAGTCTTAATGGTGTTCTATTCCGCTTTGCAAACAGATTATTTTCACTTTATATTGTAGCTGAAAGAATGAAGAAGACATAGCCGTTTGGCAAAAGGAAATAGGTGACCAGTACAATCAGTTGATCTACATTGCAACAGCACGCTTAACCCCAGCGGCTGCAAGCTAAAACAACATGAAAATTAAGGAAGCACACATAAAAAAATATTCTTTTCTGCATACAGTGTCTGTCACTAGTACCAAGCATGTCCCTTTTACTCCTAATTACCTACAAGATCAATTATACCCTATTACCTTACCCCAATAAAAATTGTATCCTATTACTTATCCTATGAACACACCTTTCAAAAATACAATTTCACCTAAGTGTTTCTAGCGTCAGTACATTTCAACTCTGACCTTTTAAGCCAATACATGAAGTAAGTTTTGCTAGGTATAGCGGACAGCTACAAACCACTGCCACAGGTTCAAGGACAAACCAAAGCACCTGGCAAGAAGTTCGGTTGATTAGGAAAGAATACAAAAAGTTAGTATGGAGGGAAAAAAAGAACAAATACAATGACTTTTGGGCCAAATTGATGCATAACATTAAAAAAGCAGATTCTAGAGCGTTCTGGATGCAAATCAATGCAATCAACAGACCAGTACAACCCACAAGCATGACATGCGTCCCGGAAAACCTTTGGGTCCAACACATAGTGGATACATTTGCGGTAAAACCATTGGAGCACCAGGCCATGATGACCACAACAACACCTGAAATTAAAAGAACTAGGGTCAAGGAAAGCAAATCCTTTTCCAGTCCCAGAGCCACATCTAATGGCAAGGAGGGCTTGGACCAATCAATCTTGTCAATTGACGATCAACAAATATGTTCCATAATAAAGAAAGGCAAGCAAGAGAGCGCACCGGGGCCAAATGGCATCCCGCAGGCGATATACAAAGAGGACCCTGAATTCTGGGCACGCAAATTTAATCTTCTATTCCAGTCCATTAGCAACTCAGGTCGGGTGCCTGAAAGTTGGAGGGGTGCCATCATCATCAACCCCATCTATAAAGGCGGAGATCGGAAAAACCCATCAAATTACCGCTTAATTGCCCTGATTGATGCAGAGGCAAAATACTATGCATTCCTGGTGCTAGCCGATCCGGTACAGTGGTCTGATATGAATAGCAAGGTTCCGTTAAATCAGACCGGGTTCCGTCGCGGAACTGGTACAATGGCTAATGCAATGGCGCTGTGCATGATTGGCGAAAGCAGTCTACTTAACCATCGGGAACTGTATACCTGTTTTGTCGACTTTAAAGCGGCATTCGACCGTGTCAATAGGAATTTGCTATGGGCCAAACTGAAAAAGCAGGGCCTGCCGGAGTCAATCCTAATGCCGATCATCGACCTGTATAGCAACACCTGGATGCAGGTAAAAATCAACAATGGGCAAAGGCTAACCAGGAAGATACACACCTTTGATGAGTTGAAGCAAGGTTGTGTGCTGGCTCCCCACCTCTTCAATTTATTCATGGCCGATTTAACATCAAGGCTTGATTTGGTCAATGCCCATCCGCCTCGGCTGGGCACGCTTCGTGTAACCCACCTATCTTACGCCGATGATGTGGTCCTATTAAGCCAGACACGAATAGGCCTGCATCGGCTACTACAGGAGCTGACCCGCTACACAAAACAGAATATGATAGAAATAAATTGCGCGAAAACAAAAACCATGGTCATAACCCGACGCCATAAACCGCCACAAACATTTACCATAGACAATGTCAAACTTGAAGCGGTGGGAAGTTACAAGTATCTCGGAATACTGCTGGATAAGCGTCTTAACTTCCAGGCACAGATCACCAGCTTGGAAAAGAAGGGCATGGCCCTAATGCACGCCTTCACGACCTTAGCTACTGAACTCAAGGGTCCTTTGGTCTCGCCACTGCTAACAATAATGAAAGCCAAACTTATTCCCACGATAGCTTACGGGAGCATACTGCACCACAGCAAGAGTGCACAACTTTTGGATAAGGTGCAAATGAGAATTTACAAGCGCATCTTTGCGCTACCAAGTGAAGCATCCCCGGCCCAGGTAAGACTGGAACTGGGCCTGAAATCTCAAGTGCTACTGAGGAAGTATGAGACCATAAAATTCTGGTATAATGTCTGGATGCACCAAGAGATCATGATCTATCGTGCAATGTGGGAAACCATCATCAAATGTCCAAACTCAAATTACGCCAAGTACCTCAAAATTTCATTGGAAACAACAAACCTGATTGAACTCTGGGAAACCAAGCTCCAAGTACCTTTATTCAAACAGGTGGTCAGGAAGGCAGCCATCAAACACTCATTGTTGGATGACAAAATAGCTTTCAGTCTCAGGTCACATGCCTGGATGACTATCCAATCATACAAAAAACTAGTGCCGGCACACTACCTGGACCTGACCTTCTCGCCTTATATCAAACATAAATATCTTAATATAAGGCTGGGTAGTTTGCCAACCAACGCCGAGCGTCCTAAGTGGAAGCCCCAAGAAAGTGAAGGGTGCGGGCTATGCGGTGGAGCAAGGCAAGACTTTATCCATCTAATTTGCATCTGCCCGGCTCTCATAGAGGAACGTCGGAATTGGTTGAAAGCCAAGTTCAAGCAGTTTGGAACACTTACCTGTAGATCTGCGATTATAAAAACATTATGCACCACAGACCCCCAATTTATTTGTAGATCAATCAAATTTATCGAACATTTTGAGAAAAAACAAAGATCATAGGCAAAATCTTGAACATGGAAATTGTTATTCTTTACCCCAGAAAGACACTTGTTTTTATTACCAATTCTAAATTTTATTATTCTCACATCAGTGTGTTTTTAGTATATTATCATATCTGTATTTTTGTAATGGTTTTAATTAACTATACAATAAAGTTTCTTCCTTCCACTGCCACAGTATGTCATCCGGTGAATGATAGCTCAATCATGCACAGAAAAACAACCCTTGTTGGCAATGTTGTGCCACTATCCTTACAGGATATAATATTTTTCATAATATTAAATCAACACTGGCTTCACCGCCAGCTCTTTATTACATTCGAGCAAGATGTTCTTCACTAGCCAGCCATTTCATCTGGGTCATCACACTAACATGGGTATCACTTACACATGCACTCACTACCAGCGAGGATTCAGCATTAAGCAATCTTGTAATCCTCCAATGATGCAGAAGTTCCCAAAGTCAAATTATTCTTGAGGCCAACCCACCCATAGCACCGCCTTGATCACGTTGGCAGTGGAATATTCAGAGCTATCTCTTGCCCAATCACTTTCTCTCTGAGTTGAACGCTTGATGGTGAAATGTGCGATGGTCTGTGGCTTATGAGACTTAATCCCAACAAAGAAGACTGCAGCTTTTTTTCCGTCGCAAGGTTGGCTGATAAACAAGAATGTGGCACTGTTACTGAAGCAAATCTTCCTCTCTCTGACCTGAAGGCAAAGTGGTTGCGACAGAAGTCAAACAGTCACAATTGCCTTCACTGAAGCAGAAAATAGAGTTTGAGAAAGAGATGGAAACATCGGAGCTGGCCTCACATATTTTTTAATTTGGATCACACACAGTAGAGCCAATTTAGCAGAAGATCACACCTCATACTGACCTGATAGTCTGGTGAAAGTATAGATGATAACCACTGAGAGGTCCAGGAACCCTCCCCTCCCCAGACTTGTGAAATTAAAAGAATGTGGAGAGAGTGTGAGGGAATGCCAAACGGTGAATGAACTATCAGTAGGAGGAAGCCCTCCAACTGCTTCTTCTACCCTGCTGACTCTACCTAAGCTAACATGGAAGCAATGACCCAACTCACCATGTTCTCCGTTTAGTCCTCCATCTAGCTCTGACCTGATTCCATCTCCTGTTCTTTTTGTTCAACCTTAACAGCCCCAGTTGCCACCTTCTTCACCCACTCAATTCTGTTATTTACCTTACTCCTATCCCCTGTTGTTTCTCTTATTATTGTGTCCCTCCTTCTCATAAGATTTTGCCTCAAGGTTCTGACAATTTCCCTTCCCCTGGTTACAACTCAGGAACTGAGGCCCCTCTCTGTCCGTCGGTACCTCGATCTACATCTGCAACGTCTTGCTTGCGGGGCCTCCTTTCTTGAGTTGTAACCAGGGGAGGGGAGGCCGGTTCTTTGCGCTTTAGAGGTGTCATCACCACATCATACTGCACAAGAGAACTTACGTCGGGTGGTAGGTTGTAATTGGACCAACCTGCTGAGTTGTCATTATGTATATGTTTTTTCACTTATCTACGCAGTAGCATATTTACACCTGAGGAAGGCCAAGATTACACATATTCTAGGAGGCTGAAACATGTATACCTTGTTTTGGGCTTTTGCAGTTATATTTCCAAACTGCTTTTGCACTGTTTTTAACTTGGTTAGCAATGTATGTGGAATAAAGTTGTTCTCTATTGCTGACTAATTTTAGTTGCACATTACTGTTCACAATTTTCTTTGCACTGCACTCTCAGAGTCTTTAGTCCTCCACATCTGTTGGATTGTAGCAAATCCTTGAGATCTCATTTTTCAAAACATCCCTGAGCTCCTCCCAAGTAGAGAGGGGGTTGTTGCACTAGGTTGCAATCAGGAGGAGATCCCTGATGATGAAGCATGTCACCACAGTGAGTGATCGGACTCCGTTCTTTTAAAAGGATTTCCTTAGACGAGAATGGGTTGTCTTTTCTCTTTTCTTCTTTTTCTTCTTCTTGCTTGTTCTATTTGGTTGTGCCTTCAGCACCAAGACTGTTTGTTTTGCTTATATACACCCATGGACATCCTGTTTGATGTTACCTTCCACAAAATGCCATGAGCTTGAAGGACAACCCATCCAAACAATGGCAAATTTTGAAAACAACATAAAAGCCAATGGCTTAAAGGGGCTGACCCATAATTCTCTCTCTATATATATTCTTATTACACTTTTCTTAAATGTATTAATTCCATGATATCTTCCACAGCTAGAGCTTTTTTTAACAAGACCTTAAAAAATCTATCAAATAGTGGAAATCTACCCACTCAAACCTAAAAACATGTATTGCTTGGATGGATGGAACAATCAATTGAAAAGTGCACATAAACAAAAAAAAATCCACAGCAAGTAAATAAATTACACCTCACAACAAAGGAACTTTATAAAACAAGAATTAATTAGTAGACTAATCTCAGTATCCCAAGGGTGCTGTAATTGTGACTAGAATGTGGAGTGATTCCACACGCTCGCTCCATCACACAGCAAAGCCATTGCACCTACATCATAGAAATCTCAGTAAACCCATACAAAAGAACAAGCTGGCCTCTTAAGGAGCAAGCATCCCATTTGAATGTTTGGTAACCCACTCTGCTCAAAAAACAGGAATAAGTCATGCTACAAGACATAAGAGTTTAATGAATATTCACAGTGGGACACTCAGAATATTATTTTTTAAACAATTTATAATTATGTAATGTGTATTTATTGCCAAATCAAGCTTAATTGCTTTAGCAGTAGAGAAATGACATTATTTAGGAGGAGATTAAATGTTATCTCTAAGTGTTATGGCAGAATGTAACGCAGGAGCTGGCAGCTGTCTCTTAAAATCCATTTAACAGGTACAGATCTGTTGCACTGTAAAAACTCCCAAATTCAGGAGATTTTCAAGAAGGAAAGTGAAATATTGAGGACTAAGCTACAGCTACCTCAGATAGCATACTAGGATTGTTATTGTTAATTGATATTTATATAGCGCTAAATCACCGCCAGGTCTCTTAGGGCTAGGGACGGAGTGGGCGAGGCTGCTAGACAACCACCGGGGTCAAGCGTGAGTTAAACTGTGCTTAGAGATTCCCGGAACAGGGTAGTTTTGAGCTGGTTCCTGAACCGAAGTATGGAGGATTCCTTTCGGAGATGCTCAGGTAGCTGGTTCCAGAGTTGGGGGGCTAGGACAGAGAAGGCTCTACCTCCTTTTGGTGCAGTCTTATACCGAGGGCAGGATAGACAACAGGCCTCGGATGACCGCAATGTGTGGCCAGGAACATAGGCCTTAAGGTGTTCCTTTATGTAAATTGGAGCTAGGCCATAGATTGATTTATGGGCGATACAGAGGCCCTTGAACTTCGCCTATTAGGGAGCCAATGCAGTTTGCACAACAAGGGGGTGGCATGAGACCTTCTAGGGAGCCTGAAGGCCAGCCTCGCTGCGTCATTCAAGACCACCTGTAGTCTGTTAGCCAGTTTCTGTGGGAGGCCATGTATAAGGTGTTGCCGTAGTCTAGACTCAAGACGATAGTGGCCGACACTATCATTGAAGTGCAGTGGTAGACAGAAGGGGGGTCAAGTTTCCGCAACTGCCTGATCAGGCAGGTGCAGGTACCGACCACCGAAGAAACTTGATTGGCCATGGAGAGCTCGGAGTACATTTTACAGAGACTCTTCTTGACTGGCATGGGGGTGAGGGTGGGGCCTAGCTCTAGGGGCGAGAAGTGATCATTCCAGGGGGAGTTTATTGTGGGATGACCAGGACCTCTGTCTTATCCGGATTGATTTTTTGTGATTTTGCTGACATCCAACTCACTGTGAGTCTGAGGACATTTTGTACATGGGCCTGGGCATGGGGGGTGTTGTTGATGCTCAATCAATCAATCAGGACATTGGTTAAGCGCGCTACATACCTGCGAGGGTCTCAAGGAGATGGGGGCCGAGGGGGGTTGCTGCTACTGATCGAAGAGCCAGGTCTTGAGGAGTCTTCTGAAGGCCAGTAGGTCTTGGGTCTGCCGTAAGTTGGTGGGGAGGGTGTTTCAGGTCTTGGCTGTGAGGTTGCAGAAGGATCTGTCACCGGCGGTCATTCTTTGGATGCGGGGGACTGTGGCGAGGGCGAGGTCGGCAGAGCGCAGCTTGCAGGTAGGGGTGTAGAAGCTCAGTCGGCATTGTAGAGGGCCTTGTGTGAGTGGATGAGGAGCTTGAAGGTTATTCTCTTGTTGACAGGAAGCCAATGTAGGTGGGGTGTGATGTGGCTGCAGCGGGGGATGTCCAGGATCAGTCATGCTGAGGAACCGGAATTGACTTTCAGTCCCATGAACCATATAACCGCTGTATGTTTTTTAGCGTGATGCATCTAGAATAATTACTAAAAGCACGCAAATACTAATATAGACACGAAAAGCAGTAATTTAGGAATTAACATCCACCACGTTACACGTTTTTGCACTTGCTTGACACGACCGACGCCATTTTGTGGCCTCGTTCGATCTCTGCATTTGCAAGCCCTATCCTTGCATTTCACCGAAGCCGTTCCCTTGAGATATAGCCCAACTGTTGCAAACTGATGTCTCTGCTAGTTAGGCCTGTCAAGGTTATAGGTAGAAGGAGGAGGCCGGATAAGCACATTCCTGGGGGTGCGGTACAGACTCTCCCGGAGTTAGCAGAAGGGAGTCACCCGCGCGACCTTGCTAATATAAGATGAGCTAAACCAAGAGCGCTTTGTCTCCCATATATGGTCTTTCCCTCTGCACCAACCTGTGCCAACTTGTATTTTTCCATCTTGGGTAACGGTTTCGAAATGTAACAATATATATGTGATGTTCTGACAATGTGCCAGCAATCTTCTTGGTGGACCTCATGGGGTTAGGTCGCAAGGAGCTCCTCTGGCAGAGTTTGTTTGTTATAATAAATGATTGGACCTTCTACACTGTCAACCGACTGATTATTGGTAATGGATATAGGACTAGTTGTAAGTATGACTCTAATTGGGTTATGGTAAATAATTTTCGGTACTTCAGTTGGCGACTCCGCCGGGACTCCACGTTGGGGTCGTCCCTCTGTAATCAGAGAAGAGACGGGACATTGAAAGGGGCAATTTTGATCGGGGGGGTTGAAGAATAGACCAAAGAATTTGGGGTCTGCTCCGCTCTCCCGATCGCGAAAACCCCAGCTGCTAGTGACCCCACACCGGAGTCCTTCGGGTGTAACCCGAGAACAAGCCACGTTGGCATTAACTGGAGTTGGCAGTGGAGAACGTACAATCAGACCTGCGTGCAGCAGGTGAGTGTCTTGTCTTGTCTTGTGTTGGATATCTTTCTGAATTTTGGATTTAAGACTTAGCACGTGGTGACCCTCGGTCACGGAGAGCTTTGGAAAAGGGGGTCTGACGGGGTAGCATTGAATCGGCACGTGCGGACGCCCCCGTTTTGGTTGGTGAAAGTAACTAGAGATAGAGACCAGACGCCTTGGTGTGAATCGCGGTTTTCCACCAGGCCGGACTGCTCTCCGTAACGCCGGCAGTTGAGATTGGGTAGCACTGGGACAGATCTGGAGCGGCGCTTGAAAAAGCGGGCTTAGCCAGAATAGTTCGGGAGGTAAACCATGAATGCTGTTGGATGGCCCGTAGATCGGTCTGTGGTTTAGAAACCTGTGTGGCTATATCTAGGCAGTCTAAGGACAAGACTGTTGTACAGAGGCATTTTGAGTTTTGAAGGTTTGGAAAAGGTTCTCCATAGGCGGGAGTCGAAGGGCTCCACCTTTTGTTTGCAAATATCTGTGTTTTAATTTTTGTCTTTTATGTTGATGTAAATTGAAGGTTTGTTTTCGCGCTGTGGTTACTTAATTTGTGTAAGAGTGTATTCGAATGAAGACATGGCCATGTGTATGAGAGTGTAATGCTTAACGATTCTTGATTCCTTTTCAGCTTAATTTAGGTAGAGAGGGGCAATGCCGTGCTTTAGTAAACTATGCTTTGGCTGCGTTCACCGTGGGAGCACAAGGTTGGATGAAAGCCAGCCGCCCCTCCGGAGGGGACTCCCAGCCATGATATGTATTGTAAGCACAGGATAGGACCCCTCCTCTTTAACACCGTATGGCACAAGTATACCAAGGACAATGTGGAGCTGCAATGGCCAAAAACAGGATCTTTTGATGAGAAAAAGATCCAGTACCTGCAAGAACGCCTATTTGCTAAACGTAGTAGGCAGGCCATGTTTGATACCCTTAATAAATGGCAGAAAGAGGCAAAGCGAAGACGCATCCGGTCTGAAAAACTCCTGAAAATACAGCAAGGGCTGACTGTAATTCAGAAAGCCATTGCACATGATAAGAATAAGACAGAGAAGAATATTGAATATGCAGATAGACAGGTTAGGTTGCAAGTAGATAAGAATTATATGACACGGAACGATGCAGAATATGAAATAGAGGATTTGTTAGATAAAAGACCTCCCCCACCGCACGCACCACAACACATATACCCTGCGATGCCTCTTCAGATTATGGCTGCGCTGCAAGCCTCCGCACAGGAGGAACAAGTGCCTCTCACCTCTCTGGGGACTACCCATGCCCCACCTATCTCAGTGAGCGAACTGGCTACCCTCATCCCTGATCCCAGACAACCCCCGGGATCGCCCCATGTGACATTAGCAGCTCCAAGCCCCATATGGACCTCTCAGTCAGCCAGTACAACGCCCAGAGATCCGGGGCAAACACCGAAAGGGGAATCTGGAGGCCTGGGTGGTAAGCGACTATGCACCAGAGCATCTGTAGGGTACGGCGAAAAAGAAGCAGTAGCAGATCAGGCCGCCCAATGGATGCGTAACAATATATATACAGTAGCTGATATATGGAGTACTATTAAAGATTTGGAGCCGGTGATGCAGCAACATGCCCTATATCAGATGTCTTGCTACCTCATCGAGGCTTGGGAACTATGATTCCGGGATGGGAGGGCCCCTCAAATACTATATACCATCCGAGACTGGACTCATAAGTTTAATATGGACCCCCGGGAGGTATTCAAGAATGTCGACAGCTTAGTGAAATATCGAGGCAGAATGTTCATAAAAAGCCCCAATTGGACTTCCCAGCATCCTATGCGAGAAGTGCACCCCATTTTTCATCCAGAAATTCCTGAAGCACGTGATGGTGCTGATCAGGTAATACGGGCTCGAGTAGACGCCCGGTTCCAGGAACAATGGGTGTACACTCTGTGGGAACGAAGTGAGGTTCTTGCTTTGAAATCGCAACTTCCCGATCCCCGCAAGAACCCTACCGCCTATTACAAAGAACTGACCGAGGCTGCGGCCTCGGCCGTGATGATCCTGGCAGATGTTGAGCTATTCTTTGGGTTACTAGTTCCCGTTGATATATGGCGGCAGGTGCATGACGCCGATCATGCTGAACTAGGGGGAACCTGGGATGAATTGAGAGGTTGGGACGGAGATCGTAAACCTGGAAATAAGCCCAGAAATGAAGTTACCTCCTTGCCGGCAAAAATAATAGCGCTCATGCATACCCTGATTCCTCCGCGAAAGGTTGACTGGGACAAACTGACAGCCTGCAGGCAGAAAAAGGATGAAAGTGTGTCTGACTTCTTTACTAGGTTTGAAGGGGTCTTTATTGACTTTAGTGGGCAGGATTTGGCCATGGAAGGTGGAATTAGGTTGTTTGTGAAAAGATTTGTTACCAACTTGGCACCCGAAATTTCTGCACGGTTGCAGGCCGCAGAAAGCACCTGGACTACCTCCACTCCCTCTGTGATTCTGAGCATGGCCCAATATGACGAGCATAGGGAAAACGAAAGCAAGGATAAAGTAGAGAAAAAGGCCAAAGATCTTAAAACACGAGTGCTGCTTCAGCAAGTTGTCCGAGGACAAGGAGGGGGGAGAGGAGCCAGAGGGCCCGTGTCCAGGGGGGCAGGAACAGGCAGAGGCGCAGGCGGGGCCCCAACTGTAGGGATAAACCAATGCTCATATTGTAAACAGGAGGGACACTGGAAAGCGCAGTGTTCATTATTACTTGCCCAGAACGGCGCAGTCCAAGGACGAGGACGAGGTGGCCCAGATCGGAGTGATATGCGCAGAGAAGAAGCATCAGGCAAGTCTGAACGGAATCATTTCGATGGTCACCAAGGCAGACAGTATTATCATGATGATTACGCATTCGAGGATCAGGGTGGGTATGTCCAACCATAGGACAGCCAGGGACAGAGTAGGGGCCAAGTGTCGATCCCAGTCAATCAACAGGGACCCTATGTGAAAGGGGACTTGATGGGGACTTCTGAGAATTTCCTAATTGACACAGGGGCAATGAATAGTTCAGTTGCTCTATTATTGGTTCCAGGGGCTGCTCTGTCCAGGCAAAATAATGTATCCGTGGGATTTTCAGGAGTCCCAGTAGTCAGTCCCATCTCTAAACCACTCCCCTTCACGATCGGTCCTGTTACTGTTGAATCACCTTTCCTGCTAACTTCGCATTGTGGGGAGAATCTGTTGGGCTTAGATATGCTGAAAAAATTGAATGCGAAAATATACTGCTCCCCTGATGGGGTTTATTTGACGATACAACCCCACCCTGACTGCATGAAACAATGTTTTGCTAAAGATTAACCTATCCCCCCTGAGTTTAACGACATTCCCGCTGCCCTATGGGCAACTGGAGATGCGGACGTGGGTAAGTTAGACATTCCCCCAGTCATTAATAATTTGAAAACTGGCGCAAAATTACCACGCATACCGCAGTATAAGATCTCACCAGCCGGTGAACGGTCTCTGCTTTCAATCATTCAAGACCTCATTGACAAAGGGGTGGTGGAAGAAACAGCTGCTAATATTTGTAATAGCCTGATTCTCCCAATTTTAAAGAAAAGTTCAGATCTTGCCACACAGGGACACGGTGATGCCTATCGTTTTGTGATTGACCTGAGAGCTGTTAATAAGATTGTTGTACCACAGTATCCTGTGGTAACGGACATCACCACTATCCTTACCATGATCCAGCCCACTGCCCAGTATTTTTCAGTCATTGATCTGAAGAATGCTTTCTTCAGTATTCCTATCCATCCCGATAGCAGAGAGATCTTCGGATTCTCTTTATCTGACCGAAGCTTCAGATTCTGTCGTGCACCTCAAGGCTATACTGAAAGTCCGAGCATCTATAGTCAGGCCATTAAGGCTCTGTTGGACGATCTAGTCTTACCTGAGGGCAATGTGCTTTTGCAATACGCGGATGACCCGTTGATCGCCTCTGACACAGAGGAAGGATGCAAGGCCGCCACTGTTAAATTATTGCACCATTTGGCAGCGAAGGGGAATAAGGTGTCCTTGTCTAAGTGCCAATACTGTCGACAGGAGGTAACCTACCTAGGTCATCTACTGTCGAAGGAGGGTAGGCGATTGACTCCTGAACGCATTACTACCATCTCTAACATGTCTGTACCTTGCACTCAGCGTGAGCTTCGTGCTTTTCTTGGCATCACTTCTTACTGTCGCCAATGGATACCTAATTTTTCTCTTTTCGCTAAGCCTTTGTTGCATCTAACCACTAAAGACGTGCATGAACCCCTCCCCTGGATGGATGAATGTCAGCGCTCTTTCGACTCTTTAAAAACTGCTCTCTGTTCTGCTCCTGTCTTGGGTACCCCTGATTACCGTAAACCTTTTGTACTATACGTGCATGAGGTCGACGGTTGCTCGCTTTCAGTGTTGACGCAAGAATTTGGAGGTAAGCAAAGACCCTGCGCTTACTTGTCAGCCACATTGAATAATGTTGCAAGGGCACTTCCTAGCTGCCTGAGGGCCACTGCAGCTGTAGCGGTGGCCATCCGGCAGTCGGAAGGACTCGTTCTAAATTCCAATTTAACAGTGATGGTGCCGCATGCTGTGGACACACTATTAAATAAAACGAACACACAGCACCTTATGAGTGCACGCCTCACTGGGTATGAATTGACACTATTTGCTCTGCACATCACAATTACACGATGCGCTACGCTAAATCCAGCTACACTGTTACCACTCCCTTCGAGTGAAACTACCAATGATATACATTATTGGATATTTCAAACCGAAGAAGAAACGAAGGGAAGGGTTGACCTTACCGACATTCCTCTATCTGACCCTCAGGGGGAGTTATATGTGGATGGGTCCTGTTTTAAATTAGCAGATGGAACAACAACAGCTGCATATGCAATTACGACTTTGAAGACAGTAGTTGAAACATCTCGAGTACCCCACCGGTCAGCCCAAGCTGCTGAACTAGTGGCATTATTACGAGCCTGTGAATTGAGTGAAGGACTCGAAGATAATATCTACACAGACAGCCAATACGCCTTCGGCGTGGCCCATAGTTTTGGGCAGCTGTGGAAGGAACGGGGCTTCCTTACTTCTCATGGTCAGAAAATACAGAATGGCCCCCTGGTATTACGATTGTTGGATGCCCTAACTCTGCCCAAGAAATTAGCCATAATAAAATGCAACGCACATAAGGCAGTGGTGGATGAAGTAGGTGAAGGGAACGCTTTCGCAGACCAGGTGGCCAAACAGACAGTCCAATCCCCAATGTCGGTTATGTTTGTAATGTCCTCTGCAAGATGGGTGGAGGAATCTGAATTGTTTGATAATACTATGGAAGTGTGAGAGAATTACAGAAGGAGGCCACCCCTGCTGAATTAGAGAGATGGGAAAAGGAAGTGGGAAGATTGGACGAGAATAATTGTTGGGTCGATCTGACAGAAAAAAAGAGATGGTTGCTACCTAATGCATTGGTGCAGGCCGTTGTAACCATGGCCCACGGTCCTGCCCATGTAGGAGCTAAAGGTATTTGTGGCCTGCTAGACCCAGTATGGAATAACCTTAACATACAAAGGACAGCTGTCCGTTTGGTGCAGTACTGCATGGTCTGTTTACAACACAATCCAGGGAAGGCAGAAAATGTTTTGAATGGGAACTTTGCAGCTCCAACGTTACCCTTTGAAGTGCTCCAGATGGATTATATCCACATGGAACGCGTCAACAATTTGAAATATGCGTTAGTGGTGGTCTGTGCTTTTAGCAAATGGGTCGAGGCCTACCCCACAAAAGAGAACCCTGCCCTGGCCACAGCAAAGGCTCTTCTCAAGGAATTTATACCACGCTATGGTTTGCCCCGTTTCATCTGGTCAGACAATGGGGGCATTTCCATGAGGCCCTTGTTAAGCATATTTGTGATGGATTACAGATAAAACAAAAATTCCACGCCGCACGACACCCCCAGTCGGCAGGGCTCGTGGAAAAATATAATGGAATTCTGAAACTAAAGATGGCTAAGATTCAGGAAAGCACTGGTTTGAAATGGCCTGACACCTTGCCCTTGGCCCTCATGTCATTACGAGTTACCCCTCATTCTCGCTCTGGCCTTTCTCCTTATGAGATAACATTCGGGCGACCCGCTAACATATGGGGGGTACCCAGACCACGATCCTTTTCTGATATAGAATATCCTATGTTGATCGATTATCTGTATGCCCTGACTAAAGATCTCCGTTCTATTCATCAGCAGGTAGCATCTGTGCTGCAGCCTCTGCCAGAGGGCCCCCGACATCGACTACAACCTGGCCAGTGGGTGCTGGTCAAGAAGTTTGAACGAGACTTCAGCCTGGCTCCAAGGTGGTCCGAGCGCGCCAGATCTTGCTTGCCACGGCCGTCAAAGTGGATGGGAGAAAGCATTGGATTCATGTCTCCCATCTGAAAAGGCTGCTACTTCCGCTTCCATATGATCAGCAACGCTCAGGGGGAGTTCTGACCCAGGAGACCGAGAGAGCCACTGCATTCGTACCCTTTTCCGACGCCTGCGAGACAGAACAAAGGCAAGAGGAGGGAGTGACGAGATCAGATAAACCGGTCTCTGCTGAATCTGCAATTGCTCTGAATCCTGTTTTGAATACCCCGGCAAGCGAAAGCTCTAATGAAGGAGAGATACCTACTGTGCTGTTTTTTGATCAGGAAGTTCCGGGTCATGTGCGATACAACCTGCGGCCAAGAAAGCATCACGGTGCCTCAGACCCCACCGTTAGAAGATAAGGAAAGACTCGATTGAATAGACAGGGTTTGCTAGATTGCAGGTCTGAGGTACTGAGCGAGACACTGGACTGAACTCGTTGAGAGCTGGAACTTTGATTACTGTGCTCTGTTCAGAAAGAAAGACTAACTCCTGTGAACGGCCAGGTTGTACACCAGGATCACTTTGACCACAACGCTTTGTTTTTCTTGAGATGAACAATAGGAGTCTGCCTGTGAGACTCTGACGGACACAGGGAAAAGAACCCTCTGGCTGGACGGACTGCTAGGCCCGAGTTTAGTTTTGGACTTTTAGCTAGGAATGTACCCTTTTGGTCGTATTGTACTGGAAGAAGAACTTCCCATTGCACCACGATACTTGCCATTTTATGAACCAATGTTTTCCACTTGGACCACGAGGGTCAAGGTAGCCTTTGTGTTGGTTATAACTGTCACATTAGCTATTTTTATGGGCGTATTCATATATCTAGAACATAAATACCCCTTGCAAACCTTTCTACCTTCTACTGTAACCCCACCTGAACATTTTATGTTCATTTTATGTTCACCTTAGCACCCCACAAAGTACGGCATCGCCAGACTTATGCGAAAAATGTATTTGTAGAAATGCTCCATCAGACACACAGTGCCACCAACATCACCGAATGTTGGGTTTGTGGGCTCCTGCCATCTGTTGTGCATAAACATGACCTGTTCCTCTCATTACCGTTGTCCTATTTAGGGAGTTGTAAAGCATGGTTTAAACTGTTTTCTGCTATGCACAATCATTAAGTAGAAAATCCCAAACAATACACTGAGAAAGACTACAACATGATTCTGGCATACATTGAAAAACATCAGGGATTTGACCCAGAAAGAAATCGGGACAGGGATCGTTGGAACCAGAAGCCTGTATGAAAATGTATACGGAGGTTGAAAATAGTACCTGGTTGAAAGATGAACTCTATGATTTTGCTAATTTTAATGATTTGCAGTATTTCCAGCATTTTGTGGTCAGAAATGTTACCAGTGAGCGCACCGTACCCATTCCCATTTTGAATACCTCTTCCGATTTCTGTGTTCAGGGGATGGGGCATGTACAGGTTGGTGACAGTGTCTGTAACTACACTTATCGCATGAAGATATTTAGTAGTCCGCCATTATTAACGCCTCCCAATGTGTATTTCGTATGGGGGGAAAATGCCTACACTTGGTTACCCCGAGGTTGGGCTTGACAGTGCTATCTGTCTTTCTTGTACCTGCCTGTATACATAGCGCCATCAGACTATCATAGAACACACCAGCTCCACTCAGCGAGAGCGGTACCCAATAGTCAACGTAGACAGCTCATAGCAACGGAAATAGATCAAACTGACTCCTCCTTACAGCAGTTCACTGACTTTAGCAAGGGATTGATACCATTCTGGGGACCCATATTCAATAGCAGAGAAATAAGACGGTTGTCCAGAATAGTAGAGAATGTCATTAATATCACTACTGATATCATGACCAATATTACCGTAGAGCTTCAGGCGACAAGGCTCGTTTCGCTCCAAAACCGGATGGTTTTGGACGTTATCTTGGCTGATCGAGGAGGAGCATGCCGAGTGATTGGCAGCTCCTGCTGCGTGTATATTCCATACTCCGCCCCCACTGTCCATTTGGCTATCAAAAGCTACATCGCATAGCAGCTGAAATGCATACCGAAAATGGGTCCTGGTCATTGTTTGGGTGGTTCTGGGGGCTTCTGACAACATGGGGTTGCAATTTATTAATGATACTGGCTGGGGCAGCCGGTGTCATTTTTACCTGTTGCATCCTTGTAAAATGTGGCCCGGCTTGTAGCTCCTATTGTGCTACCAGGGTGACGGTCATGTGCGTCCCTGCTCCTGTACCCACCAAAATTCAGATTCTCCAGCAGGAGATTCATGAGCTAATGGCCATTGATGAGGAGGTTTTCCAGGACTACGGTTTCCTCTTTATTAGCTACATCACGCTAAAAGGAGGGTTTGAGGAACCGGAATTGACTTTCAGTCCCATGAACCATATAACCGCTGTATGTTTATTAGCATGAAGTATCTAGAATAATGACTAAAAGCACGCAAATACTAATATAGACACGAAAAGCAGTAATTTAGGAATTAACATACACCACGTTACACGTTTTTGCACTTGCTTGACACGACCAACGCCATTTTGTGGCCTTGTTCGATCTCTGCATTTGCAAGCCCTATCCTTGCATTTCACCGAAGCCGTTCCCTTGAGCTATAGCCCAACTGTTGCAAACTGCTGTCTCTGATAGTTAGGCCTGTCAAGGTTATAGGTAGAAGGAGGAGGCCGGATAAGCACATTCCTGGGGGTACGGTACAGACTCTACCGGAGTTAGCAGAATGGAGTCACCCGCGCGACCTTGCTAATATAAGATGAGCTAAACCAAGAGCGCTTTGTCTCCCATATATGGTCTTTCCCTCTGCACCAACCTGTACCAACTTCTATTTTTCCATCTTGGGTAACGGTTTCGAAATGTAACAGTATATATGTGATGTTCTGACAATGTGCCAGCAGTCTTCTTGGCGGACCTCATGGGGTTAGGTCGCAAGGAGCTCCTCTGGCAGAGTTTGTTTGTTATAATAAACGATTGGACCTTCTACACTGCCAACCGACTGATTATTGGTAATGGGTATGGGACTAGTTGTAAGTATGACTCTAATTGGGTTATGATAAATAATTTTCGGTACTTCAGTGCCGAGGCATTCTGGATTCGTTGCAGCGTCTTAGGAGCTTGGTTGATGTTCATGTGTAGAGAGCGTTTCCGTAGTCCAGCCTGCTGGAGACAAGGGCATGGGTGACTGTTCTTCTCATTTCGGTGGGGATCCACTTGAAGATCATGCGGGGCATTCGTAGGGTGTTGAAGCAGGATGAGGAGACGGCGTTGACCTATTTAGTCATGGAGAGGGTGGAGTCGAGAATGACCCCCAGGTTGCGTGCGTGGTCAGTGGGTGTCGGGGCTGTTCCCAGTGAAGTCGGCCACCAGGAGTCGTCCCAGGCTGAAAGGGTGGAGCCGAGGATCAGGACCTCCGTTTTGTCCGAGTTCAGCTTCAGTCGGCTGATCCTCATCCATTCGGTGATGGCCTTCATTCCTTCGTGGAGGTTGGTTTTGACGGTGTGAGGGTCTTTGGTGAGGGAGATGATCAGCTGAGTGTCGTCGGCGTAGGAGACGATGTTGAGGTCATGCTGTCGGGCGACGTGGGTGAGGGATGCCATGTAGATGTTGAACAGCGTTGGGCTGAGGGAAGAGCCCTGGGGTACACCGCAGCTGATCTCGGTGGCGGTGGAGCGGAAGGGTGGAAGGCGGACACTCTGAGTTCTGCCGGAGAGGAAGGATGGGGTCCAGTCCAGGGCCTTCTCTTGGATCCCGGCATCGTGTAGGCGTGTTCGCAGTGTGTGGTTGCAGACCGTGTCGAAGGCAGCTGACAGGTCCAGGAGGATGAGGGCCGCTGTTTCTCTGTTGTCGAGCAGGGTCCTCATGTTGACGGTGGCGGCAATGAGGGCGGTTTCGGTGCTATGGTTGCTGTGGAAGCCAGACTGGGATGGGTCCAGGATGTTGTTGTCCTCGAGGTAGCAGGTCAGTTGTTTATTGACAATTTTCTTGGTGACCTTCACCGGGAACGGGAGCAGGGAGATGAGATGGAAGTTCTTGAGGTCCTTGGGGTCCGCCTTGGGCTTCTTGAGTAGGGCGTTGATCTCGGTGTGCTTCCAGCTCTCCGAGAAGGTTGCTGTCCCGAAGGAGATGTTGATAGTTTTCCGGAGATGGGGGGCAATGATTGTGCTTGCTTTGTTGAAGATGTGGTGTGGGCATGGGTCAGACGGGGATCCAGAGTGGACGGAGTTCATGATTTTGATGGTCTCATCGTTGTTGACGTTGGACCATGCGATCAGCCGGCTGGTGGACGCGGGGATGGAGGTCTCGGTGGTTGGCGGGGCGGTCGTGGCGTTGCTGAGGAGGAGTTGTGTGTCATCTGCTTAGTTGAATATTTTACAGTCCATGTTGGCTAGGGCTGCTATCAGTGGTTGCAGACAGATATTGAAAAGGAGTGGAGACGGGGCGGAGCCCTGAGGGACTCCACAACTAAGCATCCCCTAATCTGATACCTGCTCACCCAACTGAATACTTTGGGCCCAAATAGATAGAAAAGATTAGAGCCATTGGTGAGCTTGACCACTGATGCCCAAGGTTGTGAGTCTGGTCAGTAATTGCGCATGGCTGACTTTATTGAATGCCGCTAATAAGTCCAATAAGATCAGGCCACTGGTTCTTTTACTGTCAGCCATGGTTCTGAGCTCGTCAGTTACTGATAGCATGACCAGTTCAGTACTGTGGTGTGACCTAAAGCCTGCTTGGCGAGCATGGAGAAGTTGGTGGTCCTCCAGGAAGGATGAGAGAGTTTTAAGGACATGTTGCTCCAGAACCTTTACGAGGAAGGGTAGCTGGGAGATAGGCCTATCGTTTTTGGGGTTGGCTGCGTCCACCTCTGACTTCTTCAGAAGGGGTATGGCTCTAGCTTCCTTTAGGTTAGATGGCATATACCCGGACTCCAGAGAGTGGTTGAGATGGTGATGATTTGTCTTTCCAAACCAGGAAGCGCTATTTGGAAAAAATCTGGGGGGGCAGGGGTCTGCGGGGGAACCTGTTTTAATCCGATTCATAATAGTGGAAGGGAGACAGGATCCAGTTTGGGGAAGCTGGTAAGCATTTGACCTGGGGGGGGGGGGGTACCCGAGGCAGGGGTGGGGGCTATAGTTAATAGATATATTGTCAATGTCAGAGAGAATGTCCCTCACTTTCTGCAGGAAGAAAGCTTGGAATGTGTTGCAGTCATCCTCTGATTTCTGCTCTGATTTTTGACTGAGTTCCTTCAGGATTCCTAAGGTCTCTTTCTGTCTGTTTGCCGCAGTAGAGATTCTAATCTCATAGTATTCAGCTTTGGTGGTTGTGATGTATTTTTTATATAGGTTGTGTTGGGTCTTATAAATATCTTGCTCAACTGGGTCGTTGGTTTTACGCCATCGTCTCTCTGCGTGGCGGAGCTTTTTCTTTGTTTCCCTTAATGATTGATTGAACCAGGGTGCACCTTTTCCCTTATCTTTGACCCTTTCCCTTCTCTCTGGTGCTACGTGGTCTATAGCTGCACGTAGGCTATTCGTGAGGGTTTCACATTCCTGATCCAAGTTTCCCTTTTCCAATATGGAGGGCGCGGGGACCTGAGGAGGGTATCCACTAAAGCTGTATGCTCAATTGATTTCCATTTTTGTTCCATTTTCCATTTGTGAGGGGGTTTGGGCAGGTGAGTGTCTATCGGAACACAGCAACTAATAAGATAGTGATCAGACCACACACACGGGCTGATGTCTATAAGACAAGACCTAGCTTGGGAGGTCCAGACGAGGTCCAGAGTGTGCCCTTTATTATGTGTTGAGCCCACAACCATTTGTTGGAGACCCAACATGTTCATAAATGTCTCAAGTTGGTGTTTTGTCCCAGTGGTAGTTGAAATCCCTGACTACAAGTAAACTGTGGTACTGTGTGCAAAGGTCAGAGATTATTTCAAGAAAGAGGTCGTTGAAATACGGGGTTGGCCTCGGGGGCGATATACTGCCAAAAGTGAGAGACAGTAGTTATTAAAGGAGATTTTTACCCCGAGGAGGTCAGCGTTGTCGATATTTTCTGCTAGTATTTTAGTGACTGTTAGCTGTTTTTTAAAGAAAATGGCCACTCCCCCACCTCTTGTGTTTTCGCTTCGGTTATGCCATAGGACGTCATAGTCTCCAGGTAGGGCAGAAATAATGTCAGGGATTGAAATGACCCCTAACCAAGTTTCCGTAAGTGCCAGGATGTCAATGTCTCCACCCTGAAGGAGGGTGAAGACTTCGAGGTGGTGTTTTTGTAGGGATCGAGTATTGAGAGTAGCCACCTTCAATTTTGTCTGTTTTTTGGCAGCTGAGTTTACTTGGGACACTGATTTTGCTGGCCGTTGGATGAGAATGCTGTCTCCTCCTTTCTTTTTTAAGATGTTTTCCAGCCTAAGTTTAGTTAGTGTGTTACTATTTATGGTAAAGTTATCTGAGTTTAGAGCTTGTAGTTCTTTTGCTGAGTATGATCGCCGTTGGCCAGGGTTCCTTGCCCATGGGCCCGGTCGGGCTGGGCGCAAACGGTCTTGCCTTCGGTGCACCTTTGGCACGCCGGCGGCGCGCCCACTGCGCGCATCTGCTGCGCGTGCGCTGAGACATCCAGCTATGTAGGATGCGAAGCGGAAGCTACTCCCCTCCTCTATACCGGAAGTGCTCAGTGAGTGGCCTGCTAGCCAAAAACCACACCCTCCTCTCCAACAGCCAGCAGCTGCGGGGACCGAGGTGGGTATCGGCGTAAAAGTGCAGAGGAACAAAGGATAGTGCAGGTATTTATTTTTTTAAAGCGCTACCATCAAACATTTAGCAATACCTGAATAATGCAGATTTAAACACAATTGTTTGTATTTTTATGCTTGCTGCCCATCCTCTCTACCCACCCGTTTGTAGCCCATTATATGCTCTAGTGCAGTGGTTCCCAAACTTTTGACTTCTGAGGACCCCCATTGAGTCACCACTGGAAGCCGGGGACCCCCAAGCAATTTGTATGAGTTAAATTAAAACAGTAATTTTAAAAAACCACACGTGTGCACACACATCAAATACTTAAAGTACTAAGGATTTTGGGGCCAGATGTACGACCATTTTATTTAGCGCCTCGCAATTGCCGACCCATTGCGAGTGGCAAATTGCGAGTCACTAAATGAAATGTACAACAGTGAGTTTAACACTGTTGGGGAATGCCAGCCCTCCCATAGATGGTGGCCTTCTGGGCTCAGCAGACCACCATGTCTGGGACTGTTTTTAAATAAAGCAGTTTAAAAAAAAAATGCAGCCTGTTTTCCATGCATTTTAAAATAAAAAAATTAAACGTTTTCATTTCAATTTTTAAGAGCAGGCAGTGGGACCACTGCCTGCCCTTAAAAAAGACATTTGCATGCATTTGCAAAGGGAAAGGGGTCGCCTGGGCACCCCTCCCCATTTGCGAATGCATTACTATCTACTTGAAGTAGGTGATAATTGCGAGTCTTTTGAAGACGCAAAACATTTGTACATGGTTTTGAGACCGCTATTTGGAAGGGAATGCCCCTTCCAAATAGCAAGTTGCAAAAAAAATTGTGACTCGCAAAATAGGCTATGTACATGGCCCAATAGGTTTTTGCATGTGCAAACGGGTTCGCAAACCCGTTTTCACATATAAAAAAAGGGTCGCACATCTGGCCCTTAGTATTTTATATTGAAGGAATACCCCCTCTGTCACATGTATTTCCTTTGTTTCATAGCATCTCTCATACCATTGTAGGATGTCAGAGCACTTTACATCACACACATATAGAGACAATGAATCATACATGTAAATCAGTGTATAGTAAACGTTACATAAGTTAAAGGGGACTACAACGTGTAGTATTCACATGTCATTCATACTGGTAGGCATTTTTAAAGAGTGCTTGGTCTGGAAAAGCACAAACTCAGGATTCAGAACATAACACAGTGTCTAGCACTGACTTGTACATTAAAAATGTATTTCCACCCAAATCAATCTTTTTAGCAGCATCAGGATAATGAATGACTGGGAAAAAACATAAGTTACTAACTGGTACTATGCAGTTTGCAAGCAGCTCTTTGATGGCAGTGTATAGGTCCCTCTGATAGATTATAATTGTCACTTATGAAGTGCACAGTAACAAAATAATCTTTGTGACAAAAGCAGTAACTACGGACCATTGCACATAAAATCTGCTTTTTAAAATGCATGTTACACGTTCTTTGCAGTAGGCACATTAACCATCTGTGCTACATTAGTTAAGTCAAAGCTGCCACTGAACAAAAATCTCCTCTCTCTCCAGCAGGTACATTAATCACTGGCATTATCTTGACACTTTTAATGTTGCTCGAACTCTGCTAATTATACAAGAAACTTTGCTGTGCTTTTAAAACTGCTGCCTACAGACCCCCTGGGAATGTGTCAGGGACCCCTGGGGGTCCGCGGACCCCAGTTTGGGAAACACTGCTCTAGTGTATGTAAGTTTTTATAGCTTAATTCCCTACTAAACTGACTTCTGGAGAACAGAGGTATAATA
Source organism: Lissotriton vulgaris (assembly GCF_964263255.1). NCBI lineage: Eukaryota > Metazoa > Chordata > Amphibia > Caudata > Salamandridae > Lissotriton > Lissotriton vulgaris. Next base: position 1,736,411,896 of record NC_141691.1, read on the forward strand.
TGTTCTACAAGTGTGATGAAGAGCTCAGAACAATCCCAGTAAAAGACAGTGGTTACAGAAAAGTCTTCAGCAGAAATAAGAACAATAAAAAAAATAACACACATTTTTTCATAAGACAGACCATGTTGTAAACCTTAGCATTTTTTAATTCATAAACCTGAATTCCCTCTCGAAGAAGGTCAAACCCTTCCTTCTTGAAGCCAACTACAGAACAACAATCCAAGCCTGGGCCCACCCCTTACAAGGAGGAGGCAACGTGTTACAGAAAGAACTCTCAAACATCACAGTGGCACCCCTGAAAGGCATCCAACACACAGTGGCATGACTTATCAAGGTTTTTAAAAAGTTCATCCACTTCATTACTAGATTAAAGGAACTGTACTGGCTCCCCTTCCAAGCTTGTATAATTTTAAGACTAGCTGCATCACCTACAAGACCATAAGAAAGAGTACCCCAACATACCTGGCAAGTCATTATTCACAACTAGTGTCCAGGACGTCACTATAGTATACATAGGGGAGAAGAGAGAGTGCAAAAAAAGTACCAAATCAGTAGATATGCCTTCTCCACCTACACACTCAGTATCCAGAAGAACATAAATCTTCAGAGCTGTACCAAGTCCCCTGAAATACAGAAAGAAACTGAAAACACATTTCTTGAAGGTGTATTACCACCTAAACAATAGATCTGTTGGGTGCATGCCTCTTAGAAGCTGTTGCTCTTGTTCAGTACTTCGTTGCTTCCCAGCTTGTGTTGTGAACCCTCTCATGCAGTAGCGAGGTATTGCTTTGGTATGGTAGATCAGAAGGTGTTTAAGTTGGAGGGAAGAATGAAGTGTTGAAAACTCTTTCCCTTCAGTATAATGAATATAGTAATGTATTTAAGGAAAGTAAGACGTCATCCCTACTTCCCTGTAAGGAGGTAAATTGCAGAATAGATCTTGAACCTGCTACTCCTATTGAATCTCCACAAGCGGTCTTCTTTGGAGTCTGCTCTTTCAAAGTTGCACTGACTACTGCTTGAGAAACGACTTACCTTTAAAGCCATGTGCTACTGTATTTCCTTAGGAACGAAGGTCCCAGCTACTTGCACCCTTTCTTTACGCCCTATCTTCCTACAAGAAGGTTACATTCTGCCATGTCTCTGCTAGCATTGGATCCTTAAGCTTTCCAGCAGCCTAACGATGGAACTCCCTGCCTCTTCTAATTAAACGGGAATCTTCAGAACCGCTGTTCCACAAAAAGCTAAAAACGTGGCTGTTTAGGACAGCCTAATAGGCCATGTTTCAACTAGAGTTTAGTATGCTGGGGATCTGGGTCACTTTACCTAGCGCTGGAACACTTCGGTGTGAAGTGGTCATGTGCTTATAAGTGATTGTATTAATATTTATTATTAACCAGGTGATAAAATCCATTGTGGTAGGACTAATGGTCTGAATGAAAAAGAAAATGAGCATTTAGGAAAATATCTAGAAGAGAATCTTATCTATAGACTTAAAAGGCACTCAAAGTCTCCAGCAGCTTCCCAATTGATCTTTATGCCTAAAAACAATGGTAAGCTTAATGTTTGTATAGATTATAGTGCGCTTAATAACTGAGTTTGTGATCTTGTCTCTGTGGTGCCTACAAGGTACTGTGTGTAATCTCACTTTTTCGAGTGAAGCAGAAGACCGTTACCTGCATGGTACTTATGCTACGTTTGGTGAGGACAATTTTTATAGATAAATATTGATAGCCAAATACTAAAAAAACAGCTGAAGCTGTGAATTAGACATTAGAGGCATAGACCATGATTAGCTATCACACACACACCCATGTTTGCAGTAATGTGTGGTAAGTATATAACTTCTAGAAAACAAAAGTGTCTCAGGATAATGAATAATTAGAAACATTTACTAATACTTGCCAAATCATGCCCCTACCTGGTAACATGCCAGGATACACAGTCTATGTGCCCATCGCAATCAATTAAAACAGGCTAGTAAAAGATTTTAAAATGTGTGCCAGTGTTTCGAGCGCTGACGAAAAGTGCTGATATCGCTGAAAGATGACGCAATACTCATATTATCTTAAAATATCTTTATAAAATATCTCTGAGATTGATGGTATTTACAGACCAACTACAAATGGTTAGCAACCAGCCTTTACTTATCTGAAATAGACAAAAGTATGGCATCAGCAGGAGTTCTGAAGAGAGTTACATATTTTTATAATTTCACCCTTAAATTTGAAATTTGCATAAGAAGTAGTCTTGGCTAACTACTCAAAATATCACACGGAGCTGTACTTTCCTTTTGTTTTTACTTTGGTGTTAGTAAGGCTTGCATGTACTCCTTGTGCTGCACAACACTCAATGTGTAACAGGAGAGCTGTGAGCTGCTCAAAGGTCTCCTAGGGCTCAATTCACTAATACACAGTGATTACTGGGGAAGCTGTGAACTCTCAGCTGCACACAGCTCTCAGCACTGACTATACAAGTCAAGCACCTGGAAAGCTCGCAGCTGTACTGATGGCCCACTGCACTTCGGGGGACCACTTACTGCTCAGTGGTAAGGAGGAGCAGAGACGCCAAAGATGGCAGCAAGACCAACCCCTACTCAAATTTAGCAAAGAGTAGCCTGATCATAGAAGACAGCAAAAGGGCACCTCATGACTAGGCCTCCAGGTAGCTCCCAAGTGAAAATAGCATCCAGGTATACAGAGTAGGTGACAGCATAGGCGCTTATAAAGACTTGACAGCCCATGTCATCTGATGATCAGCCCCGGGGAGAAGGTTAGGATGGAAGGAGTGACTCTCCCCCAGCAGAGGACATTACATCTCTGCTGCTGAACAGGAGGACGACCCTGAGTGCAATCGATTACTAGTTGGATGCACTTACTAGGCTCATGAATAACATGAAGGATCATATGGATAAACAACACACATGACTGACCAACGCTGAGTAACGTATATCTGATGTTGAAGACGCGGGCACACAACACACTATAATTCTGGAGGACCTGAAAGTGGAGCTTTGCAGGGTGCAGTTAAAGAACAAGAACCTGGAAACCAGGTCCAGGCATAATAACGTCTGCGTTCTTGCCATTCCTGAAACTATGCACTGGACCTCACAGATTGGTACATTGAGAAGTTACTGATTACCTTCTTTGGGGCGGAAAACTTTTCTCAATCATTTGTGATAAAACAGGCGCATCGATCATTGGTCCCCAGACCTGTTCCTTGTGCCCCTCCAATACCTATCATAGTTAAATTCCTGAATTACAGGGACAGCGATCAAGTGCTCAGTCTGGCGAGGGAAGCCAAGGAGGTGTGCCATGAAGATGTGCGTTTAACTCTTTTCCTGACTTTACACAATCTGTCGATGATGCTTGCATAACATTTCTGCCAGTAAAAAAGAAATTACAGGAGCGGGGTATCAAGTATGCTATGCTGTAACCAGATATGCTGGGTTTTTACTGGAAGGGGGAGCAAAAGATCTTCACGGAATCCGCAGCTGAGCTGGCTTTTCTGCAACAACATCCCATATCACAGGGAGCGCCTCCCTCTCACGAACACGCTAACTCCACTTCGCCTCTTGATGAGGTGGAATGACAGTCTACATTTATAACTTCACATATCTGATACAGCGCTTAGCCCAGTTTCTTTACTTCTAATAACTGTCAATGTTTGGTATCCTGCTCCACATAAACCTGAGGTCATGCCAACATTGTGCGACTCGGACTTGATGTCACCACTAATGCTCGTCCTGTCTGACTTGCATTGTTTGTTCCGGTGTACTAACATTTACAGCATGTATTTTTCTTTAATGGTTGGTTAACTATCCTATCCTCAGTGCTCTAGCTGCCCCTTGCTTTTCGCTGAGTTTTATAAATTGGAATATGATTCTAGTTACAGTTTGTTTTCTGTTTTTCAGATTTGACTTTCAATGTTTGGGGAAATCACTGGGAGTTTGCGGCCTAGTGTGGGTGGGCTTGTTTTTTTTTTTGAGAGGGTTCGAAATTACAATGCATCAGTGTTACCCTTTAAAATCAGTCTGGCAGCATCTTTAACTATGCGGGTCTCTTTAGGTTCTAAGGTACACACTCATGATTACTGCAATCTCCCTATTAAATTTATCACCTGAAATTTCCATGATCTTATTAATCCTTGAAAATTTTGACAGTTCTTAGCCTATCTTAACCACCACCAGTGGAAGTTATATTTTTTGCAGGAGACACATATACTGCATTGAAGGGAAACACTACTTGGGGTCATTTCCAATACTTTGCATCATACTCCTCCTATTCTAGGGGAGTTGCCATGGTCATACTTAAACAGGTACCCTTTCAACATCTTAAGTCCATTGTGAACCCAGATGGTCGATATCTTCTGGTACAGGGTCTTTTGGATTATGCACATATCACATTACTAAACATATATAGGCCCAGTGTAGAAAGTCCTGATTTTCTTCTAATCCGTACCTAATTAGTGCATGGTGATTAACACACATAGTTTATCTGGGGGAGAGATCATAATCTTATACTGGACATCAAAGTAGACTACTTTGATCACCGCGAGCAATGTCTCACTAAGGCTCATACTGCTTTCCTTGACATTATGGTACAAAAGGGGGGGTGGTAACCACCCCCTTTTGTACCGCTCTGTCCGCCATAAGTTGGCAGGGTATGCTCAGATGTGAGTCCCTTGCTCACTTTGCCACTGGATTCAAGCAAGCCTGGCTGAAGACAGCTGTAATGCCAGAAATCGGTCCTAGGAAGCTTGAATCCGGTCCAGGGAAGGCACAGCTTGGCAGTGCGGGCTGGACTGTTCCCATGAGGCACAGGGTCAGACTGATTTGCATATGGCCATCTCTGAACTGGGATGGCAGAGTGGGCTAAAGAACGTTGATGGATTAAACCCTTATCTGTTGACTGGGTGTGAGTGTTTGATTGGTTCAGAAGCTCCGTCCATCACCACCCCCTTTTGTACCGCTTCCTTGACATTATGGCGTAGTTTGAGATGATAGGTCTTTGGCGATCCCTGAATAGTCTCTGGAGTATACCTTCCATTCATATCTTCATGGTACCTCCTCATGGCTTGACTTCTGGGTGGGATGGCAAGAAGTTGAAGCCTCATGGCTTGACTTCTGGGTGGGATGGCAAGAAGTTGAAGGTTGGATAAAAAGCATTCAGCACATACTTACAACATTATCTTACCATTCTCCTGTGGTGCAAATTAACCTTAAAGACAGATGGACACGACAACCGTTGTGGAGTCCTCAACCCAAAAACCTACTAGACACTGCATTCAAGGAGGAGATCCATACTGCCATTAATAATTATGTTACACTCAATAAAGACTCAGTCGACTTGGTTGCCACTTTTTGGGAGGTCTTGAAGGGTTTTATAAGGGGGGAATGTATGGCTAAGGGGCATGGCATTCTCAAATCCATCTGAGGCATACTTGCGACACTAGAGTGTGATCTTCGCTTCCTGAAGACACGCTATGATGCCACTAAAGACAAACACATACTGCATTCTATACATTGCCTCCTACTTCAGTTCCAGGAAGAGGTGGATAGGGAGGTAAAGTTTCTGGGCAAGCACTCCTGGGTTTGCAGGTATGAGGAGGGTGACAGACCTGGGCAGACTTGCTTAAACCCAAATGGGCTGCTAATTATGTTCATTGCCTGGATAAATCTGACGGGCAAAGGATCCATGACCCAGCAGATGTATTTAAAGAATTTGTTGATATCTACCAGCACCTGCGCACTTCACAATCGCTGGCTGACCCTGCTGATATCTTCTCGTACCTAAATAGGGTGGCCATAGAATGGATAGATCAAGCGAGCGTGAGTTGCTCTGTCAGCCTCTCACTGTTGCAGAGAATACAAGCACCATTAAGGCACTGAACAACGAAAGAGCTCTGGGGAGCGAGGGTCTCCCTGTTGAATTTTATAAATCAGGTGCCGAAGAGCCGTCACCCATACTTTTGGCAGTCTATGAGGAGGCTTTTCAGACTGTCCTCCTGCCACTGACCATGAGAGAGTCTATCATAATCACACCTGTCAAGCCTGATAAGCCTCAAACTATGTGTGAGCCATACCGTCTTCTCTCCCTTATCAACATGGACTGCAAGATTCTTGACAAACTCTTGACAAATTGATTGCTCCCCCTGATGCAGAGGCTCGTTCGTCCGGTTCAGTCTGCTTTCATTCTGGGTTGGTCCATGGCGGATAGCCTTCGCTCACTCTTTGCCCTCACAAACAAGCTAAACCCAGATATTCCAACTGACGCACCGTTCTTAGAAGCCTCCAAAGCATTCGGCACTGCCAAATGTCCTTTTCCATTTATGGTGCTTTCTAGTCTGTGCCTGGGGGGGATTTCTAAAATGGGTGCAACTCTTGTACGCCACTCCTTCGGCTAAGCTGCAACTGAATGAAAGCCTATCCACATCATTTATAATTGGCAAGGAATGCAAAAGGGATACCCTCTGTCACCCCTTCTTTTCGCCCTGACCATTGAACCCATGGTGTGTGCTCTACGTGAGTTCCACGGTCGCCCGGGGGTAAATATGGGATTCCGTTACTCACAACTTTCCATGTATGCTGATGATGTGATGCTTATCATCAAAAATCCTGCAGTTAATTTGTCCTCCAATGTTGGGGAAATTGTAGAGTTCAGCCGTTAGTCAGGCCTGCAGATCAACTGGGCCAAGTCCATCATGTTCCATCTAACTAGCACTGCTGCTAGAACCGGACATACAGTACTCACTACATTGGCAAACTACCTTGGCATCATTTAACACACAGAAATTTCCACTGTGCCTGGAGAAAACAATGGACGGTATGTGGAGACCTTACAGTCTCAGGTTGATCGTTGGATCACCTTGCCTCTCTCATTGGCAGGCAGAGAGACCCTGATGAAAAGGATTATATTGCCTAAATTGCTCTATATGTTTCTGTTGTACTTGGCCCTTTTTGAAGCGACATCCCTAAACTTTTTGCCTTTCTCCTAGCCTTTTATCTGACATGGTTTTGGAGGTTTTAGGTCTCTGGTAAGGGTGGGCGTAAAATCCGTTTCGCGGCCGAATTTGCAGATTTTCCGCGATTTCGCGATCCGCGAATCTCGCGAAATCGCGGTAAAATCCGCGAATCAGCGGGGACGAATTTTCAAGCCAAGCAAGGGTTACAGCAGCAGGTGCAAAAGTTGAACCTAATTTCTTTGTAACCTTTTACAAAAAGGTTACAAACAAACTAACTTCAACTTGGACACCTGCTGCTAATTGCTTCCTGGCGCCTCGTTGCCTACTTGCAACTATGCTCTGACCCTGCTCTGACCCTTGAAGCAGGGTCAGAGAATAGTTACAAGTAGGCAACGAGGCACCTGTCCAAGGAATTAAACCTCATCAGGAAGCACTTACAGATATAAAAAACAGGAAGAAGGGAGAAGATGGCAAATACACCCATTTTGAGTTGTCAGGAGGGGTTAAACTAAAAGAGACCTTTACAGCACAATTTTCATATGCATTTTGCTAAAAATAAAAAGCTGTATGTTCTGTAGGGGCAACTCAGGAATCTGGCCCTTCAGAGATCCGGCCTCTCTTTCTTTCTCTCGTTCTCTCTCTCCCTCCCTCTTTCCCTCTCTTTCTCTCTCTTTCTATCTATCTATCTATCTATCTATCTATCTATCTATCTATCTATCTATCTATCTATCTCTCCCTCTCCCATAAACGACTGCATGGGTAACTTAGCTATGCAAGCGGCTCGCAAAGACGCAAAAAGCCCCGCGAACACGCAAAAAACCCAGCGAACACGCAAAAAACCCCGCGAACACGCAAAAAACAATAATCCGCAAATTCGCAGATCGCGAATTTGCAAAATTCGCCCATGCTTATACTCTCTGGGGACTTTAGCATTGCTGCCCAGTGTAAAGTGCATGCGGCCTCTGATACATATGGTAAGATTGGTCTACACCTGTTTGGCATATTTAATTTACCTGTCAGTCCCTTGTAAAGTGGTATCTCATATACCCAGGGCTGGTAAATTAAATGCTACTGGTGGGCTTGCATGCTGATTGCGCCACCCACCAAAGTAGCCTTCCAAATCTATCCCAGGCCTCTGCCATTGCAGGGCCTGTGCACGCAGTGTTATTGCCGCTGTGACGTGGCACCTAAAGTGTGTGCCATGTCTGTGACCCCCCCCTTTTACTACATGTCAGTCACCCCTAAGGTAGGCCCTAGCTAGCCCTATGGGCAGGGTGCTGCAGGTAAAAGATAGGACATGTACCTTAAGTGTGTCAGATGTCCTGGTAGCACAAACCGCCATTTCAGTTTCTCACTACTCTGGGGCTGCCCTCCCATAGGAATGCATTTGGAATTCCCTGATAAGTGTTTCAGTGGTCATTCCTGATATGAGAGGAGCAGCGTGGTCACGTTTAGAATATTTGGAATGGTAATAATAAATGCTGCGCAATGGTGTGCACAGATTTATTATAACTATTTTAGAAATGCCACTTTTAGAAGTTGGCATTTCTGTGTGCTATGTATCTGCCTGCCTGATGTGACTTGCATGTCTGACTGTTGATTGACAGGGGCTGGGAGGTGTGTGTTGCTCTAGGAGGGGCAGGGTGAGTCAGCACTAGGCTGAATAGACATCTAAATTTCGATTAGTGTGAGGAGTAGTCCCCTGGCCCTGAATGGTACTGTGCCTGCCTTGTACAATGCTGGCTCCATCCCATGTGGTGTGTCAGATCACCGAGCCCCCACCTGACAAAGGGGAAGAGGAGCCTGGTGAACAAAGTGCTCCAATTCCCCCCCGAACAATTTTAGGCTGGTTCCCCCATGCCCTGTACTGCAGACAAAGGAATGCCTAATATACATTTCGGGGCTGTGACCCCATGATGTGGTTCCTGTGCTTGTGTGCTGTTCCTGAATTGTTGGGGGCTTGCTGCTGCTGGGGCCCAGGAGGAACCGCCATGAGGGCTTGCCTCCTTGCTGGAAAGCCCTGTGTGCTGGCCTCCCTGGGCCCAGGCTATGCCCCAGGGACCTAAGAGCTTTGTTTGCCCCAGCGACTCACAAGTGCTGTATTTTAAATATCCTGAAGAGAAGCGCTGTGCTTTACTTTTACCCAGGAGAAGGGAGTACTGGGACTTAGCAGTGCTAAGCTGCCCATCATGGAGGAGGGAATCCCCGGCATAGGGATCCCCCAGTGCTACGAATGAAGCATGTGCCCACCCCGCATGTATGCTTACTCAAGTAGTGGGTGCCCACCCCGCATTGTGGTGCTTAGCTGGAGCCTACCCCGCTTTATGGATATTTGAAAATCGCGTATGCCCACCCACATTCCTCTTTACCTTTCGGGTGCCCACCCCGTGTTGTTTGCTTTAGCAGGAGCACGCCCGCATTCTAATATTGAGAGTCACCACCACGGTCCGATCCTCCAAACAGGAAGCCAGGCGGCCTTGACTGACTGTGGGGTGTGCTTAGGGCATAACCAGCAAGCAGGGAGCGGAAGTCCCGCCTGCCGGAGAAGTAGTCCAGAACCTTGCGGGCTCCACCATGAAGACCCGTGTCCCTGGAGAGGGACCGGTTAAATAGCCAAGCTTCCCCCTGCCTCGAAGGAGAGAGAGTCCCTGAGGAGTGAAGGCTCTCCTGAGTGTGCCGGCTTCAGCGCCAGAGGAGCCTGCAGGGCTCACGTGGCACAGTGCAAAGGGCCTATTTCCTGTGCGGACCCGCAGGAGAGCGGGCAGCTCCAACGTTGGGGGCCAATTTTATTTAGAGAGCCCCAGTGGGGACCCGAGGGGACTGTCATGCCAGGGCCCATTTACTTGATTCACAGCTGTGCCGCACCAGCGCGGGCAGTTGCAACGTGCAGCATTTTTGTGTAGAGAGCCCCAGAGCAGGGTCTCTTTGTTTATCCCTAGCTGCACCGCAGCAGAGAGGGCAGCTGCAACGTTTTGTGCAGATTTGTTTTACAGAGTCCCAGTGGGGACCCACCCAGAGGGCACAGTGAGTGCCCATGCCAACATTTGAATTTCACAGCTGTACGGCAATTAGCGGCAGCTGCAACGTTTAGGCTATTATTTCTTTAGTGGCATTTTGGATGAGACAGGAGTGAGATACACTTCTCTGCCCCAGCGCAATTGCACATTTGTGGATTCTGCTGCATTGGCAGCACGCCCTGACATTATGGACAAAGGGCATTTGAGTCCTCTGAGAAGACCTGTTGGCCAGGGGCACCGTGTTAAGTTGAGAGGGCGCCAGGCCCCTATGTGATTTATGTGGTGCGCAGGAAATGTGATTTATGCACCCTGATTTATGCCTTTAATGTGGTTTATGTTTATGAGGTTATTTGCATACTGTGGTGTATGCTTGTGTGGTTATTCTCTATTGTGAGTTATGCCTCTAAGGTGATTTACGATTAGGAGGTTATGGTTTAATATGTTTAGGCTTATGAGTTTGGCGCATAGTGTATTTTACATCTGATTTGATGCTGATTGCATACTCTGATTTATGTTACAGGATAATGCTGAGTACAGTGTTTTTCCAGTAATTACTGGTTGTGTTCTACGTTTATTATGTTCTACAGTTACTATTTTCACTTTGTTATGGTTCTGACAGTGGCCCAATTGGCCCTTTCATGTGTATATAATCCACTGTAAATATTGCATTGGTGCCAGTTGGCACAGTGTATAATATATAATTGCTAAAGGCTATTTTTATACTTAACCTTGTGTGGAGTTCCTTTTGTGGTGTGCCTAGCATGTTGCTGCGATTGGAAAGGATATAAGCTTATATATCGCTCGAATGCCGTGGCGTCTTGGCGTTGATGTAAGTGGAGATGATGCGATCTACGGTATCTGATTATATTGAGACAAACAGCCATGTCTTCAATTCCTTCCTAAAGAGTCGTCTATTAGATTGCAACCGAATAGATGTAGGCAGTTTTTTCCATAACTTTGCAGCACAGTGCGAAAAGGTCCGTCCCCCCATCTTACTCTCCTGATTCTGCCAAACTTATTGGCTCTTAAGGGACGGGCTGGGAGGTAAGGCCTAAACATTTGTTGAATGTCTTTAGCACCTCCCCCATAAGTAGCTTTATGGACTAAACACAGCGCCTTAAATTTCACGTACGGGAAGCCAATGAAGTGCTCTTATTCCGGCGGAGGTTGATTGGCCTCTTGGTATATTCAGGAGAAGCCTGGCAGCAGCATTTTGTAAGGATTGCAGCCTACTCATCAGTGTTTTGTTTATTCCTAACAGCAGGCCATTGCAGTAATCTAGCTTGGACAATAGTAAAGCTATTACCACTGTCTTTTGCAATTCCTGTCCTATAAAAGGAAATATTTTTCTGAACGTTTTTAGAAGAAAAAAGCTGGACGAGGAAAGACTATTTACCTGGGCGAAAAAATTTAACTGACTGTCAAAAATGACCCGGAGGTTTCTGACCTTAGAGACTGGGCTGGGTCATATTCCCGCTCTCACTGGCCACCAGGAATGATTCCACGTAAATGGCCCTTGACCAAACTCAATGATCTCGGTCTTGTCAGTATGTTTTGAACATTTTGATTAATTTTTGCAACACAAAAAACAAACAACAAGCATGTCATTATCGAGCAGCACTCCCACATCCCCAACCCTCCATCCTCCCCTCCCCTCCAATGCTCTAGGACACTGTTTCTTGTTTCCAAATGTTCATCCATAAACATCTCCCCAGTCCACATTAGTAATAGCTCAGGCTCCTGTAGCCCCATCTCCTCAATGTCTCTGTGTCCCATCAAAGCCCTCCATCCAATCCATGGTAATGACGCCATTTTCCCAACACCCTGCCAAACTTCTTTGGGCACCCTCTCGCTTTGTATGTGACCCTTTCGGCCGCCATGAATAACTCCATACCCCTCCTCCACTCCTCCAACTGTGGTATGTCTGGCGCCCCCCACTTACGGGCCACGTCCCTCTTGGCCACTACTAGGGCTAGCACCAGAAAAATCAACAAAGGGCGAGCCAAGTCTACATCATTAGTCATTCCCAGTAGTACCGGCTTCGGGTCCAGTGGAATGGCCGTCTCTAACAACTCTCCCAGTTCTGAGAGGACCTCCCCCCAGTATGTTTGGATGTTCGGGCAGGACCAGATTGTGTGAAGGAAATCCCCTCTATCGTGGCTACAGCGTAGACAGCAGGGATCAGGTACTCTCCCCAGTTTATGCAGCCGCACTCTATCAAAATAGGTCCTATGTAGAATCTTAAACTGGATCAATCTGAGGCGTGATTTAATCGCTACCTCCCTAGGATGCATCAGGACCACACTCCAATCTACTTCATCCATGTCCCCCACCACCTGCTCCCAAGTGGTCCTGAGGCCCTCCAGTTTATTTGGTCTATTATTCATTATTGTTTTATATGTCAGGGACACTGCCTTCCCAGGGATCCGTTCCTGCAAGAGACGGCCTTCCAATGGAGCGTATTCGGGGAGTGCCTCCGTCAATGCCACCTCTGCCCTCCAAGCATGGCGTAGTTGCATATATTTAAAATATTGGGAGCGGTGGAGCCCATATTCCTTTTGCAATGAAGGAAAGGAATGCAGCACCCCACTCTTTATCACATCCCCCCGAGTAGAGATGCCGATGGCATCCCAGCCCTGGAACCCTCTCAACTTGCTAAGTTCCGTCAGCCAGGTGCATTTCCACAGCGGGGTTTGTTTCGTAGGTTTGTGATCCCACCTAATTGTCTTAGTCGCCCTTTTCCACGCCCCCAGCGTGATTTTAGTAGCCGGCAGCAGTCTGGCCTGCCCCCCTACCTCCGTACAGTTAGTGTATACATGTATGAGTGTCCATGGTGTACCTTTCCAGTGCATAGGTACCCCACCTGTGGCAGGTGCATGTATCCATTCATTAATGGGGGCCAGGTGTTCCGTCCAGTAGTAGACCTCTAGGTCAGGTAAAGAAATCCCCCCATCGTATTGATGTCTCTGCAAGGTCGATAGGTCTTCCCTGGGTTGCTTTCCCAGCCATAGGTAAGACCTCAGTTCCGCATGGATGTCTCGGAAGACCTTACACTGCAGAGGGAAGTATTCATTCTGAAAGGCATATAAGAATCTTGGGAGTGAAAACATTTTAAACAACGCTGCCCGACCGAGCAGCGTCTGTGGGAGAGATTGCCATCTGATTGCGTCCTCCTTAAAATGACTTATTACGCGGCTAATATTCCGTTTGTAGGAAAGATTACAATCAGTCGTTAGAAATATCCCTAGGTACGTAAATCCCTCTCTAGTTGTTTGCAGTCTCTCCAGCAACGCGGGCCACACGTCCCCTCCTTGGGGGTCATAGAGTGTCGACTTGTGCCAATTGATCTTGTACCCAGACTAGGCCCGTAGCGGTCCAGTTCCAAGAACAATGCCGGTATAGTAACTTCCGGCTGCGTGATATAGAGCAGGACGTCGTCTGCGTACAGAGACAGTTTTTCATCATTGTCGTCCGCCAGTAATCCCTACATTCTGTCTAACTGCGCATGCCATTACTTCAATAGAAAGAGCAAACAACAGGGGAGACAGGGGGCATCCTTGCCTGGTGCCCCGTCGTATAGGAAAGGCCCCTGACAGTGTTCCATTGACCCGAACTCTCGCTCTAGGATCGGTATATAGTAAACTAATTTTATGCCTGTATTTGTGTCCAAAGCCAAGACGCAAAATGTAACAAAAGGGGGGAGAGAGAGAGTCAGTGGATTCAGTCTCCCTATACGTATAAGTAAACAAAGTGGAATCCACTCAAGGTGGTGATCCCTAAAGTGATGGGGAGACACACAGTGTTGTTTAAATGCCCCTCACACACCAACAGGCCCCTTGGTGTCATGCTTCATCATCGGGGCCTTCGCACCCCTCTACGGGATGCGGCGTGCTACGACTAGCGAATACGCAGGAGCACTTGGAAGTGAACTATGTGTGGGGGTGTGTGTAAATATAACCAAAGTGTGAGTGAGGTGAGGTGAAAAAAAGTGAAAAAGTTAAAAAATACCTGGCACGTGGGAGAAAAACAGAATTTTATTAATCCCCGGCTGGTATTGTTAAAAAAAGTGCAGAGCGTGGTTGGGTAGATACGAGTTAAGGTATCTGAAACCACTGTGAGAATGTCAACATGTTTCGGAGGACACAGCCTCCTTCTTCAGGACGAGGGTTATGCACTATCCCTCACCTTACTCACATGTAAAGTGTAAAAGTGTTTCATTAAAAATTACCACAATGTGTAATGTTCCTAACAATGTTATTTAGTGTTAGTGAGTGTCGTTGCGCCCAGTTGGCGAGAGAACTTAGAATTCTAATATGTAAAACCTCATGAGCCTAAGCGTATATTGGGGATTCCTCCTTCCTGCTCAGAAAGACGGTTACTGCATATGCCATTCGCCTGCCTTCCCTCAACGCGGCTCCGATGAAGTCGGAGCCGCGTTGAGGGAAGGCAGGCGAATGGCATATGCAGTTCTCTCGCCAACTGGGCGCAACGTCACACACTTGGTGTGTGAGGGGCATTTAAACAACACTGTGTGTCTCCCCATCACTTTAGGGATCACCACCTTGAGTGGATTCCACTTTGTTTACAAAGCCAAGACGCTCCAGTACACCTTCCATAAAGGGCCAGTCGACAGCGTCAAACGCCTTTTCAGCGTCCAAGGATAGGAACCAATAGGGGTCCGTTCTGTTACATACCTCCCTTAGCCAGTTAGGAGTCCGCCGTAGGTTGTATCTGATCGCCCTTTCCGAGAGGAACCCCGTTTGGTCAAGGTGGACTAATCCCGTTATGACCCGTCGCATGCAGAAAGCCAGAATCGTTGCATAAAGCTTTGCCTCCACATTCAGGAGGGAGATGGGTCGGTAGGACGAGCAGTCATCAGGTGGCTTACCCTGCTTGTGAATTGGAATGATCGTGGCCTGCCGGAGGTCCAATGGAAACTGTCCCTCCGCTTCGGCATCCGTGAAGAGGCCCAGTAGATGGCGGGTCAAGAGATCCGCTGTTTTTTTAAAAAACTCCGCCGGGAAACCATTAGGGCCTGGGGCCTTTCCGGTGCAGAGCCTTGTCAGTGCCACACTAATTTCATCCTCCGTGATTTCCGCCTCTAAGTCCTGTTGATCTATCTCCTCAAGCTTCGGGAGGTTGATGTGTGCCATATATTGCAGTGCATCCTCCCTCGTCCCTAGCTCTCGCGCATCATATAAGGCTTTATAGAACCCTGCGAAAGTATCTGCAATTCTGACATTTGTGCGGGCCCACCCCCCCCCCGGTCATCCTTCACCTTTTCCACCCAACGATCGTCCCTCTCCTTCCTACTCAACCATGCTAACAACCTCTCTGATTTGTCCCCCACATCGTATAGACGGTGCAGAGTCGCCATAGCCTGCGCCTTAGCCTCGCCTGTCACCAGGTGCTTGTATTGGGTTTGCAGATCGGAGAGACGTCTAAGCTTCCCCGGGTCTCTGGTAGCCTGGTGCTCGTTCTCAAGCGCCAGTATCTGAGCTTCCATATCCTGGACCTCGGCCTGGACTTTTTTCCTATCTTCTGCTAGTCTACATTGTGCCCTATCTCGGAGTACCGTTTTGAGTGCCTCCCAAAGAACCACCCGGGAGTCCACCGAACCTACATTCTCTGCCAGGTACACCTTCATGTCTGCTCGTAGGCCTCTCAGAATTTCTGTATTTTGTAAGTCCCAGGCCGACAGTCTAAGTACCCCGGGCTCCTCCCTCTTCTTCCTTCCCACCTCTAACAACAATGGTGAGTGATCCGATATGCCTCGTGTGCAATACTCTGCCGTGCCCGAGACCTACAGAGTCTGTCGTGCCATAAATATATAGTCCAAGCGGGAGTATACTTTGTGTGCTCCGGAAAAGAAAGAGTACGCCCTGCTTTCCGGGTAGAGCCATCTCCATACATCAAGTAGGCCTAATGCAGTCATTGATTTGGCCAGCGGTGTCACATTCAGGGGTCTATCACAGTCACTCGTCCTATCCACCATAGGGTTCATCACATCATTAAAGACTCCCCCTAGGATTTGAATCGTGTCTGCTGTGTTAAGGATGATATCAGAGACTCCTCGAAGTGTACCCGCCTGCAATTTGGGTGGGGCATAGGCTGAGACAATTGTGTACTCCTTCCTTCTCCACTGTCCGCGCACCCCCTGTGGGTCCGTCCAGGTCTGCGCTATTCTCATAGGCGGGTGTTTTTTAATCAGGATTGCCACCCCTCTGGAACCCGAGGTAAACCCTGCATGTGCCAGGACTCTATACTGCCTCCTCGCCAGGAGGGCACATTTGGTACCCTGTAGATTTGTTTCCTGGAGGAGTATTACATCTGCCCCGATCTCTTTACATAATTGTTGACCAATCCTTGTTTGATCTTACAGCCCAGGCCATTTACGTTCCAGGTCAGTACCTTAAGACCCCCTCTGGACATATTTTCCTTCTCCGAGTTGCCCTTAAGCCTATCGTGGAATGAGACCCTTTAGTATCCAGTGTCCTGTAATGGGAGACATCAGGACATGCGTGTGTGTACTCGTCATGACATGCTAAAACAAGCCTCTCCCCATCTCCTCGACCCCACGCCAGCCCTCCTCCCCAACAAACCCCCGACTCCCCAACATTGTGAACGTGCAGAACTTCCCACCTCACCCCCCTCCCCACCTACCCCCCAGCCCTTCAGTCCCATCTTCCACTGAAATAGGGCCGGCGGTGGAGAAGGTCTGTCGCCCTCCCACAAAAGGAAAGCCCCCCCTCTTTAACCCACCACTGCGATCGATTCAGCGAGCATGTAACACATTCCCACCCGATCGAACTGGTAGATCAAGAGAGCATATCATACCCATACAAGAAAAACAATAACCACAATATATACAGGGGGTGTATCAACTTGCGTGCTCCTTCAGCGATGAGCTGCAATCTCTGCCGCCTGAGTAGTCCCCGTTCAAGAGTGAGAGTCCTGAGTTTGAGTTTGTGGATCGTCCGTTCGTCCAGGCGCGTCATGCTCCATCTCGCGGATCGCCTCTACCAAGGGATGCGCGGAACAGAGTTCCTCGCCTTCCCCTCCTAAGGAGCGACCCCCAGTTTCTTCCTCACCCCCGAGCGGGCAGCCCTTTCTAGGCAGCTGAACCTACTGCCCGTTCCGTCGCCTCTCTCTGGTGAAGCCGAGTTTCTCCACCGTCGCTCCGTCGAGCCGCGTCCTGGGTATGGCGTTGTCTGTATCCGTCTTCTGGTCCTCGGCTTCTTTGATCGTTGAGACTTTGGCAGATCCCACTGGTGTCCACTATCCGCTATCCTGGCCAAGTTCCGAGCACCTTCGGCGACCAGTCTGCAGAAAGAGGGGCGTTCCTCCAGGCAGTGCCATGCATCATCCGGATGTGTGAAAAAGTGGATATTGTCCTCATATATCACCTTCAGTTTTGCCTGGAATAAAAGCATGTACGTGATATTACGTTCTCTCAGTTTCGCTTTGACCGCATCAAAGGAGCGTCTCTGCCTTTGCACCTCCTGGCTGTAGTCCGGGAATATCATGATGTTTATATTTTCAAGTCGGATCTCTCCCATCTTTCTGGCTTCACGCAGTATCAGGTCGCGGTCTGCAAAAATAAGAAAACGTGCAATGACTGGCCTTGGCCTCGCACCCTCAGGTGGCATTACCAATAGCGCCCTGTGCGCACATTCGATTATAAAACAGTTCGAGAACTGTGTCTTCGGGAAAGTTGTCATCAGCCACGAGTGTAGGTAGGCCACCATGTCCGTCCCTTCAATGCCTTCTCTAAAGCCCACAAAACGCAGGTTGTTGCGCCTCGCCCTATTTTCTGCATCATCTACTTTCCATAGTAACTGACGATGTGAGGCCTGGAGTTCCGCCATATCCTTCCGAAGGGTAGTAATCGAATCCTCCGCTTCTCCGAGCCTCGTCTCCGCCATTGTCCCCCTCTCTGTGAGGTTTCGGAAGTCCTGGCGTAATAATGTCACCTCCGAACTCACTTCACCGATCTTCACCTCGAGGGCCGCCTGTGACTCCTGGATGTCTGACCTCGACGCTTGGTAGGCCACCATCAGTAGCTCAGTGTCTGAGCGCATGCCAGAGGCCGAAGACACAGCCTCCGGCTGCGGCCTGGACGTGGCGTAGTCATCCATGGTGCCCTGTCTGGGAGTCTTAGCCGCCATAGCTCTTTTCCCCATGTCTGGCTCCTTCGTGCAATCCCCCCCCCTGTAGTGCTCTCTCACGCAGCCTCTGCTGTCTCCCCCTTGTCCTGGCGATATGGGGTGGTGGGGGGGTGGGATCCACCGTCTCTCCTTCCCTGGCAACGCCACTCGGCTCAGTCTCTGCTGCGGTGTTGGAATCCCCTCAGGCCCACAGGCCTCCACCTCCTGATACGTCGCGCCCTGCCAGGTCCACACGACCCACCTGGCTTGACCCCCACAACTCAGATGCCGGTGAATCGCACAGCCAAGTCTCGTGTAGCTGGGCCGTCAGCCCCGATTCTTCCTAAGGCGGTCCCTTGTCTGTGTTATGGCCTCACAGTGACTCTCGGCCCCTGCAGCCCATCAACCACGTCGGGCCCTGTACCAGTCCCTTATATCAATTGGGCCTCCGTCCTGCAGCGGGCTGCACTGGGCATCAGGGCTCCGGTCTGCGGCTCCAGCCCGGGCCCGCTTTCAAACACGGTAGCCCTACCCCCTCCGTGGCCTACCGCCGGTTCCAGGGGCCTCGCTGTCGTTTCCGGCCTTGGATCGGGCTCTTTTGACCTTCGCTTTCTTTGATGGTGACAACCTCAGTCCCCCGCAGGTGCAGGCGGGCCAGGGAACAGCCGGGTGTGGGGATTCAACTGCGGGCTCCCGTCTCTGATGCTCTCCCTGCCGGTCGCAGACCCAGGCCTCACCGCCCTCGGCCGTGCTTCCACTCGGCCCCTCCGTCGGGCCAGCTGTCCGCCTTTGTTGTCAGTCTTGCTGCGGATGGTGGCGCGGGTCGCCGCACACGTGGCGGATCTGGCACAGCCTCTGGTCGGGCCCTTGTTCATTTAAGCCGATGCTGCTGCTCGCGGCCGGGATTTCAGCCGTCCTGCTGACTCCCGGCCCACCTCACCTCGTAGTCACCGGAGCGGTGGTGGGCACACGAGGACTTTCTCCGCTCGCCCTACTGTCTCGGCCGTGGCCCCTGTTTTCTCGGGGCTACGGTCTATCTTGCCAGCTGCCTCACGGATCCGTTGCGCCTTCACCAACGTGGCTCACCTCCTCAGTTTTAGGGGAAAGCCGCCATCTTATAGCTCCGGTCCGGACTCACTCCGATTCCCTCGCTGAGTTCTCTGTCCACAGTTGCGCAGGTCAGCAATCCTGAACGCCAATATGTGCCAGGTCACTTCCAATCCCGCATGCTAACAGATCGGGGCTGCAGGACAGGTGTAGATAGTCGGATCATGGGCAGCTCATCAGGAGCTACCACGGAGCACGTCTCAACCGGCCATGTTGTTGGCCACGCCCCATCGGTCTTGTCAGTATTGATCTTTAAAAAGCTATGGTTCATCCATGTGATGATTTCATCCACACATGTATGGAACCTAATAGCCGTGTCTTCGGGTTGTTTGTTTATTGCAATTATCAGTTGGTAATCGCCTGCATATGAACCCAACGCAAATCCGTGTTTCTTGACTAGTTTTGCCAGGGGCATAACATAAATATTGAACATGGTAGGTGACAGTGCTGACCCCTGTGGAACCCCACAGGGCAGGCGAAAACTCTCTGACTGCATGCCCTCCCAGTAAAACATCTGTTCTCTATCGTCCAAAAATGACGAAAGGAGAGACAGAGCTGAGCCATCGATGCCAACCTCCAGCAGCCTTCGCACTAACACTGCATGGTTCACGGTGTCGAAGGCTGCCAACAAATAAAGGAGGTATCCCCCAACAGCAGGTACCTGCCTATTCATTTAAAATGTTTATTAAGGGCATACGTAATACTGGTAGTTCTTGCTCGTTACTATGTCGGTGCCAACACCAAATGTAGGATTTGTGGCACAAGGAGGGCAAATTTCTTCCACCTGGCATGGTCCTGCCCGGCATTGGCTGAATTTTAGAGTCAGACAACTGCAGCTATATTTGATATGACAGATCATACTTTCCAACTTTTTTTTACAGCTATGGGGCTGCTTCTGGGCAAGGGCACAGTGGCCATGGTTTCGAATGGCAGGTGTGCTCCGAAATTTCAAGATGGGTTACTGGATATGTGACTATGTCAAGACTGGTCTGGGACATATGCTGCAACCCTCACGCCGGCTGCTCGCCCTGTGACTTTTGGGACCCTTTACACTCCTATCTATTAATGTTGAATCCTGATTAAGGGGAATTACGTTCCTGCTTTGCTATCTCACTCCCATCTCCGTCCGACATATTGAAATCTCACCTATTTACGTATCACTATCTGTATTTGGCTATTCAAATGCTATGTGATACCCAGACACTTTTGTAATCTCTGCCTCCATTTACACCTATGTAAAGTTATTACAATATGTGTGTATCTTCTGCCTAACTTTGCCGTATTCTTTTTTCTTCTATGTCTTGCTTGCTGAATTGATGTTTTCATCAATACTCTATTGTAACACTCATGAATACATTTAAAAAAAATATAGATACCTTGTGTCGTTCAAAGTATTGTCTGGCGCCCACTCCTCCTTGCTCCTCCCCAGTCCAAAGAACTAAGCGCAGGGTTCTCTTGGGGCGAAGACCTACAGAAGGAAAGACAATACAATCACCTGTCTGTTCTGGAAGACCCTTGTTGAGAGAGTACTTACAATTTTGGTATTATCCAAAATCACTTGCCTTAAAATCAGAAATCTAGAAAGTATCAACACCATATCGCACTCAGCATGACAAGGTTAGTGACCCATCCCTGAAAAGTTTGCAGGAACCAGCCCCGAGAAAAAAAACAATTTTACTAACATTTTAGCATCAACGTTACAGATTTAAAGACAGTTTTAGCGGAAACTCATTTCATGTTCCAAAATGTAGAGCCTAATTTCATAGCAGAAAGTGATAATCATTCAAGCTCCTGCAAAATCCTTCCACTTTTTCCAATTTTAGTAGGCCCTGTGGTTGTTTAGGCGACCATTTTGAGTGGTTTGTTTAGTGTGATGTTATTTTTCTGAGTGCTTTCACAGGTTTATTGGCAACGCTTCAAACATTAAAATCGTGACCTCCATGCTGGGCCTTGGTTGGGTCCCAGGAGCCAGGAGCTGCTCCTCTGACCTGCCAGAACTCTAGTCACAACTCCTGCTCAACCTTTGTGCCCAGTCACGGATCCTCCGCTACGTCTGAGGATTGTCACCCCACTGCTTTCACAGAAGATTAAAAGAAAAAATAAAATGATAATAACGGAAGGTATTTCTGTTATTATCATTTTATTTTAGTATCAGCCAGGTTGACTGGGCTCCCATGAGGTACGGGAGGAGGAGTGGTTTCTGTACTTGAAAATGTTCATGACTGTTTGGTCGGCCGTCTTGGGCCGGCCAAGCAGTAATGCATACTTTGCATGTTCCTCATCAGGCTGTAATGCACAGCCTGGTGAGGAACATGCCCAGGCTCCCATTCCCCTTCTGAGTGCCGAACCGCGGTGCTCAGACCAATCACAATGCTACATTGCAGTGTTTTGATTGGCTTAGGGGAGGGAGCCTGTGTGCTTCTTGGTTCCGATCGCAGAGAGAAGTCGAGGGGCGACGGAGAAGAGACGACTCAAGAGAGACGCAGCGAGGAGGTAATTGTTTTTTTTAAATTTAGTACACCCTCATAAGTTCTCCCACCCTTCCCCCCACCCATCCACTCTCATTCCCTGCCGACCACTACTGTTTGTACCCCTGGCCAAAGCTTGCTCCTCGGCCGCATAATGATGGGCCGCCACAGGCCCAGGATCCCTCGCGGCCGTGTCCCTTCATTAGCTGTATCCCCACATCACCAAACAGGACCATGGGGTGTTCCACCACATGGTCCTCTTGTGTTTTGGGGTCTGAAAGCACCCAGCAACCAGGATTTAGGTGGAATCCTGTGCCGGGGACAGGAAGCTCGTATGACGACATCCGCCATCTTGGCCATCGCTCCCAGTGTTTCTGTTTTTACTTTAATACTAATTCAATGTTGCCTTTGCATGTACAGCCTACTGTTCCTAGAAAGATGCTTTTGATATGAGCACAGCTTTATCAGTGTCACTCTCCTGCTAATTCCTTTTGGAATGTCTGACTGCTTTTATCTCTTAGCATACCAGGCTGTGTCCTTTAGAAACTGCTCGGTTATGAAGTTATCCTCTTTTGTAGGTCTCGCGCCTAGCGTTGCAGTGCACAGCACTGCCTGCGAGAGACCTCTTGTATGGGGTTTAGAAAGCTACCCACACGCTTCTGTGTGTGGTTTTTCTTTCCCCGTCTGGCAATGGCTTGTGCGTGCTTTTTAAAAAAAAGGCGGGGCAATGTCCCGCCTATGAAATGCCCATTACCGACGGTGGCTAGAACGTGCACTGGTTAGATATTTCCCTTAGGCTTTTGAAATGCCTTCAATGTTAAATTAATTTTGTATTTTGCCCCTAAGAAGAACTCCCAGAAAAGGATAAACGATGACTAAACAATATTTCTTTCTTGCAGCAAAACAAAGGCTTCCTCTCGAGAGCGCAGCTCTGCCCCAGCATTGTTCTTTATTTTATTTTCAAGTTAAAAATGTCATTGCCACTGTTTACAATGAGTCATCGTATTCAGAGGTAAGTGCCTCAGCATCGCCCCGCAGCGGCCAGCACTTGGTGCTAACAGAGCGAGGTGTGGAGTGCAGGGTTATTTTCTGAGCACGGGCCACCCCCGAGGCCCCTTGTCAGTGTCTCTCCTTCGCGTGTATGCAGCCTCGCGGGGAATGTTTCTCTTCAACCTGAGGGCATAGGGGGATGGGCAGCCGTGGTCTAGTCAGCCTGGCACAGACGTGGACTCTGCTTTAGTGCTATTTAAATCGCTGCATTTATTTATGGGCAGACTTGAGCGCGAGCCACTCGCCTTCCCGTGCTGCTAAATGCACCAGCTTGAGGACAACGTTTTTTTTATGAGAGAAGACGGGTGACATCTTTTGTACTTGAAAGCGTGGCGCATGCATGGCCTTGGGTACCGTTCTAAAATGAGCTGCCTTTATTAATTGGCATGCTTAGATTTATTTTGGCTAAACAGTACGACTTCACCTACCACAGTAACAAAAACTTGATTTCTTAACCTTTGGCGCCGATCCATCCTTTCTACGCACCTTCTGGGTTTTAACCATTGCCCCATTAAGCCTCATGCACCCACCACATCTTTCGGGTCTGATGGGCCTCTCTTGGGCGCTGTGGCGTTTCCAGGTGTAAACAAACACTGCCTGAGGAAGCCAGACAGTTGCTCACGTGTACTCATGACGGCGGAACGCGGAAGTTGGTCCAGAAATGTAGTTTTCTTCACATGGATGGGTGCACCACATTACGGTAGTGGTCTGTTGAAATCTAGGCGTGCTAAATCTAGGACCGCACAGCTGGCGATTCGTGAGATCTAAAGGTGCTCAGATCTGTGCACATTGACATGTCAGTGATGTGTGATGGTGTCCTGGCTAGGCTCCTGTGTATGCATCCCGTTAGGCGCATGGGTATTCACAAACTTTCTCGGGGGGGCAAATTTACAGGGTGGTTTGTGGCCTAGGGCCGCACCGGTGGGGGCAGGGTTTAGGGGGAAAAAACCTGTGACCAAGAAGTTGAACACAGGCCCCTGCAGTGGAGCTAGTCCACTGAGCCTCCAGACCCAGCATACACATGTCTGTCTGTCTGTGTGTCTCTATCTGTGGGTCTCTGTCTGGCTGAGTGTCTCTGTCTGTGTGTCTCTATGTCTCTGTCTGTGTGTCTCTGTGTCTCTATCTGTGTGTCTCTATGTCTCGGTCTGTGTGTCTCTGTCTGTGTGTCTCTATCTGTGTGTCTCTGTCAGCATCCCGTTAGGCGCATGGGTACTCACAAACTTTCTCTCAAGGGGGGCAAATTTACAAGGTGGTTTGTGGCCGAAGACGGCACCGGTTGGGGTGGGGTCAGGGGGGCGGGGCTAGAGCAAAAAAACCTGTGACCAAGAGGTTGAACACAGGCCCCTGCAGTGGAGCATTAGTCCACTGAGCCACCAGACCCCGCATACACACGTCTGTCTGTCTATCTGTCTGTCTATCTGTGTCTGTGTGTCTCTGTCTGTCTGTACGTCTCTGTCCGTGTGTCTCTGTCTGTCTGTGTGTCTCTGTGCCTGTCTCTGTGTCTATCTCTGTGTGTCTGACTGTGTGTCTGTGCGTCTTTGTGTCTGTGTGTCTCTCACTGTGTGTCCGTCTGGATTTTTGTCTGTGTGTCTCTGTATGTGTGCCTCTGTATGTGTGTCTCTGTATGTGTGTGTCTATATGTGTCACTGTATGTGTCTCTGTCTCTATGTCTGTCTGTGTGTCTCTGTCTGTCTCTGTGTACCTCTGTCTTTCTGTGTGTCTCTGCCTGTGTGTCTCTGTCTGTGTGCTTCTGTCTGTGTGCCTCTATGTCTTTGTCTGTGTCTCTGTTTGTCTCTGTCTGTTTGTGTCTGTCTGTGTCTGTCTGTCTGTGTGTCTCTGTCCATGTGTCTTTGTCTTTGTGTCTGTCCCTGAGCTATTGGTGTTGCATTATTTAGCAATGCCAATAGCTCAAACTTTAATAATGCGAGACCTATTGCATTGCAAATGCTTGTTTAGTATGCCTGCAATGAAGTGCATTTATTATAACTGCACAGCTGTACATCATGCTGGTATGTATTTTAATTGAGGCCTACAGTTTCACTTGTAACCAATTTAGTCTGCACGACCTGCTTATATGGCTTACTAGTTTGCTTTCAGTGCTTTTGTAGGTCATGTTCATATAGACGTTAACTATTATAACCCTAGGTTAGGAAACCCGTAGAAGGAATGGGCTATATATATATATATATATATATATATATATATATATATTTTCAAAGTCCCAAAGTAGTAGTGCTCTCAGATCGCAAAACAAACGCAACTCCACTACATCTCCAAGGGTGTTTATTTACCTAACAACATGTTTCGGCTGCGGACAGCCTTGTTCACGTTAGGTTGTTTGTCAGTTTCAACCATTGATAAAGAGTTCGTGAGAAAGACATAGAAATGGGACTTCCAAACTCGGTTACATCGCTAAACATACAAGCTATGAAACACACGTAAAATGAATTCAAATTACATTGATGAAGTCCAGCAGACCATCCCAGCACAATTTTCAAATTAATAAAGTTGAAATACGCCGTGGCACAAATTTACATACATTTTCAAAATAAAGAATATATATGCTCCCAAATGGTGTTTAAACTTGGCACACCATGGTTTTCAATAACCATGCATTTCTGGGTTCAGCGGGCAACGCAGTTGTACATAATAACATAGCTGTGGCATTGAGGACGAATATCGTACTCACCAGTCACATCAGCCGCACCACGGCATAATATCCTGATGTGAAAGTAGAGGTGATTAGAGGCCAACTCCAAACCAGTTTGTTCAGAAAGTCCACTGCAGGGAACAGCATCCTTTATGCTCTGAGCAGCCATCCGGAGACTCTGAAATGGAGTATCCCGTATGGAGAACTGCTCAGGGCAAAAAGGAACTGCAGCACGAATGAGGTGTATGAACAAGTCAGCCTCGAAATGATATCCAGATTCAGAGACAGAGGCTATCCTGCCTGGGTAATAAGAAAGGCCAAAACCCGGGCGGATGAGATTTCCAGGTTAGAAACTCTAGAAGAAAAGACTCCCAATGTGTCATGTGAGGAGGAACATACCCGTCTCATCCTCACATACAACACTGAATCCAAACAAATACAGAAAATCATATCCCAGAATTGGAACATCCTCACTGCTGATAGTGTGATCGGTAATGACATTTCCAACAGATCCCTGATAACCTACAGGAAGGGTAGATCTATACGGGATATGGTAGTGAAAAGTGATATCACGAACTACCCCAAAGCACAGAACTTGGGATTGTTTGGTTTCTTTCCCTGTGGTCACTGCAAAGCGTGCAGATATAGTACTCACAAGAAAACGGTCGAGTACAATGGGGTAAGAAAGGAACTCAAACAATTCTTGACTTGTAGCACAACATTCGTTGTCTATGTCATTGAATGTCCGTGTGGCCTTTGGTACATAGGCAGCAGTACCAAACAGGCAAAAAACCGTGTCCTTGAACACTACCGGGCCATTGTCAACATAAATGAGAAATACCCGGTAGCTAGACATTTTGCTGAGAAACACTTCTCTAACCCAGCCCAGATGAGTTTCCATGTACTAGAGCAACTTGAAAGAAATCCCCGGGGAGGAGACAGGACTTTGAAACTAAGACAAAAAGAGTCCAAGTACATCATAGAGTTTCAGAGTATGGCCCCAGGAGGATTGAAACAGGATGAGGAGTTGGTGGTACATCTTAGGGAATAACTCCTCTCTGTCAAGTTCTCATTTTCTTGTGCTCTGCTGGTACAACATGTTAGATTTCATAACAAGCATATTCTCTGTATATGTTCTCTTCCATATATTATTGCACTGTTTATTCTCGTTTTGATGCTCGCAGTGAGTTTTTAACCAACATGTTGAGTCCTGACTCTGTTCTCTCATGTTTTTTATAGATTGGCACCCAGTACCGGATCTCGTCACCACTTCACTTATTTGAGGTTTCCAGTTACACGGAAATCATTTGACTTCATTCACGAGCACGGCCACTAATTCCTCTGTCAGCACGTCAGTTTCTTATGAGCACAGTAAGCCCTGGATTGGGGGCATTTTCTTCCTTTTGTGATCTGGACTTCTAACTCCAGCATTAGGATTTGTCCACATGCAGACCTACCTTGTGTCACTTAGACGACATTTGGGACACAAGCCTTTCCTATGAGATATGTCTCATAAAGTAATGTTAGTGTATTTGACATTTACCATGTTGCACATTGCTCCATACGCTACCGCGTCCCTTGTAGGAAACATGAGAATGCCCTTTACATGGGTTCTCAGGTGTATTTTACAGACATAGCAAGGTGCACATGTCAGGGCTATAACTTGCACTATCAATTTTGCCTGGGCACGCTTTGATCTGGATGCTGCCCGTTTTGATGCGCATTACCATGTGTTGAGCTGTTTTGACTTGCAATGTATTTAATTGCCAGCGCGTATGTTTGCACTGTCCCTGCTGCATGGGCACCCTTCGAACCAATGATGCCCCCTTTTGACGCGCATTAATTATGTGTTTTGCTGCCTTCATTTGCAATGAATTTATTTGCCAGCGCGTAAGTTTGCACTGTATTTGTTGCATGGGCACTTTTTGAATTGAATGCTGCCATCATGGGCGCGCACCAAGTATGCCTTGTGCTGTATTCATTGGCCAGCGCGTCTTTTTGTTTCCTCGTTTACCTACCGAGCTGTTGTATAAACTACAATCATGGCGTCCTCAATGCCACAGTTATGTTATTATGTACAACTGCGTTGCCCGCTGAACCCAGAAATGCAGGGTTATTGAAAACCATGGTGTGCCAAGTTTAAACACCATTTGGGAGCATATATATTCTTTATTTTGAAAATGTATGTAAATTTGTGCCACAGCGTATT
The DNA here is from genome assembly GCF_964263255.1 of Lissotriton vulgaris. Taxonomy (NCBI): domain Eukaryota; kingdom Metazoa; phylum Chordata; class Amphibia; order Caudata; family Salamandridae; genus Lissotriton; species Lissotriton vulgaris. Next base: position 1,736,439,507 of record NC_141691.1, read on the forward strand.
TCAACTTTATTAATTTGAAAATTGTGCTGGGATGGTCTGCTGGACTTCATCAATGTAATTTGAATTCATTTTACGTGTGTTTCATAGCTTGTATGTTTATCGATGTAACCGAGTTTGGAAGTCCCATTTCTATGTCTTTCTCACGAACTCTTTATCAATGGTTGAAACTGACAAACAACCTAACGTGAACAAGGCTGTCCGCAGCCTAAACATGTTGTTAGGTGAATAAACACCCTTGGAGATGTAGTGGAGTTGCGTTTGTTTTGCGATCTGAGAGCACTACTACTTTGGGACTTTGAAATTGTGGTTACCGGCGTGCTCGGCCGGCATTGGTGCCACCTCCCTCGGGGCCGCAGGCAGCACGCCAGAGCGGACTTTGTAAATATATATATATATATATATATATATATATATATATATATATATATATATATATATATATATATATATATATATATATATATATATATATTCACTGAAAAAACCATAGGTTTCACACCAGTTATAGTTAGCTGGGAATTTTACTGACATAAAACCATTGAAATTCCCACGTTATAGTTAGTTGGACTCACTATAACTTGCGCGCCTGCAATGCACTGCTGATGACGTCACATATTACATCACTCATGACATGGTCAGTGACATCACTCATGACATCACTGATGACACCATCCTTGTGACAGAGTGACAGACCTCCTTTCAGTGTAATGTAACCCTTGAAAAACATATTCAAAAATAGAAACTAACATTTTCCAAAAAATTGAGATACCCATACCAGTTACAACAACCAATTCAGTAATTCCAAAAATTACTCAAAATCCACTGGACAACATATCTTGAGACATAGCAAAGGCACATCGGGCTACCAGTCCCTACAATTTTGCCAAGTTTGGTGGAAATCCATTCAGCCGTTCGGGAATTAACATGGGGAAAACACGTTTTGGGACCCCACTTTTATCTTGGCCCCCGCTTGAAGAATCCCCCCCAAACTTTAACGGAAGGACCGGAGCGCTGCGAGGCAAATTTGAGGACATTTTCAGGCAGATTCCTCAACCGGCGCCAAAGTTATTCCCAATAGAATGTTGCGGATTTCCTATTGAAAATAATCCTAACTATAACTACCTACTGGCGACCGCCAGAAGGTTATATATATATATATATATATATATATATATATATATATATATATATATATATATATATATATATATATATATATATATATATATATATATATATATATATATATATATATATATATATATATATATATATATATATATATATATATATATATATATATATATATATATATATATTGTTTATTATGCCAGCATATATATTGTTTCAGAAAGATGGTGGAACTGTTCATTCTGTTCATCGTCCTTCTATTTCTAATTAGTCTTATCTATTTCTGTCTATTGTTCAATACAGCACATATATTCTATACAAGAATCATGAAGGTTTACTAAATGTTGAAAATGTCCTTCTATGTATTCCTTGTATATTTCTCTAAGCGAAAGAGAGCACATGTGACTAGGGCATAGGGTTCTAGATCTGTTACCATGATTCCTGGGAGGAAGCAGGGTTGTCATGTTCTGTGGTTGCCAAAACCATTTGCCACCTATCTATGTTTAGGGGTGCTTATGGTGGTACTGTGAGCTAGCTGGCCTTTAGGACAACTTATCCTGAAGTGGTGCTCGGAATCAGCCTGGCAACATCCCAAAGATTACATTGGCCAACAAAAGTGCAGTTTCTATTGGACAGTGGAGACTTCACAACATGGCACTGCCAGCGTTGGTATTTTTGGTTCATATTTAATGGATCACCCGAGTAGTTACATCATGCTTTCTCAGAGACCCCTACTTAACTCCTAACTGGAGAAGACAGTGGTGGTAGGGACAATCCTCATCAGCTGAGTAGGTAACTTCTATGTATTGGCTGTAGGTTGTTTAGCTTGAACTCTTCAAAGAATCTTTTCCAGTTCTGTTAGCCCCTCTGTAATTCATTTATTCATTTACAATAATGTTTAAAGATAGAGGGCCTAATACATAGCACAGATGTGTTCTGTTCCTGTGTTACATTCCTGGCTGCAGATAACACCACATGGTTATTTCAGACCTACAAAGAGGGTGAGATACCAGAAAATCATACACTATTTGAAGAAAAAGATATACCACTCACATACCAGGAACATATAAATTGGTTTAATGCTACCCTACCACACACAACAGAAAATGTGACTCTTGGTCCCTTTTAGCATGGCCAGTCTCAGCCGGATACACGCCGCATCCTAACATTGAGCATTTATCAGCAGCATAGGTGTGGACACTATACGAAGATTTAGTGACAATATACAGATGTTATACACAGTTTGTTATGTGAACATTAACACTACACCCTGTGTGCGCTGCTCAAGCTACACAACCACAATTAGCTACTCCAGGCATTAGCCCACAACCGCTAAATGTAGTCATGGGAAAATTCCCATCAGACGGGAGGACATTCCTTTCACAAACTACCAGCCAGCTTGAGGCGTTGGTTGACCATACAGGCACACAAGATAAAACACAGAGTACTGACTATTTGCTTGCTAATGGGGATGACTCCCCCTGTGAAAGACTGCACAACTAGGGTACAGTTTTTTCCTGCAGTATATACCAGAACAGATGGTACCCATTCATTGGCTGTTTTGCTTGAAGTTCTAAAACAGATCCAAAATGAGTACAGGGCAGCGCCTGCCCTGGACTTGAGGATGAAGCTGATGGGCAATTTTGCTGCATATTTGCTGTTACTGCACTTCACTTTCAAATCTTTATTTAGTTGACAAAAACAACCATTAAGAGTACAATAAATATTGCATGAAAATGACCATGTATAACACACTAGCAAACAGGATTTCAGAACAGTTAAAAACAGATTTGCACACATAAGCAAAAACAAGTACAGTACATAAATAACATTCCCAAGATCAAACAGGTTTTGACTGCCTTAGTGCAGCTGCTAAAAAACAAGATACCACATAAAACAAGGTATTTTGGGAGCATCTGCAGGTAGATGAGAACAGATAATACACAGGTAAAATTAATAGATTTCAGCAGAGGGGCTAAGTATTGCTTCCTGAGCCTGCTAAAGCAATCACAGAGCATAACAAAGTGTAAGGTGTCTGCAGAGACCTATTGTAGCAGCGCAAGGCAACCCTGACCCAGAATGAGCCCTACCGCTGGGTATGGCAAAAAGATGATGAAGCTGGTTGATTCTAAATCTGGCATATAGAAACCTGGTTTACGTACCTGGGCTAGATAGAGCTCCAGGCCCTGAGTGGTCTTTAAAAGCATATGTCCCATCACTAAATGTGTCTATAACTCAATCTATTCCCTAGATGATAAAGCTCACTCGAGGAACAAACTCTTCAAGCTTTTCAGTTCTCAAGAAATCAGTGAGTAGGGATCAAAAAAGATATCTGCTCTGCCATGGGAAGCGAAGGCTGCTTTTACATACACTATCCAGGGGATTCTGTAAGCAAAGTCAAGAGACAAGCAGTCAGAGAGGGTCAGACGATTAAGCTTTAAATCCTCCCAGGTCCAGATCTTGATCCTAAACAACAAAGGGTTGAGGGCTACTAAATCTGTTATGTGGCCTATTCCTAACTCTGCAGCCATTGAAAAGGCAGGAGTGCATTGTGTAACCATCGATAGTCATTGAAGATATTGATTTTCAACTATCTGAATTCTATTTCGTGAACTACCAAACCTCATTCCCATATCAAAAATGGTGCACACATTTAGCGTTGTATACCTTGAGTAGGCAATGCTGTGACTAGGAACCTAGTCTACGTGCAAAGCTGTTTACTGCCCCAATGGTTATGAAGAGCTTAGATTTTATGCCCTCAATTAAGGAATTACAATTGTTCTTCACATTGGATATAACACCTAAGTAGAGGAATGCGGAGACTCTACCCAAGGTATGGTTTTCCACTTTAAAAGTCTTGGAATTGGTGGATCGTAGACTAGCTACCATAACATAGGACTTGGTAAGATTTACTGCCAGGTCCAGACTATCCCATGAGGGAAATAAATCTGTCCAGGAGTTTCTGCAACCTCCTTGCTGTGTGGGCAATGAGGACTGCATCGTCGGCATACAACACCAGGAGATATCTAGCTCCTTCCATCAGTCAGTCCACCTGGGTAGAGAGGAGGGCACATTCAAGCCAATTTACATACAACGAATGGCACAAGAATGCACCCTTGGTGGACGCCACTTCTCATTGTGAACAACCGTGTGCAGGCCATCCCCTGCAAGAAGTGCACTGAAGCAGTGGTATCAAAGTGCAGGTCAGCCAAGAGTGCCACAATGCTTGAATCCACCCCTAACTGGGAAAACAGGTCCCAAAGTTTAGTATGATTGACCCTGTTGAATGCGGATGTATGGTTCATGAATGCAAGATGCAGGGATGCTGTCGGGGCAAAGGTGTATTTATTAATTATAAGACAGAGGTTCAAAAATGTGTTTGATGTTGACCTACCTGGTCTGAAGCCATATTGGATTTTTTTATTTTTTATTCTCTTTATTAAATTTTTATGACCACCAAAACGTTATATGCCACACAAGGCAGTGCATTCAAGAGATACAAAAGAAAATAAAGCCACGTATCTTTTGTAATTTCAGTGATCGGTAATTTGCTAGTAAACATTATCTAGGTCTTCACATAGTCTTGTACGTGTACACTTAAGATAGTATGTCAATATAACAGTAAAAATGTTCAATCGGGTGTTGTGCTATCCATTTGGGCCCTGTTAACACATATTGCCTCAATGGTTCCCAGATGTCTTTGGGTCTTGATGATGGTAATTCCTCTGCAAATAATTCTAAATTTTCACAACAGTACACCAAATCCGTAACCCATCCCTCAATTTGTGAACTGCTTTTACTCTCCCATGTGAACGTGATTCTCCGCTTGGCCCTCAGGAGGGCCACTCTGGCGAATCTGCCCAGTGTATCCTTTAGTTGAGAAACATAACCGAGCAGGCATGTGAGGGGTGTACACTGCAGCAGGGTACATTTCATGGTGTGTATACAGAGTAAAACGTCCTCGCAGTAATGCAGGACAGCCCTGCAGCCCCATGCAAGATGAAGAAAGTCAGCTACTTCCTGCCCGCAGCGTTTACAGCGATCCGAATCCTGGAGCCCTATTCTATGCAATTTGATAGGAGTATAGTAAATTTGGTGGATAACTTTAAAATGAATAATACCCAAATTACCATTGAGCAATCATTTACCAGTCAGTGTGCAAATATTCTCCCATTCTTTCAGTGTAATTTGAGGATCGAGTATAGTTTTCCAGCGCTCAAAGCTTTTGTCCTCCACCCTCACGGTTTCTTCCTGTACTGACCTCTACAATTTAGTAATAATCTTTCTTCTGGAAGGGGCTGTTAAAAGTAGTTGCAGCGATTGGAGAGGAGGTGGGTCAGTAGGGATAGTTGTAGAGATGTCTCTGTTAGAATGCCCATGTGTAACTAGGTAACGTAGAATGTTATCATTGGAAAGACAGAGGCAGTGTACTGTGGAGCTGGTGGATGAAGGAGCTGGAGTTTCCTGTGTCTTATTCTCAAATAAAGACATATATCTACAATCCTTCAATCCTGTATTTATCATCTTTTCATCTTTAAATGGCGACGAGGGTGGGATGATTGTGGATACTACTGCGCAAGGGGCAAGTTTTGGATTCTTCACCCTTGGATTATTATTCTTTTATTGATAAGAAAAAGAAAGGGAGCCTCATCCAGCCTGTGAGTACAATTCCAAAGCAAAAAAAAATAAAAGGAGAACGCTGTATTGAATTTAATTTGATTTCAAGTTCAGAAGTAATATGCTGAATTTCATTTGAACACTTCAACTAAGAAGAAGTTTTGAAAATATTGGAACATAATTCCTGATTTAATTTGTGACTTTATCTGACCTTATATGGTGATTTAATTCGTGACTCTATATCAATTTGTTTGTGCAGCGTTGAAAGAACTGTTGAAATTGCCCAAAGGAGTTATAAGAATGAGTAACAAATTTGCAGAAATGCCGATAATTAAGCCGATAATTAATGCCATTTTGATATAATATCGAGTGTATGCTCCACTGAATGTTTTGGTAGATTGTAGAGACTTGTCCTCGATTCTCAATTGAAACTCTCACTTGGCATTATTATCGTTGGAAGAAAATGTTACTTACATAGTGGATGCGCTTTCAACTGCAGCGTTTTTGAAGAATGCGCTGTCCTCGCTGACTGCATCCGAACTTTCCGAAGTTTTGAAGGACGCGCTTTGGTAAACAAGGATTTCCTGTAGAAACAAACGTGGATCACGTCATCACTGCATCGGAAGGAATTTCCTCTAGAAAGAAGCGTAAACCACGTTTTGTAGCGGCCATTTTGTGTCGTTGGGATGGATTGAAGCTATTGTATTGTGAATACGTCTAACTTTCTCAGAAGTGGAAAGCTTATTACAGATTACCGATCGACTTGTTTTAATCTTCCGAAATTTGGATCGAAGCGGTTTCTACACTACATGGACAATTTTAGCTAAAGTGATTTCTTCTATATTGGATGTTTAGAAGATTTCAGTATATTCAAGTAAAAACTAATCTATATTTATTTTAGTTTATTATTTTATTTTCTTTCTTTTCTAACTGATTTTTCTTCCTACAGGGGGACTGTTATATTGTCATCTTGTATTTAGCATGGGTGACCAAAGTTTGTCTGCTCCTCCCTCTTTCCTTCCTACTCCTGGGGAGCCTGTTATTCCTTGGAAGGAATGGAAAAAATTATTTCTCACATATATGCTTGCTACACATGCGGATAAGTATGGACCAGTACGCAGGCAAGCTATTTTACTTCATAATCTAGGAGTTGATTTACCTGAGGTCTCATTGGGTACCGGTGATGGTCAAACTATTAATTTATATGAAATGAGCATGAAAATGTTAGACATCAGGTTCATCACTAAGGTTAATGTGGTATTAGAGAGACATAAATTCTTTTGCCGAGTTCAAAAAATAGATGAGGATATTTTATCTTATGTCGCAGCCTTGAGAGGATTATCGTTGACTTGTGAATTTGAACAATTAGCAGATTCGCTAATTCGTGATCAAATTGTCAGATGTACGAATAATAAAAGAGTTCGTGAAAAACTATTAATTAAAGATTCTACGCTAGAAGCGGCAATTCAAATTGTGAAAGGTTTGGAGCATACTGATATTTGGATTAAGGAAAAGGACAAGTGTACTAATTCTTTGGTGAGCAAAGACTCTGGGTCAAAAGTTATGCCATCTAAAGATTCTGAAGCTGCCATTAACAAGACTAAAGTAACAAAATCTTTTTCTAAGCCACCTTTTAATAAGGTCTCTGATAGAAATAATGAATCTACTCAATCCAAAGGACCTGTATCTTTTGTCTCACGACCTGTTACTTGTTATTGTTGTGGTGCACCAGGCCATGTTGCTTCTAGCACTAGGTGTATGGGAAGGAATGCGATTTGTAGAACTTGTGGTAGGAAAGGCCATTTCGCTAAGGTTTGTAAGACTAAAATGCCCGTTGTACATGAAATTGATGATTCTTGTGAAAGTGTTCATGAGTTTATTCCTTCCATCAATGTTATTTCTACTCAAACTGATGATTCTACTGTTAAAATTAACTCTGTCATCACTGATTCATCCATCAAAATGGAAAGCACGAGTAAGTTAGAAAAACCACATTATGTCATCAGTTTGGATTCTAATGGCGTAAGAATGTTGATTGATTCTGGAAGCCTCTATACACTTTTGTCAAAAGAAATGTATCTTAAAACCTGCGGAGGGTCAAGTAGTGAAAAAGATTGGGATCCTCCTGATATTAAGGCTGTAGGTTATAGTGGAAAAATGATTGATATCTTGGGATTGAAATGGATGGTGATTGAATTTGAATCTAAAAAAGTTTATGGACGTGTTTATTTGACTAAGCAAGGGTCAAATCTGTTAGGATGGTGACATCAAAAAGATTTGGGGATTGTTTTGAATCCGAATGCTGTTGAACCAGTTCAATCTGTGGTTGTAAGTAGTATTGATGATCATGAATCCTTAATAATGAACAGATACGCTGATGTTTTTACTGAAGATTTGGGGAAACTCAGGAATTTCTCACATAAGATTATTCTTAAGTCCAATGCTACCCCTATTGTTCATAAGGTTAGATCACTTCCTCATTTAATGAGGGGTCCCTTACAGGAAGAACTCGATAAGCTATTAAAAATGGGTATTATTGAGCCAATTGAGGCCTCTGAATGGTTGGCACCCATTGTAGTCGCACCGAAGGATGGTGGGAAGAAGATTCGTTTATGCATTCAACCTTTGCCAAATATATCAGAAATGCTCACTGCAATGGGTGGTGGAAGTGTATTTAGTGTCATGGATATGTCAGCAGCGTATCATCAGATAGATCTTGATGAAAAATCTAGACATTTAACATCATTTGTGACTCCCTTAGGTGCTTTCCGTTATTATCGAATGCCTTTTGGGTTAGCTTCGGCTTCAGCAGTTTTTCAAAGAGTTATGCAGAAAGTGTTACAAGGATTGAAAGATGTACTATGTTTTCAAGACGATGTGCTCATTGTTGGGAAGAATTATGAACATCATGATATGGTAATGGAAGATGTTCTATGCCGGATGCGAGAAAATGGTTTGACAATCAAAAGGGAAAAGTGTCAATTAAGAAGGGATGTTGTATGTTATTTGGGTCATGAGATCTCTAAATATGGGATCAAACCTAAAAAAAACATTGTCATAGCTATCAGAGATGCTCCTACGCCTACAAACAAAGAACAACTTAGGAGTTTCTTGGGATTAGCTGAATACTGCTCAACATTTGTAAAAGGATTTATGAACATTGTTGAACCTTTGAGATTGTTAATGAAAACGGGGGTAGAGTTTGTTTGGAGTGAAGTTTGTGAAACAGCATTCAGACAAGTTAAAGAAGGGATTTTGTCTGCTCCTTGTTTAGGACATTTTGATGTGAAAGCAAAGACATATGTCACAACTGATGCTAGTGCTGTGGGTATCGGAGCGGTCTTGTCTCAGGTAAAAGATGGTGAAGAAAGGGTGATTGGATTTGCATCTAGAAGGTTGCAAAATGCTGAAATTTCCTACTATGTGATAGAGAAAGAAGCTTTAGCATGCTGTTGGGGAATTAAACACTTCAGGTATTTTGTGTGGGGTATTCCCTTTAAACTTCGGACTGATCACAAACCTCTCGTGCACTTATTTAAAGGTGGGAAAGGATTGGAAGGAAGTGTAACCCCGAGAATTTCAAGATGGATTCTTTCTATATTGGATTATAATTTTGAAATTGAGTATTTGAAAGGTCTAAAGAATGTTGTGGCTGATTGCTTGTCCAGAATGCCTATTAAAATAAATGAAGAGGAGGAGGTTGTTGAGGATTTGGTATGCTATACGGAAGAACAATCTTTTGATAAAGAAGAATGGGAAATTGCAATGTCGGAGGATAATGTATTAAAAAATGTCATTGTGGAGGTGTCTAATGGTTGGAAGGGCGATTGGTCTCTTGATGTGTCTTTAAGAGGTTTCAGGAATGTGGAGGAAGAGTTGAGTGTGAGAGAGGGTAAGTTGTGGAGAAGGGATAAACTGATACCTCCTCAGGGTTTGAGAGCCAAGATCATCAATATTGCACACGAAGGTCATTTGGGAAGGAGTATGACTAAAAGACGCATACGTCAGTCATTCTGGTGGCCAAAAATAGATAAAGATGTTGAAGATGCTGTAAAGGATTGTTATGCTTGCGCTACTAGTGACAAAACTAAAGTTGTTTGTCAACCACCACTCTCTTGTGTTAAGTTTCATGAACGTCCTTGGGAAAGGGTAGCAATAGATTTCCTTGGTCCCATTTCTAAACTGGGGTCAAATTGTAAGTTTTTGATGGTCTTAGTGGATTACCATTCCAAATGGTTTGTTGTGGAAACTGCTGATAGTATTGTATCTGACAAGGTTGTAAAGTTTTTAGAGAGAGTCTTTATGAATGAAGGATTTCCAAATATTCTTGTATCAGATAACGGTCCTCAGTGTGTTTCTAGGGTTATGCAGGACTTTCTCCATGGTATTGGTGTGAAGCATGAAAGAGTTGCTATGTTCAGGCCTCAAGCGAATGGTTTAGTGGAGAGAATTAATAGGTTGATAATGGATAATATTCAGCTTTCTCTGTGTAATGGATTGTCATGGTCAGATGAGTTAAGGAAATTGATTTGGTCCTATAGAGTAACACCTCATTCAGTGACTGGTGTATCACCTTTTGTATCACTCAAGGGAAGAGAGCCAGGGGTTAAGGAGGTACCTGGATGGTTAATAGATAAAGAGTGTGTGTGGGTGGACAGTGAGAGTATTGGTAGAAGAGTCAAGTGTCAACAATTAGCTGCTGCTTCTCGTTATGATCAAACAAAAGGTGTCAAGGTTCCTACTATTGAAGTGGGTGACTGGGTGGTCGTGAAACGGGGTGGTGCTGTTGCCAAGGGAGATAGTAAGTTTTCTAAACCTTTTCAAGTCAAAGTAGTGAGGAAAAGTGTGGTAGTTTTAAGTGATGGTTCTACTTGGAGTAATGGAAATATTTCTAAATGTTCTTCACCTTCATTGTTAACCTGCAATTAACAAATTTTAGTTTATATTGTTTAATGTTCAAATGTTTTTATCTCTTTATTGTATGGGGGAGTGTAACGACCGGGTTCTCAGACCAGATGGGATCAGCTCCTTGGAGCACCTCCAACCCAGCCGGAACGTAACCACCTCCCTCCTCAGGACCCATCTATCCAGGCACCTGGGTACCTACCTGAGGATGGGGAACTTGCAATATACAAGCTCATATCATCAGAAACACCAGTAAATCTATAGGGATTACTAAGAATACTCACTGATTACTAAGGATGTCCATGCCCTACACCACACTCATTCCTCATAGTCTCGCGACCACATGGGTCCAGACTAATCTACCCTGGGGCAGTTCTGATTATTTACCATTACACACTGATCACCATCAGTGCTCACTCAACACGCAATCCGGCGTATCTACACACTAGGCTGCAGCCCTAGTGCTCTCTTTTTATCTGGTCCACAATCCGGCGGACCTACACACTGGTCTCTCCAGTGCTCGCTTACTTACAACCCGATCCACAATCCGGCGGATCTACACATCAGGCTTCCGCCTGATGCTCTCATTAACGCCACTTACCAATGATGACCACTTTCCTATGAATACATTCAGCTCTCTGTCTCTCTATGTTGGGAAGTCTCTCTCTCACTATTCACTAAGGGTTCGCTACTACAATAATATTATGGGATGGCCGAATCACTTAGTGTCAATAATTCCCTAGCTCAAGGGCTCCTCTCTCTCCCTAATTATTCAGTGGCTACTTACCGGATCAAGGGCAGCATCTGTTCTGGCTGTAACACCTGACTAGAAGGAAAGGTTACCTGTGCTTTAAGAACAATAGACACACACTGTATGATTACCTGATTAAACGCTCTCTATCATAGGAACAACACATGCACACTAGTTCACTAAGAACTGGGGTATCTTTATTACAATAACAATAGAATACACATACACAAATCTGCGGGGTCTCTATGACTAACAGGAACTTTAACACACCGCTGAAAGAAAAGGATTAGACATACAGTATGAGAACAAGGTTATCTGCGGGGTCTCTTGATTAACAGGAACTTTAACACACCGCTGAAAGAAAAGGATTAGCCATACAATAGCCTAGGGAATAAAAGCACTAATATAACAAAACCGATATCACCTGATTAGTATGAAGTCTTGCTCTAGCTGTCATCTGGGCTCCTCTCTCGTCTGTGCCTTAGCTCGTCTTAGATTCTCTCCTGCACTCTTGGACACACATCTGCGCTGATTACTTTGCACTGGACTCCTCTCCCCCACGGACTCTCTCCACCTTCCAACTTCAGTCTAATGGTTTCTGCCGCTCTGATAATCGTTCGTTCCACTAGCTTTTTCACTCTGTTTGAATGTCTCTGTGCCAATGTCCAATTCACTCCAGCTGCTCCCACAGATTAATCCACGATATAACTTCAGTCTCTTCTAAAAGGCATTATTTCAGACTCCAGCTATTCACAACTCCTCCTGATAAGTAACTGCTTCTGACTGCTTCCTTCAGTTCCAGCTCACTGACTGTCTGTCTTCTCTCCGTTCCAAGCATCCTCTGTCTCTTCTCCTCCTGCAACTCCACTCCTCTCCTCTGCTCCACTTCAACATAAACTCTTTCTGATTCTCCACTCCTTCTGCAACTCCAGCTCAGCTGCCTTCAGCTCAAACTCTTTCCGCTCCTCCAACTCAAGTGCTTCTACCACTCCAGCTCAACTCACTAACTCCGCCTCTGCACTTCACTATTATAGAATGCTGTTTCCTCATGGAAAGTTCCAGCCATCAGCCCGCCGCCCATCAGATCCCTGCACCACTCCGCGTCAAGGACACACACCCAGCCGGCCGGCCTTTTGTTGTGTCTTCCACACAGAGAATAATACAGCCTACCGATAAGGGCTGGCCCAGACCGGTTCTCTCCAAGTGGACAACAGCTTTAACTATAAACATTACCTTTCCCCTTCAAGCATCTCAGCTCTGCAGGGATAGAAAGCAAAATGGAGTCTCTCCAGTTCTGGGCCTTGTAGGCCTGAGAAGGATGAAATAACCCTTAGCTCTGTCAGAGTACCTACACAAACCATACCAATGTGTAATATAAAGTCAGGTCCACAGGATCCACCCTCTACTATAGGCAAAATAATGAAAGAACACATAACTATGCTAAAGCCAATAGGCAATAGATGGATTAGAGTCAAGAATAAGGGATCTATCATCATATAAAGCAGCTATCCTCTTCTAGGTCTGGAAGAAAGGGCTTAAAAGGGCCAACACAAGGTAAGAATACAGATCCTAGATGTGAGCAAGCTTAAAGTCTTTATCACTCCGAAATAGAGCCAAAAAGCTTGTTAAGACAGGGAGATGTGTAGAGATGTCTCTGTTAGAATGCCCATGTGTAACTAGGTAACGTAGAATGTAATCATTGGAAAGACAGAGGCAGTGTACTGTGGAGCTGGTGGATGAAGGAGCTGGAGTTTCCTGTGTCTTATTCTCAAATAAAGACATATATCTACAATCCAACAATCCTGTATTTATCATCTTTTCATCTTTGCAATAGTGATCTCCAATCGCTCTTTTTAATCGGTGACAAGTGTAGTGAAAAAGTGGAGAGGGGTTGGTGATGTACTCAAGATCACCATTGATAATATAGCTACCATCAGAGTAAAGATCACAGGTAAGTGTAATTCCAACTGCTTGCAGAGACCTCATGGAACTAGTCTCCTGAGTGACAGATAATGCCCTATGACCAGCTAGGAGCAGAACATGGGCGTATATAGGGAGTTTATGAGCAAGTTTGCCTATCAACTGCCATGCCCTGATTGTGGTGTCTATAGTATTTATTTTTGATTTGGGAGTACCTCTGTGCACATGGGTAATCAAACTGGCTAGCGGTATCGGATGAGCACTCCACTGCTAGGTGTGGTGTGAAGGAATGTGGTCTATACCAGTAATATGCGTATAGGGCCTGAGCACATATATAATATGAATCAAAATCTGATTCTGGCTGTTTGGCCGCCCCAGACAAGTTTCAGGAGTTGCGTTTTAATTGTAGCAAAAAAGTGCTTGGTGAGGCAAATAGGGATATTACAGAACAAGTATAGGAAACAGGGGAGAATGATCATTTGAATGACTGCTAAGCGATCCTCCAGGGAGAGCCGTAGGTGTATCCATTGATCCTTTATCCACCTGACCCATCAATGCGTCGTACGCTCAGCCACAATTTTTCCTGACCACAGTCTCGGAATCACGGTGAACCCACACTCCAAGATACTTTACGGGGTCTTCTGTCCATATGAGCGGGTATTCCAGCGGAGGGGGAACTGTGTTCTTTGTTAGAGGGATCATGACCGATTTCCCCCAGTTAATCGAGAGTCCTGAGTACAGCCCGAATCTAATGTATTCATCGGGGAGAGGTATTGTTGGGGTTCCCGAATAAAGAGGACCATATCATCTGCATACATTGAAATGCTGACAGGTCTCTGATGAAAGTTGAGTTCAGAGCTCCTGTGTCGCTGACGTATTATACACACCAACGGTTCCAATGTGATGGCAAATAAAAGGGGGGGCAAGGGACATCCCTGCCTGGTGCCCCACTCAATACGGAAAGGATCAGAAGTGAGACCTCCCACGCACACCCTCACTGACGTATCAGTGTATAGTATCTGTAGCCATCGCTGCAGCACCAAGGGAAATCCCATTCATTTTAAAACGTGAAACATGTAGCCCCATTCGATGTAGTCAAATGCTTCAGCAGCATCGAGAATTACTGCTGCAGCTGGAAGATCCGGGTTTAAAAATGAAACATAGCAAATATGGTCCTGAGATTATGTGAGGTAGACTGCTCTGGTATAAACCCCGATTGGTCCAGTAACACTAGCATGTGCATGAGGGGTTGGATTTTAGTGGCTAAGGTTTTCGACAGTATTTTTGCGTCATGATTAATTAATGACAGTAGGCAGTATGATTCGCAGAGTGTAGGGGAATTGTCTTTCTTGAGAAGTGTGATGATAAGTGCCTGTCTTAGGGAGGGGGGTAGGACACCAGATTCATGAGCCGCTGTGCACATTTCCACTAAATGGGGGTCAAGAAGGTCCACATAAGTCTTCTAGAATTACGCAGTTAAACCGTCTGACCCGGTGCTTTATTATTAAAGAGTGAAAGAATTGCCTCTTTAACATCGGTCGCATCAATGGGGCGGCTTAAGTATTCGCGTTGACCGTCGGACAGCCAATCACAAAAAATGTCAGATAAATATTCATTAAGGGTGGCTTCCTCTCCACCCCCGCATGTGGTATACATTTCGCTGTAATAATGTCTGAATTGGTCAACTATCGCCTGAGGTGTGTATTGCTATGTCCCATTATCATCAATTAATTTAGTAATATGATGATGGCTTGCCCTAAACTTCAACCTAAAAGCTAAATTTCTGCCAGGGCATTCCCCTTCACCGTAAGGCCTGGCTACATAGCGATGTGCTATGTATCTCGCCTCGGAGTCAGCTAACTTGTCATATTCCGCAATGAGCTCCTGAATACGAGCGAGGGAAGAAGCAAAAGGTACAACCGAATACTGTGCTTCTAGTTCACCGAGTGCCTTCTCCATCTTGGAAAGTTGGCCTCTAATATCTTTCAATATACCCGATGTTGTACTTATACACACCACACATATAGTGATCTTAAAGGCCTCCCATAGCAAGGAATAGATTTCCACCAAGCCCACATTTAATTCTAAATACTGCCTTATCGCTTGTCTAATGGTGTCCTCATATATAGAGTCTAGCAGGGCCTCTGCGCGGAATCTCTAGGTGAAGGGGCGGTGTACATTTGTGGGAATTTGGATAGTCAAGTACACAGGGTTATGATCTGAAAGAGTACGTGGTAGATTATGAATGTGTGTTACCCACCCGTTAGCCTCTTCATTCAATAGCCAGTAGTCCAAGCGAGACCAACTGCTATGCGCTGGGGTGATGCGAGTGCCTACTTTATCTTGAGCATTACGAAAGCGCCATACGTCCACCAAACCCATTTCTGCCATGGCCTCAGCCCCTACTGAGCCGTTTTAATAGTACGTGCACTTGTGGGTTGGATTTATCCATGATTGGGTTGAGATGCGTTTTGAAGTCACACCCCCAGAGGATGGCCAATTCTGGTAGCGTGTGCAGCACATTCAGTATCTGTATAACGGGCTGAGGATCATCCACTACCGGGCTATAATTGGTGATGAGTGTAAAAACGGTCATGCACAATTTGCCCTGCACAATTGTCCAACGACCGTCGGCAACAGGGTGCAAGTGAATAGGGAGGAAATGTGAGAAGGTGGCCTGATATGCAGTGGTCACTATTCTAGTGAACACTATGTATCAGTCCAGCAACCCTTATTGATGATTGGTTGTAAGTCAACCTTATAGACCAGCTATCCTAGTAGCGTGGATACGAGCAGTCTAAGGCTAAAGACTCGAGAGGGCGTGTTAAGCCAGCTGTTATACCACATATACCCCTTGAACACCAAGTGAAAGGACACCACACAAGTGTTATGAAAATAAACAGTTATTTATTAAAGATCACAACAGCCCTGTACTCTTTATGAGGACAGGGTGCTAAGCACAAACCAAAACTCTTACAAAAATACTTAAGTTAGCACAGTATATACAAATGCCCGAGGGGCACGGAAAACCATATACTTGAAAAGTGGAATGCGAAATTACTAGCAGGTAAGTACAGTACTAATAGGCTTTGGAATCGCTAGGACTTGACTATAGAATCGTTAGATTACTTCTAGGAGACCCAGGGGACTCGGGTGCAGTGTGTGCACTCTCACGCGAGATGCGGGACAAAGTCTATGGTAGCTAGAATTTGCAAAGTTAGTGTTCTCGGGCGAACCCGACCTGGTAGGGAGAAAACGAAAGTAGATTCTGACCCTTGGATAGTGAGGCTATGCTGGGGCACCGAAATGCCGAAGTTACCTAGCCCAGGGGCTGCAGCTGCATAGGACTCAAAAGACGTCGGGAATCCTCGTTGACGGACCAGGAGCCTGGAAGAAAGAAGTTGCTGGCAGGCGACCAGTGAAGAAAGTTCGGTGGATCCAAGCCTGGATCGATGGAAGATGACACCTGAAAGCAGAGGGGACCAAGTTCGAGACTACTAGCCAGTAGTCAGTGGGCACCAGGAGGGCACCGGATGGTAGCCACCTCGACAAGGCGTGTGGGTGACGCTGGGCTCGGAGATCTCACGGACCAGGAGGCGTTGTCGGCGACCAGGAAGGAGGATCGAGCTGTCCCACGAAGATAGAAGCTGTCGGCGTCGCTGGACCCAGGATTGGGCAACAAAGCCTTGGCAAATTCAAGCCCACGCGGTGGACCTAAAATGGCGTCTGGAGTGCACCAGGAGGGTCCGGGGTGCCTCTCTTCAAGAAGGAAGCAAGGGCCAGTCTGGAGCAACCAGACCAGCAGCAGTGATGTCGTCGGGCGTCGTTCAGAAGGCCACAAGCCAGCCGGCTAGTAGCCAAACAACGCGGTGCACAGCAAACAGCAGAAGGGCCCCATGCAGATCGTGGAGATGCAGGGAGGCTGATCTTGGGTGCTGGAGCTGCGCAGGGTCGGGGCTTCTCGGACCCCAAAGCACTCACCCGTGGAGGACACGGTGGGCTTGCAGTAAAGATGTCGTGCAGTCTTGGCGATCGTCGGTCCCTCGAGGTCTCGTCGCACTCACGGTTCTCAGCTTGGCTGTAGAGGTGAGTAGAGGTCAGAGGTGCCAGGGAAGCCGGGTCTCGTCGAGCTGGGTCGTCGGATTCGTGATGAAGGACTTGCAGCAGACCGCAGTGTTCTTTAGGATGGTGCCTGCGGATGCAGGGTGACTACTCCTTAGCCACAAGGGAGAATCTTGATGAAGAAATCGTGAAGTCCTTTCGCAGAAAGTCGTGTCTTGATTCCAAAGATGATCTAATTTGAACAGGGGGCCCGCTCCCATCTTTATACTAAAAAAGGGGGCTGACCCGGTGACTAGGTCCTGCCTATGGGTGGGACTAGGAGGGGGGTGGTTACACCCCTCTGCCATGCCGGACTTTCCCCAGGCCAGGGGCTGGTGTGCCCCTGGAACTGGTTCTGACCGGCCTATGCGTAGTGAGCACCGGGGTGCCACTCAGCAGTCACCTTCCTGAAAAGCCCTGCCTACCCAGGATACACAAAACCATGTCTGGGACGGTGCTAGCACCGCCCCTGACAGGAAACCCTTTGTCCAAGCCTCCCTCGCTGGAAGGACTCCCAGCAGCAGGAGGTCAGACTCGTGTCTGTGGTGGCAGCATCCATTTTGTGGAGCTGAGGCTTTAGTTAACTTTAACCGGGGTTCACAGTTACATACATGTCGTGTCCCTCTAGAAGGGTGGAATGCTAACCCCGTCGCCAGGATTGGCGAGGGGTTAGTATTCCAATTCGTATAACACCTTACTCGACATGTTTTGATAAAGCAATACCAAAGTTAGCATTTAACCGCGAGGATTATAATGCACTTAAGAGTATATGGTATGCGATATCATGGAACAGCTATTAGGACTTGGTTCCGCAAGCTGCAGACAGGCTCAGCTCATGCCAGAGCACCATCTCACACGATTCCAAGCACTCTGCCTTCAGGATTGTCAAGGCCTGCCATAGGAGTGACTGATAGGAATCTGTGTGTCCATTTTAGGGTTAGGTATAGGTATGCTACACCTACAGCAAAGGGTGATTACACGACTTTGCCCCAGCTGTCATGCAGCCAGTTGTGTCAAATTTAGGAGGCCAGCCAGGGGTGGCATAATACATGCTGCAGCCCCTGGCAGCCCTGGGTACACCCATGCCCTGAGTTACAGGGTCTGATAGGGTGGCCCAGTACCAATTGGAAATGCACCTAGGGTACATGGAATCCATTTTACAGAGAGAGCAGTAGGCCTGGGGTCCTGATTGGCAGGGCCCCAGGTCGACTATGTCAAAAACCAGCTAAAACACAGGGCAAAAAGTTGGGGGCAACCATAGTCAGGAGGTACCTTCCTACACAACCCCCCCCCCCCCCCAAACGAAAGGAGATAAGGCTATCCTTGTCCAGGTAAGCCTCTATTACCTAAGTGGCCATATAAGGAAGGACCAGCTCTGGCTTGGTTTCCCCCTGTGTCATGGTCCACTAGGCAACCCCTCACCCTAAGGGTATCTGAGGGTCTCCACCATAGGGAATCTCTGTCTCTGGTGTGTCTTGGGAAAGAAGAAGGCTGATGTTGGGATGGAGTACTGAAGTGAGGCTCCTCTACCTTTGGGCTCAACTTCCTCCAATCACCATTCATCATGTGTGCCTTTCTTTCTTTAGCTGAGATGCACTGAGCTCTCAGGGTCAGCCTCTGGCTACCTAAAGCTGGAGGCTGAGTCCCTCTGTTTGGCTTACTGGAGGGACAGGTCAGGTCTGGGGTTTTTAGGCCCCATGTTTGGCTGTGCCCAACAGTGTCCAGCTGTGGGAGTTCCCTAACTACTTTTAAGGGGGATCCCTCAGGAGTCTGTTCTATTTTCACCTGGCTAGGTTTACCAGCTTCAGTGATCCTAATCTGCTGATTAAGGGGTTCTTTTGGACAGGGGGCCCTTTGGGGTCCACCACTGGCCTCCCTGACCTCTTCAGCCCTGGGCTGACTGAGGCAGGGTAGAGAGGTGCAGGTTACCTGCTCCAGACTGGGTCCCACCTGGGAAGGGTCCACTGCCATCAGGGGCTCTGCCAGGCTAGGCCTGACTACCTCTGGGGCAGTTCCTTCAACAGGGGTAGAGTCAGTTCCCTGAGGAGGCTGGCTCTCACCTAGTGTCTGGGAGGGGGAAGACGTTTCTTCCTCCTCAATGCTCTCTGTTTGAGTGGAGTGATCCATTGTTTCAGGCTTCACAACCTCACTATCTGTCTGAGTAGAGGCTGAGACCATTTCAACCTTGCCAACCTTTTCAGGAGTATTTACAACAAGGGGTGGTGAGGGACAGAGTCTCTGAATTAAACAGAATACTCTCACCCAGTCAAGAGATCAGGGCTAGATCCAACACCGTTTTTTAGCTCACTGCACCATCCCAGTTTCAGAACCTGGCTGTATGCAAATTAGTCTGTTCCTGTCCCAGTGCATGATGGGAACAGGGCAAACCAAACTACAAAAGCCAATTCTTACATTGGGAAGGAAACAAGCTACCGGGGACCGGTTTCTGGCATTTCAGCCGTCTTCGGCCCGGCTTGCTTGAATCCTGATGGTGCAATGAGCAAGGGACTCACATCTGAGTATACCCTTCCACGCTTAGGGTGGACAAAAATATTTACAACAAGGGGTGGTGAGGGACAGAGTCTCTGAATTAAACAGAATACTCTCACCCAGTCAAGAGATCAGGGCTAGATCCAACACCGTTTTTTAGCTCACTGCACCATCCCAGTTTCAGAACCTGGCTGTATGCAAATTAGTCTGTTCCTGTCCCAGTGCATGATGGGAACAGGGCAAACCAAACTACAAAAGCCAATTCTTACATTGGGAAGGAAACAAGCTACCGGGGACCGGTTTCTGGCATTTCAGCCGTCTTCGGCCCGGCTTGCTTGAATCCTGATGGTGCAATGAGCAAGGGACTCACATCTGAGTATACCCTTCCACGCTTAGGGTGGACAAAAATATTTACAACAAGGGGTGGTGAGGGACAGAGTCTCTGAATTAAACAGAATACTCTCACCCAGTCAAGAGATCAGGGCTAGATCCAACACCGTTTTTTAGCTCACTGCACCATCCCAGTTTCAGAACCTGGCTGTATGCAAATTAGTCTGTTCCTGTCCCAGTGCATGATGGGAACAGGGCAAACCAAACTACAAAAGCCAATTCTTACATTGGGAAGGAAACAAGCTACCGGGGACCGGTTTCTGGCATTTCAGCCGTCTTCGGCCCGGCTTGCTTGAATCCTGATGGTGCAATGAGCAAGGGACTCACATCTGAGTATACCCTTCCACGCTTAGGGTAGACAAAAATATTTACAACAAGGGGTGGTGAGGGACAGAGTCTCTGAATTAAACAGAATACTCTCACCCAGTCAAGAGATCAGGGCTAGATCCAACACCGTTTTTTAGCTCACTGCACCATCCCAGTTTCAGAACCTGGCTGTATGCAAATTAGTCTGTTCCTGTCCCAGTGCATGATGGGAACAGGGCAAACCAAACTACAAAAGCCAATTCTTACATTGGGAAGGAAACAAGCTACCGGGGACCGGTTTCTGGCATTTCAGCCGTCTTCGGCCCGGCTTGCTTGAATCCTGATGGTGCAATGAGCAAGGGACTCACATCTGAGTATACCCTTCCACGCTTAGGGTGGACAAAAATATTTACAACAAGGGGTGGTGAGGGACAGAGTCTCTGAATTAAACAGAATACTCTCACCCAGTCAAGAGATCAGGGCTAGATCCAACACCGTTTTTTAGCTCACTGCACCATCCCAGTTTCAGAACCTGGCTGTATGCAAATTAGTCTGTTCCTGTCCCAGTGCATGATGGGAACAGGGCAAACCAAACTACAAAAGCCAATTCTTACATTGGGAAGGAAACAAGCTACCGGGGACCGGTTTCTGGCATTTCAGCCGTCTTCGGCCCGGCTTGCTTGAATCCTGATGGTGCAATGAGCAAGGGACTCACATCTGAGTATACCCTTCCACGCTTAGGGTGGACAAAAATATTTACAACAAGGGGTGGTGAGGGACAGAGTCTCTGAATTAAACAGAATACTCTCACCCAGTCAAGAGATCAGGGCTAGATCCAACACCGTTTTTTAGCTCACTGCACCATCCCAGTTTCAGAACCTGGCTGTATGCAAATTAGTCTGTTCCTGTCCCAGTGCATGATGGGAACAGGGCAAACCAAACTACAAAAGCCAATTCTTACATTGGGAAGGAAACAAGCTACCGGGGACCGGTTTCTGGCATTTCAGCAGTCTTCGGCCCGGCTTGCTTGAATCCTGATGGTGCAATGAGCAAGGGACTCACATCTGAGTATACCCTTCCACGCTTAGGGTGGACAAAAATATTTACAACAAGGGGTGGTGAGGGACAGAGTCTCTGAATTAAACAGAATACTCTCACCCAGTCAAGAGATCAGGGCTAGATCCAACACCGTTTTTTAGCTCACTGCACCATCCCAGTTTCAGAACCTGGCTGTATGCAAATTAGTCTGTTCCTGTCCCAGTGCATGATGGGAACAGGGCAAACCAAACTACAAAAGCCAATTCTTACATTGGGAAGGAAACAAGCTACCGGGGACCGGTTTCTGGCATTTCAGCCGTCTTCGGCCCGGCTTGCTTGAATCCTGATGGTGCAATGAGCAAGGGACTCACATCTGAGTATACCCTTCCACGCTTAGGGTGGACACAAATATTTACAACAAGGGGTGGTGAGGGACAGAGTCTCTGAATTAAACAGAATACTCTCACCCAGTCAAGAGATCAGGGCTAGATCCAACACCGTTTTTTAGCTCACTGCACCATCCCAGTTTCAGAACCTGGCTGTATGCAAATTAGTCTGTTCCTGTCCCAGTGCATGATGGGAACAGGGCAAACCAAACTACAAAAGCCAATTCTTACATTGGGAAGGAAACAAGCTACCGGAGACCGGTTTCTGGCATTTCAGCTGTCTTCGGCCCGGCTTGCTTGAATCCTGATGGTGCAATGAGCAAGGGACTCACATCTGAGTATACCCTTCCACGCTTAGGGTGGACAAAAATATTTACAACAAGGGGTGGTGAGGGACAGAGTCTCTGAATTAAACAGAATACTCTCACCCAGTCAAGAGATCAGGGCTAGATCCAACACCGTTTTTTAGCTCACTGCACCATCCCAGTTTCAGAACCTGGCTGTATGCAAATTAGTCTGTTCCTGTCCCAGTGCATGATGGGAACAGGGCAAACCAAACTACAAAAGCCAATTCTTACATTGGGAAGGAAACAAGCTACCGGGGACCGGTTTCTGGCATTTCAGCTGTCTTCGGCCCGGCTTGCTTGAATCCTGATGGTGCAATGAGCAAGGGACTCACATCTGAGTATACCCTTCCACGCTTAGGGTGGACAAAAATATTTACAACAAGGGGTGGTGAGGGACAGAGTCTCTGAATTAAACAGAATACTCTCACCCAGTCAAGAGATCAGGGCTAGATCCAACACCGTTTTTTAGCTCACTGCACCATCCCAGTTTCAGAACCTGGCTGTATGCAAATTAGTCTGTTCCTGTCCCAGTGCATGATGGGAACAGGGCAAACCAAACTACAAAAGCCAATTCTTACATTGGGAAGGAAACAAGCTACCGGGGACCGGTTTCTGGCATTTCAGCCGTCTTCGGCCCGGCTTGCTTGAATCCTGATGGTGCAATGAGCAAGGGACTCACATCTGAGTATACCCTTCCACGCTTAGGGTGGACAAAAATATTTACAACAAGGGGTGGTGAGGGACAGAGTCTCTGAATTAAACAGAATACTCTCACCCAGTCAAGAGATCAGGGCTAGATCCAACACCGTTTTTTAGCTCACTGCACCATCCCAGTTTCAGAACCTGGCTGTATGCAAATTAGTCTGTTCCTGTCCCAGTGCATGATGGGAACAGGGCAAACCAAACTACAAAAGCCAATTCTTACATTGGGAAGGAAACAAGCTACCGGGGACCGGTTTCTGGCATTTCAGCCGTCTTCGGCCCGGCTTGCTTGAATCCTGATGGTGCAATGAGCAAGGGACTCACATCTGAGTATACCCTTCCACGCTTTTCAGGAGGGCACTCAGTCTGTGTTTGGGCTGTGACTGTCACAGCCCTCCTATCCTGTTCTGGAAAGTCTGTCTGAGCCTGGGCAATGGCTACCACTGCCCTTCCAACCTTTTCAGGGAGGAATGGTGCTTGGACTGGGGCTGTAGCTATTACTGCCCCACTAACCTGTCTGGATAGGCCTATCATTCTGGAATGAGTTTCTTGTTCCACCTCAGCCCATGCTGAGAGTTCCAGGTCATTCCCCAATAAGCAATCTACAGGTAGGTTATCTGTCACTGCCACTCTCATGGGCCCTGTGACATTACCCCAGCTGAGCTTGACTACTGCCATGGGATGCCTTCTCTTCATTCCATGAATGTCTGTCACCTGATAAGTAAAACCAGGGGTCAGTTGAGCAGAGGGGACCAGATGGTCACTCACCATGGTGAGGCTGGCCCCTGTGTCTCTGAATGCCTCAACTTTCTGACCATTCACTAAAACTTCTTGTCTATACTTTCCCAAAATGTGGGGTCCAGTAGTGAAGTTGGCAAACCCCATGCCAGTCTCACAGACAAGAGTGTGGTCAGGGAACCTGGCTAGGCCATAGTCCTCCTGTTGGCCCAAAGTAATGCCCACCACATTCTTGGGGGCACTCCCACCACCTGGGGGATTACCACTAGTGGTAACAGGAGGTTTAGGAGTATTACCTGGGGGTATATTTCCCTTATTACCATTTTTAGGGCAACTGGCATCACTTTTGTAATGACCCACCTGTTTACAGGTATGGCAATAAGGTTTCTTCTGTTCTGAAGGAGTGTTCTGGGACCCACCACCCTTGTTGGAGTTTTGGGGCCCTTGGGAAGTCTTCTCTGTGGATTTATCCCCACCCTTCTCTTGAGGCTTGGTTGATTCCTTTTTCTGGTCACACCCTGGTTTTTAGGCCTGACCCTGGTTCTGACCCATTTGTCTGCCCTCTTACCCAATTCCTGTGGAGAGGTCAGATCAGAGTCTACCAGGTGCTGATGTAATAACTGGTTCTGACAATTATTTAAGATTTGCTCCCTCATAATTAGATTATACAATCCTTTAAAATCAGTAACCTTACTACCCAGTAGCCAGCCTTCAAAAGCCTTAGTGGCACAATCAACAAAGTCAGTCCAATCTTGAGACTGAGTTTTCTGGGTGTCTCTGAACAGCATCCTGTATTGTTCAGTGGTTAAACCAAACCCATCAACCAGTGTATTCTTCAAGATTTTGTAATTGTTAGCATCCTCCACCCTTGTGGTGAGGAGCTTATCTCTACCTTTACCATCAAAGGAAAGCCACAAGATAGCTGCCCACTGACTTTGGGGAACACCCTGCACAGTGCAGGCTCTCTCCAAAGCAGTAATCCATTTGTGGATGTCATCCCATTCTTTAAAGGGGGGCACTATCTTATTCAGGTGCTTTGTATCAAAACTCCTTTCCCTATTGCTAGGTTTATTGCTGCCACCAGTGGGAACTACCCCACTTAACTGTTGCTCTCTAGCAAAGGCAAGCCTCTCTTTGGCCAGGGCAAGTTCTTCCCTTTCAATCCTCAGATTGGCTGCCCTTTCTTTAGCTTCATATACTCTCCTCTGAGGGGATGTCATCCCTCTTTGAGAAGAGTTGTGAGAGCCATTGGTTTGAAGGGATCTGCCAGAGCCTCTTGACAGAGATCTGGCTCGTCCATTCCCAATGTTAAGCTGACCTGATAGTGGTCCCAGGGGTCCCCCAGTACCACTGTCATGTTTGCTTAAGTTGGACCTGGTTAGTCTACCGACTTCTACCTGTCCCTTATTTGCCTCATCTCCAGAGGGATCCTCATTCTCATCCTCCTCTACATCTTCATTCTCAGTTGAGAGGTGGATGAGGTCAGGATCACCTCTGGTTCCCTCAAGGGGAGGCATGCCTCCTTCTGGATTAGAAGAGCTAAGAAGTCTCTCAGCTTTTCTGGCATCATAAGTCTCCAAGAGACCAATCAGAAAGGAGGTGGTGGGGTTAGCCCCTTGCTTAATCTTCCTAGAGGTACATACTTGTCGTAACTCATGGAAGCTAAGCACAGTATATCTTGAAGGGATGACCTGTGGAGGGTCAACTGACACAAGGGGAGACTCAGAGTTTCCTCCTTTGTCCGACATACTGTTTCTAGTGTGGTGTAAGTGATGCACCTACCTACACTATGTGTTTACCTACTGATCCCTTGCTAAGAGTTGCAGCCAAGGTGTGCTAAGCCTTGAGGAGCTGCAACAGCTGGTTCAGTAGAACTCAGAGTATTCTAAGCTTAGTTATATGTACTAACAGTACTTATGTGATCTTTCAACAAGATATTCTTAGGATACGTGTGGTAAAACAACAGCAAGCTCAAATCCCAACCGCTGCTCACCAATGTGAGAAGGTGGCCTGATATGCAGTGGTCACTATTCTAGTGAACACTATGTATCAGTCCAGCAACCCTTATTGATGATTAGTTGTAAGTCAACCTTATAGACCAGCTATCCTAGTAGCGTGGATACGAGCAGTCTAAGGCTAAAGACTCGAGAGGGCGTGTTAAGCCAGCTGTTATACCACATATACCCCTTGAACACCAAGTGAAAGGACACCACACAAGTGTTATGAAAATAAACAGTTATTTATTAAAGATCACAACAGCCCTGTACTCTTTATGAGGACAGGGTGCTAAGCACAAACCAAAACTCTTACAAAAATACTTAAGTTAGCACAGTATATACAAATGCCCGAGGGGCACGGAAAACCATATACTTGAAAAGTGGAATGCGAAATTACTAGCAGGTAAGTACAGTACTAATAGGCTTTGGAATCGCTAGGACTTGACTATAGAATCGTTAGATTACTTCTAGGAGACCCAGGGGACTCGGGTGCAGTGTGTGCACTCTCACGCGAGATGCGGGACAAAGTCTATGGTAGCTAGAATTTGCAAAGTTAGTGTTCTCGGGCGAACCCGACCTGGTAGGGAGAAAACGAAAGTAGATTCTGACCCTTGGATAGTGAGGCTATGCTGGGGCACCGAAATGCCGAAGTTACCTAGCCCAGGGGCTGCAGCTGCATAGGACTCAAAAGACGTCGGGAATCCTCGTTGACGGACCAGGAGCCTGGAAGAAAGAAGTTGCTGGCAGGCGACCAGTGAAGAAAGTTCAGTGGATCCAAGCCTGGATCGATGGAAGATGACACCTGAAAGCAGAGGGGACCAAGTTCGAGACTACTAGCCAGTAGTCAGTGGGCACCAGGAGGGCACCGGATGGTAGCCACCTCGACAAGGCGTGTGGGTGATGCTGGGCTCGGAGATCTCACGGACCAGGAGGCGTTGTCGGCGACCAGGAAGGAGGATCGAGCTGTCCCACGAAGATAGAAGCTGTCGGCGTCGCGGGACCCAGGATTGGGCAACAAAGCCTTGGCAAATTCAAGCCCACGCGGTGGACCTAAAATGGCATCTGGAGTGGACCAGGAGGGTCCGGGGTGCCTCTCTTCAAGAAGGAAGCAAGGGCCAGTCTGGAGCAACCAGACCAGCAGCAGTGATGTCGTCGGGCGTCGTTCAGAAGGCCACAAGCCAGCCGGCTAGTAGCCAAACAACGCGGTGCACAGCAAACAGCAGAAGGGCCCCACGCAGATCGTGGAGATGCAGGGAGGCTGATCTTGGGTGCTGGAGCTGCGCAGGGTCGGGGCTTCTCGGACCCCAAAGCACTCACCCGTGGAGGACACGGTGGGCTTGCAGTAAAGATGTCGTGCAGTCTTGGCGATCGTCGGTCCCTCGAGGTCTCGTCGCACTCACGGTTCTCAGCTTGGCTGTAGAGGTGAGTAGAGGTCAGAGGTGCCAGGGAAGCCGGGTCTCGTCGAGCTGGGTCGTCGGATTCGTGATGAAGGACTTGCAGCAGACCGCAGTGTTCTTTAGGATGGTGCCTGCGGATGCAGGGTGACTACTCCTTAGCCACAAGGGAGAATCTTGATGAAGAAATCGTGAAGTCCTTTCGCAGAAAGTCGTGTCTTGATTCCAAAGATGATCTAATTTGAACAGGGGGCCCGCTCCCATCTTTATACTAAAAAAGGGGGCTGACCCGGTGACTAGGTCCTGCCTATGGGTGGGACTAAGAGGGGGGTGGTTACACCCCTCTGCCATGCCGGACTTTCCCCAGGCCAGGGGCTGGTGTGCCCCTGGAACTGGTTCTGACCGGCCTATGCGTAGTGAGCACCGGGGTGCCACTCAGCAGTCACCTTCCTGAAAAGCCCTGCCTACCCAGGATACACAAAACCATGTCTGGCACCGCCCCTGACAGGAAACCCTTTGTCCAAGCCTCCCTCGCTGGAAGGACTCCCAGCAGCAGGAGGTCAGACTCGTGTCTGTGGTGGCAGCATCCATTTTGTGGAGCTGAGGCTTTAGTTAACTTTAACCGGGGTTCACAGTTACATACATGTCGTGTCCCTCTAGAAGGGTGGAATGCTAACCCCGTCGCCAGGATTGGCGAGGGGTTAGAATTCCAATTCGTATGACACCTTACTCGACATGTTTTGATAAAGCAATACCAAAGTTAGCATTTAACCGCGAGGATTATAATGCACTTAAGAGTATATGGTATGCGATATCATGGAACAGCTATTAGGACTTGGTTCCGCAAGCTGCAGACAGGCTCAGCTCATGCCAGAGCACGATTCCAAGCACTCTGCCTTCAGGATTGTCAAGGCCTGCCATAGGAGTGACTGATAGGAATCTGTGTGTCCATTTTAGGGTTAGGTATAGGTATACTACACCTACAGCAAAGGGTGATTACACGACTTTGCCCCAGCTGTCATACAGCCAGTTGTGTCAAATTTAGGAGGCCAGCCAGGGGTGGCATAATACATGCTGCAGCCCCTGGCAGCCCTGGGTACACCCATGCCCTGAGTTACAGGGTCTGATAGGGTGGCCCAGTACCAATTGGAAATGCACCTAGGGTACATGGAATCCATTTTACAGAGAGAGCAGTAGGCCTGGGGTCCTGATTGGCAGGGCCCCAGGTCGACTATGTCAAAAACCAGCTAAAACACAGGGCAAAAAGTTGGGGGCAACCATAGTCAGGAGGTACCTTCCTACAGAAGGGTATTTCTTTTTTGATCAGTATGAGAACCCCTATAGCATAGGTGGAGAAAGATGAGGCCAGCCTGAACCCCACCCATTTGTGTGCAATATTACCTTCAGTTCGTATATTCAGATGCGATTCTTCTAATAAAGCACACTGTGTCTCTCTAAATATGCAAACACTTGACGAATTATTGGGGGAATTTTGAGCCCACGAATATTCCAAGTTATGCAGTTATACCTCTCACCCATCATCCAATTTGACAATATGAAGTGTACTTTGAGTATTAAACATTCTGCATTTTGAAAGTTCCATGTTTAGACCTTTGCTACCCTTCATTAGTCCAATCACAAACAATATAATAATAATAACAGTGAAACAGCCCCAAATTGCCAAAGCCATGATCCTACAATACCAACAACTCTGCACTAGGAAAGAAAAAGAAAAAAAAGAAAAATCGTCCAGAAAAGTCAAGCGGGTTTTACCCATCGGGGGACGTAGCGGCACATACCACTCCCAGATGAGATAGGGAGGTGGCCCCCTTAACAGACCAGTGTGTTCCAATATGTAGACCAAGTATGAAGAAACAATATAGATGATGTTCAGATTGGCAGAGGGGTCGCAGTCAAATAACAACATTCCAATAACGCAGCCGTAACCTGTAAATGCATTTAGCCTGAGCACCAAGACCGCGTCTGATCCAGAAAAAGTTAGAAAATGAATAGAACCTCTGTGGTCACAATCGCTTTATTTGTAGGAAACTCATCCGAAACAAACAGTAAAATTATTACATGCAACATGTGACGTTCACACGGATGCTAGCCCAGACGCCGCTACCCATGAAAGGCCCAGCCAAGCCTGACTGTCTCGCAACCAGGCCCCACATGAACGACAGCAAGCTGGCACACAATACCGAGTGGTCAGCCCAAAGAACCTGATATACAATAGTTCAGCTAATTAGTGTGTTCATCATTCATCAATGTCCAAGGTCGAACCTGCAGCCTGTTGCCCACGTTACAGGGATCTAGCGAAGTCCATTGCCAGTCTGGGTTTCACAAAAATCTTCACCTTACCCTCCGTGCCTGTTCCTAGACGAGCAGGGTACAGCATGGCCTAGGGAATTTGCTCTTTCATCAACAGTTTCTTGACCCCTTGAAACTCTTTGTGTTCTGCTTGAACTGTGGCTGTAAAATCAGGGTAAAAAGACAATACATTAGCCTGATAATTGATGGTGCCCTTCTGACGGGTGATGCGCAATACCGCGTCCCGATCCCTGAAATTCAGTAAACGTGCAATAATGGGCCTGGGTGGTGCACCTGGTGGTGGGCGCGCTGCTAAGGATCTGTGAGCGCGCTCGACAATCAGCATTAGTGAGAGGTTTTCAGATCCACAGACATTACGAAAGAGGTTCTCCACATATTCTTCCAATCGCCCCACATTTGTGGATTCCGGTAGGCCCAAAATTTGCACATTATTGCGCCTAGAGCGCGCTTAAATGTCCTCATTTTTATTGAAAATCAGTGCCAGAATTTTTTCAATGTCAGTAGTTTTGGGAGTCACCTGTTGCAGGTTGTCTTCAGCGTCTGATATATGCTGTTCCGCCTCACCTAACCTGACTGCCTGCTTATCCAATTTGGAGGAGATGTGGTCCATGCGGTCGTTCAGCGCTTCTATTTACCATCAATAGACTGCAGACTGGCTTGAACTGCAGATAACGTTTTATCCAGGGTGTTGGGGCCTGCGCTGCAGTGTCGAGCTCCAAATCAGAAGCCGTGGTTTGCGAGGATTTACCACCACTGCGCAGTTAAAAATGCAGGTGCTGCTGGGTTTTTTCCAGCTTGCCCTTGATGACCACTTATGTCTGAATGTGGAGTACACACAGCAATGGGGGGCACAAAGGAAATCGATGTGCGCCTCACCCTGTCAGCGCCACTTATTCAGATACAGCTTTCCAAAAGATTATTGAGCGAAGCAGAGCTTATTTGCCTGGCAATGCACTGTGCGTGCAATGTCTGTGTGTGGGCACGTCTCTTCTTTCTAATGTTCACTGCCGATAATCACTGCACACATTAGACCCCAGCTGCTCTCAGTGTCACTGTGCTGTTAGAGAAAGCCACTCACTACAGTTTTGGAACCCCGCTTTTTAACATGCAGAACTCCGCACTGCAGACGATATGCCAAGGAAGAATGTCCTACCTAGAGGCCAAGAGCGCGGAAGCCTCCGATTAGGCCGATGCAGCATATAATCTCATCGTAGGCCGGCTCTGTCCCCCAGACTCCTCTCTCACGGTACAGCGGTATCCACAGCTGCGATCTACAGTCCGGCGGACAATGACTCCTCCAGCCGCGGGACCACCATCTTAAGTACAGGCGTGCACTTTAAAGTCCACTGCTGGCCACAGCATTCACTTTCTGCGACTCCAGACACCATCCACCAGGTGCTCAGGTCATCGGCTATCAGATCCTCTCACAAGTTATCACCGATGGTCGCATATGGAGCAGGATAATGTAAGGATATTAGCGGCGGCCGGCAGAGCTACACTACAGTGCAGCCATCTTGCTGCGTGCCAAGCCACGCCGCCCGTGAGCCATATTGGATATTGCACACACAACAAGCCAGCTTGAGGTGATGCTTCTCCATACTGGCCCGCAAGAAAAAAAAACAGAATAGTGACTATTTGCTTGCCCATTGGAATGACTTCCCCTGTGGAAGACTGCACAACTTGGGGTACAGTCTTTGCTGCAGTATATACCAGAACACATGGCACCCCTTCATTTTCTGTTTTGCCTGAAGTGCTAAAACAGATCCAGAATGAGTACAAGGCCGCACCTGCACTGGACTTGAGGATGAAGCTGATGGACAATTTTGCAGAAGTATCCATCATTATGTTGAGTTACACAAAGGGGAATGCAGCAGCGTTGGCTATACACCAGTGAATACAGGATTTGGCTCCTGCACAACAGGAGCGCAAATTTTGTAAAGTTATTGAAGAAACCTATTTTGGGTAGAGATAATTTAGGGGCCAGACTTAGGAAATCATATTTAAAGAGTAATTCTAAAAAGGATAACTCTAGGCAAGCATCCGACTCTTCTTCAAAGAAGAAATGTGAAAATATGTAAAAAAAGACTAAATAAAATCACGATGCAAGTTTTCTCAACAGGGAACCACTACAAAATGATATTACCTGTGAAACCGTGATAATATTAGACCGCCTGGCAGGTATCAGGATACTGATACATGTCTGTCTCGTGCCTTTCAGGAGTCATCTGATGAACATTCAGACAGAGGTGTACGATCAGAGCTCAGATCAGAAGAGCACATGAAACTGAAGAAGGACTCCCAATGCTCATCTGACTACATCATTAAACAGGGAGGTAAACGGTCGCCTTACAAACCTCAATTAAAAGAAGAAAAAGGTAGCAGGATTTAAGGTCAGGCATGCCCCAGATATTGAGGGCTGTGCTTCTGAGCAGGGACTGAGCAGTTACAATGCTGGACAGTGCTGCAGAAGTCACAATAGTTTACCAGAACCTGATGGATTGTCAGGTGGCAGTAGCTCTGAGTGAGTATATCATGGTGGAAACACCGGATACTAGGGTAAGTGTCCCTAATTGTTTATATGAAATACAACTCCAATTGCAGGGGGACATACCCAGAAACATTAATGTTCTATTTTGGGAGGACTTAACCCAAGGTCACAATATTCTTTTGGCTGAAAAGGATTGGCCCCCTGATTTCGTAATGAAGTACCTAAACGGGGAAACAGTAATTTTACCAGTTTTTTCCCACCTCGCTTAAGAATCAGTTAAACATTAATACATCAAGGAGTGGGCACAAGGAGAGGGTATGACAGTTCCCCTTACCCTGAAATACCACAAATGACAACCCCACAACCTCAAAATATAGCACCTGGAAGCAGTTTTCTGACCATATTCAGTGTGCTAGGTTCTGATTGACAATTCTGTCGATTGACCCAGGGGTATAGAAATAGCCCTGGGCTGCTTTCTGCCAGAGTAACATAGCTACTATGAAATGTTGATGACCATGCATTGTCCTATAACACTTGACAACAGTAGACCGTTTCATTCTAGAAGCTACTCACATGGGCTACTAATGTATTAAAAAAAATGGCTATGTCAATGTCTTTTTTTTATGATATGAGTTGTCAAACAATGACAAAAGCCTTGCAACACCAGTGGCAGCTGGTAGCATTTGAAAGTGGTCGGGTGTTAAAGTTTGTGATGAGTGACCAATGGCAAGCGAGCTTAGTGAGCGAGCCTGACCGTCATAAGAAGGGTTCGGGGGGAATGTGGGGGGGGGCGGGGGGGTTCCTCTCGAGAAAAGATTGAAAAAAGAGTGGGCAAATGGTGCATTTTCAAGCAAACTTGAGAAAGCAAGAAGATTAATAAAGCAATTGTGAAAGTGTACTTATGAGTGCCATCAATAATGAGAGTTCTTTTGATAATGACATAGGCAGCTGCTTATTCAATATAACTACAGGCTGTGGTTTGTGAAGGTCCTGTTCTACCTGTCGTGTCCTCAGATGTGGAGCTGTAAACAGTATCCGCCCCAACCCTGTTCTCCAGGGCCCGGGCACTGCTTGTGTGTATTTAGGCCCCTGCTGAGAAGGCCAAAGGCAAAGGTAGGTCTGTGATTGTAAGTTCTGCTAGTTCAGTTGAATGGAGGCACTGCTGTGACAGCTGGGACTGGCTGGAAACTGGGTCTGGTTACCGAGACAGCAGATTGGGCTCCAGGGGTAAGAATGGGGCTAGAGGCAAAAGGGGATTGCAGATAATTAGAGTTACCCCACAGGTCTATAATGATTCAAAAGGGAGAGACAATGGCAATAAGTTGCCTAATTTAGCATTTCACGCCAATTTAGGAAAGCCATGCACTTTACAGACAGGCTAGACAAATTTTGCCAGCATGGAGAGCTACTCGTTTCAGCCCTATACGTCTGCTGCCAACTGTACCAGCATTATTGGGGACATGGAGGAAGGTGCTGCAAGTCCCAGCATGCAAAGCGTTATGGAAACATGACTCGCAGAAGTCCCTAGCAATATCTTTGATCCAGGTTGCACTGGTAGCTGTGGTACAAACATTCTCAAAAACACAAAAAACAACAACTGGTTTTCTCATCATCTAAGATGTGTTGTACAACATACACTGAATTTCCTTTTGGGGCTTTCCTAATACACATCGTTAATTATCCAACTGAAAATGATCAAGAACTAGACCCATTGTGCC
Organism: Lissotriton vulgaris; assembly: GCF_964263255.1. NCBI lineage: Eukaryota > Metazoa > Chordata > Amphibia > Caudata > Salamandridae > Lissotriton > Lissotriton vulgaris. The sequence continues at coordinate 1,736,473,257 of NC_141691.1, forward strand.
AGAAGTGCCTTGTGTATTTCAGGTCACAGACAGATCACTATTGTGGCAATCAAATCACTAAGCTGTCCTGGGCAGTGGCACTTTACTGTTCACAATCTCTTTTACCACCCCTTCCTGGCTCTCTACTCTGCCACTCAGTTTCAGATGGAGGTAAAACGCGTTGGGGAAAGTCTTTAATGCAATGTGTCTTGTTTCATAGGCCACCTTGAGTCTGTCTTTTCCCCCTTAGCAGTGGTTGGTCACAAATATAAGCAGCAACAACATCATAGTAAACCCCCAAAAGCTGAAACTTCCACAGTTAGGGCCCACACCCGGAGCTCTAGTATCATTGCACTCACTGTATATATTTCGCTCTGTTGTAATTTTCACCTACAGTGTATAAACACTTGAAATGTTGTCCATACTTGATATTGCATGCATACATGGAATGTCAAATTTGTATACCTTGCGGATTGCAGAAAAGTACTGTGATGCGTTCCGGGCCGGTCCACCCTAAATAAAACTATATACCTGTTTTTCTAGGTAGTACTGTATGCAGGACTCAACAAGTTAAGAAGATCCTGAATTGCCACAGGTTTTTGTGCTCCACAAGTGACACGCATGCCATTTCTCACCCACCGAGCCACACAGGATGTTCTATCTCGTGTAAATTAGGGACAGGGTTCTTGCTTTTATGTCATGTTCCTTCTAGTAGTAATACCTCTGGCCTCTCCTCCCCCCTAAACACTCACCTTCGTTGGGCTGGGCACTTCCTTTCCCCCCCCCAGTTCCATATTGTACCACCTAGGTTTGCCTAAAGTGGCTAGCTGGCTTTCTTAGTGCCATTGTGACCACTGTCCACTAAATTCCACTGAGGGTCTGGATCATCGAGACGGTGATGACCGACTGGAGCCTGGCCACAGAAGCAAGGACAGGTGTGTTCTCACTTCCCTTTGTTTAACTTACCAATTTTCTGGTGCTATGTGACACAATTGCATTTGGTTTTTGCTCCCGGCCACAACCTAAACTGCACTGCAAGGCGCCCTGCCCAAGAGCATGCGCGAACATTTCATATGTCTGTGCCACATTTTTAGCTGGAAGGGATGCTAACCAAGCACTTTTTCAGGACCAATGGAATTCTCACACACACAACATTAATTAAATGGCAAGACCATGATTGCTTTCAAAGCCACAAGCGAGAAGCATGAGAGAGCTTGTGCAGCCTCGTGCAAAGCTATAAAAAGGTTACATGCATTGCTAGTCACAATTATCACTGCATTCAGCAACGGACCTCTTTCAATTCATTGAAATTCCAAAAGAACATATTACAATTCATTAAAATTCCCAAAGAAAAGGAGGTGGCAAATGGGTGCTCCCCTTCCTTGTTATTTTGAAGATAATGTATGAATAGTCTGGGACTGCTTATGTAGCTACATAGCATGGACTACTTACCGGGAAGTCTGTAAACACAGTCGGCACAGTGTACATTAAGTAAAAAATAAAAGACCTGATAGCTGAAAATATTTTAATGTATATTAGGAGTGTTTATTTTGCCAGTGAGGAATAAAAACAAACATTACAGCACGGGACGGTGATCTGTAATCCCACCAGGCCCAAAGCAAAAGGGCAGTGAGAAAAGAAGAGCACAAGTTTGCACTCCTAAATTAGACAAAGGAGCAATTAGATGCTGGCTTTCTAGCAGGAACTGCAACCCTGCTGCAGAATGCTCTGGGATTACAAAGTATTTTATGTGAAGAGCTTGGAGTATAACTCTTTGTCAGAGGCCAGTAATTTAGTAGCCTGCGAAATGCGAGCAGCAGCGTGGATGTGGGCAGTGGCAGCCGCAACTTAACGGGGGTGGAGGGGTGGCCGTAAACAAAAGAAATTAAATAATAAAAAAAACACTTACCTGCAGACCAGATGCCGCCTCTCGGTCCTTTTCGCCCGCTTCTAGGGGCTGAAACCATGACTGAGCAGCGTCCTGATTGGTCTGAGTGCCATGGTTCAGTGCTCAGAGAGAGAGTGGTGGCCTGGGCATGTTCTTCGCACAGTACAGCCTTAATGAAGAACATGCAAAGTGAGTAGGACTGTTTGGTTGGCCCAAGAGGGCTGTCAAAAGAGTCCTGCACACTAAAGTGAGTGCCTTCCACTCCTTCCCTGTTCCTGTTAGAACCTGCTTTAGGAATAAAAGAGGTACTCCCTGAGGTTAACTTGTAGATCTGGGAGCAAGGCAGAAAAACACAAACCACAAAATTATTTTAAAAAACTACCCCACGACCTATATACTTTCTCTAAAGGCTTTCAACAGTTCTATGGGTGACTAATTGCTAGACATACAAATCAAACAGTATTTTTTTATTCAGTTCATTCATATTTTTTATATATTTGTATAGAGAAATTAAAAACATTATGTAAAAAGTATGAATGAACTGAATAACAAAATAAAATGATAACATTTAAATAATCAATTATTTGATTTGTTTTTCTAGCAATGGGTAGCCCATAGAGCTGTTGAAAGCCTATAGAGAAAGTATATATGTTGTGTGGGAGTTGTTCCTACACGACCTATATACTTTCAGGGAGGGAGTTCCTGTTAGAGCCTGCCCCACCCAATACCAGACGAGCCACAGAAATATAAATGATAATTACGTTCATTATTATCATTTTATTTTTCGTTTTTTAACTGTTCATTGAGCAATAGGGAGACAATCCTCTGCCTTAGCAGAGGAGCCACCCCTGTGCAACACACTTCTTAGAGAGCTATGTGCTATTTCAGCCTCCAACTACATTAAAGAGATTAAAATCCATACTGGGCTTTCTAAATTGTTGCTGAATTTACATTCCAGATTACGCAGAATGGGTAAAACCATGCTACGATCTAATACGTCCAGACTTTTTCAGTACACATTGGAATCAAAAACACACAAATATCTTACATTCCGTACAGTTGTACATGATAGCTTCAAAGCACTTACACACGCATGTAAACACCACAAACCTGGTTATCCGCATCATCGAGGATACATCAGGGTAGACCTATGTCATGTTAAATGAAGGTGAAACTGTACCGATTGCACATAAATTGCTTTTATACACCAATTCTGAAATGCGCTTTGCACCTAAAGGAAAAATACTGACAGCAATTCAAACTGCAGTGGTGAGAGAACGAGCCCGGGTTCAGGGTAAACGCATTAGTGTCATGACCCCAGTTCTGATCTTACAGGCTGTCACCAGAGCGAGCGTTCTAAATTCTAAAGCATTACATCCACACTGGAGTCAATGGGCTAATTTACTCATCGCTACAGATGTAGATTACAGATTTGATTCTACATTACAAACACAAGCCTTTCTGAAGTACAAACAAGAATATCCTCTGCCTAATAAAATAATGTCTCTAGAACGCTATGATTATATCACATACACTGATGGTTCTGCCTACCCTGCTGTAGGTACAAAGCATCAATACTCAGCAGCATGCACAATTGTGAAAGGGCGCATGTATAATGGAGAATTCCATCCTGAGAAAACCTACATGCAGTCACTTGGTGATTGTACCGCACAGCTGGCAGAACTAAAAGCTCTAGTTCTGAAACTAGAGAATAGGGATCCTGGATGCCCCATACTTATCGTGTGCGATTTGTATTACTGTATCCGGTCTTATAATGAATATGCACATTATTGGAGCCAGAATGGATTCAGAGATTCAAAGGGTTGCACAATCAAGCACAAAATGCTTTGGGAACAGGTGGCAAAGCTTAAAGATTGCTTGCCACGGACACTTGTAATACACACATTGAGTCATCAATGTGCTGGCATTCATGGTGCAGGGAATTCCATGGCTGATGAAGCTGTGAAAGCAACAGTCTGCACTGCTGCAGTTGCTGCTATCACTCGTTCAAGTACGAGGATAGACATGATGTCTGTCAACGCTGCTCGCAATGACACCCACCTGCCAGAAGGCTTTCCGATCAAGTACTCCAAGTTAGATGCACAAAACATTCCATATGCTCATATTCCTGGAGTGCGCGATAGAGTAATATCAAACACTGACAACAGAATTGGTTTAATACGAGTTGCACATGAGGGTCTGGCATCTGCACATGTAGGGGTGGCTGCTACAATTTCATTATTGCAGCAACACTACTGGGTGACTGGGTCTTTACAAACAGGCCAAGGACTTTGTTCTTAAATGCACCATCTGTGAGCTGACGAAGGGTTCCATCGCGGAGCATCCACCACAGACACTTTTATTGATTTCAAACAAGCTTCTGGCTTGTGTTTATCTGGGCCACTGATGCCCTTTGTCATCAAATGTGGCATACAAGTACCTCTAGGTAGGCGCGGACTCCTGCTCTCAGTTTCAATGGGTATGGCCACAGGGGTCAGCGGACGCAAAAACTGTTATAAAGAATCTGCGAGTTTTCAATGGGACATACACAGTAGGCACATTCAATTCCAACAGCGGACCGGATTTTAGCTCTATGGCTTACAAGGAGGCCTTGGGAAGTTTGGATGTGACCCTGTATTTCTGTTCTCCGTACCATCCAGACGGAAATTCAGTTGTGGAGAGAAAAACATGTGATTTAAAGCATTCTTTAACAGCTAGGGTGCTAGGGTCGGGTCGCAGCTGGATCCATCACTTATATGGGGCTCAGAGAGCACTCAAAAACCTGCCTAAAAAATCCCTGGGTGGTCGGACTCTCTAGGAAATCCTGTTCGGGGTAAATATGTGGGACCCAGACCTTGGCTATCCCAGCACAATGGCGGCAGAAACACTGTTTGGTATTACTTAATGTTTGGCTGTTTTACAGGAACTGAATGACTTATGGGACAAACATAGCAATGTACGAGTAAAACTCACCACCACTGGGGAAGTGAAGGAAGTGCCGGCAAGACCTGCCTGGGTCCCGAAGGTTGGGGACTTGGTCAGGGAGAAAATTGTGGACTGGGATGAATTTGGACCATCTTACAGCGTGTATGTAGCTGTTCTGGCTGTTGAAAGTACCAGAACTGTACTTCTTTCGCCTCTTGCCAGCTGCAAAGACAAAAGATTTGTCTCCATTGATCTGATCAATTCACACTATGTGGCCTATAGCAACAGTAAGCCACATGGGCTTCTGGGTAATTACCTACATCCTCTCCCTACCGTGTAGGAAGTTCTGTTAGAAGCTTTAATAACTAATGAAGCACCCTCTCTCCAACGAGAGACAACAACCAACAACAACATATGCCTTCTACTTGTTGCTACAGCTACAACACTGTACAGTCAACTAATACAGAAACACAGATTTCAATTCGGAAACCAGAAAAGAACATGGTCTACATCAATGTACCACAGATCGAGTCTTCTCCTAGTTCTCGAAAACCTGGTGAGTTGCCAAAAATAGGTTAAATTGCCTCTGGCTCCTTCATAGACTTTCATGACTTGGCTTCAGATTCGTCTGACCCACCACCACCTCTACCTCTCATACTAAAAGTGCATGTGCTCTATCTTTGGCTGCAAAGGACATATTTTGTTTCTCAAAGGCTACAACTTTGGATTACAAATATGTTACTTTTCCTGGTCCTTTACATTTGTTTTGTGACACTCTTTTTCCTAATTCTGAAAGGACACTATCTCCAGGATCGCTCTGCAGTACAACTGGTGACCTTGGTTCCTAGACCACGCTCATCATCACACAGGAACGAAGTCACCTTTCCCTGGTGAACATTTCAGCTGTACCAGCTCCTCATGGGATTGTTTGGGATTGTCATATGGATACTTCGTTACATATATTGTGTTAAGTTAGCATGAGTGCATTACATGTTTAAACAGCCTTTTTTCCTTCGGCTTCAGTTTTGCACACGACACATACTTGTTGTTGTCGCCTTCACCCTAGAAGCGGTGAGGTGGTTTATTTGAGAATAATATGTTATTTCTATGCTATCAGCTTTGCCTGGTACACTTGGTACAACTGTCTGCACACTGAGAGCTGCACACTCTGAAATTAACCTAACACAAGGTTGCTGGGAGGCTTGATCCTCGCACCACATTAGACATAACACAAATAATGTTGATGCCAACATTTTGGGCTCTACGCGGGTTTAAGATAGAGTTACACGGAATGAACGTAGACACTTGGTGCTGCGCATGAAGAGAGCTGGTAGCGGTTGATGTGAACTGCTCCTACTGACATTGAGAGGTATGGGGCCGCCCTGCTAAAACCCGGATGAGACCTTCTTAGATATAATATAATATGCTAGATAGGGTGCGCGAAATATAGGTGATACAGATTTCTATAGAAATTGCATTATAACATGCTAGCACCTTTTGCTTATTATGGATTAGTGACTATGCTGCTGACTCTGATTTTTATAATCTGCATTTTGGTATTATACAAGATACTGCGTTTGAGAACTTTGCATTGAATAATAAATATTTCAAACTTGCACTTGTGTTCTTTGACTCTCAGTTTTGGTTTGAAATGATTATATAACGAAAGAGTGTTCATGTGTTCCACGACTCCTGAGGTATTCTAAAGATCATGTTCTGGTTTGTCTAATACATGTATCATTCCATAATGATCCATGAGACACTGTAGCTAGCTAGGTAACGAGATTTCTGACACTGAGATGAGTTTTTGGATCATCCTAACTCACTGAGGTTCTAGATCTCTATGCACAGTTCTGTGGGAGAACGGAAACCCTGCTACATGGCGCCCAACGGATTGGTTGGCCGTATTTCATGACACTCGAGTAGTATATCATTCAAACCTAAACGCCTTCATTCCCGTTTCCGGTAAACGGTGGTGTCGGAAAAACCTACCTATTTTTGAAATAGGTCTTTTCAAGCTTGAATTCTTCTATAAAAGGTTTCTTTGAATCACTACCCAGTTGTGCTACAAAGTGTTCTTTGTCTAGTTTTTCTTCTTCCTGTGCTAACATGGCAGTGGAAATAGCGCAGCATAGCCGAGTCGCGGTTCGCGACCACTTGCGGGCATATAATGTACCTGCGGAAGGCTTAGCTGTGGTTCTAGTAGTGAGTGCGGAACATGCGTACCCGTACGAATTGTTTTATTCCTGGGTGACATTTCCGGAAATAGACGCTAATTCGGGTGTCTACCATTCATACACTGCCACGGATGTACCGGCGGCTTATGCTCCGTACAGGGCACTGGAAGTACCTATAGACGCTTGGCAGCACGGAGTTTGGTTTGGTGGCGCCCTACCCCATTCTTTAACAGCTCCGAGGTTAGGTCCCTTATCCATTCCGGGCACAAATTGGCCCGCTTTGGGTGGATTTACTCCTCATCCTAATCGCACCACTTGTAATGTGGGTGACCTGCGGCGTCTTCATGAGGTCGCAGTTGGTGTGATTAGAGCGCTTGTTCATTACATTGGTCGTAATATTCATGGCGCAGCCCCCGCAGGGGCGCAGCTTCGAGCAGACCAGGCTGGCTTGAAAATAAGTCCGGTCTTGGTGAATTCCGTTATGGGCAGAAAGCCAGACAATAAGGATGATTTTCCTTACTGGCTTGCCGAGAAATTCGACCAGCTGGAAGCTGTGTTTCCTAATACGACTCCGGGTGAAAAACACCGGATTCTTACGCTTAGTTTACCGAAAGATTTAGCCCCGGAACTTGTTGACTGTGAGACATGGGGTAAGACTTTTGCAGCGGTTTACTCGAGGTGCTTTGGCACACCGTCAGTGTCGAACCTGTCTGCGATCCTCAAACGTGTTCAGGATGATCACGGACCTGAGTCGGCGGTTGAGTTGGGTATGCGCCTGAACGGTTCATTTGAGACAGTTTGCGGTATTATCCTTGCCAATGTAAAAGGGGATGCAGTGAACTTTCAAGTGGCCAATGGTCTGGCGTTAATTCCCGATGCCGAGAAACCCCGTCAGCTGGCAAGAATAATTGTGGCGGCTTATAAAATGGTTGGCCGCAATTCTAAGGGTGCGAAGGTTTTTCTTGAAAAAGAAAAGAAGCAACCCCAGGGGCAGTCTTCGGAAACAGGTGGACAGCCCAGGTCCAAGAAACAAAATTGGCCTAAAAAGCAGAATCAGGGTAAGCAACAACAACAACAGACACAGGTCTCGAGTCCGGCGCCTTCACAACCTGCGCAGTCAGAGCGTGTTTATGAATTGCGCGATCGCGCTACGATTAAAACACCTGATAGATATCAGGCATCTGACCAACGCTCTCCTCGTTCCTTTCAGGACTCATCGGCTCCGTCAACTGGTGGTGGAGGGGGCGGCAGGGGCAGGGGTGGTCAGCAAGGACGTGGCCAGCCCCGCACGCGAAGTGAAGGGGATCAGCGGGACGACTCTACGCCTAAGAGACCGCAGTTTGCCAAGAAGAAGGTCGCTGCCTTAACGGCGCATCGATATGCCCCAGATAGTGAGAACGCGGCTTCGGAATCTGACGTGGGCTCTGACCTTGCTGGACAGCGCGGCGGAGATTACCATAGTGAGAGAGGCCCTCCGTCCACTGTTGAAGGTGACAGCGACTGAGACTTTTATTGTAATTGAAACAGCTGATACGCATGTTGCTCCCCCTGAAAGACTTTTTGAAATTGTCCTGTTAATTGAAGGTGACATGCAGCGAACTGTAAAAGGGGTATTTTGGGAGAATCTTTCGGATACGTATGATATTTTGCTTTCGGAGGCTGACTGGCCCCCACCTTTTGTTCTCGCAGCTCCGCGAGGGGAGGAGGTAATCCTCCCCAGTTTCGCGCACACTGTACCGAGAGTGGAAGCGCTGCATTTTGCAGAAGAGTGGGCTCTGGCGCTTGCGCCGGCTGTGTACCGAAATCAGTGTGGCTGGGATAAATTGTCCCCTAGCCATGAGATTCCTTTACGGTCACAGCCTCAGCCACAACCCCAGTATCCCATACGGCGTGAAGCTAAGGCTTCAGTCGCGGCTATCCTTGAACAATTGGAATATCAAGGTGTAATTGAAACATGTGTGTCACCAATGAATAATCCCCTTTTTACTGTTAACAAGCCGGACGGCTCGTATCGTCTAGTTTTGGATTACCGGCATTTGAACTCGCATTGCCGTAACTGTGCAGTACAGAATACTCACGGCTCTGCCCTAGTGAATAGTCTTGAGCGTAAACGGTTCAAAACCACGCTTGACATTTCCAATGGTTTTTATGCACATAGATTAGATGGTCTAAGTTCCCAATGGACCAGTTTTACGTGCGGCGGCGTACAAAAAATGTTTAAACGACTCCCAATGGGATATAAAAATAGTCCTGGAGTGTTTTCCGCCCGCATAGTCTCTCTTTTGGAGAGTTTCGATCCAGTTGCATGTTCGTATGTGGATGACATTTATCTCACAGACGACGAGCTTTGGGTGCATCTGTGTCGAGTAAACAGCATAATTTGTAACTTTGCAGACATGGGTTACAAGTTTAACTTTGCGAAGTCACACATTGCGGAGTACACAGTGTTGTTTCTAGGTTATGAACTTAACCATGAAGGAAAGGGATTGGCTCCTCACTTCCTGGAGAAGTGCGCGCAGTTACGCTCTCCGACAACTCTGAAAAAATTACAGTCTTTACTGGGTTTTTTAAATTTCGGGAGGACATACATTCCGGAATATGCCCAGCGTATCAAGCCTTTATATGCCTTGGTACAACCATCTTTTTCCAAATCATGCTGGCTGCCTGAGCATTCAGCCATTCTGCAGTCTTTGCAGGCTGATTTGCTCACTTCTGACTACTTACAGACCCGTGATAACCAGACCAACCTGGTGATAAGGATTATCCCTGGGACGGTGGGTTTCACGTACCTGACTTTTAACGAGGGGGATACTGTACCTATTGCTTACAAGTCGCACTTGTACACTTCGGCTGAACTGCGTTTTTCCACTGTGGAGAAAGTGTTAACGGCTGTGCAGATGGCAATTCTTAAAGAACGTGCCCTGTCGCAGGGAAAGCGCATGTTGGTTGTTACCCCGTGTCCTGCATTGGAGGCGGTCACGAAAGCCAGTGTACCTAATTCTAAAGCTTTGCACCCTCGGTGGATTCAGTGGGCTACTTCCTTGACATCTCAGGATGTCACGTTTATTTTTGACGCCGCTTTACGGTCGCAGGAGTATTTACAGTATGAATTTGTTCATCCTGCTCCTTTAGCAATGCGGCCGTTGGAGGATTTCCACTGTATCATTTACACGGATGGTTCGGCGCAGGTTGCGCATGGCTCTAAACATGCCTACGTTTCCGCTTGCGCCATTGTGGTCGGTGCCATGGTGAACGATGAGTTCGAGTCCAGTGTCGTGCACACGCAGACACTTGGGGACTGCACTGCACAATTAGCAGAGCTCCGTGCTCTGATGCTTGCATTGGAGTACGCAGATCCTAGTGTGACAACTTTAATCGTAAGTGATTCTTACTACTGTGTCCAGTCTTACAATGAGAACTTGTTCTTTTGGATTCAGAATGATTTTCGTGATTCCAAAGGTAGCACAATAAAACATAAAATGATCTGGGTCCGAGTAGCGGAACTTAAAGAAAAGCTACCGCTCATGTTTGTGATTCATACTCTCGGCCACCAGCGCGTGGGAGTCCACGCTGTTGGCAACTCGCTTGCTGATGAAGCAGCGAAATCAGCGGTATCTAAATACTTAGTTGCAGCAGTCACGAGGTCCAAAAGCAAAATAGATGATGACATCTTGGCGGCTGTTGCTGCCACAGCGAAGGGAGGTAAATATCCTGCGGGGTTCCCTTCGAAATACACATACCACTTAAGTCCCGATAAGGTTCCTTATGTGAAAATTCCTGAAGTTGGAGAGCGTCTGGTTCCCAACTCGGATCGCAGGGCTTCTCTGATTACAGCGGCTCATGAAGGTGTGGCGTCTGCGCATGCGGGCGTCTCAGCCACTGTATCTCAGCTACAACAGAGATTCTGGTGGCGGGGACTGTACAAACAGACGCGCGAATATGTCCTTATGTGTGACATTTGTCAGCAGATTAAGCCTTCTACTGCTGCGCGTCCGCCTCAGACACAGTTGTACATCTCTAATAAACCACTTGGATGTGTTTATTTGGATCACTGCGGTCCTTTCTCTTCTGATACTGCGTATAAGTACATCTTAGTAGCAGTTGACTCATGCACACGCTTTGTGTGGTTATGGCCGCATCGCAGCGCTGATTCACGGACTGTCATTAAGGATTTGCCTGTCTTTGTGGGAATCTTTGCTTGTGGTGCTTTCCATTCGGACCAGGGTCCGGCTTTCGCCTCTAAGGCGTATAAGGATGCTATGGTTTCGTTGGGAGTACAGGTGAAGTTTTCAAGCCCCTACAGGCCTGAGGGCAATTCTGTGGTAGAAAGAATGAACCGCGACTTAAAGCAATCTTTGACAGCCCGAGTTATAGGCACTGGTAGAAACTGGCTGACCCACCTCTATGGCGTGCAGCGTGCGCTTAATAATCTCCCTAGAAGGTCTCTGGGTGGGCGGACCCCATACGAAATGCTCTTTGGTATCAAGATGTACGTCCCTGACCTTGATGGTGCAGACTGCGAGGCCCAGGCCGCGGCCTTTGACGTAGATGAACATTGCAATGTTTTACAGGATCTACAAAAGACCAGAGACAGTCTTGCAAAGGAACACTTGCCCTCCACGTCGGATGATGCGTTGCAGATCCCGGTAGTTGGCTGGCTACCCCAAGTTGGAGAACTGGTTCGAGAGAAGATCGAAAACAAAAAGGAGTTTGGTCCCTCATATCGAGCGCCAGTTCGGGTCCTTGGAGTGAAGGGCACAAGAACAGTCATTTTACCACCACTTCCAGGTCGTAAGGAAAACAGATTTATTTCTATTGACAATGTCAAGACACACAGGGTGGCCGATTCTTCATAGCATGACACCGGCTGTATCCTGTCCTTCCATGGTGAGGCACTCTGTGCTGGCTATTACATCTGGTGCAGATCAGGAGGTGTCCCTCGAGATGCCTGCCCTATCAAGTCCTTTATTAAATACTATTCCTGTTACTAACATTGATGAGGTGACCTATGCAGATCCTGCTGATTTATCCATGTCCGATTTACATGCTCGTTTGGCTAACCAGTCCAGATTCTCTTTTGACTCTGTTTCGGAACTTTCAAAGAAACCATCGACTATTGCAAAATATGCCACGTTGTTTAAAAAACATTTTTTAGTTCCACCTTGGACATACATTTGGCTGATACTATTTTCATTTTATCTTTTTATGTCAATTGGTTTTGTGTTTTATTTTTTCCGCCTGATTGATGGCCATTATGTGAAAGAAAGAACAGGAATTCGGTACCTTAATGGAACATTGGCCCCTCACTCCTCCTCACATTCAGCACACAGACTAAAGAGAGACTTAAATTCAGTACAAATTACTGCTTGGCCTGTCCTTGATGGGATTGTGTGGGATGCGGTTAGGTTTCAGATACATAGCCCCACAGAAGTTATTAATGTTCCTAATGTGCTTAGAGTAAACATGGGAGATGTGATTAAGCAAAATATTCGTTCTGATGATTGGGATCTTCAGGCCGTAGAAGCATTGTTCTCTGATTTGAAATATTATGCGGCCTTTGATGATGAGGATTTGTATTTAGATTCTGTCAATTATGGTGATTTGTTTTGTTACCAACATTATGGAAATCATTTCTTGCACAAGACAAGTTCCAGGCGGGTTCCTGTGAATTACACTCAGTGGGAACATTGCCCTGCTCCTTTACAGGGGAGCTCAAGTACTTTTCTGGGAAAATACTCTTACTTTACAGATTTTAATCAATCAAATCCTGAGTCTTTTTACTTCAAGGTGAAACAGAAATCCATGCCAAAAGTTAGACTAACTGACACAAAATTGTTGTATTCAAAGTCCTTTCTAGAAAGGTTGTCTGTGGATGGCTATGAGTTATGGAAGGAGGCTGTTGACCTTAAATCGGTTTGGGGTACCAAAGATTGGCAGGTACAAGGCACTGAGGCTTTGCATCGTGCATGTCTCATCCCGAATCACATGTTGTTTTTAAACTCGACTATTTCCCAAACAACATGTTTTGGATTGGCTACATCTAAAAAATTAAATAACCCTACTATCCCTGATTTGGAAGAATATTCAGGTTGGAGTAATTTTACTACATTGTCCATAAGTGAGATACAAGCACTTTTGCAGAATTCCTCCTTTAATATTTCCAGTTTTGATCCAGATGGGTGGCTTTTATGGCAGAGAAGCTCTGATTCTTGCCAACGTCGTTTTTTGGGTTTGTCTGAAGGTTTTACACGCATCAGGCCAGATCCCAGGTTTGACTCAGATCACACTGTTACAACTTATTCAGTAGGCAAATTGTGTCAGAACTGGTTACAACATTCCACTTTAACTGCAGTTAAACTGCATCTGTCCCAGTTGAATGAGAACATAGAGTTAAATGATTTTATAAAAGGCCCGACTATGGGTAGGTCTAAACGCTTTATTTATGCTATTTACAATGAAATTTGGAAATTTTCACGAGTTGAAGCAGCTAAACGCCTGAGGGCTATTGATCAAGCCAATTTGGAAAAAGTGCTTGCAGTGGTCGATAACAGTATTAACACGCTTTCTTCCAGAATTTACACATTGGATAATATTGTTTCTTCTGTTGTTGATATTGTACATGATGAAGTGTCCACGTTATACCATGGTCAAAATCAATTGCGTTCTGTAATGCAGTTTGCCTGGACTCTACAGACAATTAAGGCTGGTCGAGTTCCCTGGACCGCATTGAACGTTTCATCACTTTTTGCCCCTTTTAATCTTACTGAAAAACAACGCATGCTTTCAATGCGTGATGCATCATTTTCTATGTTACATATTGAGAAGCTAGAATCCTTGCCTTTTTCTGTTGCTGAAACCACTACTGCCACGTGGCTTATTCATGGTTTAATTACATTACCATTTCCTTTATATAAATTTACTAACTGTATGCGATATATTGCTATAGGACGATATGAACCACTAGGCAATGCATTCCTACATGAGACATGGTCATTACCATACACATACAGATGTCTGAAGGATGGGAAAGAAGTGAATCTTAATGGTGAGGAATGCACACAGTCACCTGACCATTCATTAATATGCAGACACATTCAGTTACACGGTTCTTGTAATCAGGACCGCCCAAATTTAGCATGTGTTATGAAAGGCACGCCAGTTCCAGCAGTGGTTCCCACATTCACATTGTTAGCTAATGGTAGTTATTTACTTTTAAACAACGAGTTATGTTGTGGTTTATTAATTGGTGTGGCATATGTGGTAACTGTATCAGAGTGTGTAGTGTGCTGCAAGAATGTTCTATACCCACCCACGCATGGTTCTTCAGATGTCTCCATCTGGCCACGGATTCTAACCTTGGAAGCAAAATTCAATGGTTTAAGCAGAATAAGGGCCCTTTTGTCTCAAAAACAAGTGACCCTGAGTTCGGCCCGGGAAACTTATGTCCTTCACATAGCCAACACCCGCACAGAGGTGCAGGCGCTTTTAAATACTGATTTGCCGTTTCATTTCTGCGAGCTGGTACACCAGATTTTTAATGCTTCTTCAACGACTGGGCTGGCACATTTTTTCAAGTTAGTGAGCAGTGGCCTCGTGACTACGTTTGAGAAGGTTTTTGGTATCATTCCCACGTTTTTTCATACTATTTTTTCGAGTTTGTTTGGTGGACTACCTGTGCTATTGGCTGTAGCCGCTGGCATTCTGTTGGTATTTTTCTTCATAAAACATGGATGCCCATCCTGCACAAGACGCCGTTCAACGCCTCCTGACACTGTGCCGTAATCGAATGCTCAATTACTATGGGACATTGCCGCTTGCAGCATTAAGCACGGCCTATAGATTGTCATTTCGGTTCACCGACTTCACGTGTGTCCAACCTGTGTTTCACTGCCTGAACTGCGAGTTCGATTGGGCCATTGATTTGTGCCTATGCTTGAGGAATGCTCCTGACGTCGATTTTGATCAGCTAATGCGTCCCGTGGTGGCTCATGAGTTGATCTGTTCTGGCGAGAGAGTTATGGCCTTGGCAGCAATAAATGGAGTTCTGGGCCAATGGGAGATCTCTGCAGCGGCGGATGCCTTTCTGACACACAGCGATCTGGTGAACCCACCGAGTTGTCCTCTGGCGTTACAGGAGGATCCGATGCTGGAGGAGCACGTATGTTCTTTTCCATTGCTGAATTGGATGGCTGAACTATTTTCGGATGATGGCAGTGATTTCATACTGGAGGCTGTTGCAACTTTCTTTGCATATACTTTCCATTCATGACATACCTGGGAGGAGTGCTTTGTTGTGAAATATGACTTTCTCTTCGCTGAATTGGAGAGCTGGAGTGTGTTCAGCTGATGGAGAATTCAATCACGTGATGTCGCTGAGGATAACGTCATGGTGGCACATGACTTTGGATATTGGATAAGTGCCTTGTTTTTTCTCTTACAGACATTTGGATTGATGCGACCTGGTCTTACTTTCATATTTTTGAGACCTGGCGAATGACTTTTAGTTCGAAAGTTTTGTTTTTATTTTTAGACTTGAGGCCACTGTAGGCATTCATACATATACATTCATACATATTTTTAGCTTATTTTAGCTTGAGATTATTGAACTTTGCTTTCAATCTTTGTATCTGATTTAGTATTGCCTTTTCCCTTATGTTTGACGGTGCTCGGACCAATGGGGGGGTGTCATATGGATACTTCGTTACATATATTGTGTTAAGTTAGCATGAGTGCATTACATGTTTAAACAGCCTTTTTTCCTTCGGCTTCAGTTTTGCACACGACACATACTTGTTGTTGTCGCCTTCACCCTAGAAGCGGTGAGGTGGTTTATTTGAGAATAATATGTTATTTCTATGCTATCAGCTTTGCCTGGTACACTTGGTACAACTGTCTGCACACTGAGAGCTGCACACTCTGAAATTAACCTAACACAAGGTTGCTGGGAGGCTTGATCCTCGCACCACATTAGACATAACACAAATAATGTTGATGCCAACATTTTGGGCTCTACGCGGGTTTAAGATAGAGTTACACGGAATGAACGTAGACACTTGGTGCTGCGCATGAAGAGAGCTGGTAGCGGTTGATGTGAACTGCTCCTACTGACATTGAGAGGTATGGGGCCGCCCTGCTAAAACCCGGATGAGACCTTCTTAGATATAATATAATATGCTAGATAGGGTGCGCGAAATATAGGTGATACAGATTTCTATAGAAATTGCATTATAACATGCTAGCACCTTTTGCTTATTATGGATTAGTGACTATGCTGCTGACTCTGATTTTTATAATCTGCATTTTGGTATTATACAAGATACTGCGTTTGAGAACTTTGCATTGAATAATAAATATTTCAAACTTGCACTTGTGTTCTTTGACTCTCAGTTTTGGTTTGAAATGATTATATAACGAAAGAGTGTTCATGTGTTCCACGACTCCTGAGGTATTCTAAAGATCATGTTCTGGTTTGTCTAATACATGTATCATTCCATAATGATCCATGAGACACTGTAGCTAGCTAGGTAACGAGATTTCTGACACTGAGATGAGTTTTTGGATCATCCTAACTCACTGAGGTTCTAGATCTCTATGCACAGTTCTGTGGGAGAACGGAAACCCTGCTACAGGATAGGGTATCATACGATGTGCATGGCCCTGATGAACATTTACAAATTCCATACCTGTTGAAAATATTATTGAATGATGTCATTAACCCTAGTACGGTTTCTGACGATTGGGACATTGATACCGTGCATAAAATGATAGAAGATCTAGAGCATTCTACTGTGTTCTGTTCTAATGAATTGTATGAAGGTGCATCTAATTATGATTAAATGTTTTATCAACATTACGGTCATCGTTTTCTGTAAGTTTTAATCATGCTGTTTACAAATACAATCAATTCATGGGTCGGTCTCTGCCTCTTACTACTATAGGCTTGCACCATCACCTGAAAAGAAAAATATCCTAACAGACACCAAGCTGATACACTCTACATCTTTTCTTTCCCAACTGTCCGAGCAGGGTTTCGACTTTTGGATGAACACTATTGATGTAAACTCAATTTGGGGGAAAAAAGACTGGCAGGTTCAGGGAACTGAGGCCTTGTTCAGAGCATGCCTAATACCACAACAAATGATTTTCCTGAACAAAACTGTGCAACAAACAACATATCTTGGATTAGCCAAGATGAAGGATTTGAACATACCACAAATTCCCACATTCACACGTTTTGAAAACTGGCAACAGTTTTGAAAACTGGCAACAGTTTACAAAATACAGTGAGGATACATTAGATACCATGCTACGGAATGGCACATACAATTCATCTGACCCCAATTGGAAGAGATGGTTAGTTTGCCCATTAAACACAAACGGATGTCAAAGAACGAATCTTAGATGACATTGAGGGATTTAAGACAAACAGGCCTGACATGCGGTACATATAGTCTGAAAATTTCGGGAGTGGTGACAACTAACAGTGTTGAGAAGTTGTGCCTTGATTTACTAAAAACCTAAACACTGTCCCAGGTGAAACAACACTTGTCCCTTTTATCCGATGACCTGGAACTCTATGTCAAAAATGCTTTTTGTATGCAATATACAATGAGATATGGGAAGTTTCTCAGCACGAAGCTGCTGAAAGACTGCGTGAAATTGACAGGGCAATTTTGAAAAAGCTCTGGCAGTTGTTGACAATGGTATGACACCTTTTCCTCTAGAATGTACTCTTTGGGAAACATAGTATCATCAGCGATAGTCATTGTTCAACAAGACATGTCCGTATTACAACATGGACAGCCACAGCTTAGGTCTATTATGCTATTGAGCTGGACACTTCAAACACTATATTCTGGAACAGAAATGTTTTGTGTACCACTCGGAACACATAAACAATGAGCTATTCGATTTTGGAGGGAACTTTTAATCTGGCCTAGTTATAACATCTTCAATTGATTTTAATTTTGTTTTTTATTAGCTTTTATATTTTTATGCTTTTTAATAAAGGATTTTTGTTTGCTTTGGGCTGTCAAACTGTATGATTGCCTTCTTAAACTCATTTTTAGACAGATTTTTTAAATTATTTATATACATATGTTGTGGCATTAATTACCATGGCTTCCTTTCAAGTTAGAAAGCTTATTATTAGACTGGAGTGGATATAATGAGTCTTAGTTAGGCCAAGGGAGAAACAGTGACAGTTTAAACATGTACACGGTTCCTAAGCCAGCTTCTCTTTCACACAATACCTTTTGACACACATTTGTGTGCATGATAATGCATGATTAGTTTCTCTGAAACTACATTGCTCATAAATTCCACTTAGTGAGAACATTATAATGACACCTCGAACATCCCGTACAAGGCCTGAACATACATTGTGCAAATGTGGTTGTTTGCTTTTCGTCTGTGCGGTAACACAGCTATCTATAGTACATAAAAAATGGTGGTCTGGCTAAAGGTCTTGGGCCTCTCAGCACGGAGCAAGGATATTTTTTGTTATAAATAAACAAGCATTTTTGGGTTTCAGGTAGATGTGTATTTGCTGTCGTTGCGAGGTTACTACATGCAGAAACCTGAGCCCAGTTGCTTGCTGACCTCTCTGCGAGGAGGGATGCCCAACGCATGACCAAGATGGGGACCTACATTCTTTCCCTTCAGGTAATGGGGGTTGATCATTCAATAGGGAATTCTTGGCAGAACACATACACACCCTAGACACTTAGGTTAGGGAATGCATAGGAGGAGTGAGCTACATATATATTGTTTTCTATGCCTGCATATATGTATCATTTCCTCAAGATGGTGGAACTGGTCATTCTGTTCACTGTCCTTATATTTCAAATTACTCTTATCTTGTCATCAGCTACCTTTCTAGGCGTATGGTTGCTTATGGTGGCACTGTGAGCTAGTTGGCCTTTAGGGCAGCATATCTTGAGGGGATGATTGGAATAAGTCTAGCACATCCCAAAGTTACATTGCCCAACAAACTCGCAGTTCCTATTGGAAAGTACAGAAATCTATCTATCTATCTATCTATCTATCTATCTATCTATCTATCTATCTATCTATCTATCTATCTATCTATCTATCTATCTATCTTTGCAATCCTTTCTATTAATCTTTGTAACCCAATCTATCGGTCTATCCATCTTTGCAACCCTAGCTACCTGTATGTCTGCCTATGTATCCATCTTTGCAACTGTATCTATCTGGTAGTCTGTTTACCTACATGCCAATCTATTTACCTGCCTATCTACCTACCTCCTATCTATTTGCCTGTCTGTCTATTTACCTATCTTCCTATTTATCTACCAATCAATCTATTTATGTGTGGACTGTCAACCTACCTGTTTCTATTTACCTGTCCATCTACCTACCTGTTTATATATGTACCTGTCTGTCTGTCTAACTACATGTCTAACTGTTTACTTGTCTGTCTGTCTACTTGTCCATCTACATACCTGCCTGTCTCCCTCCCTATCTATATCTTTGCAACCCTATCTATCTATGCAACAGTATCCATACACTCCATCCAACTATCTATGCAACACTAGCTATATATCTATCAATGCAACACTATTGATACAACCCTATCTAAGCCTATCTATGTATCTTTTAAACCTCTATTTGTGATAAAGATTTACAAAAATATTACAAAAAAAGGATTAGCAAAAGAAGAGCCTGATAGCCACCGTAAGACCGATTGTATTTATTAGGCTTGGTTTTAGCCCAGACGTTTCATTTTACTAAAATTATGTGTACAACATAGTTAGTTATAGCACTTTTAAGCCAGAGTTCATAATTTAGTCTGTTGTCCCTATCATATTTTTCTCATTCTAACATGCCAGCAGGCAGAGGGTCAGCCCACTTGAGCCACTGACTTACTTCACTGTGACTTATGGTATGATGTTCTTTCACAAGGGGAACGCTCAAACACAAAGCAGTGCCCTTCAATTGTAGAGACTACTATGATAATGTGTGCTTTTTAGACTAACGAGGGTACTGCAGCTTCCCCAACTACAAACATTTACAAAAACAATGAGAGAACAAAATAGGAATTGCTAAAGCCAACAGGCTGACATCCAACACCAGACCTATTGGCTTTGACAAAGCTTGCTACTTTTAATTTTTATGAAATTAAAACAAACATTGCCTGCAGCAAGCTCAAATTCATGCTTTCTTCCATTCCTTGCAAAACACTTATACAACGTGTCTTTACAAGTTCAAAACTGCTCCAATTTGCACACATGGGCAATTTTGTTTAGCTATCTAATTTACTAATGGAGACCACTTTTATTTTGGTACCAGGGCCTGTTATCTGTCCAAGTCCGACCATAGAGGAGTGGCACACTCTGAAGTCAAAGTCAATTAAAGTTGCTATACCCTTCTAGTTCTTCAAAACCTATAAAATATATCCAGTAATGCAAACACCTGGTTCCAATGCACCGCCAGTTTTGCACGTTAAATGCTTTAATGCACAGGATTAGTTTGCTCTACATTTCAGACCAGCCAGATGGCCACTGATGTCATGTAATGATAAAGATGATATTTTAAAATCGATGCTGGAAATTCTAAAGACTACAGTATAACTGGAGATTAGGTAGAATAAATCATATAGCTTTTCTCATCTACATCATGGTGTCAATATCTGCAAAAAGCTTTGCCTGAAAAATGGAAATTGTTTCACCCTTTTGATGTCTTCTACAGCTTGAAACGGTAAGCTCCCTTTAGACTATTTATAAAGCACTTCATGCTGTGCAATGCACATGTGTAAGAGGCAGACTGACCTCTTTGGCAGTGGAAAACTCGCCATACGTGATCCTAGGGGACACTGCATATGGCTGGAAGTGTGCAGCTGACCTTTATTCACATGGAAGTAGGGGAGAAGGGGCTGTTTTAGTTATAACAGAACAAACACCCAAACACTCAATCTCTAATGCCATACTAACATAAGTGACAGCACTTTCCTTCCTCTACTGCTTTTGTTGCGTCATCACTTCAATTTAAGGGCCTCATTACATTGCCGGGTGGAGTTTCTTCTGCCCGATATTGTCTCGGTCAAATAGGAGGTGCAGTTCATCCCTGCACCCCGTGGCAGGCACTTCTTGGTGCATGGATCAACAGCTCGGCCTCCAACCGGATGCGTGCATCCATGGGGACCCTGCTGAGGGCCCCCAAAGTCGAATTCCGCCAGCCTTTCTGTGTCGGAAAGGCCAGCACAGAAATGTTGTCAAAATCCGATATCGTAATCCTTGGGCGGAAAGAGGCGCCTTTGGGATTACTGACAGGATTCCAACTGCCGGGCGGGCTCATTGAGCCTGTCAGAAGCCAGCACGAATGACTGATCGGTTTCCTTTCCAACTGCCTCCATCGTAATGAGATGATTGGAAAGGAATCCGACTGACATATTATGATGGGGTCGGAAATGCTCGGAAGTGAGTCCTGTGCTCTCCACGCCACTGGAGTCAAGCTATCCTGGCTGAAGACGGCTGATAGCCAGAAACCGGTCCTCGGATGCTTGATTCCGGTCCAGGGAAGACATGGCTTGGCAGTTCAGGCTGGACTCTTCCCATGAGGCACAGGGTCAGGGCTGATTTGCATATGGCCATGTCTGAACTGGGATGGTGTGGTGAGCAAAAAAATTATGGATTGAGGCCCAGATCTCTGTACTGGGGTGAATGTATGACATTGTTCTGCATTCTGTCCATCAACTTATTTTTGCATTTATCACCCCGAGTGGGCTGGGTATGCTCAGATGTGAGTCCCGTGTTCTCCACACCACTGGAGTCAAGCTATACTGGCTGAAGACGGCTGATAGCCAGAAACCGGTCCTAGGATGCTTGATTCCGGTCCAGGGAAGACATGGCTTGGCAGTTCGGGCTAGACTGTTCCCATGAGCCACAGGGTCAAGGATGATTTGCATATTGTTTTTGCATAGCCTTTTTAGACAGCATCCTAATCAGGCCCTAAACGTCTATTTATTGGTATTTTTTTCTTTTATATACAATAAATAATTTGTACATTAACCAACTCTTGGTGCAATTTAAGGTATTAGGGAGCGTAGAACACATTACAGCCACCTTATCCATGCTCCATTTTCGCAAGCACCTATAAGCAATTCAGTTATGCAGGGTACATTACACAAAATATATAAAAGTAAATAAACAAATAAATAAAGTTGTTGCAGGCAATAGACTGTAAAAATATTTCAAACTAAAAAAGAAAACCTCCCTGTGTGAAGGTGGAGCAGCTGAGGGTAGGACGTGAAGGAGAAGGGAGCAAATTATTATCTGTTTGCATTTACTAGTTCACAGGAGGATGGTATACAAGCAGCACACTGACTGAGAAATGAAAGTTTGATAGCAAAGGAGTAGGAAAATGATGTATAATAACATAGTCCATAAAGCTTAACTTAGCTGTAAAAAATATGCACTTATGCTTTGTTGAGTGTTCACTCAGATGTATGAATAGTATAAATCCGATAAGAGACCCTTGAGTAAACTGTGTGAATGCACTCTCCTGTCCTCCCAGACCTGTGAGTACTTATGCACTGAATGAAACCTTCCTCAAACAGAATGCATTTTCCACGCTGAGTTAAAGGTTAGTTTTGGTTCATCACTCTCCTAGAAGAAGGTATGTCGTCAAATTTTCAGTGGTTTGCCATCAAATATTGGCTCCTCAATAAAAATAAACTTTAAAAAATGCAAAACTCCCAGTAGCTCTTCCAAGCACAGCCAGTTTTGAAGTAGGCACAGATCCCAGCCCTGACTTCAACTAGGATCCTGCAATGTACCACTTCTAAAAACTGAATATTATGTAGTTTCTTGCTAGCTTGCTGGCCCTGGTGACAGAAACAATGCTTGGTTTGTCCTATTAAGTATCTCCAGAACAGAAAAACAAAGTATGAATTGCAACAGAAGATCGGTCTGGCGTAAATCTTCCCAGACATGCCAAGAGAAGGCATTCAGCTGCTTAGAGATAACATAACATAACGTGGTGTATTTGTATAGCTCACGTTCACCTCCAGGCATCTTGGCCTTAAATAACAGATGTTTATTGATCCTATTCAATAAAGATTTTTGAAACTTGCAAGTCAGCTATCTTTTTTGAAGATGACTAATGATTCCCTCTAAGCCATTTGTAAGACCTCTCTAGTGGAATGCAGAAACTGACATCCATTGGGAGGAATTGTCTTCTACCCTGCCACGTTTCTGAAGCCTGGTACTGTGTTCATAATATACTTCAGAATCACACAGATAGCTTTTTGAAATATAGAAATGTTGTCCACTATAGAGAAAACGTGAAAGCCTGTTAAACAAAGAAGCAATAATGAATAATTTCCCCTCATTTTGCAAGCACACTGTCCTCTCTTGAGCCCAGTAAAAATATCATGGGCGTTGATTCACCAAAATAGGAGAGGCAGCTAGAAGGGACATCACACACTCTGTAGACTCAGATGATGTTGCAAGGCTGACCCCTCGTCCCGCCATTAAGTATTTTTGCTATAGCGCCTTATCACCGGAGGGTATTACAGTACTGTAGAGAGAACTTCAACTACATATGCGAGGTATACTTACATAGAAACATGATGATCTATAAAGAATTCAACAAAGAGCGGGGTCAGGATGGTGGAGGGAGGGGACAATGCAAAGTGAGGAGAACAGAACACTCTGACTTTGAAAAACAAGTAGATTGAGATGATCAAGGAGTGGGTAGAGATGTGATGAGAGGTATAGGTACAAAGATGGCAACAGTCTAAATGGCATTAGCTTCAGGACGGTATGGTGAGTGCCTTCGACCATTTATCCTGTGACGAGGAAAGCCTTGAGTCCCTTACAGAGGAAGAGGATGCCCAGGGCTGGTCTTAGCTGAACCACGAGGGCATCGCTGGTGTCAGCAGCACCCGTAGTGCATCCGCAGCCCCCTTCTGAAGGTCCAGGCCAAGAGAAGGATTGACAATGACAGTGTTTTTACAATTCTGATTATTTTCTCCTCCTGCTGATGTCTTTTTTACTCTATAGACCAGAACAAGCATGGGCAGGGCCACTTGACAGCAGTGACACGGGTAGCAATTGCGACCCCTTGCAACTCCTACTTGGCATCCATGAAGAAAAGCTATGCTCTTTAACCCAGAAAATACTCATAGCTCACCAGCTCGAACTCTCTTTCTACAACGAGGAGGCTATTGTGATTTGGTATAGGCTTGGTTTCGGTATATTCATGACACTGATTAAGCAACTAGTATAGGCTGACAGTTATTACACAGCAATGCAACCAGTATACAAATCTACCATCAAAAGATTCATTGAGAGGAGCTAGATTCATACATTATGTATGAACCATATTTAACAGCATAACGCGCCTCTGGAATGTGAAGACGGTTCTGTATTTCTTTGGTTTTATTATGTGACCCAAATGAACTGCTTTGCATTTGCCATTTGAGAAAGCACCTCCATTTTCTGGGGTCGAGATAAATCCCGGCATCCTCTATGCCCTTTTGATGCATACCCACACCTTCCACCTTCTGTCCAGCCCACTCAAAGTGGCATTCAGCTGGGAGCGAGGAAGTCTAATCTGAACTGGCTCAGTGATTTGAGTTCACACAAGGACACATTAAACATTTTACTTTCCTATGTAACTGCCGATTATATCTATTAATATAAAATTGATGCTGAATACTAAATCCTCCTGCACATGGCTTTAACAAGCACCAACTCCTAACCGGACCCCATTAGACAATCTCAGCCCATTTTCTCTTTTTGAAATTGGCAGTATGCTCAAGGTGGCTCGTGCTTTGAGACAGTGCTGTACATTTCTCCATATCACACAGATATCTTGAATCACTTTATGGTAAGTTATCTAATTCTGTACCCAACCGTTTCTGCACATATTTGGCTTCTCTGCTATCTTTTTTTATTAATATCACTTTTCATTCATTTCATTGTTCCAAACCCCCGCCACAAGGTCTTAGGAGCATCCCTCTTGCATTGATGGGTAGGTGGCATTCTGTGCTTCCTTCATTACATACAGAATCAAGTTATTTCTTGCACCTATTATACACACTGTAGGAAGGTGGATACCTGACTATGGTTACCCCAGATTTTTTGCCTAGTGTTTAGCTGGTTTTCGACTTAGTTGGCCTGGGATCCTGCTAATCAGGACCCCAGGCTATCTGCTCTCTCTGTAAAATGGAATCCATGAACCTTAGATACATCTCCAATTGGATATTGGACACCTTAAGAGCCCCTGTAGAGTGTACTATAGGTATCCAGGGCCTAGGTGCATACAAGGCCTACCAGTGGCTGCAGCATATCTTTTGCCACCCCTGGCTGGCCATCCAAATTGACACAACTGGCTGATCACTCAGCAGGGGCAAGGTGGTGTAATCACCCTTTGCTTTAGATATAGTGTTCCTATATCTAACCTTATATCTAAACACATATACACCTATAAGTCACTCCTATGGCAGGCCCTATCAATCCTGGAGGCAGAATGCTTGGTTTTATGTGAGATGGTGCTCTAGCATGAGCTGAGTCTGTCTGCAGCTTTCGGAACCATGTCCTTATAGCTGTTCTAGGATATTGCCATACCATATACTCTTAAATGCATTATGAATCTCGCGGTTAAATGCTAACTCTGGTTTGGTTTTATCAAAACATGTCGAGTAAGGTGTCCTACGCTTTGGAATACTACCCCCTCACCAGTTCTGGCGACGGGGGTAGCATTCCACCCTTCTAGAGGGAGAAGACATATTGTTCCTACTAATCCCGGTTAAAGTTAACCAGAGCCTCAGCATCACAAAATGGATGCTGCTGCCACAGACACAAGTCTGAACTCCTGCTGCTGGGAGTCCTTCCAGCGAGGGAGGCTTGGACAATAGGTTTCCTGTCTTGAGAGGTGCTAGCACCACCCCAGACAGGCTCTTGTGTATTAGGGCAGGGAGGGCTGAAAGACATGAGACACTGCCTGGGGCACACAAGTTGTACCATGCATTGTCCAGTTCAAACCGGTGCTGGGGCACTTCTGCCCGAGCCCTGGCGCGAAACTGGACAAAGGGAAAGGGGTGTAACCACCCCCTTCCCTGGTCCCACCCATAGGAGGGACCTAGCAGGTAATCCAGCCCCTAGATTTGGTATATAGGTAGGAGCTGAGTCCCAAGACTTTAGATTTTTCCTGACTGAAACTCTGAAACGAAACTCTGGAACTTCGACGATCTACTTTGCAAGAAGATGACTGAAGAATCCTCCTTGTGGTCAAGGAGTGACCACCCTGCACAAGCAGGCACCATCCAGCGATCAACGGCTTGCTTTGTCGATGCTCCCGCCGGACCCGAGCACAGAGCCTGACAAGAACCGGACTTCCAGACTTCTTTCAGCCCGATCCACAGCCCCAGCAAAGCTTAGACCCGTGGAGGCGACACAAGACGTGAGACCGGCCATCTTGAAAAGTCAGCAACTTGCTTACCGTGCAGCTTCTGAGGCACCCTTGAAGCTGTGCATTGGGGATTGAGAAGCCCCGAGCATCATCTGCACTGAAGATCAGCCCTCCACACTTCACGAGTTCTGCGTGGGGCCCTTCTGCATTTTCCTGCTCGACGCGTCTGCCCGGTCACTTGCCCGTTGGCTAGTGGCCATCTTGGCGACGAACCTTTGAATTTACACCACTGGTCTGGTTGCTCCGGACTGGCCCCTGCTTCCCTGAAAAGAAGCAGCCCATCAGACCTTGCTGGTTTCATTAAGAAGCTAACTTCGATTCCTGCGTGGATTGCCTTTGCCAAAGCTTGTTGACTCTATTCCAGAAGCCGACACCGCCGACAGTGAGATCCTTTGTGGGACAGTCCGTGCCTGACTCCTGGTTGTTGTCGACGCCTCCTGGTCCATGTGGCTGCAGAGACAAGCTTCACAACATCACCTGATTGCTTCACGACATCACCTGGTTCCTTCCTGGTCACTGGCTAGTGACCCAGACTCTGCCCCCTCTGCTTTCAGGTACTCTTCATCCTCGATCCGCCCTTGGATCCACCCGGACACTTCTCTCCTGGTCGCCTGCAGCATCTTTCTTCACGGCTCCATAGGATTCAGCGACCAAAGCTGACACACTTTGACACCTATGCACCCGCTTCCTGTGGGTGAGGTAACGCGAGTACTCCGGTACTCCTGCGGGTATTGACTATCCAGCTGTCTAGCTTTCAAGTAACTTTCATCGAGTCCAGTCAGAAGTGCCCTAAAAGAACTAGTTTCCATCTTTTACGTTCCCATTCATTCTCTATGGTAACTTGCGTGTGAGTAAAGACTCTGCACACGCCTCCCGTGGGCCTCCTGCTTCCTATCCCTTGATAGTACAGTGTAGCCCCAGTGATACCCTAGGCCCTAGGCCTATTCCTTTTTCGAGCAGTGGTACTTATACCACTATTTTAGTATATGGTTTAGAGTGCCCCTAGGGCCCTACTGTATTTTGCGCAACTTATTGTATTTTAATTAAGTATCTTGTAATGTGCGTGTGTCTCTGACCTCATAAAGAGTTCAGAGGGATTGTCTAGAAATAAATACATATATATTTTATGTATATCCTGTGTGGTGTCCTTTTAATTGGTATTTAAATGGGTTACATAAAACAGCTGGCTTCACATGCCCTCTTGAGTTTAGCCTAACACTGCTTTGTCCATGCTACCACTAGGATAGCTGGTCTATAAGGTTGACTTTACAACCATCACCATAAGGGTTGTTTGGACTGGTGCAAGGTGCTCGCTAGAATAGTGAACATCATATACCAGGCCAACTTCTCACATTGGTGTGCAGCGGTTGGGATTTGAGCTTGCTGTTGTTTTACCAATTGTAATCTTTGCAATATTAGTTGAAATATCACATAGGTACCCATAGGTACATATAACAAGACTTAGAATACTTAAGTTCTACTGAACTTAGTTGTTGTAGAGCAAAGGGCCTAGCACACCCTGACTTCAACTCCTAGAGAGGTTCAGTAGGAAAACACTTAGTGTAGGTAGGTGCACACACCTCCACCACACTAGATCATGTCTGGCACAGGTGACCCATCTGGATCTCTACCTGTGGTGAGTGACCCTCCCAGGGCACCCTCTAGATATGAAATCCTCAGCTTTCAAGAACTGAGACACTTCTGTACCACAAGAAAGTTGAAACAGGGTTCTAACCCTACCCTTCAACATCTGATGGAACTCTTAGATGAGAGGGACACTCTCAAGGCCTCTGGCACAGAGCCTACAGGGAGACCAGGTGAGGGCATACCCTCCACAGAAGATGACCCCCCAGTCCCAGAGGAGGAAGATGAGGAGGTTGAAGAAGATTCTGTGGAAGATGTAGACAGCCATACTATGGTCAGAAGACTTAGCCAGGCTAACCTAAGAAAGCTTGGGGCTGACAATGGGGTAGCCCCATTCAGGCCCTCAAGTGGGTTTAACCAAAGGTATAGGAGGGAAAGATCTCACTCAGGTGACTCTCTCCACTCCAATACCTCTAGACATTCTCAGAGAGGAATGACTTCCTCTCAAAGGAGAGAGCATGAGGCTAGGATGAGGGAGGTCCAACTCAGAATAGAGAAGGAAGAGCTTGCCCTAGCCCAAGCAAAACTTGCTCTTGCAAGAAGGCAAAAGTTAAGTGGATTAGATTCCACTGGTGGCAGCAATATATATCCTTAAGGATAAAGACAGGTCCTATGACAATAGACACCTGAGTAAGATTGTGCCCCCCTACAAAGATGGGGATGACATCCACAAATGGATAACTGCTTTGGAGAGGGCCTGCAAAGTGCAGCAGGTATCCAAAAGTCAGTGGGCAGCAATCTTGTGGCTCTCTTTTTCAGAAAAAGGTAGAGATAAGCTCCTCACAGTTAGTGATGGGTATGCTGATAACTACAAAGTACTGAAGAGTGCTCTGATTGATGGGTTTGGCTTAACCACTGAACAGTACAGGTTGATGTTCAGGGATACCCAGAAGACACAGACTCAGGACTCAACTGATTTTGTAGATTGTGCTACTAAGGCTCTGGAGGACTGGTTATTGGGCAGCAAAGTACATGACTATAAAGGATTGTATACTTTGATTATGAGGGAGCATATCCTTAGTAATTGTCAAAACCAGCTTCTACACCAGCACCTGGTGGACTCAGATCTGACCTCTCCCCAAGAATTGGGTAAGAGGGCAGACAAATGGGTCAGAACCAGGATTAGGCCTAGAAATCAGGGTGGTGACCAGAAGAAAGATTCTACCAAGCCTCAAGAGAAAGGTGGGGATAAATCTAAAGACAAGACTTCCCCAGGGCCCCAAAACTCCAATGATGGGGGTGGGTCCCAGAACACTTCCTACAACCAAAAGAAACCTTATTGCCATGACTGTAAAAAGCCTGGCCACTGGAAGACTAACAGCAGTTGCCCAAAGGCCAACAATAAGGAAAACATTCCCCCAAGAAATACTCCCAGACCCCCTGTCACTATTAGTAGTAATCCCCAGGTGGTGGGAGTACCCCCAAGAATTTGGCTGGGTTTACTTTGGGAACTCATGGGGACTCTGGCCTAACCAGGTCCCCTACCTTAGCTACTCTTGTCTGTGAAAATGGCATGTGGTTTGCCAACTTCACTGCTTGTCCCAACACTTTGGGCAAGTACAGACAGGAGCCCCACATCAATGGCCAGAAAGTTGAAGCCTACAGAGACAGAGGGGCTAGCATCACTATAGTGACTGACAGTCTAGTCCCCTCAGGACAACTTTTACCTGGGTTCACCTATCAGGTGATCAACATTGATGGAGTGCAGAAAGATCATCCCATGGCAGTAGTTAATCTCAGCTGGGGATGTGTCACTGGCCCCAAGAGAGTGGCAGTGTCTACAAACTTGCCTGTAGATTGTCTACTGGGGAATGATCTAGAGATCTCAGCCTGGGCTGAGGTAGAACAAGAAACGCATTCCAAAATGGTAGGCCTTCCAGAAAAGGTTAGTGGGGCTGTGATGGCCACAGCCCCAGCTCAAGCAGAATTCCTTCTTAAAGAGGTTGGAAGGGCTGTGATGGCCACAGCCCAAGCTCAGGCAGACTTCCCTGAAAAGGTTGGCAGGGCTGTGATGGTCACAGCCCATGCAAAAACAGAGTTCCTTCCTGAAAAGGTTGGTAGGGCTGTGATGGTCACAGGCCAAACTCAAACAGATTTTAGTGTTGTGAAGCCTGAAACTATGGATCACTCCACTCAGACAGAGAGCATTGGGGGGGAAGAAGAGTCTCTCTCCCACCAGACATTAGGTGAGAGTCAGCCTCCTCAGGGAACTGACCCTACCCCCTTGTGAAGGAACTGCCCCAGAGGTAGTCAGGCCTAGCCTGGCAGAGCCCTTGATGTCAGTGGACCCTTCCAAGGTGAGACTCAGTCTGGAGCAGGTAGCCTGCCCCTCTCTACCCTGCCTCAGTTAGCCCAGGGCTGCAGAGGTCAGGGAGGCCAGTGTTGGACCCGAAAGGGCCCCCTATCCACAAGAACCACCCCATCAGCAGATTAGGGTCACCAAAGCTAGCAGCCCTAGCAAGGTGAAAATTTCCGAAACTCCACAGGGATTTCCTTACACTTAGTTAGGAACTGCCCCCAGATGGATTCTGTTGGGCACAGCCAAACCTGGGACCTAAAGGCCCCAAACCTGACCTGTCCCTCCAGTAAGCCAACAAAAGGGGCCCAGCCTCCAGCTGTAGTTAGCCAGAGGTTGACCCTGAGAGCACAGTGCAACTCAGTCCTCGAAAGAAAGGCATACAGGGTGGAAGCTATTCTACTGCTGGACAATCAATGGTAAATTCCTGACTGTTGATGCTAAATCAACTGCCATTCTATTTCCCTTGAATCCATCCTTTTCCCTCTCTTCCCCCATCCGTATCGTGAGGTGAGTCTTTTTTTTACGTATGGCTAAATATTTCTTAGCCTTGGTAACAGAAGCAGTAAGTGATGCTCATGGGCCACAAGCCAGCTCTTATCCAGACCAGGTCCATCCAGAGACGTAGAATCGATACTTCCTCCCAGGTATTAGCAGAGCCCGTTAATTTGTAAACAGTAGGTTAAGTGTCAGTCCGTGAATGGAGGTCTGGAGGGACTCGCGCATGCTTAGAAAGCATGACAGGCAACAGAATGATCAAAACTCTAATGAACCTTAGAACTCACAGGTAGTCACATTGCAGCCCTAAGTGCATCACTGAACAACCCACTTATTCTGTACCAGGGTACCTTCCCAGGTGATAGTGCACTTTATAAATCTGCATAACATTCTAGAAGATGGATTCAGATATTTGGGAACGTGCATCACTAAAGACCAGTAATGGCTGCGCTTTCTAGTAAACATAGACCCAATTTTGGTCAACTTTGTAAAGGGCATGAAATATTGGTCCTTACTTTTGTATCACTTTTTTCAATGCATTCTACAAAATTCACTACAAAGGCACTCCCCGGTCGGTACTCTAAATGAATGGAGGAAGGGCTGAGAAAGTGCCTGTGGGGATTAAGTACTCTATGCAGAGCAGTGAGTACACCCTACACCTCAGTGTCTGGCATGGACCACTGAACATGAGCTGGTGAGACCGTGAATTGTGGGGCAAGTGCTTTATTGGAAGACACGCCAGTATGGGGGAGACATAAGATACTAGACGCAAAGTGTTTTAAAACCTCCGGTATGGGAGCAAATCTCAATTCCTCTTGAGGACCTCCACTGAATGTCCATACAAAATGGCAAAATGACAATATAGTCAAAATAGCCTAGAGCTGAGATACTAAAGTTAAACAAAAAAAATCTTTGGGAGAGGGCATAAGCAACCAAATAAGTTATTATTTAAACCCACATGATCATCTCGAACGTGGTCCATTTCTAATAATAATGAAAACATATTTTTATATCGCAGTTATGCCATTTCTAAGCTCTGTATATAACTGTTATTATCAACAAATGTTAAGTTGACAACTTTGAAAGGATGGAAGGCCAAGTTGAACTTGAAGGTATTTTAACTTGTGAACTGCAGTTCATCAACATGACAGTGATGAGTGCTTAACTCACTGACACATCTTGCAAACCTCTGGGTTGAAATCTTACATAGAGCTCAAGTCCAATTTCTTGATGCTGAGACTTCATTTTTACAAATGTTTTTATGTATGTATACTCAAATTTCACAAACTTAGCTAAGAACAACGAAGTGCTGAACAATGGGTAATAGTGCTCTAGCTGACACAAATGCTTTGGGACCCGTGTGAAAAGTATTCACAATCCCAACTGAGTCACACAAGCTAACATAAAGAACATAGCATGATGTAAAGTAACACAATATAGCCCAACACAGCATTTAACCAATAGTAGTCAACTAGTTCAAATCCTGTGTCAAGATACTGTAGGAAGAGGAGTAAAATGAGGCAAGTGAACAAAGAAATTCATTTAAGTAGATTATTACAAAATGAAAGTCGCACGTGTTCAGTACTATTGCACATACAGACTACCCAGTCAGTAACACGTGATCTATCCTAAGAATATGGGTGGTCACATCATCAAACATCCGATAGCTAAAAGCAATAAAGATGGGTGTACTTTTTAGCCACTTTGACTAAATGTAATATTTGTCCCTCTCAGGAGTGAGAGTATTATGAAGGGTCAGAGATTAGGACGCAGACAGAGAGGCTGAGATTATGGAGTATAGGAAAATGGCAGCTAGGCCAATGGGTCAGAGGTATAATGCGTCCATACCTTAGTAAGAGTATCCTGCCTTCATAGCTCTGCTTCTGGGTAATAGTAGTTCATCTGCACAAGAAAGGATGCAATTGATTTGTCTGTTGCCTGGCAACTGTGCTCTTTGTTGCGGTTGCTCATTGCTAAATAAATTTTTCACCAGGCCTTTGCATCTTGCACATTTGTTTCATTTTCCATTGTCAGTCCTACTTGCCCTTATTTCCTTCTGTTTAATGAGGAAGGTTTTGCAGCTCTGTGCTCCCATATCACTTGTTTTCCCTTGTTGATTGGGACCGTCTCCTGGTCTTTTGAAACAATCAACACAGACTCACGGTTGAAGTATTGGTAAGAGTATCACCAAAAAAGGGAAATGGTTGTACTTGCAAGCAGTAGTATGTGTGAGGTAAACTATCTGTGAGGCAATATAGAATGTGGGATAAGAGAAGGTTCTGAGGAGGGCAGTTGGGACTAGGAGCTTGGATGAGGAAGGTGCTGCTTCCTTGCTTTCTCAGCTACTGCAGAGTTGAGGATAAAGGATCTTTTGTACACCAAGTTGGAATGTGTATCTTCACTACAATGCTGCAGTTATTTCCTCATATTGCACTACATTCATGTGTGATTATCATCTGGGCTTTAAGTTAGGGCTCATATTCAGTCCACAATTACCTCTTGAAATGCAACCCACCACAATGAAAGTCCTGTGACACCAATATGCCATACAGTGATGTATGAACAAATGACTTGAGCAGCTGTGTTCTTTCACTCTCTCTCCCTTCCTCAGTCTCCCTTAGCTGCACAATGTGTTTTAGCTGCATATCTACAACACATATGAGAGTGGAGGGAAGGTTGTCTTCACATTGGATTGGCAACACATTGGATCATGACAGTTTCTCAGTAGAGAGTGCAGTGTAGCATAATTTTGTATTTGTGAGCAGCATTGTTGCTAAAACATACATATTAAAAGGGATGTTTGGTAAATGACGCCTGTTAGATTTAGGGGTCTCTAGTTGGCAGAGGTAGGAACTTTGGACCAAATAGGGACCCTTGTGTCAGGTCTCACGGAGCTGCGCCTGCATTGCTGACAGAAAAAACTACAACCCCCCATGATCCTTCAGGAAGGGGAGGTATTTCAATCACCGAGGCACGCCCAACGTTGCGCGTAATTTTGACAGTTTCTTGTTTGTCCGAGCTGGATGCTCGTCGGGAGGGGTCCCGGTTCCCGTCTGGATTTCCTCGCTTTAGCGTCCTCGGATCCTGAGCCTGTCGGGAAGGAGGAGCCGTGATTGCCGTCTGCCTCGCGCAGCGCTGCGGTGAATACTGCGCGCTACCGTGTATTCTTACCTATTAAGGACATCAACTTCTCAGAAGCGGAGCGTGGTGGTTATAGGAACCACGCGCTGCCATTTTCACATTTACCACAGTACTCCATGGATCTCCTTTGGTAAAGCGGAGCACGGTGGTTCAAGTCCACGCGCTACCGTTTTCTTTTGTGTATAGATTAGAAGTCTGCCTGACATTAAGGAGCGCTGCGGCAAGGGAGTCCACACGCTCCTTAGTTTTGATTTCTTATTATTACTGACACGAGTGCTGTGGTGGACCCAACCACGCGCTACAGTGTTCTCGAGTTTACAGGATCATTATAACTTTTATTGGAAGCGGAACCCTGTGGTGAGGTTAACCACGCGTTTCCGTGTTTCAAAGCATGGACAAAAAACATGTATATGGATTATCATGCTAATGTGTTTTCAGCTACGTTGGGCCAATAAGCTGTAGTATACCTTAGCATCACATACCATAAATCCAGAGCGGAGTGTTGTGGTTCTTGCTTCCCAGGCACTACCGTGTCTGTGTATTATTTTGATGACATTGCAAATGGGGTTAAATATCATTTCCTATTAACAAGGATTCTTTTAATTTTCAATATACTTAGTTGGATACCTGGGAGAAAGGGTTTCCTTTCAGGCACCAGACGATAGAAATCCAGTTTACTGATGGAGCCTGTTTTATTCATGGTATGTTTGGTAATGTTTAGAATTATATGATGCAGTCATGATGCAATGGAATTGCATCAGAGTGAATGTTCTAATGTAAACCAGTACTTTATGGGTTTGCTGAAGGTTGCTGCATTAAACGTATACTCCATTAAAGATACTTCAAGAATTTATAAGAAGTTTCCTGTGTGGATTACTACATATTTTGGCGACGAGGACCTGGCAGAGGACAGGTGTGGTGCAACCTTCACCTCTGGAACACCGCTAAGAGGATGCTTTTGGTAAAGTGAAAGATAGTCTTTCCAATGCCCCGTCATTAGGACATTTTGACTTTAACAAGAAGTCTATTTTGGTCACGGATGCGAGTAATGTTGGTTTAGGAGCAGTGTTGATACAAGTATCAGATGGTATTGAGACTATCATTGGGTTTGCTTCACGCAGGTTACAGGGAGCAGAAAAATCATATTCTACTATAGAAAAGAAAGCATTGGTGTGTTGTTGGGGAATAACACATTTTAAATACTATCTGTGAGGGTTGCCTTTTGTTGTGAAAACGGATCATAAACCCTTAGTTCATGTTTTTAACCCCTTCGATGCTGATGACGGAGCGGTTCCGTCATCAGCATCGGTTGGGCTGTGCTGATGACGGAACCGCTCCGTCATCAGTACAGCCCTGGGGGAGAGCGCTGGCGCTCCCCCCCCTGTGCAGCGATCTTGGGGTTTTTTGCTGGGGTGGCATCGGAAGACTTTCCGCTGCCACCCCCTGGCCCCCCCACGCTTCCTGGTGACGTCAGCGCGCACAGCGCGCGCCGACGTCATCAGGAAGCGCTGGACGCGCTGGAAGCCATTTGTTTCCAGCGCGTCCAGGAACAAGGTCGGTGTTTGGTGCTCCGGTGGGGCGGGGGGGCCATTTCTCGGTGCCTTGAGGCATCAGGGGGGAGGAAACACTGTTTCCTCTCCCCTGATGTCCCGATGCTGGGCATTACTGGTTCAGGATCGCGCACAGCGTCGCGATCCTGCACCAGTAATGCCCCCACTAGACACCAGGGATGTTTTTTGTTGGAAAGGAAGCGACCCCTTGGGCAAGGGTCGCTTCCAGGGGGAATTATGTTATAATTCAGACTTTTCTGCCCCCCCTGGGTCGACATCGCTCGTTTTAGCGAGCGATCTCGACCCAGGGGGGGCAGAAAAGCCCACTAGACACCAGGGATTGTTTACGTTACGTTTACGTATGAAAAGGAAGCGACCCCTTGGGCAAGGGTCGCTTCCAGGGGCAAATATTTTGAAATTCAGACTTTTCTGCCCCCCCTGGGTCGACATCGCTCGTTTTAGCGAGCGATCTCGACCCAGGGGGGGCAGAAAAGCCCACTAGACACCAGGGATTTATGTATAATTGTAAAGGAAGCGACCCCTTGGGGAAGGGTCGCTTCCAGGGGCAATATTTTTATAATTCAGACTTTTCTGCCCCCCCTGGGTCGACATCGCTCGTTTTAGCGAGCGATCTCGACCCAGGGGGGGCAGAAAAGCCCACTAGACACCAGGGATTTATGTATAATTGTAAAGGAAGCGACCCCTTGGGGAAGGGTCGCTTCCAGGGGCAATATTTTTATATATCAGACTTTTCTGCCCCCCCTGGGTCGACATCGCTCGTTTTAGCGAGCGATCTCGACCCAGGGGGGGGCAGAAAAGCCCACTAGACACCAGGGATTTATGTATAATTGTAAAGGAAGCGACCCCTTGGGCAAGGGTCGCTTCCAGGGGCAGTTATTTTGTCATTCAGACTTTTCTGCCCCCCCTGGGTCGACATCGCTCGTTTTAGCGAGCGATCTCGACCCAGGGGGGGCAGAAAAGCCCACTAGACACCATGGATTTATGTATAGTTGTAAAGGAAGCGACCCCTTGGGGAAGGGTCGCTTCCTAGGGCCATCATTTTTCAATGCAGACTTTTCTGCCCCCCCCTGGGTGCAGATCGCCCATGTTAGTGCGTTATCTGGACCCAGGGGGGGCAGAAAAGCCCACTAGACACCAGGGATTTATTTCTAATTGTAAAGGAAGCGACCCCCTTGGGGAAGGGTCGCTTCCTAGTGGCCCATAATTTTTTGTAGACTTGTCTGCCCCCCCCTGGGGGCAGATCACCCATTTTTTGGGCCACATCTGGACCCAGGGGGGGTAGAAAAGCCCACTAGACACCAGGGATTTTAGTATATTTATAACGGAAGCGACCCCTTGGGCAAGGGTCGCTTCCAGGGGTTTATAATGATTTATAATCTTCCCCCCTTGGGGACAGACACCCCATTTGTGACATACCCTGTGACATAGCCTGTTGTAATGTGTGTTGTTTTTTTTTCTCTTTAGAGTGTTGCAGTGTGCGGTTCCGTTACTGGTTGTTCTGCTGTTTCTGTAGTTGTATGTGTTTGGTAAGAGACCTCTTTTTTGTTCAATTGTACTGTGATTGTATTTTTTTGAAAAGTGTGTAGTAAAATACGAGTATGTTTGGTTTCTGATTGTAAAACATGTTTTGCATTTGTTTTTGATGTGTCCTTCTGTAGATGTAAGTGTGTTTTTTTCTTCTTTCTAGTGGGATATCGTTGCCCCTTTGCTGTGTCTTTGCAGAGTAGGTGCTGGTGAGTGTAGTTGTGTCTTGTAAGTGAATTGTATATATTTTCTAAATTAGTTTTTTTTTTGGAAAAGGCTTACATTTTTCATCTTACTTTGCGCAGTGTTGGGGTTGTTGTTGTTTGTGCAGACTCCTTTATTTGTAAGGATAATGGCTAGCCGCCGGATTACTGCTCAGCAAGTTGTTGGATTGCTTTTTGATTCTTCCTCTGACCATGGTCCAGAGTCTGACTCTGATTCTGAACCAGAGGTGGGAGGTGAAGATTCAGGTAGTGAGTTTTCTCTACACATGGCTTCATCTGATGATGAAGACACTCTGAGTGCTGATGAAGCTACTTTTGGTGTGGATGATGTGCCTGTGGTTGCGGAGGACATTGCTGCGCCTGTGGTTGCAGAGGACATTGTTGTGTCTGTGGTTGCGGAGGACATTCCTGTGCCAATAGTGCGGCAAGAGACATCTGGGCTGCAGCCTGGGGTTGCTAGTATTCCTGTTGGTGCAGTAAGACGAGAGGCAGCTGGGCGGCAGCCTGCGGCTGCAAGACTTGATGTTGAAAGTTCTGACCTCTGGGTTGCACCAGGCATGGTGCAGCCGGCATTGCCTGAATTTACTGGTGTTCCAGGGTGTAGGGTGAACACAGAAAACTTTTTGCCTATTGATTTTTTCAAGTTGTTTATGGATGATGTGTTTGTGGCAGAGATTGTAGAGCAGACTAATTTGTATGCTGAAAATTTTTTGAGGGTGAACAGTGCCAGCCTTAAGCCCCACGCTAGAGCTACCCGGTGGACTCCCACAAATTTGGAGGAGATGAAAAAGTTTTTGGGTTTAACTTTTTTGATGGGCTTGCTTAGGAAACCATCAATGGCTTCATATTGGTCTACTAGTCCCTTGATGGCTACAGCTATATTTCCGGCAGTCATGAGTCGTGATCGGTATTTGCTTCTGCTTCGGATGATGCATTTTGTTGACAATAGTCTTGCTTTGCCACGAGATCACCCTGATTGTGACCGTCTTTTCAAGATTCGGCCTGTCATTGATCATTTCGTTGATCGATTTTCTGAGATCTTTTATCCTGGGAAAGAAATTGCAGTGGACGAGTCTTTGCTGTTGTTCAAAGGTCGCTTGGTATTTCGGCAATACATTCCTAGTAAGAGGGCACGCTATGGAATCAAACTGTATATGCTGTGTGACAGTGAGACTGGATATGTCTCTAATTTCAGGGTGTACACTGGTAAGGAATCCAGGATTAACCCCCCTGGTTGTCCGTCGACTTTTGGAGTGACTGAGAAAATTGTGTGGGAACTTGGTCGTGGATTGTTTAACAAAGGCCATCATTTGTATGTCGATAACTTCTACACTGGTGTGCGGTTGTTCAGGGAATTGGGCAAAGTGGACACTGTTGCTTGTGGCACAATCCGCTCAAACCGTAAAGGTTTCCCAAAAGAACTTGTGTGTCAGAAGCTTGCTCGGGGACAGTGTAGTGCATTGCGTTGTGAGGAGCTTCTAGCTGTGAAGTTTTCAGACAGGAGAGATGTCTACATGTTGACTACAATACATGATGAAAGCACTGAACCGGTGACTGTTTGGGGTCAGGTTGCAGAAGTGCGCAAACCTGTGTGCATAATGCACTACAATAAGTACATGGGTGGTGTTGACAGAGTAGACCAGAGGTTGGAACCGTATGCTGCTCTTCGTAAGGCTTACATTTGGTACAAGAAGTTGGCTATCCATCTTTTCCACTTGGCAACCTTTAATGCTTGTGTTGTGTTCCAGAAATCATGTCCCCAGTCAAAGATTACTTTTGAAAAGTTTCAGGAGTCTGTAATAGGCAGCCTTGTTTTAGTTGAACAGGCAAGTGTTCCTAGAGTTGGAGTGGTGGAGGATATTGCCAGATTGAAAGATCGCCATTTTCCTGGTCAAATTCCTCCTACAACCTCAAAAGACTTTCCCAGTCGGAGATGTAGAGTCTGTTGGCGAAGAGGTTTGCGGAAGGAGGTTCGTATGTACTGCCCTGACTGCCCTTCAAACCCCGGGCTGTGTGTACCTGCTTGTTATAGATTGTACCACACGCAAAAGAATTTTTGGGAGTATCAATGAGTGGTAAAGTGAACTGGTTGGTCTTATTGTTCAGTTTCAAAGTTTGCATTTGTGTAGTCTTTTTAGTGTAGTTGTTGAGTTAGTAGATTTGTATCAATTTGCAATTTGTTTTTGTTTTTCTTTCATTTTCAAAAAAAACTAAAGTATGATGTTGGTTTGCGTGTAGTGTCCTTGTCTGACGGTGTGCATGGTTTGGCGCTTGGCTGCCGGTGTCTGTGGACTGGTGCTTGTCTGGCGGTGTGCGTGGTCTGGTGTTTTGTTGGCCGTGTGCGTGCTCTTGCGCTTGCCTGGTGTTGTGTTTGGATTTGTCCTTGGCTGGTGGTGTGCGTGGAGTGGCGCTTGGCTGGTAGTGTGCGTGGAGTGGCGCTTGGCTGGTGGTGTGCGTGGAGTGATACTTGGCTGTCTGTGCACGAAGTGGTGCTTGGCTGGCGGTGTGTGTGGAGTGGTGCTTGGCTGGTGGTGTGTGTGGAGTGGCGCTTGGCTGGTGGTGTGCATGGAGTGCTACTTGGCTGGCGGTGTGCATGGTCCGGTGCTTGGATGGTGGTGCGCGTGGAGTGGCGCTTGGCTGGCGGTGTGTGTGGAGTGGTACTTGGCTGTCTGTGCACGGAGGGGTGCTTGGCTGGCGTTGTGTGTGGAGTGCCGCTTGGCTTGCAGTGTGCGTGGTGTGTTGCTTGGCTGGTGGTGTGTGTGGAGTGGTATTTGGCTGTCGGTGTGCGCTGAGTGGTGTTTGGCTAGTGGTGTGCATGGTCTGGTGCTTGGGTGGTGGTGTCGGTGGACTGGCGCTCGGCTGGCGGTGTGTGAGTAGTTACTTTGGTCACTACACACACTGCTAGGTGAGTGACACTCCACGCAGTCCATCATTTTGTGTTGTTGAAATGTCAGAAATGTGGGCGTGTGAAAGTGATGGGCCCTTGAATGGCGCTGTCTGCTTGTGTGAGTGTTGAAATGTGATGGGTCCGCGGCTGGCGGTGTGAATGTTTTGTATGTGTCACACGTACGAAAGGTGTATGAATGGCCTGTAAAGAGGTTGGTGCCTTGACGTGGCTTTACAGCTCACGAGCTGTGAGTCAGTGGTTCAGTTTATCATACTTTCAATTATACGCAGTGTATTTCATTTTTTTGAAATTACTTGCAAATACAATTGTATGTACAGAATCATCACTCACCCTCGTGCCAAATCCAACCAGAATGTGTGTGTGCTTGCGGATTTGATGGCTGTGCAGTAATGTTTGTCTTTTATCTCTTTCTGAAGTAGGGTGTACCTTGTCCCTTATTGTGATTGTTGTAATGTGTTGCTGTTCTTTCCGGATGGTGTCAATGGTCTGGTTTGTATCAGGTATGAAAGGCGCGTGAATGGCCTGTAAAACGGTTGGTGCCTTGTCGTGGCTTTACAGCTCACGAGTCGCGAGTCACTGGTTCGGTTTTTATGCATTTATTTATTGACAGAGCATTTCATTTTTTGAAATATCTTGTTAATTAAATTTTATGTACTGAACCATCACTCGCCCTCGTGCCAAATCCAACCTGTATGTGTGTGTCTTTGAGGAATAGTTAGCCGTGCCTTGAATGTTTGACTTTTGAGTAACTCTGTTACGGTGTACATTATAGCCATAAATAACTTACTAAAATTAGTTATTATTGTTAAACCATGGAAGTATATGGTCATGTCTTTCTGGTGAATTCTATTGTTGATTTTTATCCAGAATCTCCTGCAAACTTGAAATTGTCTGTCACAATTTCCTTGAATCACACGCTCTCACATTGAAAACTTAATTCTCCACCGTACAATTTGAACCGTTTCCTGTTGCAGCCACTATGCCTACCCACGCAAGTGAGGTACCATTTTTATCGGGAGACCTGGGGGAACGCTGGGTGGGAGGAAATTTGTGTGAGCCCAGTGATGCCACGCTTTCCCATGCAAAAAAGTTTGACAAAAAAGGATTTTTTTAAGCTAAAATTGAGGTTTGCAAGGGATTCTGGGTAAAGGAACGTTGGAGGATCCACGCAAGCCATACCTCCTTGGAAGCCCCCGGGTGTCTACTTTTCAGAAATGTGTGGGTTTGGTAGGTTTCCCTAAATGGCCGTCTCGCACGGGGCCAAAAACCCAGGTAACCCCTCTTGCAAAAGCTGGTGGGATTGACATTCAATACCACCAGCTTTTGAAAGAGGGGTTACCTGGGTTTTTGGCCCCTTGCGAGACGGCCATGTAGGAAAACCTACCAAACCCACACATTTATGAAAAGTAGACACCCGGGGGCTTCCAAGGAGGTATGGTTTGCGTGGATCCTCCAACGTTCCTTTACCCAGAATCCCTTGCAAACCTCAATTTTTGCAGAAAAAGTCAGTTTTTTCACACTTTTTTTGTGTGGGAAAGCGTGGCGTCACTGGGCTCACACAAATTTCCTCCCACCCAACGTTCCCCCAGGTCTCCCGATAAAAATGGTACCTCACTTGCGTGGGTAGGCATAGTGGCTGCGAAAGGAAATGGTTCAAATTGTACGGTGGTGAATTTACAATACCAAATTGCAAAACAACCTTGATTTTGGGGGGGGGGCACCTGAGTTTTTGGCCCGGGGCTCGGTGGTATTCTTTGGAAAGTACAAAACCCAAACAGTTCTGAAAAGTAGACCCCCGGGGGAGTCCAGGGAGGTATGGCATGCGTGGGTCCCCAAACGTTTTCCTACCAAGAACACCCTGCAAACCTTAAAATTAGGTAAAATAATCACTTTTTCAAACTTTTTTGCGTGGAATCACTGTGCCGGCAAAAATGTCCTACCACCCAGCGCACCCCTTGTTCTCCCGAGTAAAAGGATACCTCACTTGTATGGGTGCCCCAAAGCAGAACAGGCCAAAAACGAATGTTGAAAAAAATAGTATTTCAGTGTAACAAATTAAGCCCCCCTGCCTTAGTCACAGGCCTTTGGCCCACCCACACAAGTGAGGTATCATTTTACTCGGGAGAACAAGGGGAACGCAGGGTGGTAGGACATTTGTGCCGACACGGCGATCCCACGCAAAAATGTATGGAAAACTGTTTTTTTAACCTAAATTTGTGGTTTGCAGGGATTTCTGGGTAGGAAAACATTGGGGGACCCACGCATGCCATACCTCCCTGGACTCCCCCGGGTGTCTAGTTTTCAGAACTGTTTGGGTTTGGTAGTTTCCAAAGATGGCCGCCGAGCCCCGGTCCAAAAACTCAGTCCCCCCCCCAAAAAAAAGAAGGTAATCTTGCTATTGGTTATTGTAATGTCTCCACCGTACGATTTGGACCGTTTCCTGTTGCAGCCACTATGCCTACCCACGCAAGTGAGGTACCATTTTTATCGGGAGACCTGGGGGAACGCTGGGTGGGAGGAAATTTGTGTGAGCCCAGTGACGCCACGCTTTCCCACACAAAAAAAGTGTGTAAAAACTGATTTTTCCATCAAACATTGAGGTTTGCAAGGGATTCTGGGTAAAGGAACGTTGGAGGATCCACGCAAGCCATACCTCCTTGGAAGCCCCCGGGTGTCTACTTTTCAGAAACGTGTGGGTTTGGTAGGTTTCCCTAGATGGCCGTCTCGCACGGGGCCAAAAACCCAGGTACCCCCTCTTTCAAAAGCTGGTGGGATTGAATGTCAATCCCACCAGCTTTTGAAAGAG
This sequence comes from Lissotriton vulgaris, assembly GCF_964263255.1. Classification (NCBI taxonomy): domain Eukaryota; kingdom Metazoa; phylum Chordata; class Amphibia; order Caudata; family Salamandridae; genus Lissotriton; species Lissotriton vulgaris. Next base: position 1,736,516,278 of record NC_141691.1, read on the forward strand.
GGGTTACCTGGGTTTTTGGCCCCGTGCGAGACGGCCATGTAGGAAAACCTACCAAACCCAAACATTTCTGAAAAGTAGACACCCGGGGGCTTCCAAGGAGGTATGGCTTGCGTGGATCCTCCAACGTTCCTTTACCCAGAATCCCTTGCAAACCTCAATGTTTGATGGAAAAATCAGTTTTTACACACTTTTTTTGTGTGGGAAAGCGTGGCGTCACTGGGCTCACACAAATTTCCTCCCACCCAGCGTTCCCCCAGGTCTCCCGATAAAAATGGTACCTCACTTGCGTGGGTAGGCATAGTGGCTGCAACAGGAAACGGTCCAAATCGTACGGTGGAGACATTACAATAACCAATAGCAAGATTACCTTCTTTTTTTTGGGGGGGGGACTGAGTTTTTGGACCGGGGCTCGGCGGCCATCTTTGGAAACTACCAAACCCAAACAGTTCTGAAAACTAGACACCCGGGGGAGTCCAGGGAGGTATGGCATGCGTGGGTCCCCCAATGTTTTCCTACCCAGAAATCCCTGCAAACCACAAATTTAGGTTAAAAAAACAGTTTTCCATACATTTTTGCGTGGGATCGCCGTGTCGGCACAAATGTCCTACCACCCTGCGTTCCCCTTGTTCTCCCGAGTAAAATGATACCTCACTTGTGTGGGTGGGCCAAAGGCCTGTGACTAAGGCAGGGGGGCTTAATTTGTTACACTGAAATACTACTTTTTTCAACATTCGTTTTTGGCCTGTTCTGCTTTGGGGCACCCACACAAGTGAGGTATCCTTTTACTCGGGAGAACAAGGGGAGCGCTGGGTGGTAGGACATTTTTGCCGGCACGGTGATTCCACGCAAAAAAGTTTGAAAAAGTGAATATTTTACCTAATTTTAAGGTTTGCAAGGTGTTCTGGGTAGGAAAACGTTCGGGGACCCACGCATGCCATACCTCCCTGGACTCCCCCGGGGGTCTACTTTTCAGAACTGTTTGGGTTTTGTACTTTCCAAAGAATACCACCGAGCCCCGGGCCAAAAACTCAGGTGCCCCCCCCCCAAAATCAAGGTTGTTTTGCAATTTGGTATTGTAAATTCACCACCGTACAATTTGAACCATTTCCTTTCGCAGCCACTATGCCTACCCAGGCAAGTGAGGTACCATTTTTCTCGGGAGACCTGGGGGAACGCTGGGTGGGAGGAAATTTGTGTGAGCCCAGTGACGCCACGCTTTCCCACGCATAAAAAGTGTGAAAAAACTGACTTTTTCTGCAAAAATTGAGGTTTGCAAGGGATTCTGGGTAAAGGAACGTTGGAGGATCCACGCAAGCCATACCTCCTTGGAAGCCCCCGGGTGTCTACTTTTCAGAAATGTGTGGGTTTGGTAGGTTTTCCTACATGGCCGTCTCGCACGGGGCCAAAAACCCAGGTAACCCCTCTTTCAAAAGCTGGTGGGATTGACATTCAATCCCACCAGCTTTTGAAAGAGGGGGTACCTGGGTTTTTGGCCCCGTGCGAGACGGCCATCTAGGGAAACCTACCAAACCCACACGTTTCTGAAAAGTAGACACCCGGGGGCTTCCAAGGAGGTATGGCTTGCGTGGATCCTCCAACGTTCCTTTACCCAGAATCCCTTGCAAACCTCAATGTTTGATGGAAAAATCAGTTTTTACACACTTTTTTTGTGTGGGAAAGCGTGGCGTCACTGGGCTCACACAAATTTCCTCCCACCCAGCGTTCCCCCAGGTCTCCCGATAAAAATGGTACCTCACTTGCGTGGGTAGGCATAGTGGCTGCAACAGGAAACGGTCCAAATCGTACGGTGGAGACATTACAATAACCAATAGCAAGATTACCTTCTTTTTTTTGGGGGGGGGACTGAGTTTTTGGACCGGGGCTCGGCGGGCATCTTTGGAAACTACCAAACCCAAACAGTTCTGAAAACTAGACACCCGGGGGAGTCCAGGGAGGTATGGCATGCGTGGGTCCCCCAATGTTTTCCTACCCAGAAATCCCTGCAAACCACAAATTTAGGTTAAAAAAACAGTTTTCCATACATTTTTGCGTGGGATCGCCGTGTCGGCACAAATGTCCTACCACCCTGCGTTCCCCTTGTTCTCCCGAGTAAAATGATACCTCACTTGTGTGGGTGGGCCAAAGGCCTGTGACTAAGGCAGGGGGGCTTAATTTGTTACACTGAAATACTACTTTTTTCAACATTCGTTTTTGGCCTGTTCTGCTTTGGGGCACCCACACAAGTGAGGTATCCTTTTACTCGGGAGAACAAGGGGAGCGCTGGGTGGTAGGACATTTTTGCCGGCACGGTGATTCCACGCAAAAAAGTTTGAAAAAGTGAATATATTACCTAATTTTAAGGTTTGCAAGGTGTTCTGGGTAGGAAAACGTTCGGGGACCCACGCATGCCATACCTCCCTGGACTCCCCCGGGGGTCTACTTTTCAGAACTGTTTGGGTTTTGTACTTTCCAAAGAATACCACCGAGCCCCGGGCCAAAAACTCAGGTGCCCCCCCCCCAAAATCAAGGTTGTTTTGCAATTTGGTATTGTAAATTCACCACCGTACAATTTGAACCATTTCCTTTCGCAGCCACTATGCCTACCCAGGCAAGTGAGGTACCATTTTTCTCGGGAGACCTGGGGGAACGCTGGGTGGGTGGAAATTTGTTGACCCACGCAGATTCCGGAACTTTCCACCACAGAAATGTGAGGAAAATGCATTTTTTTTTCTAATTTCTTAGCTTTGCAAGGGATTCTGGGTAAGAGAACCTGGGGGTAGGCAGACGAGTGACCCCATCCTGAATTCCCCTGGGTGTCTACTTTTCAAAAATGTATAGGTTTGCTAGGTTTCCCTAGGTGCCGGCAGAGCTAGGGTTCAAAAACAAAAGGTAGTCTCTTTCCCCAAAACGTGCACAATTTCACTGAAAAATTGAGTTGTGACCACGTTGCTTTTTGCACTGTTTCCTGTCGCAGCCACTATGCCTACCCAGGCAAGTGAGGTACCATTTTTCTCGGGAGACCTGGGGGAACGCTGGGTGGGTGGAAATTTGTTGATCCACGCAGATTCCGGAACTTTCCACCACAGAAATGTGAGGAAAATGCGTTTTTTTTTCCAATTTCTTAGCTTTGCAAGGGATTCTGGGTAAGAGAACCTGGGGGTAGGCAGTCGAGTGACCCCATCCTGAATTCCCCTGGGTGTCTACTTTTCAAAAATGTATAGGTTTGCTAGGTTTCCCTAGGTGCCGGCAGAGCTAGGGTTCAAAAACAAAAGGTAGTCTCTTTGCCCAAAACGTGCACAATTTCACTGAAAAATTGAGTTGTGACCACGTTGCGTTTTGCACTGTTTCCTGTCGCAGCCACTATGCCTACCCAGGCAAGTGAGGTACCATTTTTCTCGGGAGACCTGGGGGAACGCTGGGTGGGTGGAAATTTGTTGATCCACGCAGATTCCGGAACTTTCCACCACAGAAATGTGAGGAAAATGCGGTTTTTTTTCCAATTTCTTAGCTTTGCAAGGGATTCTGGGTAAGAGAACCTGGGGGTAGGCAGACGAGTGACCCCATCCTGAATTTCCCTGGGTGTCTACTTTTCAAAAATGTATAGGTTTGCTAGGTTTCCCTAGGTGCCGGCAGAGCTAGGGTTCAAAAACAAAAGGTAGTCTCTTTCCCCAAAACGTGCACAATTTCACTGAAAAATTGAGTTGTGACCACGTTGCGTTTTGCACTGTTTCCTGTCGCAGCCACTATGCCTACCCAGGCAAGTGAGGTACCATTTTTCTCGGGAGACCTGGGGAAACGCTGGGTGGGTGGAAATTTGTTGATCCACGCAGATTCCGGAACTTTCCACCACAGAAATGTGAGGAAAATGCGTTTTTTTTCCAATTTCTTAGCTTTGCAAGGGATTCTGGGTAAGAGAACCTGGGGGTAGGCAGACAAGTGACCCCATCCTGAATTCCCCTGGGTGTCTACTTTTCAAAAATGTATAGGTTTGCTAGGTTTCCCTAGGTGCCGGCAGAGCTAGGGTTCAAAAACAAAAGGTAGTCTCTTTCCCCAAAACGTGCACAATTTCACTGAAAAATTGAGTTGTGACCACGTTGCTTTTTGCACTGTTTCCTGTCGCAGCCACTATGCCTACCCAGGCAAGTGAGGTACCATTTTTCTCGGGAGACCTGGGGGAACGCTGGGTGGGTGGAAATTTGTTGATCCACGCAGATTCCGGAACTTTCCACCACAGAAATGTGAGGAAAATGCGTTTTTTTTTCCAATTTCTTAGCTTTGCAAGGGATTCTGGGTAAGAGAACCAGGGGGTAGGCAGTCGAGTGACCCCATCCTGAATTCCCCTGGGTGTCTACTTTTCAAAAATGTATAGGTTTGCTAGGTTTCCCTAGGTGCCGGCAGAGCTAGGGTTCAAAAACAAAAGGTAGTCTCTTTGCCCAAAACGTGCACAATTTCACTGAAAAATTGAGTTGTGACCACGTTGCGTTTTGCACTGTTTCCTGTCGCAGCCACTATGCCTACCCAGGCAAGTGAGGTACCATTTTTCTCGGGAGACCTGGGGGAACGCTGGGTGGGTGGAAATTTGTTGATCCACGCAGATTCCGGAACTTTCCACCACAGAAATGTGAGGAACATGCGTTTTTTTTTCCAATTTCTTAGCTTTGCAAGGGATTCTGGGTAAGAGAACCTGGGGGTAGGCAGACGAGTGACCCCATCCTGAATTCCCCTGGGTGTCTACTTTTCAAAAATGTATAGGTTTGCTAGGTTTCCCTAGGTGCCGGCAGAGCTAGGGTTCAAAAACAAAAGGTAGTCTCTTTCCCCAAAACGTGCACAATTTCACTGAAAAATTGAGTTGTGACCACGTTGCGTTTTGCACTGTTTCCTGTCGCAGCCACTATGCCTACCCAGGCAAGTGAGGTACCATTTTTCTCGGGAGACCTGGGGGAACGCTGGGTGGGTGGAAATTTGTTGATCCACGCAGATTCCGGAACTTTCCACCACAGAAATGTGAGGAAAATGCGGTTTTTTTTCCAATTTCTTAGCTTTGCAAGGGATTCTGGGTAAGAGAACCTGGGGGTAGGCAGTCGAGTGACCCCATCCTGAATTCCCCTGGGTGTCTACTTTTCAAAAATGTATAGATTTGCTAGGTTTCCCTAGGTGCCGGCAGAGCTAGGGTTCAAAAACAAAAGGTAGTCTCTTTCCCCAAAACGTGCACAATTTCACTGAAAAATTGAGTTGTGACCACGTTGCTTTTTGCACTGTTTCCTGTCGCAGCCACTATGCCTACCCAGGCAAGTGAGGTACCATTTTTCTCGGGAGACCTGGGGGAACGCTGGGTGGGTGGAAATTTGTTGATCCACGCAGATTCCGGAACTTTCCACCACAGAAATGTGAGGAAAATGCGTTTTTTTTTCCAATTTCTTAGCTTTGCAAGGGATTCTGGGTAAGAGAACCTGGGGGTAGGCAGTCGAGTGACCCCATCCTGAATTCCCCTGGGTGTCTACTTTTCAAAAATGTATAGGTTTGCTAGGTTTCCCTAGGTGCCGGCAGAGCTAGGGTTCAAAAACAAAAGGTAGTCTCTTTGCCCAAAACGTGCACAATTTCACTGAAAAATTGAGTTGTGACCACGTTGCGTTTTGCACTGTTTCCTGTCGCAGCCACTATGCCTACCCAGGCAAGTGAGGTACCATTTTTCTCGGGAGACCTGGGGGAACGCTGGGTGGGTGGAAATTTGTTGATCCACGCAGATTCCGGAACTTTCCACCACAGAAATGTGAGGAAAATGCGTTTTTTTTTCCAATTTCTTAGCTTTGCAAGGGATTCTGGGTAAGAGAACCTGGGGGTAGGCAGACGAGTGACCCCATCCTGAATTCCCCTGGGTGTCTACTTTTCAAAAATGTATAGGTTTGCTAGGTTTCCCTAGGTGCCGGCAGAGCTAGGGTTCAAAAACAAAAGGTAGTCTCTTTCCCCAAAACGTGCACAATTTCACTGAAAAATTGAGTTGTGACCACGTTGCGTTTTGCACTGTTTCCTGTCGCAGCCACTATGCCTACCCAGGCAAGTGAGGTACCATTTTTCTCGGGAGACCTGGGGGAACGCTGGGTGGGTGGAAATTTGTTGATCCACGCAGATTCCGGAACTTTCCACCACAGAAATGTGAGGAAAATGCGTTTTTTTTTCCAATTTCTTAGCTTTGCAAGGGATTCTGGGTAAGAGAACCTGGGGGTAGGCAGTCGAGTGACCCCATCCTGAATTCCCCTGGGTGTCTACTTTTCAAAAATGTATAGATTTGCTAGGTTTCCCTAGGTGCCGGCAGAGCTAGGGTTCAAAAACAAAAGGTAGTCTCTTTGCCCAAAACGTGCACAATTTCACTGAAAAATTGAGTTGTGACCACGTTGCGTTTTGCACTGTTTCCTGTCGCAGCCACTATGCCTACCCAGGCAAGTGAGGTACCATTTTTCTCGGGAGACCTGGGGGAATGCTGGGTGGGTGGAAATTTGTTGATCCACGCAGATTCCGGAACTTTCCACCACAGAAATGTGAGGAAAATGCGTTTTTTTTCCCAATTTCTTAGCTTTGCAAGGGATTCTGGGTAAGAGAACCTGGGGGTAGGTAGTCGAGTGACCCCATCCTGAATTCCCCTGGGTGTCTACTTTTCAAAAATGTATAGGTTTGCTAGGTTTCCCTAGGTGCTGGCAGAGCTAGGGCTCAAAAACAAAAGGTAGTCTCTTTGTCCAAAGAGCGCAAGATTTCAATGGGAAATTGAGGTGCGACCACGTTGCGTTTTGCGCTGTTTCGTGTCGCAGCCACTATGCCTACCCACGCAAGTGAGGTACCATTGTTTTCGGGAGACCTGGGGGAACACTGGGTGGGTGGAAATTTGTTGATCCAAGCAGATTCCAGAACTTTCCTCCACAGAAATGTGAGGAAAATGTGTTTTTTTTGTCAAATTCGTAGGTTTGCAAGGGATTCTGGGTAACAAGACCTGGTGGTAGGCAGTCAAGTCACCCCATCCTGAATTCCCCTGGGTGTCTACTTTTCAAAAATGTATAGGTTTGCTAGGTTTCCCTAGGTGCCGGCAGAGCTAGGGTGCAAAAACTACAGGTAGGCACTTTGCTAAAAAAGGGTCAATATGTAACTGCAAAATTTAGGTGTCACCACTTTGCATTTTGCGCCGTTTCCTGTCGCAGGCACAAGGGCGACCCACACAAGTGAGGTACCATTTTTATCGGGAGACTTGGGGTAATTCAGATTTGTAAATCAACTGTTATTACCAATTGAGCTTTTGCGCATTTCTCCCTTTCAATGAAAGACATTGTGTAACAAAAAAATAATTTTGAAAAATGACCAATAATTCTCATGCTAGTATGAGTATTCCCAATTTTGAAAATTAGCAATAATATACTGTTTCTGAACTCTATATTTTGTACCCAATTCAGAAATACATAGGTGTCTTTCATACAGATTTTTCCATGTATACATTTTCCAAGACAAAGTGCTCGATACCCAGTAAATGAAAAAATACCATTGCAAGTTGCTGCTCAGTTTTTGGATCTGGGTTCGTCGGGTTCTTGGTGAAACTACAAGTCCTATATATCCCCACAACCAGGAAGGTCTAACGGATGTAACGGTATATTGCTTTCTAAGAGCTGTCAAAACTAGAAAAAGTTATAGGTGAAAACGTTGAGACAAAAGGCTGTTTTTTTCAACAAATTTTCAATTATTCCAATATTTAACTGTTAGTTTCTATAAAGAAACCTTCATGGATTTAGACAAATGACCCCTTTCTGAATTCAGAATTTTGTCTACTTTTTGAAAATGTACAGCTTTCTAGGATCCATTATTGCTTTCAAACTCATTTCTACCATTAACTGGAAGGAGGTGGAAAGCTCTAAAAATAGCAAAAATAGGCTATGTCCCAGAAAAATGCCAAAACTGTGTGAAAAATGTCGGTTCTCTGACAAAAGACTGTCATTTCCTAAAAGCTGAGAAAATGGAGATTTCAGCCCCACAAACCCTTTTTTGATAACATTTTCAGGGAAAAACCCAGAGGCTTTCATTTGCAGCCCATTTTTCCCATTTTTCTGAAAAAAACAAAAAAATCACTATATTTTGGTTAATTTCTGGGACCCCTCCAAGGTAATCCACAAACCCTGGGCACCTTTAGAATCCACATGATGTTGGAAGAAAAGGACGCAAATTTGGCGTGGATACCTTATGTGGTCAAAAAGTTACAAGGGCCTAAGCGCGCACTACCCCAAATCGCCAAAAAAGGGCTTAGCACAGGAGGGGAAAAGGCCTAGCAGCGAAGGGGTTAAAGGAGGGCGGTTTTTAGATGGAAGTGTGACTTCCTCGTATATCAATGTGGTTGCTATCTGTTTTGGACTACAATTTTGTAGTTGAGTATGTGCGAGGCAATAGAAATGTTATTGCCGATTGTCTTTCTAGAATGCAGGTGGATGATTATTCTTGTGTGGAAATTTTTGAAGATTTTGTTGTTAGTGTAGATTGTGAATTTGCTGTTAGCCAGGAAAAGTGGATAGAAGCTGTGGAGAAAGATGAGGAATACAAGAAGTTGAAAGAATTAATTAAGGGTTCTTGGGATGAATCCAAAGAAGGAACAGTACATAGACAATACGGTTCCGTTAAAGATGAACTTAACTTGCAAAGTGACAACATTTTCAGAAGAAATAGGATAGTTCCACCGGTTTCATTGCGATCAAAGTTGTTGAGAATTGCACATGAAGGACACTTAGGTAGGAGTTTGACAAAGCGTAGATTAAGGGAATCCTATTGGTGGCCAGAGATGGACAAGAATGTGGAAGATCTAGTGCGAGATTGTCATGCTTGCAGAAATAGTGATAAGATAAAGGTTACAAGAGAACCCCCATTGAGATGTGTGGATCTACCCATGAAACCTTGGGAGAAACTAGGTTTGCTACTTGATGCCTGAGGCTTGAGCCGGGCAGACGCTTTTATTTTTCTCTTAAAATTCTTGGTGAGATTACTTCCTGTGTGTCCTACCCCCCCCTGCACTAGCGCGCGGAATTATCGCAGCGCGTGTCTCCACCGATTGAGGGTGGAGGCATTCACTTGATTAATATTTTAAAATTACCTTCTGCACCCCCCGAATTCCGCGCTGCACGGACAGCACCTCAGCCTCCCCCCAGAGCAACCGGCCAGTTCAGGGCGGTCTTGCCTGGGACACGGGCGGAATACGGCGGCGGCCATTTTGGGTAGGGCTAGACAGTATAAAAATAATTGAAGGACTCTGCTCACGAGATACCTTTGCTACTTGATGCCTGAGGCTTGAGCCGGGCAGACGCTTTTATTTTTCTCTTAAAATTCTTGGTGAGATTACTTCCTGTGTGTCCTACCCCCCCCCCCCCCCCTGCACTAGCACGCGGAATTATCGCAGCGCGTGTCTCCACCGATTGAGGGTGGAGGCATTCACTTGATTAACATTTTAAAATTACCTTCTGCACCCCCCGAATTCCGCGCTGCACGGACAGCACCTCAGCCTTCCCCCAGAGCAACCGGCCAGTTCAGGGCGGTCTTGCCTGGGACACGGGCGGAATACGGCGGCGGCCATTTTGGGTAGGGCTAGACAGTATAAAAATAGACGGCCATGACTCCGCGCAGTGGACGCGCTCAGCGGGCACGCCGTAGTCACGCCGGAGTCAAGCCAGAGTCCAGCCCGTCTGGACGGCCGGGCACAGGGCCAGGGACCCTGCCAAAAATGTCATACCCAGGAGTTATGATAGACAAGATCTGCTTGCCTTACAAGCAAAGGCCTGCTGCGACTCAAATAAACTCGATCCCTCATACTGGGCAGGCCCAGTGAGCTGCCAGACCTGCCACCACACTTTTCTGTGGTCTCAAGTTTCGGCCTACTCAACACCCCAGGATAGCTTTAAGGCAGCCCTAATAAATGCTAGATCTGTGCCGAAGCATGCCCAGCATATTCAGGACCTATTGATAGACGACAATTTAGATTGTCTCTTAATTACGGAGACATGGCTCAAACCCTGGTGCACCCCTGATGTGGTACACGCCCTGCCTCCTGGATATGGTATACAAAGAGTAGATACAGGGAATGAACAACGGGGTGGAGGAGTGGCCATTATATATAGGGACACCCTCAGCTGCTCGGCGATTCCACTGCAAGAGCTAACGGATGCAGAAGGGATGGGTTTTATTATCAAAATTAATGACAACTTCTCCTTCTCTGGGGCTTTGATCTATCGCTCACCAGGACCCTGCACAGGCTTTCTGGGGAACATCGGAGAGGTGCTCAGCCCACTGATACTTAGGTATTCTAATTTTACCTTGATGGGTGATATAAACATCCATCTAGAGTCCACAACAGATGCACCTGCTGCCTCCTATCGGGAAACCATGGTGGTCTTAGGCCTCACTATTCGAGCCACCCAAGCCACCCATGAGGCGGGTCATACGATAGACTGCATTGCCACTAACCTAGACACTTTGACAACCGACCCCCTTAGACTCCAAACTTGGACTGACCATATGCTGATCCCTTTTATGCTTCCCTTTGCGTCTAACGAAAAGAATGATCATAAAAATGAATGCAGCAAGGCCACAAGGGATGAATGGAAAATGATACTGTCCCACCCAGAACTAATAACCATGGCCAGGAACTGTAGACCCCAGCTGGCAGAACCTGCAAATCCCACTATTTTTAGAACATGGATGATTGACCTGAAAGTTATGGTTGGGCAGGGAAAAAATAGAACGAGGCGTGATAGAAAGAAAACATCCGCACCCTGGTTCGATCGAGAACTCAAAAATAAACAAGGGGAGCTTAGAAGAGCTGAACGAAGCTGGCGGAAAAATTACTCTAGCACAGAACGTAGCAAATACAAAAGGATAAAAAGTGCCTATCATGCGCTAATTAAACAAGCTAAAAAGAGGTACTTCTCGTCGGCAATAGAAATAGCTAACAGCAAACATAAGGAAATATTTAAAATTGTAAACGGTTTTAATAAGCCTAAATGTCTAGCGCAGGATATCCCCCCCTCGCAGACACTCTGTGATAAAATCGCAGACTTTTTTGAGGGAAAAGTACAGGGTCTGACGAAGGACTTCGATGTCCCCATATTAGAGCTAAGAAAAGAGGGTGACATAGTGAGACAAGGGGCCACTCAGTTGACAACTTTCCTACCAGTTAGTCTGGAGGATACTAAAAGAGTAATTTTGGCAACAAAATCTGGATCCCCTTTTGACCCATGCCCAGTTAGACTCCTACACCTCATTGTGGATATTGCTAACCCAGTAATAAATGCCATTGTCAACACCTCACTGTCCACGGCCAATGTCCCCCCAGAGTGGAAACTGGCAGCGGTGAAACCACTGCAAAAAAAACAACTCCCCGACCCCACCACATTGTCGAACCTACGACCCATCTCACTACTTCCGGCCCTGTGTAAAATCACAGAGTCAATTGTAAACAAACAGCTTACACGCTTCTTGGAAGATAGTGAAGTATGGCACCCTAACCAAGCAGGTTTCAGGACCCAACATTCCACGGAATCGGCCCTCCTGTTCACTACAGAAACTATCCGCTCAGCCCTAGACCAAGGCAAGAAGGCCGTCCTGATTTTATTGGACCTATCGGCGGCCTTCGACACAGTCTCACACGCCATCCTATTAGACCGGCTAATAACATCTGGTGTTACAGGGACAGTACTTGAATGGATAAAAAACTTTTTAAGTGACAGGAGACAAGTGGTGACCCTGGGGGAATTCTGCTCCAGTGAGAAATCACTGTTGACGGGAGTTCCTCAGGGTTCAAGCTTGAGCCCGACCCTGTTTAATGTTTATACTGCACCTCTGATAAAGCTGATATTGTCATTTGGCATAGACGTTATAGCCTATGCCGACGATACACAACTTATCCTGGTAATGGATAAGGATAACCAGGCCTGGGAGGAAAAGCTCAAAGGTTGCCTAACGGCCACTTTTGAATGGATGCGCCTAAATCACCTGAAATGCAACACAGGTAAAACGGAGATCATGCCAATAGGCCCAAAAAACGAGTTCATCCCAAGATTATGGTGGCCAAAAAAAGCGGAAATACCACCTCATACTACCAACTCGGCCCGTAATCTGGGGGTGTATTTCGACTCTGACCTGTCTTTTAGACAACAAGCGGCTAGAGTGGCAGGCATGTGCTTTGGGGTGATAAAGGGACTGAGAAAGTTCTTTGATTTGTTGCCCTTTGAAGCAAGAAAAACAGTTACGGTTGCACTAGTAACATCACGCATCGATTACTGTAATAGCCTCTACGCTGGTACAAATAAAGCTGTCACACATAAACTTCAGATGGTGCAACATGCAGCAGCGAGGTTGGTTCTGAAATGGCCGAAAAGATCATCAGCAACCAAAGCCCTCAATGCATTACATTGGTTGCCCATAACAAAAAGGGTCTTGTTTAAAGTACTGCTAATTACCTTCAGAGCTGTTCATAACCTAGGCCCGTTATATCTAAGGAAAACATTTAGCAGATACTGTCCAACTAGAGCACTACGTTCCTCAACTGCCAACCTGCTTACCGTCCCGGGTTTCAGACTCAAAACCCGAGGGGGCAAATCCCTGGCGGTATTGGGAGCAAAAGCATGGAACACTCTCCCCCCTCAGCTGAGAATATTGGACAAGAAAACAGACTTCCGCAAACACCTAAAAACCTGGATCTTTAATCTCCAAGACACAACTGCCAGAAGCCTAGTGTAATCCGGGTCTTGGTCAAGTAAGCATAGAGACTATCTAACAGCTGGTAGTCCTCTCTTGGGCGCCTAGATGCTCCTTGGAGCGATTGTTGCGCGATACAAATTGGCATTTACATTACATTACATTACATGTTTTGGGTCCGATTGACAAGTTAGGAAGCAATAATGGGTTTTTACTTGTGTTGGTGGATTACCATAGCAAATGGTTTACTTGCAAATCAATGGGGCAAGTCTGGACTGCGAATGTGGTAAAAATTTTAAAGGAAGTTTTCGTGGAAGAAGGGGTGCTGAAAACTCTTGTAACTGATAATGGCGTTCAGTTAGTTTCTTCAGATATGTCTAGTTTCCTAGTTAGTCTTGGGATTAGTCATGAGAGAGTTGCCTTGTTCCGTCCGCAAGCCAATGGACTTGTAGAAAGGATAAACAGAATGGTAATGGATTGTATTCAGCTTTCTTTGGCTAATGGTTTATCATGGAAAGATGAATTGAGAAGAATGATGCGGGGTCATAGGATTACACATCATTCAGTAACTGGAGTTTCTCCTTTAGTGGCCCTGAAGGCAATAGAACCGGGTACGAAGGCGTCTCTGATGTGGTTGAAGTAAAAAAATCAGGTTTGGGTTGATAGGGAAAGGATGAGGTCAAGAGTTGTTGATTGTCAGTGGTGCAATAAGATGGAATTTGATAGTAGGTGGTGTGTTTAGGTTTTAGGATTTGTGGAAGGTGATTGGGTTCTTGTGAGAAAATTTGGTTTTGTAAGGAAGGGAGAAAGTAAGTTTTCTCAATCGCACAAGGTTGTTTCTGTTTAGGGTTCTGTGGCTGAACTAGACGATGGGGGGAAATGGAGTTTTGGTAGTTTGTGTAAAGTATCTCATCTGTAATGATATGTTTTTATATGCATTGCAATTTGTGAGAGAATTTTTTTTTTCTTGTAATATGTTTTATGTTATTTATTTTGTGTATATAGATTGTATATTTCCTAATATTTTCTTATTTTACCTTTTAGATTCCGTAGGGGGGAAGATATGTGGTAATGTTTAGAATTATATGATGCAGTGGAATTGCATCACAGTGAATGTTCTAATTTAAACCAGTATTTGCTGGTTTTGCTGAAGGTTGCTGCATTAAACTTATACTCCATTAAAGATACTTCAGAATTTATAAGAAGTTTCCTGTGTGGATTACAACAGTATGCTTGTGGTAGTAATCAGAAATGTGTATCAAGGAAGGTGGTTATAACATTTTAATGATATTCTATGTTTTCCAGGTTAGTCATGCTGCTGGGGACCTATCTTGAGAAAATATAAAGTGGATTTTGTATAGCAGTTTGAAACAGTTAGATTATCATTTAGTGAGACTCCATGAGAGTAGAGAGGGTGTTATATGCACTGTTTATATTTATGTCTTTTGTCTTTTCAGTCTCCCTTCCTTGCTGTCCGCTCCCTTTCCCTTCCCTCGCCTAATGGCTCGAACACTCTGTGTATAACATTCAGAGTGTTGGTGACGTTGGGAGGTGGACCATTGTTTGCGACAACTGGATTCTGTGGAGCACAGTCTGACAAAATTACGCACCCACGAATACTTCTCTGCCCGATCCAGTTGCTGGGGAATAATGGCTTCCATGGAGGATGTCCTCCAGGCCTTAGTCTTGGTCCAGCAAGAATTGGCCTCATCTAGAGCTGAAACAGCCGCCTTAAGAGAGAAAGTAGATAACTTATCTAGAAGTCCGTTTGATGCTTCCCATCCCAACCCCCAAATACAAGTCCCTGTTCTGCCTCCCATTCCTCTGGCTAGCCCAGAGAGGTATTCGGGGGATCCAGCTAAAACACAGGTGTTCTTGACACAAATCATGTTGCATTTTTCCTGTAAGCCAGCTTCTTTCCCCAACAACCACTCCCGGGTGGCATTTGCCATTTCATACTTGATAGGGGATGCTGCAAATTGAGTAGTACCACTAGTGAGAAAAAATGATGCTGTTCTGTCTGACTGGTCGGCATTTCGGACTGAGTTTGAAAGGGTTTTTGACCGAAGGGCAACTACATTCAGTGCCGATAGGGAGCTATTGGATCTCAAGCAGGGGAGAAATGACCTGGTTACTTATTTGACTATTTTTAATAGGTTGGTAGCAGAGACTGCATTGTCAGAAGAAAAACGTATGTCGCTATTTTATCAAGGATTAAGAGAGGGATTGAAAGACATAATAACTCAAATCGACTCTCAACCTACCACATGTGCAGACATGATTCATTTAACCCTGAGATTAGATGGCAGATTAGCTGAAAGAGGAGGTGAGAGAAGAAGGTGGGATAGAGGTTCGGTTCGGTCTGACATAACCCCTCGTAGGACCATAACTGCTTCTGAGTCAGGTAATGAGCCCATGGATATAGGCGCGGTCAGAGCCCCTTTATCCAAAGATGAAAGATATAGTCGTAGAGTACAAGGCTTATGTATTTACTGTGGCAAAAAAGGACATTATGTCCCACCAAACCAAAGACCTCAGGGGTTTGGTCTCAGAGTAAAAAGGTGGCGGTATCATCTATGAGTTCAGCTGCAGTTAAAACAGAGGAATCCCAAGGGGAGTTACAAACCTGGAAAATCCTGTCATTAACCATTCGGACATTACTGGACACAGAGACACATATTGTGCTTCCCATGAGTCTCAAGAGCAATCAGCATTTCCACCAAGTGATGGTGATGATAGATTCAGGAGCCACAGGGAATTTCATAGATAGCGGGTTGGTGACAAGTCTGGCATTGAATAGAGTGGCTAGAGTAACTCAAGAGGAAGTATTGGCAGTTGATGGAAAACCCTTGACATCTGGCATGATAACCGAAAAAACTGAGAGTCTGGTGTTGACTGTTCTGGTCAACAAAGGTAGACATAGAGAAGAACTGTCCTTGAATATCATAGAAGCCCCTCAGTACGAAGTCATCTTAGGGATACCATGGTTGAGTCATCATAACCCTTCTATAAATTGGAAAACCAAGACACTTCAGTTTTTGTCTGAAGAATGTCAAAAGCATGTGGTTCCTCACACAGGCAGCCACGTTGTTGCTTCTGCTAGTAGTAGCCACTGCAGTTGAAAAGGAGGTAATGATACCCAGAGAATATCTTTCTTACAGAGATGTTTTTAGTGAAGTCAAGGCAGAACAGTTGCCACCACACCGAGTGTATGACTGTTGAATAGACCTGGTGGAGGGTGCTTCCATTCCTTCCTGTCATGTGTATGCCCTATCGGTACCAGAGACAAAGTATCTGAAGGAATATTTGGATCATTATTTGGAAATAGGGTTCATTAGGCCTTCTCGATCCCCTGTTGCATCTCCTTTGTTTTTCATTGCCAAAGCTAATGGTGATCTGAGAGCGTGTGTGGACTATCGAATGCTGAATAAACACACTGTATGCAATAGATACTCTTTGCCCCTTATATCCGTGTTGTTGGACCAGATGAGAGATGCCAAGATCTACACCAGGTTGGATCTGAGGGGGGCGTACCATCTAGTACGAGTTCGCGAGGGGAATGAATTGAAGACTGCCTTCAAGACACTTTAGGGGTTATACGAATGTACAGTGATGCCGTTGGGCCTTTGTAACGCCTCGGCGGCTCTACAGTATTTCCTGAACAATGTCTTGAAGGAGTTTGTGGATACGTGTGTAGTGGTCTACGTCAATGACATTCTTATTTATTCTGAGGAAACAGAGGACCACACACAAGGCACGTTCTCCAGGTATTACAGAAATTGAGAAATCACTGGCTTTTTTGTAAACTGAGTAAGTGCGAATTCGGTGTGTCTGAAGTAGAATTATTGGGTGTTATGCTTTGTCCAGAAGGTCTACATATGTCAGAAAGGAAAGTACAAGCAGTGCAGTCTTGGCCTACTCCCAAAAGCGTGAAGGAAGTCCAATGCTTCCTGGGATTTGCAAACTATTACCGTAGATTCATTCTTCGTTTTTCTCAGGTGGCTGTTCCTCTAAAACATTTGCTCAGGAAAGGAGTATCCTTTCATTGGTCCAGTGAGGCTGCAGAAGCCTTTGAGTTCCTCAAACATGCTTTTACTTCTGCACCAGTGCTTGCTCACCCAAAACCTGAGTTTCCTTTTGTGGCTGAAGCTGATGCTTCAGATGAAGCAATCGGGGCTATTCTGTCTCAGAGAGACCAGCACACCGGCCAACTTCATCCTGTGTAAGCATGGGCAAATTTTACGAATTCGCGATCCGCGAATTTGCGGATTTGCGAATTCGCGATCCGCAAAATTCGCGAATTTGTGCAAATTTGCGGTTTTTTGGTTTTTTGCATGTTCGCTGGGTTTTTGCGTGTTTGCGGGGTTTTTTGCCCCTACAGAACATACAGCTTTTTATTTTTAGCAAAATGCATATGAAAATTGTGCTGTAAAGGTCTATTTTAGTTTAACCCCTCCTGACAACTCAAAATGGGTGTATTTGCCATCCTCTCCCTTCATCCTGTTTTTTATATCTGTAAGTGCTTCCTGATGAGGTTTAATTCCTTGGACAGATGCCTCGTTGCCTACTTGTAACTATTCTCTGACCCTGCTTCAAGGGTCAGAGCAGGGTCAGAGAATAGTTGCAAGTAGGCAACGAGGCGCCAGGAAGCAATTAGCAGCAGGTGTCCAAGTTGAAGTTAATTTGTTTGTAACCCTTTTGTAAAAGGTTACAAAGAAATTAGGTTCAACTTTTGCACCTGCTGCTGTAACCCTTGCTTGGCTGAAAATTCGTCCCCGCTGATTTGCGGATTTTACCGCGATTTCGCGAGATTCCCGGATCGCGAAATTGCGGAAAATCCGCAAACTCGCCCGCGAAACGGATTTTACGCCCACCCTTAATCCTGTGCCCTATCTATCAAAGAAACTGAGTTTAGCAGAAAGAAATTACACTGTCGCTGAGAAGGATTTGTTAGCGATCAAAAAGGCTTTTCAGGAGTGGAGACAGTACTTGTGGGGGGCTGCTTTCCCGGTCACAGTATTTTCAGACCATAGAAACCTCCAATATAAGAAAACAGCCCTACATCTCACTCACCGGCAAATGAGGTTGATGCTTTTTTTGCAGAGTATGATTTTGTGATCACCTTTAGACCAGGGGTGGACAATCGAAAAGCTGATTCTTTGTTCAGACAGGATGTTTCAGAGGTATCAAGTAGTAATACTACTCTGGAGGCTATTGTAGATCCCACAAAAATAATTTGTGTAATCCATGCAGAGAATTTCCTGGATAAAATCAAACAGTCCAAAAGTCAGGATGAATGGGTATCCTGAGTTACAAAGGAAGGTAGACGCATTTTGAGACAAGGTCTTCCCTTTGTGAACAACAAACTATATCTGCCCAATGTCTGTCTGCCGAAGAGAGCATTTGATTGGTGTCATAATTCCCCAATAGCCGGTCATCAAGGAGTGCTCAAAACCTTCCATCTGCTGCAACAACATTTCTGGTGGAAAACAGGGAAACAAGATGTTTCCACTTGGGTGGGTCAGTGTGAAGATTGTGCTGGAGCCAAGAATGAAACCTGTAAGAAAAAGGGCAAGCTTATACCCATGCCTACTCCTAAAAGACCTTGGCAGAACATCAGCTTACACTTTGTTACAGAATTGCCATTAGACCAGGGAAAATCAGCCATATTGGTGGTTATCGATAGCCTCACTAAATTGGGGCATTTTATTCCCAGTGTAAACGTTCCCACAGCAGGACAGACTGTACAGTTGCTGTTGAATAATGTCATTCATTCCTGGAGTGCCAGAGGTCATTGTGTCAGATAGAGGGCCGCAGTTCGATTTTGGAAGATATGGTGTCAGGCTCTCCACATCCAAACCACGCTTTCCACGAGCTTCCACCCTCAGACTGATGGTTAAACGGAAAGACTAAATCAAACCTTGAAGAAATACCTCAGTTGTTACGCTAAAGAAGCCCAGGAGTACTTGGTATCTCTGTTGTGGATGGCGGAAGTGGCATATAACAATGCCTGGCACAGCTCTGTGGGGGTGTCCCCTTTTTGTGCTACTTATGGTTTTGATGCACGGATCCTTCCTGTCTGTATCCCGGAGGAGGTGGTGAACCAGCTGTCTGTCATGGGGCAGATGAGGAAGCTGCTTTCAGTGCATAAGAAGGTTAGAGACCATCTGGTGAAGGCCAAACAGGAGTACATGAGGTGGGAGGATCGACACAGGGCGGATGGTCCAATTTATAAAGTGGGGGACAGAGTGTGGCTCTCCACCAAAAATATCCGTTTCAAGCGACGCAGTGATTTTCACCCTAGGTTCATTGGTCCCTATGTCATTCTGAAGAAAATTAACCCTGTGGCTTTCAAGCTGAAGATGCTAGGTACGCTCAGAATCCATCCGGTGTTTCACTGCAACCTGTTGAAACCTGCGTTGTCTGCCAGACGTCGTGCCCCTCCGCCAGTATTGTGCGAGGGGGGTTTTGAGTACGAGGTGAGGAGCATCAAGGATTCCAAATTTAGGAGGGGTGTCCTGTGGTATTTGGATTCTTGGAAGGGTTATTGGGCTGAGGATGACTCTTGGGAGCTGTGTCGGAATGTGCATGCCCCAGCTGCGGTTCGCTCTTTCCATCTGCAATATCCGGAGAAACCTGGTCCTAGGAGGTGCTAGGAGGGAGGACCTACTGTCAGGTCTCACTGAGCTGTGCCTGCATTGTTGACAGAAAAAACTACAACCCTCATGATCCTTCATGAAGGGGAGGTATTTCAATCACGGAGGAGCGCCCAACGTCGCGCGTAATTTTAACAGTTTCCTGTTTGTCCGAGCTGGATTCTTGCTGCTTGTCGGGAGGGGTCCCGGTTCCCGTCTGGATTTTCTCGCTTCAGCGTCCTCGGCTTCGTGAGCCTGTTGGGAAGGTAGGAGCCGTGATTGCAGTCTGCCTCGCGGAGCGCTGCAGGGAATACTGCCCGCTACCGTATATTCTTCCCTATTAAGGACATCAACTTCTCAGAAGCGGAGCGCAGTGGTTACAGGAACCACCCACTGCCGTTTTCGCATTTACCACAGTACTCCATGGATCTCCTTTGGTAAAGCGGAGAGCGGTGGTTCAAGTCAGAGTGTTGGTGACGTTGGGAGGTGGACCATTGTTTGCGGCAACTGGATTCCACAAATAACAAAAATCCACAATACTGTACTTTAAAAATTGTAGAATTAGCTTAGTTCTCTTCAGATGGTAAATGCGGCACTTCGAGTTCAATGCACCTTTGGATGTGTAACGTTATACAATAAAAGTGCTGCAGGGAAGCTGATGCGTTGGTTCCTTACACGCAAGAACGGTGATATGTCGGGTCCCTACAGCTGCGTAGGGGATGCGTTGGTTCTTCTCCGCGTGGGGAGGTGATGTGTCGGTTTCTTACTGCGCTTCCGTGGCGATGCGACCAGCAGCGCCGTAATGCGATGAAGCTCCGGTGCAATGAACAAAAATAGCATCTTCTCCTTGATGAGACATGATGCGTGCATGCCCGACGGCCGTGCGGTGACTCAGCAATTCTTCTGAGCCACGACAGGCCCTGCGACACACTTCTCCGGTGATGCAATGGCGTCTGATGCGATGGCAACACTCTTCTTCGGTGATGCGACGACTGCGGCGGCGGCATGCTTCTCCGATGATGCGACGGCGTCTGATGCTACGGCGACACTCTTCTCCCGCGATGAGAGGCGCTTCTGCAAGGCGAAGCAACAGCGACGCACCCTTCTCCAGTGATGCTACGACAGTGGCTGCAACATGCTTCTTCTTTGTGAGTCACGCTACTAGCTCCTTGCAACATGCAGTCCCTCAGAAGGCCCAACACAAAAGCAGGCACTTCCAAAGAACTCTTGGGGAGCTAGTTGGTGAGGTCTGTTGTCCCTGAGACTTCAGCAGGAGGCAAGCTCGATCTCAAGCCCTTGGAGATCCTTTACAAGTTGATGAAATTAGCACAACGTCCTTTTTCCTTTCTTTGGCAGTCAGGCAACCTCTGCAGGCCAATCCCCCAAACAGCACTCAGCTTAGGGATAGTCTCCTCCTCAGTTTATCTGGTTCCTCTCATCAGCAAAGGTTCTTCTTGCTTCCCAAAGTGATCTAAAGTTCTGGGGTCTGGGTCCCCCTTTTTGTATACACAGTTTTGTTTGTTCTCTAAAGGCAGAGAGACCTTGCCTAGTCCAAACCAGTTCTGGTCAGTCCTGGACAACTTTGTTTACTTTTCTCTGTTCTTTCCTTTCACAGTGCAGGGCAGAGACATCAGACGCACCACAGGAGGTGGAGCCAGCTTTGTGGAGGGAAGGCACATCCCTACTCAGGTCCCAGGTGCAACTCCTCCCACTCATCTACATGCAGATCTCTCTATTCCGTCCTGTGCTGACTAACTCTGTCTTCTGGAAGCCCCCAGCCCCTGTCACTCAAACTTCAGACAAGGAATACACAACCTAGCAGAGGCAGGCTTAGATGGTTAGACAAGAAAATTCCTACTTTCTAAAAGTGGTATTTTCAAACACAGAATGTTAAAACCAACTTCACTAAAAGATGTGTTTTATCATTCTGAGTTCAGGCATACTAGACTCAAATTTCCACCTGAGTCAGTTAGGATTATAGGATGTAATAATCAAACTGCCCATTCTGGCCTATGGGGAACAGGTAGCCTTGCAACATTGAAAAGCGAAAATGGTTGTAATTCACTATTAGGACATGCCACATGAATCAGGTCTTGTCCTACCTTTTACCTACAATGCACCTTGCCCTTGGGCCTACCATAGGGTGACTAATATGCAGAAAAGGGAAGGTTTAGGGACTGGCAAGTGGGTTCACTTGCCCAGTCAACATGGCAGTACCAGACTGCACACAGGCTCTGCAATGGCAGACCTGAGACACACTTTTACAGGCTGCTTCTGTGGGTGGCAAAACCAGTGCTGCAAGCCCACCAGAAGCATTTGTTTTACAAGTTCTGGGCACACACAGTGCACTGTACTAGGGTCTGACAAGTAAACCAAACCAGCCAAGCATGGAGTCACTAATCCATAAATCAATTTACAATAGGGAGAGCATAAGCATGTTAGCACTGATCAGCAGTGGTAAAGCGCACATATCGAGTCATAAAACCAAGAAAAAACAGATCAGACAAAATACAGGAGGCAGGCAAAAAGTTCAGGCATGACCCTGCAAAAAGGGCCAAGTCCAACAATGTCACAATATGTCACTAAGTCCAAGCTGACATCATGAAACCAAGCAACATTCTGAACTCCTGTTGATGATTGTTAGCAATGCAAGGCTAGATAAAGAGAAATGTGTTCTTATCTCTGCACTGGATGTCCCCTTTAAAGTGTCACCTTTGAGTTCATTGCTCTTGAATGTATCTTCTGTAACAAGTATTTTGAAATGGTTTCCTTGAAAAAGCCCCCACACTAACACCAATAGTAAAGCCAAGCCAACTGAGAGGTGGCCCGATGGACGGTGGCGCTGGCTGCTCCTCTTTGCTGCATAGAAAGTGGAGCTTTGTAAGCGGCAGTTGCCATGGAGGATGTAAAGGTTCCAGCATGGTGAGGAAGCGAAAGGTGCGGGGTTTAAGAAGACATTTTTGCCTGTACCAGAGAAAGAAAATCTGAGCTTCCAAATGGGTGGCTGTAGATACAGATGCAGCCAATTCAATAATCAGACTAGGTTAGCTCTACAATAGTTCTGTGTAGTGAAGTGATGGCTAGGGCCATCTCCTTGGCAATGTGTTACCCCAGTGTGCTTCTCCAACAACCAAGTTAATTTTGAATGCACAGCTCATTCTGCACAGCATTTGTGAAAAAGGGTAAAAGAAGCAAGTATCTCTTGAAAGATTGAACACATCCCTGCAAAGAAACAATTACAAAAACTCATGGTGCTAGTTCCAACTACAGAGAATAGGCAAATGTCATCTGGGCTCATAGACAAAGGGATTCCGGCGTCAGCTCGTGCCATAACTATGCTCACTTGCCCACTCTTACTCTGTTCCTGGCTCACCCAAGTAAGCAGAGAGCAGGGAATTGACTATTGTAGTTTGACCTATTCCTGCCCCTCTCCTCCTCCCCACGTTCCAAAAATGTAATTTAATTTGATGTACTTTACCCTCTTGTGCCTAGATGTGTGGAAATAATTTACACATTTATATTTAGACATCTGCAAACGAAATCAATGTGATATCTGTCACAATCCTCTATAGACTCATTCTGCTTTTTGCATACCTGTAGTGAAAGCCCTGCCAAGAAACAATCTGTGGCTTATTTTACTATTGAACTCTAACATGTATTTTATATTTTATTTGACACAAAATTGCAACTTTCAGAACCACAAACACTGAATGTGTTTAGTTAATTTACAAGTCCGTTCTGTTTTTTGCAGAGCTGATGCCAGTTTTTCATGTTTATGTATATGGTCTTTTGTGAATTTACTGCAAGATCGTTGTGTTTTTATGGAATGTTTTGGCTCAAGTAAAACAGTTATGTTCGTCCTATAAAACAACATTTGTAAATGCCATTGTCTGAATGTAACTCGTTAGTGTCAATCATTATATTTGAGTGCGCTCATATGGCATCTATTGGCAGAAAGAGACAGTGCACATTTGTAGACTGAAATTGGTTAAAATAGTAGAAAACCAACTTGAAGTACACACACAAGGCCTCATTCAAATGTTGGATTTATTGGTTCATCCACATTAGAGGCGCAGACAATATCACTCTCCGACAGTCACCTTGGAAATCGTCAGTCAGACATATCTGGGACAAGTTAGATAATTATTCGCTGCAAACAAACCACCTTGACCTGCTCTTAGGGGCGCTCTAACTTGTTTATTCCCCTTCACAATATGTCCCTTACAAACACTAACATCCATAAGTGTTTTTTTCTCTTAAATCCACTTACGCCCACGACACACTAATGCTTTTTATAAATCATGCATGGTAAAGTAATGCGAACTTGCTTAACTCAGCTCTGCTTCTCTTTACTTCCGAACACATATTCGACTCTCAACCGGTTCACAGATCTTCAGGCCAGCTATTGTTTCGATATGTAATGTTTTGCATTATTATCTGTAGGTGCTTCATTTATTTATCGCTTGCAATGGATCACATCTGTTGTACCCCGTTATTGTTGCGTAACATCACCATTCTACAATCATATATGTATTTCTTATTCTTTCTGTCTGAACACTGTTTTGTTTTCTGAAAAGTCATAATAAAATCTTTTGAACCAAACTAGTAGAAAAACAGTTATTCGTGTACCAAAGGGCACAGCAATGTAATGTTATACAAATCTACTGACCACGCACTACAGTTTGGAACAACGTGCGATTATCGTCCCGAATTGGCTGGTGACAACATGTCCTCTTATCGGCCATTCAACCTGGCGATCACCGCCGAGGACAGCAGTGGAACTCATTTTCAGCGCGACCGTATAGTGCACTGAGAACATCAGTAGTAAGCATTTGTCTATAGTTGGATGTGCAGCGTTATGTTCCATGATTAGTCATAGGGGTGTACGAAATTCGCGTGTGTACCCGATTCCAACCCCATCCAATCCAATCCAATTTTGCCATCTTTGAAATGTTTTCGATTTTCTTGTCACTTTTATGTCTCCTTTCCAGGCCCTTATGGTTTTATTTCGCATTTTTGCCCCTTTTTGTTTATCTTGAGCTCTTAGCCCCCACCCCACATCTATGGCAGAGTCCAGGAGTGTACCAGCATCTCAGGAAGTCTGCTCCAGAGGCGCTAGGAGGATATCGTATGTCATCATATTTTTTCGGAGGAGGAGGTTACAGCACTACTTTTTTAATGCAGCACCATCTCTCTCTAATGTTGGCGGTAGGCAGCAGTCGTAGAAGGGAATTCTCCTTTGTGAAGAGGAAAGATTGCAGGCAGTTGTGGCCGGCATGACTCACGGATAGGGCTGGGGGGCGGGGGGGAGAGCAGGGTGCGTGGTGAGGGGGTCGCATGGGGGGGAAGAGTTTAATTTAAATATTTAAAATAAAAGTTAACTTATCTTCGCAGGCCTAGTCCGGCCCCGTATCGTCTCTGCTCCTCACAGGAAGCAGATAGCCTCCCTCCCCTCCCCTAAGCAGGGCCGGACTGGGAACCAAAAACGGTCCTGGCAAAGTGCTCGGCCGGCCCCCCTGTCCCACCTGGGGGGTTGTGGGTGCTGCCGAGCTCTTTGCCAGGGACGGTTTTCGGCCGATTTTGTTACAGGGTCTATTTTGAAGCTATGCTGCAAAAATGGCCCTCTAACAAAAACGGCCTTCAAGGGCACCAAACCGGCCCCCCACCCGTGCGGCGCACCGGGGGATTGCCCAGTGCCCTCTACGGCCAGTCCAGTCCTGCCCCTAAGCCAATCACAACGCTGCAATGGCAGCAATGCGATTGGTTGGGACGCCGACCACACAGGCAGCCTACATGGAGAAAAGGTCTGTATGACTGTTTTGGTCTGCCCTGGGGCCGACCAAACAGTCAGCCCCCTCAGACTGGGCAAGCACTCCTCCCCTGCCCTAGAGCAGGACCGACTACCCACCCGTCCCAACCAAACCCTTCTGCTTTCTTGCAGAGCTAGAAGCAGAAACATAAAATGGTATTTATAATATAATTTATAATACCATTTTATGTTTCTGCTTCTAGCACTGCGAGAAAGCAGTGTGGCGACCCTCCTCCGCCCACATGAAGGAGCCTCCCCTGATGGCAGGGGCTAGTGCACTGCCTCAAAGGTGTTGCACAGATACAGCAGCAGGTCATGAATTGCTGCGCCAACACCTTGGACCGACAGCAGGACCTGTTTGTGACTTGGGGGGTGGAGGTGTAAGAGATATTTCTGATCAATAAATAATGTTTGCTTAGTGTCATTGTTTTGTATTAGAAACTAAAACACTGCACTTTACAGAACTGTTTTCTAAAATTGTCCAATCAAGGACTAAACTAGGTCTTGACTCAGTTTCGAATTTTTTTATGTGGCTGTGGTTTTCTTTCCCACTGACTCCACATGTAGAAAAGATGCACAAATCACATTTTTTGTTATGATGTGCTACTCTTAGTGAACTCTAGCGGAAACCTTCCATCAAAATGCACGAGCACGAGCTCTAGGTTTTTTTTTAACGCAAAGTAATATTGTATTACAATGCATAAGGCCAACCCCCTGCGGCTCTCAGCCTTGGTCTAACACCCTTGCAGGATGCCTACCTCCTGTGCATGGCCTTCTGCAACACCAAAATATTTACAACAAGGGGTGGTGAGGGACAGAGTCTCTGAACTAAGCAGAAAGCTCTCACCCAGTCAAGAGATCAGGGCTAGATCCAACACCGTTTTTTAGCTCACTGCACCATCCCAGTTTCAGAACCTGGCTGTATGCAAATTAGTCTGTTCCTGTCCCAGTGCATGATGGGAACAGGGCAAACCAAACTACAAAAGCCAATTCTTACACTGGGAAGGAAACAAGCTCCCGGGTATACTCAGACATGAGTCCCTTTCTCACTGCTCCATCAGGATTCAAGCAAGCCGGGCCGAAGAAGGCTGAAATGCCAGAAACCGGTCCCCGGTAGCTTGTCTCCTTTCTGGTGAAGAATTGGCTTGGTAGTTTAGTCTGCCCTGTTCCCATGATGCACTGGGCCAGGGACAGACTGATTTGCATATAGCCAGGTTCTGAGCTGGGATGGGGCAGTGAGATAAATAACGGTGATGGATCAAGCCCTGATCTTTGGACTGGGTAAGAGTGGTCTGTTTAACTCAGACACTCTGTTCATCACCACCCCCTTTTCTAAATCACACCAAAATATAACACATGAGCCTAGTGGCTTTATTGAAGGGTATGCATAGCCATATACAAAAAGCAGACTTATCATCTTTCTTCAATAAACACCAATATTTGTAATGAAATGCATATTTCATAATTTACGCAATGTGTATTAAAATGTATTATTAAAAAAAATGTTCAATAAAGTTGTAATAGAAACATGTCTGTGACTGTTTATTTTTACATAGTTTTTATTATTGCATTTTGTGGTTGAAAAAATAAGAAAAATTAATAGTCGGAGCCAAATCTTTTTTTTTTAAAAGAGAGACACCAGGTCTCTGAATCTTTCTTTTACATGTTTTGGCCCAGAAAATGCAACCACAAAAACAACCATAAGAGAGCTTTGAACTCCAGTTGAAGAGCATAGAGTTCAAGCTAGGAGTGTTATAAATATGGTAAGTTCTCCTCAGGTCATGGATTTAATGACCTGGGAGACTTGCTGTTTTTTTTATGGTGCTGGGGGCTGTTAGACTCCCGGCAGTACCAAAAAAAGGCACTCCTCCTCTTCCCAGGTGCACCACCAAGCTAAATAAAATATAAAAAACAAAGCCCTTGCAGGGCATTACGGAGCAATCCTTTAAAGGAGCAGTGAATAAGGTGAAGGTGAACCAGCCGTCTGTCATGGGGCCGATGAGGAAGCTGCATTCAGTGCATAAGAAGGTTAGAGACCATCTGGTGAAGGCCAAACAGGAGTACAAGAGGTGGGAGGATCGACACAGGGCGGATGATCCAATATATAAAGTGGGGGACAGAGTGTGGCTCTCCACCAAAAATATCCGTTTCAAGCTACGCAGTGATTTTCACCCTAGGTTCAGTGGTCCCTATGTCATTCTGAAGAAAATTAACCCTGTGGCTTTCAAGCTGAAGATGCCAGGTACGCTCAGAATCCATCCGGTGTTTCACTGCAACCTGTTGAAACCTGCGTTGTCTGCCAGACGTCGTGCCCCTCCGCCAGTATTGTGCGAGGGGGGTTTCGAGTACGAGGTGAGGAGCATCAAGGATTCCAAATTTAGGAGGGGTGTCCTGTGGTATTTGGATTCTTGGAAGGGTTATTGGGCTGAGGATGACTCTTGGGAGCTGTGTCGGAATGTGCATGCCCCAGCTGCGGTTTGCTCTTTCCATCTGCAATATCCGGAGAAACCTGGTCCTAGGAGGTGCTAGGAGGGAGGACCTACTGTCAGGTCTCACTGAGCTGCGCCTGCATTGTTGACAGAAAAAACTACAACCCTCATGATCCTTCAGGAAGGGGAGGTATTTCAATCACGGAGGCGCGCCCAACGTTGCGCGTAATTTTAGCAGTTTTCTGTTTGTCCGAGCTGGATTCTTGCTGCTTGTCGGGAGGGGTCCCAGTTCCCGTCTGGATTTTCTCGCTTCAGCGTCCTCGGCTCCGTGAGCCTGTTGGGAAGGTAGGAGCCGTGATTGCAGTCTGCCTCGCGGAGCGCTGCAGGGAATACTGCGCGCTACCGTATATTCTTCCCTATTAAGGACATCAACTTCTCAGAAGCAGAGCGCAGTGGTTACAGGAACGACCCGCTGCCGTTTTCGCATTTACCACAGTACTCCATGGATCTCCTTTGGTAAAGCGGAGAGCGGTGGTTCAAGTCAGTGTTGGTGACGTTGGGAGGTGGACCATTGTTTGCGACAACTGGATTCCATGGAGCACAGTCTGACACCTTGCATCTCGTCAGGGTAGGGGAGTCCACACCTAAAATAACCCTTGCTCACCCCCTTGGTAGCTTGGCACGAGCAGACAGGCTTATCTCAGAGGCAGTGTGCAAAGCATTTGTGAACACATACAGTAACCCAGTGACAACACTACAGACGGACACCACACAAGTTGTAGCATAAAATAAAAATTTTTAAATAGACTTAACACAAGACCACAAATAACAAAAATCCACAATACTGTACTTAAAAAATTGTAGAATTAGCTTAGTTCTCTTCAGAAGGTAAATGCGACACTTCGAGTTCAATGTACCTTTGGATGTGTAACGTTATACAACAAAAGTGCTGCAGGGAAATTGATGCGTTGGTTCCTTACACGCAAGAACGGTGATATGTCGGGTCCCTACAGCTGCGTAGGGGATGCGTTGGTTCTTCCCCGCGTGGGGAGGTGATGTGTCGGTTTCTTACTGCGCTTCTGTGGCGATGCGACCAGCAGCGCCGTAATGCGATGAAGGTCCGGTGCAATGAACAAAAATAGCATCTTCTCCTTGATGCGACATGATGCGTGCATGCCCGACGGCTGTGCGGTGACTCAGCAATTCTTCTGAGCCACGACAGGCCCTGCGACACACTTCTCCGGTGATGCAATGGCGTCTGATGCGATGGCAACACTCTTCTTTGGTGATGCGACGACTGCGGCGGCGGCATGCTTCTCCGATGATGCGACGGCGTCTGATGCTACGGCGACACTCTTCTCCGGCGATGAGAGGCGCTTCTGCAAGGCGAAGCAACAGCGGCGACACCCTTCTCCAGTGATGCTACGACAGTGGCTGCAACGTGCTTCTTCTTCGTGAGTCGCGCTGCTAGCTCCTTGCAACATGCAGTCCCTCAGCAGGCCCAACACAACAGCAGGCACTTCCAAAGAACTCTTGGGGAGCTAGTTGGTGAGGTCTGTTGTCCCTGAGACTTCAGCAGGAGGCAAGCTCGATCTCAAGCCCTTGGAGATCCTTTACAAGTTGATGAAATTAGCACAAAGTCCTTTTTCCTTTCTTTGGCAGTCAGGCAACCTCTGCAGGCCAATCCCCCAAACGACACTCAGCTTAGGGATAGTCTCCTCCTCAGTTTATCTGGTTCCTCTCATCAGCAAAGGTTCTTCTTGCCTCCCAAAGTGATCTAAAGTTCTGGGGTCTGGGTCCCCCTTTTTGTATCCACAGTTTTTTTTGTTCTCTAAAGGCAGAGAGACCT
The DNA here is from genome assembly GCF_964263255.1 of Lissotriton vulgaris. Classification (NCBI taxonomy): domain Eukaryota; kingdom Metazoa; phylum Chordata; class Amphibia; order Caudata; family Salamandridae; genus Lissotriton; species Lissotriton vulgaris. The sequence goes on from NC_141691.1 coordinate 1,736,545,708, forward strand.
GCCTAGTCCAAACCAGTTCTGGTCAGTCCTGGACAACTTTGTTTACTTTTCTCTGTTCTTTCCTTTCACAGTGCAGGGCAGAGACATCAGACGCACCACAGGAGGTGGAGCCAGCTTTGTGGAGGGAAGGCACAGCCCTATTCAGGTCACAGGTGCAACTCCCCCCACTCATCTACATGCAGATCTCTCTATTCAGTCCTGTGCTGACTTACTCTGTCTTCTGGAAGCCCCCAGCCCCTGTCACTCAAACTTCAGACAAGGAATACACAACCTAGCAGAGGCAGGCTTAGATGGTTAGACAAGAAAATTCCTACTTTCTAAAAGTGGTATTTTCAAACACAGAATGTTAAAACCAACTTCACTAAAAGATGTGTTTTATCATTCTGAGTTCAGGCATACTAGACTCAAATTTCTACATGAGTCAGTTAGGATTATAGGATGTAATAATCAAACTGCCCATTCTGGCCTATGGGGAACAGGTAGCCTTGCAACATTGAAAAGCGAAAATGGTTGTAATTCACTATTAGGACATGCCACATGAATCAGGTCTTGTCCTACCTTTTACCTACAATGCACCTTGCCCTTGGGCCTACCATAGGGTGACTAATATGCAGAAAAGGGAAGGTTTAGGGACTGGCAAGTGGGTTCACTTGCCCAGTCAACATGGCAGTACCAGACTGCACACAGGCTCTGCAATGGCAGACGTGAGACACACTTTTACAGGCTGCTTCTGTGGGTGGCAAAACCAGTGCTGCAAGCCCACCAGAAGCATTTGTTTTACAAGCCCTGGGCACACTCAGTGCACTGTACTAGGGTCTGACAAGTAAACCAAACCAGCCAATCATGGAGTCACTAATCCATACATCAATAATTTACAATAGGGAGAGCATAAGCACGTTAGCACTGATCAGCAGTGGTAAAGCGCACAGAGTCATAAAAACCAAGAAAAAACAGGTCAGACAAAATACAGGAGGCAGGCAAAAAGTTCAGGCATGACCCTGCAAAAAGGGCCAAGTCCAACAATGTCACAATATGTCACAAAGTCCAAGCTGACATCATGAAACCAAGCAACATTCTGAACTCCTGTTGATGATTGTTAGCAATGCAAGGCTAGATAAAGAGAAATGTGTTCTTATCTCTGCACTGGATGTCCCCTTTAAAGTGTCACCTTCGAGTTTATTGCTCTTGAATGTATCTCCTGTAACAAGTATTTTGAAATTGTTTCCTTGAAAAAGCCCCCACACTAACACCAATAGTAAAGCCAACTGAGAGGTGGCCCGATGGACGGTGGAGCTGGCTGCTCCTCTTTGCTGCATAGAAAGTGGAGCTTTGTAAGCGGCAGTTGCCATGGAGGATGTAAAGGTCCCAGCATGGTGAGGAAGCGAAAGGTGCGGGGTTTAAGAAGCCATTTTTGCCTGTACCAGAGAAAGAAAAAAATCTGAGCTTCCAAATGGGTGGCTGTAGATACAGATGCAGCCAATTCAATAATCAGACTAGGTTAGCTCTACAATAGTTCTGTGTAGTGAAGTGATGGCTAGGGCCATCTCCTTGGCAATGTGTTACCCCAGTGTGCTTCTCCAACAACCAAGTTAATTTTGAATGCACAGCTCATTCTGCACAGCATTTGTGAAAAAGGGTAAAAGAAGAAAGTATCTCTTGAAAGATTGAACAAATCCCTGTAAAGAAACAATTACAAAAACTCATGGTGCTAGTTCCACCTACAGCGAATAGGCAAAGGTCATCTGGGCTAATAGACAAAGGGATTCCGGTGTCAGCTCGCGCCATAACTATGCTCACTTGCCCACTCTTACTCTGTTCCTTGCTCACCCAAGTAAGCAGAGAGCAGGGAATTGACTATTGTAGTTTGACCTATTCCTGCCCCTCTCCTCCTCCCCACGTTCCAAAAATGTAATTTAATTTGATGTACTTTACCCTCTTGTGCCTAGATGTGTGGAAATAATTTACACGTTTATATTTAGACATCTGCAAACGAAATCAATGTGATATCTGTCACAATCCTCTATAGACTCATTCTGCTTTTTGCATACCTGTAGTGAAAGCCCTGCCAAGAAACAATCTGTGGCTTATTTTACTATTGAACTCTAACATGTATTTTATATTTTATTTGACACAAAATTGCAACTTTCAGAACCACAAACACTGAATGTGTTTAGTTAATTTACAAGTCCGTTCTGTTTTTTGCAGAGCTGATGCCAGTTTTTCATGTTTATGTATATGGTCTTTTGTGAATTTACTGCAAGATCGTTGTGTTTTTATGGAATGTTTTGGCTCAAGTAAAACAGTTATGTTCGTCCTATAAAACAACATTTGTAAATGCCATTGTCTGAATGTAACTCGTTAGTGTCAATCATTATATTTGAGTGCGCTCATATGGCATCTATTGGCAGAAAGAGACAGTGCACATTTGTAGACTGAAATTGGTTAAAATAGTAGAAAACCAACTTGAAGTACACACACAAGGCCTCATTCAAATGTTGGATTTATTGGTTCATCCACATTAGAGGCGCAGACAATATCGCTCTCCAACAGTCACCTTGGAAATCGTCAGTCAGACATATCTGGGACACGTTAGATAATTATTTCGCTACAAACAAACCACCTTGACCTGCTCTTAGGGGCGCTCTAACTTGTTTATTCCCCTTCACAATAAGTCCCTTACAAGCACTAACACTCATAAGTGTTTTTTTCTCTTAAATCCACTTACGCCCACGACACACTAATGCTTTTTATAAATCATGCAAGGGAAAGTAATGCGAACTTGCTTAACTCAGCTCTGCTTCTCTTTACTTCCGAACACATATTCGACTCTCAACCGGTTCACAGATCTTCAGGCCAGCTATTGTTTCGATATGTAATGTTTTGCATTATTATCTGTAGGTGCTTCATTTATTTATCGCTTGCAATGGATCACATCTGTTGTACCCCGTTATTGTTGCGTAACATCACCATTCTACAATCATATATGTATTTCTTATTCTTTCTGTTTGAACACTGTTTTGTTTTCTGAAAAGTCATAATAAAATCTTTTGAACTAAACTAGTAGAAAAACAGTTATTTGTGTACCAAAGGTCACAGACCACGCACTACAGTTTGGAACAACGTGCGAGTATCTTCTCCAATTGACTAGGGGAACTAAAACTCACCTGTTTTCGCCGCCACCGCCACGAGAGTCAGAGGGCAGCCAGCAGCAGCAGTAGCCAGCCACCGCCAAGAGTCCCTGGACACCGGACTCCGCGCCGCCGCTCCGGGAGACCACAAATCCCGGCAGGCCTCGCGGCGGCGCGTCTGCAGTGACTCGGGTCGCGCTGCGTGGGGGCGCCAGAGCCCTTGAAAGGAAGGAGATCCCCGGCAGAGCGGGGGGAACTAAAACTCACCTGTTTTCGCCGCCACCGCCACGAGAGTCAGAGGGCAGCCAGCAGCAGCAGTAGCCAGCCACCGCCAAGAGTCCCTGGACACCGGACTCCGCGCCGCCGCTCCGGGAGACCACAAATCCCGGCAGGCCTCGCGGCGGCGCGTCTGCAGTGACGCGGGTCGCGCTGCGTGGGGGCGCCAGAGCCCTTGAAAGGAAGGAGATCAACGGCAGAGCGGGGGGAACTAAAACTCACCTGTTTTCGCCGCCACCGCCACGAGAGTCAGAGGGCAGCCAGCAGCAGCAGTAGCCAGCCACCGCCAAGAGTCCCTGGACACCGGACTCCGCGCCGCCACTCCGGGAGACCACAAATCCCGGCAGGCCTCGCGGCAGCGCGTCTGCAGTGACGCGGGTCGCGCTGCGTGGGGGCGCCAGAGCCCTTGAAAGGAAGGAGATCCCCGGCAGAGCGGGGGGAACTAAAACTCACCTGTTTTCGCCGCCACCGCCACGAGAGTCAGAGGGCAGCCAGCAGCAGCAGTAGCCAGCCACCGCCAAGAGTCCCTGGACACCGGACTCCGCGCCGCCGCTCCGGGAGACCACAAATCCCGGCAGGCCTCGCGGCGGCGCGTCTGCAGTGACGCGGGTCGCGCTGCGTGGGGGCGCCAGAGCCCTTGAAAGGAAGGAGATCCCCGGCAGAGCGGGGGGAACTAAAACTCACCTGTTTTCGCCGCCACCGCCACGAGAGTCAGAGGGCAGCCAGCAGCAGCAGTAGCCAGCCACCGCCAAGAGTCCCTGGACACCGGACTCCGCGCCGCCGCTCCGGGAGACCACAAATCCCGGCAGGCCTCGCGGCGGCGCGTCTGCAGTGACGCGGGTCGCGCTGCGTGGGGGCGCCAGAGCCCTTGAAAGGAAGGAGATCCCCGGCAGAGCGTGGGGAACTAAAACTCACCTGTTTTCGCCGCCACCGCCACGAGAGTCAGAGGGCAGCCAGCAGCAGCAGTAGCCAGCCACCGCCAAGAGTCCCTGGACACCGGACTCCGCGCCGCCGCTCCGGGAGACCACAAATCCCGGCAGGCCTCGCGGCGGCGCGTCTGCAGTGACGCGGGTCGCGCTGCGTGGGGGCGCCAGAGCCCTTGAAAGGAAGGAGATCAACGGCAGAGCGGGGGGAACTAAAACTCACCTGTTTTCGCCGCCACCGCCACGAGAGTCAGAGGGCAGCCAGCAGCAGCAGTAGCCAGCCACCGCCAAGAGTCCCTGGACACCGGACTCCGCGCCGCCACTCCGGGAGACCACAAATCCCGGCAGGCCTCGCGGCAGCGCGTCTGCAGTGACGCGGGTCGCGCTGCGTGGGGGCGCCAGAGCCCTTGAAAGGAAGGAGATCCCCGGCAGAGCGGGGGGAACTAAAACTCACCTGTTTTCGCCGCCACCGCCACGAGAGTCAGAGGGCAGCCAGCAGCAGCAGTAGCCAGCCACCGCCAAGAGTCCCTGGACACCGGACTCCGCGCCGCCGCTCCGGGAGACCACAAATCCCGGCAGGCCTCGCGGCGGCGCGTCTGCAGTGACGCGGGTCGCGCTGCGTGGGGGCGCCAGAGCCCTTGAAAGGAAGGAGATCCCCGGCAGAGCGGGGGGAACTAAAACTCACCTGTTTTCGCCGCCACCGCCACGAGAGTCAGAGGGCAGCCAGCAGCAGCAGTAGCCAGCCACCGCCAAGAGTCCCTGGACACCGGACTCCGCGCCGCCGCTCCGGGAGACCACAAATCCCGGCAGGCCTCGCGGCGGCGCGTCTGCAGTGACGCGGGTCGCGCTGCGTGGGGGCGCCAGAGCCCTTGAAAGGAAGGAGATCCCCGGCAGAGCGGGGGGAACTAAAACTCACCTGTTTTCGCCGCCACCGCCACGAGAGTCAGAGGGCAGCCAGCAGCAGCAGTAGCCAGCCACCGCCAAGAGTCCCTGGACACCGGACTCCGCGCCGCCGCTCCGGGAGACCACAAATCCCGGCAGGCCTCGCGGCCGCGCGTCTGCAGTGACGCGGGTCGCGCTGCGTGGGGGCGCCAGAGCCCTTGAAAGGAAGGAGATCCCCGGCAGAGCGGGGGGAACTAAAACTCACCTGTTTTCGCCGCCACCGCCACGAGAGTCAGAGGGCAGCCAGCAGCAGCAGTAGCCAGCCACCGCCAAGAGTCCCTGGACACCGGACTCCGCGCCGCCGCTCCGGGAGACCACAAATCCCGGCAGGCCTCGCGGCGGCGCGTCTGCAGTAACGCGGGTCGCGCTGCGTGGGGGCGCCAGATCCCTTGAAAGGAAGGAGATCCCCGCATCGCGGGACGCGAGCGGGACGCCCGGGGCGAAGCCCGGGCAAAGGGCGGGCCCTCTGAGGCCCTCAGAGGTCAACAGTGGTCGGGCGGGCCACCCCACCAACATTTCTCTATAAGGTCAGTTTCCCAATAGGTTTCTACAATGGCTGATTGTACCGCTACAAGTAATAATGTTGATATCCTTATCCAGGACGCAGAGTCCCCTGTAACACTGCTAACGTCGTTTGAGGCATTGATAGACACTGCATTCAACGAGATTGTTGAGACTGAAAGGAGATTCTCTATGGGACCAATGAGCATTAATCAACCACATGCCACGAGCAGTCTCAATGGTAATACCCATATAAACCCTGAAATAACTGTTGTAAAACCCTCACATCCCGCTGTTGATGTACCAATTGTCTTAGACGATGATGACACTGTCACGTACATAGCTCCAGAAGTGGCTCTTGGCCATGCCCCAGTAATAACATCTACAGAGGCTGCTAACAAGGTATTCGATAAAGTTGTAGCCAAGAGAAAGAGGGGCCCTGCTAAAATAACCCACAACAAACGGAAGCAGCCACCAAGGACTGTTAACCAACCTACTCCACAAAGTATGTGGAATAAGGGGAAGAGTCAGAAGCTGGTCCAACATATAGTACCTACACAGGAACAACCGCATCTGGGTGACGTCGTTGTTATAAACAACGACGGGTCAAATTACATATCTATTTCCACCCAGTCTGAATCCCCCTACGGAACTGACAAATCCAGTCATTATTCCAAGTCAGAGGGGAACCTTATTGAGACTATTGCAGATACCATTTTTAAAAATTTGGAAGGTCAAATGATCAAACAATTTAATAATATTTTTAAAAGACTTGACAAATTGGAGAATTTAATTAAAAACGAGGATGCAAAGAGAAAAGGTATAGCGAACTTGGAAAAAATGAGAGTAGAACGTCTGCTAAAAGACCTTGAATCCACTACTCGTGTCCCCACTACTGGTGACCATGGTAACATCAGGGTAGTGGAACAACAAGCCACTACTAACCCAACGCAGTCTGTTACACCTAAGGTGACTAAAAGTAAGGGCACAACAGGCAGTAATCCGCCTGATCATCAAACCAACACGCCCTTACTCCCATGCAACCCTACACATGGACATGTTGCTTCGTCCAAACCCTCTGTTCCTGCTAACGCTGCAAGCGGATTATCAATTAATTCTATTAAAAAGAGTAACACAGCGATGCAGACCACCTTAGTACAGAAGGGTCCTGTTAACCCCAGCCAGCACGACAAAAAGACCACGCATGAGGACAACAGGCCTATCAAACATCAAGGCCCGGCCCTACATCTTCCACCTGAGGCTTGTCCGTATGTTTTAGTTCTGGCTGGTATCCCACCGCTTAGGGAAGGTCAAGGAGAATCATGGGTTCAATTGCACAATAAGTGTATAGACTGGTTAACAAAACACAAGGGGGTGGGTTATGATATTTCAAAAGAGATCATAACCACACGGCGAGTAACCTGGGTCGGTCCCCTTTACAAAAACATCAATGGGGACTGTATTGTAATTAACTTTAGAAACCCGGGCACTGCAAAATTCTTGTTGAACTACAACCCTGGTCGACATGGCCCATCTACTGTGGTGACCCCTCTACCATTAAAATATTTTTACCGTCCTCCCCACAAGATGATGCAACCCCCTCCAGTTTTTCCATTACAGAATAGGTTTGGAATATTCCAGGACCTGGACACATTGGACTGACTGCCCTCTGAAAGCACCAAACCACTTCCCGTGTGCTTTGAGGCAGTTCAGTTAGTGGAATCACCCCTAGAGGCGGCCCCGTTAACACTGGAGATCTCCCCATCTAGTACACTATGCGATCAACAGGGGCATGTTACAACTAAATCCGCCTCAAGAATCAACCAGGGTCCTTGTTTGAGGAATAATAAAAACAATAACTTAATAATTCTCAGTTGGAACATTGCGGGCCTGAAGTCCAAGATGGGAATTCCTTCATGGAGGGACTGTGTCAATTGTTATGACATATTAATGTTTCAAGAAACCTGGTGTGTTGAGGACTTATTGTTCGAGGGGTATAGTTGCCACAACAGGACTGTTCCGGTCCCTCTGGCTGGTCGTCCTAGTGGTGGATTGTCCATTTGGATAAAAATTTCTGCTGAAGCTAAAATTGACGAACTACAAACAAATTGTCCTAGTTTTATGGCACTCTCATATACCCAGAGGATAAAACTGTGTTTAATCAACTTCTATAACAATGATTTTTGGTCCCAACCTAACCCAAATTTTATTCTCTTATTTGATTTTATTAATGAAATTATGGATGGACAGGTACACGGGAAATTTGATGGCATTTGTTTAGGGGGGATTTTAACGCACATGTACATCCAAGAAATCCCCCATGTAAAAGAGGTATAGAACTGTTAGATTTTCTTGCTACTGGTGAACTTGTTAATTGCATGGAACATGCAGGCATGGAAAACCGCGCATCCCCATTTCCCACTTTCATTGGACATGGGGGTGGTACAACAATCGATTATGTTTTCGTTTCACACGCCGTTGCAAAGGCATTAATAAGGGCAGAAGTAGTGTGTGAAATCTACAGCGATCATTACCCAATTGCCATCCATTTATCATTGCCGAAGGGTAAGTGTCCAAGACATGAAATAGGCGCAAGGGGTCTGGAAGTCTCGACAGACAAGTTGAGGGTAATCTGGAAGGGAGCAGACAACAAGGGAATCCTGGCAGGAATTTGTAAAAAATACCCAATTTTGATCGAAGATTGTCTTACCACTGAGGACCATGGGGCTAACGTGATTAAATCATTTTCTGAACTCTGTAACGTAATTAAAGGTGAGATTTCCAGACCAGTCTCTAGTAAGGCTGAGGAAACGCCTAGATGGTTTGATGCCCCATGCTCCAAAGCAAATAGGATGCTTAGAGCTGCCTTAAAAGCTGAACCGAGGGATATACCACGAGTAAGGTTGCTCAGAGCAGAGTACAAGCGTGCTTTACGCACCAGATCAAATGAATTACTTAAAACCCACTGGGATTCCCTGGCACGATCTGCTGACCTGAAAGATACCACTGGGTTCTGGAAGGAGGTAAAGGAAATAAGATCTATTGGTTCTAATTTGACTGAAATCAATTGTAACATTACTGGTCCTACCTGGGTTGCACATTTTGGTAAAATCTACGCAACACCAGATAATCCTCCTTTGTTGTTACCCCCTCTACACCCAATGTCTATTTCCACATCTGAGGTATGTGATGCTATTTTAGAAAGCGCCGGGAATAAAGCGCCCGGTTCCGATGGGCTCTCTATAGACCAGTTAAAATGTGAGCCCGATTTTTGGGCCCCATTGCTATGCAATGTTTTTAACAACTTAACCGACGGGCAAATCCCGGAAACATGGTCACGTAGCATTATTGTTCCCATCTTTAAAAAGGGCGACAGGCTGGATCCTGGGTGTTACCGCCCAATTTCATTAATAGATAACACCTTGAAAGTTTTGGGACGGATCATATTTAAAAGGATAAGAACTTGGACCGATGAGAACAACATCCTACACCCTAGCCAGCTTGGGTTCCGCAGTAGTGTCGGAACGGTGGAACAATGCTTGAATTTGAACCTGATCATGGCAAAATATAACATTGCTAAGAAATCCCCTTTATATTTTGGTTTTATGGATTTGAGCTCGGCTTTTGATTTCGTTAACCGCTCCCGCCTCTGGTCTACCCTTCTTGAATACGGCTTAGATGACCATCTGGTACATTTTTTAGCTTTTTTACATCGTGATCTTAAAGCATGTGTACGTGTGAATCAAATGGGTGAAGTCTCTGATGATATTAGCATCGGTAGGGGGGTCAGACAAGGGTGTGTGCTGGCCCCTCTCCTGTTTATTTTGTATATCAATAAGCTAAGCGGCTCTCTGAGCACCCTAACTAGTGATGTGCCCCACATCGATGGAGTCCCCATACCCACCCTCCTTTACGCAGACGATGCGGTCCTGATGGGCCGCACTCCCAAGGCACTCCGTATTTTAATCTCAGGTTTTGTCCTTTTTATGGCCGATTTAGGCCTAACAACTAATTTTAAAAAATCACTGATCATGAGTTGTGGTCCAAAAAATCATAAAATCCCCCAGATCATTTCAGGGTCAAATGTTCTAAAAAGCACTAGCACTTTTCCCTACCTAGGGCTGCTATTTTCAAACAGTGGTACGTGGCATGCACATGTATCTTATGCCAGGAATAAGTTGGGCAAGGCCATTAACTGTGTAACCTCTTTGAGACAACCCAACCAAGCTGATGTAATAACTCCCCTGGTTAAGATATATCAAACCCAATGTATGCCAACTGGCACTTACGGCGCTGAGGTTTGGGGTTATACCAACTGCTCCCATATTCAAATAGAAGAAAATAGATTTTGTCGTAAGGTATTGGGGGGGGTTATCTGTTCTCCTAACTATGTATGTCATAACGAATTAAATATTTCTTACATAGAGGATTTTGTGAGATCTAGACCAGCATTATTCTGGATAAAGATATGGAACAACACGGCTGCTACCCTGACCCGTGAAATTATTTTGGACTGCCTAAAGTGTGATAGGGGACACCACATACCATGGCTGAAAGCAGTAAAAGAGTGCCTTGCAAGTGTGGGTTTGGGTTCTCTGTTTACATCACCAAACCTAATAAATCGCTCCCATAAGACCATCATTTTAAGGGCATTGTATGACTTATATAGCGAAGAGCGTGATAGAAAGAACCTGACTAAATGCACGGTTGCAAAATATTTGGCCTACTCTGAACCACACACTAAAAAACCTGGCCCACCGTACAGATATCTACGCTTGCATCTTGGTAGATGGGTAAGGGGTTTATTGTTTCGTTTCCGAGATGGGAGTATAGTTAATCTACTGAACTTCCCGCTGGGATATAACAAACACCTCGAAACTTTAAACTGCCCTTGTAACCCTGACATGAAGCAAAATCTTATGCATTTCTTGTTCTTTTGTGGATTTTATAAAAAGCTCACTGTACATTATCTTATGCCCTATTGTAGGAAAAACGGATTGACTGATTTTAAATTGGCACTTCGGTCCTTCCTGGTATTGGGATCAGATGAAGTCATTTTTAGGATGAGTTGTTTTCTCAAAGCTGCTGTTAGATCGAGAATCACTCTTAATATTGAGGTATAACTATTGCACACTGCACTTTCTATTTTGCATTTTTTAGAGAATTTTTTATCTACCTGTTTTATCTTTTTGTAATACAAAAATTTCATGTGTATATAGATAAAATTATGATAATGTGATGCCCATCCTTTTTAACAATGGTTTTAAAATTGTGTTCTTAACAGTATTTTTAAACAGCGTCTTTTAAACAGTTCTGTAAAATATTCTTCTTTTCTTTTAAAAACTTAAAAATTTATCATTATGAAGGGACAAATTTTGTATAGCTGTGAAATTATAAATGGATTTTGATTATGCTCGTTTGTCCTCGGACTATTCTCCAATTGTAATTACTGAATTGAATGTTTTTAAAATGTATTTTGTTTGTACTTTTATGGATGTTTTTTATTCCGAATAAAGATCTTTTGACTTGACTTGACTAGGTGACCGCATTTCCTCTTATCGGCATTCAACCTGGCGATCACCGCCGAGGACAGCAGTGGAACTCACTTTCAGCGTGACCGTATAGTGCACTGAGAACATCAGTAGTGAGCATTTGTCTATAGTTGGATGTGCAGCGTTATGTTCCATGATTAGTCATAGGGGTGTACGAAATTCACGTAGATACGTGAAATCTCAGGAAAATGTTAAGTAATTACGCAAAATGTATCTCTTGCACAAATTGAGGCGAAGAGACACTTTGCAATGAAAATTAAATTGAAAGGCACACTGACTTCCAGTCTGTTCTTGGTTCTTCCCTAGCTGTGTACCCGATTCCAACCCCATCCAATCCAATTTGGCCATCTAATGGTTTTATTTCGCATTTTTGCCCCCTTTCTGTTTATCTTGAGCTCTTAGCCCCCACCCCACATCTATGGCAGAGTCCAGGAGTGTACCAGCATCTCAGGAAGTCTGCTCCAGAGGCGCTAGGAGGATATCGTATGTCATCATATTTTTTCGGAGGAGGAGGTCACAGCACTACTTTTTTTAATGCAGCAGCATCCCCCTCTCATGTTGGCGGTAGGCAGCAGTCGTGGAATGGAATTCTCCTTTGTGGAGAGGAAAGATTGCAGGCAGTTGTGGCCGGCATGACTCACGGCTAGGGCTGGGGGGGAGGGGGGGGGAGAGGAGGGGGGGCGGGGCTAGAGCACGGTGCGTGTTGAGGGAGTCGCACGGGGGAAGAGTTTAATTTAAATATTTAAAATAAAAGTTAACTTATCTTCGCAGGCCTAGTCCGGTCTCGCATCATCTCTGCTCCTCACAGGAAGCAGACAGCCTCCCTCCCCTCCCCTAAGCAGGGCCGGACTGGGAACCAAAAACGGTCCTGGCAAAGTGCTCGGCCGGCCCCCCTGCCCCGCTGGGGGGTTGTGGGTGCCGCCGAGCTCTTTGCCAGGGACGGTTTTTGGCCGATTTTGTTACAGGGTCTATTTTGAAGCTATGCTGCAAAAATGGCCCTGTAACAAAAACGGCCTTATGGGGCCCCATACAGGTCCCCCACCTGTGCGGCGCACCGGGGGATTGCCCAGTGCCCGCTAGGGCCAGTCCAGCCCTGCCCCTAAGCCAATCACAACACTGCAATGGCAGCAATGCGATTGGTTGGGACGCCGACCACACAGGCAGCCTACATGGAGAAAAGGGCTGTATGACTGTTTTGGTCTGCCCTGGGGCCGACCAAACAGTCAGCCCCCTCAGAGTGGGCAAGCACTCCTCCCCTGCCCTAGAGCAGGACCGACTATCCGCCCGTCCCAACCAAACCCTTCTGCTTTCTTGCAGAGCTAGAAGCAGAAACATAAAATGGTATTTATAATATAATTTATAATACCATTTTATGTTTCAGCTTCTAGCACTGCGAGAAAGCAGTGTGGCGACCCTCCTCCGCCCACATGAAGGAGCCTCCTCTGATGGCAGGGGCTAGTGCACTGCCTCAAAGGTGTTGCACAGATACAGCAGCAGGTCATGAATTGCTGCGCCAACACCTTGGACCGACAGCAGGACCTGTTTGTGACTTGGGGGGTGGAGGTGTAAGAGATATTTCTGATCAATAAATAATGTTTGCTTAGTTTCTTTGTTTTGTATTAGAAACTAAAACACTGCACTTTACAGAACTGTTTTCGAAAATTGTCCGATCAAGGCCTAAACTAGGTCTTGACTCAGTTTCGAATTTTTTTATGTGGCTGTGGTTTTCTTTCCCACTGACTCCACATGTAGAAAAGATGCACAAATCAAATTTTTGGTTATAATGTGCTACTCTTAGTGAACTCTAGCGGAAACCTTCCATCAAAATGCACGAGCACGAGCTCTAGGTTTTTTTTAACGCAAAGTAATATTGTATTACAATGCATAAGGCCAACCCCCTGCGGCTCTCAGCCTTGGTCTAACACCCTTGCAGGATGCCTACCTCCTGTGCATGGCCTTCTGCAACACCAAAATATAACAAATGAGCCTAGTGGCTTTATTGAAGGGTATGCATAGCCATATACAAAAAGCAGACTTATCATCTTTCTTCAATAAACACTAATATTTGTAATGAAATGCATATTTCATAATTTACGCAATGTGTATTAAAATGTATTATTAAAAAAATTGTTTAATAAAGTTGTAATAGAAACATGTCTGTGACTGTTTATTTTTACATTGTTTTTTTTATTGCATTTTGTGGGTGAAAAAAAAGAAAAATTATTAGTCGGAGCCAAATCTTTTTTTTTAAAGAAAGACCAGGTCTCTGAATCTTTCTTTTACATGTTTTGGCCCAGAAAATGCAATCACAAAAACAACCATAGGAGAGCTTGGAACTCCAGTTGAAGAGCATAGAGGTCCAGCTAGGAGTGTTATAAATATGGTAAGTTCTCCTGAGGTCATGGATTTAATGACCTGGGAGACTTACTGTTTTTTTTTTTTAATGAAGCTGGGGGCTGTTAGACTCCTGGCAGTACCAAAAAAAAGGCACCCCTCCTCTTCCCAGGTGCACCACCAAGCTAAATAAAATATAAAAAACAAAGCCCTTGCAGGGCATTACGGAGCAATCCTTTAAAGGAGCAGTGAATAATAAATGAGACTCCTGCAGCTCATTTATTATTCTTTTTTTAATAAAAAAACAATTACTGTGCGTGTCCTGGCAGCCTCCTGGGACGCCCATATTTAAAAGACGAGGAGGTGTGCGTCCCCTCAGGCACTTGTAGGTCTCAGGGACCCCATTCCCCAGGACCATTTTTTTTTTTTATTTAGAGGAGGGGGCCTTGTGCTCCCTGAGCCATTAGTGGACCCTGAAACCCATCCTCAGTGCCTTTTAATAAAGAAGGGGAGAGAGACACGCAGACACCCTCCCCAAGCCACCAAAGGCCCCAGGGACCCATTCCATTGGGCCTTATTTATCTAAGGGGAGGGGGGCACGCAGCCCTCCCACCCCGAGCCTCAACAGCCATAGCAACCCCCTCATGGGGCCCTCTGGTGGGTGCCCCCATGTGGCACCCACAAACCAGTATGCTGGGGGCTGTAGGAGTAGCTCAGGGCTCTGATAACCCCTACCGGCTTCTGAGCCAACACCATGATGGGTACTGGCAAGAGCTGGCACTTGTGTTTGCTCCCACTCAGGCAGGAGAAGCATTTTTCTACTGCTCTCACCGAGTGGAAGCAAACTAGAGAACCCTGCTCGGGTAGGGAACCACAATGTCCCGGGCTCTCCAGGACATTGTAATGTATCATGCCCAGAGGGATGGGGTACTCAGGGAAGATGCCAGCTCAGGGAGGGAAGCACGCTGCCCCCTCCTTTTTTTGTCCCGGGAATGGGATCCCAGAGGCCCATTTATACCATAGAGAGGGGTTCCATATGCTATCCTCCCCTTTAATTAACATTTAGCCCCTGGGTTGGAGTCCCTGTGGCCCATCTTTGGCTCAGGGGGAAGGCCCATGTTGAAATACCGGGTTTTTAAGAACCCAGCGGTGCCAGGGAACACACCCGAAGACTTCGAGTCCTTCCTGTTTCAGACTACAGAAACACAGAGTCTTCTTGGTGAAGTCAAAGATCGTATTTATTGGCTGTAGCCAGTAACATGTATCCTAGAAGTACAACACGGTGTATGTTCTCAGGAGACTGCTCAATCTTACAAAGCCAGCCTTCTCTTTTATACAAAATATTATGCTTTAGGCAAACATTCCTTATTTTACAGTTGACCATTCACATATTTCCACTACAAAGAAAAAGCAGAGTCATGATGACAAGCCCACATTTTAGTTTGTCCAACCCACAATCAATTACCCGGCAAGGCCTAGTATTTTCATCAGATATGGACGGACCCCCAATAAAAACGGGCACCTCCTCCTCGTAAAGCAAGTCATAAAGAAAGAAACAGGGACAGGTGTGTGTAAGATTAGGCATGATTTGTGTGCGATGAAAGGTTTATGATATGTTGTGCCTTGATACTAATCTCATTCGGCCACTGGGAAAGGAACTGGCCGAACAGGTTTGGCTTCAGGTAGTGGAGTCAGCTTGCCCAGGTCACAGAGGAGTCAGCAAAGGTGTACGTGTCCTTCAAGCTCGTTTTTGGCCTTAGTTATTGGGCTTATGTGAGGGCAATCACAAAATGGCTGCCGCTCACAAAATGGAACCCGAGGGTTCAGGACGGAAACTCTGATTTCAGGGTGATTTCGTCACCCGAATATGACAAAAATGCTTGTGCATAGTATTCTAACCATCCTCGGTCTGCTGATACCAACATCGTCATAATACGACCATGTTTATAACACGGGCCCAGAATTTTCAGTACCACAATGTGTCCTCCTACTCTTATTTATATATATTTCAAAACGCAGATGGCATTTAATTTTTGTTTTTTTCAAGCTGTGATCCTGTGGGACTTCCCTGCTGTCTGGAACCTGAAGGAAGACTGGACCTGCTTGACTGGAACCCAGGACTCAAGAAGTGACTCCAAAGGTCTGTTGGCTGACCTCCTGTTGAGCTACAGGGACAATATAATATTCCAGGTGCTTCTCTCCCTTGAAGTGCCTATCTGAGCAGTTCCAACTGTACCTGTCCTGTACCCTGCTGATTGCCTGAACTGGAATGAATCCTAACCCCCAAGTGGTGTTCCCCAGGTCTTGGAGCCTTAACTTGTGTTAGGGTGTACTCTTGACAAAACTGCAAAAGCTAGGAATCAGAAACCTTTTGCCGCCTTTTCCTCCAGAGAACCAGTTGGAGACTGGGGCCACCGACGAGCTGAATACATTGCTGTCCAATCACTGGTTAGATTTAACTTGCTGCGTTTCCCCATTGAAAAAGATCTGTCTTCCAGAAAGGTTTCTAAGTCTGAACGCAGAAGGCTTCATCGGTAGCAGTACCAAGAAGCAACCCATCGATGTTGTCGCCTTCCAGGGGACAGACTTTGAACTTTGCCCACTCTGAGCTTTCCTGCCTTTGTCAACGACCGCACCGGGATCCCGCTCTTCAGCAACCCGCCATCATTGAGCGCTGCTTTCGATGCAATGTGCAGCTTGTCAGCCAACAACTAGATGATGACCACTTTTTCAGCAACAGAGTTTCAAAGTCAGAAGGTAAATTTTCTAGTGGCACGAACATGGTCCCTGTACCTGATCTGCGGTCAGACTGAACTTTTGACTTTGAGGGTGATCAGATACCTGCGGTTGGCACATTGTGCATTTTATTGTTATTTTTAATAAAAAATGTAAGGATTCATATCTCCGGCTCTACTGTTTTGATTTTTGTTATTTTTGTTTTATTTTACTTATTAGAATTTACTCAATTTCTCTAAAGTGATTTGTGAGTTTTGTGTTTTTGCTTTTTTACTGTTTGAATATTGCATAAATACATTTTTAAAAATACTGCAAATTATAGAGTTACTTAAGACACTTTAGCAGTATTTCAGTGTTATGCGTGTGCACCTGAAAGTTCAGACTGCCATACTGCTGTAGGTTCATTCAGCTGATTAAATAAACAAAATAATCATAGCTGCATGGCGGGGAAGCACTTTTTTCTGTGGAAGTACGCAATTTTTTCCCAATCTAAACATGCTTTCCAGGCAACTAACATGTGGGTGGAGCTCAGGCCTCTCTCTATAGTACTCCTGAAAGCTCATTTTTAGGTTAATCACAATAACCCTGGCAATAGCTGTACTGTCAAGCCAGACCTAAACTGGAGGCATGACCTGATCCTTTGTGACACAACATAACACGGTCATGGGGGTGTGGCCTGCAGCCAACCAAGATGGCCACAGCTTAGCGAAGCTCCTGCCGGCAGCTGCAAAAAAAAGGCAAAATTTCAACACTATACTGATGAGGGTTGATCTGCCTGGTGGGAGATCTCTGTTTGAGCCCCCTGCGAGCGTGCGGGACTAAGCAAATCCCACCAGCAACTCTAGGACGCGCATGGATCGAGGTCCGGCCTGTGCCGATGGAAGCACGACTTCCGTAGCTAAGCCTACCACGGACGACAGAACCCAGCCATGGTGCCCAGAGCTCCAAGGAGGTGCGGCACAGGGCTCTGGAGTGCCTGAGACAGCGTGGCCCACCTTAGATCAAGTGGGCATCTTCAGAAGAAGAAAAGGAAAACAGCTGCGGGCCTGGTTGGATATTGTGACCCCACCTGATGACGTTGAGCCCTCGGATGAGGCCCGGATCGAAAATAATGTTGAGGAACTGAACAGCTTGGATCGTGAAATGCTCAGCTGACCCAGCTCCTGAGGATTGGCAGCAGTCTGCAGAGCATAACTGACCTCACCTGAGTGCTGGCAGCAGTGAGGAGAATCCAGTGATAGCCGGAAGTGAGGCGCTGTTTGAGTGCGGAAGGCGATCTCAACGCCACAGCGCAGTAAGCGTGGTCTGGAGGGCCCTTACAACTGACTCCACCGGATGACTCCAGCCTCGAGTAATAGCGGACCCAACCCACCTTGTACACCGACTCCGACATTGCTGGATCTACTTCTATGTGGAGAGGTGAGACAGCACTCAAGGTCTGGAGGCAATCCCCGCTTTACTGTATAGGCATCAAGGGTCTTGGTAATCGACATGACCCTGCCTGAGGCCTGAATACCCCGGCAGGGCTCAGAATTAGGTCAGTGGACTCAGCTGACTCAGCTGCACTTGGTCCTCCCCACAATCAGGGCACAAAGCTTGCACGTTGAAGGTGGCTTTCCCAGGACAATGGGGGAAAAACACTGACCAACCCCCCCCCCCCCATTAAAAAGAGAAGGAGTAAAGAGAAAAAGGAAAAACGGTGAGCGAACTGGCATAGGGCGGGGATGGGGAGGGTGAAGGCATGGGGACTAGACCTTACCCCTCCCATTTGGATAAGAGCGCACCAGCCATAACGCGCCCCACCCCAGTGAAGTCCTCCCCCTTAGGCCCCTAAACCTTGAGTAAGCAACGGAGCCGACAAGCCGGGCATCACGCCCCAGAATAGAATGGACCATTAACAGCCCACCACTCTGGATTGGTGAGGGAGGAGTGCAGTTCAGATCACTGAGAGGAACTGAAGCGGCTGTGGCTGTTCCCCTCCCCGGATCCCTCCCCAGCCTGCGGAGATTGTGGCAAAGACTGTAAAGACTACCTGAGCCACCGGAAAACGCCTACTCAGATCCGGTGTTGACCTGAATCCAGTAGCAGTGGTGCGACTCCTGAGTCGACATAGTTGGTGAGGACGGTGCAGATTGGACCATGCTAGACACCTGAATGGGTGATGATCGAGTGGGTGAGTGTTGGGCCGAGGGAGGCATGACCTGACAGGTCACTGAGGGAGCCTTCCGCTCAATGGGTAGGCAGTGGAAATGGCCCTCCCTTCCCTTCTAAAACTTTACACTCCCTAAAAACCTGACTACACCCTCAATAACGTTGGACTTCGCATAATTTCTGGGTCCAAGGGTTCAAGGGCAACGTCACAAACCAAGATGGAAAAAGAAGCCCACCCCTGGATGGAATCACCTGCCCCTTAGACATCACACCAGCAATCCCAGGATGACGCCCAGGCCTTGACGAATCTGGAACCACCGACCCTTCAGAATGTTCTGGCAGCGATTAAGGATATCAAAACCTCATTGGAGGTTAAAATCGATACAGTCCCACAGAAATGACACTGATGCGGGCAGATATCCGTTACATAGGTGCCCGTGTCAAAAAGGCATTCAAAACCATCACATCTATCAATGCCAGTACCAAAACATTACTGACTCAAGAAGGTGAACTGGCCAATTCAGTAAAAGTGCTAGAGGCTAGAATGGAGGAGTCAGAAGGCCGGTCACGCGGAAACAATGTAAGAACAATTGGAGAGCCGGAGAGGGCCGAAGGCCTGGCAGTAAACTTGTTTGTGGAAGACCTTACACTCAAGCACTTAACGCACAATGGTCTCTCCTCAAAATTTTTCTCAGTGGATCGAGTGCATCGGCTCCCAGGGGCCCCACCAATGCCCAGGGCACAGCCGAGACCTATCATTGCCCGCATTTTTAACTTTAGGAACCGAGATGTGATATTGCAGACCGCACAAGTTTCTCCTCCTGTAAAAATGGATGATAACGTTGTTTCCTTCTTTCTGGATTTTACAATAAAGGTTCGGAAACAAAGACGGTCTTTCTAAGAGTTTAAAAAAGCCTTACAGGAAAAAAAGTCTTAAAGTATGCTAGCTATTCCCGGCAAAACTATGTGTGCTTGTGGAAGGAAAAACATGTTTTTTCGCTACACTCGAGGAAGCCTGGGATTAGCTGGATGGTTGTAGAATACCCAGGCACAGAAGGACCAAGGGGGGAAATACCAAGGAAAAGAGCGAGCTAGAATCCTCTGACAGCCACAACAAGGACCTGTCTGACCCAGCAGAAGATTTGTAAGGATACAAAGTAACGTTTTCAAGATTTAGTTGAGAGCTCCAATACCCTGTTCAAAACGCCAGAGAAGGGCAATGAGACCTGAACTGTACATGAACAGAGATCTCCTGAATAAGATGCAGGCTTATCGATAAGTCATGTTTTCATTTAGGTTGAGATGGTGTAATAATGTTAATTGATGAGTAATAGCCGCACCAGGAAAGGTTAGACTGAGGTCTCCCCCCCTAAATAGGTTAATGTGTGTTAAGGGGTACAAAGGTACTCTGCATAGTTGGGGGGGGGGGGTCCGTTCTTAGTCCGTCATGCAGGGAGGCGGGAAGGGGTATGGGATTAAGATCTGTTAGCAATGCTTTGCTTTATTGTTTATCTCTTTACCCATCAGCGACAAAATGCTGTTGGAGGCGATGCCAGGAGTCGAGGGATTGTGACGCTTCCTTCCCTCCCCTCACACTTGAGGGTCATGCAGGGAAGGGTTAGAATGAACCCAGGAACAGAGGCGAGGTAGGCCATATGGTGCCATCCAAAGGATTTAAAATTCTCTCCTGGAACGCGAATGGCCTGGGGGATAGAATTAAACGAGGGGTAGTCCTAAAATACCTGAAAAGGTATGCCCGAGGTGGTCCTGTTGCAGAAGGCCTTTATTCAAGAAACATATTATGGAGCACTAAATAGATGGGGATACCAACTGATAGCACATACAGGTTCTAGGGGGTCAGCATACAAGTACGTTCATCCTTCCCCTTCATAGTCCAAATGATTATTCATGACGATAGCAGCAGATATGTGGCGGCCACAGGAATATGGGAAGGGCAATTATTCAACCTAATCTCACTATATGTCCCAGCGTGATTACAGACACAGCTACTTATGAAACTGGGGTCGCTACTCCTTGAACTCCCAGTAGGCAATTCGATAATGGGGGGACTGTAACGCTGCTCTCTTCTCTGAAATAGACCTCTGGACGATACAAACAGAGAAACACACGGAAACTAATCCAAAAGACTTTTTGTCATCCTTAGGCCTTATAGACCTTTGGAGGATACTTTACACCGCAGCACAGCAATACACTTACCACTTAGGTGCCCATGGCACCCTTTCTCGCATTGATTATATCTTTACATTGGCACATTTACTTCCATATTTCAACGATCCACATCACCTTGCACAAGATATCTCCGATCACTCCCCAGTGTGTGTACATTATAACTTAGGTTCCACCAATCGCACTTACCAAGGGAAATTAAACCTGTGGTATCTTAAAATACCCAAAATCCGTGTTAAACTCCACGAAGCCACAGATAATTACATAGCAGAAAACTAGGGCATGGTGAACTCTGACAATAATTTCTGGGAAGCCTATAAAATGGTAATTAGAGAACAAGGGTTTTCCCCTAATAACAGTTGACAAGAGAAAGAAGGGCTAATTTAGAAAATTCAGAACATGAGTTACAAGATCTAGATTCAAAATTATTACAGGATAATAGTGATACATTGCAACATTGCCTTCGGCTTACGCAGAAGGAATTTAGAGATACAGCCGAAGAAGCAGCCAAGTCTAGATGCCATGCAACACAACATAATTTATACGATGTGATTGATAAGGTGGAAAAATTGCTAGCCTGGTTAGATAGAAGAGAAGAGAAGGTGCAGCGAGATAGGTATATGAGATCAAATGGGAAGATGGTACCATGGCAAGGCAAGGAGAGGAAATGGCAGAAGAATGTGTCGTATAGTCAGGTTTATAAGGCCTCAGATTCTGTCACAGTGGAGGAAGCTCGAAAGTTGCTATCCCATTTACCCGTACAAAGGCTGGCCAGGTTCTGAGCTGGGATGGTGCAGTGAGATAAATAACGGTGATGGATCAAGCCCTGATCTTTGGACTGGGTAAGAGTGGTCTGCTTAATTCAGACACTCTGTTCATCACCACCCCCTTTTCTGAATCGTTTTTGGCCACTATAGGTGTGGCAGGGTATACTCAGACATGAGTCCCTTTCTCACTGCACCATCAGGATTCAAGCAAGCCGGGCCGAAGACGGCTGAAATGCCAGAAACCGGTCCCCGGTAGCTTGTCTCCTTTCAGGTGAAGAATTGGCTTGGTAGTTTAGTCTGCCCTGTTCCCATGATGCACTGGGCCAGGGATAGACTGATTTGCATATAGCCAGGTTCTGAGCTGGGATGGTGCAGTGAGATAAATAACGGTGATGGATCAAGCCCTGATCTTTGGACTGGGTAAGAGTGGTCTGCTTAATTCAGACACTCTGTTCATCACCACCCCCTTTTCTGAATCGGTGGAGGCAGATAGAGCAGCCCTAGAGGTAGAAATAACAGAATGTGAAATCACTCAAGCAATTGAAATCAAGAAAAGCGGGAGGCCCTAATGGTATACCGATCGAACTATATAAACAGACATCATCAAAGGTTGCCCCATTGCTCCTCCAAATGTTTCAGGAAAGCCGTGATCAAGGCACACTACCCAGAGATCAGAGAATAGCCAACATAGGGGTTATATACAAAGCAGTTAAGCCCAAGGAAGAGTGTTCCTTCTATAGACAGATATCACTTTTGAATACAGAAGTGGAAATACTGGCCAAGTTTTTAGAAACTCGTATGTCTAAGTTTCTACATTCCATCATTCATAAGTTTCTACATTCCATCATTCATCCGGACCAGTCCGGTTTCATGTCAGGGAGAAACAGAGTATTGAATTTGAGAAGATTCCATGGAGTCCTGGGTAGAGCGGCCCCAATAAAAGAAAACACAGTAGACCTCTCATTAGACGCCCAAATGGCCTTTGATACCATTAAATGACCCTTTATGTATCCGGTGCTATAAAAGCAAGGCTTTGGGCCTCAATTCATATCCTGGCTGCAGCTACTATAATTCCACCCGCTTGCCCAGGTGATCATCAATAAAAACATATCAACGTAACCTCCTTAGGGAAGGGGGCACCCTGCGCATTACGTTGCGCAAGCTGCAAAGGGGGTTTACGAGGGCAGCCTGGTGGTCCTTGACATATGGAACTACTACAGGGCGGCGCTCCTTGTCAATATTAATGGATGGGTGTTTGCACCTCTTTCAGAGCCCGCCTACAGGGCGGACCAGCTTGCAATGGGTGCAGGAGGATATGCCTCAATTCTCTACTAGAACCAACATATGAAATCGCTACCAATACATACACAGGTGGTGGTGAGGGCTTGGAAATCTGTGATGGGGCTCACAGCAGTCCCTGCAGACCCCGCAATGGTACAGCGATGCCCTGAGCGAAGTGGGAGGTCTTCGGGGCTTCTGTAGTTGGAGTTTAATTGGCATAGATAATCTCAGGGATATATGGAGAAGGGGGGCCATGACGACCTTTAGCGAACTCCAGGCTGAGTACCACATGGCAGATAAGGAACAGTTTTGTTACCTACAACTGAGGCACGCGCTGCTTCGCCATATGCCATAGGGAGAGACCCTGCCTGAGTACTCCCCATTAGAAGACCGATTTTTGCTGGACCCTATGCTGGATAAGGCCACCTCCCTTACATATCGTAAAATAATGAACAAACTCCGGGATCCCCTGGGCTCACTCAGAGAGACGTGGGAGACTGATATGGGTCTTCTGGAGGACGACGATTGGCAGGAGGAGCTTCAATGTTCCAGGTAAGTGGCAATATGCGCAAGGTCTAGACTAATCCAGATCCGAGTGCTACACAGGGCGTACGCTCCAGTGCAAACTGGGCAAATGTAATACGGGATGTGCATCAGAGGCTGTGGGGAGGCGGGTACATTCTTCCTCATTATTTGGACATGCCCAAAAATCCAACAATACTGGGCCGAAATAACAGTTATGATGTCTGAGATAGCTGGTGGGCAGGTGCAACTCAATGCTAGGTGGCATTTACTGGGGGTCGTGCGTGAGGACAGATGGCCCACACACACCAGGACTTGGCTTCTACGGGCAGCAGTGATAGCCAAACAGAACATTGCAAGACTATGGGGGGCAGCAAATGTGCCGAGGTTGACCGACTGGGAAAAAGACCTGGACTGGTGCTGTCCTGCTGAGAAAGTAATATACAAAAGTAGGGGCTGTCCCAAGAAATGGGAAAACATCTGGAGCCCGTGGGAAACCTGTCGGTCATAAAGTGAGGGTGGGTGAGAGGGTGGGCTGAGTTGGGGCAGACGGACGGTGGGAGGGTCCTGGATAATGTGCATGGGAAGTGAAGCAATGTATTGAAAGAATATGAATTCCATTTCTGTAATTGCCGAAAATGGTTTTGCTTAATATCTATTGTCTGTACTTATGGATTGAACTGTTGTTTTAATAGAAAGAAGTTTAAAAAAAATAATAACATATCTCAGCACTTTGAGTTACACCAGGTAACAAGACAGGGATGCCCATTGTCCCTATTGATATTTGCTCAGGTGTTGGAAACTTTAGCGGTCTGGCTAAGGGGGTCCCTATGATCAGGGGGCTAAAATGGAAAACAGATTGGGAAGATAGTATATCGTTATATGCAGATGACATCCTGTTATATATAGCAAAGACAACCCTTCATAGGATACTGCATATATTTGAACTCTATAGAAAGTACTCTGGATCACTGTTCCCAATAAGCTGCGCGCCCACGTATGCGTGTTCAAAGTCACCCCAGGCGCGCAGTGTGCTGTATTTAGCATGCACATGACATCTGATCCTGCGAGACCGTATTCATGATAATTGCAGCGCACACGGGCGCTGCAATTAAAATGAATACTAACTGAAAGTCCCACAATCAGCCCCACAGCTGCGCACTGTTAAGAAAAGAAAAACAGTGCCTCTCTGGAACCCCACCGCCCCTACCTAGAGGAAGTGAGATACCTATAGCAATTGAAGGATTTAAATATTTGGGCATTTATGTCACTAGAGATCCAAAGGTCTTCTATGAATGCAACCTGGAACGCCCGCTCCGTGGTCTACATTCTGATGTGCAGCACTGGAGATCACTCCCACTATCGCTTTTGGGCAGAGCCGCACTGTTCAAGATGATGGCCCTGCCATGATTCCTTTACGTACTACATTACACACCCTTTTGGATCTCCCACGCACACACAATTTCAGACAATTGAAGTGTCCGTTCAATTGCTTTTATAGGATGGGGGCTGACCAAGAATTTCTGTACAAAAACTGACGAGAGGATGGTACGAAGGGGGACAGTCTGTCCCAGGTTTGTGTAAGTACTACTGGTCAGCCCAACTCACGGTGGTTAACCACTGGGTACACTACCATCAGGAGGACCCCGCATATAAAATGGACCGCCATAATATGCAACCAGGGGGATACGTGAGGGCTATTTATGGAGGCGATAAAGCAAAATCCTCTTTTGAGCCCACCGCCACTACATTGAGGATCTGGAAAGAGGCACTTACAGCTCTTGGGTGGAAAGGTAGGCTAACTAGAATGACACCACTGTGGGACACGGCATGTCTGGTACTCTTGGGAAAACATGGTGGATTTCAGAAGTGGGATTTGATTGGCCTCTCCACGCTGGGTGATCTATGGGCAAAAGGGAACATCAAATTGTTTGCAACTCTGCAACAAGAATATCAGTTGGCACCATCAGAAAACTTTAGATACCTACAAGTGAGACATGCACTAAGGGCTAAACTCCCAAGGGGAGAGGAACTTCCAGATTCCTCTCCACTGGAAGATAGGGTACTAGACGAATGCCTTGAGAAAAAGGCGATGTCTTTGATATATCAGACAATTATGAATAGTTCCACGGATCCCTTGCTAACCCTTCGGGCTCGCTGGAAACAGGACCTAGGGCAGATGGAAGACGAGGACTGGATGGAAGCTCAAGCCTCTCCCAAGGAAGTAGCCATTAGATCACTGTTTAGGCTGATACAATTAAAAGTACTCCACAGATCATACGTTGCCCGCACAACCTTGGTAAAAATAGGTACTCGAACTCCCAAGTTGTATTTGGGGGTTTGGACAGGAAGGCTGCTTCTTTCACATCATATGGGACTGCTCAGCGATACAGATATATTGGGAAAGGTTGGTATCTTGCATGCAACTGGTACATCTGGCAGTAAGACAGAAATCCACACAGTGGTGTCTCCTAAACATCTGGAGGGAAACAGACCTTACCAGCAAGGAACGTAGTTGGGTCACATTGGGCTGTATGGTGGCTAAGCGGAATATCGCAATGTTATGGGGGGCTCAAGTGACCCCGGCATTGACTGACTGGAAAAAAGATATGAACTGGTGCAGGATAGCCAAAAAAGCTGTATATGAAAGTAGGGGCTGTCCAAATAAATGGACTAAAGTTTGGGGGAAATGAAATGAATACAGAGGCATGGTATGTACACCTATACCATCATCAAGGCACAGAAATAGAGGATAATGGACTGGAGTGGGGGAGGGGGATTGTGATCAACGATATCCTGGAAATGTATATTTCGGCTAATGAGAATTCCTCTGCTTGGAGTTGCCTTCATGACATGTAACACAATATTGAATGTATATCAATTTGCTGATCGCTGGTTGTGTGTTTTCTTGCTTAGTAAAAAGATTGAAAAAAAGAAAAAACATTAAACGGTCACACTAAATACCATGGTTTCTCTTTCCCCAGAATACATCTTTTCTATGTGCTGCAAATTGGATTGGCAGCCAATAGGGATACTGAATATTTTTTGCCAAAAGCACTATCAAAGGTTCTGACATGTCTGATCATGTTCTGAGCTACTGCAGCCTACCAAGATGGAGGGAGCAGCACACTTGCTGTGCAGAAACTGAGTGTTGCCTTCCTGATCCCAGCTCATAGGAGCCTGGCATGGACATAATGCCTGTTAGCGTGTCACGGCACACTCCATGTGCCGCAGGAGAACACTGACAAGAACCGCGGCTCCGTGTAGACGGAAGCATTAGCCACGGAACTACATATCCCATGATGCCATGGGGGACGTGCCGTCGATGACGTCACGACGCACGCTGGAAGCCGGGTTAAGTGATTCCTGGTTTTGCAGACCGGTGCCATTAACTCTTGCAGATTTCTCTGTGGTGGAGGCGGCATCAAGATTCGGATAGGGTTGCTGTTGCACCATTTTCCCTTGCTTCGATTATATTTCCTTCGTGTTTCGCTCCGTCCACGAGCGTAAACAGATAGTTGCAGCCCCGTTAGATGGGCCGTGTTATAGGCTCTTGCGGGGTTGTTTTCCTTGTGGTGCATATTTTCCTGCGAGCACTAGGATTAGCGTGCCTTGTATTTTCAGTAAGGCTTTGAGCTCCATAAACCCTGTTGGATGAGCTAGGATTGGCTCTTGCGGGGTTGCTTGGAGCGTTCAGATCTATGTTTGTTCAGCCCTCGAAATCAGAGGGGACGTACTAGTAGCAACAGCTGCACGGCCACGCAGCTGCACCAACGATATCATTTATTCTGCATCTATTTGAACCCTACTTCCATGGCATGTATGAAGGTAATACAGCCAGGACATTGGAGATGTTCTTGTGAATAACAAGCTGGTTTTCTTATGGAACCTGGAGACGTGCAGTCGTTCCCATATTATGGAAGCACACTTCTTAATTGTTGATTCTGATATGAGAGACATTACCCTGAGTTGCCTATTGAAATAGACTGCTTGATTCTGTCTACGTATAGTATTCATTTTTGGACCAAGGATAATTGTATCTCTGTTTGCTTATTATCTTTTATCACAGGGGCTTGTTGAGCTCCTCGGATGACAGCTCCAATTCCCCTGTTCCATGCCACTAAGCGTCTCTAGGTATGCGATGATCATAAATGGTATACTGACTTTAGGCTTGGCAATGCTATCATATATGTAGTAATGTTGTTCTTCTTTTTTTTTTTTGTTTTATCCTCATAGTGCGATTTTATGCTTTTTGGGAATACCGGGTTTCAGCCTCTGCAACTGGTATACCAGCACTGCCCCCAAATACGAGTGGGCAAGGGGAGTTTCCCAATCGATCCAATTTGCATAGGAGTCCCCTTTGGAGCCCTCACATAAATAACTTTTCTGTTTTTTCGTTAGTGGGAGGAGATAGCCACCATTGACTACTCGATGAGTATTATACCCATCAACAGAAGTTTTCATCGCTTAATCATAGGATCATCGTTCCATCTGTGGCTCAGGGGTTAGAGGCGGCAGACCCGGAAGCTGAGATCGGCCCTGGACCAGGGTTCAATTCCCCGCCTCAGCGGGTCTTGGGCTAAAAATTCCACGGACTCGATAATTCTCGCTCCGGTGCCTTCTCGACTCACGGGTTCACACTCTGTGACTCTGGGCAATAGCTTGCTTAATCTCCACAACGGCCCCTCGCGGCGGGATGCCTGGCTTTCACCATGTGGATACCCTGCTGGGGTTATCTCACAGGGGAATACCAGGACGGGTTCCCTAAGCAAGCGCTTAGATACCGACCTCGGTCAGTGATTTGCGCTATATAAATACATGTACATTTACATTTACATCGTTCCATCTCGACCACTAGTTAGGATTAAAATAACTTTCCCATATTTCCCAAAATGTATTTCTGTTAGTATGCTTTCCCCTTCTATCTAGTTTGTTTATTTTCAAGACTGAATTCATCCATTCCCCAACCGTGGGTGGTACTGGACCAACCCACTTAATACATATCTCCCTTCTTGCGAGGAGAATCAAAACAAAAATCAGGTTTTCTTGCTCTTTTGTTAGTTTACCGACTCCTATATTGCTGTCAATCCCAAAAATTACAAGAGTGGTACTTACAGTTAGTTGCTGTTGAAGGATTGAGCTCAAGGTCTTACCCACTTTAGATCAGAACTCGTCGAGAGATGGGCACTCTTTAAAGGTATGGATGTCGTCTGCCTTCTCCTCTCCACATTTCGGACATTTCCTGATTTGGGCACCTTTAAATTTTGATCGTATTTTAGGAGTCCAATAGGCCCTATGGATCGTGAAGATATGATTCCTTTTTAGAGCTGCTGATTTTAGTGTAGCCCATCATTTCTCGATTGATTTTAGCCACATCCCCTCGAGGTCTGGAATTTGTAGGTTCTTCTCCCAGATTAGTTCTGCGATCTGAGCATTTTCATCTTCTGATGTTATTAGGGCCCAATACCATCTGGCTATCTCTTTCTTTATGGGTAGAACTTTCAGCATTTCTTTCTCTAGCGCTTCAGTGTCCTTTTCCAGATATGTTAGAGTATTTGCCCAACTGGATAGCTGATAATATTTGAATTTAGAGATGGTAAAGTTTGTGATGGTTTGAAGATTCTCCCAAGTGATCAATGATGATCCAATAAGTATTTGGCCCCAGTGCTCGATGTTAGCTATTTTTAACGGGTTTGCCAAGCTATCTTTTAAGCAGTCCGGGGTGCCTGGGGAGTCCCATATAGGAGCCATGGGGCTATAGTATGAAATATTTAAAGTCCCTCTGATCTGGGCCCATACTCTGGCCGCGTCCTTCAGGACCTTCAATTTTTTTTTATTTTTTTATTTTGGGTGGCCGAATTTGTATAAGAAATGGTCAACTTTCATAGTCATTGCTTGTAGGTATTCAGGGTAGTAATGGTGAACTCTCAACAGTGGTCTCATGTTTTTAATGAAAAAGGCTCTATAATATTCCCACAGGTCGGGGCTAGCTATCCCTCCGTGTTCTTTTCTTCTTCTGATTTTTTTCCTCGATATTCTAGTTCCCTTGGACGCCCATATAAAGCTCACAATTTCTCCCTGTAATTTTTTCAGTGAGTTCTTTTTAAATTCTAGGGGAATTGTGTTGAACAGGTATGTATATTTAGGTAATATAGTCATTTTTATAATGTTTGATCTGCCTATGAAGCTTAATGGGAGGCTAGTCCAGGTCTTTAAAATGCTATCATGTATGTAGTAATGTTGTTCTTCTATCTCTAGATCAAAGTAGAGGCATTGGCTTATCAGAAACTATATCCTGGAATAAAGTACTGTTATTTTTCTTTACAGGTATTTGTGAAGGGAACTTAGCACAATTTATAACATATGTTGTCTGTCATACTAGGGTTCACATCAAGGTGCATTTATCATTGTGGGCAGTTAGGTTCGTTTTTAGGTTGGGTGGGGGGGTCAGGATAGGTTTTAGGGCAGTGGAAGGGGTTGGGGTAGTTTAAGTGACAGTGCAGGGGATCCGGGTAGTGTACGTAAAGGGGCATGGCTTTAGGCCTTAGGGCAGTGGGAGGCGAATGGGTAGATGGGGTAGTTTTTAGTGTAGGGTTCGGGTAGGTTTTAGGGTAGTCGAAGTGGTTGGGGTAGTTTAAGGGACAGCGCAGAATTGGGGGTAGGAAAGTATGTAAATGGGCAGAGATTTAGGCCTTAGGGCAGTGGGAAGGGAAGGGGTAGATGGGGTAGTCTTTAGGGCTGGGGGTAGGGGTAGGATTTAGGGAAGTGAAGGGATTGGGTTGATTAAGGGACAGTGGGGGAGCAAGTGGGGGTCAGGGTAGTGTATGTAAAGGGGCAGGGTTTTAGGCCATAGGGCAGTGGGAGGGGAAAGGGTAGATGGGGTCGTTTTTAGGGCTGGGGGAGTTGGGTTAAGTTTTAGGACGGAGAAAGGGGTTGGGGTAGTTTAAGGGACAATACAGGGTGGGCGCAGCGGGGACAGGGGAGGGGCGACCTTAGCCACACATACCCCTTTACCACTCATGCCTATACCTCAAAAGGTTGTGGTAAAGGCATGCATGGTAAAGGAGTGTGTGGTCAAGACGCATTTGTGGTTTGGGCTGCGTGGTAGAGGCACGTGTGACTTAACCATGCATGCTTCTATCATACAACCTGTTGTAAGAGCTTTTTTGAAGTGTCCATGATCAGTGCTGACACGAAGACGTAAGGGTAGCTGGTTCCAGTATTGGGGGGCTAAGTATGAAAATGATCTTCCCCCATTTCTGGCGGAGCAAGTCTGATGGAGATGTAACAGATGTTTCCAGAAGGACCTTAAGTTCCTAGTCGGAACACAACACACCAGTTACATTTTTTCCTGTAGATATATGCGACCATTTCCATATAGAGATTTTTGGGCCAGGCAGAGAAGTTTAAATCAAGCACACTTTTTTATTGGCAGCCAATGCAGGCTTCTTAGGTTAGGTCCTGAAGGTGATAGAGGAGGACTAAACGTGCTGCAGTGTTTTGGACCACCTGAAGTTTATTAGACAGTCCTTCATTCATGAAGGCCATTAGAGCATTTCCTTAATCCAGGCGGCTAATAATAAGGGTCTGAACTAGAGATTTTCTAGATCTGAGTGGAATCCATTGAAATGCTTTCCGTACAGCACGCATAATGCCAAAACATGCATCTGTGATGTGGTTTACATATTCCTTCATTGACAATTTTTCATCTATTATTATTCTTAGATTTGTTACTGTTGCCATTGGAATGGGAATGGGGCATATACTGATAGGCCACCAGTCATCTGACCAGAACTCATGAGCTTTCACAAACAGTACAACCTCTGTTTTACTTCCATTAAGCTGCAGACATTTCTGCTGCATCCAAGAATCAATATGATTCAATCAGTCTCGGAATCTTACTTTACTCTCTTCTGGCTTTGGTCCTATTGCAATGACCAGCTGTGTGTTATCTGCATAAGAAATGACATTGAAACCATATGATTTTATCACTTGTATAAGTGGTACCACATATATATTGAAAAGAGTGGTGGTCAATGCTGATCCCTGTGGCACTCCCCTGTCCAAGGATATGTTTCTCGAGACATAGGATTCTAGCAGCACCAAATGTGTACATCCACTCAGAAAGTTCCTTAGGCAGCCTAGTGCTTTCCCTTCGACACCAATCGCTTCTAGTCTTTTTATTAGGACTACATGGGAGATGGTGTTGAACCCGGCTGACAGATCCAAAAGGACCAACATTGCTGCGTGTCCATCATCAAGGGTAAGTCTTATGTTGTCTAGTACTTTCACTAGTGCTGTTTCCA
Organism: Lissotriton vulgaris; assembly: GCF_964263255.1. Taxonomy (NCBI): domain Eukaryota; kingdom Metazoa; phylum Chordata; class Amphibia; order Caudata; family Salamandridae; genus Lissotriton; species Lissotriton vulgaris. The sequence continues at coordinate 1,736,577,314 of NC_141691.1, forward strand.
TGCTATGCCATGCACAGAACCCTGACTGGGAAGTGTTAAGCAGTTGTTGGCTTTCTAAGTATGCCATAAAATTGGTGTTCCCCAATGTTTCCATCACTTTCCCCCAAAAAGGTTCCCCAAAAAATGTTATTGGTCTAAAATTTCCTAGTTCTTCAGGATCTGCCACTGATTGACCCTCGCTGATTTCTATTTTATTCGATTCCAGGTTCAATGACAACTTGAGCAGGTCTGTAAGGCTATGCAGTAATACAGGGGCCAGTGTGGGCATTATATAGGGAGGAGCCAGGTGTTCTGATGATCCTGACTTAACCCTTTTTATTAAGACACTTACATCCTCTTGCATTACCATGGTAAACACCTTCAATAATACTGTATGGATATTTTCCATCCTTCTACACTCCCTATTTGCTTCATCTGCCTTCTCCTTAGCAAAGGTGTTGTCGTTTTTGATTATTTTATCATCAAAGAAATTTGCTAACTCTTCTACCAGGTCCTGGGAGTCAGGGATAGATGTCTCAGAGGATTTGGGATGGTGGATTCCTTAAGAATTTGAAACAATTCTTTATGTGAGTTGGCTGTTTTGTCAAGTCTATTAACAGTATGCGCTTTCCCGACACATTTAACAATATCAAAATATTGTCTATGGGCCTTTTTGTAGGTTAATCTATCAGTTTTTTTATGACCTCCTCTTATGATCTAATTTCCTACACTCTGTCTTTTCTATCCTTCGGGGATCCATGAACCATGGGGCCAGCTGCATTTTATGCTTAGCCCATTGAGACCGGGGCTCTCTTGTCCAATGCTTGAGAAATGGCACTTTCAAAGGCTTCAGTGACTATTGTGGCCCACTGAAGAGGGAGGACTAAAATGTCAGATGAAAGTGGCTAGATCAATTTTCCTCCATGGCCTACTGTCTTGTGGCCTGGGTCAAGCTCACTGCAGGAATTCATGACTGAAAATGGATTTAAATAGCATACTATTCAGACCAGACTAGTGGGGAAAGGCAATGGACCTTGTTTTGTGTTTCATTAGTACACAGTAGATCTAGGGTGTGGTCTGCAATATGTGTGGGTCCCATCACCTTTTGATATAGACCTAGTGACTCTAGTTCCTCAAATATAGGGGTCGTGTTGGGATCCGAGGTTAATTCAGCATGGTAATTAAAGTCTCCGATCATTAAGAAGTTATCTGAGGCAAAGATATGTGGGGCTTTAAATTCCGTCAGTTTGTTGCTAAAGTCTTGCTTTGTTCCTGGGGGTCTGAACACAAAGGGCTCATCTCCAGGAACCATTCCCTGATAATTCCAGTATAAAAATACATATTTCTACCCAGTCTGTAATGTGAGATTTTATCCGATTGCCAAACCATTGTAATGCCCACCCCCTTTTATTACCTCTATCTTGTTTTATCAAGTTGTAGTTGGAGGGAAAAGCTATTGAAATGTCTTGGGGAGCTGTTGTATATAGCCAGGTCTCTGTTAAAAGATAAACATCTGGCCTTTCTGTATTCAGCAAATTCCACACCTCTAAAGCACGTTTAAGAATTGAGCGTTCATTACAGTATAAACTCTGAAATTCTTGCTTCTGACCTATTACTTTAGATCCGGAGATTTTAGTCCCCAGTTGAGGAAGGCAAAGGGTAAAGTTACACTTCTTGCAGGAGTATGGACCTTCATATTCTAAAACTGGGTCGGTATATTACCAATGTTATGGGTACAGTTAGTTATAGCTAGTTCTCTGATTTGCTTTAATTCCGCACTAGAGTAACAAAACAGTGGCTTTGTAATGCTTTCCTTGTATCTTAAACTAACCATAAGGAATAGAAAAAGGCAGGGGTCCTAGTGGCTGGTAGCGGCCAGGCCTGAACGGGAGCAGACGAGCTTGCCTTTGGTGCAGCTTTGGCGTGCCACCGGCGTGCCACTGCGCACGTCTGTGCCTTTTCTGGCCCTAAATAACCTGCGCCTGTTGGGAGGCGGAGGAAGGGGTGGAAGACTAGACCGCTGACTACAGAGCAAAAATAGTGGAAGCAGTATGCAAGCCTTCCTAACACATGGGGACCCAGGGCAAATTCCTCCGCTTAAACGGCACCAACCATGGCGAAATTGGGACTGTAATTACGGTAAAGCTATTCTGTATGCAACGTCAAAATTGTAAATAGTTAGGATCCAAGATTTTTAAAAGGTGTAGATAAAACTCATGAAATCCTTTAAAAAGACCAAACAGACAGATAAAACAAGTTTACTTGTCTGGGGTTCAATGTACAAATTGTAATCAGTTCGCAGTCTTTGCTGTAGGATTATGTTTAAAAAATACCTGAAGAATCTATCCATCACTTCCAACTTTTGATGTTACAGTGGCTTTTGTGCAGTAAGTACTGTGAAGGTGATATGTACAGAGCGGAACGTGTTATTCAGAAATGAGACACAGACAATAATATGTCTTGGTACGGGAACCAAGGCTTGGGCAGTTCTGGGCCAGGAGGCCGCACAGTCACTGTAGACAACTTAACATGTTTTCTCAAAGGAAGCTTGGTGTTCATCTTTACCTATCTTGAACAAACAGCTAACATCTTCTCATGAAACGATCACCTCTCACTCAGCTTCACCCTACAGCAAAACTACATTCTGCAGTGCTACATATTCAAAAGGAACATATGCTTCTCCTGGAGATTTGAAAGGCACCATATACTTGAATAAAGTCTCACCGCTGTGCAGTTTAAATCTAATAGCCGACAGAGGATTTAGCTAATTAGGGGCTAACTAGGAGTAGTAAATTAGTACATGTTCTTGTACATATGTGGGATAGCATATCAATTCACCTGCTGCACATATTTGTGTGCAATGTTCACTTCACCGGTTTAATTTATGTTTCTGAGTGAAGCCTACACTAATGCATGTGCAGGGCGTGTTCTGGGTGAGGGAAGCTTGCATTGAACCAACCTATTAAGCAGCTCTTGAGTGAGTAGTTTATCAATCCCAGGTTTTAGCTTTGCATTCTGGGACTTGTATTCCTGCTTATCCAATTATAAAATCATGACTACAAGTCCCAGAATGCATAGAAAACCCTGACTAGGTGGGCTACTTATGCCAGGATCCAGAAGATTTGAATAGTCTCATCTTACCTGTTGTATGTTTAGGAATCTTAACACTAAATAGTAGCCCTTTAAGCCCCACCATCTTTGGAAGCGCCCCTTGTCCACTCCCACCATGAAATGGGTTTAATCCTGCCAGTGACAGGAATACATCTTCAAAAATGTCCAGGGAGGGAACGGGACGGAAAAAGTCTGCGAACATTCCCAAACCCATGAGTTTGTGGTATTCCCAGTTTTGTGCCACAGGTGCACGCTCTTCCGTTTGCCAAGTGTAGGTAATCACACCGGTTTTATCTGTGGTTTCTATCATATTGTTCCCTCCTAAAAACATCTCTAGAAATGCCACCGCTTATCCTGGGATCCGCCAGGAGACTACAGAATCAAAAAACATCATTTTAGCTAACCCTTCTTAGGTACAGCTCCCGACACCCACTACAAACCACTCCACAGAAACAACTTAGTTCATAGATGCACACGTGGGTCTGGCTGGAAACATACATGCACCTTCAACTTCCCTCCCATGGAACGCTTCCATAAGAAAAATGTCATCATTGCGCAAACACACAATTGCTGATCTAATCTAGTGTGATAAAACACAAAATGGCCCCGCTGCTGGCGAATTCGGCCCTTTATGTAAACCATCTAAGACAATCAGCATAACACCAAGATGTTTTTTGGCGGTACTTATAATTTAATAAATAATTTTTGTTTAGGCTTATAAACACCTTAGCAGCATCATGTAAAACTGAACAGCAAAAACATACATAATATTACAGACTTCACCGTAGAAAACAATAACTTCATACTTAATGCAGTCATTCTCCATTGGACATTTGTGCGGGTATTACCATATTACAAAACCATACATTTAGTGATCTGTGAATAATAGAGGGAGCTCTTTTTTTCCTTAGTTAGTTAGTGGTCAGCAGAGGAATTATTAATTGGTGTCTTTCCCGCTAGTGCAGCTTTCCATGTTGGGCCTGTAGGTTGTTATAAAACACTGCATGTAAGACCAAGTTATATACCGTTTAATGCCTTCTAGTCCTCAGACAGGTCGTGCCTGTCTACATAGCGTATATTGGCTGAGAATTTTACATCCAACCTTTGGATTTGCTTCCAGGTCATTTATACTTATGTAACATAATGTAATACCACCCTAGTGTCAGAGGCATCAAGTTCTCCACTTGAAAACACCTCCCAGTCTGAAGCAGCACTATTTACGGCTGTCTTATCCCCTGCTTTTTTTTGTTTAATTAATAGGCTACGTTCCAGATGCTGGCGCATATTTTTCCTGTTACAACGAGAAGGCCTGAACTCCCAATATTCCGTCTCAAACTGTTTAGGATGTCATCATCACATAACTTTATTCGGTACATTTAAGACCATCAAAGTACATAGATGAACATCACGATAAAATGATCCACTGTTGAAATGTTAACATTTACAATAAAAGATTTGACTAAAATCAAAAAGGAGATTAGTGTATACAAGCATTATATACAAAATATAACCCAGAAAATTCATATAGATTGATAAAATGTCACCTAAAAGACATTTCCTTTTTTTGATAAAATAGATTTAGTTAGTCACGATCTCTAACTTGAGGTAATTTACGTGCAACCAATTAAAATGAAATGAAAGGCCCCTGGATCCCAAATATAACACTATTGATTCACAACTCTCATGTTCCTAGGGCACTAGTCCGAATGACCCAACACGATTTCAGATATTTGGCAACTGCGATCATTATAGATTCTCTAGTTTCTACACACAGTAGCCTAAGTGGAATAGAGTACTGCTGGCATCCAATCAATCTGCATATGGGCAAAATCAATTTTTCCTTGGTCAAATATAACCTATACAAAAGAAGAAAAGATGGACTACGGTCTCCTGTGTATTAGAGCACACTAGATATATCCCTTACAGCAATCATAGTCTGCCATTTTGCAGAAAACGACAAAATGGGTAGCGTATCATACCGTAACTTCAAGAACAAATCTCTGACCCTCTGTGACAAAATAAAATCAAGGAGGGGCTCAAAGAAACTCTGAGGTTTAACCCCTTCGAGGCTAATGACGAGCTGGGCTCGTCATGGCGCTTACCTGCCGTGCGCGGATGACAAGGCCAGCTCGTCATAAAACAATGAAAAATAATAAATCCCAGCGCAGGACGGGAAAACGCCTAGCAGCCATGGGGTTAATGCACAAAAAGACATCAGTCAAGACACCAAGGTGTTCTCTTCGGAGTTCCAGATCAGTGGCCCATTTCCAGTATGACACTTTCAGCAATTCTTGCAATAATGGCAGGGAATCCTCAGGCCAGTATTTGCCGAGCCCAAGCGTTGTCTACAGGCCTCTTATTAAAGTCACCCACATAATGGCATGGAGCTTATCAAGGATAACAATTTCTTTATTAAAAACTAGATAATATTCAGAAAGAGCACGTGTGTGATTTGATCTCCACCACAAAAGGAGGTGCCGTAATCTGACCTTTCTCTCCACCGGTTGTAGTCCGGAATTATGAAATAGAGGAGCTAAAGGGGAGCTTTTAGGAAATCTTACAAGAGAATGCATAAACTGATTTTCCTCTCTACTGAGATAGATTACACTGGCATAGGCCCACATCTCTGCTCCATGTAAGGCACTAGCCTTGGCCCTATATACTTTTAAGATAGAAGAAATCTGTTTTGCCTTTACTGATTTAAAGAGTCTGAAAATAGAGGACAGTTAGACTCAACACACTTTTCTTCATCTGCGGTGTCCAGGACATTTTATTTGTTAATGTAATGCCTAAATAGATGAACTCACTCACTCTTTCCAAAGTAGCACCATCTAGATAAATAGATCCAGTGAATGACCTATGAGGATTTATAGTCATATACTTCGTTTTTCCGCGGTTTATAACCAACTCTCTTTTCTTACAAAAATCCCCAAATCTATCAACCAACATCTGAAAGGGTAACGTTTGCAAACCGAAGAAGCGGGATTTTTCTGCCCGTCAACTTAGATGCTTCATTTATACAATCTTCCAGGTAAGGCACCACCCCATTCAGATATAAGGAGAACATTGTAGGTACCAACACACATACTTGTTGAACACCCTTTTGGGTTGCTATTTTTTCAGTCCTGCGCCTAGGTTTCATAGTGCAGACGCTTAACGATATCCAAAAGGTCACAAGGCAGCCCCGTATCTCTGAAGACCTCCCACAATTTCAGGCATTGGACCAAATCAATAGCGTTTTTTTGGTCAATAAAGACCAGGTATAAATGAGCCTTTCCCAATATAACTGTTTTCCAATATGATGCTAGAAGCTAAAACACCTTATCTAAAGTACTTGTCTTCAGAAATCAGCCTGGAGGTGTGACAGTATTTGTTTATCCTCTATCCACTCATCACGTTTTTAAAGGATGTGTCTGCTAAACACTTTTTGGAGTACATCTATTAAAACATATAGGCACATAGTTAGACGGGGAGTCCCTCAGGCCTTTCTTAAATACTAGAACAATTTCTGCTCCCTTCCAACTAGGTGGTATATCCATTACAGATACAATTGTATTAGACAAGATGTTCAAATATTTGGCCCAAGAATAGATATCAGAAATGAATAGGACTCCTGGGACCCTGTTCAGGCCTGCTGCTTTTCCTGGAGTAATAGATTTGATTGGCCTATCTGAGTCTCTCAGATCTATAAGAACTAAGGTCTGAGCCATCAGTTAGAGTTCTCCCTACCTCATGCTGAATAGAAGGGGAGCTGTACAAGTCAGCACAATGGATATACCATATGTGAGGTTCAATACAGTCACTAAATCGTGAGCTGATCGACTGGACTTTACCAGATGCCAACTGCCAAAATCTCTTTGAATCCCTTTAACTCAAGCTTCATATAGGTCCTCCCAAAATGTGCCCCCCCCTTCCTCCCCCCTATTCTATCTGGGCTTTATGCTGTACACATTTGTAATGGGGCTTGGAAAAGAAACACCTGGGCAAGGTGGATTTAACAAATTACAGGCATATCAACGATAATTAATCACAGATGTGACCATACATATATGGAGCACACAAACGACCCAATATCTGATATAAATTTCTTTGTTATATTGATAAAAAGATGAGATCACTGACATAATATCGAGGGACAAAATATAGAGTACTAAAAATATTGATGCCAAAATATCGACAGACAAAATATCGAAGCCCTATCTACAACCAGGTAAGTACAAAAATATCGACTCCAAAATATAATTTAAAAATATGTACTTTGTAAAAATATCGAATTTATTAAAATTAATATAAAGTTAAAAAAATATTAAAAATAAATAACTAAAATATACTTAAATAACCTTAAAATTATTAAGTTATAAAAAAATAATACAATTTTATTTTTTAAAACATATATATATATATATATATATATATTAACATAATATTATTAAAAAATATACAATATTATTACCGTAGGATAGCGGGAGTATTACAATTACTATTCCCACTCCAATGAGTGCAACAGTAGGGAAAGCATTGGGGAGAGCTTTTTAGAGCTCTCCCTAGTGAGAGACACTAGGGCTGCGAGTGATTTTACTTCTGGCATATGTATTGGTGAATTTGTGTGTGAAAACGGCGAAATAGCGTTTTTATGATATTTTAAATTGGGGGGCTCTAAATAGTGATTTTAGCTGGGGAATTGATACAGGTACACTGACACCTTCTTTCACGCTATACTTCCTTTGCCCTGCCTCGCCCAGCCGTCTTTTTGGAATTGCTGTTTGCGGAGGTGGGCGCCATCTTAGGTAGGGCTGGGGCTGCGCTCTAGTCGCGCTGCCCTCCCACCCTCCCAGGCTATTTAGAGCCGGTCTTTTCAAGCCCTCGCTGCCTTTTTAGAGCTCTCCCTAGTGAGAGACACTAGGGCTGCAAGTGATTTTACTTCTGGCATATGTATTGGTGAATTTGTGTGTGGAAACGGCGAAATAGCGTTTTTATGATATTTTAAATTGGGGGGCTCTAAATAGTGATTTTAGCTGGGGAATTGATACAGGTACACTGACACCTTCTTTCACGCTATACTTCCTTTGCCCTGCCTCGCCCAGCCGTCTTTTTGGAATTGCTGTTTGCGGAGGTGGGCGCCATCTTAGGTAGGGCTGGGGCTGCGCTCTAGTCGCGCTGCCCTGCCACCCTCCTCACACACTATAAAATGTGTATTCCGGCCAGACGGCGCAGCGGGCTGGCGCAGCGGGCACGCCGGATGCGTGCCAAAGCCGCGCCTAAGCCAAGCCCGTCTGCGCCCGTCTGCGGCCGACCGGGGACAGGGGCCACGACCCCTGCCCAAATTATCAGCGAGGCCCCAGACTCAAGTGGAAATATTACCTATACAAGCCGCGAACTGCTGGATTTATTTGGTAAGACGATCACAAATACACACGATTGTGCTCATATGGGTCCTATGGATACTTATGGCCCATTTAGCTGTTATAACTGTAGATGGGAATGCACCCCTACACTGAACCCTGTGACATTACATCTATCCACATTTCCTCTGAAATGCATTTATATGAATGTAAGATCACTACCTAAACATTCCACGTATATCTGGGACCTTCTTAATGAACAACAACCAGATTTAGTGTGTTTATCTGAAACATGGCTTGATGACCACAATATCCCAGATATAGTTATAGCCCTTCCCTCGGACTATAAGATACTGAATGTTAACAGAGTTAAGAAAAGGGGCGGTGGTGTAGCTCTACTGTTCAGAGACCATCTTTCATGCAGACAAGAGAGTATCGTACCGGTTGGAAATTATGACGCTCTGGCATTTACGGTGTCCATAAACACCAGTGTGCTATTTGGAGGCATCTTAATTTATAATCCTCCGGGCTGTACATTAAACTTTAGTTCACAGTTACTCACACAGATCATGCCTGTCTGTTTGAAGAACAAGAACATCCTCCTCCTTGGAGATTTTAATATACATCTGGATAACAGCAGTAGCTCCTTGACGAATCTATTAGTGGAAGATATGTCCATCCTGCAGTTATCTCAGAGAGTCCATCAACCAACACACAGTGCAGGACATACATTAGATTTGATATTTTCTAATATCGAATCTATTGACATCGACCCTTTAATTCCATTGGTATGGACCGATCACTATATGATTACCTTCCGCATTAATCTCCCCACCCCCCAGACCAAAAAACATAGTGCATTTATAGCAAACATAAGAAACTGGAAGTCCTTCACACTTGATAAATTCAGTAATCATTTTTTACACCCCTCCTGTACAAGTACAAATATCCAGGAGGAAATAGACCTTCTTCACAATAATATTAAAAATGCACTTGACCACTGTTCGACCACCCAATCCCGTCATAAACCAGGCAACAAAAAATCAGAGAGATGGTACGGACCTGAGCTCAAACTTTTAAAAAGAAATTGCACCTCCCTTGAGCATAAATGGAGAGTATCTAAGACAGATGAGACCAAAGATAGTTTTAGGAAAGCTCAAGCATTCTATCATAGAGCGATTAGAAAGGCAAAAAAGGACTATTTCACATGCAGAGTATCCGAGAATAAAAATTCGTCAAAAGAACTTTTTAAAATTGTTAGAGAATTATGCAGCCCAACTAATCTCTCCGTACACCTTACTCCCTCACAGGAGAACTGTAATAAGCTCAATGATTTTCTCTGTGAAAAAATTGATACCATCTATGCCTCTTTTCCAAAACCAAGGACGGAAAAAAATGAACAGGAAGTAGAAAAAGCCATGCTTGAGGTCAAGTCTGGTTCACCACTTGACCCATGTCCACATCACATTTTCTCCCAGCTTACCCCTGTAATATGTCCAGTAGTTACCAGAGCATTTAATCTCTCCCTTAGTTCTGCCGAATTCCCAACATCATGGAAACAGGCCCTAGTTACCCCTTTAGTAAAGAAGGCTGGGCCATATGTTAACAATCCGGCCAATTACAGACCAATATCCCAGTTACCTTACTTATCAAAGGTCATGGAAAAATTGGTCAACAGACGACTTTCCACATTTCTGGAAGTTAATGGTCTGCTGGACGCTTCACAGACAGGGTTTCGGATAAATAACAGCACCGAAACTACACTCTTGGCGGTGACAGACAGTATTAGAACCAAGGTGGATCAAGGTAGTACAGTCGCTCTGATACTCCTTGATTTATCAGCGGCTTTTGATACCGTACCCCACCATCAATTATTGAATACTCTGGCAGAGAAAGGAATTCAAGATAAAGCACTTGGATGGTTACAATCGTTCCTAGCGGATCGCACCCAATCAGTTCGCCTGGGTGACTATACATCCCCTCCGCGACCTATAAAATACGGAGTTCCTCAGGGGGCGTCGTTGAGCCCAACTCTGTTCAACGTGTTCGTCTCCTCGTTGGCAACCATCAGCAAAAAGTGGGGTGTCGAAATGTGCTCCTATGCGGATGACACCCAGCTGATGGTCACCATTGATGAAAATGATGACTCAAAAACTAGATTGACGAACTGCCTGACTGAACTGGCAATTTGGATGCAGGACCATTGTCTTAGACTTAATGCTGACAAATCTGAAATTCTACTGTTCGGCAGAGGCACACATGTCTGGGACAACAGTTGGTGGCCGAGCGATTTGGGCTTGCCTCCTAACCCAACTATAAAAGCTAAAAACTTAGGAATAACACTGGATAAGGATTTATCCATGCAATCTCATGTTTCCATAGTTTGCGGCAGAGGCTTCGGCCTCTTGAAGATGCTCAGACGACTATTCCCTTGGGTTCCGACAGATTGTAGGAAAACACTAGTCCAATCACTATTGATGAGTAGGTTGGACTACGGTAATTCACTGTTTGTGGGAATGGCAGACTACCTATTTTCCAAATTGCAGTTGGGTCAGAATGCCGCTGCCAAAGCCATCTGTAATAAAAGAAAATACGACTCAGCCAAAAAATGCATGCGTGAGCTCCACTGGCTCCCAATGAGACAACGAGCCATTTTTAAACTGTTGTGTATCTCACACAAAGTACTTCACAATACAGGCCCCATCATCCTACATGACATGATCAGATTTCATAAACCTTCTAGAAACCTACGATCTATGACGTCAGGAAGAGCATCCATCACCCGAGCTCGGACTGTCAGGATGGGAGAGAGGGCCTTCTCTCACATTGCCGCAACAAAGTGGAACGAGTTACCTCCTAAACTCAGAACTACTGACTGCTTCCTTTCATTTAGGAAACAACTAAAAACATTCCTTTTCCCCAGGCCAGATCAATAATTTCCAATCAGTGCCGCCGTTAAGTCACTTGCAATTCTTCCTCAGCGCCGTGATGTCCTTTCAGGATGAATGTTAGCGCTTTACAAATAAAATAAATACAAATAGCGTAGGGGTAAAAATTACTATTACCACTCCAAAGAGTGCAACAGTAGGTAAAACTTTGGATAGCGTAGGGGTAAACATTACTATTCCCACTCCAGTGGGTGCAACAGTAGGGAAAGCGTTGGATAGCGTAGGCGTAAAAATTACTATTCCCACTCCAGTGAGTGCAACAGTAGGGAAAGCGCTGGAAAGCGTAGGGGTAAAAATTACTATTCCCACTCCAAAGAGTGCAACAGTAGGGAAAGCGTTGGATAGCGTAGGGGTAAAAATTAATATTCCCACTCCAGTGGGTGCAACAGTAGGGAAAGTGTTGGATAGCGTAGGGGTAAAAATTACTATTCCCACTCCACTGAGTGCAACAGTAGGGAAAGCGCTGGATAGCGTAGGGGTAAAAATTACTATTCCCACTCCAGAGAGTGCAACAGTAGGGAAAGCGTTGGATAGCGTAGGGGTAAAAATTACTATTCCCACTCCAGAGAGTGCAACAATAGGGAAAGCGTTGGATAGCGTAGGGGTAAAAATGACTATTCCCACTCCAGTGAGTGCAACAGTAGGGAAAGCGTGGGATAGCGTAGGGGTAAAAAATACTATTCCCACTCCAGAGAGTGCAACAGTAAGGAAAGTAATTACTTCATATATTATTTAAAAAAAAAAATATATATTAATATCTATAAATAATTAATTAATAAAAATCCACAAGTTTGCCCATAATTAAAAGTAATTACGAATTTAATATAATATAATAATTAATCAATTAAAATTTCAAAATAAAATTAATTATTACAATTAGTTACCTAGTAATACAAATTAATTACAAATTAACAATTAAATAATTAACAATTAAAAATCAATTAACAATTAATTCAAATTGAATACAAATAAATAAATTAAATCATTTAATTAATTATAATTAAATTACTTCCCACCCTATTCACCTATAAACCCACAACCCGCTACAGAAAATAAATTAGTAAAATTATCATAACTAGCAATTAATCAATTAAATAAAATTAATTGGCAATTAAAATTTAATTAATTACCCCCAAAAATGTATTCCCAATTAATTCAAAATAAATACCAATAAATGCACATATTTTTTAATTATACATAAATTACTTCCTACCCAATTCCCCTATAAACCCACAACCCACTACAGAAAATAAATTAGTAAAATTAACATAATTATCAATTATTCAAATAATTAAAATTAATTGCCAATTAAAATGTAATTAATTACCAAACAGAAATTAATTAACAATGAATTCAAAATAAATACCAATAAATAAATGTACATATTCAAATAATTATAATTAAAATTACTTCCCACCCTATTCCCCTATAAACCCACAACCCGCTACAGAATTAAACTACGCAAAAATTAAAAAACATAAAATTCATTAATTAAAATAAATTCTAACATAAATACACACTTTTCACACATATAATAACATGAAAACACTAAAAAAATTGATATTGTTAAAAATTCGATAATTTAAATAACCTATATTATATACTTTGATATTTTGACTTTCTATATTTTTAAAATTCGATATTACATTACTTACCTTCAAAACGATATTTTTGATGACTATATTCTGTCCATTCAATATTTTGTCCATTCTAAGGGGCCGATTATGATCGCGGACGGACTTGTGTCCGTCCGCGACCCCTGAGGAGGAGGGAACGTCCGCAGGGGCTGCGGCAATCCCTCCGAGCAGATTTGGATGTGACCGCCATGGTGGTGGTCACATCCTCTATCTTTAACATTGCGGCGGGTGCAGCTTCAAGCTGCACCCGCCGCAAGGTTAAAAATGCATGCATCGCATTTGCATGCACAAAGCACTGCTGCTTTCTGCATGCAAATGCAGGGGGGTACCATAGGTACCCCGCATACTCACCCCCACCCCCCTTTACCCAGGGGGCCCGCAACGGGCCCCCGAAGTGAAAGTCTGTATGCTTTTCCACAGCGGAAAAGCCGCCATGGAAAAGCATGTCTTTCACACCATCCTAATATGGCAGGCGGTGTCTGTTAGACACCGCCACCATATTAGGGCTTTTCCGCTGTGGTCGAAATGCGACCGCGGCAGAAAAGCGGCGGACGGAATTCAAGACCCACCAGCCATCCTAATATGGCGGTGGGTCTGTGGAGGCTCCGCAGCGGTTTTTCCGCATACTCCGGGCCGGCGGTGGCTTCCACCGGCCCGGAGGATGCGGAAAACCCGCAATCATAATCGGCCCCTATATTTTGAACTCGATATTATGTCCATTCGATATTTTTTACTCGATATTTTGACTTTTTACCAAAAAGATGATCAATTAAAAAAAAAAATTCTCATTGTAGAAATATATCTCAATACAAAAGAAGATATCTATTTAGTTAAATAGCAAAACATTTCATATAAAACCAGTTGTGATGTATATACATTAAATACTGTTAGTTGCTCTCATATGTCACAATTATCTTATCTCTGCATGTAATTATTTACAGAAAGGAAAACTCATCATGTTCATTTCTTCATATAATGACATAATTATTTATGCATCCAATGATTTCAATAGATATTCAACATTTTCTTGATATGAGGAGACTGGCGGTTTGTATTCTAGCTACGCGCGTTTCAGCTTGCGCCTTCGTCAGGACTCCGTCACAGATTCTTCGGCATTGGCTCTAAATAGAATGTAAATGTAAATGTGGGATTCTTGTAAAGCGCACTGTTTCTCTACCCGAGTGTCCTGGCGCTGTAGACCGCTGGGGAACCCTTCCTGGTTTTCCCTGTGAGATGGTCCCTTTCTGGGTATCTCCAGGGTGAAAAACAGGCATCCCCGGCGTCTGTGAGGGGCCGTTGTAGAGATGAGGCAAGCTTAATGCCCAGAGTTACCGAGTGTGTTCCCTGGTGAGAGTAGGCACTGAGGTGAGAATTATCGAGTCCGTTGACCCCTGGTCCACGACCCTGCCGCGTCGGGAATTGAACCCTGGTCCCGGGCCGTTCTCTGCTTACAGGTCTGCCGCCTCTAACCAGTGAGCCACACCTCTCCTCCAAATAGAGTGGCCTGCTTGTTCTAATTTTAGGATATTTGTCAACAGACACTTGTTTCTACTTTTGAAAGTTTATTGTCCTTCTTCAGAGGAATAACTTTAAAAGCTCTTCTCGCTTCTGAAATCCAATTGGCTGTTTCTTCAATAATCTTAAGACAACTGTATGAGGAGTAGTCCTACTTTTCTCATACTCAATTGGTGGTTTTGACAACTTCAAAGAGGGAAGAAGTTTTACTGATCCATTTGTTGCTTTTTGATCGCAGGTTCTTAGATTTCTGTTTACATTTTGTGTATTTGGGACCCAGAGTAAAGAGCGAAGAATTGCCTATTATCGCTATCTGGCTGCCATGGCTGACTCTCTCTGTGACCTCATGGGGAACACATTTATAATGGGCCGTACATTCTTTGCTGGCAGGGATTTCACCTCTGTGGAGAGCCTTCTGAAGCTTCATTTTCCCCTTTCTACATTCCTCATTGAACCAAGCTCTGGACAAACTAGGTGCATTAACTCTAGTGCATGGTCTGGCCATAAAAAAATGCCCAATTTTTCAAACAATGCATGATGGCCCAGAGATGGAATCTGGGGCATATTTTCATTTGCAGTCCGGGATTCAAGGTAATTTATGGCCTTGATCAATTCTTTCCTCATAAATCCCCTTTTGCCCTGATGTAATACTATTTTTTTCCATCTAATTCTTCTCCCATCATTAGTATGTTCCACTTCTATGCACCATGAGAAATGGGTACTCGTGAGCTTCCCTATGTGGATTTAAATAGAACAATGAAAAGCACTGTGATCACGGTCTAGTCGGTGTAGGAATTTGATGTCCTCTAAGTCAGACCAGAGAGATAGTGTTAACATTATATTATATAGTCTATTCTGCTTGTGGCCCAAGGTCCATTCAAAATGTGGGCTGCTTCCATATCAGATGAAGTACGCCTGTTACAGGCTCGCAGGCCAAAAATACTAGTAGCTTGTGCACCATAGTAGTCATTCTCCTCACATGGACAACTTCCAATGCCGGGATCCCCATAATTCATCCTACTCCACCACGACCAGGGAAAAACCATTGTCTACGGACTCACAGGTTACGTTAAAGTCCCCTGCAATAATAACCCTCTCTTAGTTTTCAAAAGTATTCCTATTGCTAGTGAGCAAATTCATTGACATAGATTCACTGTCTTCCTAGATCCCTCTATTATAGACATTATAAATATAATATGGTTCTGAGTCTGCCCCTACAAGTTCAATTCCTAGAATATCATCTGAATTAATGTCACTGGGATAATCTTCATATTAAATGAAGTACACATCCAAGTTATAAGGCTCCCTGAGGGACGTCCCTTCCCACTCTGACTAGATTGTGCTTGCTTAAACAAAGTGACATACATATCCCGGTCTATGCACATTTTCTATAGACCAGGTTTCCTGGAATAGACAAATGCCGAAAGAGTCAACAAAAGCCCCCCACTCAGAATCATCCACTTTAGAGCAGATCCCAGCTACAATCCAGGATACCAACTAATGAAATTTGTTTTCTTGGACAATCGTTTACCCCCGGGATAGAGCTCATCTGTTCTATTTCCTGACTTAGTTCCAGAGTCATTACGTCCCAGTTATTGGTAATTTTCATTGGTTCTATGTCACTTGATGACAATATTTTAGAATCCATTAATATAGCTCCCCTCCATTCTCTGGCCCCTAAACCCTTTTCCATGGGCAGGTGAGGAAATAAGCACATCTACCACTAAAGACTCACATATTCTACATAGGTCGAAGGGTAAGCTGGTGGGCCTAAGAGGCGTAGAGTCGCATGAAATGTTCACAGCTTTCAATATTTCGCCCTGACACTACCTAACACCTCTTCCTGAAATCAATCCTGGGATTTGACAACCCCCTCCTAATGTTACTCCCCTACACAATTAATGCTTCCAGTTGGGGAGGTTTCAACCTACGGTATATTATACTAGATCATAATGGATGTATTTGAGGAACGTACGGTACGAGAGTCAGTGGCCAGCAGCCCGTCAACTATATCTCTATGAAAAAAGCAAACTTTTGAAGTGTCCTGCATCCCCCCAGAGTTAGTTAGCCTTTTCACGTAGATTATGTCATCCCTTATGATGGAGAGGCTTTATCGGGTCACCCTAAACCAGTACACAACTTTGTTTTTGAGGGAATCCTGGTCCTTCCTTACACTGGTGGGTAGCTTAGGGACCTGTGTGAGGAAATCAAAGCTTCCTTCCTCCAAGCCTGGTTCTTAATATAGAACCCATTTTGGCCACCCCTTTAGAATGGAGTTGAGAGGGTTTAAAGGCATGGGTGCTACTCTCAGCGATTGATACGTTTCTTCTTTCCTTCCCTCTTCCCAAACTCTGTCCCGCATGACTCCAAGGAGGGCACGGGAGCCATCAATCACCCAACCAGAACCCTCTACTCAACAAGGAAGATAAGGGTAAGAAGGGGCAACAGGGGCAGATGGGAAAAAGTGACTATTAAAAGATAGTGACTGGTGGGCCTGCGCCACTGAGTGTGCGGGCGGTGGCCTGCTGATTCTCTCCTGGTAGTGACTCCTGCTGTTTTTCAACATCCACCTTAGGTTCAATTACTGTGCTCGGAGCTTTGTCTTTTTCTGAGCTTTCCTCCAGGGCCGCCACACTGTTTTAGTGCTATCACCTCCCTCCTTCAGCTCCTCAATTTTGCCCCTTAGGTCCTGCAGCAAAGATAAAACTTCCTCATCAGTTGTATTCTAGAAAGTCGTCCATCCCCTTTCGCTATATCATCTGTTAAAGCTAGAGGTGCATACCTATTGAGACATTCGATTTTACCTACCACCATCAAGGAATCAGAGGAGGGCACCTCCTCACTCTCTCCCACCCTGCTCCCATTCATAACACAGGAGGTATTAGGGAGACTTTTCGGTCAAGATTTACTAAACATTTTTGGAATTTCCTAAGAAGCTTTCCTTTTAGGGGGAGGAGTGGTCGTGTCTACCAGTGATTTAGGGGATAGGGTTGGAGTATTTAATACATTTTTATGTATACCTAGGCGTGGTGAGTTTGCAATATCATGACAATCAGACAGAAAAACTTTGATCCTGTCCATAACTTCATTACCAATCGGGTTGGTCAACTGTTTTTTAATGTGCCTTCCCTGGGGCCCCATCTTCAGCTTTTCTTTTACCCATTTCTACACAGGGAGGAGTTAGTCAACACTCGTGCTGCCAGGAGGAAGACTCCAAGAGCACGAATCAACAAAGCAGGGCGACAAAACAATGAAGTCAAGGCCCAATTTACACCCAATACCAACAAGACACAAACCCAGAAGATAAGCAGTTTCACAAGACATCATTTGTCACAGAGGGAAATTATTTAAGACTCGCTTCTCTTCCAAGCAAAGTTCAAACTGGGCAACAGCAAGAAGAGTACCTTCAGAATACGTAATGTCTTTACTCCAAATCGAAGCTGGACTTCATTGCAAAGCCAAGAGGAGTGGCCCTGCCTGCTGATTGATGGGCTTAGGACGGGCCCGCCCTTGGCCCAGGCTTTGCCTGGGCATGGGTCGAGCGCGGCTAGTGCTGCGGGACTGTGCAGCACATTTATAGTGCCACTGATTAGATGCAGCGGCTTAGTCTGAGGGGATTGTGGGGCATCTTGCCCCCCAGGGACAGTGGTTGGACCCACGGCGGAACCCCCAAGTGCTGTAAGTATCACAAATGTCCTCTTCAGCCTCTGGATTGCCAGAAACAGTGTGCTGTCTTTTTCACCGAATAATGAAAGAGCAGCCAGGCCAATATATCATTACACGTTTCTAATAAAGTAACTGCATTACTTCTCTCCTGTAAATATTTATTACAAGTGATTTATGGTGTCAAAATACTGCTGTCCGACTCAACAGGGCGTAGACTCCATTTAAGGCACATTTTAAGCCACACTGTCCAGTTTGATAGTGACCCATAACATGTGTAAAATATGTGTGCATCAGATTACACGTTCCATATATGTGTTTTTATTTTTAGAGTAATGATCCCACATTTATTGTACACGTGATGCACCCACAAAAACGATTTCATCAGAAGCGGCAAGAGACCAAGGAATTCATGAAATGCCCTGGAAATAAAATAAAATTGCAGGTCACCTCTGAATTCTGTGACCTTATAAAATATCTCATGGATGGTCCTAGCGCCTCTGCCCACACATTTTCTGGTGAATTTATATTGTGTACTGGGCCGTACTTTATCCCGTATATTGTGTAATCTGCTATCTTACATCATAGAGAAATGATGTACACTTGATGTTAATTAATGCTGTCATGAGAAAATAACTCCAATAAGTCTAAATTTCCTTTGTGTCAAACTCAAAATGAGTTCTACAAGTGAGCGCAATTAAGACCATAACCTTTTATTGTACAGTATCGGAGGGCTCCTTTGGGTAATCACCAGACTGTCAGACGAGGGCAGCAGAATGGAAAGCTAATTGCAGAAATGTACACGCAATAAAATGTGAGCGAAAAGAGGCGCCTATCCCCATTCTAATTTGCTTTAAAAACTCACAAAAGGAAAGTGGCGTAAAATTGTCTCTGGCAGTTAATGACTTGGATAATGATTGGCTCTTTTATCCCAATTGATACTCTACAGAATATCCTGACTGGATCTGTTGAAAATTAGTGACAGCGTTGCTTTGCATAAAATATATTAACTTTGAACAGCAAAGTCCCGGTTTTTAATGAAAACATTGCAAAAGAGTTTTGAAATATACTATTGTGGTTGAAAAGAATTTTAACTTTGGCCAAACAAACTGCTTTCAACCTGTATTACACCTACAAAAGGCATGGGTATTTCCCAGTAGTTTTTTTGCAGCCTTGTGAAGCAGCTTGATTTAGGGTCCAGCCTGTATACCTTATGTATACACATTTATATGCTCCTAAACGACATTGACATTCAATGAGTGGTTTAACTTCATGAATGTGTATGTCACATTTACATTCATTAATAGAGTGTAACCAATGCAATCACGAAGAATGTACATATAAGCGTATTGGCTTGATCAATCGACTAATTAAACGATGTTCATTGCTTGTTCGCATTTAATAAGGATTATTTGCTTCCACTGATTAATAATATTGTAACTCGCATACATTTTGATTGACGAGAGAACTTAGTTTGATACAGGCCTTGATTGAGAATGTTTGTTTTAATGCCGAACCCTTCTTCTGAAGGTGTGTTATCATGCTAGAGAAAGGCTTGTTGTCTGTATTAGACGTCTGGTCTGATAGTGAGGCCTGGCAGGTGAAAGTTGGCAACGAACGCGGAGCAATTATGGTGTGAGAAGGCCTCCCGTTCACAATGGACCAGGAGGACATACACATTCAAGGTTACCAGCTGCATAGCTAATTGCGAGGAGATGGGAACTTAGGGAGTACTGGATTGGTTCTCGGAGGGAGGGAGATATGGATGTCCAAGAAACTACGGACTGTATTTTGAAGTGTTGTTTCATAGTTACTTAGGCAGACTTCCCCTTGACTTTGAGAGGGAACAGATCTCTCTCATGCGGAAACACTCTTCCTATTTCCCCAAACTTCTTCTGAAGTTCAACCCTTTGCTGACATCATCAGTGTCCAGTTCTAGGAACCTCCTTTAGAGAGATTTGGTCCCCACATATGCTTAGATTAGAAAAGGAAAGTTTCTCTATGAAACACCGCTTTGGGACAATCTGTTTTCTTTATATTGTGGCCATTACTATTTGGTATTCCATTTTATTTCGGCTTAATTTACAGCATATTTTAATCTCCAGGCAGCATTGTTATATCTTTTGAATTTGTTCCTGCAAAGATACTGGTTGGATTAATGTTCTAAAATAAACCTTTATGGTTATATTAATTGACTCTTGGTCTTCGTTGTGGAGTCATAATGGTTTCATTGTCTTGAAAATGAAATTCTGAAGTTAGCTCCTTTACAGTGCTTCAAGTCGACTAACAAAGATCCATAAAACCAATGGGGAAGAATATTTGATGATATCACTAAGAGATTGAGGTTCAGATATCCACACTCCATGTTGAATTTTAACTTGCATATGAGCATGATCCAGCGAAAGATTTCACTCCTGAAAATGCTGTTAAGTGAGCTCAACCACGCATCAATGTTTTATAGAGTAGGCCCATTTTTCTCCAATCACTGCACTCGTAATATTGTATTGCAGACTAATCATATCTGGGTAGGTGAGCAGGTTTAAAGGAAAACATGAGACATGACTCTTTTTTCTGTGTGACTTGTCAAATAGAGTGATCAAAAACCCTAAGACATGGAAAATTGTTTGTGGCAGTTATCACCGCAAACTTTCCCACTTCATAGAGGATGGAAACATGCTTCTTCAATAGAAGGATGCGTGTTCCTACACCAACACTTTGAAAGTCAATTTGATGATAAACATGCATTCGTGCACCGAAAACATGGAGTTACTGTATTGCAGAGGAGTCTTGCACCTTCTACAGCCCCGGGCCTCTGTATATCTATAAGGTAGATGCATGGAGGAGATTTTTAGGACACCCTGGTTAGATTCTGCTGTGGGGCGTTCATGTTTCCTAATGCTATTGTTAGTGAGCATGCAACAGTGTACAGTGGATAACAGACATGGAGGGCCACAGTGTTGGGGAATGTGCTACTGTACTTGCCCTAGTAGAATATAGGAAAGTGGGCCAGTCAAACCATCCACCCCCCCATACCTGCTGTCGACCAGATGGTCTTTAGTTGAATGCCGCAAAATGCAACATGTTCCCAGCATCTGGATTCTTTTACCTCCTCCCTTATCAGCAAAAGTTACTTACCTTGATTCTCATAGTGTTTCTATTAGGGGTGGGTGGAAGTCATGGAGTTTGATTCCACGGAATTCTTCAGAGGTACATAAAAATGTTGCGAGATTCTGCAGAGCTCCGCGAGCAGGTGCAATTCGGCATGTCACGCTGCTCACACTGATTTTTAGTGTGCGAACAGCACCACATTTCACATCAGAGGGCGCTGCTTCTTGCAGCTGCTTGTGTAGATTTTCTACTTGAATGGCAGCTTTTTCAACAAGGATGGTCACGACCTGCAGCGACCGCCCGCATTGAGAAATCTCACTGGGAGACGTTCCAGTGACCGAAAATCACGCTAAGAGACGCAAATTCTCACTCACCAAATTAACACTGGCGAGCTGAGTACAAGATAAAACTCCGTCACATGGCGGTTGTCAGAGATTTGCTGGAACTCTGCCTTCCAAGCCGAAGGCGGAGTGGGCAAAAGTCTGCGAACTCCACTGGTGGAGCAGAATTTTTAACCCACCCCTAGCTTCTATATCGCTTGCGGGTGCTGTATCACACAGAACTCCATGATGCAGCATCCAGCTGAGCTCAGTACTTTCATTCAAAGCAGGGTATTGATAGGGGGGTTATACCCAGCTAAAGTCACTGGGACCTGGGCTGTCTACGTGATGAAAGGAAGGGGTCCCAATTACATAGAAACAGTAGTACAAAATTTAAAAATAAATCAAATAAACAATTACTTTACCCACATTGTTTTAATCACAATGGGAACGTATATGCAATATACGAGTTATCCAAACAGTAAATCAGTGGTTTAACAGTGCCCCGAATAAGGGAAAAAGGGGGGGGAGAGAGAATGTGGGTGATCGTGTGAGGATATAGTGAAAAAAGAAGAGAGATTTTTAGAAACCGGTGTAATCAACACATATATCTCATTTGTCCATGTTACACATTGTGTACAAAGACCATGACCATCAGGTTCAAACAAAAATTGCAAATGAGCATACTCCACAAAGTTCAATAAATGAAAACAATAGGGCGTGGAGTTGACGTTTAAAGGCGGGTAATTGTCGACGTTTCGACCCTCATGTGTGCAGATAGGAGTACAATTCTTGCTGCGGGGTCTTCTTCAGGACGGGAAGGTGGGACACGTAACCTATTCAATATATAAATATATAATTTAAGGTACGGGAAGGAGTATCCCTGAGTATATCAAACAAACAAAAAGAGGAGAGGCACATCAACCCACAATATAATTAGTGGGTGAATAAGTTCAAAAGTATCCCAAATGACATTTTGGGAGCGTATCAATTAGTCATAATCGCATATTAGTATAATTGCTGTGGTTGCGCTAAATAGTCACACCAACAGAAAAAGCATTAAGAGACAAGTACCTAAAGTCAAGAGCCGCTGAGGGTAAACCAACACGACACAGGTAGACAAAGCCTGATGCTTGGGACATGGTAATACCACTGGAACCCGATATATCAGGACCAGGGTGCAGTCACCGAGTCACGTAATAACTCTACCAGAGCATAGTTGATTTAAGGATTATTAAAACAGAGCCGGGAATCATATGCTTGTCAACTTACCACAAACGTGGTATTGACCCGACGTGGACGTATTCAAAGTCTAGAAGACCGAAATTGCGGTCCAGTCTATCGGGGGAATAATGTTAGACAATGTGAAGGTAAATACTAGAGAAGGGGCGTCATACAACTAGTTTGTAGGCAAGTAAAAACTCACCGTAGATAGAATCTATGTGGGTTGTTGGCGCTCAGGGGCCAGTCGTGGTCAGATAAATCCACGGTGTTGTCAAAGTCTAACAAGAATTAAAAAATTAGAGCAGACATTTAATTTACGAAGATTATCAAGCCGCATTGGAGACCAAGATGAACCACGGGGAGAGCACTCACCGAACAATCGTATAGGACACAAGTTCACCAGGAATCTCGTAAGTCTTTAAGTTATTTCGGACACTTGTTCAAAGCATCTGAAAAAAACGAGCAAAGTGGAATATTGAAAAAACGGGCCACCCTGCCGTGATGTTGCAATAACTGGTGCCTGAATGATTGGAATATTTCTTACCGGGCACGGATTGAATCACATTCCGGTCGCCGCTTCAATTCGCAATGGCGAAATGGGTTCCGGGTTTGGAATTATCACCACGGAAACGCGGTCACGTGGTGCCGAGCACCCGTATAGACATAGTTAAAAGACTGGTAAAAGACCCAGGTTAGAGTGAGCCTAGCAATGAGCTTACATACCAAGACGACTATATCGTATCAGATTACGGATGGGGTTAATTACATATTGCAATTTACCCACATAACGCAAGATGCAATTAGCGTAGGTTTGGACAGGACAGATTATTCACGAGTTATACAAGGAAGAGGTTTGAACTGTTGGCATTAGAACAGTGGATGAGCAGCATGCATTTTTGAAACTGGAGCAAAATTGGCGTTGCTTAATAGGCAATTGTGGTATATCTCTCACAAGAAAGTAAGGCCACACGCCATTCCCATTAATTAGATATTATAGAGATTAGTACATAAAACAAAACGTGGTGTACCTCTCACAAGAGGGTAAAGACCACCTATTGTTGCGATCAGTTTAAATATTCAAAGAGGCGAATTGATTAGAAATTGTGCCATTGCCATCCAAATAGTAGAATTACAGACCACATTATAGGAGCTTCAGCAGAAATCGCGTTGCTTAGACAACAGTTACAGCGTACCTCTCACATGAGGGTAAGGCCATATATCATTGCCATCAGTTATATATTATACTCAGCTTATATATGACCAAAAATTAAGTACATAGAACACAACGTGGCGTACCTCTCACAGGAGGGTAAAGGCCACATATTGTTGCTATCACTTACATGCTATACTTAGTTGATACTTAGCACAGAGTTCATACATTGGTGAACATCACATAGAGCCTGATAAACCACTTTATAAGGCCTCTAAAGATCTAATGACCTCATGGGATGTACTAGCGTGTCAGATAGAGTATGATTCAGCTGTACTCAAGAGAGGGTGGCTAGTTGAGAGAAAGAGCTATCTTGTCATTAAGCCTGTTCTCAATAGAGTCGAGCGTGAACATCCATTTCATCTCACGAGTATTCAAGATGCTGGCAATGTTACCACCGCGTGGTCCTAATGTGGCTTTTTCAATCACTACCCATTTAAGACTTTCAGGTAGATGTCCAGCCGAGGAGAAATGATCCACCAATGGCGCGCCCAGCACTTTGCATCTAATTCTGCTCATATGTTGCAGTATCCTCATTCTGGCTTTTTGCTGTGTCTGACCAATGTATATCAGTAGACATGGGCATAAGATGGCATATATAATGTTCGTGGAGTTACAGTTTGTATGTGTCTTCAGAGGAATTCTGTGATGACGGTATAAAAGTTATTTGGTCTGAATCGTGCTCTCACATGCTTTGCAATTACCACATCTAAAGTGACCAAGTACCGGAGGTAGGTTCCAGAGGGTGGTGACAGTAGGCTCCTCTGGTGTCTTTAGAAAGGAACGAACCACAAGATCTTTGACACTCCTTGCTTTTTTAAAAGCGTGTAACGGCGGGTCAGTTTGCTTGACATCGTCCGAAATTAATTTCCAGTGGTGATTAATTATGCGTTTGATTTTATTACTTTTTGTATTGAAAGTAGTAACGCATACGATTCTGTTGTCTTGTTGATCCTTACCAGTCTTGGGGGTGAGTAATTCATCACGGGGATAAAACCAAGCTCTTTTCATTGCTCGCTTGATCAATTGTTTGGGATATCCCCTACTCAAAAGTCTACTTTTCAGTTCTTCCGATTCCGTAAAGTAATGGTCCTTGTTAGAACAGTTCCGTAGGAACTGCCCAAAGGGCAAATTATCACGGAGGCCTCTGGGGTGATGGCTACCATAGTGTAGCAGCAAATTCCTTTCTGCAGGTTTACGGTACAGCATGGTTAGTAAATGTCCTGAGTTTTCATATATGGTAAGATCCAGAAAGTTTATTCGATGATTATCAGATTGGATGGTAAACTTGAGATATTCAGACTGCTCATTTAGCCAACTGAAAAAAGACATAAGTTCTTCCAAGTCACTGTTCCAAATCAATAGAATATCGTCTATGTATCGCATCCAGAGACCGAGATGGTCTCTGAATGGATTCACTTGGTTGAGCACCGTGTCTTGTTCAAAGGCTGCCATGTACAAGATGCTTTGAACAAGTGTCCGAAATAACTTAAAGACTTACGAGATTCCTGGTGAACTTGTGTCCTATACGATTGTTCGGTGAGTGCTCTCCCCGTGGTTTATCTTGGTCTCCAATGCGGCTTGATAATCTTCGTAAATTAAATGTCTGCTCTAATTTTTTAATTCTTGTTAGACTTTGACAACACCGTCGATTTATCGGACCACGACTGGCCCCTGAGCGCCAACAACCCACATAGATTCTATCTACGGTGAGTTTTTTACTTGCCTACAAACTAGTTGTATGACGCCCCTTCTCTAGTATTTACCTTCACATTGTCTAACATTATTCCCCCGATAGACTGGACCGCAATTTCGGTCTTCTAGACTTTGAATACGTCCACGTCGGGTCAATACCACGTTTGTGGTAAGTTGACAAGCATATGAGTCCCGGCTCTGTTTTAATAATCCTTAAATGAACTATGCTCTGGTAGAGTTATTACGTGACTCGGTGACTGCACCCTGGTCCTGATATATCGGGTTCCAGTGGTATTACCATGTCCCAAGCATCAGGCTTTGTCTACCTGTGTCGTGTTGGTTTACCCTCCGCGGCTCTTGACTTTAGGTACTTGTCTCTTAATGCTTTTTCTGTTGGTGTGACTATTTAGCGCAACCACAGCAATTATACTAATATGCGATTATGACTAATTGATACGCTCCCAGAATGTCATTTGGGATACTTTTGAACTTATTCACCCACTAATTATATTGTGGGTTGATGTGCCTCTCCTCTTTTTGTTTGTTTGATATACTCAGGGATACTCCTTCCCGTACCTTAAATTATACATTTATATATTGAATAGGTTACGTGTCCCACCTTCCCGTCCTGAAGAAGACCCCGCAGCAAGAATTGTACTCCTATCTGCACACATGAGGGTCGAAACGTCGACAATTACCCGCCTTTAAAGGTCAACTCCACGCCCTATTGTTTTCATTTATTGAACTTTGTGGAGTATGCTCATTTGCAATTTTTGTTTGAACCTGATGGTCATGGTCTTTGTACACAATGTGTAACATGGACAAATGAGATATATGTGTTGATTACACCGGTTTCTAAAAATCTCTCTTCTTTTTTCACTATATCCTCACACGATCACCCACATTCTCTCTCCCCCCCCTTTTTCCCTTATTCGGGGCACTGTTAAACCACTGATTTACTGTTTGGATAACTCGTATATTGCATATACGTTCCCATTGTGATTAAAACAATGTGGGTAAAGTAATTGTTTATTTGATTTATTTTTAAATTTTGTACTACTGTTTCTTTATAACTGGGACCCCTTCCTTTCATCACTTCATTCAAAGCATTCTGAAGCTTTAGTGCCCATTACTTTCAGAAGTTTTTTAGTGCAGAAAACAAAAGCCTTATCAAGTTTTTTTTGCAGGAAATGATGTACCTCATAACAGCACCTGCTGTTTTTGCTGAGGAGCAAAGACCCTGAAAAAAATCCCTTCAGCTTAAGCAGCGCACAACACAAAGGAGGAGGTAATTTTGTAAATATAAAATAAAACATCATGCTGCTTGCTTTGCATTAATGAAGAACAGAACTAAACCATAATAACAAATATCAAATCCTAAAATATACATGAGAACATTAGAGTGTTGGGAGCTTTGTTGAAGACAATTAAGCAGCTGGGGGATAATAATGGTTGTTACAAGCCTTTTATTTCTAACATTCCAAAGTTTGTCTTTCTGTTTCCCCCTTTAATATTTAGAATATTCTACATTGAGTAGGTGGAATAGCCATATAACCTTTTGCCTCAGGCTAGACCGGTTGGTTAAGGCCTTCTCCCTCGTTATAGGAGCTTGCCTGTGGCTCAATCCTATGTTCATGACCATTAACAATAGGTATAGCCCTTGGCAGCGGGCTACAATGCTATATAATTATTATTATTCAATCACATGTTGGAGACTGCTGCATGCTACTCAGGGTATACAAGTGGATGACTAGGCGAGACTTCCTAGAGTGCTAGACACACCTAACATTTGTGAGAAATGCACTGTGTATCTCTGTGGATATCAGATGTGGTTTCCAAGGTGCTAGATATTCATCTATCTTTACAACAGCACAGTGCTAGTGAGTGTGGTGGTTGAGTGATTATATCCAATGACCTTTTCTTTCTTTTTTCTTTCCAGTTTGTTATGTAGTCAGCTCACTGTTCATTAAACAGGTGCGCCGGGCACAAACATGAACAGTATGCCAGATTACATGAATGCGCTACCTTCAAGGCAGTGAATTCAGTGAAATAAGGAGCACTTGTTTTAATCAGTAGCTCTGTTTTTCACGGTGCAGGCGGCAAATTCCTGCACTTTAAAGAGATCCCTATGCAGGCGGTTGCAGTGAGTGACTGCACCCGCTTGCACTGGGATATCTAGGGGTGAGTATGGGAACCCCTTTGTCCCTTCCGGCAGGCTACCCCAAAGGTGGCGCACTGAAAGTATGCAATCTTTTTGTGGTGCACCTTCTGTGAGCCTTCTGATTGCTTCTGTGTCTTTGCACCCACTAGCGTAATATGGCATGGGCACAGGGGCAAAGAGATTCTCTCATCTGCATGAGGCAACGCTCCTATGCAAATGAGGGAATGTCCTCTCAAGATAGCGCTGGTGCTGCATATGCACCAGTGATATCAGTATTACAGAAATGCATGCAAAAGAGTTTATGGCCCCTTCTGTAATTCCAAAGTGCCTTAATGGAGCACAAAGCAGGTGCACATGCACATGCCCATTGCACCTCCAGGACAGTTGGTGTAATACGGCCCCTGGTGGGCAATAATGAATACGGATAGGTTGGCCACTATATGGGCATGAGATGCACGGTAGTATAGTTGTGTGCTATTTAGGTAATGCACATGAGTTGGTAATCTGTCATACACTTGAGTGTAATACATGGAGTGATAACGGTCTTTGTCTTACAGAGTATTAAGTGGCATGGGTGCTGAATCAAAAGTGTGGCAATGGGGGTTGTGGTGGAGGGATGGTTTTCTGATCCTGTGGTGTGCAAACACCAGAGTGTGGTAGCGACTGTGAAGATAAACCAGTGTCCATGGTGTGATGTGGCAATAATATGCCATACATTTGGGTGTGGAAAGCGATATGTCGAAAGACTACTGGGTTTTCTGTGTGCATTGTGTTTGTGGAGTGAATTGAAATGAGATGTGATCATCCAAATTCTTAGTCCGCTGTGTTGAGACACATGGTTATGAGACTGGTCAACAAGGAGTGTCCGCAGAGATAGACCAGAGAACAAGACAGATATCAGCTTCGATTCTAGTGGGATGTCTGCATGCATGATCAATCTATCTTTAGTACTTAAGTACATGCCACTTTAAGGTAACTGACTCCAGTAATCATTATACAAATGCTAACCTGGAACCGTAATTGTTATAGAGCCAAGCATTTATAATAATCAGTATGGCTGTGATGTCTAATTACTTGATGTGCAGCTTTTTCAAAAGTCAAAAGAGACCCAAATGGCGCGCTCACCCTTCTTTGAGGCATCCACCATCACGACCAGTTGAGGGAGAATGAGTACAAACAGAACTCCTTGTAGAATGTTGTCTATATTTCGTGACGATAGGACAACCAGTCAGTGTTTTATGCTTGGTTGGTTTGTTTTATGACTTTTGTGAGTGAGTTAAGCGTAAAAAAGAGATCTGCAAGGGAGAAAGTAATTTATGGGACCACAACGTGGAACAGCACACCTAAGAGATGATACTCTAGAGGAGAAAATTCTCTCTCCTCTTGCCAATCATCCTTGAAGTATAATTAATATTTTTACGTATCTTGGAAAAATCAGTAGTCTATAACTATAAACATTAATGTACCAAACATGACCCTTCAAGGGGTTATGAAATGTTCCCAATACTAGTGTACACAAGGGAATATTGTAGCCTATTGGTTTTGACCATTATTTGTGATGATGTCAGTGTGGCTCACTGGTTAGAGGAGGCAGACCTGGAAGCAGAGGTCAGCCCGGGACCAGGGTTCAATTCCCGGCTCGGCGGGGTCTTGAGTCCTAAAATGTCCACGGACTCGACAATTCTCGCTCCGGTGCCTACTCGATTCATGGGTTCACACTCTGCGAATCTGGGCAATAGCTTGCTTAATCTCCACAACGGCCCCTTGCGGTGGGATGCCTGGCTTTCACCTTGTGGATACCCTGCGGGGGTATCTCACAGGGGAATACCAGGACGGGTTCCCTAAGCAAGCGCTTAGATACCGGGTCGGTGATTTGCGCTATATAAATACATGTACATTTACATTTACATCTTAAATCGTGTTTAAATGGTTGCCTGTCATGAGCTACGTCCCTTTATGTTTTTCCATGTTCCTTCTTTGTCTTATTCCATGCCAGCGCTCCAGACGTTCTGGGGAGTGTCTGTTGTCAATGCCTTTACACATGACTTTTTTGCAACTATTTTGATTCTCTTTTTAGATCTTACAAAATGTAAGATAATTTGATAGTCTGAAAAACCACACAAGCAACGCAATTTCAAAGTGGATCCTAAAAAAGAATTAACTCATGAAAATATAGTTGTACATCTTCTTGGTCTTCACAATGCAAATGATTTTATCATTCCACCATGATATAATAATTCAGTTCCAGCCCAGAGGTACACTATTGGGATGCCCTGCTGCACCCAGTGGACTGCTGTTATGTTCTGCCTTGAGCGGTGCCTGAAGACATGATATCATCATTCTGTAGTATGCATGGTGCCCCATAGGGAGCTCGCATATGTAGCGGTTCAGCTTGGAACACCATAATTCCTGGTGGGATGCTACAGTTAATGATTATCTTGTAGTTTATCCTGTTCTATCTTAAATATGCATCTGAAGATACTTCAAAAGAGTCAACTTTCTTACCTCATTACAAGTGATCTACTATCAGTGTACTACAGCGGGGTTCCATCTTCCAAGGCACCACAAGTGCATGGGGGTTGGTAGGTGCAGGTGTAGTGTCAGTACAAGTGAGTGTGAAAGCAGTTTGGTTACCAGCAGTTGCAGTGTCGGTGACAGAATGTGCAGGTGTGACCCAGACATATGATTAGAAGACCCAATTCGACAAATCGCAATTTCAATAATTATTAGTATCCAGGAAACTTACTCTCTGTGCCCGGAGAGAGGTTTTGCTCCATCCATCACAGATGAATGAATGAATGAATATACACTTATAGAGCGCATGGCTACCAAAGGCCTCCCAGCGCTAGGGGCAGAGTTTCAAGGGAACAACAGAGTCTTCAGAAGATGCGAGTCTCATGAGCAGTACTAAACATGGTGTTAAAAAGTTGACGTTTGCTCCTGGGTTTTCTTTTCTTGGCCTATAAACCCACACTTATTTGAATGTTCCAAGCTTTCTACAAATGTAACAGTTGTGTATTGTTTATAGAAATGTCTCATATGCATTTCTGTTGTCAAAGTATGTTTGTTTGAACTAATGGTTGACTATATGCCAAAAGTGTGTAGCATAACATCCACAAAAGTGTTGAAAATATAGCCCACCAATTGCATTGACACAGGTCCCTGTAGTTCCAACAGAAAGAAGGAAAATGGTATACATTGTAACAAAGAGTAACATAAAAACATATCAAATTTGCATCACAGTGAAAAGATATCGCTCACCACAATGTGGATGGACTGCATTTGTTCTCGTGCATATCGAAAAAAAATTAAGCTGTAAAGCTACAACATTTAGAGCAGCTGTTGGCGGAGTTGTTGAGAAATAACACCAAAAGGGAATACGTGGTCTGAATACCTGGGTAACTTATCTTAACAATGCCCAATTAACGTTTGAAAGCAGCCGATTCTGTTTAGATTGTTAGGCCCTGCTAGCGGTCTATTTTAAAATACCTATTGAGAATAATAAAGTACATAGAGGATCTTTTGGTCAGCCCCTTACTCATGATTGGAAATGTTTGTGTGTATCTTAATTAGTTGCTTCTGATTTGGTAACTTTATGTCCTGTTTTGGGGTTTGTTCTTCCGAGGTCTCACAATATTTAGATTGAATGCCATGTATACTTCCACTTGTAGTGTCAGACCCTGCATTGCAGTGCATATGATGGATTATTTAGAATTCCTCTCTTTCTTTCTCTGCTCAGCCTCCTCCTATAACTCTCTCTCTTTATTAAAATCCCTATTCACCATCCAATGTCCACTTGCCCTTCCAGGCCCCTGAACACTCTAGTGCTTTGAATCCTTCCACTGACATTGGTGGGTGGTCATCTTACATTTGAACCATTCCAAAATAGCTGGCCATGCACACTCATGGACAGCTGGCATCTTTGGTTTTATTTCTTAGATACAAAAATGCCGGATGCAGATGCGTGTGCATTCAAGGCAGCCATCTTTGAATGTATTGTTTAAATATTTGAATACATCCTTTGTAAAGACAGCCTCCACAACATGCACAATTGCAATTGCCATCTTTGAAAGGAGCTTCTTAAAATATAAGTTAACACATTCAATGGTGGCTGCCACGAATATGTGTTCATCCATGGCAACCATCTTCGAAAGGTTTTTCTGATGCTTCAAGACTCTCCATTCAAAGATGGTTCCTGCAAAAGTTCACTATCTATCTATCTATCTATCTATCTATCTATCTATCTATCTATCTATCTATCTCCCTCACTCTATCTATCGCCCTCACTCTATCTATCGCCCTCACTCTATCTATCGCCCTCACTCTACTCTATCTATCTATCGCCCTCACTCTATCTATCTCTCGCCCTTACTCTATCGCCCCTCACTCTATCAATCTATCTATCTATCTATCGCCCTCACTCTATCTATCGCCCTCACTCTATATATCTATCGCCCTCACTCTATATATCTATCCCCCTCACTCTATCTATCTATCCCCCTCACTCTATCTATCTATCTATCTATCTATCTATCTATCTATCTATCTATCTATCTATCTATCTATCTCCCTCACTTCATCTATCTATCGCCCCTCACTCTATTGCCCTCACTCTATCTATCTATCTATCGCCCTCACTCTATCTATCTATCACCCTCACTCTATCTATCGCCCTCACTCTATCTATCTATCTATCTATCTATCTATCTATCTATCTATCTATCTATCTATCTATCTATCTATCTATCTATCTATCTATCGCCCTCACTCTATCTATCTATCGCCCTCACTCTATCTATCTATCTATCTATCTATCTATCTATCTATCTATCTATCTATCTATCTATCTATCTATCTATCGCCCTCTATCTATCTATCCCCCTCACTCTATCTATCTATCCCCCTCACTCTATCTATCTGTCCATCTATCGCACTCACTCTATCTATCTATCGCAATCACTCTATCTATCGCTATCACTCTATCTATCTATCGCCCTCACTCTTTCAATCTATCTATCGCCCTCACTCTATCTATCTATCGCCCTCACTCTATCTATCTATCGCCCTCACTCTATCTATCGCCCTCACTATATCTATCTATCTATCTATCTATCTATCTATCTATCTATCTATCTATCTATCTATCTACCACCCTCACTTTATCTATCTATCTCTTGCCCACACTCTATCTATCGCCCTCACTCTATCTATCTATCTATCTATCTATCGCCCTCACTCTATCTATCTATCACCCTCACTCTATCTATCGCCCTCACTCTATCTATCTATCTATCTATCTATCGCCCTCACTCTATCTATCTATCACCCTCACTCTATCTATCGCCCTCACTCTATCTATCTATCTATCTATCTATCTATCTATCTATCTATCTATCTATCACCCTCACTCTATCTATCTATCCCCCTCACTCTATCTATCTGTCCATCTATCGCACTCACTCTATCTATCTATCGCAATCACTCTATCTATCGCTATCACTCTATCTATCTATCGCCCTCACTCTTTCAATCTATCTATCGCCCTCACTCTATCTATCTATCGCCCTCACTCTATCTATCTATCGCCCTCACTCTATCTATCGCCCTCACTATATCTATCTATCTATCTATCTATCTATCTATCTATCTATCTATCTATCTATCTATCTATCTATCTATCTATCTATCTATCTCCCTCACTCTATCTATCTATCTATCTATCTATCTATCTATCTATCTATCTATCTATCTATCTATCTATCTATAGCCCTCTATCTATCTATCACCCTCACTCTATCTATCGCAATCACTCTATCTATCGCTATCACTCTATCTATCTATCGATCGCCCTCTATCTATCTATCTAACTATCTATCTATCTATCTATCTATCTATCTATCTATCTATCTATCTATCTATCTATCTACCACCCTCACTTTATCTATCTATCTCTTGCCCACACTCTATCTATCGCCCACCCTCCATCTATCTATCGCCCTCCCTTTATCTATCTATTGCCCTCACTCTATCTATCTATCACACTCACTCTATCTATCTATCGCTTCACCACATCATCACTCAGCACCACCACAGAATCACTCAGGGGCACCACAACATCACTATGCGCTACCAAAGCATTACTGAACGCCACAGCATCACTCGTCGCCACCACAACATCACTCAGCCCCACCACAGCATCAATCTTTGCAACCACTCAACAACAACTGGTTCAAATATGTTCTCTCAATGTTTCAAGCTTTATTACATAGGTCACAAAATATGTTAATATTTCACTTCTGTTCTTGGATTTTCGTCACAATAAAATACACTGAACATAATCTTCACAAAAGTTATTTACAAAAGTTAAAGCTATTGCCATTATAAATTACAATAACTTTCATTTAGGTATTAATTATTTAAAAAAATTAAGAGCCATTGTTATTTGTAATATCAATGCATCTTAGTCACGTAAATACAACACATATTGTATTACAAATGTTATAGGTGTCCCATTTGCGAAAGTTAAAACTATTGGCATTGTAAATGACAAAGCTATTAATTTTGCTATTTTCAAAAACATCGAACCCAGTCACAGGCTCTCAGAGCTATATACCAGGTAATAGCTTAAAGCTGGATTTAGTAAATAAGCACAATAAGTTGGACAATAGTATTCCTCTTTTCAGATTTTTCTAAATTTTATGCAAAACCAGTATGGAATCTCCAGGTATGCAGGGCAGTAACGTGATTATTACTTCCTCAAATAGAAATGCAGTTCAAACCGATCGTCCAGTTCGACCTTCTATTTAATGGAAAAACATAAAAGGTTAACCAAACTGAATAAACAAAATGGGGAAACAACCTTTACAACGCAACTTTTACACCGCACTACCATTACAACGAAACTTTTACAACGCATCATCCATTACAACACATTAATTTACAACGCAACCATTACAACGCATGACACTACAACGCATGCCATTACAACGCAGTCATTACAACGCATACCATTACAACGCATAGCATTACAACACATAGTACCCTTACACTATCCAACACTTACCCTACTGTTACACCCCCTGGAGTTAGAATAGTAATTTTTACCCCTACACTATCCAACACTTACCCTGCTGTATCACCCCTGGAGTTAGAATAGTAATTTTTACCCCTACACTATCCAATACTTACCTTACATGCAATGTAATGTTATGCGTTGTAATGGTATGCGTTGTAAATGTAGTATGCGTTGTAGTGGAATGTGTTGTAAAGGTAGTTTCAAAGAATTCGTTGTAATGGCATGCGTGTAATGGTATGCATTGTAATGGATGTTGCGGTGTAAAAATTGCGTTGTAAAGGTAGGCGTTGTAAAAGTATGCCTTGTAACGTCATACATCCAACAAAATGAAATGATGAGAGTAAGTTGATTGAAATTTGCAAAGAACATATCTGAATTAAAACCTGAATTAGAAACGCTAGAAACTACTGGTGAGTTAGGAACCATCTGAAAAGGAGCTTCTGCTATGGGAAATTGACTTGGAACTATAGGGAGTGGATTTGTAGTGGTCATATTAAAACCTGTGCTAATTATATAAGGAATGTAGATGTTATTTTATGAGATAGAAAAACTGAGAAAGAGAAAGGCAAATAACAGAAGAAATAGAAATGGAAGAAAGGAAAAATAAAATGATAAAAAAGCCAAAGGAAGATGAAACTTTGAAAGACACAATTACTGACATAGCAAAGAACAAAGATGCACCTTAGAGATTAATTTGTGGCAAATTGTGATGGTTAACTATCAGAAGGGGGAACTGATGAAGCAATTTTCTTCATTTTAGAAACAAAAACACAACTAACTGAAAAGTGCAAGTCTGTCCTAAATAATACACATATCATGTGTAAGAAATTTTGAAGTATACAATCATACTTAGGTTTCATAAGCATACAAAGAAATAATAATATATTGACTTAAGTTTGCCTAACATTAACAGACATTCATACCTTAACATTAAAAGGCCTGTTTTAATGCTGAATTGTTGTTTTGCATGAGATGTTTTTCTTTCCACTGCAGATGCTGTAACTTTCCAGAAGCCTTCTGTTAGTTAGTGAATATGCATTTGCTTTGTATTAGACAACTGATAGTGAGGTTCTCACGGGGAGGAGAGGAGACAACAGGAAGAATGATTCATGAGAGGAACTGTCTGAACCACAAAATGTGGATGAAATATCTTTTCAAGTACTTGTATCTGTGGCCTATTGTTAAGACGTGAGAAACTTGATAGGTTACCGACAACCAGGAATTTATTGGTAATTCAGAATTGTATGGGTCTTAGACAAATTTAACTTGCATCCTGAGAATGAGCCGAAGAGCTCTGCTGCGCCGTTGTACAAGTTACGGCTACATCCGGGTCTGCCGAGAATACAGCAATATTATATGCATATGCGGTAAGCTTCAGTTCTATACTGTTAAGACATATGTACCGGAGGGATCCCCACATTCTGCAACAAGTGTCTGATAAAAGGTTCAATGTAGGTGGCAAACAGAAGAGGAGAGAGTGGACAACCCTGTTGTGTGCCCCTTTGGACAGAAAAAGATGATGATGACATGCCGTTCAGTTTGACCATGGCAACCGGGTTGTTATATTATAAAGCTTTTGCACCAGAGAGATAAGCTGAGTGCCAAATCCGAAAGCTATCATGGTTGACCAGAGTGTTTCCCAATTTACTATGTTGAAAGCCTTTTTGGCATCCAACATGGTTATCCCCATGTGTTTATTCAGTTTGCCATCTACATCGAAAGCAGTTAGAGCAGTGATGATATGAGCTGAAGTATCTCTCCCAGAGACAAACCCATGCTGTTGATTGGAGACTAGCCAATGAATAGAAGGGGCCAGGAGTGCAGCCTAGACCTTAGAAATCATTTTAGAGTCGGCGTTAATAAAAGATACTGGATGTATTGAATAATTTTCACATCTTGGGAAATACCACTATATTACTCCCCCATTGGTAATACAAGTGATTAATTCTGTAAACTCGGGTGCCAAAATATCCTGAAAAATTGTATAAAATTCAAGAGGGATAGTATCCTCGCTCGCCACCTTACATGAGGACAGAGATTTAATTGCATCTTTTACCTCCACTATCTCTATATCTTTTTGTAGTCTTGTCGACTCAATAGCATCGAGCCGATGTAGATGGCTCTCTCGTAAGTATTACGAAAGCAAGTGGTTATATGAGAAGTTGATTACCCGTATAATTTGGAATAGAATAAACCAAATTGCTCAACTATATCCTGATGCCGAGAATAAGACACTTCGCCCTACCCTTTGATAAATTTGATGTTAGATCTTGCCTTCTTCTCGCCAATCTTGACAGCCAGGAGCCGCCCGGCTCTCTCACCATATTCATACTGGAGTGTTTTATATCTGTGATAGTTAGCAGCCACTTTCTTCTTTAGCCTTCTACTTATAATAGAGTGGGTTTCTAAGAGCTTCAAGGATATCAGCTGTTCCGCTGGATCCCTCATGATGATTGCATGTGCGTGCTGGTGTTCTAGATTTGAGTACTCAGTGCAGCATTGTTCAGCCTTTTCAGCTATCCCATGTTCTGTGCCAGAATAAACTGCAGAGTAGTTCCCCTGATAAAAGATTTCATGCAATACCAGAACACTGGGGTAGGAGTCGTGCCCTTGTTATTATCTAAATACTACCCGATTTCTGATCTAAGATAAGCACAATACTCTGAATTGTTGAGTAGATGTCGGGGGAAGGAAAAAGCATGATGGACGCTCCTAGCCATTGTCTCCATCTGAAATGTTAACATCACCGGATTATGGTCTGAGGTAAGTTTAGGACAGACCTCTATGTGAGGATTTTCTAAAAGTGATGTTTTTATGAAAATCATATTGATGCGTGAGTATTGTTTATGCGGGATGAATAGAATGTAAACACTGGCAGTGTCGGACACAGTGTCCTCCAGGTATCATCTAGCTGATGAATATGCAAAAGTTCAAGTAGGGCTGCTCCGGTCCTCACCATCCTAGCCTGATGTTTTCTATTAGTAGTATCGATCTTTTCATCTTACAATTAAAGTTCCCCATGATTATGAGATCCCGTCCCAACCCAATAATTCAGAGCTTATATAATGGAAGATGTCCGGGTTGTCATAATTAGGGCCATGCACTTTGCATATCGTGCTTTTGTGACCCAAAATCAGCAGCTGGACTATCGCCCATCTCCTTTTAGTGCCAGCTAGCTTACAGAGGACAGTGACCATTAAATGTAAGTATGGGCGCAAAATCCGTTCCGCTCGCGGATTTTCGGTAAATTCGCAATCCGCGAGATTCGCAAATTTCCCGCGAGATTCGCAAATCCGCGAGCAGCGGATTTTATGGCTTGCTCGCACTGTTCGCGTGAGTTCGCAGCTTCCCACTTCAACTTCGCGCCCCGCGAATAAGCGCTAAATTGCAGAAATACGATCTTAGCAAAACTGAAACTACTTACCAGGTTCAAAAGTTCAAGCTCATCATTAGTAGCCATTTCCTGTAGTGCTTCCTGAGGGGCCCCTCCAGAGTTCAGTTGCCTACTTGCAACTATTATATGACCCTGCTCTGAACCTCAGAATAGTTACACAAAGGTCCTGAATTACAGCTAAGGCAGACAAGCAGGAGCCAGGCTGGAAGTTCAAATCCAGTGACACATTAATCAGCCCCTAATTCATTATTGTCAGTTGGGGCAGGGCAGGTGTTGTAACTAATTTTGCAACAATGAAAGCACTTAGCAAGTGCAAAAGATCACTAATCAGGAAGCACTAAGGAAGCAGGTGCCAGCTAAAAAAATATTCTGTGACACATTAATCAGCCCCAAATTAATTCAGGTCACTTGAGGTAGGGAAGGTGTGCTTTGCCACAATAATGTACACTGGACAACCAGAGGGTGCTGTGATGAAACAGAGGGTGGCATGGGTAGTCAGAGAGTGGCAGTGGTGACAGAGAGTGGCAGTGATGAAGAAGAGTGTCCCAAACAGGCTGGACACGTAGAAACAACAAGTTCACAAAACGTGCGACCCGACAGGTAAGTTCGCGTTTGCAAAATTGTACAAAGCCCTCGCGAACTGGCAGAAACCCGCGCGAACACAAAAAAAAAATCTGCAAATTCGCGAGAATTCGAGGATTTTGCGGATTGCGAGTTCGCAAATCCGCAAAATTCGCGAACGCGAGATTCGCAAAATTCGCCCATGCTTAATTAAATGTCTAGATTTTAGCATAGCAACCCCCCCCCCCCGTATGGAGACTGTCTGAGAGGTGCATATTAACACATCATACCCCAGCTGATTCGAAACAGATCTATCCTTATAAGCCAGGTGGGTCTCAGTTAGCCCTAGAATCTGTGGCTTAAATGCCTGAGGTTCCTCACAAGTTATTTGCTGCTTTCTGGCTTGATTTAACCCTGCAACATTCCAGCACATATATTTCCTACCAGCCATAGCACCAACTAGATCCCGCTATCTTCCCCTTTGTTCTATCAATCAGCCTGATTTCGTCAACATGTAAGCTCTTAACTATCGTTTGGCTATTTAACCCCCTCCCCTCGCTGCCAACCCCACCACCCAGATATAACAGTGAATTCATGGAGAGCTATTCTCTCTCATATTTTTTAAATCAACAAATTATAATATTCCCAAACAAAATTGAATGTATAAGTATATTTTCAAATGAGAGGGTTCTCGGCAGATAGGGGATGTGCTTCACAGGCATTGTGAGAGAAATATCACTGTGTGGGATGTGACTCGTTTTATCGACAGGTCAAATCAGTTTCTTTTAAAAAAAAATATTTTTACTATTCATCATCAGAAAAAACAAAGTATAAACAATTAATTACTTTGACATATATATCTAATACAACAGAAATAATTCAATTAAAGCTTAGTCACTTGAAGTAACAACCGAGATGCAAAACATAATTTGAATACAGTTTCCAAGAAAGAAGAGTTGAAAGATCTGAGCAATTTTAACAACGCCAATTTTAATGCTATCAACATGAGCATGAGTCTATCCCCTTTTTAATACCCGTCTAATTTAAGTTTCCATTTTTCAACCGGGGCCCATATCCATTTCCCAAGCTGTTTTGCATTCAAGCCTTTTTTTCATATAAAGCTTTCTCTAGAGTATAGATAGCTAATAATTTTGATAGCCATTGTTGAAACGAAGGAGGATTAGAGTCTTTCCATAACGTTGCAATACAAAGCCGGCTCAGCGTCATTGCAATAAACAAAAATTCTTGATGGCGTACATCCTGCCCCTCCTTTGCCACCCCCAGGACCATAATCTCATTAGTTAATTTAATATAAATCTCCAATTCCTCTTTAAAGAATTCGTCCATAGCATGTTTAAAGGGATCTAGTGTAGGACAAGCCGCAAACATGTGCATCGTGTCTGCCTCCATACTCTGACATCTTGGGAAGAGGATCCCACGCGTTCCCCCGCAGCGGGCTATTCTATGCGGTGTATAATATAGTTCATATAAAGTCTTGTAGTATTGTGCCTGCAGATTTGCAACCTTTAAGATAGTGTTTCCTAACCTTAGTGATTTTTCACCCTCATTCCCGACTAGATTTAATTTAGATCTCCATTTATCAAATACCTTTCCTCTATCATCCTCGTTATACAGGCCTATTGCACCATAAAGTTGAGAGATTGAACATCCCTCCTCATCTTGAACAAGTTCCATCAAGTCTACCCTAGTAAACTTACAGTTACCTGCTTGTTTTCTCTGCAGGACTGATCTTATCTGTAAGTATTTAAAGAAATCTCTTCGATCCAAATTGTATAGCTGTTGCGCCCTTTCAAATGTTATTAACCCTGACTGATCTATAATGTCTCCAATTGTTCTGACCCCGAGATTATCCCACCGCCTCATCACATGATCATGAAATACATCTGGGAGAAGTTTATTCATATATAAAGGGGCATAGAAGTTCATTATCCCTAATTTAATTTTCTTCCGGATAATTGACCAAACTGAAATAACCGCACCCAACACCTTGAACTTCGTTCTTTTATAGTAGTTTAGCTCCTTGAATGTAAGAAGTCCCTTATTAGAGTCCAAAACCAGCAGATCATATATCCGGAATGCCAGCATTACCCCTCCATATGTCTTTCATATTCCCACCGAGGAGTCCTTTGCAATACTGAAGAACTGAGGCAAAATAATATGTCTTAAAGTCAGGTACTGCAAGGCCCCCCCGTTCTTTAGATAGTACCAGCATCTTTATGGATCTTCGGGTTCTGCCCTTGGCCCATATGAAGCGATTACAAATCCCCTCTATTTCCTTAAACCACTTATTAGTAAATAATAAAGGAATCGTACGGAATAAATATAAAATCTTAGGCAGAAACTGCATCTTTATAACATTACAGCGCCCTATAACTGTTAAGTGTAAATTGTCCATCTTATCTAAGTCTAGTTTTGCCTTTTTGATTATTGGGGTCAAATTTTCCTCCACAACTTTAGATAAATCGGATGTTATACTAACGCCCAAATAAACCGCAGATTCTATAACTCTCTCATCATGAATAGTAACAAATTGATTTACGACTATTTGTGTTTTTCCTTGGTTCAATTTGTACCCTGACAGCAGGCCATATTTTTTCGCCTCATTCTCAATTTCCCTAATTGCAATTATTGGTGTTCGTGATGTGATTGCTAAATCATCTGCGTATCCCAATATTTTGGTTTCATATCCATTCAATACAATTGGGCTGATATTTTTTATTTTTTTCTATATATCTAATGAATGAATCAATATAGCAAGCAAAGAGTAGAGGGGAGCAGGGACATCCTTGCCTAGTCCCACGTTCGATTTTTATTGCCTCACTCAATTCTCCCCCCACTCTCAATCTGATGTTCGGATTTTTATAAAGGGCCTTTAATGCTCCTATACATATTTTCCCAAAATTACATTTTGTTCATTGTTGCCCACAGAAAACCCCACAAGACCCTATCGAAAGCCTTTTCAGCGTCCAACAATATTAAAGACATAGGGTCTCGTGAGGCATTCGTACCGTCCAGCAGCACAAACACCCTTCTAATAGGATCGGCAGTACCCCTCCCCGGTATGAACCCGTGCTGCCAGGGTGAGACTATCTTCCCAATTACCAAACTCAATCTGTTTGCCAAAATTTTAGAATAGGCTTTAGTATCACTATTCATTAAGCTGATTGGTCTACATGACCCAGGATCCGTAGAGCTTTTATTCTTTTTTAGAAACACCACCATTGAGGCTTCTCCCCAAGACTCCGGAGGGGCGGCACCATTTTGTATGAGAACCATAAGTTTATAAATATCTGCTTCTAAAGTCAGAAAGAACTTCTTATAAAACTCTAGCGGTATTGAATCAGGTCCAACTGCTTTCCCTGACGGGAAATCATTAAAAGCTCTTTGTACTTCTTCTAAGGTAAAGTTAATCTCAAGGGAGTTGTTATCCTCCTTTGTTAGCTTATCTAGTGAGGCAGACTCGAAATATTCCTCAATTTCCGCTGTGTCTGCTTCCCCGTCATCCTGACTATATAATTTCTTATAAAAATTCTGGAATACAGAGCAAATTTCCTTTGGTGTTTTTACTATTGCCCCTGTCTCCGTAGTCATTTCTGTTATCTGCCCCTGAGTAGCCGCCTGTCGAGTTCTAATCGCTAGGATTCGTCCTACCTGTTCGCTAAATTCATGTTGCTCTTCCCTCCTCGCTAGGTATTTACCAGCTGATTTTGCGGCATATACTTCACCCACTGCTGCTTTAGCCATTGCCAATTTTTGCGTTACTTTTGTCACATCCTCTTTCTCTCTTATATTTCTTATCAGTTCTTCCTCTAGTTTTGCTACTAGACTTATCTTCTTCCCAAGATCTTCTTTTTCCTGCTTACTCCGTCTAAGAGAGTAGCTTAGCATTTCTCCCCTAATAGCTGCCTTCATAGTGTCCCATACTATTTGGGGCGACGCTGTGCCCCTATTGTTTTCCAGGAATTCTTTTAACCAAATTTCCATATGAGTTACATAATTTGTATCCTGTAACAACGCTCTCGAAAGTCCAGCTAATTATACTTTTCTGTGAGTATGGTATAAGGATCTCCATGGCAAGGGGATTATGATCTGACATCAATCTGGGGATTTTTTTAACTTTCACCATCGGTATCAACGAGGGAGAGATCAAGAAGTAATCTAACCGAGCTAGAGTTTTGTGGGGGGCAGAATAGTATGTACTACCTCCCCCTCCATTTATATATTCCCAAATATCAATCAGCCCATTGTCCTGCATGAGCTGTATCAGCACTCTGTGGGTTTTTTTCTTTTTACCAATAAACCTTGCAGGATCGTCTTTCCACAGCCCATTAAGGCCATTTATATTTAAGTCGCCACAGAGTATAATGGGGAGAAGCCAGTTGGGTAATTGAGAATTGATATGAATTAGGGTTTCCGGGTCATCATCTGTTGGTGCGTAAATAGAACATAAATTAAAATTAAAACTTTGAGTTCGACACTCCGTTAGGACCCACCGCCCGTGTCGATCTACCTGTTGTTTTTTTAATGTAATCCTATTTCCCCGTGCTAATATTGCAACCCCGCGTGTTCTAGTGCCCTGAGTCGTGCAGGTCAATACTTTATACCCCAATTGTTCCAATAGAGTTTTCTGCGAGATCTCTATATGCGTCTCCTGAAAACAAATTAAGTCAGCTTGCAGTGTTCTGAAATATTCTTTCAAATCCCTTCTTTTTCTTGCATCGTTTAGTCCACACACATTAATTGTGACTATGCGTATAATTTTTCTTTTTCTTCTTTTTTCCTTTCTCCCCCTCTATTCTGATTCCTTTCCTTTTCTGATGATGATTTTCCCCCCACATTTACTCTCCCGAAGACCAACCCACCCCCCCTCCCCTTACCTCCCCTTGAGGCATTCTGGGTCCAGCTGGATCCAGGTGTGGGCGCCCGCTGATCAGTACGCCTCAGTGTGCTCCCCCTCCAGCCCTGCGTGACTGTAATATTTCCATACAGGAAAAAGTCTTTGAGATCAAGGTTTTTATATATTTAGTTTTTCTTTTTTTCCCTTTCCTTTCCGCCTTTTTCCCTTTCCTTAACTCCTCTTGCTAAAGTTTTCATGTATTATTTCATGTGTGAGTGGCGATTAATATTTTTCTCCCGTTATTTTTCAACGGGCGAAACATTCTTAATATGACACTAATTGTTCGACCCCCAAAAAGAAATTAGTTCTTGCTCATATTCCAGTTCTATATTTTTAAAGTCTCAGAGATTTCTTTAAGGTAATTTTCTGCTTGTATTTCACTAGTAAAGCTCCGAGTCAATCCTCTAAATATTATTTCCAGTCTTGCCGGGTTTTGTAAACATACTTTAGCACCAATCTGTTCAAAAGGATTGAATAGTTGCCTCAGCCTCCATCTCCTTTCCACGGTTGCGTGGGCAAAATCTGGTCTAACAAAATATGTGCTACCACTATATTCTTTCTTGCTTGTAGGACAAGCTAGATCATATATAAAGTCCCGAAGTAAGAAATTTCCAAAAAATACCAACATTGCCC
Source organism: Lissotriton vulgaris (assembly GCF_964263255.1). NCBI lineage: Eukaryota > Metazoa > Chordata > Amphibia > Caudata > Salamandridae > Lissotriton > Lissotriton vulgaris. The sequence goes on from NC_141691.1 coordinate 1,736,621,808, forward strand.
TTGGATATTTAGATTGGTTCTGCGTTTTCTTAGATTGAGTAAGGGGAAAACGATGGGCTCTTGGAACTTCTCTCTCTTGTTCCCAGGTTTGCAATTCGGGGATAGATGATTTAAGAAGTTTAATTATATACCCCCTTGGGTTGTTGTCTTCAACGCCTTCTGAGAGCCCCAGGAATCACCGGTTATTCCGCCTTGCTCTATTTTCCTGTTCCTCAGCCTTTATCATTAGGTCCTGTAAAATTCCTTCTTGCTTTTTTTCTTGTTTTTGCAAATTAGTGACATCCTTTTCTAGATGGTCAGTTCGTGTCTCAACTGATACCATCCTTTCAGAAATTGCCAGACAAGTGCTGCCCACCTTACTTACTGCCCCTTGTAGCTTTTGGATAGCTAGGTGATGCTTTTGAGTGTCTGTTTTGACATCTTTGTGCAGTTTCCTTATTGAGGTCAATATTTCTTTCAGAGACGGCTCGTTTATTTCTCCTGCCTCGTCGTATTCAGGGATGTCCGCTGTAGATTCTACCCCGCTTTCCTGAAACATCATTGTTTCCTTGATTTTTTAGGTTTTACATTGTTCGGAGGGTTGGTCGGTTCTGAGTTGCTTCCTTGATCGGTGGTTTCATCATAAGTAGATTTATTTAGTCTTTTATTCCTTATTCTTCTTTTCTCTAATTTTTTCCTCGGTGTGCTTCCTTGCCCATGATCAGTCTCCTTTCTTATACCAGAGTGACCTGATATTTCCTGGGTTGATGCATCTTGGTCTTGACCTTTGTTAACGCCGCTTGGCTCACTAGAAGTTGAGATCCCAGTTTCATATATGTCTACATCAGATTCATCTGAGTGTGTATCAGTTCCTAGCAAAGGTAGTTTATTAGGTGGGGGATTCAGGGTTACTTGTCCGTTAACCATCGGGTTGAATCTTTCATTTGCCCCGTCCAATTTTGTTGGCTCCTGGGTTATTACCACCTGACTTAGCCCCTTAATTGCCCCCATTTTGGACACTGGACTAAAGATACTTAGTATACTAGGCTGCGATGCAGTTGGCTCTCCCGCCGCCTGGGCATTTGCTATTAATTCTTTGATTGTTTGCAGACGTTCTGCTTTTTTTAACATTAATTCCATCTCTTCAGTATCTTCATAGTCTTTCTCTTTCTCCTTATGTTTCTCTTTAGCTTTTTTTCTTTCCTTTTATCTAGTTCTGTGCCATTGCCTTTAGCTGCCTGTCTGTTGCTTTTCTTTTCCTTTTTGAATTTTTCATTATCCCCCCTGTTGCTCTCTGTGATTCATGATTTTAACTTCAAACCAGTTTCAAGGGAATATTGTAGAACACAACAAGTAGAGTCCTGCAAAAAGGGCAACTAATGCAATAAGGGAAGGGAGAACATAAGGCGCTCGAAAACCAAATGGCTTTATGAGCCTCTTCATATACACCCAATCAATCAATCAATCAATCAGGAGTTTGTTAAAGCGCGACTACTCACTCGTAAGGGTCTCAAGGCAATAACGGTGGGGGGGAGGGGGGGCGCAGGTTCCATTCCATCAAGGAGGGGGTCTGTCGAAGAGCCAGGTTTTGAGGTTTCTTGCGAAGATGGGGAGCGATGTTGTCTGTCTGAGGTGGAGCGGAAGGGCGTTTCATGCTTTGGCCGAAGGAAGGAGAAGGAGCGGCCTCCCGATCTGGTCTTTCTGGTGCGAGGGACCACGGCGTAGGAAAGCTGGGCTGATCGTAGGGTCCTTTGGGGTGCGTGGAATTTGAGTCGGCTGTTCGGGTATGCTGGTCCGGTGCCGTGGAGGGCCTTGTGTGCGTGGGTGAGCATCTTAAAGGTGATTCTCGCCTCGACGGGGAGCCAGTGGAGTGTGCGCAGGTGCTGGGAGATGTGGCAGTGTTTTGGCAGGTTGAGGACCAGTCTTGCGGCGGCGTCCCGGATGTTCTGTAGCTTGCGGATGAGGTTTTTGTTTATTACGGCGTAGAGTGCGTTGCCGTAGTCGAGTCTTCTGGTGACCAGGGCATGAGTGACTGTCTTTCGGTGTTCGAGGGGGATCCATTTGAAGGTCTTACGAAGGAGGCAGAGGGGGTGGAAGCAGGAAGATGAGACAGAGTTGATCTGGCGGTCCATTTTGAGCTCGGAGTCCAGGATGATTCCCAGGTTGCGTGCGTGGTCTGTGGGGGTTGGTGGGTTTCCGAGGGCGGTGGGCCACCAGGTGTCGCTCCAGGCGTCGGGGTTTGGGCCCCTGATGAGTACTTCTGTTTTGTTGGTGTTTTGTTGTAGGCAGCTGTTTTTCATCCATTTGGCGACGGCTTCCATGCCTTCTCGAAAGTTGCGTCTGGCAGTGTTGGGCTCGTTGGCTAGGGAGAGGATGAGCTGGGTGTCGTCTGCGTATGACACGATGTTGAGTCCGTAGGTTCTGACAATGGGGGCAAGTGGAGCCATGTAGACGTTGAAGAGCGTCGGGCTGAGGGAGGAGCCTTGGGGACTCCGCAGGTGGTAGGTGTGGGGTCCGAGAGGAAAGGGGGGAGTCTGACCCGCTGCGTCCTGACGGAGAGGAAGGAGCAGATCCAGTCGAGGACCTAGTCCTGGATTCCTGCATCGTAGAGTCTGCGTATTAGGGTGCGGTTGGAGCTGTGTCGAACGCCGCTGATAGGTCGAGGAGGATGAGGGCTACTGTTTCTCCTTTGTCCAGTAAGGTGCGGATGTCGTCTGTTGCGGCAAGGAGGGCGGTTTCCGTACTGTGGTTTTTTCTGAAGCCGGATTGGGAGGAGTCGAGGATGTTGTGTTCTTCAATGAATGTGGCGAGCTGGCTGTTGATGGCTTTCTCAATGACTTTCGCTGGGAACGGGAGCAGGGAGATGGGTCTGTAGTTTTTGAGGTCGGTGGGGTCCGCTGAGGGTTTCTTCAGGAGGGGGTTGACCTTGGCGTGTTTCCAGTAGTCGGGGAACGAGGCGGTCGCCAGGGAGCGGTTGATGGTTTGGCAGAGCATGGGTGCGATGGTGTTGGCGGCTCTGTTGAAGATGTGGTGGGGGCAGGGGTCCGTGGGGGCCCCTGAGTGGATTGACTTCATTGTCTTCAGTGTGTCTTCGGTGGTGAGGGCTGTCCAGTCATCAATCGCTGGTTTCCGGGTGCCGGGGGTGGTTGGTGAGGGTTCAGTGTGTTGGTTGTCTTCGTCGAAGTTGTCGTAGATGCTCTTGATTTTGTGGTGGAAAAAGATGCTGAGTTTGTCGCAGAGGTCTTGTGAGGGAGGGATGTCGGTAGACTCGCTGCGTGGGTGGAGATTCTGTCTTCAATCGCTTTTTTCCTCGTTTCTCTGATGAGTTGATGGTGGGCGTTGGTGGCGGCCCTGAAGTTGTTGTGGGTGGTGGGTGTTTTGAAGGTGAAGTGGACGCAACGATGGTCGGTCCATGGGAGTTCGGTGGTGTGGCTGAAGGTGATGGAGTTTCCTGTAGTGAAGAGGGGGTCGAGGGTGTGTCCTGCTGAGTGCGTGGGCTCGGTCACGATCTGGCGGAGTCCAATGTTGTGGAGGTTGTCCAGGAGGCATGTGGTGTTGGGGTCCAGTTGATTGTCGAGGTGGAAGTTGAGGTCTCCCAGCAGGGTGTAGTTGGTGGATGCGATGGCCTGCGGGGAGATAATGTCCGTGATGGAGTTGGCGAAGGGTCCGCGGGGTCCAGGGGGTCGGTAGATGAGGGTTGCTGGAGGGCGGCGGTGGGGCTGGCCAGTATCTTGAAGTGAAGGTGCACTGCAACTAGGAGAAATATGCTTAACTCAAATCAGCAGGTCTCCACTAATTCAGTAACTAAAGTGGTAATGGGAGGGAGAACAGATGGTACTTTGGGAACCAATGGTCTTCTTTTATCCTTTTTCAAACCTGTGTCTCTGTACTGGGCCATCTGAATCTGCCTTATACAATTCTATTGGCTTTCATCAGTATGACCGGATTCCTGGACGAACTCTCTCCACAAAACAGGTCTGAAGTTGAAGATAGAAATTACAGGATGATGCTCCCTGGAAGTTGAGGCAAAATATTACGCATAAATGTTATTGCAAGAGCTTACGATTTGGGCAGTAGACAATAAACGTTTCTCTGAGTTCTAAACTGCATTCAAGGCTAAAAGCAGAACAGTTGACAATAATCTTCCTCTGTTGATGCTTATACATAATGCATATATGACTAACAGTTAGCTACGTCTATGCTTTATTGAATTCAAGGCTGCCTTTGATGGCATACACAGAGCTGGATTAGGGAGAACACTTGCATCCTGGGGAATTTCCTTACTTTTATTGATTACCATGCATCACTGTATCATTGTATCATGAGACATGGGTGCAGTTGAAGCATGAAGATAAGCCTACCAAGAACATATGCACAAACAGGGGGTTGGATCAGGGATGCATACTTCCACTCCTGATTTTGAACTTCTATGTTGCTGATTTAGTAAACAGAAAACCCTCTTACTTAAACCCCTCAAAATTAGGAGATTGTCCAATCCCAAAACTGCAATATGCAAAAGATAAAACAATCATGTTTGAGAAGACTAAAGTCAGCTTTCAAAATCTTTTATAGACCCTGGAGAGCTAAGGCAATGACATTGGTATGGTGGTAAATGCAACAAAGTCCAATGTACTGATATTTGGTCAGACTCTCTAAATAAACTCCTAACAGGTCTTTTAACGGCCAACTAATACCTAGACCATCAGCTTGAAAATTCTTAGGAGTATGGTTTGAAGACAGGAATAACTATCATTTACAATGTGTGACCTTGAAACCTAATGCAGTCTTACTGAATTGTACTCTAGGTATATTGGCACAGTATCTGGCAGGCTCAAGTGTTCAACCTCAACATTGCAACATGGCTTTATTTATCACAGTGCAACTGATCTTGTTGCGTGTTTATCTAGGTTCCTGATCGATACTGTGACCTTATGCTCCTATTCGGCTATAAATCCATTTATTCCCTATATTGGCATAACAGTTCAAGTGCGATATTCAGAAAGTCATCTCTGGCCTCACACGAACAGAGCCACATTCCAGAATAGTTCTCTGCCACTTCCTTTGCAACCAATTAGTGCAATGACAGAGCAGAAGTCACTATCTGATATTCCTAGATTAACACTCCGAGTTCTTCAACAAGATAAAAACTCAGCAAACCTGGAAATCCCCGCTTGCTGTGTTTTGATTAGTAATGGAACTCTAATGAGCAACTGATAGCTATCACTTCCTAGTGACATCTTTAATTGACGTCTTATGTCCAGCAAACTTACGTCAAACCAGGCACCTGTCAGGTATAAATATTACCAACGTTGCCTTAAGCAACGGCTGGTGTCCAATTGCTGTTGTATGCTGTATGCAGTACGCTGATGCTGCTGCTGTCCCGTTGGTGGTGAAGCTACTGATACCATTATCGCTGCTAAAGCGCGAACAATGGTGTGGTGAGCTTAGGAGCTGAACAGCCGTCCCTCTGCGAAGAGCCCAGCAGATGCCAAGCTGCCCGCGGACGCTGTCCCTCCTCCTCCTCCTCGACGCGCTGAAGAGAGACGCTGCCTTTCTCCTGCAGAGAAATCCAGCTCCAGCGTTTCTGGTGTACCCTTGCGGGTGACTGGAATACCGAGACCCCCTGAAGGAGATACCAGACCTCCATCATTCTATTCAGAGGTATGGTGTTGACTAAACTCTTAGTGAGAATTCTTGAAGCAAACCTTGGCAAAACCAACTTAACTTAAAGCTACTTACTTACTCCCCTTCCACGTGTTAGGCTTAGGTCAGGCACACTGGGGTAGGCGTAGTTAGAAGCACCAGTTGAGTATTTTAGCCTAATGTATATATGACTGTATATATGTTTTATTACTTTTAAACCATTGTATGGCTAAGAAACCATATCAATGCTTTTACAGTATTATCTCGCAATACTTATCTTACTGTACGTACTTTTTATAATAACAAGTCTTGCAATTGTGGCAATACATTTCTCTTGTACGAGAAGAAAGACTGTTCAATAAATCTTAACCCTTTATTGACAAACGCCAGTCTCTCTATTCTCTACATATTGTGAAAGTAATCTGCACTAATCTGACTGAGTGAAATACCTGTCTATTGTTTCACACGACCCTAGAGATTGACTCTTAATCTGAGGAGCAAAGTTGTCATGTTGCACGGTTGTTGGAAAACTGAATCCCTTCCTGTCTGTGCCAGGGAAGCTGATCACTTCCTATGCAGAGAAGAAAGTTTCCAGTGACCTCTGAGCTAGTTGGTAACAAACCCAATTAAGTTTAGCATAGTCAGTAGAGGCCTGGAAGATCCGCACTTCTACGTCGATACTACTGTTTATGTTATTCAAATGCGCAGGGCCTAGTGGGAAACTAGGAACTACACTACAATCTAGAGTCTTACTTCATCCATGTTGTCACAGATCACAATAAAATGTTATCTGTTACATCTGTCACAAGTAATGGATGCCATTGTATTAAACACTTGGTTCTGCATTAAAGACACTGGCAGTGGCACCCTAAAATCGTTACTATGGTAGAACTTGCAAGATAGTACCAAAGGAATGACAATCCCTGGATGGAGTTACTGAACAAAGCCTTCAAAATAGCTGCATCCAAGAGACATATAATTAAGTTATTGTTTTATAGTTCTTTAAAAAATAATGCTAGTCTGAACTTTCCATTTTGCTATTGTTGTTCAAAATATTTTTAAATGTATAAACACACACACAAAAAATGTTAACAAAAAAGAGAAACAATTTTCAACAAAGAAAAAATCAACATTTAGGATATCAATCAGATCAATCATTCATTCAGTATTTGTATAGCACTCCTAATCACCTGTGAGGATATCCATGCACTGATTTTCAGGGCTCAGTGGGCAACCAGGTCTTGAGTCTCTTGCTGAATTCTGCCAGCAAGAGTGATGGCTGGATATAGTGGGGAAGGCTGTTCCAGGACTTGGCAGCGAGGTAGGAAAAAAAATGGCCTCCGTTGAGGCTTCAGCAGATGCACAGTGTAGTGTCTGTGTGAGGGCGGCGGGGTGAAAGTCTCTGGGAGAGTAGTTGGAAGTTCAGGCAGTTGTTGATGTACACTGGTCCTAGGTTGTGGAGGGCTTTGTAGGCATGTATTACGAATCTTGAATTGGCATCTTTTCTGGACAGGGAGCCAGTGGAGGATCCTAAGGTGTGGGGTGATATGGGTCTGGTTGGGCAGGTTGAGGACGAGTCTAGCTACTGAGTTCTGTATCGTTTGGAGTCTCTTCATGAGTTCGGTGGTAGTTCATGCATACAGTGCGCTGCCGTAGCCCAGCCAGCTGGTGACTAGGGCTTGAGAGACGGTTTTACTTGTGCCGATGGGGTGACATTTGAAGATCCTTCAGAGCATGAGGATAGTGTGAAAGCAGGTGGAGGAGACTGGATTGTATATATAGTATATAGACTGCATTGATCTGTCATTTCATGGTGAGTTTGCTCTCCAGAATGATGCAGTGGTTGTGGGTGTGGTTCCAGTTGGGCTGGCTACCAGGTGTCATTCGAAGGAAAAGCGCTGTTGCCAAAGATCAGCACAACTGTCTTCTCAGTGTTTAGCTTCAGACAGTTGGTCTTCATCCATTTGGAGACACTCTTAATGCAGTTGTGGTAGCTGGTCTTCATGGTGGTGGGGTCTGCTGAGAGCGGGAGGATGAGCTGGGTATCATCAGTGTAGGATATGATGTTGAGGTTGTGGGATCTGAAGTTGTCGGCTAGAGGTGTCAAATGGGTTTCGAAGAGATGGTGGGGCTAACGGATAAACTTTGAGGGACGCTGAACATTGTGCTCTTGGGTTCTGAGGTGAAGGGAGGTTGATGGATTCTATGAGTTCATCCTTTTAGGAATCATGTGATCAGTCTGAGGTCATCTCCCTGGATGCTGATGTGATGGGGTTTCTTGATAAATGTGTGGTGGGATACTGTGTCGAACGCTGAGGAGAGGTCAGGGAGGATCAGGGCTGCCGATTCTCCTCTGTGGAGGATATGAACATATACCATTAACCATTCATTTATTGAACTAGGTCAGAAAAAAGGGACTTCAAATTAAACTACATTGTAACTATACCCACATTTACTATGAGCTTAAGTTAAGATAGCCAATAAGGAAAGGTTTAATAAAATTATTCGCTATTAAAGCCCATTTAGGAAAGGAAGATGAATCACTACTTTGAAACTATGCTAAACTTTGTGCAATCGGAAAGGTTGTGTGATATTTTGAAATATGTTATTCGATTGCCTCCAGCATTGCTACCAGTTTGCGAAATGCTAGACTTGATATACAGGTAGACTTATTACACCAATGCAGCTTGGCAATTAACATATTTAAGTTATTATAAAGGCAACATGGAAACTCATACAGAGTGTGGATAAAAGATATATTTACAGAATGATAACCATTTAAATAGATTCAACCCTTGCACACTAAGGGGCCGATTTGGATAGCAGTGAATCCGCATCCTCTGGGCCGGCGGAAGCCACCGCCGGCCCAGAGGATGCGGATTCACCGCTGTGGTGATTCTAAAGACCCCCGCCAGATTAGGATGGCTGGGGGGTCATCGGCAGACGGGAAGACCGTCCGCCGCTTTTCCGCCGCAGACCGTGACGGAAAAGCTCTAATATGGTGGCGGTGTCTATCAGAAACGCCAGCCATATTAGGATTTGCATTGGGACATGTCTTTCCGCGGCGGCAATGCCGCCACGAAAAGGCATACGGTCTTTTCTTTGGGGGCCCATTGCGGGCCCCCAGGGTGAAGGGGGAGTGGGTGGTGCACATGGGGGGTACCTATGGTACCCCCCTGCATTTACATGCACAAAGCGGCAGGCACCGCGAGGTACCTGCCGCTTTGTGCATGTAAATGTAAATCATGCTTTTATAACCTTGCAGCGGGTGCAGCTTCAAGCAGCACCCGCCGCAAGGTTAAAGATCTAGGATGTAACCGCCAGGGTGGCGGTCACATCCTAATTGCACCGGAGGGAACGCCGCTGCCCCTGCGGACGGTCCCACCACCTCGGGGGTGGCGGACGCCATCCTAATGAGGCCCAAAGTCACATGGTGAGATGACGGTTAGCATAAGTTTTTCCAATATACGTCAATCATTTTTAACAGTAATAAAAAAATAATTACAAGATATTTGAAGCTAAATGCCCACCTTATAATACCTGTATTAAGTATCATAACTGGGGCACAGAAAACATTTAAGAGGAAAAATCTGTTTTGTTAATATTCAATGTCTAACCAGAGTTGACAGCATAATTATTAATAATGTGCAGAACAATTAAAAAATAGTAATGCAAGACTTTTCAATACATAGCAGTACACCTGGCGCTTTTAATACTGCCTCTTATCGCAATAACTTTCATTTTATTTGAATTATGAATATGTCATAATCAGAGTTCTATAGCAAATAAAAATTGGAGATGGGAAAAGGATCAACCTTGGCAAGTACCTCTTAATACCTTAAAGGAAGAAGAAGTAATGTGACTGTCATACATTTTAACTGATGGCAAGCTTTCTCAGCCTCTAATCTTAACAATACAACAGGGGTTTTAATACTGTCAATAGAAAAAAGAACATGACAAATATGTCTTATCTTAAGAGCAGAAACCAAACATTTCATAAAGCTGAATTGAATGGTGTGTGTATATTAGAATTTAAAATAGGTGTTAGACTATTTGCTATTACTTTAATATAAATATGACAATCCTTAATAAGGGTGAGTGAAATTCTATTTGCTTGCTTTAGCATATTTACATGAAATTACTTTAAAATTACATTAAGTTACACTTATGTACGCGAAATGCAAATCCATCACTTTGTGCTAAATTGTAGCATGAAAATCATCCTTGCATTTGTTTTTTGGCAAGACGATGCACTCAAACAAGAGCACCGTGATCAACAGCCGCTTGAATTCATTGTTTCCGTGCAATTGAGGTACATTTTTGTGATATTCATGGACAAGAAGAATGCCACCGCTTTTGCTAAACAGAGATTTTGAAGCTGGAATTGATATTTATTATCAATTACTGGGTGGAAGTGAATGATCCTTCAAATTTAGCAATTTGATTCTCCAAAGAAGACAATATGAAGGTAAAAGAAGTATTTTCATGTATCATAAAAGATACATAAACTTCCAAAAGGAAGTAAATAGTCAAATCTAGAATATGTAAAATGAGCACTTGAGAAGAAAGTTAATTATGTAACCAATAAGTTTTGTAGTTGAAAGAAATGCCTAAAATAAGGAACATTTAGGAGCCGATTTCTATCTCGCTGGTAGAAGGTTCCGGAGGGATTTCCAACCGACTCAAGCTTTGGGGCTCCGAGCGCCTGAGTACGATGTGAACAACGGATACAGGTCGCTCGGAGCCCCATTTAAATCAATGGGAGACTGTTATACGACACGTACATAGGCTCCCATTGACAAAAAAGGTACGGTGCACACACCGGCGCCCCCTGTAGTGGAGACGCGTCTGTGCCACTCACACCGTACATGCATGTGTAGGGGGACCCTTGGCTCCCCCCTTTGATCGACTCGTACAACTACGGGTGAAGGGGGGTCCGGCACAGACTAACCAAGTCTGCTTCCCGGAGAGTTTACCTGTCGGAGGCTCTGACTCGATATGGCTGTGCGAATCGTGCATCGTACTGGCACAGTCCGAAATCGCCTCCATTGCTCGGCATGGTTTGCTTACGGACGAGACATACCGAGCGGTTCGGACCCAGAAACGATTCACTCAGCGATTTCGCATTTCTCGCATTGTACTTGCTCGCTCATAGAACTGTATGAGTCGGTCAGAAAACACACGTACGTCTCCTACTTTTTCCGGCAGGATCGCGTTCGGAGCCCTTACAAGCAAGATCGGAATCGGCCCCTAAGAAGGATGAAATTAAACAGTAATAAGGGATCATATACCGAGTTGAAATCACCACCAACAATGAATGTTACATTAATACTCAATGAGTTCTGAAGTTATATTTCTCCAATAACAGGATCAACATGTGTAGGAACATAGATATGTAATTGGATCCAGACATAAACACATCTTCCTTTGTTGCCATTATGGTGATTTAGAAATTCAAGCTGTAGTAAAGAGAATGGCAACTAAAGGTTCCATCCTTTAGTTGGAGGAAGTTTGCTATCATTCAATCTTTTTTAAATAAAAGATACAGTTGTCTCAATTTACATGAGTTTGTTGAAGAAATCAAATACCAGTTTTATAGTTACCGAGACTTGGAGACATCATTTTTCCATATCTGCATTGTTAATGGATCACAAAATGCCATATTTATAACCTGCCTTAAGTCTAGGTCTGATGCTCAATTTGTTTTTAACAAATAATAAATAAATAGTTTGCTGCCTCCTATCAATAATGAATGAGTTCAATTACAGATTTTCTGATGAGAATGAGGTGATCATGTCACAATACTTTGAAAATGACTCGTTTAGATTTGTATTGGATAGCTGTCTGATGCAAAGCAATGTGATGACCTTTGTCTGTTTTAAATTTTCCATGAAATATTATATTGAGAAGTTTCGACAGTAAATTTTCAAAATACATTCTCCTACTTTGAACCTTGTACATTTTATGTTTATATTCTCTAAATCAGGAAGTTTGCTTTAAAATTTACCTTACAGCCTGCAACAAACTACTGCAAAGAACTCAATTTCAATTTCAAAATGCTTTATTCGGTATGTATGAATACAACCATATAGCAACAAGCAAAGTAAAATTATGATACATCGTACATCTATATCAGTTTTGGTTTACCAAATGCCATCTTTACTTAAGTACAATATACATTTAGCAGCACATGTCCGACAGTCTTAAAGTGCTTATTAGTGCATTCGTCTAGTATTACATTATGCAAATTAGCAATATAAAGTGCTATAAGTGCTAGAGGTACTCAGTTTCTGACACATGTGCAAAATTAGCTATGATAAAAGATGTATAAACAGTTAGTCGAGTGCAAAACCAGCAGTAATAAAGTGCATATAAGTCGCAGTCATGAATTGAATTCATACAATAATTGATTTCCGTACAGAAATACATTGTAAAATATAAGTGGCCACATGAAAACATACGTCTGGGTCTCTAAATTAAACATTAGTTGCATCGCTGTCTTTGTACTGCGCGTGTTATATTTTAAAAAGATGGGTTTCAGATAAAATTTTCTAAAAGAAGTATAAAAGTTACAAAATAGCATAAAATGACAGCCACTCTGTTTCGATTTACCATCACATGGGCATAAACAAGTCCCAGGTTTCTTAATTGTTGGGAATGCCACTAAATGGTGCACAGTCCCCAACCGTAAACGGGTTAATACAAAACGGTGGGAACTGGTGCTAACAACGGTAAGGTAGGTTTGAAAGCCTTCATTAATATTATATTCTAAATAAAAATTAAACGTACTTTGTTTTGCATATCTGTTCATTCTGGTCCTACCTGTATATTTCAGGAATGTGACTTTAAGCTCCTGCTTTGACAACCCTGTCCCCATTGTTAAATCTTTAAAAATGTCACGGCCATACAGTGTCTTATACCAGAGTTGTATGTGACATAACCAGGGAATGTTTGAGCAGCGGTCGAGCTTTAGGCAATCATTAATCACATCCTGAGTAAATTTTGTCTCTTCTTTTGACCAGATTGAACGCCATAGGGACAGGGGGCGTAAGGCAATTAAGTCATTAACATGTTTTAAGCCGACTTCCCTATGTACTAACTCATTTGAGGCCGCAGCCGGAGCACAAAGTAATCGTTTCAGGAAGGCATTCTCCTCACGCTGAATTAAGTTAGCACTATGGGAATGATATTCCCATATCCCGGCCCCATATAGGGCTGATGTTATGCATCTTGAGTTATATATTGACAGCATCTCGTGGATTCTGCGACCCCCTAATTTCGCTGACAAGATGATGCAGTACTGAAGAAGCACTTCTCCTACTGTACTTATCAGACATGGGAAGAAGATATAAAATATAAAGAAGAAACCATGTACACAAGACAACGATGATAACCAAACAGGTAGTGGGTCAGAACAGAAAAACAAACCAGACAAGACCCAGAAAGTACCTAAATAGGAACCGCATTAAACAGAACTTTGAAGAATAGAGGTACAAACCAAGATAAATTGCACCACAACATGCTATTGAAGGAATGTAATGATAATAGGGTCAACTTATTTTTCCAAGATCCTCAAGAGTTTGAGAGTCCATCAAAACATGAACATGTTGGTCCAAGTCTACATTTGAATCTGTTGGAGATGCAAGAGACTTGGAGACATCATTTTTCCATATCTGCATTGTTAATGATTCACAAAATGCCATATTTATAACCTGCCTTAAGTCTAGGTCTGATGCTCAATTTGTTTTTAACAAATAATAAATAAATAGTTTGCTGCCTCCTATCAATAATCAATAAAGGGATTTCAATTACAGATTTTCTCATGAGAATGAGGTGATCATGTCACAATACTTTGAAAATGCCTTGTTTAGATTTGTATTGGAAAGCTGTCTGATGCAAAGCAATGTAATGACCTTTGTCTGTTTTAAATTTTCCATGAAATATTATATTGAGAAGTTTCGACAGTAAATTTTCAAAATACATTCTCCTACTTTGAACCTTGTACATTTTATGTTTATATTCTCTAAATCAGGAAGTTTGCTTTAAAATTTACCTTACAGCCTGCAACAAACTTCTGCAAAGAACTCACTACGAAGGTCTGCACTTTAGGGCAGCCAAATATATGTGTCCTGTCAGCCCTCTTTAACAGAAAAGATACATTCTGTGAGGAAAGACTATCTTGCTTCTTCTAACGTCATTACTTCCTCACAGAGACCAGAAGAGGAAAGTACTGTCCGATTGGCCTGGAACCATCCAAGAAATGCTGCTCACATCAAATCCACCAGCAAATTTTACAGGACACAGCCATGACCTCTTGACACAATCCTAGAGAGTGAGAAACAGCAAGTAATTTGCCCCAAACTGTAGGATGCTGGTTGCGGTTAGCAGGTGATAGCAGCGCTCACAACTCGTTGGCCATCTTGGAACACACAGGCTGATTTTTTCTCTTCATTTTGCATCCGGACACCAATACATGTTTAGAAGTTAAAAGCAGTTTATGTAATGAGTTAAATAGTTTGAAGGGGAATATGAAAAGTTTTAATCCAAGAGGCATGCTGGTTTAGTGCTCCATTCCTATGAGAAGGGACAGATGCGAACTTACATAACTTTGCTGACGCCAACATGGCTAAAAACAAAGGGGCCCATTAGGATGTCGGGCAGATTGCCCCCGCCAGGCTGGCGGTAGCCACCTCCAGCCCGGCGGGGGCATTCCGCCCGACACCCTTCCCATTGTAATATGGCGGGGGGACCGCAGCGGAGAAAAACGCTGCCCGCCACTTTTCCGCCCGGTCGCCTTGCGGCCGGGGCAGTAAATGTTTAATATGGTGGCGGTGTCTCTTAGACACTGCCAGCCAAATTACAATGGGCTTTGGTAGATGCCGCCACGGAAAGGCATGCGGTCTTCACTCTGGGGGCCCCCTGCGGGTCCCCAGAGTGAAGGAGAGTATGGGGTGCACATGGGGGTACCTGTGGTACCCACCCCCGCATTTGCATAATCAAAGCGGCAGGCACCGCACGGTGCCTGCTGCTTTGATTATGCAAAGGCTGAAATGCTTTTTTAGCATTGTGGTGGGCGGTGCAGAGAGCACCGCCCGCCACAATGCTAAAAATACTGGATGTGCCCGCCACTGTGGCGGGCACATCCTAATAGTTCCCACGGGACCCCCACCCTTATGGCAGGCAGTCCCGATCACCAGTGTGTTTATTTCATGTCCCCTGAGGCGGAAAGCCGGGGGTTAGCTGCATAAAAATCTGCTTATATTTTTCACAATCCTTAGTGATTTTTTACTGTGTATGTAAATTGCTTTTACTACTGAGGATTTCTCTTGGCACTCACTGGTCTCGAACCCTGGTACCCGCCCAGAACGATTAAGGTTCTGGGGCGGTGTAATGGCCGGATTTTCTGATTAGATGGGATCAGCCCCTAGGGGCCCCTTCAACCCAGCCAGAACGTAACCACATCCCCCCTCAGGACCATCTATCCAGGCACCTGGGTACCTACCTGAGGATGGGGAACTCGCAATATACAAGCTCATATTATTAGAAACACCACTAAATCTATAGGGATACTAAGAATACTCACTGATTACTAAGGATATCCATGCCCTACACTACACTTATATACCTTATAGTCTCGCGGCCACTCAGACCCAGACTAATCTACCCTGGGGCAGATATGACACACAATCCGGTGCGTCTACACACGTGGGTCTGCAGCCCCAGTGCTCTCCCTTATTTCCAAACGGTTCGCAATCCGGCAAACCTACACGCCAGTATCCCCCCTGACGCTCTCACTTACACAAGCCACAATCCTGTGGGTATCCACGCTGGTAATCCAACCCAGCGTTCTCACTAACGCCGCATATCAACGACGACCACATTCCTATGAACACCTTCAGTTATATGTTGGGGAAGTCTCTCTCTCCCTATTCACTAAGGGCTTGCTACTACAATATTAGGAGTTAGCCAATTAATATAATGTACCTCTTATTCTTGGCATCATAGGTCCACTCGCTCCCTATTTATGTGATCACCACTTACCTGATTGGGGTTACTCATCCATTCATAAAAATAATAACCACCTAGGAGATACATTTACCTGGATTGAACAAGAATACAAGGCGCATTTCAGTTTGCTACAAACTGGGGGTTTTATTAGAACAATATTAAAGTACACATATACAAAACTATGGGGTCTCTATAACTAGCAGTAACTTTGACACACCGCTGAAAGAAAAAGGATTAAACATACAATAGCTTAGGGAATAAGAACAAGATTAAGGAACGAATTCACCTGATTAGTGTGAAGTCTTGTTCTAGCTGTCATCTGGGTTCCTCTCTCGTCTGTGCCTTGGCTCATCTCAGACTCTCTCTCTCTCTCCTGCACTCTTGGATACACCTCTGCGCTGATCACTTTGCACTGGACTCCTCTCCCCCACGAACTGTCTCCACCTTCCAGCTTCAATCTAATGGTTCCTGCCGCTCTAATGCTTTTCATTCCACTAGCTTGTTCACTCTGTCTCTGCGCCAATGTCCAAATAACTCCAGCTGCTCCCACAGGTTAGTCCACGATCTCTCCTCCGTCTCTTCTAAAAGGTATTACTTCAGACTCCAGCTATTCACACCTCCTCCTGATAAGTAACTGCTTCTGACTGCTTCCTTCAGTTCCAGCTCACTATTCAACTCAGCTCTCTCCAGCTTGAACCCTCTCTCTCTGCCAACTCCACTCGACTGCTTACCACTCCTCCACCTCAACACGACTGACTGGCTCCGCCACCTCCACTCAACTCACTGACTCCGCCTCTGCACTTCACTGATATAGAATGCGGTTTCCTCATGGAAAGTTCCAGCCAGCAGCTTCCTCCCACCAATCCCATGCACCAGGCTCCTTGCGCTAGACGCTCCCACAGTGACCAGTCTGCTTGTTTCGTCTAGAGACCTGAGCCCGGGAACAATTCCTGATTAGATTCAGCTCTGGCCGGTTCTCTCCGGTTCGCTTAGGGCGAACAACAGCTTTAACTATAAACTTTACCTTTACTCTAAAAAGCCTCTCAGCTCCATCAAGATGGAGTCCCTCTAGTTTTAGGCCTGTAGGCCTAAAAGGAATGAAATACCCCTTAGCTCTGTCAGAATACCTACTTAAACCATACCAATGTGTCAAGTATGTCAAAGCCAATAGGCAATAGACAGGTTAGAGTCAAGAATAAGGGATCTATCATCATATTAAGCAGCTATCCTCTTCTAGGTCTGGAAGAAAGGGCTTAAAAGGGCCAACACAAGCTAAGAATACCTATCCTAGATGTGAGCAAGACTAAGATCTATATCACTGCTAAATAGAGCCAAAAACTCTGCCATTACAGGCGGCGAAAAAAACGGAGTGATGCCATCTTAGGTGAGGGAATTCTGATCCCCGCACCAGCTGTCAGGCCGCCTTCCTGCCCGGGGTATTTAAGCCTCGCTAGCGCGCCAGCACAGACCAGTGTGTTTAATTCATGTCCCCTGAGGCGGAAAGCCGGGGGTTAGCTGCGTAAAAATCTGCTTATATTTTTCACAATCCTTAGTGATGTTTTACTGTGTATGTAAATTGTTTTTACTACTGAGGATTTCTCTTGGCACTCACTGGGCTCGAACCCTGGTACCCACCCATAACGATTAAGGTTCTGGGGCGGCGAAATAAACAGAGTGTCGCCATCTTAGGTGAGGGAATTCTGATCCCCGCACCAGCTGTCAGGCCGCCTTCCTGCCCGGGGTATTTAAGCCTCGCTAGCGCGCCAGCACAGACCAGTGTGTTTAATTCATGTCCCCTGAGGCGGAAAGCTGGGGGTTAGCTGTGTAAAAATCTGCTTATATTTTTCACAATCCTTAGTGATTTTTTACTCTGTATATAAATTGTTTTTACTACTGAGGATTTCTCTTGGCACTCACTGGGCTCGAACCCTGGTACCCACCCACAATGATTAAGGTTCTTGGGCGGCGAAAAAAACGGAGTGACGCCATCTTAGGTGAGGGAATTCTGATCCCCGCACCAGTTGTCAGGCCGCCTTCCTGCCCGGGGTATTTAAGCCTTGCTAGCACGCCAGCACAGACCAGTGTGTTTAATTCATGTTCCCTGAGGCGGAAAGCCGGGGGTTAGCTGCGTAAAAATCTGCATATATTTTTCACAATCCTTAGTGATTTTTTACTGTGTATGTAAATTGTTTTTACTACTGAGAATTACTCTTGGCACTCACTGGGCTCGAACCCTGGTACCCGCCCAGAACGATTAAGGTTCTGGGGCAGCGAAAAAAACGGAGTGACGCCATCTTAGGTGAGGAAATTCTGATCCCCGCACCAGCTGTCAGGCCACCTTCCCACCCTTTATCCCTTATAAAATGAACGGAGGATCTCACCCGCGCAGCGGGCGGGCGCAGAGGGCGCAGCGGGCGCGCCAGCGGCGCACCAAAGGCAAGCCCGTCTGGGCCCGTCTGGGCCACACCGGGCCCAGGGCCCAGCCCCCCTGCTCCTCTGCTTGTTAACAGACCTCTGATTTCATATAACAGAAATCAACTCCTGCCAATAAGAGGTAAGGTCGGACCGACTTGTATCCTGTTAGACACCTATAAGGATCATGAGTCTTGTTCGGGCTGCCATTATCACTTCACCCCAGACATAATGGCCCTGAGCAACACCCTTTCTCACTGGCTCAAATTAACTGCCGCTCCCTACCTAAACATGCCCTAGAGATCTCCCTGTTACTGGAGGACTCAGACATTGAGGTTCTTTTCCTCACAGAAACTTGGACTAACGACGGCACCGACCCTGATGTTGTTCGGGACCTACCCTCGAATTATGTTATGGTAAGGCAAGATCGGATGGATGGACGAGGAGGAGGGATCGCCATAGTGCATAAAAAATCTATAAGCTGTAGAATAGAGAAAGTCCTCTTCCCTGGGGCAGAGTGTATGATGTTCTCAGCCACTCTTTCCCCTACATGCTCGCTTTCAGGGCTTTTGGTTTACAGACCTCCAGGGGCGACCGGACAGTTCTGTGAAGATCTGTTAAGTTCAGTCATTAATCTATCCTGCAACACCCCCAATTTTACGGTATTGGGAGACTTCAATATCCAGTTAGATAAATCAGATACCCCGATCTGTCAGAACCTGTTGACAGCGTTAAACACAGTCCAACTTAGACAAATTATTCACGGCCCTACACACAAAGCAGGACACACCCTGGATCACTGTTACACTAATCTAAGCACGCTAGAGTTTATAAATTCTACCTCAATCCCCTGGTCTGATCATTCTCTTTTGTATTTTCCCTTACTTGCCAGGACCAGACAGGCCAGGCTTGTTTTGTGAAAAAAAACTAGGCGACCTTGGTCTAAATTAGTAACTGAGAAATGGACACTTAATCTTTTAGAAACTATACCTGAAATTAGTAATGACCCCTCAGACGCAAACGATTGTTATAATCATTGGCTAGAGGAATCACTGGACCTGACTCTACATTAGGTGATGCTTTCCCATCGTATTGGAGCAAACAAAAAAGCCTGGTACACTCCAGAGCTTAGAACCCTTAAACAACTCTGTAAACAGAAAGAGAGGCTCTGGCAAAAAGATGACCTTAAAGCCAGTAAGGATATCTATAGGATTGCTCTACGCAACTATAAAAAAGCGATCAAATCTACTCAATCCAATTATTATCAGGAAAAAATTACCTCTGCCTCCAGCTCCTCCAGGGAAATCTTTAAAATATTCAAGTCCTTAGTCACCCCACCTATTTCCATTGCTGATCCTTGTCTTGCATATGCACGCTGTAGGGAATTAGCTTATTTTTTTGTATAAAAAATAACAGACATCTACTCCACTTTCCGTGATACCCCGTGGATATCAGCCTCGCCCCCTAGTTCAGAACTGAATCTCCTTGAGACATTTCCCCCTCTTGACTGCCTAAAGGTTCAATCACTTCTGAGTAACCTTAAATAAGGTTCACCGGCTGATGTAGCACCTCCCACCATTCTCAATCTGGTCTCTGATGTTGTGGCCCCAGTGATTAAGGAGGTGATCAATACTTCGCTCTCAGCTGGGGCAGTCCCCCTCCACTGGAAACACGCAAGAGTAAAGGCACTTTTGAAGAAGCCCAATCTCAACCCTGACGATTGGGCTAACTATCGCCCTATCTCTTTGCTGCCCACAATTAGTAAACTTACTGAAAAATATGTCAACTCCCTGATTTCCAACCACTTAGAAACCCAGAACGTATTGCATCCAACCCAGACCGGATTCAGGTGCAAACAAGGCACTGAAACGGCCCTGGTGGCAGTTATTGAGGAAGCAAGAAGGATTGTAGATGAAGGCAGCTGTGCAGCCATACTGTTATTAGATCTCAGCGCGGCCTTTGACACTGTTAATCATTCTATTCTGATTCAAAGGATGGGTGATGTGGGTGTCACTGGGACCGCGCTGAAATGGCTGCAATCCTTCCTCTCCGACAGGACTTTCTCAGTATTTGAGGATGACATCTCCTCTCTACCTTCGCATCTTCACTGTGGCGTTCCCCAGGGGTCATCCCTCAGCCCGACCTTATTTAATATTTATATGAGGCCTCTGGCTGAGGTGGTGTTACCTTGGGGGGTGGAACTAGTAACGTATGCTGATGATACGCAGCTTATCATCACCCTCTCTGGCCAGATGTCATCTTATGATAAACTTTCCTCCTGCCTTAGCAAGGTCCGTAAGTGGATGGATGCTTCATTCCTGAAACTTAATGGAACAAAGACGGAGATCATGATGCTTGGGCATGATGCTCCCTCCGCGGTGGACGGATGGTGGCCTACTATTTTGGGTCATCCCCCTTCCCCCAAAAAGAAAATCAAAAGTCTAGGGGTCTGGTTGGACCCAGCACTTAACTTTTTGGTTCAAGCTCAGAAGGTAGCATGGACCTGCTACGCCCTGATGAGATCTCTTAGAAAAATCATTGGACTGCTTCCGTTCGAAGCAAGGAGGATATTAGTCCAGGCCCTGATCCTAACGCACCTGGACTATGCAAACGCAGTATATTTAGGGGCACCACTAGGAACACTCAGGGTTCTACAGACGGTACAGAATTGTGCAGCCCGGATGCTTTTAAAGATATCTCGTAGAACTTCTGCCAAACCAGCTCTTTGGCAACTCCATTGGTTGCCAATACAACAAAGGGTCGAATTTAAGGCTATGACCATTGTCCATAAAGCCTTGACCAAGACAGGACCTGGTCTAACTCAACCTCTGTTTTGCCCTTACCAAACCAATAGGACCCTTAGATCTAGTAGTAAGAACTTTCTGGCAGTCCCACGAATAAGGAGAAGCCGCATGGGTGGCAGACGTTTTTCTGTCCAATCAGCAAAACTTTGGAACAACCTGCCGGACCCTATTCGGATGGAGGAGAACCACCCTAGGTTTAGGAAAATGCTAAAAACCTTCCTATTTCTGTAATCTCTCGGGGATGAATGGGACCACTGCAGCGCTGAGATGCCTCCGGGTAACCACTCGCTATATAAATGAGTATTCATTCATTCATTCATTGACCACGAGGATGGCGGGCGGGCAAAGTCCGCCCGCCACCCTAATGACCCCCAAAGTATCTAAAATTGTAATTGGCGTTGACTTAGGACATTTTGCCAACTTTGGAGAAGCAATCTGATTTGACTCTATGTAGATTTTTTGCTAGCTGCTTGGAACTGTTTTAACATCTTCAGCGCATCTGGCTGGTCCGACATGACCAAAGGAGGCAACTATTAGGACCTTCCTTTAATAAACTTAATATTCATCATTGTCAAATAGCAGTTGCCTATTGTTTTATCAAGACATATGCAGCTTGTATGCAGTGTTTCCAAATGTATTGACTTTCCCCATGTCAAGTTACACTTATGAGACTTCTTTTGATATTTCTGGGTAGACCAGCTTATTGTTTGGAGGGTCCCATTCTCTTAAAATCAGGCTTGTTTGATGCATAATTTATGGGCCGGTGGCATCTACGTGTTATTAGCATCTCCTTAGCGGTACCTTGACAGCACAGCTGTCTGTAAGACCTATTATATCGATTCATTACAATATACAGAGTGGCCTTGGGCTCCACCCAGATGGTAATCACTATCTCACCTCATACTATTGGCTGTTTGCCATATAATTCCACTCTAAAGAGTGCTTATGTTGCAATGCAGGAGCCTTTATCTTCCATGTTATGTTTTGGAGAGTCATCTAATGTGGGATGAGTGATGTAAGTTCCTATGACTGTCATTGTTACATTGATAGACATTGGCAATTCTAAACGCTGTCTAGGTTTAAAATCTTTAAGTAATGTCATGAACTTATTAGAAGAAACATATTCATTCATTAACTTATTGATTCATTCTACATAACACTGCTAAAGTCGAGTCCCAATGCTACACTTGAAAGTTGCATTTAGCAAAGAGTATGAGAGTTCGACCTAGAGCTCGTTCAGCCTCAACGTCATCTCAAAATCCTTCATACAGTTATAAACAGAGTTGACTTAAGGCACAGCCCAGAGGTTCTGTTTCTTCAGCTGAGCATCTTGCTATAAAGGGCATTCTTCAGCTTCCAAACAAAACAGCACTGCCATGTGATGTCTGAATCTTTTGAAGCATGCTATGAAGGATATAAGATGGAGGAAAGTTACGTGCCACATACTGTAGTCCTGCAGCAGATCCTCCTTTGAAAACAAGCGAACGATTGAGTCATTTGAACAGTTCGGGGAAGGATGAAACAGTCTTTCTCAGACAAGCTATCCAAACATATGAGAGGCCCAGAGAGAAGAGCAGCATCTGGCACACACGGGTCGCGCGCTAGGCCCTGCCAGGTTCATTTCCAGGACTTAAGAAAACACAAAGTGAAGCTTTCACCTCAACGGATCTTGCAAACTTAATTAGATCTTGACACATCACGCATCTTAGCCATACACGTTTATATCATTATAGCTCAAAGCCGGATTGAGGTACAGAATTTGCTTCTATATATAAACACAATTTTATACAGCTTTGATGTTTGAAACGTGCAGCAGCAAATGGAAGAAAGCTGGATGCAGAGTGATAGATTTTTTGCCGCTCATAATTCCATAGCACAAAAAATAAATATATTTCTTGTCAAAACTTGTTAGTTAATATTATGATTCTCGATAACATGTTTTTAATTTATACACCAACGTTTGTTGATTTAATATATTTTAGCAGTGGTCAAAGTCTAGTCAGTTACGGGTAGGGGTGTAATCGAGCGGAATTACCTAAGAATTCCATGCTTGAGTTACACAAGAAGGATAATTCTGCATTTAGCGCTATTTCATTAAAAAATGCCTCATTGCGTTCAAAGGGATGCATTTTGCACTAAAATTAGCACTAAATGCAACAGTCCACTAATAGCGAGAGTGAGCAGCCACTCATGCTCGCTAAATGTGCTCTTGAGGTAGGATTTTCACCAATTTACTACCACCATCTAGTGCTACTTTCTTAGCACAAAATGCACCCTTGCTTCTAAAATGGATGTGAGGATGTGTTTGCCACTAAGTAGCAGAGATAAATACAGCAGAACAGGAAAAGCAAGTGTAAATGATTGCTCACTAAACGTGCTCTCGCTGTAGGATTTCTGACCCCCAAATTACTCTTAATCACGCGAGCAGAAGTAATTGCATAATTATCAGTAATTCCACATCAAAGAGTAATGGAGAATTACCAAAATTACTCAAATCACTCCGGCGTAATTGACATTCTCTCCAGGCCTACTTACCAGCCTTTCCAAACTTTTCTTGTTGCCCATTTTTACCAGAATCTCTTCCAGAATCATGGATCTCAGAGGAAAGTTCAGGGGAATTCAGATAAGGCCAGGAATTTTGAGGGAGGTTCCGAATTATGGCTTCATCACATGTGCTCTTTTAATTCCTAAGAGGCCAGTGACTCTCATGATTGACTCTGTTGGAAGTAAAAGCTCGTCTGATTTACTGCAGATCCTGTGTTTTCCTTTTGGATATTTAATCTGCTCCAAACTGATGAAATTACTTTGAAGAAATCTAGGGGCAGGGAAGAGATTGAGAAATGTTGGGGGAATTAGTTAAAACAAATTCCACTGTTAATTCTTCAGTCCTGAGCGGACCTTTAGGGTTCCAGTAATAATCCATCGTTAACTTCATTTGTTGGAATTCCTGCTACCCCTATTCTTGGTAACTCTGGGAGGGTAAAGTTAACAGGAGGTTTGAGTGGGCCTTTAACCCCTTCCATGCTGATGACGAACCCCAGCCGTCATGCACTACGGTGCTCGTGTGCTGATGACGGCTGGGGTTCGTCACGGCCCGCCCCTGTTCGTGCTGTTTACAGCACACCCGGGGAATCGCGGCCACATGGAAAGTGTTAAAGAGGCCATATAGTGAATAATGTCTCAACATCTCAAAACCCAAGCAGCCATCACCAAACATGGTGATTTAGTGTGAGCTGTAGCATAAGACCGGTTAGTTATGAATTAGGAAAATGTTTGTCCGTGCATATTACTCAGAGAAGAAAGCACATTAAACTGTGCAGTAAAATATCACAGTATGTTTGAAGCCCTGTATTTCTAAATGTATATACCCACCCCCTCAGACACATATCTGGTTTAGTACTGATCTGTAGATGAGTGTAACTAATTGTGTTATTGGTTGAAGGGGTGGAAGTCCATGCTGACAACTACCACAATTCTTGTCAGGAGGAAGCACAAAAGTCACTATATTAACCTGTGCTAACCCTCTGGTAGCTTGGCACAAAAACAGCCAGGTTTAACTTAGAGGTAATGTGTAAATTATGTATGCAGCACACAAACAGAAACAAAGTGAAAGCATAAAACAAGAAAAATTCAAAACCAATTTAACAAATATAATACATTTTTATAAATAAAATGATGCAAGAATTACACAAATTCAATCAGTAGAACAGGAGAAATTCAATTTAAAAGCGGGTACAAAGTCACAAGCTCAGGCCGGCCACGATGGAGTGCGGGACGGATACAGGGATGAGGTTAGTCTAGTTGAGAATGTACCTTATATACTTGATGCAAGGCGTTGTGTCGCTCTACGTTGATTCCGATCAGGAGCTGCACGTGCTGCAATTCAAAGCACTGTGTCAAGTTGCGTCACGCTGTGCCAGTTCCGATGAAAAGCTGCAAGGGCTTTGATGTGAGGTCCTGCATTCAGGCGCAATGCGCTGTATCAATGGGGACCTGTGATGCGAGGTTGTGCACTGAGTTGTGTTGCACTGTGTCTGTTCCAATGAGGTTGCAGATCTGGAACTATGAGGGGCTGCAATGCGATGCACCCAAATTGAGCTGCATTGCGTTGCATCCGATTTGACAGAACCCACAATTAGGCAAGGAGTACACTCTGATGCCAGTCAGGGTCCAAGACCTGGGAACACCTCTTGGCATGCAGGAGTCACTCCAGGTAGAGTTCAGTAGCAGTGCTGAGGCAGGTCCAGTGCAGCAGGTCAGTTGGGTGGCTGCAGGAAGGCCTCTGAAGATTGTTATGTCCTGTAGATCACATGAGGTCAGCCAACTGACACTTGTTGTCACTCTGGATAGCCTGGGAAGAAGGCAAGGAGGTCCAAACTTCCTTTCTAGACAGCAAAACACTCCCTCTGCAGCAGGGCAGTCCTACTTCTGTACCTTACACAGGTCAAGGAGAGTTCTGATGAGTGGCTCTCAATATCCAATACCTGGTAGCAGCCTTTGTGTGAGGAGGACTTCCTGTCCTACCACATCAACTTCTTGAAAGTATTTACCTTCCCCTGTCAAATCTCCTAACAAGCTGTAGGTGACAAAAGGGAAGGCTAGAATGTTGTCAGATTCCCTTGTGTGTGCAGGAGGCAAAACCATTTGAAGTGCGAGTGGGGTTCAGTATAGAACAGCACAATCATCCTGCCAGGATGGCCATTCTGTCCACACCTAAGTCCACTTTGTGTTACTGTCTGGAAGCAATGCCCAAACCCCAACAGTAGAGCCATTCACAGACATGTGACACGGGCAGAAGGCAAAGTTAGCTGGGACAAGAAAACTCCAACTTTATTAAAGTGGCATTTTCAGAACTCTAACTTAAGATCTGACTTTACAATTAAAATGATTTTCAATTACAGTTTATTTGAGTGTAAGCAGCATATCTGTGTTTGCTCCCAATCTAAAATTAGCACTTATTAAATGTAATAAGGTAACTCAGTCTTAATGGGAGAGACGGACCTTAAAACAGTGAAAAACTGGATTTTGGAGTTTTTCCCTGCCAGGATACGTAAAACGTAAGCACATATGTTCTATTTTTTAAATACAATGCACCCTGACCTTTGAACCTTCAGGGCCTACGTTAGGGGTGAGTTATAAAAGTTGAAAGGAAGGTTTAGGCATCGCAAAAGGTTTATTTTGGCATGTTGAAATACCAGTTTAACACTGCACTACAGGCTGCAGCGGAAGGCCTGAGACAGGTTTTGAAAGGCTACTTGAGTACGTGGCACAATGAGTGCATCTGCCCAGAAGTAGCATTTAATTTATAGGCCCTGGGTACATGTAGCACCATTAACTAGGGGCCTATATGTAAATTAAGTGTACCAATCAGAGAAATGCAAATTTTACCATGCTTTAGGGAGAGAGCAAAGACAATTTGCCAATGGTTACCCTGGAAAAAGCTCACAGGCAACAAAAACGGATACAGCAACAAAAAAGCAAGGTTCAGAGGGAGGAGCTACGACACCAACCAAGATGGCCGCATAGTCTCCCGGCTCCGCTGACCCCTGTCCTACGCTCGCTTATCCTGTCGAATATCCTGATCTCCTGCCCTGGATTCGTGTGGGTGAACTAGTCGGCACCCTGATGGTGTGATTACGGAATTTTTCTGATGTTCTGGGGCTAAGTAACATCGAAAATGTTTTGAGGCCTAACTCAGACTGGAAGCCGGGGTCTCGATTGCTGGTCTACCCGGGTCCAAAGTGAACAACAACGGACTGCTGAGGGTGGTCGGGTCCGGACACTGGGAATTTTTGAGATTTCTCTGGACTGCTCTGCAACCATCTGCCGCCCTGCGCTATACCTGAGGTGAGGTGACGGGTGGCGCGCGGCGCTGAGTCGCGGGGGGTTCCGGCCCGGAGGCCCGGCACTAGCACCGCTGGCGCCCCGGGGTGAGGGTCCCGCCGTGCGTTGCTGCGTGCTGCTGGCCCGTCCCTCACGGCTTGTTTCTGCTCCGGCGTGTCCTGCCCCGGAGAGGAAGCCCCTCCGCGGGGATCGTTATGCCTGCGGCCGTATGGAACCTGGCGGAACGGACTCAATGTGGCCCTTCTTTGCGGATGGTAATGGCGGAACTTGCGGCGCTTCACGCAATGGTGAGGGCCCAGGTTAATCATTGGCTGTCGGCGACAGATGGGATCATAGAACCGGGAGCAAGCCCTGATCTGATTTTTGAGACCCGGCAGCTGACTTGCCCCCCGTTGGAAGCCTTACCGGCGCGTCTGGACCCGGTGTTGGAAGCTATGTATGCCCCCGAAGGAATGGAACTCATCGTGAGTGCTGTGATTGGTGACTCTCTCACGTTCTTGGAAACATCAGTCCTACAGTTACCGGAGAATTTCTCTGCTTCCCCCATCCTGGACACCGTTGACCCATACTTTGATCTGTATCGGAACGAGTCGCATTCCCTCCCCAATCGGCCTCCCAACATGGCGGATGGAACGATGCTTGGCCTCGGAGAGGGGGAGGGACATCGTTGGTTCAAGCCATGTGCGTTGGGATCTGCTATTTCTCTCCTTTTTGCTGACTCAAGCTCCGGCTGCTTCTGTGTGACTTTTGACTCTCTGGGGATGGGGCTTTTCATATCCGAGGGACTCGGCAACTTTGTTAGACGGGGCCAAGTCTGAGATTGCGGGTTGAATTGTTTACGATGGATCTATTGGTAACGGGACTGCTTCATTAACAGACGGATTCCGGGACGGGGGGTTTGTGGTTCCCCTCTGGGTATTTATGTAAGGTGGGCAACTCTATTCGTGTTGGCTTAGGGGGGCCCCTTTGTTAGGGCGGGGGGGAGAGACCGGGAGCGCATAGACTATTGCCCTCCTCCACTTCCCCATTAGGTGGTGTTGCGTGTTTATCTAGGTTCCTGATCGATACTGTGACCTTATGCCCCTATTCGGCTATAAATCCATTTATTCCCTATATTGGCATAACGGTTCAAGTGCGATATTCAGAAAGTCATCTCTGGCCTCACACGAACATAGCCACATTCCAGCATAGTTCTCTGCCACTTCCTTTGCAACCAATTAGTGCAATGACAGAGCAGAAGTCACTATCTGATATTCCTAGATTAACACTCCGAGTTCTTCAACAAGATAAAAACTCAGCAAACCTGGAAATCCCCTCTTGCTGTGTTTTGATTAGTAATGGAACTCTAAAGAGCAACTGATAGCTATCACTTCCTAGTGACATCTTTAATTGACGTCTTATGTCCAGCAAACTTGCGTCAAACCAGGCACCTGTCAGGTATAAATACTACCAACGTTGCCTTAAGCAATTGCTGTTGTGCACCCTGTTGTGCATCCCATTGCTGTTGTATGCTTTATGCAGTACGCTGATGCTGCTGCTGTCCCTTGGTGGTGAAGCTACTGATACCATTATCGCTGCTAAAGCGCGAACGATGGTGTGGTGAGCTTAGGAGCTGAACAGCCGTCCCTCTGCGAAGAGCCCAGCAGATTCCAAGCTGCCCGCGGACGCTGTCCCCCTCCTGCTCCCGACGCGCTGAAGAGAGACGCTGCCTTTCTTCTGCTGAGAAATCCAGCTCCAGCGTTTCCGGTGTACCCTCGCGGGTGACTGGGATATTGAGTGCCCCCTGAAGGAAATTCCAGACTTCCATCATTCTATTCAGAGGTATGGTGTTGACTAAACCCTTAGATGAGAATTCTTGAAGCAAACCTTGGCAAAACCAACTTAACTTAAAGCTACTTACTTACTCCCCTTCCACGTGTTAGGCTTAGGTCAGGCACACTGGGGTAGGCTTAGTTAGAAGCACCAGTTGAGTATTTTAGCCTAATGTATATATGAATGTATATATGTTTTATTACTTTTAAACCATTGTATGGCTAAGAAACCATATCAATGCTTTTACAGTTCTATTTCGCAATTCTTATCTTACTGTACGTACTTTTTATAATAACAAGTCTTGCAATTGTGGCAATACATTTCTCTTGTACGAGAAGAAAGACTGTTCAATAAATGTTAACCCTTTATTGACAAACGCCCGTCTCTCTATTCTCTACATATCGTGAAAGTAAACTGCACTAATCTGACTGAGTGAAATACATGTCTATTGTTTCACACGACCCTAGAGATTGACTCTTGATCTGAGGAGCAAAGTTGTCATGTTGCACGGTTGTTGGAAAGCTGAATCCCTTCTTGTCTGTGCCAGGGAAGCTGATCACTTCCCATGCAGAGAAGAAAGTTTCCAGTGACCTCTGAGCTAGTTGGTAACACACCCAATTAAGTTTAGCATAGTCAGTGGAGGCCTGGAATATCCGCAGTTCCACGTCGATACTACTGTTTATGTTATTCCAATGCGCAGGGCCTAGTGGGAAACTAGGAACTACACTACATGGCGCCCAAACGTTTGGTAAGGCGATAAACTAACGCAAGACGTTAGAGTAACTCAGTCGTGCATATTTCACAGACCCCTTTCTCCCGTAAATACTCCAATAGACGTCTGGAGTGGGTGAAAGGTTAAAATCCGCCCGAACTCAGTAGGAAGAGATTCCTATGTAAAGCTCTGGTTTATTCAACGTTGAAGGATACAGTGTTCCAAAATATTGTGCACCTAATCTTTGTCTCCTTGGAGACCTACTCTGCAAAGCCTGCATTTATAAAATGTCAGACAGTGAAGAAGAAAGGGAAGCAGCTAGGCTGGCAGCCCTACTAATAGAGGAAGACACGAGTCTCCTACAGACTGACCCGGATGCAATTATCATCCAGGTCCACTTAAGAAAATCTATAACTTTAAAACTTATAGAAAACGGACTGACACCACAAGGTGGTACAGTAATTTTCGTGATAGAGGCTCACGAATATCGGCAGACAGAGGTATTCTATTCATGGATAAACTTTCCAGCGGCAAACGCTAGAACAAAAGAGTTTCACTATTACAAAATAGAGAAACCTCCGGAAGAGTACGCTCCTTTCGAGGAGACTGAAATTCCACTTAAATTTCAAGAGCACCTGCTCTGGTTTAATGGCGCCCTAAAACATAATGATCACATTACCAGGCTCGGTCCACTAGGTAGACCAGGAGCAACGTGGCCGGTTCTAGCCAGCTACACACCACATCCGGACATTGAAAAAATGTCAAAAGAAGATCTCTTAGTTAACATAGGAGAATTAACAAAAGCTTATAGAGAGTTAGTAAAATTATTTATTAAAAATAATTTAAACACTCCTAAAAAGAGCTGGGATGGAAATAAACAATCCACTCCCAAGGAAAAAGTTTTCCAGTCCAGAGGAAGGTCTCCTCGGCGGAGGGAAAGAACTCCGACTCGAGAACGCCAGTCTCCCCAGTGGGAGCCCTCTGAGAAAAGATATAACCTTAGAAATAGGGATAATCTGAAAAAACCTGATAGATATCAAAGTATTGATACACGTCCCTCTCGATCTTTTCCACAGAATTCGGAAAGAAGAGGACGGTCAGACCCAGGAGAGCACACCAAGTCCAAAGACAAGGAACCTGCTCAGAGTAAAAAATCTCAATTTCAGAAAAAGAAGGTAGCCATTATTAGAGTAATCAACCATGCCGAGAATACTGAGGACACAGTTGAAAAACGGGGAGTGGGCATTGACAATGTTGGACAGTGCAGCAGAAATCAGTATAGCGCGCAAGATCTTGATGAGTCATCTGGAGACAGTGGACACGAATGAATACATTCAGGTTGAAACTGCCGACACCAGACTTAGCGAGCCCCATAAAATATACGAAATAACATTGCGTACAGAGGGTGATAAGACTAGGAAAATAAGAGGTCTATTTTGGGATAAGCTCTCAAAAGGCTATGATATTCTGTTAGCTGGAAAAGATTGGCCCTCAGAGTTTGTCAGGGAATGCTCTCGTGGCGAAGAAGTGATTATGCCTGCCTTCTCGAATCACATTCCGATTCACAAAAAATATACATATGCAAGGAAATGGGCAGTGGCCCAGGCACCTGCATTATATAAAAATCATGTAGGATGGGATGAGGACTCAACTCCTCACAAAATCCAACTAAACAGTGAACAGCTGCCCAACGGCAGTATCCCATTAAGCAAGAAGCTAAAAAACAAGTCAGGGAGATCTTAGATCAATTTCAATACCAGGGGGTGATTGAAACATGCACCTCTCAAATGAACAATCCTTTGTTTCCTGTCTCCAAGCCAGACAATTCATATCGTCTAGTTTTGGACTACAGACACCTTAATACATGTTGCAAAACTTTTGCAGTACAAAACTCGCATAGTGCAGCCCTAATGAATAACATAGTTAGGAAAAAATACAAAACAACATTAGACATATCTAATGGTTTCTTTTGTCAAGACATTGCACCGGAAAGCAGATATTTGACCGCTTTCTCAGCATTTGGGTCGCAGAAAAATTCTGTCGACTCCCACAGGGGTTCAAGAACAGCCCAGGACTATTCTCAGCTAGGGTAACAGAGTTACTACAAATCTATGATGATGAGGCATTATCTTACGTAGATGATATCTATCTCACAGACGATGACTTGGATACTCACTTGAAAAGAGTGAACACCATTATACTTGGGTTCACAGCAGAGGGTTACAAATTCAACTTTAAAAAGTCCCGAATTGCCCATCTGACAGTACTATTCTTAGGGTACGAATTATCAAGTGAAGGGAAAAGCGTAGCGGACAACTTCTTAGAGAAGTGCGCTGTACTCCAAGCTCCAAAAACGCTGAAGAATTTACAATCCATTCTAGGTTTTCTGAATTTCGGAAGAACTTACATCCTAAATTACGCAGAGAGGGTTAAACCTCTCTACGAACTAATTAAACCTGATTTTAAACAAATCAATTGGACTCAAAAACAGACAGAAATTTTGAGATCACTGCAAACAGACATGTTAGCTAAAACAAAATTAGATACACGTGACAACACACGTGATCTTGTAATCCGAGTCATCCCAGGAAGATGCGGATTCACGTACCTAACCTCTAATGAGGGAGAAAAGGTACCAATTTCAATTAAATCTCACTTGTACACACAAGCAGAAAAAACATTCAGTCACACAGAAAGAACTGTGAAAGCAGTGCAAATCGCATTAGCAAATGAACGAGAACTAGCACACGGCAAACGGATTAATATCCTTACAGCGGAATCCGCCTTCGAGGCGCCATTCAGCCCAGTAAACCTGCCTACAGTGTCACTGGATCCGAAATGGATACATTGCATAGATTCTCTAGGAGCGGAAGACGTGAAATACTATTTCGCCCCGCAATTTGAAGAACTGAATGATTTAGAATATGAAGAAGAATATCCTCTGCCAATTGAAATTCTGCCTCTCCCACAGTACGCCTGTATAATCTATACAGATGGATTTGTACAGCATTTCAACGTAGAGAGAAAATCCTACGATGCAGCATGTGCGATCATTAAAGGTCGTTGGCTGTGCGGTAAATTCAGACCGAAAGTAACAAAAACTGAATCTGTAAGAAACTGTTCGGTTCAGAGAACTGAAATCAGATGTTTAAAGATGGCGCTCGAAAATGCAGAACGTGAATTCCCGACACTTATCGTGTGCGATTCTAATTTTTGTGTCAACTCTTACAACAATAAACTGCAGAGTTGGATTGAAAACGACTACAAAGATGACACAGGTGCCACAATAAAGCATAAATTGCTCTGGAAACAGGTAGCTCTTTTACACAAAGAACTACAAAAGACTCACGTGATTCACGCACAGAGTCTTCAACGTGATGGCGTTCACGTTGCAGGGAATTCATTGGCTAATACAGCCACAGCGGAAGCAACTAAACCGACTTCCGTAGCCACAAAAAGCGTACAGAAAAATACATAGACGGGGAAACAATGCTGGCAGTAAAAACGACCGTAAAAGGCGACTGTGCAGCACTACCCTTGAACTATCCACTCAATTATGCATACGTAATCGATGCAAACTCCGTTCCTTTTGCTCGAATCCCTGGAGTGGGGGACAGAGTAATTCCAAACAGGAGCAGGAGGGGCTTCCTCTTACTGGAAGCACACATGGGGTTGGGTCTGAGACACCAAACAATTAAGGTTTCTCTGAAAGAATTACAATCAGAGTACTGGTGGCCAGGAATGAGCATAGATATCCAATGTTTTGCTCAAAATCGTGAAGACTGTAACAGAGATCGCAGTAATGAACAGGCCAGTGTAGTTTCAGGATCCCTGCTAGACAGCATAAGGCGGTCTATCTGCGCAATCAAAGAAGAGAAGCGCGTCCCATTGTACACAGTTAAGGCTAAACACACTTAAAAAATGTGGCCCCCAGCGCTCGGCTGACGCTAGAACGGTTATAAAAGATTTGCGAGTCTTTATCGGCACATACGCAATTACCACGTTCCATTCTGACCAGGGTCCTGCTTTCAGCTCTCGAGCTTATAAGGAGGCCATGGCTAGCATGGGAATTGGGTTGCGGTATTCTTGTCCGTCGCACCCCGAAGGTAATAGTGTGGTAGAAAGAAAAAACCGTGACATAAAGCAATCTATAACAGCGAAGGTATTAGGTTCAGGCGCTGGGTGGGTCAAACATTTAATAAGTGTCCAGACTAGTCTTAATAACTTGCCAAGAAATTCTCTAAAAGGTTTCAGCCCATACGAACTTTTGTTCGGAATTAGAATGAACATTCAGGACCTCGATAGTCAGATGTCAGTGGTACAAGAAAAAACAACAGACTTTGACATCAAAGATCGTTTGGCTGTTTTACAGGAACTGAATGAAACAAGAAAATCCTTAAGCAACATAAAGTTAAAGCAACAGCCAGGTACCACTGACGAGGCACCACCAGCAACAGCCCCAGCAAGGCCTGTCTGGATTCCAAAGATTGGGGATCTAGTCAGAGAAAAGATCGCGGTGAAGAAGGAATTTGGGCCTTCTTACAGAAAAGCAGTACCTGTCTTGGCAGTCACCGGAACAAGATCAGTTGTGCTACCGCCCCTTGCTGGTAAAAAGGAGAACAGAGTCGTGTCCATCGACCTGGTAAAACCACAAGCATGTGGCCTATAATCAACAGTAGGCCCAGTGGACTCCCAAGAAACAACAGAATACCCAAACTTGCAACAATCCAAGAGGTTCAAACTGAAAGACTAATCACATTCGATCAGCCTGCAGTGCACAATGAAGGACTATGCAATAATGCCATGGAACTCGTGCCTCTTGAGACACAGATTGAAACAGTTCGTCAAGAAACAACACCAGTCTACACTAATGTGGCATCAGAAAGTGCTACGGAGAGACAGATTGAAAGAACAATCCCATCAATTGACAGAACTGCCTCTGGTTATTTCATCAACTTCGACAACTTCTCTGAAGATCAAAACGGCCCGGAAGTGATGCCAGAAACAAAAAAGTATTCTAAAGAAAATACAACAGGACTCCTTCAACAAATCAAAGAATTATATCTGGATTCACCGTTGATTGAGCATTGGATTATTTCAGGGGTATTCATACTCCTACTATGCCTAATTTTAGTTTTAATTTTAGGAAAGTTTATTACAATTGAATGGACACAGCAAGTCAGAACATCAACCTAGTCCTGAAACCACACAGATCATCCCACGTGAAGAAAAGAGAACTGTCAACAGTAAATGTCACAGCAATTCCAATACCTGGTGGGGTAGTATGGGAGAAAACAGACTATGAGATATATGGTCCGGTCGAAATCCTGAAGTATCCTCATCAACTGAAGGTTTCCTTAAGTGACTTTGTAACACCTAGTACATTCTCTGGTGATTGGGACTTTAACAGTATTAATGACATGATGTCTGACTTAGTAATGTCAGCTAGATTCACAGATCATGATTATTTACAAGGTTCATCTAGTTATGAGCAGTTATTCTGTTACACACATTATGGTGATCACTACTTGCATAAATCTGCACAGCCTAGAAATGTTTTTATGTATAATCAATGGGAACATTGTGCTACACCACCTAAAAGCAGTTCTAAAGCATTTTTTGAGAAATTCAAATACTTCTCAGGGTTTAACACCAGTGATGCAGAAACGTTTTATTACAAACTGTTAGATAAAACAGGAATGAAAACAATGCTGACAAATTCTAAATTGATATATTCAGAAGCATTTTTTGACAAAATGATGACATTTGGTTTTGATTATTGGAAAAATAATATTGAAACGAAAACAATTTGGGGTACAAAAGATTGGCAGGTACAAGGCATTGAAGCACTATTTAGAACCTGCATGATACCAGAACAAATGTTGTTTTTAAATGACACAATACACCAAACATCTTGTCTTGGCCTAGCTAAGATCAAAGACCTTAAAACACCGTCTATTCCAAAGCCAATACCTGAAAATGCAACTACAGATATTGAGTTAGACGTGTCACAAATTTTACATTTTAACAGAACACATCCTGATTGGAATAAGTGGTTAATCTGGCCTACTGACACAAACAACTGTCAAGATAGATTCCTGAATAAAACACAGGGGTTAAAAATGACCAGACTAGACCCGAGATACTCCCAGAGACAACATCCAGGGATAATAACAACATACAGTGTAGGGAAACTCTGCCTTGAATGGCTAACATCATCCACACTGGCTGAAATTAAGCAACACTTGTCTTTACTAAAAGATGGTGCTGATTTGCGCGATTTCATTCTTGGACCACGCAAACAGCGTCAAAAGCGTTTCATAGCGACCAGTATCTATGCTGCTTACAACGAGGCTTGGAAAGTCAAACAAATTGAAACAGCTGAAAAAATACGAGAAATTGATCGTATTAATTTGGAAAAATCACTTTCTGTAGTGGACAATGGGTTAATGACTCTGTCTTCCAGAATATATTCGTTGGACAATATTGTATCCTCTGCCTTTGATGTGATAGACAGAGACTTGCTAATGTTACAACATGGCCAGTCTCAATTACGTTCTATTATAGAATTAGGCTGGACGCTGCAAAATCTTCGTTCAGGCTATGTGCCTTGGAGTTTAATCAACACAACGTCATTATTTTCCATTTTTAACCTTACTGATAAACAGATCAGTTTGGCACAGAAAGGAGCAGACTATACAATCCTGAGCATCGAAAAACTTGAGAGATTACCATTGACAATGTCAGAGAGTCCTGTCATTGAATGGATAACACACGGAATTATCACCATTCCGATAACAACTTTCCGATTTAAAAAGTGCCTTGAATACATACCTACTGGCCAGTATGAACAATTGGGTAAAGGATATGTAAAATCTGAAAGGAAATTACCATACACACATTCTTGCTATAGTGACAGCGACAAAAATGTATTTCTTAGTGGTGACAACTGTAAACATTCACTAAGCGGTATACTTTTGTGTCAGGGTATTAATTTACACGGAGCATGTGATGGAAATTCTAACAACCTTTCATGCCACCAGCTAGTCACACCTGCAACTCAGATAGAGCCCTTCTTTATGCAACTTGCAAACGGGAGTTACATTCTTAGAACGGATCACAGATGTTGTGGCCTTGTGCCAGGGAAAAGTTATCTAGTAAGCGTAACATCCATGGTCAAATGCTGTATGCAAGCATTGTTCCCGAGTGGGCCTGCAGACACAGTGACTCCCATCTGGCCTCGTCTGAATCTCTATTCTATACGAATTGATACTTTAAGCAAAATGAAGTCTGTGCTTTTACAGACAACAGTGCCTATAACGTCATCCAGGCAATTTTGGGAATCGTTCCTACTTTTGTACACTCTGTTTTTGGCGGCATACCATTATTTTTGGGGCTCGTTGCAGGGATTTTATTTTTGACCCTCCTGCTTCGTTATGGCAAGCCGAAACTCAGACATAGCTCCCATGGGAATGGAAGAGACAATCCTAGCAATGCGCTACCGGGACAGGATAACTAACGTCCTCGGATTGGCCAGGCTGAGAGATCTAAACATGACCTGGTTCCTTTCATTCAGACCTATATGGCAGAACTGTATCTTACCGGTACTTCGATGTATGCTATGCGGAGATGAGTGCGTGTTGGACATCTGTCTTTCACTTCCATCAGCAGTATCAATGGACGTCGATACTTTGCTCAGTCCAATAACGGCTCACGCATTGTGTTGTCCCCAGCGGCTACCAATCCTGATGACGGCATTCGTTGAGACTCCTGTGCTACGACTAGGTGGTAACAGTGGAGTGAGTGACAAAAGCAACATCACCCAGGTACGACCATCTGTGAGCATTGCTGCTCCTGACTATGATGACAGCAGTCATTCTCACACCTGCCAAGTTACAGCACTATCGAATTTGGTTGAACTGTCACCTGATTTTGTAGACCAATTCTTTGAGAGCCTGTCTGATACGATGTTCTCACCCATACAAAAATAATAACTTTTGAGAAGCTTTCCGACACACAGCGTTCCCATGAACTCTGAATTCGGCCTTCAGTTTTGATCAACAAAAACTGCTAAAAGCGTTGGAACTCTATTTCCCCGTTCAAGCAATAATTCTTTTGAATTGGACATTTTTTTAATATTGACCTTTTTTTGGCACGAACAATTCTTTGCTTAACGTAAAAACTATTCTTAGAGGACAGAAGCTTCAAACTTCTATATGCAATAATTTTTGAATGATTTCTATGCTTCAAAAACGTACAGTACCTAAATTTCACGTATTACAATATACGCCTATTTCGAATGCATTCATGTATTTTGGGGTGGGCAATGTTACACATGCATCTAATTGCTCTAGTTTTAGTAATTTGATGGACATGAAAACGTGGAGTGGGTTTGCGTGTTTATCTAGGTTCCTGATCGATACTGTGACCTTATGCCCCTATTCGGCTATAAATCCATTTATTTCCTATATTGGCATAACCGTTCAAGTGCGATATTCAGAAAGACATCTCTGGCCTCACACGAACAGAGCCACATTCCAGCATAGTTCTCTGCCACTTCCTTTGCAACCAATTAGTGCAATGACAGAGCAGAAGTCACTATCTGATATTCCTAGATTAACACTCCGAGTTCTTCAACAAGATAAAAACTCAGCAAACCTGGAAATCCCCGCTTGCTGTGTTTTGATTAGTAATGGAACTCTAATGAGCAACTGATAGCTATCACTTCCTAGTGACATCTTTAATTGACGTCTTATGTCCAGCAAACTTGCGTCAAACCAGGCACCTGTCAGGTATAAATACTACCAACGTTGCCTTAAGCAATTGCTGTTGTGCACCCTGTTGTGCATCCCATTGCTGTTGTATGCTGTATGCAGTACGCTGATGCTGCTGCTGTCCCTTGGTGGTGAAGCTACTGATACCATTATCGCTGCTAAAGCGCGAACGATGGTGTGGTGAGCTTAGGAGCTGAACAGCCGTCCCTCTGCGAAGAGCCCAGCAGATTCCAAGCTGCCCGCGGACGCTGTCCCCCTCCTCCTCCCGACGCGCTGAAGAGAGTCGCTGCCTTTCTTCTGCTGAGAAATCCAGCTCCAGCGTTTCCGGTGTACCCTCGCGGGTGACTGGGATATTGAGTGCCCCCTGAAGGAAATACCAGACTTCCATCATTCTATTCAGAGGTATGGTGTTGACTAAACCCTTAGATGAGAATTCTTGAAGCAAACCTTGGCAAAACCAACTTAACTTAAAGCTACTTACTTACTCCCCTTCCACGTGTTAGGCTTAGGTCAGGCACACTGGGGTAGGCTTAGTTAGAAGCACCAGTTGAGTATTTTAGCCTAACGTATATATGAATGTATATATGTTTTATTACTTTTAAACCGTTGTATGGCTAAGAAACCATATCAATGCTTTTACAGTTCTATTTCGCAATTCTTATCTTACTGTACGTACTTTTTATAATAACAAGTCTTGCAATTGTGGCAATACATTTCTCTTGTACGAGAAGAAAGACTGTTCAATAAATGTTAACCCTTTATTTATTGACAAACGCCCGTCTCTCTATTCTCTACATATCGTGAAAGTAAACTGCACTAATCTGACTGAGTGAAATACATGTCTATTGTTTCACACGACCCTAGAGATTGACTCTTGATCTGAGGAGCAAAGTTGTCATGTTGCACGGTTGTTGGAAAGCTGAATCCCTTCTTGTCTGTGCCAGGGAAGCTGATCACTTCCCATGCAGAGAAGAAAGTTTCCAGTGACCTCTGAGCTAGTTGGTAACACACCCAATTAAGTTTAGCATAGTCAGTGGAGGCCTGGAATATCCGCAGTTCCACGTCGATACTACTGTTTATGTTATTCCAATGCGCAGGGCCTAGTGGGAAACTAGGAACTACACTACAGTGGGGTTTCCTTTCTTTTTACTTTTCCCTGTTTCTTCTATATTTCGGGTTTGGTTCTCGGGCGACAGGCACACTGCCGGGGAGGGGGGGGCCGTAGTCATCTGCAGGGGTGCAGGGTGGGGGGTTGGTGGAGGGGACTTTTTGCTTTTCATTTGTTTCTATGGCCTTTTTTCACTTCTCTTCTCTTTCTTTGTCTTTTTCTTTTTCTGGGTCAGTGCAGTGGGTTTCCTTTGGTATCAAACACTGTTTTTTCATCTGTGCCTCAATTTTCGTGGTGTTCTCTGGGTCTTAGGGCAGGTGACTGCAGGCGCGAATTGACCGCAATATTCCTTCATATCCTGTACCTCCTGTTTCTGCGCCATTGATTTGATCGATTACTGTTTACTGTGGACATGCTTACTATTCTGCCTGCCATTTTTCGCTGCTAGGAAATTGTTCGGCACCTGATCCTTCCATCCTATACTATAAAATGAAAACCTTTTATATCCTGGTTTCCTAATTGTGCTGCTTAGTGACCAAGAGTACTAGCATAGAGATTCTGCTCCCCGAGGTGCTGCATGTGATTGCAAATTGCTCTCTGCTACTCTAACTGCTTAGCGGCCGGCCCGGGGGTTGCAGGCCCATACTTGTATTTGGTTGAAATGTCAATACAGGTTTTCAAAAAAAAAAAAAAAAAAAAGCAAGGTTCAGAGGGCTTTGCCAGAAAACCACTGTATGCCTAGCTAAGGGTGCAGTTGTGAGTCTGATCTACCGAATCCTGGAATATTGGGGTCCTAACTAGACTGTCTCATACACAGGGGCTGATAGGCTCATCAGTGGTGACATTGAATACATCACATGCATACTGCCTAGCCAGGGGCCATCGGGTCCAGATAGCTCGGACATCTATGCATCTTCAGCCTCTTGTGCCTCATGAAGATGCAAGGGATTAGAAAGTGATATGTAGGAGTGGGTACCGAATTTCACTCTGCTGGCAGAGTTTACAGAGTTTTGAAAAACTGGAGTATTGCCTCTTACGTGGCTCACCAACGTGATGTTGGTGAGTGCGAGCAAGGAAAATCATACGCTAGACCACCTCCCAGCGAGATATCTCAATGCAGGCAGTCGCAGCTGGTCGCTACCACTCACATTGAGAAACTTGCCGCTCGCTTTGAGTAAGCTGCTACGCGTATAAAACATGTACTTGAGCGGCTGAGAGAAGCAGCACCCTCATGTGGGCGCATGTTGCCATTCACCCTGATTTTACAATGCGGGACGAACTCCCAGCGCAACAAATCAGAGAGAGCAGTGCAATTTACCAAACTCTTTCGCTTGCGTAACTCCGAGGATCATGAAGGAGTTTTTTCGGCACTACGCAGAGTTCTGTGTAGCAGAACTCTGTAAACTCAGCCCAGGCCTAGCGATAAGAAATATGCTCACAGGTGGTTGATATCTAGCTTCATACCAGAAAATCTGGCTATTGGTTTTCAGATAATCTGGTCTTCCCACCAGTATAGGTGCCACTCAAATTAAGTTTCCTTATATCGTCTAAATCTTCTTGTTCCTACCTCCTGTGCCAAGTTGGCATGGTTGTGGCCCTGCAAATCTAAAAATAATTGTAGCTTGCCTGGGAACTCCTCAGCTTGTTTCTGGCTTAGATCCCCTCTGGAAACTTCCAGAAACTTCATCCTCGCTTTGCAATCTCTCTGATTTAGGAACACAGAAATGCTGTTTAATTTTAACAAACACGAATACAAGATAAATCTCAATGCTACAAAAAATGTGTAGGTTTCTTAAGAAAAAAAACTGTACCCACTGAGCATACCCCTTTAAAATGATACTTCCAACAATTAATAATTTTCTTCTTGGATGGAAGCAGAAGCACTCTATTTCATTGGCACTGACATTTATAAGTCCCACAGTAAAATTGCAAAACATGCATAAGCTCCACTACTTATTATGAAAACAGAAAAATCATGCAAACAATGTTTGCCCTAGTGTTTGTTGTGGTGCAAAACAATATTGAGTGAGGCTAAGTTTAGACTAAAGCATGTTTTGCCATATGTAGATTGCAATAACTGCGTAAAATAGATTTGCTCCATTTTACTCACCAGGTGTTGAGCCAACTAATGAACTTTCAGCTATTGCTTTCCTTCAATACTAAAACTCCGTACCCAATAGGTAAGATTCTGCAGCCTACAAGCCTGTGCAGAATTAGTTTCCGGAGAATTTCTTGCTAAGTGGGTAACAGAAATGTTATATTTCCCCAAAGACTGTGATTGTGACATTTTGTTGAGATCAAGTAGTATTCTATGTTTATGGGGAACATGGAGGATTGAGAACAGTGATTGTGTAAAAGGGTGGCAAGAATGATTTTAATGATCAGCGGAAGGAGGCGGGTGTCAGGGGGTCAGGGACAGAGTGTATAGGCATTTATATAGCGCACTACTTACCCGGAGGGTCCCAAGGCGCTTCGACCGCTGCGAAACCCTTCCTGGCTTCCCTGAGAGATGGTCCCTTAATGGGTATCTCCAGGGTGAGACCAGGCATCCCCGGCGGTCTGGTGGGGCCGTTAGTGAAGATGAGGCAAGCTAATGCCCAGAGTTGCCGAGTGTGAACGCTGATCAGAGTGGGCACCGAGGCGAGAGAATTATCGAGTCCGCTGACCCTGGTCCAGAAACCTGCCGCGCCGGGAATCGAACCCTGGTCCCGGGCCGTCCTCTGCTCTCGGGTCTGCCGCCTCTAACCAGTGAGCCACACTACTTCAGTGAGTGATGCAAGGGTAGTGTGGTGAGCCTTGATTTAGCGGACAAGCACATGCATGAAAGAATGGGGACAACAGAGGGAGATGAACCAAGAATGCATTATATCATGGGAGAAGGAGTGGTATTTCTGACAGTGTGGTACCTTTAGAAGCTTAAATGG
This sequence comes from Lissotriton vulgaris, assembly GCF_964263255.1. Classification (NCBI taxonomy): domain Eukaryota; kingdom Metazoa; phylum Chordata; class Amphibia; order Caudata; family Salamandridae; genus Lissotriton; species Lissotriton vulgaris. The sequence continues at coordinate 1,736,663,828 of NC_141691.1, forward strand.
GCTAAGGCCTATCATGGACTGTTTGACCTTTAACTGATTCTACATAACTCTAATACACTTAATATGACTCATTGCTTACGCCATTTCAGATGTATTTGCATCTTTGCCTTTTCAATCCATAGTTCTGGAGATTAAAGACATAGCTCAGTCGACCACAAGAAACATTGCATGCTCCACAATCCTGGAGACAATCTCCCTTTTGTTGAACAGCTCATGGATAATATCATGAAACAGTCATAACATTCCTCAAACAACATGTTTATGGGTAATCTTAATTCATACTAGGGCACAACTAATGTATCTACAGTTTCACAGCTCTCCCGATTCCTGCAAAATTATGGTCTATCCATGACTGATCGAAATGAATACATATGAAAGGTTCTACCTTTGATTTATTCTACAAGAGGTACCTCTTTGAAGGGATTAGCTGATCCAAGTTGGCCTGTCACACAACATTTACATACTCTTCGCATTCACACGATAATCATAACAACTGGACAACCTAAAAGAATACTTACCTTGATAAGAGACACTAACATAACAACTTAGTTAAGTAAGCCATGAAAGTACCCTGGGATCTTTCTAACTCTTTCACCCATTCAGCCATTAATTCCTGCTCAATGGATTACCATAAAGCCATGTCAGATACATTTAATCAAGCTTCTCCGTGGAAGAAGGCAAGAATGAAAAAAGGTATCTGATCCAAAGTTGAACAAACAAAGGAAATCGCTTTCGGCTTTCGTTGAAAATTATGCTTGCATCCATCTACTTCTGATCAAGAAAACTGATGCTCCAAAATAATAATTTATAGGAAACTGTCCTCTTGCATTAGAACACACATTAATGCAACAAAAAGATGCCCTAAAAACTCTGACTTTGTCAAATAAAAGATATAGGCTTCTCCTTCAGTGACAGTAACATAATTACATGAGGAATGCAAGAATTTGGATTTAAAAAAAAATATTTAGTAGAAGCTACCGAACTTAACCTAAATATGCCTTATAACCTCCTAGAAAGTCACCACCCACCTCACCATTCTCTGACAATCGGCTGACATTTAAGGAGATCTCTCAGTGTGAAATGGAGAACTGCCAAACTGAAACCTTTCAATCACTTTTTCAACCCTTTTACGGCAGCCTTACCTAAGAATGTTCTACATCTCACCCCCATTGGATGAACCTGAACCAGAACCAGATCCCAACTCTACTGATAAACATAACCAGATCCTGGACAACTCAACAAGTTCCATCCTGTTACACCTCTTCTGTTTCTAGGCAAAGTACCAGAGAGTTGGATGAATAAAGGACAAATCAGTAAAATATACTTCTTGCTGTTTAAAGCTCACAAAATTCATCAACCTCCTGTATAAAAAAGAACCATCAACGAGTTCACTCAACTCAAGCAGTAAAAGAAAGTTAGCTTGATTTGTGCCCAGCGAAATGATAATCCACTATCTGTGAGTACAAAGACAAGAATAAACTTCGTTAAACAAATTTTACCAGCTTGATTACAGGTCTAAATATGTTTGTACATCAAGGGAACATGTCAAGTCATTTCAAAACAGACTTATAATCGTCCTGTATTTTCCTGCTCCATCCAGAGCCGGACTGGGAACGCAAACCGGCCCTGGCAATTGAGTCATGGTGTGCCATTGGAAAACACTGCAGCTGCTCTTGTTACAAGGGGCCGATATTGCAGCTATGCTACAAAACTGGCCCGGGTAACAAAATCAGCCCCTCAATCAATCAATCATATCACTTGTATAGCGCGCTACTCACCCGGAAGGGTCTCAAGGGGCTTGGGGGAGGGGGGCCGCTACTGCTCGAACAGCCACGTCTTGAGTTGTCTCCTGAAGGCGAGGTGGTCCTGGGTCAGCCAAAGGTGGATGGGGAGGGAGTTCCATGTCTTGGCCGCCAGGTAGGAGAAGGATCTGCCTCCGGCGGTGGGTCTTCGGATGTGTGGTACGGCGGCGAGGGCGAGGCTAGCGGATCGTAGCTGGCGGGTGGGTGTGTGGAAGGTCAGGCGGTCGTTGAGGTACTTGGGGCCCAGGTTGTGGAGAGACTTGTGTGCGTGGGTGAGGAGCCTGAACCTGATCCTCTTGTTGACGGGGAGCCAGTGCAGGTACCTTAGGTGTCCGGAGATGTGGCTGCGTCGAGGGATGTCCAGGATGAGTCGGGCGGAGGCGTTCTGGATTCGTTGTAGTCTTTTCTGTAGCTTGGCTGTGGTTCTGGCGTAGAGGGTGTATCCGTAGTCCAGCCGGCTGGTGATGAGGGCCTGGGTGACCGTCTTCCTGGTTTCGATCGGGATCCATCGGAAGATCTTGCGGAGCATGCGGAGGGTGTGAAAGCATGAAGAGGAGACGGCGTTGACTTGTCTGGTCATCGAGAGGGAGGAGTCCAGGATGAAGCCCAGGTTGCGTGCGGGGGTCTGCCGGCTTGGGGCGGTGCCCAGGGCTGGGGGCCACCAGGAGTCGTCCCAGGCGGAGGGTGATGGTCCTAGGATGAGGTCTTGTCTGAGTTCAGTTTCAAGCGGCTGTTCTTCATCCACTCGGCGACGTCTTTCATCCCTTCGTGGAGGCTGGTTCTGGCGGTGTCGGGGGTCTCTGGTGAGGGAGAGGATCAGCTTGGTGTCGTCGGCGTAGGAGATGATGTTGAGGTTGTGTGGGCGTGCGATGGCTGCGAGAGGTCTCATGTAGACGTTGAAGAGGGTGGGGCTGAGTGATGATCCTTGCGGGACGCCGCAGATGACTTCAGTGGCCTCGGAACGAAACGGGGGGAGGCGGACTCTCTGTGTTCTTCCAGCGAGGAACGAGATGATCCACTTCAATGCCTTCTCTTGGATGCCGGTGTTGCTGAGGCGTTGGACTAGGGTGCGGTGGCAGACAGTGTCGAACGCGGCGGAGAGGTCCAGGAGGATGAGTGCTCTTGTTTCCCCATTGTCGAGAAGGGCTCGGATGTCGTCGGTGGCTGCGATGAGGGCGGTCTCGGTGCTGTGGTTGGCTCTGAAACCGGACTGCGAGGGGTCGAGGGATCCATTCGTCTCGAGGAAGGCGGCAAGCTGTCTGTTGGTGATCTTCTCGATGACTTTGGCCGGAAAAGGGAGGAGCGAGATGGGGCGGAAGTTTTTGAGGTCGGTGGGGTCCGCTGTTGGTTTCTTCAGGAGGGCGCGGAGCTCGGCATGCTTCCAGCTCTCCGGGAAGGTGGCGGTGTCGAAGGAGGTGTTGATGACATCTCGGAGTTGGGGTGCGATGGTGGAGTCGGCCTTGTTGAAGACGTGGTGGTGATGGAGCTGGGATTCGCGTGCAAGCGCCCTGCTCTCGTACAAAACCCTTGCCTAAATCGTATAATCAGATTAACACTATTGTTCGTCATTTATTAAGTGTTCTCCCAAACACGCGGGTGTCCCCAGGATGCTTGCTTGTATGTCTTTTCTCATACTAACGAAGCTTGCACTAAAAACAGCTGCTTCGCTGAAATTCAGTCTGCGCATGCGTCGGTCATACCCATGTGATGTGACGCACTCGCATTCTGGAGGGAGTTTGTGCTCATGCGCACTGTTGCAAACATGGCCGCTTGTCTCTCACCACGCTCTCCGCTTGCCACCGCTGCTTTAGCCTATCTGTCTTTTCGCATTAAACCAATAATGCTATAGTCATTATAAAATAAGGGTTGGTTAGTATTTTATCATGGTATACAGTGTAATCGTTTTATATGTGTTTTTAATTCGTTCTCGCTTACTTTTCATGTACCGCGTCTCTGGGGCTGGGAAATCGGGAGCGGAGCCATACTTGAGGCTCTGCTGGGCACCGTCACATGACCGGAGAAAAAAACTCCATTGCGCAGAAGCTGAAACAAGCCAGCTGGCTCCTGAAGCACAATGCGCCTGGGAACATCTCTGGGAAGACGAAATCTTACCTTGGAAGAAGCAATACTGTTGCTACCTATTGTGAACTTTTTCTATATTGCTGTATTCTATGCATGGGAACGTGAACCCAAGGGGCGGGTAGGAAAATTTTAATATTTGGGATGAGAAAATTGAATTCTAGGAGGTGGTAATGACCGCACCACCTCTCCTGACCAATCATAATGTGGGAAACTGTCACTTGCAACATTAGTGGGTGGTCTAAGGGCCCCCAAAACAGTATAATTGCCCTAGTTTAGCTTAGGAAAATTGTCCGACTTGTCCGAGTAGCAGACCTGTCACTGACCCTACGAACTCTATAGGTGCTCAATCTGAAGTGCTGCGGAGCACTCTGTCCATACTTTCCACAAACTCCTAAGGGGTGGAAATAATAGTAAGTGCTGGCGAAGCACTTTGCTGGGGAATTCGAAAACCCAAATCGGGGTTACTGGCGGATTACTTGCAGAGAGGGGTAACGCTGGCGTTGCTTCTGAAGCTGTGGGTGTTAGTCGTACCTTGGTGAGCCCAGTCCTGATCCCAAATCCTGAGGGGTATCCTGTCCTTACTGTCCGTGAGCTGTACCTGCTCGCATTCTGGCATTCCTTCCTGAGGGTCCTTGTCCCCGTCCTTCCAACTGACCCGTGGCCAGGGTTAGTCTTCTCTCAGACCTAGGTAAATATTAACCTGTGGGTTTGCGTCTCTCTCTCTCTCTCTCCCCTCTCTCTATTTTCTTAATAAAGCACTCTTGCCTGTGATATTGCTCTATCACCTTAAGAACGAGTTATATGCAATTGTTTTAGAATTGTTCCACTTCTCTCCCCTCCCTTAGAAAATTACTAACTGTTATATTGTATTAGTATGTTCCAATTTTTCCCTTACCTTTAGCCTGATTGCGGTGAACTTAGTAAGAATAGTTTAAACACTTAGGTTAAGTACATGTTCTAGGTCCCATCCACATCCTATATTCTAGTATAAAGTTGCAGTGACTAGTTTTGTTCTAAAATTCCTACCTTCTAGTCTTCCCATATACCCAAATGGTCTTAGCATTAATCTATAGCTATTTTATGGTGTTGATTTTGATGTTAGACGCATTATTCTGCCTATCACTTATTACCTTGTCATATTCTCTCTGAACTTTACATAATGTTTTAAACATCCTCAGGTGTCTGTGGTCATTTTACAGAAATTGTGGATAAGTATTGTACTGATTATAAAGAGTATCTGATTTTAGGCCTGTCTGCTATTTCCCTTATAGCTCCAGATCCGTCATAAGAATTGTGCCTGTGGTAAGTCGGGTACATGGTATGCAGAGGTGAAACCAAACCTTAATTACTCATAGCAGCGTGCAGGAGGAGAAATCAAGTAGTCCTCTCCCGGCTCACCCAAATTATTAGTGTGGTATTTGGAAAATTCGCACGCCAGGGCCCAGTGCGTGTAAAGAATTGGTAACCTAGGTGGCCCGGGAGAATTGCGCGCTCTATCAGTAATTTTCTGGTAACCAGAGGATGGTTTGGACTAGTTAGATTAGGTAGACAGGATAGGTCATAAACAAACCGTGAAAATAAAATGTGCTGCTGATTTTCTACTGTATTGGTTCAAATATTTTGAAATGTTTTAAGGATTTATATATAAATGTATATGATTTTTGCATTGCTGCTATAAATGTTATATTAACCATTGTTTGTGAATGTTCAGTGTAGTCCGAATCCCCGGGGAAGTATTTGGCTAACGGTGAGCAGAATCCGGTTAGCTGTTGAAGTCACTAGGTTTGAGGTATTAGTGCAGGGTTAAGGATAACTGGAAGCACTAATTAGGACCTTTGTTTTCTGGAGTGAATGATAGCTACGAGTCCTTTATAAAACTTTCATTGCGATATCACCTAGTAAGGGTCGCATACGGAAGGAGTAGTAGGGTCTCCGAGGCTTGTCTGGTAAGTAAGATAGTTCGCTGGTGAAATCCTGGCTCAGTACATATCCCCGACTAAGGTGGATGAGTCAGAAGAATAACGGGTTCTATGTTACTAGTGTGAAGGGACAGGCAAAGAAGTCTATCCAGAGTGAATGAAAAGTAGACAGAAGTGGTTTACTAGTAGTGAAAGAAAAGTCTTTTCTCTCTTTAGAACACTCAGACATAGTGGCAAACGTTGTGTGTTGTTGACTAAAACGTGCACTTGCACTTTAGAGAGAGTAAAAAGTTTCCGTTACCTTGTGAAGGAGGGAGTCAGTCGGAGAGCTGCTCTGACGTCACTCCGTGCCGTGCTGGCATTGGTCAAGACAGCGGGTGTGTAGTGGAGCTGAATTTGTAAAGGAGGGGTGAGTGCCGAAGCGTGAGACATTGTCTTGCGAAAAGGCCGCGCACCCATTGGTTAAGGGCGTTTGTATTCTCTGACCTGATTGGGTAGTGCGAAATAAAAGTCGTGCTAGCATTGGAAGCACAAAGGTAAAACAAAATTAATCAAGCCGAGTTAGAAGCGAGTCTGGAGAGTTGTATGTGGTATCCAGATTTCATACCGAATCCAAAGTACGTAGGATTTCATACGGATCAGCTTAGACGAGGTAGACCGCACATGATGTATGGAGTAAAGAGGAAACTGTCATTTTCTGATAAAATAAAGAATTTTTTCAAAACTGACAAGCCCATTAGAACAAGGGAAGGCATGCTCATTCCCCCGCCAAATACCCCTGCTTCTTTCATGCTGTTTGATAAAGGGTACCACACTTGTGTCTGGTTAGAAAATTGGGCAAAGTATACTGTAGATGACGGAGTCCTAGCATTTCCCATTGAAGGCACATTTAATGGTCGGATTCTGTTTAACCTAAGGACCCGCATGAATGAATTACACCCTAGACCTAGGTTGACACAGTACGAAGCCCTGGAGGAATGGGAGATTGAGGCTGCAGAGCGAGATAAACCCCGAATGGATAAGGGAGTGAGCAAATGGTATCCGAGGGTTCAAGCGTAGACCAAAGAGCAGAAAATGAAACAGTGGAGGCAATCTATGTTGACTGAAGGATTATTTCCTATGATGGGGGTATTGGAAGAGAGAAAAGGAAAATGTAAAGAAAAGACCCATCACTTAATGCCCGTAGGGGACTCAGAAGATGAGCACCTGGAAGATTTGTTAATGAAAAATCCACCTCCCTATGTTGCAGAGTCAGAGCCTGTGCATTCTCCAAATCCCTTTGCAAAATATCCCCGATGTGGGAGGGATAGTGATACAGATGGAACGGGTACAGACAGTAAAACCAGTGAGGGGGATGGGTTTTGCAGACCTAGATCCACGGTTCCCAATTATCAGCCGTTTGGAGAAGGTCCACCCCGATTGGTCACTCCAACTGCCCCAAGTATATATCCTCCCTTGGTACCTCAGGTATTGCATGACAATTCTGCAGAAAAGGTGTTGCGGGAAAAAGAGAAAGAAGCCCTGGCTAGACAGCGAGAGGATTTAGTTCGAACCATTGCCCAGATACATCCCCATCCTGATTCTCTGACTATTCCGGTAACTATTGGTCCAGCTATTCCACTGTATAGAAACGACCTGGCTAGTCCCCATCCTCCTGTTATCACCCCAATACTGCCTACTCCTAGCGTCCCGTCCCCGAGGAAGGAAGTATTCATAGATGAGGATCAGGAAAGTGAGTGTGAATCTGTGGTTCTGATGGATTTGCCCATAAGAGAGCCTAGAACTAGTACATCGGGGGCAAGAAGCCAGACAAGACCAAAGGAGGTGTTGATTGAAGGTGCATCTGGGGTTAGGAGTGCCACCGTAGTTTCCCCAGAAGAATTGGACAGATGGACAAAGGAGCTAGAGAAGGAGACCACTCCCCAACCTAAAGCATTAGAAATATATAAATTAAGGATAGAAATAGAAGAAATGATGGCTGGGAATGTAGGAGTTGAGCGCCTAAGCTCGTACAGTGAAGAAGAGTTACTGTTTATCAGCAAAAACCTTACCCGGAGTGCTAGGTTGCTCCATGAAAGGATAATGGATACAGCCACAGAAATGGGAATTGATGTTAGTCGCTCCAAAATTCTTCAGAAACCCTACAGAGTAGATTTTTCAGATAAGGATTTAGAAAGCCTGAATGTGATGGGAAAACAGATCCAGATAAAGGAATTGTTGAAGCTCTTGCAGAATTGGGGCGAGGTGGGAAAATGGAGAACCCGGTGGGCAAAGAAAAAGGAAGACAGCAGGGCTAAGTCTCAGGCGTCAGAATTCGTGCTAAAAGAAGTAACACCAACAGAAAAATTGTGCCCCATGAGAGAGGTCCCGGGAGGAAAATATGTCCATGTCCCTTGGTCCAGACAGGATATTGTGTCATTTACTAACGACTTCCCGAAATTACGTGAGAAGCCAGTTGACTGGTACAGGCAGGTAGAACGCTTCATAAAAGTTCAGAAATGCCTCTTGAAAGACCTGGATGGGTTTTTCGACATTGTGGTCCCTGTAGATTTGTGGACCGACTGTAAAATTGAAATTGATTGGCCCAGTGAGGAGTTCCCCAGAGATGAGAAAACAGGAGCTCCCGCACCTGAAGTAATGAGGAAGTATGAGCAAGTCATACAATACCTCAAGAAAAAGGTGCCAGCAAAGGAGACGGATTGGACTCGAATAGATAGAACCACCCAAGAACGTGATGAAACTGCGCATTCATTTTATGAAAGGTTACTGCAGGTATTCAAAACTTACAGTGGTATCGATAATGTAGACATGAAAGACATGACCCATTTCAGTTATAGATTTGTGCTAGGATTAAGGCCTGAAATATCCCAATGGATACGAGATAATAAAATCAGTTGGCAGGGAAAGCCCATAGATGATGTCCTGAAATATGCAAAATACTGCGAAGATGAAATAGAAAATAAAAAGAAAGCCCTCAAGGAAAAAGTAATGTGGGCACAGGTGAAATTAGCTGAACAGCAAGAAAAACAGTTAAGTAAATTGACTTCTATTAATAATGCTCAGAATGCCACTGCTGGGGGGGGAGGCAAGCCCCGAGCTAAAATGAGTCGGGAAGAAGCCATGAAAAAGTTTCCGTGCCATGGGTGCGGCCAGATAGGGCATTGGTGAGACGAGTGTCCACACCTGCAGGCCGGTAATGCCCCTGTAAATGGTTTAAATCCACAGGTGCCGAAAGAGGGGACAAGAAAGAACCAGCAACAGGTAAAATTACCACCCGTACCTCGCGCTCCTAGACAGAATTTTAAGAGTCAGGGTCAGCAGAATGAGAGGGCGGAAGTATGGGAAGTTGAGAGTGAAAGAAACGCAATCATTCCACAGTACTTGCTAAATGATACCTTCCTCTGTGAAGATCAAGATTGACGGGGCCTGAGAGGGGAGGATGAGGAGTGCGTGCTTGGCGCCTCCTTACCGGTAGACCAGACTGGACCATACATTGAAGGAAAGGTTGAGGGAAAAGACGTCACCTTTCTGTTGGACACTGGTGCTACCAGATCTACTGTAAGAACAGTGGATGTTCCTAACCTACCCCTCTCGGGAGAAGCGATCCAAGTAGTGGGCGTCTCAAATCAAATAATAAGTACTCCAGTAACTGAACCAATGGAAGTTTCTATAGGAAATTTCAAAGAAATGCACAGATTTGTAGTCTGTGATTCCAGTCCTGTGAACCTGCTAGGACGTGATTTGTTGTGCAAGATGAATTGTACCATCTATTGCACACCAAAGGGCGTCGAAATTCAGACACCCGATGAAGATGGTTTGTACAAGCTAATGTTAGTCAGACAAGATTCTGATATCAAGCCTTTAACAGTTGACGATTTACCTGAAGAGCTCCAGTTAAGAGTAGTTCCAGAAGTGTGGGATTTCACAGGAAAGGATGTAGGTCTAATGGCAAATGTGGACCCAGTTAAGATAGCAATAAAAACAAATGCTGTATACCCCAAAACCAGACAGTACAAGATGAGTGCAGAAGTAAAAGCTGGAGTAGCGACTGAAATTACCCGGCTACTCGAAGCAGAGATAATAGAGGAAGTAATGAGCAGTCCCTGTAATTCACCAATCATTGGGATCAAAAAGCCTAGTGGAAAGTACCGGGTGGTGCAAGATTTACGCAAGGTAAACCAAATTGTTGTGCCTTGCTGCCCTGTTGTGCCCAACCCTGCCGTGATACTATATCAGATTCCCTGGAATGCAGAATGGTTCACTGTCATCGACCTGTGCCATGCATTCTTCTCCATCCCATTGCATCCAGAAAGCAAGTTCCTTTTCAGTTTTGAATTTGACAGCCATATCTATGTCTGGAATCGTGTCCCCCAGGGGTACACCGAAAGTCCATCGATTTTCAACCAGATATTAAAAAAGTGCCTTGAATCCCTAGTGCTGCCAAGAGAGTCTGTTTTGGTACAGTACATAGATGACCTGTTAGTGGCATCTAAAACCCAAAATGACTGCGTCACTGACACCATTGCCTTGTTGAATCACCTAGGAAAGGGAGGACATAAAGTGTCACCTGACAAGTTACAATTTTGTAAAAGCTCAGTGAAGTATCTGGGGCCCCAGATCGAAAAAGGAATCAGGAAAGTTACTACCGAAAGAATCAAAATAATTAAAGCAATGGAACTGCCCAGAACTCAGAAGGAGGTGAGAATGTTCTTGGGAGTTGTGGGTTACTGCAGACAATGGATTGTAGGATTCGCAGCTCTAGCCAGACCCCTGATCAAAATGACAAAGAAAGGCGTAGAAGGCCCCGTCAGTTGGGACAGTGAGAGCATGAACGCTTGGGTGACTTTGAGAAACTGTCTATGTTCTGCTCCTGCATTGGGTATGCCTGACTACACCAAGCCCTTTGAGCTATTCTGTGACACAAGAGAGAATTGTGCTCTTTCAGTCCTGACCCAGGAGCACAGACTAATTAGAAGACCAGTGGCCTATTTTTCGGCCACCCTAGATCCGGTGGCTGCTGGATTACCTGGATGCTTGAAAGCAGTTGCTGCTACTTGCGTCAGTCTGGAACAGAGTGAGAACATTGTCATGGGACATCACGTCACTGTATATGTTCCTCATTCTGTTGTCATCCTACTGACTAGAACTAAGACCCAGTACCTCACACCTAGTCGGCTGACTAAGTATGAGAGAATTTTGATTGGTGCCGAAAATGTCACTATTTCCCGGTGCAATGTCCTAAACCCTGCGACATTGTTACCTATCCCTCTGGATGTAGAAAATGAAGAGGAAGGGGAACATAATTGCATCGATCTAACTGAGTTCAGTACCAAGCCCCGTCCTGACATCCGTGAAATAGCGTTACTTGATGGGGATAAAACAATGTTCGTGGATGGCTCGTGTTTAAGACATGAAAGTGGGAGCCTGAGTGCTGCCTATGCTGTGGTTACATTGACAGAAACCATAGAAGCATCTTACCTGAGCGAAGTGAAATCTGCACAAGTGGCAGAGCTCATCGCGTTAACCAGAGCATGTAAGAGGGGTAAGAACAAGAGAATAACTGTTTACACAGACAGCCAGTATTGTTTTGGGGTTGTTCATGACTTCGGCCAGTTGTGGCTGCAAAGAGAATTCATGACGTCCTCAGGCACCCCTATCAGAAATGGAAAGGTGGTGCATAACTTACTGGAAGCTATCCAATTGCCCAAAGAATTGGCTGTGGTCAAGTGTGCGGCTCACAAATCTGGAAATGATGATGTGACTGCCGGTAATAGGTACGCTGACCAAATTGCACAGTTTTGTGCCCGATACCATATGTCACTCCAAATTGCGTTGTGGGATGGAACCAGCTGCCAACTTATGTTGTTTGAGAATGTGTCGACGTGGGAGGAATTAAAGGATTTGCAACAGGCAGTAGACAGACAAGAGAAAGGAAGGTGGGCAGAAGAGGGATGCAAGCTGAGAGATGATGGTGTGGTGGTAAACTCGACTGAGGTGCCTGTATTGCCTGACAGCCTGATAGACCCCATGGTCAGAATGATACATGAGCCAACACATATGGGAAGGGACGCAATGTGTCGGGTGTTTGACAAGGTGTTCTGTAATTCAAAGTTCAGGAACCAGGCGGAAAAGCTTTGCCAGAGGTGCCTAGTGTGTCAGCAGTTCAATGCAGGAAAGAGGACTGTGGTAGAACAGAGTAATATTGGGAAGGCAATAGGTCCCTTTGTCAGAATGCAAGCAGACTTCATAACAATGCCTAAATGTAAAGGGTATAGATATATCCTAGTCATAGTTTGCCTATTCTCCAGGTGGGTGGAAGCATATCCAGCGAAGAAAAATGATGCTCTCACCACAGCCAAATTATTGCTTAGGGAGTTGATACCTAGGTACGGAATTCCAGAGACAATCGAAACGGACCAAGGTGGGCATTTTGCCAACGATGTCCTAGAAGAACTCTGTAAAGCATTCAAAATGAAGCAAAGACTGCACTGTGCCTACCATCCAGAGGCTTCTGGGGTAGTAGAGCAAATAAATGGCACCCTGAAATCCAGACTGGCCAAAATGTGTGATTCCACAAAAATGAACTGGATAGAGGCTTTACCCCTTGTGCTGATGAGTTTGAGAAGTATCCCGAACTGAAAAACTGGCCTAAGTCCCCATGAAGTGTTGATGGGAAGAGTGATGCGACAGGCTTGGGTACCCGGACACAAACTGCTAAGCATTTCTGATGATATGGTATTAGAATACTGCAAGCAGCTGGGTGACCAAGTGCGTTCTCTCTCTCAGCAGATTGGAGAGACTGAAGACGAGTGGCCAAAGACTCCGGCACATAAACTGCAACCAGGAGATTGGGTGGCGTTAAAGAAACACACCCGGAGCAGTTGCCTGAAACCAAGGTGGGGAAAGCCACGACAAGTGATCCTCGTCACTACAACTGCTGTAAAGTGTGCTGGTGTACCGAAGTGGATCCACGCCAGCCACACAAAGCGGGTATCTGGAGAAAACGCGACTGGAGCTGAAGGCAGCACAGCTGAAGAAGCTTCCGAGGAGGAAAGTCCGGAGCTAGCTGACATTGAACTGCCGAGCACAAGTCGAGACGTTGAATGGTACCCCGCCGACGACCCGGTTCATGACCCAATACGAACCAGGAAATATTCCTATTTAGACAGTGAGTGGGATAGTCCAGGTGAGTTAGAAATAGAAGAAGAAGGTCAGGTCAACGAGAATCACAACACACCTGATCAGGACGTAGGCCAAGTAGGGTCAGATCAAGGCATCGAAACTCCTTCTGATACTCCAGAAATTGGAGAGGGACAGTTAGAAATTAGAGCTGACGTTCATGCAGAAGAAAACGAAGAGATCGAAGAGCATGAACAGGAACAGATAGAATTAGATCAAAGTGCTCAGACAACGGAAACAACAATAAACAGAAATAAAAAGCGAGTACGATTTGAATCTGAGCAGGGACAGACTAGGGACCAGGCAGAAGAAATAGACGAAAGACCTGGAACAAGTCAGACAGGCAGGAAAACAGAGGTGCCACATCAAAAAGTAAAAAGAGTGCACGAGGAAGGCCAAGTTTCCTCAACAACTGGGAGGCACGGAGGCAGAAGTGCACCCCGATACGTCAAGAGACTGAGGCTCTGACTAAAGACAGTCGAAGAAAAACTGAAAGACAGAAAAAGGGCTGAAAGTGAAAGAAAGGCAGCCCAAGGCAAATCGCTAAGAAAGAGCGACAGACTAAAGAAACAGAACCGACTGTATCGGAGCCCTGAGTGGACTTACTTTGTGTTGGAGGAAATAGACGAACCACACCACAGTGGCAACAGTGACGAAGAGTCCATCGCTGATCGGAGTTCTGACGAAGACCCTCCTTGAGAGAGCCCCGGAGTGAGCCTTTTGTGCAAAGAAACAAAGAGGGGTAGCAAAAGCCACCTGTAAGCTAAAAATGTCTGATCCGAATGTCTCTGGGAGATCCCGGTGTGGGTGTCTTAAAACCTGTTGTAAAATATGCGTGTGTAGTGTAGCAATGTTAATAGTAATGTGGATAGGACTAACAATTTTTCTACCTTTTATGATAAGCAAAAATCCCAACTTATCCCCTACTGAACCCGAAGCAGTAGACGTAGGGGTTGTACAGACTGCAGAAACACCACGAAGCCTAGAAAGACGCGACAAACGAGTAGGACTGACACACACACGACCTAATTTAGAAGCATCAGATGAGGATGGACTACACTTTCACAAAATGAGAAACAAGACGCATTTAAATGTTTTTGCTAACTTGTTAGTGCATTATGTAGAAGCTATGGAAATAGAGGACTGTTATGTCTGCATGAAGCTACCAACTTCAGTGGCTGAAGGTGTGACATATCACCATCTACCTTTAACCTATGGAATTTCCTGTAGCATATTAGCTAGCTTGTTTTATAGGAGCACTTTGCAGTACTATTATTCAAATGCTGACGTAGTATTTTCTGAACTTCCTATTAGAGGACACTTGAACCGTGTACATATTAAAAGTGACGTGACCCGTTATATGGGAGAATATTTTCTGACTATAGGTAACATAGATTTAGATGAAGCAAGACAAGCTAATCTGACCTGTTCTCTGCAAGAGCAGGAAAAGATGTTCATAAAGATGGCAGACAGAAGGAGAGAAAAGTTTCAGAAGAAGGCAAATGACGAAAAGGATAGAGTCCCTAGGTGGGCTGAGCACTTGGATAACACCTCGCAAGGCGAAGCTAGTCCTGCCTTGTTGCTGGATTTTGAACGAAAGGGGAAACTTTGTATCCATAGGGAAAAGACAGAGTACTATAACAATGTATTCATCGGTTCCAGCGAGTGTGAACATAATTACAAGGTAATTGGAGGTTGGGGTTTCAAAAATGGGTCAGAACCTGTGTTCCCCGGAATATATTATATATGTGGGAACAAGGCTTATTTCAAATTGCCGGATCACTGGTATGGAAGCTGCTACTTTGGCATTGTTTTCCCGAAAATATACCATGTGAATAATGCAGCTGGAAGCGATGAAGAGACTAATGGCTTAGTGCGTAGTAAACGTGAAAGTGTAGGTGAAATTATAGGTGATATTTTTAGTGCACTGATACCTGGAATGGGGGTAGTTCTGAACACCCATAGAATCTGCAAATTGTCTACAGTAGTGGACCGGTTATCAACGGACACTGCTGCTGGATTCCTGATGGTCAATACTGAAATGGTTGCGATCAGATCAATGGTTTTGCAAAACCGTCTTGCCCTTGACACCCTATTAGCAAAAGAGGGCGGAGTCTGTAGAATGCTGAAAGCGCAACATTGTTGCACCTACATTCCTGATAAAAGTATCGAACTAAAACAATATGTGAAAAACATAACTAATTTGGAAAAAGAACTCAAACCATTGGAGGTTGACAGTGCCTGGACGAGACTGACTGGAGGTCTCTCCTCTATAGGTAGTTGGTTTACTAACCTAGGTAGAAGTCTTTTGTGGAAAATACTGATGCCAATAGTTATAATAGGTGTAGTTGTATTGATCATTTTTATCTGCTGCAAATGCCAGAAGTGCAAAAAGAAATATACTGTAAATAAGAGGGGGGTGAAAAGAAATATTGATGATTTAGAATTAGAGGAGTTAAAGAGTGAAATTTACAAAAAGGTGAAAAATCACCACTCTCATAGAGAAGCTGCAAGAAAACTCAACGATAAATTTGTTGAAATTCAGATGAGTGATATGGATGAATGAGAAAAGTTGGCATCTGTTTCCTTCTATGTGGTGATGATAGTAAATATCATCAAAGAGGGGATTGATGGAGCTGGGATTCGCGTGCAAGCGCCCTGCTCTCGTACAAAACCCTTGCCTAAATCGTATAATCAGATTAACACTATTGTTCGTCATTTATTAAGTGTTCTCCCAAACACGCGGGTGTCCCCAGGATGCTTGCTTGTATGTCTTTTCTCATACTAACGAAGCTTGCACTAAAAACGGCTGCTTCGCTGAAATTCAGTCTGCGCATGCGTCGGTCATACCCATGTGATGTGACGCACTCGCATTCTGGAGGGAGTTTGTGCTCATGCGCACTGTTGCAAACATGGCCGCTTGTCTCTCACCACGCTCTCCGCTTGCCACCGCTGCTTCAGCCTATCTGTCTTTTCGCATTAAACCAATAATGCTATAGTCATTATAAAATAAGGGTTGGTTAGTATTTTATCATGGTATACAGTGTAATCGTTTTATATGTGTTTTTAATTCGTTCTCGCTTACTTTTCATGTACCGCGTCTCTGGGGCTGGGAAATCGGGAGCGGAGCCATACTTGAGGCTCTGCTGGGCACCGTCACATGACCGGAGAAAAAAACTCCATTGCGCAGAAGCTGAAACAAGCCAGCTGGCTCCTGAAGCACAATGCGCCTGGGAACATCTCTGGGAAGACGAAATCTTACCTTGGAAGAAGCAATACTGTTGCTACCTATTGTGAACTTTTTCTATATTGCTGTATTCTATGCATGGGAACGTGAACCCAAGGGGCGGGTAGGAAAATTTTAATATTTGGGATGAGAAAATTGAATTCTAGGAGGTGGTAATGACCGCACCACCTCTCCTGACCAATCATAATGTGGGAAACTGTCACTTGCAACATTAGTGGGTGGTCTAAGGGCCCCCAAAACAGAATAATTGCCCTAGTTTAGCTTAGGAAAATTGTCCGACTTGTCCGAGTAGCAGACCTGTCACTGACCCTACGAACTCTATAGGTGCTCAATCTGAAGTGCTGCGGAGCACTCTGTCCATACTTTCCACAAACTCCTAAGGGGTGGAAATAATCCTAAGTGCTGGCGAAGCACTTTGCTGGGGAATTCGAAAACCCAAATCGGGGTTACTGGCGGATTACTTGCAGAGAGGGGTAACGCTGGCGTTGCTTCTGAAGCTGTGGGTGTTAGTCGTACCTTGGTGAGCCCAGTCCTGATCCCAAATCCTGAGGGGTATCCTGTCCTTACTGTCCGTGAGCTGTACCTGCTCGCATTCTGGCATTCCTTCCTGAGGGTCCTTGTCCCCGTCCTTCCAACTGACCCGTGGCCAGGGTTAGTCTTCTCTCAGACCTAGGTAAATATTAACCTGTGGGTTTGCGTCTCTCTCTCTCTCTCTCCTCTCTCTATTTTCTTAATAAAGCACTCTTGCCTGTGATATTGCTCTATCACCTTAAGAACGAGTTATATGCAATTGTTTTAGAATTGTTCCACTTCTCTCCCCTCCCTTAGAAAATTACTAACCGTTATATTGTATTAGTATGTTCCAATTTTTCCCTTACCTTTAGCCTGATTGCGGTGAACTTAGTAAGAATAGTTTAAACACTTAGGTTAAGTACATGTTCTAGGTCCCATCCACATCCTATGTTCTAGTATAAAGTTGCAGTGACTAGTTTTGTTCTAAAATTCCTACCTTCTAGTCTTCCCATATACCCAAATGGTCTTAGCATTAATCTATAGCTATTTTATGGTGTTGATTTTGATGTTAGACGCATTATTCTGCCTATCACTTATTACCTTGTCATATTCTCTCTGAACTTTACATAAAGTTTTAAACATCCTCAGGTGTCTGTGGTCATTTTACAGAAATTGTGGATAAGTATTGTACTGATTATAAAGAGTATCTGATTTTAGGCCTGTCTGCTATTTCCCTTATAGCTCCAGATCCGTCATAAGAATTGTGCCTGTGGTAAGTCGGGTACATGGTATGCAGAGGTGAAACCAAACCCTAATTACTCATAGCAGCGTGCAGGAGGAGAAATCAAGTAGTCCTCTCCCGGCTCACCCAAATTATTAGTGTGGTATTTGGAAAATTCGCACGCCAGGGCCCAGTGCGTGTAAAGAATTGGTAACCTAGGTGGCCCGGGAGAATTGCGCGCTCTATCAGTGGGGCAGGGGGCAGTCGGAGATCCGGAGTGGATGGTGTTCATCGTGCGGGCTGTGTTTTCGGTGGTCACTGCGGTCCAGGTGCGGAGGGTGGCGGTGGGGTGCGTTTGTTCGACGGTTGGGTGCGAGGATGGTGCGCCAACGCTGTTGTGGATGTCGGCAATCTTGCGGTGGAAGAACGAGGCGAGGGAGTCGCAGAGATCTTGTGATGGGGTGATGTCGTTGTTGCCGGTGCTGGGGTTGGAGAACTCCTTGACGATGCTGAAGAGTTCCTTGCTGTCGCGGGCGTTGTTGTCCAGACGATCCTTCAGTGATTTCTTCTTGGTGGCGCGGATGAGCTGGTGGTGCTTGCGGGTGGCGTGTTTGAGGGCGTTCATGTTGTCAGTGGTCTGGTCGAGGAGCCAGGCTTTCTCGAGGGTGCGGCAGGTCTTCTTTGAGTCCTTGAGTTTGTCGGTGAACCAGGGGGCCTTCTTGCTTCTGGGTTTGCTGGGAGGGTTCTTCAGTGGTGCGAGGTCATTGGCGCAGGCGGTCAGCCATTGCATGAAGTTGCGGGCTGCTTCGTTGGGGTCCGGTGTGCTGGCAGGTGGGTTGTGGCTGAGGGAGGTGGTGAGTTGGTCAGCGGTGATCTTGCTCCAGCTTCTGTGAGGAACCTGCTGCGGGTGGTGGTGGGTGGTGGTTTTTCTGAAGCTGAAGTGGACGCAGCTGTGGTCAGTCCAGTGAAGTCCGGTGGAGTGGCTGAAGGCGATGTGCTTGCTGGAAGAGAAGACGGGATCCAGCGTGTGGCCGGCGTAGTGGGTGGGGGTGTTGACCAGTTGCTTGAGTCCGAGGTTGGTGAGGTTGTCCAGCAGGGTGACGGTGTTGCGGTCTTTGTTGTTCTCCAGGTGGAAGTTGAGGTCCCCTAGGAGGATGTAGTCGGCGGAGGGGAGGGCGTGTGGGCTGATGAAGTCCGTGATATCTTCGCTGAATTGTGTGCGTGGTCCCGGGGGTCTGTAGATGAGGGTGCCTCTGAGGGTCGTCTTTGGGTCGGTGTGAATCTGGAAGTGGAGGTGTTCGGCGGCGTTGTAGGTGTCGTCGGTGTCGGTCGTGAGGCGGATGGTGTTTTTGTGGACGATGGCGATGCCTCCCCCAGTCTGGTTGACGCGGTCCCTCCTGATGATCTTGTATCCGTCTGGGATGGCGATGGCGATGTCGGGGGCTGAGGGGGCGTTCATCCATGTTTTAGTGAGGAAGGCGACGTCTGGTGATGTTGTGTTGAGCAGGTTCCAGAGTTCGACAGCGTGTCTGTGGACGGAGCGGGTGTGGAGCAGGATGCACTGGAGGTCGCTGCTGGGGGTCCAAAACCAGCCCTCACCCTGGCGACTCACCGGGGTAACGCCCGGTGCCCACTACAGCCAGTCCGGTCCTGGATACATTCCCTGCATAACGTATTGTACAAGTAGCAGGAACAGCAAAGAAATAATTAAGGGTAAGAAAAGTCAAAATAAACACTAGTAAGCCAAAGAAACTGCTCTTTGCTTATATTATAATAATAGTAACAACACAGGTTTTAATTGAACACATTCTATAAATGGCAAAAATAAATAAAACTCAACCTCAGTACATGTGATACCATGTGCTGTATCTGGTGTCGTCTATAGCCTCACAACAAGGATAGGTGGAGAAATGGTTCAGGTAAGGTGCTCTTTATTCAGGCACCTCAGCCACCATCAAATGCCTCCGCTCTCTTCCCCCATACTCCACCTCATTACATCTCTAAAATTCTACAGAGATAACCTGACTACATAGCCATCTTATATGCCATGCTTCTCCCCCACTGTAAAAATAACATCATGCTTAAAACAAATACCAAATATAAACTTTAAATAGGTGATGAATGAAGATAACAACCGGTATAAATACATAAATAAATAAATGAGAAAATGGTTGCAATGTTAGATGCACATTATTATATGCATATCAGTTATTGCCTGACAAAATCTTTCAAATATAACGGTTGCCTTGTAACCTTGTAACTTTTTCACCATTCAGTCTCCTGACAAGGAGCACTGATATCCTTTGCCAACACATTTCTACCCACTACATGCTCTTTCAGCTTCTCATCTCACATGGGCCTCCTTACAAGGATAGTCACCCTGCTATTATTCCACACTTCTCCGTCTATTGTTTTGATGGCATTTTTAAACAGTTTGACAACTCTTAAATCCTGGGTAAACTTAGGCCAAACAGCACACCCAATGGGTGCCTTGATTCTCACTCAATCACTCACCTTCAATGTAATATGCTTAACCTTTACCCATTCATCAAATTCCTTTTTCCTTTACCTTTGTAGATCAAATTCTCTCATTCTCCACTCATCCAGAGAATTGCTGACACAACCCTTGTGCCACACAACTCAACCAGGACATACTTTGGTACATGGAATCCTTCCCTTAATAGTTCCAAGGTGGATTTCCCTGACATAGAATGAGGTGACATACGATAACCTGAAATCCTGTGAGACAGCTCAGCAATCCAGTCCAACCCATGAACTGTAGCCCATTGATTACCTGCTTTTAGTGACTTTTTTACCCTCTCAATAGCTCCATTGGTTTAAGGATGTTATTGAGCTGATCTTTTGTGAACTATGCCATATTTGTGTAAATACTCTTCCATTTCTATGGAGCAAAATTGCAAACCATTGTCTGTAAACAGAGAACAAGGATAACTCTCTCTCCTGAAAATATTTTCCAAAAATGAAATTACAGCTGTGGCTGAGATGTCTCTCACATAAGAAACCTCAATCTACCTTGAATATAAGTCCATAGCAGTAACACACATGGTGAGGAATGTTCTCCACATACCGGGCCCAAAAGATTCATAGCAACTTCCTTCCATGGGAAGGAAGTGGAGTGTGACACACAATAGGTGTGTTCCCAACTTTAAGGCCCTTATCACATGTTATACTTTCGACACAATCCCAAACCATACAGTCATGGTAGAGTGCAGGCCATCAAAAGTCCTTTCATAATCTCCCCTTCGTCCTTACAATACCCAGGTGTCCTTCATGGGCCAATTGTAAAAAAAAAATCCTGATATCTAATGGAGGAACTAATCTTGTCCCTCTCAACAGAAACCCAATGTCAACCACTAATTCTTGTCTTAAGGACCACCAGGATTTGCCTTACTTATTCAGTTCTCTGTCATGCAAGCCCTCTACAGGGGGGGCGTGGCTTGGACGCCGATCGGGATGGCGGCATGAGCTTGCAGCTCTGCGCATGGTCCTGCTATTTCTCCTGAAAACTACACCCTTGGTGTTCCCTGAACGGCGAATTCCTCCTGTGAAGTGTTGAGGAACCATCGGAGAGCAGCTGAGAGCTCTCGGGAGACCGAAAATATTGTGGAGACCCGAAAGAAGAAGCCGGAGGTGCTGTGCCGAGAAGGAGGAAAATGGCGGCGTAGAGGGACGGCGGTCTCCGCGCAAGGAGCGAGGCGGACCAGAATCGACCTGCAGTGTGAGCCGCCTCCAGCGGGACTGGTGCAGCTAGGGCCCACCTGAACGGGTCTGGGAGGTGGACTTGGAGGTGCGGAGGCCAGCGTTGGACTGGGACACGGCTTACGCGACACTCGCTTATACCTTCCCCTCCCCCCCCCCAACCCCGGCTCTGGCGATTGTGAAGCGGGCGGCCCCGGCATTTGTGGTTGTTGGCACTGTCGGAGAGGATGGGGTGTCTGCTCTACGGCCGCTGCTAGTGAGCACAACTCTCGAGAAGAGGACTACGAGATCAGAAAGAAGGCCTCTGGCGGCCGTATGACGACGCCCGAAGCACCTAAAATGGCGGCCGCAGGCGGAGCTGCCATTGTGGAACAGGGCCGGGAGGACGCGACTGCGCTGACCCGGGATGGTGAGGCCCGGGCTTCCCCGTTGATGATGGAGCAGGAACAGAGGCTGAAGCAGCGGCTGGACAACATTTTGGACGCAATAACTTCGACTAAGGAGGCTTTGCAACAGGACATTGCGCAGGTCGCCACAGGGCTGGGTCTCCTGAGAGCGGATCATGCCAAGCTATCGGACAAAGTAAAGGACCATGAACAATTGCTTCAAGAACTGAAACCGGCGGTGGTGACCGCGGAACATAAACTAACGGATATCCTCAGCCGCCTGGACACACTAGAGAGACGAGCAGAGGATGCGGAAAGTCGTAATCGAAGGAACAATGTGAGGGTTGTAGGCCTTCCGGAGAATTTATTTTTTTTTTTTTTAAATTTTTAAAACCTTTATTATAAAAGAGCACACAGCTATTCAGCCTAACATCCCGGAGGCAAGGCAGCATGGAATCAGGAGGAGAAAAGTGCAAGGTGATTCACATCAGAACATTGCAGGTTGATTTTTTATTTTTTAAGAAAGAGAACTAAACCAAGAAAAGAAACGCCAAAAGGCGCCTGAGAGTGGCAATGGAGCAACCGAGACTTCAAGGAGTCGGCAAAAGGCAGAGGAGGACAGGTAGAGAATCGATATAAAGAATGAATGGTAGGATGGGGAGGGGGGGAGGAAAAAGCAGGAGAAATACAAACAGCATAAAACAGTTGGTGTCACAGGTTACGGTGATAAGTGTTCGTCCAGAGGTACAGGTTCCGGCCGCAGGCACACATCGCCCCTGTACGCATTCCATGCCCCCCACACTTTATTCCATGTCTGAGGCCTCCCCCTGGCTACATAGACCGTCTTTTCTCGGAACATGCACCAATCCATGTTGGCTTTCCATTGTACCACCAGGGGGGCTGTAGCAGCACCCCACTTTTGAGCAATATCACGCTTGGCAACCATATTGCCCAATGTCACCCAACGAGTCTGCGCCGTGGTGTGGTCAGACGGTTCCCAAACGTTAAGGAGACACCTCCCCGCCTCTACAGCCAACACCACACCAGTCACCTCTCCCATAATCCGGTGCACTCTCGCCCAGTAGGGGGCAATGACGGGGCATTCCCACAGAATATGTAAAAAGGTTGCGAGAGCACCACAACCTCGACGACAAAGGCCATCGGGCGAGAATCCCATATGCAAGAGCCGAGGCCCGGTGACATACACCCGGTGAAGGATTTTGAATTGCACCAGTCGGAGACGTCAGGAGATAGCGACCTCCTTAGGGGAGGTCACTGCACTCTGCCAGTCCTCATCGTCAAGTTCCAGGCCGTCCGCCGTCCATTGGTCTCGCAAGCACAGGAGGAGATCAGTTTGAACATTAATCAATTTCTTATAGGACAGGGAAATAGCACTGTCAGGCATATGGCCATCCAGTATCCTGTCCTCTAAGGGGGAGCTTTCGGGGATCTCTCCCTCCGTCGGCTTGGCAGAGAGCAACGCGTGTCTCAGCTGGGCGTAGCGGAAGAACTCCGAATTGCCCAAACGGTATTCGGCCTGCAGTTGAGGAAAGGTCTTGACTTCGCCCTTAATAACCATATCGTCCACCCTGGAGATGCCTATGAGATCCCATTTGTCGAAGCCCTTGGTGTGCCACAGCCTGCCCAAGATATCAGAGTCGTACAGTGGGGTAAACCTAGTCACTCTGCCCTGCCAACCCTGCGCTTTAGTGATCGTCCGCCAAATGTGAACCGCTGCCTTGGTCGGGCCTGACAGGCGCTGATCGAAGGATCTAGAATACAGGGCACAATAGTAGTTGCCACCACGTAAGAGCCACCTGTCCATTGCGTAGCCTGGGCTATCAATAGGGCCATAGAAGCCGTTGTTGATAGCAGTGAGCTGAGAGGACCAATAATACCGGCGTACATCCGGTAGGGCTATGCCTCCGTCGTACCACGGTAACGTGAGCTTCTGGATGGCGACACGGGGTCGACCATCCCAGAGCAAGGCCCGTTGCAAACTCTCAATCTCCCGAAAATAGCGGGCCGGAACCGGGTCCTGAGTGTTCTGTAAGGCATACAGGAACCTGGGCAGGGACATCATTTTGAACAATGCTGCCCGGCCCAGGAGAGAGAGCGGGAGCCTGCGCCAGCTATCCACGTCTCTCCGCAGCCGCTGGAGAGGGGGGAGCAGATTGTGGTCGTATCGCGCCTTAGAACTACCGGAAATGTATATTCCCAGGTACTTAAAGCCCTGTCCGGCCATCTGGATATTGCAGCCTCTGTGGAGGCGCGGTGTGTCCCCCTTTAGAATGTAAAGAGAAGACTTGGCCCAGTTGATGACCAGGCCAGAGTGGCGTCCAAAAAGCCTGAGCACGTCGCATGCCACAATGAGCGACTTGCAGGGGGAAGTAAGGTAGAGCAGAATATCATCTGCGTACAGGGAAACTCTATCTTCAAAGCCCGGGGCCCAGGTTATGCCATGTAAGTCCGGGTGTGTACGTAGCATGGCCGCAAGTGGCTCAAGAGCCAGGGCAAACAGGAGAGGTGACAGGGGGCAACCCTGCCTGGTACCTCGGTGAAGGGCAAAGGACGCCGACACGCGGCCATTGACTGTGACATTAGCCAGCGGGCCAGCGTAAAGGAGCTGCACCCAACTCACAAAGACCGGTCCAAATCCAAGCTTCGCCAGCACCGCCCAGAGATAACTCCACTCAAGAGAGTCAAAAGCCATCGTGGCGTCAAGAGAAGCAAGCACCGCCGGTTCTTCGAGGGTGTGGGCTCTGGCCATAACACCATGGAGCCGACGCAGGTTAAGGGCAGTGTTACGGCGGGGAATGAAACCCGACTGGTCCGGGTGCACCAAATCACCGATGACTCCAACCAATCGATTAGCAAGCAGTTTGGCTAGGATCTTAGGCTCCACATTGAGGAGAGAGATAGGACGATAGGATCGGCACACGTCTCTTGGTTTTCCCTCTTTGTGAATAACCACGATGGTGGCCAGCCTCTGATCTAAGGGGAGGAGGCCCTCGTCCAGTGCCTTCAAAAACATAGTCCGCAGGTGCGTGGATACCACATCCGGTCGAATTTTGTATAACTCGACCGGAATACCATTGGGGCCAGTCGCTTTACCTGACCTTAGTGCATGGATCGCCAAGGCGATCTCGTCAGCGGACAAGTCTCGATCTAAGTCGGCACGGTCCTCTTCAGAAAGACAGGGAAGGTCAATCGTTAAGAGGAACGCAGCCGAGTCAGCCTCGGAGCGGTCTGAGTTGGAAGTGTAGACACCCCGGAAATAATCAGCAAAGGACTCGGCAATAGCACTTGGGTCAGTGACGGCGACCCGGTCGTCGCCCAAGATCTCGGGCACCACGCGGCTAGCCATCTCGCGCCTGTCCAGACAAGCCAGCAGTTTCCCAGCTTTATCCCCAACGTCGTAGATACGACCTTGCTGTTCCTTGGCCAGGGAAAGGGCAGTATTCGTGGCAAGATCATGGTATTCCGTCTGTTTAAGGGAAAGGGCATGTAAAAGAGAGGGGTCGGGCTCAGGTCCCAGTCGGGATTCGAGGCGCAAAACCTCGTCCTCAATACACGTGAGGTCGGCATCACTAATTCGCCTGGCCTCCGCAATGAGAGCAAGAGCCTCACCCCTTAACACAGTCTTGAATGCCTCCCACAAGGTAATAGCCGAGCCAACCGAGCCCACATTCTCCGAGAAGTAGAGGTCAATGGCCTTAGCAAGGAGTGCACGAGTCTTGAGATTACGGAAATACCATGGGTTAACCGCCACCGGCCGGTCAGACAGGACGATGTTAAAATCAAACGAGACCCACAACGGGGAGTGGTCGGAGATACCTCGTGCCAAAAAACGGGCCTCAGACACGGCAGACGCATGTGCAGCTAAGGTAAAAACGTAGTCTATACGGGCCTTCCAGAGAAAATTGAAGGAGATGACGCAGTGGCCTATATGGAGAACTGGTTTAAGACGGTGGTGGCGCCGGAGGGCCTGTCTCCTTTCTTCTCCCTGGAACAGGCACACAGGGTGCCAGCTCGCCCGCCGACGCTCGGCCGTCCACCTAGGCCGATGGTGGTGAAACTCCTGCACTATAAAGATCGGGACCTGTTAATCCAGAGGGCTCACACGTTGGGCCCTTTTCAGGTGGAAAATAGTCGAGTTACGATATTCCCGGACTATACGAAGGAAGTCCAAAAGAACAGAGCGTCCTTCCTGGCAGTGAAAAAGGAGCTGAGGGAGGAGGGCATTCAATATTCCTTGCTCTTCCCGGCTAAGTTACGTGTTATCCTGGATGGGAACACCCAATTTTTCCAGACCCCTGATGAAGCGTGGTCGTGGCTTGAGTTGTATCGCGCTGGCACGGACCGAACTGGTAAAAATCAGCGGGAGAGACCTAAACTGCTCCAGATCCGAAAATCACAACGAATTCGTTCGCAAAACAAGCTCAAGAGAGCGGAGCGGGGAGGTCAAATGGCTGCGGATAAGAAGGGGGCGCTGGCTGCAACAGCGAGTATCACGAGGTCGCAACAGGAGAGGGACCTGGTTGAATCGGACTCTGGTGAGGACGGAGGCAGAACTGGAGAAGAACTATCGGAGGCGGAGAGCTCGAAGGGCCCTGCGGTCACCCCACAGACATCTGATGGACTCTTTAATGAGTGACTATTGTTTGGGACTGTTGATACCGTGCTTCCTACGGAGATAAACTCTACTAGTGATGGAAGGGCTGGCAGGTATGGTGATGCATAAGCAGTGTGGGATGGGAAGCGCGGGGCGAGGGCTCCGCCTGCCCTGGGTCGGCGATAACTCACCCCCTTGTGGCCCTTAAGGCCTTCTGTGGTGGCGACCACAGATTAGACGGATGTGTGATGTGTTACAGGTTTGAAACGGGGCTGAAACTGGGTTAATAGGCTCTGTCCTGGGGAGTGGGGTTTGGGGAGTTTTTTCTACAGTTCTTTTGGGGGAAGCAACAGCAACGATGTGGGCAGCAACTGGTTGCACCTGAATTGGTTCAGTAAGGATTACCATGGGGACGTTACCTAATTTGAAATGCCTAACATGGAATGTCCAAGGACTGCGAACAATGATCAAACGCCACAAAGTGCATGCTTATCTGGTGAGGCGGGGTGTCCAGATCGATATGTTACAGGAAACTCACTTAACTAAACAAGAATGCACTGCACTACAGAAGAGGTGGCGAGGTCAGGTTTTTGGCACCACTTACTCGGCGTTCGCAAGAGGGGTGCTGATATGGGTAAGAACGGGAATACCGTTTCAGGATGTGAACCAGCTGGTGGACACTGAGGGTAGATATGTGGTGGTGGAGGGGAGGCTATACGGCAGAGACGTGGTTTTGTGCTGTGTATACGCCCCAAATGTTGACCAGGCTCACTTCTTTGATGGCCTCACGAGCTCACTGGCCTCCTTCCTGGCAGGCCCTATGATCCTAGGAGGGGACTTTAACTCGATCACTAATGTGGCACTTGATAGGTCACACCCACCACTGGCTGACTCCCCAGTACGTAGATTAGCCGCACATAGGAAGGATTGGCAAGAGAGGTGGGGATTGCTAGATGTATGGAGGGAGCAATATCCTGATAGTAGGGACTATTCCTTTTTCTCGGCCCTCCATGCGTTACACGTTCGGATCGATTCGGTCCTGTGCAGTGGTTCCCTGGCTGCCATGGTCACCCATACAGAATACCTGACCAGGACCATCTCAGATCATAATCCCTTGTTGGTATTAATACAGTGGCAACGTGCGAGATCAGCAGTCCCAACATGGCGGCTTCGGCCCGACACCTTAGAAGATTCGATGTTTAGTGACGCGGTTCAACAGGGCATAGACCACTACTTTGCGGAAAACGAGGGTTCAGCTAATACTAGATCTACTGAATGGGACGCGATGAAAGTGGTGGTGAGAGGAGTATGCATGGGCAGGTTCTCGAATGCACGAACGTCAGTTTTGAATGCGCTTGCAAAAGCGGAGGAGGAGTTGAGGGATTTGGAACGGTGTAGACCGGACCGACCGGACTTACAAGCTCGGTTATTAGAGGCCAAAGAGGTAGTGGCGACTGAAACGGAACGGCTGCGGAGTTATGATTATAGGCAATATGCCATTAAAGCACATGCCGAGAGGGATAAAGTAGGCACGCTACTTGCCAGGATTGCTAATCCGGAAATTAGAGGCTGCCCAATTATGAGCATAAAAACTGAGTCAGGGGAGATGGTTTATTCGCAGACAGCGGTGATGGAATGTTTTCGATCTTATTATGCGAAGTTGTATGAATGCCACCTAGGGGTGGAGGCCTCGGAAATCAGGGCTTACTTGGATTCGATGCAGCTCCCAGTGCTGGATGACGATGATGCGAAAGAGTTAGGAGGGCCTATAACGCTAACCGAGATTAGGGTGGCCATTATACACATGGCAAGGAACAAAACGCCTGGGGTGGATGGCCTGCCGATCGAATTTTATCAGAAATACGGGGATAGTTTGGCGCCCAGACTACTGGTGGTGTATGAGGAGGCTAGAAGACTGGGGCACCTGCCCGGATCAATGAGGGAGGCACTGGTAGTACCGTTGCTGAAACCCGGTAGAGAGGCATCCGATGTAACGTCATATAGGCCTTTGTCCATGTTGACTGTGGACTATAAGATATTAAGCCGTATCCTGGCCACCAGATTTGCTCCACACATGACTAGGTTGGTGCACGGGGACCAAGCAGGGTTCATCCCTACTAGGAACACGATGCTAAACATACGCCGACTAATTAGGATATTGGATGGCGCTGCGGACACGGATGGAGAACCGGCAGTCTTGTCCGTGGATATTGAAAAAGCTTTCGATAGCCTGGAATGGGCCTACTTAGAAGAAGTACTGGGGAAGTTTGGTATTGGCGAGGAGTTTGGTAGATGGACGAGAGTGTTGTATTCATCTGCAACAGCGAGGGTGCGCCTGGGCGCACTTGTGTCTTCGGATTATCAGGTCTGTAGAGGGACGAGACAGGGGTGTTCGCTGTCCCCGTTGCTGTTTGCACTAGCGGTAGAACCATTGGCGGCGCGAGCTAGGTCAGGAGTCATGTATCAGGGGATTGAACAGGGTGGGCAATCGCATTACATATCTCTATATGCGGACGATTTGTGGCTGTACCTGGCAGATGTGGAGCAGGCTCTAGTGGGAGCGATGGATATGTTATCCAGGTTTGGTCAGTTGTCGGGACTTACGGTGAATTGGAAGAAAACTTGTATCTTTCCGCTTAAGGCTGATACACAGTGCCCCCCTCGTGATTTGGGTGTGAATGGGCGCTATCTTGCTTCACTTATTTGGGAGTCCGCATCTACCGTGAGGTCACGAACCTGTTGGAGGGTAATATAGGGCGTTGTATACGAGCATTGAGAGGCTGTATATCCTTTTGGGCCTCCCTCCCTTTGTCAGTGCTGGGCCGAGTGGCACTATTGAAAATGGTGGCGCTCCCAAGGTTGCTTTATTATTTCCGCACACTGCCCGTTTGGATCCCTCAGAGGATTTTTAAAGAACTACGGATGTTGATAACGGACTTCCTCTGGGGTCACGGACGACGCAGAGTAGCATTGCATACTTTGCTTAGACCCAAGCTTGAGGGGGGGATGGCAGTCCCCGATTTTGAGCTGTACTATTTGGCGGCGCAGCTTCAGATTCTCACGCAGCACGTGGCCAGGGTATTTAGAGGGCCGGAACAAGTTGAGGGGCCTTACTATAGAGGAAAAGACGCTCAGGCTGTGTTGGCACAGGAGTTTGAAGAGAGCAAAGGCGTCCGGCCTTATGCCCCAGAGATAACATTGGGAATGTTGACCGCGCTGCCGCATGGAGGTGATTGGTCTCCGCTGGTGGAAAGGGGGGGGGGGGTTTACAGATGGTGGGAGATTTATATGTGGATGGAATGCTGGTCCCCTTTCAGACGTTGCAGGAACAGTTTGGTCTGCCGGACGGGAGCTTCCTCTTGCACGCGGCAGTGGTGGCGGCGATACAGAAACACTGGAAAGGAGGGCTCCTCGAGCCGGAAACGACTATGGCCTGCCAGTATGTCGTGATGGCTGCGGGTACATTTAAAGCGGTGACCTGCCTACATAATAGGATGTTGCATGAGGGGTTGGACCCGCTCCTAGGTCTGAACTCAAAATGGGAGGATAGTATTGGTAGGCCCATTCCAGACACGGTGTGGGGACATATTCTGAAGCGGGCATGGAAGGGGACGAGGAATGCACGTTTTCAACAGGTACACTTTTACGTCCTGCATAGGGCTTACCTGACCCCGGAAAAGATCAAAAGGTACTTCCGGGTGCATGAAGCGCTGTGCCCGAGGTGCCTGGCACCAGAGGTTGACATAGATCACCTGTTGTGGGGCTGTCCGAAGTTGGGGACATATTGGCTGGAAGTAGGGAAACTCCTGAATGTGGTAACTGATCGAGAGGTGGATTTTGACATGGCGGCTTGGCTGTTGCTCTGGTTCCCACACACGAATACCACAAAAGTGACGAGTAAATTCATTGATCTGGGGCTTATACTGGCGCAGAGAGGAATTACTTGGCACTGGAAGTCTAAGGAGGGACCGTCGGTGAGGAGATGGGTGAATGAACTGCTGAAATGGTCTGAATGTGGGAGTGTGCTCCGAATGAGACAGGCGGTCAAGATTGAGAATGAAAAGAGCTTGGAAATGGCAAGGGCGTGGGAGATGATAGTCCAGGCGTTACGTGATTACATGGTGGAGGACGAAGAGTAGGTTAATTGTGTACCCGGGCTCCATGAGGCTTGAGAGTGTAAAGGCATCACTCGATCTGTAGCGAGCTCCATAGCAGTGTTAGTAACAAGGCCCACATCGTCAGCAGTTGCAGGGGGGGGGGAGAGGGGGTTACTAGG
This sequence comes from Lissotriton vulgaris, assembly GCF_964263255.1. Classification (NCBI taxonomy): domain Eukaryota; kingdom Metazoa; phylum Chordata; class Amphibia; order Caudata; family Salamandridae; genus Lissotriton; species Lissotriton vulgaris. The sequence continues at coordinate 1,736,694,288 of NC_141691.1, forward strand.
GGATAGTGTTAGGCACCGTGGCCGAGTTCAGAAAGACACTGCAGCTGGACCCAGGGTTGGAAATGTTCCAAGCGTGACAGGAAGGCCCAGACAGGCTGCGAGGGTGTTATGGGGACGCACTAGACCGACACGATAGGCGTTCATCTTTAGATGGGTATGGGTCCAGGATTACAAGTGTGAAGTCGCTTAGTTAGAATGCTAGAGAATGTTGGCTGGTGTAGGGGGAGGGTTAGGAGTTTAGGGGGTAAAATGCAGATACAGAATGATACTATTGACCAGTTATCCCTATGGGATGATCACTGTGATGTTCTTGCTGGAAGAATGGATTAATGCGCCGCCCGGCCTCCGGGTTGTGGGCTAAATGGCTGTGTACGATACTCTGTTTCTTTTATCCATGCGTTGGGACACCATGAGTGTGCTGGTTGATCTATTATGTGTACTGGTTTCTAATTCTGCAATAAAAACAAATAAAAAAGAAAAAATGCAAGCCCTCTACCGAAAGTAACCAAATAACTTCTTTCACCGTCTCATCCTTCTCTATTTCGTGCTTCCATTCATCTTTCTTTATGGCCCCTTGCGTGATCTCACAAACAAAAACATCTTCTTCCTCGAACATCTCTCTATCCATATCACTTGTTCCACAAGTATCTACCATTCTGGACAAACAAATTACTGAAAACGTTTTAGCACCAAGAATATATTGTGTAGCAAAAGAATATTCCTGCAAACCAATTACCCACCTACGTATTCATGATGAAATGCAATCTAAACTTATTTTCTTTAAGACTTCCAAAAGAGGTTAATGATTGGTTTGTACAGTGAGATATTTCCCCGATTAAAAAAGCTTGAATCTGTTGATTGTCCAGTACACTGCCAATGATTCCATTTCAATGACTGAGTAGTTACACTTAGTGTGTCATTTTGCCCTATACATACAGGCAATAAGTTTCTCTTCTCTCATGATGTTGAATAAGAAGAGCTTCCAAACCCACTGCACGCACTTCACAGCCGTTTTCCATCAAAGCACCTGGAATAAAGGCTAGCAGACAAGATGCTATTTGAGATCTTTTTTAACATTGATAAACTCAATTTCGCTTTTACACCCCACACAAACTCCGCTTTCTGTCTTAAATGTATACTCATGTTAAGTTTTGCTGGTAAAATGTTTCATAATTTTGTGATATAGTGCTCAATCATACTCAAAATGGATGGCAAATGTTCCTTATTCATTGGAGCCTTCAACATTAAGATGGTATCAACCAATTCACTTTGGGGATGTTTTCCATCACCTGAGTTTCTATGCCTCAAGAATTTCCTTTCCTGCTCTCCGAACACACATTTGTCTCTGATTACAGTCAAACCAGAATCTTACAATCTCCCTAGTAGCTCATGTACACTTATTTCATGTTCTTCTCCTCAGTGGAGCCATATATAAGTTCATCCAGATACCATTTAACACCAGGAATATCTTTAAGTATCACTATCATAACTCTCTAGAATACTGATGCAAAAGAAATTAACCCAAAGGGCATCCTTTTGAATCTGTACAGCCCCACAGAGGCAACACATGCAGTGAAGTCTTGAGATTCTTTTTCTAATTCTACCTGATGATATGCAGACACTAAGTCCAACGTTGGTAAAAAAAATTCTGCTTCAGAGAAAGTGGAAAGCATCTCTTCAATATTTAGTAAGGCATATTTGATGACTATAACTTCCTTGTTGAGCACTCGCAAATTGACACAAAGGCAAATATCCCAATTACCTTTGAGAGCCACCACTATAGAGGCCAACAAGTCTGTGGCTTCTACTAGTTCGATGACTCCCAAAGAGCACAGTGCACGTTTCCTCTCTGAGCCTAAGTTGGTGCCACAAACTCAAAAATAATTCCAGAACACGTTCTTCCATTTATTCCATTTAAGATGTTGCGTGGCTTGGACGGCAGGGAGAATGGCCGCATAGTCTGTCACCGCGCTGCAAGGGACACAGATTTCCAGTGAAAACAAGGTGATACAGACCCCGAAATCATGCCCTAAAGCAGTTTCCAGGGTCCGCGTGAACAGGCGCACAAGCGGCTACGATCGTTGTCAAGAAATACCTGCTGATGACGGTCGGATCAGGATCGCTGATGTGCCCAGATGAATCGCGGCTCGCCCGCCATCTTAGATCCGCGGACTCCGTGCTGATGTGGGCTGAGAGAGCAGCCGAGAATCCAGCCGACTGTCTTCTTCCTTTTCCCCGACGGCCGGTCCTGCGGAGGTGAGCTTGGGAAACGGGCGAGACTCTGCAGCGGCGCTTGGCTCAGACACCGCGAGGCCGTGGGTGCACTCTGGACGTGAGCAATATTTGCAATGATTGCCTGACCTCAAAATGGCGCTGCCACACGAGCGCGAGGTCAATGAACTGATGAATTCAGCCTAACACCACTTACTGAAATGTGAGCAAATAATAAACCTGAGCTAATAATAAATTTCGACGGTGGTGCCCTCATCTCCACATCTTCACAACTCTACCATAGGGTGGTACAGATCAGGACCCAGACACACAGAGAGGTCCTACTATCCTTCGCCACTACCTGGGGTTAAGATGGCGATCTGCCACCGGTTTTGATCTGATAACATCATAAACCCACCACTGAGCCACCACTGATTTGAGTCTCCACAAGCAGCGCACAAGTGCACAGTGCAAAGCACACAAGCAGCTTCATTGCCTACTATTGTTTCACTGTGGAATACAGTGCTCCGCTCAGTGTCCCATAAAAGCCCAGATGCCCGTGCGTGTAGTGTAATATATTCTGATGTTAGCCCAGCTACGCTTGGGAGTCTTGACGCTGTGTCCCGACCGCTATCGTTGACCTAACAGTTGCCTACTCAAGATCACACCAAGTCATGTGACAGTCATCGCTATTGTTAAAGCCAGGCACTCCATAATTGCTACGTCTACTTGGCGATAAGGGTGGATACTAAAGGTTCTACATACTTCTACACACTTCTACAAACCTCTGCCGATAGAACGAACCTCCTGACTTCTAACCACTACTGAACCACTACTGAACACGGTGTACTGCGAAAACACAAAGGCTGCCTAAAAAGAGATCTCCAACAGCTGAGACCAAACGCGACTCTGCTGCCTTCACAACTAGACCAAAACCTTCCTAACTGCAGTGTAACTACAAGCATCGATAATGGCGGACAGAGACTCCAAAAACACTAAGAAAGTGCGGCCAGAAACTTCCATCTCAGACTCGCCTATTAAAAACAGGGGTGACGTTGCTGGCACTTTAGAGATGATTCTGAAGAAGTTGGCCGACCTACACGACCTAGCCAAGTCAACAAAAAGTAACACCGACGCGATGCAACTTGAATTAACCGCGATCAGAGCTGACATGAACTCCTTATCTCTCCGCCAAGACGAAGCAGAACAGAGAATTAGCGATATCGAAGAGAAGTCCCGCAGCATCTCCAAACAGCCACCAACGATCTCAAACGCCAAGTCTCAGAATTGGAAGATCGCAACAGGAGGGGAAACGTGCGAATCTTCGGGGTCCCGGAAAACGCAGAAAAGGACGCTGACTCCTGTATTTCATTTCTAGAAGCATGGATCCCATCTGTTACGGGGATACAGTTCCAACATGGATTGGAGCTCGACAGAGCCCATAGAGTGCCGACCTTCCTGCATCGATCAGCAAGAGGCCCACGTCCTCTCATTTGCAAACCACTCAGGTTCCAACACACGGAAGACATCCTAAGATATGCCAGAAAAAAACCACACCATCATCTGGGAAGGTAACAGAATCATATTTACGCAGGATTACTCCAGAGAAACGGTGGGAATACGAAAAGGTTTCCTATCTCTTCGAGAAAGACTACGGGCGAAAGACATTCAGTTCTCTTTTGCAGGCCCGGCGAAATTCAAGATCACAGACCATGGTCGCCCTCATATCTTCACTAATACGCATGACTTATCATGCTACCTAAGTGTCAAACTACAACAAGAAATGGACACGTCTGGGGGTCAATCTAATAAATAGGAAATAAAAGGAAAACAGATGCCCAAGAAAAAGGCAGTTAAATTTGTCTCCAAATCTCATCATCTGCGAACTTTCTAGAGGTATGACTAACGGCTGAGTTATGATATGTGATCACAGGCGGACGGCTACTCCAGCTTTAACGTCCTGACCTAAGTCTCTCACTGGCTTTTAGAGGCTGGCCTTAGCCTCAGTGTGCGAACTTGGTATTATGGTCAGAGACAATTATAGAGACTATTTTTATGCCCAAAGTATACGTTGTAAGTCAACTGAGGTTGTCCCAACACATTACCTGGAGTGCTAAACTAGCTTGTAAAGTTTTCAATGAAAATTTTGTTGTGAGGTTATTTGACTGTGAGGCTAAGTTACTGGATAGTTGCTTCACTTTTCCATAGTCAAACGACAACATTATACTGTTGTATACAATTTTACGCTATACTGTTTGCATAGAAAAGACTCGATCCTGTGCTAGTTCCCTAAATGCTTAAATCGTTCTTGTACACAACCAGAATCGTGGACACCAGTTATATTTGCCATACGCTTATATAAGGGGGTTCGTTAAATAATAAGTTCTTTATATACTTAATTAATTCTCTTAAATTAAGATGCTACGTCGCTTATCCATCGACATGGCTAATGTTATAAGTCAAATGATGTAAAGTGACCGTAAACAATAGATGCTTCTTCTATTAATGTTAACAAAACGTTAATGCAGAATGTTTTCACACAAAATGTTAGCAGAATGTCCCTGTGCGAGCGTCGACAGCACTGCCTTTGCAGCTCTACAGTTCGAGTTTCGGGGAGGGAGGGAGGGAGGGAGGGGAGGGGGGTTGGGGAGGGGAGCAAGGGGGGGCTGACTCAGTTGGGGGGGATGGGGGGCCGTAGGGTTATAAGTCGGATATTTTAGGAACATTTTTGCTATGTACTATTCCTTATGCACTATTTCTTATCTATTCTTTACTCTTCTCTCTTTCCTTTCTCTTCCTCTTACTTACTAATTACTCTCTCCCACCACGATGTGTGCCACGCATTCCAGGTCCTGCCTCGGCGTGCAGCGCTGTCTATTAAAGTATGTTTAAAATGCAGCATTCCGGTATGTGCGGAAATGCTCGTAACATCCCACCACCACATTAAATCGAACATTAACAACGGCTACAGATAAGTCTTTAGCAGCTTCTCTACATATTGTTTCACTAAACGTTAAGGGGCTTAATCACCCGGTTAAGCGGAATTTTTGGGGGGATTACCTGGCCAAAACTAAAGGAGATATAATTCTCATGCAGGAAACCAAATTATCCCAGAATGATGCGGATAACCTTAAACAAAACTGGATCTCACTGACACTTTGCTCCCCTGCGACTCAAAAGAAAAGAGGGATGATCACCCTGATTGCTAAAAAATCTAACTTAGCCCTGATATCACATTCAGTAGACTCCGAGGATAGACTGAGTATTGCTCATCTACAAAGAGACGAGGACCATATCTATGGGGCAAATATATATGGCCCTAATACTGACCTGCCTGAATTCTGGGAATATGTATCGAAAGAACTTGAAAATATCCCACAAGATGAGCTCCTTGTGGTTAGGGGGGAGCTTAATCTACCATTAGACCCCTTGTTAGACAGGCAATCCAAGAGCACATACCACCCCCTACGCGCACATGAGGCATTGAAGCGAATGTGTGCTAAATTCCACCTGCATGACTAATGGCGCCTCCAACACCCGGATGACTATACTTTCTATTCCCCTCCACACAACTCTTACTCAAGAATAGACTATCTATTGATATTCGACTCACATACACACCTCATAGACAAAACTGACATAGCCCCCATATTAGTGTCGGACCATGCAGGTATACATTTGAAATTGGCAGGCTCACATTCACTTATCCCCCCCAGACAATGGCGCTTCAACGATGAGATACTGTCAGTGCCTGAGAACAAAAAAAACATAGAACCATGCATACATGAATACTTCCAGATAAACTCACAGCCAGAAACAGATCCAGCCTTAGTAAGGGACGCATTTAAGGCCACATTAAGGGGTACGCTGATAGTTATCAGGGCCCGTATGAATAAAGAATTAAATTCCGAACTAGACTCTTCAGAGAAAACAATCAAGCAGCTAGAAACACAACACTCTCATGACCTGAACAATAAAACTACCATCGACCGTTTGACTAATATGAAATATAAATACAATGCCATCCTCAGTGAGAGGGCAGGAGTATGGATTAATAAATTCAAGGTCCTAAGGCTATGTGACAGTAACAAAGCAGGGAAACTCCTTGCTTCCTACCTGAAACACAAAAGGAAGCAATTCCATGTAACATCTATTAGGGACCAATCCAATACCACCAAAACCAAACAGAAAGACATTCTCCACACATTCCAGTCCTTTTACGAGGATCTTTATAAAAACAATAACCAATTCAACATGGAAGAATGTAACAACTATCTAAACTCAATCCAACTCCCACGTTTAACCGACCCTGACAAAGCGAAACTTGGGGCGCCACTAACTATAGCAGAAATTTCTACCGCTGTTAAAACACTAAAGAACAACAAAGCTCCGGGGCCTGACGGTTTCACGGCCAACTTTTATAAGACCTTTGAGGAACAACTGAACCCACGACTCCTACATTTATTCCAATCCTTTTCATTATCAAACAGAATCACCACCACGATGAGTGAAGCAACAATAATAGTGATACCTAAGGATGGGAAGGATCCTTTACTCCCTAAAAATTATAGGCCGATATCTCTCATAAACTTGGACTGTAAGATTTACGCGAAGGCTCTAGCATGCAGACTAAACGCCGTTCTACCCTCCTTAATAAATAACTCACAAGTGGGGTTCCTAAAACACCGCCTTTCTAACGACAACACGAGACTCCTATGTCATGTGTTGGAGAAGTCGAAAATCTCGAACGGCCCTGCAGTAGCAATCACCCTAGACGCGGAAAAGGCGTTTGATAGGGTGTTGTGGCCCTTTCTCCGTCAATGCATGCACATATTCAACATGGGTGATTGTTTTATTGATATGGTCATGTCAATATACGCCTCCCCTTCGGCTAGAATTTCCATCAACAGCTTGCTATCATAACCATTCCTTCTTGAACAAGGAACTAGACAGGGCTGCCCCTTATCTCCCGCTCTATTCCTTTTGGCGATGGAACTCTCCTCCGCGACATACAACAGAATGTTGATTTTAGTGGCATCACCTTCGGCGATAAAAGTATTAAAATTGATGCTTATGCAGACGATATCCTGATAGTCACTGAGAATCCTGATACCTCTATAGCCGCACTGATGAACTCTATTGATTCCTACTCTAAGCATTCAGGCTACAAATTAAATTGCGACAAATCGGAAGTGAAACCCCTCAACATCTTCACTAATAAGGAATCTTTAGGCACATCAGGATTAGTCTGGCAAAACAATCACATCAAATATCTAGGTATAGAATTTGGTAGCTCCATCATAGAGACATTACAGCACAATGAAAAACTCATGCTAGAAAAAATAAAAACACACCTAGACGGATGGTCACCCCGCTTCATCACTTGGTGGGGCAGGCTAGAGAGACCATCAAGATGATGATTACACCGCTAGTAAATTACCTAATTACCATGCTCCCCTTGTTGCTGTCCCAAGATTTTCATAACAGATAAGATAAAATGATTAACAACTTCATCTGGAAAGGGAAAAAAGCACGCATCAGCCTACAAAAACTGAGATTGGATAAATCCATTGGTAGAGTCAATCTCCCAGACTTTAAGAGATATCAAATAGCCTTTTTAGCGAAACAGGGATCCTACTGGCTGTCCCCACCAGTGGACTATTCACCGGTGTGGCTAGACATCGAAAAGGCGTTCCTGGACGGCATTCCTCCCATCTCGATCCTATCAATGAAAGTAAATCAGCTCCCATGCTCTAAGCACATATTTACCAACACCAAGTTAGCTTTGCTAAAAATAGATAAATTGCTAGACTCATCAATAAGAAAATCTAGGTGGGAAGTGATTTGCAAAAACCCCTCAATCACTTACAAAGGTAAACCACTATTCAACCCAACTTGGATCAAGAAGGGAATTGTTTTCCCCCACCAATTCTACGATAATGGCTACCCTCTGCCCTTTACAAAGGTCCAATCGTCCTTTGGGTTAGATAGTTCCGACTTTTACACATTCCTTAACATTAAAACAGCCCTTACTAAAGCAGGATTAACATCCAAACAACCGGCTCTTTCTTCCCTCCTCTCCTCTCTAAACAAAATTGGTCACCAGGTCTCGAGGCTGTACAAATTGCTGAGCCCACAATCATCAACATTAAGTACCAAAACATCACAGTTCTGGTCGTCATTCGCCTCCTTCCCCATATCAGAGCTGGAATGGTCCACGGCGTGGAGATCTTGCACGAGCCATAAAATAAGCCCTACCTTATCACAAGCCAAGTTCTGGCTCATGCATAAAGTCTTCTGGACGCCGGCTCGCCTATACGCACACAAACTCAGCCCTGACGCATTTTGCTGGAACTGCAAGAGGGCGGAAGGAGATCTGGACCACCTCATCCTCCAATGTGACTGCGTCTCAACGTTTTGGGATAGGGTATTTGACTTCATCCACAAAGTATTTAATATCTCACCTGCCAAAGAACTTCCCTACCTGGTTTTCGGTTTTACTAAAGAAACCCAAATCCCGGAAACGAACAGGGCCCTCCTAGACCTCCTACTCATGGCGGCTGTGAAAGTCGTTCTAAACAACTAGAAAGATACAAAAAAGGCAAGCTATGCCTTTTGGCTAAACTGGGTGATTAACCTACGAGGTGCAGATAACATTTCTCTACAAAACACAACAGGGCGACCCTCACAAAGGAAACTTTGGAACTCACTGGATATCTACTTCAAAACCCATAAACCCCCGTGATCATCCGAAACCTGAACTGCTATGCCGCATCGTGGTGTCCCATATATCATCTAACATATTACATTTCACATCTCGTATCTTACCTCTTACCTCTATCCTTTGCTCTCTCTCTCTATTCTTTTCTTCCTCCTCCTACCTACTTTGATCCTCTCCAACCTCTTTGCGATATCTATACTGTCAGGAGCCCAGCATTGAAAGGCTTCATGGCTGATTACCTCATTACCTTCGTGACCGTCCCGAACAACATGTAGACCATCATGGGACTTAATGCCTTTCCCTGCTAAATTCCCGTCTTATCCTCTTTTGAATGATGTATAATCACATGTATTTGATTTATGTACATTGCTACTTCTGATTTTTTTATGTTACAAAACCCTGAAATTTCCAATAAAAACTTTTGAAATAAAAAAAATAATAAAAAAAGATGTTGCTCACTTGGTGAATTTAAGAAAAACAGTAGAGCTGTACATTTCTGCATGGTAATCAACAAGCACCACAAAAATTCCTTTCAGGTGACTGAGCACTTGAATATATTATAGAGAAGAGCATAATCAAGTGCCAAGGGATGGTTGTTATCTGCTGCATGTGCAAGCTGTTAAAAATTCTAACGTAAGTTAATCACTGTAGATTGCTTATGCTTTCATACACAGTACAAGCAATATATTTCAGCTTCTAAAATAACCACTTTTACATAAACAAGTGGTTGGAGACTGGAAGGTCATACACACTTTCTAACACTGTGCGTCCGCAGTGAATCCATTAAGACCTTTTACTTCAGCAAATGCTTCCAAAGTATGACCCACTCTAAAAGGGCTGCACCACATTTATCACATTTGCTCAATCAAAGCCCAAATCAAACTGGCAGTGACGTCTTTGCGTGATGACATCATACACTCGCAGAGGCAGCATGTGCAGTCTGCCGACCTCGCTACTCAGTCAATGAGGTGCACAAGCTTCAAAAAGCTGAATGTCCTTGTGCAGCTCCCATAACGGCAACCATTCAAAAAGTAATCTTCTTGGTTAAGTGCTGTTTGATGTACTGCTGTCACTGGGGTGTATGCAGGTCCCACTTCGACCAGGGTTATCATCGCAGCAATTCCCCTAAGTGCCATCAAACGTTCTGCTGTCAGTCTCTTCAGCCCTGACAATTAACACCTCACCTGTTTTGAGGTATTAATCTTCTTTCTGCCATCCTTGTGGACAAATTGTGCTGCCTACAGTCTCACATCAAGGATAGGTGGAGACATTTTTCAGGTAAGGTACTCTATATTCTGGCAGCTCAGTCACCGTCAACTGCCTCCTCGCTTTTCTCCCACCTTCCACCCCATTACATCTCCAACACTCTACAGAGGTAACCATAACTAGACAGCCACAATATATGCCACAAGTTGCCAGGTGTAAAATGTTTTTTTCTGCTCGCAAATGGACAGATTCGCAGAATCTGGTCGTCTGAGACCAGAAAAAGCATTTCTAAATGTACAAAGCCCTATTTGGTATTCAGTAAGCTATTACCGAATCGCAAATTGGGTTTGCGAGTCTCTATTAGGAAGGGGCATGCCAAGGGTGTGCCTTCCTAATAGCAAGTGGCAGTGGCATGTATGAAGGTTTTGCAACAGGAATGCAGTCGCATAACATTCACTCTGTGAAGGAGGTGGTGACCCATTTGCAAACTGGAAGAGGTCCACAAGGGACCCCTTCCCCTTTGTTATAAAGTGTGAGCCAATATTTCTTTAGAGCAGGCGGTGGTCCCACAGACCACTGCCTACTCTTAAAAAAATAAAAAGGGCACTTTTCATTTTTCTGTTTTTAAATGCATACCATTTTCCATTCAGGAAAATGGGCCTCATTTCAAAATAAAAAACAGGTTTATTTAAAAAGCAGTCACAGCCATGATGGTCTGCTGACCCCAGCAGGCCACCATCCCTGTGAGAGCTAGCCATTCCCAATGGGTCGCAAATTGAAACCTGCCTCATGAATATTAATGAGGCAGGTCCCTTGCAACCCATTTGGAATGCAAACAGTGTAAAACACACAGTTTTACATAGCGGTTTGTGATTTCTTAATAGCGAATCACAACAATTTGCTATTAGGAAATCGCTAACGGAAGTCTATGTACATTTGGCCCAATGTGTTTATCTTCTGAAAAGCCCATATGGATGGGATATGTTGGAAAAACCGAGAGAAAAAAAATATATATAACTAACAGCACTAGCACTATCTGAAACAGGACATAAATTAGCTGTGCCTGTACATTTTATGGAACAAGGACACAACGTGACTCAACTCAGATTTCAAATACAAGCCATGTGGTAAAGTCATTTTTAGAAAGTCATTGCAGAAGTGAGCATTTTTGCATTTTACGTACATAGGGCAGGCCCGGAGCACTGATCAAAACATGATAGACTAAAATCCTACTACTAAAAATCTCCAATCAGCTTTCCACATGTTTCTAGTTCTCATTTTGCTTCTTTAAATTCTGTTTCTCTTTCATCTCTTCCCATTTCATAATCTGAGCCCCCCTCTGTCCCACTACCCCTTTGTGTTTTCCTTTGAATCTGTCTTTCTCCCCCTTCCACTCTCCTGATCCCTCTTGCCTGTTCCAAATACCCTCCCTTCTTTCTCTACCTTCCTTTCTCTATCACCCTCTTTCTTTGCTTTTTAACCCTTTCATCATCTCATTTTCTAGCGTTCTCACTCTGTAAACATTATTTTCTGCTTTTTTCTCCCCCTTCTATTAGTCACACTAATTTCTTCTTTCTCCCTCCTGCTCTCTCCCTTTCTCTCTGCCTTCTTTCTAGTTCTCGTCGTTCTCTTCCTTCTCGCTCTACACCCCTTCTACTTAAAGTAAAATAAAATAGAGATTATTTAAAGGGAAATATAGGTGGTAAACACCATTCCCCTATACACCATTCCCCTATACTACCGAGGTCATCGATATCGGTATACAGTATGTGTATAGAATGCGACTGTATTCTGTGGAAGAGGCAGCCAATTTGTAAATTGCAAATATCTCTATATTTTACGAGACAGCAAACATGATTTCTAAAGGAAAAGAAACCTATTCAATAAATCCAATGAGAGAAGAGAATCATGTATTTTTTTGCTTTTCTATCTGCAGGCACATAAACCACAAAGATGTTGCTGTTAAGGACAAATCAAGCTATGTAGCCTTTTCATAGTCCAAAGAGGTGATAGATTCAGCAGTAATGGTCAAGGATGAATTCAACAACATCGAACCTTTTTTTTTCTAGGAAATGTAGTAAAGATATGATCAAATGACAGGGACACACTTAACTAAGACATGCCTGTACATCTGGGAGACAAGATCAGTATGAGCACAGATCCACTCTGTAGCACCAACTCATGAAGCAATGATCCTCGCCACCAAGCTAGAGTTAACCCTGCAGCACCTCAGCAAACTGGAGGTGTGTTTAGTATGGAGAAAATCAAACAGAAAGTATATATTTCTTATATTATATGCCGGAAATACCCGTACAGCAACTTTTCCACCAAAAAAAGAATGATCTTAGAGCTCCTGAGAATAAAAACCTAAATGGAGTTGTCACTATTCTACTAAAAGTATCATTTCCCCGTGTGAAAAGTGGGCATACAATTAATAATAGCTGTGTGGCCCCTATCCCTTAAAGATAGAACAGTAAAGCAGACACGTGTCAGTGTAGAATTTGTCTGCTGAGTTGTATTTATGATATACCATTAAAATAAAGTAACCCTTCTGTGAGATCCTTGCAATGGGCCTTTAATCACTGTGGGGCAGTTATTGTGCGTCACAGCTCTGCCACCATGGATGCGCCGCATTTACAATGCGGCGCACCATTGGGCAAAAACGGACAGATGCGTGGCGCATCTGTGCCGTAAAGGCGGCGCATTGCTGGAGTTGTGTCGCAAGCGCGACGCAGCTCCAGCAAGGCTCTGGGGTGCGCTATCTATCAAATACTGCCTCAATCCTTACGCCTGCTTCAAGCAGGCGCAGGGTTTTGACGCAGCATGGGCTCAAAAGTGACTGAGTGAAATCTTGTAGATTTCACTCAGCCACTTTTAGGAGGCATTCCTGCGCCAGAACGCCATGCCCCCCGCGCAGGAACGCCTACTTCTGGTGCAGGGCTTTACAACGTGACGCATCTCCCAGACGCGTCACATTGTAAATACCTCGCAGCATGGCGCTGGCTTTGCGCCGCCGCTGGTCACAAAAAGTGATGCAATGGTGATGTAAAAGAGGCGCAAGGGGCTTGTAAATATGTCCCTGTGCGTTTTCTCTGGTCCCAATTCAAAGACCATCTCTCATCCTAGGTGACTTCCAGGATTGGTTGGAAAGTCCTTCATGAACTGGGGAACAAGGAAGTTCGTACATTACAGCCACCAAATCCCCACAGTTTAATGCCCATTCTTGATCTGCAGGACACCGTAATGCACAGATTTGGTGGGTTTCAATTATGCCACCTAGACTCAGAAAACTTCATACAAAAAAATAACCATAAGGTGCCAGCCTAATTTAGTGTCATTATTATCATTTCGTAAAGTGAATTTACATTTAGCATTCTATGGTCACTTGGAAGGTAGAGAAATGTTTTTGTGCATAACACAGGTTATTTACTAAGCTGTTACCTACAGCATTTATTAAAAAAAAAGTGCAAGGGGCGGGTATCCTCGTGCGCGCGTCCCTTCCCCTAGAGATAGATGTCACCTTGATTGATGACAGGGGGCGTTACTCTGCCGTGGCTGGTAGATGGGAAGGGCGTTCCCTCACGTTGTTTTCTGTATACGTCCCCCCGGGGCTTCAATCCAGTACCTTTCAGGACCTTGGTGGTGCCATCTTGTCTATGCCGGCTGGCCGGTTAATAGTGGGGGGTGACTTTAACTCGGTTTGCTCTGGTCTGCTTGATCGCCAACCGCCCCGGGACCTACGTAACCCACAGATGTGGCTGTCCTCCTTTCTCGAGTCTATGGGCCTGGTAGATGGCTGGCGTCTTCTACATCCTACGCTCCGTCAATTTTCCTTTCTTTCGGGTGCACATGGGAGTCTTTCCCGCATCGATTATGTCCTCACATTGGCGTCGGACGCAATGGCCGTTTCCGACGCCCGCTTCTTGGCGCGGGGCATTTCTGATCACTCCCCGTTATGGGTCTCTTTCGACTTTGGGGTGGTCTTGTCGGAGCGACCGGCCGCGGTCAATCCGTGGTATTTTCGTAACATCAAGACCCGCTCTCTCCTGGCCAAAGCCATTGATCTTTATTTTTCCGAAAACGTGGGCTCGGTTAGGTCGGCCGTTACGTTGTGGGAGGCCTTTAAGACGGTGCTCCGAGGTGAGGCCCAGGCGCTCATCGCTGAGGCCCGCCGGACTAGAGATTCTGACCTGCTGTTTGTTGAGCAAGAGGTCCTGCGTCTCGAGTCCCAGTTGGGGCCCGAGCCGGACCCCTCTGTCTTGCATACTCTCTCGCTGAAACAAGCGGAGTACCACGATTTGGCCGCGAATGCCGCACTCACTCTGGCCAAGGAACAGCAGGGCCGCGTGTATGATGTGGGCGATAAGGCTGGGAAGTTGCTGGCCTGGTTAGACAGGAGGGAGATGGCCAGTCGGGTGGTACCTGAACTCCTGGGAGACGACGGTGTGGTCCTTACGGACCCGGGTGCCATTGTCGACTCATTCGCTGGGTATTTTCGGGGAGTCTATGAGTCTGCTTCGGACTTTTCGGAGGCGGACTCGTCGGCTTTCCTTTCGGAGATTGACCTTCCCTGCCTTTCTGAGGACGAGAGAGCGGACTTGGATAGGGACATCACCGCTGACGAGATTGCTTTGGCGATCCGCTCCCTACGGACCGGGAAGGCCTCTGGGCCTAACGGCATACCGGTTGAACTGTATAAAATCCGCCCGGATGCGGTGTCTCCGCACTTGCGGAAAATGTTCCTGGAATCCTTTGAGAGGGGCTGTCTCCCCCTGGATCAGCGGCTGGCTACCCTTGTGGTCATCCACAAGGAGGGTAAACCACGTGACGTCTGTCGATCGTACCGTCCCATCTCTCTCCTTAACGTGGAACCCAAGGTCCTCGCCAAGTTGCTCGCCAACCGGCTGATTGGTGTTATTGGCGACCTCGTACACCCTGACCAGTCGGGATTCATCCCCCACCGAAACACTGCTCTCAATCTACGTCGCCTCCACGGTGTCATGGCTAGAGCCCACACCCTCGAAGAGCCGGCTGTCCTCGCGTCCCTCGACGCCACGATGGCTTTCGATTCTCTCGAGTGGCCATACCTCTGGGCAGTGCTGTCCAAACTTGGATTTGGGCCGATCTTTGTGAGCTGGGTGAAGCTACTGTATGCGGATCCGATGGCTAATGTCACGGTCAACGGCCGCCTGTCGACGCCATTCCCCCTACATCGGGGTACTAGACAGGGCTGCCCCCTGTCGCCCCTTCTGTTCGCCTTGGCCCTTGAACCGCTCGCAGCCCTACTGCGTGTACATCCTGACCTACGCGGCATTACGTGGGCCCCTGGCTTCGAAGACAGGGTATCCTTGTACGCCGATGATATCTTGCTTTATTTGACTTCCCCCTGCAGGTCCCTCATTGTGGCCTGTGATGTGATCAGACTTTTCGGACGGTACTCTGGTCTGGTTATAAACTGGGCCAAATCGTCCTTATATGTCCTTAAAGGAGATACTCCACGACTTCCCAGAGGCTGCAACATTCAGATTGTCACACGCGGCTTCAAGTACTTGGGCATCTACATCTCTGGTAACCCCAAGTTGCGATACGACCACAACTTACTCCCTCCTCTCCAGCGTCTGCAGCGTGATGTAGACAGCTGGCGTAAGCTACCGCTCTCCCTCCTTGGCCGGGCCGCTCTGTTTAAGATGATGTTCCTGCCCAGGTTCTTGTACGCCCTGCAAAACGCCCAGGACCCTGTCCCGGCGCACTACTTTCGAGACCTTGAAGGCCTCCTTCGGACCCTCCTCTGGGATGGTCGACCCCGCGTTGCCATCCACAAACTCACGCTCCCCTGGTACGATGGTGGCATTGCTCTCCCAGACGTGCGCCGCTACTATTGGTCTTCTCAATTTGTTGCCCTCAACCACGGGTTCTATGGCCCTGTGGGTAGTCCCGGTTATGCCATGGATAGATGGCTGATGGGCGATGGCAACTATTATCGGGCCCTATACTCGAAGTCTTTCGACCGGCGGTTGACGGGCCCTACTCGGACGGCGGTCCACACTTGGCGGGCGGTCACTAAGGCACAAGGTTGGCAAGGCAGACTCACAAGGTTCACTCCCCTCTTTGATTCGGACATCCTGGGTAGACTATGGCACGCCAAGGGGTTTGATAAGTGGGACCTCATCGGCATCAGCAGGGTTGATGACATGCTCTCCAGAGGCTCAATTAAGACCTTCCCCCAGTTACAAACCGAATACCAGCTGGGCGCGACGGAGTTTTTCCGTTACGCTCAACTGAGACATGCGCTGCTCTCGGCCTCACCGCCGGACGGCGTCATTCCTGAGAGTTCCCCTCTGGAGGACAGGATACTGGATGGGCACATGCCGAACAGCGCGATCTCCCTATCATATAAAAAATTGATTAACGTGCGCACAGATCTCCTCCTTAGCTTGCGGGACCAGTGGGTGGCGGATGGCCTTGAACTTGATGAGGAAGATTGGCAGAGTGCGGTTTCCTCCCCTAAGGAGGTTGCAATTTCCTCCCGTCTTCGCCTCGTGCAATTTAAGATCCTGCACCGGGTGTATATGACAGGGCCTCGATTAATGCGCATGGGATTCTCGCCTGACGGTCTCTGTCGTAGAGGCTGCGGTGCTCTCGCCACTTTCTTACACATCCTTTGGAAATGCCCAGTGATAGCCTCCTACTGGAGGAGAGTGCACCGAGTCATGGAGGAGGTTACTGGCGTGGCTGCCCACGCGGAAGCTCGTAGATGCCTCCTGAACGTATGGGAGCCTTCCGACCACAGCGCTGCGCAGACTAGGTGGGTGACCCTTGGGAACATGGTGGCCAAAAGGGACATAGCTCAGAAGTGGGGTGCGTCCGCGGCCCCCCTGCTGGTACAGTGGAAAGCCAACATGGACTGGTGCATGTTCCGGGAGAAGACAGTCTATGTGGCAAGAGGGAGACCTCAAACCTGGAATAAAATTTGGGGGGCATGGAATGAGTACAGGGGAGACGTGTGCTTGCCGCCTGAATCAGTCAGCCTGCATGATAATGTGTCACCCTGACCTGTGACGCCAACTGAGCTCTGATGTACTGTATTCTCCTGGTTCTTCCCCCCCTCCTCCTTCCCATTCTGGAATCTTATCCTTGATGTTCACTTCCCTGCCTTTCCTCCCTTACCCATCCCTGACGCCCAGCTTCACATTGCCTCTATTGCCATTTTCGCGCCCTCAGGCGCCCTGTTGTTGAACTTCATCTTAAATATAAAAAATAACCTTCGATGATTATGGTTAAATCGTTTGGCACTATTTCTCTCCTGTTGCCCCTGCTGCCTTGCCTCCGGGATGTCAGGCTGAATAGCTGTGTGCTCTGTTTTGAATAAAGGTTTTCAAAAATTTAAAAAAAAAAAAAAAAAAAAGTGTAAATAAATACATTAAAAAAGTACAGAGATGTGCCTTCTTACTTCATACATCCTATATTAAAATATATAGCAAACATTGGCAAAGCCAATGGGTCTGGTTTGTATTTTGAGTCGTGACTAAAACATTAATAAATCGCTACTGCAGTAAAAAACAAAAAAGGTTGCTTTCTATAAGTAGGAAGTGAAATCACACCAAACAGCCAATAGTGTGAGGTGAAAGATAGATATTCTTCTGGGAAGAGCCAAAGCACATTTTATGTACATTTGAATGAACTGGTAACAGTAGGCCAAATAAATCTGTGGGGCAGGTACATTAACTCATCAGGCAATATTTCAAAACAGGCCAACCTGTTTTTAAGCCCTCCACTGCCTCTGTACATGTAAGTTCTCTCACAACTGGAAATGAATTGGTGTTAAGCATGGGCGAATTTTGCGAATCTCGCGTTCGCGAATTTTGCGGATTTGCGAACTCGCAATCCGCAAAATCTGCGAATTCTCGCGAATTTGCAGATTTTTTTTTTGTGTTTGCGCGGGTCTCTGCCAGTTCGCGAGGGTTTTGTACAATTTCGCAAATTGCGAACTTACCTGTCGGGTCGCAAGTTTCGCGAACTTGTTGTTTCTACGTGTCCAGCCTGTTTGGGACACTCTTCTTCATCACTGCCACTCTCTGTCACCACTGCCACTCTCTGACTACTCATGCCACCCTCTGGCCCACCCATGCCACCCTCTGTTTCATCACAGCACCCTCTGGTTGTCCAGGCAGTGTACATTATTGTGGCAACGCAAGCACACCTTCCCTGCCTCAAGTGACCTGAATTAATTTGGGGCTGATTAATGTGTCACAGAATATTTTTTTAGCTGGCACCTGCTTCCTTAGTGCTTCCTGATTAGTGATCTTTTGCACTTGCTAAGTGCTTTCATTGTTGCAAAATTAGTTACAACACCTGCCCTGCCCCAACTGACAATAATGAATTAGGGGCTGATTAATGGATTTGAACTTCCAGCCTGGCTCCTGCTTGTCTCCCTTAGCTGTAATTCAGGACCTTTGTGGCATATGTGTAACTATTCTAAGGTTCAGAGCAGGGTCACATAATAGTTGCAACTGGCAACTGAACTCTGGAGGGGCCCCTCAGGAAGCACTACAGGAAATGGCTACTAATGATGAGCCTGAACTTTTGAACCTGGTAAGTAGTTTCAGTTTTGCTAAGATCGTATTTCTGCAATTTTGCACTTATTCGCGGGGCGCGAAGTTGTACTGGGAAGCCGCGAACTCACGCGAACAGTGCGAGCAGTGCGAGCAAAATCCGCTGCTCGCGGATTTGCGGATTTTGCGGGAGATTCGCGAATCTCGCGGATTGCGAATTTACCGAAAATCCGCAAAATCCGCGAGCGAAACGGATTTTCCGCCCATGCTTAATTGGTGTACGTGTCAATGTACTCACAAACTGTGACCTTGAACTCCATGTACTCCTGTGCAACATTACACCAAGGTGGCATGAAAATGTACATGAGTAAATCTTATGATTGCAGCAGTAAATTGTTGTTTGAGGGTAGGGATACCCTGGAATTTTCTGAACACAAAAGTCTAGGAATATCTCTATTGCATTGCATTGCAATTTAGGAAGCAGTAAGTGATATACTCCAACAAAGGTTGGGGAAATCGCTTTTGAACGTGGGAAAGGGCTTGGAACACCCCCAAATTTGCGGTAGAATCGAGCGAGGGTTTACTCCACTGGAAAAAGTATTTTCCTGTCGGAGGAAAAAAACCAGTAAAAAAAGAAAATTAGCACTAAAAATTGATCGTTACAAAAAAAGGGTGAACATTTTTTGTGCCTATACATTTTATTTTAACCTGCACCTATATTTAGGTTCCCCTAAACGTGTGTGCTTTTTTTATATGTACATGCATTTTTTTTCTCACAAATGTCTGCCAGCTCTCTGGGTCATTTAGGGGGAGGGGTTTCAACTTTAATATAGGCTGGACTGGCCCTCAAATGCCCCACACCCCCTGCAGCTACGGCCCTGAATAAACCTTAACAACTATGGAAAAGTAGAAAAAATAAACAAACAGACATATTTGTGTTTTTTCTGCTGGACAATAGGACTTAACTGATTTAGGCCCTTGTTTGGAAGATATTAAACTACCCACAAAACCCAAGACCATTGCATAACCCCAATTTGTCCTTATTTGCTGAGTGAATGTGCCAATTCACTAATACTACTAACCACTTCCCAAAGTTGTTTTCTGTTTCTATCCCTAGAATAAGATCCACCAATAAAACCCATCCCTCCTCCAAGTACTTCCTGTTCCCTTCAAGCCCCTAGCAAAGAGGCTGATGAAGGAAAGTAGGGTAGGAGAGAGGGTCGTAAGAACTAGGACAAAGGAAGAATCATAATAATGAAGATCACGGTTAAGTAATCCGAGCATTACCTCCTCATCTGCTTCCTCGTCCCATTCCTTACTTGATGAGGTATGCCAAAGCTAATGCACCCCTTCATCAGCCAAAGGAATACACCCAGAAAAAAACAAAAAAAGATTGGCAGAAGTCTTAATAATGTTCAAGACTTGTATCTGTCTTATACACCTGAAATGGTACAACTAATCAAACTGACCAATATCCCAAAAATAAATTCTGACATCAAATGTCAATTCAGAATCCAGAGCAACTTGCAACCTATTATGTAAAACAATTTGTCCCACTACAAACCCTTCTCAAGTAAACCCCTACCGTCTTAGGGCAGGAAGTCGTGCCAATGCTCAAAAGGAATGAGCTTTAATAGTGTTCAAGATCTCCTAACCGCAAGCCTAGTAGACTGAGGAGATAACTGATCAAGAAGACCATTGTGTCAGAGAAGAAGAGGATATTTCTTTTTCTCTCCTCTCTTTTCATTTTTTTATTTACCAGGGAGAAAAAAGTGAAGTGGAGAGTATCTGAAACCGTATACACTGCCACCCAGTAAAGATAAATATAAATAATACATACTATAACCAAGAGACTTATCAAAAAGGAGGCATTGAATGTATGTGAAGGTAAGAATGGGAGAATAATCTCCCAACACCTATCAAAAATACAATCAACTTGAAGAAGAATGTTGGTATCAGGAGACAAAATAAGACACTCTTCAACAGACTCTACGGAAAGTATGCTCACAAGCTAGACCACCTAATTGCCCAGTAGAATAGATAGCAACTAGGAAACCCCAAGAGAAGAAAAACTTTACCGAAGATGAAACCAAGGGTTCAAATGATGTCCTTGGAAGAGATGACAGGACCTAGGGAAGATCATTCATAAAATGGTCTTTTGCCTGCTGGGACCTACGGGGGCAAAGCATCTAAATAGTGTAGATGCTGAAGAATCAGCAGATGGCAACTCTGAGGGAAGCCACAGAAACCTTTTTAACATGTTCTAGTTCTCCTGTAAGGACTAAAGTTTGGACTGTAGAGAAAGACATTTCTCTGCACAAAGAGTCAAAAGACGCCAAGTAGGGGCTATAAATCCTGCTATTCTTCTTGAAACCTCCACCACATTAAAAAACAGAAAGAGAAGTATCCCTTTTGAAGAATCTCCCTCTCTCAGACCCCAGAGCAATAGCCCTAGGGAGGCTAGAGGTAGCAGAGGCTACAACAGGTGACAAGGGAACAATGGAAGCATCTATGCCTGTTATAATGCAAATCTCTTCAGGAACAGAAATAGCCTCCCTATCTAGAACCACGATTATTACCACTGGCTACTGTTAGGGTCTTCTAAGCCCCTCAGGATCAATGGAATGAGAGAATGCGATAAAGACGACCTTCCACCAAGGGTTGATCAGGACATCTAGTCGGACAGCTACCTGATCTTAAAATAACAACAGGAAAGTCCTAAGTTTAGAAATGTGTTGCGTCATGTATGGGACTTCCTCAGGCACATACTACTTCCTGCAAGCTTCATGATGGACTAGGGGGATAAGGGCAAAGTCTTAGGAAGCTCAGAGAGATTCTGCTCAGATTGTCTGCCTGATTGAGAAGAACCCCCCCTCCCCATGTAAATGCACCTATGATGTAGTTGAATGTGTTCAGCCCAAGAATCAATATGTTGTACTACTAAAATCATAGAGGGAAAACTTATTCCGAATCAACGGGTCACCAAAATTGCTATTGTATTCTCTGTACAGCCTACCAGAGTTTTCCCCCTCAATAAAGACCAAACAGCTGAACTGCACTCCAGACAGCCTTTGATCTCTTTCCAATTATCATACCTCTGTTCAAGGCAGAAGGCAAGAACCCAGTATTTAGGGAGATCCTTTAATTAAGACCTCATAAATATCCTGAAGACTTACCCAATGGCTAAGAATGAAAAGTAACACCAGTCCTCAACGGAGTCATGTCCCCAGAACAACACTGAGAGTTGCAGCCATAATGCCCGAGATTCTAAGCTACTAATGTCAAAAACCATTTATGTGATCCTCAGATACTGCAGTGGTACTCTGAACCTGATTCACCTGGATTCTGGATTCTGAAAGATACACGATCATCCGAGATGGGAATGGATGTGAGACTTGTCAGTTCACAATGGATATAGTGTCCCTTGCATGAACTCGGAAAGTCTGCCATATTACTGATGGGGAAAAGAAAGCTTAATAGATCTAATGGTGCATTACCAGCAGACAAGAGAAAAAGTACCAACATGTTGTTAATGAACTATTTGACGGGTGCAGTGGGGGCCATAGAGAAACAAATATCTAGTGTTGAAGAGGCACTGACCAAAGAAAAAGAAGGATTGATCACAGGGGCATTGACTATTAAAGTTAGTAATCAAGGGATAAAATCCCCGTTAATGCAAAATATTACCAACACCAACATAACAAATAAGTCAAGTAATGGTTGTGTTCTTAGGGGAGGGGATGAGATTTTTTCCGATGATCGAGATGTTTTAACACTGCCCCCTCCCTGAAGGGATCTTGTACAAAGGAACAGAAAGTCCCCCCCCATCAGTTTACCCCCCGTGATACACATCACCCCAGAGGCAATCAAGAATAAGCTCCCAGTTATAATTTCGACTAAAAGTAAGCCGATTTTGGGGACACAGAGGGGGAAAAAACGGGCAAATCAGATAAAAAGTAATACTAAATCGCAAACCTCCAGCCGTCCATCTGAGCCTAAGTCCGTATATGCTGATCTGGTATCTGCAATTCAATCACTGATTGGCCCACAAGAGGAAAGGCTAGTGCAACTAGAAGCCGGACAAGCTTCTATTTTGGATAAACCTAATAAATTAAGTGAGCTTGTACCCAAATCATCAACTAGGGATGCTGTAAGGTCATGTAGTCTGACTTCCTCTACCCAGAGACAAGGAGCACATATCCCTAGCAACTTAGAAAACACTTCTAATGAAGGGGACACATATGGGCCTAATACTACCAACTTGGGTGGTGAAAATGGGGCAGGAGGTATAGAAAAAGGAAAAAAATGGGAGGATATTGCATACTGATACTTACCCTAAGGAAAAGCCGCAAAATAAATCCAACCATACTCTGTGTCAAGAACCAATTACCCTTAATCTTCCTCTGGCTACGGTCACGTACACTTTAGTACTGGCAAATGTACCCATGATAGACGACACTGCCAATGAATGTTGGGCCACTCTGCGGAATAAGTCCATTCATCACCTGGGACTAAAGACAGGTCTAGCAAAGGATATGTTTGAAGCATTTAAAATGGTGCTACGTGTGTCCTGGGTGGGCTGGGAGAAAAAGTTATGGACAGGGGATTGTGTGGTCTTGTCCTTGAGTTCATCCGCCCTGATCCATGAAATTTTGAAATGAGTAGGGCAAACTGACTTAAGAACCGATGGAATAAAAGTTCTCCCATTGGGTTTCTTTTACTGTCCTCGTCTGCTAAGGAGGGAAAACGTTATGCCAAGGTATGATTTCCACAATGACAACCTGACCCATAAAGTTCTGCAACATAATAGATTTGGAGGTGGACTGACTTCATGATGGTTCTGTTCAAATTAGTAGTCCAGCCCATATAGAGAATATATCGCTAGGGGATCATTTAGATAAGGTCTTAATAGAAGGCCTGAATGAGCCTAACTTGTTACCGGATACAGCCTCTTTGTTTTCTAACGATGCCTTAGATTGTGACACAAATAAAAACGATTGTGCAAATTTGATAAGCCCATGTACTATACAAGTTAGCCTTGAAGCAGGCAACTCGGAGGTTGCAAAGGACGCAGTATGTGTGGATGCTGTTGCTAAGGAGGAAATATCAATGCCCCCTACTAATAATGTTTGTTACCTACTAGTCAGCCCACCATTATCTCGAGGGCCCGTAAGGATAACCTCTTGGAATATCTGTGGCCTTGAGAGCAAAGTTTCTAACAATGTTTGGGCAGATTTTATTCAGAATTTTGACATACTATGCATCCAGGAAACCTGGCTCATAAACGAAAAACATTTGGACGGTTACAAAACCTTTCATACCCCAGCGGTGCGTTCCATGCATGGTAGACAAAAAGGGGGAATCTGCATATATTTATCAAATTTGCTGAGGGTCTAGAGAGTTAAAATGATGAAGTGTTCCCCTTACTATCAAATGGTATCTATCTATTTAAACTCGGGCATAGAGTTGCTGGTGGTAAACTTCTATAATAATATAGACAATGCTAACTTTATAGAAGTGATGAAAAAAATTTCAGAAAATTTAAACTATCATAACTCAGTAAAAGGAAGAGATGTAATTTTGGTATGGGGAGGAGATTTTAACATAAGTGTATGTAAACTGAATGCATGCAGATTCCGGGAAAACGATTGGGAGGAAAATGGTGGCGTGAACCACCTCGTACACACAGAAAGAGGGGAAAAATGAATGACATTATGGCCATGTTTGATCTTGGTTTTGCAAATATGATGTGTTCCCCAAAGGTAAAATTTAGTTCGACCTTTATAGGTTGGGGTCTCCATTCTTTTATTGATTTCATCTTTCTACCTACTAGATACTCCAACTGGGTGGAAAAGTTTGTGATATATCCAAATGACCTTAGTGACCATTTGCCCCTTAGTTTGTATCTAAATTTACCTGATTGTAATAATTCCGCCACCATTGAGTCCCTGGCCTGGTCGCAAGAAATAGTGTTGGCACCCCAAAATGGCTTCTCATTAAAGTGGGGTAAAAAAGACCCAATAAAAACGAATGCCGATATTACAGCTAAGGCACAGTCATCTATCTTGGTTTGCCTGGATGAGGAGTCTACTTATGATGAAATCCTGGAGGCCTTTGGGCAGGTCACCTCCGTCATCCAAGACTTCCTCTCCAAGCCAAACATCAAGAAACATAACAAGAGTAATGGATGGTTTGACACCCAGTGCACTAAAGCATACACCCATCTTAAAGCTGCACTTAGCGCAAAACCAAAAGACTATGAATTAATTAGAGTTTGTAGAAAGACCTATAATTCAGCCCGGAACCATCCGAAAAAAGAAATAAAAGAACTGGCTTGGCAAAACCTGCTGAAGGCCTCTCAATGCAGAGACTCCCAACTGTTTTGGCAGGCAGTAAACGCTTCCTATTTTACCAAAAAAGATACCTCGAGAATAGAAATCGCCATTGACGAAAGCACCTGGATAGACTTCTTCTCGAAGGTATACAAAAAAGAGGTTGTAGACCTTGGTATGCTCTTAGAGAATAATGAGCTGGGCGAACAAGAACAGAAACACTCCCCGATATCCAAAGAATTTTCATATGAGGAAGTCTTACTTGCAATTAACAACAGTAAAGGAAACAAAGCCCCGGGTCCTGATGGAATCCCAAACGATATTTCTAAGATGACCACCGAACTTTGGGCCCCAATTTGCACACGTGTCCTAGCGGCCTGCTGTGCTAAAGGATTTATTAAAACCTGGTCCGAATCGGTAGTAATACCTATCTATAAAAAAGGGGATGGAGAGAATCCAGCTAATTACAGGCCTATATCTCTTCTGGATTCTCTCATGAAAATTGCAGGTAGGGTGGTCCTAAATAAACTAGAAACTTGGGCTAATGACAATAATATTTTGAGCCCGGTCCAGTATGGTTTTAGGGAGGGGATGCGTACTGTGGAGCAGGTCCTTAACTTTGTGATGTTACAAGGGAAATATACGCTTTCGACTGTGTAGATCATGATAAGCTGTGGCAAATATTGGAAGACATTAGGGTGGAACCTGCTATTGTGCACTTCCTTCGTCAGTTGTATACAGGTGCAACTGCGAAGGTGAGACATGGGCTGAAGGGAGAATGCACTAAGCCTTTCCGCATAGAGAAGGGAGTTAGACAGGGCTGTGTCCTGGTTCCATTCCTCTTCTCCATATATACGAACGCTTTGGAGGAGGAATTAGAGGCCAGTATAGTTGATTCACCAAGATATGGAAAAAAGCAGGCTGTCTCCCTTCTCTATGCGGACGACGCAGCGCTAATGGCCAGAACTAGGATAGGTGCCCAGAAGGCACTCTCTAAATATTCTGAGTTTATGGAAATTAGGGGTTTAAAAATGAATGCTAAAAAATCGTTTGTGATGATGTGTGGGAAAGGCCGGGCTAAATGCAAAGCAATCCAGGTGGATGGCCTTTCAATTGACCACACTAAAACCTTCTCCTATTTAGGGGTGCTACTAGATGGCTCTGACTCTTGGGGTTCCGCGGTTAAGAGCAGGACTCTATTGTTTAAACGTTCAATTGCAGCACTAATTAATTTTGCCAAAAAATTTGGAAAAAGACCTCCTGAAAATATACATGGCTAAATGCAGAAGCATTGCACTTTACGGGGTGGGTATATGGGGTTTTCAGAACGTAGCGTCCATCCAAATTGCAGAAAACTGCTTTTTAAGATATCTTTTAGCGCTTCCTCAGGGCACATCAGTTTTTAATTGTCATGCAGAATTAGGTATGGAGTTTATTTCCGATCTTGTAACACTACAACCACTCTTACTCTGGCAGAGAGTATGGTCCTCAGAAGCGTTGGGCCTTAACCGGGAAATTATTAAGGATGTTATGGCCCTGGATAACTCGAAACATATTCCATGGTTAGAGTACGTTAGAAAAAAGCTAATTGATCGGTGAAGACCGGAATTTTATAATAATCCTGAATTAATCAGTGGCTTATCAAGAAAGGAACTAAAAAGTTTATGTATGAACCATTTCGAGTTGTTAAGATCTTCGGGCGAATTTACTAAAACATCAGTAATTCAACATCAAATGACCTTGGCCTGCTATGCGATTCAACCCTATTTATCTTATTGCACAATGGGTTTTGACCGTTTTATTTTGACCAGGTTTAGATTTGAATTATTCCATCGCCTGGTAATTTTTCCATCAAAAAACGATTGATCAAGGACTTTGGAGTTCTACCCATGTGATAATTCATCATTGCAAACTATATTTCATGTGATCTTATTCTGTAAATATTATGAGATTGAACTTAGAAGATGGATTAGACATTACTTGAGACAGGGTTCCTGGCGGCATTGCCGACCAGCGTATTTATTTTTACAGCAAATGGAAAATGAAAAATGTATTATGATCATGACTGGTTTTTTAAAAAGTATCCTGAGGAAACGGAATTCAATGATCTGTTAATTTTTATTAAGTAAATGCTTCAGATTGATAATTGTACCAGTTTAATACTATTTTAATGTTTTGATTGCCTGGCTGCTATTCCTTTATGAAATGGATTATATGTATTTGTCACTTTCATGATTTTTATGTTATTGTTAAAATCGAATAAAGCATTTCTGATTCAGATTCTGATTCACTAGGAACGTAAAGTGCTGCAGAGTCCTCACTGTTAACTCTGTGTCCCCTTTTCCCTGGTTTTAAGAGGGGAACGGAAAAATAAGAATGTCCAGCAATGCTTGGAGCACTACCCTCTGAGCATGGAAAAGGCCTAAGACCAGAGCCAAAATATGGAAAAACAACTCTGATGTGCCAGAGTGTTTATACTGAAATGTGAAGAGGAAATATAAAACTTCAGGAATTTCATATCTAACAATATTCTGAAGCCCCTGAAGGGCTTGTAAACTAGACATACCTTGTGGTAGCATCCTAGACCTCTTCCCCCCCAAAGAATAGGATGAATGGAAGAGTAAAGGATACCTGATAGTGACTGAGCCTGCAGAAGTGGCACTAGGAGCGGCCAAAATTAAAACAAATAGGTATCACCACCAGCAAACTTGAAATTGGCTATAAGTGGTGTTCGCCTATGCCGCTAGTGTAACTGTGGTAAAAAGAATAAGGGGCACCTGTGCAGCCCTAGTGTTAAGAAATAAGTGATGACTGTGGAACACATTTGCCTGTATGGCTGCAGAGTTAATAAACTAGCTGCGCCTGTGCAGCCATGGAAGGAGTCGGTGCTTAAGCGACCATGCTATAAATAAACAAACTGCGTCTGAGCAGCCGCATTATCAATAAAAAAAAACAAGCAGCGCAGTTCAGCCATGCTAGTAAGATTCGCTTAAGCAGCCGCGATTTAAATAAACTGTGCCTGAGCAGCAGAGGTATCAATAAACAAATGGCACCTGAGCTGCTGCTGAATTAACAGCACCGATGCAGCCGAAGTCTAAGATGATGCCTGAGCAGTCGCAGTATAAATGAATGGCCCCTTAGCAACCTCATTATAACAAAAAAAAATGCACCGCTACAATCTAGGTCTCAATAAATAACGCACATTTGCATTACCAATCAACAGGGAGTGCTTGCCAAATAAAAAAAAAATGGAAGCAGGGGAGCTCCAACTCTATTGAAGTCCCCCAAGCGACGCCAGATGCTATTGCAGGGAAATGAGGGGAGGAGTAAACATAAACATGCTTCTGTGATAGATGAATAAATGAAACTTTCCTCCCTTAATAGAAGTATTCAATAGGAGGGCTCACAGTTCCAAGCAGTGTCCTATATTTCTTTATGCCGGTTACTATTCAGGTGAGAGGTCCCGACGTGAACCTAAGAGTTCCCTATTTTACCAGGATGGTATATTTACTAAACTGGAAGTGGGAGGTGCTCCATGCCCTATTTGTCAGCCATTGATACAGTTTGTCAGTCGATTCCAATAAATCAATTTTATGGTGTTCTTTTAATGCATTTATGCCCAGAAGCATCAAGCATTTTTGGAGTCGCAAACGGTGCGATTCCTTAAAATCGGCCGTTTGCGATTCCAAAAATGCTTTTAGAGATGCATCATTATTTTTTGGTTGAAAATCGCTAATTTTGCGATTTTCTAAAATGCGATTGCATTTAAGGAATCGCAATATTGCAATTCCTTAAATGCAATGCATCATTCTTAAAACATTTGCGATTTTACAAATTGCAAGTGCAAATTACCACGAAGTTGAACCTCGTGGTAATTTGCAAAATTGTTTAAAAATGCACAAAAATGCATTTTTTAAACTGTTAAGTTACAGACACACATGTCCTTAGGACATGTGTGTATGTAACTTACAGGTAAAAGTGCATTTCATGGGTGCAGGGGGGGGGTCATTTGGACCTCCCTCTCCACCCTTGAAATGCTTTGTTGAATTCAGATTTCAAATTGCGAATTTGCAATTCCCATTCATTCCTTTGGGCATTTCAGCCCATAGGAATGAATGGGAATTGCGAATTCGCAATTTGAAAATCGCATTTTTTATGCGATTCGGTAAAAATTGCGATTTTTACCGAATCGCAAATAAAATGCGAAAAAAATGATGCATTCCATTTTGAGATTCCTAATTTGCGATTCGGTAATTTTCGCAAATTAGGAATCGCAAAAAAGTACTTTGATGCATCTGGGCATTAATTCTTAACAGTTGCATTCTTGTGTATTGTGATACAATGAGATTTACAAATACCTAAGTTCACATCCTTCATGTCCTTATATATATATATTTGGTAATTTTGATGAATTTTCAGCAAAGTCCAGTCATTAATTTTCCTAAGGACAACATGAAGTCATCTTTTCACACCATTCAGAGTTGCGGTATGTGCCCCTGGGGAAGGTGAAATGTATATAGAACCATACCCTCCATTAAATATCATCGATATGTATGATTTCTACATTCCTGTCAATCTAGCCCTTATATTCTACTAAAATGCTGGGTTATTACAATCACATTTTTGTGTGTTATGATTTTGTAGGAATCATTGGTCCAAAAAGGTCAGGTTAATAATTCATGTTCATATATACATTTGCTAATTAGTAACAGAGCTCAGTCCATCATAGTCCTGACATATAGTTGGTTATGCAAACATCCAAGAATCCCAGTGTCAATGAGTACATTTGTATTATGTACCGATTTTGTTAATTGATCCAGAGTTGCAGATTGAGAAAATTTGAAATGTACAAAATCATTTTGGTACATCCAAAAATGTTCCTAGTTGGTCTCTAACATCCGAGAAGAACGATTGGCAGTATGTTTGCAGTAAATTTGGTTCAGGTCTCTTTTGAAACTTATTTGAGGATATGTTTTAATACAGTCTTGAATTTGATGGTTGTTACTAGTAATGGCCAATGCTTCAGTAATATTTTTCTAATGTGGTGATGTCCATTATTGTACTCCATTATGTTATGCTATGTAGATTTGCCAAGTGAATCACCTGGAAGGGTATCAAGGCATTGTAGAAGATGTAGGCATAGAACTGAGGGTGATGGGAGATAGCCTTGAGGAACATGCAGAAGAGCCAGGTCTTCAGCTTCTTGCGGAATTCAAGAAGTGAGGAGGAGGCCCGGATGTGTAGAGGGAGGATGTTGAAGGTCTTTGGTGCATTGTAGGAGACTCATAGACCTCCCATTCTGCTTCTGTGAATGCGGGGTGTGTGTGCGAGTGAGGCTGAGCTCAGGTGTGTGGTGGAATGGCAGAAAAGGAGCTTGTTGAGGTATGTTAGATCGATCTTGCACAGTGCCTTGTATGCGTGCATGAGGAGTTTGAATTGGCTGCATTTATGTATGGGGAGCCAGTAATTAACCGAATCTGTGGTGGTAAGGTCCTTGTTTTTCTGAAATCTCATAAAAGATCAGTTCTGTTGATCTGTTCTACTTCCTGCAACGCCCCTTTTGCTTAATCCTTTGGTAATTTCTTCAGATCTCTGCACAAAATCTTCCTTTTTACTTTAATGTCTTCTTGCTCTTCGAAATTCTCCCCTAGGGATACTTGAGATAGTAGTTTTAGGATGGCAGCTGGTGGCATCTTAAATTGAATTAGATGATGTTACCTTCCTATGTAATTCGCTGTGCATTTGGTTGTTTCAATGTAAAGTGTCAGGTCCAAGTATTCTATTTCTTATTTGGACATTGTAGATGTCACAGTTATGTCCCATTTGTGGGTGGAGAATTCCTTGATGTAGTGTGGTTTGAGAGCCTTGCATATTAACAGGTTATCATCAATCTATCTGCCCTAGAGGATGATGTTATTATGATAGTTTCCACATTTCTCGTTCCAGAGCCAATATTTTTTTACTTCTCCCATTAAGATACAAGTCCATGGGGGCACAAATATTGCTCCCATGGCAGTCCCTTCTTTTGTTATTAGTTATTGTTATTGAAAGAAAAAGAAAAGAATGCATGTTTGTATTCATGATGCCCACTTTTAAAGTTCACCACTCATCACTACTTATAGGCAGACCAGGTGCAAACACCAAAAGAAGTCGACGGTGTTCACAAGGCGGTGAGTGGCACCAGTGGCGGAAGTAGCCCTTTTTCTATTAATTTATTTATTTTTACATTTAAGCACATGACAAATATAAAGAAAAAAACGTACGATCAAGCATTCTCGGGCGCAGCCCCCAGAATCTGGAACTCATTACCTCCAAACATTAGGAAAATTCGGAATACAGGAACATTTAAGAAGGAAGTGAAAAGCATCTTGATGAGTAAATACCTTACCTCGTGGAGGCTGATGACCACTGACTGGAACTATTGTTTATCCTAATTCACAGCATCAACGTGACTATAAGGGAAAGATGCTGACTTGACCAAAGATAATGCAGAACACTGACTCGGGTCAGGAGTCTCTCCCGAGACCTAGTTGTATCCTTGCTATTACCTATTGCTAATACTTATACGCATAGGTTGTATCCTCCTAGTACATCCTGCTATTATGTATACGCATATTTACCTGATCTACCTCAGATATGTATTATAACTACCTACCTCATAGTTATTCAACGAGTGACCCATATGCTATATATCCTAATCACTAATCTAACTCTTAATGTAGACGCCCATGCTATTTAAATTTGTATATACTCCCAACCCCCAATGGCATATAAGGTTCTACCTCAGTATTTCACACAAGTATCTACCTCATTTATGGACTATTTTAAAAGTGTTACTACCTATGTGAACTATAACCGACCTCATACTGTGAAGCACTCTGATACCCACGGGTCTTGTTCGCGCTATACAAAACTCTATAATAAATAAATAAATAAATAAATAAATAAATAAAATGAAACCTATGGGGAGTGGAAGCCCCTCTCAAAAATGTGGAGGCGTACCAAATGTTCCTGTATGTTTTGGATTACAGAAGAGACCTCACGAGCTGCAATGCACACAACAAAACTATTGTACTCTGGGCAATGCAAGTCTTTAAGCCACTGAAAACGTATTTCATTCGCCTGAGATGTTTTTTTCCCTCATATGAGTATTTTAGTGATATCAGCATGGCAGGTATTGTATGTGAAGTGAAGTTCTTTTGAGGCTTCTGGTAATGTTATAAATGAGATAATTCTTTTAACATAAAAAAGAAAATTAAATGGGTCGCAGAGTTTCCTGTTACAAAAAAAAATACAATTTCCAGACCTAACACATCTATCTGAGAAAAGAACAGAATTCTCTGCTCTTGAGTTACTAGGATACAGATTATGAACAATGTGGGCATTACTTGTTTCAATGCACACCAGCAGTCAAGGCCAGAGCTAGAAGCATGTTTCAAACAGAAGAAAACAATTGGGCCAAGGTGAATTCAAGGAGAGTCAGGTTTCATCTCTTGCAGTTTTATAGCTCACCCGGATGGAATGTTTGACAGAAGGGGTTGTTTCTGTTACTGTTTCAAATGTTTTCTTGGATTAGCAACAACATATAAAATAACATTCATGGAATGCCACGAAAAGCCTAAAAATGTGGGCCAGACAGAGCTCCCCAGATTGAGGTCTTTCAGGCATGGGCAAATCAAGTTATATTTTCTGATCCTTTCCATGCTCTTTACCTCTTTAAAACGTCATGTTCAAAGCATGGAAGGAGTGAGCCGGTGACTGATAAATTCGTTTTAGTCAACTACAGAATTAGACAATATATGTAAAAGCCACAAAGTTCGCTTCTTCAAAACAAGGACCTAAATGCCAGTTCGAATATTACTAGCAAGTATCACAAGCATTCACTTTCACCAACACCGCCCTCTTTTCATTTCCCCTTCGCTCCGATGAAAACATAATCACAGTTCAATAGAAGAAATGTCACAGCTGGGAATACTTTGATGTAAATTTAACTGGTACCAGGTGTGAAAATGTAGGGTCTGTGCTTAACCGACTCTATCAAACTGTTATTGGCAATACATTTGCCTTTTGAGTGAATGCTCATTTTGCTTGTATTCAATTCATCGTGGAGCCATAAATCAAAGTTATGCAAAAACAGCGCATTTGCCAAGTCGCAGCCTACAGAGTTGCAAGGTATAGAATCTCCATGTATGTAGCCACAAGCTAGAGGATGATGCACAGAAGATCGACTAGGAGGAACAAAATAAAGGCGCTACAGTACATCAAATAAACAGAGGGTTCACCTCATCCAATTTTTGTCAGTATAGTTATCACAATATAACTAGAAACAGAACTCACAATATTGCATTTGGATTGATAAAGCCAATCGGCTTTTGTTTAGTGCATGCTTCAAAGACAGGAATATCTATGCACCTATTGACGTAGATCATACAATCTTAAATGCAAAAATAGCAATATACCCAGTGTTTATTAATGCCTGCGTGGGCCAGGCATTAATAAACCCTGATGGCCCATTGGAATCATTGTGCTTCAAAGACATTAAGGGACATCAGTGGTGCCAAGGAGTACATACATCAGGCAAAAGGGAGTATCAAAGGCCTGTAGTGCCGCCAGCAAGGGCCTCAAACATTATTCTACCTCAGACGCAGCTGGGCAGAAGCGATGACTTGCCCTCACTTTTACAACACGTGAAAAACACGCGGCAGTGCTCTCATATAAAGAGAACAGACACAACAAAGGCAGAAGCGGTGCTAGCATTTTTACACAAACTTACCACCGTACAAGTCAGAGGCCTCCGAAGTCATCTGCGGCGTCCCTCAAGGATCCTCTCTGAGCCCCACCCTCTTCAACGTCTACATGAGCCCCCTCGCGGCCATCGCACGCCAACACAACCTCAGCATAATCTCCTACGCCGACGACACCCAGCTGATCCTCTCCCTGACCAACGACCCCGCCACCGCCAGAGCCAACCTACACCAAGGGATGAAAGAGGTAGCCGAGTGGATGACGACCAGCCGCCTGAAACTGAACTCTGACAAGACGGAGGTCCTCATCCTGGGCTCTTCACCCTCCGCCTGGGACGACTCCTGGTGGCCTCCCGCCCTGGGCACCGCACCCAAACCGACAGACCATGCACGCAACCTGGGCTTCATCCTGGACTCCTCCCTCTCCATGACCAGGCAAGTCAACAACGTCTCCTCGGCGTGCTTCAACATCCTACGCATGCTACGGAAGATCTTCTGGTGGATCCCCACCGAGACCAGGAAGACCGTCACCCAGGCCCTCGTCACCAGCCGACTGGACTACGGCAACGCCCTCTACGCCGGTACCACCGCCAAGCTCCAGAAGAGACTCCAGCGGATCCAGAACGCCTCAGCCAGACTCATCCTCGACATCCCACGAACCAGCCACATCTCCGGACATCTGAGAGACCTTCACTGGCTCCCCGTCAACAAAAAAATTCACCTTCCGCCTCTTCACCCACGCACACAAAGCCCTACACGACCAAGGCCCGAGCTACCTCAACAGCCGGATCAACTTCTACGCTCCCAAACGCCACCTCCGATCAGCCAACCACGCCCTCGCCGCCGTCCCCCGCATCCGAAGAGCGACTACAGGAGGAAGGTCCTTCTCCTACCTGGCCACCAAGACCTGGAACTCCCTCCCGGCTGACCTGCGCCTGACCCAAGACCACCTCTCCTTCAGGAAGAAGCTGAAGACCTGGCTGTTCGAGCAGTAGCGGCACCCCCCCTCCCCCAGCGCCTTGAGACCCTACGGGTATGTAGCGCGCTCTATAAGTGTCACTGATTGATTGATTGATTGAGCAGAAGGGGCAGCAGTGCAAGCTTCTCTCACACGTACAGAACCAGCAGTGGCAATGCAAGCATCCCTATCACTCAAAGAACAGGTGTATTTAGCATAGCTTCACAGCAGGACTCTAACTTGTGATTACATAATCCAGCATTAAGGGTGGTGAAATGAGAGTTCCATTAATTTCACCTCTAACATAGGGATCTCTACATTCATATAAGTACAGCGCTTGGAGAAGTGCCTCGTCTCAAAGCTTGTACAGCATGCATGCTACTTAATTTACCCTCTCATTATCCATCATCAAGTGCAGTAACCAGGAAGCAGTAACACATTCCTATTTGCAGGTAGCTCCCAATGCAACGCGTTTTGATATTTGTTGAATGGAGCAGAATAGGGTAGGACTGATGAAGAGTAGTGGTCATGGATAGCAACACAAGGCTGGTGCAAGGCTGGGGCAAAGTTTAGGACTGAATGCAGGAGTACTGCGTAGTGCGCGGCTCAAGTCTCGAGTAGGAGCAGAGTACAGATGCTGTAGATGGCAGGACTAGAGAAGTCTGTAGTGCTGGTACAATGTGGAGGGTAAGAAGCCAACAAACCAAGGCCAACACAAATGAGAAGACAATACCTTCAGATCCTTCAAAGGCATCCGCATTTTGTTAGCTAAAAATTCTGGGCTTGCCTTAAAAAGGCCTAATTGGGGATAAGACGCAATCTTTACCCACAGAATGACCTGACAAATTACAATTGCCATGTGATAATTGAGGAAATCAGATAGACCGCCGCTGTTATTCCTAAAACTATCTATGGGTGTCTAGGATGGTAAGTTGTTACCTTTACTTCACAGACTCTACATCAGGTGTAATTGAATCGCTCTAGTTACATTGGGCATCTTTACTTCACAGTTAGATTTTCAGTGTTTTTACTTTGCTAATCTTTTCATTAAAGTTAAGTGAACATTAAGAGTTTAAAGTTACTTAATCTTAACTATACACACACTCACACTAATGTATTTATTACTTCTTTGGGTGCTTTATTGCATAAAATGCAGTTGTATAAAAAATTGTAAATTGATACTTTTGTAGCGCACTACTCACCCGCAAGGGTCTCAAGGCGCTTGTACGAATACTGCTGTGGAACCCATCCTGGCTTTCCCTGTGAGGCGTCCACTCCTGGGCACCCCCAAGGTGGAGGCCAGGCATCCTTAGCGTTGTGGGGGCCATCGTGGAGATTAAGCAAGCTATTGCCCAGAGTTGCACCCATGATTAGAATAGGCACCGAGGCGAGAATTATCAGGTCAGAGGAAATTTAGCCCAAGACCCGCCGAGGCGGGAATTGAACCCTGGTCCCGGGCTAGACCTCTGCATCAGGGTCTGCATCAGGGTCTGCCGCTCTAACCATTGAGCCACACTTCTCCAAATAACAGCCACTATTTCATAGTAAACCATGAAATTTGCACAATATTTCACAATTCCCTGTCAAATACAGATTTCATCATCAAAATGACCATTTTGTAGCGCTCTAACATTAACTTGGCTACTAGTGTTTTGCAGCATGGAGGACTGAATTATGTGGCAAGGTTTTCTTCATTATACTTTGGCAGAATTATTTTCTCTGTATTTTAGCTAGAAACAACATGTTTTGTGAGATCTGCATATTTTTGCAAATTAAATTGAAAAGTTATGTGACAAATGCATTAAATCCATAGTTACATGTTAAAAGGTGCCACCACAGAATTGCATAAATTCATTATCCACCACCATTTTCCATTATTTTATCAACAATTTATTAATGAAAGGTAAACCTAAATATTCTAACTTCAATCACTGTTCATTGATAGCTGCAATTAGAAAACAGCCTTTTCAAGATAACTACCCCAAATTAAACAAGTAAAATAGGAAATACATAACAGCTAACCTGTCTAATATGATCCTCTATTGCCACCTCTGGGTTTTGATGACATTTACAACTGACTCTGTCTTCGGCCCCTTGGTTTATACGATCACCAGAACCAGAATATATATACACACACACACACACACACACATACACACCCACACACACACGCACACACACACACTGGCCCTTTTTGGCTAAAGTTCCCTAAAGTTTTTGCTTTCCCCCTAGACCTTTTTTCTGACATAGTGTTACTTAGATGCTTTGGACACTTTGCCACTGCTGATCAGTGTCAAAGTGCATGTTCTCCCTGTGTAAAAGTATAATGGTAATTGGTTGTCCATGATTGGTATTTTTGTCTTACGAGTAAAGTCCCTTGTAAAGTGCACTATGTGTGCCAGGGCTGGTAATGCAAATGCTACTAGTGGGCCTGCAGCACTAATTGTGCCACCCACACAAGTAGCCTTACAGAGAGACTCAGGCCTGCCACTGCAGTGCCTGCGCACAGTTTGGTAAACTGACATGTTGTTCTGACAAGTGCACCCACTTGCTAGACCTTACCCTTCCCTTTCTATGCACATGAGCCAACCCTATGGTAGGTCAAAGGTACCCCCTGGGTAGGGTGCAGTGCATGTGAAAGGTAGGACATGTACTAAGGTGTGTACCATGTCCTGACAGTGAAATAATCTCCATTTCGTTTATCACTGTTGAAAGTCCATCTTGCCCAGAGGACAGAATGGGGGAGGCTGTGTAATATGTTTTCCAGCCTATCTTTCCAAAGGCTTGAGATGGAGAGGTGAAGTTTAGTATGCCTGAACTCACAATGT
Organism: Lissotriton vulgaris; assembly: GCF_964263255.1. Taxonomy (NCBI): domain Eukaryota; kingdom Metazoa; phylum Chordata; class Amphibia; order Caudata; family Salamandridae; genus Lissotriton; species Lissotriton vulgaris. The sequence continues at coordinate 1,736,731,840 of NC_141691.1, forward strand.
ACTAAAACATCTTTTTTTAAGGGTGGTTTTTGCTTTGTGTGTTTAGAGGCCACTCTTAGAAGTGACTGGGTTTTTGTGCTCTAACATTTCTGTGTGTCTCTGTCTGGTTGTGGATTGACTGTCTGGGTTTGAAAGTGATAGGATCTGTGGAATGTCCTGACCCAGGGGAACAGGTGAGACAGTAACAGGCTGACCTGCATCTGAAGTGTGGGAGAAGGAGTAGCCTTCAGAGGTGAAGAGGCCTGGGTTGCTGTCGTAAAACAATGGTCCCATCTCATGCTGAGTTTTTGAGAATCCAGACCCCCACTAATCAAAGGAAGAAGGTGTCACTGGCAGGTAGGCACCCAGAACTGGTTTGAACAGGGGTCAGTGCCCCCCTGAACACAAAGACTTCAAAGACATTTAGGGGTATAACTATGAGAGCTGAATCCCCTGAACTATGGAGAAATGGATTGATCAAGTTTGAACAAGACTGAAGCGACTTCGTTGTCAAGATGAACCTTTGCCAAGGAAGAAACAGCTGAAGAGACTGAAGGAAAGGACTGACCCTTGCTGTTTGTTCTGGGGCTAGCCTGCAGTTTGTTGTTTTAACCAAGAAAGAGGCTACATGGATTATGCGGTGTGCTGTGTCCCCCTGCTTGAAAGGACTTTGCTGTGCTGAGTCCTTAAGTAATTTAACCCCAAGGGACCGATGTGAGCTGGCTCCCTGTTGTGGAAACTCAGGAACACAAAAGTTTCCAGAAGTTTCTCAGCGATACTGTGTGCATGTGCTTTTTGTAGCCGGAGACCTTCATAAGCCATGCCCTGTGATTGTGGGTACCTGGAGTCCAATCGAGTCTCAGCGATGCTGGGTGCGTGTGTTTTTTGCAGCCTGAGCCCTTCGTGAGGATTGTCCTGTGATCGTGTGCACCTAGAGTCCAAGTGAGTCCCAGCGGTGCTGTGTGCATGTGCTTTATGCAGCCTGAGACCTTCACGAGGATTGCCTGTGACAGTGCACACCAGAGGTTCAAGTGTGTCTCAGCAACGCTGTGTGCATGTGCTTTTTGCAGCCTGAGACCCTCAGAAGATTTGCCATGTGATTGTGGGCACTAGAAGTTCAAGGGAGTCTCAGCGACGCTGTGTGCGTGTGCTTTTTGAAGCCTGAGATCCTCAGAAGAATTGCCCTGTGATTGGCAGCGCCAGGAGCTCAAGGGAGTCTCAGAGACGCTGTGTGCGTGAACTTCGCGCAGCCTGAGACCTTCGTGAGGATTGCCCTGTGACTGTGCACACCAGAGGCTCAAGGGAGTCCCAGCAACGCTGTCTGCATTTGCCAGGATGCAGCCTGAGATCTTCGTTCTCGTCATCGGCCCGGAATCAACCAAGCTGTATTGGAGGCCCGAGTCACGAGAGGCGGAGAGCAGAGCGAGGTCGCACCCCCAAGTAACGTGTGTTGGCGCCTGGGGCTGGGTGCGGGCTCGGAGAGAGACGCTCTCTGCCTCTTCCCTTCTGGCAGCGCAAGCCTCTGTCTCAGCTCATGTTGCGGCCCATACGTGCCAAGGAGTGGCAATACCATGGCGGGAGCGGGGGGCTGCACTGTGCTTGACACCAGATCTTTGTTGGGGGCATATGGTAACGGAAACTGACCGCGAGTCAGTCAGAGGGGCGGATACACCGTCTGAAGCACCGTGATCGGTGCCGTAGTGTATTACGCATTGCATTAGTTTGCAGAACAAACTACCTGATTATTGCCTTATGCATTGCATTAATTCTGCATAACGAACTGCCTGATTGTTTTATTATGCATAGCATTAGTGGGCAGACCGAACTACTTGATTGTTGCATTACGCATTGCATTAATTCTGCATACTGAACTGCTGGATGGTTGTATTACGCATTGCATTAGTTTGCATCACGAACAGCATTATTCTTGCATTGTAAAGTACCCGATTCTAGCATTACGAACTGCATAGCCTTGCATTAGGACTGCATAGGATCACCTAGAAGTGCTCATTAATACCGCCAGACTTTACAAGAGTTGGCTGACCAAATAACTGGCCAGGAGGTATATTACAAATACGCATATGTTGGATTGTTATTGTGTGGTCTCATCGTATATCTTTATATATAAACTTAAACTTGTATTTATATGAAACTCGTGTGGAGTCCATTTGTGGTGTCACCATTGGGTCACTGGGAGCGTGGTTGCAAATACTTTACACATTTGCCTTGAAGGTAAGACTGGTCCCAGTAGGAAGTTATCCAATATTAGCACAACATAAAAACAATAAAGAACATATAAAGCAACCACGTTGTAAATTCGGAAGTCCCATGTTATTTAATCACACTGAACAAAAGATCATATCAAAATATTAGCATGAAGACACGCCCCAAATGGGAAAAGGGGTAGAGGGAGTTGGTTGGAAGGTGCAGTAATTCGGGTGAGGATACGGGGGTATATAAAGAAGATATTGTGCAAATCACATAATTTCTTAACATAAAACAAAGACCGGCTCAACCTTAAGCCACACAAATCAAAACAATGCCCATATAATGCATAGCCATGCTTGGAAATATCACAGTGCAGAATAGCTGTTGATTAATCTGGCGGACAGTAAAAATGTGTCGACGTTTTGAACCCAAGCAAACTGTAGGTTTCTGAATTCCTTACAGGGGTCGTCCTCAGGACTGAAGTGAAAAGGGAAGTGGTGGCACCTAGGAATTAAAAAAAAAATGTAACCTTAAATGCTTAAATGTAATTTAATATACAAGTATATGTGTTTACATTTTATAGGCTTTTTATGGGTTTTAAAATTCAGTGTTGGGTAATGTTTAGATGTAGTAAGGAGCTTTAGGGTTCAGTGGCAAATAGTGTTAAAGGGTAGTAAGAAGGCGTGGCCCCACTCCTTTAGAGTAATCGGTCCCTGGGGGTGCACTCCCCAGGGCCTTTAATGGCTCAAGGAGGGAGGCCTTGTGGATAAATCAATGTAGTGGAATTCTCAGCAGTATTGTTCTAGATAGCGTGATTCTCAGTGGTAATTTTGATACAGTTGAGTGTGCACAGTGGTATCTCTCGGTAGTTGTATTTTATATAGCAGCATGCTATCTATTGCAGATTGCACATGGGATGTTCATGTGCAAAAAGAATTGAAGTAATGTCCTGTTTATGCTTGAAGAAATAAAATACGCCCTTAACCAGTGGAATAGAGGGAAGGCACCTGGACCCAACGGTGTCCCAATTGATCCTTTCCTAGAAAACCAAGATCTCTTGGCCCTGCTTTTAACAGAATTACTCAAATAGGTTCTCCTTCCTCATGGAAGACAACTGTAATTGTGCCTATTTATAAAAAGGGGGATAGATCAATTCCAAAAACTATAGGCCCATATCTCTGATAGATTCTACTGCTAAATTAATGGGCCGGCTACTTTTGAATAGACTTGAGGAATGAGCTTTGGAAAAGAACATCATAATTCCATGTCAATATGGTTTTAGAAAAGGAAAAGGCACAGTGGATCAGTGCTTGAATCTGAATCTAATAATGGCCAAATTTACGGCAGCTAAGAACGGTCACCTACACCTTGCCTTCATGGATCTGTGGGCAGCCTTTGACTGTGTGGCACAGTCTAGGCTGTGGCAGATCATGGAGGCAAAGGGGATTGATATACAGATTACTAATATAATCCGTGACATGTATACTGGAGCTACTGCCTGTGTTCGCTTTGGCAAGGGAGGAGAATGCACTAGACACTTTAAAATCACTAGAGGTGTGAGGCAGGGGTGTGTTCTTGTCCCCTTTATATTTGCACTTTACACAAACGGTGTAGAATCTGCCTTATTAGAATCCACTCCAGATGTCCCCTACATAAACTCAACACAAGTACCGATACTCCTTTACGCGTACGACACAGTGATTTTAGCACGTACTAGTATCGTGCTGTGACAACTTGTAACAGACTATACTAATTCTATGAATATTATGGACATGAAAATTAATTATTCTAAGTCTTTTGTTCTGGTTGCAGGCCCAAAACAACGGAAACAGCCACAAATTCATACTGAAGGCGGAAAGCTATCTGTTGTGGACTCTTTTAACTATTTGGGGGCCATGTTTGATTGGCCTAACAATTGGCGAAGCATGGTTTCTAATAGGGGTTTATAGATGGAATAAAATATTGGAGCTCTCTTCAAATTTGCCAAACAAATCAGCTCCAAACCCATTGAAGTGGTAAAGAAGGTCTATGAAGCAAAAACGGTGTCTGCTGCCACCTATGGGGCAGCTGTCTGGGGCATTACAGATTCTTCTAAACTGCAACGCATAGAAGACGCATTTCTGAAAAACTTGGCCTCCCTGCTTCAGTCATGCTCTAATTTTAACTGTCATACAGAGCTGAGAGTACCCTATATTAGTGACAAAATCTTTATTGCACCAATTCTGATGTGGCATTCGGTTTGGTGTAAGGAGACTCTCTCACTGACCAGGGACATCATTAGTGATGCTCAGAAGCTAGATGGTGTGAATAATATCAGCTGGTTAAATACGTTGAATCCACCCTTAAGACAGTTGGGTTACATCATCTTTTTGTAGATCCAACCACATGTTGGTCTATCTCCAAGAAAGAGCTGAAAATCCACCTACTGACCAACTTACAGGCAAGGAGGCAGAATTCTAACCTTAAAATGTCAACAGTCAGAGCATATTACGATGTCCCGAGTATAATGTCAACTGATGTGAATCTAACTTATTTATCATTTGTCATAAATTTACAACATAGATATATTTTGAGTGAGTTTCCATTTAAATTATATTCCCCTGATGTTGAGTCTCCCTTTGAACACTTATGTGATGTCCGAACTGCCACCTTGTGCTTGTGACAATCGATTCGCTCAGAATGATTTACACTTTTAGTTTTTTTGTGAATTCTATGGTGAAGAAATAAAAATATTTATTGTCCCCCTCATCCATAAAATGTTTTTTAAACAGTGTTGTGTGGCTTTGTATTACGTACAGTTATTGTCTGATCCTTTTACATGAATTTCTTTGGCATCATTCCTCTTAACTGCATTGAAGAAAAGAAAACTAAATTGCCAATCGGTTATTCAACTTGCAAATTAAGCCAATAAATTGCGCAATAACTGTGTGTACATTTATGAATTAACATCATCTGTATAATAGGAATAATGTTATAACGTGATTTTATTCTTTTAACAATTTTGTTGTAATATAAGTAATTTTAACTTACAATAATAATGGAAATTAATACATTTATAGAATACTTTTTGTGCCATCATTGTGTTGGCGAAATAAAGTTATTTCTGACTGGCGAAGAATTGCTCAAGTACATTGTGATATACAGCTAGACATCTTCAGACAAACACTAATTAAACACAAAGAAGAGCAGAAGCAAATTAGAGAGGGTGGAGGCCTCTAGCTGTTCAACCCAAAGGATATCTTGTTGAATCGGCACTCTTAACTGCACGCATTGCTCTAAAAGAACATCTGTACTTCTACCTGGTCTTAGAACACAGCTGTGCCTCGTTAGCTCACACATGGTTTATTGTGATGCGCATTAGATAAGCATCAGGACTCCCTGTCACTTACACTGAACAAACTAGCCAAGAAAACAGCATGCATCTTCTGATTTAACTTTACCATGGCTGATTATAAAATGGGGCCTAAACTCCATCTTGTTACTATGTTTTGTCTAAAGGCACTTCAATGGAACTGTGTTTGGATGAATCATAACATGTTGCAGATGCAGTCTATACAATACGTGTATATCTTTGTTTAGAAGACTACAACTAATATAATTTCCTTTATCGTCAATCTTCAATTTGGAAAACGTCAATCTTAACTTTACTTTTTAATTTAAAAGAAATGGTAAGTGACCTTCTTGGTACCTGTGTAACTAACCTTAAAATATAAAACAAACAAAAACATATATCAATGAAACATCTGTCAAGAGAGGTATAAATATGGCTAACCATTTAAAAATGGACTCCCCCTTTCTCTGATTGTAATGAAACAAAATAAGAGAACCTCTGCACATTTAGTACAGTGAATATTTTTGATTGCAAAATAGACAATGTCTAAGTACTGAAACACCAGTCCCTGGATGCTTGTTTCCGGTCCAGGGAGGACCTGATTTGTCCGTTTGGGCTGGACTGTTCCCATGAGGCACAGGGTCAAGACTGATTTGCATATGGCTGGTTCTTAACTGGGGTGGCATGGTGAGCAAAAGAATGATGGATTTAACCCAGATCTCTTGACTGGGGGTGAATGTTTGATTTGCTCAGCATTCCATCATCTGTGTGCCTTAAGTACTGAAAAACTGCTGCAGCTCAACGCACTTCACTGTGAGTTCTTTCTTGAGTGCAAAAGTTTATTGTGAGCCTCACTACTCACGATCATACATGGTGTAAGGCCACGCTAATTCATACGAGGCCTTCAGCTTGCCACAACATTGTAAGCCGTATATTGCCCTATTTCATAGAAGACCGTTTCTTGCATCTTGAATTCTTGACTGTGCCAATAGGAAATTATTGCTGCCTCCTGCTATATAAATAATTGTAAAGGACTTTGTGTGCTTAGGATGATATGCACTAAATACTATTGAAGACTAACGATAACGATGATAAATGTATATAGTGATTATTCTTTTAGGCACCACATACCACTTGCAGGCCGCTAAAGAAACTAATGATAATAATAACAACAATAATTATAACACTGATTAATAACAATAATGGTAAGGACAATAATAATCATCATAAAATGACACATTTCACATTCTTCCTCGTCTATTGTTATTATCTACATATCAGTTTACTGATTTCCTTCCAAAGTTGTCTCAATTCTCAATAGCATTGGAGAATCATGGTATCATGGTATTCAAGAAATTCCCAATATGGAAGAACTTGGTGAGACGCAGATTGCGTGCTGGTCTCAGTACAAGTAACCATATTTTATGCTTTGAGTTCTTTTGCAAGTTTTTTGAACTTCTTGTAGGCTGAAGCAGAGGGATGGCTTAGAAATTCGGAAAAGTTAAGAGAAGAGTACATCTGATGAAATGACTTGGAGGGCATTTTTTTAGCGTTTGGTGTGGAAGGAGGACCGCCATAGATTGGTTGTCCTTACGCCTGTCCACATTCATGGCTCCTTCTCTCAACTGAGATTTGGGGAAGCACAGGCGTTCCCACAGTGTATTGTGACTCTTGTTCAACCCTATTTAAAGACAAATGACCATCACTAGATTTCCCTGCCTGGGACCACCTTGCAAGGCATGAGGGTCTCTAGCAGGGATATTGCTCAATTGCTCCCATGCCCACAGAGAACAATCCATGCACATCAGGGTCATTCATTTTCATTTTTTTTTTAAATCATTTACTCCCACTTACTTTTCTCTTGATAACCTTTTTTGGGGGGAGTTTGTTCTTGAAAATCAAGAAAACTTTGATGAGCAGGTGCCTCAAACGGGGTGCCCACATGGTAAATCTTTACTGCCTTCAATTAATCCACAGCAGCATCTGCTCCAGGGAATGCCTAAGTACGGCTGGAAGTCTTTCACTGACTTTATCAACATGTACTCAATGTGGGGGTCTATTGTTGCCAGAGCAATGAGTGTCTTAGCAAAGGACTAAAAAGGGGCACTTCCAACCCTCTGAGTTATAAAACCTTTCCAACATCAGCCAAAATTAATTTTTATTTTCTTATCTTTTCTCATCATTAATTTTCACAGGACTGCAGATCTAGGAACTGTGCATTCAATACATTTGTTCTGTGGTACCAAGTGAATGGTTTTGCATTGGTGCATTGACAGAGGCATTTGCAGACTTGTGGGTCATTACTGGTAGAGAGTACCCCTAGAGGCAAAGCTTGCTATGTCTCCAAACATTTGTCTTATTGGCCACGGTTAACTCCAAAGGCAGAGACTTGAACTCGGCGCATTATGATGCAAAGAGGAGCAGGTCTGCCAGCGTAACTAATGGAGTACTTGCCAGAGAAAGTGCCCATAAGAAAAAAAATGTGATGAATACAGTTGAGATTTGAACGGCATAGGTACTGTGCAAAAGTGGAGGAGTGTGTGAAAGATGCAGAAAGGGACTTGGCTGAATTTCAAAATGTCAGAACAAGGGTCATTAGTGAGTGAATATGCAAAGAAGGGTGAAAGAGAAACAATATAGCCATGGTACAAGAAAAACATTGAAGAGGAAGCAGTAGTTAATGATGACAATTTGGAGAAGGGTGGCTTGCTGGGATGCCTTAGGTGTGGTTAAATATATGATAAATCCATGGACCTAGGACCGAGTAATTCTCTTTTCAATTATGTTGGATAATTTGCATGGCATTTAGTCGGCTAAAAGAATGGAGTGAAGGAATTGTAATTTAGCAGTTATGGTTGCTGTTCAGTTGCTAACCACTTTGGCAAAAATGCACTCTAAAACACAAGCAGTTCTTCATAAAGCTAGCCAGGGGTGAGATACTATTGCATCCGTAATGTAGCTTATTAATACAGGAGTTTGCTTCTGAGGCCTATGTGCATCCTGCAGGTGATCGATTCGATTACAAGCAAGAGTGGCTTAGCCTTTCATACTTCTGGGGGAGATGTAAATGTAAATGTATACTTGTAAAGCGCACTGTGACTCCATCTCATAGTGTCCCGGCGCTGTATAGCGCTGGGGAACCCTTCCTGGCTTTCCCTGTGAGATGGTCCCTCCTGAGCACCCCCAAGGTGAAGCCATGCACCCCCAGCACTGAAGGGGCCATTGGGACTTTGCGGGGGTGGCCGACCGGGGGGAAGCTCGCCCCACCGGGGAAGTTTGGGGCCACAGGAGGAAGGGGGGGGGGATAGATAGCACGGGGACAGGAAGGCGAGTTTGGGCTGGTTGGGCTCCTTGGGCGGCATTGGGCTGGTTTGGGCTCCCTTTGGGCTGGGTTTAGTTACATACAGCCATTTTGAAGGGGGCATTAGGCGGCGTGGGGGAGAGGGGCGCATGGAGGTTGGGGGGGCGAAGGGGGTGAGTTTCCCTCAGCATGCTGGACTTCCCCGCTTTTTTCTTGGCAGGAGCAGTTGGCAGGGGGCTCTGGTGAGCAGCATGCGGTTCCAACCCGCCGAGAGGATGGGCCGGCTCAGCTTTGTACGGGCAGCCACGCTCCACCGAGGGACCAGGCACGTGTGGACAGCGGATGGCACGACTATAGGGCTCCGCCGCCCCCCTCCCGATGGGTCGAGGCGGCCGCCGGGGGACGGGGATGGAGCACGAATGTGACTGGATACACGGACTATCATGCTGAGAGTGTGAGGAGAGAGAGTGTGGACCTGGGGGCATTGATGAGGGCATGCAGGGACAAGACTGGATTGAGCAGGAGCACAGGCAGTGGTCTACCAAGGCAGTGGGGGGATGGAGAAGGAGACATGGAGTCGGAAGAGGAGGGGGAGGTCAGGGAGGGGGAGGGGAGAGGAGTAATGTTTTTGGTAGTATTTTGCAGGAACGCCCCCGGCAGACGGTGCTGCGAGTGACTGCCCCCCCCAGTGGAACTGGTTAGGTGGCGGGATCCGGTGCGGACGCCAGCCTTGATGCCAGGTAAGGACGGTGCACGGTTGGGGAGTGGCTTGGGCGGGCATCATGGAGGCCGGGTGTCTGGTGGAGGCCAGGTGTCGGTGGGCACGGATGCAGGGGGAGGGGAGGCTGTGCAATTGGTGAAGGGCAGGTATGTGATGGATGCGGGGGTAGGTACGGAGACGAAGAAGGCGGCGGGCGACACAGAGTCGGGAAGCGCTGCGAGCGGAGATGCGGTGAAGGCAGGGGGGTCGGCGGCGGCTGGCGTCGGGGCGAAGGAGAGTTGTGAGGTGCCAATCAGGAAGCTGCCTTGTATGGGGGTGGCTAAGCCACTGGGGGCGCACTTGTCATTAGTGATGAGGGAGAAAATTTGGAAAGGGGAGTACGTGGAGATCTTGAAGTTACTTCACAGGGAATTGAGGGCCAAGGAGGGTTCAAAAGAGTAGGAGCAGGAGTTGGCTAGGCGCCCCAAGGTTCCTGTGACCATTGAAAATTGGTCAGCTGCCTTCCTGATCTATGCTAGTGTATACTGCGAAAAGTATCCAGACCGGTCGGCTGCATTGTTCAAATATATGGACATGGTGCGGCGGGCTCAAGTGACGTACGGGGGTTACGCTTGGTCGCATTACGACGAGGAGTTCCGGGAGCGCATGGCGTCGGATCCGGAGGCGCAGTGGGTCGAGTTGGATGCAGATTTGTATCAGCAGACGATGAGTGGGGCAAAATTTGGCCGCACCATCTATACAGCCAGTGGGCTTCCGCTGGCGTCGACCCCCTTTACATCACGCCCCACCCGTGGGGGGGTGGGGTCGGGAGACGCCGGAAGTTCTACCAGCGTCTGGGCCTGCTGGGACTTCAATAGGGGGTCCTGTCTCAGGCAGACGTGCCGTTTTCGGCACGAATGTTCCAAGTGCGGGAGGAGACACCCAGTGGTGCGCTGCTGGGGGCTCGGAGGAGGACCCGCTCAGGGGCAACAACCGGCGGCTCCCTGTGGGGGGAGAGGAGCCGGCAGGGGAGGGGGTAGTGCCTTGGGAAAAGGCTTGTACACGGGTTAGGTTGGACAGGCTCGAACCTCTCCTGGCAGCGTATCCGCGGGCGGACGATGCGGCCGTGCTGCGTCGGGGCTTCAGGGAGGGTTTCGGTTGGGGTACGAGGGTCTGCGGATCGCCCGGTGGGCTGAGAACCTGAAGTTCGTGAACAGGCACAGAGGCATCGTCCGGGAGAAGCTCTTTAAGGAGGTGAAGGAAGGGCGGTTGGTGGGTCCTTTTGAGGAGCCACCCCAGCCGGACTTGATCATTTCGCCGATTGGCGTGGTTCCAAAGAAGGAGCCGGGTCAGTTCCGGCTGATCCAGCATCTATCATGGCCGGAGGGCACGTCAGTGAATGATTACATCTCGGCGGAATTGGCGTCGGTGTCGTACTCGTCCGTGGACGTGGCGAGGAGGCTGGTGACGGCAGCGGGGCAGGGTGCGCTCATGGCAAAATGTGATGTGAAATCTGCGTTCAGGTTGTTGCCAGTGCTTCCAGCGGATCATCAGTTGTTGGAGATCCAGTTTGACGGACTCATTTTCGTGGATAGAGCACTTCCTATGGGGTGCTTGGTGTCGTGTGCATTGTTTGAGAGGTTCAGCTCCTTCTTGCAGTGGGCTTTTTCCTGGCGCACAGGCTCTGAGGTGGTGACGCACTACCTGGACGACTTCTTCTTGGTGGGTTGGCCCGGTTCGACGGATTGCCAGCGGCTGCTGGATGGTTTTACGGACTTGATGGGTTACCTAGGGGTTCCCTTGGCACCGGAGAAGACTCAGGGTCCGAGCACGGTGCTGTCCTTCCTCGGGATAGAGCTCGACTCAGCGGCCATGGAAGCACGCCTACCGGAGGATAAGCGGGTGGTGATAATGGACTTGGTGAGGGGCATGATGGCCAGGCCGAAGGTGAAAGTGCGGGAGGCGCAGGTGTTGCTCGGGCATTTGAACATTGCGTGCCGCGTTGTTCGGGCGGGGAGGACGTTTTGCCGTCGGTTGGGGCTGGCACTGTCCGGTCTGACGTTGCCTCATCATCACGTGCGTTTGTCTGCAGGTTCGAGAGAGGATTTGAGCATGTGGCTGGCTTTTCTGGGGCGTTTTAATGGAGTGCCCATGGCGCCACCGGGGGACTGGCAGTGGAACGTCACGATGTCATCGGACGCGGTGGGTGTCGGCGGCTTCGTTTTGTACTGGGCAGGGAGATGGTGTGCGAAGCAGTGGCCTGCTCAGTGGCAGGCGTGGGGGAGGAGCATTGCGTTCCTGGAGCTTTTCCCGTTGGTGGTAGCGGTGACGGTGTGGGAGCAAGAGCTGGCACACAAACGAGTCTTGTTCAAGGTGGACAATATGTCGGTGGTGCAGGTGGTGAATCGGCAGTCCGCAAGGGAGCCACAGGTGCTTAAGCTGATGCGCGTTTTGTTTTGAAGTGCCTGGAACATGACATTCTGTTTCAAGCTCAGCATATGCCGGGGTGGACAATGACATTGCGGATGCTTTGTCTCGTTCACAGTGGCGGAGGTTCCATGGGCTAGCCACGGAGGCGGCTGCAGCCACGACGCCGGTGCCGGAGGAGCTTTGGTTGGTGGTAGAGCGCGGGTCGTTCAGTTGGTGAGGTCGTCTGTGGCGGCGTCTACGTGGAAGGCGTATGAACAAGCTTGGCTGGAGTTTCTAAGTTTTGGAGCGGTAAGGCAGCGTGGCAAGTGGCGTCGGGAGGAGCAGGTGGTGCGATTCATGCTCGGTTTGGTGGACAAAGGGCTGGCGAGGGTGACGATCGCGGGGAAGTTGGCAGGAGTGGCGTTCATGGGGAAGCTCTGGTGGGGTTATGCGCCTTCGGCAGGGGAGCTGGGGGCGTCTCTTGGAGGGTTGGGAGAGCGAAAAGGGGGCGCGGGCGCTGCGACGACGTCCGATTACAGAGGTGATGCTGGAAGGCCTGATGCGCCGGTTACCGGAAGTGTGCAGGGATCAGGCAGAGACAGTTTTATTTTCCACGCTTATGTCGTGGATGTTTTTTGGAGCGTTCCGGGTGTCGGAGTTGGTGGGGCTGCAAGGACGGCCGGGAGTTAAGTGGGGCGAAGTAGAGGTGCTGGGTCCTGGGACAGAGGCGGTTTGTCCAGCGGAGTGGGGGAGGCGACTGGCAAGAGGGCAGGCGCAGGACGGGGTGGAGGTTTTTTGCCAGGGAGAGACCGGTCGGGTAACGGCGGCTCAGCTACTGTGGGTCCTGCGGCACGCCCTGCGGTCTATGGGTGAGGACCCAAAGGAATTCGGAACGCATTCCTTCCGCATTGGTGCGGCGACGGAGGCGGCGCGAAGGGGTTGGGGCAAGGAGGAGATAAAAAAGCTTGGACGCAGGAAATCGGACTGTTATAGGACGTACGTCAGGATGCGGGGGGGAGGAGTAGAGTGAGGTTGACATGCTTGGCCCATTGCTTATATATGTATCTTTGCAGGTGCGGTGGCGGGCCTACAGCGGCAACGATGAGTATTTACGTGGTGGGCCATTCCTTTGTAAAGAGAGCGGAGAGGGCCGAATGGGAGAAACATAGGAGCCTCAATTTGGAGTTGGACGACCAGTTGTTTAAGTGTCATTGGATGGGCAAAGGGGGCATGCGTTGGCACGAGTTGGTGCCGGTTCTGAATAATGTTGTGCGGGGGGGATCTGTCCGGATGTGGTAGTCATTCACCTAGGTGAGAATGATTTGGTGCAGTGTAAAGGACTGGCACCAGTGAAACAAATGAAGAGGGATTTGCTGGAACTTAGGAGACAGTGGGCGGGGTGTTAAGTCATTTGGTCGGAATTCATACCCAGACGATGCTGGAGGGGTGCAGAGAGGCCTGCAGCGATTGACAGAACACGGAGGAAAATTAATAGGGGAATGCGGGCTTTCTGTGAGAAGGAGGGTTTGGGTAGGATGGAACACCCGGAGCTGAGGTATGGGGCAGTGTATTTCTCGCGATACGGGATGGAGCTCTGTATTGCGCAGCTGAAGGAGGCAGTGGATCGGGCGGTTGGGGTGCGCAGGTATGCGAAGGTGCAGGGGCCCGGGGGGGGGGGGTCGGAAGCCGTATGGGGCTTCCGAGTGGCGCTTTTTCCTAGTAAAGGGGGGGGTAGGATAGGAGGAATGAGGTTCCTGGACAGAGGTGGAGGGAGTGTACAGATGGCAAGAGTTTAAACAGTTGAGGCAGGTGTTTGGAGAGTTGGTAATTATGCTAATTTGTTTGCGGGGGGGGGAATGTTTTAGGGGTGGGGGTGGGGGGTTTGGTCAGGTATGTGCATACTTAGTTAGGCCTAGTTTTGTACGGCAAAGGCCAAGGTTTGTGGTATCTTTAAAATGCACCTGTTTCCCAATAAAGCGGCCTTTATCACACCTTATGTTGTCTCCGGTCGGTCTTTGCCCTCCCCATCTCCCGATAAGCCCCAATGGGGCTTTGCGGGGGATGGCCAACCGGAGGGAGGCTCGCCCCCCCGGGGAAGTTTGGGGCCACGGGAGGAAGGGAGGGGGGAAATAGCACGGGGACAGGAAGGCAAGTTTGCGCTGGTTGGGCTCCTTGGGCGGCATTGGGCTGGTTTGGGCTCCCTTTGGGCTGGGTTTAGTTAAATACGGCCATTTTGGGTCACTGTGCACCATTTTAGGGACAGTGACCCAGCAGCCGAGTTAGGCAGGGAAGTTGTTGTCCCTCCCACCCTCCCTATGAGGCTTGTTTGCATTGGCGCGGGGCCTGGGGTTCCCGTTTTGGAGGGGGGGGGAATTCTCTGGAGGGGTTTTGTTGGGAGCAGGTGCCTTTTTGTTTTGGTTAGGTGGATGAGATCTGATGTTGCTGGGGGCAGGTGCTGGTAAAAAAGTTGGTTGGGGTGGCGCTTTTTCCTAGTTAAGGGGGGGTAGGATAGTTGAGGCAGGTGTTTGGAGAGTTGGTAATTATGCTAATTTGTTTGCGGGGCAATGTTTTAGGGGTGGGGGTGGGGGGTTTGGTCAGGTATGTGCATATTTAGTTAGGCCTAGTTTTGTACGGCAAAGGCCAAGGTTTGTGGTATCTTTAAAATGCACCTGTTTCCCAATAAAGCGGCCTTTATCACACCTTATATTGTCTCCGGTCGGTCTTTCCCCTCCCAGTCTCCCAATGGGCCCCAATGTGGAGATTAAGCAAGCTATTGCCCAGAGTTTGCAGAGCGGAACCCATGGTTAGAGTAGGCAACGAGGCGAGAATTATCGAGTCCGCGGACAATGACCCAAGACCCTGCCGCGTCAGGAATTGAACCCTGGTCCCGGGCCAACCTCTGCTTCCGGGTCTGCCGCCGCTTCTAACCAGTGAGCCACACTTCTCCACAATATATAATATGTATATGTTTATGTATGTTTATGTAATATGTTTAAGTTTATGATTAGAAGAGTCTGATGTTTGCGGTACCATAACATGATAGAACTCATCAAGCAAATTCCATCCTGATAAAACTCATAAATGTTTTCAATCGGCTATTGCCTCCCGCCCCTATACGATGTTTGGAAAACCTGTAATCCTGACACCCTGGAATATACTTTTTTTTTGAATGTCCATCATACTCGATCCAGGATAGACTATATCCTAGTAAGTAAATCTCTACTCCCAGCCCTCCAGCAGTCCAATATTGGCTCCATTTTTATTTCAGATCACGCCCCAGTACATGCAACCCTTGACCTTTCCTTACCTCTTCCAAGTTTAGTCGTTGGAAATTTAACACCTTTCTTTTGTCTGATACTGTGTTTGTAAAAGAGGTTAAGATCTTTATTACTGAGTTCTTTACCCTTAACAATCCGGATGACACCTCCATTTCCAACAATTGGGATGCCTTCAAAGCCTCTCTGCGAGCCTTTGTAATTTCATATGTGTCTAAGAAGAAGAAACTTAACAGAACTAAATATACAGACCAACTTCAAAACATTAAACAACTGGAACACTCCTACTTCTCCTCTAAAGATGCCGATGCCCTCCACAATCTGATTAAAGCAAAATCTGAACTGAATAAAATTGCTACAGAAGAAGCCTGTAATACTCTCTTGAAAATCAAATCGAAATACCATGAGGGTCAGAATAAGGCTGGTAAAATGCTAGCAAATGACCTAAAAATTAAATCTGAACGTAAATCTGTGGGCCCTATCCTAAATGAATCTACAAACAAACTTGTCACATCCAATGAATATATTGCTGAAGTCTTCCATAACTACTATCGCTCCCTTTATACTGATGACACCCACCCCACCGCCCAAAATGTATCCTCTTTTTTTTATGCTCTACCCCCTCCACCATCTCTCCATGATGAATTTGGTCAATTAGAGAACGTTATTTCTGCTCAGGAAATCCTTAAGGCTATCAACTCTTTGAAAGCATCAAAGGCTCCTGGTCCTGACGGACTACCAATTGAGTTTTTCTCTGCGTTTCATGACATTTTTGTGCCACGGCTGCTCCATCTTTTTAACTCCTTCATTGCTGATGCTAAAGCCTCCGGGTCTTTCCTGGATGCCCTCATTGTAATTATTCCCAAACCAGACAAAGACCATTCCCAGTGTAAAAATTACCACCCTATTTCCTTAATCAACTATGATTGTAAAATTTTCGCCAAAATTCTTGCCTCCCGTCTTGATTCAATCATTCCCCTTCTGATCAAAACCGACCAAGTTGGTTTCGTAAAAGGCAGACTTGCCTCTGACAATGCTCGTATGTTTGCCAACGTCATCTCTCATAGTAAACAATTTAAAGCCCCTCTCGCAGCCCTGTCCCTTGATGCAGAGAAAGCTTTTGACCGTATTAATTGGCAATTCATGTTCCGCTCCCTGCAATGGTTTGGGTTTGGTCCCTCTTTTATTTCCATGTTTCAACTCCTCTATTCTGACCCCCTTGCCAGTATTTTTGTTAATAACCAGTTTCCAAGATTTTTTCCCCTGTCTAGGGGTACGAGACAGGGCTGCTTGCTCTCCCCGTTATTGTTTATACTCTGTCTTGAGCCCTTTCTGGAACGTATCTGTTCCAACCCCCAAATAAATGGGTTCAAAATATCCTCCATTGAAACAAAAATATCTGCTTATGCGGATGATATCTTAGTCTATATGGCCAACCCCACTACATCCCTTCCCCCCTTTTTGAACAAAGTCCATTTATATTCCTCTGTCTCAGGCTATAAACTTAATTTATCTAAAACCGAAGTCTTGCCCCTCAACTCTACCTGTTATCAATACATGTTTGATTCAACTGACTTTGCTTGGTGTCCTTCCACTATTAAGTATCTTGGTATTTGGTTTTCTTCCTCCCTCATTGACACTCTCAAACAAACCTTTGCTTCCCTTACCCAAAAGATACAATCCCTCCTTCAACTCTGGTCTCCCCTATTCCTTTCATGGTGGGGTAGACTCGACACCATTAAAATGATGATTACGCCACATATCCTCTACACTGTTTCGATGCTTCCCATGAAAATTCCAAATTCATATTTTACTCGTCTCAATTCCATTTGCTCCAAATTTTTGTGGAATAATAAGCATCCTCGCATTGCCCTTCACAAACTCATTCGCCCCAAAAATGAAGGTGGGGTCCTCTTTCCTAATTTTAAAATGTACCACTCTGCCTTCCTAATTAAACAATCCTATTCTTTAGCATTTGATTTTATTGATGCCCCCTTACCGTAATGGATTGCTTTTGAACGTTCATTGTTGAAGGATTTTTCATTTCAACATACTGTTTTTATGTCCAACTGTTCATGTTTGGCCAAACAGCCGTTGTTAAAACATTCACAATCTTTGCTACATGATGTGTTTTCTAAAGACTTATCTCCTCTTCAATGTTTTTTATCCTCTTGTATATGGTATAATAAATTCCTCAAGTATAAAGGCAAATCTTTCTACTACAAGTATTGGAAGGAAAAGGATATTATATTTGTTCATCAATTTTTTTCCAATGCTTCCATTCTCTCTTTTCTTGAATTGCAAACTTTGTACGACTTGCCTGCATCTTGCCTCAAGGAATACACAATTATTACTACTGCTATCACCTCTCACTTGTCAACCTTTCCTCCTTTTGGTGCCTTTCCGTCCTTTTCTCCTTCCACTCCCCTTTGCCCACTATTCTCCCGTTATCAACCCAAAGCCGCCCTTGTTTATAAAATATTATTATCAAATGTTGTTGATCGACCTAAATCAGCTTCAAAGACCGCCTGGGAAACTGATTTATCCGTTTCTCTACCTGTTGATGTATGGGATCGTATTTGGTGTAAACTGTTTAAAGTTTCTGTAGCAGCTCGTATTACTCAATCACTATTTTTTATTTATCATAGAGCTGTTATCACTCCTGTAAGTATTGCTAAATTTTCACCTTCCTCCAATTCTCTCTGTTGGTCTTGTTCTTCTCATACAGGTACGCTCATGCATCAACTATATGACTGCCACTCTGTTTTTTCCTTCTGGAACACTGTTTGGAATGTTTGCATGCGTATCTTTCATTATTCTGTTCCGTTATCATTTTTAAGTATATTTTTAGGCTCTGATTCCGATGATATAGATATTGCTCCTCCTAGTGCACGCTTAATTGATCTTTTCATTGCTATTGCTTTTAAAGTGATCCTTTCATGTTAGAAGGATAACTCCAAATTATCTGTACATACATGGTGGAACTTCATTTGTGATGAACACAGGATTGCTATTGCTTCCTCCTCTTCTGTCTCTTTAAAAATTAAATCTGACCTTCTCTGGCTCCCTTTTTCTACTTATCTTTCTTCCACTTCGCCTATCTGATTGCTGGGCCTTTCTCTCCTATTGCTTTTACTCCTTCTTCCGATACAGGTTTTCTCTTCCTTTTCTTTTTCTTCTTTCTTCCTGTACTGTCCTCTCTTCCTTTTCTCCTTTTGTCTCTTTTTCTCTCTTCTCCTTTCCACTCTTTTCTTTTCCTTTTCTCCTATCACTTCCTGTTGAACCGTTATTTTATAGTAATTTTTTATACCTTATGTTCTTTCTCATTCGGTTCTCATGTATTATTTTATTATCTTGTATTGTGTTTCTCTTAAAACCAAATAAAAATGTCCTAAACTGAAAAAAATAACATGAAAGAACTGGCAAACTGTTAGCTATATAGAAACACGATCAACTTCAGTACAGTAGCGGAGAGACCATACCACAGGCAGTTCTCAGATTTCAGGAAAATAAATTTGGCAACAATGGAGTTTCACAACCAGGCCCGGTGTATAGAGGAGAGACATCAATGAGAACCAAACATGGGTGATGGAGAAGGACACATGATGTTCACATCCCTGTGCCAGGCAAGTAAAGAGAAAACAAAGGTAAGAAAACCTGAGGACATTCGAGACAACTGGCAAGTAATTCAATGTCAGAAAAGGTCAGTATCCTAGAAGTCTACGGAATAATACTATGTTTTAAAAAGGAGGATTGCATTTGAAAAAGCCGGAAAATCAGTCAAGATAACAGGAGTCATGGGCCAGGAAGACAAACCGAGGAGAAAACTTCCAGATCAATTAAGCACGAAGAAAAGAGCTGTTTTAGGTGCAGAAAGGTGCCTGTGAAACAGGGTGTATAAAGCTGCAAAGCTTTTATCTTGCAAATACTATGAGATGAATACACAAGGGCAGCGGCAGCTACTGACAATCTGATGTGGGGGGGCAGCGCGGGGGGGGGGGAAACAAAATAATAAAAAAAATGACTTCACTTTCACTGCTGGCTGTGCGATCTTCTGCTCCTCTTCTCACATTGGCATTGCAGTCCCCATGAGCACAGGCTCCCAGACTCCCCACTCAATCCCAGTGCTTCTCTCATGCTATAACTCCCAGCATGAGAGAAGCGCTGGGATTGGGCAGAGAGAATGAGAGCCTGTGACCATGAGCACTGTGTATATCTCCAAAGAACAGCCTGGAGAGATCCAAGTGTGCATGTCAGCTTGGCCATCCCAAGATGGCTGGCCAAACCGACGTGCGCAATCTCAGTGCCTACCACGCCTCCTCCTCATGCTGCTGACCCTGCCTCATGGCCCGGCCTGCCCCAGACTGTACGACTCTGGAAGTGAATAGAAAAATGACAATGAAATATTTTTATTGTCATTTTATTTTTGTTCTGTCTGCTGCAATTCAGCAGTGGAGTGACGCTCCTCTGCCATGGCGGAGGAGCCGCCCCTGCGCATGGGCCTAGAAGTAGGAAATGCAGGAAAGACCACAACCCAATGGAGATGTGTGCAAAGCTCTCAGCACATAATGCTCACTTTGCACACCACACCCGAGAAGCTATATAAACAAATGCATGGGATTTATCATTATGATCATAAGTGCGAAACTAGTTTCACCGATCAATTAATTGTTGAACATAGTAAATGTTAACACTAGTATCACAGAGAAAAAACTAAATTAGAGTTCAACAATGAAGCATAAATTGCACAAGCCCTAGGACAAAGTCACAACATAGGGCGTAAGATGGTTTCTGAAATAAAATAAGGATAAGCAGTGTCAATGAGGACTTCATTTCGATTTCTGTGCTATACACAGAAAAGGTTTGTTTGAGTGTTGCTCCATTTTTGCAGTATAGATCTCAAGACTATTTATGACAATTATTTGTTGTCATTCGCTCTAGAGCTGTGAAGTAATCCTAAGGTAACACATAGCACTCTACAAAACCCACATATAAAGAGCAGGTGTGAAATGGGTAGGCAAAATCCCTGTTTGCTTGTTTGTTGCTATCCATGTTTGTGAAGTACTGCATATCTTTTGTATGCGTGAAGAATATTAGCGTGGGACCGTTCCTCTCTCCTAATAATACTCAAACTATATCTATCAATTGTTCATCTCGTATTTGTTACTTAGATGCTGTAATAACAGCCAAAACTTGAAACCAGAGCATTTGAAAAACAAATTCATATAATGTAAAATGTTTTCTGCTGCATCCACACAAAAACCTTGACTTCATCTTCTATTATACCATTACAAGTAACACTTACAATAAAGTGTTTGCCTCTGAACTTTACAACACATAATCATGAGGAAAATCACCCTTGTATTTACCATGTGTGGATTCAAAGGGGTCATCATTGACCATTGAGACAGTATGAGTCATGGGCCTTCACTTTTCCAGAAAGGCAGTTTCATATTCTAAAGACCACACTGTAAAGAAACTAAGAAATATGATTATGAATATGTGGATATGTGATCACATAATAAGAATATCCCTGTGAAGTTGATATTTTATTTATTCTGGATAATTTAGATAGCATACATGGCACAATGGCGTAAGAGCACTTAACAATGAAAGGAACAAATCCAAAGAAAGAGCTAGTCTATCTCTGATTTCCTTGCCACCAGAAAACTAGTACATAGACATAATAATGTATTTAGATAATGAAACCATCAAACCACCCAGTTAAGCTTCACTTTTGCCCTCTCTTTAATTACCATTGTTTTCATGCAGGGAAGGCAAAACCTGAGCATTCTATTTGTAATCAAGGCCATCGTTAGGCACACTTTGAAGACAGCGGCCTACTAAAAACGTTCTCTTCTACAAAACGTGCTTCTCCATACAGCTGAACATGTTTTCACAAATTGGCTACATTCTGGATAAAGTTCTAAATATATTCCTCTTGTATTTTAGCAAAGTCAACAAAAGAGTGAAGACCATTATTCCACTTAATATTTTATGTTGAAATTTCTGTATTAATTTCAAACATGAAAAGTTATTAGCAATAATCATCACCATTATAGAGTACATCTGTTGACCCTGTATGCAGAGTGGCTTAATGACAATATTTCAAACCCCCCAACTCCCTACACCCTCATAAGGAAAGAAAGAAATATGAAACAAGAGAGAAAAAAGAGAGAAGGGTCCCCTCCCTAATCGCTTCTGTTGATGGGTCTTTGTGTGCACCTTGATCGGTTAAAGCGGATTAGTTGTTGTGTCTGTTACAGGCTGTGTGAGCTCTCAGATTTGTAGCAAACGTAGGTATTTGGGGCAGGTTAGTTCCCTAAACTCGCAGGTTAATATGGCCCATAATGGTTCCCTAATGACTTGAAAGGAGGTTGTCTGGTTGGCGAGAGTGAAGGATATTCTTTCCATACCCAAGATCCTCTATAGGCGGTGTAACCATCCCACACGCGTAGAGAGTTTTATTGTCACCCAGTATGGTAGAATGTTCTAGTGGGCTGCTCCGAGAGCCAGAGCTATTTGTCGGCCCTTTCCTGCCTTAAGCGGAAAGGTGATAGCATTTGGCAGGCCCATTAAGTCACCCACGCACTGATCACCAGCAAACTCGACTATGCCAATGCACTCTACACCGGAATCAACAAGTCCTCTGCATCCCCCGGCATGAACGCATCAGCCAATACCTGAGGCGACTCCACTGGCTCTCCGTGGAGAAGAGAGTCACCTTTAAAATCCTCACTCGCCTACAAGTGCCTGCACAACAACGGACCCAAATACCTCAACAACAGAATTAACTTCCACATACCCAAAAGAAACCTGCCATCATCCAACCTCGCACTGACTGAAACCCCGCGGATCCACAGATCAGGCAGAAGATCATTCTCTCACATCGAAGTTAAGATCTGGAACGACCTACCGGCAGACATCAGTCGCGCCCCCTCCCTGAACACCTTCAGGAAGACCCTAAAGACCTGGCTCTTCGGCTGAACGGAGAAGCGTACCCCTCCCCCCCAGCGCCTTGAGACCCTCACGGGTGAGTAGCGCACTTAAAATTCCCTGATTGATTGATTGAATAATACATAGGCTGGGAAACTGAGGATTTGGGTATCAAAGTGTTTATCAATTTTGTCTAGCACTTGTGTTCAGTAGCCGGTAAGTTGAGGACATTCTCACAGTAAATGGGTTAGTGTGCCTAGTGATCTGCAGGCACTCCAGCACTTTGAATATCGGGCTGGATTGCCTCTGTGGAGTTTTTTGGGGGGACAAGTACCAGTAAGTAGCTACTTTAATAGCAGTTTCCATACTGGTGATGTTGTGGGCTGTGTGGCGCACTCTGAAAGATATATCTGTCCATTCTTTCTCTGTGAGATTTCTCCCGATTTCCCTTTCCCACCATTGTTGCCCTGGAGATTTATCGATCTTTGGAACCCCTCTGAGTCTGCTCTATAGTTCAGTGATGAGACAGGAGAATAACCAGCCATTTTTCGAAGGGAATGAGATGTCTCTGTGCCTTGTCCAGCACCCCAGGTTGCATTACCCAATGCCTAATCTGGTGGTATTGAAAGTGTTTGGATTCCAGGAGACTCTGCTGTAAGAAATGACCAACAGATCTGCGACCCTCCTTGGATCACTTGCTATAGGACTTTGTCACTTGTCCCGGTGTGAAAGCAGCGTTTCCCACAATAGAAGTCACCGGTGAGGGAAAGATCGACAGCCCCCAAGCCGTGGAAACTCTGTCCCATGCTCTCATGGGAGCCTGTGTAACCTCTGACAGCTAGATACTATGAGTAGGGTGTTCTCTTTAGAGGAGGAGAATCCCCCCAAGGATCGCCTCGCTACTACCCTATCAATGAAAAGCTAATGCTTTTTGGATTCTGGATGCCACCATTCCACAAACGTTTTAAGCTGTACTGCCCAGTAATACTCCTGCAGGTTTGGGATAGCCAAACCCCCCTCCCTTGGAGATCAGCAACCTAATTTGTTTTTGAATTGTGGTCTCTTGTTGTGCCAAATAAAATGCTCCACGTCCCTCTGCAAGAAGTGTAATACTTGTTTACTTTATCAATCAATCAATCATAACATTTGTATAGCGCGCTACTCACCCGGAGGGTCTCAAGGCGCTTGGGGTGGGGGGGGGGGTCGCTACTGTTTGAACAGCCAGGCCTTGAGTTGCTTCCTGAAGGAGAGGTGGTTTGAGGTCAGGCGGAGGTGAATGGGCAGGGAGTTCCAAGTCTTGGCTGCCATGTAGGAGAAATATCTTCCTCCCTTTGTGGCTCTTCGGATGCGTGGAACGGAGGTGAGGGCGAGGCTGGTCGATCGTAGTTGGTGAGTGGGAGTGTAGAAGGTCAGGCGGTTGTTGAGGTACTTGAGGCCTAGGTCGTGGAGGGCCTTGTGTGCGTGGGTGAGGAGTCTGAACGTGATCCTCTTGCTGACGGGGAGCCAGTGTAGATCTCTCAGGTGTCCAGAGATGTGGCTGTGTCGGGGGATGTCCAGGATGAGTCGTGCTGAGGCGTTCTGGATGCGTTGGAGTCTTTTCTGCAGTTTGGCTGTGGTTCCGGTGTATAGGGTGTTTCCTTAGTCCAGTCGGCTGGTGATGAGTGCCTGGGTGACCATCTTCCTGGTTTCGGTGGGGATCCATCGGAAGATCTTTCGGAGCATGCGTAGGATGTTGAAGCATGACGAAGAGACGGCGTTGACTTGTCTGGTCATCGAGAGGGAGGAATCTAGGATGAAGCCCAGGTTGCGCGTGTGGTCCGTTGGTTTGGGTGCGCTGCCCAAGGCAAGGGGCCACCAGGAGTCGTCCCAGGCGGAGGGTGCTATGATCCCAGGATGAGGACTTCCGTCTTGTCTGAATTCAGTTTCAGGCAGCTGTTCTTCATCCACTCGGCTACGTCTTTCATCCCTTCGTGTAGGTTGGTTCTGGCGGTGGTGGGGTCGTTGGTGAGGGAGAGGATCAGCTGAGTGTCGTCGGCGTAGGAGATGATGTTGAGGTTGTGTTGGCATGCGATGGCCGCGAGGGGGCTCATGTAGATGTTGAAGAGGGTGGGGCTGAGAGATGATCCTTGTGGTATGCCGCAGATGACCTCGGTGGCCTCCGATCTGAACGGGGGGAGGCGGACTCTCTGGGTTCTTCCGGCGAGGAACGATATGATGCATTCCAGTGCCTTCTCTTGGATTCCGATGTTGTTGAGGCGCTGCACTAGGGTGTGGTGACAGACAGTGTTGAACGCTGCGGAGAGGTCCAGGAGGACGAGGGCCCCTGTTTCCCTGTTGTCGAGTAGGGCTCGGATGTCGTCAGTGGCTGCGATGAGGGCGGTCTCGGTACTGTGGTTGGCTCGGATAACGGATTGCGAGTGGTTGAGGGATCCATTCGTCTCGAGGAAGGCGGCCAGCTGTCTGTTGACGGTCTTCTCAATGACTTTGGCAGGAAAAGGGAGGAGCGAGATGGGGCGGTAGTTTTTGAGGTCGGTGCGGTCCGCTGTTAGTTTCTTCAGTAGGTCGCTGAGTTCGGCATGCTTCCAGCTCTCCGGGAAGGTGGCGGTGTAGAAGGAGCAGTTGATGATGTCCCGGAGATGTGGTGCGATGACGGAGTCGGCCTTGTTGAAGACGTGGTGGGGGCAAGGGTCGGTTGGTGATCCGGAGTGGATGGTGTTCATCGTGCGGAGGGTGTCTTCTGTGCTGACCGGGGTCCAGGCGCGGAGGGTGGTGGTGGGGGGTGTCGTTTCGATGGTAGGGTGCGTGGGCTGTGTGCTGAAGCTGTTGTGTATGTCTGCGATCTTGCTGTGGAAGAACAGGTGAGTGTGTTGCAGAGGTCTTGCGAGGGAGTGATGTCTTTGTTTCCGGCGCTGGGGTTGGAGAGCTCTTTGACGATGCTGAAGGGTTCCTTGCTGTTGTAGGCGTTGCTGTCTAGCCGTTCCTTGAATGCTGTCTTCTTGGTGGTTTGGACCAGCTGGTGGTGTTTGCGGGTGGCCTGCTTGAGGGTGGTAATGTTGTCTGTAGTCGGGTCGTTGCGCCAGGCTTTCTCGAGGGTACGGCAGTTCCTCTTGGAGCTCTTGAGTTCGTCGGTGAACCAGGGGGCTTTCTTGCTGGGGGCGGTCTTCAGTGGAGCCAGGTCATCTGCGCAGATGGTGATCCAGTGTGTGAGGTTGTTGGCTGCTTGGCTGGGGTCCGTTGATCTTGCGGGGGTGATCTGGGTCAGGGATGTGGTGAGCTGATCGGAGGTGATCTTGTTCCAGCTCCTGCGGGGACCCTGTTGTGGGTGGTGGTGGGTCGTGGTATTTCGGAAGCTGAAGTGAACGCAGCTGTGGTCTGTCCAGTGAAGTCCAGTTGCGTGGCTGAAGGAGATGTACTTGCTGGTTGAGAAGACGGGGTCAAGCGTGTGTCCGGCGTAGTGGGTGGGGGTTGTCACCAGTTGCTTGAGTCCGAGGTTGGCGAGGTTGTCCAGCAGGGTGGTGGTGTTGCTGTCATTGTTGTTCTCCAGGTGGAAGTTGAGGTCCCCTAGGAGGATGTAGTCGGCGGAGGGGAGGGCGTGCGGGCTGATGAAGTCTGCGATGTCTTCGCTGAAGTGTGTGGGAGGTCCAGGGGGTCTGTAGATGAGGGTGCCTCTGAGGGTGGTCTTGGGGTCGGTGTGGATCTGAAAGTGCAGGTGTTCGGCGGCTGTGAGGGTGTCGTCTGTGTTGGTCGTGATGCGGATGGTATTTCTGTAGACAATGGCGATGCCTTCTCCGGTTTGGTTGACGCGGTCCCTCCGGGTGATCTTGTAGCCGTCCGCGATGGCTTTGTCGGGCGCTGAGGAGGCGTTCATCCAGGTTTCCGTGAGGAAGGCGACGTCTGGAGATGTGGTGTCGAGCAGGTTCCAGAGTTCTATGGCGTGTCTGTGGACGGAGCGGGTGTTGAGCAGGATGCACTTCAGGTGGTTGCTGCTGGTGGTCGGCTTTGCAGGTGCCGCGCGGGTCCGGAGGCAGGTGAACTTGCAGGTTCGGCAGGTGACGGGTCCGTGGGTGCTTCTCGGGGTGGCTTGGTAGCAGCCGGGGCTCCGGCCGGTGTTGAGTGCGTTGAGGGTGGTGCTGTCGTACGTTCGGCGGGTAGGCTGGAATCTGCGGGGGCCAGGGGTCCTGGCGCTAGGCGCGGTACAGGCTCAGACGGGCACAGACGGGCTTGCCTTTGGCGCGCCTTCGGCGCACAATCGGCACTCCGCTGCGCGTGGCCGCTGCGCCTACGCGTGGTCTCCATTTAAGGCGAAGTGGGAGGGAGGGGCAGCTGGGGAGCAGGGAGGGCACAGAAGAAAAGGGGGCGGGCCGTGATGTACGGCGGCGGGAAGCGGGGAGCGGGGGTCACAGGGAACAGGGGCTAGAATACAATCACAAAGGGAACAGGGGCTAGAATACAATCACAAAGGGAACAGGGGCTAGAATACAGTCACAAAGATGCAGGGGCAAAACAGGCAACAAGTGGAGAGAAAACACAGACACAGCACTTAGCGGAAAAACGGCAACGATCAGCAGCGTTTACTTATAATGCTTTACTTCCGTTTGGGAGTATGTGGAAAAAATTTTCAAGGACTCATTTTAAAATAACTTAAAAATCCAACTTAATGGTCAAGTTGGATTTTACATTACTATTTTGAAAATTACACTTTTAGAAAGTTGACATTTTCCTGCCTAAGCCAAAAGTGCCTTCTAAAATTGATTAGAGTCATCTGACTACTGAAGACACCCCTGTGATGGATTGCTCCAAGACAGTAGACAAAGGGCTTGGTGTGGGGATATGTTTTTCCTCCCTGAGCAGGATGGGCTGGGGGAGTACCCAGCCCCTTCCTGAATAACAAAGGATGCCCAACAGGTCACTCACAGATGTAGCTCTTGCTCCCATTTGTTTACATAACCAATGTGTCTTCAAACCTAGGGAAGATATTGCAGAACTAGACTGGAGTGATCACAAGGGAGGGTTTGCCCATTATCACAACCACATCTCTGGGTGGGTACAGGACGCTCTGCACAGAGGAAGCAAAGTTCTGCCATGTTGGTTTTAGGTAGAGATGGGCAATGTGGCAGACTTTACAGTAAAACACACAGGAAGTGCTGCAAAAATGGGCAGGGTAGCCCCAGGGAACGTTATCCCATTGGTTAGGAAGTGACCAAGAGTTTCACCAACCCAAAAGCTAGCACTGGACATACAAATGCCACCCCAGAACCCTCTTTAGGACACTACTAGTCCTGTGGACGACAGAAGAAAGGCTTCACCTGCTGAGAGTCCTGAGGAGAACCATCAACTTCCTGATTCCTGAAAGCTGGATCCACAATTCTGCCCAACCACGCAAACTTAAACACTGGAAAAGACCCCTCCATAACACGAGCGTGAAGGAGCTCATAGAACACTGCAATCTCTCCCTTCCACCGCCTTCTAACATGACTGAAGTCCATGACCTCACCGACCATTATAAAAACACCATGCTATCTGCCCTGTATGATACGGCCCCTCTCCAACTAAAAAGAATCCCTGTAAAAGACTCCAAACTGTGGTTCAATGACAGACTAAATGAGGACACACGTAGTCTTAGACCATCTGAACGCAAGTGGAGAGCCTCTCCCTCCATGGATCTTCTTAAAACTCTAAGATCCCAAAGAAGCAAATACAACAAACTCATTAAAACGATGAAAGCCAATTTCTTCAAGCATCAACTTGACCCAGCCAAAAACCGCCCGAAACAACTTTTTGAGCTTATTAAATCACAATCCAACTACACCTCTACCTAGTCGCAGCACACCACTCGCCCGCAACCAAATTGCGATGCAGTTGCTAAATTCTTCCTCAAAAAGATTAATAAAATCGAATCAGAGCTAAGGCCCGCTGCACTCACCCTCTCGCCCTCTCCTGACGCATCTATCGCCCTTAGGTCTTTCACTCAAAAACAATGCATCTTGGAGCCATTTCACTCCCCTCAATGACATTGCTATCCTCAACATTCTCTCTACCTTTAAACCCTCTAAACACTTCAATGATCCTCTCCACCCTATCTTCTTTAACGAAATGATAGCTTCACTAGCACCACTCTGGTCAAAAATCATTAACGCCTCACTTCTTCAAGATGAGATCCCGGTCTGGTTGAAGGCAGGCCCAGTGCACCCGATTCTAAAAAACCTTCGGCTGATCCTCTTGACCTGAACAACTACCGCCCAATCACAAACATACCGACCCTGACGAAACTTCTGGAGAAATGCGTTCAGGATCAACTTCGCAAGCACATTGAGCACTTCCAGCTTCTCGACCAATGCCAATCGGGCTTCCACACTGGACACAGCACTGAAACGGCCATCACTCACATTGTCGATGACACTCTCACTTTACTTGACCAAACTGAAACCTGCCTTTTAATCCTTCTCGATCTCTCCTCGGCTTTTGGCACTGTCAAACATGACAATCTACTCTTCCTTTTGGAACGCAGAATGGGGCTCTCTGGTACGGTCCTTAACAACCGAACTCAAAGAGTCAAATCCAACCAGTCTCTCTCTAAACTTAGTCCCTGCACTCTGGGTGTTCCCCAAGGCTCCTCACTCTCCCCTACTCTCTTCAACCTGTTCCTTGAACCACTGACTGTAATTCCTAAAGACTCCAACATCCAATATTTTGTTTTTTTTCTTTTTTATGGCTTCTTATATAGTACTCGAATCACCGTGAGGCATCTCGGCGCTTGCATTGGGAACCCGTCCTGGCTTTTCCCTGTGAGATAACCCGTACTGGGCATCCCCAAGGTGAAAGCCAGGCATCCCGCCGCGGGGGGCCGTAATGGACATTAAGCAAGCTAATGCCCAGAGTTGCAGAGTGTGAATCCGTGATTCGAGTAGGCACCGAAGCGAGAATTATCGAGTCTGTGGACATTTGGGCTCAAGACCCTGCCGCATCGGGAATTGAACCCTGGTCCCGGGTCTGACCTCTGCTTCAGGGTCTGCCTCCT
This sequence comes from Lissotriton vulgaris, assembly GCF_964263255.1. Taxonomy (NCBI): domain Eukaryota; kingdom Metazoa; phylum Chordata; class Amphibia; order Caudata; family Salamandridae; genus Lissotriton; species Lissotriton vulgaris. The sequence continues at coordinate 1,736,760,997 of NC_141691.1, forward strand.
CTAACCAGTGAGCCACACTTCTCCACAATATCACATGTATGTCGACATGTATGCCTACGACACACAACTTTACATGAAAATCTCCTCCCCTGAAGACATCAAATCTCTTACCGGAACCCTTCTCAAAACCATTAACTGGCTGACCTCCAACCATCTCAAATTAAATGCCCTCAAGACTGAATTCCTCCTCATTGCACCCACTAAGCAAACCCCCACTGATTTGAAATTTCTCTGTAACCTCACCACCCTCAATTGCACACCGCACATCGTTGACTCCACGAAATCACTGGGAGTTGTGCTAGACAAAAACTTAAACATGCAAAATCACCTCAGATCAGTATCCAAAGGAGCGAACTTTCAACTCTGCATCCTCAGAAAACTCAAACCCTACCTTCCCCAAGATGACTTTAAATCGGCGGTACAAGCACTTGTCATCTCCAGACTAGAATATCGCAGTGCAACTCTTTGCGGTCTGCCTAAGCTCAGTTTAGCACCTATCAGAGCATCTCTAAATGCTGCCACTAGACTCATCACGGGTTCCAAGAAGTCTAATCACATTTCACTGGACCTTAAATCGCTCAACTGGCTTCCCTTTGAAGCTAGAATACAACTTAAGATTGCGTGTATGACCCATAGAGCACTACATTTCAACACCCCAATCTACCTGTCAAACAAACTGGAAATGTCGGGTGGCTCCAGGTCAACAAGTAGCTCCGGCACACTGCTGCTCAAGCCCAAGAAATATAAGAAGCTTAAAACATACAATCGTACATTCTTTGGCATCGCCCCGAGAATTTGGAACTCCCTTCCAGTGGATACAAGACTTATTCCTTCTACTCTTGCCTTCAAAAGGGAAGTCAAAACTCTGCTTTTGAACAAACTGTTCTAATGATCTATGCCCTGAACATTATGCTTTGCTCCGAGTGCCTCTAAGTTACTGATTATGTACGGTTTGCTCTTGATGTATACGGTTTGTTCTTGATATATATATTGCCCTTCCTTTGCCCACCCTAATCTCTGCCTTACCCTGTTGCCCATTGCCTCGCTGTTTCCATGTTTTCTCTAACCTACCTCTTTTCCTCTGTCTACTTATAACTATGTAAAACGTTCTGATACCCTCCGGGGTCATGTTCGCGCTTTACAAAACTTTTCAAATAAATAAAAATAAATAAACCCTGAGGACTTGACCTGCTCCCACTTATATCCAGGCTAAGGAGTGGATGCAAAAGGCCATTTGGCTCTCCTCCTGTTGAACTACAGGGACATAAAAGCTGCAAGTAGCCCACTTTCCTGAAGAGCCCACCTGACCAGTTCCAACTGGAGCTGCCCTGCACCTTGCCGATGACTTCTCCTGAAGTGAGTTCTGACCAAGTGCTGTTCCTGGGGTCCTGGCTCTGTTGGCTGGTGTTCAAATGTACTCTTCCTGCCTATCTGAAAAGGCTGGGATATAGAATTTTTTTGTCAACTTTTTTTATGAAGACCCAGTTGGAGATCGGGATTGCTGTCAAAGTTAAATTACTGGTCAGATCCAACTTGCTGATCGACATTGAGACCTTCTGCGGCATGGACGCCAGACTTCAGGCGATCAAAGCTTTCCCGCCTTTGTCAGTGACCGCACCTGATGTTATGTTTTTGACTTTTTAACTGTTTTGGGACTTCTAAACACACATTTTCTTAAGTTAAGCCTGTCTGCTCTGCGCCAGAGATACCACGGGATGAGCTCAGATTTAAATTACTGTAATATTTACTGGACCTCACATGAAAAGTGACATTATTATTTGTGGTGGACGACCATCTACCTTAACTAATAATTCACACAAGCACAGCAAGGATATGAATAGATAAATGAAGGAGTGAATTGGCTGTCCCTGGCAAAGTATGGTATTATTGGGTTTTTAATTTTTAGACAATTTGAATATGGTATAAGGTTGTGCATGTGCTTGATAACCAGTCAAAGAATGTATATAGTTGGTATATGCAGATACTATCTCCACACAACGCTCCACGCAAAGATATCTAAGTTTTGTAAGTGGCTGTGGGTTATAGCAATTCCAATCAATGCCCAGATTAATGCATGGCAGTGGAATAGTGACTGGTGTATATAAAAAGAGAGGGAGGAGCAGGCATGGCTGGTATTTTCATATGGTCACCACTTAGTGCTTGGAGCAAATTACTATAAAGATCCTAAAAAGAACGTTTCTGAAGTGCATATAGCACACTCAAGAGGGCAAACTGTACTTTGGGTATGGGTTATTTTTGGTACCATTCCTGGGAGAGGTAGCAGAAGAAGAATGAAACTTCCTTTATTTAATAATATGTGGCAAGACTAGTGAACAATGATCATACCAAATAAGCAATGATGTATGTGGGGCATTTGTACAATGCAAATAGGAACTTGATGGATATGTGGACCTTTAATATGTAACTAGGTTTTGAGTACTCACACTGTTCAACAGACCTTTCCAAACCGCATTCTCCAATACTGTGATGACCCCAGACATTTTAGCACAGCCAAAATCATCAACCACACCAACGACTTTGAAGACTGTCTGTTCAATATACAAACGTTAATGCCAATCCAAGAACACAAGATGAGCCCAAATATATGGGTGGCTACGAGACTAACACTTAATTCACAATACGCAAATATATGCCTTTTCACCATCAATTCCAACATTTCTTCTTCCAAAAGACAAACGCTGCCAATAAAAAAAGCATATTTTCCTTGAAACAACGATCACTTACAAGCAAAATCAAAACGTAATTTTGCTGAAATGGACTACAGAACTACCACTCAAACCATGATCTTCTCCAAAAACAGTGGGGCAACATGCTGCTCAGATTCATCCCTAAAGCTACCCTTGCAACCCACAACAGAGCACCCTCCATACTGCAGCATAACACAAGAAAGAATTGAAAAATTAGTCCTTCATCATTCTCACCCTAGTGGATTTACACGTGTTACCCCTACAAGCCTCAATTGTTTTCAGAAACTTTTGCATCACATAGATTGAGAAAAAATATATCGGAAAAACAGAACATCCTAGGCAACTAAGGCTATGCAAGGACCAATTGGAAGTCACAGAATGCAAAAATTACATGAAACATATATAAATAGCCACCTCTGCCACTGCCTCAATCATGTGGCTTAAAAATGTAGGTTGCTCAATGCCACCACGATCTTACATTAAGCACATATTTCTAACACCTTAATTTATAAGAAAAAAATCAATACGAATACAAACAAAAAACTTCTTACATGAGAAAAAAAAACAGTCTGACTATTCCCAGGGCCTCATTTTTTGAGCTATAATAATTGTGAAAATGGGTGCTCAAAAACTAGTTGGAACATCAAAAAGAAGGACGCGTTTCGGCAGTCACGCTGCCTTTGTCAAACTGCAATGTGCCATATTGGTACTCTTTTTAAAGTATTTTCAATCACTAAACATAAAAGATGCACTAGTGTTTGCATGAGTTGGGTATACACAACCATGTGGGGAAAATAACAATAACAACAGTACTGCATAACTTTGTTTCTCAATGTTGGTAACAACAGTATAAACTCTATGAATGAGATTCCTTTGAAGCTATTTACAGACTGTGCTGCTGAGAGTTATGCCGGTAATTGTAAAGTTCCTCTTATTCTCAAGTTCCATCATGCATCACAATACAGTGTGTAAAACCTCGACTGGATTACTGCTGCTAGGCCAGTGTCGTCCGCGGTGCCCAGCTCCAAATTAAGGGTGATATTCCTAGAGTGAGGATATGCCTTTCGCAGAGGAACTCCAGTCCCCGCCGAAAGAACTTCAACTTCCAGCGTTGAACCTCCCCCTCTACATGTGCCTTCTCCATGTCTCCATTGTCGCAACCCTTACATTGAGGCACGCCTGCCTGTAAAATCCCAAAAGCAAAAGTTGCGGTGTGTTGGTGTGCTGTCAAAATCTCTGGTGGTGCACAGATTGCAGCGCTACCGCTGGTGGATTAAATAGGAGAATTCCCGTGACAATGAGTGCTGACTCCCTTTATCATATAGGGGTTTGGGGAGACTATTTTTCTTATATATATCTAAACATATATAGGTAAAAAAAAGGCCAACATCGAAAAATAATCTGTAAGTGATTGAGTGGAAGTCTTCTGATGTTCTTCTTCCAGGTTGGCTCACAGTAAAGATTACAAGGTAAAGTGGTATCCATTTTGGATTCCTCTTGTTTGACATTGCACAAGAGGAAGGGTGAGGACAGCTTTCTCAGTCAGAGGAAGTGCATGTTCTGCATTGCTATGGCTGGAGGGTAGAGATCCAAAAACCTGCAGGATCACAGTACACACTTTAGAAATGCAATGAAGATTTGTTAGCATGAGGCTGCTGATTAGGCCTGGCCTGGTAGTTCGGGCTGGACTGTTCCCATTGGGCACAAGGTCAAGACTGATTTGCATATGGCTGTGTCCAAACTGGAATGGCAGGGTGAGCAAAAAATGATGGATTAAGTCCCAGCTCTCTGTACTGGGGTGAATGTATGACACTGTCCTGCATTCTGTCCATCAATTGTTCTTTTTGCTTTTGTCACCCTGAGTGGGATGGGTATGCCCAGACGTGGGCCCCGTGCTCTCCATGCCACTGGAGTCAGCTATCCTGGCTGATGAGGACTGAAAGCCCGAAACCGGTCATAGGATGCTTGTTTACAGTCCAGGGAGGACCTGGCCTTGCAGTTCGGGCTGGACTGTTCCCATTGGACACAGGGTCAAGACTGATTTGCATATGGCTGGGTCCAAACTGGAATGCATGGTGAGCAAAAAACGATGGGTTAAGGTCCAGATCTCTGTACTGGGGTGAATGTATGACTTCTTGAAGCACTGGTCTTGGTAGATGGCAGAGGTGAGAAGTGGGACTTCAGATTCTGTTTTGCAAGGGAACCCTTTAGTTGAGACCCAGCTTGTTGTCTTCCTTGATCACAAATGCAGTTGGGTGAGGACAGGTAAATGCAGAAAGCTCACACTTCTTTATGATTTATCAAGGGTGCTCCAGGCCTGAAACTACCCGGCTGTGTGGAGCCTCACTACCACAAAAGCGGTATGGAGAACAGCCTGGAATGTGTTAATCCACAAAGATGCCTATCACGAGCAAGCAAAGAATCACGAGCACATAGGGACAGGAAACCCCACTGGGAAAAAAACCTAAGATATATTTACTTCAAGAGATGTATATTGTGAGCATGACTGCCTAGAAAAAGTAACAGTTTAAAAAAGTCTTGGCTGCGTGATAAAAGAATTAGTAACTTCGAAAAGATGTAAAGGGCGGGACATCACTTTTGCATCAAGCTCATGGCCATTGAACAATGAAAAATATTCGAACACGACACACAATTAGTAAACGTAAGGCGTAGGCAGCGAATTGAACTAGAAATCCACATTACACTGCAATCTTTTTGCCATTTTCTATTAAGTTTCGAAATAAGTGCCGTGCAACATACATGGTTTTAAACTCAATTACGATTTGCCTCAAAACTTGCCATTTTAAAGTGAGGCCTCGATTAGATCAACATTTCCAACTGTAGACGCTGACATGATACTGCTTTAAACAAGTGCTTAACATTCACTGTTCAAAGCCAAAGGAAGTTTAGACATATACGAGAAACTCAACCACCTGAGGTTTGGCTAGCGCTGTGAAGTGCACGTGAATCTGTGTTCTTCAAGGTGCACCCTGACCCCCGTGTCCCTTGCATCACTGGTGCGGTCAGAGATGGTGTGAGGTCTGAGGACAGCACGTGATCAGACACAAGCCAGGGTCCCTCGCACGCAGCGAACTCAACCACCCCCCATTCTACCCCGTGTATGCAGGCAAGAGAACTTCTAACTAGTGCATGCATTGTCAAGTGCTCTGGTTCTCTAGGCTCTTGTACGCGCTATAAAAAAAATACAAATGCAAATACATAAAATAAGTATACTCCAGTGCTGAGGCATGAGTTCATTAATCCTTCTTTGCTTTGATATCCAGGTTGCTGGTCTGAGCTGAACCCGATCATCTCCTGCCATGGCAGCCCCGGGGGAACCTATCACAGAGCCCAGTCAGGTGACTTGCACTATCCGGGTCATGTGCTTACAGGACCTTTGACCCCTTATATGATACACTCTATAAGCAAAGACATTAGAGGTTTGAGAACACCCTGCCCTAGGCTGACCCCGGAACTGCAGGGCTGGCACTCGTTGAAAGATGTACTCCCTGGTCCTCTGACCCCATAGCATTCCTTGGAGCATACCCATGACTGCTTGTAGAGGGATAGCCCCATCCCTTAACTGCAAAGTGTGTACCCTCTTGAAGAGGCGATTACAAAACCTTGAACCCCTATTAATACCACCACCCAATACTATATAGGAATGACCCATCACAAATTGCTGTACTTTCTAGAAGGAATGTCTAGAGACCCCTCTGACTTCACAACAGTCCGCAGACACTATGTGGACGGACCATGGGACTGTAAGTCATGAGATACTTACAGAACCTTCGATCCCCAAGTCTCCCATTTTCTTCCCCATCTGATCCATTGCAGCAGCCCCAGCTCCTGCATAACACGGTTTGTACTCTCAGGAATAAGGTGGTCCCCAGATCCCTGGCCCTCTCCCAAGTATTCCTAAGTGCGCCCTTAGCATGCCATCGGATCCCTCCAGACAGGGAAAACTAAACCTCCCTTACCTGGGGTCCACAAAGGTTCCAGCCATGTCCATCCTGGAGGAAAATGCATATACGCAGAAGAGCAGTGTAATAATGAAGAGCAATACTGTCTACAAAAATGGCAATAAAGACCATATTTTCCCCACAGAATTTCAGTTAGCTCTTTTATTTCTGTAAAATATTTGAGTCTTTGACACCATTCAATTTTGAATCTGGAACATCATGTTTTTTCTTTTAACCTATCCATTGCTTTAGTTAGCTTTCTAAAATTGTAGTGAAATGAAAAAGCCTAGATCAGTTCACAGACAATGTCATTCGTCCTAAGAGTGTGGTTTGGAGTTTGTGAATTGTGACTGACATCCGACACGTTTGTGATGGAGTACCCCCCCCCCCCCATCCCCAAACTCCAAAGCAGGCCTTGAGTATGGTTTAAAAATCAAATTCTTGCAAATTGATGTGAGGTTTATCCGTGGAAGGCTTCTACAATGAGGTATTTTATACATGTAAATATTTACCAAGGTCCTTGAGAAGGGAGAGCGCTTCCCATGAAATAAACGCTCCGCCGCCATCATCCATGGCTCCTTGCCCAACATCCCAGCTATCAAGATGTCCGCTGACCAACACGACCTGCAAGTGAATGAGAACAGCTGTGATGATGCTCTTCCGGCAATTTAACTGTGTGGACAAGCATGAGTTACAATGTTTATTCCATGTGTTTCTCACCAAACTCCCATAACTACCTTTTCTACTGATTACTTCTTTTTAAGCCTTTATTCTACTTGCAGGAGCATGCCGTCTTAACCCCTTCGGCGCTTATGACGGAACCGTTCCATCACGCGCCTCGGGTGAGCAGTGCTAGTGACGGAACGGTTCCGTCACGGCCCGCTCGACACGCCTGCGCGGCGCTGATTTCGCGCCTGCGCGGCGCTGATTTCGCGCCTGCGCGGCGCGTTCTATTGAGTGGGCGCGTTCGTGATGGAACCATTCCGTCACTAGCACAGCTCACCCGAGGTGCGTGACGGAGCGGTTCCGTCACAAGCGCAGGTGAGCCGTGCGACCCCACCCCCCCCACCCCACCCCCTAGCACTGCGGCGGAATTGCCGCCGCAGTGAAGGGGTTAATTCATAAGAAAGCAAATGGCCCAAATCTCATAAATACCACAAGTACCCGAGAATGTTGAATTGGGTGCAGCCAATGGCCCAGTAACATTAGCGCCGATAATACGTTTAAAGCTTTTTTGCATCACTTATTCAGTGTAAAGTCAACATTTTGCAATTGTTCTGTTATGTGGCTTACTGGGTCATTTACCAATCCAAGAAAGTTGGCATCTTTACACACACTGACTGATTGATTCATTTATCAGGTGCTCATTCACCAACATAGACATCTTGGCATCGTAGAGCAGTAAAACAGGAAGAAGGAGAAGTAAGGGAGTCTTGGCAGAACTTCATCAAAAGGAAAATAGTAGCAGAAGTGGAATCAATACCTGGTGTAGTTACTCCGATATTGCCACAGTAAATTATTTCGCTTGTCATTTGGTTCCCCCTCTTCCTATAACATCACAGGAAGCGATAACACATGGACGTTTGACATTGTGAGAAATATCATCACAGGAAATATATTCATAGAGATAAAATAAACCTATAATAATTGATAAAGGACTAAAGTAATTTACAAAATAATTTTAAAATGCCTTGCTAACACACCTAAAATATAATTTCAGTTACCGATCACATTCCTTATGTGCTCACATGATAAACCAGAGGTGCACCGCTATTTACAGGAAGCTGATTACTATCATCGGTCAGAGGCATCAACTTTATGTGTGCGTGTAAAGTCACATGTGCCTAGGTACTGTCACCTTCAGCTAGGTAAAGTCTCATAGGTCTCAGGATCAGTGGCCTGGGCCAGCAGGAGGTGGATGGGCCTGGCTCTCCAAAGGTGGAAAGACAAAGGCATTGGACCTTAGAAGACTTTGTTGAGTATCCGTGTTATTAGATACCCATAATACAAATCACTACACCAACCATCATTGATTACCCTCGTCTAATTGAAGACGAGGACATCATACTCTAATGGATTCCTGAGCTAGAAACTCAATGTCCAACAATACACTGCACAGTTCTACTAACCTTGTGGAATTGCCACCTTCTAGATTGTTGTGACCATGCAACAGAAACCTACAGCTCGCCAAACACATTGTCCCGACCAATCAGTTAATAATAAGAGGTGACCTGCACTGTTCAAGCCAGTTTCTGATACTGGCAGAAAACTCAAGTTTCCCAAATCACTGCCTAGGCAGCTCATCCGCTCCAGATCTTCTCTTTACATGCGTCGCTTCTAGACCTCAATTTAAATGGACATAAACGAAACTACAGAGGGGGCACAAGGAAGAGCACGACCCATGCTTTTGATCCGCCTCTCAGCACTACCATTTCTTTAACACAGAATACTGAGGGTTTCCTGATTGCAAAAATCGGTTTTGTTGAAAGACCAAGTTTTAAGAGGGGGCTTGCTTCCCCCAAACAATTTCAAATAGCTGAAGAACACAGTGGCACCAATTTTACAGTCTGTGATGACTTAAATGTGTTTTTAATGACAGAGAAACTGAAGGTTTGTCTCATCAACACTAAGGGCCTCAGTTATATAGTAGCAGACAGGCTGCCATGCTATTGAGACAGTAGCAACCTGACTCCGCCTCTCATAGGCGACCTAACCATTATATTTACAGATCCCCGTCAGATCAGCAGGAGGCTTTCCTGTGAAAGTACTTCCTCTTACATGAGGACAACAGATTCAGCAAACATTCTTAATGCTGATACAAAAACTAATCCCCAAAGCAGATACTTAGTTTAAAATCCCGAATCAGTGTCTCCCAACATGTCTGGGATATTGTTCTATATGTGTCAATAAGACTATCAGGCATTGCCCCGTGCAGGAACAAATGGTATTAGATATCCCAACGTCATGTAACTAGCAGTTATCCGGCTGCTCACTTATAGGCCAAGTCTTTCCAACAGTTTGACTGACTAAACTAGGTTGGGGAACCACAAGGAGAGTGCAGAAGATATCTGCTGAATTTGGACAGATGTATGACGTATTCATGCATGCTTTTACAACGCATACCTTTGCAACACGGGCAATACAACTAACGCTTCGTTACCACGCGTTCCATTACAGCGCAAGTCATTACAACGACTTGCCTTAGGTATATTGTACTATTCCAACTCCAGTCTGTGCAACAGTAAGGAAGGTGTTGAATTTTAAATCATTGTAGTGCCTGTGTTGTGATGGCACTGTGTAGTTCTGTCTGCGTTGTAAACGCTGTTTCCGAATTTTTTCAGCTGTCCTTATGATGCCCTCCATTAAATTAGACCTTATGGCCTTAGGTACAGGATCTCTCACCCCTCACCCTCCTTCATTCTCTGACATCTTGTTTCCTGTTTCTTTCTTTCCCTCTTACCGAATACATCATTAATTACAATTCAGCCTAACTACAGCACATTACTCCTCAATGTAAATCCTTATGCTAAGGGACTTCAGTCAAAACATTATGAGATGTATCTACTAATAGCATGAGCAGTAGTAGGATATCAATGTCACCATCCTGAGAATTATTTGAATTCATAAGAAGTTCTGATCAGTGTTACTGGCCTAATGTACTTGCATATGCCCAGTTTTCCTAATTAAGTTCAAACCGTGTGTGCCTTTGTAGCATTCATTTTGTTAAGACACACCAGAAAACGTGCTGGTGCCTTGCTAATGCGGAGGTTGGAGGCAGGCTGTCCTCTCCCGCT